>NC_069787.1:51538189-53938189 GCF_027406575.1 Nycticebus coucang
GTTCACAGCAACCTCAAACTCTTGGGCTTAAGTGATTCTTTTGCCTCAGCCTCCCAAGTAGCTGGGACCACAGGTGCCTGCCACAATTCCTGGTTATTTTTTTGCTGTAGTTGTCATTATTCTTTAGCAGGCCCAGGCTGGGTTCAAATCCACCAGCCCTGGTGTATGTGGCAGTACCCTAACCACTGAGCTATGGACATCAAGCCAAATATGTGTAAACATTTATATTTTACAGTGTAAATATGAATTTCGAAGTGTATACATGGCTCCTTTCTTTTTCAGCAAAGCATTCAGATTCTAAGTCAAAGTGTTCAAGTGTTGGGTTGACCCATATATAAAAGATTAAAATACAGCACAGGAGCAAACCCCAATGTAAACACTCGCTTCCAGTGAGTTTTTGTTAGCCCCTATCTCATTTCCCATAGTGTTTCCTTGATAGCTAACAGATTTAATGTGAGACCTCTGCTATGTTCTTGGACTGGCCTCCTCCCCATGGACCTGTGTTGGTTTAATGTGGTAATGTACTGATATTTGCGTGTATGTGGGGTGCTGGGGGGAAGGATGAGATTATTTAATACTTTTTATTTCCCAGTTGAAGAAAGTTGAAAATCAAAAGAGCTGATATAAAAGACACAATGAGCTTGGCTTCTGTGGGACTGCCTGGAGCAAACGGTACTGTTAGCATCTATAACTGGAAAGTGACAGGCTCCTCTTTCACCTCCTTCAGAGATGCAGACCTCAGCATTCTGACTTCTGCCACTACGTTATATTGCAGAGAAATGAGTATTTTTACTGACTGGTGAATGAAGATCCATGACAGACAGTCTTTATTAGACACCATGTGACCAAACTTCATAAAAGCATCTGAATGCTCTTTCAATCTTCTCCCTCTGTCTTACCTCACCTCTACACCTCTAAAAAGTTTTTTACCTTTTTTTTCTTTTTTTGGTATACTTTCTAGTCAGTTAAGCTGATGTCAGTTTTCTTAAAACTGCAGGCACACACACACACATATACACACACATACACACATGCATACTCACATACACACACCGTGCTTATTTCCCAAAAATGATCTCTTTCAATTTTGTCAGTAAGGATTCTCATCCGACAGAGTCTCACTTTGTCATCCAACAGAGTCTCACTTTGTCACCCTCGGTAGAGTGCCATGCCTTGGAGTGCTGCGGTATCATAGCTCACAGCAACCTCAAACTCTTGAGCTCAAAGCAATCCTCTTGCCTCAGCCTCCCTGGTAGCTTGGACTACAGGCACCCACCACAACACCTGGCTGTTTTTTAGAGATGGGTCTCACTTTTGCTCAGGCTGGTGTCCAACTCCTGAGCTCAAGCAATCTACCCACTTCAGCCTCCCAGAGTGCTGGAATTACACGCATGAGCCTCCACACCTGGCCCAAATGGTAAGTCTTTAGGAAGCAAGAGAAACTCTCTAAGAGAGCATAATTTTTTTCCTGTCACTCACAAGAGAACTAGGGTTCCCTATTCTGTGTCAAATTTTGTCCCAAGCTAGAATGAACGTACTCATTTAGTTGAACCATATTTATTAAATGACTACAATGTGTCAGTCATTTTCTAAAAGATGAGTTCAATATTTAATAGTGACTCTCAAATTCATGGTTGGTTTGACCGTTCTCAGTAAACATTTACTGCATGGTGATGACCATAGAGCATTGTCTTAGGACCTACTGGGAGGAAGAGAAGATGCTTATGATGCTAAGAAAAGACAGGCAGCTCTCCTGGACCTATGGAACTGATAAAAGGAATACTAGGATAACAAAAAGGAGGCACACGGGCCACTTGTGCCACTGGATACTTATTCCTGGCCTGAGAGTAAAATCTTGCTAATTCAAGGTCCAAAGTTCTAATATACGAAGTATGAGAAAATTAAAGAGCATGGAGAGAGTAGAAAATTTTTTAAATCTCAGTAGGTTTTTCCAGATTTGAGGCATGCAATCATGGCTGTTCTTCCCTGATGCAGAAGTCAAGGCATCAGCCGTTAGGCTGGGAGAGTCAGGCACAGCATTTGAACACATAGATGAAAGGTTAATCCAAAAATGCAGAGCTGCAACTCCAAGTAATGGTGGTGCAGATATATAAACAAGTAAAATTAATGAACCAAGTTACAGTAATTCTATCCTCACTCAAAACAATGAACATCTAGAAAGATGTTTTCTTATACTAAACTTAAAATGGTACGACCAAATGACTCTTCTAGCTATCATTAGGTGCTAGCTAGAAGAGTCATTTTTGCACCTAATCCTAGCTAGCATTAGGTGCAAAAAATGGCAATAAGCAGAGTCATGACTTTCTTCAGGTGCTAACTTCTCTTTTGAATTAGGTTTACTCATTTTTAATTATTTGACAATCAGAACTGAAAGCTGCTTTAGTCTGAATAAATTAAGTAATTGAAGACATGAGTGAATTCCCCTCGTCTGCCTTATCTAAATGATCTATATTGTCTGGAACCATCCGATAAATGCCAACCCCAACTTCTCTTTCTCTTGTGCAGATGTAGCCCCAGAAAGTTAACAGAAAGCTGACTTTAAAACATTATATAAAGGCATCATATGCATATGAATGCTGCATGAGTGAGTGCACAAGTGTTCACTGAGTAATAGAAATCACTCAGGGTAATCACACGGCAATTTTGTTACCAGCATTTTTTTCCGTGGAGGGTCCTAGGTCTGGAGATTCAAGAGTTAAATTCCAGACTGAATAAATGACAGGACAAAGTTTACTTACCAGAAAGACATAGAAAGAAGGGTGACAAAGAAGGGTAACAAAGCCTCAGGCAACACCAGAGCAGGGCTCCCAAGTGGGAAAACCCACATGGGTCTTTTGTCTAGGGGTTCACAGACCCCCTGCAAGTAGGGGGTCTTGAGACTGTATGACACACTTGGACAGGAGCCAGCAGACAGAAAACATCCTGCCCATGCTGATTAGCAAATGAATGAATTAGCAAACATACATGGTCCTTGCAGTTCCTGTCCCAGACAAAGCAGCAGGCTGTGTTTTTAGCTTCATGAAGGGCTGCCTGGATGAGACACTGGTCAATGCTTTTCTCTGATCTGCCTTGCGTCCAGAGAGTGCCATCTGGAGAAGGCATATTTGCCCAGACCTGGAAAATGGGGGGTCCCTGTCCAGCTCTGAATGGGGAACTCTGTGTCAATCTGAAGGGTAAAGAAAGAGTGCAAGTGATTTCTGGGCATGCTCTGCATTCGCTCATCCCAGCAAGGATTCCAGTTGAGATTGGTGCCTTCTCAAAGTGGCACAAACTTCAGAATAGGAAATGTCATCGACACATGTTTGGGTTGTCCCCAGAAGGGTCCTTGGTATAAATAACATTTCCTACTAGGAATCCTCTTCCATATTTTAGCAGACACTGGTTTACCTCCCTTGGGAGGATACATACATCTAGATATCTCCTCTTCCAATATGACTTTTATCTAAAGCCTGTAGCTCCTTTTGGTCTCACTCAGTGTTGGCTTTGCTCCATAAATCCAGGAGCACATCCATATATGCTGGTCCATGAAGATAGGTGTCTGAATTATGAATAGAAAATCTCACTACAAGCCATGGGAGATTATTTTCAAATTCAAAAGCAGACTGCTTAGTTTGTCATTTTCTAGTATCATGCTTTTAACATGGTGGGTGAGCCATGGTCTGAGTTTTGTTCCTCATTTTCTATGAGAATAAGGAAACATCACACCTCACAAGCCGGAAAGCAGAGCTGACCCACACCAATTATGGTAGTTAATTGAGTCTGAGATTGTCTGACTGATACAACCATGGTATGGAGATGAACCTTTCCAAGTTTTAAGTCCCCAAAAGATGGAATGAAGGGGAGAGCAGAAGGAGTAAAAACCTACCTATTGGGTACAATGAACACTATTTAGGTGATAGGCACACTAAAATCCCCAACTTAGGCATTATAAAAGGTATCCATGGAACAAAAGCATTCATACCCCCTTAATATTTTGAAATTTTAAAAATATTTTATTTATTTATTTATTTATTTATTTATTTTTGAGACAGAGTTTCACTCAGTCTGCCCTGGGGTTGAGTTCTCTGGCATCACAGCTCACAGCAACCTCAAACTCTTGGGCTCAAGGGATTCTCTTGCTTCAGCCTCCCCAGTAGCCGGAACTACAGGTGCCTGCCACAATGCCCAGCTAGTTTTATAGAGATGCAGTTTCATTCTTGCTCGCTGGTCTCAAATTCGTGAGCTCAGGCAATCCAACTGCCTCAGCCTCCCAAAGTGCTAGGATTACAGGCATTAGCCACTATGCCCGGCCTAAAAATATATTTTTAAACACTGAATAAGGAGGTAAGACTCAAAAACAAAGAGATGGAATGATAAGACAGAACAATCGAAGAAAATCAGAGTAAAGAAAATGGCCAGACCACAAAGGCATCCTTTACAAATCAGTACATACTGTGTTTAAATATCTGTTAAAAATTTATCAATCACCTTTGCAGATCTGGCACAGCTATCAATTATTGATCTTTTCTCACTCTCACAAAGCATTTTATAAATGATGGTAATTTAACCATTGTACTGGTATGTTATACGTGGTCTGCAAATTTTCGTGAGCTTAGCACTTTGGCAGCACTGTAGAAACAACTTGTAAAGTTCCAGTATGTCTGTGGCTTGTCAGTGTCTCCCAGCTGTGTTAGTGTCAATGTTAGTGTTTTGGTGAGTGGCATTCATTACTGCTATTGCGTGTTTTTGTGTGCCCTCACAAGAATATCAGAGTTTCATTTAGGGCCATGAACAAGTTTTGTAAATTTCTTGTTAAATTTGGCAAGAGTGGAAATAAAATAAGTGACATGTTAGGCAAGTTTTGGGAATAAAGGCATGAATAAAATGGCAGTGTACAAATGGATTAAATATTTTTCTGAGAGGAGAGAAAGCATCACTGATGAAGAGAGGTCAGGGAGGTCATTAACAAACAGAACTGATGAACACTTTGCAAAAATTTACTGAATTTTGTGTCAAAATTATCAGTTGACTCCAAGAAGAATAGCAGATCAATTACATATCAACAGAAAAACAGGAAAATCTTAACTGAAAATCTTGGCCAACAACTCATGGCTCTTGCACCACAACAATGCACCAGCTCACACAGCACTGCCTGTAAGGGACTTTATAATCAGTAAACAAATAACTATATTTGACCCATCCCTACTCACCTGTTCTGGCCCCCAATGATTTTTTTCTTTTCCCCTAAGATAAAGGAAATATCGAAAAGAAGACATTTTGATAACATTCAGGACATCAAGGGCAATATGATTATAGCTCTGATGGCCATTCCAAAAAAAGAGTTCCAAAATTGCTTTGAAGGTGGTTTAGGTGCAGGTTTTGGTACATAGCTTCCCCAGAGGAATACTTCAAAGATAACTGTAGTGACAGCAATGTGGCATATAGCACTTTTTCTAGGATGACTTCCTCAGAACTATGCTATCTTATATATGTATTAGCCTAAGAACATGAATACAATGTTCTGTTTAGCCTTATTCCCTTAGGCTACCAACTGTTGAATACTGCATATATAAAGCATTGAGGTATTGTAAGGCTCAGAGTGGTGGCTCACATCTGTACTCTGGGAGAACAAGGCAGGTGGATCACCTTGAGCTCAGGAGCTCAAGACCAGCATGAGCCAGGTAAGACCCCATCTCTACTATAAATAGAAAAACTAGCTGGGAATTGTGTTGGGTTCCTATAGTCCTAGCTACTTGGGAGGCTAAAGCAAGAAGATTGCTTGAACCCAAAAATCTGAGGTTGCCGTGATCCATGAAGCCACAGCCCTCTACCCAGGGTGACAGACTGAGACCCTGTGTAAAAAAAAAAAAAGATCTGGTACCTCAAACAAGATCACACAGTAAGTGGAGGTGTTAGTACTCAAATCCAAATTATTCTAATATCTCAGTCTGTATGCATCATCATAATCACCATTGTTTATCTAATGGCTGAGAAATTAACCAAGCAATAATATTTTATATATATGCACACAGATACATACATCTATGCATAAACACACACATATATATGCACATACAATTGATTATATCTAATTAACGTGTGTAAAAAGAAAGCTAGTTTGTTAATACAAATATCTCATATTAATTTGTTTCACCTTTGCATACACTTTTCAGTTCCAAAGAGGAAATATGGTAGATCTTACCATTGTCTTCAAACATCGAGAGTCTATACTTCCTTCCTAAAACCACCTAACTTATGAGGCAGAGCCTGTACCATGCACCTAAAACATCCAGTCCCAAGCTGTCCTGGCTCACCTGACCACAGGGGTGAGCAGCCAGAGTTCAGGTGTTGTTTCTTGCATTGCAGTTACTGGCCTGGATTCCCAACATCCTGGAAATCCTGGCAGTTTCTAACATGCTCTTAATAAGTCATGTGCCACGTACATTAACGAGAGAGAATTTCTGTTTAGTGGACTTCAGAACCTCAGGTGTGGGGGATATTGGAAAGAGCGTGGACTTTGATGACAGAACATCATTCTGCTTTTCCAAATCTCAGCTTTTTTAAATATGAAAATTGAGATGATAATAATAAGTACTTCACGTGATAAGGGTGAGAATTGTTGTGCCATTCCTGGCAATGGAAATAAAGCTGTCTACCTCATACAGTCCCAAAGAATTCTTGAAAAAAAAAAAATCTAAATCTAAAAGAATTCTAGCATGGTACTGGCACAAAAACAGAGACATAGACACTTGGAATCGAATTGAAAACCAAGAAATGAAACTAACATTTTACAACCACCTAATCTTTGATAAACCAAACAAGAACATACCTTGGGGGAAAGACTCCCTATTCAATAAATGGTGTTGGGAGAACTGGATGTCTACATGTAAAAGACTGAAACTGGATCCACACCTTTCCCCACTCACTAAAATTGATTCAAGATGGATAAAGGACTTAAATTTAAGGCATGAAACAATAAAAATCCTCAAAGAAAGCATAGGAAAAACACTGGAAGATATTGGCCTGGGGAAAGACTTCATGAAGAAGACTGCCATGGCAATTGCAACAACAACAAAAATAAACAAATGGGACTTCATTAAACTGAAAAGCTTCTGTACAGCTAAGGAGACAATAACCAAAGCAAAGAGACAACCTACACAATGGGAAAGGATATTTGCATATTTTCAATCAGACAAAAGCTTGATAACTAGGATCTATAGAGAACTCAAATTCATCCACATGAAAAAAGCCAACAATCCCTTATATCAATGGGCAAGAGACATGAATAGAACTTTCTCTAAAGACGACAGACGAATGGCTAACAAACACATGAAAAAATGTTCATCATCTCTATATATTAGAGAAATGCAAATCAAAACAACCCTGAGATATCATCTAACCCCAGTGAGAATGGCCCACATCACAAAATCTCAAAACTGCAGATGCTGGCGTGGATGTGGAGAGAAGGGAACACTTTTACACTGCTGGTGGGACTGCAAACTAGTACAACCTTTCTGGAAGGAAGTATGGAGAAACCTCAAAGCACTCAAGCTAGACCTCCCATTTGATCCTGCAATCCCATTACTGGGCATCTACCCAGAAGGAAAAAAATCCTTTTATCATAAGGACACTTGTACTAGACTGTTTATTGCAGCTCAATTTACAATCGCCAAAATGTGGAAACAGCCTAAATGCCCACCAACCCAGGAATGGATTAACAAGCTGTGGTATATGTATACCATGGAATACTATTCAGCCATTAAAAGAAATGGAGACTTTACATCCTTCATATTAACCTGGATGGACGTGGAAGACATTATTCTTAGTAAAGCATCACAAGAATGGAGAAGCATGAATCCTATGTACTCAATTTTGATATGAGGACAATTAATGACAATTATGGTTATGGGGGGGAAACAAAGAGGGAAGGAGGGAGGTGGGTGGGGCCTTGGTGTGTGTCACACTTTATGGGGGCAAGACACAATTGCAAGAGGGACTTTACCTAACAATTGCAATCAGTGAAACCTGGCTTATTGTACCCTCAATGAATCCCCAACAATAAAAAAAAAAAAAAGAATTTTCAAAGGAAATAAAAATGAAAAACCAACTTGATTTTATAAGCAATGAATTACAAATCTCTCTCTTCCTTTCTTAAAAAATCTGGTTTGGGGAGAAGCTCCCCCTTAGAATGCCATCTTCTACCTAAAAATCTGGTTTGGGGAGAAGCTCCCCCTTAGAACACCATCTTCTACCTAAAAATCTGGTTTGAGGAGAAGCTCCCCCTTAGAACGCCATCTTCTACCTAAAAATCTGGTTTGGGGAGAAGCTCCCCCTTAGAACGCCATCTTCTACCTAAAAATCTGGTTTGGGGAGAAGCTCCCCCTTAGAATGCCATCCTCAACCTAAAAATCTGATTGGGGAGAAGCTCCCCCTTAGAACGCCATCTTCTACCTAAAAATCTGGTTTGGGGAGAAGCGCCCCCTTAGAAATCACCCATGAGAGGCACTTGAAGAAAATGAGCCGTTACCAGAAATCTGACATGTGGTATTTCAATCAATTCTTAGGATAAGTTTGGTTGAAACACCTGTTTATTCAATGTAAAAAACTTAGGTTCAAAGAGCTTCTTGTGGAGTTTTGTAATCTGGCAAACAAAGGTAGGCAAAGCTATGTCTTCTGATTTCAAGTCCAGAACACTTTTTACCTCAAGGCAGTGCTTTTCATCATAATAATAAAGGAGATGTTTCTCTGCTATTTTTTCACTCTATGAGAGGTGGAGAGAACATCCTTGTGAAACTCCTGATAGGTATCATCATTATTATTATTATTATTTTGAGACAGAGTTTCGATCTGTCATCCAGATAGAGTGCTGTGGTGTTATAGCTCACAGCAACTTAAGCTCTTGGGCTCAAGAGGTCCTCTTGCCTCAGCCTCCCAAGTAACTGGCACTATAGGCATCCTTCACCATGCCGGGCTACCTTTTTTTTTTTTTTAGTAGAGAAGGGGGTCTCGCTCTTGCTCAGGCTGGTTTCAAACTCATGACACCTGCCTCGGCCTCCCAGAGCACTCAGATGACAGGAGTGAGCCACCACGCCTGGTCAAATTCTCAGTCAGTTAGAACCGAGAAATGGGTGTTCTTTCTTTTGTCTTTAAAAGATAGGATACTTTCCCATGCCTGTGGGTCAAAGGAGTAGGGCACAGCCCCATATGCTGGAGGTGGCGGGTTCAAACCCAGCCCCGCCAAAAACTGCCAAAAAAAAAGATAAGATACATTCATTAGTTTGTTTAGCAGTATGATAAACTGAATATAAGCCAGAGAGGAAAGGATATTCCCTATGGTTTTCAATATAAAGTAAATTTTTAAAGAAGTGCTTGTGATATATTGAGTTCTCTCTTTTACAGTAACCTCTTGTATTTTGGGGGTAGGTGGGGGGGTCCTCCAGGCTGAAGAACAGTGACATGATCATACCTCACTGCAGCCTCAAACTCTTCAAGTAATCCTCTTGCCTCAGCCTCCCCAGTAGCTGGGACTACAGATGGAGCCACCCTGCTAGGCACCCCCCTACATTTTACTGACGCTCTTTTTTTTTTTTTTGCAGTTTTTGGCCTGGGCTGGGTTTGAACCTACCACCTCCAGCATAGGGGGCTGGTGCCCTACTCCTCTGAGCCACAGGCGCTGCCCTTTACTGACACTCTTGTTGGTCCATATAAACACCATTTGACTCCTACCAGCTAAACGGATGAGCTTAAATCTGAGGTCCTCTAATGTCTAGCTGTGTGAGCCTGGGCAAGTCATGTCAACTTTCTGGATATTGGTTTTCTCATCTGTGAAAGGAGACAAATATTCAGCGCAGCTCTCATAACCTTCCTGTAAGAATGAAACAGGACAAGAAGGGAAAAGGGAGGGGGATTGGTGTGTTCCCACCTAGTGGGCACAAGGTAAGGGCACACCTCTTGGATATGGTCATGAGCACAGCCAGGAAGGACCTTTCCTAACAGATGCAAACATTGGAATCTAGTTGTTTGCACCCTCATATTAATCTGGAATAAAAAATAAATTAATTTTAAAAAGAATTAAAGGGGCAGTGCCTGTGGCTCAGTGAGCAGGGTGCCAGCTGCATATACCGAGGGTGTTGGGTTCAAACCCAGCCCCGACCAAATTGTAACAAAAAAATAGCCAGGCGTTGTGGCGGGCACCTGTAGTCCCAGCTACTCAGGAGGCTGAGGCAAGAGAATCGCCTAAGCCCAGGAGCTGGAGGTTGCTGTGAGCTGTGTGAGGCCACGACACTTTACCCAGGGCTATAGAGTAAGTTTCTGTCTCTATAAAAAATAAAAATAAAATAAAAAATAAAAAAGAATTAAAGGCCACAAACATATCTATATAGCATATAGTTAGTGCTCAGTTCATGTCTAATATTTCTAAGATGAAAAGCAGTAGTTTTCAACAAATAACACCTCTATACAAACACAATATGAATATATAGTTCATACACAAATTTAAATATTCTATATTATATAAATTTATTTATTTATTTATTTATTTATTTATTATTATTATTATTTTTTTTTTTTGTAGAGACAGAGTCTTACTTTATGGCCCTCGGTAGAGTGCCATGGCCTCACACAGCTCACAGCAACCTCCAATTCCTGGGCGTAGGCGATTCTCCTGCCTCAGCCTCCCAAGCAGCTGGGACCACAGGCGCCCGCCACAACGCCCAGCTATTTTTTGGTTGCAGTTTGGCCAGGGCCGGGTTTGAACCCACCACCCTCGGTACATGGGGCCGGCACCCTACCGACTGAGCCATAAATATGGGATATTTGACACACACTGACATAAATATTAAATATTATATACTGGTTTGGCGCCCGTAGCACAGTGGTTACCGTGCCAGCCACATACACTGAGGGTGGCAGGTTCAAATCCAGCCTGGGCCAGCTAAAAAACAATGACAATATGACAACTGCAATAAAAAAGTAGCCAGGTGTTGTGGCAGGTGCCTGTAGTCCCAGCTATTTGGGAGGCTGAGGCAAGAGAATCATTTAATCCCAAGAATTGGAGGTTGCTATGAGCTATAATGCTATAATGCCACAGCCTACCAAAGGTGACATAGTGAAACTCTGTCTCAAAAAAAAAGAAATATGTATATATATACTATATTTAAGATATATAATATCTTAAAGCACCCTAGCAGTTAGGGTCCACAGTAAATTCCCTTCTCTGATTTATAAAATATGACTTTGGAGCTAGGGCCCCTTGTCACTGAGAGTTAGTCCATCACCATCACAAATAACCACATCTTATGAAATAAACAGATTCCTAAATTCCAGCCAGACATTCCTAACTGGAATCACTGGAGATAAACCTCGGCAGTTTTCACTTTTCATAAAAAACAGAGATTATTATGAATACTTAAATTTTGAAATCTGAAGATTTTGTTTTTTCTTTCTTCTGGCATTGCCAAGTGCCTTAAGCAAGTCATAAACTTTCTGTGTCTCATGATTTGACAGAACAAAGAAACTTTGGTCTTGTAGGAGAACCACGGCCTGAATTTAAATCTGCCCATCACTAGCTGTTTGCTTTGGAGGGAGCAGTGAGCACATTGAGCCTTGTTTGCATGATACAAAAAATGGAGACATTAACGCCTGGTCAGCCTGACACACAGGTGTTATGAAGATAAAATTAGATAATAGAAGTGAGTAACATTTGTAAATTCTAAGAACAATAGAGATGAGAGCATTTTTCTTTTCTGTAAAATAGAAGGTAAAGATGTCCCAGGTGCAATGTGAGGGCAAATAAGATTATTTAGAAAGTGTTTTGAATTTTCTTTTTAAAGTTAGATGTTTCCAAAAAGAGAATATGACTTGGATGAATTACTTGAAATATTTTTAGGGTGTGTTATTTTACATCTAGGCATGGTAAGAATGTATAAAGTGCTTCAGAATTCTCAAATGAAGAATATTATAAATAGCCTTTGTTTGCCTTATCCATATCACTAAGTGAGTACTAGAAAAAATAAATCGCATATTTTGGCGTAGTTGTCTGTTAATGGCACTGTAGTTTTTATTCAGACTGAAAAGAGGGACAACCTAATATTATTATACATGGTACATATTATAATGAATAGTAGCCTGTGCCAATTATCATGGATCTATTTACACAGTACTCTAGTTCCCTGAGCCCGGCATGGGGCTGTGGAATGTGGGTTTATTTACCAGACTGAGAACTAATACAGCAGCTAATTCTTGTTTGTTTGTTTTTTTGAGACCCAGTCTCTATTGCCCTGGGTAGAGTGCCATGGATCATAGCTCACAATAACCTCAAACTCTTGGACTCAAGAGAGCCTTTTGCCTACCAAGTAGTTGGGACCATAGGCGCCTTCCCCATGACTGGCTAGTTTTTCTATTTTTAGTAGAGATGGGGTCTTGCTCTTGCTCAGGCTGGTCTTGAACTCCTGAGCTCAAGTGATCTACCTGCCTTGGCCTCCCAGACTGCTAGGATCATAGGCGTAAGCCACAGAGCCTGGTCACAGCAACTAATTCTAATGTTTTCTAGAACTAAAAAGGATTTTACCTTCTACTGTTCTGGTGTTTATCAGGTTTTTACCAGGTGTTTACCTGGTTAGGTAAATTTTGTTCTAAGTGTATTGTTTACACTAGGAACTTGGCTCTTGATTTCCCCTAAATTTTTTTCTCTCAAATTTGTTTACTATCTGTGCACCAGAATCCCAAAGATGCTTTGGAAAACTCAGAAGATGAAAATGGGCAAGTTTGCTATTTTGACGAGGTCCATGGACCTCTAATTCTCTCCCTGTGACTGCTGCAAATGGTAAAGGATTTCAGGGGAGTAAGGAAATGGAGGATAAGAAAATCTCAGGTCGTGTCTCAGAATTCATCTGAGACGCTAACTGTGGTTGGGGAACCAAATGGCATTGGGAATATGAAAGTTCTTAGCAACACAGGTATCTCTTATTTTATG
Organism: Nycticebus coucang; assembly: GCF_027406575.1. Classification (NCBI taxonomy): domain Eukaryota; kingdom Metazoa; phylum Chordata; class Mammalia; order Primates; family Lorisidae; genus Nycticebus; species Nycticebus coucang. Next base: position 51,551,163 of record NC_069787.1, read on the forward strand.
CTCAAATATATATATATTTATATATTATATATAAGAATACATATAATATGTAAGAATATATATATTTTTCCCTGAATTCCTTTTTCCTTCTTCCTAACACATCCCTGTTTTTCTTTTTAATTTTCATTAATTTGCTTTATCCACATCCAAATTTTGAAGGTTATATGTAAGTTCATTTTCCCAGCTTTATTGAGATGTTACTAATAAATAAAAATTGTATCTATTTGAGGTGTACCGCATGATAATTTGAATATATATACATTGTGAAAAGATTACCACACTATCTTTTGTGTATGCATATGTATGATAAGGTCACGCAAGAAACACTATCTCAGCAAATTTCCAGTAAACAAGGCAGTATCACTACCTATGGTCAAACTTTTATTTTTACATTTTATTCCCTCTTTTCCGTGCTTTATGCTCTCCTATCTGGGAAAAAAATTCTTCATGCATTCTTGGTACAAGCTTGTACTCCCTTATGAAACTCCCTGATTTTCATTCACTATAGATGCAAACGGCTTCCAGCAATCCTTTTCTTTTACTTTATTCTTTTTTAAAATGCCAGAGACTGATACAGTGCAAATCCTTCCCCCCAAAAGAAGAACTTCCAGTGTATTGAACAGATGAAGGGGCATTACAACTTGGTTAGAAAGGTGGCTTCAGAGGAAACACAAACAAAATCATGTAGACACCTTTTGTGCAAAAAGAGACAAATTTTGAAGGTTATATGTAAAAGATTGTGAGTTCTCAGATAGAGATGTACTTGGGTTTACGTGTTTCAATTCAATGTTGCTGTTGCCTTTGTCTCACCCCATTCAGAAGTATCACCCCAATGTTATTGTCCAAGTTGATTGATTCTATAAAAATTAAAGGATCAGGCTCGGTGTCTGTCACTCAGCAGCTAGGGCTCCAGCCACATACACAAGGCTGGCAGGTTCGAACTGGCCTGGGCCTGCCAAACAGTAGTGACAACTACAACAAAAAGCCAGGCACTGTGGCAGGCACCTATATTCCCAGCTACTTGGGAGTCTGAGGCAAGAGAATTGCTTAAGCCAAAGACTTTGAGGTTGCTATGAGCTGTGATGCCAGTGCACTCTACTGAAGGCAACATGGTGAGACTCCATCTCAAAAAAAAAAAAAAAAATTGAAGGATGGCTGCTCATTTATGGTGAATAGTGACTCTCCAACTCCTAATGGGAAACCACCTACAGAGAATTGGCTGCTCATTTTGACAGATGAAAGGGAACACATGAATTCCTTAGCTCATCTGAGGATACAAGACAAAACCATGAATCAAAGATCAGAGCTTTGCTTGATTCGGCCACCAAATGTCTCTCTATTCTCAGTGTCGTACAGTCATAACACTTGGATGTCTGCCCATCTCACTCCAGCCAAGAGATAAGTGCTCACACTCAGCCTAGACATGAAGTACACGTTGGCTTCCTGCTGGAAACCATACTCAAAACCGAAGTTAACCATTCTGATTTTTCCCAGTCATTGGGTTCTGATGTAGCTTTTATCATCATTATCATCATCACAGCATCATCATCATCGCTATCATCATCTAGTTCTTCACTTCACAGCCATAACTTCTCAGTCTTTATAATTTTTGGAATAATAATGGGTGAAGTAATTTATTAGGAACCATGCATAGGGATACCCAGAGACCGTGGAGTGAAAACAAGGCATGATGCAAATAGCAGGTGACGTCCTGGGGCTCAGTACCCTCTCTTCTCTGCATTTAATGTAATGTTACTATCGATTTAAAAAATATACCATTCATTGCATATCTGAAATGAAATTAGCTTGGCTGGATTTGCCCTAACTAAAATTTACAAAGTGAATCTATGTGGAAAAATAGCTTTAGCAAACCATTTGAAGTAAAAGAAAGGAGGGGACTATCTGCAAATTAAATGCCTCCATTAGTAGAGGTTAAAGCCCCTCACTCATCTTTCAGTGTGCTGGAATCTGACCGTACCCCATGAAACGAACAGTCTAGGGAGAATTCTCTAAGCTCCAGTGGTGATTAAATGTAAATACAATTAATGCATGCAAATGATTTTAAACGATATTTTGTTTTATAATTGTTTGTAATAGTAATGAAATAAAGATGATATGATTATTAAATGTTTGAAAAAATGTTTGAACTTTTATTAATCATAAAGTCTTATAATGCTTGTGATTGTTGCAATGGTGGCGTTTTCCTCATGAACAGGTTGAAATTTGTAATTTATCATTCAATTCCACATTTTTTTTTTTTTATTTATTTTTTGGTTTTTTGCCGGGGCTAGGTTTGAACCCACCACCTCCGGCATATGGGACCGGTGCCCTACTCCTTGAGCAACAGGTGCCGCCAATTCCAAATTTTTCAAAAATGTGTTATGTACTCATCATGATTCTCCCGTCAGAATCTCATATGTTTCTCAGAAATAAATTCCACTCCAGACTTTTTGATTGTCAATGCAATTATTTCTCAGTGTTCTTGGAAATAAAACTTAATTTTATAAACTATGTATCAGAAAAGTGAGATTTGAGTAAGTAAAAAAAAAAAATGGTAATGTGATTAATAGGGTATAAAATAAGTTTGTTGGTTTACATATAAGAAAATAGGATATTAGACTGTGGACTTGAAGTTTATAACAAATGAAGAAGATAAATGGGGAAACTGCCATTAAAACATCAGGAGATGACTGTTTTTAGAACCCATGGCCTGTGACTACTGTGGACTGCAATTAGGAAAACAGTAGAACAGATTTAAGAGGTGGGCCAAGCTGCTGCTGTGGCTCATGCCTGTATACTAGCACTCTGGGAAGCTGAGGTAGGTGGATTGCCTGAGCTCAGGAGTGGGAGACCATCCTGAGCAACAGCGAGACCTCATCTCTAAAAATAGTCAGGCATTGTGGGCACCTGTGGAAAGAGAATAGCTTGAGCCCAAGAGTCTGTGGTTGCTGTGAGCTAGGACGCCATAGCACTCCACGGAGGGTGACAAAGTGAAATGCCCCCCCCCCAAAAAAAAGAGGTGGACCAGGTCTGTGTGTCTCAAAGTAACTCCTTGAACTATTTGTGCTCAGACTTTTGCTTCTTAGAATGTTCTTGTTCTTATTGGAGAACAGAAAACATTGGCTAGGAGGAAAATAAGAAATGAACAAAAACAAACAAATAAACAACAAAAAAAAACCCCTCTCGATGGCCTAGCTGGTGTGATGGGTATCCTTGCGTTATTGTGAAGTTGACATCAGAGCTCCAGATAGAGGGGAGATGTTTGGAGATAGAAAGATTCTAAGAATTTAGAAGGTAATTGTCACTGTAAAATTCTAAAAACGTAAACAAATATCATGCTCATTACTTTTGGTCCTTTATGAACATTTAATATTTCCAAAATGAATAGCTCTTACATTTTTTGCAATTATAATCACAAGGCCTAGCTCAGGCCTTATTAAGACATTACTTCCTGGCTGTTGACCAAGGCTCCAAGTTCATCTGATGTCACTTTCTGTTTTGCTCACTACACTGCAGCTATACCCTGGTCTTGTTTTAGTTGTTGGTTCCAAACTCTTCTCCTATAGCTAGCCTCAGAGGTAGAAACATTTTATTTTATTGAAGTCTTATGGGCCTTGATATCTCATTTTCTACTAAGTTCTAATGAAAGGAGAAATTATTTATTATGTCTTTTTCATGTCTCTCCTTCATTAGAACGTAAGTACCATGAGAAGCAGAATGATTCCCATTTCCTTTGATATTAAATTATCAATATATAGTAGACATAGAATATCAATAATTTTTGAACAAAAAACATAATCAGATTTAACAGCTATAATGAGAACCAAGTCAGTACAACATGTCCCATCTCTGTACGATTATGGTGGCCTCGTGGCAGGCCTTGGCTGCATGGGAAATGCAGTGCTGGTTTAAAACTAAACCTTTATTTCCAGAATAAATCAGAGAAAAAAATGCATTGGGCAAGACAACAGAACTTCAACTAGAGAATGTTCTCTCTATGGTTATCTAGAAAATTTGATGAAAACATTAAAAAGAAAGGGGGAAATTATTTTTGTAAAATTAACTCTGTTAAAAAAAACTTTACTTCCTTTGGACTTTTCTGGTATTAATCTGAAATCCTCATTTATGCCAAATAGGCTATAAATGACTTGGGGTTTCATATCTTCTAGAAAATAAAGTGATCATAGCCAATTTCCTTAAAAAAAGAGCATGTCTTTACAGTTTCTAAATTTGTTTTGAATTCACTGCTACATTTCTGACAGTACTCTATGGGAAATTTTTTGAAAACATTGAAAAATTTAAGAAAAAAAAAGCAAGAAAGTAAAGATGGAGCTTGGACATGGAAAATCCTAGTCCTTCTTCAATACCAGATTTTGAACACATTATTTGCTTTTTTTGCTCTCAGATAATAAAAATAAACTAAATTTTGGGTAAAAAAGGTGAATTGGTTGTTTAGTACCACGATAATAGAGCTATTGACTTGTTAAATATTTTATTTATAAAAATGTGCTTTTGTGCTCTCAAGATGGATTCTGATTTATTAGAAACATGTGAGACATTTCAGCAGAAACACAACTTTTCAATAAAACATCTCCCTATATAACATGACATTATTCTTATTAAATGTATTGCCCTCATTCATCAGCCATGAGCTTTAAAAAATGAGAAAATGAGACTAAAATTAATCTCATACATAAAATAATTCTCTGCAGTGCTAGTATTGCCATTAAGTTTTAATGCTATTGATATTTTATGCTATTGATTATGCTATTGATATTACCAGAATAATTAATCCTCAGACATGGATTCTTTTAACTGTCTAAAAACATTTCGAGGGTATATACTAATGAGTTTCTTTTTCAAAAAACTGCCTATGAATTATTTTAATAAGTAAAACAAAAGAAAGAACTACACATTTCATTTATTGCAATTTCCATAGAGTCAATGGAACAAATACTGCTTTCTCTGAGAAGAGATTAGCATATTTTTCCTCACAGATACTTTCATTTTCTATTCTTAGGTTGATGTGTATGTATGTCTGAGTATGTTCATATGTGTATTTATACAAAAGGGATGTATATACTGGCACTCACAAGTGAAAACAGTAAAACAGAGCTTCCTTATTTTTATTTATTTATTTATTTATTTTTATTTTTACATATACACGTTTATTAGGGTTCCATTTTTTTGCCTTCACAAAATTAAAAAGGCTTAAATTTTAATAACAGTAACAATCTTTAAAATAAGGACTAGAAACAAAAACCTCATAAAGAATGAACATAAATACATTCAGAAAAGAAATCAGACAATTGCTACATCAAAATATTAAGCAATAATAATAATAATAATGCAAAGAAAGTAACATTCACATTGTCAAATAAGAGTATGTCTATTATAGAATGCTTTGACTCCGAGGTTCAGTATGGAGTCGTCAGTTAACTTATTATTTTTTTAAGTCTTAAAAAATAGACAACTAATATTTATAAATAAAAGCAACAGATAATTTCAAAAAACAGATCATGCCAAATCTTAGAGAAAATAGAAAAAGAAGAAATGCTTCAAAATCATTCTACTAGATCTGGGTATATCTGATGTTAAAATTGAAGAAAAAATATTATCATAAAGGGGAAATTGCAAACATATGTCACTTATAAATGAGGATGCAATCGCCTAAACAACATATTAACAAGTTGAATTAAAAATTAATGTTTAAATAATGTACTTTGGTCAAAATTAAATCTAATTTATGTGATAATTAATCACTATTCAATTCACAGAGATTAATCCCTCAGTCATTTCTGATTGAGGTGACTAGAGATTTTACTTTTTTATTTCTAGTAGTCTAGCCAAAGGTTTATCTATTTTATTTTTTCAAAAAAACAACTCCCTGTTTCATTAATTTTCTGAATGATTCTTTTGTTTTCAATTTCATTAATCTCTGATTTAATTTTGGATATTTCTTTTCTTCTGCTGGGTTTAGGCTTAGATTGTTCTTCTTTTTCCAATTCCATCAGATGGCTTGTGAGTTTGTTGATGCGCTCTTTCTATTTTTTGAATGTAGGCTTCTAAAGAGATACATTTTCCTCTCAGGACTGCTTTTGCTGTATCCCATAAGTTTTGGTAACTTGTGTCTTCATTGTTGTTATACTCAAGGAAGTTAATGATTTCCTTTTTTATTTCTTCCCACACCCAACTGTCATTCAGCATAAGGTTGTTTAACTTCCATGCCATTGTGTGAGGTTGAGCATTTTTGTTGGAGTTGAGTTCTACTTTTAGTGCCTTCTGGTCTAAGAAGATGCAAGGTAGAATTTCAATTCTTTTGATTATCTTGAGGTTTGTTTTGTGTCCTGGGATCTGATCAAGTTTGGAGAAAGTTCCCTGAGAGGTTGAGAAGAATGTATATTCTTTATCTTTGGGATGGAGGGTTGGATATACATCTATCGAGCACAGTTGTTCTAGGGTCTCATTTAAATCTCTAACATCTTAGTTTAATTTCTGTTTAGAGGATCTGTCCAGCTCTGAGAGAGGGGTGTTGAATTCCCTGTTATTATGATGTTTCAGGATATCATCTTGCTCAAACTAAGCCAGGTCTGTTTCAAGAATCTGGGCGCATTTCAATTGGGAGCATAAATATTTAGAATTTAAATATTTGTATTTTGTATTTTTCCCTTGACCAATATGAAGTGGCCATCATTGTCTTTTTTGACTTTAGTTGCTTTAAATCCACATGTACCTGAAAACAAGATTGCAACCCCTCTTTTCTTCTAAATTCCGTTTGCCTGAAAAATTGACTTCCAACCTTTAACTCTGAGTTTTAATTTGTCTTCTGACGTGAGGTGTGTTTCCTGCAGACAGCAAATAGATGACTTATGTTTTTTAATCCAATCAGCCAATCTATGCCTCTTCTGTGGGAAATTCAAGCCATTGACATTAATTGAGATGATTGATAGGGTGGCGCCTGTGGCTCAGCGGGTAGGGCGCCGGTCCCACATGCCGGAGGTGGCGGGTTCAAACCCAGCCCTGGCCAAATTTAAAAAAAAAAAAAAAAAAAAAAGAGATGATTGATAAATGTGGTAGTATTCTATTCAACTTATTTTGTGAAAGTCCATTGCTTAGTTTTGTCTTTTGTATCATGGAAACTAGGCTCTCGCCTTTAATTTCTGGGTGCTTACTTTGCTGAAGGTCCATTGTGACAGTCAGTGTGTAAAACAGGTTGAAATATTTCCTGTAAAACTGGTCTTGTTGTGGCAAATTTCCTCAATGTTTGCATATCAATAAAATATTTGATTTCTCTGTCAATTTTGTCAGTTAGCTTAGTGGGATATATAATTCTGGGCTGGAAATTGTTCTGTTTAAGTAGATTAAAGACAGATGACCATTGTCTTCTGGCTTGAAAAGTTTCATTAGAGAAGTCCACGGTCACCCTGATGGATTTGCCCCTGTAGGCCTGTTGGCGCTTACTCCTGGCAGTTTGCAAAATCTTCCCTTTTGTCTTGATTTTAGACAGATTCATCACAATGTGCCTTGGAGAAGCTCTATTTGAATTGAGATGACCAGGGGACTGATATCCCTCTGAAAGGAGTATGTCAGAATCTTTGGTGATATTTGGGAAATTTTCATATATAATATTCTCTAGAATGGCTTCCATTCCTCTGGGGCATTCTTCTTCTCCTTCTGGGATACCTATAACTCGTATGTTTGAACACTTCATAGAGTCCCATAATTCTGTCAGTGAATGTTCTGCTTTCCCTCTCTTCTTTTCTGCCTCTTTAGCTATCTGAGTTATCTCAAGAGCTTTATCCTTTACCTCTGAGATTCTTTCTTCTGCATGATCTAATGTGTTGTTGATACTTTCTAATGCATCCTTAAGTTCTCTAATTGCTTCAGTTCCTTCAGCTCTGCTATATCCTTTCTATATTCTTCATATTTTTCATCTCTTATTTGATTCTGGTTTTGGATTTCCTTTTGGTTATTTTCTACTTTCTCAATAATTTCCTTCATTGTTTTTTGATTGTTTTCCACTTTCTCAGCGATTTCCTTCATAGTTTTCATCGTCTGTATTTTAAATTTCCCTTCTGTCATTTTTAACATTTCCTTATAGGAGGTGTCCTCTGCTATAGCTGCCTTGTGATCCTAGAAGGGGTTACTCTGGACTGGTATTTCATGTTACCAGGATTTTTCTGTTGATTCTTCTTCATGAGTGCTTTCTTGTATCTGTTTTCTTACCCTAATTATCCTTTCACTTCTTCTTGCTCTTTAACATTTTAATGAGTTCTTTTGGTATGGGCAGAAGGATGAGAAAATTGAAAAGCAAGAAGGGAAAAAAGATTTAAAAAAAAGAAAAAAGAGAAAGAAGGGGGTGAGTAAAAGGAAATATTGACAAAAAGAAGAAAGGCACTGAAAGAAACAGGAGTAATACAGGTGTATAATTGGGTACTAGGACCCAACCTTGAAGACCCCCAACCTCTGGGGGTGCTGGCTTAGCTGATTCCCTTGAGGTCAACAGCTCTTTGCCAGCCAGATTGGGCACAGTACCCCACCTCCACCAGGTAGAGATAAAAGCCAAAAATACTATAAATCAAACCAAAACAAGCAAGAACTCTTATGGGATAACATGGCGGGGGTGGAGGGGACAAATAATAGGGGCAGAAACACTGGCAAAAATGAAATTCTAATTGTTGAAGAAGCCAAAAATGGAACATTGTATGTAAACTAGAATAATGAAAAAAAAAAGAAAAGGAAAAAAACAAAAATGCCAAGGAAAAATGTTGAAATGAAGAAATAAACAAACAAACCAAAAAACTCAAAACCCCCAAAATCAAAGAACCAAACAGTATATATATCTTGCTGAATATTGTCCGGGCAACAGGTGATCTTCTGAGGCACAGGATGTTAATGACAATGTTAATACAGCTGTATGAGATGAAGACTGGAGGTCTCTGCTGATTTCTCAGACACCGCAGGCTTGGGAACCCAAGTCTCCTCAGCCCACTTAAAAGACACTCCAAACTATGAACATTGGTCAAGCAGAAGCTTTCCAAGGAAAGCACTTAACACTCGGATTTCTCCTGGTGTGGCTGCCTGCTTATGCAATGTGCCAAGCACAGACTCCCACTATGCCCCTGAGGGCCAAGGCTGTTTTCTGCCACACTTGGATCTCCCCACTTCCCCAGCATCTCAGTCCCCACCTTAGAACAGCTCAGTCACTAGATTGCTCACCCAAGGTTTCCTGGCTGATCTCCATGCTGCAACACACAGGGGCAGCTCTCCCACAGCAGCTGTGTGGGCAGCCCACAGCTGAACAATATTAGCTCCTTTCCAGCTCAGCAGCTCAGACCGGGGCCCCAGACAATGCCCAAAGTCATCTGCACACAACGGCCCAAGATCTCCCAAGGCAATTCAATTGAGTGCCCAAGTCCAAGAAAACTAAAACAGCTCACAAGTAAGGTTTTTCCTGCTTGCAGTCTCGCTGTCGCTATTGGGACAGCTGCAGGCAGCCTCCGACCGAACAAACGCACCTACCACTTGCCAGTTTTCCACAGCTTCTGTCCTCCTTGTAGGGTCCAGAAGACTCTCATCGGCTTCCTCTGTCATCAAAGTGAAGCCCCTGGGCAAAACCCACTGGCCAGAGATGCCTGGAGTCTTCTCTCGCCACTCTCACTGTGCCTGGTTGCACAAAAGCTGTTACTCGGCCGCCATCTTTTTTCAGGTGTGGCTTCCTTATTTTTTCTATGAGTGAATCTCAGAAAAATTTAAATTTCCTAAGTGAAAGTAATCTATTTGGGGGAGAGTGTTCAGTCAAGTCATAGTTACCATCACTTTTTAACATCAAGGTTGTTGGACCCATCTCAAAGGATGCTCCCTCATTCCTCTTCCCAATGTAGGTCTACTGTGTACTGTAGGGTACACAGAGACTTGGGAAGGTGGCTTCAGGTCTACATGTGCTTCTCTTTCTTGCTTCAAATAAATTCCACATGGCCTATAACTCATCTTAGCTGAACTCTGATTTGTGGATTCACATCTTGCTCTATGCTTTGCTGGTCTTGAGCCTCATAAACTTGTCACTCATGGACTGTTCATGGTATAGAGGGTCCCTTTCTCCAGGACCTTGGCTCCATTGATCTCTCAGACATTTTAAGTCTCAGAAATGACCACCATCCAAGCCAGCATAGACTGTCCATGTCACAGCATCCATCCTCAGGCTACCTATTTCCTCACCATGGTGGTCTGAGGCTCTGAGTAAGCTTGGCCCTGAGTCCTCCGCTCTTTCTCTGGAGACATGCCAGAACTTCTGAATACCCTTTTCACTCTGTGTGGGCTTGACACTATTTCAGGTCTACTATTTTCTTAGACATATCAATCTATTCTCTCTCTCTCCTCCGCTTCAAATGACTATTATCACTTCCTTTATAGGGTAAGAATAGAAGTTTTTGAAAGTTATCTGTAATTGATTGTGAGTCCACTAATTAAATAGACATGATTCCTATTTGTTTATCCAACATTGGCATTTATCTTAGTAGGTACAAGATCCTTCAGAATATTGAGATCCTGACATTGATGTTGACATAGTCATGGTATGAAAATTATTTTTCCCCATGGGGAAAAACAAATCAACTTTGAAACTGAACAACAATTGCATTACTCTGGACTAAATTTATGCTAATTTTACCTGGAGTAACAAATTTCATGGCCAAGTAATCATGGTAGAATGAGTACAAAGAAAAAAATTAGTTACCAGGAAGAAGAGGTACCTGAGGGAAGTGTTTTTAGAATAGACTTATGGTATCACATTTGTGCTTAAATTGGATGGAATAGAAATCTTCTTTTTAACATGATTAGTCTAATTGAGCAATTAATGAGAAAAAGTCATTTGAAAAGAGAGATCATTTTAAAATATTTTATATGGAGACACTATGTTAGCTGACATTATTTTCCAATATTTTGAAGTAGGGCTACATTTGTTTATGTTTTCTTTTATTTTTTAGCATGATTTTCTGAGGAAAAGCTATGTTCTTTTCCTCATATAAACTATACCCTTAATAAATAGTTATTTATTTCTAGGATGCTCCATTTTTTAAGTGAAATGAGAACTCAGACACATTCATGAAACAATTCAAGACTAGAATCCTCATAGATTTTAATTTTTCCCATTTTACTTTTCTTAGTTTTGATTTTTTCCACATATTTCAAGAGTATATATTTTTTGCAACTTGCTTTATTAGTATTTTGAAACCATTAAGCATAGTTTTTATAGAAACAGCTCTGTTTCCATGCTCATATTCTGTTACATTGTATAAATAATGAAAGAAGTGGTAAAAAGTACAATCAAGGGAAAAAAGAAAAAACAGATTTGAGAAGAATCACAAATAATTCTTGTTAAGCATGCAGCTTACTTAGTGGTACCAAAAATGTGAGAATACCAGACCATAATTAAGTAGCCTGGAACAGGCTAATTCACCTGGCTAATTAAGTAGCCTTAGGTGAATATAAATTTTTTAAGTTTTGCAATAGAAATTGTGATTCTTAGTTAATACAATAAATTAGTCAAGTGGAAACCAGGTAAAGGAGATGGTACTGGACTTTTATGATATGGTAATATCAACATAGATGACATATTTCCCACCATTTTTCTTTTAGTTTAGTCAAATTCAGTAGCTTTTGGGAGTACCTTCTCATGGGCACATACTCTGCTATCTATTGGGCATACCAAGGTCAATAAAAACTAACCCCCTAATGCAATAGGGGTGTAAAAGGGGATAGCAAACACTCACTCACATTCTGTGCTTTAAATTAAATTGAAGCTAGGTGTAGTGGCTTACACCTGTACTCCTAACTCTCTGGGAGGCCAAGGTGAGAAGATTGTTTGAGCTCAGAAGTGGGAGCCCAGCCAGAGCAAAAGCAAGAAGCCATCTCTACTAAAAATTAAAAATTTAGCTAGGTATGGTGGTGGAGGCATGTAGACCCATCTACTTAGGAGGCTGAGGCAAGAGGATGTCTTGAGGCCAAGAGTTTGAGGTTGCTGTGAGCTAAAATGATGCCACAGCATTATACCTAGGGTGCCAGGGTGAAACTCTCTGTTAAAATAATAACAATAGTGGTAATAAAGTTTTATTCCTTCAACTCTTAGAAATCTGTTCTCATCTCATCTAATTTCATGTAATCTTGTCTTCCCATATTTTATGTAAAATTTTTGTTGCATACTTAAGGCCTCGTTTTATAAACATAAACAGAGCTGTATCAAATGTATGTCTTTATTTCTTTTTTTTTTTTTTATTGTTGGGGATTCATTGAGGGTACAATAAGCCAGGTTACACTGATTGCAATTGTTAGGTAAAGTCCCTCTTGCAATCATGTCTATTTCTGATTGTCAATCTACATCAGTGACAATTTTATTTCATGTTCTTCACTCCAGTGTGAACAGGGTTAAATTTAAGTCTCTGTCAGTCTCTTTGAGATTTCTGATTCTCATATGTAGCTCTGGAATACTATGGCACTTTTTACAGAGGATAGCATCCAATTTTTTGCATGTTTTTGTTGTTGTTTAGCAGACCCAGGATGAGGTGGAACCCGCCAGCCTCAGTGTATGTGGCCGGTGCCATAAGCACTGAGCTATGGATGCTGCCCTTTTGTGTGTATTTTTTACTCAAGAATTGACACAGGCCACATCATCTATTCATAATTTCTGTATTAACACCGAGGATGAGTAGATGACATTATTCAGCCAATATTATGTTATTTTTAATTTTTCTTCATGTTTTCAACATTTAAGGCAAATAGAAAATGAAATGATTATTTAATAGTTAAATAGTCCATATATTTTCTTAAGCACAATTGTCTTCTAAGTATTTGCAATTAGTACCAATTCTAGGTTTCAAAACTGAAAATATTTTAGCATTATGTATCCCTTCAGTGGTTCCCTTAGTAATGAATTTATTATTATTATTATTATTATTTGGCAGTTTTTGGCTGGGGCTGGGTTTGAACCTACCAGCTCCAGCATATGAGGCTGGTGCCTTACTCCTCTGAGCCACAGGCACCACCCATGAATTTATTATGTTTCTCAGTCACTTTCTAAGCTCCCTTTAACTTCAGTTAGGATCTGGTGAAGTATGTATTTTTAAAGTTCATATAGGAAGAATATAAACTTTAAATAGAGATGTAACTCACTTTCTTTATCATTATCTTTCTGTTTATTCCTAGTCTGTGTTTTTCATCTCAAAATTTCTACTCTAATACCTTATACATACTTGAACTCAAAAGTTTATTAAATGAATACATTTGTACTACAATAGCAAAAATTCACAGGCAAAGCTTTCCTTGTTTTAAGTGCTTTTTTTTTTTGTTGTTGTTTGTTTGTTTGTTTTTTGAGACAGGGTCTCACTTTATAGCCCTTGGTAGAGTGTCATGGCATCACAGCTCACAGCAACCTCCAGTTTCTGTGCTTAGGTGATTCTCTTGCCTCAGCCTGTTTTAAGTGTTTTTAAACATTTTTCCTATTTTTAAAGAGAGATAATAGAGAATTTTAAAAACAGGAATGTAATGCTAATAGTGACAGTAGCAATCATCTTGTACATCTTAATCAATTTTCAGATAAAACTGACAGCTGAAGAAATTAAGACTTGACCAACAGCAAATTAAGCTGACTTCAAATTTCCACGTATCATCAATACCATCAATCCATGTAGTTTATTTGTTTCAAAGGTGTGATTTAACCAACATGTATTAGGTAAGTATAGTGATAAAAGTAGTACTACAGTATGTGATTTTTTTTCTTAAAGAATAAAGAATAAGACAAAAATTCCTGCCCACAAAAAGTGTGTGAACCAAAAGTAATAGTTGGAAAACAGTGAAATTTGATTCTCAAGTTCAAGACTGGAATGTGGACTGAGGATATTGATTCAACCCTCGTTAGGATCCAATCATTCTAACTGTAACTAGAACTAAAGATGGAATCCCTGTGGAATCTTACACTTGGTAAGGATACATATGCTTCATTTTCTGTTGCTTATAGAATACCTGAAACTGGATAATTTATTTAAAAAATTAATTAATTCTTATAATTATGGAGGTTGAGAAGTCCCAGGTCAACAGGCTGCTCCTGGAAAAAGCCTTCTTAGCTGTGGGGACTCTCTAAAAGTCCTGAAGCAGCACAAGGTATCAGGTGGCAGAAGGGAAGAAAATGTTCACATGCTAACTTAGGTCTCCCTGCCTCTCTGTACAAAACCACCTGTTCCTCTCCCATGATAACACTAATCCAGTAATTTATGAATGGATTCATTTATTCATGAGCAAGCACAGAGCCCTCATGATCCAACTCATCTTTCAATACTGTCAGATTGGGGATTAAGTGTCAACATGAGTTTTGAAGGGGCCATTCAAACTGTCTCAAGACATCAAGGGAGAAAATTAGGAGATAATTCTTCAAAAATCAAGGGACACATGGCAATAAGATATTAAGTGATGGATGCTTTTATATACACTAAAGAGACCCAATTAGGTTGAAGAATTTAAAGACACCATTGAGATTAAAGAAAAAAAAGCAACTCAAGATCTTTGAAGATTCTTACAAAAGTACTTTTGCTATTGCCGGATCAAACAGTAGATCTACATTTGGTTCTTTGAAAAATCTTCATACTGTTTTACATAGAGATTGTGTTAATTTACAGTCCCAACAACAGTGTATCAGAGTTTCTCTTTTGTTGCATCTATACCGTTGTCTACTGTTTTTTGACTATTTTTTAATGGTTATTTTGACAGAGGTAAGGTGGTATCTTATTGTGGTTTTAATTGGCATTTCCCTTATGATTAATGATGTTAAGTATTTTTCATATGCTTACTGCCCATCTTATCTTGTTTTTGGGGAAAAAAATTCTATTCATGTCTTTTGCCCACTTTTTAACGGGATTATTTATTTATTTTTTATTTGTTTGTTTATTTTTCTTGCTGATTTGTTTGAGTTCTCTATAGATTGTGGATATTAGTCCTCCAGAGGACTAATACAGAGGACTAATATTCATCCAACAGAGGACAGTTATTCACTGGATAGTTTGCAAATATTTTCTCCCATTCTGTTGGTTGCTTATTTTCTTTATTAATTATGTCCCTTGCTAAACAAGAAACTTTTTAATTTAATAAAGTCTATTTATTTATTTTTATTGTTTCTGTATTTGCTTTTAGAGTCTTATTCATTAATTCTTTGCCTAGACAGATATCCAAAAGAGTTTTTTCTACGTTCTCTTCTAGCATTTTGTGGTTTCATGTCTTAGGTTTAAGTTTTGAATCCATCTTGAGTTAATTTTAGTATATGGTGAGAGATAGGGCTCCTGCTTTGTTCATCTGCATATGATTATTCAACTAGTGTGACACTGTTTATTCACTAGGGCATCCTATTCCCAGTATGTGTTTTGGTTTGCTTCCTTGCAAACCTTTTGGCTGTAGCCCTATGTTTTTATTTCTGGGTTCTCTGTACTGTTTCACTGGTCTATGTCTTTACATTTGTGCTAGTGCTATGCTGTTTTGTTTATTATAGCCTTGTATATATTTGAAGTCAAGTAATGTAATGTCTCTGGATATGCTCCATTATTTATGATTGCTTTGGGTAGTTTAGCTCTTTTTTGGTTCTATGTAAGTTTAGTATTATTCTTTCTAAATCTGTGAAATATAATGTTGGTATTTTGATTTGAGAATTGTATTGAATCTGTAAGTCACTTTGGGCGGTACTGAGATTTTAGCAATGTCAAAACTTGTAGGGAAGGAAGGAAAGAAACCTTTTCCTCCAACACTTCTAGCATATCAGCTGAATCCTATAATAAAAGACAGAATAACAAGAGAAAATATGCATATTTGTTTAATATGAATTTTATGTGACATTAGGATTCCATAATGAAATGAAAATCCTAAGGAAAAAAATGCATAAACCTGAGTGTTTTTTACTAGATTTGATGAAGAGTATAAAGTCATGGAAAAATGTGGTAGGACTAAGACACAAGAGTAGTAAACTAGGAGAAACCTCACAACACTCCTGTTTTCAGAGATAAGGATGCTCCTTTCCCTAGAGTATAGGGAGGACATGATGGCTCACATTTGTAATTCTAGCACTCTGGGAGGCTGCGTAGACTGCATGAGCTCAGGAGTTTGAGACCAGCCTGAGTAAGAGGGAAACTCCATATGTACTAAAAATAGAAAACTAACTGGGTGTTGTGGCAGGCACCTGTAGTCCCAGCTACTTGGGACACTGAGGCAAGTGGATCTCTTGAGCCCAAGTGTTTGAGATTGCTATGAGCTATGATGCCACAGCACTCTACCCAGGGTGACAGAGTGAGATTCTCAAAAACAAGAACAAAAATAGGAGGGCACCTCCCTTCAGGGGAAAGTTAAGGAATTCTTCCTGCAAATATTGTTTCTCAAATTCCTCTAGCTTAAAATAGTCAATACATCAAGCTGCCACCACATTTTACAGTTGTATGTTCTGAACCTCATTGTTTCCCCATCTGAAATACCCAAGAGGTTTCACAGTCCAGAAACTAAGTTTACAGATTGTCCCATATCTCATTGAACCAATCTCTCAGTTGGGGGATTAGGTTAGTCTGCTTAAAACAGTTGTGTCTCATTTCTGCAAGCAGTGACATAGGTGTGAGTAGGATGTCCATCTAAGTTATGCCTCTAGGTAGTAAGAGAAAAAAAGGTAAATTAGAACAAGCTGTAACGTCAGTTTGTGAGTCCAGATTACTCAAGAATTTCTGGGTGTTGAGCTCTGTATCCTCAGGTGGTGGAGTAAGAACAGCAGAGGTCATCCATCTGACAGATTTTTCGGCCTGCTGTTAGGATGCCTACATTGACAGCACCATTATGTTGACTTTCAGAGCAGAGAATGAAAGTGCCCATTTCAGCGTTCAAGGCTTCTTCAGATATTCCATATAAGGATCTGAGCAATCAGGTTTGAGCTCTCAAAGTGGGGTCCAATTGGAGTGTAAAAGAACAATGTTAAAAATGTCAATTTGAAGAGTGGTAGGCAGATTTTAGAGGAAGCTAAAAGAATTGAAGCAAGATCCAATCTAGTTGACAAATAGATAATAAAACTTTAAATACAATGACTAGAAATAATTCCATCTAATAACTCACATGGTTTGATACAGTTTTCCACTGAAACATAATTTCTGTCTCTATAGTTATCCTATTTTTATCAAATACAATCAGAGTAGGACTACTTTGTTTGCAAAGTAAACAAAGACTATACTCTAGTCTCATTACACTTAGCATGATACTAGACTATACTCTAGTCTCATTACACTTAGCAAGATATTTACATAGGCGTAGCAAGAGTGGTATTTACCCACATAAGCTCTTCTTTTAGTTTGCTTCACTGGAATTTTTCACAAGGAATGTCAGATTGGCCTTGTGAAAGCCTCTTGAGATATTAGATTGTTCCCTAAAATACTTAGAGATTTGGGACAATCCCTCCCTTGGTGAGGTCCCCAACATATCCCGAGGTTCCTAGGCCTGTCAGAGAGTGACTTCTTTACTTACCTGTGAGGCTGGGAATGAAAGCCATGTATCATGTCATTTTTTTACAAACAGTTAGCATTGGGCTCAGTAAAGGCAACCTTGGTTCCTTAAAGCTGTCTGATCATATCTGATTCCATGCACATCATTCTCAAATATGACATTCCAGCAAAGCCTTGGTAATATAACCAATGTTTTCAATTATGTCCTGTTATAAGGAGAGGAGATTCTTATTGAACTTATGCAAACAATTTTATTGCCATATAAATAAGAATACTCAGTAGCAGCTTCTGATTTATGGAGGGATCAAGTAGGGAAAAAAGGTAAATGTTTCATATCTGTTTACAAAGTTACAGTTTACCAAATTGCTGTAAGCTATAGACAGCTTAAGAGAAAAGAGAAAAAACGTTCTGTAAATATGAAAAACAAAACATTTAAGTACCACCAATGCTTTAAACAAAAAGGCTATAGAGACTGCAAGTATTATTCATCAATGTTCTGATGGATCTTGGGTTAGCAATGTAATAAACCCACTAGTTCCTGCATTAGAGTTTTGGAAATTCCTGTAGCTGATTGTAAAAGCTTTCAGAGAAGAATCAGTGCAAAATTATAACTGTCTAGAATGACAAAAGGCTTACCAATGCCACGGTTAAAGATCTCATGACAGTTCATTATATTGTGGAATATACTGTCAATGGAAAAGAAGCCGTATGCTATAAAATAATACAAAGAGGTTTATGATGAGTGAAATTTGAGGACTGTGATCTTGAGCCACACCCAAGAAGTCTTGAGCAAGTGGACTCACTGTGGTTGTGTTACAATTTGGTTTTATACAATTGAGTGAGACAAGAATTACAGGTAAAGTCATAAATCAATACAAAGAAGGTATACATTGGCTGGTCCCCCAAAGTTTGGAGATCTCAGAAGGGGTTGAGGGGTGTTACAGGTTACAGATGGGTTTAAAGATTCTTCAGTTGACAACTGGCAAAAGAGTTAGACTTTGTCTAATAGACCAGGAGTCAGAGAATAGGAATGCTTGAGTTAAGATAAGGGTCTGTTAATTAGAGATAAACAACAGGACATATGCCCAGACTCAAATGGTTTGTTGCCTATATTGAGAACCTCCAGTTATGTCTTGCATTGCCTGTGGCCTGTTAATGAGTCACAAAGGAGATCTTTAGGAGGGAGGGGAATGTGATGAGGCTTGTCTGATCCCCTTTCTCATGGTAACAACTTATTTTTAGGGACCCCTTTGGCCAAGAGAGGGTCCAGGCAGTCAGTTGCTGGTGGGGTGGAGCCTTAAGATTTTATTTTAGTTAATACAACATTTTAAGATAACATCATTTTAAGAATTATCATACATTCCATGGACAGTAAGTGACACAGGTTCCCCTGCTCAGGACTGGACAGGACTCCCATTTACTAGGCCTGGGTAAGCTCAGAAATCAGTCTCATCATAGACTCCTCCATCTAGGCACAAATAGGCCATTTCCAGGTCATGTTCTCTAGGAACTCCACAAAAAAGAAGCCTGACCAGTTCTCCTGGAGTAAGGAGCATCCTAATTCCTTGCCTGGGCCAAGGACTGCAAAGGCTGTATTCGCCAGCTAATTTTAGGATAGTTTCCTGCCTGCCTCTCCCCCAAACTCCTGCCGGCAGGATAGGAAAAGCAGTCTATAAACTTCTAGATGGAAGGCCCACAGAGGCTTCTCCCCTTACTTCTTCAGCTTTCAATAAATTCCATCCTTTCACTTATCCAAGTGGTCTGTCCTTTCATTCTTTAAACTTTGAGATCCAGGACCCAAAACACAGAGAAATTCTGGCTACATAAGGACATAGACAAATTTCTGGAAATTTAACATAATTTCTAATATACTTATTAATACTATACACCCATAAAAATACAAAATAAAGAATGGTTATCACTTCCTATTTGATAATCATGTTTCTTACGTAATTTTATATATCAAGTAAATCTAGTTAATTTAACATCTATCTTTTTATTAGGTGAGAAACAAATTCTTTAGATATTTTCTAGGGAACTTTTGGGAGACCTCAAAGCAAGTTGGAGGTCAAAAGACTGCATTTAATAATTTGGGGAAATTTGTCAAAAACACTAAAAGATTTGAAATCTCAATTAAACAAGACCATAGATTACTTTGAAGCAATACTTAATTATCGATTTAACCAAAGTGACAATTAGCAATTTTAAAGGCAAATCCAGAAAGTCACATATTTTAAAAATAAATTTAAAAGGTCAACCCTCAGCATTTTTATCATTGAAAAGGTGGATTTTAAAAAATAATCAATGATCTTGTAAAGACAACAGCAAGCACAGTGTAAAACCTTTTGATTAGGCACATAATCATTGTTTCTTGGGCAAATTACTTAATGCATAAATAAAGACTCATTAAAAATAATCCAAGGAAACTTGTCTTTTTCAACCAGAAAAAAATTAAGTTCTGGTTTTACATAGGTATGTAGCCAGAATTTCTCTGTGTTGGGTGTTGGGTTCTTTTGGTCTTAGGGTTCTAAGAATGAAACCATGGACCACCTGGGTCAGTGAAAGGACGGAGTATTTTGTCAAAGAAAGAAAATAGATAAGGAAAAAAGTCTACAGAACCAGCGGCAGCCGATAGGGGAAGGACCCAAGTGCAAAACTCTGGTGGGCCTTTTTCTAGGGGTTTGTAGACTGCCTGTGAGTGGTGGGTCTAGGGAATGCATTTATTTCTTGGGCAGGTCACAGTGGGCCAGACCTCTTTAGCAAATGACAGAAAACAAATGAATATATTCAGCAATGATGGGTCTTTGCCGTCTTTATCCATATGAGACAGCAGACTGTGTTTTTCCCTCTGGGAGAAACTACACAGATAAGACACCACAATCAGGATGCCTTTCTGTGACCTTGCTTGAGTCCAGAGAATCTGTCTGGGAATGCCTGTTTTCTCAGGCCTAGAAAAATGGACGCTCTGGGTCCAGTCCTGAATGGGGGAACTGTGTATCTGGTATACTGTTTTTAAAGCTCATTTTAAAGCCTCTTAATAAGTCCATTTAAAAGTAGAGGATGCCGGTGGCTCACGCCTGTAGTCCCAGCGCTGTGGGAGGCCGAGGCGGGTGGATTGCCTGAGCTCAGGGGTTCATAACCCATATGAGCAGCAGTCAGCCAAAGTAAGACCCCGTCTCTACCAACAACATCAAAAACAGCCAGCACCGCAGGAGAAAGAAGAAAATTACCAGAAAAGGAGTACTTCAAACAAACATGAACAAGCACACTGAAATTAAAAAAAAAAAAAAAAAAAAAAAATTTAAAAGTAGAGGATGCCAAAAAATGTACACATATTTTCATAAAGGAAAAAATTATATTACAATTGTAATAATATATAATGATATATATGTATGTGTTTATACATATATATGTATACATATAAAAATATTTATATTAACCAAAAAAAAAAAAAAACAAGAAGTAGACAATTGTGAATTTCCTGTCACATACCAGAAATCTGTAGCAGATCATCAGATTTTATGTAGAGATGAGGAGACACTTGACCATCCCTCCCCCCCAAAGGTCACAAAAAGATCAACTCATAATTAGGGCAAATTAATAAGAGAAATGTTTATTTGCAAATACCATACTTAAGAGGAGAATCACAAAAGAGGTTACCTGACATGTCAGTGGTGGTCAGTTATTTTTATTTATTTATTATTATTTTTATTTTTTGCAGTTTGTGGCTGGGGCTGGGATTGAACCTGCCACCTCTGGCATATGGGGCTGCTGCCCTGCTCTGTTGAGCCACAGGCACTGCCCAGTTATTTTTATACCTGCCCTTTAGAAGGGAGGAGAAAGATGAGTTGTAGAGGAGCAGCAAGTGGTTGTTAGGGAGGATGAATAGAATAAAATACTAGTCAAGTTTGCTTGAGATACAGGTATTGTCTTTTAAATGATTTGGGCCACTTCTGCTAACATTCCTGATTTTTTTTTTCCCAGCAAAATATTGAGAAAAGGAGAGAGAAGAAAGCCAATTGCCCACTTTGATCTTTTGATCAGGTCAGCAGAGGTTATGTAGAGAGAGGAAAAACCCCTTCTTATGCTTCCTGACCTGGAATGCCCTTAGTTCAAAGTATTCTTTATACCAAGGATTTATATGCTTTGGGGTGAAATTTCCTCAGCTCCTTCACAGCCATATGCTCCCTTGTAGTGCAATTTTTCTTACCTCCTAACATTAAAGCCAAAGTTATTTAGCTTTCCTATACTTGTATAAAAGCAAGACAACAAAAATAATGTTTCAATAGGTTATCTGAGACTGACCTGGACACTTAATGAATATCTTTTAGTTAATTTAATGTAGCAAAACTTTGAGGATTTTGGAAGCTGTTTTTAGGCAGATACAACACAAAGCAAAGCAAGTCATCATCTCAGGTTCTTTTCCTTTTATTTATTTATTATTTATTTATTTATTGAGACAAAGGCTCACTTTGTCACCCTCCACAGAGTGCTGTGGCATCATAGCTTTCAGCTCAAGTGATTCTCTTGAATCTCAGCCTCCTAAGTAGCTGGGATTACAGGCACCCATGGTAACATCCGTTATTTTTAGAGACAGAATCTCTCTCTGGCTCAGGCTGGTCTTCAACCTGTGAGCTCAGGACCATCCACCTGCCTCAGCCTCCCAGAGTACTAGGAATACAGACATGAACCCTTGTGCCCAGCCTCCTGTTAATTTTTTTTTTTTTTTTTTTTTTTTTTTTTTACAGATTTTGTCTGGGGCTGGGCTTGAACCCACCATCTCTAGCTTATGGGGCTGGCGCCTTACTCCTTTGAGCTGTAGGCACCGCCCTCCTATTAATTATTTTTAGCTGCATTTGACTAGTAATAGAGTCAAATGTAGGGACCAGCCCAAATAG
The DNA here is from genome assembly GCF_027406575.1 of Nycticebus coucang. Classification (NCBI taxonomy): domain Eukaryota; kingdom Metazoa; phylum Chordata; class Mammalia; order Primates; family Lorisidae; genus Nycticebus; species Nycticebus coucang. Next base: position 51,573,565 of record NC_069787.1, read on the forward strand.
AATCTACCCTTCCTACAGGTGTCCCACCTAGGAAAAGTGAATGGGTCAACCCCTACCCTCTGACAGATGTCTCACACAGGAAAGGGAATGCGCCAACCCCTCACCCTTCTGACCTTTAAACCCCGGTCCACCATTGCCCACATGCTGACTTCCTTCTCGAGCTCAGCTCACCTGAGTACCACCTCAGTACCCAGGTGGAAATAAAGTCCGATGTTGCCCACACAGAACCTGGACTCCATTTCCTTTCATTCACATTTTGGAATAATCTTTTATTTTTCATCTTACTGACCTCTTAAGTAGTAAATGCATGAATATTAAAAATGTATTTTACTTAATGTCAATAACTCGGAATACATAGCTATTTTTATTACATCAACAAGAACTTATCTTACTTATTAAAGATTTACCCAACCATGTGTACTTGAAAAGCACTTGGGGTAGTTTCCATACTTCTGAGAATTTTAGGAATACTTAATTTACCTAAGAGCTTATATATCTCAAAGCCAATTTGAATGGAACTTCTTCAAAGGATTTTATAAATTAGTTGGTAATGCCATTTGAAGGTAGAAAATATTAACATATACATAATTTACATACATAATGTTGTCTAAACTGTAAGGGGGATTCTCAGGCTAGGTCCAGTTGTTAATCTCACAAAAATCTAATTATTATGACAAGGAGGATTGCCAAGGAAGAAAGGAATTTTTAATACAACAGATGTCTTGCTGGGAGAATGAAAGAAGCAGGGCCTTCAGAATCTCAAATCCTTTGTCCCATAGAAAATCTATCATTTTCAGGCCAGTCCTGGTGGCAATATCCTCGCACTTTGATGCCAAGAGAGGAGGGAGGATAGCTAAGGCCAGAAGTTTGAGCCCATAATTTCTGGTAAACAATTCAAAGAGTCAAGTAGTTAGTTAATGGAAAAAAATAAGAGTTCAAGGACTGGTAACACATACACAAACATACATAAATATGCAGATAGATATAAACAGAGATTATTGTTGCTATTCTAGATCTTAACCATGAATTAGGTGAAAACATGGACACACCAAATTTGCTAATTTTTATGAGTGAATTCTCATCTTTGCCTTATTATTATATTTCTTGCAGATGGGGCAAGTTTGTTGAGGTTCCTGGTTCAATGGTGGCTAACGTCTTCTATCAATATTTGTAAAGAAGACTTCTAAGATTTTTATTTGCATTTGATAATCTCATGGAGGCTGTAGACTAAATTTGGGGTGAGGGACCTTATGAAAATATCAAGTACCTGTTTATTTCCAAGAAGTCCTCCCTCTCTCACTCTCTCTTTCTGTCTCTGAAGCAAGTGATTTGCGTGGGAAGGCCTAGAGCTGAAGGTGTTTGATTTTAGAGTCTCAAAGAAGTCTGTGGACTTTCTAAAGAACTAAAGAATAGGAAAACAGCCTTGCCAGATGCCCTGGGCCTTTGTCAAAGCTCTTTCCTAGATTCCCCTTTTAACAAAGTCTCAGTCAGTGCAGGATGTGGCTCACACCTGTAATCCCAGCACCCTGGGAGGCCCAGGAGGGTGGATCACCCGAGCTCATGGGTTGGAGACAAGCTCTGAGATGCAGCAAGACCCCATCTCTAAAAAAAAAAAAAAAATAGCTGGGTGTTGTGGCAGGCGCCTGTAGGCCCAGCTACTTGGGAGGCTGAAGTAAAAGAATTGCTGGAGCCCAGGAGGTTGCTATGAGCCATGGTACTCTACCGAGGGCAACAAAGTGGAAAAAACAAAATGTCTCAGAGTGCCTTTTATAGTTCTTAACTTTTGTTCTAATTCTGATTATCTACCTTCTAATTTTGTTAAGGTAGGTTTTTTTTTGTTTTATTTTGTTTTGTTTCCTCAGATAAGCTAAGGCATTCTTTCTTTTTCACTTTTTCACTCTAACCTTCCCATAAACACCCACATGATATTTCAGAATGGAACACTAAAAAAAAAAATTCTTTCTGATATAAAAGTCAAAATATTCAAAGGTATATGTATTCCAATTTGTGACTCAAATTCAAAGCCAATAAGCCTTTTAAGTAATTTTTACCTTTGGCTGCTTTAGTCAAGGGCCCGTATTTCAGCTGCATCTTCTGGACTAAGCAAGATGTTCCAGACAGGGCTGCTCCTTGTCACCAGAAACTAAGAAGGTGGAAAAACATCCTTCCCCTCCAGCCATTCCAGGTGCTCCACTGGGGCCTATAGCAAAGGAGAGATTACCGGGAAGAAAGTATACACATTTATTTCATGTGGGTTTTCGTCTTCCTGAAGCCTTCATAGAGAACTAAAGATCCAAAGAAATGGCTAAATCTAAGTGTTTTTGTATTAGGTTTGATAAAGAGTGAAAAGTCTTGGAAAACGTGGTGGGATAAAGTGGTAAGAACCAGGAGTTGTAAATTAGGGGAAACAGAGCAAGGCCTATTCTGTCAGACGCCTGCAGGCCCCTGTGTCTCGGGGATGAGGATGTGCCTTTTCTCTGGATCTAGGGAGGGCACCTCTCACTTGAGGGCCTTAGGACACACACCAGGGGGGTCAAAGAGTCCTCTATGTTTCTCCATGTCCTGCTGTTTCTCACATTCCTTCAGCTTAAAATATCCAACATGCCAAGGCACCATCTTCTGGGGGTAGTATATTCTGAACCCCTTTGCTTTCACAGTTTGAGCATAACTAAAACACTTGGAATCATACACTGAGTTACTGCCAGGGCCATACAGGGATCACACACTCAGTTACTGCCAGGGCCATACAGGGATCACACGCTGAGTTACTGCCAGGGCCATACAGGGATCACACACTCAGTTACTGCCAGGGCCATACAGGGATCACACACTCAGTTACTGCCAGGGCTGTGCCAGGATCACACACTCATTTACCGCAGGGGCCGTGCCACGCAATTTCTATTCATTTTTATTTTTCTCACAGACATCAAGGAAAAATGCGACCAAGGGAAAATCTGACCAAGTCTCTTAAACCAGATATAATTGGTAAGGCTAATTGAGAAAATAGGAAACATAAAGGGAAAAAAAAGAAAAACCTTAGTAAATACTTTCATAGGTCTTATATTCTTGTTCATTCTCTGCTATTCCATAATCTCATTTGCAGAATTTGGTGTAAATGTTGTTAAGAGGATGCACCAGTTAACAAGGAAAATTCAGCCTTATAATTTTCATTTTTGTTTCATTCTTGTAGAATTTAGAGGGATTTTTCTATTTGCCAGACATGTATTATCCTGTATCAAGTGAATGCCATTGAGAATGGTCTTTGTCTGTTCTTCCTGTCTCTGGAACAAGGTTTTTTGCCTTTTGTTTGGCTTAGTGTAGAGCTGTCCCTTTTAGATGAGTCTTCAACGAAGACTTCTTTTCCCATAATTTGATGGAAGCAAAATGGCACCCTCACCTAGAATGTCACTTGTATTAGACAGGCATTGTGCTTGAGATTATAGGTTTTAGAAGAAATCTTGAAGAGGCCTCTTTAGAATAAATCTTGAAGAGGCTTTGGTGTGTTTATCTCTGAAATATTGCTACATTATAACATATAAGACTATCTGATTATTTTCTTAGGTCAGACTTTAATCCTGAATAAAAAGCAAAGAATTACAAAAAACATGAACCAGGACACACACACTTTTCTTTGCTCATCAAACTTTAGAGAAGGAAAGAAAAATAGAGGTCATGGAATGCAGAACTTAGCAAAATGACATTAGAAGGATCTCCCATTAGTTGCTATTACAGGAGAGAGAGGAGAGCTGAACCAGTAGGGCTCTTGGTTCCTCCATTTTTTTTCCACCATAGTGTTCTTATAGATTTCTGTTTACACATTATGGTATTCCTTATTAGATGAAAAATCATTTGAAAACAAAAATTTAATATAAATATTTCATATTAAACAGGTATAAAATAAGTTGATAAGAGATTAAATAATTATCCCAAGTCATAACTCTAGTGAAAGACATAATTGGAACTAAGATAAGGGTTTCTTAAGTTTTAGCACACTAAGCTTTTGATTTCCCTTTTCTACTCTGTTAAGATCTAAGAATAAAATTAGAAGGCTATAACAGGACCTGAGAGCTTGAGAAATATGGAAAGAATGAAAAGGTTACAAGGAGGACTGAGATCGTCAGTGGTTACCATTCTCTACTGAATTTTGCTTTCATTAAATTATTTCTTGACCCATTTGAATACATTATGGATCGGGAATGAAGTGATGAAGAAAATATGATAATTTTCTCCATGATCCCTGGGGTTATCAATCTAGATCAGTGTGTCTCAAACTCAGCACCATTGAAATTTTGGGTTGACTCTATCTTTGCTGTCACTATCCTGTGCCTTGCAGGATGCATAGCAGTTATCCCTGCCCTTAGCCCTTAGATACTAATAGAGATCTCCGTCATGACACAAGACAAGCAAACCTGTCTCCGTACAGTGTCTGATGTCCCTCGGGTGGGAACATCACCCTTAGCTGAGAACCACTGATCTAGATGACATAGAATTTAAATTAAAATTGAGATACTTAAGATGGAGATATAAGTATCTTTCATGTTTACATGGATGGAGCTGGAACATACTCTTCTTAGTAAAGTATCGCAAGAATGGAAGAGAAAGTACCCAATGTACTCAGCCCTACTATGAGACTAATTTAGGGTTTTCACATGAAAGCTATAACCCAGTTATAACCCAAGAATAGGAGGAAGGGGGAAAGGGAGGGGGGAGGGGGGCGGAGGGAGGGTGATTGGTGGGATTACACCTGCGGTGCATCTTACAAGGGTATATGTGAAACTTAGTAAATGTAGACTATAAATGTCTTAACACAATAACTAAGGAAATGCCAGGAAAGCTATGTTAACCAGTGTGATGAAAATGTGTCAAACAGTCTATAAAACCAGTGTATGGTGCCCTATGATCGCATTAATGTACACAGTTATGATTTAATTAAAAATAAATAAAAATAAAATAAAATTGAGAGATTCACCTGAACATATCTAACCATATGTTAGTTTTTTTTGGGTATGGACATTTGTTCCAAGGTTTTGAGCAATACCATAAGACATTTTTGAAATTGTGAAGATTATAACTGGGACATTACAAATGAGACAGGTGTGAGAGTCAAAGCTTAATGCAAAAAAATAAAGTAGGCTGCATGTGAGTTGACTGTATGTCTGGTGGGTGTGGTGAATCAAGAAAAACATTTAATATTGCAACTCAACAGAATTCAGCTCTTGCTAATGCCTTTATGTTGCCCCATAAATACTGGACAAAAAAGAATTGTCTTTGATGTCTAGGCAAGACAGTCAATATTTACAATTGGACCGGTGATGGTAATGATAGAGTTCCTTCAATTTTGATGCTTTGGTGCCCGGATGTGTTTTATAGCGGAAAGTGGAAAATGTCATGACTGTCTTGCCGTACGGGACATGGCATTCCACCTAGCTTGTCTTGAGCCTATTCCTTTACTGCCTAAAACCAAGGAGATTTGTTAATCATTTTTCCATAGTTACAATAAAATCAAGTTATTTGTTGGCCTATTTATTTATATTTTGGTAGCTTCTTACTTTGTATCAAGTGAACCCCTATTTTTTCCCAATGTGTAACTGCTCCTCCATCATGTGCATAGCTCTGGAGAGCTTATCAACCACAGTGACTGATGTATTCAAGATGGAAACACAACTCAATTTTGTTCAATCACATTACTTTTATGATTTTTTTTTTTAATATTTGTTCTTTGGCTTTGGCGTAAAGATCTTGGACTTTAAGGATTCCGTAAGGCAGCTGGTCCTGTGCTTTTCTGTCTTGCCTGCAAGTACAGAGAGCCTGGCCATAGCAAGTGTGAGTAAAGCTAAAAAGCAAAGAAATGCACAGGGAGGTGGACTCTCAAGAACAAAGGTGACCTTTTTAAGGACCTGGACCCAGCCATACCTGAAGCTAGTTTCTCCCTTTGGACGGTTAGCAACACAAGTCAACAAAATTTCACTTTTGCTTCACCTAGTTTGCATTATATTTCCATAATTTACAGATGAAAGAGGTCTGCTGATTACAGTGTATGTAGAGGGACTTTACCTAACAATTGCAATCAGTGTAACCTGGCTTATTGTACCCTCAATGAATCCCCAACAAAAAAAAAAAAAAAAGAAAATGCAAAAAGATAGCAAAGTGAAGTAGGTAGAGAAAAAGGACCAACAGATATAACAGGGTACAAAAAGTCCCTTGAAACTTGAAGCACGGTGATGCTTTAGTACTAAAAATAAAGAGGGAGTGTATGATTTATCTCGCAAGCTTGTTCCTCAAGGGCAAACAAAGCATCAGAGAAAAATGACCTCAGAGCAGATTGAAATAGAGGCGATAAAGGAGGAGGGAAACGTCCAGAATCAAACTGAAGACATTGTCCTTCACCTACTATTAGCAACTCTAATGATGGAGGACCAATTGTACAACACAACTGGGTAAAAACTGTATCATTTATTTTCCAGCAACATTTATATACCATTAATTAAAAAGAGGGGGATTCTAATTTCATAAAGACACTAGAGAAAGAAAGAGTTCAAGGATTCATGCACGGAATGGTAGCTATTGCAGTGGGAAATTTTACCCTATTACTTATGGTTTCTTCACTTGTAAGTGCCTCACTCCCCAAGAAAAACTTGAGCTAGAGTAAGTATGTTAAAAAACACAAAAAAACTGGTATGAGATTTGCACTCATGTGCTACTGGACCAAGGGATTCACCATGACCCCAGGATTCTGTGTTCCTCTCAGCCTCTTAGTTTGGTTTGTGGTTTGCTGTTCATCCTCAGGGAACAGCTCTCTGTTCTGTGACACAGAAGAATATTGGCAGCTCTAGGTTAACAGCATTAGAGGTCATGAATCCAGTGATCAGAATTGCCTCTCTTTCCCAAATGATTCTGATTGGCTGTGCTTTAGTCTTAGGCCCATTTCTGGACCAATCACTGTATGTGAGAGGATGGGCTTCCTTGTCCCTGTGCCTGCAGCATCTGCAGCTGGGTGCTGGGACCATGATGGACAAAGTTACCCGGAGGAAAAAAGACCATGTAGTCAATCATTTTCTATTATTGTATTTTGTCTTCATTATCATTACTGTAAATGCCCTTCAGTCTCTGTCTCTCTCTTTTTCTATGATTTCACATTGTAATGGCCTTCAGTCTCTTAACACGCCCTGAATGGGGCGTAGATGTTTTTACTTGTCATTTGTGTTAAGCGTCAAAGAGTTAGGTACTCATGTGACCACTACTGGGTGAGGCTGAAAATCAAGAGAACACCATAGTGTAGAGAACCTTAACTAGGTAGGTTATCTTTTAGCAAAATTGATTAAGGTCTACATGTGCATAAATGTTATCTATGATTTATCAAATATTTAGTATGTGCCAGGCATTGTGCTAAGGAAACACATTAATTTGATAGCCTTATTTAATCCCCCCAAATTTTGTCAGCTTGACATTACTCTCCTCAAATTGGGAATAATGTCTGGTGTGGTTAAGTAATTTATCCGACTAGCAAAAGGCAGAGATTGGACTAAAATATAGGAAGTATGAAATCAAGAACTTGAATATTTAATGTGCTTTTTACTCAGCGTAACCATACTTTATCCTATTATACTGATGTAATTATTAAGAGCGTATATTTTAACTCTAAAAAATGTCCAGATTTCGACAATAATTATATGCTCACTCTGGTACTGCCTCACCATAGACATACATATAAATATATTTATCTTAAGAGACAAGCTTAAGATTTGCAGAGAAGTTGCAAAGACAGTACAGAAAGTTCCAATATATCTCACATCTCGTTTTTATTGTTGTTGGTGTCTTACGTTAGTCACAATATTGTTAACAAAAGTCCATACTTTATTCAAATTTTCCTTGTTTTTACCTAATATCCTTTTTCTGATCCAGGATCCCATCCAGGATATCACATCACATTTAATCGTCATGATTTCTCCGGCTGTGCTCAGCTGTGACAAATTCTTGGGCTGTCCTGATTTCTGATGACGTCATACTCTTTGAAGAAGTACTAATTAGGTGTTTTCTAGAGGGTTCTTCATTTGGGATTTCGCTGATATTTTTCTTATGATTAAAACGGGGTTACAGGCTTTTGGAAGGAAGATCACGTAAGTGCCAACTTTATCACATCGCTTTAAGGGTGTGTGCTATCAACACGACTTACCATTGGCGTCAATCGTGTTCTGGCGGAGATAGCGTTTGGTTTTCTTCTGCAAATTTATGCTTTAAAATGTTTATTAACCTACTCAAACTATGTTTATATGGAGGAAATGCACACATTTTAAGTGTATGAAGCCCTTATTTTTAAGCAGATAAAATTATCCATGTAGCCACTATCCCAGTCAAAATATAGAACATTTCTAGCAACTTCTTTTTTTTAATTTCCTGAGACAGAGTCTCACTTTGTCACCTTTGGCAGAGTGCTGTGGCATTATCGCTCACAATAACCTCAAACTCTGGCTCAACTGAGTCTCTTGCCTCAGCCTCCCTCATAACTACTGAGTGTGTAACAGGATGTGAGGAGCCTGCCATGACTTTGACAAATATAACATAGAGTAGGATGTTTGGGATAACATTAAGGGCTATTACCTTCTGAAGATCAAGGACATGAGGTAAGAAAATTAAATGGTATTTTATGTACAAAGATTTCTAAGATTCCTTTCTTGTTCTTAACTTCTTGAAAATACTTTATCAGTATTGGAAAGAAAGATTTCTAAAGCAGTTTTTAGCAATGCCTTCTTGAAAGTGGTAGTTATAACAACATTGATTGCTGTTAGATTTATGGGGAAATGATGTGTTTTGCAAGAAGCAATACAAATATAAATGTAAAAGTTCATGAGGAGACATTACACAAATTTATATTTTGTCAATAGTTGTAAGAATCATGGTGTGTAATTAGAACCGAAAGGAATGTTCAACCTTGGAGGAAAAAAATTCACTCCAGTTTATAGATGAGAGACAATGTGTAATACAAGAAGAGTTGAAGAATTTGCCTAGATCATGACTTTTTTTTTAATTTTTACATATACAGTGTTTATTACGTTTCCATTTTTTACCTTCACAAAATTAAAAAGGCTTAACATTTAATAACAATAACAATGTTTAAGATAAGGACTAGAAACAAAAACCTTGTAAAGAAGGAACGAACATAAATACATTCAGAAAAGAAATCAGACAATTGCTACATCAAAATATTAAGCAATATAATAATAATAATGCAAAGAAAGTAACATTCACTTTGTCAAATAAGAGTATGTCTATCATAGAATGCTTTGACTCTGAGGTTCAGTATGGAGTCATACTGGAGAAGTTAACTTCTTCTTATTATTTTTTTTAAGTCTCAAAAAATAGACAACTAATATTTATAATTAAAAGTAAAAAATAATTTCAAAAAACAGATCATGCCAAATCTTATAGATAATAGAAAAAGAAGAAATACTTCAAAGTCATTCTACTCAACTTTTCTATCATGACTTTTTTAACATTTTTATATCAATTTTATTCAGGTATGATTTAGATAAACAAAAATTCACATGTTAAGTATATAGGTTGATAAATTTATAAATATATACAGTGAACATAAAACTTTGTGTTTGTCACACCACCGATTGTGGTGTAGTGTCAACCACCACAATCAATGTATAGAATATTCCCATTACCCTATAAAGCTACCTTGTACCCTTATTTATTTAATCTGCTCCTTCTCCCCAGACTTAGTCTGGAAAGCTATCACTAAACATTAATTTTGACTTTTCTAGAATTTCATATCCAATTTCCATATGGCACATTTTTTTTGTCTGTCTCATTTTACTTAGTATATGTTTTGGGGATTTACTTATGTTAGGTATATTAGTAGTTTGTTCCTTTTCTAAAGCTGAGCAGTATCCCATGGTCAGGACACATCCCTAGGTGTTTACATTGTTGATGGACATTTGGGTTGTTTCCATTTTATGGCTACTTGGAATAACATTGCTATAAGCATCCATATGGAAATCTCTATGCTTCTCTGAACATACATTTTTATTTCCTTGAGTGGAAATGGAGATGTTTAGCTGCATAGAAAAACTGCATTTTTAACTTTATAAGAAGCTAATAAAGAGTTTTATGAATGGGAGGCCCAGTTTACACTGTCACTAGCAGTGTATAAAAGTACCAGTTCTACTACATCCTTGCTGACACTTGGAATGGTCAAATCTTTTTCTTTACTTTGCTATTCTAATAGGTAATGGACTTTTATTGTGACTTTAATTTGTGCAGCCCTGTTAACATAATATTGACCATCTTTTACATTCCTATTGCCACTAGTACATTTTCTTTGGTAAATAAATATATACATATTTATATATTATTATATATAAATATTTTTATATATTCTTTAATATATATATATTCTTTAACCTGTGTTTTATGTATTAAATAACTTTAATTATATACCAATTTTTTAGCAATATATGTTTTGTGAATTTTTTCCCATTCCTCCTCTCCTTGCTTCTATTATATTTTGAAACGTGTCTATGAAGGATTGCTATTATTTTTCTTTAAAAATGTGGTCACATTTATCTGGACCTGGTATTTTCTTTGTGGAACATTTTTCAATATATTATTTTATGTATCTTATTTTAAACAGCTTTATTAAGATAGATTTATGGGGAAATGATGTGTTTTACAAGAAGCAATACAAATATAAACGTAAAAGTTCATGAGGAGCCATTATACAAATTTATATTTTGTCAATGGTTGTAAGAATCATGGTGTGTAATTAGAACTGAAAGAAATGTTCAAACTTGGAGGAAAAAAATTCACTCCAGTTTATAGATGAGAGAAAATGTATAATAGAAGAAGAGTTGAAGAATTTGACATATAATTATATAATATATAATTATATATTATAGTTATATAATAAGTTATTATATAACTGACCATATAATCCATCCATTTCAACCATACAACTTAATAATTTTTTCTAGCTTTGTCAAGTTATGAAAACATCAAAATAATTAATTTTAGAACATTTTCATTCCCTTAATAAGATCTCCTATGCCCATTTATGGTTAATTCTCATTCCTAACCAGGCAACAGCAGGAAGGTTTGTAATCATAAGGTAAATTTAAGAAACAAAACCTTGTCAGCTATTTCCCTTTGAGTCAGTTTTGGTAAACTGTGCCCTTTAATGAATTTGTCCATCTGATTTTGTTAACCATTTCTTTTGACATAAAATTATTTATAACATTTTCTTATCCTTTTAATGATTCTGGGATCTAAAGTGGTATTGTCTTTTTTAAAATATATTATTCATTTATTTCCTCTGTATTTTGTCTTACCTCTTCAGCTAGACATCATCAATTTTACTGTTCCTTTCAATAAATAGTTTTTGGAATTATTAATTTTTCTCTATGTTTGCCTTTTTCTATTTTGATTAATTATGCTTTTATTATGTTTTTCTTTTTACTGATTTTTGGTTTATCTATTTTCTAGTTCTTAATACATGGATTAGATCACTAAATTTAAATATGTTTTTCTAATGAAAGGATTAAACTGCTAATATATTCCTGAGATCTGCTTTTGCTATACCCCAGATATGTAGACAGGTTACCTTTGATATCAGAGAGTTCACTTATTTAAAATGTATTCAGACTTGTTTTATAGAACAGCATAGGGTCTATTTTGATCAATGTCCCATAGGTCTTCAAGTTCATTGATCTTTTCTTTGTAATGTGCAACTGCTGTTACTTCCAGGCAGTGAGTTTCAGATATTATATTTTCTATATTGTACTTTTCAGCTCTAGATATTCCATTTGGTTATTTTTTTATATTTTCCATTTCACTCACTATGCTCATGCTTTCCCCTTAAACATATTTACTCTGTTTATATTGGTTTTCTATTGCTGTGTCATAATAGGGTGACAAATAGTGGCTTTAAGCAATAGTCACTGATCTTGCAGTTCTGTAGGCTGGAAGTATGGGCAGATATAGCTGGGTTCTCTCGTAAGGTTTTCGGGAGGCTGAAGTCAAGGGATCAGCTGGGCTGAGCTGTTATCTGAAGGCTCTGCAGAAAAATTTACTTCCAGTCTTACCTAGGTAATTAGCAGAATTCAGCACCTGCAACTGAAGGGCTGATGTCCCCAACTCCTTGCTGGCTACCATTCAGGGACCATGTAGTTCCACTCCGAGGTCCTTTCAAATGGTCCCTTCTCTCTTAGTGTCAAATCTTTTTCATGCTTTGAATCTCTTTTGCAACCAAAGAAAATCTCTGCATTTGTAGGACTCGTATGATTAGATTAAACTCATCTGGATAATTTCTTTAAGTCATCTGATTAGTAACCTTAATTATGTCTTCACAAATCATCCTGTCATGTAACAAAATAGGACCACGTGTGTTCTTTTTAGCATTCCATCTACCTTGTTGGTATATTGTGTTTGCTGATTCCAAAATCCATCATTCTAAAATCTGCTTTTATTAACTAATTTTTTTCTCTTGCTTTTTACATACCTTATAATGTTCACTGGATTCTGTAAGGTATACATGTAACAGAATCATGCTTCTGCATTTCACTGTCTTGCTTTAAGATTTATTGGATTTTTTTGGGTGGCGCCTGTGGCTCAAGGAGTAGGGCGCCGGTCCCATATGCCGGAGGTGGCAGGTTCAAACCTAGCCCTGGCCAAAAAAAAAAAAAAAAAAAAAAAAAAAAGATTTATTGGATTTTTTTTTTTTTTATGTTATGTGAAGATTAACTTGATGTTTTCCAGGCTTGCTTCTGAGACATTTTAGGGTGGATATTTAGCCTTCCTATTAAAGCACAGTCTTTCTGGGTTCTCTACAAAATGCTCTGACCATTCAACAAGGGCTCTGGCTTGAGAATCAGAGAATCAGAGAATCAGAACTCAAGAATCTCCCTGCTCTGTTCAGTTCCCCAATAGTTGCTATATTCCTGGTGTTCCAGATTCTCATCCAATGTTTTCCACACTTTAGTTTCAGCTAAAGCTCAAGTTAACCCCCTTAAGGGAAGATTTCTGACCTCTGTGGTTTTTGTGTGCGTACCTCCTTTTCTCTCTTAAACCATGTTTTGCGGAGGACAGCCTCTTTTGCCTCCCAGAACCCTGATCTCTGTCGCCTCAAATTAATCAACCTACCATGCTCAGCTTGCATCTGAAAAGTGGCAACAGGCAGAAAGTCACAATCACATAGACTTTCTGCTCCCCTTCTTTGGGGTTCCTGGTCCTGAGCCACAAATTACTCAGTGTCTTAAAAGAGTTGTTTTTCTATTCTGTCCTGTTTCCTAATTATTAGTAGTCAGTGATAGGGAAAGTCTGAGATCCCTTAGTCCAGCAGTTCTCAACCTGCGGATCGCGACCCACAGGAACTGTATTAAAGGGTCTTGGCATTAGGAAGGTTGAAAACCACTGCCATAATCCATCATAAGAAAGCTGAAGTCCCAAGTTGAGATTGGGTGGCTAAATGAATGTCCACAAGAATTTAACCTGCTGTCATCTCCTTCTAGCTTCATCTGTATCAGAAATGAACTCTTGGAAGTGATCAAGGAATACAGCAGCGTCTCAGGTTACAAAATCAACATTCATAAATCGGTAGCCTTTATATATACCAACAACAGTCAAGTTGAAAAAACAGTTAAGGACTCTATCCCATTCACAGTAGTGCCAAAGAAGATGAAATATTTGGGAATTTATCTAACAAAGGACGTGAAAGATCTCTATAAAGAGAACTATGAAACTCTAAGAAAAGAAATAGCTGAAAATATTAACAAATGGAAAAACATGCCATGCTCATGGCTGGGAAGAATCAACATTGTTAAAATGTCCATACTACCCAAAGCAATATATAATTTCAATGCAATCCCTATTAAAGCTCCATGATTATACTTTAAAGATCTTGAAAAAACAATACTTCATTTTATATGGAATCAGAAAAAACCTCGAATAGCCAAGACATTACTCAGAAATAAAAACAAAGCAGGAGGAATTACGCTACCAGACCTCAGACTATACTACAAATTGATAGTGATCAAAACAGCATGGTATTGGCACAAAAACAAAGAAGTAGATGTCTGGAACAGAATAGAGAACCAAGAGATGAATCCAGCTACTTACCATTATTTAATCTTTGACAAGCCAATTAAAAACATTCAGTGGGGAAAAGATTCCCTATTTAACAAATGGTGCTGGGTGAACTGGATGGCAACCTGCAGAAGACTGAAACTGGACCCACACCTTTCACCATTAACTAAGATAGACTCTCACTGGATCAAAGATTTAAACTTAAGACATGAAACTATAAAGATACTAGAGGAGAGTGCAGGGAAGACCCTTGAAGAAATCGGTCTGGGTGAGTATTTTATGAGGAGGACCCCCTGGACAATTGAAGCAGCTTCAAAAATACACTACTGAGACTTGATCAAACTAAAAAGCTTCTGCACAGCCAAGAACACAGTAAGTAAAGCAAGCAAACAGCCCTCAGAATGGGAGAAGATATTTTCAGGTTATGTCTCCAACAAAGGTTTAATAACCAGAATCCACAGAGAACTCAAACGCATTAGCAAGAATAGAACAAGGGATCCCATCGCAGGCTGGGCAAGGGATTTGAAGAGAAACTTCTCTGAAGAAGACAGGCGCGTGGGCTTCAGACATATGAAAAAATGCTTATCATCTTTAATCATCAGAGAAATGCAAATCAAAACTACTTTGAGGTACCATCTAACTCCAGTGAGACTAGCCTATATCACAAAATCCCAAGACCAGAGATGTTGGCGCGGATGTGGAGAAAAGGGAACACTTTTGCACTGCTGGTGGGAATGCAAATTAATACATTCCTTTTGGAAAGAGATATGGAGAACACTTAGAGATCTAAAAATAGATCTGCCATTCAATCCTGTAATCCCTCTACTGGGCATATACCCAGAAGAACAAAAAGCACATCATAACAAAGATATTTGTACCAGAATGTTTATTGTAGCCCAATTCATAATTGCTAAGTCATGGAAGAAGCCCAAGTGCCCATCGATCCACGAATGGATTAATAAATTGTGGTATATGTACACCATGGAATATTATGCAGCCTTAAAGAAAGATGGAGACTTTACCTCTTTCATGTTTACATGGATGGAGCTGGAACATATTCTTCTCAGTAAAGTATCTCAAGAATGGAAGAAAAAGTGCCCAATGTACTCAGCCCTACTATGAAACTAATTTAGGTTTTTCACATGAAAGCTATAACCCAGTTAAACCTAAGAATAGGAGGAAGGGGGAAAGGGAGGGGAGGGAGGGGGGAGGTGGGTAGAGGGAAGGGATTGGTGGGATTATACCAGTGGTCCATCTTACCAAGGGTATACGTGAAACTTGGTAAACGGTCTGTGAAGCTAGTGAATGATGCCCCATGAATATACCAATGTACACCGCTATGATTTAATTAAAAAAAATTTTTAAAAAAGCTCAAAATAAATAAAGAAATAAAGAAATAAAGAAATGAAGCTAAATCTTAATTCTTATCATTTATAGATACTTCGTTACTTCTTCTTTTGTCTTTTGTTTGTTTGTTTTGTTTTTTTGAGGCGGGAGCCTCACTTTGTCACCCCTGGTAGAGTTACTGGGGCAGCTCACAGTAACCTCAACTCTTTGGTTCAAGAGATTCTCTTGTCTCAGCCACCCAAGTAGCTGGACGCAGCCATCTGCCACAACACATGGCTATTTTTAAAGATGGAATGTTGCTCTGGCTGAGGCTAGTTGCAGCCTGTAGGCTCAGGCAATCCACCTTACCCGGCCTCCCAGCATGCTAGTATTATAGATGTGAACCACCGCGCCCACCCGGCCTACTTTACTTCTTGGTGAGTGACAGCTGAAGGACTGAAGATTCAAAATCATTATAAGATAAAAAACTTGTATCACCAAGACATCAACCTCTCTTATGTAATTTCAATGCATAATAAAAAATGGGCCAAAATCACAAAGAATCAAAACTTGTAAAGAATATGCATGATTAACTTAAGGAATGTTGCTTAAATCTTTTTCTAAAATTTTGGTTAATATGAATGTACAATTAGGTAACAATGTTTGCATTTGTTAGGTAAGGTCCCTGTTGTAGCTATGTCCCACACCCAGGATGTTGCTTAAACGTTAAAGAAGGTGTTGATATTAAGCAACACAGCTTATGGTTTCATAAGGTTATCTTAAGACATTACCGACAGAGAAATGCCGAATATTTTGAACATTTAAAAAATAGATCTATAACATCTCAACTGAATATCTCAGAAGACAGAAAGCTTATTTAGATGGCCCAAGTATTCTGAAAATAGGGTTATTATAAAATCTAAATACTCAGTCAATATTTATTGAAACAAATTTTAACCAGGAAGGAAATCATTACATTGGCTCACTACATGTAATGTGCTGAACCTGAGCTTGATTTGGGTAGGTGGTGAACTTGGTAGTTTCAGGACTATAGATATGGTTGGGAATAGCATCTTAGTAAACAAGATGCCATATAGGAAGAGTATCTTAACCAAGACTAAGTATTCTGCCCAGGGTCTTAAGGTGTAGCAGAGGTATTTGCAGCCATATGAAGACGTTGGAGACTGAAAGACGACAGACGTACTCTACCTACTTCTTGTATGGACCATGCGCATGACTGTGGGAAGACGAAGCAGAAACTGGACACGTGAGTAACTATGGTTCGCTGGGCAGACCCTAAACACGCTATTGCAGGAGAAATACTTCTGGAAACCCATCCTGATATATCAGCATCTTGACACACAGACAAACAATAGAGTGTGGTAGTTAAAAGCATGGATCTGAACCCAGACATGAGTGCCAGCATAGCAACTGAAACATAAGCTTTGCAAATGGACTTTGTGCATTTAAATTGGAGCTCTGGTATTTCCTAGCTTTTTGATGTTGGAGCCACTCTGTGGATCAATTTCTTCTTCTGAAAAATAAGAGTAATAATAAGAATACTTACCTTGTATATACTGTGGATTAAATAAATCCCCATTATGATGACTATTAAATAAAGTAACATGTGCAAATCATCAGAAAAGCACCTGGATCAAAGTAAATGCCAGATAAGTGTTATTTATTATAATTATTTCTTGTATAAAATCAGGTTAATAACAATAATAGTAACATGTAACACGTTTATAGATTCTATGCAGAGATTAAATTAGGAGCTGCATATAAACTGCCTATTTCAGTGCCTAATATACAGTAGCTGTTCAATAAACAGAATAAATCTCACAGGTTAGTCAGCTTTGCCTCAAGAAATACATGAGGCTTAATCATCAAGTTCAATTGCCTATAAATAAGCAGGTCTCTAGAATGCAAGGGCTCTGTGGTTTGATTTTTACAATAAAGCAAACTGTACTACTTTAGAATTACTGCTAGCTTTAAATGGTAAAATGTCATATCTTACACATATAACACATGCGCACACCTAAAATCTATATTACTGGCATGTTTCTTATCACAAGATGAACATAATAGTGTTTTAAAGTCAATTAGAAATTCTCTCAGTTATTTTTAATCCTTCCTAAATTTTAATTCCTACTCAAATGGTCACTGAAAGTCACTGTAATATGGAGCCTGGAACACTGGCTCATGCCTATAATCCCAGCACTCTGCGATGCCAAGGTGGGTAGATTGCATGAGTTCATGAGTCCAAGACCAGCCTGAGCAAGAGGGAGACTCTATCTCTACTGAAAACAAACAAACAAACAAACAATTAAAAAAACACTATAAAAAGTAGCCAGTGCAGTGGCACATGCCTGTTGTCCCAGCTACTTGGGAGGCTGAGGCAAGAGGATAGCTCAAGCCAGAGAGTTTGAGGTTGCTGTGAGCTATGACGCCACAGCATTCTACCCAGGGAAAAAGAGTAAGAATCTGTGTCAAAAATAAATAAATAAATACATAAAAAGAAAGTCACTGTAATTTGGAGCTGGGTATTATATCTTCAAGTCAAATTGAGAACTAACACTTGGACAACTGTATTCTGATACAGTCTGTAAAATAAGAGTAATAAGAAGTCTGAATCAGTCTGTATCAGACTGTATCAGAATCAGTCTGTATCAGAATACAGTCGCCCAAGAGTTAGCTCTCAAACTTTCTATAGTTCGTTCTCACAGTTATCTAATAATCAATTGCTATGTTTCCTTTAATTATTTGTTATCTATAAACGGTAACCATCTGAATCAGCATCCTCAGTTTTGATAGACCACACTCCAGCTAGCTTAAGCCAAGGCTGGAAGGCACGGGGTGGCACTGTAGGATGCCCACAACCAAATACAGAGGCAGGAGCTGCTGTATCCAGGGCCTCAGAAGACTTTCTCAGGACTCTACTTTTCTCATTATACCTTGCATCTGCTTCCCTGCGTGGGTTGATGGAAATGTCAGTTGCTGGAAGTCTCAAGTCTAGCTAGGAGGGATAGATCTGTTGTCTTTAATATCAATACATCAAATTCCAGGGTTTTCACTATCTTTGGATTTATCAGCCTCACCAAGTGAGAAGAGAGCTCAGTTGAGCTGACTCTCCAGGCACGCCCACGTCTGAGTATGAGTAATCCGGGTGTTAGGATTGACAACTCCATCTCCACTCATGGTAACTGAAAGCTGTTCTCTCCCAAATGAAGCCTTAATGATGCAACCAAGGGAAGAAAAGAGACGTTCAATCCTCTACCCATTTAGAAGGCACCGTGGGGACACTGAAAGGATGGTCGGGGCAGAGTAGAGTGCAAGACCTTCTCGACAGGTCGTGTCTAGAAACTTTACAGCAGGGAATACTTTTTGCCTATTAAGGAAATCAAAGCCATTTTGTTCTCTGATTCATAGCTCTGGAAATAATAATTTTTTAAATAGGAGTATAAAATATGATGAAGAGAGGAGATTTGTACCTAGGGAATCCCTTTCCGTATCAGTGACTTACCCAAAAGCTGTTGTTTCATGTTCCAAAGGGCAGGAATAAAGGTTCCTTAGAACCTATGTACTAAGAGAAGTAATGAGTGGAATCATTGAGATCTGGAATGAAAGAAAACTGGGGCAGGAGGTCTCCTATTGCCTGAGGTCAGACCTCCTGTGAGTTCCTAGTCACTGCATCCAGGGGGTCAATGAAACCTGAGAGATGTAGAAAGTGAGGTCCTGTGTGAACTGAGGGCTCGTGATGAGAGGGAGCATGTGTGGAGCATCTAGAGACCAGACCCCATGTGTGAAAACTTCAGAAAAAGAAGATAACAAGAATGGCAACCCGAAGACGCAATGGCAGACAGCAGTATATTTTTTGAGCAATACCTTCCACCTTTCTGGGCCTCTATTTCTTGATCTGTAAAGTAATGATAATAACAGTGACATAGATCCAATGTGGTTATCCTGAGAATTAAATTGTATGGTGTCTGGTACCTCCTAAGCACTTGAAAATTGTGAGCACTTGGTAATATTCATTATTTATATAAAATTGATATTTATAGTGTCTGGTACTTCGTAAGCACTTGAAAACTATAAGCTCTTGGTAATATTTATTCTTTATGTAAAATATTTGACTTATAAACAATACAAATGTATTCATATGGCATTTATTAATAATGATATAAATATAGCAGAACCTTCATAGTTGACCACCTCCCTACATTGACCACCTCCTTAAGTTGACCTAATTTTTACAGACCAGACATGCAACAAATATAACATCAGTGCAGCAGACCTAGTTCCTTATGTTGACCACCTCTGTATGTTGACCAGCTTGTTACAGTGCCTTGGGTGGTCAATTTATAGAGGGTCTACTATAATAACAATTAGTATCCATTTGACTGCCACTAACAGTAAACTAAACTAAAACTGTCTTAAACAATGAGCAGATCTCTCGGCTTATATAATTGGAAGTCAAAAGGTAAAGCTTTAGGGCTGGTTGGATCTAGGGGTGCCCAGGACCTCTGTGTTGGCTTAATTTTCAGGCAACTAATAACGGGCAACAATAATTCTGGGTCTCACATCTACACAAAATCATGCCATTGGGCAAGAGCCCAAGAGGTGCTTCCAGAAATCTCCATCAAATCCTCCATGTGTATCTGTGTCATTGTCCTGAATTCCTAAAGAAAAAATTTAGGAATTTTCTAAAATTAGGAATATCAGAAAAGAAGATAGGATTACCAATAGGCGCATCAATTCCAACCCATCCTTCCAGGGTCTGTGGGGTGCGTTTATCTCTGTACAATATCAGGGTTCATAACAAAAGGGGATTACAAAATGGATAAATGAATGCTAGTTAAAAGAGATAAAAATGTCTACTATCAAATATAAAAGAAAAGTGTACCAGAATAACTCTTTCTCCAAGGAAAAGTGAACCCCATTCAGTTGTGCAATGCAAACGTGAGACGGCATTTTAAAACAAGTTTTAAACACAAGTTGCAATGAAGATCTACATAAATGGGGGAAGAACAGCCCAGTGCATTAGCAGCAGTTAAGGAGGATGGCCTGGTACATTACAAATTAGATTTAAACAAATACAAAGGGGACTTGGAAGTAGAAACATTGTTTCCTGTAGAAGATGTTGGGCAGTAGAATAACAAAGAAAATAAATGAAACTAAGATGATCAAGAAAACAAAACGCTAAGAATAGGAGTTAGGACTAAGACCTGAATGTTAGTTGGATAGTTTCATTAACCCGCGAGTGTGTACAGATTAATGACTTAATAGAACCAAGCCTGTGAACGCATTTTATAATGTGTGCTCTTTGTTCTTAAAACTAAGTTTTCTTCCAATTAAATCTGACATTAGAACAACGACTGACCCAGTCTTACATACACCAGTTTTACGCAGAGATTTTCAGCTCATATAGCCTCAAACAAACAAAAATAAAAAATAAAAACTGCATCCCCCATCAAGTGCCAGCTTCTAGGCACCATGGCTAATGGTATGAAGAATTTGATACCCAATGTACTTGGATGTGTGTGTGTGATGATTTTGCAAGGTCAGCATCACTTTCCAGTTTCTCTGGTAACACATTCTCTTTCCATGTAGTTCAGGTGGTGCTAGTGCCTGGAAAGAAAATGAGGTCTATGTTTCTGACCGCTTCTAACCAGTTTCTGGGAATGGCCACAGTTATCTGTCCAGCAATGAAGGACCAGGCAGAGCTTTCCCTAGGAGTTAATTAAGTGCCTTAGGGTTATTTTGATCTTATAATTTTTTTTAAATAAAATTATTTCAAAATTTACTAATTATTTTAAGTTCTAGAAACTGTGTATAGTGACAAAAAGGACAGCAATTTATCTGCCCCTGCTTCTGCTCTGCCCACTTCAGATGTCAGTGAGTGTCAAATAAAGGCAGTGGAGGATGGCAAAAGCCATTCTGATTCATTCAACACATGAGTGCTTCTTAGGCACAAGACACTATGTGAAACATGGCCCTGTATAAAAAGATAAATAATACCCAGCCCTTACCCTCAAGGATCTTACAACTTGGCAAGGGAAATAAGACACGCACACAGATACCTGCAATAAAAGGAAGATAAGTATTGCAGCCAGATGTTTGGGGAGAATGAGCAGAGCAAAGAAAGAACACAGAACAATGCAGCGTGCAACAGGAGGGAGGTGGGAGGGGCCTTGGTGTGTGTCACACTTTATGGGGGCAAGACATGATTGCAAGAGGGACTTTGCCTAGCAATTGCAGTCAGTGTAACCTGGCTTATTGTACCTTCAATGAATCCCCAACAATAAAAAAATAAAATAAAATAAAGAAAATGGAAGCATAGAGCCGAGACATGCACAGGTGAAATATCAAGTGACATTAATTCTTAGCCAAGTCTCCAAATGTTGTTTTAGTTACCAAGTTCCTAAGAAGTAGCTTGAAATTAAAAACTAAACAAAGATATAATGGTCTCTGACAAACACAGACTGGGGTGCTGATGCTTCAGTATGAGGACCATAGGATGTGCGTTCACACGTATGCCCTTCTATAGCTTTATTTTCTTCCTCCCCTTCACATGAGCTGATGCTACCTTAACAGGATACTTTCTAAGCTATCTGGTGTGTTAGAATAGGTGAATTAGAAGAAAATTCTTTTGGCTCCAATCAACAGAAAGAAAATAGTATATAATTGAAAAAAGTGCGGGTGGCAATCCTTCGAACGTGGCTGGATGCAGAAACTCAAGTGTTTTGAATCAAAACTCTCTCTCTTCCTTTGGGGTTTAAATCTCTCCCTGTTCATGAGGAAACCCCTGAACAACTTCAGGATTATGGCCTCACAGCTTCAGGACTTGCAGGAAGGAGAAGGGATCCTCACGGCATAAGTTGTGCATCTGGGAAGTAGAGTTTTGAGTCTAAAGGTGATGGACATGCTTCTTGTACACAGAATAGATTTGAATATTAATTATAGCGTTGTTTTCTGGGAGATGACAGTGATATATCTCATTCTTACAAAATCAGAATAGCTTAGCAATTTTCCAAAAGAGATGCATAAAGCGTTCTGAGGACGGGCCCCATTTTTAGCTGACTCATGCAGACATTGTCTCCGTTATAGTTGCAGCCCTGTGACTGCCCCCTGGCTGCCCCTGCAAAAGCCAGGGGCTTAGCCCTGAATGGCTCTGGCTGGCTCTCTGCCCATCCTTGAACTCAGCACTGTAGCCAGAAGGATCTGACATTCTGATTAGCCAGGCCTGGATTCTAAGAAGTGCGATCTGTTCTCCTCTAACCATAAACTTTGAAATGTCGGGAGGGACACAGCTAAAGAGAGATGGATGGGCTATCCCCAGGTGGAAGAAGGAATAGACAGTGAACAAGAAAATAAAAACGTCTTCTATGCCAGGAAACATTTATAGTGCTCTTTGGATATCCAAAAACTGGTCTTCTACACATAAAGCAACAGAAAATACTGGCCTAAAAAGAGTACTGTGGCTGAAGGAACATGACCTATTTTAACAGACGAGTTGAGAGCTAAAAGATAACTTGGAGAGCATCCAATTCAATCTCATCATTTTTCAGGTGGGGGAACTAAAACCCAAAAACCCAGACAGAGGAACAGAAGTGCCAATAGCACACAAGTATTTGGTGACAGAGACAGCCACTGCCTGTCTGCTGACATTGTTTGTGTGTGTGCAAAAAATAAAAAAATCGGTTCTCTTCATTACATCATCATCATCAACAAAAAATATATATTCTTGTATCTGGTTTTCTCTCCACCCTTCTAATCCTAATCCGTTTCTGCTGTATTTCTAACCTCTCCATATGGTTTTACTGCATTCCAACAGAAAGCCTCAGCAAGAGTTGAGTTAACCTCCTTGAGTCCATTGCTGTCCCCAAAGACAGAGACGTTAATTTTCCTTACATAAAAACTAGGGACCACTTGTTGCTTTCATGGACCAAGTTTGGGCTGGGCCTGCAGGAGGATGTACCTTTCCTAAAGTGCTTTTAATTGCACTGCAACCTGTTCTGGCATCCTGGCTTTGCCCTAAATCCCCAGGCAGAGAAAAAGACATTCCCCATCACTAGGAGACGTCTGCAGCAGCCCCCCTCTTCCCCCTTTCTCCTACCGTCAACTCTTTGCTGCTGTTTCCTACCAGCAAATGCCTGTCAGCAGCTCAGAAACGTCTCTGGAAATAGGTAGGAGGGAGCCTTACACCTGTCAGCGCTGGGGAAGAAAGTGCGCTCTGCAGAGTTCTCAGTTGTTCTGTCTCTGGCGGTGAAGAAAAGAAAAGGGATGACTTGGAGGTTTCCAGCCACAACCTTCCTAGGACCGCGGTCAGTTCACCAGGCTCTTGTTGCTGGCGACCTCTTGATGACCGAGGATGTGCTCCCATCCCTAACGTTTGGTCTTGGCGTGGGTTTCTCCCCCTGGCTAGTCCAATGCCGGGCGCCAGAGACGTTGCTGGGTAAAGGTTCTTTTAAGTCATGAATCAGGCTCCAGTGTGCATGTGTGGGTTTTTTTTTTTTAGTAAAAACTAGCACAGGCGGATCAGCAGTAGAGAGGGTCTCCTCGCGCCTCTCCTGCACTGGTTTCTCCGCCTCCAGACGCACTCTTGTTATCCCAGAGCTAAGAGTCCAGTCTACCCACCTAGGGGTTGGGGGCAGCCAGACCCCATCATGCTCGCCCATCCCGGGGCTGAGGACACCCATGTCCAGAAAGTGGCCGTGGGTGCAGGTAGGTAAAAGCCTTCCGCAGTGAGTTGGGGGCAGGAGCTCGGCCCTCGCCTGCGACCCGCTGTCCCTAGATTGCCTGAGGACCACGAAACTCCCCCAGCGAGGAAACCTCCCCCATCCTGCCCAGCCGCCCACCCACTCCGCCCCTTACCTCAGTACGCAGCCCCTCCCTGCGTGATGATGCAAACCAGCGGGGAGGGCGGGCGCCGGGAAGGGTGGGGAGAGCTGGAGAGTAAGCTAAGGAGGGAGGGAGTGGGAGGAGGAGAAGGAGCCCAACGACCATTTAAAGCGATAGCAAACCCTGCCCTCTCCCCAGTGCTGGGCTGTAGCAGAGCGCGAGCGGCAAGCCGGGGAGCGGGAGCGCAGCGCGCGGGCCGGCGAACCCCACAGCGCCAGGCGCCCCGGGCTGGCAGGCGCCGCGGGACTCCCCCCACCCGGTCCAGCCACCCCTCTCCGCACGCCTCCACCCTTCGTGCCTGCAGGAGCCACTGGGCTTCCCCAGAGGAGCTCACCCCAGGGGCCTGGACCTCGGCGAGCCCGCCACTGTCCCCTCTGGCGCTGCCGCCGCCACGGCAGCAGCCGGAGCAGCATGGTCCAGCTGGGGAAGCTGCTCCGCGTCCTGACTTTGATGAACTTCCCCTGCTGCGTGCTGGAGGTGCTCCTCTGCGCGCTGGCGGCGGCGGCGCACGGTCAGGAGATGTACGCCCCGCACTCCATCCGGATCGAGGGGGACGTCACCCTCGGGGGACTGTTCCCGGTGCATGCCAAGGGTCCCAGCGGAGTGCCCTGCGGAGACATCAAGAGGGAGAACGGTATCCACAGGCTGGAGGCGATGCTTTACGCCCTGGACCAGATCAACAGCGATCCCAACCTACTGCCTAACGTGACGCTGGGCGCGCGGATCCTGGACACTTGTTCCAGGGACACTTACGCGCTCGAACAGTCGCTCACTTTCGTCCAGGCGCTCATCCAGAAGGACACCTCCGACGTGCGCTGTACCAACGGCGAGCCTCCGGTTTTTGTCAAGCCGGAGAAAGTAGTTGGAGTGATTGGGGCTTCGGGGAGTTCGGTCTCCATCATGGTAGCCAACGTCCTGAGGCTCTTCCAGGTAGGGGGGCGCTCCCTCTGGGGCGGAGCACGCAGCGGCTCCACGCGCTCTTAACCCGAAAAGCTGGCGTGGACCCCGGGGTGTAGGGTCAGGTCAGCCTTCGCGCCTTTCCACCCTGGAGATCCTGCTGAATTCTCCTCCCCATCCGAAGATTCACCTTCCCCGTTTGGTGTAATTTCCTTCCATGTCTCCCCTATCCACGCTCCACTCCATCCGGCTTGACATCTTGGATTTATGGCCCCATTTACAAGAAGCAATCTGTGAAAAACAAAGGCGATGATTTAAATGGGTTTGCATTAGAGTGAAATAGGGTATGAAAACAGCCTTGTAAAAGTGCCGGGCTGCTAGGAGGGGCTTGGGATATGAACAGATGAGAACATGCCTCCGAGCCGGCATTTCCCAACTCCCCAGCTTCCCACCCGCGAGCCACCCGGCAAAGCTCCACTCCCTTGGGCAATTTTGAGACGACCTCACGGAGACACTTCTTACACCGAGGGCTAGGTCTTCACCTAGAAGTGGGTGTCAGTAGCCCATCTCCCTCTGGCTGGATTTCCGACCTGTAGCCCGCCTCCGCTGCAGCCTGGGCCACGAGGTGCCAGGACCCTTCCAACAGGGGAGATGCTTCCCACAGACGTGACCCCCAGTTGGTTTCCTCCGGGCAATTTTTTTTTGCACCGTCCAAATTGCATTTGCAGTCCGGCCACTGGCCAGAGCTGGGCGATCAGCTTTCCACTCCTGCCACTTTAGACCTCAGCCCAGAGACGATGAGCTCATGCTAACTGCGAAACGAAATCGCTTTCCCTGCTTCCTCCTGCCGCCCTCTCACCCTCTACCTTCCTAATGCAGCCCCCCAGCCCCAATTCTGGGTTCGAGAGGATGATTCCCAGAGCGAGGCAGGAAAGCGTCTGTTGGGAGCCAGAGGGATGCGCAGAGCAGGGCCCGGCTGTCCTCCTGCTCCGAGTGCGGGAGGGCAATGAAAAAAAATGGGAGGAAGGCGGATCCCGGGCCGCGGAACGGTGGCTTCTACCGCCGTGCTCTCTCGCCTTCCGCTCCCGAAGCCTTTGCCCCGTGGCTTCTGCTCTGCCTTGGGTGGAAATAGGTGGTGTGGGGGTTCAGAAATGGAGTTTCAGGATCTCTGTGGCTGTGTGTTCCGTTCTCACTGTGTCTCCCCGTGTGAGGATCTCATCTCCTCGTTCTGTATTTCTCTCTCTCTCTCTTTTTCCTCTCTTTCAGTCTCTGCCTCTTTTCTCCCCCTCTGTCCTCACTCTCAAGTTCTTGGTTCATCTCAGTCTTGAGATGACCCTTTCCAGACACACAGCTCTCCTAACCCTAACCCTAACACTTCCGGGGATGTGCAGGTGGATCCTGGGCCCTTTACACTCCCCTTATCTGAAGAATTGGCTCCCTCTTAAGTGCTGTCTCTAAGGGCCTTGGATTTCGGGAGGGGACTCCTTGTGAGATTCAATCTGTTACCACATCACCCCCAGGAGTGTGAAGTTTGTGTTCAAACAGGAAGGGTTCCCATCCAAGGCTGCAGCTTGGCATGGCTCCTCTGATCCTCTGAGGATCTCCGACGCCTCCTGAGTGTGGCATCATGGAGATACCCAGATGTTTGCAAACCCCAAAGTCCTTTAGAGTAGCTGTCACTCTTTCCTGCTTGCCTTCAGGAAGAACCTGAGTTGTTTTAGTCAAACCCCAGCTCTTTCTTCATCTTTGAGCTTATAGATCACTTGAGAGGATGGCATGGCTGGAGGGGCTGAGGCCAGAGACAGCACCCAAGATCACTTGGATTTATGGCAATTTCCCTGTTAGTCTTGGGGGTTGAAGGCACAAAATGTTTTGTCTTCAGCATGTTATAATTATGTTGCTGCCCGTTTCTCTCTTCACTGGGGCAGAACTGCAGATGGACCTGCCTGTCTGTAAAAGAGCGAAATGTGAAAGTTAAGAAAGGCAGACTAGACTGAGGGACTGTGTTTGCTGAAAATGATTCCAGAGGGAGCTGGTTCCTCCTCTGGTGTATAAACCGGAGGCAACTTGCTAAGGAAAAATGCTGGTTTTCCACTCATTTCACCATCCCCCAAGCTGGGAGAAGACCCACATGCCACAAGCCTTAGCAGTGTGGGTTGGGACTCAAACCGTTCAGAGAAAACACTGTCATTTTCCTCTAATTTGCAAATTGCAGCTATTCATGTTGGATTGAACAGCCATAGGAAAAAGAGTCCCCTGTTTTCACCTGCATTTATTGAGAAGAGGCTGGTGGCAAGAAAATGCACCAACTTGTAGCTCCTGCTGCATGCAAGCTTGATAGAACAGTTGGGTGGTGTATTATCTTGCCTAACCATTGTCCATGTTGGAATATTTGTTTCTATATACCATGAATCTCTTCCAGGGATTTTTTCTTTCTTTCTTTTTTATTTATTTATTTATTTTTTGGCATGTGATTTTAGAAGCTCCTGGCATGCAATTCAGTCTTCTGTTTTCCAGCTTCTGTAAGCCTGAAAAATGAGTAGAGAAAACAATGGTACACATGCCCATTGTTCAAAGGCACAGTCATTTAGGGGGAGAGGCAAGGGGCAAGGAGAATCTTCTCTGACATTCTAAGATTCAGCTATTAAGATTATCCTATATAAAAGAAACTCCTCCACATGATTACATTCTGAGCTCTCTAAAGATGTGAATTTTCTTTTTCCCCCTGGTCCCTGTTGGTGCTATAGGGATCATGCCAAACCAGTCAGTGGAGATACAAATTTATATTGTGATACGCCGGGGATACTTAGGCACTTAAATGAGGGGTGCTGAGTGCTGCAGAGCAGTAGGGAGGGGTGAGGTAGTACTAGATAGATCAAGTGCTGTTGCTGCCAAGGAAGACTGAGACGAAGTTCTTTCCTGAAAAGTAGTACCTGGGCAAGACTACTCAGATGCAAACAGTGTTTGTGACTTGGAATTTGTGTTTGTCTGCGGATGTACAGATCTAAGGGACCAGCTGAGCAAGTCTCTTCTCTCTCTCTCGTATGTACACACTGAATAGGTTAGTAAATGACATGCCTGAATACAGGAATCATATCCAGTGGGTCTTTCAAATCCATGAATTTGAGGCTAATGAAATTAGTGTGTGGCCAGGGCTCTGCCAACTAAAATTAAATCACAACAACTGCCCGGCAATGCATTTTCAGCCTCAAAGAAGCATCAGGGATGTATTTCTGGAGATTTGTTTCTGAGCTCGTATGAAATAATACTCTCCTAATGCTAAGAAAGATTAAACGTAAATTAATATTGACTATAAGTAACATATTTTTAAAAAATCATCACAGAGCGGGGATGGCTTAAAGTGGAAAGGTTATATAATATGGTGACCAGAGGATAAATCTCCCCTGACCACTGTTTTATTGGCAATAAGTAAGATACATTATAGTGGAAAGTAATGGGAACATTTTTATTCAAGGCTTCTCTGTTATTGACTTAAGAGCAAACACTCTGAGAGTATAAATTACTCTTGCTACACCCTGGTTCTGAATGAATAATATTTCATGTGTAGTGACATGGTCTAAGCTATAGACTTGCAATTGAATGGCATCTGTTTTAGTTTTGTTTTTTTTTTTTCTTCTTTCTCCCAAAGCAACTAGATGGAAACAGTGGTCAACTCTATCCTTCTAAGAGCATAATATAATCCAAGCCTGTGGACCTTGTACCATAAATGAAATACATTTGTAAAGTTGTCATTGTTTTCGTTCTGTTCATTGAAACTTAAATGTCACTCAAACTTTGGGGGCAGTATTTTATATATAAATACCTAGAGTTTTCTTTTTTTTTTTTTTCCTTTCTCTCTCTTTCTCTTCATCATATGTAATGAGATAGAGCTGAGCACATAGAGTGGAGAAATTTTTTTCAAAAAGCAACTTTAATCTACACTTTTTCATATGTCATCATAAATACAGGTGCAACTGCCGTAGTCCCTATAACAATCTCTGCCTCCACATTTACTGTGTTTTAGGAAATGTACCTAACAGATGGTGAGTGGGAAATTTTTAAAGGGGCATTTTTTAAAAAGCAGAGAGGGAAGGAATGAATACATGCACATATTATATTTGAACGTGTTCTATTTTATCTTTGCATACCCATACAATTAGGATGTCTTTGGGCTTTTTTCTCTATAAGAATAATTGAAACAATGAATGCATCTAATTCAACTTCATAAACATTTAGTGTTTAATGAATTACAAGTGCTCAATTTTGCACATATGTATAGGTTGTGTCATAGATTTAAAAGACCAGGCTGGATTACACAGGGTGTTGTAGCCTCAACTCTGCCATTTACTAGCTAAGTCTCACTAAGTAAACCAGATAATTTATCTAGGCCTCATTTTACTAATCTTATTATTTTTTCTTAAAAGCTGTAGTTTCTAGAAGCATCTAATTTTTGTTTATGTTGGCAAAAGCTTGGTCTTGTCCAAAGTCTACTTGTATTTCTTAAACTTTCAGCAAGTTTGGGAGAACTTTTAAAGGATGTATTCACAAAGTTATCTTGATCATTACTAGTTTAGTTCATTTCCCACATTCAGACTCTTTCTTTATCCTTTTCCCACTTTGCTTTTCCATCATATATGTGACTGGTTGCAGGGAAAATGACCTCTTAAGTCAGTTTACTGCATGTTCAGAAGACACAGGCAGGGAGTAAAAACTGTGAAGTTTTACGGTAGCAGCTCTAGCATTCACCTCTCCAATGTCCCATTCCCTTTCATCTTACAAATATACTAGACTTCTCTCTCTCTGAAAAATGACAAGACTTCTCTCTCTCTGAAAAATAACAAGTAAGGACATCCTGCCTATCTTCCTGGCACCTGGGATGAGGCTTTTGGCCCAGGCCACGCACCACAGGTAATTGGTTCTATCGTGGGTGTATGACCTTGTCTAAGCCAATCAAAATCCTACCCAAGAGTTTCTGTCCCAGAAAAATGGGAACATTGTCTCTTCTCTCTGAAATTTCTAAACTGGGGAGACGTGGTCCTGGGGCACCCGGTGGTCATCCAAAGGGAAAAGTGATGTTCTATAGCATAAGTTATGCACATGTGAACAGGGCTCAGTGGTGGGGAGACAGCAGGAGGCCTGCTGATTTCTGGGCCTCTTACATCCAACTATATCTGAATCTAAATATGTCCCCTGAAGTTCCAGGACATTTTTCTTTCTTTTCTTTTCTTCTTCTTCTTTTTTTTTTTTTGAGTTAGAGTCTCACTTTGTCACCTTCTTAGAGTGCCCTGGTGTCATATCTCACTTCAACCTCAAGCTCTAGGGCTTAAGTGATTCTCTTGCTTCAGCCTCCCGAGTAGCTGGGACTACAGGTGCCCAATACAATGCCTGGCTATTTTTGTTGTTGTTGTTGGTTTGTTTAACAGGCCCAGGCTGGGTTTGAACCCACCAGCCCTGGTATATGTGGCTGGTGTCCTAACCACTGAGCTACAGACACTGACCCGTAAAAATAGCCAGGCTTTGTGGCGGCGCCTGTAGTCCCAGCTATTTGGGAGGCTGGCATATTCTGTTTTAAAACATTTCTTTTCACTATTTGCAGTTTGATTTTAGCCATGTGCGATTGAAAGCATCATGGCTGAAACAGCTGAGTTCCCATATCAATGGAAGACTCAGTAAGTGGAAGACCAGTACTATGTACAATATATATGATATTTACTTTAAACATAATCCTTCTAGTCCAGGTTTGGGATATTCAAAACTCTCCACCCTTCCTCACACTTTCTGTCATTCCCTGTCATTGCTTTAGGCCTTTGTGATCCCTCCCTTCTTTCCCATCTTGATGCTTTTGGGAGCCAGGGTGGACACTTCTGATGTAAACTGCAGACTATCGGCCTCCTATCTGCAAGCTTTGGAACCCTACTCTATTCCTTTCATTAAATCAAATCTTTTGTTGCTATCCCCTGGGCACAGAAGCATTTTCATGATATAATGGAGTACAACATACATTAAACTCCTGGGTCGCTCTACAGTAAGCAACAAGCCTAACTTCTTGTCCCCTTTTACATTAAGTAGGCAATTAAGACCAGTTGCAAACGCATTTTCCCTGCAACTGAAATGCATATATGATTGCATTTATACCACATATAGTTGGGCTCATTAATTAATGGACCATTTGGGAACTGGCATAGTCAATATGTAGGTTTTCGGTACTTAAAAAAAAAATCAAAACTTTTTCATCAGTAAATATTTTACCTGGAGTATTGTGTCACAATTCTTCATATTATGACATTTCATGTTTGACATGTAACCTTCTTTTGGTTAAATTTACTAAGTGGTTTTTTTTTTTTTTTTTTGAGGAGGTCATATTATTAGATTATAAGGTCAAAAATAAAAAACATGAAATTACAATGATATGTGATTCATATCACATCTTGTGAAAACAGACATTCCAATTTTTTAAAAATAATACTAGCAGTAACCATAATAAAAATTGTAGTCCTTCTTATAAGCCACTGTATCATGTACTATACTTCATCTTGTTTATTTCTTACAATAGTCCTACAGTGTACATACTATTGCCCTCTTGTTCAGCTAAGAAAAGTGATTCTCAGAGCCCAAAGTCACAAAGCTGGTAAGCAGCAAAGTCCACATTCAAACTTAGCTTTGTCTGACAAGACCCAGGTTTTTGACCATTTATGTATACATCAAAAGTTGCTGAGCGCTTAACTGTATCTATTTATGGAAATAAATAGTTTGTGTTAATCCCAAAACAAGGTTAATTCTGTGGTTCCATAGAAATTTGATCATACAAAACATTTGCCTGCAAATGAAAGATTCTTGTTTTTCGTTATTCAACAAATAGCCTGGGATACCAGAAATAAATACACAGTAAACTCTTCATTCAAACAAATGAGAAAATATGTTTCTTCTTGTCTTGATTCAGTGCCCACCATTATGGATTATGATGGCTCTTCCTAAATTTTATTTCATTCACTGCACTCTTTCTGCAAACCTCGAGTGGGGGAATCCATCATTCAGATGTATGTGCAAAGTGAGAGGACTGTATTAATACAATTGCTGAAAGTCAAGTTGATAGAGCACAGGAAGTACATTCTAATAAATGCAACGTTAATGTTTGTGTGGGCCGTGGAGGGAAGGGTAGGAGAGTTTTCAGTTTAATGGATTATTTTGTCTCTTGCTATAAAAGAGCTGCCACTTAATAGTTTTATAATTGGTCCATTACAAAATTCTCCATCTCTGGGGTGTGCATGCGTTTTCATTATAGCACGGCTGCTATTCTCCTCCTGTTCTCCATGGAAGGTAGCAACAGAGTCACTTAGAAGGGCTCTGTCTGCTCCTCTGCATCACTTTTTACATGAAAATATTTCCATTTGCTAAAGTCATATTTAAACATTTTTTTTATTTATTTTTTATTAAATCATAGCTATGTACATTAATGTGATCATGGGGCAACATACACTGGTTTTAAAGACTGTTTGACACATTTTCATCACACTAGTTAACATAGCCTTCCTGGCATTTTCTTAGTTATTGTGTTAAGACATTTACATTCTACATTTACTAAGTTTCACATATACCCTTGTAAGATGCACCACAGGTATAATACCACCAATCACCCTCCCTCTACCCACCTCCCTCCTTCCTCCCCTACATTTCCCCCTTCCTCATATTCTTAAGTTATAACTGGGTTATAGCTTTCATGTGAAAGCCATAAATTAGTTTCATAGTAGGGCTGAGTACATTGGATACTTTTTCTTCCATTCTCGAGATACTTTAATAAGAAGAATATGTTTCAGCTCCATCCATGTAAACATGAAAGAGGTAAAGTCTCCATCTTTCTTTAAGGCTGCATAATATTCCATGGTGTACATATACCACAATTTATTCATCTATTCGTGGATTGATGGGCACTTGGGCTATTTTCATGAATTAGCAATTATGAATTAGGCTGAAATAAACATTCTGGTACAAATATCTTTTTTATAATGTGATTTTTGGTCTTCTGGGTATATACCTAGTAGAGGAATTATAGGATTGAATGGCAGATCTATTTTTAGATCTGTAAGTGTTCTCCAAAGATCTTTCCAAAAGGAATGTATTAATTTGCATTCCCACCAGCACTGTAGAAGTGTCCCCTTTTCTCCACACCCATGCCAACATCTCTGGTCTTGGGATTCTGTGATATGGGCTAATCTTACTGGAGTTAGATGATAGCTCAAAGTAGTTTTGATTTGCACTTCTCTGATGATTAAAGATGATGAGCATTTTTTTCATATGTCTGTAGGCCGTGCACCTGTCTTCTTCAGAGAAGTTCCTCTTCAAGTCCCTTGCCCAGCCTGCAATGGGATCACTTGTTCCTTTCTTGCTTATACATTTGAGTTCTCTGCGGATTCTGGTTATTAAACCTTTGTCGGAGACATAACCTGCAAATATCTTCTCCCATTCTGAGGGCTGTTTGCTTGCTTTACTTACTGTGTTCTTGGCTGTGCAGAAGCTTATTAGTTTGATCAGTTCCCAGTAGTGTATTTTTGAAGCTGCTTCAATTGTCCAGGGGGTCCTCTTCATAAAATACTTGCCCAGACCGATTTCTTCAAGGGTTTTCCCTTCACTCTCTTCTAGTATTTTTATAGTTTCATGTCTTAAGTTTAAATCTTTAATCCAGTGAGAGTCTATCTTAGTTAATAGTGAAAGGTATGGATCCAGTTTCAGTCTTCTACAGGTTGCCAGCCAGTTTACCCAGCACCATTTGTTAAATAGGGAACCTTTTCCCCACTGAATGTTTTTGATTGGCTTGTCAAAGATCAAATAATGGTAAGTAGCTGGATTCATCTCTTGGTTCTCTATTCTGTTATAGACATCTACTTCTCTGTTTTTGTGCCAGTACCTTGCTGTTTTGATCACTATCGATTTGTAGTATAGTCTGAGTCTGGTAGCATATTTCCTCCTGCTTTGTTTTTATTTCTGAGTAATGTCTTGGCTATTCGAGGTTTTATTCTGATTCCATATAAAACAAAGTATTATTTTTTCAAGATCTTTAAAGTATGACAGTGGAGCTTTAAATAGGGATTGCGTTAAAATTGTATATTGCTTTGGGTAGTATGGACATTTTAACAATCTTGATTCTTCCCAGCCATGAGCATGGTATGTTTTTCCATTTGTTAATATTTTCAGCTATTTCTCTTCTTAGAATTTCATAGTTCTCTTTATAGAGATCTTTCACGTCTTTGTTAGATTAAACTCCCAAATATTTCATCTTCTTTGGCTCTACTGTGAATGGAAAAGAGACCTTAACTGTTTTTTCAGCTTGACTATTGTTGGTATATATAAAGGCTACCGATTTATGAATGTGGATTTTGTAACCTGAGGCGCTGCTGTATTCCTTGATCACTTCTAAGAGTTGTGTAATAGAATCCCTGGTGTTTTCCAGATAAACAATCATATCATCTAAGAAGAGCAAAAGTTTGATCTCATCTGACCCTATATGGATACCCTTAATCGCCTTTTCTTCCCTAATTGCGGTGGCTAAAACTTCCAATACAATGTTAAAGAGCAGTGGAGATAATGGGCAGCCTTGTCTGGTTCTTGATCTGAGTGGAAATTATTTCAATTTAACTCTATTCAATACTATATTGGCTGTAGATATTGGTATAGAAATGTCCCTTCTATACCAATTTTCTTAAGTGTTCTGATGATGAAGGGATGCTGGATATTATCAAAAGCTCTTTCTGAATCAATTGAGAGAATCATATGGTCTTTGGTTTTTAGTTGGTTTATGCGCTGAGTTATACTTATAGATTTACGTGTATTAAACCAGCCTTGAGACCCTGGGATAAAACCGACTTGGTCATGATGTATAATTTGTTTGATGTATTGCTGGATTCTGTTTGTTAGGATCTTGTTGAATATTTTTGCATCTATATTTATTAGTGATAATGGTCTATAATTTTCTTTTCTTGTTGGGTCTTTTCCTGGTTTGGGGATCAGGGTGATGTTTGCTTCATAGAACATGTTGGGTAGTCTTCCTTCTTTTTCTACATTTTGGAACAGGTTGAGTAATATAGGTACTAATTCCCCTTTACAGGTTTGATAGAATTCTGACATGAAGCCATCTGGTCCCAGGCTTTTCTTTATAGGGAGATTTTGTACGGTTGATGCTATTTCAGAACTTGATATGGGCCTGTTCAACATTTCCACTTGATTCTGGCTAAGTATTAGAAGGTGACATGCTTCCAAGTATTGGTCAATTTCCTTCAGATTTTCATATTTCTGAGAATAAAGTTTCTTGTCATATTCATTAAGGATTTTTTGAATTTGTAAGGAGTCTGTTGTTATTTGGTCTTTGTCGTTTCTGATTGATGAGATTAGAGATTTTACTCTTTTTTTTCCTGGTTGGGTTAGCCAAAGGTTTATCTATTTTATTGACCTTTTCAAAAAACCAACTTTTTGATGTATTTATCTGTTGTATAATTCTTTTGCTTTCAATTTCATTAAATTCTGCTCTAATTTTGGTTATTTCTTTTCTTCTATTGGGTTTGGGGTTGGAATGTTCTTCCTTTTCCAGTTGCTTGATTTGTCCCATTAAGTTGCTGACTTCCTCTCTTTTGGTTCTCTTGAGGAATGCTTGCAGTGTTATAAATTTCCCTCTTAGGACTGCCTTTGCGGTATCCCAGAGGTTCTGATAATTTGTGTCTTTATTGTCATTTTGTTCCAAAAATTTGGTAATTTCCTTCTAATCTCATCTCTGACCCAGCTATCATTCAGCATAAGGTTATTTAACTTCCATGTTTTTTTTGAGTATGCAGATTTTATTCCATGGTGGTCCGAGAAGATGCAAGGAATAATTTCTGTTCCTTTAAGTTTACTGAGGTTAGACTTGTGACCTAAGATTTTGGAGTATGTTCTATGGTGTCATGAGAAGTATGTGTATTCAGATTTATTTGAATGAAATGTTCTGTAGATGTTTGCTAAATCCAAATGTTGGATGGTTAGGTTTAAATCTAAAATTTCTTTGCTCAGCTTCTTATTGGAGTATTGATCCAACACTGCCAAAGAAGTTTTGAAATCTCCAACTATTATGGAGCTGGAGGAAATCAAGTTGCTCATGTCTGTTTGAGTTTCTCTTATAAATTGAGGTGCTTTCTGGTTGGGTGCATAGGCATTAATAATTGAAATCTCTAATCATTAGAGAAATGCAAATCAAAACTAATTTGAGATATCATCTATCTCCTAAGACCAGCAATGTTGGCGTGGATGTGGAGAAAAGGGAACACTTCTACACTGCTGGTGGGAATGCAAATTAATACATTCCTTTTGGAAAGGTGTTTGGAGAACACTTAGAGATCTAAAAATAGATCTGCCATTCAATCCTATAATTCCTCTACTAGGTATATACCCAGAAGGCCAAAAATCACATTATAACAAAGATATTTATACCAGAATGTTTATTTCAGCCCAATTCATAATTGCTAATTCATGGAAAAAACCCAAGTGCCCATCGATCCACGAATGTATGAATAAATTGTGGCACATGTACTCTATGAAATATTATGCAACCTTAAAGAAAGATGGAGACATTACCTCTTTCATGTTTACATGGATGGAGCTGAAACATATTCTTCTTAGTAAAGTATCTCTCTTGCCACGTGGCCTCTGTGCATGCCAGTTCCCCTTCACCTTCCACCAGGAACGGAAGCAGCCAGAAGCCCTTACCAGAACCAGGCTCTGTGTTTTTCCTATAGCCTGCAGAACTGTGAGCCAAAGAAAGCTTTTCCAAGTTACTCAGCCTCAGACATTCCTTTATAGCAGTGATTTTCAACTGGTGTGCCTGGAGAAGATCTGAGATATGCTGCAAAAAAAATTAATATAATTACTTAAACTATTTTTAAAAGAAGTTTGAAGTACAGTAAGTATATTCTGTTTTTTACTCTTTTTTGGGGGGGGGGAGTCAATGTATTTTAAGTGTACCATGGAAGTTTAACTATAAGTTCAAGTTTAAGAAAAAAAAGGTTGAAAAACACTGTTTCATAGCAACACAAAAAACGGACTAAGACAAAGTTATATCTAGGGAGGGAAAAGGAGAAAAAGGGAAAAAGAATGGAAAGAATAAACTTTAACTATATCACTAAAGTCATATTCTTACAATAGCTGGAGAGGAAATGTAAAATAGTAACATAACCGCTTTTGCATAACGGATACACATCTTCTTTTATGTCTTCTTATGTTTGAGTTAATGTTGTAAATAATAAAACAACAGTTTCTTGAACTTAAAAGCCTTACCAAGATAATGAAATGTCAGGTCTATGAACAAAATTAAAGTGGTTTTAAAAGCAAAGAAACCAAAACTTTCCCTTTTACTCTTACAGTATATTGCTTTATTTCATGGGTGAGATGGAATTTATTTTGCAGCTTTTGCTTTTTCTTTTCTGTTTTGAGATAGTCTTTACTCCACTTCATAGGCTAGGGTGCTATGGTTAGCCTAGCTCACAGCAACCTCAAACTCCTGGGTTTAAGTGATCCTCCTGACTCATCCTCCCAAGTAGCCCACCACCATGCCTGGCTCATTTTTCTATTTCTTGTAGAGATGGGGTCTTGCTCTTGCTCAGGCTGGTCTGGAACTCCTGAGCTCAAGGGACCCTCCCACCTCAGCCTCTAGAGTGCTAGGATTATAGGCGTGAGCCACCATGCCTGACTGCAGCTTTTGCTTCTAACGCATTAGAATAATGAATTCTAAATAATTCATTCATGCTGCTATAGGAAATACTGTCGACTGGAGGGCTTAGAAACAACAGAAATTAATTTCTCAGACTGGGGAGTCCAGGATGAAGGCACCAGCAGATTTGGTGTCTTCTTTCTCTTTCCTGTTTTCTTGCTGTGTCCTCAGGTGCAGGGCAGCAATCTGGGCCCTCCTTTACAAGGCACTGTTACAATTCATTTGGGCTCTGCCCTCATAACCTAATCTCCCAAAGGCATCACATACTTATTTGGGAGATGGCAAAATGTGAAAAAATAAGCATCCTAAAATACATAAAATACAGTACATTTAATATTTTTTAAGCATTTTCTTTTTTTTCTTTTTTTTTTTTTTTGTGGTTTTTGGCCGGGGCTGGGTTTGAACCCGCCACCTCCGGCATATGGGACTGGCGCCCTACTCCTTGAGCCACAGGCACCGCCCTTAATGCATTTTCATTAATAGTTGTAAAGAATTATTCGGAACCTGCCCCAAGATTATATTTATGATGAAGGCAATGTATAACTTAGTAATGTAACAACATTGTATATTGGCTAGTGCTTTTCCTTACATCCCAGGGTCATGTAAAGTTTGTTACAAAAACTGTACACGATAAGGTTGCCTTAAGAACTTACTCATTCTACCAGTGATGCAATTCTGTTTTGTTCTGTTACACAGGTGGTTGTGTCTTCTCAACTGTTAGCTGTGTCCTATTCTCACCACAGCAATTTCATACTGATTGGGTTTGGATTGAAGGTATAGCATGAGATACATCATCGTTAGCTTTAAAAACAAGGATCAATAACGGCTCAGCTGTCAGTACCCTTTTTAAATCTGTCCCTTATCTATCAGACTGTAGTATATAGCAGCAAACTAGGTAATTACAATTCTTCATAGCTCTACAGACTTTCTCTGACATCAACATGATTATTTCCAGGGAAGCTAGAACTTTAAGTAATTCCTTGAACTTCAAACTGCATGAATCAGCACCTGGGATTCAACATTTTAAGTGTCAGCAAATCATCTTTTAAAAATGGGTTTTTCTAGAACACTTGGTTTGAAAATAGAAAGTCACATGGTTCTTCATAATTTTCACAGGCCTATGTGGGTTTTTTGTTGTTGTTGTTTTTTTCCTTTTCAAAAATAAAACTAGATCCTCCTCTTACTTGAAAAGACTTATAAAATCTCAAATAATACCAAGAACACCCAGAGAAATAAAGGTGTTCCTCATTTATGAAGATAGGTTTTTAAGAGTCATTAAAATAATGGGAAGCCCATATACAATGAGAAGCTTCATCTTATAAAGAATTTAAATTTCTCATTTGAAGGAGAAACCCTACTAATAAATTGAAATGAAGCATGACTTTCTGTGAAGGTTTCTAACTGGTCTTGGGTTTTCCTCTCATATTGCAAATTCAGCCAGGCTGATCTTTTCTAAAATAATAATCTAATAGCATCACATAAATCAATGGGCTAAAAATCCTTTACGAGAATGTGTTATATTGTTCTGTTTCCAGCTTTAGCAAAGTAGACGGATTCGTCCACTGAAAAGCAGCAGAAGTTCTAGATGAACTGTTGAAAAAAATATATATATATATATATTTGAAGGTTTTGAAGAACAACTAGGGGAGTGAGCATTGAAGTATCAAAATTCGAAGAGAAGGGAAGAATGGAGATGCTTCTGACATGAGGACAGCTGTCTGCCTCACCGCATCTGGCAATGGAATTGGGCAGCCTGCACCCAGTAATGGGGGCCGCAGACTTCGTAGGGGTACAAGTAAGGGGACCAGATAGACATAGAGGGAATAATGCATCAGTTTAAGCTGAACATTAGGTAATCTCAATAAACTAGTAAATAAAAATTAAAATTTAAGGGCCACCCATGAAAAGGAGCCCATGTAAACATTTCATGCTTTTAATTGAGATGCTCGAAGGTCTACATCAATGATGTAAGGACTAATAGACTAATCCTCCCAAAGACTGAAACCCAGTCAGATCAGCTCTACCCTGAACTATATCAAGCCAATATGTCTTTAGCCCAAATGACTGCTAGAAACAAAATTAAATCTTGCCTCAAAGAAAATAACTTTATCAGACCATCAAATTGTCTCTGTAATTCATGTACAGTATCTGACTTTGCATAACAGTTTTCAAAATGTTTATTATTCAACTTACTAGTAAGGCGAGACTAACTCTAACAGACAACAGAATAAAAAGCAAAGTGCTATTTATAAAAGAAATAAAAAAATTACTAGAGATTCAGATATATATTCAAATGTCCAATAAATGATAGAATTAAAAAAAAAACAGCTATTAAAAAAAAAAAAAGACTCACAGGAGACCTGAGTCTTGGAGCTACTAGGGACTTTAAAATAAATGTGATTCCAGATAGAAGATATGATTAGGAATTTCAAAATTACTGGAATCTATTAAAGAGATGTAAATAGAAATTGCAGAACTGAAAACTACAATTTACTAGAATTTAATAGATTTTATAAAACAATAGAGAGAATTTGTAAATTGGGAGATTGGTGAGTAGAATGTAATAAGACTAAAGATGATTTTAAAGACATAAAAATATGTATATGCATTCAATAAAAGGTATCATATATATGCTATTAAAGTTTATAGAAAGTGAGGAGAGAAAATCTGGCAGAAATAATATTTGAGAGATATTTACAGAATTTTCTAACAGAAGAAATATCAAGATACAAATTCAAAAATCACTATAATCAAAAATGCTGAATAAATTACATGTATATAGAAAACTACACGTTGGGACCTCGTAGTAAAGGTACTGAAGACAAAAAGAAAAATCTTAAAAACACCACCCCCAATAGATAACCTCTAAAGGAGTGAAAATCAGAATTCTTGAATTCTCCACAGAATTTCAGAAGTCAGGAGGCAAAGATGTTTAAAGAATATGTTTTAAAGCAATGAAAGAAAATAACTGTAAATGGTTAAAAATAATTTTCAGGAACAAAGAAGATGAATTTATACAGATAGAGAGTATTATATAACCCCAGTAATTCAGATACTATGGAACTGGTACAAATAGTGATGGAACAATACACCAGAATCCAAAAATCAATCCATAAATATCCATACATTTAATTTATGACAAAGTGACATTGTTACTGATATGCAAAAAAGGATGGAAATTGGGACAAATATGACTGAATTGATTAGATATTCCTGTGGAATAAATATTTTGATTCATAATTTCTTATTTCCATATATAAAAATTAACTCAAAGGGGCTCACGCCTGTCATCTTGCCACTCTGGGAGGATGAGGTGGGTGGATCACCTGAGCTCACGAGTTTGAGACCAGCCTTAGCTAGATAGAGCAAGACCTCGTCTCTAAAAATAGCCAGGCATCACGGTGGGCACCTGTAGTCCCAGCTACCTGGGAGGCTGAGGCATGAGGATCACTAAGAGTTTGAGGTTGTTGTGAGCTGTACATGGCACTGTACCAAGAGTGACAAAGTCAGACTGTCAAAAAAACAAAAAATTAACTCACGATGGATTTTACTATGTATTTTCTTACACCCCCTTAATATTTGACAAAAGATAGACATAATATTCTTTTTATGAACCCAATAGAAATGCATGCAGAAGTTCACAAATAATCATGTGAGGATATTAATAACACTACTATTTGTAATAATCCAAAACTAGGAACAACTCATAAGTGTAGCATAAATTGTAATATGGTCATAACTTGGAAAGCTATATACTAGTGGAATGAATGCAATGCACCGCATACAAAGAGGAGAAATCTCACAATGTTGGTAAAAGAATCCAGATACAACAGAATGTATGATGTAAATTTTAACATTTATAAAAAGTTGAAACTTAGCTATGGCATTAGAAATCAGAATGATGGTTATCCTTAGCGAACAAGATGTTAATGAAAAGGAGATAGCTGGTCCAAAAGTTGATCATATGAAATGGGCCATACTTGTCATACCCAACTAAAACATAGTTGAGAGTCTTAAAGCACTCAGGCCAAATAACATTGCTCCAAGAATATAATTCCTTACAGACCTGGCTGTTGAAACTGCTGGTTTTATCTGACATCTATGGAAACATCCTACTGCTATTCTAAGACCAGTTCTACTATCACTAGCCAATCAGAGTTTGCCAGCTCCCCAAAATTTTACTAGTGCTAACAAACTTTCTGGAAAAATAATATGTGACATTTCTCCCTTTTATAAAACTTATAAGCTCCTTGTTCCCTGGACATACTGAAGGACCACTTGGTCTGCCTATATGCCCAATTGAAATTCTCACCTTCCAGATAAAATATTTTAGACAGATATATATATATATATATATATTTTACCTTAACACTGATATATATATATTTTTTTGACCTTAACACTGATAAAATTCTACTTCTTTATAAGGAATAGACATCATATAAATATGCTTCTTTTGTACTAATTCCTCAGTTTGTACATATATGAATTCTATACATTTCTGTTTACATTTCAATAAAATTATATAGAAACCCCTCTAAATGGCCTACCAAATACAATCTAACTCTAGCAGTTGGCTTAGACTGAGTTTTGCTGTATTAACAAAGGATCCAACAATACCAGTGGCTTACCACAGCAAGTATTTCTTTCCCATTCATGTACATGTTGTTTGGGGGCTGCCTTCTGATTTGAGAGCAGTGGTAGGCTT
Organism: Nycticebus coucang; assembly: GCF_027406575.1. Classification (NCBI taxonomy): domain Eukaryota; kingdom Metazoa; phylum Chordata; class Mammalia; order Primates; family Lorisidae; genus Nycticebus; species Nycticebus coucang. The sequence continues at coordinate 51,616,206 of NC_069787.1, forward strand.
ATAGAACGGCTCTTAATTTTCCACTCAGATTTGGCAAATCTCACTTCTTGCTCACATTCTACCAGCCAAAACAATTCATGTGGACAAGTCTGACACCAATGAAATAGGGTACACAAGGAATGGCACCAGGAGGAATGGCTTGCAAGGACATCCATCATCTTTCCACACCTACACCAGCATTCTCATCTGCTGTACCAAATACTTTAAGCTTCAGTAAGAATGAGTTGTTTATGGTTAGCTACACTTGCTCTGCTATCTCTGGGCTTTAAGACATAGGTCACCCCATATTCTTGGCTTGAAATACCCTTCCACTTCACTACTTTTTCTTTTACCTGACTAAATACTGCCCATAATTCTTTAAGATTTAGTTCAGAAAACTCAACGCATTATATTCATACCTCACATGGAATGAGCAGAGATATACCATCATGTGTATTTGTCTTTTTTTTTTTTTTTATTAAATCATAACTGTATACAATGATATGATTATGGGGCATCATACACTCACTTCATAAACCATTTGACACATTTTTATCACAGTGGTTAACATAGCCTTTCCAGCGTTATCTCAGTTACTGTGCCTAACCATGAATAGTGGATGTTATTTTGGGGGTTCCCCTCTACCGTGAAACTTACTTTGACCACTTCAGGACAGGTAAAGGGCACCTCTACCCCAGATAGTCTCTGTGCACATTGCTGCCACTGCACACATGAGGTCTGACAATTACATTTATGAACTTGCCACCATGCACTTACATTGGCAGCACTGTACGAACAACTTGATAATGTTTCATAACCTTGGTATATCTGTGTCTCCTAGTTGTGTTTATGTCAACGTGTGGTGGTGTCTTGCTGAGTGGCGTTCATTATTGTGGTTCCATGTTTTGTTGTGCTACCACAGGAATATAGGAGCTTGATTAGAAAAATGGAAAAACATTAAATTTCTTGTTAAATTTGGCAAGAGTGGAAGTGAAATCAGGGATATGTATAGTTCAAGTTTCCATGAAGAAAAGAGCAGTGTACAAATGGATTAAACATTTTTCTGGGGAGAGAGAAAGCGTTACTGATGAAGAGAGGTCAGTGTAGCCAAACACGCAGAACTAAAAAAAAAAAATTGCAAAAATTCATTAACTTGTGCATCAAATCATCAACTGATCGTAAGAAGCATGGCAGACCAAGTAAACATTGATAGAGAAACAGAAAAGTCTTAACCAAAAATCTTGGCTGAAAAAACTCATGGCTTTTGCATCACAACAATGCACCAGCTTACATAGCACTTTCTGTGAGAGAGTTTTTAGCTAGTAAACAGATAACTATTTTGGAACAACATCCCTCACCTGATCTGGCCCCCAGTGACTTCTTCTTTACCCAATGATAAATGAAATATTGAAAGAAAGACATTTTGATACCTTCAGGACACTAAGGGTAATATGACAATTCTGAAGACCATTCCAGAAAAAATTTCCAAAATTGCTTTGATGGGTGAACTAGGCACTAGCATCAGGGCATAGCTTCCCAAGGGGAGTACTTCAAAGATGACCATAGTGATATCTAGCAATGAGGTATTTAGCACGTTTTCTAAGATAAGTTGATGAACTTAATTATCAAACTCTTATATCTTAGTGTTCTATAATTTTTGCTCACAAGCTTGTTATCGCTACTAAATTATAGGCCACTTAAGCATAAGGATAATATTTCACTGCACCTTTACCTAACACATAGTAGGTGCTCAATAAATACTGATTGAATTACTACATATGTCATATGTGTAAGAAAAAGCAAAGGTGACTATTATCACCCTAATATAATAATTTATGATTCTTATTTTTGTTATGTTCTCACTTTCCTAAAGCACTTTATTTATTTATTTATTTATTTTTTGAAACAGAGTCTCACTCAGTTGCACAGCAACCTCAAACTCTTGGGCTCAAGTGACCCTCTTGCCTCAGCCTCCCAAAGCAGCTGGGACTACAGGTGCCCACCACAACACCTGGCCAGTTTTAGAAGCAGAGTCTGTCACTCAGGTTGGTCTTGAACCTGTGATCTCTGGCAAACCATCTGCCTTGGCCTCCCAGAGTGCTAGGATTACAGGTGTGAGCCACCATACCTAACAAGCTGTGAAACAGTATAGAAGTTTACTATGTATAAAACAATGGAATACACATATATTCTTGAAATACAGAAGATACTCTCAAGAAATCTGGTATTCAGGTACAGGGACAGCTCATGAAAATTATCTAGTGCCCCACTTCCAGTATAAATGCTAAGGAAAATCACTCACATGGGAATATTTAACACATGTAACATATGAAGTGTGAGATATATGTAACCCTGGAACATTAAATGGATGGCAAATGACCAATATAAATATTTACTTCCCTCTCCTTTGAGAGTTAGTGGATCATTTATATATTCCAATATATCTTCCTAGGTTTGCTCCTTAAGATGACAGAGAAATGATCTTTGGAAAAATACCACCATACACACCTTAATGAAAGCAGTAAAAATGTTTATCACAGCTACCCTAATTATACAGTATGACTGTTTAAAGTAGTTCTGATAAAAAATAATGGATTGGAAAATGCCTTTAGTTGGCTATAGTAACACAACTCCCAGAAAAACGTATGATACTCACTAATGAGCAGGTGAGACACTCATCTTTTTTCACTTAGTCCAAGAAATTACTAATACCGTGAATTTTCTTACCTCATTCTACTGACTTGAGTATTTCACTTTTTTTCTGTGTGAATGATTCATTTATGCAATGTTTTTGTTTACGTTTTTAGGTATTTCTACATAAGCATATTTACTGCTTTAAGACTTTTACGTTTAAGTTGTTTTTTTCTCAACTAATTTCCCTGAGGTTGAAGAAAATGATCAGTAACAGTGTGAATGTAATAACAAGCTTTTCCTATGGACTGCACACTACGCCAAGCGTGCTGGACACACATGGAACTTCATTTAATGCTCACGGGAGCCATAAATTCAGGGGTCCCTTTGCATATGAAGAAACAGACGTGGGGAACATTATTAATTACTCACCTGATGTCAGCCAGCAGCCAAATGAAAGTTAAAGTATTAGATTTTGGCTTTGAAATCAGAATTTATATTCTTAACTATAACATACTAAAACCCTTTAATGCTTTTAAGGGAATCTTGGGGTAAAAGTCCTTAGGGCATTGGTTCTCAACCTTCCAAATACCATAGCCCTTTAACAGTTCCTCATGTTGTGGTGACCCCCAGCCATAAAATCATTTTCATTGCTATTTCATAATTGTAATTTTGTTACTGTTATGAATCATAATACAAATATCCGATATGTGGGATGTATTTTAATTGTTACAAAGGTGTCAAGGCCCACAGGTTGAGAACCGCTGCCCTAGCGGCTCGCTTTAATAGTTTTGGAACACAAATGTCTTAACAGTGCTGTGATGAACATCAGTTTGCATACCAGAGCAATCTGCTTGCTGGGGATGGACTTACCAGTTATTTCAGGATCGTCTGCCTACCATTTATCTTGGTCCTTCATGAATGAGATTTTTCTTCTAATCTTATAAATTCCCTTGAGTCTAGGATAGTCATAAATCATTGATTGTTTCTGTTAAGTAAGTCCTTTCCTATCCTCCACAGTCCCTCTGGCCAGTCTTCTCCTGCCTTCATTTAGAACAGCCACTACTGAAGGCCTGATTTTGCCTTTGAGTATTCTCTGCACTTAGAGTCCATCTCCAGTCATCGTTGGGGACTCAAAAAGCTGATAATTTGTGCTCATATACAAATGATGGCGTGTATATGATCTATTCTTCTCTAACAAATAATTTCTCATAAGCAGATAGTTCTCTCAAATCCTAAGAAAACAAATACTTCACTTGAGGACATTAACCAGTCCTCCAGCAAAATTATTTCCCCTATTTATTTATTTTGCAAAAGCAGCAGAGAAACTAGAGATCCCTCCTTTGTAAGGAAACATTTTTCTAATAACAAAAGAAATAAGTAACATCAGTCTTGGCTACCCTATGTGCCAGGTCCTGTGCTAAAGATAATTTACATGATTGCCTCACTTCATCCTCACAGCAACCTTACAAATTAGGAGCTATGAATATATCTTTATCCTTTTTGTTTTTGGAAATTCAAAGCCTCCAACTTACTTCTTCTGAATTGTATCTTATTTTATGCATCCCATTGTTTTAGCTATTTGGGAACATTTTTGGATTCTAACTTTATCCATTTATGTGCATTCAGTCAAAATGTATGTCATTAATTTTTTTGTTTCCCTCTCTTGTATGTGTATTGCCTAACAAAATTATGTTTATAATTGAAACAAAGATAAAAGGCATTTTGTTCTTATTATACAGACATACTGAGAACATTCCTGCCTTAGATGCCATTTTTAAATAAAGTCATGCCAGGGTAACTTCAAAAACAAAGTAAACAGAAGATAGAAGAGTTTTCAGACTTTTTAATGTATTCAATTTAAGATTTTTTGGGATATCACAAGAGACATATTCCTCAGAACATCGTAAGAGTTGAAAAATGTTTTCACATTCTGTTTAAGCTCATAAGCTCTTTCTAGTTCCCTTTTAGGGTCATTCTGACTTACACTGTAAGGAATAACAATGTCAACAAATTTATCTGTCCATTTCAAACTCATCTTCTAACTCAGGATGTAATAGTCTGCATGGAATGGAGCATCAGCATTCTCAAAAATATGACATTCAGCTAACCTTAAAGAAAATTGTTACTTTCGAAAATAGGAAGTCTTACCCCTTGGTTTGTGGATATTCTTCAAATTCTCTCACCTCAAGGTATCAAACATAGAATTCCATGTAAAATAATGTATAAATTTGCATTTTGGAAGAGATAGTGTCCATGGTTTTTACACGATTCTCAAGGGTTTTTACTGGATTCTCATGGTTTTTATCTGATTCTTTATATCTGTGATATAAAAGATATTATAAGCCCACTATTTTAAAAGAAAAATACAAGAAAATGTAAAAGAATAGAAATAGTTAGATGCTACTCTTTATTTTTCCTCTACTACATAAAATATATACTCACAAGTGGATTAAAAAAAAACAAAACCTGTCTTCACTTACCCCACAAACTTAGCTTAATTAGATCACTTATGAGAATTGAAAGTATTGCAAAAAAATATACCTTGTCATTTATACTGTCATAAAACAGGAAAGTTAGCCTACTGTAATGGCAAAAACTGTATGATTACAGGAGAGAAATAACTTTTCCTGAACAACTGCTCTATGAAGGGTGCATTGGCAACTGCTGCCTAATAACCACATGAGATTATCTGTATTCCCATTATGCTAATGTGAAAACTTAGATTGTAGGATTGAAACTCCTGCTCTCAGACATACCAGGAACAAGCTGCTGAGAACAGAATGGGGTGCTATTTAGTCTGCTTGAAGATAAGTGGAAACATGTGTCTATCTGGACCACTTTTAAGAGACAGGAGGCAGGGGAACACAGGCTGTTATCATTGGTTGACTGGGTAAGTAACCTGGAAGTAGCAATTTGAAAGATGTAAGAAAGAGCCATTATCTCAAATCACCCTTTGAGAAGGGTCAACGCTGATAAAAATTTGAGAGAACAACAAAGAGCAAACTATTTTAAATTACACAGGTAGACCTTAGCATAACTGAAATAAAACAGAAAGAAGGAAAGATGTGGACGTAATAAAAAAGAGCTAAATCCTTGAGTCCACAAAGACAGGGCTACTGTAGTGAATTATTATATTTTGCAGAATAACTAGAAGAGTACAACTAAAGCTGTTCTGTAAATGAAAAACTGATCAATGTTTGAGGTGTTAGATGTCTCAGTTACCAGATTCCAACATTTTACACTGTATGCTTGTATCCAAATATCATATGTACCCCTTAATATTGGCAATTTATATATATTTAATTTTATGTAAATATCCATAAAGTTAAAAATTTAAAAAAACACATATTAAGTAGGAGACAAAATGAAGTTAAATTGACTGGAAATATAATTTTTTAAAAAAAGGAACAACTATATCAGGAGCCATGAAAGAATCATCATTAAAAATGCAGCAGGTATTTTAAGAAAAAAGTCCTATGAACAACTCCATGCTATCTAATTTGAAAATATACAAAATGGACATGTTTCTAGAAAAATCAATTTAACAAAGCTAAATTAGAAAGGAAAGATAATCTTACCGTTCTTTACCTCTTACAAAAATTGAGCAGATATTTAAACATTCTCACCAGAAACACCCCAACCATCAAACACACACACACACACACACACTAGCAGACCCAGACAGTTTCAGAGGCAAAAGCTAATAAAAGTCAATAGAGCAAAGATTTCAATGTTATACGAGGGTTATCTATAAAGTACCGAGTCATGTAATATGAAAAATAGCATTAATGATTGCTGGATACTTTCTGAATAACCCTTGTATATGTTTTTTCATAGAATAAAAGAAAAAGCACTATAAATTGTTTTTGATATGATCATCTTGACTCAAACTAGTCACGAAAACCAAAATGAGGGAAAATTAAAGGCCAGTATCATTCATAAACATGTTGCAAATATCATTTTTTAAACTGGCAAAAATGAAATCAACAATGCCTTTTATTATTTGTTATCACAAATCATGGCTATATGAAAAGCAAAATCTGTGGAAAAATTGTTTTATTTGAAGATGAATAGGGCAAGGTTGATATAAAATTAATATAAAAATAACAAACAATAGTGACAAAAAACTGTATTTTCTAAAAACTTTTATACATTTACCATTTGTGATAGAAATAAAATTTCTATCATAGACAATGTAATGACCTAGGAATAAATGTAAGATATATGCATGAACATTTTTTTTTAAATGAGTCATTATTTATTATATCATTTGTGTTTGTAGTTTTTTTTGTTTTGTGGTTTTTGGCAGAGGCTGGGTTTGAACCCACCACCTCCAGCATAAGGGACTGGTGCCCTATCCCTTTGAGCCATAGGCGCCACCCGCATGAACATTTTTTGAAGAAAAGTATAAAACTTTATGAAAGTTAAATTAATTAATAAAATAAACCATGTTCATGGATAAGAAACCACATTATTGAAAATATCAAAACCTTCTCCATACTGATAAAATAACTAAATTCTAGCATAAATCATATCAGGGTTCTTCGTTAAACTTGACATACTAATTCTAACATTTACATGGAAGATCAAAATGCCAAGAATAACCACATTATTCCTGAAAAGAAGGTTGGCTGGGAGGAGAGGGAGCTTGTTATAGCTGATCTTAAGCTGATCTTTATATTGTAAAGCCATAGTAATTGAGATAGCATAATATTAGTATGAAGATAGGCAAATAGACCAGAAGACCAGAACTGGAGAACACAGAACCAGATTTATGCATCTATGCAAATAGGAAGCACACAAAATTGAAAACATTTAGAGAGATTTACAGCAATTGGACCTCTGCAGCATCCAAACGCAAGATTTCACCAGAATAGATCCACAATAGATTAGAAATTCAAGCAAAACAAACAACACTATTTTCCTCACCATTTTCTTCAGTATTAGCTTAGACAAAAAGCTTGGAATTTAAAAGTAGTTCTGAAGAATCAGACAAAATGTTTCTGAGAAACACCACAGTAGACTGAATTTGAGCATGAAAATGAACAAAGGTGGATGATGACCAGGCCATTCTGAGTAACTAACTGAGTCAGGTTCTGACTGCAGTTAGAGTGGATTGCAAGCAGACCTAAGCCTCATGTTCACTGACCAGGATTGGATTTATAACCTCTCAATCTAACCACACTGTGAAATGTCAACATGGAGTCACTGACACTCTAAGACCCACTGTGCAAAGCCAGGAATTACACTGCAACAGTCCCTTGCACACACACCATATGCTGCACAGCCCCAGGGAAATTAGTGCAAATTCAATAGTTTGTGGGATATTAAACCTTGAAAGGGTCCCAAAAGCCACTAAGCTTCCCCCTTTATTTTTGCAGAAGAGAGACAATACTGTGAGGTTGAACCACCAATCCCAAGATGACACAGCCTGTCAGTGGCCCGGTGAGACTGGGACTTCAGTTTCCTGAACATAAGAAGCTTCAGCTCACAGCTTTACAAAGTGGTCCCAAGACAAAGCAAACAGTCATTTGCACAGTATGAAACAAAACTACCAATTGTCAAGAAAGGTACTTTGCAGAGACACCGAGTTTAAAGGGACTATTTCACCAACTGGGAAAACAGCAACTCCAATTCATTCAGAGATGCTCCAACATCAGTCAGTGTTAGTATTTAGGGCAAAGTGCAGTGGGGGTGATGAATAAGGCTAAAGTAAATGTAAAGTAAATGCATTCATGCCCATAAATAAGAAGCAGCTTGTCTTTTAAGATTTAATAACACAGATTGCGAAGGACAATGCTTTTATGGACTCACTCATTTCTTTCATCAATAATGGGTACCTTCTTATCTCTTTTCCATGAAGGCTGTCAGAAGATATAGACTTCCTGGCTCAGAACAAGAAACCCAAGAAGCCCCCCCAAAACAAAACAAAACAAAACAAAACACATATTCCTGAGAGAAGACATTCTCTAAAAGTTAAATAACTAGCCTTAATAGCAAATGTCACTTAACTACTTGCAAACTCTTTCAAATCTATTTAATTTTCACACACACTGTGCGAAGTAAAGATTATCATTCCTGTTTTACAGATGAGGAAACTGATGTTGTAGCTAATTGGTTCTATAATTAGGATTCCAATGTAGAAATCTTATCCCACATTGAGAGCACTTCATTGCATATCCTCATGTTCAAAGACCCAGGAACAAGACACAGGAATACAAAAATGGAAACCACCATGTTTTAGCCACTTGGATGGAAGGACGAAAAGACAAAAGCTCAGGTTGCAACCATGCTCATAAGTTAAGACAATTTCTGAGCCTTTGGGTACCCAGTATTTTATGTCTTTGGTTGGATCAAATTCTTAATATAATTTACTATAGTCTTAGAGGGCACAGCTAATACATAGGATTCAAAGAGCAATACTATGTGGACATTACAAATTATGCAGGATCAGGAGAAATGATTTCAGAAGAGGAGGTGGTAGAAGAGAAATTTTGTTATTATTATGTCATTTTATACTCATGCTTAACCAATGGCTTTAAGTTCTTCCCCCACGAGAATAAATGTATTCTCCTTGCTTCTTGAATTTGAACTTGGCTATGTGACTTACCTTGACCAATGGAATATTAATTGATGTGATTCAAGTTTGATGTATGTAGTGGTGCTATTTAATAACAAGAGCATCAATGTACACTCACCAAGACATGGAAACAATCTAAATGCTCATCAACTCAGGAGTGGATCAACAAACTGTGGTATATGCATACCATGGAATACTATTCACCTACAAAAAAGATGGTGACTTCACATATTTTATATTAACCTAGATGGAGCTGAAACACATTCTTCTCAGTTAAGTATCACAAAAATGGAGAAGCAAGTATCCAATGTACTCAATGCTAATATGAAGCCAGTAGGTTATCTAATTGGTAAATGACCCTACAGCTTGTCCCCCAGAAATCACATATGAATCAACACTGAGCCCAACCATGGTAAATAGCCAACCCATCAGAACCTGCAGCTTAAGGTACAGCTGCCAGCCAAATGTAGCCTAGATGAGACAATTCACAGTGGACCTATATGTTCATGAAGATAAATTTTTATTATTATATGCCACTTAGTTTAGGGAGAGTTTGTTCTATAGCACTCCTGGGGTAAGAGATAACAAATATGAAGGATAATTATTAAGAAGCATCACTTCACCACACTTCAGGTGTAGGACAAGTCCATAATGATCAAAACAGCATGGTACTGGCACAAAAAACAGAGACATAGATTTATGGAACAGAATAGAGAACCTAGAGATGAAACCAGCTTCACATCACCATATAATCTTAGATAAATAATAACAACAAAAAACATACACTGGGGAAAATAATCCCTATTTAATAAATAGTGCTGAGAGAACTGGCTAACCAAATCTAGAAGACGGAAACTGGACCCGTACCTCTCACCACTTAAAAATAGACTCACAATGGATAAAAGACTTGAATCTAAGACACAATACAATAAAAATTTTAGAAGAAAGCACCGGAAAAACTCTTAATGATATTGGCCTGGGGAAAGACTTCATAGCAATTGCAGCAACAATGAAACTGAACAAATGGGGCCTGATCAAACTAAAAAAGCTTATGCACAGCAAAAGGCACAAAAATGAAAGGAAATAGACAATCTTCAGAATGAGAGAAAATATTTGCATGTTACAAATCTGACGAAGGCCTAATAATTAGAATCTATAGAGAACTCAAACTAATCAACAAGAAAAGAGCAAACAATCCTGTTTATTAATGGGCAAGAGACAAGAATAGAATCTTCTCCCAAGATGACAGATGAATGTCTAGCACACTCCAAAATGAAAAAAAAAAATTCATTATCTCTAATCATCACAGAAATGCAATCAAAACCACCTTGAAATATCATTTCACCCCAGTGAGACTAGCCCACATCATAAAAGTCCACAGCTTCAGATACTAATGTAGGTGGAGAGAGAAGGTGACATCAATACACTGTTGGTCAGATTGCAAACTAATACAGTCTCTTTGGAAAGCAATATGGAGACTTCTCCAAAAGCTAAAAGTAGACCTCCCATCTGATCCTGCAATCCACTATTAGGTATCTACCTAGAAGAAAAAAAAAAATCATTTACCATAAGGACATTTGCACTAGAATGTTTACTGCAGCTCAATTTACAACTGCCAAGACGTAGAGTCAACCCAAGTGCCCATCCACCCATGAATGGATTAATAAACTGTGGTATATGTACACCATGGAATACTATTCAGCCATAAAAGAAAGAGACCTTGCATATTTTTTATTTACCTGGATGGATTTGGAGAACATTCTCTTCAGTATCACAAGAATGGAAAGTAAGTATCCAATGTAATCAAGACAAATGTGAAACTAGTAGATTAACAACTATAGGACCAGAAGAGAGGAAAACCCAAATTCATGAAGGTAGGAAGGGAGAGAGGGGAGAGAGCGGAGAGAGGAAAGAAAGGAAAGAGAAGAGGGGGAAGGAAGGAGGGAAAAAAGGGAAGGGGGTTGGTAAGCTCTCACCTAATGGGTACAATTTAGGGGTACATGGTACACCTTCTGTGTGAAGGATTCAATTACAAGTTGGACTTTACTGAACAAATGCAAACAATGTAACCTAATACTGTGTATACTTATGGTAATCTGAAATAAAAAAATAATTAAGATCAGTAATGAATTGTGGAGGAAAGTAAAGTAAAGATATCATGCTCTCTAGAACAAATAGATAAAGGCCAGGTAGGCAAAATGTCAGAAGTCCCCTAGAGGAGGCCCAAAGTAATGTGTCCACCTAAAAATAATCATGCATAGAAATACCATAAAGGGAAAAATGACAACACGGAGAAACAAAAGAAGCCTGTGCTTTGAATCTCACAATTCTGACCCTGTGACAGCTTCAGTTTCCCTGTGATCACTGCCTACGTGATACAGCATTTCTATCATGTCAGCACCACAGCGAACACACAATTTTGAGATCTGTTTTTCTCATTTTTTACATAACAATTTTTAAGTAACGGGTTGTGACACACCTCTTGGGGACAGAACACAATTATAATAGGGATTTTACCTAACAAATGCAATCAGTGTAACCTGGTTCTTTGTACCCTTAATGAATCCTTAACAATAAAAAAAATTTAAGTAAATTATTTTATCACACAGCCTTCATATGCATCAATCCCAGAATCTGAGGAATATTCCATCCCAGGTAGACATCCTCCTCGCCTGGTTCCCACATTGGCACGTGCTGTTTCAATGCACTCCCGCTATTTCACATTTTGATGAAAGCTATTATTTTTCTGCCTAGTGTTTCTTCCAATTCTGAAAATTTGTAGTTCTGCTTAGGGCTGCCAAGCCCAGTACCAGCCACAGGAGGTATAGTGTGGGCTGGGATAATAGGTGTTTTCTTTGGCCACAGACGTCCAGAAATAGGCACGTGATGCAAGGAAGCCTCCTGAGAAACATTCGCCAGGATTTGTGTTTGGGATCAGAGCTCCATAAGACTAAAGAATGTGCCCTGGTGTTTGTGTTCTTTCCCAGTTAGAAGAAAACATGTCCTAGCAGGAGAGGAGAAAGGAAAAGGACACAGACCAGCAGGACTGAGAACATTGGAAGAAGAGCGTCCTGGGAATCTTTGAAGTACTGGGGCCACCTCTTTGTTCAGTACTCGAAGACAACAAGTTCTCATTTCCTGAAACTACTTTTAATTGGGTTTGTCCATCCTATGTAGCCTGTGAATCTGAAATTATTTAGAAAAGTTTACATACTGTGTTATTAATCTAATTACAGGCATTTGTTGTTTCAGGCATTTGTCCGAGAATCTTAAAGGTCTATTATAGTTCTGACAACTGTGTTATAGTTTGTTCCAGGCATTCATTTCAAAGAAAACAATGAAGACGTTTATAAACACAAGAAGGAGTGAAATGAAGTTTTCAAAGACGACTTACATCAGAACCACTTGTACACCTTGTTAAAATAATTCATCTGGTCTTCCTTCTGGGCCTCCTGAAATAGACTCTGTGGGAGTGATACTCAGGAACCTACACTTAAAATTCGCCCTTGTTACTCTTACCTGTAACAAAGTTTGAGAATCACTAAGCTAAATGACTGTCTACCTTCCTCATTCAGTTCAGAACACTTATTGAATTAGAGGAGGTAATTAGGAAAAAACTTTTCAACCTAATGGAATACGAATTATCTAGAAATCTTGTTAAAATGCAAATTATGATTCAGAAGGTCTAGGGGAGGGTCCAAAGTTCTGTATTAAAAAAAAAAATTTCCAGGTGATGCTGATTCTGCCTGAAGACCACACTTTGACTAGTAAAGTACTAGACTACATGCTGCAAGTACAAATAAACTGAAGTTGAAATAAACTGAAACATAAACAATAATCTGTATAGCAAGAGGTAACATCAGGGTGCCAGGATGAATGCCACATTGGGAATGATGGCCCCAGTTCACGTTCTGCCACTATTGCTGCTAGTAACCGGTTGTGTGATCTTTTCACATTCCTACCCCGCTGCCCATTAACACAGAAAACCAAGGGGATCATCCTTTGATGTGTATTCAGTTCTGATTCTGAGTCCAGGATTCTGGTTCACTGTGTTGACATCTGAAGTTGATAAATTGTTCACTCAAAAAATGTTATTACAGCCCAGGAGACACAATTTTAGTGTAAATAAAGTATCAATAAACTAATGACTCACCTCTATATATTTGGAAGCAAATGGTTTATCCCTCCCTAGTACCATACAACATCTCACTTTTTAAGACGGATTTTGTTTTAGGGTCTTCTCTCGATTGTTATAAGAGGTTGTCATTCCCTTCTTCTATGGCAGCAACCATCAATTCTGCCAAACTGGACCCAATTCCTTTTAGTATTTCCCTTGGGCCAAATAGCCATAGAACTCCAACTTGCAGGGACCTCAGATTTGAATGGTTTTGATGTCTCTCTTATGTAAATTTAAGTTGGCTTAAGGGCATGCATTGAGGGACAATGACTGGCACTAGAAAGGGCAGGCTGGAGATGAGACTGCTTCACTCAGCTACTATCAGCCCCAGCAGGTGTTTGTTAGATCCTGAGCAGCAGAAACAGTCAAGATAATGAAAAGATGATCCCTGCCCTCGATGAGCATCCAACACACCCACCCACATGTAATTAGTGTCCAAGACAGCAGAATAGACTCTTAAGGAGTGGCGAACATGATGTGTGCTTTAAGGGTCCCAAGATGGGCACTTTCAGGATGTGTTAACACGGAAAGTGACTCAATGAATGAGCCTACATTTCCTCAATCAGCTTATCACACTTTTTTCACTCATGACCCACTACCTGATGTTTTCCGTATCTATTAAGCCACTGTTAGTGACTCAATATTTTTCTTTAAATTACTTTGCCAATTGCCAGGCTTTTTCAAAAGGAAACTTTGTATCACTGCTTCAAGTAGAAAGCCATCACCAATGGCCCAAGATAGGTAAGTATAAAAAACAAGATGAAATTGAATCAATATATGTTTAGTTAAATATTTTTGCTTACTAAAGAGTTAGAGCTTGAAGCCTGCTCTCTTAGCTAAAAAGAAAGACTCACCAGTGTTAAATTTGTCATAGATGTATTAGCATCAGATTCCTGCCCCATGAAGCAATCAGAAATATGGAAGAGAATTGAGGAAAAATGATATTGCAACGTGATTCAGAGCTATGTACATCTATTTCCACATGTCCTTCATGTGTATGCTCCAGCCCATAGAAATGCTTCATAAGAAAATTAAAGGCAATATGTTTAAATAATTTTCATGACATTCATGGGTATAAATCAGATTTCACACTTAACATCAGGCCCTATAAAAATAAATGGGAAGAAAAATAATCCAGATCTTTATTCTGGATGGAGAAGATATTGATTCCTCCTGAGACCATTTTTGCATCAAAAGCAGATGGGATTTTTTCCTCCTTCATTTTATCAGGATGTTGATTTTTCTTAGGATCTACTCCAAATTCACAGAACTTTATTCACTGTTGAGTTGAATGAACAATTCTACCTAAGAACACACAGATGAAAAAATAATTGAGATATAAAAAATTTCTTAAGTCCAGGTTCTCCTAACTAGGATAAGCTAATCCACACTTTACATTAAATTCTAAGTCCTCCACCCTAAACATGTTCAGTAATAACTTGACGATTTCATGGTGATCGTTTCGTCAGTATGTCCTCTACACCCTTCTAATACCTGCTGCTCTTCTTGCCAAAGGAGGCAACCAAACAAAACTTAAAATTTTCACAAGGAAAACTTTACTGGGGAACTAGGGGTGGTAGCAGAGCAGAACCTAGAGAGATGGGTGCTTTTGGCCATGCAGACCTACCTGCAAAGGGCACTAGCAAACCCAGAGACTTGGGGCCTACGGACTGAGCTAGGAGAAGTGAGGCTGTGTCAGAGAGGCGTTTGGGCACACGGCATGCTGCTGTGCAAGGAAGCCTGGAGGTCCCACAGAGGCAATGGCCAGGTCAGTGAAGAAAAGGCAGGCCAGGTCAGTGCCTGAGCAGTGTGTGCTGGGGTTCCCAGCCCATGAAGATCATCAGGAATACCCTCTATACATTGATTTCCTATCTATGCATCAGGAGAGGGACCTGGCATGGGCTTTGTGAACTCCCAATGGCAAGATCTACTCCTGATTAGAACCAGAAAAACCCACCACTAAGAGTTAGATTTTCAGTCTTTCCATCTTTGTATTGCCTGGTCTATTTAGGATATATAATAAAGCTAAATATAACAATAAACTTCAGGACTTTACAATTTGAAACGGATGCATTCTTTCTTCCTCCATGTCCTAGAGGGCTACAAAGGACAGGTTCAGGTTTATTATTTCCTTCATCAGGTCAACCTCACAGTCATGGGTGTCAGACCCTGGGACAGCCACCTTTTCTCAGCTATAGGCAGACAGAACAGGACCTATGTTGTATCTGTGAAAGCACACTGGTTTCACTGCCCAGTAGCTGGGGGATTAGAGGCAAACGACTAAATGCCTCTGTGCCTCCCTCTCCTCAGCTGTCAAATGGAAATAGAAATAATTCCAGACCACTCTAGCTTGTATTGAGGGGGATAAGAAATTTGAAAAATTATGTTAAAAAACACACAATGGTGCCTGGCCCATAGGAAACACTTGTATGTTGTAAACAGTGTCAAGGGAGCCCCATATTGGATAAAGAGGTTGAGAAATCAAATGAGCACTTACAGCGCTCTGTGATCCACTAAGGGCCGTCAGTGTCTGGCCCCTTCCTGTGCAAACCACACAGCAACTACCGGATTTTAACGACTATTTCTTCCCATTTGTCTAATTTCTCAGACTATGAGCATCTCAAAAAGTTGATATCTGGTACCTGGTACCTCAGTTGTTGGGGGAAGCTGCACATTGAGTGGAAAGTTTGGAAGAGTGGATGGACTTATACAGTAGACAGAAACCATATTTGAATGCCAATTGGAGTAGATTTGCCATAGGTTTGGTGGCTGGCAAGGCAGCATACTGAGAACATCTCCATAGCCAGGGGTCTGCCATTGTGGGAAGGTCATGAGAAGGTCTTAGCAGGGGCCTAATGAATGGCTGTCTTAATTCAACCTGCCAGAATCAGAACTCTAATCTTGGGACAGGCTGAGGGACTCTCACATCCCATAGGAACTGGAGTCAGGGGATGCTGTGAGACCTGCCCCTTAAGGATTCTTGTGAACTTTAAGATCCCAGACCACATATACTAAAATTGGAACAATACAGAGAAGATTGTCTGGCCCCTGTGCAAGAATGACACACAAATTTGTGAAGCATTACTTATTTTTAGCAAAGTTTGTTATTTCATTTCAGTGGTCAGATATGGGAGATGATGAGGCAAAGAAAGATGGTGGCATTTTAAATTACTTGTTTACTTTTCTCTTAAAGTCTCATAAAGCAAACAGCAATGCAGTGAGAGTTAGAGTGTGCCAGCTCATAAATAAGCTTCTAGGAAGTATGCCAGAAAATGCCCAGATTTATGATGATGTGTTTGATAAAATTAATGAAGTCATGCTTATTAGATTGAAAGATAAGATTCCAAATGTGAGAATACAGGCAGTTCTGGTGCTTTTATGACTTCAGAATCCCAAGGATGATGAATACCCAGTGGTTAATGCATATGCTGCTTTCATTGAAAATGATTCAAACCCAGAAGTTAGGCAAGCAGTGTTATCTTGTGTTGCACCATCAGCAAAGACTTTGCCAAATTTTTGTAGGGCACACCAAGGATGTGAAAGAGGCTGCCATAAAGCTAGCTTATCAAGTTTTAGCTGAAAAGTTTCATATGAGAGCTCTGTCTATTGCTCAGAGACTAATGGTTCTTTAACAAGGTCTTAATGACAGATCAGATGTTGTGAAAGAAGCTATGCACAAGCTTCTTCTCCAAAACTGGCTACGTTTCTCTGAAGGAAATATCTTAGTGTTGCTTCCTCATTTGGATGTGGAGAATTATTCTGAAGTGGCATTCTGTGTTCTCAATGCCTTATTTTCTGTGACTCCTCTCAATGAACTGGTGGGAATCTATAAAAACTATGATGGCAGAACATTGATCTCAGAGGAAACATTAACTCCTACAATTGTTCTATATTGGTGTGTTCTTTGTGAATATTTGAAATCAAAAGGAGTTGAAGGAGAAGAATTTTAGAGCAGATTTTGCCAGAGCTTTTAATATATGCAGAATACTTATGGAGTTACATCCAGAATATTCCAGTTGTTAATGAGGAACACAGAAGTGATTTTTCCTGTATTAGAAATTTGATGACAAAAGAGTTCATAGCTCTACAATTGATATTGAATATTAAATCTTTTGATGCCAATGAAGAAGGAGGAAAGAAAAATTTACTGTCTATTTTACAGGAGTTTCTTACCCTACTCACAACCTTGTTATCTCTGGTTTCGTCTCTACCCCACATCATTGTAGTAGATGAGAATAAGAGAATATAAATTGTTTTGAAAATTATCTCAGAGATTTGGGCTCCCATTGTTATTGCTGATATTAACAATGGTCCAGCCTCTATAAGAAAGAAAGAACTCAGGATTGCTGAAATAAAAAGTAAACTTATTGAAGCAAAAGAAGCTTTGGAAAAATGCATTACCATACAGGATTTAAATGGGGCATCAGAATTAAAAGAAGAAATAAAAGTATTAGAAGATGCCAAAATAAACCTATTGGAAAAGATGGAACAACTTGAGATTTTAAAAGTACACATAGAGGGGGGCGGAGACAAGATGGCTTACTGAAGCCAGCTTTCCACAGAGGCTCCCATCCAGAACAGAAATTTAGCAAGTAACCTGGTGGATTAGAGCTGACCAAGAGAGAAGGTTGAAGAACACACATCAACCCCGCTGAGGTGAGCTGCGACCCCAAGGATACAAACAAAAGGTACAAAATCCATCACCAAGCAGACGGAATGGTGAGATGAGAATGACTTGGAGTCAAGTTGAAATTGACATCTGCTTCATCAGTTCATAGCATAAAACAAGACACTTCTGCAGTATTTCACATCATTCTTTTCTATGTGTACTTTTTTTGTGTGTGTGCTTTACATAGTTTTAATGATGAGTAGTTTATATATATATATATACATATTAAATTATACCTGTGTACATTAATGCGATCATGGGGCACCATACACTGGTTATATAGACCGTTTGACACATTTTCATCACACTGGTTAACATAGCCCTCCTGGCATTTTCTTAGTTATTGTGTTAAGACATTTACATTCTACATTTACTAAGATTCATATATACCCTTGTAAGATACACCGCAGGTGTAATCCCACCAATCACCCTCCCTCCACCAACGTCTACCCTCCCTTCCCTCCCTTTCCCCCTTCCCCCTATTCTTTGGATATAACTGGGTTATAGCTTTCATGTGAAAGCCCCAAATTAGTTTCATAGTAGGGCTGAGTACATTGGGTGTACATATACCACAATTTATTAATCCATTTGTGGATCGATGGGCACTTGGGCTTTTTGCAGCCCTATTCATAATTGCTAAGTCATGGAAGGGACATTTCTGAAACTGATAGAGGCCATCTACAGCAAACCCACAGCCAAATATCATTTTGAATGGAGTTAAATTGAAATCATTTCCACTTAGATCAGGAACCAGGCAAGGTTTCCCATTGTCTCCATTGCTCTTTAACATTGTAATGAGATTTAGCCATTGTAATTAGGGAAGAAAAGGTGATCAAGGGTATCCACGTAGGGTCAGAAGAGATCAAACTTTCACTTTTTGCAGATGACATGATCGTGTATCTTGAAAACACTAGGGATTCTACTACAAAACTCTTAGAAGTGATCAAGGAATACAGCAGTGTCTCAGGTTACAAAATAAACATTCATAAATCAGTAGCCTTTACGTATACCAACAATAGTCCAGCAAAAAAAAACAGTTAAGGACTCTATTACATTTGCAGTAGTGCAAAAGAAGATGAAATATTTGGGAGTTTATCTAACAAAGGACGTGAAAGATCTCTAGAAAGAGAACTATGAAACTCTAAGAAAAGAAATAGCTGAAAATGTTAACAAATGGAAAAACATACCATGCTCATGGCTGGGAAGAATCAACATTGTTAAAATGTCCATACTACCCAAAGCAATAAACGATTTTAATGCAATCCCTATTAAAGCTCCACTGTCATACTTTAAAGATCTTGAAAAAATAATACTTCATTTTATGTGGAATCAGAAAAAACCTCAAATAGCCAAGACATTACTCAGAAATAAAAACAAAGCAGGAGGAATCACGCTACCAGACCACAGAATATACTACAAATCAATAGTGATCAAAACAGCATGGTACTGGCACAAAAACAAAGTAGATGTCTGGAACAGAATAGAGAACCAAGAGATGAATCCAGCTACTTCCCATTATTTGATCTTTAAAAAGCCAATTAAAAACATTCAGTGAGGAAAATATTCCTTATTTAACAAATGGTGCTGGGTGAACTGGCTGGCAACCTGTAGAAGACTGAAACTGGACCGACACCTTTCACCATTAACTAAGATAGACTCTCATTGGATTAAAGATTTAAACTTCAAACATGAAACTATAAAAATACTGGAAGAGAGTACAGGGAAAACCCTTGAAGAAATTGGTCTGGGCAAGTATTTTATGAGGAGGGCCCCCTGGGCAATTGAAGCAGCTTCAAAAATACACTACTGGGACCTGATCAAACTAAAAAGCTACTGCACAGCCAAGAACACAGTAAGTAAAGCAAGCAAACAGCCCTCAGAATGGGAGAAGATATCTGCAGGTTATGTCTCCGACAAAGGTTTAATAACCAGAATCCACAGAGAACTCAAACGTATAAGCAAGAAAAGAACAAGTGATCCCATGGCAGGCTGGGCAAGGCACCTGAAGAGAAACTTCTCTGAAGAAGACAGGCTCATGGCCTACAGACATATGAATAACTGCTCATCATCTTTAATCATCAGAGAAATGCAAATCAAAACTACTTTGAGATATCATCTAACTCCAGTAAGATTAGCCCATATCACAAAATCCCAAGACTAGAGATGTTGGCATGGATATGGAGAAAAGGGAACACTTTTACACTGCTGGTGGGAATGCAAATCAATACATTCCTTTTGGAAGGGTGTTTTGAGAACACTTAGAGATCTGATAATAGATCTGCCACTCAATCCTATAATTCCTCTTCTAGGCATATACCCAGAAGACCAAAAATCACATTATAACAAAGATATTTGTACCAGAATGTTTATTGCAGCCCAATTCGTAATTGCTAATTCATGGAAAAAGCCCAAGTGCCCATCGAGCCACGAATGGATTAATAAATTGTGGTATATGTACTCCATGGTATATTATGCAGCCTTAAAGAAAGATGGAGACTTTACCTCTTTCATGTTTACATGGATGGAGCTGGAAGATATTCTTCTTAGTAAAGTATCTCAAGAATGGAAGAAAAAGTATCCATATGAAACTAATTTATGGCTTTCATATGAAAGCTATAACCCAGTTATAACCTAAGAATATGGTGAAGGAGGAAAGGGAGGGGAGGAATGGGGGCGGAGGGAGGGTGATTAGTGGGATTACACCTGCATTGCATCTTACAAGGGTATATGTGAAACTTAGTAAATGTAGAATGTAAATGTCTTAACACAATAACTAAGGAAATGACAGGAGAGCTATGTTAACCAGTGTGATGAAAATGTGTCTAACGGTCTATAAAAGCAGTGCATGGTGCCCCATGATCGCATTAATGTACAGAGGTATGATTTAATAATAATAAAAAAAAACATAAAAAAATATATATTAGCCGAGTTCCAGCAGGCATTTTAGACCCTGATCTCCCTAAAGTATGTAAGCCACATAATAGCATGATGACATAGAAAGACAGAAATCTGGATCCCTTATGAATAAGGAGCAGCCAAACTACCCCTGTATGAAATGTCACACGTGACAGAGAAATAAAGTTCTCTATTGATTCAGGCCCTGTCACTTTGGGTTTTGTTCCCAGTAAGTTAACTTAACACATCTTCATATTTATCCAATCAGGAAGCCACCATGCTAAGGGACACATCTACTTTTTTCTGACCCTTGCATCCCAGATAGCAACAGTGAGCTCAAGCTTGGCCTCTGCTTCTCCAGCCAAGCAGACAAGAAGGATTCCGAAGATCCAACTCCCCTGGGTCCTGCTGAAAAGCTCCATTACTCTGAAGGTCTGGCAGGGTATTTCAAAAATGTCTGCTGGCCTAGCTGGGATTTCTACCATTAGTTTGTGGCCTGTCTTTCTCCATCTCTCTCTCTCTCTGCTTGAGTGTCAGGTCATGGGACAAAGTTTTCTGTGTTTTCTGCTGAGGCGTCTCCTGGCCTAGAGCTGGAACAGGGAGGTTTCACCAACACATGCTGCATAACTGAGTGGCTGGGCAGGAGGAGCAGGGAGGGGCCTCTGCTCACAGCAGACACTTGCAAGGGCTGCAGAGTTTGCTCTGGGGATCAGGAGGCCTTGGTTTCTTCCCTGCTGGGTGAGCCTAGCTACATTTCCTCACTCACTCACCCTCAAGAAAACCACCCTTGGTTGGTCTCTGCTCTTTATCAGGCACTGGGTCCATGTATATGGGGGCAGAGATGAAAGGTCCTAAGGTCACTGTCTGGCCTCTAATGGGACAGAGAGAGAAAAAAACATCACACACTGTGGGGACCAGCACTGCCTGACACTGGGTGACAGGAAATGTGAGGGCTTCCTTGCCTAGCCAGGACCTTGTGGAGGCTATCACAGGAGAAGGAACTCCCATCAGCTCACCCTCTCTGGGCCTCTAGTGAAAAAGGCAGTGTTCAGACACAGAAAGCGCAGGTCCATTCACCACCTGCTGTGCGGCAGCCCTTGGATGAAGCCTCCACAACACCCCTTGGGGGGAGGCTCAGATCTTTGTCCTCCTGTTACTCACTCTCACTGAGCGCTCACTGCCTCCCAGGCTGCTTTCTACACCTGCTCCATGTATTAGCTCAGTAATCCTCACCACAGTCTATAAGGTAACTGCGGTCTCCCCTCCATTTTACATGTGAGGACCGCGAGGCCCAGTGAAGTTAATTGAGCCAGAGCTCAGAGCGTGTGTCAGACCCAGACGCAGTCTCAGGGCTGGTGTGGAGCTGAGCCTGTGTGCTCCACACTGTACACGCCAAGGCCACCTCCCTCCGTACATGGGAAGTGGGATTCACAGACATCAGAAAAGGTGCAGAATCCCTTGTAGACCCAGGTCTCAAGAGGCCTCGAATCTAACACACCAAAGGCCACATTACGCTTCTTGGTCTCTGAAGGGATTTTGAGGGGACTGGAGTGAACCAGAGGCACTCCTCTGTCTTGATGCCTGGTGGAAACAATTCAAAGCCATTGGAGCACACATTACTGCCTTGGTCAGGACAGCTGCACAGGTCAGCGCCCTGCCAAGCCTGTCAAACACTGTCCATGTGAACACGTGGATGTCAGCACCCACAGTCCCCTGTGGGGAGGCTCTGCTCTTCTACATCAGTTCCTGCTTTCAGCCATAAGATCACAGGCAGAGGGAGGTGTGTCAAAAGCTATTCTGAACAATTGGGGTTTTCTTACAATTTCATCAGAGCACAAGAATTATTCACCTCAGGGAAGAGGTGGGGAGGGTGGGTGGGGGAGGGGAAGGGCCCCGGCTCACCTTCAGGGGCAGGTAGGCTGCGATGGTGATCCTGGCACTCAGGTGGCGTGGCCCTGTTGTAGCTCACCAGGAGCCTGCTGGAGCCCTGGGTTCAGCTCTCACCTGACTTTTGCCTTTACTAGACATCAAGGCAGACTTGTCTTCCCGGTATCCTGATTCCCCATTTCTGTGTTTGATCCCTAAACTAGCAGAACCTCTGTCTCTCTCCTCCCTCCCCTACCTCTGCCAAGTGGAAGGTAAATTACAAGCCTCTGTGGATTCCACAGCTTCTCTGGTTAAGTTCGTCTCACTCTTTCTCTGGTGCTTCCCAGCTGCCTGAACCCCTAACTGAAAAGATGTCCTCTGGGTGTTACAACATTTGTATCAGTGTGTTGGGTGTTTCCTGGGCAAGCCTCTGTGTTTGTTTTCCAGTCTCATTAATTCTGCCTTGGCTGGGTTAGGCCATTATTACTTTGCTAACTTGGAGGGGGAAGGGAAGGTGGAAACATAGGAGTTCTCAGCCGGGTTTAGGGGCTTCCCTTCCCCAATGTCTGACAAAATGTCAGTTCATGATGGGATGGGAGAGCATCTCAGGGGACTCCCCACTGGACTGCCTCCTCAGCAACTGGAATGGCTGGGAAGGGTTGGGGGAAAAGGGCTCATTGTTATGTCCCCTGAGTGGAAGTTGGGGTAAAACACTGGATTTGTCTTGGTGTGATCTGTGATAAGTAGGACTATTTCTGGTATCATTGGTTGGGTGAGAGCAGCCAGGTCATCTGAGTTGTATGTATTGACAAAGATGCTCATGTGCTGAATTCTGTAGGTCTTTCTAGTGTGAATGCCTGATTTCTTAAATCAGAGAATAATAAATTGAATACATATAAATAAAAGGGATACAATGTCTGCACATTTCTCTAGACACTGCTAGTGAGGGGCATACGGTATGCTCTCCTAGGAAAACACAGAGGTGGCCCGTCTCCTAACTATCTCTCTAGCCACTCTGAATTATCTTGTATTGCATGAAGACACTAAATTCTCCAACGATTTCCTTTTCATCTTTTATATCACTTAACAAACTTGCAGAAAGCCTTATGAAGTCAACAGAAAGCCTTATGAAGAGCATGTCTGTTTCATTCACTGCCTTGTTCCTAGGATACCACATGCCTGAGTTCAAGCATACAATAGGTGCTCAACAAATATTTGTTGAACAAATGGCTTTATCAACCACAGGTTACAGGAATATACATAGAGCTGGAGTTCACAGATAACCCCAAATAATTTCAAGTTTATGTATTTTCCCCAGCAGTTTATTTCATAGGTAGATCCTCTGAAATATCAAAATCTTGCCCTCAGCTCATTAGCCTTATTTGTGCTAAGTCAACATATTAGCTTCAACCAACTCGGTTAACAAAAGACAGAAGTGATTAGCATTATATTCATTTTTTAAGAAACCAAAGGATCACACATAGGCTTCCAACAGCATCCTTGATTTTCCAGATATTAGCCTTCAAAAAAATACATTTGCTAATGTACTTTTTGGAGGCTAATATCTGCTGGGCCTTGGCTAATATATACATATTTTTATGGTTTTTTAATTATTAAATCATAGCTGTGTACATTAATGCGATCATGGGGCACCATACACTGGTTTTATAGACTGACATATTTTCATCACACTGGTTAACATAGCCTTCATGGCATTTTCTTAGTTATTGTATTAAGACATTTACATTCTACATTTACTAAGTTTCACATATACCCTTGTAAGATGCAACGCAGGTGTAATCCCACCAATCACCCTCCCTCGTCCAACATACTCCCCTCTCCCCTCTTGTTCCCTTTTCCCCCTTTTCTTAGGTTATAACTGGGTTATATCTTTCATGTGAAAGCCATAAATTAGTTTCATAGTAGGGCTGAGTACATTGGATACGTTTTCCTCCATTCTTGAGATACTTTACTAAGAAGAATATGTTCCAGCTCCATCCATGTAAACGTGAAAAAGGTAAAGTCTCCATCTTTCTTTAAGGCTGCATAATATTCCATGGTGTACATATAACAGAATTTATTAGTCCATTCTAGGATCAATGGACACTTAGGCTTTTTCCATAAATTAGTAATTATGAATTGGGCTGCAATAAACATTCAGGTACAAATATCTTTGTTATGATGTGATTTTTGGTCTTCTGGATATATGCCTAGAAGAGGAATTATAGGATTGAGTGGCAGATCTATTTTTAAATCTCTAAGTGTTCTCCAAACATCCTTCCAAAAGGAATGTATTGATTTGCATTCCCACCAGCAGTGTAGAAGTGTTCCCTTTTCTCCACATCCATGCCAACTTCTCTGGCCTTGGGTTTTTGTGATAGGGGCTAATCTTACTGGAGTTATATGATATCTCAAAGTTGTTTTGATTTGCATTTCTCTGATGATTAAAGATGATAAGCAGTTATTCATATGTCTGTAGACCGTGCGCCTGTCTTCTTCAGAGAAGTTTCTCTTCAAGTGCCTTGCCCAGCCTGCGATGGGATTGCTTGTTCTTTTCTTGATTATACGTTTGAGTTCTCTGTGGATTCTGGTTATTAAACCTTTGTTGGAGAAACATAACCTGCAAATATCTTCTCCCATTCTGAGGGCTGTTTGCTTGCTTTACTTACTGTGTTCTTGGCTGTGCAGAAGACAAGCCAATTAAAAACATTCAGTGAGGAAAAGATTCCCTATTTAACAAATGGTACTGGGTGAACTGGCTGGCAACCTGTAGAAGACTGAAATTGGACCCACACCTTTCACCATTAACTAGGATAGACTCTCACTGGATTAAAGATTTAAACTTAAGACATGAAACTATAAAAATACTAGAAGAGAGTGCAGGAAAACCCTTGAAGCAATCAGTCTGGGCGAGAATTTTATGAGGATGACCCCCCAGGCAATTGAAGCAGCTTCAAAAATATACTCCTCGGCTAATATTTTAACCTATCTTATTACAAGTCCATGCTCATTCATGTACATATTTCTGTATGGACAATTCAGAATGTCCTTTTGTAGGGTTTTCACACACTTTAAAGTCACTGGTGATGTAAAGTTTCGAAGTCAGGATACACATGGTTCTGCATATGGGGTGAACCAGGGAGGAGGATGTGTTATGAAAAAGGCATGAAACGTGCCCCTTGTGAGGAAATATATGTGTAATGTCATCTAACTTACATGTTTTTTCAAAGTTGATTCAATGTATGCATTTGAAAACAAAAAAGATAAAAACAGGTTACAACAACAACAAAGGCTATCAATGTGAAATGTGCTTTTGCAAAGAAAGGACTGAACACAGAAATGGTTTTGTTTGGGGACCAAAGGTCCACACCTGGCTCAGGCCTCTTAGAGTGACCCACCTGTGCTACTGTTAGGAAAAGAAGAGAAGATCTCAGAGGAAAGTCCAAGTGCTACACTCATCAGTCAGAAAACACAGCAGGATAGGGCAGCGCCTGTGGCTTAAAGGAGTAGGGCGCTGGGCCCATATGCGGGAGTTGACAGGTTGAAACCCAGCCCTGGCCAAAAAAGAAAGAAAGAAAGACAACATAGCAGGACAAGTGGTCCCCTAGGGCAATTTGGGAACCACAGCCAGGTCACTCTGACTCCCTATGTAGTTTGGTTCACAGGACTATGTTACCGTACTTGAGATAATCAGCACAGGCCAGCAGGACCTCAAGTCCCCATTGTTCCTTGTGAACATGTTAACCAGGTGACATCAGTGTGGGGTGCCCATGCACAGTGTGTGCGTCTCTGCCCTGCACACGGCCCAGAGACTCCTCTGTGGCTGTTGGGTGACCTTGGTAGTTCCCTCAAGGCCCCTTTCCATTGACTGTTTCTCCTTAACTACAAATACTACTGTGCTCCAGGCTGCCTGCACCAAGTATGCACAGCCCCAGTTATGCACGGAGGACCCAAAACAGCAAAACACCCACGACTCAGCTTTCTGGAGTGAGGATGTAGTTATACTGATTTGGAAGAAACAGGAGTGAGATGACTAAGAACCCTCTTGTCCCGCCACCCACAACCATGGAAGAAAAAGCAGAGAAGGGCAGTGAGGGGACAAGTGCCCAAGAGCCATGGTCCAGGCTCAATGGTTGTTCCAGCTGGTTGGGGCAGGGCGGGAGACCAGGCTGTGCTCAGCTGGCTGCACTGTGGCTAGGAGGTCTCTGCAGGCTGCGTCCTACTTGTGTGACTCCCCGCCCAGCTGGGAGTCCAGGCATGGGCAACCTCCCACAGCATGTTTCAGGATCCCAGGAGGTCAGGACCTTCTTGCTCTCCAAGGAGACATTTGAAGTGGACTGTCAGGTATTTTGAAATGTGGCCTACATTCTCCTTAACCTGGTCACCGTGCTGTACAACAGACATCAGGGTCTCTTCATCCTGTGTGAACATTTGTTCGCTGCGACTAACCCCCATGCCTCCCTGTGCCACCCACCCCCGTGTCACAAACATTCTATGAGGTCAGCTCTTCTGAGGCAACACATCAGTGACAGCATGCAGCATCTGCCTGCCAGGAGGGGGATGTTAGCTTTCCACACACACCTGAACTTCACCTTGTGCCGAATACATGTACACACAGTAAAAGATACAATTTCAATCTCTTTATTGAAAATCCAATAAGAAATAAAAGAAGGAAGCATGGCTGATCACCCCACACTCGCCTCCTGGTCTCGGCCTCAGGTCCCCTGGCTGTTTGCAGGCACCACCTTGTTCCGGCGGTGGCGGTTCTTTCGGGCCGGCGGGAGGCAGAACATTTTCCGAAAGAAGTTCACAATCCTCCTAGCGCACCCCCGCCGGCCCTGGCCCGGTTCAGTAGGTTCATCCTCCACTACCTGCCCAGCTGGAAGGGAGGGGTCATGGCTGGTTCTTCCCTCAGCTCCCGTGTCTCCTGCCGGGCCTCTACTAAGGTGGCTCGAGGGAGAGGACACGGGGACAGCCTGGGGGGCACAACTGGGCCTGGGCATCGGTGGGGTGGAGGTGTCTAGTGGGGTGGCAGCCTCAAATGGAGTGATGGTCTCCTGTGGGGTGGCAGTCTCTGGCGGGGTGGCGGCATCCAGTGGGGTGTGGGTCTTCAGTGGGGTGGTGGCCTCCAGTGGGTTGGCAGTCTCCAGAAGGGTGGCATCCACCAGTGGCGTGACTACCTCCAGTGGGGTGGCGTCCTCCAGTGGGGTGACTGCCTTCAGTGGGATGGCATCCTCCAGTGGCGTGACTACCTCCAGTGGGGTGGCGTCCTCCAGTGGGATGACTGCCTCCAGTGGGGTGGCGGCCTCCAGTGTGGTGGCAGCCTCCAGTGGGGTGACTGCCTCCAGTGGAGTGACTGTCTCCAGTGTCATGGCAGCCTCTGGTGGGATGTCTGCTGCCGTGCGTGACCTCATCCTCTCTTGCCCAGACTGGATCCAGGGGTCTTCCATCATCTGCCTGATAGTGGGTCTCTTGCTGGGGTCAAGGGTTAGGATTTTTTGGATGAAAGATTTTAATTTGGGGGTAGTGAAACCAGGTGTAGCATAGGTACCTCTTGAGATCGATGTTTTTAGTTCATCGAGGTCCCGTCCCTTAAATGGGAAGGTCCCGGCTGCCATTACATAGAGGATGACCCCAAGGCTCCAAATTTCTGCCTCTGGCCCTTTGTAGTTCTGGCCCAGGTAAACCTCAGGGGCCAAATAAGGGGGGGTCCCACAAAAGGTTCTGAACGTCTTACCTTCGCTGAAAGTTGTGGCCATGCCAAAGTCAGCCAGTTTGACATTGTTTTGGGAATCAAATAAAACATTTTCAAGCTTCAGGTCCCTGTGCACGATGCCCTTTTGGTGGAGGTACTCCATGGCTTTCAGTAGCTGCAAGAATATGGCTCGGGCCTCCTCCTCCTCCATCTGGCCATATGCGTCTATTCTCTCACCCAGGTTACCACAGGCTGCAAGTTCCATAATCAGGTACATATTTTCCTTACCCTGTCTGACCTCCAGCAGCTTGATGATGTGGGGATGGTCCAGTCTCTTCATGATGTCAGGCTCCGCAGACACAGACATGAGGCCAGCAATACGGCTTTTGTTGATGATCTTCACCGCCACCAAAGTGCCAGTTCCACGGTGACGGGCCAGCTTAACCTCAGCGATGCTGCCCTCACCAATGGTCTGTAAGAACTCATAGTCCTGGAGGACCTCCTTGTCCAGGGACACGGAGGACACCCCAGGCGCCATGGGGAGCCTGACTACACTAACACTACACTAGATAAGCTACAATAAATAACTAACAACAACAACAACAACTAATACTCACTATGCTACAAACACTAATAAACTATAATAACTGGGGCACTAAATATGCTAACACTACTAATGAAAGCTAACTAGGATAAAAATAATATGTGACCTTATACTAAGAAAACAAATAACACTACGCTAAGAAGACTATGTACACTATGCTAAACTACTCACTGGGATAACTGCAAGCGCTACGATCAAGGAAACACGCTAGCTGAGGTCAAGTCCACAGGTCACCGAAAGAGCTTCCTGGGCTGTAACGACCAAAGACCCAGGCTCAGACAGGCGCTTATATAGGTTTTGGCCTCAATGGCTCTCTATGAGGTCAGAGGCAGGGGGAAATGAACCAATCAGGGCTGGGGATAACACAGGGTATTTTTTTTTTCCTTACATGGGGGCAAAAACATTTTCCTCTTGAAAGAAAACACGTGCTTCTCATTTACATGGGTTATAGAGATTGATATTTGGTTTATTAGAAATTAAAACCTGTACATTTCCATAGCCTTCTCACTTTTAGTTTTAAAACCTATAATAACTTTTGACTTTTAGAGACCTCATTATGCCTCTATGGGAAGTATCCAGTTCCGTCTACTTTAAATTTGAATTAATGTTGGAGGGATGCTACAAATAGCTGCTATCATGATACTGTACATGATTCTATCCACTAGTGTATAGAAATATTCTGGGGTATATGATACCCAATAAAGTCCCTAATTAACACCTAGTGAGCTGCTAGGAAGATGACTCTTACCATCATTTTCCCCCATTGTTTATCACATGATTTTCCATGATTTCAGTGGGCTGAAATATTCAATGTCATGGGGGGGGGGTCTGTCTACCAAGAGTTTAATATCCAAGAAACTGTGCTTCAAAAACGAGGAAGAAATTAAGACATTGTCAGATACCCAAGATGTGGGTACCAGCAACCCTACCCTGCAATGGAAAGAGTCCTTCTGGTTGAAAAGAAAGGACACTAGAACGGAACTCTAAGCCTGATGAAGAAATAAAGATGTCTGGTAAAGGCAAAATACACGGATAGTTATAAAGCCTAGTACTATTTTTATCTTGCACTTGATTTTGGAGACTAACATAGCAAAAAAGACTTATGAGTGGATGTTTTGGACGCATGTAATCTGGAGTCACCAAAAACTGAAGGAGCAACTAGGTAAGAAAAAGAAATAAAAGCCCTCAAAGTGAAAAGGAAGGTGTAAAATGACCAGTTTGCAAATGACATGATCTCATATGTGGAAAACACTTAAGATTCCACAAATGAAGTGTAACAACCAAAGAAAATTTAGGAAAGGTTCAAACATTTAGAATCTCCAGGCACCCAAATAAAACAATCTTGAAAAGGTATGAACTTGGAGTCTTACACTTCCTGTTTTCAAAACTCATTACAAGCTCCTGAGTTCAAAACAGAGTGGTACTGGCACGGGCAGACTTAGAGAGCAATGGAAGAGAAAGCTGAGCCCAGAAATCAACCTGCTCCTGGATGGTTAACTGATTTTACACGGGTGCCATGAAAGCCCAGTGGGGAAAGGACAGTCTCTATAGCAAATGGTACTGGGATGACCAGACATCCACATGCAGGAGAGTGAAGATGGACCATGACGGGACACCATACCCAAGAATTAACTCATAGTGAATTGAGGACTTAAATGTTAAGGACTGAAACTCTGAAACTCCCAAAAGAAACCATAGGAGGAAAGCTTCAGGACAATGGATTTGCCACTGTTTTTTTACCCATAATACCAAAAGCACAGGTTACATATTTAAAGTAGGTAAACAGGACCACATCAAAATCTAAAAGCTGAGTCAGCTGTGGTGGCTCACTCCTCTAATTCTGGCACTCTGGGAGGCTGAGATTAGTAGATTGCATGAGCTCAGGAGTTCAAGACCAGCCTGAGTGAGAGCAAGACCCCATCTCTAAATGTAACTGGACATTGTGGCTGTCACCCGTACTCCCAGCCACTAGGGAACTGAGGGAAGAGGATCACTCGCGACCAAGAGATTGAGATTGCTGTGAGCTATGATGCCATGGCACTGTACCCAGGGTGACAAAGTGACTCTGTGTCTGAAAATGAAAAAGAATAAAAAGAATTCAAAGACTCTGAGTGTCAAAGGGCGGAAGAGATCAAAGGCAACCTATGAAATGGGAGAAAATACCTGTACTTCATAGACCTGATAAGGGGTTCATATCTAGAATATTTAGAGAACCCCTATATGTTGACAACAATAAAGCAAATAACCTGATTCAAAAACAGCCAAAGGACTGTTCAGAATAGATTTTTCTGAAAAGGTGATATACGAGTGACTGATATGTTTGTAAAAAGATGCTTAACAGTGCTAATCACCAGAGTACTGCAAAGCAAAACCTCAAGGAAAAACCACTTTACACTCCTTAGGATGGCTACTATCCAAACAGCAACAGAAAACAGTGAGTGTTGGTGAAGATGTGGAGAAAGTGGAACTTCTGTGCACTGGTGGAGGGAAAGGACAATGGGGTCACCACTCTGGGAAACAGTATGGAGGTTCCATAAAGAATTAAACAGGATTACCATGTGAACCAGCAATCCCACATCTGTGTATACATCCAAAGGTATTCCAAGGACAATCTCAAAGCGGTATTATTTCACCCACGTTTGTAGCAGCATTATTCATAATAGCTGAAAGGCAGAAGCAACCCAAGTGTTCACCAATGAGAAGTGGGTAAACCAAATGCGTCTGTATGTATAATGAAACATTTGTTCAACTTTAGAAGCAAAAGATCCCTCTGATCCCTGCTACCACATGGATGAACCTCGGGGACACTCTGCTAAGCCAGTCTCAAAAGGTAAATATTGTCTAATTGCAGTTACATAAGGTACTCAGCTAATTCAAATTAATGGAGACAGGAAATAGAAAGGTGGTTCCCAGAGGGAGAAGTAGGAATTGGGGAGTCTTTGTTTATTGAGGACAGAGTTGCAGTTACAAGATGAGTTGTGTAGATAAATGGTGGTGACAACACAGTGTGAATGTACTTCACACCAATGAAATATATACTTAAAAGTTGCCAAGGTGCAGATTTTATGTTATGTGAGTTTTATGAGAATGTAAATGAATAAGGCTTTAAAATTTACTTAAAACATTGTTGGATAACAAAGGCAGGGATGTAGGGCAACTGGGAGTAGCACTTTCCATTGATAGAACCACTGTGAGAAAGGTGTTTGGCAGTAACAACGCATGCTGCATAGCCTAGGAGTCTCACTTTTAGGATCACACCCAGTGGAAACCCCTAAGGGTTCCCCTAGAAAGGAAGGTGCCTGGATGTTCTTAGCAGCCCTGTGGATCAGAGCCCCAGACTGGAAGGAACAGAAACGTGCACAGTAGCAGGGTCAGTCTACTGCCCGGTATCCACACAGCAGCGTAATGTATGGAAATGTGCATGGGGAAGCGCAATGTGTGACAGACGAGGAAGCTCGGGAATAACATGGAGCTGAGGAAGCCAGTGGGGAAGAGTTTAACTGCAGCATCAAGCAGAATTAGTCTTGTGCTGGTAGAAGTCAGGGTTCAGGTTTCCTTTGGGGGAGATGCTAGATATCAGATGGGTCTCCTGGAGAATTTTGGGTGCCAATAATCTGTTTCCTGATCTGGGTGCTGGATACAGTATGTGTTTACTATGTGGCAAAAAGAATTTAAGTTGTATAGTCATGAGAAGTGTACGTAAATTAAAAAAATTTTAAGTGAAAATCATCCAACTGCCTATCAAGCCTAGGATAAAGCCTCAGCCTGTCATGCCTTGCTCACAAAGGACAAGTTCACGGTGACGAGTTGGTTCTCCCCTTTGGTCCAGGGATGCTGCCACGGGCTATAAGCACTGCAGTGAAGTCAAGTGAGAGCTGAGCCCAGGGCTCCGGCAGGCTCCTGGTGAGCTACAACAGGGCCACCCCACCTGAGTGCCGGGATCACCATCGCAGCCTACCTGCCCCTGAAGGTGAGCCAGGGCCCTGCCTCTTCCCCACCCACCCTCCCCACCTCTTCCCTGAGGTGAATAATACTTGTGCTCTGATGAATTTGTAAGAAAACCCCAATTGTTCAGAATAGCTTTTGGCACGCCTCCCTCTGCCTGTGATCTTATGGCTGAAAGCAGGAACTGATTTAGAGGAGCAGAGCCTCCCCACAGGGGACTATGGGTGCTGACATCAACGTGTTCACATGGGACAGTGTTTGGTAGGCTTGGCAGGGCGCTGACCTGTGCAGCTGTCCTGACCAAGGCAGTAATGTGGTCTCCAATGGCTTTGAAATGTTTCCACCAGGTGTCAAGACAGAGGAGTGCCTCTGGTTCACTCCAGTCCCCTCAGAATCCCTAAACAGACCAAGAACTGGACAGTGGCCTTTGGTGTGTTAGATTCCGAGACCTCCTGAGACCTGGGTCTGCAAGGGATTCTGCACCTTTTCTGATGTCTGTGAATCCCACTTCCCATGTAAAGAGGGAGATGGCCTTGGTGTGTGTAGTGTGGAGCACACAGGCTCAGCTCCACACCAGCCCTGAGACTGTGTCTGGGTCTGACACACAGCAGCTCTGAGCTCTGGCTCAATTAACTTCACTGGCCCTCACGGTCCTCACATGTAAAATGGAGGGGAGACCGCAGTTACCTTATAGGCTGTGGTGAGGATTACTGAGCTAATACATGGAGCAGGTGTAGAAAGCAGCCTGGGAGGTAGTGAGCACTCAGTGAGAGTGAGTAACAGGAGGACAAAGATCTGGGCCTCCCCCAAGGGGCGTTGTGGAGGCTTCATCTAAGGGCTGCTGTACAGCAGGTGGTGAACGGACCTGCGCTTTCTGTGTCTGAACCCAGCCTTTTCCACAAGAGGCCCAGAGCGGGTGAGCTGGTGGGAGTTCCTTCTCCTGTCATAGCCGTCACAAGCTCCTGGCTGGGCCAGGAAGCCCTCACATTTCCTGCCACCCAGGGTCAGGCAGTGCTGGTCCCCATGGTGTGTGATGTTCGATTCTCCCTCTGTCCCATTAGAGGCCAGCTCAGTGACCTCAGGACCTTTCATCTCTGCCCCCATATACATGGACCCAGTGCCTGATACAGAGCAGAGACCAGCCAAGGGTGGTTTTCTTGAGGGTGAGTGAGTGAGGAAATGTAGCCAGGCTTACCCAGCAGAGAAGAAACCAAGGCCTCCTGAACCCCAGAGCAAACTCAGCAGTCCTTGCAGGTGTCTGCTGTGAGCAAAGGCCCCTCCCTGTTCCTCCTGCCCAGCCATCCAGTTATGCAGCACGTGTCTGTGAGACCTCCCTGTCTCTGCTCTAGCCCAGGAGATGCCTCAGCAGAAAACACAGAAAACTTTGTCCCATGACCTGACACTCAAGCAGAGAGACTGAGAGAGAGAGAGAGATGGAGAAAGACAGGCCACAAACTGATGATAAAAATCCCAGCTAGGCCAGCAGACATTTTTGAAACATCCTGCCAGACCTTCAGAGTGATCGAGCTTTTCAGCAAGACCCTTGGGAGGGGGATCTTCAAGATCCTTCTTGTCTGCTTGGCTGGAGAGGCAGAGGCCAAGCTTGAGCTCACTGTTGCTATCTGGGATGCAAGGGTCAGAAAAAAGTAGATGTGTCCCTTAGCATGGTGGCTTCCTGATTGGATAAATATGAAGATGTGTTAAATTAACTTACTGGGAACAAAACCCAGAATGACAGGGCCTGAATCAATAGAGAACTTTATTTCTCTGTCACATGTGACACTTCATACAGGGGTAGTTTGGCTGTTCCTTCTTCATAAGGGATCCAGAATTCTGTCTTTTTATGTCATCATACTATTATGTGGCTTACATCCTTTAGGGGTTCAGGGTCTAAAATGCCTGCTGGCGCTTCAGCTGTCACATGTGCTTTCCACATAGCCTCAAAGGGAAAGAGCTCACGCTTCAGCTCACCTGGTGTTTTGTTATTAGTCTTGCCAGGAGCTTAGGAAAATTTCTCTCTACATGTCACTGACCAGACATTTTTTCCATTATCCATACCCAGAGGCAAGAGAAGTTGGAAATATTTTTCCTGGGCAATTTACTACCCTAAAAAAGTGGGGTGCCTTTATTAAGGGAGAGGGGAGTGTGGAAACTTGGAGGGGAGCTAACATCATGGCTGTCACCTGTATTTGCTGGTCCGTGTGTCCGTTGACTCTGCAGCCAGTCCTGACCACTGCTCATTGTGAGCTCACTGCTCTCCTTCAAGCCTGCACAGACATTCGTGAGGTCAGAACTAGAGGCTTAGGCAGGAAAGGCTCCAGTGGCCGGGTGTGTAGCAGGTCTGTCTGGCTCTGGGATCTGTGCTTCTTTGTTCCAAGGCACTTCCATGAACCTCTTAGAACCAAAAGTTGAGTCTGTGCCCTCCCACTCATCTCTGTTCTTCATGGAACGTTGTTCAGGGCCTGTTAACTCTTGACAGTTCACATGGTTTCTACAGATTCAGTTTTCAGTTTTATTTTTCTTTTATTTCTGATTAATGAGGGTATACTTAAGTGACAATATTTGCATTTGTTAGGTAAAATCCCTGTTGTAGTTGTGTCCTAACCCCAGGGTGTGCCATGTACCCTTACATTGTGCCCATTCACTGGAAACAAAGCAATCCCCCCCTTCTGTCTCTTCCCCGTAACTTGAGTTTTCCTCTTTGGTGGCCGTGTATTAGTTCATCTACTGCTTCATATTACTATTGAGAACATTGGATACGTCCTTTTCCACTCTTGCCATACTCTATTAAGAAGAATGTATTTCACCTCCACCCAGGTTAATACAAAAGATGTAAGTTCTCCATCTTTTCTATGATTGAATAGTATTCCGTGATACACATATACCAGACTTCAGAATCTATTCATGTGTTGATGAGCGTTTAGGTTGTTTCTGTATCTTGACGGTTGTAAAGGAGCTGTGATAAACCATCTAATGAAAATATTGTTATGATAAAATATTTTTTGCTTGGAGTAGATGGCTAATAATGGGATTGTAGGATCTAGTTTGAGTTCTTTGAGGATTCCCCATACTTCTTTTCATAGAGACTGTATTAGTTTGCAGTCCCACCAACAGTGTAAAAGTGTTCCCTTCTCTCCCCATCTGTGTCAGCATCTGCAGCTTTGGGACTTTGTGATGTGAGCTGTTCTCACTGGACACTGACATTCCAATACCATACACAAAAACTAAGTCACATTGAATTGAAGACTTAAATGATAAGAGCTAAGTTGACAAAACTCCTAGGATTAAACATAAGAGGAAGTCTTCAGGAAAATGTGTGTCCTGATATTTCCTGCTGGTGGGGCCTGAGGGATAAAACCCAATATTGTGACTCTTGTTTGGAAAAGTGTTGGCTGAAAGGGATAGGGAGAGATCTGAATACCTCTTTGACTTTGAACAGGCCTTGACCTTGAGGCAGTGATCAGGACTGTGGCTGTTGCTTCAGCCCCAGAGGAGGCTCAGCCCCACCAGCATAGGATCCCACCCCTTGTCTTTGGCCCCCTTTCTGGATCCTAACTTCCCTTTTCTATGTCCTTTGCACGAGGTATCAGCACCCACAGGACAGCCCGTGAGGGTTCATGGTGTGTTTTCAATGGGCCATCTCAAGATGTGTAAAGAAAAGTTAGGGAATTTCTCTTCAGACCCTGGGAAATTCACAGAGGAATGTGAATACCTGGCTGTTGTTTTTGATTTGACCTGGAATGAGGTGCCTCACTGATACCGGTGTTTCAGCTTCTTGGTCTCTTTGATTTGAAGAATGAATCCATGGACCACAGCATCAGTAGTAAGACAGGGTTTATTCACAGAAGCAAAACTTACAACTTACCCAACACAACAACAAAAACAACAACAACAACAAAAATCTCCTGGCAGACAGAACCCAGGAGGGGAACAAGCTCTCCTGCCCCCTCTGGGAGGTCTGCCCTCGGGCTCTCTGCTCAGGGGTTTATAAACCCTGAGTAGTGGCAGGGGGTTGTTTTGCCAGCACTCAGTGTTGATTTTTAGGGCATGGGTCTTTGTCAGTTACAGACAGGTGTCCAATGACCTCTCAGGCCTTGGAAACTTACATGAAATTCACCAGTCACAAGTGCAGGGGGAGGAGACAGCAAGGCTCCAGTGTGTCCCCTATAGGTGTCCGGCCCTTCCAGCAGCTGGTTCCTCCTGCCATTGCAGTATCAGCACCGCCAAGGCTAAGGTGGCAGGTCGTGGCCCCAGCTGTCCTGCATCAATTCTCTCTCTCTGGGTGGAAACTCTAACTGCTGTTAGGAAAAAGGGCCAAGACTTGATCTAACTGCTTCCTGCTGACTCAGGTGATGACAGAAAGGGCAGTTAGGATTTTTCCAGAGGGAGACCAGTACAGGGGTCCATGATAGAATCAGGTCTTAGATTGGAACCATCTTTATTGTGTGTGGCTTGATGACATTTCTAAAAAATATAAATCTGATTAGTATAATCAGTACTAGGCAAAGGTGGGACAGGGTCAGGTTAGAAGCACTAATTCAGTCACACTGAAAGAAAACTATATTCACATTTTTCTTGCTGTGTTCTAAATAATAACTTCAAATGTTCCTTAGGCTCACAAGTGTAGGTGGACTCTCTTCATAGTCTGCTTCCGTACAAGGTGGAGGATTCCAGGATTTTACTCGTGAAGGATGTATCCAGGAATCCACCCCCATAACTTTAACAGCTGTGAAGAAGACAAGATAACAGGAAAGGGGCCTTCCCAAGTTGGGGTTAAGAAAGGTGAATTAGAGGGAAGAGTTTTGATCATGACTAGATCCCCAGAAGAGAAAAGTTCCTTCAGTGTTGAATGTGAAAATGTAGTTGGGAGATTTTGAAGGATTTGTTGAAATTTAGCTAAAGAAGTGATATGTTTCACTATTTCTGTAGTTTCCAGATCTAATAAACCTTAGTTAAAAAGGGTCTTCTATATAATAATTTGAATGGGCTGGAACTTAGTTTCTGAGGGAAATTTCTTATTCTAAAGAGAACAATGGAAAGTAATTTAGTCCAAGGGAGATGAGTTTCTTTAGTTAGCTTTCATAACTGTCCTTTGATTTTATCATTCATTTTTTCTGCCTTCTCAGAGGATTGGGGCCTCCAAGAGCAGTGTAGATGATATTTTATGCCCAGAGCTTTAGATATTCCCTTTGTCACAGCTGCCTTGAAGGCCGGCCCATTATCACTTTGCAAATTTCAAAGATGTCCAAACCTGGGGATAATCTCATGTACTAAAGCCTTTACAACTTCCTGGGCCTTTTCTGTCCTACAAGGGAATGCTTCAACCCGATTAGTAAAAGTATCCATAAATACCAGTAAATATTGTATACCATGTTCTTTAGGGAGGTGAGTGAAACCCATTTGCTAATCTTTACCTGGGTATCTACCATGTCTCTATACCTGGGGGAGCTAAATGGTGATTTAAAGGATTATTTTTCTGACATATCTCGCAAGTCCTTGTTTTCTGTTTTATGGCTTCGACTGGGGTTTTGTCATTAAAGAGAGCCTTAGCCATTTGATAGGTACATTGGATGCCAAAATGAAAAGACTGATGTAAAGTTTTAAGTATTTTCCATTGGCTTGCAGCAGGTAATAACAAAAGTCCACTTTTATATTGTAACCAGCCTGATGGATGTAGTGAATAGTCTCTGGATAAAGTCCACTCCTTCTCCTTTTTGGTATATTGAGGTGCATGATTCTCAAGTGATCCCTCCCAAATAAGGGGAGCCACAGGGGGAATTATTCCTTTCTGTGCTGCCATTTTAACCTCT
Source organism: Nycticebus coucang (assembly GCF_027406575.1). Classification (NCBI taxonomy): domain Eukaryota; kingdom Metazoa; phylum Chordata; class Mammalia; order Primates; family Lorisidae; genus Nycticebus; species Nycticebus coucang. Next base: position 51,655,060 of record NC_069787.1, read on the forward strand.
TTATCAGCAAGTTGGTTACCTTCAGAAATCTCATCTAAGGTCTTTTGATGTCCCTTACAATGAATAACTGCTACTTCTTGGGGATCATGAATGGCTTGTAACAACCTGTCAATTTCATGATGATATTTTATGGGAGAGCCATTGAAAGTGAGATAATATCTTTCCTTCCAAACAGCAGCATAGTCCTGTAGAATGAGGAAGGCATATTTTGAGTCAGTGTATATATTGACCTTTTTGTTTCTCCCAATTTCTAAAGCATGGATTAAGGCTATTGACTCAGCTAATTGCACACTAGTTCCTGGAGGGAGAGACCCACTCTCCATTACAGCATACTGAGTAACTACAGCATAGCCTGCTTTTTGAGTTCCATGTTCTATGAAAGAACTTCCATCTGTATATAAAATCATCTCAGGATTAGATAGGGCAGTTTCAGGTAAGTCTTCTCTAGCTGCATAGGTCTGTGCTATAATCTATTGGCAATTATGCCCTATCTCCTCATGGGACCCAGGGAAGAAAGTGGCAGGATTCAAAGTAGCACGGGTGTGTAATTGCAGCACTGGTCCTTCACCTAATAAGGCTTGACATTTAAGAAGGTGGTTCTCTGACAGCCTGAGACTGCTCTTGGAATTTAAAAGTCCAGTAGGGTCATGAGAAGTGTAAATAGGTAGGTCTTTCTCTAAAGATAGTATGGTTGTCTCTGGGGTTAAGAGGGCTACAGCTGCTACAACTCGTAGACAGTGTGGTCATCTCTTGGACACAGCATCAATTTCTTTACTAACATATGCTGCAAGTTGTAGAAGTGGACCCCGGTATTGGGCCAAAACTCCCAGGGCTATTCCAGTTTATTCTGTAATATACAGATTAAACTGTTGTCCAGTGGGAAGACTCAAAGCAGGGGCCTGAAAAAGAGCATTTTTTAACTGTTGGAATGCCTTATCTGCTTCTGGTTCCCATTCTAAAGTACTAGGCCCTCTGTTTGAGCATCTTTAATTAAAGAGTAGAGTGGTTTAGGTATTTCACTATATCCAAGAATCCAGAGTCTGCCAAAGCCTGTAATTCCTAAGAAGCCTCAAAGTTGTCTGAGAGTTCGAGGTTTTGGGTGAGCCAATTTTGGTTCGATTTTTTTCTTTGCCCAAGGCTCTCTTGCCCTGTGAAACCTGGAGACCCAAATAGTAAACTTAAGGGACACATAATTGGGCTTTAGCTTTGGAAACTTTGTACACACAATCAGCTAGAAAGTTTAAGAGAGCCCATGTAGCTTTGTGGCCTTCCTCTGCATCTGATGTTCCCAATGTATGTCATCTACATACTGAATAAGAGTCGCTGTAGGATGTGAAAAATGACTCAAGTCTTTGGCTAAGGCTTGTCTGAACAAGTGAGGGCTGTCCCTAAATCCTGGGGTAACACAGTCCAAGTAAGCTGGGTGTTGGAGTCACAGGGGTCTTCAAAAGCAAAATGTATTGGGAATTTTCATGAAATGGAATGCAAAAGACGCATCTTTTAAGTCTAAGACTGTGATATGAGACAATAAGGTATAGGGATTGGGAACTACAGGATGGAGAGGAATGACCGCTTCATTTATAATGTGGAGATCTTAGATTAGCCTTTAGGTTCCATTTGGTTTGGGCACTCTTAAAATAGGAGTGTTACATGGACTATTGTAAGGTATTAATAACTTCTGTTGCTTTAGATTCTGTATTATGGGAATTAGTCCATTATTAACATCTGTTTTTGGAGGATGTTGTTTTTGATTGGGATAGATGGCGGGATTCTTCAACTTAATTTGGACTGGGTGAGCATATCTTGCTCTTCCCACCTGTCCCTCAGTAGCCCACACTCCTGGGTTAATTTCTTTCTCTAATGAGGGAAGACATAATAGAGGTTCCTGTCCCCTATTCATATAAGTGGTTGTTCCTGCTATACTTAGTATGTCTCTCCCCAAACGGGGAGCACGACTTTCAGGCATGATTAGGAAGGCTTGAGAGAACAGCCAGTCATCCCAATTGGAGCTTAATGGCTAAGAGAAAAATTTGGTAACTGGCTTTCCAGACACTGCCTGTATAGTTATGCATTTAGTGGATAAAAGATCAGTGTTAGAGAGAAGCATGGAAAAGGTTGTTCCAGTGTCCAGAAGAAATTCTGTCTCCTAGCCCTCCACTATAAGGGAAACCTAAGGCTCTTGACTTTGATGTCACAAGCTGGAGCCGTGAAACTGTGCCCTGGGAACCTCAGCCCAGTTTGGGCATGGATGGGATCAGTATCCCAGGAGGCCTTCACCTCTGGGGACAGGCCATCCTCCAGTGGTCATCTTTACATTCTGGACAGGGGCAGGTGGCTTGCCCAGCTGGCAGTACTGCTGGGGGCAGTCCTTTCTGAAGTGACCAGACAGACCACATTGGAAGCACTTGTCCCTAGCACCTCTGGCTTCCCCCTGTCCCTGAAAGGTGCTTGTTTGTTGGAGTGCCATTATTAGGGTCGTAATTCTTTTTTGATCCCTTCTGTCTTTTTCCTCCTTTTTCTCCTGATCTTGGTTATAAAAGACCATAGTGGCTGTTTTATGAAGATTCTCCAGGTTATGTTCTGGGCCTAGAGCCAATTTCTGCAGTTTTCTTTGAATGTCTGGAGCTGCTTGAGTGATCAATTTGTCTTTTAAAATAATTTAACCCTCTATGGAGTCGGGTGTCAATTGGGTGTGTTTTCTCATTGCCTCCCTAAGCCTCTCAAGAAAGGCTGAAGGAGTCTCGTATTGCTCCTGGCAAATTTAGACCACTTGGAATAATTCACAGGCTCTTTCTTGAACTGACGTAAACCTTCTAGGATACACATTAGAAAATGTTTACACCACCAGTCACCTTTCTCAGGGTTCCAGTTGGGCTCCTCAAAGGGAACTGCCCGTCTTCCTGTGGGGTATCTGTCGCTTTGCCCAGGAGACAAACTGCCATCAGGATTGGACAGGAACCACAAACCACCCCACTTCCTAGCTTCATCCAAGACTTCATTTTTTTTCTCATTAAACATTAAAGTTTGACCTAGTAGTAACATTATAGCTCTCCAAGAGCGTTGTCCTAACTCTTGGAGAATATCTATGTACTTATCAGGGTCATCAGCAAATTTTCCTAAATCACCTTTAATTTGCATTAAATCTGCTAGAGAAAAAGGAGTGTATACTCGTGCACGGCCCCTTCCCCACTTGCAGTCTCAATCAAGGGACACGGAGAAGGATATGGTTGCCTTCTGGGGGTCGCAGTAGGATCAGAATAAACTCTTGGGACAGCCTCTCTCCTGGGGTTTTCTGCACACATGGAGGAAGGTGTGGGAGAATTAGATGGAGGGTTTGAACTAAATGGTGCAGCATCTCCTTCGAGAATCCCTGACCACGTGGGAAAGTCACTGCAGGTAAGAGCAGAATCTATCTGCTACACAGTTAGGGGTTGTCACTGAGGGAAAAGAAAGCTCGCACATAGGGCACCTCAGACCACTTTTCTTCCTGTTTACAAAAGGTATCTAACTGAAAAAAAATGGTGTTATAATTAAGGGTACCCTCTGGGGGCCATTGTTCACCAGTGGGAGTTGATACTGAGGCCAGGCCTGGGTGCAGAAGAAAACCGTACCTCCTTTTATCAGCATCTGGGGATCAAACTTCTCCCAGTGCTCCAGAATAGCCCAGCAGGGTGTTCTCTTGGCGAGAGAATATGTTACCCATCCGTGAGAAAGAACAAACATCCAGTGTGTTAATCAATCCCACCCCATATTCCTGAGTCGTCAGAGCTCCTCTGACCAACCCACGGAGCCTTCTGACCAAACAAAAGGAAGTGTCCTTCCAATTTTGGGGAAGAATCCCTGAGGAGAGTGGCCTCCTCAGCCCTTGCGCTTGTCTGGAATTAGCCACCCTTACCAGGGCAGCGCTTAGTGCCCGCTGGTTCTCCTGTGCTGATAACGTGCCCGCAGCACAGCTCTGAGAAAGCAGATATCAGGGAGCCTGGTCCCACCCGATGCATATATTCTGCCCCTTTCTGCCCCTTCTCTCCACGAGCCTCAGAGTATCAGTCAATGTGGAAATAAGCCCCATCATGACGAAATGGCTTTGCAGTGTTTGCAGTTAGCTCTATAGAATCTGTCCAAGCTTTTTCTAAATTCCCCTTAACAAACAAACAAACAAACAAACAAAAAAAAAACAAGTAGGCTTTCCAGCATGACCAGGTCTTGGTGTTAAGTGCTATGTTTTTTTCAACCTCCTCTGTCTTTTTTAAAGTTTACCAAGGCAACAATATTGAAATTTAGCTACAAATCAGTGTTGAGACACTTTGAAACTTTTTGAATCACAATTAGTTTCACTTAGCTGAAGTCCTAGAGAAACCTAAGAATATCTTAAACTTCCCCATATCAGAAAAAATCAAATACCCAGCATCATTCTCATTGTTCTTTATTTTCAAGAGACTGACTAGTAGCCAAGGTTCAGGGCCATTCCCACCTTGGGGAGTCATCCTGGGCTTTTTTCACAGGCTTCCTGTTGCCCAGACACACTGTGGAGGGGAGTCATTTCACCCCTCATATGGGGCTGACTTCTCTTTAACAAGGTCAGCCTTTTTTTTTTTAGTGACATAAAAACACCAATGAAAAGTAATAACTCTCAACCCACCTACAAAATTTGAAGCCCTCTGAAAACATCTAATACACAGTTGTAAAAAAAAAAAATTCCCGAATACCCTTGCAAAATTAACTAAATATATAAACAATTCTTACCTACATCCAAACAAAGCATATATACTATCAAAGAGAGGAAGAGAAGTAGAAGAGGTCTACAGAGGTACATAGAAAAAATTAGGAACCATGTAAGAGAAGAGAAGATAGTAAAGGCTGGGAGAGCATGAGCTTTCAAAGGCACTCCCAAGTCCTGGGGTCAGAACAATTGCTGGGGACCCCAGAGCCTCTGGGTGCTAGCTCCTTGCTCAGATCTCGACCAGGGAAAAGGAATAAAGAGAGAATAGGTTCAAAATTCACCAACAGTCCCTTTCTCTCCTTTCTGAAGCCCAGGGGAATTAGAAAGTTTGTTCCCCAACAGCCTCTTGCCCCTGACCTGGAGTTCAGCATTTACACTATTCACATTTACAGGCTGGTGGGCATTGAATTTATTAATCTCCAGTAGCATAGCTACAGAGAAAAACAGGATGGAGGTAAGTAGTCCCATTACGTACCACAGATGTCTTCTTTCCATCTGTTGTCCATGGGCCACCAAATATGATACCAGAACTTCATCTTCTGTCCTGGATGTCTGGCCAAATCTGATCCCGGTGTTTCAGGTTCTTTTTTTTTTTTTTTTTTTTTTTTTGTGGTTTTTGGCCGGGGCTGGGTTTGAACCCACCACCTCCGGCATATGGGACCGGCGCCCTACTCCTTGAGCCACAGGCACTGCCCGATGTTTCAGGTTCTTGGTCTCGGGGATCCAAGAATGAATACACGGACCACAGCATCAGTAGTAAGACAGGATTTATTCACAGAAACAAAACTTACAACTTACAAAAAAACAAAGCTCCTGGCAGAGAGAACCCAGGAGGGGAACAAGCTCTCCTGCTCCCTCTGGGCGGTCTGTCCTCGGGCTCTCTGCTCAGGGGTTTATATAGTGGCAGGGGGTTGTTTTTCCAGAACTCAATGTTGACTTTTAGAGTGGGTCTTCTTTAGTTACAGCCAGCTGTCCAATGAACTCTGAGGCCTTGAACATGAAACTCACCAGTCAGAAATGCATGGGGAGGAGACAGGGAGCCTCCAGTGTCTCCCCCGTGGGTGTCCGGCCATTCCAGCAAGCTGGTTCCTCCTGGCGGTGCAGCATCAACAACGCCAGCGCTAAGGTGGCAGGTCATGGCACCACCTGTCCTGTATCATTACTCTCACATTGATGTGTGTAGATGAGAGAAAGAGATTTGGGCAGCTGGTCAGGTCTTAGGGGACCACTTCCATGCCCAGGTCAAAACTCCTACCTAGAAATCAAACAGTTCAAGGGAATCCAGGATGGAATCACCAACTGGGTCTAAGGGGATCCCATTGCTGCAACCACATGCTTCCATGTCTTCCATGCCTTTACCAGACATCTTTATTTCTTCATCAGGCTTAGAGTTCCTTTCTAGTGTCCTTTCTTTTCAACCAGAAGGACTCCTTCCATTGCAGGGTAGGGCTCCTGACATTTTAGCTATCTGACAATGTCTTAATTTCTTCCTCGTTTTTGAAGCACAGTTTCTTGGATATTGGACTCTTGGTAGACGGATCTTTTTTTCCCCCCATGACATTGAATATTTCAGCCCACGGAAATCATGGAAAATCATGTGGAAAACAATGGGGGGAAATGATGGTGAGAGTCATCTTCCTAGCAGCTCACTAGGTGTTAATTAGGGACCTTATTGGGTATCATATACCCCAGAATATTTCTATACCCTAGTGTGTAGTATCATGTATAGTATCATAATAGCAGCTATTTGTAGCATCCCTCCAACACTAATTCAAATTTAAAGTAGAAGGAATTGGATACTTCCCATAGAGGCATAATGAGGTCTCTAAAAGTCAAAAGTTATCATAGGTTTTAAAACTAAAAGTGAGAAGGCTATGGAAATGTACAGGTTTTAATTTCTAATAAACCAAATATCAATCTCTATAACCCATGTAAATGAGAAGCACTTGTTTTCTTTCAAGAAGAAAATGTTTTTGCCCCCATATAAAGAAAAAGAAAACCACCCTGTGTTATTCCCAGCCCTGATTGGTCCATTTCCCCCTGCCTCTGACCTCATAGAGAGCCATTGAGGCCAAAACCTCAATGTTTTTGCACCCATGTAAGGAAAAAAAAAACCCACCCAGTTTTATCCCCAGCCCTGATTGGTCCATTTCCTCCTGTCTCTGACCTCATAGAGAGCCATTGAGGCCAAAACCTATATAAGCGCCTGAGCCTGGGTCTTTGGTCGTTACAGCCCAGGAAGCTCTTTCAGTGACCTGTGGACTTGACCTCAGCTAGCGTGTTTCCTTGATTGTAGTGCTTGCAGTTATCCCAGTGAGTAGTTTAGCATAGTGTACATAGTCTTAGCGTAGTGTTATTTGTTTTCTTAGTATAAGTTCACATATTTTTTTATCCTAGTTAGCTTTCATTAGTGTCAGTATATTTAGTGCCCCAGTTATTATAGTTTATTAGTGTTTGTAGCACAGTGAGTATTAGTTGTTGTTGTTGTTGTTGATTAGTTATTTAGTGTAGCTTATCTAGCAAAGTGTTAGTGTAGTCAGGCTCCCCATGGCGCCTGGGGTGTCCTCCGTGTCCCTGGACAGGGAGGTCCTCCGGGACTATGAGCTCTTACAGACCATTGGTGAGGGTAGCATCGCTGAAGTGAAGCTGGCCCGTCACCGTGGAACTGGCACTTTGGTGGCGGTGAAGATCATCAACAAACGCCGTATTGCTGGCCTCATGTCTGTGTCTGCGGAGCCTGACATCATGAAGAGACTGGACCATCCCCACATCATCAAGCTGCTGGAGGTCAGACAGGGTAAGGAAAATATGTACCTGATTATGGAACTTGCAGCCTGTGGTAACCTGGGTGAGAGAATAGACGCATATGGCCAGATGGAGGAGGGGGAGGCCCGAGCCATATTCTTGCAGCTACTGAAAGCCATGGAGTACCTCCACCAAAAGGGCATCGTGCACAGGGACCTGAAGCTTGAAAATGTTTTATTCGATTCCCAAAACAATGTCAAACTGGCTGACTTTGGCATGGCCGCAACTTTCAGCGAAGGTAAGACGTTCAGAACCTTTTGTGGGACCCCCCCTTATTTGGCCCCTGAGGTTTACCTGGGCCAGAACTACAAAGGGCCAGAGGCAGAAATTTGGAGCCTTGGGGTCATCCTCTATGTAATGGCAGCCGGGACCTTCCCATTTAAGGGAAGGGACCTCGATGAACTAAAAACATCCATCTCAAGAGGCACCTATGCTACACCTGGTTTCACTACCCCCAAATTAAAATCCTTCATCCAAAAAATCCTAACCCTTGACCCCAGCAAGAGACCCACTATCAGGCAGATGATGGAAGACCCCTGGATCCAGTCTGGGCAAGAGAGAATGAGGCCACGCACGGCAGCCACAGACATGCCACCAGAGGCCGCCACCCCACTGGAGGCAGTCACCCCACTGGAGGATGCCACCCCACTGGAGACCACCACCCCACTGGAGGCCGCCACCGCACTGGAGGCAGTCACCCCACTGGAGGCTGCCACCCCACTGGTGGACGCCACCCCTCTGGAGACTGTCAACCCACTGGAGGCCACCACCCCACTGAAGACCCACACCCCACTGGATGCCGCCACCCCACCAGAGACTGCCACCCCACAGGAGACCATCACCCCATTTGAGGCTGCCACCCCACCAGACACCTCCACCCCAAGGATACTCAGGCCCACTTGTGCCCCCCAGGCTGGCCCCGTGTCCTCTCCCTCCAGCACCAGCCACCTTATGGGAGACCCAGCAGGAGACATGGGAGCTGAGGGAAGAACCAGCCATGACCCCTCCCTTCCAGCTGGGCAGGTAGTGGAGGATGAGCCCACTGAAGTGGGCCAGGGCCGGCGGGGGTGCGCTAGGAGGATTGTGAACTTCTTTCAGAAAATGTTCTGCCTCCCACCAGCCCAAAAGAACCGCCACCGCCGGAACAAGGTGGTGCCTGCAACCAGCCAGGGGACTTGAGGCCGAGACCAGGAAGCAAGTGTGGGGTGATCAGCCATGCTTCCTTCTTTTATTTCTTATTGGATTTTAAATAAAGAGATTGAAATTGTATCTTTTACTGTGTGTACATGTATTCGGCACAAGGTGAAGTTCAGGTATATGTGCAAAGCTAACATCCCCCTCCTGGCAGGCAGATGCTGCATGCTGTCACTGATGTGTTGCCTCTGACGAGCTGACCTCATAGAAAGTTTGTGACATGGGGTGGGCAGCACAGCGAGGGATGGGAGGTTAGTAGCAGGGAACAAATGTTCACACAGGATGAAGAATGCTGACCAGGTTAAGGAGAATGTAGGCCACATTTCAAAATACCTGACAGTCCACTTCAAATGTCTCCTTGGAGAGCAAGAAGGTCCTGACCTCCCGGGATCCTGAAACACGGTGTGGGAGGTTGGCCATGCCTGGACTCCCAGCTGGCTGGGGAGCAACACAAGCAGGATGCAGCCTGCAGAGACCTCCTAGCCACAATGCAGCCAGCTGAGCATAGCCTGTTCTCCCGCCCTGCCCCAACCAGCTGGAACAACCATTAAGCCTGGACCGTGGCTCCTGGGCACTTGTCCCCTCACTGCCCTTCTCTGCTTTTTTCTTCCATGGCTGTGGGTGGCAGGGCGAAGGGGTTCTTAGTCACCTCACTCCTGTTTCTTCCAAATCAGTATAAATACATCTCACTCCAGAAAGCTGAGTCCTGGGTATTTTGCTGTTTTGGGTCCTCCCTGCAAAGCTGGGGCTGTGCACACCTGGTGCAGGCAGCCTGATGCACAGTAGCATTTGTAGTTAACGAGAAACAGTCAATGGAAAGGGGCCTTAAGGGAACTACCAAGGTCACCCAACAGCCACACAGGAGTCTCTGGGCCGTGTGCAGGGCAGAGACGCACAGAGCGTGCATGGGCACCCCACACTGATGTCGCCTGGTTAAGTCTGGAAGTCGGGATACACGTGGTTCTGCATTTGGGGTGAATCAGGGAGGAGGATGTGTTATGAAAAAGGCATGAAACGTGCCCCTAGTGAGGAAATATATGTGTAACATCATCTAACTTACTTGTTTTTTTCAAAGTTGATTCAATGTATGCATTTGAAAACAAAAAAGATAAAAACAGGTAACAACAAAAAAGGCTATCAATGTGGAAATGTGCTTTTTCAAAGAAAGGACTGAACACAGAAATGGTCTGTTCACAAAGAACAATGGGGACTTGAGGTCCTGCTGGCCTGTGCTGATTATCTCAAGTAGGGTTACAAAGTCCTGTGAACCAAACTACATAGGGACTCAGAGAGTGACCTGGCTGTGGTCCCCAAATTGCCCTAGGGGACCACTTGTCCTGCTGTGCTTTCTTTCTTTCTTTTTTTTTTTTTCTTTTTTGGCCAGGGCTGGGTTTCAACCTGTCACCTTCCAAGTATGGGGCCGGTGCCCCACTCCTTTGAGCCACAGGTACTGCCCCATCCTACTGTGTTTTCTGACTCATGATTGTAGCACTTGAACTTTCCTCTGAGATCTTCTCCCCTTTTCCTAACAGTAGCACAGGTGGGTCCCTCTAAAAGGCCTGAGCCAGGTGTGGGCCTTTGGTCCCCACACAAAACCATTTCTGTGTTCAGTCCTTTCTTTGAAAAAGCACATTTCCACATTGATAGCCTTTTTTGTTGTTGTTACCTGTTTTTGTCTTTTTTGTTTTCAAATGCATACATTGAATCAACTTTGAAAAAAAACAAGTAAGTTAGATGATGTTACATATATATTTCCTCACTAGGGGCACGTTTCATGCCTTTTTCATAACACATCCTCCTCCCTGATTCACCCCATATGCAGAACCACGTGTATCCCGACTTCCAGACTTTACATCACCAGTAACTTTAGAGGGTGTGAAAACCCTAAGAAAGGACGTTCTGAATTGTCCATACAGAAATATGTACATGAATGAGCATGGACTTGTAATAAAATAGCTTAAAATATTAGTCGAGGAGTATATTTTTGAAGCTGCTTCAATTGCCTGGGGGGTCGTCCTCATAAAATTCTCGCCCAGATTGATTGCTTCAAGGGTTTTCCTGCACTGTCTTCTAGTATTTTTATAGTTTTATGTCTTAAGTTTAAATCTTTAATCCAGTGAGAGTCTATCTTAGTTAATGGTGAAAGGTATGGGTCCAGTTTCAGTCTTCTACAGGTTGCCAGCCAGTTCACCCAGCACCATTTGTTAAATAGGGAATCTTTTCCCCACGGAATGTTTTTAATTGGCTTGTCTTCTGCACAGCCAAGAACACAGTAAGTAAAGCAACCAAACAGCCCTCAGAATGGGAGAAGATATTTGCAGGTTATGTCTCTGACAAAGGTTTAATAACCAGAATCCACAGAGAACTCAAACGTATAAGCAAGAAAAGAACAAGTGATCCCATCGCAGGCTGGGCAAGGCACTTGAAGAGAAACTTCTCTGAAGAAACTTCTCTGAAGAAACTTCTCGGCCTACAGAGATATGAATAACTGCTCATCTTCTTTAATCATCAGAGAAATGCAAATCAAAACAACTTTGAGATATCATCTAACTCCAGTAAGATTAGCCCCTATCACAAAATCCCAAGACCAGAGATGTTGGCATGGATGTGGAGAAAAGGGAACACTTCTACACTGCTGGTGGGAATGCAAATCAGTACATTCCTTTTGGAAAGATGTTTGGAGAACACTTAGAGATTTAAAAATAGATCTTCCACTCAATTCTATAATTCCTCTGCTAGGCATATACCCAGAAGACCAAAAATCACATTATAACAAAGATATTTGTTCCAGAATGTTTATTGCAGCCCAATTCATAATTGCTAATTCATGGAAAAAGCCCAAGTGCCCATCAATCCATGAATGGATTAATAAATTGTGGTATATGTACACCATGGAATATTATATAGCCTTACAGAAAGATGGAGACTTTACCTCTTTCATGTTTACATGGATGGAGTTGGAACATATTCTTCTTAGTAAAGTATCTCAAGAATGGAAGAAAACGTACCCAATATACTCAGCCCTACTATGAAACTAATTTATGATTTTCACATGAAAGATATAACCCAGTTATAACTTAAGAAAAGGGGGAAGGGGGAAAGGGAGGGAAGGGACGGGGGACGTTGGAAGAGGGAGGGTGATTGGTGGGATTACACCTGTAGTGTATCTTACAAGGGTATATATGAATCTAAGTAAATGTAGAATGTAAATGTCTTAACACAATGACTAAGAAAATGCCAGGAGGGCTATGTTAACCAGTGTGATGAAAATGTGTCAAACGGTCTATATAACCAGTGTATGGTGCCCCATGATCGCATTAATGTACACAGGTATAATTTAATATATATATATATATATATATATATATAAACTACTCATCATTAAAACTATGTGAAGCACACACACAAAAAAAGTACACATAGAAAAGAATGATGTGAAATACTGCAGAAGTGTCTTGTTTTATGCTATGAACTGATGAAGCAGATGTCAATTTCAACAGATAACCGGTGCAACCATGAATGGGATCGTTGAATCTTTGATTCTTCCTGGAATAACAAACGTTCATCCCTTAGTGAGAAATTTGGCTGTTTTATGTTTGGGATATTGTGGACTGCAGAATCAGGATTTTGCAAGTAAACACTTTGGGCTGCTACTACAGGTTTTGCAAATTTATGATATCACAATAAAAATTAATGCTTTAAAGGCAATCTTGGACCAACAGATGATGTTTGGGATGGAACCATTTAAAACTAAAAAAAAAAAATCAATGCTCTTCCATGTGAAACTACAGAAATGAATGGTGATGATGAGCAAGAGTCAAAAGAATTTGAAGAGACTGCTACAGCTAAGAATGTTCTGAAACTCCTTTCTGATTTCTTAGATAGTGAGGTGTCTGAAATTAGGACAGGAACTGCAGAAGGATTAGCCAAGCTAATGTTCTCTGGGCTTTAGGTCAGCAGCAGGGTTCTTTATTATCTGATTTTGTTATGATAAAATCCTGTGGCTGAAGAGGATGTTCAACTTCAATATTGCCTGGGCATGTTTTTCCCCACATTTGCCTATGCAAGCAGGACTAATTAGAAATGCTTTGAAGAAGCCTTTCTTCCCACTCTGCAAACACTTGTAAATGCGCCTGTTTCTTCCCTTTTTCCTGAAATAGATATCACAAATGTTACTGAGTTACTTATAGATTTTACATGACCAAGTGCATTAAATCCTCAGGCCAAGAATCCCCCAGATTATTAGGCCTTAACAGTACATGACAATTCGGCTATAAAAATTTGCTGTGAGATCTTAGTAAGTCCATGCCTACCAGAAATTTGCATCTATACAAAAGCCTTGAGTTCTTTAGAACTCATTAGCAATCTTACAAAAAATCTTCTGGTTCTATGACTGAGATTCTGGAGCAAGTGAAAAGTAGGACATGTCTGAAAGCTTTGGGAAAAATCAAGGGTTCAGTTAGAAAAAGGAAATAACGAATTTGGTGAACAACATGTAGCAACATAGGATACTAACATGACTATAACTATTTTTCAAAATGAAGATGATAAGAATGAAGTATGTATGACTCCTCTCAAGCTGTAAAACCAACACAACCATCAAGATCAACTAAGCCAAAGACTAACATTGAAAAGTGACAGCTTCAACAAGGTTGAACAGGAGAAATCAGCCTGCTGAGGCTGACTCTGAATGTCATCATGAAGTTCCAGAATGAGAATTAGAAATGAAGGAATTATCAAGATAAGCCAAAATAGCAGCACTAGAAAAAAAGTAAACTTAAACTTGCACAATTTCTCAATGAAATTATAAATTAGGAGAAATCATGGGGGTGGAGGCCTTTAAAATTATGTTTAGTTCTTTACTTTAATAAAGTCATCCTTTTGTCAAAAAAAAAAAAAAATAGGTTAGACCATGGAGAAGAAAGAACCTTAGAGCTAGAGCATAAAGTTTTCAAGTTAACCCAGGTAGTTAAAGAGGCAGAAAAGAAGAGAGAGAAAGCAGAGCGGGCACTTAGAGAACTATAAGACTCTATGAAGTGTTCAAATATACGAATAATAGGGATTCCTGAAGGGAAAGAAGATTGTCCCAAAGGAATGGAAGCCCTCCTGGAGACCATCATAAATGAAAACTTACCAAGTTTTCCTTAAGACCTCAACACACTCCTTTCAAATGGATATTGAACCCCAGGTCATCTCAACTCAAACAGAGCCTCTCCAAAACACATTGTAATTAAACTGTACAAAGTCAAGATGAAAGAAAAAATTCTGTAAGTAGCCAGGAGTAAGCACCAACTGACCTATAGAGGCAGAGCCATTAGGATGAGAGCAGACTTTTCAACTGAAACCTTCCAAGCCAGAAGGACATTGTCATCTACCTTCAACATTCTTAAACAAAGTAATTTTCAGCCCAGAATTCTATATCCTGCTAAACTAAGCTTCAAAACTGATGAAGAAATAAAATCTTTTGTGGTATGCAAGCAATGAGGAAATTCACCACAAGACCAGCTCTACAGGAACTACTTAGACCTACTCTCAACACTGACCATCGCAGTGGACCACCAGCAAAGTAAATGCCCAGAAGCTAAAGGTCAAAACTATGGAGACAACAACCAAAGCAAACAGACAACCCTCAGAATGGGAAAAGATAGTCGCATATTATGAATGGGTCAAAAGCTTGATGACTAGGATCTATAGAGAACTCAAATTAATCAACAAAAAAGACCGAACAATCCCATGTATCACTGGGAAAGAGCCATGAATACAACCTTCTCTAAAGACAGACAAATAGCTAACAAACATGAAAAGATGCTTGTCATTCCTAATCATTAGAGAAATGCAAATCAAAACTACCCTGACATGTCACCTAACCCCAGTGAGAATGGCCCATATCACTAAGTCTCACAGCTGCAGATGCTGGTGTGAATGTGGACAGAAAGGAACACTTTTACACTGCTGGTCGGATTGCAAATGTATACAACCTTTTGGAAGGAAGTGTGGAGAATTCTCAAAGAACTCAAATTAGACCTCCCATTTGATCCTGCAATCCTTCTCTCAAAAAAATCCTTTTATCATAGGGACATTTGCACTAGACTGTTTATCAAAGCTCAATTACAATCACCAAAATGTGGAAACAGCCTAAATGCCTACCAATCTAGAAATGGATTAACATGCTACAATATATGCATATTCTTAAGCCATTAAAAAAGATGGAGACTTTACATCTTTTGTTTTAACATGGATTGACATGGAGCACATTCTTCTTAGTAAAGCATCTTAAGAATGGAGAAGCAAGAATCCAATGTACTAAATTCTTTTATGAAGAT
The DNA here is from genome assembly GCF_027406575.1 of Nycticebus coucang. Lineage (NCBI taxonomy): Eukaryota > Metazoa > Chordata > Mammalia > Primates > Lorisidae > Nycticebus > Nycticebus coucang. Next base: position 51,670,102 of record NC_069787.1, read on the forward strand.
GGTAGATGAGCTAACACAAGGTGGGGTTGGGGGTTTGGGAATCAACAAGTGGGGAGAGAGGAGCAGGAGAAGGGAGAGGGAGATGGCAGTCACCGTGTAGAGCATACCTCTTGTGGGGGGGGGTCAAAATTATAAGAGGGAATTTATCTAACAAATGCAATCAGTGTAGCCTAATTCTCTGTACCCTCAATGAATCCCAAAAATAAAAAGAAAAAATTAAAAAGTAGAGTGAATGTTAACAGATTTTCTTAGCAATATTTGACAAGCTGCATAGCAGTCCAAACAAGCAAAAGAAACTTCACTCCTAAAAGAAATTCCTACTAGTGCAAACATTTGGAAAATAAGGAAAAACATTTTTTCAACTGCCTATAATCTCTGAATACTGCAAAAAGCATTCTATAACATTTTGTTTTTTTCTTCCTTAGTCTATTATGGTTTTGTTTTTTTTATTTTATTTATTTATTTTTTTAGAGACACAGTCTCACTTTATCACCTTTGGAAGAGTGCTGTGGGGTCACAGTTCACAGCAACCTCCAACTCCTGGGTTTACGCAATTCTCTTGCCTCAGCCCCCCAAGTAGCTGGGACTACAGGCACCTGCCACAATGCCTGGCTATTTTTTTGTTGTTGCAATTTGGCCAGGGCTGGGTTTGAACTCATCACCCTTGGTACATGGGGTTGGTGCCCTACTCACTGAGCCACAGGTGCCGCTCAGTCTATTATGGTTTTTAACTTGGGTTTAATTTTTATCTCTTTAAAAATTTATTTTACCTCATATGCAGTTAATATAGAATTTTTGTAACTGGTTCATAGCTTTCATGTGAAGGTCCTACATTAGTTTCATAATAAGGGTGAGTACATTGGGTTCTTTTTCTTCTATTCTTGAGACACTTTACTAAGAAGAATATGTTCCAGCTCCATCCATGTAAACATGAAAGAGGTACAGTCTCCATGTGTGAATCTTAGTAAATGTGGAATGTAAAGGTCTTAGCAAAATAACTAAGAAAATGCCAGGAAAGCTATGTTAACTAGTGTGATGAAAATGTGTCAAACGGTCTATGAACCAAGTGTATGGTGCCCCATGATCATACTAATGTACACAGCTATGATTTAATAAAAAATTAAAAATTTAAAAAAAAAGATTTTGTTTTTCCTTATCTGGGAATAAAATGATTTTTTTAAACCTCTGAACTAAGAAGTCATTGAACCCATAGTCTTCCAAGGGCTATAAACTCTGATTTATCCCCAGGTTCAATTCCAGAGAACAACTTTGGGGACTACTGGCAGAAGCAGAATTCCTGCTTTTGGAGGAAGGTCATTTCACCAAGTGAGTTTGATTTTGCTGGTATTTCCAGTAGTGACCAGTTCCAGCATCACTGCAGCCTGAAGACAAACTCCCTTCCCTTAGTGGTAAATGCTACTGAGTCAGAATTTGGAACAAGCCTATGTGTGTTGAGTGGGAGGTGCGTGTGTGTGTGTGTGTGTGTGTGTATGTGAGAGAGAGAAAGAGAGAGAGAGAGAGAGAGAGAGAGAGAGAGAGAGAGAGAGAGAGAGAGAGAGAAAGATTGAGATTTTGGCCTTATTAGCTACAGATAATTACATTTGTTTTGGCCATTTGGGTACCATACTCTCTTTTGACCAAACTAGCTTTGTTAATTCTCTGAAATAAGTTAATTCCAAAAAAACGGGGGAGGAAGTTCCACAAATTCTTTATTTTATTTATTTATTTTTGTTTGGTTTCATAACTTTATTTGATCTATCTGACAATCACCAGTTAGTTCTCACATTGACTGTGGATTTTTGAAGTGGAAACAAGTACATAGATAACCAAAGTATATAGCTTGTTTGGTGAATCTTCATCACGTTTTCTAGACAACTGCACATGGATACCTTATGGAACATTCCTTATGCCTTTGGCCCAGACAGTTTTGTTGAACCTGGAATCAATGTACACATCCGGAGTCCTCATCTCTTTCATGGCAAATTCCGGGATCTCTCTGAGTGTCTGAGGGGCATGCTTCTTGAAGCCCATTCCATTGATGCACTTGTGAATGTTGATGGTGTATTCTCAAGTCACCACTTCGTTGATAACAGAACAGCCCTCCTTCTCACCACCTTTCTTTGCTGGAGCCATTTTGCTGGGTTCAAGTTGAAAAGAAAGAGCCCAAAGAATTGTGGAATGAAGAAGGGGGTGGTTGTCAGTGCCACAAATTCTTAAAAGGACAGGGGTCATATGCCGAGAGTTAAATGAGCCCACTCTGTAAGAACACATATGCTACTAATGTGTCAATAGCAAATGAATTATTTTCTCTTGGGTTTGTTTACTTTTCTATTGGCAGAGATGTCTTAGCTTTCTGCAAGGGATATTTTGAGTAACACAAATTCCAACCCTTCAAACATCTCCTCAGCAACTCTGAGCACAGAGGCATTGGGGTGAGCACTGCCACCATTGCTGAGCACCAGCCAGCACCAAGTGGGGCTGGGGTCAGTGACTGACATTGGACTAGAAATGACATTAAGCTATATAGACAAATCTATGGAGATTGCTCCTGTGGCTAAGAAGAATCTACTCTTTAAGTTTCACTACTATCCTGGGGTGAGAGCTTGGTGAGAACTCTGCCATTGTTGTGGAGGATGGAAGAAGAGAGGGATGAGCAAAGGGAAGAATATTGCCCTCGAGGCACTGTGCCAGGATTTGTATGGTCACACTTAGCCTCCTATGCTTTAAACACTGGAAAGGAAAGCGATAGAGAATGGTACTTTATAGACTGGCTTTGAGGTCATATAGTGTTGTATTTTTGCCCAAATCTAGCTTGGCTAGCTGTGTAGTCTTGGTAAATAAGCTAAAAAATCTAAGTCTCTGTTTCTTCATTTATAAAATGGGCATTATCTTAGTTCTTACTCCTTAGAGATTTTGTGACGATTACTAAGATAAATCAAGCAAAGCACTTCACATAGTATATAGGATTCACAGGAGATGGTTATAAATTGTAGTTATAATCCTTGCTTTAGAGATGAAGACCTGGTCCTTGGAGAGATTAACTAACTTGATCTGGAAACACAATGCCCTTAATCTCTGATGTCCTCACAGAAGTTAAGCTTTTGGTTAAAGCCATATTACACTAGGACCTTGTGGGCTAATTTTCCCAAGTCTTACTTACTGATGCTGCTTTTAAGCTAGTCCTGAAACTATTAAGGGCAAGACAGAACTTTGTCTTGTTCTTAATCACTTTACACCATTATAGAAGGTTTGACAGTGAAGGTTTTATAATTAGAGAAAGAATTTAGCTGTTGAATTTCTTGTTCTAAGCTGCCACAGTCTTTGTGTCTTCTGCTTTATCATTCAGACATTACCCATACCTTCCACTCTCATCCTCCGCATTGCTGAGTAGTATGCTTTCCACATCCTCATCGCTCAGGAAAATGTGGGGCAGATGGAGCGCCACAGGGCATCTCTAGAGACCAACTTGCCTCTCATGCAATGCTAAGTTTTACCACCTTATTTTACAAATGAGTAAACAGGTCTATTTGTAAGCAGGTTAGATGTCTATATAATATTACATGGCTAGTGGGTGAGACAGGTTAGATGACTATATAATATTACATGACTAGTAAGTAAACTTGCATCCAGATTTTATCAGGCAATACTTCTTTTAAAGAAGTAAAAGCATTGGTAAGCAACCTTCTATTAGGTATGGCACCTATAGAAAAAATGATCATGTAGTCAGTGTTTGAGGAGGCACCAGGTTAAATACTAGGACATATACAACGATGTACCGTGATTGGCACCTGGCCCTCAAGGAGGACATCATCTGTCCATTCTGGTGCAGTGGTAATTCTTTGGGTTTTGATAGTTCTTACCAAGCCCAAACAATGTACCTTTAATAGTAAAGAATGCCAGGAGTCCTCAGAAAAGCAGAAGGCTCTTAAAGTGCCTGCTGTCTACTAGTGTCTTCCAGAATGAAGCATAGTTCTGTGAAATCGCCTTGGATGGATTAGAGGTCTTTGCAAACTGTGTGAGGTCCAGTTCACCTCTAGCCCTCTGTAAACAGTTTCATATCAGAAGTTCTATGTAAGAAAGATATTTTAGGGAAAGAATGAATGGCCATTGTCCATAAACATTACATCATAGACTTCTGCATTTTATACACAAGGATTATACAGCCATATATTTATTAGCTCACCCTTAGCCTGCAGAAAAGCAACCCAAGGAAAACCTTCAGAATCTCCAATGAGTAACAGAGGGGCACCTTACAGGAGTGGTCTGCTAGTTGGCAATTTACTCCTATGGTGGGCACACATCATATGATTACTAGGGCTCATGTAACTCACAACTCTTCTCATTCAACTTGTTATTAGTTAATAGTTTAATAATTATAAATAGTAAGCTAAAATAATAAATATATTTTCCCAGAGCATAAATCTGCAACCATGATAGCACTTTTTTAAAAATCTAATTTTTTGTTTTGTTTTAGCATTATCTCTTATATCGTGTAAAGTATTTGCTTTTCAACCAGGACATATCATGTTTGGTTCATCTTGGTTCATCAAATTCAACTTCCGGGCCAGGGCTACTAACTCTATGGATGTATTTTCTGGTGCTAATATTAATACTACTACATACGTGACTTGCTTATTCTATATAACAAAAACTATTTGAACAGTCACTGCTGCTATAACTTAACTATCACATCACTTGCAGAATCTTTTTTTTCTTAAAAAAAAAAGATTTACCAGATTTTAAATGCTGAAAAATCAGAAATACAGAAAAGCACAAATAAAATAAATATCAACTGTAATACCACCATTATTCACATTCTGGCACAAACATTGTTCTGATTTCTTTTTCTTTATGTAAACATTCTATACAAAATTAGGTTACTATACAATTTTATAATTGGATTTTCTCACATAAATACAATATGAGTACTATTCCACATTTCTTGTTGTTTGTTTTGGGGACAGAATCTTCAGTGCCAGGAAAGCACAGTGGGGTACACAGAATCCTAGCAAAGGGAAATGGATTCTTTACACATCAGTGGCTCAAATGGTGCACCCAGGAGGTAATAGCACTAACTTGGTTTAATACTTTCTGAGAGTCTTTTAAAATTTTTTGGTTAAAGTTAATTTCAAATGTGTATCATTCGCATTGCATGAAAAGCAATCCTACTGTCATAAGGATTTTGGTTGCAAGTGATGTTACAAATCTGAGCACCTGGAGCACTCTACAGAAAAACATAAAAGGCCAGTGCTGAGGGGGGAAACTTCTCCACAGTCCAAACCAGGAATGCTGAAGATTTCAGCCACTCACCCACTTAAGACCCTAAATACCATGTTGAATGGGCTCCTTTGTAGACTTCTTCCATGTCAGCCTGATCTCACTGCCTCCAAAACATCCCTTTCCTGCTCATGACTCTGAACCTGGATACCTCCCTAAATGTCTTTCATCATTTAAGATCCCAGGCTCAAGTCCCTCTTTTACTCCAAGAGTAGCTCCCTTAGTGCACACCAATGTTACCCAACTCTGACCACGTGGCACTGGAGCACAGTTTGCACGTTGAGCAAATTTGTAAGTTTCTCTAACACAACAAAGCACATGTGTCAGGTATTTTGTACAGAGGTAGTCAGGGCAGGATCGCAAGAGCCAATTGTTAAATTTTTAGATATACTGTGAGCCAGTGATGTCACATGGAGAGCTTAAAATCAGCCATGCTGGAAATATTCATACAATCGAAATTGACAAGTGCTACAAATACCCTCTCCCCTGCCAAATAAGTGTTGGTTGATAAATATATAACAGCATATCTGTGTTTAAAGATAACAAGATTAAAGACTAAAGTTTGATAGCCAGACATATACTCCACCTAACCCCTGACTAGCTATGTGATTGTGTGGATGTTATTACATATCTCTAAGCTTCAGTGTCCTTATTTGTCAAATGGGGCTGTCAAAAGAGCCAGCATTCCAGGACGGAAGTAAAAACTAAAATAGCCGGGCGTTGTGGCAGGCGCCTGTAGTCCTAGCTACTTGGGAGGCTGAGGCAAGAGAATCGCCTAAGCCCAGGGATTTGGAGGTTGCTGTGAGCTGTGTGACGCCACGGCACTCTACCAAGGGCGATAAGGTGAGACTCTGTCTCTACAAAAAAAAAAAAAAAAAAAACTAAAATAAAGCATCCATTTAATATAGCTGATAGGTGTATCTTCCAATAAAAGTTCACCATTATGGGTGGTGCCTGTGGCTCAGCGCAGTAGGGTGTCAGCCCCATATACCATAGGTGGCAGGTTCAAACCCATCCCTGGCAAAAAAAAAAAAAAAAAGTTAACCATTATTATTGTTATCATTATTATTATCACTTCTTAGCAGGGAACAAGTGAGGAACAGGGATACTTAAAATCCTAGTCACTACTAATTGAATATACTTTCATCAATCGAGCCAACAGCAGTTCGATATGCCAATTCAATAAAATCCTAAGACTTTTTTCAAGATTAGAAGCTGTGTTTTCCGTGCCATAAGAAGATAGGAACTAATACTTAAAACTTAGATCTAGATACTGGAACTGTGACATTTGGCAAGGTTACTTAGTCTCTGTGATGCAGCTTTGTCATCTATTAAAAGAGAATAAAAATACTCAAAACATTGTGGGAAGGATTATATACATTTTGCAGGAAAAGAATATCTGGCACAGTGCCAAGCTCACTGTTGAGCGCCCAGTCAAGGTTAATTCTGTTTCTTCCTCAGGAGAATAAAGAATGTCTTCACATCAGTTAAGCTTTGTCAACTTTAAAGCTTTGTCAACTTCATATACAGCTTTGTCATCCATTATTTTTAGTTAGGTTCTGATTTAAACTAGATTTGTTTTTCAGGACCAGGAGGTAAAATTGGAAAGAAATATGATCATTATTATTAACGTCTAAGAGCTCAAAGTGGGAGACTGATGTTACCAATAACAGAAAATTGGAAAGTCTGGAGGGCGTGTTGCATTGAGGAAAATGATGATGAATTTGGTTTCAGAAGTGCTACATTTGAGTTCAGAAGGCCCTCTGCTGGGGGAAGCTGGAATTGTAGAAAGGGAATTTAAGAGAAAAATGAGGACTGAAAATGTAGATTTATAAGGGACACAGAAAGAATAAATAGCAGGAGAGCAGAAGAAGTCAGGAGAGGAAACACCAAGGAGAATTACAAAGGCCAAACAATCAGCTGTTGGGACATTCCCACCCCAGAAGGCAGAGGGCTGGGGAGGAGAAAATGCTTAAGGAAAAGTCAAAGGCAGACATGGAGAACTCAGGGAACCACTGCCTGGGGAAAGAGGATGCAGCAGAAGCCTATGTGTCCACAGGGACACAAGTGCACAGCTACTTATTTAAAATATCCTGGGATGGGGCTTCTGTACCAGGAATCCTGAAGACTCATTGAAAGATCTTCCTATAAAGAGCCCAATGTTCTGTAAATATTTTAAGTTCTGAGAGGTATATGGTTTCTGTCTCAACAATTCCATTCCACTGTTGTAGTGCAGAAGCAGCCATAAAAAATATAATCTAACTCCAGTGAGACTAGCCTATATCACAAAATCCCAAGACCAGAGATGTTGGCGTGGATGTGGAGAAAAGGGAACACTTTTGTACTGCTGGTGGGAATGCAAATTAATACATTCCTTTTGGAAAGAGATATGGAGAACACTTAGAGATCTAAAAATAGATCTGCCATTCAATCCTGTAATCCCTCTACTGGGCATATACCCAGAAGAACAAAAAGCACATCATAACAAAGATATTTGTACCAGAATGTTTATTGCAGCTCAATTCATAATTGCTAAGTCATGGAAGAAGCCCAAGTGCCCATCGATCCACGAATGGATTAATAAATTGTGGCATATGTACACCATGGAATATTATGCTGCCTTAAAGAAAGATGGAGACTTTACCTCTTTCATGTTTACATGGATGGAGCTGGAACATTTCTTCTTAGTAAAGTGTCTCAAGAATGGAAGAAAAGGTACCCAATGTACTCAGCCCTACTATGAAACTAATTTAGGGTTTTCATATGAAAGCTATAAGCCAGTTACAACCTAAGAATAGGGGGAAGGGGGAAAGGGAGGAGAGGGTGGGGGGAGGTGGGTAGAGGGAAGGGGATTGGTGGGATTACACCAGCGGTGCATCTTACCAAGGATATATGTGTAACTTGGTAAACGGTCTGTGAAACTAGTGAATGATGCCCCATGATTATATCAATGTACACAGCTATGATTTAATAAAAAAAAAAAATACATGAACAAATGTATTGAACCTTTTGGCTGTGGTTCAGTAAATTAACCGAAAAAACAGGTAGCCATCTGGATTTGACCCAGCGGTTCTAGTTTGCTGATCTGTTTAAAGGTCCTGGAGTCTGAGATTCCTTATGATTTAGAAACCTTTGGAGCTGTGGCCTCACCAGCACTCCCTGTGCCTCAGAAGATGACATTTCTGCCATGTCTCAGCAGCACACAGGCAGAGGAGTATTGACCACTCAGCAAGAGCCAGACTCTTTGGAGGAGGTCCAATCAGATTAATGCACATAGCTTATGTTGTAATAACCTAATCAAAAACTGAGGACAACATGCTATGCATTCTCAAGAAAACATGTTTCTATAAGAAAAGATGATGTTACTCCATCTAAGTCCCTGCCCTTCTCATTCCTGAGGCAGAATAGAGCTATGTTTGGGTTAACCAGACTTCAGGTACAGATGGTGGAGTTTCGATTTAGCCTCTAGGTTGGACAACAGATAGTCCTGCCTTTCTTCAGATCCAGGCCATTTGGAAAGATCTCTATTTACTGATTTATTTAAACTCAGAAAAATGAAGTTTCAAATGTATTGCAATTTGCAAGCCCTCAGTCCTCACTTCCAGGTTTATTGCTAATAAAACATTCTCAGCTTGAAACTATTCCATTCGAAGAGTCAATGTGCATGTCATTTGCTAGTCAGGATTTGCTGGCTGAGGGCTGAGACTTTCGTGGGTTTGAAATTTGAGTAGCAATACTACATCACCCTTACATGCAGCTCTCAGTCCCATGGGCAGAGTAAGGGCTCAGTGATTTTGTGTCTCTAGCTTATAAACACATATAAACAGACACAGACGTTGTGATCTTGTGCCCTGACTCTGCCTGGCTCCCTTCCACATCCCTGCTGAGCTCGGGTGGCCACTCAGCAGACAGTCTCTGGACTCTGTCCAGCAAGAGCTGGATTTTATTTGACTTTAGACCCCAGGGCCTGGCCCTTAACATACTTACTGATCCCCTCTGAGACAAGGGCCAACCCCTGGGCTCCTCTCCTCCAGGCCCACCCAAGTCCCTGTAAGTTCCATATCAACAGTGCTTCCAAGAGAAGGGCATTTCCAATCTAAATTACAAACAAAAAAATGGAGAGACACCTTAACATTCTCAGGAAGCAAAAGTTCCACATAACCAGAAAACCCTCCAAAATGGAAGTGCTAAAAACCCACCAAGAGTAGGCTGAGTTTGCTATACTTTCTTTTGCCTTAGCTTCCCTTCTCTGCCCCCAAATAAATCACTTCATCCCTTGGTGAGGTCTCAGATAGTCATTTATTGAATGGAAAAAGTTTGTTGAATAAATAGACATATGGATGGATGGATGAAAGGATGGTCGGATGGATGGATGAATGGATGGACAAACAGGATGGAGAAAACAAGGGAAAAAATAAGGAAGCAGTCCATTCCACCCATTCCAAAACTTTTCATGACACGTTAAAATTATCCAGCGATATTATACAACATTACCCAAGGTAGCTTCCTAGCAACACTTGTCCTTATGAGATGCTTAGTACATGGATTGTGAAAAATCCTGAATGTTATGGAAAACCCTAAGTTCTCTTTTCTTTGAGAACTACCATTTATGTTGACATATTAAGTGTTCCTATAGATCCTGCCCTAAAGCTGTCTATTAAATTTAACTCAGTATTTCTCAAAATCACTAGTCCTTAACAAACTATTCTTGTTAATCCTTTAGGTCTACTGTTCATGTGGCATATTTTAGAAATTGTTCATTTCCAGAATTTTTTTTAACATTCATGGCAACTTTCTCTCCATTATTTTACTGTGAAAGTGACTACGGAGGGAAGATGGTATAGAAAAGTACATGATAGTAAAAACAGAAAAAAAAGTTGTACGTTTCCCACAGTGTATTAACTACGCATGCACATGATGAGAAAGAGCCGACGGCGGGCCCTGAAAGTGTGCGTGCACTCAGGTCCGGGAGCTCTGGCTAAAATCAAGCTCCCATTTGGATCCCATTTCTTCAGCATTTAAAGGTCAATTTATTAGTCCTGGAGCACCTGTTAGTCCTGGCAAGACTTACATAGGCTTCGGACTTTGTGCAATTACTTTGTCTTTCAAGAATACTAACTACTGGTATTACTACTGGAATACTAACTACTATTGGTTTTTCAAATGCTAATCAAAGAACAACTTCATTTTTCTTCAACAATTCAAACCAAATACAGTGTGAAAATTGTAGGCCAATTGCCTCTGTGTGGCTGGGGAGAAATCAATACCAGGCTTTCACCCAAACAAGCTGGTGTTTGTATTCCTTGATTAGCCTTAGTCTCTCCTGCTTCCAAGTCTGTTTGCTCCTGTATAGCTGCCTATCTGTCACTGAGTCCCTCACAGTTAGGGACGAGATCCTTACTGCACTCCAAATACTTATAACCTGCCAAAGGGACGTTATGGCCCTGTTACAAATTATGCTTATTAAAAAGCACAAACAATGCCCTTCATCCATAAGAAAACTCTGAATGAGGGAACGTCTGAAAGTAGATAGATGGAGACTTCATGGTACCAGATAGACACTTCTAGAATGTGTTCAGATAGGTAGTTGTGGAGCACGAGAATCAATCTGGGGAAGGCCAGTATCTCCACAGATAATAGCTAATGACCCATGTTCATGACGTGGGTGACTCAAAGCGGCAGTGACTTAATTAGTGAATTTCTGTGTGTTTCAGTCTGACATTATACCTTTAAAACGATAGGACAGTGATCTTCAGGTGTGGGAAGTACCATCACATGAAAGAGAGTGCCTGGAACAGGCCCCTTTCCCAATCATAAGCATAAACCTTTCATAAGCAGAATTTGAGGGGAAAAAGTACTTAGAGCTTTTCCTATTCTGCTATTGACAGTTAAATCCATGTTTTAGATATCAATAATCCACCTTGATTACCTCGTTAGTCTACAAGCTTGAACAAAACAGACTTAGTTACTCTTTTCAACGTGAGTGGATACATTTACTTTTCTATCACAATCATGTCAGTTTTCATTTTGTTTTCCTGTTCATCTCATTTAAATATGAATTAATTCCATAGCAGTATTCCCAGGAAGATTAACAATAAAACAAATTGCTTTACCAATGACAAATTAATATACAACTCTGCCTTCTACTTGAACATATGCTTGAAATACAAAATCACAAATATTCATTTTATGCAAGTATGTCAAAATTGATGTATATGCTATTGTTTAAAAATGAAATTTAGTTACTACCAACAGTTGTGAGACTGATCTACTAATTTCAGCCTAAGAGAGAACCAAGGAAATACCTTTACTATTGCAATTTTCATACCTTCAATACATTTAAAATACTGATACATACATACATAGATACATTGATTGATTGAGACAAGGCCTCACTCTGTCATCCCTGCTGAAGTGCCGTGGAGTTGTCACAGTTCACTGCAACTTCAGGCTCCTGGGCTCAAGTGATCTTCGCACCTCAGCCTTCTGTGGGATCTTTCTCCCTTAGCTGGGGCCACAGGCTCACGCCACCACAACTAGCTATTTTTTTTTATTATTTAATTTAATTTAATTTAATTTAATTATTTATTTATTTTGCAGTTTTTGGCCCTGGCTAGGTTTGAACCCACTACCTCTGGTATACGGGGCCAGCACCCTACTCCTTTGAGCCACAGATGCAACCCTATTATTTTATTTTTTGTAAAGATGGAGTCTCACTATACTGCTCAGGCTGGTCTCCAACTCAGGGCCTCAAGAGGTCTTTCTACTTGACCTCCCAAAGTTCTGGGATTATTGACATGAACCCCTGTACCTGGCCTATTAATAATAATCTAAAAATCTTCAATGTCTGTTACACAGCTGAAGACTCTCCAAAATCTACTCCCAACCAGTCCTAATTCCTACAACTTTTCCTTATTTTTTCATTGCATGTTATAAACACTTTAGTTTCTTTTAGTAAAAGTGCAGTAAATATAGTCGTATCGACCTTCCTCATATTTGCTCAAAGGCACAGCTGATCTACAGCCACAGTAATGTGAGCTCCATGAGAACAGAGGTTTGTTTGTCTTTTACCCAGTAGGAAGGGAAACACTTGTGGCTCAGATCCAACTTCAACTTGCTCTTCCTACCATAACAAGTGGGTACATAACCACTTCTTCGTTGTGGGTGTCTTGCAAAACTTATGGGGTAAGGGGTGGAGCAAGGAGATGGAGGGCAAAGAGTACAAAGTTACGTGGAATAAATAAGCCTACAGATCTGATGTACAACACGAATAATAATGTACCATATACCAGAAATTTGGTAAGAGTAGATTTTAGATAATTTTACCACAAAAAACGGGCAACTGCAGATGAATGATGGATATGTTTGTGTATTTGAATGTAGTAATCATTTCACTACATATATCAAAATATTATGTTACATGCATTGAATATATGACTAAAGACTGTATTTTAAAGATAACCTTAAAGTTAAATTTAAAAAATGGAAAGAAAATCCATTTCCATGGAATATATGCCTACTTGTGGCACTTCTCAGGTACCAGTGGGAAAAAAGCAAACCTTTCTAGCTATACAACTGAACAGAACATGTGCTTAAAATGAGCTTTTCACAAGTAAATAAACTGAGATTAATAGATTAATTATTGCATTTCAAGAATGTGGTATCTGAGTGCACAGAGCCAGAACAAGGATGGTGTAATGTAACCATTGGGGAATAGCAGGGGGCCGGCAATGGAATTCAGAGAGAAATCTGAATCTGGCCACAGTAGTTCTGACTGGTTATGCCAAAGGTTTTCCCCACCTCTTACGGAGGAGGGCATTATAAATGTGTTGTTTGTTTAATGGGTAATCTATCACAATCACATAATAAATGACATGTAGTTGCTTCCCTAGTATAGATTCTGCCTTTTGTAACTGTTTCTTTTATTGCCTTCCAAGAGTCCCAGGGTTGAAGAACATTGCCAGGCTATGCTGTGTGAAGATTTAGCGGACCTTTAATTTGATCATCTGAACCCAGATCTAGGGAATATAAAGATCCCTTACCAAAAGATGCCATAACATGCTCTTGAAGAAAAGCCAAGTGCTGGCATAAAAAGAATATACCGAATTGCAGAGTCGACATGTTTGGTTGGCAAGAACAAATCTTCCTCAAGTCCAGAATACGGAATGCTACTGAGCACGGCCTCTGATTCATTTCAGAGCCGGCACAGGGGCTTGTAAACTGCACATGCTCTCTGTATGTCAGAATGACTATATGTATTTACACACTCTCTTATTTTCCTTCATGAGGGAGGAATAAAACTGTGAGGAACTGCACCAGGAAAGATTCTAATGAATATTGCCGAATAAATGTCAGCTGGTATCTGTAGCCAAATCAATATCAAAAATTAAAAAGATACCATGGAGGGAGTTGTCATGAGTTATATTTTAAAATGCAGGTTGAGGCTCTGCGCCTGTAGCATGGTGGTTACAGCGCCAGCTACATACACCAAGGCTGGTAGGTTCAAACCCCGTCCAGGCCTGCTAAACAACAATGACAACTGCAACAAATAATAGCCGGGTGTTGTGGTGGGCGCCTGTAGTCCCAGCTATTTTGGAGGCTGAGGCAAGAGAATCGCTTGAGCCCAAGAGTTTGAGGTTGCTGTGAGCTGTGATGCCACGGCACTCTACTGAGGGCTACATAGTGAGACTTTGTCTCAAATAAATAAACAAATAAAATTTGGGTTGAAAGACTTATTAGAAAATTGAGAATGTTCCTCACTTTTCAAGCATAATATGTCATTTAAGTTTATCTTTCTGTCTTGGAGCTGTCACGGAAGTCCCATTATCATAACACCTGAAGGTTGCAGGTAGAGAAGTGATGAGGAGATTCAGACCTATGTCACTGACTGGGAGAAATCATCTCCCAACATCACCCAGTGCTTGGCCTCGGGCTGCTTCCTAGCATTTGATGATATAGGAGACCAGTGCTGCTTTGCAGGGTCTTGAAGCCATAGAGCAGACTGTACTAATCCATTACCATTTCAAGGTGTTCCCTTTTTTCCACATCAAGATATTTTCCCTAAGCTTTCTGGGGTTTCATGTAACAGAAAATCATAGACTGGGTGGTTTAAACAACCAAAATTCATTTTTTCACAGTAGTGGAGGCTGTTTAAGTCCAAGCTGAAGGTGCTGGCAGAGTTAGTTTCTGGGGAGGCCTCTCTTCCTGGTTTGTAGAGGGCCACCTTCTCACTCCGCCTTTTTTTGCAGCCTTTTTTTCTGTTAGTGTACATGGGTTTAGTATCTTTTCTACTTCTTTTAAGGACACTAGTCGTTCTGAATTATGATTCTACTCTTATGATTTCATACAACCTTAACTATCCCCCTTAAAGGCTGTAACCCCAGTGGGGGTTAATACTTCAACATATGAATTCTGGGCAGGACACCCTTCAGTCCAGGGCACAAACCTTGTGCCAACTAACAACATCAAGAGACCACATGGAGGGAATATTTCTACCATGCAGTTATTCTTGGTGCTGCTTTTTAGAAAAATTCTTCCAGAGATAACATTCAAACCAATTAACAGCCCATGTCACCTGGGCCTTGATCAATCAGAGGAGATGCTGGAGCAGGGTTTCAGAGGAGGTAGTGGTGCTAAACCATGGGTGCAAAGGCCTTGGGACAGTGCAGAAACATTTCCGTGCACTAAAACGCAGCACACTGCCTCAGGTCCGGAAGACCTCGCACAGCTCTGGATGTTGCATGAGTGGAAAATCCTTTATAATCACTGTCTACTTGAAAAGGAAAATTTTTTCTTTTTTTTATGTTTTCACTGACAAAATAATTTAACTTGTAAAACAGCCAAATTATGATTATGCAGAAAGGCAGCTCCGGGCTGCCCGCGTGTCTTCCGTACTTACCTGTACGTCGTACCCTGTGCGCTCACATTCCTTCCGCCACTTCCCTGCCATGATTAGAATGTAATAAAAAAGGAGCAAATTCCACAAAGAACGCTGAAATGACAAGTGTCACAACAAGAAGCCACAGCCCACGTGGAAAGCGTTCTCTTTGCTGAGCTCCTCCAACCTTTAATTTAGAGGCTTTCAGCTGTGTTCCGGTGTGTTTGGTGTTTTGGGTGAGACAAAACTTCATGTCTCTTCAATTGTGTTACATCCATATGATTTTTGATAAGGTCACATTTGCCGGAGTCCTTTGTAACCCACAGAGCATTTGTACTTCATTGCCGAGGTGATCACTTCTCTTACATCCTAATTAGGTCTGTTTGACTTCACCACCGTTGAGCTAATGTCCTTGAAATTTTTTCTCCCTTTTTTAATTTTTTATTTAATTTTATTTTTTTTAAAGACAGGATCTCACTCTGTTGCCCAGGCTAGTATACAGTGGTGAGATCATAGCTCAGTGTAGCTTTGATCTCCTGAGATCACAGGGTCCTCTTTTCTCATGCTCCTGAGTCCTGGGACTACAGACAGACACCACCACTCCCAGATAACTAAAAAAGAAAATATTGTTTGTAGAGACAGAATCTTCATCATGTTGCCCAAGCTGGTTTTGAACTCCTGACCTCAAGCCTCCCTCCTCATCCTCCCAGTGCACTGAGATTACAGGTAGGAGCCACTGTACCCAGCCTTGTTCTCTCCCTTAAATGCCTCCTACAACATTGGCCACCTGAGATCCTTGGAAAGTGACCATTGACAAATGGCAAACTGGGCAGTGACTGGAGCGGCATCTGAATTCTCATTCTGCTGTTTGCTGACGCTCATCGGGAAGACCCACAGTGTGACAGACAGTTCTATCTCCTGGGGACACAGAACCAAGCGAGACAAAGCAAGATCTTGCTCTTCTAGGGTGAAAGTCTATTTTATTCTGAGAAATGTTCCTAAGCCCCATGGAGCTTCAGTGTCTTCAGCTTTAAAACGAGGTGGAGATTTATAGTTCTTACATTTTACACATGCACATCTTTGTTTAGACCATTAGCCCATCCAATTTTCCCGGGCCCACCTTTGGGGTATGGGAAATGGATTATGTAATTGGGCTTTGTCAATGGTGTCCTACCACACCAGACAGGTCTGGAGTCTGGACTGGATGCTGAAAGGGTTACAGGTCATCAATCAAGTGTTCAGAGTCCCCTTTTCCAGATCCAGAATTTGGAACTATATTCCATCACCAACCAGGAAGAAAAACGAAACCCACACCAATGACACTGTAGAGAGGATTGAACATGAGGCTACAGCAATCGATGTTCAGCAGAGTTCGAAGAGCAAATGTGGACAGGGATAGCAGTCTACATAGATCAGCAACTGTAGGAAGCCACCACTAGTCCCAGGACCAGAGGGGGTTAGGAACCTAGGAGCTGGTGCCCCAATGGGAACAGAAATTACATGGGCCTTTCTGGACAGCACTGACCCTTAGGGAAACAACTGGCTGGTGGGAGCTAGAACCAAGGTATATCTGAGCAGCCATTGCTAGAGTTGCTGCCCTGGGCAGTAGAAAAAAGTGGGAAACACCCTGGCTTCTCCCTTCTCCTGCTCTCCAGCATCCTGCTTGTCCTACTTCTGGCTGAGTCAGCAAGAAGGTGGTAGGTGGTGGCAAAGGCTCAGGTCCCTTATAATGAAGGGAGGTGAATGAGCTGGGGAAGCAGCTGAGAAAACACAAGTAGATGACCAGGCAGGAATCGACCCACAGGAGAGTGACAGAGGATGATCAGAATTTATTACTGAGAAAGATCTTTGGATAATGTGGATTTAATTTGTGGGCCAACTTGTTGCCTGGGATTGGGCTGACGCTCATCAGGAAGATTTACCTGAGTTGGACAGATTTACCTGCCTTGTACCAGGCAGAGCTGGCTAGGCAAAGCTGCCCTCAGAGGTGGGCAGCTCATTTTGTTGATATTACTCAGAAGGATGCAATTCATGTAGTTCCCAACGACTGCATGGAAACTGATTCATTGTCTCCGCCAATATCACAGGAATTGCCTTTGAGAAATCGCAAGAATGAAATGACTAGACACAGGTTGGGATGTCTGTCACACCAAGGCAAAGTGTCACTAAAAGCTTTTCTTTAGAAATAGGATAAAATTAAACAATGATTTTTGAAAGGCTTTTTTGACTTGGTGTTTCTATGGTGGGAGGGGAGATGTTTAGAAGCAGCCAATATCTGGAGAACTTACTAGGGAACTACATTCAGCAGGGCAAGGAGAGAGGGCTACGGATTCATATTACAATACAGGTCGCAGTCACAGGGAAGTAAGTGGTCAAGCAGTACTTTTGACAGAGGAAGCCAGTGAGGTAGGGAAGACATACTGAAATAGGTAATGGGGGGGACACAGGGATTTGCTGCTGGGTGACAGTCATGTGGGCATGCAGTGGCCAGGCTTGAGTGGGCGTGTTAGCTCAGGGGCCGTTCAGTTCTTCTGATTTCTCATGGTGTGTGCGTTTCTTGCACTTACCATTTATGTCATCCTTTTTCTCTGAGATCACGTGGCATTCATACTGTTACTCTCCACTCCCCAAACACATGCTAATTAATCATAACTTCCTTTTCCAGAAAGCCAGGACCTAGTCTCACATACAACTCATATCTCAACATAGGAGTCCAGAAGTTATTCCCATTCAATTATATTAACAACTATCTAGTGACACGGCTAACCATGATGACATAAATGTGGCTCCTCGCTGCAGGCAAGGGGTGTCTCCTTTTTTGAAAGAACACTTTTGAATCATCTTATTCAACTCTCATCTTCCTCTTGTAAAAATTGGATATAACAATAGGTACCCCATAGGTATTAATGTCTTAAATGGGGTAAAGGATGTGATGTCTTAGTTCCAGGCCAGCCATGAAGTAGACATACAAGTATGGCTGTTCTCATGATTAGAGTTGCTGGACCTGGGAGGTCAATGGGCCTCTGGGGCACAGTGACCTCTAGGGCTGTTTCTTTTTTTTTTTTTCCACATGATTTACTATCTTCTCCCAAGATCAAATTCAAATTTGGCTTTCTCTGTCAAATTATACCCAAATAGTAACATGATAGAATTTTTTACATGCCTGTGTCTCAGAGGATCTGGGGAGTCACTGAGAGTTTGGTTTTAGCTTACTTGCACCTAGTAAGTGCTTAATAAACTGTTTGGCTAATGATAGCCTCTATGTGGGTGGCAGATCAATTCCTGGCACAGAATCCAGGAACTGTAGCCAATCTGAAGTGTCATGACAGGGTCTTTGGAAAACAAGAAAAGACAATATGATGAATAAAGAGACCCTCAGTTTCACGGTTGTAAAATAAGAATAGAAGCCTTATAAAAATACGGAGAGGATTATGTAAAATGACACGTGCAAAGAGCTCACCGCTAACCATGATGACCAGTAAGGGCTCCAGAAATGGAGCTGCAGGGGCTCAATTAGAAGGTGCACCCTGGCACTGCCATCATCACGGGGCCAACGTGAAACTCCACTCATACCTATGCAGATACCAGTTTCATCAAGGAAGACAGGTTGGTTGGTTATAGCCTAGGATTAGCCAAGTAGCTAGAAATGAAGATAGCTTTGGTTAAATTGCCACCCTGAAAAATATTGACAAAAATGCAGAAGTCTGACAAAACCCAGTGTCACAGAGGGTACTTAGGATATACTCACACTTCTGGTGAGTGTTAACAACTAGTACAACCACTTTGACACTATCTTTTTTTTTTTTTTTTTAATCTTTTAAAGCAGTGTTCCTCCACCAGGGGAGAATTTGCACCCCTAGAGGATATTTGGCAACGTCTGTTGTTATTTTCGGTGGTAACAACTTGCAAGTGGCAGCACCACGCTTGAGAAGGTAGAAACTGGGGATGTCGCTTAACATTCTGCACTGTACACAGAAGCCTCACAACAAAGAGTCATCTGGCTCCAAATTCCAATGATGCCTAGTTTGGGAGACCTTGAAGTAGATTAGTTGAAGATCTTGTAACACAGCCACATGTAGGTAAACACCTGACACATGCTTGCACTTTTATAGGTGGAGACATTATAAAATGTTCATAGAAGCACTGCTCACAAAAGAAAAAAAAAAGGCTAAATGCCCATCACCGCAGAATGATCTGTGGAATATTCACTTCATAGAGCATGATGCAGCAGTCAAAACAAATGAACTAAAATGGTATATGAGCTGGATGAATCTGAGCAACATAATATTAAGTGAATAAAACCGTATGTTTTTATAAAGTGAAGAGCAGTTAAAGTAAAAAGTATACTTTACAAAGGTACATATATAGGCATGAAAATTATTTATAAATTAGGCAAAGAATTGAGCATAAAATTCATGCTAGTGGTATTATTGTTTAAAAAGAACAAAGAGACATCGTGGGGTAGGAGATTATGAAGTTAATATAGGTTAAGGTGTTAGGTTTTGTTGAGGGTGGTGTGTTTGTGGATGCGTAGTACATGGTTATAAAGAAATGAACAAAGGGATGAATGAATGCAGGCCATGGATGGACTAATGATATGAGTGTGTTATGAATCAATTATTAACATTAAATAAATTTTGGGCAATTGAAGACCATTTTCTTTTTTTGGCAGCAGTCTCACTCAGTCACCCTTGGTAGACAGCCGTGGCATCATAGCTCATAGCAACCTCAGACTGTTGAACTCCAGAGATCATCTTGCCTCATCGTCCTGAGTAGCTGGGACTGCAGGTGTCAGCCACAACTCCTGACTAGTTTTTTCTGTTTAGTAGAAACATGGTCATGCTCTTGCTCAGTCTGGTCTGGAAATCCTGAGTTCAAGGGATCCTCCTGCTTCAACCTTCAAGAGTGCTAGGATTATAGGCCTGAGCCACCACTCCTCCAAGGACCAATTTAGAAGCAAACGGTTATCTTGTAAAGGCTACCAGTTTTCACAGAATTCTCTGAAAGACTGCCTTGCTTCAAAGAAGAGCCTTTGTTATAAATTTCCCCCCCCATGATGTCATCTGCTTCTAAAATAAAATAAGCGAAAAATCTGAAAACACTGCTTTAACCAAGTAGTCACTGAAAGTTTTAAAAGAATATAATCTATGCATGTAACAAAATTTTACATGTGCCTCATAGTTTTTAAAAATTAAAAAAAATTTCAAAAAGGGGGATGCTGTGGCATTATAAGATCTATGACGTGCAAACCCCCCACATATTAGACAAGGGGGACCCCACTCAGGAATGTTCACGTATTAAGGAAGAGGGCAACACTAGATTCCAAAGAGACGATTTACACAGGACATAAATCCAAAAACTAATGACAAGAAGGAAAGGGAAGATGGTACTTTAAGGTCCCTCTACCCCATCATAGCACAGAAGGAGACAGAAGGAGCCAGATGTGCACAAATGGTTTGATCTGCTGTGCTTCGAAACACTGATGAGTAAATACCTTATGTAAATACCTTAGACACCAGATAGCTGCCTGCCTGTCCTCTTTTTTTTCCCAAGAGTTATTAGGATAAACCCTGTGCAAGGAAGGTGTGGACAGTGAGGAAGGTGTGAGAGATTGGATCCCAGAAGGAAGACTGAGCAAATGGAGTACAAGAAAGCGTCACAGCAGCCAGGTTCCACTGTGGGAGAAGGGAGTTAGAGACATGGAAAGGGGGGTGGGGAATCGCTGTGAGCAACACTGTGGCATCAGATTTGGGTTGGAGTATCAGAACTCCTGGATTTTACTAGAATATAGAGACAGAGAAATCAATACGGATATAAATGTGGGTATTTACACACGTATTCATAGACATGCATTTTTTAGCTCTGTTCACAATAGGGACCCAGGGGCGATAAACACATCTATACCTAGTTCTTGGTTTGTAAATGCCATTCTACAAAGAACCAGCATTCCTTAGGGAAATAGCTGATTAGAGGACTGGGTAGGAAAAGCACCCAAAGAGTCTGCAACACCTTGCTGCAACGGTACGTAAGGAAATGTTTAAAGAATAGTGGGAAACACATTGGCAGACACAGGAGCTCATGTAAAATGGTGCCCATTGACCAAGTCTGGGACAATCTGAGCATCATGGTAGATGATATAATGGTTTATAATCCATTGAAAGTGAACAGATCTGTACCCATGCGTCCACACTGATATGAACATATAAATGTATCAAAAACTTAGGAAAAAAGAAAACACTACCTCAGAATGCCAATTAATGTAGAAATTAAGGCCTAGTCATTGTAGAGAGGTTGATGAGTAACAGGATGTTTACATAATATCAGCATATTTCTACACAAAATTCAGTTGGGCCATGATATCTGTAGGTCCCATATTTGTGGATTTAACCAACCACAGATCAAAAAAAAAAATTCAAAATAAGGATCCTTCCTATTTTTCTCCTAATTAAAAAAAAAACGATTTGCAAATCCTATCAGTCTTATAGGAACAAATCACAAAGAACTTGAGAGGAATTGATGCTTAAATAGCAAAACTGTGATATGTGGGTGTTTGAAAACAGGATCGTTGTAATAAAGATGCACTGGGGAAAAAACAAATGAAGAATTAGATTGTGAAAGAAGCCCCTTCACAAAATAGCAGCAGGAAATTGTATAAACCCTGGGGAAAGGACATAATGTTTATTGGACCTGGTGTCTCCCATCCTGTTTTAAGGTGATGGAGTGAAAAGGTCATTGAACCGCCTTGGGTCAGTTTAGACAATGAAGGTGCCAATAGCAACCTATGGAAAATGCCAGAACTCAGGAGTGGTTATGTAGGACTTCTTGAGGGGTCCTGTTGTAACCACAAACATCTTAGACTAATGCTAAAAGACACTAAGATAATTTATCAGTTAATTGAAAAGAGAACAATAGGAGGCATGGGACGATGATGGTGACATACAAAACTGACATTTTACCTCTAACAAATTGTTCTTCCCTCACAGAGTTTACCTGAAGGTAATTCATTCATACTGCTGAGAGCCTTTCTTTTCTTTTTCTTTTTCTTTTTCTTTTTCTTTTTCTTTTTCTTTTCCTTTTCCATTTCCCTTCCCTCCCCTTTCCTTCCTTCCTTCCTTCCTTTCCTTCTTTCTTTCTTACTTTTTTTGAGACAGCATTTCACTTTGTCACCCTCAGTAGAATACCGTGGTGTCACAGCTCAAAGCAACATCAAACTCTTGGGCTTAAGTGATTCTCTTGCCTTAGCCTCCCAAGTAGCTGGGACTACAGACGTCCACCACAATGCCTGGCTATTTTTTATTTTTTTGGTTGTAGTTGTCATTGTTGTTTGGCCGGCCCAGGCTGGATTCGAACCTGCCAGCTCCGGTGTATGTGGCTGACACCCTAGCCACTGAGTTATAGGCGTCAAGCCAGAGAGCTGTTATCTCTATCTGTACCCAACTTCCTATGGTGAGGTCACTGCCATAGAATTCGTGAAGAAGCAAGATATGGTTATTTGCTTAACCCATTGCCAGGAACACTCAGGAAACTCTGAGAATGTTTCTCCCCTGATAAATAACACTAAAGGCTAAACAAAATTTGTGTTTATCAAAAGCCTGCTCCCAGCCAGATACATTCTATAATTCATCTTATTTAGTACTTTCAACAGTGATACAAAGTATTATCCTCTTCCTTATTAAAATGAGGGAATAAAGGCAGAGAGCTTGAGTTATATAGAGATATACAGAGTTCAAACGGACGTAGAGATATGTTCAGTCTTTCCCACAATCTCATTTAATTGTCACATATAAACCCCACAACTTAGCTATCATCATCCCCATATTCCAGAAAACTAGTTTTAATCCATTAATCATGTAGAGTCCTGTGTTATGTAAACTTTCTCCCCTAATCACATCTGAGATCTCCAGATATCACCATCAGATGACTAATAGTCATAGTAGCCACAACATGAATATATGAAAGTAATTTATACTTTTAGATGTTTTTATGCATACTTCATTTCCATCTTCCGAATAGCCAAGGAGAAATACTTTTGTTCCCCAAATGCAGATGCTGAAGTTCAGAGTACTTAAGGGAAGAGATTAAATCAAACAGCATTAATCAAGACTGGACTCTGGAACAGGACTAATCAGTGACATTACATAGAAAAATAATAGTTTAGGGCGGCGCCTGTGGCTCAGTGAGTAGGGCGCCGGCCCCATATGCCGAGGGTGGCAGGTTCAAGCCCAACCCCAGCCAAACTGCAACCAAAAATAGCCGGGCGTTGTGGCGGGCGCCTGTAGTCCCAGCTGCTCGGGAGGCTGAGGCAAGAGAATCGCGTAAGCCCAAGAGTTAGAGGTTGCTGTGAGCTGTGTGACGCCACGGCACTCTACCCAGGGCGGTACAGTGAGACTCGGTCTCTACAAAAAAAAAAAAAAAAGAAAAATAATAGTTTAATTTATTATTATTAAAGTAAGTCTTAAAGTACAGGTCCACTGGAGCAGGCAAGAGCCCAGGAGGAAAACCGTAGGATAATACTAGAAGTCAGGCATGAACATTGATCAGCCAGTGTTTTTGGATTTAAATGCCTAGTTGGAGCTCAGTGGGGAGAGAAATTATGTACCAGAGATTGAGGGACAGCCAGATCAGTTGCAAATGGATATGCCCAGCAGATATCAGGCTCTGGCTCTCTAATCCCCACAGGCTTTCAGGATTCTGTCGATGCCTTAGTTCTGCCTCTGAGGCTTGCAAAGCAGTGAGCCTGCTTGCAGAGGATGATAAATGAAAGAAAACCAGTTCTGGACCTCCTCTCACGGCCTCCTCTCTCCTTAGCCTCTGCTGGAGAGCACTGGAAAACATGCTATACAGAAATCCTGCTGCTTCAACAAGAGCGACGCCACGCGCAGTGACACCAGGCACACGAAGCTCGGGACCATCCGCTATGGTGGCTTCCAGCCAGCTGAGAAGATAGGGAGCAACTTCCCTCAAGGCAAAAGAGGTAAAAATGAGCTTGTAGAGCTTTAGTCAAACTAAATCTCACAACTTGTCTCCCAATTTTCCTAAGCAAAAAGTAATGAATTGTACATGGTTATGAGTCTTCCGAATTTCGGGACCCTCTTCACTTTGCTGAGAGAGCTTTAAGGTTTGTACTCTAATGAGCCTGCTTGATTTCTGGCTGCTAGTGAATTAACGGTAGGCTGCGTGAGCCCCAGGGAAGCAGGGACACCATCTTTTCTTTCCATCAGGTGCCTGGAGTAGTGTTCAGCACAAAAGAGCTACTTAATAAATGTGCAATATGAGCACTTAATACAGTAGAAGATCGTGCCACTGTGGCTGATACTTAGCCTATTCTAGGCTAAAACCTTAACTTCAAAAGAGGAAAAGTAAGAATTGGTGGTGATGTAGTATTTCTCTTAATTCATCACTTTTACCTTCTAACTTGAGAGATGCAGGCTCTGTGTATGTATGTATGTATGTATTTTGGTAGAAATGAAAGAGATAACAAGGCATTCCAAGGATTTTTATATATTTGGAGAATCATAAAAGAGTAGGTGGTAGAAGGTGGGACATGAGAGGGATAGGTCAGGGCAGGGCAAAGGCATGAGAATTAGGATAGCTAGTCCTACGCCCCCAAACAGAACATTTAACCTTTACAAAATCAACACAAATACCCATCAACAGCAAAGCTATTTCAAAGTGATTACAGCAAGGAGTTCAAAAATCTTCTGATGACTCAGCCATGTGTGTCCAGTGGTGTACAAACATCCAGGTGGTGGAGAAGATGCCAATAATGGCATTTTAAAGGAGTGAATGAACAGGCTCTTCACTCAGAAAGATCACATGCATACCTGCTTTCCTCGCATATCTTGGTTCTGGCCTATTTTGTAAACCTCTCCTTCCCTTTGATTCTAGACAGTATCCAAAAGTCTTCTAAGAGATCCCTCTGGGGATCTATTCAATCAAAAGTAGTTTCACTGATTTTCAAATATGAACATATTTTTGTCAGGGAAAAAATGTCAACAGGTAATTGGAGTTGCCTGGTTTCCCATGGGGTACTATGTGCTTTGGGAGGAAGGAAGGGAAATCTGTAATATGTGGTGTTGAGAACTTTTCATCTAAGCAGCCTGGTAACCTATGAAGTTATCAGATGTGATATCTAGTAATGTCTTTACCTGTATGTGAGTTCTGATGACTTTAACACACTGCTCAGATACATCATTCATTCTTCCTTCAATTATTAATTGAGCACTTACTATGTGCTTATAGCTATACTAGACAGTGAAGAAGGAACAATTAAGAGAAAGGAGGCCTACACTGGTTAAAAAATGTGAGTCCCAGCTCCACCTGCCTAGGTTTGAATACTGATGATATCACTTCCAGCTATGAGAGTGTAGAAAACTGAATTGACCTCTTTGTTCCTGGTTCACCTGTACAATGGTATTAACAGCACCAACCACACTCAGCTGTTACATCAGTTAATTTTATCTGTACATGTAAAGCCCTTAGAGCAATGCTGCATATGAAAGAAGCATTCAATAGGCATTAATAGCAGTGCCTGTTGTTTAATTTATTATTAGAACAACGATGGACTGAATGTTGGACACAGATAAGGGAATCATACAATTTGGTATATTATAAGTGAGGATATGTAGGGAAACATTGAAAACATGCAATACACTTTGAAAAAAAGATATTTGCACCAGATTATTCATTGCAGCTCAATTCGTAATAGCCAAGTTATGGAAGAAGCCCAAGTGCCCATTGACCCATGAATGGATTAATAAATTGTGGTATATGTATACCACAGAATACCATGCAGCCTTAAAAAAGTGGAGACTTTATTTATCTCTTTTATGTTTACACGGAGGGACCTGGAACATATTCTCCTGAGTAAAGTATCTCAAGAATGGAGGAAAAAGTATCCAATGTATGAAACCAACTTATATTTACTCACACTTTGTTATGAAAGATAGAACACAACTATAGCCCAGGATGAAGGAGAGAAATGTGGGAAGGGAGGGAGGGGGGAGGATTGATAGAGGGAGGGTAAATGGCGGGACCACACCTATGGAGCATAATGTAAGGGTACAAGTCAAATCTATCAAGTGTAGAACATAAATGTCTTAACACAATAATCAAGTAATTGAGGCAAAAGCTATATAATTAGTTTGATGTAAGCACATCAAATTGTAAAAAAAACAAACCAAAAAAACCACACATTGTACCCCACATGTGCATAAATGTATTCATGATCTATGTGTATATGACTTAATAAAAAAATAATAATAATAAAGAAAGAAAAGATGCAGTACTTAGAAAAGTCATCCCAAAACAAGCAATGTCTACACTAAGAGCTGAATGGAGAATGGGGAACTAGGCAGGAGGGACTGTAATGTGCAAAGGGTCAGAGGATCAAGAAGGCACGTGGCAGGTTGAAGGAAATCACCAATATTCAGAATGTTTAAAGTAGTACAGGGCGTAGTGGGGTAGAGATGAGAAGAGTGAGAGTGGAGCTGGGGAAAGTAAGCAGGAACTAAATCACAAAGTCTTGCATACTTTCAAGACTAATGCTGAACAACCTTAGGCATTTACTAAAGAAATTTAAGTGAAGTGAGTTGTGATTATATTTGTGCTTTAGAAGAACACATCGGGTACTACATGGAGAACAGTTCAGAGGCCCATGTAAAGAACAGTTAGATTTAGTGTTTGAGAACAATTAGCCTCATAATGAAATTGATTTATGTTGGGGAGTTGGATATAGGGAATTTCAATGAAGAGAATCCATAAAGAAAACTATCAGTTAAGAGTTGGGCAAAGTCTATGAAAGAACAGGCAGAAAGAACAGGTAGAAAGTCAGTAAAAAGAAGCAACATTAAATCTGAAAAAAATAGAGATGTTAGAAAAAAGACATTGACACTGCACAAAGTTCAAGAAAGCTCAGGAGTGGAAATTGTCCTTTGATTGAGTGGTAACAACAATATTAATTAGACCAGATTCAGTGATGTTTCGGGTGCAAAGACCAGATTAATAATGAGTTGAGGAGTAATTACAAGATATACCAACAGAGACAAAGAATATTGATAATAATTTTAAGCATTTTGGGTATAATAATAGGAAATAAATGATAGTAACTGAAGGTGAGATGTGATAAAGGAAAGACAGAAGAGCCTTTAGTTTGTTCCCCCTTTTATGATTAAACTACATTGATAAAGAAAATCCTTATGTCAATACCGCTGCTCACAAACATTGTGAAAGCTATGCTCAAACATGGTTGAAGGAAAAGCAAGTCTATCTTTGACCTGGAATGGTATCTGGCATACATCATGATCTTGTAGACCTACGACTTTTAGATTCATGTATTTTCATAAATGCATTTAAAATACTTACACATTTATTTTATTCATTTTAGTACACATTATAAATTGAGATAGCCATCTATTCCCTCAGTTTATACTTCCTTTATATTTTTTCATTATTTTCACAAGGAGATACCAAGGTAGCTGATTATAACTGATATTTTTATGTGTTTTCAATAACATTTCATAAGTTGATTAGTTTTCCTCACGATTTTCCTATTTGCATTTTTTTTAGTATTTGTGTATGTGTGGTATTTTGAAACCAGGCACTATTTTTCAATTTGTTGAATTCCAGCTTTGAGAAATAATCACATATCCAACAATGAAGGATTTTAAAATGTTTTTTATTGACTAAATAAGCCAGTGATAAAGTTTTTTTTTTTTTCTTGAGACAGAGTTTCACTTTGTTGCCTTCAGTAGAGTACCATGGTGTCACAGCTCACCACAACTTCAAACTCTTAGGCTTAAGTGATTCTCTTGCCTCAGCCTCCCAAGTAGCTGGGACTACAGGTGCCCACCACAACACCCAGCTATTTTTAGAGATGGGGTCTCCCTCTAGCTCAGGCTGATCTTGAACTTGTGTGCTCAGGCAATCCACCTACCTCGGCCTCCAAGAGTGCTAGGATTACAGGCCAGTGATAATGTTCTTAAGAGAAATTAAATAGAGGGAGGAATCAAGATAACTAACTAGCTACAGGTCTTTGGTATCTTCTTCATGGAGATAGATTTTGAGCAGATCATCTAGGAGAGATCCCTAACATTCAACAGAGAAGTGACAGGATGTACCAAGAGGGTTCATGGCAGTCTGTTCAGCTAGGGGCTATTTAAGAGTCAGGAGAAGGTCCTGGACACTCGGAAAGAGTAAAAGAGAAGCCCCCAAGCCTCTACACTCCAAAACAGGTCTTTATGACCTTGGCTGTGGGAGAACTCCTCAACCACATGGAACACAGGCCTAACTTGGGAGCTCCACAAACAGAACCCACATGGAATCCCACAGGCCACCTAGCGCAGCTCCAGCTGGGCACCATTCTGAGAATCTAGATTTTGGTGATCTACAGACACAACCATGGTCCCTACACTGGTCCTAGGAAAAGCAATCTCTTGCACACATACCTAGGACCCTGTACACCATCCTGCAATGGGCTGCTTTAGGACCAAGCAGTGGACAGATTATGCTCCCCAGAGATTCCCAGCTGTGCTGCTCATCTGAGAGGGTCTCTGCCTTCTGTGATTATGGGCCCTCAGCCACTGCCATTTTTAGAGTTCAACACTGGACAGCAACTGTCCTCAGGCCAAGCCAGCTGAGGAGGGAGAGGGGAGATCAAGCACTCCCTTAAACCCTTGGGGAAATTTTCATTGCTCCACTTCAGGCTGCTGTGACAGGGAGACTCAAGTGAACCTCATTCCCCACAGCTTCCGGCCCACACCGCTCATTTGCGAGGAACCCTGTCTTTTCTGGGGTAGGCCCCTAGCCAATACCATCTTCAGCCTTTATCACTGGCCTGCACCCTCTCTTCAGGCCCAGCACAAGCTGACATTGCTACAACTGCCTCCATGCCAAGGATGGAGAGGGGAGAGCATCCACTCCCACACATCCCTGGAATAATTCTGACTCTCCTGCTGCTGTCTGCTGTGGGGACACACCATGGTGTGTGCACTCTGGATTGCTCACTGTTTCCTGCCCATGCTGTGCCATCTGAGAGGGGCCCAGCCCTTCCTGATGATAGGCCCACATTGCAGACACAACAGCTCATACCTAAGCATGCTGCTGGTGGTCTGGGGACCACTCTGCATCTACCTGATACAACCCATGACAGGCACTACCTGCAGACCCAGACCCAAACTCTCAGTACTTGAAAAATACCCCCCAGAACCCTGGAAATATCCCAACACAGTCCATCACTTTGGGCACCAGATTACTCCTGCTGGGGTCTGAAGTTGAGTCAATCCAACTTACCACTAACACCTACCCATATGCACTACCAGTGACCAGGGAACTATCCCAGTCAACCCACTTCAGGTACCAACAACACCAACACAGACCACCTGGGTCCCAGTGAGTTGGTCTGCCATGACTACAGCCATCATTCATATCACATCAGCAGGCAAGGGGTCTGACTATGAGCCCACACACCTGCCACTCCCACTACTACCTCTGAGCAAGCCACCTTAAGTCCCAATAATCCTCTAGAAACCATTAACACTGGAACTAGTGCATGCCACTCTGGGGGCTAGAAAAGGACACTTCTGCCACAACTGGGACCCAAACACTGGCTCAGTTGGTGTACTAGTGAACAGCAAAACTTTACCATAGTCTCAACTACTAACCATACCCTAAGCCATCAAGGAACTCACTGACCCTGTGTACTGCTGAAGAAGTCCTACAGGGATCACACTACTGTGGCACCTAAAATCAAAGCAAATAACCTATTCTACTAACAAGATATACAGATCTTCAGAGGGAAAAATCAATTTCAAAAAATTGAAAGAAGAAACTACTACAACATATGTGGAGATAGCAACATAATGACAAAGGAAATATAAAAAAGCAAGGAAAAATGACACTGCCCAAGGATCATAGCGATTGTCCAGCAACAAATCCCAATCAAAAAGAATTTTATGAAATACAGGGTAAAGAATTAAAATTACTGATTCTAAGGATGCACAATGGGATGCAAGAGAAATCTGAAAATCAATACAAAGAAATTAGAAAATCAATTCAGGGCACAAATAAAATATACCAAGGAGTTAGATATCTTTAGAAAACAAAACAAAAGTTTAGAAGTGAAAAATTAGCTGAAGGAAATACAAAATATATCCCAAAGGTACAAGAATAGACTAAACCAAGAAAAAAATTTTCAGAACTCAGGGACTAGTCTTCTGAAATAATCCAGACAGTAATACAAAAGGTCAGAGACTATTATGAACTAATACAGGCTCATAAACTAGAAAACTAGAAGAAATGGACATATTTCTGGAAACATACTAGTAGGAAGAAGAAAAGATATATATCTTGAACAAACTAATATGGAGTAATACAACAGTATTAAACAGTAATACAACAGTATTTTTTATCAGTATAAAAAATTTCCCAGCAAAGAAAAGCTCGGGACTATATGGATTCACAGCCAAATTCTACCAAATGTACAAAGAAAAACCGGTAGCAATCCTCCTGAAACTATTTCAAAAAAAAAAAAACAAGAGGAAGGAATTCTCCCTAACTCATTCTATGAGGCCAGAATCATCTTCATGAACTTAAAATAAGACAAGGACACAACAACAACAAAAGAAAACAGTAGGTCAATATCCCTGATGACATAAAGAGTAAAAATACTCAAGAAATTGGAAAACCAAATCCAGCCTTATATCAAAAAGGTAATACACTGTGATCAAGTGAGTTTTATTCCTGGAATGCAAGGATGGTTCAACATATGCAGTCAATAAACACAATATATCATACAAACAGAATCAAGGACAAAAAAACATATGGTTAACTCTATGAACATAATACATCACATAAACAGAATTAAGGTCAAAAACCAAGTGATGAACTATACAAACACAAAAAGAACATTAGATAAAATGTGGAATCCCTTCATGATGAAACTCTCAACAAGCTAAGCATAGAAGATATAACAGATCCAAAGTCAACATCATACTGAATGGGGGAAAGCTGAAAGCCTTCCCACTAAGAACTGGAGCAATACAAGGGTAGCCATGCTTCCACTACTCCTATTCAACACAGTACTGGAAATCCTAGCCATAGCCATCAAGTAAGAAAAAATATAAAAATGAAAAAATATTGAAATTAGAAAAAAGGAAGTCAGATTATCCCTGTTCTTTGATGAAAAAAATCTAGTATCTAGAAAACTCTCAAGAGTTCACCAAAAAAAAACTTAAATCGATAAATGAATTTGGTAAATTTCAGGATAGTAAATCAAGGTAGCGACATTAGTAGTGTTTCTATACACCAATAATGATATAGCCAACAACCGAATCAAGAAGCCATCATAATAGCTAAAACAATAAAATACCTAGGGGCTGGGTGCAGTGGCTCACACCTGTAATCCTTGCATTCTAGGAGGCTGAGGTGGGTGGATTGCTTCAGCTCAGGAGTTTTAGACCAGCCTGAGCAAGAGTGAGACCCTGTTTGTACTAAAAATAGGAAAAACAACAACAAAAACTTAACTGGGCAATGTGGCAGGTGCCTTTAGCCTCAGTTACTCAGAAAAGTTAGCCGGGCGTTGTGGCAGGCACCTGTAGTCCCAGCTACTAGGGAGGCTAAGATAAGACAATTGTTCAAAGCTAGGAGTATGAGGTTGCTGTGAGCTTTGACACCCCAGCACACACACCCAGGGTGACAGAGTGAAATTCTGTCTCAAAAAAGAAAAGAAAAGAAAAGAAAAAAAGAAAAAGAAAAGAAAAGAAAATATGTTATAGATACACAATGAGATACTATTCAATTGTAAACAAAAAATAAAATAAAATAAAATCATGTCTTTTGCAAGAACATTGATGAAACTGAAGCCCATTATCTTAACTGAGGCACAAAAACCATATGTTCTCACTTAGGAATGGGAGCTAAATAATGTGGGGACAAGGTATCAGAGTATGGAATGATAGACAAAGGGGACTGCAGGGTCCTGGAAGTGTGTGCTCCGTGCTTCACTCCAGTGATGGATGCACCGAAAACCCTGATTTCACCACCCTGCAATATATCCATATAGCAAAATTGTATCTGTACCCTATGAATATATACAAATAAATCTTGTAAAAGGCATTTAATGAATGAAATCTGTTCAAACTTATTGCAAAGAGGATATTTTTAAGAAACTAATGAAAAGAATACATTGATACTTCACTATCTGGGATTTAATGTAAAATCCTATCAACTTTTGGGAAATACATCAAGCCAAATAGCTTGATCGATCACTTTTTCTCTGGAAATGACAGAAGTTGACATTTAATTGCATCGGATAAAAAGGCTTAAGTTCAGAAGATGAACATTTAAAAAGGCCCGCTCACGCTGAACATGATTCTAGCGTAGGGACAATGGATCCTTTTAGAGGTCACTGTATGGAGAGGCATGTAAGCCTTGGAAGTTTCCCTCTATGCATTCATTGAGTAAGGCCTACTCTAGCTCATCCACCTCTTTTTTTATAAGGCTTTAAAAAGTTCAAATGCACCTTTTCTTGGTTAATAAAAATATGTAAGTACTATTGCAAGCAGTAGCGAGTAAACTTTCATCATAAGAAATTGTCCTAATTAATAAAGCCAGTACAATAAAATGTTAATTGCAGAGTCCAAGTAGTAGATACAAGTGTGTAGTGTAAAACGTTTTCAAATGTGCTGTGTGTCTAACAATTTTCACAATAAAATGCTGTTAAAAAAAAAGTAAGAGGTTTTAAATATGTTTATGACTGTTAAAATATAAAAGTAAGCACTAGTAAAATAAAAATAAATACTGTGGCTGAAATCCTAAACTGGCAGAAAATAAATAGTATTAATCAATCTCTGGAATGTAAAGGAAAGAAAAATAAACAAAATGCAAAAACCAATCAACATAAAACAAAATGAAAGAAAAAGACCTACTACATCAGAAATCACCATAATTTTGAGTGGAACTTTTATGGCTTTCTTTTATGAAAGTCAAAATAATATTTAACCATGGTACGTATAATAAATACAACTAAAATACAGTGTAAAAAAAGTTTAAATCAAAGGAAGAAGCGATGAAAATAAAAATATTTCAATAATTCTACAAAATCAGCAATTATTTTAATATGTGGCCTTACTCTGAATCCAAACCAAGAGGTTTAATTTCCTTTGCATTTATAGATTTTTTCACTGTCACTTCTTTTTTTCATCTTCAAACAAGGTAGGAATCAAATTGAACAAAAACCAAATAATAACTTAAAAGATTGAGGTCAAAAATATAGCTGTGCACTCGAGTGGATTTCACGGGCTTTGGTGTTTTCTGAGACTTCTCTGCGCCCTTTAGTCCTAAGTGTTGCATGTAAGTCTGAGGGACAACAGCAAGCTTGATTTTCATTTCTTTTTTGTTTGTTTGTTTATTAAATCATAGCTGTGTACATTAATGCAATCATAGGGTACCATGCGCTGGTTTTATATACAATTTGAAATATTTTTATCAAACTGGTTCACATAGCCTTCATGGCATTTTCTTAGTTATTGTGTTAAGACATGTATATTCCACATTTAGTAAATTTCACATGTACCTTTGTAAGATGCACCGTAGGTGTGGTCCCACCAATTACCCTTCCTCTGCCCATTCTCCTCCCTCCTCTACCCTCCCTTTCCTCTTCCCCCATATACTTGGGCTATAATTGGGTTATAGCTTTCGAATGAAAGCTATAAATTAGTTTCATAGTAGGGCTGAGTACATTGGATACTTTTTCTTCCATTCTTGTGATACTTTGCTAAGAAGCATATGTTCCAGCTCCATCCATGTAAACATGAAAGAGGTAAAGTCTCCATCTTTCTTTAAGGCTGCATAATATTCCATGGTGTACATATACCACAATTTATTAATCCATTTGTGAGTTTATGGGCACTTGGGCTTCTTCCATGACTTAGCGATTATGAAGAAACTTCTCTGAAGAAGACAGGCACACGGCCTACAGACATGTGAAAAAATGCTCATCATCTTTAATCATCAGAGAAATGCAAATCAAAACTACTTGGAGATATCATCTACCTCCAGTAAGATTATTCCACATCACAAAATCCCAAAACCAGAGATGTTGGCATGGATGTGGAGAAAGGGAACACTTCTACACTGCTGGTGGAATGCAAACTAATACGTTCCTTTTGGAAAGATGTTTGGAGAACACTTAGAGATCTAAAAATAGACCTGCCATTCAATCCTACAATTCCTCTACTAGGTATATATCCTAGAAGACCAAAAATCACATTATAAGAAAGACATATGTACCAGAATGTTTATTGCAGTCCGATCTTCATTTCTTAAGGGATTTCCCATTCTTTGGCTGTAAGATGGTAGCAGTTTACCTGCCTACAGAATATTGATCTACCAAGTGCTCAATCTTTCCTAATAATCCAGAAGATTATTTCTAAATAATCTGACATCAAAATCCAGCCGGTTAGTTTTTTGCCTGCACAATACCGCACCACTCCATCTGACGGGACAACAGGCATTACACCAACAACCTCAACCAGACACGTGCCCCTGCCTGCCTTTGTCCTGAACTCCTAACGGTGTCACTCTGACATAACAGAGGCTGTGTGGGGACAGGCTAGTTAGCCCTTCTTGTTGGCAGTGTGTGTCTGCAAAAAGTTTTATTTTATGAGAAGTGGGGGCTATTGAATGATAAAATGTAATTCAGATGTGAGGATAAATGTAATATGCAATCTGCTTGTAAATCCCAGTGATGCATGACCAGTAGGAAAAAGCAGCACTAAACCATTTGTGGCTTAAAAAAAAAATCTATAAGAAAATAGAAAAATCTAGGGCAGCGCCTGTGGCTCAGTTGGTAGGGTGCCGGCCCCATATACCGAGGGTGGCGGGTTCAAACCCGGCCCCGGCTGAACTGCAACCAAAAATAGCTGGGCGTTGTGGCGGGCGCCTGTGGTCCCAGCTACTTGGGAGGCTGAGGCAAGAGAATCGCTTAAGCCCAGGAGTTGGAGGTTGCTGTGAGCTGTGTGATGCCACGGCACTCTACCGAGGGTGACAAAGTGAGACTCTGTCTCTACAAAAAAAAAAGGAAAATAGAAAAATCTATAAGAAAAGTCTATAAGAAGTAGACTTAATATTTGTTGACTTCCTTTATATAACTTTTTCTAATTTTCATATATGACTTTATCAACTGTATACAACTCTTTCTTGAACAGAAATCATTTGTGGCTTAAAAAAAAGACAGCTTTTCCTGTCACGTCCTACCTCAAATGGTTAGTGGGTCTCTGACACCCAAAGACTGAGAGCTCCTTTATACCCCAGAGCTTATGCCCAGCAGCCCTGCAGCTGTCATCATGCCACAAAATGAATATAGTGGATTATACCATAAACACTATGGATATCATTTAGATTACCCTGAGAAAAGGAGAAAAAAGGGAAGTCAGAGGCTCAGAGTGCTCAAAGAAGGCAAAGAAAATGCCTGTTCCCAGGGCCAAGTTCTACCACAAACACGCCATACTGAGAAAATACAAATGAAAAGGACCATTAAGACGCATGAACAGAGAAACACCGAACTAAAGGATGATGATGAAAAGAATCCACAGGGAGCAGAAGCTACTATCTGCTGGACAGGGAGGGACACTACTGAGCCAAAGTACTTTCCAGTATGATTAAACAAAAACCCAAAGGAGAAGTGGGAGAATGGGAAGTCACTTCACCCAAAGTCCAGGGAGAAACAGGTGTATGAAAAGTTATTTGAACAGAAAAGAGAAAGACGGAGGCTGGTTGCTAAAGGCTGCTTTGTTGGTGATGGCTTTAGAAGAAAACCACCTAAAAATGAAAGATTCATGATGCCAATGGGCCTACATTGCAAGAAAAGGCCCACGTAACAGGGCCTGAACTGAAAGCCACCTTTTTTCCTGATAATTCTCAGTGTAAAGAAGAATCCCTTATCCCTGTGATATACAACTTTGGGTGCTATTGACAGAGTCTGCCATAGAGGTCAATGCGAGGGAGCTGGGCCTCGGGACATAAAGCAGCAGAATTATTTGAGGGAAATATGCCCAGGTTACCAACAATCCTGAAAATGACAGATGCATAAATGCAGGCTTGCTGGTTTGATAGCCATTTCATACTTGAAGACTATCCAAGAAGAAAAGCAACACTGGGATGTTTCTGATCACTACCAAACAGCCTTACATGTCTGCAGTCATCAAGAGAACCGTTTATTAAACCGTACAAAACATTACAATGGTCTAGTTAAAAAGATAATAGTCAAAACATTTAACTAAGAACACTCTTTAAAAGTCAAGATTGAGAGAATATTCAAGTCATGATCATTAATTTTTTACCCAAAAATAAAAAACCCCAAAACATCTATAATGCATTTTTTTTAATGCCAGGCACTAATGCAAAGTGATTTAGGAGGATTATTTTATATGGTCTTTATGAATTTATTTGTAAGTCTTATTATTATCCCTTTTTACAAGGGAGGAAACTGAGGCTTAGTGTGCTTCTCAAACTTACCGTCTCTGTGACCCTAGCAGCTATGAGAGCCGAGACTTGAGCTAGGTGCTACTAGAACACCCAGTCCACTGATGTTCTCCACCCAGCAGAACAATCTGCCCAAGAGAGTTGTATACAGTTGATAAAGTCATATATGAAAATTAGAAAAAGTTACATCATATAAAGGAAGCCAACAAATATTAAGTCTACTTCTTATAGATTCTAAAACAGTTAAATCCATCTGAAAAAACATAACTGACTGTCCACGTTCTGAAAACTTGAAATTCAAGTTGAAGATGTGGTAGGCTCCACATTTACTTCATGTTACAATTTAAAACATCCTCTATATTATATATAATTACTATATATCATAATTATGTGCATATCATATAAAATATATATCAAATTATGTAAAATAATAAGCACTGACTTCATGATATCCCATGTTATTATTATTATTATATTATCCCATGTTGTTATTATTTATGATAATTGCATGTATACTGTAAAGATACCCTATATTAAATCAATACTTTACATTTTACTTTTTTCTCATATCTTAGGTTATTCTGCTACCTGATGCTTTTTACCCCCAACAATTACATTTTCCTGGACTCTCTAAAGATGGAGAGCAGGTAGATAATACATTAGCAAACAGAAATGAACACAAGGGCTTTTTCCTCCTCATTATCTTTATGTTATTTCTGATTCCTTTGACAATGTGAGAGAATAAAGGAAGCTTGGATGTTTATTCAAAATCACATCAAAACCAATCATTTTAAAAATGGAATAATTGGGCGGCGCCTGTGGCTCAGTGAGCAGGGCGCCAGCCCCATATACCGAGGGTGGCGGGTTCAAACCCAGCCCCGGCCAAACTGCAACAAAACAATAGCCGGGCGTTGTGGCGGGCGCCTGTAGTCCCAGCTACTCGGGAGGCTGAGGCAGGAGAATCGCCTAAGCCCAGGAGTTGGAGGTTGCTGTGAGCTGTGTGACGCCACGGCACTCTACCGGGGGCAATAAAGTGAAACTCTGTCTCTACAAAAAAATAAATAAATAAATAAATAAATAACAGGGCGTTGTGGCGGGCGCCTGTAATCCCAGCTGCTCGGGAGGCTGAGGCAGGAAAATCGTGGAAGCCCAAGATCTAGAGGTTGCTGTGAGTCCTGTGACATCATGGCACTCTATTTAAGGTGGTAAAGTGAGACTCTGTCTCTACAAAAAAAAAAAAAAAAGGAATAATCACTTTTATGATATGGGAGTTAATTCTAGATTTAAAAAAGTAAACTAAACCTAACTGAACTTATCTTAAACTTCATGGTCTTCATAATTATGAAGACCAATTTATTATACATAGGGAAAGTTGTGAAAAATCAGTACAACTGGTTTAATAACACAGACACTGCCTATCTATTAAACCCAGTCTTTTCTGGAAGCACCAAGGAGACAGAAACAAGGATGACATTTGAGAAATCGAAAGAGAGTTCTAGAAGTCAGAAACACGGGACCACCGGCAGGTGCTGCGACAGGACCCAGCAGCCGCCTGGGTAAAGGGAGGGGTGAGGCCCCGAGGAAGTGGCATCTATGGTGGGCAACAGCTGCTCACCTCCAGGGATCGTGCCATCTAGGAACGCTGGACCAAAGTCACAGAGTCTTGAGGTTTCAAACAGAAGCAGAACTTCCAGATGTTTCACGTGAAATTTCCTCATCTTTGGAACATTGTGCAGGCCCCAGACAACCACCACACCCTACCACCGAGACCGGGAACCTGCACCCAGGAGGAACCGGTCGCTGACTCGGACCCCTGGGTTGGTTTTGTCCTGTAACTTAAGCACCGAGTCTGGGCTAAATACCTCGCCCAGGGTCAGACCAAAGGGACAATCTGGACTGGAGCCCAAGTCTCCTCTCTGCCTCGTGCTCTCCATATTGATGTCACGGCCCGCACAAAAGACAGCTGATGAGGCTCCGTCGGCAGCTCTTCCTCTGGGACGTCCCGGCAAGCCCCGACCAGGCCTCCCCTGGGGAATGAGCAGAAAGCCGGTAGGGAACGCGGATGGCTGTACGAGTTCTGCCTTTAAAGCCGCAATTACTCCTCAGGGACAGGATTTTAGCAGCAATAAAGGGGATTCTACTAGGTGATTTATCCTTAAGTAAATCAAGAACTAGACTTAAGAAGAGAATCACAGCTGAGCATCATTGAAAGACTTCTGGGGGAGGGGCCGGTGACCCACGAAGGTTATTTTCACTAAGCCATCTTGATGGCATTTTTCTTCTCAAAGTACTTTTCAAAATTGTTTTAAAACACTGATTCTTGTCTGTAATTCAAGTGAATGAAAATTCATACCTCTGTTGAACCTTGCATTGCAATATTTCTAAGCACTCCGAGAGCCATAAATTCTAATCAGGAACATCTCACATCCTCAAATTCTCTAAAGGAAAGTTTTTTGGTTCTTCATATATATATTGAGACTAATTTTCTTGCCACCGGACCTTGGCCTCATCCAAAGAAAACCCATAAACTCATGGGCTGGATATATTATTCATATTTCCCAAGTACATTAAAATAAATTCTAAATTATTAAGAAAAATAAAGTCTATGCTCACATCATCCAAAAATCACCTTTTATAACATCAATCTTTGAGAAACCCTGACTTAAAATAAAGCTTTTAGAAATCTAATTTCCCATAATTTCCCAAATCTTGATAATAATGTTACCACTGTCACATTAGTGAAATATCAAGAGTAATAGGGAAATAGGTGAACTTTTATTATATTAATGCAAATCTTGAGCATAACAGCAAAAACACATGCTGTTTAACACATGAGACATTTTCTTTTTTTTTTTTATTAAATCATAACTGTATACAATGATATGATTATGGGGCATCATACACTCACATCATAAACCATTTGACACATTTTTGTCACAGTGGTTAACATAGCCTTTCCGTCGTTATCTCAGTTACTGTGCCAAAACATTTACATTCTATATTTACCAAGTTTCGCAAATACCCCTGTAATATGC
Organism: Nycticebus coucang; assembly: GCF_027406575.1. Taxonomy (NCBI): domain Eukaryota; kingdom Metazoa; phylum Chordata; class Mammalia; order Primates; family Lorisidae; genus Nycticebus; species Nycticebus coucang. The sequence goes on from NC_069787.1 coordinate 51,709,771, forward strand.
ACCACAGGTGTGATCCCACCGATTCCCCTCCCTCTACCCACCCCCCCCTTTCCCACTTCCCCCTATTGTTAAGTTGTAGCTGGGTTATAGCTTTCATGTGAGAGTCCCAAATTAGTTTCATAGTAGGGCTGTGTACATTGGGTATTTTTTCTTCCATTCTTGGGATACTTTACTAAGAAGAATATGTTCCAGCTCCATCCATGTAAACATGAAAGAGGAAAAGTCTCCATCTTTCTTTAAGGCTGCATAGTATTCCATGGTATACATATACCACAATTTATTAATCCATTCGTGGATCGATGGGCACTTGGGCTTTTTCCATGACTTAGCTATTATGAATTGGGCTGCAATAAACATTCTGGTACAAATATCTTTGTTATGTTGTGATTTTTGGTCTTCTGGGTATATGCCTAGCAGAGGAATTACAGGATTGAATGGCAGATCTATTTTTAGATCTCTGAGTGTTCTCCATATATCTTTCCAAAAGGAATGAATTAATTTGCATTCCCACCAGCAGTGCAGAAGTGTTCCCTTTTCTCCGCATCCACGCCAACATCTCTGGTCTTGAGATTTTGTGATATAGGCTAGTCTCATTGGAGTTAGATGATATCTCAAAGTAGATTTGATTTGCATTTCTCTGATGATTAAAGATGATGAGCATTTTTTCATGTCTGAAGGCCGTGCGCCTGTCTTCTTCAGAGAAGTTTCTCTTCAAATCCCTTGCCAGCCTGCGATGGGATCCCTTATTTTTTTCTTGCTGATGCGTTTGAGTTCTCTGTGGATTCTGGTTATTAAACCTTTGTCAGAGATATACCCTGCAAATATCTTCTCCCATTCTGAGGGCTGTCTGCTTCCTCTGCTTACTGTGTTCTTAGCTGTGCAGAAGCTTTTTAGTTTGATCAAGTCCCAGTAGTGTATTTTTGAAGCTGCTTCAATTGCCCGGGGGGTTCTCCTCATGAAATACTCACCCAGACCAATTTCTTCAAGGGTTTTCCCTGCATTCTCCTCTAGTATTTTTATAGTTTCATGTCTTAAGTTTAAATCTTTAATCCAATGAGAGTCTATCTTCGTTAATGGTGAAAGGTGTGGGTCCAATTTCAGTCTTCTGCAGGTTGCCAGCCAGTTCACCCAGCACCATTTGTTAAATAGGAAATCTTTTCCCCACTGAATGTTTTTAATTGGCTTGTCAAAAATCAAATAGCGGTAAGTAGCTGGATTCATCTCTTGGTTCCCTATTCTGTTCCAGATATCTACTTCTCTGTTTTTGTGCCAATACCATGCTGTTCTGATCACTATCGATTTGTAGTAAAGTCTGAGGTCTGGTAGTGTGATTCCTCCTGTTTTGTTTTTATTTCTGAGTAATGTCTTGGCTATTCGAGGTTTTTTCTGATTCCATATAAAACGAAGTAATGTTTTTTCAAGATCTTTAAAATATGACAGTGGAGCTTTAATAGGGAGTGCGTTGAAATTATATATTGCTTTGGGTAGTATGGACATTTTGATAATGTTGATTCTTCCTAGCCATGAGCATGGTATGTTTTTCCATTTGTTAACATTTTCAGCTATTTCTTTTCTTAGAGTTTCATAGTTCTCTTTATAGAGATCTTTCACGTCTTTTGTTAGGTAAATTCCCAAATATTTCATCTTCTTTGGCGCTACTGTGAATGGGATAGAGTCCTTAACTGCTTTTTCAATTTGACTGTTGTTGGTGTATATAAAGGCTACCGATTTATGAATGTTGATTTTGTAACCTGAGACGCTGCTGTATTCCTTGATCACTTCTAGGAGTTTTGTAGTAGAGTCCCTAGTGTTTTCCAGATACACAATCATATCATCTGCGAAGAGCGAGAGTTTGATCTCTTCTGACCCTATATGGATACCCTTGATCGCCTTTTCTTCCCTAATTGCGGTGGCTAAAACTTCCATTACAATGTTGAAAAGCAATGGAGACAATGGGCAGCCTTGTCTGGTTCCTGATCTGAGTGGAAATGATTCCAATTTAACTCCATTCAATATGATATTGGCTGTGGGTTTGCTGTAGATAGCCTCTATCAGTTTAAGAAAAGTCCCTTCTAGACCAATTTTCTTGAGTGTTCTGATCATGAAGGGATGCTGGATATTATCAAAAGCTTTTTCTGCATCAATTGAGAGAATCATATGGTCTTTGTTTTTTAATTTGTTTATGTGCTGAATTACATTTATAGATTTACGTATATTGAACCAGCCTTGAGACCCTGGGATAAAACCAACTTGGTCATGATGTATAATTTGTTTGATGTGTTGCTGGATCCTTTTGTTAGGATCTTGTTGAATATTTTTGCATCTATATTCATTAGTGATATTGGTCTATAATTTTCTTTTCTTGTTGGGTCTTTTCCTGGTTTGGGGATCAGGGTGATGTTTGCTTCATAGAACGTGTTGGGTAGTCTTCCTTCTTTTTCTACATTTTGGAACAGGTTGAGTAATATAGGTACTAATTCCTCTTTAAAGGTTTGGTAGAATTCTGACGTGAAACCATCTGGTCCCGGGCTTTTCTTTTTAGGGAGGTTTTGTATAGTTGATGCTATTTCTGAACTTGATATGGGTCTGTTCAACATTTCCACTTGATTCTGGTTAAGTCTTGGAAGGTGGCGTGCTTCCAAGTATCGGTCTATTTCCTTCAGATTTTCATATTTCTGAGAATAAAGTTTCTTGTAATATTCATTAAGGATTTTTTGGATTTCTGATGAGTCTGTGGTTATTTCATCTTTGTTGTTTCTGATTGATGATATTAGGGATTTTACTCTTTTTTTCCTGATTAGGTTGGCCAGAGGTTTATCTATTTTATTGACCTTTTCAAAAACCAGCTTTTTGATTTATTGATCTGTTGTATTATTCTTTTGTTTTCAATTTCATTTAATTCTGCTCTAATTTTGGTTATTTCTTTTCTTCTACTGGATTTGGGGTTGGAATGTTCTTCCTTTTCCAGTTGCGTGAGATGTCCCATTAAGTTGTTAACTTCCTCTCTTTCCGTTCTCTTGAGGAAGGCTTGCAGTGCTATAAATTTCCCTCTTAGAACTGCCTTTGCAGTGTCCCAGAGGTTCTGATAGTTTGTGTCTTCATTGTCATTTTGTTCCAAAAAATTGGTGATTTCTTTCTTAATCTCATCTCTGACCCAGCTATCATTCAGCATAAGGTTATTTAACTTCCATGTTTTTGTATGGGTATGCAGATTCCTGTTGTTACTCAATTCAAGTTTTATTCCATGATGGTCCGAGAAGATGCATGGAATAATTTCTATTCCTTTAAATTTACTGAGGTTAGACTTGTGACCTAAAATGTGATCAATTTTGGAGTAAGTTCCGTGGGCTGATGAGAAGTATGTGTATTCAGTTTTGTTGGGATGAAATGTTCTGTAGATGTCTGCTAAATCTAAATATTGGATGGTTAGGTTTAAATCTAAGATTTCTTTGCTCAGCTTCTTTTTGGAGGATCGATCCAACACTGCCAAGGGAGTGTTGAAATCTCCAATGATTATGGAGCTGGAGGAAATCAAGTTACTCATGTCTGTTAGAGTTTCTCTTATAAATTGAGGTGTATTCTGGTTGGGTGCATAGATATTAATAATTGAGATCTCGTCATATTGAGTATTACCCTTAACAAATATGAAGTGACCATTCTTGTCCTTCCTTACTTTTGATGGTTTAAAGCCTACTGTATCTGCAAATAAAATTGCAACACCTGCTTTTTTCTGATTACCATTTGCCTGAAATATGGATGACCATCCTTTCACCCTGAGTCTGTATTTGTCTTTTAAGTTGAGATGTGACTCTTGTATGCAACAAATATCTGGCTTGAGTTTTTGTATCCAGTCAGCTAACCTATGCCTCTTTAGAGGACAGTTTAAGCCATTCACATTGATGGAGAGTATTGATAAGTCTGGTGGAATTTTGGGTGTCGAGTTTTTCAAAGGTCCAGTGGACATTTCTAATCCTTTCGCCAGTGTGGAAGTTGGAGTTTGATCCGAAGTTTCTGGGTGATTTTACTTTTGTGGTATAGGATTGGGTTGGTCATTGTGGAGGATAGGTCTGAGAACATCCTGAAGAGCTGGTTTACTTATGGCAAATTTTTTCAACGTATGAATGTCATTGAAGTATTTAATTTCTCCATCATAGATGAAACTCAATTTAGCTGGATACAAGATCCTGGGTTGAAATTTTTTTTGCTTTAGGAGATTAAAAGTTGATGACCAGCCTCTTCTTGCTTGAAAAGTTTCAGCAGAGAGATCTGCAGTTATTCTAATATTCTTACCTTTGTACGTTATAGTTTTCTTTCGCCGGGTTGCTTTGAGAATCTTCTCTTTCATGTTAACTTTAGTGAAGCTAATTATGATATGTCTGGGAGATAGCTTATTGGGGTTGAATCGTGCTGGGGTTCTGAAGCTGTCTGCTATCTGAATTTCAGATTCTCTGGGCATGTCTGGAAAATTTTCTTTCATAATTTCATGTAGAAGGGCCTCTGTGCCCTTGGCTGCCACTTCATCGTTCTCCGGAATCCCTATAACCCTTACGTTGTTTTTTTTTTCGAATTATCTGAGAGTTCTCTGAGTGAGTGATCCGTTTTTGCTCTCCATTTCTCTTCCTCTTTGAGAGATTGGGAGCGTTCGAAGACTTTATCTTCAATGTCAGAAATCCTTTCTTCTGCTTGCTCCATTCTGTTACTGAGGGATTCTACTGTATTTTTCATATCTTTGAGGGCTGTAAGTTCTTGTTTCAGTGTGTCTAAGTCTTTGGTGGTTTTGTCTTTAAATTCGTTAAATTCTTGAGACAATTTTTGAATTTCTCCTCGAATTCCTAATTCCATTTTATTGATCTTGTCTGCAAACCAAATTCTGAATTCGACTTCTGACATCTCAGCCAGTTGTTTATGAATGGGATCTTCAATCACATCTGCCGTATCTTTTCTTGGGGGGGTTGATCTATTCTGGTTATTCATGTTACCAGAGTTTTTCCACTGATTCCGCCCCATGGTTTACTCCCTTTGGTTTTTCCCCTGGGGTTTTATCGAGGGCCCGTACAGTGTTGTGGCCTGAGAAACTGGGGCCCTGTCTGGTGTGGTGGAGCAAAGTGGTTCTGTCTTGTTTTCAGCTGGTTTCTGTTCGATCCTATTGCAACTTCTACTCTGGCTTGAAGTCTCAGCTGTGTGGAAAAATCAGCAATTAAGTCACCCCGCCTGCCCACCTCTGGCCCCAGTTGGAAAAGGAGAATCAAACCTTCCTACAATCGCACACCCAGAGCACCGCCTGAAAAGTCCTCAGTCTATTAGCCCAGTTCAAAAGGTCCGAATCAACTGTCTCAATCGGCACTTGTCTCGGGTGGAAGGGTTCAAGAGGTCTCTGGGAACTGGATCACAGGGGCCTGGTGACTCCTCTGAGACAGCTCACCCCAGTGCAGCGTGGAGTCAGGAGGAGCCACCCAGCAAACAGAGCAGTCTAGGAAGGTTGACGTCTCCTTCCCCACTTTGCCCCTCCGTCGGACCCAGTCACTGGTATCTCTGCAGATGGCTAACCCAGTTGCCTGCAGTAAACAGACACTCCAGGGATTTGCACCTGCCTGAATCGCAAGGAAGTCTGCCAGGCCCCCGCAGACTGCCGCTATCTAGCAGGAGGAGATGGGGCCTGACATCTTTGAGTGTTTGATGCAGGTGATGGGAAGGAGGTGTTCACTCAGGCTTAGCCCCGTCCCTGATGGATGCTGCTAACAGAACAGAACAGAACAGACAACTTTGTGAGGTTCCGTCTCTGTTCCTGTCATCGCCTACAGAAGACGGGCTGTTTTGAGTTCAAACGTCTTTGCTGCTGGAGAATTGCGTCTGAACACCTCTCTGGGTCGGCCCCGCCCTGGAAGCTTCCCGGGTTTGTGAGCCGCGTCACCCGGTGGCCTCCTCTGGTTGCCCAGGGAGACAGGGGGTGTGGCCTCAGAATATCCAGAAGTGAGCGTTCTGCCGTTAAAGAAAAAACGGCTGTTGATCTACCTCCAGGGAACTGCTGCTCTGGTGTGGGCACTCAGGCGACCCTTTTCTCCTCTGTCCCGCGCCCCAGAGTCAGCACTGAGCGGCCGCAGTTTGTGCTGGGTCCACACCCCTTAAGAGATCCCCCAAGAATCAGAACTCTTGGGGGATGGGCCCCCAGACCCCGATTGGGAGTGGGGCGGGGGGAAGCTAGAGTTTCATTCAGTTTCACGCAATACTACAGTCCGGGGAGGGCTCCTGCACTGCACCGCAGGGAAGTGCCGCCAAGGCTTGATTTCCCCTCAGCAGAGTGCCCTCTACTCGCTCACGTGTCCCAGAGTCAGCGCTGACCTGACGCAGCTCAGGCACTGTGCTCTCCCCTCGAGAAATCACCCAAGGAGCCGAACTCCTGGGGGATAGGCCCTCAGACCCCGAGTGAGAGTAGGGGTTCTCAGCTCTCAGCGGGGAGGCCAGAGTCTGATTCAGTCTTGGGCCCCGTATGCCCGGGGAGAGTTGGTGCACTGCACCGCAGGGAAGTGCCGCGAGGCGTGACTCCCCCTCAGCCCGGTGCCCTCTCCTCACTCGCGCGCCTCAGAGTCAATGCTGACCAGCCGCGACTCGGGGACTGTCCACTCCCCTTGAGAAATCACCCAAGGATTCGAATTCCTGTGGGATAGGCCCTCAGACCCCGAGTGAGAGTAGGGGCTCTCAGCTCTCAGCGGGGGGGCTAGAGTCTTATTCAGTCTTGTGCCCGGGGAGGGTTGGTGCACTGCACCGCAGGGAAGTGCCGCGAGGCGTGACTCCCCCTCAGCCCGGTGCCCTCTCCTCACTCGCGCTCCTCAGAGTCAATGCTGACCAGTCGCAACTCGGGGACTGTCCACTCCCCTTGAGAAATCACCCAAGGGTCCGAAGTCCTAGGGGACAGGCCTCCAGACCTCAGTGGGCGGGAGGGGAGCGCCGGGGATTCAGGGTTGCCGGCAAAGGATTCCCAAAGTTTTATTCAGCCCTATGTCCGGCAGGAGAACGCCACGGCACCCCAGTAGGGGAGGTAGGTCCAGTTTTTAGAAGGTCTCTCCCGTGGAGTGTAGTGGGAGGGCCTTTAATTTCTGCCCGCTTGTTCAATTTTGGGGCTCTAGAGCCGGTCCACATGAGACATTTTCATTATGACTATACAAGGTAACTACTATTAGCTCCATGGTACAGATGAGGAAATTGAGGCACAGGGAAGATAAGCCGCCCAAGGTTATTAACCCAGTCAGAAGCAGAGCACTCGGCTTTCTCATATATGCCATGGTGAAAAGCTATCACCATGAGGAAGTTGGAGTCCTGGAAGTCCACGTAAATTTATGTCCTGTCCTGAGGCTCTCTTCAGGTCACACCAACCGTAAGGACGAGAAGATTCAGGGTCATCTTAAATTCCGAGCACTGATTATCCCTGAGGCCATTGTGAAGTTGTGGGGAAAAGTCCCATAGTGGAGATAAAGTCTGCTTCTTAACTGGCTAGGGGGAATTCTCTATGCAATTTCAAGACTATTCTTTCCCGTTTCTAAATAGGATCCTGCTGAGATGCGCAGGGCTGCCCAAGACCTACGTGGATGCTGCCGCACGCTTAGGAGAAGAAGAGAAAGGGAAAGGTGCAGTCAAGGGTAATTCTGCAAAGGGTCAGACCAGATTTAAGTCATCATCATGTAGCAAACTCTTTCATTTTGTCTTCTTAGTAACCCTGGGAGGTGGGTGTTATCATTCTTACCTAACACAGAAGGAAACTGAGGTTCAGTGAAGTTAAGCCACTTGACCAAGTTCAACTGAGCTGGTAAATAAGAGGCCCAGACAGCAAAACCCCAGATCTGTGGGAACAAGTCAAGGGCTCCACAACAGCAGGAGGGAAAAACAGACACCCAAATACTCTAGATTTCAACTGTCAGTGAAAATTCAAAACCACTATTGAGCATGTGGGTTTCAAAGGTATTTTCACTGGACTGTTTAGTTTTAAATCTGCAGGTAAGTGGTCTTGATCTGTATTCAGAGAGAAGCAAAGAAAATAAACATTTGACATTATTGGGACTAGGAACTATGGCATTAAGGGACATGGACCACTGGTTCTAGATTTTGGGGGAAACTTCCCCTCACCCTCCAAGTACCCAGATTTACAAACTGTCATCACCTACAAAACCAGAGCAGGAGCCCAACTCAGGCACCTAATCACAAATGTCAAAGCTCAAAATGGCAGAGTGAGTGCATCTACCTCTATTTCTGCCCAGCCCGACAATGTGAAAGGAGAAATCTGAGGTTCATAAACTCAAGGACAAATAGAAACTCTGGTTTATTAGTCCAGGATTATCTACTTTCTACTTTCAGGTCATAGAGTAGGGATTATAAAAATAGTTAAGGGCTCCAGAGTCAGATGAACCGGGGCTCAAGTGGTGACAATAATTTGTGACTATGAGTAAGTTATCTAACCTTGCATACACATAAATTTCTTCATTAACAAGCTATGAATAGTGTCTGCTAAATAGAATTATGATGCACAGAAGCTAGTTATCATACAGATAGCACTTAGCACACAATCTCACCCACAGAGTGCTCAGTAAATGTTAGCAGTTTATTATGATGCTTACGAAGGTACATTATAAACTGTAAAGTGCCATTTGGAAGATATTTATTACTACAGCCTAATATTGGTAGCAAGACAATGCACCATTCTCTATAAATCTATTCTTGCTTATACATCATAATAACATTTAGGCAGTAACAAAATAATCTATAAAGCCATCTTGTTTCTCATCTTTTTTAATGTAAGAAGTGTAAACTTCACACATAATAATTTCTAATATTCCTGCATATCTCAGCCCAGACTTAGACAGTAAATGTGTCCTTAAACAAAGCTGTGGATTAGTCAATATGAAAAATGGCCTTTTCGGGCAGCGCCTGTGGCTCAGTTGGTAAGGCGCTGGCCCCATATACTGAGGGTGGCAGGTTCAAACCTGGCCCCGGCTGAACTGCAACCAAAAAATAGCTGGGCATTGTGGTGGGCGCCTGTAGTCCCAGCTACTTGGGAGGCTGAGGCAAGAGAATCGCTTAAGCCCAGGAGTTGGAGGTTGCTATGAGCTGTGTGATGCCACGGCACTCTACCAAGGGCCATAAAGTGAGACTCTGTCTCTACCAAAAAAAAAAAAAAGAAAAGAAAAATGGCCTTTTCAGACAACAGAATTTATTCAAAACAAAATTGAAGGATGTAGTATAATAAAAATATATATTTTAGTCTTTGTCCCAGAATTCCTGGCTCAGAGCTCCTGAAACCCTGGGTTTCCTGAGTGATAGGAGTATCTTTTGTGATTTATAATGAACTCCTTCAGATCATACCTGAGTTTATGCTAATGAAATGACTCATGGTTAGGCCCCTAGATAGCTTCAGGATGGTGGTGGTCACCAGAAAGTTTCACCATGTTTAAAAAGTGGAAACGGTGCTCGCTTCGGCAGCACATATACTAAAATTGGAACGATACAGAGAAGATTAGCATGGCCCCTGTGCAAGGATGACACGCAAATTCGTGAAGCGTTCCATATTTTTAAAAAAAAAAAAAAAGTGGAAACGTTCAGCCCTACTCTCCAATCTCTGGGGAAGGGGGGATGAACTGGAGACTAAGTTCAGTCACACGGCCAGCGGTTTCATTGACGATGCCTGTGTAATGAGACTCATGTAAAAATTCAGAAATGCTGAGGCGTGGAAAACTTCTAGTGGTGACCTCCTTGATGGGCTGGGGGGTTACTCACGTGGTAAACACACAAGCTCCACACCTCTTTCATGCCCATGTCTTGCTCATTTCATCTCCTCCATTTGACTTTCCCTGAGTTAGAACCTTTGCAATACAACTGTTATTGTACCTATAGCTCTTCCCTGAGTTCTGTGAGTTGTTCTAGCAAATTATCAAACCTGATGGAATAAGTTCATGGAAACTTCCGAATTTGTAGCCAACTGGGAGACACCTGGACTTTGTAGCTAGCATTTGAAGTAGGGGTGATCTTGTGGGACTGAACCCCCAATCTGTTTGGTCTGTGCTAACTCTGGGTAGTGTTAGAATTCAATTGCTGTTGGAATGACTCAAAAGAGAATTGCTTTGGTTTTGAGTCTTGCTTCACATGTTGATAAGTGAACTGATAATGAACTCCGTAGTTCTATTTCCTTTTGTGATTTTTAGATCTCCAACAGGAGCAAAAAGAAAGGCTATCCGCTACCCATCTTCTTGGCTATTGGCTATCTCTGAGTTTACAGAGATCCAGGGTACTCACTGGACATGATGTAAATAAAGTAGAATTTTAAAAGAGTCTTGATAACCTGCAAGGCACTTGTTTGAGTCCTCCCTGGCAAGCCCTTCCATTTATAAACTGAGAATGATGTGTTTACTTCCAAGGTGTTGACAGCAATTCAGCAGGAGAGCCAGGTGAGGGGACGGGATCCCTGAGTTCTAGTCTTGGCTCTAGCTCCCAGAGTTTAAAAAGCCTCATCAAAATTGCACAGATAAGTCTCCCATTTCCTCATTCATACAGTGAAGAATTTGTGGATTTTGGAAGTGTTTTAGGGGCTACCTGTGTCCGACTCACCTGACATGCTTGAGAAGGCAGTTTATGTTACTTCACATCTGATGACAGAATATCTGGGCTTGGGAACCTGAAATCCCTGTTACTGACAAATACTTCAGATGATTCTGAAGCCTGGAATAAACTATTAACTGCAAGACTTGACTCTTTCCATTCTATTAAAGAATGTCATATAGTTGATTCCATCATATCATTTACCTAAATGTGAAAGAGGTTATATTTGGTGAAGGCACCAAAAAGGGCAGGCATCACATACTTCGGTATTAATGTCTTGATAAATATGGCTGGTTAGATAAAAATCAGTTCTTTTACAAGAAGCCATTCTCTATAATTTTATTTAATGACCCCCCAAAACCTCCTTGTATGACTTCATCTTTGTGATAATTTCTTTTATGTGAGTGAGTTTTTCATGTAATAGCATTATCTTTCCATTTAATTGCTCTACACAGTTGCAGTCTCAGAAGTAATTCTCTCCCCCAGTTGTGTACCAAGCCAGTTACAATCTTTCTGACTGATGTGGCAATTTCAGGCAAGGAGCAAACACTCAATGTAGTTAATGCTCTGATGCACTGTTTTAACAATCAGAGAAATGCTCTTTGGAGTAACACAGGAATTTCAGTGATTCTGACATAGTTAAAAATGAGTGATAGATCTTTGGTTATTTATAATGAGACCCTTTAGCTCATACATGAACCCCTCCAATCTCTCCTTCAAAGGATGTCAGCTGTTGCAAAGTTTCAGATTCTTACTTCACCTTTTTCTCCCTTTTCCTTCCCTGTAACATTTGAGATGTTACCAGAAGCACTCACTGAGGTCACTGGCTTCACTGTTTTTTTTTTTTTTTTTGCAGTTTTGGCCAGGGCCAGGCTTGAACCCACCACCCCAGTATATGGGGCTGGTGGCCTACTCCTTGAGCCACAGGCACTGCCTTACTGGCTTCACTGTTTTATTTAATTTTATTTATTTATTTTTTTATTGCTAAATCATAGCTGTGTACATTTGTGCAATCAAGGGGTACAATGTACTGGTTTCATATATAATCTGAAATATTCCCATCAAACTGTTCAGCGTAGCCTTCATGGCATTTTCTTAGTTATTGTATGTAGACATTTGTATTCTTCATTTAGTAGGTTATGCCTGTACCCATTCTAAGATGCACCGTAGGTGTGGCCCCGCCCATTACCCTCCCTCCACCTTGACTTCCCCCCTCCTTTTCCCTCCCTTGGCCCTTTCCCGGTATTCTTGTGCTATAGTTGGGTTATAGCCTTCATATGAAAGCTATAAATTAGCTTCATAGTAGGGCTGAGTACATTGGATACTTTTTCTTCCATTATTGAGATACTTTGCCAAGAAGAATATGTTCCAGCTCCATCCATGTAAGCATGAAAGAGGTAAAGTCTCCATCTTTCTTTAAGGCTGCGTAATATTCCATGTTATACATGTACTGCTATTTGCTAGTCCATTGCTGGGTCAGTGGGCACTTGGGCTTCTTCCATGACTTAGCAATTATGAATTGGCCTGCAATAAACATTCTGGTACAGATGTCTTTGTTATATTGTGATTTTTGGTCTTTCGGGTATATACCTAGTAAAGGAATTATAGGATCGAATGGCAGGTCTATTTTTAGATCTCTAAGTATTCTCCAAACATCCTTCCAAAAGGAACGTATTAGTGTGCATTTCCACCAGCAGTGTAGAAGTGTGCCCTTTTCTCCACATCCATGTCAATATCTCTGGTTTGGGGATTTTGTTATGTGGGCTAATCTTACTGGGGTTAGGTGATATCTCGAAGTAGTTCCGATTTGCGTTTCTCTGATGATTAAGGATGATGAGCTTTTTTCATGTGTCTGTAGATCGTGCATCTATCTTCTTTAGAGAAATTTCTCTTCAAGTCCTTTGCCCACCCTGAGATGGGATCACTTGTTGTTTTCTTGCTAATACGTTTGAGTTCTCTGTGGATGCTGGTTATTAAACCTTTGTCAGAGGTATAACCTGGAAATATTTTCTCCCATTCTGAGGGCTGTCTGCTTGCTTTACTTACTATGTTCTTGGCTGTGCAGAAGCATTTTAGTTTGATCAGGTCCCAGTAATGTATTTTTGATTCTGCTTCAATTGCCTGTGGAGTCCTCATAAAATATCCACCCAGGCCAATTCCTTCAAGAGTTTTCTCTGCACTTTCTTCAAGTATTTTTATAGTTTCATGTCTTAAGTTTAAATCTTTTATCCAGTGAGAGTCTATCTTAGTTAACGGTGAAAGGTGTGGGTGTGGGTCTAGTTTCAGTCTTTTACAGATTACCAGTCAGTTCACCAAGCACCCATTTGTTAAATAGGGAATCTTTTCCCCACTGAATGTTTTTAATTGATTTGTCAAAGATCAAATAACGGTAAGTAGCTGGATTCATCTCTTGGTTCTCTATTCTCTTCCAGACACCTACTTCTCTGTTTTTGTGCCAGTACCATGCTGTTTTAATCACTATCAATTTATAGTATAGTCTCAGGTCTGGTAGCATGATTCCTCCGGCTTTGTTTTTATTTCTGAGTAATGTTTTGGCTATTCAAGTTTTTTTCTGATTCCATATAAAATGAAGTATTATTTTTTCAAGATCTTTAAAATGTGACAATGGAGCTTTGATAGGAATTGCATTAAAATTATATATTGCTTTGGGTAGTATAGACATTTTAATGATGTTGATTCTTCCAGCCATGAGCATGGTATGTTTTTCCATCTGTTAACATCTTCAGCTATTTCTTTTCTTAAAGTTTCATAGTTCTCTTTATAGAGATCTTTCATGTCCTTTGTTAGATAAATTCCCAAATATTTCATCTTCTTTGGCACTGCTGTGAAAGGAATAGGGTCCTTGACTGTTTTTTTGGCTTGGCTATTGTTGGTATATATAAAGGCTACAGATTTATGGGTGTTGATTTTTTAGCCTGAGACATTTCTGTATTGCTTGATCACTTCTAAAAGTTTTGTAGTAGAATCCCTAGTGTTTTCCAGATATACGATCATGTCATTTGTGAAGAGTGAAAGTTTGATCTTTTTTGACCCTATGTGGTTACCCTTGATCACCTTTTCTTCCCTAATTGCAATGGCTAAAACTTCCATTACAATGTTAAAGAGCAATGGAGACAATGGGCAACCTTGCCTGGTTCCTGATCTAAGTGGAAATGATTTCAATTTAACTCCATTCAATATGATATTGGCTGTGGGTTTGCTGTAGATGGCCTCTATTTGTTTAAGAAATGTCCCTTCTATACCAATTCTCTTAAGTGTTCTGATGATGAAGGGATGCTGGATATTATCAAAAGCTTTTTATGCATCAATTGAGAGAATCATTTGGTCTTTATTTTTAGTTTGTTTATGTGCTGAATTACATTTATAGATTTACGTATATTGAACCAGCCTTGAGAGCCTGGGATAAATTTCACTTGGTCATGGTGTATAATTTTTTTGATGTGTTGTTGGATTCTGTTTGTTAGGATCTTATTGAGTATTTTTGCATCAATATTTATTAGTGACATTGGTTTATCATTTTCTTTTCTTGTTGGGTCTTTCCCTGGTTTAGGGATCAAAGTGATGTTTGCTTTGTAGAATGTGTTGGGTAGTATTCCTTCTTTTTCTATATTTTGGAAGAGGTTTAGTAATATAGGTACTAGTTCTTCTTTAAAGGTTTTGTAGAATTCTGACTTTTCTTTTTAGGGAGATTTTGTATAGTTGATGCTATTTCAGAACTTGATATAGGCGTATTCAACATTTCCACTTCGTTCTGGCTACGTCTTGGTAGGTGGCGTGTATTGGTTGATTTCTTTCAGATTTTCATATTTCTGAGAGTAAAGTTTTTTGTGATATTCATTAAGGATTTTTTGAATTTCTGAGGGGTCTGTTATTTCATCTTTACCATTTCTGATTGATGAAATTAGAGATTTTACTCTTTTTTTCCTGGTTAGGTTAGCCAAAGGTTTATCTATTTTATTGACCTTTTCAAAAAACCAACTTTTGGATTTATTGATCTGTTGTATAATTTTAAAGCACCAGGCTCCTACACAGATGTTTATACTTTAGGTAATTACACTGCTACAGCCTTCTCAGATTAGCATGCAGGGAAAACACTGGATTACTCAAGTCATCTGCTGAATCTACATTCCCACTCCCTTCATCCAAGTGGCTAGTAGACTGTTGCTTCAATGCTCAGACCTAAGCCGTTTGTCAGACGTAAGGTAATTTAAGGTCACTGTAATTTGGATGGAAAAAATCAGCTTGCTAAAAAGTTTGTAATAAATAACTAAACATCAAGGTTGTCTAGGTGGCGAAGTCCTCTTCTTTTCATTCATACAGTAGATTTCAAGGGACTCATGGTGTCCTTAAGCTACCCTCTAGTCACACAGAATTTTGAATGTGGATTCTAAGACTTAGAGGAGATGGATAGGGTAGAGGCCCTCATAGCTCTGAGAACAGGATCAGACAGGATCAACTACAGACAGTCTTCCCTTGCACTGTACCAAGGACATATAAACACCAGAACCGAACCTTCCCACATGTACTCTCAACCAGAATTTCTCCAGTTGTGGGCCATCAGCCACACTGGTCTATGAAGTTGCTTGTTACTATATACTGTATACAATAAATTAAGTATTGAAATTGAGAAAAAAAATTCAGAGATTCCATAGAGACTTGAAAGAACAATTTTATATCTAATGATAAAAATAAGGAACTTGCATTTTGTATATTTTTTAAGTTTAATTTTTCTTCTACTTTTATTGCATTATAAAAGTGGAAATTTTAAAAACAAAAAGGACCTTTACCATAGTTTGAGAAGTGTAACTCAACACGACAGTTACATGACAGTGTAACTCAATGCACTCACCTCTCATGAGAACACTCAAAGATCACAGACCTCAAAACCATGATGTGCTGATATGTACGAATCCCACCAGCCTGTGTGAGTTAGTAGATACAACACGGGGAGATGGCAGGTGACCTTGTGCCACTTGTGCCAACATTGGATCAAGAGCTAGAACTCAGAATCTCCAAGATGAGAGAAGTTGTCAAATAGCAGAAAACACAAGGCAGAGACGGAGTTCACTGTTACGGACCCCAGATGTGAAGCTCAGTTCTTTGAGCCCCGCAAGCCCCAGGAAACCACAACCCAGGTAACTTGTACCTCTGGAGACACACAGGACCCTTTGAGGAAATGTCATAAGACATAATCAAAGTCATCAGCAGTGACTGCTATGGGGGAAGCTGCATAGATGTGAGCTGCAGGACCATGGGGGCATCAGTGAGCACTCCAACATTCCCTGTCCACAATGTGTCTTGAGGAATGCTGAGCAACTGAGGAAGCTGGGCAAGCTGAGTGTGGGGGATCCCCATAATACACACATGCTCTGTATCAAGTCCAGGAACCTCATTCTCGTAGACTTTCTGAAATGAGTTCATGGGCTTCTCCTTAATCCCCTTGCTTAAGGCATATAGGCCAGTAGAATTTGTATAGATCAGCACATCCCTCTCTGTAATCTTTGAGACTTCTCCTTAGAGGTTTGTGCAAGCTGCCAGGTACAGCAGCACTTCCTCTAGGTGTAGGGGCAACATGGGAGGGGCTGTGGCTTCCAGCAGGTGGTGCATTCACATGCTAAGAAGGAATTGCTTTTGCCTATTCCTACAAGTTTGCAAACCTGAGATGATTCATACCTGTAATCCTAGTATTCTGGGAGGGGAAGGGGGGATTCTTGGAGGTCAGGAGTTGGAGACCAGCCTGAACAAGAGCAAGATCTTTTCTGGAAAGAAAAGAAAAGAAAAGAAAAGAAAAGAAAAGAAAAGAAAGAAAGGAAGGAAGGAAGGAAGGAAGGAAGGAAGGAAGGAAGGAAGGAAGGAAGGAAGGAAGGAAGGAGAGAGAGAGAGAGAGAAAGAAAGAAAGAAAGAAAGAAAGAAAGAAAGAAAGAAAGAAAGAAAGAAAGAAAGAGAGAGAGACGGAGGGAGGGAGGGAGATGGAAAGGGAAAGGAAGAGGAGGGAAGGAATGGAAGGGAAGGGAAGCGAAAGGAAGGGGGTCCCTATAGTCCTAGCTATTTGAGAGGCTGAGGCAGGAGGATTGCTTACACTGTAGCCTGAGTGACAAAACAAGATTTTGTCTCAAAAACAAACTGAAACCAAAGCAAAACAAAACAAAAAGGGTCCCACTGCTCTGGGGCAGAGACTCTGGCTCAGTGAGTACTGGCCCCATATACCAAGGGTGGCATGTTTGAACCCAGCCCTGGCCAAACTGCAACAAAAAATAGCTGGGCATTGTGGTGGGTGCCTGTAGTCCCAGCTACGTGGGAGGCTGAGGCAAGAGAATCGCTTAAGCACAAGCACTGGAAGTTGCTGTGAGCTGTGGGCAACAAAATGTGACTCTGTTTCTAAAAGAAAAAAAGAAAGAAAGAAAGAAAAAAAAATCCACAACTCTGTTAATGTTGGAGGAATACTACATCCTTTAAGTTCAGTAGAACACTTGATTCTACTGCTCTAAAGATAAAGTGCAAATACTTAAACAAGCCATATACTGAGAAACAGTTGAACAGCACACATGCAGACACACGTGCACACAGGCACACAGGCACAGATGCACACACACACATGCTTTCCATCACTAACTTGCCTGCGACTCAAAGCAAGGGGCATTTTATCCTTTGGGCCCTGCAGACCTGACCCAAGGCCACACACCTATGTAGAAGACTCCCAAGGACAGCCTCGCTCTTCTGACCTCAGGCCTCATGCCATTTCTATTTCTCTGATCTACTTTAAAGGTAAACAAATTCTGTACTTATTGTCTCCAACTGAAGGCTGAGATGTCTTAAATTATTTATACCCAGCAAATGCATCCATGTCTCAGATCTTGTGAGAAACCCAAGGAAATGTCATCTTCAGAACCACTTTTTCTTAAAATATTAGAACTTAGTATTGAAGTCTGTGCCTGTGTAAGCAGACCAAATAGCTGATCATAATTACAGATCCATGAAAACAAACTCAGAGTATGCTAAAAGGAAAACAATTTATCCAACAAAGCTACAGGAAGGCACATGGCTGATAGAAAGGGAAGGTTCAATGCTACCCTGAATGTTGGCCTGGGAGAGCCAAACACTTGAATTATTTCCTGAACTACACACCTCTGGAGACTCATTTCTGGGTGGGGATTATGTTAGTATGATCGAGTTAATACAATAAGACATCTAATGCTTGTGTATCCTCAGCTTCTTGTATCCTCAGCTTCTTCCCTATTCTTTCCTTCTCTAACAGAAATTAGCTTTTGATTTCTAGGTCTGACCCTACTATTCACTGCTGCACCAAATTGTTTCCAGCAAGACAATTTTTGACCTCGAAGATTACTAGGGTGGTTGGTCTGCAACAGGAGGATTTGCAGAAGTCTGGGGATCCTGTGACACTGATACTAGAAAAGTAAAGGACTACTGAAGTGGAATGAGGAAGAGCAGGAAAGGCAAGAGCCCAGGCAGGCTGAGGACTGAGAGTGAAAGGAGACCAGCGGCAGGTGTGGAACCGGGGAGGCAGCGTCTGGCCTGAGAGATAGATGGGAAAACATAAAGCGCGGTTATGATGCTCTACCGTGATTATGATTTGAAACCTGGAAATCTGCTCTGATCATTACCCAACGCTTCAAAATAGGTGAGGGGCACGGGAGATGGCAAGTTGAATTAATAAGGCCTTGCCTCACGGGTCCACTCAGGGTTTATTTCTCTAGAAGCCAGTACCTGTGTTTGATGTTGCTATTTAGTGGTTGATAGGAGCCCAGACACAGTGAAATTACATGTTAGAGTTACATGTTACATCCAGTAGAAAAGCTATGCCAAACATTAAGGTTTTAAGGTCTTATTACCCTGTGAAACATAAAACAGTTTTGTATCTAATCAAACTGATGCACACATTTTTTCAAATTCCTGTAAGTTCTCAATTCTTCAAATGCTCTTGCAACCAGCTTTACTATCTCATTTGTATTAATAAATTAATAAAATTGACATGTTCACATTAGATTTGCATCAAGGTCACTTCAACAGAGTTAAAGATGTATAGTTCCTCCACCGTTCTCACTACTCTTTGCTTTTATGTTAAACTCTCAAATTTCTTTTCAATTAATTTTTTTTTCCCTAGCTGCTAAACTACTTTTTTGAACAAACCATTCCACACCTGGCTGAAAAAGCAGGGGGTGGGGGTGGGGTCATCTAGCTGCACATGCAATCTAAGTATTTTTTTCCCCAGCGGCAGCTGTATTTTGGAGTCCTAGAGGTGGAAGCCTGACTTCTGGTCCCCTATCTGCCTGACATTTAGGCCAGGCTTCCTCCCTCAGTTTCCACATCTGCATCATGAAAGGCACAGCCTCAGGGGGTATTTTCCTGACAATCCTGGAGTCTATTTTAGGATGTTCCCTCTGTCCTAGGGCTGTTGTGTGGCAAAAATGTCCTAAAGCTCCCTCAGCCTCCTGTCTTGTTCCACAAACAAGGAAGAAAACACACTTGCAGGTTGAGCTGAGCCACTCTAGACAAACCAGAAGTAGGGCTGTGACAGGACCAGAGAAGAAAGTCACCAGAGGAGGGCGAAACCCATCAGAGTCAACCTTAATGAATACACAGAAAAGCAAAGCAAAATAGCCAAATGCTCTCCCAGTATGCAAATCCTTTAGCACCTTGCAGGTGATTTCATATTCGTATTTGGGAGGAGTGGGGGATGAAAAGAAAAATCATTTCCATTGCCATTCCTGATAAATATCATATTTAGGCACCAATATCAGTGTAAACACATGTGGATCTGCACTCAATTCCAGTCATTTGAAGTGTTTATATCTATTGAATATGTATTATTAAATTAATGCTGATTGAAGTTGGGAGGCAATTTAAATTGAAATGTATTTCATTGTGCTGTAGGTAAAGCTGAGTGTGGGAAGCAAATTATCTGGCAAATTGAACTTGCTGCACTCCAAATACCCATTCCTGGTGAATATTTGATTTCCTGATTATCTGCTTAGCTTCCTTTCCAGCACTGACAGGCTTCTTCCAGAGCTGCCAACCGGGGAGGAACATAGTGTGAGGGAAGGGAGAGGACACAGGGCACATGCCAGGGCCAGGGTGCCTGGCTGGCCCAGGAGCAATCCTTATGGAGCTTTAATAAACTCACACACCATGGATGGAGAGGTGTACATGCCAACCACTTGTGGGTTCCATTTGTAAAGGCAGAGTAGACTTAGTAAAGTTGAGGCGGCATAAAGTACATTCAATTAAGAAGAAACGTGGATTCAAATTGAGGATAAAAAGGGGTGCATGAGTTCGGGGGTACCAGTGCTCAAATAATAGCAGTCCCAATACAGCTTACTCAGAGAAAAACCCGTAGGTTTTGTCCTACAGGACAGGTTCCTGCACACTGCTGAAGTTTCTAGAAATGGCCCCTCTAGCCTACTTTTCCCCATGTCTTCTCACACTACAGGAGGGCACCCCAGCCACACACAGCTTCACTAAGGACTGTTCTCCACAGCCACCCCTGCCAACCACTGCAGAAGCTGCCTGATGGTGCAGGGTAGAAGGTGAAAGACAGCTCTCTAACACCCAGAGCCAGGAAGGCCCAATGCCTTTGTCAGTGTCACAGTGAGAAGAGTTTGCTGTACTGAGGTCCCCTATCCCATAAAGGCACATTTCTCTCTCTCTGGTTTTCATTTCAGATTTGAGAGAGATAATAGTCAACACAATGGTTGTTTTTCACCATGGTGAGAAGAGTTCTCTGCACTGAGCTCCCCTCCCCAATAAACATAGGTTCCTATGATGGGAGAATCAGATTTAAGAGAATCAAAATAATGACCGTGTTCCCACCCCAACCAGAGTGAAAATAATAATGAAAATAATTTAACACACCTATTTTCCATAGAGTTTGCCACATTTTTCCTGACCAGCCAATATGGTGGTTATGTGGGCTCAGCCCAACAATAAATAGGAAATGTAGAGAGGATGGCCATTTCAAGAAAGCCCTATCCAACTTCTTATTTGCTTAGTTAAAAATAGAAGCAGGATTTTCTACTTTGTTGATGGAAATACCTACTAGGGTTTCTGAAGGGGGATTCTAGGTTCTGCCTAATTTGCCTCTATGGTCTTACCATACATTGGGAAGAAAGAGAATGAATCCTACTTCTCCAAAGACTATGTTTGGCTACATTAATAAAGCAGAAAGTAACAACGCTATGAATGGCAACTACACTCTTAAATGTTTTATACAAACTACTCCCATTTAATGCTGACATCTCTCTGAGGTATCCTGTCTTTATCTTTTCATTTTACAGATGAGGAAACTGAGGCAAAGATAAGTAAATTAACCCATCCAGGTTTGTATGACTGGAGTTTTAGTTAAGAGGCTGATTGCTATGTTAGACAACCCTAAAGTCCTAGTGACTTAACGTCCTAAACAAGCATAGTCTCTTCAAAAAATCCAGTTGGAAGGTTCTAGGTCAAGTAAACCCCATCCCAGTTGGGTAGCTTTTTAAAGCAATGATTCAAAGATGCAAGGTTGGGGCAGTTGATGAAGCTAAAGGCTTCAACATGTGGCCTATGAGAGCACCAAAACTTTGCTCTGAGTATGGACCCAACTCCCCAGGTCATGATGTGGTACACATTACTGCCTCCCTCATTTCACTGCCCCACATAAATCATGTAGCTCCATTCAGATGCAAAGGAGCTTGAAGACATGATGTCTGGCTGGGCAGCCACTTCTCAGTCACAACTCACCATTCTCTGGTGACCAGCCACCCTCTCTGTCAGACCCAGACACCATAGAGTGGAGATGGGAAACACAATCCTTTAAAGCCACTGCTGGATCAATTTCTGGTATCAAACTCTATTTTGGGTGCTAGCTTTTTTTTTTTTTTTAAGATATAAAAGTATGTTTCAAAAATAAAACTTCTAAAGAAAAATATCATACATTAATCACATAAATAAGTAAAGGCAGCATGATGAAAGAAAAAGTGATGCTCACACTATGGCAATTGTGATTCAGGCTCCTGGCCAGAGAGTGAACAGGCTGGGGATAATGGGATGCTGGAGAACAGAAGTCCCATCTAAGGAGAAATGCAGCTTCAATATGCTCATATTTTCTTTCCTTTCTTTTTTGGGGGGAAGACAAAGTAGTTAGAAATGTGAAATTTTATGAGAAAGCTCCAGATTTTCAAATGTTAATCAAAGGGAACTAATCTGAGAGCTGGTTCTGCAAAGCATTCTATTTACAGAAGAAATAACATTTGAAAAAAAATGTTTCATTAAAATGAAACTAAGAGATTGGCATTTGTATCCTCAAGTTATCAGGTGAGGAGTTTTCCAGCTAATAGGGATGGACAGCTGGGAGGTGCCTGGAGGTGACTGAACCATGGTACCTCCTTGAAGTCTGCGTTAGCTCTGCTCCGATGCCCACCCTAACCTCCTCCAGACATTCCTTTAAAACTCCTCTCTTTCCCGTGAACCCTAACGCTCAGCCACGTTCTCTTAGCATTCTTCTTTCTTTGCTTCTCTGCCTCTTCTCTGTCCATTAGAGAGATTTTTCCACTCTTTCTGGTCTCAAATGTCGTTCTAAAGATGACTTTTTTAAAAATGCATCTTTCCTCTGCTCTCTGCTATGCCCTAAAACTGCCTTTCCAGGGAATGTCATCTAAATCAAAGTTTTCACCCTGCCCCTCATCACCATGAACGGCATATCTCCATCTCTTTCTGTCGGTCACTTACGGTCACGCTTCTCAACTGACTGCGGAGGGGGGATTTTTCTTTAATTACCATTCTGTCTTAGATTAATATTATGTGGAGCTACTTCTTCATATTTATACTTTGAGCTTTCTGAGAACTAGGAAACTTAAAGGAGGATTTACTGACAAATATTAGAAGCTGGAGATAGTATATTGCTCTGAAGAGACTTAAAGTTTTATCTCTCCTTAAGCCATTGGTTTATGTTCCAGGCTAGCGAAGCGATAGCCCTCACTTGCCTCACCTTCCTGGAGAATATTTATTTATAATCCAGAGTAAAGGTTTATCTCTCTCTGGAGCAGGGGATGGACCAATGCTCCCTCCACACTGTACAAGCTTCAAGTCTCATAATTTCAAGTTTCCTCTTCTGCTCTCATTGTATTGCCTAGAAGAATTGGGGCTCAGAGAACTGAGGTGAGTAATAAATAATCTGTTCTCTGATCCAGAGACCTCATGTTTCCTGTTAGATGATCATGTGCATATGAATGTGACAGGCACATGTGCGAAATGCCATCTGAATAAATTATATGAAACATAAAATATAAAAGCAAAAGCATAAAACACAGAAGCCAAAACTTTACTATTATATTTAACAAACAAGTCACTCTATTAGCCTGCCATAGATATTTCCAATGCTCACTTCCAGTTTACGTGCTCATCTTGTCATGGGTTGTTGTGAACAGTCTGTGGACCTACAAGGATTTATGGATCTTCTTTTGAGTGGCAGTGACTTTTACTATCAGCTGGTTCAGGTTAAAACTTCCGCATTAACCTATTTACAATTCCTTAATGGCGAGAATCTGGGAAGACTTGGAATAATGCCCAGCACATATGTCTGGGCTCAATCATTGTTAGCTATTATTGTAATCCAACTCCACCTTCTCCTTCATCCTTTCTTCATAATGAACTCCCAAGGCTCATTAAATTCATCATTTACTCCATTTTCTGCACTTGTCCCTCCCTCTCCATTGCCACCGCCATGAGCCCAGTTTAGACAGAAGCTCGTTGCCGCACAGCTATAGTAGAATCTAATGAGAAGCAATGGCAGCTCCACAAGTCACAGCTTGGGTAATTGGTTGGATGATCACTGATTCTACCAACAAATATAAGAAACACACTGTGGGAGCCTATTGGGAAATTAAATGTTTATACCTGGAGGCCCATTATATGACTGACTACCTGTGCCCCCCAGGACTATGTCCACCTAGGCTGAGTTATCATGTGCCCTATTTCTGCAAACTCCAATTTCCTTCATCCATAAGGGAACAGAAAAGAGGAACTAAAGGAAGATTCCCTGACTCCTCTGAGGCCACGCGGATAGCCTATGACTGGGGGATAGTAAGATGAACAGGAAAGGAGCATCAGAGAACACCTCCCATCAAGAGCAGGCCAGGTGAGGCTGACCACCTCCTTTGCAAGGACAAAGATGTGTATCTACTGTGTGTTCCCACCTTGTTATTACATGATAAATATATGCTTCTGTCTGACTCACACTAGACAATTCCTGGAGTCATTTCCATTGACTTCGCAGAAATCATTGTACAGAGGACTGTTGCAGCAGAAGCCTCAAGTGGTGAAACTTCCAAGCCAAGGTACCTGGAGTCCCGTGGTACTCCTGATGTATAGGTGAAGTGTTAAAAACCAGAGCAATAGAATAACTCGCTTAGGAGGCTATATACATGGGGTAGGGGAATGGTTAGCTGAAAGTTTTTGTTAGCCCCTTACAGGTACCAGAGGTATATTCAGGTGCAGAAATATATTACAGGCATTTAGAAGTGCAGCCTGGTAGAAAGTTAAGATTTGGAGATAAGAAGGATCAAGGTGGCACCCACGGAGTAATGTCTTGTTATGAGATTGCCAGTTCAAAAGTATTAAAAAAGAAAATATAGTCAAGGACAGATCCTAACAGAGTCCTTATATTTATTTATTTATTTATTTTGCCTTTTCTTTCTTTTTTATTTTTATTGAATCATAGCTGTGTACATTGATATGATCATGGGGCATCATTCACTAGCTTCACAGAGCGTTTGACACACTTTCATCACACTGGTAAACATAGCCTTCCTGGCATTCTCTCAGTTACTGTGTCAGAGTCCTTATATTTAAAGATGAAAGAGCCAGGAGAGGAACATTTATTAGAGATGAAGAAAAGAACCCCGCCAAAGCAAATAATAACCTCAAAGCATCAAAGAAGCTAGTCACAGAAAATATCTTAAGAAGGAAGGGATGTCTACAATGTGTAAGAGAAAAACAAGCATATATAAAGAGATTAAAAAAGAGAATGGAGGTGCAGAACATTACTGAACTTAATTATGAGGCTATCAAAGACCCTTAAGAAAGCAGTTGTAGTAAACAGGGAAAGTCAAGGAGTAACTGGGTGGTGAGACTAACAATTCAAGACAGCACAATTTGAAGATTGTAGTAAGAAGTGATCACTCATTAATTCAAAGTTACATTGTAAATGACCCCCCACTTTCCCAACCCGTCCACTCCTATTGTCAGGCCTGGATATTCGAATGTGACCATTTTTGATGGGCCATCCCTCTTTCTACCTCAGAGTGAGAAAGAGAAGGGAGGGGAGAAAAGAGGAAAGTTTCTTTCCTCCTACTCCCTCCCTTCTTTTATACCAGGCTACTGCTGAAAACCTGAGTGCCTGAGAAAGGCCTTTCCATTGTGACACTATCTAATTCTACGTGCCCCTGTCACACTTGCCCTCAATGACTTTTTTTGTGAATTTTTTGTGAAGTTAACGGACCACCATGACTAGCTGAAATTTTAATTCATTCTTTATAAACTAAATATATCATCTTTAGTTGTCAAGGACATAAAGCAGG
Source organism: Nycticebus coucang (assembly GCF_027406575.1). Taxonomy (NCBI): domain Eukaryota; kingdom Metazoa; phylum Chordata; class Mammalia; order Primates; family Lorisidae; genus Nycticebus; species Nycticebus coucang. The sequence goes on from NC_069787.1 coordinate 51,734,943, forward strand.
ATTTCATCTTGTATATTTATTGACAAAATGAGTAATTATTATTCATTCCAGGTAAAAATTGTATTTGGGGTCTTTGGGAAATTGACAAAAAAATGGCAATAACCGGCAAGTACTTCAGTTTTCTAAAGACCAGTGGCATCTACTTGCTTAATGGAGTCAGTCAGTTAAATTCTTTTAGACAGTCTTTCCACATGGGTACTGAATGATTGTTCAACTGAGTCAAAATAGCCAGTTCTAATCTAACGAACATCGATTTTTTTTTTTGCCTTTTTCCCCCTTCCCAGGTTTTTGTGGCTTTTTCCACATTACATAAAAGATGTACACAAAAGCATAAAAGATTTACACAAAAGCAAAATTTTAGCAGACCTCATAAACAAATTGATTAAAAATGGCCACCAATTCTGAAGAAAATGAGATTTTATAATAATATCCAGCATAAGTACTCAACAAGGGTTAGCCCTTATTATAATCATTCTTGTGATTCTTTTCTTGATTGCCAGCTTATACCTAATTAACAGCTAATTTTCTAAATAGATATTTAGACATTTTAAGGCTAAATTATCTTGATAACATCTTTTTCTGAAGCCAACAACCTCCCCCAAAGCCTTATGCTGGCTTCCAAATTAGGATGCATTACATTCAGAAACTTTCTTTTGTCTCCACAGACTCCAGCCTCCATGGTTGATGGAGTATTTCATTATGTTGCCAGAAGTTCTTCACAAGAAGTGAGAGAAAAAGGAAGAAGATGACACCTTAGGAAATAATTGAAATAAGAAATATCACCTTGTGTCTAGCGTCAGTGAGCTTATCCCCAGCCTTGACTGGAAAGCAGACAGTGGAAGTAAAATGGCACTTACAAAAAAATACTGATCCTGTACATGAACAAACCCATCTTTCACTAATATTTGATTTGTTTTGTTCCTGTATTGATCACCATGACATGGCTGTCACCTGACTGAGTCCCACATCTTCCATCACGGGCAATTTCCTTACAGAATTACTTTTCTGAAAGGGCTGGACCTTGCAGCAACCTTGTCAGCCTGTCGATAGCATTTGGTAGGGACTATTCAATAGTTTACTAGGCCAGACTGTTGGTACAATTTGAAAAGTCCCTGTTCACCGTTCCTGCTTCTTGAGGCCAACAGCCCAGAGTGGAAGCATCGTGACTAGACCATGGATGGCACAAACACCAGGTTACATAAGTCGATACCCTCTCAGTTCAGTATGTCCTGAAAATGGGGATCCATTAATCACTTTATCAAGTGATCCTTTGATCACTTAATTCTTTGATTTTAGAGAAATTGTCACATCTACATTTGTAAAGCACCATCAGAAAAGTTTGCTAGCTTCAATGTTAAAACAACATCTGTATGTTCTATTCTCACTGAATGAGAAGGAATCATCAGAACAAGAACTAGGATGTAAAGGACAAAAATCTGCGGAAGATGGCCCTGCTTCTTCAAGTTGGTTCTACCCCTCAGCAAGTCTGCACAAGGCTGAGAGTAAGTGGACTTATTTCAAGTAGGCACTTCATGGCAGTATTTCTGATTATGTATTATTTCTCCCATCATAGAAGTTCTAATACAAGATTAGACATTTTTTACTCTCTTCCCATCAAAAATCCGAGTCCCCACTGTAGCAGCCCATACAGCCTATGGCTAGGAGGTGTGAGAGTTTAAGAAACACCTGTAGCTCAATAATGGACCACCTTGATGAAAAGGCCATGGGGAGGGATTTAGCTCTCCTAACAAGCATGAGAGAGCTCATGAGATAAGAGTATTAATGAATTGGCAGTCTCTACACCTGTGGTGTTGAGAGGCATAGATCAGCCTTATATTGGGCTGGAGGAGAAGGCAGTCTGGAGCGTGCACATTCTACCACAGACCCGCTTACTCTCTCTTTCTGTTGCTTCTCCTGCCTGCAGAAGGCCAGCATGGTGTGGCTCCCCTGAAGATCACTAAGCTCTGCTAAAAACTAAGATCTATTCTAAGACTACTTCACTCTCAAAGACTATCTCTCTATCTCTCTCTTCTGCTAAGGTAAATAGCCCTCAGGCACCTAAGAGCAATTGTTCCTGAGTGAGATAGCAGCTTAGTTCACAACCTGAACCTGGGAACTGGAACAGGGCCTTTACCAGTGGCAATGACACTGAACCCCTCAAGTCTGAGCAGACTCACAATCCTGCAACTGATAATATAGTACAATGAAGTGACAACATGGACCAGGCTGTGCAGCTTCTACCTCAGTCACTGGAATTCTGTCCTGGGGCCCTGAGCTTCTTAGTAAGAAGTACAGTTACCCATGCCCTACCATGCTGTGGGGAAGCCCAAGTGACTGATGGAGCCACATTCAGGCGTTGTGTTTAATCATCCCAGCTGAGCTCAGCTGTTGAGTCATCCCTGATCAGCTATGTGAATGACAAAACTTCTAGATGATTCCAGCTCCAAGCCTGCCCAGTTGAGGTTCCAGACATGGTGGAACAGGAGCCAGTCATTCCTATTACACTCTTTTCAAATTCCTGACCATCCTTTGTGAGCATAAATGGTTATTTCAGGCCACTAAATGTTAGAGTGATTTTCTATACAGAAATAATTGCAATATGAATTCTATCCCAATTTAAAAGTGCAGATAAAGGAAAAATGTTTTTTGTTTGTTTGTTTGTTTCTGTCCATGGGCTTACAGAATCTTCCCTTTCCATTGTGGCACACTGAACACATCTACCATCTCAAGGATAGATGGTGGCTAGGATAGGGGGTGGGAAAAGAGATAAAAGGGAACAGAAAGACACTTTTCACTCACTCAGAAATAAAATTTCTTATGGATATTCAGAAGAATCATTGAAAGAGAGCTAAAGTACTGTGGGTCATTGGTGGAGGATACAGTATATGGCATTTTACAGTTGTACAAAATTAAGAAAGTATCCCAAAGGAATAGTATTTTCTCTGAAACTCTGCTGAGATTTCTTATTTTGAGCTGAAACCTGCTTTCCACACCAACTTTTCAATCAGAAATTCACTTTCATATTTGCATAGATTATGGGTGCATGAATTGCTACACAATATTGATCGACCTCATAAAATATTACCCATCTGTTACAAAGCCATGATGGAAAGTCATGAAAACCAGTTTTCCACTTGCTATGTTTCCTATGCAAAGTACCTGGCTTGTCTATGAATTAAGTCTCAACAGGACAGGGGTAGAACAATCATGTACTAATTTGGATTATGTCACTGCCCTGCTGAAAAGTCTTCTGAGATGTCTCTCTGCCTAATTACTACTGTATAAATCTTGTGTCTTACTGTTGTTGGCATTTTATAATCTTCCCCTGACTTGTCCAGTCCAGGTTTTCATTCTGTTTTACTGATTAAAAAAAACAAACAAACAAAAAAACAGATGCTATTTTCAGGACAACCCTGGTGAATAGTGAAAGAGATCCCTGCCCAGATCAAGCTGGCATTTTAGTGGAAAGTGACAGATTCTCAGTACATAAGATATTTTATAATCTCAATTAGTGCCACAGAAAAAAATGATGGAATGGATGGAATTATTGGTGAAGGTAAACAGGAAAGTTCTTGTGGAGAGTGGGCTGTGAGATGGTAGGGCCCTCACAGCCTAGGAAACATTCAGGGAATGTACCCCAACTGCTTCTCCTCCGTTCCCCAAACAGCCATATTCCTTTCTTCACGCTCCCTCTGCCAGAAGTCAGGTAGCTCTTTGTCTTGTTAACTATTCAGAGATCCCCATAGTGTTTCTCTTCTCTCTCCTTTTCATATGCTAACAAAGTAGTAACCACTAAGTCACATAGCCCTTCCTTTGTTTTGTTGACTATGCTGGGATCCTCAGGATCTTTCCCTTATTGCTTCTTCTCATATGTTAACGAAGTTGAGTAGAAACCATTAACAAGATGATTTATTTTTGTTAAAGTCATTTACATTTTCATATTGTACTAGAAGACAAAAACTATGTCTTTTGTTTATGCAATTTCCTCAGATTGTCTGTGCTACTTCCCCCTGGACAACACCATACAGATACTATAAAATAAAGCTGATTTTGTGCTTTGGTGCGGGCTGCAGCCGTCAGCTCAGTCCATCCTCCTGATCCCATCTTTTGTATCTGTGTCTTCTCCTGTGCTGTATTTTTCTCAGTCCCCACCAATTCCACTTTGGTTTGCTCCCCTTCCTTGCACTGGTTTATGATGAGTTCTGAAGTAGTAAGTGGGTTTTTCAAATTCTCTCTCTCTCTCTCTCCTTTTTTGGCAGTTTTGGCTGGGTTTGGGCTTGAACCCACCACCCCCAGTGTATGGGGCTGGCACCCTATTCCTTGAGTCACAGGTGCCACCTGGTTTTTCAAATTCTTATGAAGGAAAATTTCAAGATTCAAGAAAACAGGACATTTTACCATACATGTTTCTAAACATATTTTAATGTTATTAAAAATTTTAAAGTAATTTACAGATATTTTATTCCTCAAATAATTCTGTAATCTTAGAAGTCAAGGGCATTTCCCTACACAACCACAGTCCTGTAAACACAGCAGACACAACTGATAATTTCTAAATGTTAGATTCCTATACCATATTCAATCCAATTGTTACCAAAGGTGTTTTTTTTTTTTTTTTTTTTTTTTTTGCAGGGGGGATTCATTGAGGGTACAAGAAACCAGGTTACACTGATTGCATTTGTTAGGTAAAGTCTCTCTTACAATTGTGTCTTGCCCCCAAAAGGTGTCTCACACACCAAGACCCCCACCTTCTCCCTCCTTCCCTCTCTGCTCTTACTTCTCCCACCCCCTCCCTCCTTCTCTCTCTCTCTGCTCTCCATTACCCCTACCCCCATGTCATTAATTGTCATTAATTCTCCTCATATCAAAATTGAATACATAGGATTCATGCTTCTCCATTCTTGTGATGCTTTACTAAAAATAGTGTTTTCCGCTTCCATCCAGGTTAATACAAAGACTGTAAAGTCTTCATTTTGTTTTAACGGCTAAATAGTATTCCATGCTATACATATACCACAGCTTGTTAATCTATTCCTGGGTTGGGGGGCATTTAGGCTATCTCCACATTTTGGCGATTGTAAATTGAATTGCAATAAACAGTCTAGTGCAAGTGTCCTTATGATAAAAGGATTTTTTCCTTCTGGGAAAATGACCAGTAATAGGGTTGCAGGATCAAATGGGAGGTCTAACTTGAGTTCTTTGAGATTTCTCCATACTTCCTTGTATTAGTTTGCACTCCCACCAGCCGTGTAAAAATTTTCCTTTCTCTCCACATCTGTGCCAGCATCTGCAGTTTTGAGATTTTGTGATGTATGGGCCATTCTTGCTGGGGTTAGATGATATCCCAGGGTGGTTTTGATTTGCATTTCTTTAATAATTAGGGATGATGAATATTTTTTCATATGTTTGCTAGCCATTCATCTGTCTTCTTTAGAGAAGGTTGTATTCATCTCTCTTGCTCATTGATATATGGGATTGTTGGCTTTTTTCATGTGGATTAATTTGAGTTCTCTATAGATCCTAGATATCAAGCTTTTATCTGATTCAAAATATGCAAATATCCTTTCCCACTATGTAGGTTGTCTATTTACTTTGGTTATTGTCTCCTCAGCTGTACTGAAGGTTTTCAGGTTTATTAAGTCCCATTTGTTTATTTTTGTTGTTATTGCAATTGCTATAGCAGTCTTCTTTATAAAGTCCTTCTCCAGGCCAATATCTTTCAGTGTTTTTCCAATGTTTCTTTGAATATTTTTATCCTTTCATGCCTTAAATTTCAGTCCTTTTCCATCTTGAATCAATATTTGTGAGTGGAGAAAGGTGCTGGTCCAGTTTCACTCATTTACACGTGGATATCCAGTTCTCCCAGCAACATTTATTGAATAGTGAGTCTTTTCCCCAGTGTATGTTCTTGTTTGATTTATCAAAGATTTAGTGGCTGTAAGATGTTAGTTTTATTTACTGGTTTTATGTTCAATTCCAAATCTCTGTCTTTATTTTTGTGCCAGTACTATGTAGTCGTGACCACTATGGCCCCAAAGGCTTTGTTTTTATTAGTAAGAACTGCCTTAGCAACACATGGCTTTTTCTGGTTCCATACAACATGCAGAATCATATTTTCCAAGTCTTGAAAGCATGATGTTGGTATTTGAATAGGGATGGCATTGAATTGGTAGATTGCTTTGGAAAGTATAAACATTTTAACAATGTTGATTCTTCATAGCCATGAGCATGGTAGGTTCTTTCATTTGTTAATATCCTCTGCTATTTCCTTTCTTAGGGTTTCATAATTTTTATGTAGAGGTCCTTCACCTCTTTTTTTAGATATATTTCTAGCTATTTCATTTTCTTTGAAGGTATGGTGAAGGAAGTTGTGTCCTTAATTAGCCTCTCATCTTGGCTGTTATTGGCATATACAAAGGCTATTGACTTGTGTACATTGATTTTATATCCTGAAACAGTACTGTATTTTTTGATGACTTCCAGGATTCTTGTGGTTCAGTCTCTGAAGTCCTCTAAGTATAAGATCATATCATCAGCAAACAGGGAGAATTTGACCTCCTCTGCTCCCATTTGGATACCCTTTATTTCCTTGTCTTGCCAATTGTATTGGCTAGAACTTTCAGCACTATGTTAAATAGAAATGGTGACAGAGGCAACCTTGTCTGGTTTCAGTTCTAAGAGGAAAAGCTTTCAGTTTTACTCCATTCAATAAAATATTAGCTGTGGCTTTGTCATAGATAGCTTCAATCAGTTTAAGAAATATGCCACTTGTGCCTATATACTTCAGTGTTCTAATTAGAAAAGGATGCTAAAACTTATTGAATGTTTTTTCTCCATCTATTGAGAGCATCATGTGATCTTTATTTTTGCTTCTGTTGATATGGTGAATAATGTTTATGGACTTGTGTATGTTAAACCAGCCTTGCATCCCTGGGATGAAACCTACTTGATCATGATATATGACTTTTTTGATAAACTGTAATCTATGGCTAGAATTTTATTGAGAATTTATGCCCATATTCATTAATGAAATTGGTCTGAAGTTCTCCTTTTTAGTTGGGTCTTTTCCTGTATCAGGGTGATGTTTGCTTCATAGAACGTGTTGGGGAAGATTCCTTCCTCCTCAATTTTTTGGAATAATTTCTGCAGTATAGGAATACACTCTTTGAAGGTTTGATAGAATTCTGGTGTGAAGACATCCAGAACAGGGCATTTTTTTGTTTGAAGCTTTTTTATTATTTCTTTGATCTCAGTGCTTCAAATTAGTCTGTTCAGGAAATTTATTTCTTCCTGGCTAAATCTAGGGAGAGGGTGTGATTCCACATATAGATCCATTTCCTTCACATTGTCAAATTTCTGGCATTGAGTTTCTGGTAGTATTCAGAGAAGATCTCTTGTATCTCTGTGGCATCAGTTGTTATTTCCCTTTTGTCATTTATGATGGAGGTTAATAGAGATTTTACTTTTCTATTTCTAGTTAGTATGGCTAAAGGTTTATCTATTTATTTTTTCAAAAAAAAAAAAAGAACTCCTTTTTTTTTTTTTTTTTTTGTAGAGACAGAGTCTCACTTTATGACCCTCGGTAGAGTGCCGTGGCCTCACACAGCTCACAGCAACCTCCAACTCCTGGGCTTAAGCGATTCTCTTGCCTCAGCCTCCCGAGTAGCTGGGACTACAGGCACCCGCCACAACGCCCGGCTATTTTTCTGTTGCAGTTTGGCTGGGGCCGGGTTTGAACCCGTCACCCTCGGTATATGGGGCTGGCGCCTTACCGACTGAGCCACAGGCGCTGCCCAGAAGAACTCCTTGTTTCATTAATTTTCTGAATGATTCCTTTGTTTCCAATTTCATTAATCTCTGATTTAATTTATTTTTTTCTTTTTCATTTTATTGTTTTTTTATTAAATCATAAAACACAAAGATCATGTATACATTAAAGCATTTATGGGGTACAATGTGCTGCTTTCATATAGAATTAGGAATGCTTACATTGCACTAGTTAATATATACCTCATCTCATTTACTTAATTATGGTGTTAAGACATTTATACCCTATACTTAATAGATCCAACATGTACTCTTGCAATATGCCCCATAGCTGTGATCCAACTGTTTACCCTCCCTTGATCTGACCTCCCCCATCCACTTCCAGCCCCTCCTCCTCTCTCCTTCATCCTGGGCCATAGTTGTGATCTGTTCTTCATATGAAAGTGTGACTGACTGTAAATTGGCTTCATAATAGCACTGAGTCCATTGGGTATTTTTTCTTCCATTTTTGAGATAATTTACTAAGTAGGATATGTTCCAACTACATCCATGTAAATGTAAAAGAGATAAAGTCCCCATCTTTTTTAAGGCTGCATAATATTCCATGGTATACATATACCACAATTTATTAATCCATTCATGGGTCGATGGGTACTTGGGCTTCTTTCATGACTTGGCTATTATGAATTGAGCTGCAATGAACAATCTGTTGCAAATATTTTTGTTGCAAAGTGATTTTTATTCTTTTGCACCTAGTAGAGGAATCACAGGATCCTCTAAACAAAACAACTAAACAAAACAAACAATCAAAATAACTCCAAGCACCAAAGCTTAGCTGAGCATTCCTGGTTGGTAATATTCATACATTAGTGCTAGAAGGATACTATAATATCACAAAAAAGTGGAAGCTTTGCATTGTAATATCTTCCAGACTCTGGACAACGTGGCTTTTCCTTTGACTAGTTAATCTTTATCTTTCCTCTGTAGTAAACTATAACCACCAATATACTAGCAAGTCCTTCTAGCAAGTTATCAAACCTGAGGGTGTTGTAGAGGAGATTGCTCTTTCTAGCTTTGTACTCATATGAACCTCTTTATACTTTGTGTAAGAAATGAGAGAAGTCTCATACAGAAACTGTTCCCTCACCTTTGCATTTGGGCTAACTCCAAGCAGCCATGTACTAGATATATGACCTTAAACAAGTGATTCCTCTGTGCCCCCATGACCCGACTTTGACATAGGGATACACGATACGGTCTTTGTGAGGATTAAATGAGTTGATACAGGTAAGCACTCAAAAAAGTGCAGGGGGCATACCAAGTAAGCTCTAATCATGTATACTTAAGAGATATTACCAAGGGAGCAAAAATGGTTCTTGGAGGCAAAAAAAGATTATTCCTCTTATGTATAAAGCACAGACATACAGTACATAAACAGGTACATGGCAGATATGTGGTATTAAAATTTTCCAGGCATGGTGGCACACTCTATAGTGCCAGCTATAAAGGAGGCTGAGGAAAGAGGCTTGCTTGAGGCTGAGTTCAAGGCCAGCCTTGGAAACATAATGAGGCCATATCAATTTTTAAAAAAATTATAAAGCAGTGGTTCTCAACCTTCTTAATGCCACAACCCTTTAATACAGTTCCTCATGTTGTGGTGACCCCCAACCATAAAATTATTTTCATCGCTACTTCATAACTGTAATTTTGCTACTGTTATGAATTGTAATATAAATATCTGATATGGTCTTAGGCAACCCCTGTGAAAGGGTTGTTCAACCCCCAAAGGGGTTGCAATCCACAGGTTGAGAACCACTGTTATAAAGGGAGTTCAAAGAGATTAGAAAAATTCTAAAAAGGTTCAGCCACTAAAGAAAAATGAAAAATGAAAAAAAAAAAAAAAAAGGTTAGAAAACACAGCCCAAAAAGGTGATGGTGGTTACCAATAGAAGCCAGCTATTCCAAATGGCTTAAATACAGAAATGAGCTATTTCTGTGACTTGCGGGGGGATTCCCAGTCTAAGGGCTGGTGGGTCCTATTGTTTCCCAAAACTCTCACCCACCCTGACCCCTTCCCAGGCTGCGGGGCTGTACTCTGGCTGGATGTTCTCAGCTGGAGGACGAGCTTCCTGCCTCTTCCAACATGATGTTCATTTATACACAGCCAAGAATTGGGGACCTGGTCCCTCCTGCCCACCCTTGTTTGGCATATAATTAAGACAAAATCATTCCAATGTCTAGGGTGAAAGAATTTTATTTCTATCCTCATTGAAAGCTATTTTGAAATGGATGGATGTGTAAAAAAAAGTGCAATGCAAATTAACCCCAGAATGACAGATTTTTTTCCTGTAATTCTGAGAAGGGGACACATGAAAGTGTCTATCTGCATCCAGTTTGGGTTAGACAGAGAAAAAGCTTATCAGAAGCTTATTACTCATCTCTCAACCTGCACGAGGAGTCACTGTGATTTGAATCAATGACGATCGTCAATTCTGTGAATCCAGTGTTGAGTGTACTTCATTGAGAAAAGGAGAAATGTCTCTGCTTGGCTTCCTCGTGCACTGTGCCGTCTGGACTACTAGAATAGAAATGGAAAAAATAGAACAGCCCCTCATTCTATCAACTGGGAACTCAGTCACATGTTTCTTAAACTCAAAACTTGAGCACCATTAGGCTAAGGTGAAAGGAACCAGCCTGACAGCTCACTATATTGTAGGATCCAGCCATCCCTTCATGACCACCTGCTCTAGGCCAAGGGCCTTGTGGATTCTCTCCCCTTGCTGAGTCCTTTGAACCAGCCCTTTTCACGGAGAAGGTCATTGTCTCAGCCTGAAAGCAGCAGGGCCAGGGTTGAATACATGTTGTCCAGGTTAGTAAAGCATCACAAGAATGGAGAAGCATGAATCCTATGTACTCAATTTTGATATGAGGACAATTAATGACAATTATGGTTATGGGGGGGGAAACAGAAAGAGGGAAGGAGGGAGGCCTTGGTGTGTGTCACACTTTATGGGGGCAAGACATGATTGCAAGAGGGACTTTACCTAACAATTGCAATCAGTGTAACCTTATTGTACCCTCAATGAATCCCCAACAATAAAAAAAAAAGAAATTTCAAATTGTATATAAAACCAGCACCTTGTACCCCATGATTGCATTAATGTACATAGCTATGATTTAATTAAAAAAAAAAAAAAAGATTGCAAGCCTCTCAGTTTCAAGGGACTAAACAGGGTCCATCCAAAAATATAATGCTTGGGCTCACCACACAAAAACGTCCAGTAGTAAAGTGTGTCAGGCATGGCGGGATCTAATGGTTCAAACAGTACAGTCAGGACCCTCTCTTCTCTCTTCCCATCTCTTCCTGTCAGCTCCGTTTTTTTCTCTTGATGGGCTTTGTTCTTCAGGAAGACCCTGCCCCTTCAGTGGTTTCAGGACTCCAAAGTCTAGCCCCCACAGCCCACTATCTTCAGCGCCTGCTAAGAGAGGTTTTGTTCCTCTATCTTTCCACTAGTGTCTAAGGCAGCCCCAGGACTGAATCTCCTTTAGGCACTCATGCCTGGAGGAGCCAGGTTTGCAAATGTTATTAATTGAGTGTCTGAAGATAAGCCTCACACGTGGGTCCGCTAGTCAGGTCCCAAGGCTGTGGTCTCGAACTGTGATCCTTTGAGCACCTGCTTCTGAACACTCTGGAGAGACTATTGGAGAGCAGATTCCACCCTGAGCAACAAAGCAAGGTGCCATTTTTGTGCCCAGATCTCAAAATCCCCCACAAAGACCACCAGGGAGCAGAGTCCGATGTAAAAGCAAAAGGGCCTTTTATTGCAAGCTTGAACTTGAGCTCCCAGGGACTCCACTGCAACGGATCTGAGCCAGGAGCCCCGAGCTCTGGAACTGGGGGTTCTTATGGTCCCACGCAGCAGATGGGCATGTACAGCTTGAAATAAAGGGGGCACTTCTGGATTGGTTAGGTGGGGGGTCCCTGATTGGTGGGCAGTTGTCTCATGATTTTGGGGGAATTGCCTGGGCTTGTACTGAGTGAAATGGCAGGGAAAGCGAAACTTAACTCTTAAAATGGTGCTGGTCTGGTTCTTTCACCATCTCTACGAAAAGAAAATACAAAACAATCAGCTGGGTGTTGTGGTTGAGTCTGTGGGAGGCTAAGGTGGGAGGATGGAGGCTGCGGTGAGCTGTGATAGTGCAGCTGCAATCCAGGCTGGGCGACAGAGGGAGATCATGTCTCTAAATAAATAAATAGAGCATAGCTGTGTACATTAGTGCAATCAAGGGGTACAATGTGCTGGTTTCATACACAATCTGATTTAACAATAAAAAAAAGAAAACAGGTGCACAGCCTATAGACACATGAAAAAATGCTCATCATCCTTAATCATCAGAGAAATGCAAATCAAAACCACTTTGAGATATCACCTAACTCAAGTAAGATTAGCCCACATCACAAAATTCCAATACTACAGATGTTGATGTGGATGTGGTGAGAAGGGAACACTTCTACACTGCTCATGGGAATGCAAGCTAATACCATCTTTTTGGAAAGAAGTTTGGAGAACATTCAAGGAACTAAAAGTAGACCTACCATTGGATGCTGCAACTTCTCTACTAGGTATATACCCAGATGATCAAAAATTATTTTACAACAAAAACATCTGCACCAGAATGTTTATTGCAGCCCAATTCATAATAGTCAAGACATGGAAATAGCCCAAGTGCCCATTGACCTATGAATGGATTAAAAAATTGTGATATGTACACCATGAAATACTATGCAGCCATAAAAAGATGGAGACTTCATATCTTTTATATTTACCTGGACAGAGCTGGAACATACTCTTCTTAGTAAAGTATCACAAGAATGGAAAAATAAATAAATAAATAAATAGAGCAGCACCTGTGGCTCAAGGAGTAGGGCGCTGGCCCCCTATATCAGGGGTGGCAGGTTCAAGCCTGGCCCCGGCCAAAACTGAAAAAAAAAAAAAAAAAAAACTAAATAAAAAATAAATAAATAAATAGAAATGGGTAGAGGCAGATTCTGATTTTGCGCCATATCCAGGAAGGGTTTAGCCATCTCCAGGGGCCCCTTATCTCAGTTTGAGAACCACTGCCTCTGGGACCACGGGGCTGTACTGCTAGGTCCCTCTGGAGGAAGGTGCTCCCATGGCCAAGAAGGAGCTGAGGACCGAGCCATCACAAACACAGAGGGGTCACCATCAACACACATTAACTGCAGAACAAAAGCACACAAACCTTAAGGAGAATCCATCTCAGAGAGTCAGATGGGTCCCTCTGTAGGAACGGAGAAGAGCCTGGACGTCTGAACACACAGCGTCTCTCACAGTTCAGCTGAGCTGTCCAGTTTGCCCTGCCCTTCCCCTGGCAGGAATGGCTGTCACCCCTCCCCCCTCATCTTTTGGACAATAGACAGGTTGGGGTTATGTGTCAAAACTTCTTTTATGCATGAATTGTCCCTTAAACCTTCTGGAACAACCCATTGGGATCACAATTTACAATTTTAATTATATAATGACAGGCGCAATGAGCCCAGGTCAGTGTGGGGTCCTCACTAGGGGCTCTTCACTGTCTGTTCCGACTGGGGAACAGTCCCCAGCTAACCTGGTTCCTACTCCCCACCCTTAGCCACACCCCTTAGTCTTCCCTCCCACCAAGGAGAGAAGCTGGGGACCAGGGTTGTAGGTCTTCTCCCGGGCCCAGCCTCTCCAGCACTACCTGGCTGGGAAAGAAGCTGGAGGCCAGAAAGAAAAATCTCCCCCTCCCAGACAGAAGGAGAGAAGCTGGGGTCTGAGGCAGCACTTCTGTCCCCGCAAGCAGAGCAGCCCGGACAGGGGTCAGGCCCTGCCTGGCAGGAGCCGAGCAGCAGTGGCAGAGCTGCCTGAGTGCAGCCACCACGGGGCCCTAGGGGCCTGCTCAGTGCACACCCCTCCCAACATGCTCCCCCAGAGAGACACCAACCCTGACAATCTTGGAGGATTGGAGTGAAGATACATCTTTTGTCGTTGCTCCAAGCTCCTCAAGCTCCTTGGTCCCCACAGGGAGGTTATAGGTGCAAGGTGCCTGCGGTGAAGTCCAGGGGCCCAAGGGCCATCAGAGGGACAGTTTGATGTGCTCTTGCTCAGGAATGGGATGGAATTCTCAGCCAACAGAAGCTTCACATGGAACTGTCCAGAGTCTGGAAGATAACCTAACCAGGAGGTTAAGACTCTTCATAACAAGGAAATGGAACCTCTGGAATGCGGGGAAACTGATGGTTTACTAATATTCCTTCCCAGCTACATAATAACATGGGAGTATGGTCTGGTGGGGCACCCATCAATGCCCCAACTACACAGAAGGATGACAGGGGTCCACCAACGGTTTTTATGACTGAAAAAGTGACTCCCATATCAATTAGAAAGAAATTTTGCTTGCCAGTCCACATCCAGGTTTCCCCAGGGTTCTTCAAGTGTGATGTGGATGGTGTGGGCGGAGTCCATGTCAAAACAGGATCCTTTCAGCTCTGGTCATTCATGGCTATGGCAGCCAGGGTGTAGGCTCCACTTGGGCTCCCTTATGGTTGAGGGATAGTCCTGTGCCAAATGGCGTGGTTGTCCACACTTGGGACAGGGCCACCTGGGTTTTGTGGCTTTTCCCACCTTACCATTGACCCTTCTGGGGCTGGCTCAACACCCTCTCTTAAAGTGTCCAGGCTTCCCACATTGACAGGTCTTTCCTCTATCCCCAGGGCACCTGAGAGTGGTGGGGAGAACATTGTGGCAATAGCTCCTCCAATAATCTGGCCTTTTTGTGCTCCCTCTGTGTTACCTCCATACCCTGGTGCTTGCAGACCATAGAGGCCACTGCCAGTGGCTGGGCCGTGTCTGTCTGGGGTCCCAAGCCCAAAGTCCAGAGTTTCCCAGGGATTATCAGAGTCAGAGTTGTTAATGAAGGAAGTGTTTATCACTATTTCCACCTCTGGAGTCCATGTTGGTATACTTTTTTTTTTTTTTTTTTTTTTTAATTTGGCCGGGGCTGGGTTTGAACCCACCACCTCCGGCATATGGGACCAGCGCCCTACCCGCTGAGCCACAGGCGCCGCCCCATGTTGGTATACTTTTTAACAACTTCAGTGATTCTCTAAATATTGCTGGGCTGTCTCCCCTTCCCGGAATCACGTCTGTTAATTTGGAAAAGTTGACTGGTTTTACCTGAATAGCTTTCCTGTCCCCTATAATACACACTACCGTGTGGTTGTGGAGCTGGGATCCTCTTTGCTGCAGTTAGTGATTCCATCTTGAACCCCCCTGAGGAACTGTTTGATTTCCAGATGGGAACTGTTGATTTCGGGAGGAAAGTTGTCTCCACAGACCTAACCAGCTGCCCCAATCCTGTTTCTCTCATCTAGTGAATAGCAATGTGAGGGACAGACCTACATATCCCTCCAGGTGAAAGTGAAAACAATAGCCAGCTATTCGAATTCCTGTGTGAATCTCCCAAGGTCAGCAGGAAACCCTTATCTTCTCACATTTTGAGATTCCCCATGAGAATGGAACGTGAGCCCTTACAGACTGTCCTATGGGTTGTTCCTGCAAAGGACATATAGAAGAAAAGTTAGGATCCAGAAAGGGGGAGAAAAAGAAGGGGTTGGATCTTATGCTGGTGGGGCTGAGCCTCCTCGGGGGCTGAAGCAACAACCACAGTACGCCTCCCTGTGTTTGCCTGATATCT
Organism: Nycticebus coucang; assembly: GCF_027406575.1. NCBI lineage: Eukaryota > Metazoa > Chordata > Mammalia > Primates > Lorisidae > Nycticebus > Nycticebus coucang. Next base: position 51,750,450 of record NC_069787.1, read on the forward strand.
GCCCCCAAAGTCTGAGGCCTGTCCTCAAAGAGGCATTCAGACCTCTTTCTGTTCCCCTAAGCCAACACTTTTCCACACAAGATTCATAATATCGAAGACTGTCCCGCAGAGAAGTAACAGAGGGAACCTCTGACCAATTTCCTTCTCTTCTATAGGAAAATATTTTATTGCAGGCTGGTGTTTGTATTAAGGCTCCCATTCTCAAGCCAAGATTTTTCATCCAGCAGCTGGTACTGGGGCCCGGCGGTGTTGCAGAGACACACTATTTCCGTTCTGTACAAGTTACTGCGTATGAAGGTCTTCCAACTCTTATCAGGCATCTGAGGGGAGAATTGGTGGGGAATGAAGATTTGTGTACCATGGTTTGTATCAGGACAAAATGAAGAGTAGGCTCCCTGCCAGACAGGTGTCCCTGTGATGGGGAGGACCAGAGTCAACGGGAAGTGGCTTCATCAAGCCCTACCCTACTTTCTCTGTTATTTGTGGCTGCGGTGCCTTCCCAAAGTCCTACCTATGCCTCCCTCCTGTCCATCCCAGGGGTTGTCCCTGACTGCAGGGGTGTGGCAGTCCAACCCCTCGCAGCCGTCCCCCTTGCTCCCATGCCCTGAACAAACACGGAGAGTCCTTAGTCTTGGCTCCCAATTCACCCTCTGGTCTCTCTCAGGAGGGATTCTCAGGCCAGGATGTCTCCAGATGAGGAGGCACAGTGACCCTAGTCCATCCTCATGTCCTTGGATTCTAAGCAATCTACCACCTCTTCAACCTTTTAATTATGATGAACCACATTGCAAGGCCAGAAAAAATTTCTACTTAATAATTCTGAGGCCAATTATAGAGAATGACAACTCTATCCACATTCCCCAGCCTTCCCATGCTGTGTCAGAACTGGCCATTCCCAGTAACCTCTGAGTTTGTCAGACAGCACTTTGTAACTGTTTTTCAAAGCAGGCAGGAAATGAGAGACTTTAACAAACGTTTCATTTTCCCACACACATTCCTTTCTACATTTCCTTTCACAAACCTTATTACAACTTACACAGGTCATCAGCAATGTCCCTGGACTTTGTGCTCTCATCACAAACTTTCCTTACCAAAAATATACCTGACTATCCTTAACTTTCTTCACATCTCTCTTTTCTACTTACTGTTTCCTTTCCCACACAAAACCATTCCTCTCTGTTCGGTCCTTTCTTTGCAAAAACACGTTTCCACATTCATAGCCTTCCCCCCCCCTTTTTTAATCTTTTCTTTCAAATCCATACGTTGAATCAATTTTACAGCAAGACTGACATAGATAAAATTGCATTTAGATTTCCTTTCCTCACTACGGACACATTTTATGCTTTTTCACAATACAGCCTCCTCCCTGGTTCACCCCATATGTAGAACCACGTGCATCCAGACTTCCAGAATTTCCACCACCAGTAACTTTAATGTGTGGTGAAAATCCTAAAAAAGGAAATTCTGAATTGTCCTTTACAAACACCTATTTGTATCTATTTTATTTATATTTATCTAATTTATTATTCTATGACCCATGAAAGCAGACATCCACACTAGGAAGATCTATAAAATTAAACACATGAGCATTTTTGTGAATACAACTCAGAAGACCTAGGTGCTGTCACCCAATCCACAATACCAGAAATTAGTCCTACTGATAAAAGTCCCACGAACACAAATCCAATCTTTTCCCCAAATGGCAGTCACATGAAATAAAAGAAAACAAGTCTTTTCTTTTTAGACCCTCTAACTTAGCCATTCCAGTTGCCGTGGAGACATTTCAGCGGGGGAGTCCCCTGGGGTTCTCCCCCCATCTGTACAGGCTTTTGTAAGTCATGGAGGTAAGGAAGGCCCTAAGTTTGGCAAAGAACTACTAAGAACAATGTTTCCATCCCCAATCCCACCCCCTGAAGAAAGTTAGCTAAGTGGTAACTCTCAAACCCAGCAAGGTCGGTTAGTGCAGCCAGAACGTAAAACACAGAGGCTTGCCCAGGAAAGATCCAGCACAGTAATACAAATGTCACAATACCCAGGACACCACTCTTGCAGTTAGGGGTTAGGGCAACTGTGAAGCGGCAGAAAAACTGTGGGGAGAAACTTAATCATAGAAGCTGTGGTATATATGTGGGGGCTTGTAATTTACTTTCTACCCATGGGGTGGAGCGGAGAGGGAGAAACTGAGGTTCTGCTAGTTTAGGGCTCAAACACAAGGAAACAGGACACCATAAAGACTGTGCCGCTGAGCAGTTTCCAGCAAATCCACATCACCCAGTCATTTTTTCTCCCTGGGGCCAGAAGGGGTTCCTGAAATCAAAAGGAATTACAGAGATCCAAAGAAGCTATAGAACACTCTAGAATAAAAAAAGAAAAGGGGGAAGGAAGGCCCTTTTCAATGTCACTGAAAAAAGGGAAGGTGTAACTTCGTGTAATTTTAATTCATATAAATTTATTTATTTATTTATTTATTTATTTATTTATTTTGAGATAGAGTCTCACTATGTCGCCTTTGGTAGAGTGCCGTGGTGTCGCAGCTCACAGCAACCTTGCACTCTTGGGGTTAAGTGATTCTCTTGCCTCAGCCTCCTGGGTAGCTGGGACTACAGGTGCCCACCACAATGTCTGGTTATTTTTTTTGGTTGTAGTTGTCATTGTTGTTTGGCAGGCCCGGCCTGGGCTCGAACCCACCACCTTTGGTGTATGTGGCTGGTACCCTAGCTGCTGAGCTATAAGCACCGAGCCTAATATAAATTTAAATAGCCACTATGTAACTTGAATCAATTTACTTAATTTGTCCAGCCCTCACTTTTACTTTCTACCACTTCTTTCATCTCCTTGCCAGCACCCTAACACTCTCATCCCAGCTACGCAGGCTGCCTGTACCCTGGAATACCCAAGGTGGCCTCCTAATTAATGCTTCCATCTGATTGAGAATAGCGAGCACTTTGTAAAAATAAAAGTTGGATTACAAAATCTGTCAGTGGCTTTCCAGTGTTCTCCAGATGAAGGCCACAGTTACTTACATGGGGAATTTATGAAACACTGGTGAATGATCTGAACCCTCCTCCATCTCCAGCCTGAACTTTTACTGCGATGCCCTTGTCCTGGGCTCCAGCCATTCTGTCCTCTCCTTGTCCTTTGAAGTTCCATATTCCTTTCTGCCCCAGGACCTTTGCACATTCTTCTTTTCCCATTCCTTACTCTCTCTCATCCACTTCTCTTCTTTTGCCATTTTAACTCTTTTTGTAAGTTCTGCTCCTTGCAGGCCTCCCTCAATTCTCTTCACCAGTGACACTTTCCCTCCATTCAGAACAATGTTTTTTTTCCATTTGCACACTGCTGTTTTCTTCGTGGCATCATCCTCATAAACCTGGGCTAACATATTCTTGATTTTACTTCCAATCTTGACAAATTAAAAAAAGAAATGTAATGTTTGTTCATGCCTGTAATTCAAGCTCTGATATTTTCCAAACAACACACAAAAGCATGCAACTACAATTAGGAATTCCATTCAGCAAGACACTGTCGTCCATTGACAGGAACACAGCTGTGAGACACTGATATAGCAAGGTGATGAAACTTTACTGTGTTCTGTGTACAGAGCTGCCAAGTGTATATTGGCAGTCCGCAAACTTAATTGTCAGACCCTGTAGACACAGACACACATAGAAGAGGTTGTTTTGGTTAGTTTTTTTTTTTCTTTTAGAATAAAGATCTCACTCTATTGCCTAGGCTATAGGGTGATCATAGTTCGCCACAGTCTCCAACTCCTGGGTTCAAAGGATCCTTTCCATCTCAGCATCCTGAGTAGGTGGGACTATAGGTGAGCCATCATGCTCAGATAATCTTTAAGGATTTTTAATAGATATGAGTTCTCGCTGTGTTGCCCAAGCTGGTCTCAAATTCCTGGTATCCCAAAGTTCTGGGATTATAGGCATGAGTCACATGTTTGGCTCAGAAGAAGTTTATACAGGTTTAGGGAATGCTCCTCTGTTTACCTGAGGCTGGGAAAGAGGCAGCCCGAGTTCTCTTTATTAGGGGGAAAGTCTTTGATTCTATAACAGGAAACAAGGGTGTTGATGAAAAAGCTTCTGGGAAAAAGGTTGTAGTGACTTTGGTTTACAGGGTGAACAGGATGTGATCAATCTAAAGTTTTGACGAAGGAAGGGATGAGGTGGGAAGGGGGTGCTGTGGGGACCTAGGTACTCAAGAAGATAGCAGGGAGGGGCAGAGACAGGCAGCTGTAGACACTGATGACAGAGGACAGAGCCACTCTGGGTCTCAAGAGCATCTCTGTAACCAGAAATACACTTGATGGTCAAGCCGCATGGTCACTGTTCTGTGCCAGTGCTCTTTACCCTGTAAATAACCACCTCTTCCTCCTCATAGCATTTTTCTCAGAATTACTATCTCCACCCTATGCAAAATCTCTCAAGGCCACTCCTTCCTTTTATTTATTTAGTTATGTCAATGGAAAGAATGATAGGAAAATTCATGAACCTATGTAGAGGAAAACTTAGTTTCTCTTAATGGGTTACATTAAGAGAACTTAATGTAACTCATTAACAAAACTTTATTATTGACTATCCACATTAACATGTTTTATCATTCCAGAAAACTCATGTCCTAGAAGATGAAGTTGCTAAGTTTGTCCAAGCTTAGTCTACAGGATGGGCATTCTGATAGTCTGGGAAACCAAGCCTTGGACAGAAGCTGAGGGCATGTACTTTGAAAGGAAGGCAATGGGAACAGGAAGCTATGCTGAGTGGGGTGGCCTAATATGCGTATTTGACAATCCATAGGAGTCGTTGTGAGCATTTATGAAAGGGAAACATGCACAGGTGCAATTGAGCTTCCTGCTCCTGCACAGGTCACATGTGCAATAACGGCCGAGTTCCCATGATCTGAGGGTGGGTTGGTTTGACCCTCTGGTGTCAAAAGGTGAAGCAGAGGACATGAAAATCCTCACTGTGTGTCCTCCATAGCCTGGCCAGAAGCACTGCATGGTCAGGGGCCCCCTCTCAGGAAGGAATGCTGGTCAGCTGGGCTGTAATTGAAAAAACAGGCGCAGCATTAGGCCACCAGTGGAAATCAGTAGAGGAGCAAGTCTTTCCAAGGGCTGGTTCTGTTTAACCACATTATGCCCCCTCCCAAATAGCAGTTAACAAGGGAGGGGGTATAATGTTGTGTCTGACCTCCAGTCCTGTCATGGCTGGAAACTCGGTTTTAAGGTTTCTCTGGGGTCCCCTTGTCCAAAAGGGGGTTCACTGAGTCAGTTGTGGGGACTTAGGATTTTATTTTTATTTTCGGATGTTAAGCAAATATTCATTGCCAGACATCATGCTAGATCAAGGGTTGGGATACAGAGCTGACTCAAGAAGCAGCTATAGTCATTCCATGAGTTTGCAGCCTAGAAGAGGGAGATGTTGATCTAATAACCACCCAACTATACAATTACAAATTCTCATAGGTGCTGAGAACTACTGTCAACGAAAAATGATGAGGTTCATAAATTTGGAAAGGAGAGCTTTATTTCTCAGTGACAAGCACTCAGCTCACCATCTTCATTAACAAAACTTTATTATTGACTGTCCACATTAACATGTTTTATCATTCCAGAAAATTCATGTCCTGGAAGCTGAAGTTACAAATAGCTGTATAGTTTATTTGAGACAATCCATTTGTTCTTATGGGAGATTTCCCAACAAGCATTCTTTAGGGTAAATATCCCTTCTCAGGACAACAGTTTGCTTAACCATGCTCATCAAATGACTTTTCAAGGCTGCTTGGAGACCCTTGCATTTCTGTGCCCATCAAGCTTAAGTGATTACATCGTGAACTTTGCCCAAGCCATATCTGACCTGGCATTGAAAGAACTACCTCTAACCAGTCTCCTAAATCTCCTCAATATTTCAACTTTTCCCTCCCTCTCTGAGATGCTACTAAGATTCTGAAAAGGTTGTTCTCTCATTGCTTGGTACACAATGAACTTGAAGTTGGGAAATGATGGTGCTCAACAGAAGTGAACTACGATTCTAAGAGATCTTATAACAGAGAGTGTAAACCAACATTGGAGTTTTCCCTGGAGAAGTAATGCTTGAGATGAATTCTAAAATGAATAAATGAGTTAAGTGGCAAAAGGTGAGAAGTAGATGACAGAGGGAAAGCAAAGTGAAAGGAAGAATGTGCAAAGGTCCTGGGGCAGAAAGTAGCATGGAACTTCAAGGGACAGGGAAAGGACAGAATGGCTGGAGGCCAGGGAGAAGGGCATCACAGTGAAAGTTCAGGCTGGAAATGGAAGAGGGTTCTCACCTCTCACCAAGGCCTCATAAATTGCCCATTTACACAATCGTGACCTTTATCTGGAGAGCACTGGAAAGCCTTGACAGACATTTTAAACATGTCATTTTTTTTTAACGTCTGCACTGAATAATGTCTTCTAAGGAGCCTGCTATAATTCTTATACATTGCTCATCCTTTTTTTTTCCATTTTATTATTTATACCCAGCTCCCATCATGATACTCTTATCATCTCTTGTTTTCAACAGTTTGAAGGCAATATTCCTAGGTGTTGATTTTATTTTTAATCCTGCTTAATTCCTGACACTCTTGTGTCTGTGGTTTGTGCCAGTCATTAAGTTTAGAAAACTCTCAGTTATGATTTCTCTAATATTTCTGCTGCTCTGAATTCTTTTTTTCATTTGTTATTCTGATATCCTATAAAGTAGGTTGTAGGATATCATCCCGTAGCCCTTGAGTGCTTTATTCACTTTGTAATTTAGTTGCAGTAATGTGTACTATCCTATTTTCATGTTCACTGACCCTTTCCTGACTTATCATCTCTACTGATGAGCTCTCTGAAGATGGGCTTCATTACTGATACTGTGTTTTTCCTTTCCAGCATTTTCACTTGTCTTTTCTCTTTTTCTTTTTCCTTTCCTTTCCTTCTTTTTTGAGACAGAGTTTCACTTTGTCACCCTCAGTAGAGTGCTGTGGCATCACAGCTCACAGCAACCTCAGACTCTTGGGCTCAAGTGATTCTCTTCCCTCAGCCTCCTGAGTAGCTGAGACTGCAGGTGCCCGTCACAATGCCTGGTTATTTTTAGGGCCAGATCTTGCTCTAGCTCAGGCTAGTTTTGAACCTGTGAGCTTAGGCAGTTCACCTGCCGTGGCCTCCGAGAGTGTTAGGATTATAGGCGTGAGCCACTTTGCCCAGCCTTTTCTTCCTTTTTTTTTTTTTTGGTACAGTTTTCATCTCTTTTGTAAAAGAACATTTCATCTTGAATGTTGTCTACTTTTTCTGGTAGTGACTTTCTGGTAGATAATCTATATCTATTATTAGTGAGTATATGTTAATCACAAAGATTTTGAATTACCTTTCAGTCTCAAAATCTGTGTCAAATCTGAATTTGGTTCTGTCGATTGATTTGGGTTTTGAGAGTATACTTAATTCTTTTGCGTCTTTGTGTGCTGAGTAATTTCTTTTTTCTATTGTCAAGTCATATGAGTGAAGTCATCTTTATGCTTGGAAAGAAGTATTTCTTTCTCTCTGCTAGGCCTTTTATGTGAGTTGTTTTTATTACTTCTTGGTGAAGAGTTACACTGGATTGAGGTTTGTTGTTGTTATGGTTACCCCGTGGTTATAGCACATGCTACAAATTCCCCTAGAGATGGCTTGTGTTTGGGGGTAAAGGTTGATTGTTCCAGAAGATTTTAATCAGTATCACTTTGAAGTTCAGTTTTTCTTTCTTTCTTTTTTTCTTTTTTTGAGGCAGAGTCTCACTATGTCACCGTTGGTAGAGTGCTGTGGCATCACAGCTCACAGCAGCCTCAACTTCTGGGCTTCAGCGATTCTCTTGCCTCAGACTCCCAAGTAGCTGGGACCACAGGCGCCCTCCACAACACCTGGCTATTTTTTATTGCAGTTGTCATTGTTGTTTGGCAGGCCCAGGCTGGGCTCGAACCTGTGTATGTGGCTGGTGCCGTAACCACGGTGCTACGGACACTGAGCCTGAATTTCAGTTTTAAGCCTTCCCTTCCCTGCTGTACCTCCGGAAGAATGTCTCCTCCAATTCACTCAGAAATAGTTCGCTGTTGTTAGCTGTTTAACCCTACTCAGCCTGGCAGTGGCGTCAATGGAAGGTGTTTGGCTGGGGATCTGATGAATCTTCTGTTTTAGGAAAGCTCTGTGTCCCTTCATGTTGTTGCCTGTTCAGCGCCGCAGCTCGCCCTCCCACTGCAGTTCACCCCACACGTCGTCCTGTCTCTCCCTGGGAATGCAATTGTTTGGTTTTCTTTTCTTGTTTTCTTTCCCCTTTGCTCTGAGGATGATGGTTTCTGGTGCTATTCCCCCTCAACTCGAGGCTTTTCTTTCCACCCAGAGGACAAGGCCAGGAGCGCAGGGGGATTTGTTGACTCACCCACAGCTGTTTTTCCTGTCAGCCTCTCACAGAAGGGGTCTCGGGAACCTTCGCTGGTTTCCTTGTAAGCAACTCATGGAGTGTGAGATAAAAGGCTTCAAGATAATGCGAACCACCCCCTGTGTGCCACCTGAAAGCCCCTGAGAGACTGCACTGAACACCCACCAATTCATCAACTGCTCTTACTCTGCTGAGTGCTGACAAGGTGTGCGTGGGGGGAGGCGTGCAGTGGTGCTCAGAACTGACTGAAGGCAGGAGTTGAGACCAGAATTCTAAAAACATGCCCTTGTCTCCTTTCCAAGCTGACCGAAGACAAGCAGCTATTTCTTCTCTTCTTTATGTATTTTTCTCCTCTGGAGTTGAAATTCACATTTCTTTTTTTTTTTTTTTTCTTGTAGAGACAGAAAATTATCACTTTATCACCCTCGGTAGACTGCCGTGGCCTCACACAGCTCACAGCAACCTCCAACTCCTGGGCTTAAGGCGATTCTCTTGCCTCAGCCTCCCAAGTAGCTGGGACTACAGGCGCCCGCCACAACGCCCGGCTATTTTTTGGTTGCAGTTCGGCCGGGGCCGGGTTTGAACCCGTCACCCTCGGTATATGGGGCCGGCGCCTTACCGACTGAGCCACGGGCGCCGCCCGAAATTCACATTTCTTAATGATAAGGAAACCACAAACTATAAGTGGGTTAATTCCTTCACCTGGTGTTTCAGTATTTTTTGCCTAGTCATACTAACATAGTTCATTTCTCTTTGTTAGAAAATTATATATCTGCACCTAAAAAATGTGTTCATTTTTCCTCCCATGCATAGTCTCAAAATTTCATTCTCTTTTAAGTTGTATTTTCTTCTCTATTGTATTGGGGTTCTAAGTGGTATATCCAGAGGTCACACAAACAAATTACTTTCTTGTGTCTTAATAGAGGCATAATTGAATTGAAGGTCAGTATTGTCCATATTCCAGTATAACCCTAATTCCATACTGACAGAGTGAAAAACATGAGTAAAATGTAAATAGGACTCGATGACCATGGAGAGATCAAATAATAGAATTAGCATTCTTTTACATGTGTTCTGACATGTAAAGGCACGTCAGAAAAATGGGCCATTAACAAGGGTATATGTGAAACTTGGTAAACGGTCTGTGAAGCCAGTGAATGATGCCCCATGATCATATCAGTGTACACAGCTATGATTTAATAAAAAAAAAAAAGAAAAAAGAAAAATGGGCCATTATTTCCCAGCTCCCCTAAAACATGAAATGATAGGTAATAAAATGCCAACATCCAAGTTTTTTTTGCAGCTTTTTAGCTGGTGCTTTAAAAATTCTTTATTCTTCAATATTAACAGGAGGAATTAGGGAAGTTTAATAGCTACATTAGCATTGAAAATAAGTTTATAGAAAATAATATTATTTTAAAAGTCTTCATTATCTAAAATACAGCTTCTCATTCCCAAATCATCTATAATACACCTTTGAATTAAATCAGAGTATATATTACTCTAAAAATTAAAAAGAGAGATGGCTTTTCAGAGTAAAGATGGGCAGAGGCTAGTTAAGAACTTGCTGAGGTGTGGTGTTGCTATTGTTAAAACACTGATCAATGCCCTCCAAGGCTGAAGCTTTCTGTCATATCCCCCTAATGGGCCTGTCACTGCACCATTGGATAAGTGAGGTCACCAACCCTTAGGCTTTTAATTTTTTCCATTAAATAATAGATTCTAAGAAGGAGAGATGACTTATACATTTGCTTCTCAAAAGGATCAGACAAGCAGTAGTCTTCAGGATCTCTGGCAGTCCCTTCCTGTCTGCCTCCAGATGGTCTAACAATCTGGGGAGAGACAGGTGGCTTCAGGAAGACAGGTGATGGGACCACCTGCTTACCTAGGACATACAGTATATGAATCTTGTAGAGTTCATTATTCTCTTGCTTATAATGGTCAATCATTATTTCTAAAACTTCAGGGGTAATTTACCTTTTGAGATACTGTAAATTTATAGGACTATAGTGTTTGTAAGCTAAGATGAAATCTTAAGGTCCCCTAGCTGGTTGAACTATCTCCTATCTGAGTCCACAGGTCCCATCATATACCTGGGGCAAGAAAAATTTTTTTTTTGTTTCTACACCACCAATTAGGAATTTATCTGAGGTATCTATTATCTATTACCAGGAGCAGCCAAATGGAAGACATGTCCAAGGCAAGGTGGGGGGACAGGGCACAGAGCTCCCACGCCCTCTCTGGGACTCCACTCTCTCGGCACCCGGTCTGTTTGTCAGCCCAGGAGATGCACACACACGCTGTCGACTTTGTCTTGAAGAAAAGTGATCCAGTGAGAAATGCTAGTATATATAAAAGGCAGCAAAGAAAAACTGAGGTCACACCAAAAAGACAGCTTCATCTTCACTTACTTGACAAGGTACAGTTTCTTCCCTCAGGCATGATTTTTGCTGCGATTCAATGCTTTATAGATCATGTGTTATAGGAAAAACAGTAAAATGGAATTTAAGGAAGTGCCCTATGAAACTAATTTAGGGTTTTCACATGAAAGCTATAACCCAGTTACAACCTAAGAATAGGGGGAAGGGGGAAAGGGAGGGGAGGGAGGGAGGAGGTGGGTAGAGGGAAGGGGATTGGTGGGATTACACCAGCGGTGCATCTTACAAGGGTATATGTGAAACTTGGTAAATGTGGAATGTAAGTGTCTTGGCACAGTAACTGAGAGAATGCCAGGAAGGCTATGTTAATCAGTGGGATGAAAGTGTGTCAAACGGTCTGTGAAGCTAGTGAATGATGCCCCATGATCATATCAATGTACACAGCTATGATTTAATAAAAAAAAAGAAACAAATTAAACACAAAATAATCTGAAGAAATTAAACAATGAAACAAAGTTAATGGAAGAAATGAATGAAATCAGAAACTAAAAATCAATATTAAAAATCCAACATAAGCCAAAGCTGATTCTTTGAAAAGATAATAAAAGTAATAAAACTCTTAAGAAACTCATTGAAAAAAAGCTATGAGGTATGGAAGAATTAACATCACTAAGATACTACAGACATTAAAAAAAAAAAAAAAGGAAATACTATGAGCAACATCGTGCCAAAAAATTCATGGATTTAATTAAAATAGAAAAATTCCTTGAAAGACACAAAGTACCAAAGTTCACTCAAGAAGAAAAAGATAACTTGAATAGTCCCTATATCTGTTAAAGATATTGAACTATTCTCATTCCATTCTTATTAAGGAAACTAAAATAAATTATTCAATAAAAAATTGAAGTGTAAAACCTTAAAAAAAAAGAAAAATAAATAAAATTTAGTCAGAAAGACTGCAAATCTGTCAATGGAAAAGAACCCAAACTCTGCCAAATAATTTAAAGAGATGTTTTTTTTGAGCTGTGTTATGTGGGACCATGGCCTGGAGAGCCAGCCCTAAGAAGCCTTGAGCGAGTGGTCTTGGTGGTTGGGTTACAGTTTGTTTTTACACATTTCAGGGGGATAAGAATTACATATAACATCATAAATCAATACACAGAAGGCACATACTGCTTTATCCCTCCCCGCCAAAATGAACAAGGCATTTCAAGAAGGGCATTACATGTTATTCATGGGTTTAAAGATTCATTGATCTGTAATTAATTGAACAAATTCAACTTTCTCTGAAGTCTTGGAATTTTTTGGAGATAAGAAAGTCTGTGACTCAGAGACAAGTCAGCAGACATATACGCAGACTGACTCAGTGTGTGAATTAAACAGACGACCTGCGGCGTGGCTTCAGCTTTGTCTTACATAGTCTAAGGCCTATAAATGAGCTACAAAGTGCATTTCCAAGAAGGGAGGTGGGCATGAGGAGGCTTGTCTGACCTCCTTTCTCAAGGCTAGCCACTCAGCTTCAGGGTATTTCTGAGGTCTCCTTGAACAGGAGGGGGTCGGTCAACCAGCTGGGGGACCTTAAGATTTTATCTTAGGTTATCAACACTATAGTCCTGTAAGTTTATAGTATCTCAAAAGATAAATTACCCCTGAAGTTTTAGAAATAATGACTGACCATCATAAGGAAGACCAGTAATTAATTCATAAGATACATATACTGTATGTCCTAGGTAAAGGTAACCAGGTGGTCCCATCACCTGCCTTCATGACGGCACCTGTCTCTCCCCAGACTGTTAGGTGATTGCCTGGAGACTTCGGCTCAATGACAGTTTCCAAAAAAATTATGAAGGTGCAGGTCGTCTGACATTTTTCTTGTTGTAATGACTGGAGCAGCACTTCTTCCAACTCTCTACTGTGTAGCCGTTATGGGGGATAAAGAGGTAAAGAAGACATAATCCCTCATGACAAAAAAAAAAAAAAATGTATGCACTCCAAGAGAAAATAAGATGTAGCCAAAGTAAAAAGTATCACCAATTTGGACCTGTGATCTTCCTAAACAGACCTATTAGGGTTTCAAGAGAGAAAACAGATTTGGGCTGCTCCTTTGCAATGAAGGATTTCATCAAATAGTGAAGCTTAGGGAGGATACTCCAGGGAAGTGATTATCAACCAGTGTGCTGTGCTGGACACTGGTGGGCCATAAGAGAATCTTAGGAGTCCAATTTTTTTTTAAGATTTAATTAAATTATTTTTGAAAGAAGTTTGACTATAGGTTCAAGTTGCCGTGAGGTTAAAAAAAAAAAAGAGGAAGAACGAATCAGAGAGGAGACCCTCTCTCTGCTGAAAATAGAGAGATTATCTGGGCGTTGTGGCAGGTGCCTGTGGCTCCAGCTGTTGGTTAGGCTGAGGCGGGAGGATTGCTGGAGCCCAGGAATTGGAAGTTGCTGTGAATTAGGATGATGTCACACACTCTAGCCTAGGCAACAGAGTGAGACTTTGTTTCAAAAAAATTAAAAATAGGCTTGGCACCGGTAGCACAGTGATTGTGGCACCAGCCACATACACTGAGGTTGGCGGGGGGCCAGCTGAACAACAATGACAACTGCAACCAAAAAAGATAGCTTGGCGTCGTGGTGGGCATCTGTAGTCCCAGCTACCTGGGAGGCTGAGGCAAGAGAATCGCTTAAGCCCAGGAGTTTGAGGTTGCTGTGAGCTGTGACGCCACGGCACTCTACCAAGGGCAACATAGTGAGACTCTGTCTCAAAAAAAAAAAAAAAAAAGTAAAATAAATAAATAAAATCCTAAAGTCATCTTCTGTTGTATGATGCAGTAGAGAAGTTGATGAGGGCTATAAAAATGATTCAAATAATGAGGCTGATGTTCACAGGAAAGATCAATTATTTCCCCTATTGTTTTTGCACTTTAATTGGGGAAGAATTTACGGAGGTCATGGTATTTGGAAAAGACCTTTGTCATGTTCCTGTTTTATCTGTGATGGTATCTCAGCTCTTCTGAACTCAGAAATATGTTTTTCCTCCTCGTTGGAAGGAAGTTGCTGTTCTTCCTTTCCTTTCCTCTTTCCTTTCCACTTTCCTTTCTACTTCCTCTTCCCCTTCCTTTGCTTTCTCCCTTTTCTTCCCCTGTTCTTTGCCTTTCTCCTTCCATTTCCTTTCCCCTTTTCTTACTCTTTCTCTTTCCCCTTCTCCTTCCCTTTCCCTTTCTCCTGCCCGTTTCCTTTCCTTTCCTTCCTTCTTTTGTTGCCCTGGGTAGAGTAGCATGGCATCAGCTCACAGCAGCCTCACACTCCTGGGCTTCGGTGACCTTCTTGCCTGGGTCTCCCCAGTGGCCGGGACTGCAGGTGCTTGCCACAGTGCCCACTCTGGCTCTTGCTCAGGCTGATCTCAGACTCCTAAGCTCAAGCAATCCACTCACTTGGGCCTCTCAGACTGCGAGTATTCTTTGTTTTCTCGTGTAAAATAATTTTAAAAATATGTATGACATTCTGACTCATTTAGAATTTATGCTATTGGAATTTGTTTCCATGTTGATAACTAGATAACCCAACATTTATTGAAAAGTCATGTCCTTCCTTTTTATATAGTTCTGATTTGTTTATATATAACATTCTTTTTTTCCCCTCTCCCATATATAACATCCTTAAAATTGAGCCTCCCTAAAAGTTTTCTTGTAGATTGTATTAAAATGTTAGTGTATGAATAATAATAAAAAAAAAAGAACGAAAAACACTGCTCTAGGGAAAAATAATGAAATGAGTGAAGTATGAGTTCGGGGGATTTAGAAGAGCCCAGTTTCGCTGGAGAGTAAGTCAAAGGAAAATACACAGTGGAAATAAGGCTGAAAGGGGATTTGGATCCATATTATAGAGAGCTCCAAACAACAGGCTGGATGGTTTACATTCCTGGTGCCTATCACTACCCCAAAACTTCCCAGGGAACCTTTTTATGGGATGCAGAAGACTTGATTCTAGAAACCAGTCTCTAGGTCCAAAAATGTATAATGATTATAAGAAAAGTGGAACAAAGTGGGGGGATGTCTCTCACTTACTCAGAAACTAAGAGTATTTTACATACAGCCACCTGTGTGAACTCTGCAGTGTGAACCCTCCTCTGGCCAGATTGTGATGCACACTACCTCCACCTGTCCAATGCTGCCCAGCATGCCTCTGGGCTCAACCTCGTGCTGCTCAGCAGACACATTAATAGGAAATGATACTTTGGGCAAATGCTATTGCTGATTCTTGGTTTTATCCAAGTAATTGTGCATAACTCTCTGAATAAAGGAGAATAGCATTGCTCCAGGACCCATCCAAGCATATAATAGAGTTCCAATGAGTTACGGCAGACTCCTGCTTAAGTCGCTGTTTGGGTAGTTATATTCTTGTACCAGTTTTTTTGTGCACTTTGGTAGATAAGCTTTTGCAGCTAGGAGTGTATGGAATTGGATTTAAGTTTCCCTTAAGGTTTCAGCAGTGTATATCAGTTCCTGTGTCCACCAGCATTAGCTGAGGGGAGATTCAAGAGAAAATTGAAAAGCTACCTCCATTTACCTGCTGAAGAGCACACAATTCCTGGAAAATCAATGGAACCATGACTGTGTACGTACCAGCTGTCCATCTCTTTCATCTACCTTTTCATGCAGGCTTCACCATCTTCCAAATCCTCTATTAAATGGAAAACTCTAGAGTGGCAGCATTTAACAGAAAAGTCCCCACTTCATGGGGGTTAGTTTATTGTAGTGGTTTATAAGCATTCTTCTTCTTCATTCTACTTGAGGGACAGTAATAATCCCTGTTAATAGCAGTAACTTAATAATTACATCTAATATATTGAATGCTTATCATCTGTTAGGTTTCTTTGCTAATTAATTTTGAATATTGTCATCAGAGCCTCTCAATAAGTTTTTAAGCCAGGGCAGACTATTTTGGCTATCTTAATTAGTATTGAGGATTGAAGGTCCTTAAGTTGTTTTTTTAAAATCACACAGGATAATCTGTATATTAATTAGCTTGCTTGTAGTGATTGATACACAAAGTATATCAAATTACCAAATGGTGTACCTTAAATATATAAAGTGTTCATCAAATATATATTTTGTTAAATACATAAAGTTTCTGGAGAAAGTAAATAAATAAATAATACATCTCTGTAAAAGAAAATCCCACTTTGGGTTGTGGCAGCATCTGACATCACACCTCTGTCTGATTTCACAGTCCATCATTTTTATTCCACTCTGTTATTCCATACAGTGTTAAAAGGGTCTATCATGAAAAAGCTTCTTTGGTGATGGAGCCATCCAAAAGAGATTTTTGAGAATTATTATTTATGGGAATACAGCTTTCAATGTGGACAAGAAAAGGAATACAACTTTTCTCAGAAATGGTCAAATGAAGGAGAAAGGACTGAATCTTGGCTGGAGGTTTTCCACCTGTGCGTGCGGCACACATTTAAAAACTTTATAGTGAAGAAGAGCGAAAGTTAAGGAATGCTAGTACAGACCAGGAGAGCAGAGAGAAGATCGGCCCACACCAGAAAGACATGTTTATCTCAATGTTGTCACCAGATTCCCTTTCCAGGGCGTAATTTTTACTGAGACTTAATAAATGACTTCAGAAATATGAAGCTTTTCATGGATCGTGTCTTACGGAGTAGACTGTAAAATTAAGGGAACATTCTTCCTGCATATTAATAAAAAATTTTAGTCAGCAAGACTATGAATTCTGTAATCTCAGGGTGATTACCTCAAGAAATACATCATTTCTGAAGTTCTACAAATACTGATTGACCATTTTAGGAAGGAGAGAAAATGAACTTCATTAAAATATAGGTACTTTTAAGTGCATAAAGATATAAATGTGGTATGTTGAATGGTCTAAGAATCATTGATGCCATAAGAGTTTGAAAGACCAAAAAATATCATCATGTTCAATGTAGAAAGTGATTCTAAAATGGCTCATTATGCATTAAGATGTACATTTTTGCATATTCCATTACAGAAAATCAAAAATAATACTATAGGCTGAAGGACATAAAATAAATTTGAAAAATATTGTAGGAGTATATTTCAGCTAGCAAATAATTCTTCTGGTGTTATCCAGAAATGTTGTACAGTAAAACAATACTTGGTCTCCTTGGATGAATTTGGAAAACAAGAGAAAACATGTTATTGATTTTCCGAAGCCTTCCTAAAGATATACAGTTGTCCCTCGATATTTGTAAGTTCTGAACCCACAGATTCAACCAACTGAAAATCATAAAATCCGAAATGGTTTTCACATTGTGTCTGTACCAATGTACAAACTTTTTTCTTATCATTATTATTTAAATAATAAATCATAATCATAACTTTTTACATAGCCTTTACGTTGTGTTAGGTATTATAAGTAATCCTGAGAAGATTTAAAGTCAGCAGCAGGCTGTGCATAGGTTATGTGCAAAAACTACATCATTTATTTAAGGGACTTGAGCAGGGAAGGATTTTGGTACACACAGGAGGTCCTAGAACTGATCCCCTGCAGATACTGAGGGATGTCGGTACTTCACTTTAAAAAGAACAAAATGTAGCATAGAAATTACTGATAAATAATAAAAAAAATTGCATAGATGATTTAGCACTGATAGATCTTAAAGACAAATGCAATGTTATCAGGAAGCTCTAATAGGGAGGAAATGAAAAACAGAGACAACAGCGCTTCTTCGGTTATGAAAATGAATAGCCAGGGAAGCTGGATCTCCACGTTTCCAAATTTGCCTCTGTGTCCTCACCCATAGGAGACCATTTCTTTTCAATTAAAGACACTCTACAAATTCGATTGAGCAAGAAGCAGGATTTATATTGGATTTTGTGATTTAGGCATGTTTACCTTCTGTCTTGAAAAGATAAGTAGCTTTATTTCTATGGCTCCATATTTTAAACAATAGGGTCTTTGAGGGCATAAAAACTCTCCAGCTTGTAGAAACTCTCAGTATTTTGGAATTTGTTTTAAGTGAGACGAATGGAGCGATGGGACAAGGGGCCCATTGAAATCGTCAACAAACACACAGCAGTGAGAATCTGGAAGGCCCGTGGATTTCATAAAAATTGAAGAAAAGAAAGTGTACAATGAAAAGCTCTGAGTTTTTGGCTAAGGATAATTTCACTCAATAAATAGGCAATAAATAAACAACTCGCTGAAAACAAAACAAGATAAGACATCTCGACAAGGCTCTGAAATCTGCTGAATGTTTTGACGGAAGCAGAACTGACTGCCGTCCACTCAGTGTAACAGAAGCGTGTTGACGACACAGGATGACAACCGGGCAACTCCGTCTCAGAGATAAATTCAGCATATTATGCGACCTGACAGTGTTCTTCCAGCACATGATATTTTATGTATGAAAATTACACAGGGAACAATTGCACATCTGCTTCTGTATTCTCATAAATAATGAAGGGGGACTATTTCTTAATGAGATAGCCTCTCATGAATTTGTTTGGTCAAGCCAATTGTGACCCTTTTTCCCCCCAGAATTTCAAAGGCCACTCTTCAGCTCCAGTTGTGCTATGAAATATTTATGAGATTGGCTAGGGGAGACGGGCTGAGAATCCCTCAATTAGAAATAATGGATCCTACAGTTGTGAAACACAGTATAAAGGAACAAATCCTATGGTAGCATCACAGTTGTCTGGAGAGAGAGGGGTCAGTCAGAAGGAAAAAAACAACCACCATTATTCATTCATAAAACTTAGGAAAGGTCAACGTTTAATTGTTTAATGAAAAGGAACCTTGATTGTAGATCAGGTCACATGAAATCAGGTACAAGTAAACTACCTAACAAACATTCAGTTTATTCAACCAAATCATAATTTAGAAACACAATAAAGCTCTAAAGGGCATAAAACTCTGTGGGTTTTTCAGAGCCTTGAACATTCTGGAAGCATGCCTCAGTGGAGGCATCTAGACAGGGCGCTGAGCCGTCTGACCTCCTGCTCTGTTTAACCAAAGCAACTCTCCTTTTTGCACGTGATATGCAAGACTCCCAGGATATTTACACTTGGAGAAGGTTCCCATGGCCTTAACAAGTTTGAAACCCACTAACCAATATCTTATCAAGCACAGAATGTTGAAAAACTTGTCAATAATCCCAAGGATGTGAAACCTCTGCTCGGTGTTGCTGGCTTATCTCTCCCACATCCCGTCACCCTGCTCCATCTGGCCTGTCCAGCAGCCACACGTGCTGGATCGTATTCTCCAATTACCATAACTTCCAGTTGCACATTTCATCTTGAATATTTGCCTGACAGCGCTTTGAAGGGAAGTAATATGATAGTACACAGCCACACCTACGTGGAGGGTGTGAGTCACAGGCCATCACCCAGGACCGCCCACAGTCCACTCCACACACAACTAAATACCTGTGGAATGACAAGAGACTCTATTCTCAGAAACAAATTAAAAAAAAAATGTTGTGAGTCACATATGATGCACGTGGCATAAAGTGTAAAACTTGATTATAACATCACGTGAGTTGCATATAACTCACACAGACACCATAAAAAATAACAAATTTTTATTAAATTAGAAAGAATTTTTTTTTTAATTTTTTATTCTACTTTTGTAATAAAACACCATGGCCGCAAGGAAAACTGTTTTTCTAGGGTGACTGTCAATGTGTTAGAAAGTCCTATGCCCAGGGCACAGTGCAGTCCCATCACCCAAAATGTCTGAGAATAAGAAAAGGCATCTACAGTTTTTTAAGCACCAGAAGTGATCTCAGTGTGCAACTAAGGTGAAGAACCAGCAGGCTAGGCAAAAAAAAAAAAAATTAAATTTTATGTTTCCCACTAAAAACATCCTGAATTTAGGTTCCTGTTCCTAATTTGTCAGTGGCCAAACCTTCAGCATGAAGTGACATGTCGAGGCCTTGGTTTTCCCCTTCGTGTTGTGATAGTACTGAAGGAGATCAGTGGTTTTCCAGCCCTGCTCTCAGGAATCCTTATGGTTTCTGGAAACACATTCTGTAGGGTATGAAAAGAGAAAGAAAGGTAAGAATAGTTAAAGCTCAGGGAGGCTTAGCTCCCTTATATCCTTTTTCCATAAAATAGTCTTACCTGACATTTTGTTTGAATAAAAAAGTGCCACCTTTAAAAAATATGTTTTAAAATTACAGGGTTAGATGATTTCTTAGGTTTCTTTTACTTTTACTACCCAGGGATCGTAGAATTCTGTAAAGAACTAATCAGTTGGCTGATCCTACTTGTCTAACTGGTGTTGGCAGGTCCCAATACTCACTGGTGTGTTCTCATCACACTCTGGGGAGAGGAAGGTGGACCCAGGGCAGGGTGAATGCTGCTCACTTCTGTTTAGTTGGTGCCTAAGCCAATCCTTCCTCTTCTAGACACCTGACAGCTACCAGGACTGTGCAGTTTTAGGACTGAGAATCTCAACTCCCAACAAATCCCTCAGTCTTGGGCTAACTGAGACAGTTGGTCACTAAATGACTGGAAGACAGCTAGGAGCAGCTCCACCTAACTTATAAATTCACCCCACAGTCCTCTATGTATGCACAATTCATGAACTGGGGAGATGAGCTGTTCTAACTCAGAAATCGGCCACCTCATTTTCTCTAAAGGTCTCTGGAGCCTGAAAGCTTTTTTTTATTTATTTTTATTTTTTTGAGACAGAGTCTTACGATGTCACCCTCAGTAGAGTGCTGTGGTGTCACAGTTCACAGCAAATTCAAACTCTTGGGCTTAAGCAATTCTCTTGCCTCAGCCTCCCAAGTAGCTAGGCCTACAGGTGCCTGCCACAAGGCCCAGCTAATTTTTTGTTATTGTTTTCATTGCTTAGGAGGTCCTGGCTGGGTTCGAACCCACCAGCCCCAGTGCATGTGGCCAGCACCCTAACCACTGAGCTATGGGTGCTGAACTGGACCCAAAGGTATTAATAGTAGCTATGTATAGAGAAGAGTATAATAATCCAATATGTTTGGATAGTACATAGTATATGAAGACATTTCCAGAAATGATAGCTCACTTAACTGAGCTTTAACATATTTTACAAATACAATCTTAGAAAAGATTTATATTTTACCTATCATCGTAAGGCCAACACCAAGTCAGCACATTTTCTTGAGTCTGTGATCATATATGTATTTCCTCCAATGAGTGTACACTAAAAAATTATATTTTCTTCTATTCCTGTTTTTCTCTAATGCTTCTATCTTTTCTTTCCTTTCTACTTTTTTTCTTTTGGGGGGGTGGGATATTGATTCTACCACTTGTATATTTCTGCTGTGGCAGGAAGTCTGTTACACTTAATGGTGTCATGTTTTCTCCTTCCCTTTTCAGCATAAAAATAGTAAATATCCTTTAAGGATTTATGTGCCAGGCACTGTGTGATGTAGCTTTAATTACATTATCTTATTTTATCTTTGCAACAACCCTAGGAGATTAATATTTCCATTTTCTTTCAGTGACCAGCACATAACAGCTTTTTAAGATGAAGAATCTAGCAGAAATTCACATGGGAAAATAACAAAACCAGGATTTCAATTCCTGAATCTTGGTTCCCATTATCTCAATCAATGATCACACTAATTTGCCTTCCCAAACTTCCTGTTGCCACATGTGCTCCGACTTTTATACTATTTTGCAGTTGCCTCAAAAGATGCAACTCTCTTCAAAGCCACATTTATGGAGAATTGAGTGGGCACCATTATCTCACAGAACAGGTTGAAGACAAGCAAAGATTTCTCTAGGTTCAAAAGTTTGTCCCTAGGGCCAAGAATCATAACTCACTTTATTAAAGACGTTCCTCAAATAAGAGTTGGTGTACCTGTAGGAGGTCTTGAAATGTGTTTTAGGAGTTTATAAATTCTCCTAACACATGTTCTAATGTTTTGTGTTATTAGTTCCATGATAACAAGAGACACCCACATAAGCATGAAATCCTCTATTGTTGTGGTCTAATAAAGATTTCTGTGAACATAAAAATATTCTATATCTGCATTGTGAAAATATTGTACCCACTAGCCATATGTGGCTCTTGAACGTTTTAAATGTTGTTGGTGCAACTGAGGCACAAAAATTGTAACTACACTTAAATTCAATTTTAGTTAGGCCCATGGGTCTATTGACCAATACATTTAACAATAAAACATCTAGATCAGTGGCCTACTGACTACAGCCCATGGGTCAAAGTTGGCCTGCTGCTGGATTTGGTCAATAAAGTTTAAGAGGAATACACTCATGCACATATTTTAATATATTGCTTGTGAATACTTGTGTGCTGCCATGGCACAGTTGAGTAGTTGTGAGAGAACTCAAAATCTAAAATATTTACCATGCAACCCTTAGCAGAAAAAAAATTGCCAACCTCTGGTGCAGATGGTCACTTTAGTTCTGCTGAGCTTTGCATTGGTGTTTACAGTGGACTCTGTGCCATCATAATTTGAAAACTGGGTAAAGTACAACAGTGCAGGCACACTGAAAGCCCTATCACCTGCCCGTGGCAGTCAGTACTGTATTCAGATGGCAGTAGATACACTGAATTGGTCTCAATGTGTACGAACTTACTATAAATCATCAATCAAAAATGTGATAGTACAAAGCACGCAAGTGAAAATTTCTCTATCCCTAATTCATCCATTAATTATACTGGATGTTAGTTTAATTTGAATGTTAACAGTACTGTGACACCAACCCTATTAAACAAGGCCATCTTACATGTGTACTTACATACGTCAAAGGTGGCATGTAAGGACTGATCAATGGCAGAGTTTGAGTTAAAGATGAGTTTGAATATCCTAAATCTAGCTAACAACGCTTTAGGGTTGTTAATAATGTTTTATAGAACAAGCTATGAAGATAAGCGTAAGCAGTACTCAACAAAAAACAAAGAAGCAAACACAATAGAGGTTTCCAGATTCTTTGGTTTGATTGGTATGCCTATGAGGGGAGCTTTCCTGAGGTGCACACATTAAGCTCTCTTACAATGAAATAGAGTAATCAGTGATAATAGCAATACAGCCCCCAATTTCTTTATTTTTGTTATTAACCTCAATGTTAGCAATTTTGTTTCAGCCAAACACTTACCTGTCACATTTACTTAGGAGGTGGCAATTTGAATTTCATCTGGTTAATATCTTTATTTATATTTATTTAATGTATATGTTTAAAATTTGTAAGTCAAGGGAAAAATAAACCAAGAGGGCTTAAGGAGACAAATATTAAGTAGCAAAAGCCTTTGACAGTGAATTTAAGGACACCTCAGTTTGAGGATTCCCTCATGTGGGGGCATCACAGGGACTCCTCCCTGGAACTTTCCTCCCCATCTTTTTCTATAGTTCTACTGACTTTAGAATGAATATAGAATAACAAGTTTTATAACAAATATTTCATATAAAATTCAAACTATTTTCTTTTTAAATGTTTGGAGATGTTTAGGCAAAGGAAACAATATAAGAACAAAGTGTCATTGTGGTTAATGGGGTTCACGAATAGCTATAGTGACCCAGCTTTTGTTTTTTACATCAGAACAAAGCGTTGAGCTTTTTCTATGACTCCCATTAGGTTGAAAAGACTAAAAGTGTCCTCAGCCCTTTGCTTAAGTTGTAATCTTCTCCTTTGATATGAAAACAAGTAGAAGTAGGAAAGATCCTCAATATATTGCCACAATCAAAAGCCCAGCTATCTCTATATGTCAACTGATATTGCTTTATACCAATATGTACCATTGGTATAAATAAGAAATAAGCAGCAATGTGAAATGATAATGGCCTCCCAAAGTTATTCACATTATGCAAATATAATTTACAATGGCATCTGATCACCAGTCATCTAACATTATTTCACATTTCTCACTTTTTGTAATAGGCATGATCTCTTCTTGCATAAAACCTAAAGTGCCTTATTTCTATAAGATCTAAAAGAAGATAGTTAGAACTTTCTATAAACAAATTTCTATTGTTTGGGAGGCTAAGAAAGAGAGAGAAAAAATAGAGAAAGGGGATTATCAACCTATTTCTGGAGCTCACACTTAATCACTAAGTCTCTTTTTTGATGGCACCAAATAAATTTCTGTCCACCTCTTACAGAGAGCATAAGAAAAATATCACAAAATACTTGACTCATATCTAAAGTTGGCCAGCAACAACAACTTTTTAAGAGCCAATAGATAAGATCAGCATCTTGGGCGCAAATCCAGCACTAAATTTTGCTGAAATTGTTTTTTTCTTACACTAATGAGGAATAACATCTCCTAAAGTTACACGTATACTAACTGCTCTACTTCAGAGATGTTTCCTTTATACGATGCTAACTAAGGAAAAGAAACTGGGTTACTCCACTGCATATATTAAGCATGATTGATGTTAATCCTTTTTCTACTTAATAAATCTCCAAATCATTGCTATTTAAGACTTCACCATGTAAGGAGTAGGAAATGTTTACAACTCTCAAAAAATGCCCAAGGGCAAAAAAAATCCACACACTCGTAGAAAAACATGAACACTCATATGGAAATAGACAGGAAAAGGTGATGCATTAAATCTACAAATAAAATATACCCAAATTATTGATGGTTCAGTAAGGAAGCAAAACTCCATTAACCTTTTAAAGGGAGGTCACACTGCAAATATATTCAACTTGGAAAGAAATTATTCCAATCATTGACTACCTAAAACTGAGATGATGGAATTACGTGTGAGCCCTGTGGCTTCATACTTCTTTGTTTGATTGGCATGTCTAAGTGGGTAGCTTTCCTGAGGTGCACACATTAAGCTCTCTAACAATGAAATAGAGTAATCAGTGATAAGGATACTAGTTATTGCATGACTTTAAATACAGATATTTATAGTCTTTAATTGAGAAAAAGAAAGCTAAAAAGGAAGGGGTTGTTTGCTAAAAATTATTTCATGCCTACCATGTGATAGATACTCAGATGCAGTCTCTATGATCAGTATTTAGAAAGGAAAAATAAGTAAGGAAGTATAAATCAAATAGTTGGCATACTGTGATGTACACACATACTGGCAGCTACATACCACAAAAGAGGATTAGTTACATTGTGCTGTTATAGTACATAATATGTGAGATTCAGCCTAGTCAGAGAAATCAGGTGAGGTTAAACTTTCAAGAAGAACATTCCAAGTAGAAGAGAATAGTATGTGCAAAGGTCCTGGGGCAGGAGAGGAAATAGCACATTCAAGCGACTGGAGGAAGTCCAGTGTTGTTAGACAGGATAGAAATCAGAGGGCTTGGCAGGGTGCAGGGCTCATGCCTATAATCCTAGCACTCTGGGATGCTGAGGAAGGGGATTGCTTGGGCTCAGGAGTTCAAGACCAGCCTGAGCAAGAGTGAGACCTGTCTCTACAAAAAGTAGAAAAACTAGCCATGTGTAATGATGCACACCTATAGTCCCAGCTACTTGGGAGACCTGAAGCAAGAAGACTGTGCAAGCTGAAGAGTTTGAGGTTGCTGTGAGCTATAATGCCACAGCCCTCTACCCAGGGTGACAGAGTGACAGTCTGTCTCAGAAATAAAAATAAAAATAAATAAATAAATGATAAGAAATAAGAAAAGAAGAGAAGGCTCATTAGAAGCAAAAATGCCTGACTTCTGGTTTTTGGTCCAACATCTCTCCTATCCTAATAGGAAGAGAAAAGTGGAACAAACTGAAAATCAAATCTCTTCTTCGATCTAGTGGAGAATTGAGATCACAGGGCACACTGCCACTTCAAAATGGCACAGACACCAGACATGGTGGCTCGTGCTTGTAATCCTAGCACGTTGGGAGGTCAAGGCAGGAGCATTACTTGAGGCCAGGGGTTCAAGACCACCCGGGAAACATAGCATGACCCCATCTTTAAAAAAAATTTAAAGTAAATAAAATTAGCCGGGTGTATTGGTGCATGCCTGTAGTTTCAGCTATTCAGGAGCCTGAAGCAGGAGGATCACTTGAGCTTAGGAGTTTGAGGTTGTCATGAACTACGATGATGTCACTTTGTTCTAGCACAGGTGACAGAGTGAGACAATCTCAAACAACAACAACAAAACTATAAATGCTGCAAATCAAAAATACTGCAGCAGACAAAAAGGAAGACTGTCTCTAACGTGCTGATTTGTCGATTGCAAAGAAAGATTCAGTGAGTTTGAGCTTATGTCAATGGAAACTGTCACTTCTCAGCCATCTGGCTAAGATCAAGTGCAGTTTACTAAACTTACTAAATTAGAAAGAAAGCAGAAAAAGAATAAAAAGGGGGCAAGAAAAATGGAACAAAGTATCCAAGAACCGTAAGATAATTACAAATGGAATAACATCACGGGACCATCAGAAGGAGAAAAAATAAATAAGCAGAGGAAATAGATGAAGGAATAATGGCTGAGAATTATTTCAAAATTAAAAAAAAAAAAAGGTAAGCCATGTATAGATCCAGGAATCTCAGAGAATGCCAATCAGGGCAAATGGCAAAAATCTATCCTGGGCATATCGTGATCAGACAGCAGACACTCAAAGACAAAGACACAATCTTGTAAGAAGTTACAAACACTTTATCTATAAAGGAACAAGGATAAGAATTACACTGAGTGACTCTTTAGAAACTATGAAATCAAAAGGAATAGAGAAAAATATAGTAGTGAAAGAGGAGAAAACAAAACAATAACTCCAACAGAACACCAAACCAGAATGATAAACGCAGTGAAATGATCCTTCAAAAGTGAAAGAGAAACACTCTCTCAGACAAACGAAGTTGAGGGAATTGTCATCACAAACTTCTAAAAGAAGTTCTGCAGAAATAAGGAAAATGATAGATCAGAAAATTTTCAGACTTTAAATTATATACTACAAGATTATAGTAGTAACCAAAATAGCATAGTACTAATATAAAAGTAGAGACACAGACCAAAGAAACAGAATAGAGAACACAGATATAAAACCACCCTATCTATAATCAATTGATTTTTAATAAAGAAGACAAAAACTTACACTGGGGAAAGGCAGCCCTATTCAATAAATAGTGCTCAGAAAACTGGGTAAGAATGAAAGAGGAAGAAAAGTGAAACAGGACCATTATCTACCCAATATGAACAATTAATCCAATATGCATAAAATATTTAAGTGTAAAGCAAAGTAACATAAAAACTATGGAATAAAATGTAGGGAAAACTCTTGGAGACATTGGCCTAAGTAAAGAATTAATGTCTAGGATCCCAGAGGCAAATACGGCAACAACAAAAATAAATAAATGGGTCCTGATTAAATTGAAAAACTGTACAGCAAAGGAAATAATCAACAGAATAAATAGACAACCTACAGAATGTGAGAAAATATTTGCAAACTATAATACATCCATTAAAGGTTTAATTTCCAGAATCTACAAAAAACTCAAACAAATCATCAAGAAATAAACAACTCATTAAGAATTGGGCAATTGACATAAACAGAAGTTTTTCCAAAGAATATAGACAAATGTATGAAGAATAGATGGAGAAAAGTAGGAAGAAATACTCAACAACAATTATTATTAGGGAAATGCAAATTAAAACCAAGAGGAGATAAAACCTTACCTCTGTCAGAATGGCCATTATTAAAAACAAAAACAAAAACAAAAAACAGGTGGTACCTGTGGCTCAAAGGAGTAGGGCACCAGCCCCATATACTGGAGGTGGCAGGTTCAAACCTGGCCCCGGCTAAAAATTGAAAAAAAAAAAAATAGATGCTGGGGTGGATGAAGAGAGAAAAGAACACTTATACACTCTTGGTGAGACAGATAGCCCGTTTCCCTGAAAATAAGACATCCTTCGAAAATAAGACCTACTTACAGGAAAGATAAGACATCCCCTGAAAATAAGACCTAGCGCATCTTTGGGAGCACACGTTAAAATAAGACACTGTTTTATTCTCGGGAAAACAGGGTAATTAGTACAAACTCTATGGAAAAGAGTATGAAGATTTTGCAAAGATGTAAATGTAGACTTACCCTTCAACCCAGCAATCCACCACCAAGTATCTTCCCAAAGGAAAAGAAGTTACTCAGTTAAAAAGGCACCTGCACTCAAATGTTCATTGCACCACTATACACAATTGCAATGTGAAATCAGCCTAAGTGCCCATCAACTCATGAGTAGATAATGAAAGTGTGGTGTGTGTATATACACGCACACCATGAAGTATTAGCCATAAAAAGGAATGAAATATTGTCTTTTGCAGCAACTTGGATGAAAGTAGAGATTGTTATCCTAAGTGAAGTATCTCAAGAATGGAAAAACAAACAACAGATGTTCTCCCTAATGACTGGAAGCTGATCGATGGACATACATAGGCACAAAGAATTGTAAATGTCACGGAAATCCAGAAGGAAGGAAGAAGAGGGAGGGGCAGAAACCTACTTATTGGGTACAATGAACACTATTCAGGTGACAACATGCCATCAGGGCTGATTCAGGTGAGGGTTCTTTTGTTGTGTTACAGACAGCCACCTGTTTGCTATGTCTGCACAAGAGAGACAGAGAGAGACGGGAAAGAGAGAGAGGAGAAAGAAAAAATAAGTCTGTTGTATCACCTCAGAGGGCCCTACTTCCATCATGAGAGTCCACCCGCGTGATCTCATCTAAACTAATTAACTCCAAATGGTCCCATCACCAAATATCACCAAAAAGATATCAGCATATGTATTTTGTGTGGACAAAATTTGTTTTATAGCAACTGAAAACTCAAGGGCAACCACTAAATTATTTTAAAATTAAATATTTTATAGGCTAAGAGAAGAGAAAAGGTACCATAGAACCTCCTTCTCCCATCAGTTTATCAGTAAAAAATAAAACCTGACATTTTTACTGTTATATGCCTGTCTTCTGTGAGAATAAGAAAAATTGTTGACTAATCGCCTACAGCGGTTCTTGACCTGTGGGTCACAACCCCTTTTTAACAATGAAAATACATTGCAGCATTAGGAAAGTTGAGAACCACTGCCTTAAAACATCAACTGGTTCTAAAAGGCCAGTGGCTAAGAAGGGTAGAGAAAGGAAGAACAATTACAGAGATCCTGGGGGCTGGACCTTGGGTGATGACAGTGGGAATAAAGGACATGGGCAGCTTTTATTAGCAGTATTTTGTATTGTAACAAAATTATTTTCTACCATTTAAAAATAGAACAGTAATATATTATATTATTATACAATAACAGTCATACTGAATTACTAAACCTGAAAATCTGTGCCCTCATTTTAATTTGAAGTTAAAAGAAATAAATGAATAAATAAAAATGGTCTCTTATAGGCAAATACATGAATAGATGCTGAATTTTATAGAAATGGTATAACGGCTTGACAAATGAGAGATCCGCAATAATTCTCATATTTCTCCCTTTGTACGTAATACTTTTCTTGCGTCTGGCTGCTTGCAGACTTTTCTCCTTTGTCTTAACTTGGCAAAGTTAATTATAAAGTGCCTAGGAGATGCTTTATTTGGATTGAGTCATGCTGGGGTTCTGAAACTCTGCTATCTGAATTACCATCACTTTGGGGATTAGGCCTCCAATATACAAAATAGTAGGCACAAATATTCAGTGCACAGCAGGTGAGATTCCGGCAAATGTCCTCCCTCCTCCCTCCAATCACTCTCCCCATCACTTTCCATCTCCCTTCCCCAACAGTGCCAAAAGTCTCAACTAGTTTCAGCATCAGTTCTCAAGTCGGAAGCCCAAAGTCTCATCAAAATGTTATTTAAATCAGATATGCATAAAATTCAATGTACAAAATTCCTCCCCCCTCAGTTGTGAACAATTTAAATCAGGTATGTTGTGTCCATTCAAAATACAATGGTGTCAGCTACTCGGGAGGCTGAGGCAAGAGAATCACTTAAGCCCAGGAGTTGGAGGTTGCTGTGAGCTGTGTGAGGCCACGGCACTCTACCGAGGGCCATAAAGTGAGACTCTGTCTCTACAAAAAAAAAATAATAATACAATGCTGGGGCGGGCATAAGGTGGACATTTTGGTTCCAAAAAAAAAAAAAAAAGAAGAAGAAATGGGTGATGGCTCCCAAGTCAGTGCAAAACTCAGCAGGACAAACTCCATTGAACCTTAAGAGTCAAGAACAATCTTTTGTGGCTTACTGGGCTGTCTTCTGGGTCCAAGGGACCTACTCAGTCTCACCCCAGGATTCACTGTTCCTAATGAAAGTACAGCTTAGTCAGCTGTACTTTACTTGGTTAAAAAATAACTTAATTAAAATAAAACTTTGAAGCCCTAAAAATCTGGTTCCTAAGCAGAACAGAGATCAAATATTTCCTTACAACGAGGGGGAAAAGGTATTCAGAAAAGTCCTCCCACAGTAGTGAGCGAGTTCTCACCCTCTCAAGAGTAGGATGATTCCAAGGACTGGTTGTTTTTTTTTTTGTTGTTTGTTTTTTGCAGTTTTTCGCCAGGGCTGGCTTTGAACCCACCATCTCTGGTATATGGGGCCGGCACCCTACTCCTTTGAGCCACAGGAGCTGCTCCAGGGATTGGGTTTTGAAGGCAGGAAGCAGTGTGGGGTCAGTGCCACTGTGTCAGCCCTCGTCCCCTTCAAACTCTGCTCTGTTTTGATACAGAACAAAAGCTCTCACTAGAACCGAGCAAGTGGCGGCATCATTTTTTCTGTATAGCCTACAGAATTGTGAGACAAATAAACATACTTTCCTTAAGTTAAAAAAAAAAGAAAGAAAGAAAGCCAGCCCCAAAAAAAAAAAAAAAAAAAAAACTTCCCAAATAGGGGGAGCAATTTCTTTACTAACATGAAGTAGAATTGACAGAGCATAAAAATAAAGAGCAGTATGATTTTATTCAATTTTATTCTTGTTTTTTAAATTCTCTGTATACAGGTGCTATCTTGTTGCCTATCCCTGGGGTAAGCAGAATCCCACTGCCCACCACATGCCTTGCTTTAGGACATCGCTGACTCAGACCATGCCTGCTTGACTTATTTTTATTTGTCCGCTGTCTAGTGTAATATCTGGCACACTTATGGCTCAATAATATTTACTGATTTGCGAAATTAATGATCTACCACTCCCAATGATAGAGAAAGGCAGTAAAAACCAAGTGACCCTACTTGTTTTTAAAGCCTCTCTTATACCCTGGTGGGCTTCTATGCCAAAATAAATATGCCAAACACTTTTATTTTCATGAAAATACTTCTAAAAAAATCTCTAGGAGGGTTTTTCTTTCTAATTTATTTTAGTCTATTAGGCAAACCATATCTTACAATATTTGACATTTATTTAGGTTAAATTACATATTATTATTGTTTGTTGAAATGTGAATGCTTTCATGTTAAAAAAATCTTTTATAAGCATTAAACTAAAAACAATAAATAAAATAGCTAGCACTGAAAAAAATTTATTTTCATATATTGGCTTCAGAAAAGTTTACACCTGTGAGAATAAGTGCATTAGGTCTAAGAAACTCTTTGTGGTCTATTGTGTTTGCCTATTTTCAAGACTGTCTTACAAGAGAGAATGCCAAATTAAAATGTAACCAAATCCTTGGATGCACCAAAAAATTGCTTTCTTGAAATGATATTGAATCTTAAGTGAACATAGATAGACAACTTGAGATTTACTTGTAATTAGTTTTCCTTTATATTTAGGATCCTAATTTTGTGCATAGTTTTGATCTCCTCTTCCTTGTTTTTCAAGAAATAAATTATGTCATGGCTGTGTTTTATTGAAAGGAATGACTAGCAAACCTGCAAGAAACACGGAACAGGACCAGCATCCGGTAAAGTCTTCCCACCCACGCTCTAGAAACCCTCCTCTCCCCTCCAGAGGCAACATCGTTCTGATTATTTTGCACCAGAGATCAGGTTTGTTTTCTTCCTTGGAACTTTATATAAATGAGATCATACAGAATGTATTCTTGTGTAAGATTTCTTCTAGTGAATATTATACGATTTAGCTCCATCCACATAATTGGAATGAGCATAAAATTACTGTTGAAGATTTGAAGACAAAATTCAGGATTTTTTTTTTTTTTTTTTTTTGTAATACAGAAGTCATTATTGTAGACTGTAGGCTCACTCTGTTCTTTAGACCCAATCTCACTATTCCCCGTTTGTGTGAACTTGACAAATGTACTAGATTTCTTGGTGCTTTAGTTTCCTTTTTACAAGGGAGGTGAACACGCTGAACCCAACTTACAGTCTGGCTGTGAAGCTCGAACGTGTTTGTACACAGATGACGTTCATTCCTTGAGGACAGCTGAGAGCTGGGCCCGTGGGATGAGGCAATATCCTCCTGCTTACCATCACTTTATCTTTACCACTGCTTTCCCACCTTGAGAGCAGAGATGTATTCTCTACATTTTCCACACCTTTAAAGTGCTCATAATTAGTAGGTACTTATTAAACATCTACTGATTCATTATTAATCCACATTCCACAATATGTTATTCCTAGCTTGTATATGTGAAGGCTTCTATCTCTTTCAGCACTCAATATCCTTTCTTCAATGTCAACACCTAAGATCCTAATGATTATAGACATTAGACAGACAAGATCACTGAGGCTTTGAAAGGCTGCTAGTATAATACTCTCTGTTATCTTTAACTTCACACTCGACTCCCTTGAAGTTACACAGTAGCTAAGTAAACAGGGTCATGACCCTTTGGCTGTTCAACCACTGTCACAAATGGCAAGGAATTTTATCACATTTAATAAACACTTTATATCATAAATTTGTTAGAAATTCTCTTACCTCAAGTTTGACTTAAAAATTGAAGCCATATATCCAGGGAGCAACAAGATGGAAAAACAGAAATCTCCGGCATATTGTTCATCAGCACAAACAACAAATTCGGCAGCTATCCACACAAGCAAGGACCTTCAGATGAAGCAAAAATCTGGTGAGTGATCATACTACTGAATTTTAAACATATGGCAAAGAAAGAGGCGTTCAAGAGGGAAGAAAAGACAATCTCGCACTGCCCATGCCAGCCCTTTCCCAGGCCCCAGTGGTGCCATGCCAGCAAGGCAAGTAGGCTGGAGAGAGAGAGATCTGTGTGCTCCCGGGAGGGAGAGCGAAGTGATTATAGGATAGTCATTGAAATTCAGGGCCGTCCTGCTGCAGGGGAACACAGCATAGGGAAGAATTCTGCCACTGTCCACAGAAGGAGCATTTAGATCAGCCCAGAGTAAATCGTCTGCCCAGAAATCCAAGTTCCAGCTAGCCACCATAACTAGCTGACAAAAAGCAGACTGGGGCCTGGGTTAAATTCATAAGGCAATCACACTACAAAAGCTGCAGTCCTTGGGCAATTCCTTTGGCTGCACTGGCCCAGAACCAGTGGACTTTGGGTGTACCCGTGAAACATAAGCAGCGGTGGCCAAACCTGTTTCACCTCTCCCCTGACTTCAGGCAGTGCAGTGCAGTGCAGGGAAAGTCTTCTTCCACTTGGGAGAAAGAAAGGGAATATTTTGGAGGACTTTGTTTTGGAACTTAGACACCAGCTTAGCCACAGCATAGGAGTGTACCAAACTGAATCTAGGCCTCAGCTCCTAGAGGGTATTTTTGGATTCACCCTGGGCCAGAAGTAAACATGCTGCCCTGAAGTCACTGGCTGACCAAAGAGCCTTGGGATTTGAATTAAAATCAGGGCAGACAGGTCACTATGGGCTTTGAGTGAGACAGCACTGGATTCAGGTGTGACCTGGCACTGGTAGCCATGAAGGAGTAACCACATCATTCTTCTCCCAATTTTAGCAGCCCTTCACAGAGAGTGAGGAAGAGACTTTTCCTGGTTATCTAGGGAGTTCTCCCCTGTCTTACCTAAGCCCAACAAGGTGGTACCACCAGAAATCTGCAAGAGTCACAGCATTACTAGGCTTGGGACACCCCATTTCTGATAAAGCAGCAGTTATGAAAGACTTAGTCACAATACTTAATTCCTTTTGAATATCTGGAATGCCTTGTGGGGAAGGATGGAGTCAAACACATCTAGCTTGTGAGTAATAGAACAATTACCTACTCTTCCATGCTCACACATGAACAGTAGATGTGTGGCCAATGGACCATATCATAAGCATCAAGAATACCCAGGAAAAGATGCCTGCCCCAAACAAACTAAATAAGGTGCCAGGCCAAATCCCAGAGCAAGGGAGATATATGACATTTGAGACAAAGAATTCAAAATATCTGTCCTGAGGAGCTCAGGGAACCTCAGGACAACACAGAGAAGGAGTTCATAAAAAGACTAAAAAAAGGCTCAGGCCCATAGTTCAGTGGGTAGGGTGACACCTGCCACAATGCCCAGCTACATTTTTGTTGCAGTTGTCCTTGTTTAGCTGACCAAAACTGCAACAACAACAAAAAAAATAGCCGGGCGTTGTGGCGGGCGCCTGTAGTCCCAGCTACTCGGGAGGCTGAGGCAGGAGAATCGCCTAAGCCCAGGAGTTGGAGGTTGCTGTGAGCTGTGTGACGCCACGGCACTCTACCGAGGGCAATAAAGTGAGACTCTGCCTCTACAAAAAAAAAAGAAAATAGAGGAGGAAAAAGAAAAAAGAGCAACAACAACAGAAGGAAGCCTCCAAGAAAGGAAGGGTCCTTTCCTTTCCTTTCAGAAAATAGCCTCCAAAGGGAAATTATGAGAATTATCAGCCTTACAAAGAAAATAGAGTGAAAGAGTCTCTCCTAATCAAGGAAAGAAGACCCCCAAATTCATTGGACAAGGTCTATATCATCCTGATACCCAAGACAATATACAATAACAACAATGAAGAAAATTATCAGCCAATATCTCCAATGAATATGAATGCAAAAATCCTCAACAGTACACTAGCACATCTAATTCCAGCCCACATTCACAAGGTTATTTATTATGATCATGAGGAATTCAAGGGATGCAAGGGTGGCTCAATATATGTAAATCTATCAATGTGATGTATCATATTAACAGAACAACAACCATAAAAAGCATTCGATATAATTCAGCACCTCTTCATGATAAAATTTCTCAAAAAACCGGGT
This sequence comes from Nycticebus coucang, assembly GCF_027406575.1. NCBI lineage: Eukaryota > Metazoa > Chordata > Mammalia > Primates > Lorisidae > Nycticebus > Nycticebus coucang. The sequence continues at coordinate 51,785,248 of NC_069787.1, forward strand.
ATAAAAGAAACTTAGCCTCAACACAGTAAGAGCCGTATATGAGAGACCTATAGCTAGTATTACACTGAATAGGAAAAAACTGAAAACCTTTCCTCTAAAACTGGAAAAAGTTTTATTTTTTTTCACCACTATGATTACACCACTATTATTCAGTGTAGTACTAGAATTACTAGGTAGAACAAACAGATTAGGGAAAGAAAGAAATGACTTCAAATTAAAAAGGTAGAAATCAAGACTTCAGCTACAACCATGACTTGAACTGTACCTTGAAATGAAAACAATGTAACCTAAACATTTGTGCCCTCATATTAATCTGAATTAAAAAAAAAAAGATTAAGAAGCAGTTAACTCAAAAACAAAAAAGCATGAAGTCAAATTGTTTTCAGATGGTATGATTTTATAACTAGAAAAACCTAAAGACTTCACCAAAAACAAAACAATACAAACAAAAAAACTACTGTAATTAATAAGCAAACTCGATAAAGTTACAGGATACAAAGTCAACAGATAAAAACCAGTTGCATTTCTGTATTGTACAATAGTAAATAAGTGGAAAAAGGAACCAAAAAGTTAATCCCATTTAGAATAGCTACAAATAAAATACCGGGGAACAAATGTAACCAAAAAAGTGAAATATCTCTATAAGGAAAACTGGAAACCACTGATGAAAGAAATTGAAGAGGACACCCAAAAATGGAAAGATATTCCATGCTCGTGGGTTGGAAGAATCAATCTTGTTAAACAGTTTGTACTATCCAAAGCAATCTACACATTCAACGTAATCCCTATCAAGATACCAATGACATTCTTCACAGAAGTAGAAACAGTAATCTTAAAATTTGTATAAAATCACAAAAGTCCCAGAATACCCAAAGCCACCCTAAGCAAAAAGAACAAAACTGAAGGAATTACATAATGTATATCTGATTTCAAATTATATGCATACTGCAGAGCTTTGTCAAACAAAACAGCATGATTCTGGCATGAAAATTGACACATAGACTAATGGGACAAAATAGAGGATCTAGAAACAAATCCACGTATCTATAGTGAACTTTGACAAAGTTGGCAACAATCTATAGTGGGGAAAGTACGATTTCTTCAAAAAATGATGCTGTAAAGACTTGATATCTATGTAGAGGTAGAGACAAACGAAATGAGACTCATCTCTTACATGTCAGGAAATCAATCAAAATGACTTAAAAATGTCTATGTAAGACGTGAAACCACAAATCTACTAGAAGAAAATGTTGGGGAAACATTTCAGGACATTGGTCTGGACAAGGACTTCTTGAATAATGCCCCAAAGCACAGGCAAAATTGAATACATGGGATCACATCAACCTAGCGTCTCCATAGAAAGGAAATAAAGTGAAGAGACCACTAGAAAATATTTGCAAACTTCCCACATGACAAGAGATTAATAACTAGGATATATAAGGAGCTCCAACAACTCAAAGAGACAAACTCAAATAATCTGATTTAAAAAGGAGATTTTTTTTTCCTTAAAAGAAAACACATATATGACCAACAGGGGAATGAAAAAATGTTCAACATCATGAGTGTCAGAGAAATGCGAATCAAAACTACAATGAGCCATCATCTCACCCCAGCTAAAGTGACTTTTATTAAACAAGCAGGAACAAATGCTTATGAGAACGTGGAGAAAGAGCAAGTCTTCATATGCTATTGGTGAGAATGTAAATCAGTGAAAGCACTATGAAGGCTTCTTCAAAAAAACTAAAAATGGGCTGGGTGTGGTGGCTCATGACTATAATCCCAGCACTCTGGGAGGCCAAGGCAGGAGGATCGCTTGAGCTCAAGACATTGAGGCCAGCCTGAGCAAAAAAGAGACCTCTCTCTACTAAAAATAGAAAAATTATTTACTGTGTTCTTGGCTGTGCAGAAGCTTTTTAGTTTGATCAGGTCCCAGTAGTGTATTTTTGAAGCTGCTTCAATTGCCTGGGGGGTCCGCCTCATGAAATACTCGCCCAGACCAATTTCTTCAAGGGTTTTCCCTCAACTCTCTTCTAGTATTTTTATAGTTTCATGTCTTAAGTTTAAATCATTAATCCAGTGATAGCCTATCTTAGTTAATGGTGAAAGGTGTGGGTCCAGTTTCAGTCTTGTACAGGTTGCCAGACAGTTCACCCAGCACTATTTGTTAAATAGGGAATCTTTTCCCCACTGAATGTTTTTAATTGGCTTGTCAAAGATTAAATAATTTTAAGTAGCTGGACTTATCTCTTGGTTCTCTATTCTGTTCCAGAAACCTACTTCTCTGTTTTTGTGCCAGTACCATGCTGCTTTGATCACTATCGATTTATAGTATATTCTGAGGTCAGGTAGCATGATTCCTCCTGCTTTGTTTTTGTTTCTGATTAATGTCAGCAGACACCCCTTGGAATGGGAGAAGATATTTACAGGTTATGTCTCTGACAAAGGTTTAATAACCAGAATCCACAGAGAACTCAAATGTATAAGCAAGAAAAGAACAAGTGATCCCATCGCAGGCTGGGCAAGGGACTTGAAGAGGAACTTCTCTGAAGAAGACAGGCACATGGCCTACAGACATATGAAGAAATGATCATCATCTTTAATCATCAGAGAAATGCAAATCAAAACTACCTTGAGATACCATCTAACTCCAGTAAGATTAGCCCAAATCACAAAATCCCAAGACCAGAGATGTTGGCGAGGATGTGGAGAAAAGGGAACACTTCTGCACTGCTGGTGGGAATGAAAATTAATACATTTCTTTTGGAAAGATGTTTGGAGAACACTTAGAAATCTAAAAATAGATTCGCCATTCAATCCTATAATTCCTCTACTAGGTATATACCCAGAAGACCAAAAATCACATTATAACAAAGATATTCGTACCAGAATGTTTATTGCAGCCCAATTCATAATTGCTAAGTCATGGAAAAAGCCCACAATCCATCAAATGGATTAGTAAATTGTGGTATATGTACACCATGGAATATTATGCAGCCTTAAAGAAAGATGGAGACTTTACCTCTTTCATGTTTACATGGATGGAGCTGGAACATATTCTTCTTAGTAAAGTATCTCAAGAATGGAAGAAAAAGTATCCAATGTACTCAGCCCTACTATGAAACTAATTTATGGCTTTCGCATGAAAGCTATAACCCAGTTATAACCTAAGAATATGGGGAAGGAGGAGAGGGAGGTGAGGGAGGGGGGAGGATGGGTGGACGGAGGGTGATTGGTGGGATTACACCTGTGGTACATCTTACAAGGATACATGTGAAACTTAGTAAATGTAGAATATAAATGTCTTAATGCAATAACTAAGAAAATTCCAGGAAGGCTATGTTAACCAGTATGAGGAAAATGTGTCAAACTGTTTAGAAAACCCGTGCATGGTGCCCCATGATCGCATTAATGTACACAGCTATGATTTAATAATAAAAAATAAATAAAAATGGAAAAATTAGCTGGGCATTGTGGCAGGCTCCTGTGGTCCCAGCTACAAGGGAGACTCAGACAGGAGGATCATTTGAATCTAGGAGGTTGCGGTTTCTGTGAGCTAAACTGATGCCATGGCATGCTAGCCTGGGTGACAGAGTAAGACTGTGTTAGGGAAAAAATAAAGTAAAATACTAAAAACAGAACCATCTCATTACCTTGCTATACCACTGTTAGGTATATACCCAAAGGTGATAAATACAGTTATCAAAAAGATATCTGTACCCTGGTATTTATTTCAACACTGTTCACAATAATAAGATATGGAGACAACCTAAGTGTCACTCATCAATGGATGAATGGGTAAAGAAATTGTATCTTTACACAATGGAATATCATACAGCCACAAAAAGAATGCAATCCTGCTATTTGAAACAACATGATGAAACTGGCAAGTGCTATGTTAAGTGAAATACCCAAGCACAGAAAGACAAATCTTGTATGATCTCATTCATACACAGGAGCTAATTGTTGAAAGCAATTAATCCCACAGTAGTAAAGAGCAGAATGGTAATTACCAGCGGGGAGAGGGTAATAAAGTGGGGATGGTAATAGGTATAAAAATATACTTAGATAGGTAGAATGAACAATATGTGATAACACGACAGTGTGGCTCTAATCAACAATAAGTTAGGATATACTTCAAAATAACTAAAAGATCAAACCAATCAACATAACTTTCACCTCATGTACTAGATTATTGTGCCAAAACATCTATGTTCTATACTTGACAGATTTGACTTGTACCCTTGTCATATGCTCCATAAGTGATCTAACCATGCCAGATTGTATAAAAAAAAATTAGCACATTGTACCCCACATATGCATGAATGTATTCATGATCTATGTGCATTTGACTTAATAATAAAAACAAATAAAATAAAATAACTAAGAGAATGGAGTTGGAATATTCCTAACACAAAGAAATGATGAACGTCTGAGTTAGCAATACCTCAGTTACTCTGATTTGATTCATTCACATTGTCTCTTTCTATCAAAACATCACATGGACCCGATGAGGACATGCAACTATTATGTACTATTAATAATCAAAAATTATAAAAGAACAACGAAAGATCCCTTTTACATACACAGAAGAGCATTTGACAAATCCAACCTGCTCGTGATTAAGCTCCCCAGGAACTAGAAATACAAAGGAACTTCCTTGACCCCTTAAAAGCAGTCAGTGAAAACACCGACAGCTAACGCTGTTATAATGGTGAAAATTATCTTGACATCTGAGAACAGGACAAGAATGTCAACTCCACCGCTCTGTTCTTCCTATAACTGGAATTGTCATCCAGAGAAACTGCGTAAGAAAGCTAAACAAAGCCCTCCCTCCTGAAAAAGAAGAGGTCCGGCATAAACTTGAATATGAAATTCTGCAAGGACTGTACTAAAGCCTGCTAGAACTGAGAAATGAGTTCAGCAAGGTCACAAGGTACAAAACCAACATGCAAAATGCAACCGTAGTTTTATATGCTAGTGATGAGCAATCTGAAAATGACATTAAGAAAACAACTCCATTCATAATAGTATCAAAAAGAAAGAAATATTTACAGTACATTCAACATATTGGGTGTAAATCTTTTACTCTAGAAAGAAAAAGCTCTGTTAAAAGAAATAAAATTAAAAAACTGAATAGACAACAATGTTTTTTTTAAATCTAAAGTTATTCAGAATAGTTTATCATTTTCAATAAGCTAAGAAAACAGAGTTTTCTTGACGTAAAATTCACGCGAATTGCCTGAATATTTGAAATTTAAGGCCAAACTATTTAGGCATCTGCATTTTACTAGTTTCGATTTCACAGGCAAGATAAATCCTCCAGAATGCGCTAATATATCTCCAAGCAACAAAAAAGCTCTCAAATTTATTGGACTGGTTGTGTTATATGCCATTTCATTTTATATTGCCATCTTGTTCCCTTAGGCTAGTGCACGGATGGAGCATTGCAGAGGGTACTACACCCATTAAGACTCATTGTCATACATGCTTCCTTGAGTCAAATTCCATGGTCAAAGGTAGAAGGTGAAAATAAATATAAAATCCCCAGGTGGGAAAGAGAATCAGTGAGGCAGAGAATGCCCAAAGCATTAATCTTTGCTCTGCCTGGACATGGAGGGAAAATGTAAGCTAATAATGTGTAAAAGGTACAAATCCATTTCTGGATTACTAACCGTCTTTAGAATTATGGATTACAGCTATGATTTAATAAAAAAAAAAAACTAGAATTATGGATCAGAGACACTCAAAATAAGTAGGCTTAATATGACTAGACACACATCACTCTAACATCCTCCCTCATTAAACAGGTGAGCCAGAAAACATAACTTACGTCTAGGGTCGGAGGAGCTTCATGATTCAGGATTTATAGTACATGATTATTATTTTTTATAAATTAGGATTTTTAATAGAGGAAGAGAAAAATGATATTATTAAAACATCTCCTGAATTTGAGTTTATGACTTAGAAACAGCTGGATGTCCTACGATGATTCCTTCAAGCTTACCATTTAAGCAACATCTGTTTTAAACATGGCGTATTTTCCAAGTAACCCTTTAACTTTGTTTATTCTTTTCCAAGTTAGAACATATTTTCACCCATGTAGGATCTTGTTGAACGTGAAATTTTCTCCAATAGTGGATTCATGTATTCAGATTATTTAAAAAAAAATCATGACTTGACACTTAAGCTTGTAGTTAGGCTGTGTCCTTTCTTTCTTCCTGTACTTACACATGAGGTGGAATCGTTCCAGAAAACATGAGTGAAATCCAGAAAAAGATGGCTTCCTATGTGTCCAAATTGGCCAGTGGCACTCAGAAGGGCCACACTCCATGTGATGCGCTGAGGTTGCCCCTGCGAATTGTTAACTATTTCATTTCTACACTTGTGGTTGGTGAGTGAGGTCTGGTGGGACAAGAGTGTGTCTAGTCAAAGGAGAACATGCCCTGAAGCTAGACAGGGGACAAGGGCTGCTACAGAACAGGAGCAGCTAGGACGCCCTGCCAGATAGTTTCCTACTTCATGTTCATGTGTCAGTAACTACTCATGCAAAAATGATGACATGCTCAGAAAAAAAAAAAATATATATATATATATATATAAAATATATACATATATATATAATATATATATGACAATATGGAGTTTCTTTTCCTTTCAGTTCTTCCTTATTTATTTTTTAGTCAAAGAGAGTGCTGGTAAAATGTGTGCCTGTAAAGTGAAGTAGGAAAAGGTGAGTTAGTTTTTTTTGTTTGTTTGTTTGTTTTGCAGTTTTTGGCCAGGGCTGGGTTTGAACCCGCCACCTCCTGCATATGGGGCCAGCACCCTACTCCTTTGAGCACAGGTGCCGCCCAGGGTGAGTTAATTTTGTGCCAAATTTCTATTCTATTTTTATGCTAAGAATGAAATACATATGTATATATGAACCAGAAAATAGGAATTGTGAAATTTTGATGATTCTACCTACAAGTTAAATGATCCTACATTTGCATTTAAAACTTGCATTGTATAGTATAAAGATGAATGGTAGGAAGTCATGTTGATAACTTAAAATGTTAATTTTTCTTTACTTAAAAAGATTTTAACTAAAAAATAACTATTGGGTGGCACCTATGGCTCAAGGAGTAGGGTGCCAGCCCCATATACTGGAGGTGGTGGGTTCAAACCGGGCCCCAGCCAAAAAAAAAAGGGACACAGACGTTTTGAAAATCATAGTTGGGGCTTGGCTACCCTCGCAGAATCCTGTCTCTCAGAAGGGTCCCGAATAGGGTTGTTTGTGTAGAGATTAATGTGAAGGCTGAGTGTACGAAGCTGAATCTTCCAATGGGTGTTAGTAGAAGACTGCAACAGGGCGGGCATCAGAATTAACGTAACCACCGAGAGAGATAATGGGGAGACATCTAAATACAGGTTGTTCTTCACATAACCTGTGAGCGTAGACAGGTATATATAAAGGACTTCCCTGTCAATAGTGCTGCAACCCGAATAAGCTGTCAGACTTTGATTGCGAAGGATGAAAATCTGGAAAATTTGGAGGAAAAAGAATATTTTGGAATTATCTGTGTAAGGATTTTAGTTCACGAGTGGCCTATGACATCTGGTTCCAGTTTGCAACTAATTGTCATTCAAGAAGAGGTAGTAGAGACTGGTGGAAGGCAACTCAACAAAAGGATGTCACTGAAATGGATATTTTAGTTAAGAACCAGGCAGGACTCAGACATTCAAACTACACCCTTCCTTTGGAAGAAAGCATGCTGTACTCTATTTCCTGAGACAATGACATTTTATTTACTCTTCCTAACCTCTTCAAAAAAGGAGAAAGTGTTAGTTCATTGCAGACCATTAGCCAGTATCTTATCAGGAATGTGGGGACCACTGTAGATGAAGATGCCTTACCTGAAACTCCTCTCAGAGCAGAGCCTCCATCTTCATATAAGGTAATGTGTCAGTGGACAGAAAAGTTTAGAAAAGATCTCTGCAGGTTCCGGAGCAATGTTTTCCCAGTATTCTTTATGGTTTTGAACGTTATGGTGGTTGGAATTACAGGAGCAGCTGTGATAATAACCATTTTAAAGGTGCTTTTTCCAGTTTCTGAATACAAAGGAATTCTTCAGTTGGATAAAGTGAATGTTACACCTGGGACAGCCATCAACGTATGTCCAAATTATCCTGAGAAAACATCTAAAAACCTTGAAGAGAAGACATGTACTTAAAAAAAAAAAATCTCAAATCATGGAATTTGCCACTTGAATATAATTTTTAAAAATCAGTAAGAGCAGTTTATACACTAGAGAAATGCTAAACTCCTAAGACTGCCTCAAAATTGACCTTTACAGTGCCAAGTTAAAGTTTACCTTATCCTCTAAAAGGGCTGGCTATTCAGATGCTGGAAAATTTAAACAAAGAGGAAGACAAGAACCTGTGAAGAGACTTCACAGTCTCTGTGAAGAGACAAGACCTGTGAAGAGACTTTTAAATTATGAAAAAAAAATAGGCAAGAAAAAAAATGCCATGTGCCAATAACATTTCAAGGTGCCTTTGTTTAGGAAATTGTATTCACTTAATCATTATAATATATAAGACTTTATGAAAAGCACTTTATAAAATTCTAATTTAAAAGTTCAATAACTAGGGCAGTGCCTGTGGCTGAACAGAGTAGGGCCCCTGCCCCATATGTCGGAGGTGGCAGGTTCAAACCCAGCCCTGACCAAAAACTGCAAAAAAAAAAAAAAGTTCAAGAACTTAATAACACTTTTTTATTAAGTACAATGTGCCTTTATAATAAGTATATGTCTCAGTATAAAATCATTGACATACATTGTGATTTGATTGTGTCTTGTACCAAGACTACGTGAATGCACCAGGATTTAAAAGTGGTAGTGACATGTTTTCACTCTAAAATAAACTTGTTTGAAGAAAAAAAAAACTATGACAAGATGAGAAAAAAGAGATCACAATAGAAAAGAAATAGTAATAGATTTATGTGACTTTAATGCTGTTTTTTCAACAGGAGGAGCTGAATTTTCATTTTGCACTGGGATCCATAGGTTGTGTGGTTGGTCCTGAATGAAGGAAAATGTTTTTAATTATTAGGACAAAATGTTATCCAGAAATAATTGGAAGTGTGTTGTGGATCCAAGAGGAACACATTGACTTCAAACTAGATGATTTAGGAAGAAAAAAACATGTACTCTTGTCCCTCCTTCACAAATGTGCTGCACAGTAAGTAAGTTGGCCTTATTCTACCCCCATCGTATTATAAGATCCCTATGCATTGCAAACTAAGTCTAGCTTTGAATATTACTGAATTAAAGTTAAAGGCAAGGCTGCCTGGTGCTTCTGTTTTTAGGAAGATGGGCTAAAAGCATCCTAAGTGATACCCAGACACAGATCTTTATAGCAATCTTATTCTCTCTTCTTTACAGAGAACACAGTGTTCCAGGAAATGTTGGGTGGATTGACCTTGGTATATTAACTTGTGGCAACAATGTGTCAAATAGTTAGGAATGTGGGTTTTAGTAGATTTCCATCCATATAAGCATCATATTCAGAAATATGACTATGTTCATCAGTCTGTCCTATATGAACTATAGTTTGAGGAGATGCCCATCACACATGCCTTTTAAACTTAAAATAATCTTTTATAAAATGGAAATTAGTAAATGTGTGAATGAACAGTAGGAAAGGGTTCAAAGCTTTACTAGCAAGTCTCATAAACCCATGCCCTTTTATTAGACAGCTAATGTTCTGTAGTATCTGTTCAAATATTTCCTGAGCAACCACTCTGAGAAAGATATGATGGAAATTCCAAAAATTACAATGACAGTGGTTCAATGAGCTGGGAAAGATTCGGGTAAAGTCACACCCCTCAACATAAGTCAGATTTACTACTTATCCCAGTTCATAGCTCATTTCTCTTTTTTATCTTCGATGACATTGTAATCACTGTAGAACAAGAATAATTATATATATATGTATATAAATACACACACACACATATATATATACACATATATATTTCAAGCAAAAAACACTTTTTCTGTAAATAGAGATCTAATGAAATACTAAGTCAGTATATTTGGGGGGAAAAATAAAGCAACACCAGATTTACTAGCTAGACAGTGCAGTTTCTCATTTGTTTTCTCTTCAAGAGTCCCTTTGAATAGACTCACATTGCTTTCCAAGCCTTATGAATTCCCATTGGACTTCTTTTTGGATCCAACATTTATGTGAAACTTAGTAAATGTAGAATGTAAATGTTTTAGCACAATAACTAAAAAAATGCCAGAAGGCTATGTCAACCAGTGTGATGAAAATGTGTCAAACGGTTTATGAAGCTAGCGTATGATGCCCCATGATCATATCAATGTACACAGCTATGATTTAATAAAAATAAAAATAAAAATAAAGTGGCTTGTCCTATTTATATTGAAGCAAAAACAGAGTACAGACGGCAAAATTAGGTAATGCCCATGGCAGAGAACAGAGGGTTGGAACAGATGTTGGAAGTTAATAAATTGACAACAGAGGAAAAGAAAAACAGCAACAAAACTGAGACTGCACCATCTAAGGAGGGCAAGGCAGGTAACCCCTGAACTCTGTGACAGTATTCTTTGAATTTACAGGAATTTAGGAAATACACAGAGTAGGGAAAGGGGAAAAGGGAGATAGGCTAACAGCATCATTTTACCCCACAGAGAAGAGATCAGTATAGTTGGAATATATCTTCCAGTGAAAAAGTCAAGCAAAATAATGTAGAAGATAAACACAAAGGCTTGGGGTCACAGATTATTTAATCTCCTTTAGACTTTATCTCTCATCCCAGAGATTCATAACATCCATATCTGTTTGTCTGGGGAATAAAACGAACAAAAATGCATATTAATGGCTCACAACAGTGTCTCATACTAGTTTAATAGTTGTTAAATGCTCTTGTGACCTTTTAAGAAAACTTTGAGGCTTAAGATTTTCAGATGTAGTATTTTAGAAAATTGTTGTTGTGTATATACTACCAGTGGGAGTCTTCACAGCAGCCCATAATTGATATTAATATTTTTGCAGCAGTAGATGTGAATACATGCAATATTATTTTAAACAAAGATTATAATTAATCTCTCATTAGATTAGATCAGTTTTTTGTGAATAAGTTATAAACAAACAAAAATTTGTTTCTCAAATTCTCTTGCAACTTTATAATTACAAACTAATGATATACGTTGGATCTGGGCTTGGACCATTCTCCTTGGTTCTGTGACAAGATGATTTATTCAATTGTATGTTCCTCACCATCCCCATCATATGGGTATGATGACATACCATATCAATAATCCATACGAACCTTAAAAACAGTGGGGCTAAATTTTATTTTGCACTCTATTTAAGAAAGTAGCAAGGCAACATAAGTTTTCCAATGTAAATACTTGAAGTATGTAAAAATGAAAAACAATTTTAATGGCTTGAAATACTTTTTAACTATATGAAATAATAAAATCACTTAATAAAATTATATAAATGTCAGTGTTCATATTGAAACTGAAAAATATGACTATCACTAGGTAATTAGAAAACGTATATTTTCACAGACCTTAAATTAATCCACAAGAAAAAAACCAACAATCCCATACATCAATGGGGATGAGAGATGAACAGAACCTTCTCTAAAGAAGACAGATGAACGGCCAGCAAACACATGAAAAAATGCTCATCATTCCTAATTATTAGAGAAATGAAATTAAAACCACCCTGAGATACCATCTAACCCCAGTGAGAATGGCCTATATCACAAAATCTCAAAACTGCAGAAGCTGGCACGGATGTGGAGAGAAAGGAACTTTTACACTGCTGGTGGGACTGCAAACTAATACAACCTTTTTGGAAGGAAGTATGGAGAAACCTCAAAGCACTCAACCTAGACCTCCTGTTCGATCCTGCAATCCCATTACTGGGCATCTATCCAGAAGGGGAAAAAAAAAAAACCCTTTTATTATAAAGACACTTGTACTAGGCTGTTTATCACAGCTCAATTTACAATCACTAATATGTGGAAACAGCCTAAATGCCCTTCAACCCAAGAATGGATTGGCAAGTTGTGGTATATGTACACCATGGAATACTATTCAGCCATTAAAAATGGAGATTTTTGTAGCATTTGTATTAAAGTGGATGGAGGTGGAACACATTGTTCTTAGTGAAGCATCACAGGAATGGAGAAGTATGAATCCTACGTATTCAAATTTGATATGAGGACAATTAATGACACAGTGGGGCAAGGGGGAAGGGAAGAGCAGACAGAGAAGGAGGGAGTGGGTGAGGGAAAGAAAAAGAAAAAAAAGAAGAAAGAAAATAGTGACTAATTCTCACATAAATTAGATTTAATTTTGACCAAAGTACATTACTTACTCATCAATTTTTAATTCAACTTGTTAATATGTTGTTTAAGATATTGCATCTTCATTTATAAGTGAAATATGTTTATAATTTCACTTTATAATAATATACTTTTTATCTAATTTTAATATCAGATGTATCCAGATGAAGTAGAATGATTTTGAAGTATTTCTTCTTTTTCTATTGTCTGTAAGATTTGGCATGATCTGATTTTTGAAATTATCTTTGATTTTTATTTATAAACATTAGTTGTCTATTTTTTGAAACTTTGGGAAAAAAAATAAGAAGTTAACTGATGACTCTATACTGAACCTCAGAGTCAAAGTATTCTCTTATTTGACAATGTGAATGTTACTTTTTTGCATTATTATTATTATTGTTATTGCCCCATATTTCATTGCAGCAATCATCTGATTTCTTTTCTGAATGTATTTATCTTCGTTTGTTCTTTACAAGGTTTTTGTTTCTAGTCCTTATCTTAAACATTATTATTGTTATTAAATTTTAAGCCTTTTTAATTTTGGGAAGGCAATAAGTGAAAACAAAATAAACACATCTATATTTTAAAAAAAGAAAATGTATATTTCTATCCATATTTTTGTGTTGTTTGAACTTTCTACAATAAACATTATATTTGTGAAAAAATAAGTATATTTATCTCAAAGTATATAAAGTGATCTTGGGAACTAGAAAAAAAGTTGTCCAAGGAAATATTTTTGACATGCAATATCAAGATATATATGGTGCATTGATAATCCCCAGCGAAATCGATCACTACTGCATGCCCTAGTGTCCATTTAAGGAATGCTACATGTGATGTGATAAGGATGGCTTTAAATTCTTTGCTATTTCCCCCTTTGGTAAATGAGAGTGATTTTTTTTTTTCCACTTGAATGTGACTCACCTACATCCCAGTCAAGCCTTCAATTGATGACAGGCTCAAGAACTCTCCAGATTTATGACATTCCTCCACCCTCCACCCCACACCAAAGCATGATAAAAAATTTTAAAAACTCTTTTAATCCATTAAGTTTCAGAGCAATTTGTTATTATGACAAAAATAGCCACAATGCCAAAGATATTTGTACCAGAATGTTTATTGCAGCCCAATTCATAACTGCTAAGTCATGGAAAAAGCCCAAGTGCCTATCGATCCACGAATGGATTAATAAATTGTGATATATGTACACCATGGAATATTATGAAACTTTAAAGAAAGATGGAGACTTTACCTCTTTCATGTTTACATGGATGGAGCTGGAACATATTCTTCTTAGTAAAGTATCTCAAGAATGGAAGAAAAAGTATCCAATGTACTCAGCCCTACTATGAAACTAATTTATGGCTTTCAAATGAAAGCTATAACCCTGTTATAAGCTAAGAATATGGGGAAGGGGGAGAGAGAGGGGAGAGGTGGGGGGAGGATGGGTGGAGGGAGGGTGATTAGTGGGATTACACCTATGGTGCAACTTACAGGAGTACATGTGAAACTTAGTAAATGTAGAATATAAATGTCTTAACGCAATAACTAAGAAAATGCCAGGAAGGCTATGTTAACCAGTGTGATGAAAATGTGTCAAACTGTTTATAAAATCAGTGTATGGTGCCCCATGATTGCATTAATATACATAGCTATGATTTAATAATAAAAAAAGATCAACAACAACAACAACAAAAATACCCACAATGCCATACCAAATAAACTCAAAAAGAGCAGGTACAAAGTTATTGCCAAAGTCCTATCCTGAAGCAGAGTTAGAACATCCCTGCGATCTATACCCTGATTCAAACTGGCAAAAGTAGATAGTCAAGTCATCAGGAAGTTTATTTTCCTAGAAAGGAATCCTGTGATTCCTAAGGAAAAGAATCTAATCAATCAGATTTTTAAAAGATAACCATAGCCATATGTAAATGTTGGAATCACTAAGGGTGTTTTTCCCAAACAACATGATCGAGGTTTCAGACTTAACTAGGTGTGCAGGAGACTCTTTCTCTGCGAGTCTTTGTATGGTGAGCTTGAGAAAAGTTATAGTCATGCAACACCAAACTTCCTCCAATGGCTATTGATTAATTTCTAATTTTATAATTGCAGAGATTATAAAAGATTGAATTATTGTTTTCCTTTCAATGGGTGTTTGTTCTCCGTGTTAAAATCAAAAGAAAGGCATGACTGATTAAAACCTACACTGTAAGAATTAGTAAAATATTGATCTGTACCACTATTAGTGTTTTTAAAGTCTATTCCAATTTAATTTTTGAGAAGAGAATAGAGAGAGTAGAAAGATGGGACACACTGCTTTCTTGAACATAAAGATGTCCCATTCCCAAGTTAGTAGGACCTAAGTATACCCTCACTACCTATTTCTACCCAGCGGAAATTTCTACTTTATTTATGGAATAATTCTTTTGGATTCCACAGACAAAAACAAGAACAAAAACCTGAAGAGCAACTATAGCAATTGCTGACTGGGGATACAGCCAAGAATGCTTTCCTTATTAGCAGTTTTGCCCCTCCAAACCAGAATATCTGGAGGGCTACCTGTTCATGCACTTACAGCTAGATTCCCTTTACGTCCTTTGTCTTTTCAGAATGGATTGATTCTACCAAATTTGGCTATAATATAAATATGTCAAGAGACTCTGCTCCTATCTACCTATCCAATATCTAAGAATCCTATTACGTGAGAATTAGAAATAACAGAGATTTTCCCAGCTCAGTGTTTTTCAAACTTTCAAACCCTGTCATTTTCAGAGTTTCCAAAACTTTTAGATTGGAATTTATTTTTTAAATACATCTCATAAGTAAATATTGCATAAGATACTTAATGAGCATATTAAAGGCATGAAGATCAGAACAGACATCTGACAGAAGATACAGAAATGGCAATAGAGGAGGTGAAAGGATGTTCAATTTTACGTATGTTCAGAGTATTGTGATTGGAACAATAAGATAAAACTGCACATTCATTAGAATGCTCAACGTCCAGAATACTGACAACACCAAATGCAGGCAAGGATGGGAAATGACAATAACTCTCATTCATTGCTGGGGGGAAGGAAAAATGCTACAGACTTTGGAACACCGGTAGCAGTATCCTAGAAAACCAAACATACTCATTTTATCAGATCTAACTGTCATGTTCCTTGATAAATATTTATGCAAAGGAGTTAAAAACTTAGGTTTTAACCTGCACACAGATATTGCATCTAATTCATAACCTCCAAAAACTCGGAAGCAATCAAGTTGTCCTTCAGCATGTGAGTGGATAAACTGTGGCACTCTGAAACAATGGAATATTATTCGGTGCTCAGATGGGCTGTTGACCCATGAAAAGAGACTTAGGACTCACTGAAAGAAGTCAATGGGAAAAGAATACATGACTTTCCAGAAAATGCAAAACTACTGAGGCAATAAAAGGTTTCCAAGGCTGGGCGAACAGGTGGAACACAGAATAGTTCTAGGGCAGGGAAAACACTGTCCGCCAACCACAATGGGGGATACACAGCATCACACGCTGTCCAAACACACATTATTTTCTTCATTCCGTTTTTATGGTTTAATTTGCTCTCATCTTCTGACTTTCTCAACATAGACGATTAGGATGCTGAGATTTTTCTATTTCTCTAAGAAAAACCTATAACACTGACTATTTCCCCTAACAAGTTGGCTTTGGCCACATCCCCCCCCAATTCTAAATGTAGTATTTTCATTTTCATAAAAAAGTTAAGTTCATATTTTTAAATTTGCCTTGAGACTTCTTTGACCAATGTGTTATTTAGAAATGTGTTTTCTAATTTCCAAATATTGGGGGATTTTACAGTTTTATTTCACTTATTGATTTCTAGTTTAATTTCATTCTGGCCTGAGGACTTCCATTGTAATTTTTTTTCTTTAAGTTTGCTATGATTGTTTTCTACCCCAAATGATGTCTGTCTTGATGAATATTCCAGGTCATTAATAAGGTGAGAGAAATGTTTGTGGTCATGATGGGATGTTCTGCAAATGTCAACCTGTTTATGCCAGGTTCGTTTGTGGCACTGTGTGGGTGACTCCTATTCTTTCTGGTCTTCTGCCTACTTGTTAAGTACTTGGGTCAGAGCATTGATATCTCCAGCTAGAACTGTGGCTTTGTCTATTTCTCCTTTCACTTCTATCAGGTTTTTTGCCATGTGCTTGAAGCTCTGTTATCAGCATTGGTTCTATACACCCAATAACCTAAACAGGATCATTTATTTTTCTTGAACAATTGAGGCTTTATCATTAAGTAACTTGTCCCTTTATCTCTGATATGATTTTTGTTCTGAAGTTACTTTATCTGACAGTAACAAAGCAACTTCAGCTTTCTTTTGATTAATTTTTCCTTTGTATATCCTTTTCAACCTTTTACATTTGTCCTATGAATGATTTTATATTTAAAGCAGTTTTCCTAGACAGAATTTAGTTGGGCTTTCTTTCTTTCTTTTTTTTTTTTTTTAACTAATTTGACAATCTCTGATTTTGTAATTGGGAAATGTAGAGCATGCATATTTAATAGAGGATTGATTTGGTTGAATTAAAATAAATCTTCGGTTGATCAGTTTGCTTGATCTCTTTTTTCCTTTTTTTTTTTCTGCCTTCTCTTAGGTTGACTGCTCATTTTTTATTATTCCACCCTATGTTTATTATAGACTTATTTTTTTTTTTTTTTTTAGTGATTGCCTGGGGGTAACAGTACAATTTAGAAATTAATCAGACGCTTCCTTCAGATAATAGTATGCTGTGTCAGGGGTCGTGTAAGGACCTTACAAGAGGCATCCCCAGCTCCTCCTTCCTAGTCTCTCTACTATTATTGTCACGTATTTTACTTACCTATATGACATGCCTTGATTTCTGCTTTAGACAATTAGGTATCTTTTAAGGAATTAAAAACAAGACAGAAAAAGCACTTAGTTACCATAGTTTATTCCACGTAGAACAGTCTTCCTTTCCCTGTGTGGACTGGTGTCCACCTGGTGCCATCTGCCTCCCCCTGCAGAGCTTCCTTTGATGTTTACAGTCGTGCAGGTCTGCCGGGAATACCTGCTCTCCACTTTAGTTTTTCAGAAAGTCCTTATTTCTCCTGTGTTTCTGAATGATATTTTCACTGCATAAAGAATTCAATGTTCACTTTTATTTCTTTACCTTTTTAACCCTTGCCTGTCCAATTCTTCTGCCACCCACATACTCCCTGGTTCTTACTTATTTTCAGTGGGAAGGAGGTTAGTGGATTACTTGTAATTATACTGTAGTTTAAAAGAGAAAAACATAAATATGAACTCACCTGATGATTTTAGTATCTATTTTAGGTTACACCAAGTACTCAAAGTGTTTTTGTTTATTTTGTTTGCAGTTTTTCAGAGCCTGATCCTTTTTGAAGCCATCCCCAGGACGCACTCCAGGCTTGCTCTTGCACGTCTCTCAGTGGAAAGTGGTTTCTCTCCTTCCTCCTTTCTCATTTCTTCTGCTGCAACCATGCGGTCCATTCTTGATTTTTTTCATTTTGCATTACAAAATGCATCTTGCCACTTAGCCTTTCCTCAGTGACAGAAGGTGATGGTCTTTCCCTCTTTCTTGCGGTTCTGTTCCTTGCGTTGCTCACAACCTGAGTAATGAGTTCTCCTACAAGAACCGTGTGTCTGCACTTTGTCTCCACTCTTCTTCTAAACTAGTGAGTAAAGGACGTAGCTGTTCACAGCCGCAACTTCCATCAGCCAGAACAAGTTTTTCCACTATTTGTAGGACCTCCTTGTAAATCCATAACATCCACAGTACGGACCAGCTCTGTCCACTCTTCCCATAAGCTTTGTGTGTTCCAAAATAGCTGCTGGTTTTTCAAATTGAGCAGGAAACTTCACCCTATAGCCAGTAATTGATTGTGTTCAGGGGCCAAAGAATGGACTCAGCATTGGCACTAACCTCTCATCATGGAATGAGAGGCACATCATTTTCCGGTCACACTGAGGGGCACATAAGCATATTCCTGAACTTCCTTCCTTTTCAGATCACTTGGGCAAACCTTTCTAGAACCTATAAGTGTTCCTGTCATGTGTATTTTCATTTTATGCAATCCCTGAGAAAGTTGAGGGCTTGTGTAGCCCTGGTCAGTGTGGATATGACAGCCGGAGCCACTCTTATGTGCTCAGAACTTGTGCCAGATGAATCGCTATGGAGAAATAAAGGCCAATCAGGACAATCAGACCTGCCGGTGTTTTTAGTATTGAGCACATGGGATACTTGCTTTTCATTGCGATACTATATGTACTGGTAAGCATGTGCTTCAACTCCATCCAGGCAAATAGAAGAGGTGTAAAATCTCTTTTTTATTTATTACAGTACCATGAATAGTACTCCCTGGTATACATACACCTCAGTTTATTAATCCAATTATTGGTGCATGGGCACTTGGGTTGCTTCCAGGTATTGGCCATTGCAAATTGAACTGTTGTATATGAAACCAGTTAAAAATAACTACACACCCACATAAGAAAAAACACAAGTACATTCACGTGTGAGTATGAGGGAGGAGGGCAAGGGGAGCAGGGAGGGGATTGGTAAACTGGCACCTGTACGTGCACACTGTAAGGGTTTAGAGCACACACCCTGGATGAAGGGCTCAACTACAACTTGAACTTCGCCTTAGAAAACCAAACAATGTAGCCTAATCATTTTTACCCTCATATTAACATAAAATTTAAGTAATTATTTAAATTTTAAATATAAAATTTAAACATATTTTAAAAATAAAATATGTTTCCTATTGGGCAGCAAAGAACTAAACATAAGAGAAAAATCCATCTCTGTTGCTGTCTTGCCATAATAGGGAGGGTGGGAAAACAAACATTTGCTGAATCACAAAGGCAAAAGTTTCACAGGCCACAGTTCCTCGGCTTCTTCAGACTGCAGCACTTGAACTGAATCCTCCCTTTGAAACCTCTTGTGCTTTTATTTGTAGCCACATTACTTACCGGTACATAAAGTTCTCCATATTTATTGCAATTTCTTCACTAACATTCTTCACCTTGCTCCCTTGGGTATATACAAACGCAACATCCAAAATATTAGGGAAAAATTGGAGACTAGAGAAAACCTCTTTGAACAATGGGGTTTGGTCTAGCCAATCTTCATATAGTCAACTAATTGCAACTTCAAATTCAGAGCCATGTTCAGTATGACACCAAAGAACGCCTACATTTCTTCAGACGAAACATTTTCCACAATGGCCACATTGAGTACTTTGTTAGAGGAGTCACCTTCTGTATTTTTTCCACTGTGTACATATTTGTGGAGGCCTAAATTTTGAGAAAAAGAGCTGGAAATATTCAAGTTCAGTTTTTGGCCAAGTGCTTTGGTGAAGAGTGAATCCCTGTCATGTGACAGAGTATGAACTTCATGAGATCACCGTCACCATCACCACAAACCTTCCCTCTACTTGTTACAGGATGAGTATTATCGTCTCTTTCTTTTTCACCACAGCTTTAGGTTCACTGGAACTGATGTCTCTGCAAACAGGAAGGGGGTCACGCTCACTTTCATCACTAAACTCTCCTTCAACCTCACTGTCCTCAAAACTCCACGTTGCAATATCACAGTCCCTTCCACGCCTCCTCCCTTTCACGTTCCTCCAAGCACAACTGGGAACAACCCTGATCCCCTGTTCAGGCCAGGCCACGGCCTGCGGGGAGGCAGAGCACAGCCCGCGCTGTCTGTTGGCTGCGGTCCTTCCTCCTCCACCGGGAAACGCGGCAGACAGGCTCCCAGGGCAGGGCAGGGGAGCAAACACAACAGCAGCGTGAAGGTGTGAGATGTCTTCCGGCATCGGAGGGGAAAACGCAAGTCATATGTCCAGCATGTCCGACATGGGGTCAGAAAGGGAGGCCGCCAGGAAAGATGAGGGGAGAGGCAGGGACCGCGTAGGTCTCTCGGGGGGAGAGGACGAGTGACAACCAGTGTTTATGGAGAAACACTCCGACCGGGCACTGTGGTGACTGACTGGCAGAGCCGGGGTCCCAGGAGAATGGCCGGGCTGAGCGGGTTCCAGAGAAGATGGGGCCCCTCTACAGCCCACACAGCTCACTCTATTTGTGAACCAGACAAGTGACAGCATCTTTATTTGGGTGTCCTTGGGAACACATGAGGAGCTGAGAGGAGATTGACAGTCACCCTGGAGGTCTGGAGCGTCTGACAGGCTTGGGGAAGCCCACATTCCACATTCCCTTCCTTCTCACATCGTTCTGTGGAGACTGACCAGGTGATGAGCCTCTATGTTCCCCCCACCAGCTGAATTGCCTCAGGAGGGGATATTCTGCACAGACTTTGCATACATGATTTCCCCAGAAGCCAAATGATCTGATAATTTAACAAAGCTGATTGCAGCCTTTTACTTTCTCTGAACCTGAGCTTGGACTAATGAGGGACATGAGAGGAGGACACTGGCACAGCCATCTCAGGCCTGAAGCTCCAGCAGAGAGCAGGTCTCATTGGCAGGATGTGCACTCATGGGAGCCCTCCTGGGGGCTGGGCAAGTGTGCATCCTCAGAGCTCCAGGCTTGTTGCCATCTCTGCCCCGGGGGTCCTTGTCACCCTGGCTTCCTTCTGCCCAGAATGCCTCCTGGACATCTCCTGTGGTCACCCAGGCTGTGGATCCCCCAGACCCACCTCCTTCAGAAGTTGCCCTGATCCCTCAGCAGCAGGTGGCCATGGGCAGCACTGTGCATGTCTGTCCTTTGTACCTGTGAACAGGTGGCTGTACTGTACCCAGTTAGGTCCCTGTCTCATCTTCCCAGCTGAGCAGCAAGGCCTTCACAGTGTGGACATCTGTGTCTGATCCATCTCTGGGAGCCCAGCAGGCCTTGGCCAGGTGGCCGGCATGTGGGCTGCCCAGTGACGAAACCACAGGTGCCAAGGCAGGAGGTGTGTTGGCATCTGTGGCAAATGGATGACTCAGTGTGTGTAGTGGAGAGGACGGGCTGGGGTGGGAGAAAAGTCAGCGGGGGCCAGGACACTGAGGGAACTGAAAGCCGACTGAGGAACTGGGACTTGTCCTGAAGGGGAGAGAGCCAGGGGGGATGTAAGGACAGCAGCACTGGCTGAATACTAATTGCCTGTGAGACACAAAGAAATTCTACTCCAGAGGACAAAGAGACCCATAGGACTCCCACCCTGTCCTCAGATTCTTCTTACTTCCCCTGGTCCCGCACTCTTGGGGTGCAGGAGAGTCATCTCCCTCACTATTATAGTGGTCAGGGCTGCTGTATGTTAAAGACTGTGCACACCAGTCCATGAACCAGAGCTGGGGCCTCCTGGACATTCCTTAGGTTATTAGGACCCCATGAGGCATCTCCTTCATGGGTGTCTGACACTTCAGATCCATTTCTACCATGGGCATACAGGGGTCCTGGGAAGCTGGAACTTGTCATATGATACCTGCCGTTCCCAGCACCCCTACGTTCCTTAGGGCTATGGTCTCTTGGAATACATCCTCCCTTTGACCCCAGGACATCTGGCTGGCCCAGAAGCAACCTTTACCTTTGGCTGGCTGAAAACCCACACGTCACTCAGGCCTCTTAGAGGGACCCCTCCATGCCAATGTTATAAAAATGAGAAAAGATCAAGTGCTGCACTATTCAGTCATAGACCACCGCAGGACAAGTGGCCCCCAAGGCACTTTGGGGACCACCGTCAGGTCACTCTTTGACTCCCTAAACAGTTTAGTTCACAGGACTTTGTCATCCTACTTAGGATAATCAACACAGGCCAGCAGGACCTCGAGTCCCCATTATTCCTTCTCAAGTTGTTAACCAAGTGACATCAGTGTGGGGAGGCCTACACAGTGTGTGTGTCTCTGCCCTGCACATGGCCCAGAGATTCTTGTGTGGGTGTTGGGATGATCTTGGTAGTTCCCTCAAGGCCCCTTTCCACTGAGTGTTTCTCATTCACTCCGAGGACTACTCTGCTCCTGCTGCAGGATACACCAGGGTGTGCACAGCTCCAGCTGTGCAGTGAGGAGACAAAACAGCAAAATACCCAGGACTCAGCTTTCTAAAGTGAGCTTTATTTGTCTTGATTTGGAAGAATCAGGAGTTGACTGAGACCCATCTCCCCTCCCCCATAGAAGATCAGGGAGGGAACAAGTGTCAAGGGTCACAGACCAGACTCAGAGGTCATCCTGGTCAAGGCTCCAGGCTGTGCTTCAGCTTGGTCTCTGTGGCCAGGCAGCCTCTGCAGGCCGCAGGCTGCTTGTCTGGCCCCCCACCCAGCTGAAAGTCCCCACCTGCCAATCTCCCACAAAGTGTTTCAGGATCCTGGGAGCTTAGGGCCTTCTTGCTCTCCAAGGAGACATATGAAGTGGACTCTCAGGTATATTGAAATGTGCCCTACATTCTCCTTAACCTGGTCACCCTGCTGTACAACAGATGTCAGGGTTTCTTCCTGTCTAAAACTTTGTTCCCTGTGACCAACCCCCCCATCCATCCCCATACCCCCCCCCAACACCCTATGTCACAATCAAACTACTTCTATGAGGTCAGCTCTTCAGAGGCGACACACCAGTGACAGCATGGTGTATCTGCCTGCAGGGATGGGGGTGTTAGCTTCGTGTCTCCATTCCACACACACCTGAACTTCAACTTGTACCCCATACATGAACACACTACACACAGAAAACAATACAATTTCTTTATTGAAAATTTAATGAAACCATAAAAAGGAGGAAGCGTGGCTTGATGGCCCCACACTCTCCTCCGTGCCTCAGCCTCAGGTCTCCAGGTTGGTTACAGGCACCACCTTATTCCGGCGGCGGAACTTTTGGGCCAGCGGGCAGCAGAACTTCTTGCAAATGAAATTCACAATCCTCCTAGCGCATCCTGGCCGGCCCTGGCCCGCTGTAGTGGTGTCGTTCTCCTGTACCTGCCCAGCCTGGAGGGAGTGCTCTTGGCTGGATCTTCCCTCAGAGCTGGTGGTGTCTCCTCCTGGGTCTCCACTGGAGCTGGGGGAGGGAGAGGACCTGGTGCCAGAACTGGGTGTAGGACTGAGACTGAAATCTTCTACTAGGGTGGTGGTCTCTGGTGGGGTGGCAGTCACCGGCTTATGTGGCCTCATGTTGTCATCCTCAGACTGCATCCAGGGGTCTTCCATCATTTGGCGGACGGTGAGCCTCTTACTGGGGTCAGGGATTAGGATCTTACTGAGAAAGTTCTTTAATTTGGGGGTAGTGAAAGCAGGTGCTACATAGGTGTAATTTCTGCTCAAAGTTTCTCCTTTCTTAAACTCCCATGCACTATATGGGAGTTTCCCAGAGGCCATGGAATGGAGGATGATCCCAAGGCTCCGAATGTCTTCCTCTCTTCCGTCATTCTGCTGGGTCCCATGAGACTTTCTGATGGTTGTGGAAAGGCCAAAGTCAGCTACTTTAACATTATTTTGTGAATCGAGTAAAATGTTGTCCGGTTTCAGGTCCCTGTGTGCAATGCCCTTTTGGTGAAGGTAGTCCACGGCATTCAGTATCTGCAAGAATATGGCTCGGGCCTCCCCCTCCTCCATCTGGCCAACTGTCTCTATTCTATGAGCAAGGTCTTTGCCACCTGCGTACTCTAGGATTAAGTACACATCATCCTTACCCTCTATGACCTCCAGCAGCTTGATAATGTTGGGGTGGTCCAGGCTCTTCATGATCCTTGTCTCTGAAGACACACATATGAAGCCAAAATCACGGTATCTGTTCATGATCTTGACTGCCACCTCAGTCCCAGTTGGAATGTGCCGGGCCAGCTTCACCTCACCGAAGCCACCCCGACCAAGGGTCTGTAAGAGCTCATAGTCCTGGAGGACCTCCTTGTCCAGGGACACGGAGGACACCCCAGGCGCCATGGGGAGCCTGACTACACTAACTACGCTAGATAAGCTAAACTAAATAACTAAACAACAACAACAACTAATACTCACTATGCTACAAACACTAACAAACTATAATAACTGGGGCACTAAATATGCTAACACTACTAATGAAAGCTATCTAGGATAAAAATAATATGTGAACTTATACTAAGAAAACAAATAACACTACGCTAAGAAGACTATGTACACTATGCTAAACTACTCACTGGGATAACTGCAAGCACTACGATCAAGGAAACACGCTAGCTAAGGTCAAGTCCGCAGGTCACTGAAAGAAGCTTCCTGGGCTGTAACGACCAAAGACCCAGGCTCGTACAGGCGCTTATATAGGTTTTGGCCTCAATGGCTTTCTATGAGGTCAGAGGCAGGGGGAAATGGACCAATCAGGGCTGGGGATCACACTGGGTGGAGTTTTTTTCCTTATATGGGTGCAAAAACATTGAGGTTTTGTCCTCAATGGCTTTTTATGAAGTCAGAGGCGGGGGCGGGAGGGGAATGGTCCAATCAGGGCTAGGGATAACATGGGGTGGTTTTTTTTTTTTTTCTTTTATGGGCATAAAAACATGTTCCTCTTGAAAGAGAAACAAGTGCTTCTGGTTGAATGGGTTACAGAAATTGATATTTTGTTCATTAGAAATTAAAACCTGTACAATATTTCAGTTGCCTTTTCACTTATAGTTTGAAAATCTGGAATAACTTTAGCTCACTAAGACATTATTCCTAGTAAAGCATCACAAGAATGGAGAAGCATGAATCCTATGTATTCAATTTTGATATGAGGACAATTAATGACAATTAAGGTTATGGGAGGAAGCAGAAAGAGGGACGGAGGGAGAGGGGTGGGGCCTTGGTGTGTGTCACACTTTATGGGGGCAAGACATGATTGCAAGAGGGACTTTACCTAACAGTTGCAATCAGTGTAACCTGGCTTATCGTACCCTCAATGAATCCCCAAGAATAAAAAAAAAAAAATCTTTATAAACAGATTATTAAGAAATGACAATACCAGAAGCTGCTTTTATTACTGTACTAATAAATTCAAAATTTGTTGAAAAAAAAAAGAAAATCTGGAATAACTTTAGCTCATCATGTCTATATGGGAAATATTGAATTTCTTTTTCTTTAAGTTCTGATTGGTGTTGGAATGATGCTGCAAATAGCTGCCACCATGATGTTATACAAACGTGTCCTGGGGGGTGTGATACATCTGGGGAGCTAATTTTCCCATAAAATTGATCAGAATTCTAATCAAAAACCTTAAGAGACCAGAAGTTAGTGGGTTGAAATATTCAAAGTCATTAGAAAAAGTAATGTCTGTAACCCAAGAGTCCATTATCCATCAAAGGGTGCTTCAAATATGGGGAAGAAATTAAGACACTGACATAAATGAAAGCTGATGAGCAGCAGCCCTGCCCTACAATATGAGGAGTCCTTCTGATTGGAAAGAAAGAACATTAGACAGGAACTCAAAGCTTGATGAAGAAATAAAGATGTCTGGCAAAGGCAAATACATTGACAGTTATAAAGCCTAGTACTATTTTTGTCTTGTACTTTATTTAAGAGACAAACATATCAAAAAAAGCTATTGTGATTGGATGTCTTGGACACATGTAATCTGGAGACACCAATAACTGAAAGAGCAATTAGGTAAGAGAAAGAAATAAAAGACACTCAAATTGAAAAGGAAGGTGTAAAGTGATCGGTTTGCAAATGACATGATCTCATAGGTAGAAAACACGTAAGATTCCAGAAAAGAAGTGTAACAACCAAAGCAAATTTACCAAAGTTTCACATATATGGAATCTCAAGGGACCACAAATAGAAAAAACAATCTTGAAAAAGTATAAACTTGGAGGTCTTACACTTCCTGTTTTCAAAACTCATTACAAGCTCCTGAGTTCAAAACAGGGTGGTACTGGTACAGACAGATGTAGAGAGCACTGGAAGAGAACACAGAGCCAGAAATCAACCTGCTCCTGGATGGTTCAATGATTTTACAAGGGTGCCATGAGAGCCCAGTGGGGAAAGGACAGTCTCTTCAGCAAATGGTACTGGGATGACTGGACATGCCTATGCAGGAGAATGAAGATGGACCCTGATGTGACAACATACACAAGAATTAACTCATAGTGAATTGAGGACTTAAATGTTAAGGACTGAAACTCTGAAACTCCTGGAAGAAACCAAAGGAGGAAAGGTTCATAACAACGGATTTGGCATTGATTTTTTTTTGCCTATAACACCAAAAACACAGGCTACATATTTAAGGTAGGTAAAGAGGACCACATCACAATCTGAATACTGGACTGGGCTCAATACTCACCCCTCTAATTCTGGCACTCTGGGAGGCTGAGGTGGATGAATTGTTTGAGCTCAGGAGTTCAAGATCAGGCTAAGCAGGAGGAAAAAAATGCCCACAATGCCAATCTCAAAAATAGCTGGGCTTTGTGACAGTCTCCTGTACTCCCAGCTACTCAGAAGATGGAGGGAAGAGGATCACTTGAGCCCAATGGTTAGAGCTTGCTGTGTGCTATGATGCCATGGCATTGTATTCAGTGTGACAAAGTGAGACTCTGTCTGAAAATGAAAAAGAAAAAAAAAAAGTAAAATCTCTGTGTATCACAGAGGGACACAAGGGCAACGTATGTAATGGGAGACAATACCTGTACTTCATAACCCCGATTAGGGGTTCACATCTAGAATTTATAGAGAACTCCCATATGTTGACAACAATAAAATAAATAACCCAATTAAACAACAGCCAAAGGACCTGCAAAGATATTTCTCCAGAGGTGATATGCAAATGCCCAACACACTCATGAAAAGATGCTCCACAGCACTCATCATGAGAGCACTGCAAAGCGAAACTTCAAGGAAAACCCACTAACACTCCTTAGGATGGCCCACCCATTTCATTTATTAGCTCAGAAATCCTTAACACATAACCACAGTATGGTGGTTCCTCAGAAAGTTAAACAGGATTCCATGTGAAAGCACAGTCTCAAAGTGGTATTAGTCCCCCCATGTTCCTAGCAGCGTTATTCACAATCGCTGACAGGTGGAAGCAACCCAAGTGTTCATCAAAGATGAGCGGATAAACCAAATATGGTCCATACACACAATGGAATGTTATTCAACCATACAATGGAGGGAGATTCTGACTCATGCTTCCATGTGTATGTACCTCAGGGACACTGTGGTACATAGTGTACATAGTTACACTGTGGTACATAATTACAGTGGTACATTTACATTACAAGTACAATTACACAGTCTCAAAGGTACAGATTGTGTAATTGCTCTTATATGAGGTGTCCAGAGTAGTTAATTTCATGGACACAGGAAGTAGAAAGGTGGTTGTGCGGGGAGGAGGGGAGAGAATTGGGGAGTTGATATTTATTGAAGACAGCTTCAGTTTTATAATATGAATTGTGGAGATAAAGGGTGGTGACAGTTGCACCTCAATGTGAATGTAAGTCACACCACTGAACTGTTCACTTAAAAGGTGTATTTTATCACAATCAAAATGAATTAGGTTTCAAAATGTAATCAAAATTTTGATGGAAAATAAAGGCAGGAATTTAGGGCAACTGTTAGCAGCAGTTTCCATTGATGGAACCACTTTGAGGAAGGTGTTTGGCAGTAACAATGCATGCCCTATGACCTAGGAATCTCATTTCAGGACACACCCAAGAGAAACTCCTAAGTGTGCCCCCAGAAGGAAGGTGCCCAGATGTTCTTAGCAGCCCTGTGGATCAGAATTCCAGACTGGAAGGAACAGAAATGTGCACAGTGGCAGGGTCAGTCTACTGCCCTGTATCCACACAATGGCATAATATATGGAAATGTGCATGGGGACGTGCAATGTGTGACAGACGAGGAAGCTTGTGAATGATATGGAGTTGAGGAAGCCAGATACGGAAGAGTTTAGCTGCAGCATCAAGCAAAATTAGGCTTGTGCTGGTAGAAGTCAGGGTAAGGGTTTCTCTGGGGGAGGGGTAGACATCAGATGGGTCTGCAAGAGACTTTGGGGTGCTGAGAATCTGCTTCCTAAACTGGGTACTGGGATACAGGGTGTGTTCAATATGTGGCAAAAATATATAAGTTGTATATTCATGTGAAGTATACTTCAATTAAAAATTTTTAGTTTAAAGTCATCAGACTGTCCATCAAGCCTAGGATGACAGAGGGACCTTGAGTCTGTCCTGCCTTGTTCACCAAGGGCAAGTTCAAGGTGACCATGTATTTCTCCCCTTGGTGCAGGGAGGCTGCCACCGGCTCTATACACTGCAGCTGCGTCAGAGTGAGAGCCGAGGCCCAGGGCTCCAGCACACTCCTGGTGAGCTACAACAACGGCCATGTCCACCTGAGTGCCAGAATCACCATTGCTGCCTACCTGCCCCTCAAGGGGAACCAGGGCCCTGCCCTTCACCACACACCCTGCCCACTTCTTCTCTAATGCAAGCTATTCATTTGCTCTGAGAAATTTATAAGAAAACCCTAATTGTTCAGAATAGCTTTGGGCACTCCTCCTTCTGCCTGTGACTTTCTGGCTGAAAGCAGGATCTGATATAGAGGAGCAGAGAACAGTGGGTGCTGACATCCACGTGCCCACGTGGGACAGCCTTGGCGGGCTTTGCAGGGCACTGACCTGCCCGGCTGTCCTGACCATGGCAGGAGTGTGGGCTCCAAAGGCTTGGAAATGTTTCCAACAGCGGTCAGGACAGAGGGGCCTCCTTGGTTCACTCCAGTCCCCTTCAGAATCCCCACAGACGAGAACTGGACAGTGGCCTTTGGAGTGTTAGATTCTGAGGCCTCCACAGACCTGGGTCCAGGGTGGATTCTGCCCCTTGCCCCATGTCTTCGCATCCCTCTTCCCATGTGAGGAGGGAGGTGGCTGTGGCATGTGCATTGTGGAGGCTGCATCTGGGTCTGACACACAGCAACTCTGCGCTCTGCTCATTTAACTTTTCTGGGCCTCCTGGTCCTCTCCTGTAAAGTGGGGCTCAGGCTGCAGCTACTTCATAGGCTGTGCTGAGGACTACTGAGCTAATAAATGGAGTGGGTGTAGAAAGCAGCCTGGAAGGTAGTGAGCACTCAGTGAGGGTCAGTGAGTAACACATGAGGACAAAGACCTGGGCCTCCCCCCCAGGATGGTTGTGGAGGCTTCTTACAAGGGCTGCCGCACAGCGGGCTTGTGAATGGACCTGCAATTCCTGTCTGAACCCTGCCTGGTCCTCTAGAGGCTGAAAGGGGTGAGCTGGTGGGTGTTCCTGCTCCTGGGGGCACCCCAAACCCCCAGCCCTCACATTTCCTGCCACACAGAGTCAGACAGTGCTGGTCCCCATAGTGTGTGATGTTTGTTTCTCCATCTGTCCCATTAGAGGCCAGCTCAGTGACCTTAGGACCTTTCATCTCTGCACCTGTATACATGGGCCCAGTGCCTGATACAGAGCAGAGACCAACCAAGGGTTGCCAGGTTCTCCGGCAGTCGCAGTTGAGGGAAGATCAGGGCCAGCCCAATCTCGTCCCAGGGGCTGAGCAGGATGGTGAGTGTCGGTGGCTCGAACAGGGACACATGGAGCCGGGAGTCTGTCGAAGCAGGAACTCAACTTTATTGTAACATGCTGCAATTTTTTTACCCTTCGGCTAGGGGGCAAGAGGTGGGAGCAGGAAGGAGGGGGTACATAAAATGGGGTGACAGGCTTCAAGCCAATAAAATCTAACCCCGTCACCTGTATCCGGGCACAGGCCTTTCAGGTCGGGTCTTGCCGAGTCACTCCTATGCGGAAGTGCGTGGATAGCACTAACTCAACTCAGGCTTAGGAAGTTCCTCTAGGCCTCAAGTAGGCCTTGCCCATGCGAGAAGACCCAACAATGGGTGGTTTTGTTCAGGGTGAATGAGTGAGGAAATGTGCCCAAGGTCACCCAGTAGGGCTGAAGTCAAGGCTTCCTGACCCCACAGCAAACTCAGCAGACCCTAGCAGGTGTCTGCTGTGAGCAGAGGCCCTTCCTGCTCCTCCAGCCCAGCCATCTTATTATGCAGCATGTGTCTGTGAGACCTCCCCATCTCTGCTCTAGGCCAGGAGATGCCCCAGAGCAGAAAACACAGAAACCTTCATCCCATGACCTGCCGGTCAAGGAGAGAGAGAGAGAGGGAGAGGGAGAGGGAAAGGGAGAGGGAGAGAGAGAGAGAGAGAGAGAGATAGGGAGATAGGCCACAAACTGGTGATAGAAATCCCAGCTAGGCCAGCAGGCATTTTTGGCAACACCCTGCCACACCTTCAGAGCCACAGACATTTTCAGCAGCACCCTGGGGAGGGGGATCTTCAGGGCCCTTCCTGGCTGCTTGGCTGGAGCAGCAGAGGCCAAGCTTGAGCTCACTGC
This sequence comes from Nycticebus coucang, assembly GCF_027406575.1. Classification (NCBI taxonomy): domain Eukaryota; kingdom Metazoa; phylum Chordata; class Mammalia; order Primates; family Lorisidae; genus Nycticebus; species Nycticebus coucang. The sequence continues at coordinate 51,815,930 of NC_069787.1, forward strand.
TGCTATGTGGGATGTAAGGGTCAGAAAAAGGGACACCATGTGTCCCTTCCCATGGTGGCTTTCTGACTGGACAAATATAAGGATGAGTTAAATCAACTTACTGGGAACAAAACCCCTAAATGACGGGTCCTTAACCAATAGAGAAGTTTATTTCTCTGTCACGTTTGACGTTTCATAGAGGAGTAGTTTGGCTGCTCCTTATTCTTTTTCTTTTCAATTTGAACTTATATATATATATATATATATATATATATATTATTAAATCATAGCTGTGTACATAGATATGATCATGGGGCATCACACACTAGCTTCATAGACCGTTAGACATATTTTCTTTTTTTTTATTATTGTCCATATATCTTTCCGAAAGGAATGTATTAATTTGCATTCCTACCAGCAGTGCAAAAGTGTTCCCTTTTCTCCACATCCACGCCAACATCTCTGGTTTTGAGATTTCGTGATATAGGCTAGTCTCACTGGAGTTAGATGATATCTCAAAGTAGTTTTGATTTACATTTCTCTCATGATTAAAGATGATGAACATTTTTTCATATGTATGAAGGCTGCGTGCCTGTCTTCTTCAGAGAAAGCAGGAGGAATCACGCTACCAGACCTCAGACTTTACTACAAATCGATAGTGATCCAAACAGCATGATATTGGCACAAAGACAGAGAATTAGATGCCTGGAACAGAATAGAGAACCAAGAGATGAATCCAGCTACTTATCGTTATTTAATCTTTGACAAGCCAATTTAAAACATTCAGTGGGGAAAAGATTCCCATTTAACAAATGGTGCTGGGTGAACTGGCTGGCAACCTGCAGAAGACTGAAACTGGACCCACACCTTTCACCATTAACTAAGATAGACTCTCACTGGATAAAAGATTTAAACTTAAGACATGAAACTATAAAAATACTAGAGGAGAGTGCAGGGAAAACCCTTGAAGAAATCAGTCTGGACGAGTATTTTATGAGGAGGACCCCCTGGGCAATTGAAGCAGCTTCAAAAATACACTACTGGGACTTGATCAAACTAAAAAGCTTCTGCACAGCCAAGAACACAGTAAGTAAAGCAAGCAAACAGCCCTCAGAATGGGAGAAGATATTTGCAGGTTATGTCTCTGACAAAGGTTTAATAACCAGAATCCACAGAGAACTCAAACACATTAGCAAGAAAAGAACAAGTGATCCCATCCCAGGCTGGGCAAGGGATTTGATGAACTTTTATCTTAATTATTTTCTTCATTCTGTTTTTATGGTTTAATTTGCTCCCATTTTCTGAGTTTTTTAAAGTAGAAACTTAGGATGCTGAGACTTTTTTTTTTCCCTAAGAAAAACCTGTAACGTTGACTATTTCCCTAACGAGTTTGCTTTGGCCACATCCACCTAATTCTTAATGTAGTATTTTCATTTTCATAAAGTTAAGTTTATATTTTTTAATTTGCCTTGAGACTTCTTCTTTGACCAATGTGTTATTTAGAAGTGTGTTTTCTAATTTCCTAATATTTGGGGGATTTTACAGTTTTGTTTCATGTATTGATTTCTAGTTTAATTTCGTTCTGGCCTGAGGACTCCCTTTATATTTTTCTTTTTCTTTTAAGTTCGCTAAGATTGTTTCCACCCCAAATAATGTCTGTCTTTCTGGATGAAGACAGGTTTTAGGTTATTAATCAGGCAAGAAATGGTAATCATGGAATGCCCTGCAAATGTCAACCTGTTTATGCCAGGTTCGTTTGTGGCACTGTGTAGGTGACTCCTATTCTCTCTGGTCTTCTGCCTACTTGTTAACTACCTGGGTCAGAGAATTGATATCTCCAGTAGAACTGTGGCTTTGTCTATTTCTCCTTTCAATTCTATCAGGTTTTGGGTCATGTACTTGAAGGTCTGTTATCAGCATTGGTTCTATACTCCCAATAACCTAAACAGGATCATTTATTTTCTTGGAGAATTGAAGTTTTATTATTACATAACTTGTCCCGTTACCTCTGGTATTTATTTTGTTCTGAAGTTTACTTTATCCGATAGTAACAAAGCGACTTGAGCTTTCTTGTGATTACTATTTGCTTTGTATGTCCTTTTCAGCCTTTTACATTTGCCCTATGAATGATTTTATATTTAAAATGGTTTTCCTAGAGATAGAATGTAGTTGGACTTGCTTTTTTTTTTTTTTTTTATCAATGTGACAATCTCTGATTTGTAACTGGGAAATTTAGAGCATACGTACTTAATAGACAATTGATTTGGTTGAATTAAAATGGATCTTCTGTCTCTGGTCAGTTTTTTTGATCTCATTTTCCCTCTTTTTCTGCCTTCTCTTAGGTTGAATGTACAGTTTTTATTATTCCACCTATCTTCATTACAGACTTTTTTTTTTTTTTAGTGGTTGCCTGGGGTTAACAGTGCACTTGTGCAACTAATCAGAGATTTTCTTCAAATAAGAGTATATTGTTTCATGTGAATAAGGTCCTTACAAGAGTGTATCCTCAGCCTCTCCTTCCTATGCTCTCTACTGTTCTTGCCGTATATTTTACTTATATGTAGGCTATGCCACAATTTCTGCTTTAGACAGCTATCTTTTAAGGAATTAAAAACAAGAAAGAAAAAGTACTTACTTTACCTTAGTTGATTCCACGTAGAACAGTTTCCTTTCCCTGTGTGGACTGCTGTTCCACCTGGTGCCATCTGCCTCCCCCTGCAGAGCTTCCTTTGATGTTTACAGTCGTGCAGCTCTGCTGGGAACACATGCTCTCTTTATTTCGTTCATAAAGTCTTTATTTTTCCTGTGTTTCTGAATAATATTTTCACTCCATATAGAATTCCATGTTCACTTTTATTTCTTCAAACTTTTTAACCCTTGCCAAGCCGTATTTTCTGTCACCTGCACATTCCTCATTTCTTACTTATTTTTGAATTACTGATAATTGTTCTACAGTTTTAAAAGAGAAAAATGTAAATATGAACTCACCTGAGGATTTTTTATCTACCTTAGGTTATATAAAATAATTTATTTTTTTTAATATTTTTATCATTATTTTTAGTGTGGTAGTCCATGAAACCATCTGCAGAGTAAAGTCCAGACTTCCTTTTGCAGGTCTCAGGGTAGACAATGGTTTCTCTCCTTCCACTTTTCTCATTTCTTCTGCTGCAAACCACGCAATCCTTTGTTCTTTTTTTTTTTTCATTTTGCATTAAAAAAATGCATCTTCCCACTTAGCCTTTCTTCAGAATCAGAAGATGACATTCCTCCCCTCTTCCTTGAATCTCTGTTCCTCCCATTGTTTACAAGCTGACTAATGAGATTTCTTCTGTAAGAGAGGTGGGTCTGCACCTTTTTCTCCACTCTCCTTCTCATTTAATGAGTAAAGGATATAGCTGTTCACAACTATAACTTCCACCAGCCAGAAGAATAAGTTTTTCCAGCATATGTAGGGCCTTCTTACAAATCTGTAACATCCACAGCTCTGTCCACCCTTTTCATAAACTTTGTTTATTCCAAAATAGCTGTCAAGTTTTCAGATTGAACAAGCTATTTCTTCCTATTACTAGTGATGGATTTTGTTTGAGGGCCAAAGAGTGTACTCTGCATTGGCACTAACCTCTCATCATGGAATGAGAAGCACATTATTCTTTTTTATTTATTTTTTTTTATATTTTGAAGCACATTATTCTTATATCACATTGATAGGCACACAATTCCTGTTCTTGAACTATCTTCTTTTTCAGATTACTTAGAAAATCCTTCCTAGAAGCTATAAATATTCCTGCTATATGTATTTTCATTTTATGCAATTCCTAATAAAGTTGAGGGCTTGGGTATAATCTGTCATTATAGATAGGACATCCTGAACCACTCATATGTGCTTGCAAAACTTGTGCCAAATGAATCACTAGTGGAGATGTAAATAGCAAATCAGAACAATAAGACCTTCTGTTGTTGTTAAGTATTGAGTATATGGTTCACTTTTCCATTCTTGCGATACTTTACTAAGAATAATGTGTTTCAATTCCATCCAGGTAAATACAAAAGATGTAAATTCTCTATCTTTTTATGTTTAAATAGTACTCCATGGTATACATGTACCTCAGTTTATTAATTCAATCTCTCATTGATGGGCACCTGGGTCACTTCCAGATCTTGGCAATTGTAAATTGAACTGCTCTATATGAAACCAATAGAAAAACAACTACATGCCCACATGAGAGAAAAATACAAGTATCTTTAAATGGGGTGAAGGGGGAGGAAGAAGGAGGAAAGGCGAGGAGGGAGGGGGATTGGTAAGCTCTCATCTATTATGCACAATGTAAGGGTAAACCCAAACACAGTAGCCTAATCATTTGTGCCCCCATATTAATATAAAATTATATACATAAAATAATATGTTTCCTGTAGGCAAAAAAAACAAAAAACAAAACAAAAAAAAACACTTTCTGTTGCTGTCTTCCCATAATATGGAAGGTGGGAAAACAACCAGTTTCTGAATCACACAGGCAAAATTTGTAGGCCTCACTTTGCAGGCTTCCTCAGACTCTAGCACTTGAAATGAATCCTTCCTTTGAAACCTCCTGTGCTCTCATGTTTAACTACATTGCTTCCCAGTACTTAAATGTCTTTGCATGTACGGTCAGCACACTCACTAACATTCTTCACCCTGCTCCCTCAGGTACACGCAGTCCCTTGAGCTGTGACAGGGGGAACTAAATGCAGCATCCAAAATATTTGGAAAAACAGAGATGAGAGAAAACATCCTTGAAGAATGGGGTTTGGTCTAGCCAATCCTCAGTAAAATAGTCAACTAACTGCACCTTCAAATTTAGAGTCAAGTTCACTATGACACCAAAGAATGCCCTCATTTCTTCTGATGAAACGTCCTTCCATGAACACCACATTGAGTATGTTGTTAGCGGAGTCACCTTCTGTATTTTTTCCACGGTGTACAAGTTTGGAAATGATTTTATTGGTACAAATTTTACCAATAAGATCATTTGAGAAAAAGAGCTGGAAATATTCAAGTTCAGTTTCTGGCCAAGTGCTTTGAGGAAGGGTGAATCCCTGCTGCGTGATAGAGTATGAACTTCATGAGATCAACGTCACCATCACCACAAACCTTCCCTCTACTTGTTACAGGATGAGTATTATCGTCACTTTCTTCTTCACCACAGCTTCAGGTTCACTGGAACTGATGTCATTGCAAACAGGAAGGGGCTCACACTCACTTTCATCACTAAACTCTCCTTCAACCTCTCTGTCCTCAAAACTCCATGCTGCAATATCACAGTCCCTTCCACGCCTCCTCCCTTTCACGTTCCACCAAGCACAACTGGGGAACAACCCTGATCCCCTGTTCAGGCCAGGCCACAGCCTGCCGGGAGGCAGAGCACAGCCCGCGCTGTCTGGTGGCTGCGGTCCTTCCTCCTCCACCGGGAAACGCGGCAGACAGGCTCCCAGGGCAGGGCAGGGGAGCAAACACAACAGCAGCATGAAGGTGTGAGATGTCTTCCGGCATCGGAGGGGAAAACGCAAGTCATATGTCCAGCATGTCCGACATGGGGTCAGAAAGGGAGGCCGCCAGGAAAGATGAGGGGAGAGGCAGGGACCGCGTAGGTCTCTCGGGGGGAGAGGACGAGTGACAACCAGTGTTTATGGAGAAACACTCCGACCGGGCACTGTGGTGACTGACTGGCAGAGCCAGGGTCCCAGGAGAACAAGCAGGCTGAGCGGGTTCCAGAGAAGATGGGGCCCCTCTACAGCCCACACAGCTCACTATTTTTGGACCAGATAAGTGACAGTGTCTTTATTGGGTGTCCTTGGGGACACGGGAGGAACTGAGAAGAGATTTACAGATTTCACACTGGAGGTCTGAAGCGTCTGACAGGCTTGGGTAAGGCCACATTCCACATTCCCTCCCTCCTGACGTTGGTCCACAGATCCTGCTCTGGTGGTGATCCTCAAAGTCCCCTCCCCTAGCTACATTGCTTCAGAAGGGGATTTTCTGCAGGGACTTCACCCGCATGAGGTCCAGGAAGCCAAGTTACCTAATCAATTAACAAAGCTGATTTCAACCTTTTATTCTCCATGAACCTGAGCTTGGACTAATGAAGGACATGAGAGGCGGTCACTAGTGCAGCCAGCCCAGGCCTGAAGCACCAGCAGAGAGAGACAGTCTCATCAGCAGAATGTCCAGTCATCAGAGCCCTCCTGGGATTTGCATAAGTGTGCACCCATGGGAGGTTGTCTTGGCAATGAGGGGGCTGGTCTAACCTCCAGGCTTGTTGCCACCTCTGCCCTGGAGATCCTTGTCCTCCTGTCTTTATTCTGCACAGAAGGCCTCCTGTGGTCACCCAGGTAGTGGAGCCCCCAGACCCACGTTCTTTAGAAGCTGCCCTGATCCGTCAGCAGCAGGTGGCTATGAGCAGGTCTGTGCATGTCCATTTTTTATACCTGTGAATAGGTGGCTGTACATAGCTCGTTAGGTCCCTATATCATCTTCCCAGCTGGGCAGCAAGGTCTTCACAGTGTGGACATTTGTGTCTGATCCATCTCTGGGAGCCCAGAGGGCCTTGGCCAGGTGGCCGGCTTGTGGGCTGCCCAGCGAGGAAACCAGAGGTGCAGAGGCAGGAGGTGTGATGCATCTGTGGCAAACTGGATGACTCTGTATATGTAGTGGGGAGGAGGGGCTGGGGCAGGAGAAAATTCAGCAGGGGCCAGGACACGGAGGGACCTGTAAGCTGATTGAGGAACTGGGACTTGTCCTGAAGGGGTTAGAGCCAGGGGGGGATTTAAGGGCGGCAACACTGACTGACCACTAATTGGGCTGTGAAGCACAAAGAAATTCCACACTGGGGGACAAAGGAGACCCACAAAACTTCCACCCTGTCCCCAGCTCCTTCTTACTTTCCCTGGTCCTGGACTCTTGGGGCACAGGAGAGTCATCTCCCTCACTATTATAGTAGTCTGGGCCACTGCATGTTAAAGACTGTTCACACCATGGTGCTGGTCCATGCACCTGGGCTGGGGCCTTCCTGGATTTTCCTCAGGTTTCTTAGAACCCCATGAGGAAGCTCCCTGATGGGTTTCTGAAACCACAGATCCACGCCTGCCATGGAAATACCAGGGCCCTGGAAAGCTGGAAGTTGTCTTATGAAAACCGCCCTTCCCACAGCCTTCCATTCCTCTGGGCTGCAATCTCTTGGAATACATCCTCCCTCTGACCCACAGGACATCTGGCTGGCCCAGATGCACCCCTTCACCTCTGACTAGCTAAAAGTTCACACCTCACTCAGGCATTTTAGAGGGACCCATCTGTGCCAATGTCATAGAAAGAAGAAAAGATCATAGAGGAATGTGGTGCGTCTTACAAGGGTACATGTGAAACTTAGTAAATGTAGAATATAAATGTCTTAACACAATAACTAAGAAAATGCCAGGAAGGCTATGTTAACCAGTGTGATGAAAATGTGTCAAACAGTCTATAAAACCAGTGTATGGTGCCCTGTGATTGCATTAATGTACACAGCTAAGATTTAAAATAAAAAAAATAAAAATAAAAAAAATAAAAATAAAAAAAATACTTCCTGGAAAAAAATTTCAATGAAAAATATATATATATACACACACACATATGAAAGAAAGAAAGTTCAAATGCTGCACTATTCAGTCACAGACCACGGCGGGACAAGGGACTCCTAAGGTGCTTTGGGGACCACAGTCAGGTCACGCTGACTCCCTAAACATTCTGGTTCACAGGACTTTGTTACTCAGCATAACTAGCACCAGCCAACTAGACCTAAAGTCCCCATCAGTCCTTCTGCAGATGTTAATCAGCTAATGTCAGTGTGGGGAGGCCACGCACGGTGTCTGTCTCGGCCCTGCACACAGCCCAGAGCCTCCTGTGCTGCTGTTGGGGTGACCTTGATAGTTCCCCCAAGGCTCCTTTCCACTGAGCATTTCTGATTAATTCCAAGTACTAGGCTGCTCCTTTTGCCTAAACCAGTTTGTGCACAGCCGCAGCTGCGCAGGGAAGACGCAAAGCAGCAAAATCCCCAGGGGTGGGAATTAGAGACCATCAATGAATGGGTACAGAGTTTCAGTTTTACAAGGTGAGTTGTGTAGGTAAATGGTGGTGACAGCTGCACCACAGTATGAATGCCCTTAACACCACTGAACTGTACACATAAAAGGTGCAAAGTGGGAGATTTTACATGATGTGTATTTTATCACAATTAAAATCAATAAGGTTTTAAAGTGTAAGTAAAGCATTGATGGAGGCTGGGTGTGGTGGCTGATGCCTGTAATCCTAGCACTCTGGGAGGCTGAGGCAGGTGGATTATCTCAGCTCAGAATTTTGAGACCAGCCTGAGCAAGAGGGAGACCCTGTCTCTACTAAAAATAGAAAAAACAGCCAGCATTGTGGTGAGTGCCTATAGTCCAAGCTACTGGATAGGCTGAGGCAAGAGGATCACTTGAGCCCAGGAGTTTGAGGTTGCTGGAGATAGGATACCATGGCACCCTGCCGAGGGTAACTGAGTGACCTCAAAAGAAAAAAAAAAGAATTACCTCTATGCTCAAATATAATCTAGCACTTAGTTAAAAGTCCTCCCCTCTTCCTAGACCAAGGCTGATCTCATCCCTTGCTCTTCCTGGTCAACCCTTGGCTCTGATTTTGTGCTCCCCGTGGAGTTTCCAGCCTTTCTTGTTCTTTTGTCAGGCAGGTAATCTTCCAGTTGAAAGCCACTACAACTCTGTGATGACAATTCATCGTGGACAGCCTTGCTTTTCAAGAATAAGGACTGTGCAGAGCTGCTTTTTTGTCCTGTGCCTTTATCTCCAGAGTCTTTGTAGAGTTTGTCCTGTTTAAGTTTCAAAACATAAAAGGTATTGTTCTCTGCCCTTCAGGTCTCTCAAAGATGAGAATACTTTTTATAACAGTGTAGTTGAATGAAATGCTTATTGGGGCAAAATATTTCTTGCATTTGGGGAATGAACCCATGAAATAATGACAACCTTCTATGTATTACAGCAGAACAGCTGTGCCATTTGTTGCCTAATCAGAGACACTTTTAAGTGTGAAAAGCGGAGCTACCAATAATTAATCTGGGGTAGCAGGTGCTGGTTAGTGTGCTGCTAATCTGCTTTAGGGAAGTCATCCCCAAATACAAAGGCTTAAATAAGATTCGACCTTAATTCTTTCATGTAATGATCCAGAGGCAAGCGTTAGATTTGGAGTGAGTCTTTTTGTATCTTTAGGTCCAAGGGATGCCCCATTTGTCACAAATTTGCAAAGAGCAGAAAGAGAAAAGAGAGAGCTCCACCCCCAGAAGGTGAACAGTAGCTATTCTTATTTTATTTTATTTATTTATTTATTTTTTTTGTAGAGACAGAGTTTCACTTTACCACCCTCGGTAGAGTGCCACGACGTCACATGGCTCCTAGCAACTTCCAGCTTTGGGGTTTAAGCGATTCTGTTGCCTCAGCCTCCAGAGCAGCTGGGACTACAGGCACCCGCCACAGTGTCCAGCTATTTTTTGTTTGCAGTTTGGCCGATGCCTGGTTTGAACCCACTACCCTCAGTATATGGGGCCGGTGCCCTACTCACTGAGCCACAGGCACCACCCGCTATTCTTATTCTTATTCTTTTTGACACAAGGTCTCTCTGTCACCAGAGCTAGTGTGAAGAGCTGATCCTAGCTCACTGCAAACTCACATTCCTGGTTTCAAGGGATCCTATTGCCTCAGCCTCTCAAGTAGCTGTACAGGCTTGAACCATTATGCCAACGTGATTTTTCTGATTATTGTAGAGCTGGGGTCTCACTCTTGCTCAGGCTGGTCTCAAACTCTTGGCCTCAAGCCATCCTTCCACCTAAGCAGCAGCTTTTTAAGAACTCAGCTGGAAAATCATTTCGTTCTGTGCAACTGGACAGAGCATGGAGATAGGGCCCCCCTGGGTGCAAGGGAGGCTGATCTCTAACTGGTAGGCCTGGGACCAGGTAAAATTTGGGAAGTAGATATTGGGAACAATTAGCAATATCTTCCACAGGAATATTAAGACACACAGTATGAGATGAACCTGCAAAGTTAATAGGCACTATCAGGAATATTTTGAATCGTGCTGGGAAGCTCATTTCCCACTTGCTTGCCTTTGCTCTTTGATTTCTGCACAGAGTTCACTCAGTCACCAATTCCATGTCTTCACTCACTCGTCACCTTTTTAGTGCAGTCTTCCACGATCACTTGCTTAAAATTACGACCCATAACCCAACTTCATTTTCTCCTTTGTGTTTTTATTACACTCTCATGATTTAACCTACAATCATAGAAATCAATTATTGTATTTTGTGTCTCGGCAGGCTAAAGTTTCCATGAGGTCAGGACTCTTGTTTGTTTTGTTCATTAATGGGTCCTCAGTGCCCAGAAAAGAGCTACTACTGAGTTGATCAGAAGCACATTGATCTGTGGTCTGTGTCTTTATAGTAATTTGTATGTTAGGTCTTTCATCCATGGTAATAATTAATTACCTGGGTTGAACAGAAGATAAAAATAAATCCTCTTGCAGTGACATCACTATGGTCATTAGTTATTAATATGACATTAAAAACCAAATCATATGCTGTTCCTTTTGGAATATGTATCTAAAACTGGATAATGTGTTAATATAAGTTTATCGGTTCTTTTTTTTCCCCCTCTATTTTTTTTTCTTTTATACAAAGGAACCCAGGCCTTACTGAATCTTGAAACTTCAGAGACTTAAATTACAGGCCAAAAAAGGAAGTTCACAGCTATAAGCTGTCTATTTTTTTTTTTATTTATATCTCCTAGAGCCTAAGCCATTAAAATACAGTGGTGAGTTACTCAGATAGACTGTGGGGCTTCACATAAATCTTTTGTCCCCTCTCTCTCCACCTTGGTTGCATTTCTCTGATTCAATTAGGCACAGTCATTTCAGTGATTTCCTTGGCAATGAGGCATGAGCAATGTTTGTCTATTGCAGGTGGAAGGTTAAAAAGCCGGCACACATTTTTCACGGTTTCTTTTTGTTGTCCTCCATGGATTTTTCCAGTATCCCAGAGGGTGACTGTGTTGATATCCTAGGCCCCAAAATGAGGGTGATAAGGCCGCAGAGCAGCACCCAGCCATCCACACTGGATATCTAATAAGAAACAACGCACTGAGCTGTAGGTGCATATCACAGCAGGGCATGGCCTCGCCTATCTCTGGAGACGCAATTATCCAGCTGAGGAACACAGTGAAATCCCTTAGACTCATCAAGGTCAATAGGAGTATTACCTTGACTGTGATGATGGTTTCATGGATTTATATATATCAAAGCTTCTCAAATTATATTCTTTAGATATACAGCTTATTGTATTTCAATAATAGGTCTATACAACTAATATTTTTAAAAACAAAAACATTGATGAAAGATGGCCTTAGACTGGAGCAGGAATAGGAAACTATAGTTTCAATTAAAGCTGATTCAATCCCGCATTTGCTCCCCTGCAGTTACCAGGCTGATAGCAGGGTCATTGATGGCGATAATTGTACGGGCTGGCTACACACCAAGCTTGGCATTGGTCTGATGGATCTATAGGAGTTGAGACAGGGGGCATTTTAAAGAGGACTTGTTTGAACAGATTACCCCCAACTCAAGAAACTGCTCAATAATAAAGTGCTCAAGAGAACATCAGCAAATGCAGTGTGGCAAATAAGACCTATTCAAAATAAACAAAACAAAATCAGTTTTAAATGATACATTGGGGTAGGACAGATGTCACAGGAAGACATTTCATATATACGCAGCCTTATAATATGAGAAATATGAAAAACAATGGCCGGATGCTTTATGTAAAATTCTACACACACAAACTTCCTTAATACTTTAATATTTTAGCCCATTATATTACTTTACTTAATAAGTCAGAAAAAGACATATGTAGTATATATAAAATGCATACATATAATATCTATTTGTTTCTGATATAAAGTTAAGAATGACTTTATATCTGTTTTTTCTCAATAGAGCATTTTAACACCCGATGCTGGTAGGATCCATGTAATTATTCCCTTCATACTGATACTTGAAGAAATCATCTTAGGTCACCCCGGACTACACAGGTATTATAGAGCTCGAGAGCATCAGATCCCATTAAACGACCTTCTTCCAGACCATATTAAAGTTTATCATAACTGATTGTTGTTTTGTTTATAAGGTTGTAATATATTTTATTATATATATATTTTTATATTACTTGTAGCTTTTGAAATACAATTCCCCAAAAGTGATGTTTCTTAAAATCACAAATCATGAAATATATGAGTTTTAAGAGCAAATATAGGCTCAGTGCATGTAGCACAGTGGTTATGGTGCCAGCCACATACACTGAAGGTGGCAGGTTCTAACCTGGCACAGGCCAGCTAAACAAGAACAAAAAATATCTGAGCGTTAAGGCAGGCACCTGTAGTCCCAGCTACTTGGGAGGCTGAAGCAAGAGAATCGCTTAAGGCCAAGGGTTTGAGATTGCTGTCTACTGTGACACCACCACACGCTACTACTGAGGGTGACATAGTGATACTCTGTCACAAAAAAAAAAAAACAAAAAATATCTTGGGTGGTGCCATGGCTCAGTGAGTAGGGCACCAGCTCCATATACCAAGACTGGTGGGTTCAAACCTGTCCTGGCCAAACTGCAACAAAAAATAGCCAGGCGTTGTAGTGGGCGCCTGTAGGCCCAGCTACTCAGGAGGCGGAAGCAGGAGAATCACCTAAGCCCACAAGCTGGAGGTCATTGTGAGCTGTGACACCATGGCACTCTGCCGAAGGCAACAAAGTAAGACTCTGTCAAAGAAAGAAAGAAAGAAGGAAGGAAGGAAGGAAGGAAGGAAGGAAGGAAGGAAGGAAGGAAGGAAGGAAGGAAGGAAGGAAGAAAGAAAGAGCAAATATAAAGGAACTACATGTATTCCTATTTATGGGTGATGATGGTAACAAAATCAGAGACTCATAGGGTTCTAAGGCTGGAAGGGAATTTGGAGATCACTTAGTCAACCTCTCTCATTTGAGGCACAGTGATATTGAAACCTGAGCACAGTTTTTGATCTAATTAGTACTAGTGCCAGGGCAGAAATATATATCAGGTAAAATTAATTGACTGTTTGCTTATTTAATTCATTCTGAAGCGAAAACATTGAATGAAAATCCTATGGTCACTTCCAAGTGGCTGGCTCTAACTGTTGTTCTGGGTTTTTACTCATGGTTTCTCAAATTGGCTTTATCAAGGCAACCAACATAAACTTGTGGCATGACAAATGAATGAAAATGCCATTTACAATGTTTTGAAGACCTAAATGGCACACTTACTTCAAAGCTTCAAAAATGAGTTAAAGCAGACTGCCTATTCTTGATATTTCTACTATGAGCTTTCTAGTGGGGGAAAAAAAATCACTTAATGTGTATTCTACATGCTTTATAGTAAAAACACACACATATGTACGTATGTGCATATACATATATAAATAGTATCTGTATATAGGACACCCTGCATATAAACGGCCTTTATAAGCTTCCAGAATAAATAGTTTTTATTCCTTTATGCTTTTTTAAACAGAAAACATTCACCATTTAAACCTTTGAATGGCACAAACTAATCAATACCATAGTGCTTTGAGCCTTAAAGTTCAAGCAGGGAAACAGCATGGGCCGTATAAGTGGAAAGACTGTTCAGGGACTATAGAATAGCACTGCAAGTTGCCAGGATACTGCTGAACTTACTCTTGAGGAGGAGTGGAAATCACTTACTGTTGGTGGCCTTGAGAAGTCTCTGTCTTCCAGTGGAGGCCAGGTCTCTCTCATCAAAGCCAAGGTGAATGTCGACAGGGAAATGAAAGTCTTTACTTCACGTTTCATGAAAATTTTTTGTATCCAATGGAGAGTATAAGCAAAAAGGCTTCATGGAGAAGTGACTGGAGTTGACTTTGAGCTGATTATCATGGGAAATAGACTAAGGAAACTGAAAGGTTCTCAAACTGTACATTGCCTTTTAAAGACTAGGTCAAGGAGGTAAGAGCAGGAGGAATAAAAGAAATAGAACTAAATACAATAATTACATTTTTAAAAGAAAAAGTGGTAGAATGGAGACAATATCAGCTACAGATAGAATAGGAAATGAGAAATAGATCAAAGTCAAGTGCTGAAGATTTTAAGGAAACTGAACCAAGATTAAAACATGGTGACAATATAAATAATTATCATTTTACGTTGTTAGGAGGTTATATCTATTTTCTAATCTTTCTACAATGCAAATGAATATTTCCATCTTATGAAATTTACAATCATATTTATTATATAAAAGAAACAAAGATGTGCTGTGGGAACATGAAAAGTTTCAGTGCAATTAGAAATCTCACTAACATGAGATGAGACTAGATGTTCCTGCAGTGATTATACATTGCAAAACCACAATCCGGATTGTAGGTTAAAATACACACTCTTTCTCCTAGTTTGTCTAGTAGTTCTTTGAAAGATCGTCAGATGTTAAAAAGTGAAATCTATTTTAGCTCTATGTTCAGTGAACTGAAGGAAATTAAATAATTAATGGCATCTGTCCTGGAAAATTCGGCATAAGCGGTAGCTATTTAAGTTGTCTTCATTTAACTCGATAGCAATGCAATGTAAAGTTTATGGCCCGGGAATACTGAAGATATGGTGGACATTAAGAAACATTGTATTTGGATGATAATATTCAGAAGGTAAGAGGACTTTAAAGAGGTGGCTGTAAGATAATGATGTGCACAGTTGAAAGTGTCACAAGTAGACACATTAATAATGTTTACATTACCATTGTTTCTTCAAAGATACTGGTTTTTAAAAAAACTAAAAAATACTTAGGAGAAATTTTATAGAAATTTCATACTTTAGGACAACTTTAAATGACAACCACATGAGTAAAATTTATTGAAAATTCTATTGAAATGTATGGATACAAAATGACTAAACAGGACAGGTGTAAAACTATTTCAAAAATTTCTATTTACACAATTCAACTTTACATAGACAAAAGTGACCACTCCCCACTATTTCATTGAACATAAAAAGATTCTTATTGGTTTTGCTCATGATTTTCAATTCATAGTATGTCCTTGTTTTTCTAAGGCTGCAGCTGTCACCCTACCTTGCAAAAGGACATTATTAAGTCATCACAAAGCATTTTGATGCATCACCTTAGAGGAATTAAATATTTTATTCACTTACTTAGATACAAGAACTGAATGCATCTGCTTTTATTGAATACTAACATTGTTATGTTGTTCAAACTGTAAAATTGTGCAAACACTTAAGCAGTTATAAAACCATTGAATGGGGCGGCACCTGAGGGTCAGTGGATAGGGCGCTGGCCCCATATATCCGGGGTGGAGGGTTTGAACCCAGCTCTGGCCAAACTGCAACAACAAAAAATAAATAAATAAATAAAACCATCGAATAAAGTTTGATTGTGTTTTCAATCTCTTAGGCCACTTCCCATACCTGTTCCCCCACATGGCATATGACTTAGGTAGATGAAAAGTGTCACTGTGAATACTATTAGCTAGAGAACGGGATGATTTTGTTTATGAAGTTGCAATATATTTTACTATATATGTATATATATATATTATATTACTTGTAGCTTTTGAAATATAATTCTCCAGAAGTGATGTTTCTTAAAATTACAAATCATGAAATATACAGTTTTAAGACCAAATATAAAGGAAATGTATGTATTCCTATTTATGGGTGATGATAGTAATATTAACATGGCCATGATAAGAGTGTTATCTCAATAAATACATAGAATAAGAAATCCACATTATGTTAGGAAACACTGAGAGGGCATGTAATTTGTTGACTATATTCCATTTCTTCATCTAAAATGACCTTAAATTGTAGCACGGAGAATTTTTAGTAAATTTGCAGGATTTGTTCATAAAATATGACTATCCAATACCTGGAAATGCTTGAGTTGTAATTTTTTTTTTGGATTTTGGCTGGGGCTAGGTTTGAACCCGCCACCTCTGGCATATGGGACCGGCGCCCTACTCCTTGAGCCACAGGCGCCGCCCCGTAATGTTTTTTTTTTGTTTGTTTGTTTTGTTTTGTTTTTTTGAGACAGAGTCTCAGTTGGTCACCCTTAGTAGAGTGTCGTGATGTCTTAGCTCACAGCAACATCAAACTCTTGGGCTCAAGTGATCCTCTTGCCTCAGCCTCCCAGGTAGCTGGGACTACACGCATCTGCCACAGCGCCCAGCTATTTTTCAGAGACGGGGTCTCACTCTGGCTCAGGCTGGTCTCAAACCTGTGAGCTCAGGCAATCCACCCACCTTGGCCTCCCAAGTGCTGGGATTATAGGCATGAGCCACCATGCCTGGCCCTGTAATGAATATATTAACAGTTTTTTGAGGTCTAAGTGATATAGAAAAAGCCACACATATTTATTTTTTTAATTTTTATTTGTTTATTTCCTTCCTTTTTTTTTTTTTTTTGAGGCAGAGTCCCACGTATGCTTTGAGCGGAGTGCAATAGCCTTCTAACTCACTGCCGCCTCAGACTCAGGCTGTGGGCATCCTGCTGCGACAACCTCCGGAAGCTGCTGGGATTACAGGCGTGAGTATTTAAACTCACAATGATGAGCTTGGACACATGCAAATAGATACTTGTGATGTTATCACCACAATCAAGGTAATGAACACATTCAGCTCCTCCCAAAGTTTCCCCGTGTACCTTTGTTTTTGTGTGTTTGTTTTGTTTGTGGTAAGAATACTTAACAAGAATTTAACTTTATATCCGCTGAACATCCCTTAACCCCAACCCCTGGCACCCACAATTGTGTTTTCTGGTTCTCTGAATTTTTTTTCCTTTTTCTGCTAGAAATGGCATTGGAATTTTGACGAGAATAGCATTAAATGTGTTGATAGTGTTAGGCAGTATGGACATTTTAACAATTAGAAATCCATTAACAAATGTCTTCCATTTATGTGTGTCTCCTTTAATTGCTTTCATTAATATTTTATAGTTTTCTGTGTATATGTCTTTTACCTCTTGGTTAAGTTTGTTCCTAAGTATTTTATTCTTTTTGATGCTTCTTAAAGTTGGATTGTTTTCTTTTATTTCCTTTTCCAATGACTTATTGTTCGTGTATAAAAACATGGTGTAACTTTTAAGCTAATGTATTCAGGGTAATTTCTTTACACAAAGTTTACTAGTATTTAGAAATAATACCTGTCCTTGGGCTCATCTCATTTGAGTGAAAATATTTTCTCTGACATAACAAGAAACAGGGAAAACTTTCAAGTGGGCATTGCATCATCTGTTCTCTATTCCTCTTGATAGATGTACCTGCAATTCAGACCAGTCCTTCACATTGAAAAAAATCTTCTGCAACATGTGATAAGCAGTAGGATTTTAGGCCTAATCCAACATTTAGCAATAATAAAACAAGGCAAGAGAACTCATACTAAAGAAAAAAGTAATACCACTAAGGAGCAAAGTCCACAACTTCTACCCCCTTGATTTAAAGTGGACTCAACTTATCGAGTTAAAGAGGGTAAATTAATATCCTGTGTCACAGTCCAAGTTCAAGTCCAAGATACAACTTACAGAAGTGATCAACATACAGAGGTCAGTCTTCCATTGAGTAATGTGGTGCATGTCTGGTCTGTGAAAATAAATCAACTTAATCAGGTGGTCAATGCAGGGACATGGTCAACTATGGAGATTCTACTATATTTAGGTATTATAGGATAATTATAGAGGTAGTCCTAAAAACATAGCCCTTAATTTTTTAGTTCCTGGGATTCTGTATCCCTTTCTTTTATATATGTCAAGTAATGGATATTTTACCAACTTAACAATGTTCAGTAATTCACAGCCTCAGTTCACAGTTGCATTTCAAGAGATCTTACACATGTACTTAATATTGTTTTCTTTGCCTGTGCTCAACAGTAAATGATGTTGAACTTAATAATTGATAAACCCTTTATCAATTTATTTATTTATTTATTATCATTTATTTATTTTTTATCATGTTCATAGTTGGGTATATACAGCAGAACTGATTTCTTTCTGGCTTTTTATGTAACATTATTCAGTATGCTTTGTTGTATTGAAAGTTTGTTTTTTCCCGGCCTGAAATCTTTTGTCATATTTGATACTTTTAATTCTAATCAAAATACAGAATTCCAAATCTCAGTTTCATTCTAATATTTTTAAGCCTCTTTCACGTTTTCTTAGGTGACTTATTCTACACCTAAGCATAGTTGTTCATTCTTTTTTGTTTGACTTTTCACTAAATCATTTTTCTGTTTTTCCAGGTTTCATAGTGATGACTTTTTTACTAACAAAAGAGAAAGCATTTTTTAATAAAGTGCGATGAAGCTCCTTCCTTTTTTTTTTTTTTTTTTTAACAAAAGCGCTGATACATACTTTTTTTCTTCTATGTTAAGATTTTTGGACCAGGGCAATTTCTTAGTGTCTTTGGCATTGCCCTTTATTTGAATTCATACTGAAATTTTTGCATGTAGACTGACAGTTACAAATGCTTTTCTTTTTCTCTGTCTTATTACCTTTTAAAGCTTGGTCTCTAGAAAGAGTAATAATAGGGGAGTTAGTTAATTTACCATACTTGATGTAGACAAGTAAGAGACTTTGTCAGATAAAAAAAATTAAAAAGTGCTTTATTTATTATAAGTAAATTTTTTTTTTTCAAAAAGAAAGACTATTAAGCAAGATTTCCCCCCCACCAATGCTTTCATGACCCTGCTTCTCTGTAGGTACTGCGTCTGGAAATGCTGACTCCCAACATACAAGACAGCTCTGGGCAGCACAGGCCTGTAGCCTTCACCCTGGGGGTTATCTTTCAGTACCATGATTTGTACAAGAAATTCTGTTTTAATACCTGGTTTCTTATAAAATAAAATTGCACATTACATCTCTGAGAAATAATGTTTTCCTAAACCGAGAACAAAAACATCTTTGTACACACGTCTTTGATGTTTTCATGCAGTTCTTTGAAGGGGAACTAATGTTGATGACTTCTAGTCTTTTTAGCATTCAACTGCTTCTGTGACTTTGGAAGCTGTCACTTTTTTCAAATTTTGTTTTGTTTTTGTTTTTTTTTTGCTTCGGTTTTTCCCTATTTTCTCCACTTAATTTGGAAGGCTGCAGACATAGTGCACTCTTTGTCATGGTACCTGGGAAAACTCTAAGCAAGTCCTTCAGCTCTTCAGTTGACCCTCTGTGACAATTCCAGCAACTTGTTTCTATTCCTCCCTTCCTAATCTGTTATCTTTTCATTCATTAGTACAAATTAGCTGCTGTATATGATGAAAAATATAGGGAAGATTGTCCATTTCCTTGAAGAAATGCACAATTCAATTGAAATAATAAGATGCCGTCTGGTTTAAAGGAAATTTTGGCAAAAAAATAAAAAATAAAAATCAGGGAATATTTTTTTGTTTGTTTTCTGATCCCAAACCCAGTAAGATGTTCTTCAGCTGATTCAACTGCTGGTAGTTAAGAATGGTCAACCTTTCAGAAAGGCTTTTCATCAAATTCTTGATAACTCACGTGATGATCAGATAGTACTGATTTCTGGTGAGACTGGACTCTTTATCCTTCAAGTATTTACATATACAATCCAAAGTAGGAATTCTTCTTCGCTCACCCTATATGAGAAATACCAAATGGTATGTGAGCCAAATTTTGTTTTAGTTATATGTAGAATATATGAAATATGTATTTATATTTAGAATATATATACATATTATTTGAAGTATGATGTACATAATGAATATGTAGATTTAATTTTTATTTATAGACTGTGCATATTAAGATACAGAATTATGAATATTGCACATTTATATACAATTATTAATATCGTCTGTTTATTTTATATAGTAAAGAAAAATTCTAATTTTATTTGTAGACTGTGAATATTATTAAATGTACAATAAGAAAGTACATGTGCATATGCATATAATGTACATGTATATCATAAATATAATATTCTAAAAATAAAGTATATTCTGCATCCTACATGTATTAAAATACATATATACATTTTTAAAACCCACTATTTTTAGCATTTTCTGAAGATAAAATTCTTCAAGACAGTTATTCAAAACATATTTCTGGGCTCCATTCCAGACCCACATAATCATCATTTGTAGGAATAAATTCTAGTTATGTACATATTTAATAATTACACCAGATGATTTTTACCAGGCAGTGTGACCGCCATTGTGCTCTAGTCAACACAGCATGGCAGGTGCACAAGGGCTCCCGAGATGGGTATCACCCAGCCTTCCGTGTCCGCCTCCTGCGTCCCCCCTCGTCTGTGTTCTAGCCACGCAGCGCCAGACCCGCCATGGTGTCCATGCTTTCAAGCCTTGCTCTTGCTGTTTCCCCTTCTTAGAATGACCTCCTCATCCTCTTTCCTTACCAGTTGAATGCTTTGTGATTCTTTTCTAGCTAAAAATAACAGCTGCCTGGGAGGCTTCCCTGAGCCCAAATACAGAGTTCATGTTGACAGTAACAGCCAGTAGCTTTCTGAGTGGCAGCTGTGGATTTCCTCTTTACGCTGCCCACCATAACCTTCTGTGTTTAAGTACTGTTATTGTCTCCGTTCAACAAAGGAGATGCCAAATCTTAGAGTACTTAGTATGCTGAGTTCACAGGGCTATCAGAGTGTTTGACCCTAAAATTTGCGCTCTTAACTCCCAGGGGGGGATATTGTAAAACAGCACCTCAAAGCTGGAAGAACAAGGGAGACAATCCAGAATCACTTACTCCATATCTGGTAAAAATTTATTATCAGACACACTGTTCTCAGATCGGTATGCCAGTCACACAGTATCTACAGAGAACCGAACTTCTTCATTACACATCTACTCTGATGCTGCATAAGACCTGATGTAAAAATGTTGGAATGGGAAACATTTTCTAGTTTGATGCTGCATTTGATGCTGTTATTGCTGCTGTGGCATCTTTATTCTGAAACCAGCTCGTCTTGGTTCTAAGTTCTTTATCACTCGTTGCTTGTTTTTTACTTTGACTAAGATATTTTAAAGTGCACAAACTTCCTAAGTTACTCATCAGTATAATGGGGCTAATAATAAAATAAATAAACATTTGCTTTTTGTATTATTTTTAAATTTGGAAAATTTTTGACCATCTACAAAATTAAAGAGAATGGTCTAATATTTCTGCATCTGCCTATTATCCAGCTCAGTTATCAACTCATTAGCCATTTCATTTCTGTATATGCTCCAAGCTAGACTTATATGTGAAAATCCGATGAAATAATACTATGACAATTACTTAAGACAGTGCCGGGGAAGCATTCAAGTCAAATTGACTTTACCTTACAGGAGGGAGCATGGAGTAACATCACATGCTGTATTTTCAAACCCATTTTCTGTTCACAGTCACAATATTTTAGTTTGAAACAGAAGGTAGAAAGTAAATGTCTGTTAAGGTGTCAAATGCAAGCTCAGGCTGCATAGACCTGGCTGAAACTAAACAGAAACAACCCGTCAGAACGCTGAGGGTTTTCACATGTATTTCTCACATCTCATGTTGACCCAGTTTCCTCCTCTGCGCCTTCTTTCTCCATGGTGACTCCCAGCCCTCCCTGTCTGGCCTTGCCCTCTTCCCTCTGCACCCTTGGCTCTGTGCAGCTCCAACCCCAGCTCTCACCCCTCCTCACGGACACACTAGGCTGTTGAGGTTGAATTTCTTTTTGTTGTTGTTGTTATTGTTGCACCCACATTTTGTTCTGGACTGTAATGCCCTGTAACAACATAGGATGTTTCCTGCCCATCCCTTGGGGCCAATTCTCCAGCAAAAACATTTCGGTCATTTTTAATTGTCCCACATGTTTTCCTGGAAACTAGCACTGACAAGCCTACACGAGAAACATGGTCCCTTCTCCTTTCTTTCTTTCTTTCTTTCTTTCCTTCTCTTTTTTTTTAGACAGAGTCTCACTCTGTCACCCTTGGTAGAGTGCTGTGGTGTCACAGCTCACAGCAACCTCCAACCCTTGGGCTTAAGCGATTCTCTTGCCTCAGCCTCCCAAGCAGCTGGGACTACAGGTGCCCACCACAATGCCCGGCTATTTTTTGGTTGAAGTTGTCATTGTTATTTAGCCCAAGCTAGGTTCGAACTCGACAGCCGAGGTGTATGTGGCTGGCTCCGTAACCTCTATGCTACGGGCACTGAACCCCCTTCTCTTTTCTTCAACATTTTCTTTTTCTGTCCTACATATACAGTTCGTGCTTATCATACTCCAAATGTAGAAACCCTAACAAACTGGAAGGATTTTCAGTCGAGCAAGGCTGATTCAAGATGAGATTCTATAAACATTTCCTTATGCATGCAAAGTGGATGTCCAAAGAGCAAGCCAGAAGTTTCTGAAGCAGGGCCTGGGAGAACTATACGGAACCCTTTGTCCTTTTGTTATGTTGCTATAGTTATAAGCCTTTGATATACGAGGCGTATATCCACTCTGAATACCGAGGACGTCTCCAGGCAGTGTCACACACGGGACGATGTTCTACCCTTTCCCCTCATATTTCTTCTGTTTGGGGTGTGTTTTAACTGTACAAAGGGATCACACATCTGAATGAACTCTAGCAAAATGTTGCAACAGGCTTTTATCATCAACCTCTGACCACTCTTCACCACTCTCCATCCCCTGACTTTACCCACCTTTAGACACTTACTGAGCGTTCAGAGGGTTTGAGTTCTTTACCTCCTTAGCTTCAAACCCATCAAAACCTGAAATCCAGAATGGAGCTAGTACCGCAGCCTTAGTTTTGGAGTCACAAGCTTCATTATGACTTATTTAGTTTCCTTCTCTATAAATGGAGATAAACATAGAATTTAGTTCTCATAAGCCTCTCATGAGGATAGCGTGAAATCTTACATGCAAAGTGCTAAATACTGCTGTTATTTGCAGTGGCTTTAATTCTAAGCCAGAATCTCAAATAGATACGTATTAAAAACACACGCCTATGTATATAGGTCAATGAGAATTTTACTAGAATAAAAGGATTGTGCATTTTTCTTTTAGATACTGTTTATTGGAAGCCACTAGTCTATTTCCTGCATCCCTAGGTGCTCACCTGGTGCAGGTTTACTCAGGCCTCCTGTGAAGGCAGCTGTCTGTATTGTGTTGTTGTCACACTTAATTTGTATCTTCAAGGGAAATGATGTTTTAAAGTGAGTGAGAAAAATGACCACCTTTAGAAGGAAAATCATGGAACGGAGAAAGCATTTAAAAACAGATGCATAGGGTGGCGCCTGTGGCTCAAGGAGTAGGGCGCCGGTCCCATATGCCGGAGGTGGCGTGTTCAAACCCAGCCCCGGCCAAAAACCACAAAAAAAAAAAAAAAAAAAAAACAGACGCATAGAAATTTTTTCACTATGATGTGAGTTTGTTTTGAAAAATGTTGAGTGTATCATCTATAAAACATCTCCTATCTGGACACTTATGCTCAGACGCGGAATTTCTAAGGAGTTTCAGTATCCTTTAAAGATGTTTCCATGGATTTTGATCACTTTGATTAAACTGAAAATATACGCTTTCTGAAGGGATTGAAAATGTAATTGATAGACAACAAGGGAGAAGAAAGTTATCCGTCTATTTTTTGTGGGAAATTCTTTGTTTTTTATTTTGTATTTCTGTTTTATTTCCAGATTAATGTGACGGTACAAATGATTAGATTCCATATTTTGCATTTATAAAATGAAGTCTGATTAGAAAGCATTTCCTACACCCAGATAGAGTGCCAGGTACTCGTGCAGTGGACCTTCTGGGTGGGAATGACCCAACCCCTTGCCCTCTCTCCCTCTCCCCAACTTGGCTTTCACTGGGTTTCTTTTCTGTGAGCGTGTACGTGTTCACCTACCCGCTCTAGTTTAGTAGCGGGTATGTGAGGTGCTTGCTCTTCCATACTTCTGATACTTCTATATTTTTTTAACCAAAACTCTACATTGCTTGGTGGTTGAGGTTAGAACATGAATGACATGATTTAATGAGAAACAAAAGCAACAGGTCTTCCAGTAATGGACCCACAATATTTCCACGATGTAGTTTTCTGCTGTTGACTGTCCTTAGGACCAAGCATTGGAATACGATGAATTGTAACTGAGGCTTGTCAAAGCTTGATGTCAAAGTATTACAGCATTTATTTATTTATTTATTTATTTATTTATTGTAGAGACAGAATCTCACTTTATCGCCCATGGTAGAGTGCCGTGGTGTCACACAGCTCACAGCAACTTCCAACTCTTGGGCTTAGGCGATTCTCTTGCCTCAGCCTCCTGAGTAGCTGGGACTACAGGCATCCACTGCAATACCCAGCTATTTTTTTGTTGTTATTGCAGTTTGGCTGGGGCCGGGTTTGAACCTGCCACCCTCAGTATATGGGGCCAGCACCCTACCCACTGAGCCATAGACACTGCCCCTAACACAATTTTTGTAAATAATTATAAAGTACACACTATCTGATTTATTTCATTGAAAATGTTTATTACTAGTAGGATGTCATATATTATCAATTGAGTGACAAAATGACTTTGTATATCATTAATAAATATAACAGTTAAAATATCCTATTATTCATCTTTATTTCATTCATTGTCGTTTTACTTAATCATAATAGCTAATAAATATCAATATATTAGTGCCTTTTTCTACTCAATACATAAATATACATAGATGGCAGGAATTTACTCAAACATTTTTAAGCCCAGCAGCTTGAATCACACAAAATATTTAGAAACAACTTGTTGATGTGGGCACTACTGATTTTGTTGTAAAGGTGACACTGAGATAATTTATGGATTTTTTTTGTGGAAGGGACAGTTAGTGATTGGGTAAAAGAGAATGGATTTATATTTGTGGGCTTAGAAAAGGCCTCTCTGCTGCGTCTCTCCTCCCCTCTCTTGTTGTATTCATTTCTTAGAGCTGCTGTAACAATGTACCCTAGACATTATGACTTAAAAGAGCAGAAATTCGGGTGGCACCTGTAGCTCAAAGAAGTAGGGCACTGACCCCATATGCTGGAGGTGGCAGGTTCAAACTCACCCCCTGCCAAAACAAACAAAACAAACAAACAACAGAAATTCATTCTCTGATAGTTTTGGAGACCAGAAGTCTGAAATTTGGGTGGCAACAGGGTCCTGCTCCCTCTGAAGCCGCTAGGGATGTGCCCACCCTTCTTTGCCTCCTGTTGGCTACTAGTGGCTGTTGCCAATATCCTGGGCATTCCTTGACATGTAGCGGCACCGCCCACTTGGTGGCTCTGTCTTCATAGGGCCTTTTTCCTTCTGTGCCCCTGTATCCAATTTCCCTCTTCTTTTCCTAATAAAGGCACCGGCTGTTGGTGTCAGGGCCAGGCCAAATCTAGAATGACCTCATCTCTGATTGATAACATCTACAAAGACCCTGTTTCCCAGTAAGGTGACCGTCATAGGTGCTGGGGTTTAGGACTTGAATGTGTCTTTTTACAGGTCACAATTCAACCCACTGTCACCGGATGCCCCAAAGTCACCAAACATAGGAAATCAGCCGTCTTGGGACATGTTGGTCATGAGTGGGAGAGAAGCCTTTGTCTGTAGAAGGAGGTGGCAACATGTAGAGGATACTTTGTAACTATTTTGTAAAAGTTTTGTAATGAATATGTTGTAAATAAACATGTGTTTAGCTCCGATCTCCCGTTTTTCCCTGTGTGTTGCTACTTTAGGCAGCCTGCACACTCTCTCCCACTGCTTCCCTCCCTGCTCGCCCTGGTCCCTGACCTCACTTTTACCTAGGACCACAGAGGCCCTCAAGATTGGGGGGATTTCTCTGTTTTCAGAGCCTTGCATAGCTCTGAAAGTCCACGGAATGAGTGAGACATGAGGCTCCCATTTGGGGGAGGGGTTGAGCCAGAGCCGGGTGGGGAAGGGTCCCACAGTGTGAGTCCGGGGCTGCAATTTGCTGGTTTATCCCCTGCAGTTCTCTGAGTTCCGGAACCTAAGTGACACCAGTTGAATTTCTTTTTTTTCTTTTTTACTCTTGTTTTTTTACTCCCCCCAAGAGCATCGTGGATTATTCCATTGTACTCAATTATCCAGATTTGAGAAGCATACACTTCAGCCCCAGAGGGAAATCAATCACTTTTCTGGATTCATGCAGTAAGAAATTGGGCTGAATACATCAGCCCTAAATACAATAATTCTTTGAATTGAGCCTCGTAAATTTTGTACCATCCATCTGAGTCTATTTAATAAAGAAGTTCTCACATTTCTCTTGTAGTCTGCATATATTTTCCCCCTTCATTTTGGTGACATTGCCACGTGCTTTAAGTCATCCGATACTTACCGTGCAATCACAAGTACAGGCTACACCCTGCAGAGACATCTGTGCCTCCATCATTATGTTGAAATGAATGAGTTTTATTATTCTGCTTCTGTGATTATTGTGCTCTATTCTTTAACTCTCCCATCTTTTTCCTCTCTTTTATGATTAGGTTCTTGATACTCAATTCGGCACAATGTCAGATTCCCCCTTTCCCCTCTCTTTCCCTTTTTGGCCCCTTTCTTCTGCCAAATAGTAGTTGGCTTCCCTCCCCTCTGTCTCATCTCCCCAGTCTCTCCTATCACGTGGGATCTGTCTCGCCTACTACGATTATCAGTTTATCCCTCCTACTTTGTGCCTCAATGGCGACCCAAGCAGGCTGTGTTTTATGCTTTGTTTCAATGGATACATTAGAGACTCAAGATTCTCACTACTGTCAAATTCCCTTGTAGATCACCTCTCCAGAACGGACCCAGGGGAACCTGCTGCTGTGGCCTCCTTCTCTTTGACACCACCTCACTGCTAATGATGCTCTTAACATCTGAGCTAAGTGGCCCAGAGATAATTTGAGAGAACCACAGGTGACAGAAATTTGGCTTTATGAGAGGCCGACATTTTTTTTCCACAAGGGAACACAGCGTTAGTTCTTTCAGTAGAAAAATAGGATGCAATTTTACTTTACGAGTGCTGAGAGACACGTCTGCTATTCAGGCCAATTGTCTTTCAAGCTGTGACAGTTTCTATTTCCTATATTGTAATGATAGCTGAGTTTTTTTTTTTTTACAATACCCTGGCTTCTTAACACATTTTGTTTTCGATAAGCTCTTTCATGAGTGAGATCCATTTTTTTTTTTTAAGATTAATGTGCAAGAGAGACATTTCGTGGAGGTATTTTAAATATGTTTCTTTCTGTTTTAAACCTTTCCACCAGAGGCATAACTCATGTCATAATTTATTTTGCCTCTGCCTTCTTTATTTTTTGACCACTCATTCCAGATAAAGATTAGTTCCTCCCTTTCTTTAAAAGTCTCAATCCCTGCCTCCTTTTCAGGAGTGATTGGGTGGCAGAAATACTGTCTTGCGGCCGCTGCTAGCGTCTCACTCCCCAGCTTACTGGACAGTGCATGACCCTCCAGTGCGTTCTTCACTTCCCTCTGTAATCCCCCCACTTTATCTGTCTACCTCCTTTACACCCGGCCTACTTTCTCGGAGTAGGTGGGTCCTGCAAAATAGGTGGTCCCTGTGTTCTTACCCGGAGCTCTCTTTTCCGCATGCAGCCATTCTTTAGCGGCTGTCATGAAGCAAATCTCTGCCAAGGCTTTATGGTCTGAGTCCAGCCACAGGATTGCTGCCCAGTTCCTGGTGTTTCCAGAGCCCTGCTATAGACCTGCTTTGTCAAGGACTTTGCTTTTCCCCTCGTCTTCAAAATGGCCTTTAAGTGCTGCGAATTCTGTATGACCAATGTTAGTAGCACGTTTTTATCAGCGTACTGCTTTGCCTTCACAAACCTGTTAGATTTCTTTCCCTCTGTAAGTTGTGTTCTCTTATATGTAGTGTTTCACCAGCTAATAATAGCATTACAACAAAAAGAATGCGGTAAACCTAAGTCTGGAGTCTGCCAGACCTGGGTATAAATCCTAGTTTTCCCACAGACTGGCTGGGTTGCCTTCATGAATTAACTGACTGCTCTTATCCTTAAGAACTTCACCTAGAAATGAGAATTAATACTAGTTACTCAGTGGTGGGGTTATTGGGCAGGTTATATGGGACCGTGTTTGTGACTGTGAATTGGGATGTATCCTATCAATGTTGTCTATTATTTTTTGCAAGTGTTTCCAGAACTTCTCTGGCATTGCAGTTTCTTTTTCTGACACATTGCTCCCATGTTACGTCAGTTATTTTACCCTATTATAACTCATTTATTTATTTAGACTTTGAAAGGCTTAGTATTTTTTTTATTTAAGACTCTGTATTTCTACTCTTCATAAGTAGATTTTTATATAGAATTTCACTATTATTCCTTTTTATTTTTATTTAATTAATATTTTTTATTGTTTCAGGTTCACTGAGGGTACAAAGAATTATGTTACACTGTTTGCATTTGTTGGGTAAAGTCACTCTTATAATTGTGTCCCACCCCAAAAAGCTGTGCCATACATAATGAGCCCCAACCCCCTCTCCTCACTCCCTCATTCCCCTGACCCCAACTTGAATTGACCTGAGTTTTCCTCAGGGTCTAATACATGGGTCTGCATGTATTAGATCATCTACTGGCTTCATGTTAGGATTGAGTACACTGGATTCTTGCTTCTCCATTCTTGTGATGCTTTACTAAGAAGAATGTATCCTTTCTAAATAAAATGTTTGAAAATACGAAAAACAAAACAATAAAAATTACCCATAATTTTATCAAGTTCCTTTATTAGCATAGGATGTTTACATGTTTATCCATGTATGTGGTGTGCATGTGTGTTGCATAATAATAATTGTTTTCATATAATTACGTGAAAGGCTATCTCCCCACCACACTACTGTCCCCCTCTGCTAACCACCAAAAGAAAGTAATTTTTCACAATTTTATGTAGTTCTCATCTAAGGGTGGGGAACCTCTGGCCTTCTGGGTGCTTAAGAATGGCCTTTTGGCTGAACCCAAATTTTCAGAACACATTTTTATTTTTATTAATACATTTTTGTCTTTTATATTTTATTTTAAAAATTAACATATTTAAAACACCAAATAGTAAGTTTCAATGAAATAACCCTCCCACATTAACTGGCAAAATAACAATATGAGTTCTCTATCAGAGCTAATTGTGTTCTAATTGTTCACAATTTAGTTCTAATTTCCACCGCCTAACAGGCGCCACTACCACATGGGACTGGTTGGTCTGTGTGCCAGGCTATTACCAGCTTTCGACAACAGTAGACTGATGCTTCTGTTCGAATTGGAATTTGTGAACAGTTGCATACATCAACATTCATTTTTAATTCTGTGTGCTTGACAGCCCATTATGTCAAGAAACACCAAGAGAACACCAAAGGAAGAAGACAGATTTTTTTAATTAGAATTGAGAATTACAATATTATCCCATTTTTTATAAAGATAAGATGATTTACTTGCTTTGTGATAATGCAAGATCAACATTAAGGAAATGTAGTGCTCATAAGGATTAAATTATAACATTGTAACACTCATAAGAACCCCAAATATTTTAAATTATAAGGAAAGGCCTGAAAGTTTGTATTGCAGAAATTAGACATGAAAAGCAAAAGCAAAGACAATTCTTTCAAGCAGAAATAAGACTCAGAAATAATGCCAGTGAAACCATTTATAGAGTAGTTTATATACTCAGGGGGAAAGGAAACCCATTCACTGATGTAAAAATTGTGAAATAATGCATTGTCAGAGCTGGAAGCTTAGAGTCCAGTGACTTTTCAAAGTACAAACTGCCTCTTTCAAGGAGAACCATAACTGAACAGCAACATGAGTTAGCCTTCAACTTAACAGAAAACTTTCATTCAATACTTCTAAAGGAAAATAGATATTATTCAATTTTTGGGATATATCAACTGTTACCAATGAGTTGATGCAGGTTTTCTACTTCATTTGGTTCATAAAAGTTTTTTTTTTTGCTGCTGCAAACAGTTACTTTCTTTGAACCCCGTTGTGAATACAACATGGGGAATAAATAACTTTAAATTTTTTCAAGATAAATGAAGTTCATGAAGCTGAACTGGACTCGGTAAATTTAGTACAGACCGTGCACCTTCCAGGACAGGAAAAGATGAAGGGTTTATTGCACAGATAAAAAAGTATTAACAGAAAAGTATTGACTTGTTTTCATGGTCAAAATATCCCTGCTAGAGCTACTATTTTATAAGTGACACTTTGCAACATGTTATAAGTATTGTTAACTACACTCCTGCAAATGCAACATGGAGTGGCCAGTTTTGTATCATGCTAAAGTTGAGGTAGGAGGTGTTCAGAGTGGATTTGCTGTATCATTCTAAGGTGCATTGGCTATTGCAGAGATAGGTGTTAGTCAAAGTTTTATCTCTGTAAGAATAGGGCGCCGGCCCTATGTGCTGAAGGTGGTAGGTTCAGACCCAGCCCCGGCCAAAAACCGCAAAATAAATAAATAAATAAATAAATAATAAAAAGAATAGATAGTTAAATATATAATAATATATTTTTTCTAATTTTAATATCAGGCGTATCCAGATTAAGTAGAATGATTTTGAAGTATTTCTTCTTTTTCTATTGTCTATAAGTTTTGGCATGATCTATTTTTTGAAATTATCTTTTATCTTTATTTATAAATGTTAGTTATCTATTAAAAAAGAATAGATAGTTAAATTCTATAAAAAATGGAATCAGTAATGTAAATTATTGAGGGAAAGTTTTTGTAAGAATGCAGTATTTCTGTGTCATATCAAAATGACTTGAATAATTCTTTGCAAGATAAAACTAAGTTGATGTATGATATATGGCAAAAAAAAAAAAGAATTTCAAAAAAAAGTGTCTTTTTAAAACTGCTTCCTCAAAAGCAAACTTGAGATGAATATTTTTCCCAGTTAACAAAGGTCACCGATGGGCAGGGTGATCCAAGCAAATCACGTGAGAACCTGTACAGAGCTGTTATGGCGCATGAATGGGAGACAGCAGTGAAAGGCTCACAGACTTTGAGAACCGTGACATCACACTCCAGTCAGCATTTCAGCATCACCCACTTGGTGTCTCCAAGGCACATAAAGAACTACAGATGGAATAGACTGAGCTCTCATTAGATGACGTCTTAAAGTCATTGTTTGATTCTAAGAAAGATTCGATGGAAATACGGAAAAAATGTGGTAAAATACCCATTCCTTTGGCAACATACCCTCAAATGCTTTCTTTCTTTTCAACCACTTTTTGCAGAGAATCTGCATTCTCCTACCTAACCCAAATCAAGGCCCTCTAAGGTCATTGATGACTGAGAGCCATGTAGAGGTTCAACTGAAACTGCAGAGCTCCGTGCTGCAACCAAATATTCAAATGCTTTCCAACAAAAAGCAGACAACAAAGTCATTGAAGGATTAGTTAACTTTAAAATCAACAAACAATTTTCATTTTTGGAAATTATTAAGTACATAGAGTTAGACTATTATACAGTAATGTACATTTTCAAATGTATCTAAATGACATTTCTTGAAAGTAGCCTTATTTGATTATATCTAAATTAATATGGCCTTCCAACATGGAAAGCTGGTCTCATCATTCATTCCTCCATGCTTACTGGTATATATTATTAGCCGTGTATTTTTTTTTTATTTCATATTAACATGAGAGTACAAATGTTTAGGTTACATGGTTTCCATTTCTAAGGTAAAGTTCAAGTTGTAGTTGAGCCCTTCACCCAGGGGGCGTGTGGAACACCCTCACACTGTGCACATTAGGTGAGACCCTGCCAGTCACCCTCTGCCTCCACCCTCCCCTCTCTCTCCTCTCCCTCACTAGACTATACTTGTGCTTTTCTTTGGTGTGAGCATGCAGCTGTTTATATATTGGTTTCATATTAATACTCAGAATGTTGGATACTTGTATTTCTGTTCTTGTGTGGTACTTTACTAAGAAGAATGTAAAAATATATAACATTCATCCTTTACATGCACAATTAATGCCTGTTCCTTAGATAGCTTTTCATTCTCTCCTGCTTTATATTGATACTACTTTCCTCTGGGCCTTAAATCATTAATAACTATCACTAAAAGTAATTATACAGAGCACGCACATTTCCTGTTAAAATTTGAAAAATGCTTTTCACTCATCTTATTTCATTTAGTGTTCAATGGGTTAAATTTTATCTATTTTATAGATGAAGGTATTACAAATCGCCTGGGTTAAGTAGTGGGGAAACTGTGGATCCTAAGTTAGACTGCAGACCTTTGTACCTCATGTCCCAGACACCTACTTTCTGTGGTAAGTGCTCAGCCAAACCATACAGTTGGTTTTATGTGTTTCCACCACCTCCTATCATCTGTTCTGAGACTGGTACATGATCTTTTTTTCACCTTTATCACTTTGTATTGAAGATTAGGGTCACTGAATGTTCAAGGTCCTTCCTCTATTTCTTTGTCATCTTTAATTCAACTTGTCTCATAAACATGCCATAATTTTAAAGTATAGGCAGTCCTCAGGTTAAAATCCAGATGCGTTCTGTAAGTTTGTTCTTAAGTTGAATTTATATGTAAGTTGGAACATGTACATTTGCTTATTACCTGTACAGCCTCCATTTGCAAGTGCAAGTTATAGGTCACTTGGATGTTTGTAACTCAGAGACTTAGCATAATAGCCCCCGTTCATAAGTGCAAGTTGTATGTATGGCAGATGTTTGTAACTCAGGGATTGTCTGCAGGTACATTACCTCATTTTCCAGAATCTGACA
This sequence comes from Nycticebus coucang, assembly GCF_027406575.1. Classification (NCBI taxonomy): domain Eukaryota; kingdom Metazoa; phylum Chordata; class Mammalia; order Primates; family Lorisidae; genus Nycticebus; species Nycticebus coucang. The sequence goes on from NC_069787.1 coordinate 51,848,724, forward strand.
GTGGATGTGTTTCTCTAAATAGAGCTCATTTACATTACTGCCATGTTTTAGATGTCATATAGACATTGAGTAGGTGGTAACCAGCATAGCAGTTAACGTTGTTGAGTATTGGCGCTCTACTGCCTGAGTTCAAATCCCAATTCTGAGAGTTCTTGGCTGTGTAATTATTGTCTGATAATCCATTTCTCTGTCTTTAAATAAAAATGGCAATAAATCCTACATCACAAGGCTGTAGAAATGATTCATGGACTCAAGATTTTAAGATATTTAACAGTTATTTTAAAGCATTAATAGTGTTTGCCCCATAATGAGCACTTAGAAAATATTAACTAAGGTTGCTATTTTGATAAAATTAAGGTACAGGGTAATGAGATATCCTTATCAGACAGCATTAAAGATGATGGTAAAGATAATTTCCAGCATAAAGCAATGTGATCTTCACTGATTGGTTTTGTAGTAGCTGTTGTACAGTGAATAATTATTCTCCTGCACAGAGTGAATGAAAAACTTTTGCCTTACTCTCTTACTATTCCTGTAACTGCATATGAGTTGATGTCAGCACACAGATCTGAACATAGAAAATCATAGATATGTTGACATTGTCAATGTCTAGCCTGTATATTCTATGTGTAATTTATTGTGTATTGATCCACATATTTTTTTGTGCATTGATTACATCCTTTCAAATATCTTAAAAAGCAAACTCTGATAGACAAATGATACTATAACATTATAATGTTGACTTTCTAAAAAGTAATGAAACAATTCAGAATGCCATGGTTTTGTGAAACGGGCAGGAGGCTAGTCGATGGTTCTAGTTCTATCTGCCCCTAAATGTGTGATGGATTTGATACATTGGCTAATACATACAGAAATGTTTTTCTCCTCTTAACATAGCCCATTGGATTAGCTGATCTCTAAAACAACTGCCAGCTATGACATTTTACTTTTCTCTGTGAATATTTTAGAACCTCATATTTACAGTTGTGGAAAAGTGTTATGTGGATTGTGGAAGTGTTGTCTTAAATTTCTTACCCTGAGAAGCAGAAGGGGTAGAGAAGTCCACTCTTAGAAAAGAAAGATCTGTCTACCCGATTTTGCACATTAACATTTAACAATTACCATTCCTCACACCCCACTTAAAACTCTGCTGTAACTCTCCACTTTTCTTAGGAATAAAACCCAAAGTTCTAAAGCAACTGCTAGGCATGGCATACCTGAAACCCAACTAGATCTCGAGAACTATCTCTGTCCATGCCCCACGTTTATCCCTCAAGTGCCCAGAGCCCCTTCTCTACTTTAGGTTCTTGGTACTCCTGTTAACTTTTCCTGGAATTATCCTGCCTCCACTGACCCACTCCTACTTCTAAATTATTCTTTAAGCAGCAGATTGAATACAAGCCACACACTTCTGTGTTGTTGACCACACAGTTATTTTGCACTAGAGACAAGTTTGCACAAAAAGAGTACCATTTAATGGTATCCATATACCACATTTTATTAATACACCCAAGAATTTGTACACCCTTCATATCATAACAATTTAAAGAAAGACAACAAAAGAATCAGAATTCCAGCATCTCTTCTAAAACAAGGATGGTAGTTGGAACCATTAGCTGATGCATATCCTTTTGAGATGGGTCATGAATCTTTAAGATCCATAGAAATATATTCATAGGCACCTGGAATCCAACTTCAGTCAAATATACTAGTTTTCTCTCCACACAGGGTTATGAGGTTGCAACATCTAGTTACAATTTTATTTCCTCAAAAGTGCCTTCCCTTGAATGGAATAGGAACCTCTGAAATATACCTTAGAGGCATCCTATCAACATCTGTTAACACATTTAACATAATTGCAAAAGAGTCTTTTATGGCAGGAATATATGAGTTTTAATGTACATGATCTCCCTAAGTTTCCTGAGGGTCAGAACTTTGCTTTGCTCAACAGTCTTTCCTTAACATGAAACACTTTCCCTGGCATTTAGTACGTGTTTGCCAACAATGTTGGAATATCCAGTCCCCTCTTATCTGCAGGGGATAAGTTACAAGTACGTTTTTTACTATACATACATCTATGAAAAAGTTCAGTTTAGGGCGGCACCTGTGGCTCAAGGAGTAGGGCACCAGTCCCATATGCCAGAGGTGGCGGGTTCAAACCCAGCCCTGGCCAAAAACCACACACACACAAAAAAAAGTTCAGTTTATAAATTAGGTGCAGTAAGAGATGAATAGCAATAGCTAAAATAAAACAAGAGCCATTATAGCAATGGGCCAGCCCTACTGCTCTGGATCTTTGGGGACATTATAAAGTAAAATAAGTACTTGAACCCAAACACTGCAATGTTGGACAAATGATCTTATAACTGAGCAGACCACCAAGAGCACAATTAAGGCAGCATAGAAATCATGGGTTTCTGCATAAAGGGATAATTCACATGCCCAGCAAGCGGGGTAGGTTGGCAGGAGATTTCATCAGGCTACTCAGAAGGGCATATGATTTAAAACTTATAAATTTTTATTTCTGGGATTCTCACTTTAATATTTGTGAGCCATGGTTGACCGTGGGTAATTGAAACTTCACAAAGCAAAACCATAGCCAGGGGAGGATTACTGTACTTGCAAGACCCTGCCCTAGTGTCCTAGTAGGTAACTGATGGACGGCTTAGTAAACGGACAAACACAGAAGCCCCAGATGGCAGCCCTGGGAGTAAAGAGTCAGTCTCACATAAAATTGGTTTAAAAGGAGGCAGCTCCACACAAGAAATGATCTTTCATCTGCAAGTGCAGTTTAGTCATCGGAAGGCACGTTGCTTTGTTGTCTGGTCCTGTTAGAGACCTGTTCTCAAAGCTGTATTGTTGAGTAATACTCTGTCATGTCTGAAAGACACAGGATTTAAAGTAACCGGTCACCTATGTAATCCAGCACTAAGAACAAATTCTCCTCTAGATTGAGAGCGTCTTTGTGAGGAGCATGTGGGTTAACAGGATTCTCAGAGAGACAGGCTCACTTCCTAATTTATTTCTGCTTCTACCAGCTTATTCCTTCCACAAGTTGAAAACAATTTAATACAATAGCTAAAGAGAAAAAACAGACCATAATCAGGTAAATTATAAATATGATTTCTCAACCTTTTCTTTTGGAGTAAAACATAAGAAAGAAAATAGAAATGGAAGTGATGATCAGAGGTTTGTAGCGAATACTCCCCATGCCTTGGAGTTGTGGACAAGTAAAGCACAACCATTGGAATGTACACGTCTGAGGTTCACATATACGTTAGCTATTCTCACACTTGCTCCCAGAGGGGTTGCAATAACTTTTTGAGTGTCATTGCCCTTCTGTCTTTAATAATAATGAGTTTTACTTATGGGGTGTTTTTAATGTGCTAGACCTGGTGCTCATTGTAGTGCATGCATTGGTGATGTTTAATAGTAGAATTGTGCTGCAACAGACATCACCATGCCCATTTTACAGATGAAGAAATAAAGGCTCAGGTGGCATCTTCCAGTAGCCAGTAGAGGAGCTGGGGTTTAATCCCAGATCTTCCTTCAAACTAATTCATGTAGCCTTACCCATTATTGCAGTGTTTTTCAACCAGTGTGCCACATTGTGCTGTGAGAGGATCTTACGAGCACCACCAAAATTTTTAAAGAACATTAATTCATTTATTTTCAGAAGAAGTTCAAAGCAGAGTAAGTATATTCTTCTTTTTACTCTTTTTTTGTTTTCAATCAACATAATTTAAGTGTTCCATGGAAGTTTAGTGTAGGTTCAAGTGCTCTATGAGACAAAAAGGGTTGAAAAACACTGACTACGTGATTCTCTACAGCCTTCAACATCCGCTCTAGTGGAGGTACTTGAAATAGAGTGAAGAGAATTAGGAGATAAATACACGGTTTATATTTTGCCACTGCCAAGTTATGCCTGTTCCTACATTTTTCTCTGTTCTTAGATTGTAAATTTATTTTCTTAACTCCCTTAACACGTATTAGTAAACAATATTAACACTTCTGGGTTTACCAAGTACACCAATTGTACTGCTCTTTCAATACTATTTCATGTAGAAAACATCTTTGAATGGAACAAAGATAACTGCGGACACAAAGCTTGAATTTTTAAAATATCTTACAGTCTCTTATGTAATTTTAGAACATGGGATCTTTCAATTTGATAAGCAGCTGTAGGCCTACTCTCTGGTTATGTGCACACAAATTTCAAGTATGCTATAGGAATGTTAGGCAAATAAAAATGTTTGGGGGCACTCACCAGGAGACCAGATGTCTGAAGTGGACCTTGTGAGCCTGAGCAGCCACAAGAGGCAGTTTCTGTGGGTCACCTCACCCTGAAAGACATAACCAGAAAGAGGAGACTCCCCCAGACCAGCAGAAGAGCCACTCACTCACCCAACAAAACTTACCTACCAGGGAAGATCAGTCTCACATCTGGTGACTCTGGAGGGAAATGTGGTAGCAGGTGGGCTGGGTGCCCTGAGTGTGTAGCCTCCATGTAACTTCAAGTGCCATTGACTTATGTTTAAAGAAGCTTTTTTAGAGCTCAGAGTCTGGATGTCTGTGGAATGTCCTGGAAGGGACCTTGGAAGTGGAAAACAAGATAAGTTGGTCAGCATTTCAGTTACATGATGCACCTGTCAGACAAATGGCTGAATAAGTTTTCGTGGTTGCTCTGCGTAGTTGCTTTGTACACTTATCATATAAACCATTGGCTGCCCGTTAGTCTTATTATTAGAATGCGTACATGCAGAACTTAGGTTGTTAAGAGTATACAAGCTTGTAAGAAACTGAGGTGGCTGTATGCTGCAGCGAGCAGCAGCCTCTCCCCTTTCAGATATTAAGAAACTGAGGTGGCTGTATGCCGGAGCGAGCAGCAGCCTCCCCCCTTTCAGATATTTCAGTGCAGATTTCTTCCTCTGGGGCTCCGATTCAGGCAACAGAGTGCTATTGTGATAAAGGCCTCATGCCAGGAAAAAAAAAAGGTGATGATGATTATGAAAACACACAAAAATGAAAATTTATAACACATTGAACACGTACTATGTAAAAGGGAAATTGAATAATTTTTCTGAATTTATTATGAATTGACCTTACTAGAACTTAGGAGCACATGAGATTCTTTCTTGTCCTAACTATAGATTTGAACATTAACAAAGAACCATCTTTTTGAACAAGGGCTTTTAAATCTGAAATGCATAACCTTTAGGGGTTATGTTATAACGCATCCCAGATATGTTATTCAATTTTTATGTTCCTTTGCATTTTTCTAGGGAGAAGGTCCATCCTTTTTACCAGATGGTCAAAGACATTTGTGATTTTCTCCAAACTAATAACTACAAATGAAGTAATAAAATTATGTACTGGAATTAAAATTGTGGTCAATATTAAGTGACACTGGAGAGTGTTTTTGAAATAATGTTGATGAAAAATGAGAAGAAAAAACTGTGTATTGAGACATCCCATAACATCCCACCTCCTTAAAATCGAATTTACTGAAGATCTGAAATGTGCCAGAATGTCAACATTCATCATCTGTTCATATGTGATTTTATTCTCTTCTTCCACTTATTTTTTTAAAGTGTCAAAGTTTTTAAAGTATATATTTTTAAGTTTTCTAAATGCCACCTTTTACATTGTATTAAAAAATCAATATCTTAATTTGAAGATATTCAAATAAATGATGTAAGATGAAATATCTACAATATGATCTGTCTCTCCACCACTACATTCTCGTGAGGAAACTGGACTTTCCATTTATCTAGAAAATTTGATTCAAATGAAAAATGTCCTGATTCATTAATTCTGAACAAGGTCCTGCTTATGCTTTGGAAATGCAAATATCCATCATTAACTTATTATTTAGATTCAATTCTCCAGTACTTTTTCCAGTTGGGAAAAACTGATCTTTATGTCTGCAAAGATTTTTGCTGAAGGGGAATGTTTATTGTATGATTTTTATGGAAAATCTGGTATGTATGACCTAAATTGGATTTTAAAAAGCTTTCTTGCTCCAAATTGGCAGTTATTTAAGGACACTGGAGGCAGAAGATTCTGTTCTCCTACTGTGTGTCATCTCCTCTGAGATTTTATACCTTTTTATAGATTTCATTTTATTAAAACATTATGAAAATTTTTGAGAATAAAGTCAGGGTGCCTTTTTAATACAACAGAAATTGTTTGAACTTGGAAGATGTACTTTCATGACAGTTTGGCATTCACTTTATTTTGGAGGGGCACTTTAAAGACCTATTACAGAATAGCTCCTTGACCATATACAGAATAATCCCTGTTAAAGGCAAAATGATTGTCTGATTAGAAAAGTATTAATTACAATCACAGGTCCTTAGGGGAGGCAAGACCTCAGAGCTAACTGGCAGACTTTGCCACTCGATGCCTAAATCTTCTCTAAATTTTTCTAACATCTCCTGAATACCCCAAGTGACTTAGAACGTATTATCTTACTTGGCACGATATTCTGATTCAGATAGTTCAAATTTTAGATGAACTTCTTAATTTAACTAAATCTCAATGCTTCTTTTTTGAAACGCTAGTGATTAATTTTTGCCCTGGCTTTTAGGGTCATATGGAAAAAGTCTTACAATTCTTTCACATTCCAGATGGAAGGGACTTGCTGCAAGCTACGACAAACCAGTGCAAACTAAATTATGAAAAAAACACAATTTATTGGCTCAAGAGTACTGACCAGGTGGACTTTGGTCCTAATTAGGGCTTTGGCTTTCTACCTGGAAAGCTTTCTCACTGTGGGATAACACTCTTATCTATGGGACAATTTGTCACACTTAATGTAAATTTTAGCTATTTTATACACTCCTGAGCTAACATGTGCTCCTCTTAACTTTTATCAACATTACCTTTTACTTAATATATTCCTTTTAGAACTGTATTCTGGGCTTTCTAATTATTTATTTTATTTGGTTTGATGTAAACTATGCCAATAGTAACTTCATATATTCTGGGATTCCCCTCTGGTTGGGATCACCTGTAATTTTTACAATTAGGTCAACTATGTCTTTACTTGATAGAATGTCTGTAAGTCACTTAACACTATATCTGATGCATATGCTCTCAAAGACTATTTGAAGTAAACTATAGCATCATTCAAACCAAAACTAAAATGATTGATTGGCACAGAGCATAAGATAAAATTCTGCTATAAGACTATACCCTTCTAGAGTGCCAACTGACTTTCTTTTTTTTTTTTATTGTTGGGGATTCATTGAGGGTACAATAAGCCAGGTTACACTGATTGCAATTGTTAGGTAAAGTCCCTCCTGCAATCATGTCTTGCCCCCATAAAGTGTGACACACACCAAGGCCCCACCCACCTCCCTCCTTCCCTCTTTCTGTTTCCCCCATCATAACCATAATTGTCATTAATTGTACTCATATCAAAATTGAGTACATAGGATTCATGCTTCTCCATTCTTGTGATGCTTTACTAAGAATAATGTCTTCCACGTCCATCCAGGTTAATACGAAGGATGTAAAGTCTCCATTTTTTTTAATGGCTGAATAGAATTCCATGGTATACATATACCACAGCTTGTTAATCCATTCCTGGGTTGGTGGGCATTTAGGCTGTTTCCACATTTTGGCGGTTGTAAATTGAGCTGCAATAAACAGTCTAGTACAAGTGTCCTTATGATAAAAGGATTTCTTTCCTTCTGGGTAGATGCCCAGTAATGGGATTGCAGGATCAAATGGGAGGTCTAGCTTGAGTGCTTTGAGGTTTCTCCATACTTCCTTCCAGAAAGGTTGTACTAGTTTGCAGTCCCACCAGCAGTGTAAAAGTGTTCCCTTCTCTCCACATCCACACTAGCATCTGCAGTTTTGAGATTTTGTGATGTGGGCCATTCTCACTGGGGTTAGATGATATCTCAGGGTTGTTTTGATTTGCATTTCTCTAATATATAGAGATGAGGAACATTTTTTCATGTGTTTGTTAGCCATTCGTCTGTCATCTTTAGAGAAAGTTCTATTCATGTCTCTTGCCCATTGATATAAGGGATTGTTGGCTTTTCTCATGTGGATTAATTTGAGTTCTCTATAGATCCTAGTTATCAAGCTTTTGTCTGATTGAAAATATGCAAATATCCTTTCCCATTGTGTAGGTTGTCTCTTTGCTTTGGTTATTGTCTCCTTAGCTGTATAGAAGCTTTGCAGTTTAATGAAGTCCCATTTGTTTATTTTTGTTGTGGTTGCAATTGCCATGGCAGTCTTCTTCATGAAGTCTTTCCCCAGGCCAATATCTTCCAGTGTTTTTCCTATGCTTTCTTGGAGGATTTTTATTGTTTCATACCTTAAGTTTAAGTCCTTTATCCATCTTGAATCAATTTTTGTGAGTGGGGAAAGGTGTGGGTCCAGTTTCAGTCTTTTACATGTAGACATCCAGTTCTCCCAACACCATTTATTGAATAGGGAATCTTTCCCCCAAGGTATGTTCTTGTTTGGTTTATCAAAGATTAGGTGGTTGTAAAATGTTAGTTTCATTTCCTGGTTTTCAATTCGATTCCAAGTGTCTATGTCTCTGTTTTTGTGCCAGTACCATGCTGTCTTGAGCACTATGGCTTTGTAGTACAGACTAAAATCTGGTATGCTGATGCCCCCAGCTTTATTTTTGTTACAGAGAACTGCCTTAGCTATACAGGGTTTTTTCCAGTTCCATACAAAACGCAGAATCATTTTTTCCAAATCTTGAAAGTACGATGTTGGTATTTTGATAGGAATGGCATTGAATAGGTAGATTGCTTTGGGAAGTATAGACATTTTAACAATGTTGATTCTTCCCATCCATGAGCATGGTATGTTCTTCCATTTGTTAATATCCTCTGCTATTTCCTTTCTGAGGATTTCATAGTTTTCTTTATAGAGGTCCTTCACCTCCTTTGTTAGGTATATTCCTAGGTATTTCATTTTCTTTGAGACTATGGTGAAGGGAGTTGTGTCCTTACTTAGCTTCTCATCTTGACTGTTATTGGTGTACACAAAGGCTACTGACTTGTGGACATTGATTTTATATCCTGAAACATTACTGTATTTTTTGATGACTTCTAGGAGTCTTGTGGTTGAGTCTTTGGGGTTCTCTAAGTATAAGATCATGTCATCAGCAAAGAGGGAGAGTTTGACCTCCTCTGCTCCCATTTGGATTCCCTTTATTTCCTTGTCTTGCCTAATTGTATTGGCTAGAACTTCCAGCACTACGTTGAATAGTAAAGGTGACAGAGGACAACCTTGTATGGTTCCAGTTCTAAGAGGAAAAGCTTTCAGTTTTACTCCATTCAGTAAAATATTGGCTGTGGGTTTGTCATAGATAGCTTCAATCAGTTTTAGAAATGTGCCACCTATGCCTATACTCTTCAGTGTTCTAATTAGAAAAGGATGCTGGATTTTATCAAATGCTTTTTCTGCATCTATTGAGAGGATCATGTGATCTTTATTTTTGCCTCTGTTAATATGGTGGATAATGTTTATAGACTTGCGTATGTTAAACCAGCCTTGCATCCCTGGGATGAAGCCTACTTGATCATGATGAATGACTTTTTTGATGATAAGCTGTAATCTATTGTCTAGGATTTTGTTGAGAATTTTTGCGTCTATGTTCATGAGTGAGATTGGTCTGAAATTCTCCTTTTTGTTTGGGTCTTTTCCTGGTTTTGGTATCAGGGTGATGTTTGCTTCATAGAATGTGTTGGGGAAGATTCCTTCTTCCTCAATTTTTTGGAATAATTTCTGCAGTACAGGAATAAGCTCTTCCTTGAAGGTTTGATAGAATTCTGGAGTGAAGCCATCTGGACCAGGGCATTTTTTGGTTGGAAGCTTTTTTATTGTTTCTTTGATCTCAGTGCTTGAAATTGGTCTGTTCAGGAGCTCTATTTCTTCCTGGCTGAGTCTAGGGAGAGGGTGTGATTCCAAATATTGATCCATTTCCTTCACATTGTCAAATTTCTGGGCATAGAGTTTCTGGTAGTGTTCAGAGATGATCTCTTGTATCTCTGTGGGATCAGTTGTTATTTCCCCTTTATCATTTCTGATTGAGGTTACTAGAGATTTTACTTTTCTATTCCTCGTTAGTCTGGCCAATGGTTTATCTATTTTATTTATGTTTTCAAAAAACCAACTCCTTGTTTCATTAATTTTCTGAATGATTCTTTTGTTTTCAATTTCATTGATCTCTGATTTGATTTTGGATATTTCTTTTCTTCTACTGATTTTTGGCTTAGATTGTTCTTCTTTTTCCAATTCCATAAGATCTCTTGTGAGATTGTTGATGTGCTCTCTTTCTGTTTTTCGAATGTAGGCATCTAAAGCGATGAATTTTCCTCTCAAAACTGTTTTTGCAGTATCTCACAGGTTTTGGTAGCTTGTGTCTTCATTGTTGTTATGCTCAAGGAAGTTAATGATTTCCTGTTTTATTTCTTCCTGCACCCATCTGTTATTCAATAGAAGATTGTTTAGTTTCCTTGCCTTTGGGTGGGGTCAAGCATTTTTGTTAGAGTTGAGTTCCACCTTTAGTGCCTTATGGTCTGAGAAGATACAAGGTAAAATTTCAATTCTTTTGATTCTGTTGATATTTGTTTTGTGTCCCAGGATATGATCAATTTTGGAGAATGTTCCATGGGGTGATGAGAAGAATGTATATTCTTTATCTTTGGGATGCAGTGTTCTATATGCGTCTATCAAGCACAGTTGTTCTAGGGTCTCATTTAAGTCTCTTATATCCTTGTTTAATTTCTGTTTAGAGGATCTGTCCAGCTCTGTAAGGGGAGTGTTAAGGTCCCCTGTTATTATGGTATTATCAGATATCATATTGCTCAGACTGAGTAAGGTCTGTTTCAAGAATCTGGGAGCATTTAAATTGGGTGCATAGATATTTAGAATTGAAATGTCTTCTTGTTGTATTTTTCCCTTGACCAATATAAAGTGACCATCTTTGTCTTTTTTGACTTTAGTTGCTTTAAATCCACATGTATCTGAAAATAAGATTGCAACTCCTCTTTTCTTCTGAATTCCATTTGCCTGAAAAATTGTCTTCCAACCCTTGACTCGGAGCTTTAATTTGTCTTTTGAAGCCAGGTGTGTCTCTTGCAGACAGCAAATGGATGGCTTGTGTTTTTTAATCCAGTCAACCAATCTATGTCTCTTCAGTGGGGAATTCAAGCCATTAACATTTATTGAGATAATTGATAAGTGTGGTAGTATTCTATTCGTCTTATTTTGTGAGAGTCCATTGCTTAGTTTTATCTTTTGCATCAGTGTGGAGGTTTGGTTCTGTCCTTTAATTTCTGAGTTCTTACTTTGCTGCTGATCCATTGTGGTGGTCAGTGTGCAGAACAGGTTGAAGTATTTCCTGTAGAGCTGGTCTTGTTGTTGTGAATTTCCTCAATGTTTGTATATCCGTAAATGATTTGATTTCTCCATCAGTTTTGAAGCTTAGTTTAGCAGGGTACAGAATTCTGGGCTGGAAATTGTTCTGTTTAAGTAGATTAAAGGTAGATGACCATTGTCTTCTTGCTTGGAAAGTTTCATTAGAGAAGTCTGCGGTCACTCTGATGGATTTGCCCCTGTATGTCAACTGGCGCTTACTCCTGGAAGTTTGCAGAATCTTTTCTTTTGTCTTGACTTTGGACAGGTTCATCACAATGTGTCTTGGAGAAGCTTGGTTAGAGTTGAGGAGACCTGGTGTCTGATAGCCCTCTGAAAGCAGTGTGTCAGAATCTTTGGTGATGTTTGGGAAATTTTCTTTTATAATATTCTCTAGTATGGCTTCCATTCCTCTGGGGCATTCTTCTTCCCCTTCTGGAATTCCTATAACTCGTATGTTGGAACGCTTCATAAAGTCCCATAATTCTGACAGTGAATGTTCTGCTTTCTCTCTCTTCTTTTCTGCCTCTTTTACTATCTGAGTTATCTCAAGAACTTTGTCTTCTACCTCTGAAATTCTTTCTTCTGCATGGTCTAACCTGTTGCTGATACTTTCCATTGCATCTTTAAGTTCCCTGATTGACTGTTTCATTTCCTTCAGCTCTGCTATATCCTTTTTATATTCTTCATATCGTTCATCTCTTATTTGATTCTGTTTTTGGATTTCCTTTTGGTTATTTTCCACTTTATTAGCAGTTTCCTTCATTGTTTCCATCATTTCTTTCATTGTTTTCAACATGTGTATTCTAAATTCCCTTTCTGTTATTCCTAACATTTCTGTATAGGTGGAATCCTCTGCAGTAGCTACCTCATGGTCCCTTGGCGGGGTTGTTCTGGACTGGTTCTTCATGTTGCCTGGAGTTTTCTGCTGATTCTTCCTCATGGGTGATTTCTTTTATCTGTTTCCTTGCCCTAATTTTCCTTTCACTTACTCTTGCTCTTTAAGTTCTCGTGCCTGTGGACTAAGGGTTACAGGACCAGAAGGGTGAGAAGATTTAAGAGCAAAAAAGGGAATGAAAGAAAGGAGGACCAAGTGGTAAGAAATCAAAAAAGAAAAATAGAGAAAGGAGAGGGGGTGGGTAAAAGGTATATTGACCAAAAGAAGAGAGGCACAGAAAGAGGGAGACAGAGCAATATAGGTGTACAGTAGGGTACTTTGATACAACCTTAAAAAAAAAACCACCTTCTTGGGGTGCCCAGTTGGATGGTTCCCTTGAGGTCAGCAGCTCTTTGCTAACCTGATCAGACACAGTACCCCACCTCCACCAAGTAGAGAGGAAAGACAAAAATGCTATAAATCAAACCAAAACAAGCAAACAGAAAACTTTACGGGATAAAATTGGCTGGAAAAACCAAATAATAGTGGTAGAAACACTGACAAAAATGAAGTTCTAATAATTGAAATAGGCAGCAATGTGAAATTATAATTAAACTAGAAAAATTGAGAAAGAAAAAGGATCTGTATGGAAAAGGTTGAACTTAAAAAACAAAACAACAATCCACAACATCAAAATAAACAAAAAAAACAACCAAACCAAAAAAAAAAAAAAAAAACACACAACCAAAAACAAAGCAGTATGTATATGTTATTGAATATTGTCTGGGCAACATGTGGTCTTCTGGGGTATGAGATGTTAATCACAGTTCTGATATGACTGGAGGCTGCTAGTTTCTCAAACCCCAGCAGGTAGACACCCTAAATCTCTCTTCAGCCCACTTAAAAGGCACTTTGAACTTGTTCACTTACTGAGCAGAAGCTTTCTCAGGGAAGTGCTTGTCGCTGGAATCACTGCTGAAGTGGCTATCCACTTACTCTGTGTGTCAAAACTGGTCTCCCTCTGCCCCCGAGGGTTAGGGCTGCAAGGCGGCTCAGACCCCGCCCTTAGGCTACTTGGTCACTGGGTTACCAGCTCCCACCCAATTCCAGCTCTGCGACCCTGAGGGAGGAGCTTGCCAGGGCAGATCGCTCACAATGTCTGCCTGTGACCCTGAGCCAAACACTATTAGCTCCGTCTGGCTCAGCGGCTCAGACTGGGGCCCTAGACAAAGGCCAAAGTTCTCCGCACTCCCGCTCAGGCTCTCCCCAAGGCACTTCAGCTGAGTGCCAAGTCCAAAGACACCAAAACAGTTCACAGGTAAGGCCTTTCTGGTTTGCAGTCTCGCTGCTACTGAACTTACAGTTGCGGGCGGGTTTAGACGGATTGAACACACGCGACCACTTGCCGGTTTTCCACTGTTTTTGTCCTCCTCTTGGGGTCCAGAAGTCTCTCGTTGACTCCCTGTATCCTCTCAGGTGTGATTATAGGCAGATCCCAGCAGCCAGAGCTGCCTGGAGTCCTATATCCCCAGACTCACGGTGCCCAGATGCAAGGAAGCTGTTACTCGGCTGCCATCTTGCTCCGCCTCCAGAAAGGTTATGATTAACAGTAAGTACACACTATGTATTATAATGATGTTCTTTTTCCATTTGCATACACACATATGTTTTGCAAACAGACAAGAAAATAACTAAACAGACCCTTAATAATTAAGAGATTCATTTATGATTTGTCCATCATTGAAGAAGTTAGAATCCATGTTTTTAATCTACATTCTAGGAATCCGTAGGGAGTATTCAAATCAGTGTGTTCCAATCAAGAAAGAAAACAACTGAAAAAAAAGGAAATAATTGAAAATAGAGTGAAAAATAACCTTAATTAAAGGTCACCAGAAAGGAAATTATGAAGGGATATGAACTAGCAACTTCCTGCCCACCACCTCTTGTTCCTTCTGCAGCTTCCAGGACAAACGTTTCACGAGTTTCTGAATTCACACCTACTGGAAAGGCTAACATTTCATATATTTATTTCTTTTTATAGTTAGAGAAAAGGCATACAGATTTATTCAACCTGCATACCTGGGAGCCTTCAGAAGGAAGAGCTAAAGATACAGGGAAATTGCCCATTTTATGCAAAATTTTACTTTTATTAAGCTCTGATGTAATAATTTAGATTAAACAGAAGGTATCAAAGTTTTTTTAATCCCATACTTTCCAAAAATGTGTACATACTTTCATATTTTTTAAAATCTCCTTTTTAAGGAAAAGAACAAAAGTGAATTCATTTTGAACTTCTTGTATATTAGTTATCATTAATTTTAAATCAATGTTTTATTTTATCTCTATTATTATTGAGCCCTAGTTGACAATTTGGAATGTAGCATATCAGTATTTATTGCTATAAGATACAGGAGCATGTTAATTTTTCCTATGCTTGGTTGATATTTTATTTTTCGTCAGCTGTGAAAAACAAAATTCTTTCAGTGGCTTGAACACTGTTCCTTTCAGGGGAACAAAGAACATAATTTAGCTTATAGGACAGATCTCTCAGTAGAAATAAAACACAATGATTTCTTTTGTGTGCATATATCTAAGAGAGTAAAGAACAAACGGAACTAAACTGCTTTGGGCAGCCCAATTATCTCTTTTGTCTCAAGCATGCCTGAAGTGTCTTCAAAAACACAGAATTTACATTGTTTGAGTCAATAAAGCATTCACCATGAACGCCTTGCTCTCCTCTTCACTCAACATAATTAGCAAACAGGGTATGCAGCAGATCCAGGTGTGGAACTGTTGTTTAACTGAAAATGGGGCAACTTCCAATGATTTGATTTGTTTTGAGTTTCAACGTTGAGCCTTTGCACTGTCAAACAGTGATCTGGATTTACAAAGCTGGATCATGTCAGGAGGGGTTAATTTTACTTCTCAGAAAGTTAGTCACTTTAGTCTTTTGCCTAATAAATAATCTGTATTTCCCTTCCTTTTTTTCTTTTAGTTTGAGTAGAATTGTTTGCTGTAGCTCTTCCATTTTGTTTTGGGGACATATACTATTTCTACAAATCCTTACTGTATTAAATAATTATTTATTATTACAAGCGAAGCTCCGTGCTGGAATGTGGGAGACACAATAGTAAAGAGATATAGGTAGTATCTTTCTTCATGGAATGTACACTGAAGTAAGAAAGGCAGAAATCGTGTAAGTAAAGGTATAATTAAATGCAAAACCAGTCTCTGATAACTAATAATTATAGGTGGTCACTTTTGGTTTGGTAGTTACAGAAAGCCTCATTAAGCTGATATTGGATGTTTAACTATAAATAACCACGCAAAGGGAACATTGGGAACCTGTTCTAGGGCAAAGGCACATGCTTTGAATCAGGAAAGTTTGGTACATTCTAATAATTTCCAAAGATCATTGTGGATAAAGGATAGTGAACATGGAAGACAGCGGCCTTGTATTAAGTTGGTAATGAAGGTATTAGTCAAATCACAAAAGGCATTACATATCATGGTTTAAAGTTGAATTTTATTCTCAGGGCAATGAAAAGCATTAAGTTTTGTTTTTACCTGTGGAGGTGCATGCACTGAGTCTGGTTATGCATAGAAAATGCACTAGTAAGATGTCTAGTTGGGCAGGGATAGTAGTTATAAAAATGGAGAGGAGTCAATATATCTGAGCAGCTAATAAGAACACAATTTCAACTCAGCTCAATCCTGTTTGAGAACATGATGCCCACCATGTAGCTATTATTCTCTAGAAGAGTTTCAGCAGCAGTATTGAAATTTTATAGCAGATGTGTCACTGGTGTTAGGGGTTGTCCTGTGCTCTGTAGCATCATTGGCCTTTACAGACAGATGCCAATAGTTCTCTCTCTCTGTCTCTTTCTCTCTCTTTCACAAACACATTCATCTTGGCAGTAAAAAATGAATCCATGCATTGCCAAATGTCCTTTTGGAGGCAAAGTCTCCCTAGTTCCTTAGTTGAGAGCTACTTCTCCATATTGATACATCTAGCATCTGGCTTTTTGGAGAGCAATTAGCTAGAAATGAAAACAAATGTGAAACTTCACTCCAGTGAAGCAGGGAAAACAGTTTCAGGACCACGGAGAGCTCCAAAGATACCTGGGGCTAAGAAATAGACAAGGGATATTATTCTTCTGCCTCCAAGACGTCACATCTGATGTTTTGGAATGAAAACTGTAATTCCCTGATTTTGAATTCTCTCTCTTACTCTCCTCCCCACTCCCTGGAGAATTGACTTCCATTTACGTTGAGGTATGAATACAACTGAATTGTAGCTTTCAAATAATGGTGCAAATCAGATTCTCCTAATAATCTTGGCAGTTTCTTTCCTTTTTTCATTCAATAAATATTTATCAAGTGTTCACTCTGCCAAGAATGTTTTAGACAATCAGGAGACAACAATAAATAAAAGGCAAAAATATCTACTCTCCTGGAACTTATCTCTAATGGGGAAAAGCTTGATAGAATTATAAATTCTCGGGCCTCAGCCAGAGAGATTCTCATTTAGAAGGACTAAGGTAGAACTCAAGATTTGAAATTTTTTATTAGGCATTTGAACGGTCAGTGCTTTTATGACTACATTTTAAGAAACATTGAATTTGAATATAAATGGAAACCTCTGAGGTGTCACAAGGAGATTCAGGAATAATTTACTCAATTACCTTTGTATGTATTTATACACACATACATTTGTGCATCTGTATTTGTATGAATACAGCTGTCTGTATATCTTTAGATACACTCACATATCTGCATCCATAAAGTCTGTGGTAAGCTAGGCAATTCACTAGGTTCTCTGGTTGATGAAAAGTTAATATAAAATAGTGTATCTGTTTCTAAAAATGTTATATTTTAGTTTATAGAAACACATAAATGTGCCTTCATGTGGATGCATTCCTGTACATACTATTAGAAAAACAAAGCATTTTTCTATTATCATCATTTTAAAAATTGGAACATATTTTCAGCAAATATAGAATGCTTAATATGGGCTGATTTGCAGTATAATATATGCAATATATAGAATTTAATTTAAGGAGTCCTAGGGAAAATAGCTTCTAACAACATTTCAGAGGCTATAAAGAGTGGCCCCAAGATTGGTTTACTTACTGTAATGAGAGAGAGAAGAACAGAGAAAAGAGAGAGAGAGAGAGAGAGAAGAGAACCATGGAGCGCCGTCAAGTAAGAATATTCAAAATTATAAAAGATGGGGTTTTAAATGATTTCTTTCATAGAAAATATTAAGTTCTATAAGAATGGTTCTCAAATGTGGTGTATGAGAATCACCACTTGGACAGCTGATAAACAGTACATAGCTTCAGGCCATGAAAGTCTGAGATAATTGGCCTCTGCAGCTATGCCGGTTTCTCTAGTGATTCTCCTACGCACCATGATTTGAGACTAGTTTTTCTATAGGCAGATTTTGCCTGTGTGGTAGACATCTGGTGTGATCTTGTCAATTTTTGCCTATATGATAGACAGGAAATAGTATTTCAGAGTCGTTTTAATTTGAATCTTTCCGGTTATAAAGAATTTGAAAATATTTTCATATTCTTGAATTATGTGTCTTTTGTCCACTTTTCCTATTTTTAGTACATTTTGTGGATATTAGAGATACTCACCCCCCTTATTCTTCTTTAGGTATAATAGCCTGCCAAGACTGTTCTAGGGGATGGAAACTGCACATACAGGGGACATAGAACAATGATACACTCTTGTGATGAACAGAAGCAGTGAGTCCAAGTGTGGGGTTTGCCTTGAAATATATAAATAGTTTTAGATGATACGTGAATATAATACTAAATTACCTCAAATTTCTTGGTGAGTCATCATTCTAATTATATACAAAAAAGTCAATGTGGGAGTATTCAATAATCTTTTTTTTATTATTATTAAATCATAGGTGTGTATATTAATGTGATCATGGGGCACCATACACTAGTTTCATAGACCGTTTGACACATTTTCATCACACTGGTTAACATAGCCTTCCTGGCATTTTCTTAGTTATTGTGCTAAGACATTTACATTCCACATTTACTAAGTTTCACATATACACTTGTATGATGCACAGCAGGTGTAATCCCATCAATCCCCCTCCCTCTGCCCACCTCCCCCATCCCTCCCCTCCCTTTCCCCACTCCCCCTATTCTTAGGTTGTAACTGGGTTATAGCTTTCATGTGAAAGCCATAAATTAATTTCATAGTAGAGCTGAGTACATTGGATACTTTTTCTTCCATTCTTGAGACACTTTACTAAGAAGAATATGTTCCAGCTCGATCCATGTAAACATGAAAGAGGTAAAGTCTCCATCTTTCTTTAAGGCTGCATAATATTCCATGGTGTACATATACCACAGTTTATTAATCCATTCATGGATCGATGGGCACTTGGGCTTTTCCCATGACTTAGCAATTATGAATTGGGCTGCAATAAACTTTCTGGTGCAAATATCTTTGTTATAATGTGATTTTTGGTCTTCTGAGTATATACCTAGTTAAAATGTCCATACTATCCAAAGCAATATACAATTTTAATGCAATCCCTATTAAAGCTCCACTGTCATCGTTTAAAGATCTTGAAAAAATAATACTTCGTTTTATATGGAATCAGAAAAAACTCAAATAGCCAAGACATTACTCAGAAATAAAAACGAAGCAGGAGGAATCATGCTACCAGACCTGAGACTATACTGTAAATCCATAGTGATCAAAACAGCATGGTACTGGCACAAAAACAGAGAGGTACATAGATTTTGTTTATTCACTTGTCCTGTGCAACAGCCTTTCAGAGACCCTTGCCAGACCCCAATGTCTTTGTTTTTTGTTTTTTGTTTTTTTCCTTTTTTTATTTTTATTAAATCATAGCTGTGTACATTAATATGATCATGGGGCACCATACACTTGGTTCATAGATCGTTTGACACATTTTCATCACACTAGTTAACATAGCTTTCATAGCATTTTCTTAGTTATTTTGCTGAGACCTTTATATTCCACATTTACTAGGATTCACATATACCCTTGTAAAATGCACCGCAGGTGTAATCCCATTAATCCCCCTCCCTCCACCTACCTCTCCCCTCGCTCCCCTCCCTTTCCCCCTTCTCCCTATTCTTAGGTTGTAACTGGGTTATAGCTTTCATGTGAAGGTCCTACATTAGTTTCACAATAAGGGTGAGTACATTGGGTACTTTTTCTTCCAATGTCTTTGGTAATAAGATAAGGATCTGCCGCACTGATGCTGATGACGCTGAATCTCCTTGCACCTTGCTTTTGGATGCCAGTAGGTTTCCTCTCAGGATCCTTTTTTCCTAAGGTTAGAAACATTCCCCCCAAGAGAAAGTTAAGATTCAAGTGCACTTAGGATATCAGTTCTCAGGCTACTATAGATGTGGCACTGCAACATCTGTGCTGAAATGTTGTAGCTTGTGGATTTTACTGGGATATTGTCTGTGTGTACTTTAGATTCCAAGTTAGATTGGGTGAGATTTCTGGAGTCCCTGTCTGTGAAAATTGCCATCTACTAAGATGTTTAGGCCCCATATTCTAGCACCATATTCTTGATCTCCAGCTTAGTCTTTGAAGATCTGGGGCCATTCTTTAGAGACTCTTGTCAGACTGCAATGATGGTCTGGTCCTGCTGATACTGATGCCTCTGAAACCCCTTTTGTATCTTGGGAAGATTCCATCAGGATTCCCACTTCAGTAGGCCTTTAAATACTTCCTGTGAATGGGGGATGACTCCCTTCAGTTTTGAATAACAATTAACTTCTCTTAAAGTATAATTTCAGGCAAGCAAGCACCTTCAGAAGAACCAAAACTAAGATGAGTGAACATAGTAACTGATTTTAACATTATATCAAGGAAAGAGGCACTGAAGAGGGAAGAAAAGAAACTTTCAAATTGCTTACCTGACTCCTCTCCTTCCTTCCACAGTACCGTGCCAGCATGTCCAGTAGAGAGACAATATGTGTGCCTGGGGAGAGGGAACGTGAAATGATTGTGGGTCATTACCTTGAAACTCAGGGCCACCCTGGCATAGGGGAACACAGCACAGAGAGAATTTTCCTGGTTCCCATAGACAGAACATTTAGACCAATCTGGCCAGAGTTCTGGCTAGCCCCACCACTCACAGAGAAAAAGCTGCATGGGGCCTAGATTAAATTCAGAAGGAAGTTGGCCCACTAAGGCTGCAGTCCTTAGGCAGATCTTGTGGCTGTGCTGGCTCAGAGCCAGTGGACTTGAGATGCATGTGACCCAGTGAGACACCATCCACAGTGGCCAAGCTATTGCTTTTGTCACCCTCTCCCCTCAACTACCTACAGTGTGGAAAAGGAAAGGGAAGAGTTCAGAGGTCTCTGTTTTACAACTTCAGTACCAGCTCAGTCAGCCACAATAAAATTAAGTACCAGGCAGACACCTGAGGCCCCTGAGTTCAGGCCTTAGTTCCTAGAAGGCATTTATGGACCTACCCTAGTCCAGAAGAACACCCGCTACCCTGAAAGATTCCAGTACTGACAGGATTCACCACCTACTGACTTCAGAGCTTTGGGGCTTTGAATAAACATCAGAAATAGCAAGACAACAGTCACCGTAGGCTTTTGGTGAGACTTAGCTGGCTTGAGGAATGACCAGGCACTAGTGTCCACATCACTCCATTTGCAACTCCAGTGGCCCAACACAGAGAGTGAGAGAAGAGAATCAGAGACTTCACCTGGTAATCCAGGGAGTTCCCCCCTATCCTGCCCAGGCCCACCAAGGTGACACTAAGCAGGGATCTGTAAGAGTCATAGCATTATAGGTCTTGGGGCACCCCCCATGATAATGTAGCAGCAGTGACCAAAGAATAAGTCACAACACTTAATTTCTTTTGAATATCTGAAATGCCCTTTTGGGAAGGATGGATTCAAGCAAGTTCAGCATGTAAAGATTAGGAAAAATATCTACTATTCATCACCTAGACATTGACAAATATCCAACAGCATTAAGAACATCTAGGAAAATGTGACCACACTATAAACAAGCTAAATGGCCAGAGTTCTGGCTAGCTCCACCACTCACTGAGAAAAAGCTACCTAGAAATAAACTTAACTAAAGAAGTTTAAGGTCTCTATAATATAAATCTAGAAAACAGTGATGAAGGAAATTGAAGAGGACACCAAAAAATGAAAAGATATTCCATGCTCATGATTGGAAGAATCAATATTATTAATATGCCCATACTACCCAAAGCAACCTACAGATTCAAAATGATCTCCATCAAAATATCAATGATGTTCTTCACAGAAATTAAAAATTAGAATCCTAAAATGTATATGAAACCACAAAAGACCCAGAATAGCCAAAGCCATTCTAAGCAAAAAGAACAAAACTGAAGGAATAACATTATCTGACCTCACCTTATTCTACACAGCTCCAGTAATCAAAACAGCATTGTACTGGGATTTGTACATAGCCAGTACAATTTGTACATTGAGCTATTGTACATAGCTCAATGGAATAAAATAGAAACCTGGAAATAAATCTACACATCTATAGTAAACAAAGATGTTAAGAACATACAATGGGGAAAGGACAATCTCTTTGGTAAGTAGTGTTTGGAAAACTGGATAGCAATACATAGAAGAATGAAACTAGACCCTGTCTTTCACCACATATATACTTATATCTAATCAAAATTGTCTAAATATTTAAATTTAAGACCTGAAATTATACAACTACTAAAGTAAAACATTGGGTATACATTTTAAGACATTTATCTGGGCAAAAACTTATTGGACTTCTTGAGAAATACTTCAAAAGCACAGATAACCAAATCAAAATTGAACAAATGGGATGGGATCACATCCAACTAAAAAGCTTCTGTGTAGCAAAGGAAACAAATAAAGAAGAGATAACATACAAGATGGGAGAAAATATCTGTAAATTACTCATCTGACAAACTATTAATAACTAGAATGTATAAAGAGCTCCAACAACTCAATAGGAAAAATATCAAATACTTCAATTAAAAATGGGTAAAAGATCCAAATAGATAGATAGGTTTCAAGAGGACGTTTAAAAATGCTCAACATCACTAATTATCAGAGAAATTTAAATCAAAACTGTGATGAGATATGTCACCCCAGTTAAAATGGCTTTTATCAAGAATACAGGCAATATGGCTTGGTGCTCACAGTACAGTGATTAGGGCACAGGCTATACACTCTGGGGCTGGTGGGTTCAAACCTCACCTGGGCCTGCTAAACAACAATGACAACAACAACAACAACAACAACAAAAACAGCTGGGTGTTGTGGTGGGTGCCTGTAGTCCCAGCTACTCGGGAGGCTGAGGCAAGAAAATCACTTAAGTCCAAGAGTTTGAGGTTGCTGTGAGCTGTGACTCCATGACACTCTACTGAGGGCCACATCATGAGATTCTGTCTCAAAAACAAACAAACAAACAAAAAAACAAAAAAACCCAGGCAATAATGAATGCTGCTAAGAAGGTGGAGAAAGGAGAATGGAAATGTAAATTAGTGCAAAGTTTACAGGTAACAGAATGGAGGTTTCTCAACAAACTAAAACTAGAGCTATCATATGACCCAGCAATCCTACTGCTTGTTATATGCCCAAGGAAAATTCAACATATTGAAAAGATTTGTGCACAACCATGTTTATTGCAGCATTACTCACAACAGCCAAGATTTGGAATCAACCTAAGTGTTCATCTATGGATGAATGGATAAAGAAATTGTGGCACGTGTATGCAATGGAATGTTACTCAGATGCAAAAAGAATGAAATCCTGCATTTGCAAGAACATGGATGGAATTAAGCCAAGTAGAGAGAGATAAATGTTGTATGTTATCATTCTCATGTGGGAGCTAAAGATTAAAAACAATCATTCATATGGATACAGAGAATAGAGTGATGGTTACCAGAGGCTGGGATGGGTAGCCAGGAACGTGAGGGTGGGGAGTTATAAAGTAGGAATACTTAATAAGTGCAAAAAAAAACTTTGATAGTTAGATAGAATGAGCAATATTTGATCAAATGCATGACAAAGTGACTATAATCAACCTTAAGTTAGAGTATAGGTTAACTAAAAGAATGGAATTGGAATTGTCTTAACTCAAGAAATGATAGATGCCTAAGGTTATGCCCAAATTATCCTGATTTTAATAATTCACATTGTATGCCTGTATAAAATATCACATATACCCAATAAAGATATACAACAATTATGTATCCACAATAAATAAAAAGAAAAAAATTCATAAAAATATACCTAACAATTTATCTACTCATAAATGTTATCAGATAAATGGTAAAAGAAAATGGAGAAAAATAGAAAATTATGTGCCAGTAATTCAATTATCTTATGAATCCTCTCATGTTTTTCAAGTTTTTCTTTTTGTTCATGAGAAATTATCATCTTATTATAACTGAATATTTATATTCTTTGATTTATATTTTTTCAAAAAGTATGGTAGGATTAATTCTGCACTATACTTTTATAGTCAAAGATAAGGAACACAATTTAAGTTAAGTGAGAACAGTTGGAGGTTATGGTTTTGTAAATGTGAGCAACTATATAAATTTACCACTTAAATTAGTTGGCAGCCTAACTACAGAAAGACTCACCCATTCTGGACTATTCTTGTACAACGGCCAACCTCCAACCCTGTTACTAGTGAATTGGCAAAAGACAGAACTTTCTCAGTTCAGCATGATTACGTTTCTACAGTCTGCATTATTATTTCAGTATTCAGCCTATGGGATGATATTCTTAAAGCAAACTGCAATACTATTGCAGTTTGACATGAGCCAGGGCTATATTTGACATCTCAGTTTGCAGAGGGTGAGAAAGTTTCTTACAATCCTGGTGCCAAAGGACTTGCTCAGACTGTTTAACTTGGATCCAGATGGGTGAATAATTTACTATGCATTGGATATTGGGATTACTGAGACTTCTAGGTTCTATATTGAGAAGCTTCTGGCCTTTCGATATGTTACAATATGCTAACAAGACAACCAGTCAATTTGTAATTTGTTCTTATCCTTTAAATTGTGTTTTCTAATTTTAAAAGGTTCATATGCATTTTTTCTTCCTATTTTTGGATAACTGGCTGCCTCTGAAAACACCTAAGGGAAACATATTTCTAAGCAATTCACATCAGGTTTTGAACAATCAAATATATGTCTACACAGGAAGGTATGTTTTTCCTTAATGCTGGCATTCCCAAGGAGGCTAAACCTTGGCTTTCTATGAATTCTGGATAGGGAGATTAGTCAAAGTACATTTGTGCTGTTATTTTCCATATTCAAAACTACTTTTGTAAGTGACATTGCATCACCTTACCTTTTATACTCACTGCTTTCTAAAGGTAATTGCTTCTCCACTGTAGAGGACAGCTTGATATTAAATCTATGTTAAAAATAAGTATTAATTAATCGTAAAATAGGAAAGACAACACTTAATACATTTTATTGACAACAAAAAATATTGAAGAGAAAAAAGAAAATACTTAGACACTTCAAGGCTGGGTAAGTTTTTGAAATAATTTGAGGTATTATAATATACTCTTTCAAACATCAGAAGTACAATCACAGCTACATAGCATGTGGTGAATGGATTTCCTTAAGTATTGGTCACTTTACTTGAGAAAATGGGAACATAAGTAAACATGTTAGGTTTCCTAATGAAATCTCACTTTTTACAAAAAAAGCTTCTCAGGGACCATAAACTTAAGAAGCTAGAAGGAAGGGATACGGATACTTAATGATTCTTCAAACCGGTTGATGAGTTATGTGGACAATGGGACGTAGAAACTCAGTAAAAATTTTAAATTTTATTTTCATTTGTAAGTATTTAGAGATAAATTGTTGGAGCCTTGTTTTCTATTAACGATTAGCTTTACTTTTCATCAAAAGAAATTTCAAGTGGCGGATTTTACTCTTTTTTTTTTTTTTTTATTTTTTTTGCAGTTTCTGGCCAGGGCTGGGTTTGAACTCACCACTTCTGGCATTTGGGGCCGGCACCCTACTCCTTTGAGCCACAGGCACCACCCTGGATTTTACTCTGAAAAAATATCTTTCAAGATAATTCTTTCTCCAAAGTGGCAGATTTTACTCTTAAAAACTTTACTTTTGGAGAAATAACCTGTGTATCTTAATCATACTCTAAAATATCAGTAGATCAGAAATTATGTGAATTCAAAATAAAAATATTTGATCACTTCATTTTTGGCCCTCTGTGTAAGCACCTCTTTATAAGCCACTTCCATCCCATTTGGACAGTGAATGATGCATTATAAATCTTCAGAAAGGGACAGAGTTTTCCAATTAATATCATATCATCTTAATTTTATGTTAGCTTCTAAAAATTAAAAAATCCCTTGTATGCCAAGAACCTGAAATATTTATTTTCATTTATCAGTGTTTTGAAATTTTTAAAAAGGCTCTTTAGATTTTTATTTTATTTTATTTTATTTTATTTTTGGTTAGCAGCATACACATTCCTTTCTGAATTGGTGAACAATAGTATAGAGCATTCTTCATTGATGGAATTAATACTGCTGAGTAGAAGAAAAGAATAGGTTGAGACAAATACCTCAAATGTTAAAAAAATGCAAAATCTCTCAACTTTGATTCTATTGACATTTGGAGTAAAATAATTCTTTATTATGAGTAGCTATCCCATGCATTGCACTTGATGCCAGCAGCAGTGTCTCTTCCAGTTGTGACAACCAGAAATAATTCCAGACCATGCCAAATTTCCTCTAGAGGAACGCAGTTGTCTCTTTCACCTCCCACTGTCCTCATTAAAAATCACTGGGTAGAAGTTAACTGATGACTCCATACCGAACCTCAGAGTCAAAGCATTCTATGATAAACATACTCTTATCTGACAATGTGCATGTTACTTTTTTTGCATTATTATTATTACCACTCGATATTTCGTTGGAGCAATTGTCAGATTTCTTTTCTGAAAGTATTTCTCTTCATTTGTTCTTTATGTGGTTTTTGTTTCTAGTCCTTACCTGAAACATTGTTATTGTTATTAAATTCTAAGCTTTTTTAATTTTGTGAAGGCAAAAAGTGGAATCCAAATAAACACATGTATATGTATAGAGAAAAAGAAAAAAAAAAGAATCACTGGGTAAAGTAAGAACCAATAGAACCAGTAAAAATCGCACCTGAGGGGCGGCGCCTGTGGCTCAGTCCGTGGGGCGCCGGCCCCATATGCCGAGGGTGGCGGGTTCAAGCCCAGCCCCGGCCAAACTGCAACAGGAAAATGGCCGGGCGCTGTGGCGGGCGCCTGTAGTCCCGGCTACTCGGGAGGCTGAGGCAAGAGAATCGCTTAGGCCCAGGAGTTGGAGGTTGCTGTGAGCTGTGTGACGCCACGGCACTCTACCGAGGGCCATAGAGTGAGACACTGTCTCTACAAAAAAAAAAAAAATCGCACCTGAGAACCACCGGTCTTTGAATAATGGGAATAGACCACCTGTTTATGGTAAGTTGAATACATTTAAGTCTAATACATCCTCCCAATCACTGCTTTCCTGGGCATTTCCCTACTTTTTCAAGTCTATTATGAATTGTTTAGCATGCATAAACTGAATACACTTTGTAAATGTGTGCTATGGAACAAACTGGGACTCGTATTAAGCTTATGGGTTGGAATTGGGAAATTCTTGGTTCTTCACTAAGAAGGGGTTTAGTATTTATATAAGGATTTGGATAATCCGTGTCATGCTGCATGGATTTTAACTTGACAGAAATTTGACCTACTAAATATGTAGCAATATTATATGTCAATGATGATCTCAGGAAGGCCAATAATATCATATTGAAGAGTTTAATGGCTGTGTTACCATTGTTACCCACTGTCCTCTTTTTTCCTTAGTCCTCATATGTTAGGAAGAAAAGAGGAGCTTCAGAATAAAAAAGACAGAAGGTTAGGGCATGGAACTTGTAAGTTGTCTTCAAGAAAATAGTGGACAGTAGCTGTTTTAGCCTCTGGAATGAAAGGTGAAAGTCACGGCATCTAGACGTGAGACCAGGCGCAGAGAAGTTTAGGTCAGGTTTATTGAAAGGGGTTATTATTTTCCGTCCCTTCATGCTGATTCTTGTTTTATTCTTAGAGGTTAAGTGTGCCTCTCAGAGACAATAGATATTGGGCTTGAGCTTTTGCATCCAGGCAGCCAGCCTGTGCCTCTTTATTGGGGAAGGATTTCACCTAATGTACACCAGCATGTCCCCTGGGTGAAGGGTTCATCTACAACTTGAACTTTGCCTGAGAATAGAAAACAATGTGACCTAAACCTGTGTACCCTCATATTAATTTAAAATAAAAAAAGGGGGACCTCAACCTGCCCTTCTATATGGGGCCATAGGGAGTGGGTAAATTCCACAGCTTGCCTAGAGGGCTTTGGTGGTTTAGGGTCCTTGGGTGTGAATTTCTTTGGAGGTGGGGGCTAACTTGGTCCTTTGTGTTCTTTGTCTTAGGAGGAGTGGAGGAAGGGGGAGGGCTCTTGTGGGGCCACATTAAGCCCCCCAACTCTGAGCATCCCTTTGTATAGATAAAGAACACCCCTTTTTCTCTATACATCATCTACTCATCACTGGTAGGCACTATTTTAAGCAAATACTTGCCCTCTCCATCTCCAGAAATATACAGAGTGAAGGCCATTAGAATATTTTGTCTCCCTGGCTACTGACATGGGTGCATACATATGCTCAAGGGATGTTTAATGGCAAGCAATCTCTTGCCTTTATGGAAGCAATGGGAAGCTGAAGTATCTTTTCACTGGGAGTTAGAAGACAATGGGACAATGTTTACAGGATCTAGAGATCATGGCAAATCATGGAACAGATTCTTCATAAAATTATTCAAGCCTCTGGAGCCACTGAACCATAGGATTTTTCTGTTCATAAAATAATTATAGTAAATTCCTTTTGTCACTAATGAGAGTCTGATTTATTATTTTGCTTGCAATCCAGAATCCTTACTCATAAATACACAGCCAGTCTCATCCCCTTTCACAGGTGGTGGGACTGAGTCCTAATGAATATAAATGAATTGTCTGGGGTCATACTTCTTTAATCACAATCTGCTATATTATGTTTAAACCAAATCTATGTTCTAGTTTGGCTTATTTTGTTAATGTCTATCTCCAAAGTGAACCAATTCATTCTTTGATTTACATATCCCAACAACTGGTATTTATGATTTTTCACTTACTATTAAAACTTACTTAGATTTACAGACTCTCTTGAAACTCTGGCCTCTGTTATTTGTCCATCACTTCATTCAGATTTAAATTTCACAGTTAGATATAAATATATAAAATAGTAGTGGTATAACTACCATTGAGTAGGATTATGAGTAGTAGATATGGATTTAATGAGAGGTAATGTGTGTGTTGGGGGAAAAGGCAGAGAGTAACAAAATTCAAAAAGCTTCAGCTCTCCGCTGTGGTGCAACTACTTCAGGAAAACCTTTAATATGCTTTAAACAGCAAAGAGAGACTAGCCGCCTTAGATAGGGATGAAAGGGGGGCTGCTGCTGGGAAAGAGTGCTGGTAAAATTTAGGAGTTAAGTCATCAGTTTCATCAGAATCTGCTCAATATCCTTATTTCAATTTTCTAGATCTTACTTCTTCCTACACATTATCCTACCTTTTGACATAAGAGAACCTGAAATTATATATTCAAGGTATGCTATCATTTAACCATCTGCTAAATGAAACATGAGCTTGGCTTTCAGAAAACAACAACAACAACAAAAAAGATGATTTTTGGTCCTTTATCTGGCCCCTAAACTGAGGATATAAAGTTCTAAGGCCATAATCTGTTTCTCTGAATCTTGTGAAACACTTAGGTAAGCTTACCCCAAGGACCATGCAAACTATAAGCCAGGATGGCTGAAAGCCATTTTGCTTCTAGTATGCTTTTGGTCTTTTTGTTCTGTCTTAAAAACTTAGAGTTAAGGTGCTGCTTGCTTACACAGCTGCTTTACACAAGATTAGAAAATGACCTAGAGGAAAAACAGATCAAGAGTCTGGAGCAAGCCAACACAAACTGCTGATGACACGTTCCACCAGGCAACCTATTGTCGTATGATAACTGTCTGCCACTTCAGGGTGACTTGCACAAAGGTTTCTTTCTTCCAGGAGCTCCCTTTATCCCTTCTCATTATAAGTTGCTCAGTAAGTAACAGACAGACATGAGCTGGTCTTTGAGACAAGAGTCCAGCATCTCCTCAGGCTGCCAGCACTTGAATTAAACCACCTTCCCTTCACTAACACTCACCTCTTGTGTTTGGTTCTTGTGTAGCAGGTATACCTATGTTCAGCAACACTTAGACATTTAACACCAACCCAATTATCATTCTTATCTTTACCAAAATATCCATGACAGTAAGTATTTTGTCTTTTAAAAATACCAAATTATAGGTGATGATTTAAGTAATTATTTTGTCACTTTTATGCTAACGGTTACCAGTATCTCCTTTTCTACTAGCAATGAGGTTCTTTATTTTTTATTTTTTTTTGCACAGATTTATTTATTTCAACCATCTATCAACATAATTTTTTGTGTTTTAAAGTTAACAGAATTTATTAGAGCAATAGCCCATTGAGGTGATTTACAAGTTAATATACATATATTACAGGTATATAACTCAATATTTTCATCAATAAAGGTGTTTTATTTTATTTTATTTTTTTCTTTTCTTTTATTATTTTATTTTTATTAAATCATAGCTGTGTACATTGATATGATCATGGAAATTACATGATCAATACTGGTGAAGAAAAATTTCTAGGTAAAAAGTCTTCTTAATAACTTTAAATTTTTAATCAGATCAAACACAAGTTAGGTTATTAAATGTGAAATGTCCAATTTCCTTAAGTACTAAGTTTGACATTCCATATCTCTGACATTTCACTTGGACACTTCTTTTTTATGTTTATTGTGAAGGTACATCCTCATTCTTTCAAACTCATATTTTGGCTTGTGATTATCTTTCATTTTTTTAGAGTAATTTTTTGGAAACCATGGATACCTAAAAAATTCAAGTTGTTTTTGCATATAAGTTCTGTTGTGGAAACAATGTAGTGCAGACAGCTTGAAATATCAATGAAGTGTTTGGGAAGGATGTGGCCAATGAACCCATAGTATGTGGATGGTTTGAGCAGTTCCATTCTGGTGATTTAGTTTTGAAAATGAGCCGTGTGGGTGACCTGAAATCAAGGTATCTAATGATGAGCTGAAAGCTGTAGTGAGAGTGAACCCATCTCAACCTACACATTAATTAGCCATAGGTTTTGATGTTACTATTCCAATAGTATTGAAGCATTTGAAACAAATTGGCCAGGTAAAAAACCTGGATAGATGCATTCCACATGAATTAAACAAGGGTCACAGAGGAGAAATTGTGTGAAATTCACTTTTA
Organism: Nycticebus coucang; assembly: GCF_027406575.1. Lineage (NCBI taxonomy): Eukaryota > Metazoa > Chordata > Mammalia > Primates > Lorisidae > Nycticebus > Nycticebus coucang. The sequence goes on from NC_069787.1 coordinate 51,879,465, forward strand.
TTTGCTGCCAAGAGATAAAGGCAAACCATTTATACACTATATTGTTATATGTGATAATTCTGTATTCCATTGTTAACGTTTGTTAGCCATGAAGCTGCTTTTTATACAATGTCCAAGTTGGTCATTTTTCTAACCACTGTGATAAAAATGTGTCAAATGGTTTATGAAGTGAGTGTATGATGCCCCATAATCATATCATTGTATACAGTTATGATTTAATAAAAAAAAAGAAATTAAAAAAAATTTAAAAAAAGAAAAGAAAACTACCATGAGTGTGATGGAGTAAGGAATTCATTATAGAAATTTTACCTTATATTATTGTGGCAGAAGTTGATATAAAATCCTGTTAAAGGCTACTGAATTTGTAGCTACAATTTCTCTAGTGGGAATCAAGGGAGTTGGTGCTGGTTAGTAACGCTTGAAAAGAATAATTATGTGTAGAGTGGGAACAGGAAAGACATTCAGGAAACTGCCTGTGATTGTGCACTTGTGTCTTACAGACACTAACTGTTGACAACAGGCAGAGAATAACATAATCTGATGCAACTTCACATTTTGCTATTTCTAACTCGGACCACACCTGGGGAAATTGACTCCAAGAAATGTAGTTTCCAATATAATCAAGTTGAATGTACCACAAGCCAGCATGTAACCTAATGCTTTCCTTTTATAAGAAATTGACTTATGTACTAGTTAAAAGAGTAGTCTCTTGTATAAGACCTCACAGTGCCAAACATTACCCTTCTACATAGTAAGCATGTGACAGACGACATGTTTGAAGACCTATTTTACTTAGTTTTCTTACCTAAAAAGCAGAGATGAAAATAAATTTTACCAAGGTTTATATTTTTAGTTTTGTCACATAAAGAGCTTAGAAGTAATCATTATCATCCTTACAATTAAAAAGCTAAACAAAATGAAAATCAAATATTTTTCTTGCATCCATCAGAGAATTGAGGTCATAGGGAAAATTACTCCTCTTATATCTGAATAGACATGTGAATAGAAAGAATCATAGGTAAGATAAGTTTTCTGAGGCAGAAATCCCTAGAACAGAAAATTGTTAAAAACACTCAAATGATAATTATTACCTGCTGAAACATGTATGGACAAACATGAGAGATAAAAACTCCTGAACTCTTTTTTTCCCCAAAAAATACCTGAGAGTTTTGATGATGAAGGGCTACCTTTAGGTAAAACTACTTCACCAAAGGTCTATTTGACATGGCATGGAATAGCAATTAGAAAATTCTAGCTCATTCTATCCATTTTCTTTCATTTAACGGAAGAAATATAAAAACAAATTCTTTTAAAGATCACATATCTTGGCTCTGTGCCCATAGTACAGTGGTTATAATACCAGCCATAGACACAGAGGCTGGTGGGTTCGAACCCAGCCTGGGCCAGCTAAACAACAACGATATCTGCAACAAAAAATAACCAGGCATTGTGGCCGATGCCTGTAGTACCAGCTACTTGGGAGGCTGAGGCAAGAGAATTGCTTAAGCCCAAGAGTTTGAAGTTGCTGTGAGCTGTAATGCCATGGCACTGTACCAACAGTGACATAGTGAAACTCTGTCTCAAAAAATAAATAAATAAATATAAATAAATAAAGATGGCATGCCTTATTACACTCAGATTTACTAAAACACTGAAAAGTATTCAGACTGATTATAGAATGCATACCTCTCCAACCACCTTACCATCAACATATCAATAGGCCATTTTTTATTACTAGTCAATGGTAGAATATTACTAGTAATAATATACCAGTGTTAACATGTAATGATTTATGTCATTACCAGTATAGTAACAGTGGGTTACAATTGAGAGAGCTACAAGATTCTTTTTAAAGAAGGAATTCTTTAGGACATTTCCACAGACAACATTTTACTGAATGGAAGCCTTTCCTCTAGGAATTGGAACAAGAGAAGGATGCTCACTTTCACCACTCCTATTCAAGATAGTACTACTGGCAGTCCAGCCAGAGCGATAAGGGAAGAGAAAGAAATAAAAGACCCTCAAATTGGAAAATAAGAAGTCAAATTGTCTCTTTTATATATAGAATCTTACACATAGGTTGCCAACAAAAGTATATGTTGGCATGTTAAGAAAGGGAAAAAAAACTGCATTAAAATTTTAATACTCAAGACACATTTATTTCTGCAATGACAAGTAATACAAGATACAGTATACAAGAACACAAACATTATTGGTATATATTCAGTATTATATTTTAATATAGTTATTTCCTTTTTAAAAATGTGTACACATGTTTTGGCACCCTCCATATGTAGAAAAACCTAAAATATCCACCAGAAATCTCTTAACAATTTATAAACAAATTTGTTAAATTTTCAGGATAAAAATTAACATACAAAAATCAGTAACATTTCTATACACAAATAAACAAATTAGATTAAAAAAATAAGAAAGTAATCCCATTACAATAGCTGCAAAAGAAATACTGAGAAATAAAATTGTCCAAAGAGGTGCAAAACTTCTACCCAGAAAATTACAAAATACCCATCAAAGTAATTGAAGAACACACAACAATTGGAAAGACACCCCATGTTCATGGATCAGAAAAATTCAAATTGTTAAAATGACCGTACTGCCCAAAGTAACCTACAGATTCAGTATAATCCCTACCAAAATATTAATGATACTCTTGACAGAAACAGAGAAAAAAAATCTGTAATTCATATGAAACCACAGAAAAAAGCCCAAATACTCAAAAGAATGCTGAGTAAAATGAACAAAACTAGAGGCATTACATTACTGATTTCACAGACTATTGCAGAGCTATAGCAACCAAAACAGTATGGTATTTGCATAAAGTCAAACACATGAACCAAAGGAAAAGAATAGAGAATCTAGAAATAAATTCATGTATTCACAAACAATTTATTTTTGAAAAACGTGCCAAGAACATACATTGGGAAAGGCTACACTTTTAAATAAGTAGTAGATTTTCTTATGCAGAGAAATGAACTAGACCCCTACCTTTCAACCATATGAAAACCAACTCAAAAATGGATCAAAAATTCAAAGATATGACCTGAAATTATAAAATCAGCAGAAGAAACATAGGGAAAACATTCCAAGACTTTGGTCTAAGCAAAGATTTTATGGCTAAGACTTTACAAACACAAGTAACGAAACCAAAATAGACAAATGTGACTATATTAAACTAAAAACACTTCTGCACAGCAATGGAAACAATCAGCAGGGTAAAGAGACAAGCTGTTGAATAGGAGAAAGTATTCACAAATTATTGATCCAGCAAGAAACTATTATCCAGAACCTAAAAGAAAGTCAAACCACTAACTATCAGAAAACAAAACAAAAACAAATGGAATAAACAAAAACAAATCATTGCATTAAAAAAGTAGGTAAAGGATATGCGAAGACATTTCTCAAAAGAAGACATGCAAATAGCCACAGAGTCTATGAGAAAGTTCAACATCACTAATCGCCAGGGAAATGACAATCGAAACCACAATAACGTATCAACTTTTCTAAGTTAAGATGACTATTATCAAAAGGACAAAAAATAACAAATGCTGCATAGAATGAACTGAAAAGGGAAGTTTCATACACTCCCAGTGGTAATATAAATTAGTGCAGCTATTATAAAAAGCAATATAAAGATTTCTGAAAACACTGAAATAGAACTATCATGAAATCTAGCAATTCTACAACTGTGTATTTATTTTAAAAAAGAGAAAATCAGTATATCACTATACTGATATATATCAGTATATACACCTCCATGTTTATTGTAGCCCTATTAATAACAGCCAAGATACAGAACCAAGCATAAATGGATGAATGGATGAAGAAAACGTGGTACATACACAATGGAGTACTATTCAGCCATAAAAATGAAATCCTGTCATTTGCAGCAACACAGATGGGACTGTAGGTCATTATCTAGTTGAAATGACAGACATAGAAATATAAATATTGCATGTTTCCACTCTTAGGTGGGAGCTAGAACATTTTATCTCATGGAGGTAGAGAGTATAATGATAGTTAATCAGAGGCTGGTGTAGAAAAGAGAAAATTATGAGACTGGTTAATGGTAGAATATAAATAGAGTTGAATATATGAAATAAGTTCTAGTGTTTGATAGCAAAGTAGAATGACTACAGTTAAAACTATATACATGACATAATAGCTGGAAAAGAAAACTTGAAATGTACTCCCTCAAATTAATGATGTATTCAAGGTGATATATAGCTTAAATAGTATTTTGATTTGATCATTCCACACTGTATGCATGTATCAAAAGATCACACATATGCCATAAATAAATGCAAATATTATGCATTAATTAAAAAAATCAATCTAAAAAACAAAAAAGGTCTAATTTTTAGGTACACTCAAAAACAACAGAGGAGGGGCGGCGCGGCAGCAGCAGCGGGGGCTGCGGGCGGTCGGGGCTCCGGGCCGGGGCAGCGGCGGCATCTTGTGCCCGGGCCGGTGGGGAGGCTGGGGAGGGGCCCCGGGGGCGCAGGGGACTACGGGGACTACGGGATGGGCCCCGGGGGCGCAGGGGACTAGGGAACGGCCTGGAGTCTGAGGAACTGGAGCCTGAGGAGCTGCTGCTGGAGCCCGAGCCCGAAGAGGAGCCGCCCCGGACCGTGCCCCCCGGAAGCTCCGGGCCCTGGGCCTGGCTCTGGAGCTCCTGGCAGCCAGGAGGAGGAGGAAGAGCTGGGACTGGTCAAGGGTGACCCGGGGACGGCGCCATTGAGGACCCGGAGCTGGAAGCAATCAAAGCTCGGGTCAGGGAGATGGAGGAAGAAGCGGAGAAGCTAAAAGAGCTACAGAATGAGGTAGAGAAGCAGATGAATATGAGTCCACCTCCAGGCAATGCTGGCCCAGTAATCATGTCCATTGAAGAGAAGATGGAGGCTGATGCCCGTTCCATCTATGTTGGCAATGTGGACTATGGTGCAACAGCAGAAGAGCTAGAAGCTCACTTTCATGGCTGTGGTTCAGTCAACCATGCTACCATACTCTGACAAATTTAGTGGCCATCCCAAAGGGTTTGCATACATAGAGTTCTCAAAGAGTCAGTGAGGACTTCCCTGGCCTTAGATGAGTCCCTATTTAGAGGAAGACAAATCAAGGTGATCCCCAAACGAACCAACAGACCAGGCCATCAGCACAACAGACCAGGGTTTCCCACCAGCCCGCTACCGTGCCAGGACCACCAACTACAACAGTTCCCGCTCTTGATTCTACAGTGGTTTTAACAGCAGGCCCCGGGGTCGCGTCTACAGGGGCCGGGCTAGAGCGACATCGTGGTATTCCCCTTACTAAAAAAAAAGTGTGTATTAGGAGGAGAGAAGGAAAAAAAGAAAAAGAAAAACAGAAGATTACCTTGATGGAAAAAAAATATTTTTTTAAAAAAAGATATACTGTGGTAGGGGGGAGAATCCCATAACTAACTGCTGAGGAGGGGCCTGCTTTGGGGGAAATAGGGGCAGGCCCAGGGAGTGGGGGCAGGGGGCTGCTCATTCACTCTGGGGATTCGCCATGGACACGTCTCAACTGTGCAAGCTGCTTCCCATGTTTCCCTGCCCTACTTCACCTCCTTGGGGTAGCTCAAGGGTAGGTGGGCATGGGTGGTAGGGTTGTTTTTTTTTACCCAGGGCTCTGGAAGGACACCAAACTGTTCTGCTTGTTACATTCCCTCCGTCTTTTCCCAATCTTTCACAGTCCCCTCCTGCCTGCTCCTGTCCTGCCAGGTCTACCACCCACCCCACCCCTCTTTTCCGTCTCCCTGCCCCTCCAGATTGCCTGGTGATCTATTTTGTTTCCTTTTGTGTTTCTTTTTCTGTTTTGAGTGTCTTTCTTTGCAGGTTTCTGTAGCTGGAAGATCTCCATTCCGCTCCCAGCGGCTCCGGTGTAAATTCCCCTTCCCCCTGGGGGAATGCACTACCTTGTTTTGGGGGGCTTTGGGGTGTTTTTGTTTTTCAGTTTTTTTTGTTTTGTTTTTTTCTTTGCTTTTTTTTCCCTTTTATTTGAAGGGAATGGGAGGAAGTGGGAACAGGGAGGTGGGAGGTGGATTTTGTTTATTTTTTTAGCTCATTTCCAGGGGGAGGGAATTTTTTTTTAATATGTGTCATGAATAAAGTTGTTTTGGAGGGCGGCACCTGTGGCTCAAGGGATAGGGCGCCGGTCCCATATGCCGGAGGTGGCGGGTTCAAACCCAGCCCCGGCCAAAAAAAAAAAAAAAAACAGAGGAGGAGGAAGTTAGAAAACTGAAGTCTCTGGCAACTGCAGCTACAGCAAATGTTAAACGTTTCTCAACTTCTGTTAGCCAGATTAAAATAAAACCTAAAATAAAAAAAAAAAGGCAATTGCCTCAGTACCTGTTACTTAAAACAGCCTACCTGGTTTCAACAAAAAATTAAAAGACAAAAAAAAAAAGAAAAGAAAAGAAACACAGTCTGAATAGAGAAATATCAGAAACAGACAAACATGGTAAAAGATTATGAAATTATCAGATAGGGCTTTTGGAATAGCTGTGATTAATAAGTTAAGGGCACTAATGGAAAATAGACAACACATTAAAACAGGTAATAGAAGCAGAGAGATAAAAAGTCTAAGAATTATCAAAAGTAAATGCTAGAAATAAAAAACTCTGTAACAAAATTGAGGAATGCCATTGATGGGCTCATCAGTAGACTGGGCATGAACAAGGAAACAATGAGTAAGCTCGAAGATAGTTCAATATAAAGATTCTTTTTTAAAAAAAATTTTTGGGGGGTTGGGGCTAGGTTTAAACCCACCACCTCCAGCATATGGGGCCAGTGTCCTACTCTTTTGAGCCACAGGCACTGCCCCAATATAAAGATTCTAAACAAAAACACATTAAGAAAAAAAAGGACAGCATCCTAAGCATTGAGAGAAAAGTAAAAAGCAACATACATACAAGTAATGGGAATACCAGAAAGAGAAGAAGCAAAAAAGAACAGAAGGAATATTCAAAGTAATAATGACTGAATACTATTCAAAATTAATGACAACACCAAAGCACAATCCCATCCAGAAAGCTGAGAGAGAACACTGATAAGAACAAATATCAAAAAATCGATATGTAGATATGTTATATTCAAGAAAAATGAGGGAGAGAAAGAAGTGAGAAGTAATAATTAAAGAAACAAAACAACAAAAACTTTTACCTATAGATGAGCAAGATAAGAATTACATTGGGCTTCTCGCCAGAAATAACACAAGAAAGATAATGATGTGAAATCTTGAAAGTGTTGTGGAAAAAAGGAAAATTAACAAATGAGAAGTCTATATCCAGTTAGGTTATTCTTCAAAAGTAAAAGAGAAATAGAGAGTCCCTGAGACATACAAAAATTAAAAATATGTACTGCAAAAAATGATAGAAAGAAGAAATGCCCAGAAGAAAAAAAATAAGTAATAGGTCATAAAATAGGATTTTTGTTAAGAAAAGATGAGCATTAGAAAAAGAATAAGTGAAAATAAAAGAATATTTTTAACATTTGTATTCTTAATTGATCTAATATATGCTGTTTATTCTAGGTAAAAATAGAAGCAATGCATTGGTTGATTATAGTACATGGATAAGTTAAATGAAATACAACAGTAGTACAAGGAATAGAAACAGTATAAGGAGAGGAATTGGGAATACTGGGTTACAAGGTATATGACCTACCTTTGAAGTAATATTTGAAAGTAAACTTAGTTTTAAACATACATTTCAAAATCTAGAATATACACTAAAATAATGAACAAATAATGTGCTAGAAGAAGAGAGAATACAAAATCATCTAAAATGATCAATTAAAAGAGAAAGCAGAAAATAGAGAAATATTTGTAAAATACCAACAACAAATAAGTGTAATGAATAGAAAATAGTTACAAACATGATAGCCATTTACTCAACTATATCAATAATCAATTGGTTAGATATATGAATTAAAAGACAGAGAATGTCAAAGTGGATTAAAAAATGAAAAAGTAAGACTCAACTATATGTTGTCTAGAAAAAAAAGACACAAAAGGATTAAAGGTAAAGGGATGGAAAAAGATATACCATGTTAACACTAATCAAAAGAAAACTGGAGTAGCTACATTAATTTCAGATGGTACAGACTTCAGAGCAAGAAAAATTATCAGAGATAATGAAGGATGTTACATAATGAGAAAGTGATCTATTTTTCAGTAATACATAATAATCCCTAATATTTATGCACCTAACATTAGAGCATCATAGTATGTGAGGCAAAAAGTCATAGGAACTACATGGAGAAATAAATAAATTCACTATGCTAGTTAAAGAGTTCAATGTACATTTATTTGCAGCTGAGAATTCCAGCAGACAGAAAACCAGTAAGGACACAGTTGAACTGAACAAGACCATCAAGGAAGTGGATTTAATTAACATTTATAGATCATCTCACCCAAAAATAACTGAATACATGTTTTCAAGCTCACATAAATATTCATCAACATAGACAACATTCTATGCCCTACATATATATCCTAATAAGTAAATAAAATAGAAATTATGCAAAGTATGTTTTCAGACAGTCTACAGTAAAATTACTTGGAAAAGTCCAGTATATTTGGAAATAGAAATAACATGTGGGTCAAGAATCTTCAAGAGAAATACAATTCATCAAACCTGTGGGATGAATAAAAAGGTAAATTTATAATATTGAATATATATATTCATACCAGAAAGGAACATTGAATATGTATATTTGAAAACAAAAATGATCTAAAATCAATGACTTAATCATTCACATTAGGAAACTAGAGAAAGAACACAACCAGGCCCAAAGTAAGTGTAAGAAAAGAAATACTGAAAATTAGAGCAGAAATCTCATTAATTGAGAATAAGAAATCAATATAGAAGATTAATGAAACCAAAAGCTATTTCTTGAAAAGATCAGTAAAATTAGTTAACACCTGTTTGGGTGGGGGTGTGGGAGATAGGCAGAAAGAGAGAGAGATGTGTATATATGTATATGTATTCGTGTGTGGGTGTGTGTATATGTAAAATACCCATATTTTCTCCTACATTAGTTTCTAAAATGTCTATATTTTCTATTTTACATTTAGGTCTCTTATCTATTTCTAGTTAATTTTTGTGAATGGTGTAAAGACTATGTCTGGATTCATTTTGCATCCAAAATTTATAAAGAACACTTGAAGTATATAATCTTAATAAAATATGTATAATCTTAATAAAATATATGTGAGATCTATATGAGAAAACTATAAAATGCTAATAAAAACTCAAAGATGTTTTACTGTCATAGATAGAAGGACTCAATACTGTTAAAATGCCACTTCTCAATTTGAGCGATAGATTCCACACAATTCCCATCACAATCCCAGCAAATTATTTTATGGAATTACTGATGGTAAAGTGTTCTGGAAAGTCAAAGGATATAGAATAGTCTACATGATACTGAAAAAGAAAAACAAAATCAGAAGACTGATGATACATGACTTCAAGACTAACTGTAAAATTAGTACCAGTAGAATTACTGTAATCAAAATTGTATTATGCTGGTGAAGGAATAGGCAGATAAATCAAGAGGACAGAACAGAGAGCCATTTATATAGTTATTTTATCTTTGAAAAAAGAGTAAAGATAATCCAATGTATAAAGAATTGTTTTTCAACAAATTGTGCTGCAATAATTGGACAAAGAAATGAACAGTTAAACTGAACAATAAGAAATGAATCCAATTTAAAAATGGTAAGATCTCACTGAAAAGAATGTATGGACAGCACACAAGCATGTGGAAACATTCTAAAATCATATATTATTAGGGAATTTCTAATTAAAATAGTGAGTTAGCACCATCACTGCACACCTGTTAGAACGGCTATATTTAAGTCACACTACCGAATACAGGCAAGAATGCAGAACTGGAACTCTCATTCATTACTTGCCAGAATGCAAAATAGTACAGCCACTTTGGAAGGCAGTCAGACAGTTTCTTACAAAAATAAACTTATTTTGCAATATAGTAATCCCACTCCTAGCATTTACCCAACTGAGGTGAAATTTTATGTCTGGACAAAATCCTAAAAATCAATATTTATAGCATTTCCACTGACAATCACCAAAAGCTTGCTGCAACTAAGATGTCCTTTTAATAAGATAATGTATAAAAAATTGTAATGTACTCAGGTAAAGAGTAAATGAGATATCAGGTGACAGAAGGTTATGGAGGAATCTTAAGTGCATATTGTTAAGAACGAGAAGTTAGTCTGAAAAAGTCACATTCCATTATTATTTTAACAACATGATGTCTGGGAAAGGCAGAATTCTATAGGTAAAGTGTCACTTGTTACTGGGAGTCTGGAGGACGGAGGATGAGTGGATGGAGAACAGGGAATTTTGAAGACAGTGAAGATATTGTATGGTTCTGAAATAGTAAGCCTGTGACATCATGCATTTGTCAAAACCCATAAAACTGTTTAACACAATGAGCGAATCTTAATGTAAACTATGGGCTTTGTTAATATGCTTAAATATTAATCCATTAATTATAAAAAACATACTACATGAATATAAGATGAGTATGTATGTGGGGATAGTGGTATATGGGAACTTTCTACCATCTGCTCAATTTTTCTATAAATATATATAAAACTGGTACAAAAAACAGATAACATTTAGTATACTTTAATTAAATGCTATGAATTTTTTATATAGAAACTACTTCATAGAGCGCTAATGTTAATATATGTGTAGCATTTAGAACACTGCCAAGGTTTAACACTCAATAAAATGTAACTTTATTATTAATATTATTGCTATTAGTAGTCATACATATGTTAACAGAATTGTGTCCTTTGCAAAACATGTTATTATTTTTTTCTTTAATGCATCTGTAAACTTAGAACTTAAAAGCTAGAGAAAAATTTCATTGTTTACCCTGAAGAAAAGTATTTTCCTGTACAATTAAATAAATGAGAAAATAGCTTTCATGTTCTGATACATAAAATGACAATTTCTGTGATGTTTCATTGTAGCAATAACTGTGTGTTACAACTACAAAGAAATATTTAGTCATAATGATAATTTTTTATGTATTACATTTTTACATTTGCTCATGTACTAAAAAAATACAGACAACCAAACCATATTATCATGAAAAGCTTTCATAAATATTATTTATTATTAAAACATTTTCCCCTATGTGGACTTACATTACAACAATGTCTAGAAGATAAGGATTTTTTTCTTTAATTTCTAATAAAAATACCGAGAAAAAAAACTATGTGTTATTCATAAATCATCTTTCCTTAATTATTTTTCTGAGCCTAAAATGTGAATAGACTATATCTAGTAGTGCTTTGAGAGATGTGAAAGATGTATCATTTATTACGTGGCAGTAGAATTTTCAAAATAATCAGATGTAGATACTTTTAAATGATTCTGAAGTTTGTTCTTTCCTTTTTCTGCTTTAAAATTTTAAAAAAGTATTCATTTGATAGCAAAGAATTCATCACTTGGACTGTCTTCACTTTTCTGCCAAGAAGGTTCATCTGCAACATAAGTACAAGAGCTTAATTTAAACAATTTATAAACTAATTAATTCAAGGAGAATACACCAATCTGATTAATTACTCAGTGGTAAGTAGGCCAAATGCTTCACTGGGTCATTGGACATTTCATTATTGTTCATACCACAAAAGCAGTTCTTTCATGTCAAGGAAAATTATTAATATTTTAAAACTTTATACTACAATGTAAAAGAATAACCTTTAAAACTTTATACTATAATGTAAAAGAATAACCTATTATATTTTTATAAGTAAACAGACCACAATACATGATTTGTCAACATACCCAGAAGTCTTCCTTGAATGACACTTACAATATATAAAGGTAATGTTACAAAGACAGTTTTTAGTTTATAAGCTGAAAACATTTGGTTATGTCCATAGGGAGGAAGAGGCAGACTTGGCATTAAGTATTGGAAATTGTTGTTTTAGTTTTTTTGTTTGTTTGTTTTGTTTTGTTTTTTTGAGACAGAGTCCCATTTTGTCACCCTCGGTAGAGTGCCCAAGTGTCATAGCTCACAGGAACCTCAAAATCTTGGGCTCAAGCAATTCTCCTACCTTAGCCTCCTGAGTAGCTGGGACTACAGGTGCTCACTACAATCCTTAGCTATTTTTAGAGATGGGGGTCTCAGTCTAGCTCAGGCTGATCCCAAACTCATGAGCTTAGGCAATCCACCTGCCTCTGCCTCCCAGAGTGGTAGGATTACAGCCGTGAGCCACTGCACCCAGTCTCAGCTCATAATTCTAATATTTTTCTCCTCGTAATTTTAAACAACTCTTTGTCCAGACAATTTAGTTAATCCAAAATTTATAGAATAATTGCCAAAACTCACCAGTAGGCACCCAGATAGTGGAAGGACAAATCGTTGCAGTCATATGTAACTCAATCACGTCCAAACATAAAGCATTAAAATATTGTTTAAGTATAATTTTGGCCTATAGACTCCCTACTCTTAAGATCTGTGGAACGGTAAAGATTTTTCTAAAAGGTTAAGTTATTCTTGTGGTATTGGAGGTCTGTTTGACCTCCCAGCTGAATCCCTAACTGGTCTTGTGCAGAATCCTGGATATTTTAGTATTGAAAAGGATAACAGCTACAAATTGGAGAACTTCAGTCTGAAGCTTTCACATAGATATGATTTTGCTATAATTAAGGGTTTCTAAAATAATGTTTTTAACCTGAAAACTAAGTTTCTCATCTATGCTGAAGAGTGAAAAGCTCTAACAACACTTACCTGTAACTGAGCAGGACTTCTCTCCTATGTGGAGACTGGTCTTTCCAAGTTGCCCCAGTCCCAGTCAGATGTGCACTGTGTTGGGGACCTTCTGATCTGTCCCCTGTGGTCTAATTCAATCCTTTCCATTTTAGAAATACATAAACTGAGGACAAGAGACCTGCTGTATTTAAAGCCATCCCACAATTAAGTGATAAATTAGGACCACGCTAATGTTTAAAGATGAACTCAAAACCGCACTCATTAAAACCTATAGTCATCACTGCCCCTAAGGTCATCATAGTCCCTGGTAACAAAAACTCTCCCCAATCTTGTTAACTTTAATGAAGAAGAAAAGTTACTAGGACTTTATTGTCACTTTGAGTTGGATCTGTGCTGAGAATCGGCACATGGGCACAGTTTTTGGAGACTGTATGGATCTTGGCATTTAATATCCTTGTTGATGTTTTAGCCACTGAGTCTTAGTTTACATATATACAAGATTGAGACTATATCATTTAGGATACAAGAGAGAAACAGAGCCAATAGGATGTGTGTAGGTATGTATGTGAATGCATGTACATGTACATATGTATGTATGTAAACACATGTATGTATATAGGTATGCACATGTATGTATATATGTGTATATACATACCTACGTATGTGTGTGTATATATGGATACATGTACGTATATATGTATATACATACATATGTGTCTGTGTACATATATATGTGTATATATATATATTTTTTTTTTTTTTGAGAGAGAGAGAGAGAAAGTTTGAAGAATTGGCCAATGCAATTTTGTGAGCTGGCAAGTCCAAAATTTGCAGTGTAGGCCAGCAGGCTGAAGACCCAGGAAGAGTTAATATTGCGATTCCACTTCTAAGGCATTCTAGAGACAAAATTCCTTCTTTCTTCAATAAGAGGCGCCTTAGACTTTTGTTCCCTTGAGACCTTCAACTGATGCCATGAGGCCCACCCACAAAAATGAAGAGTAATTTACTTACCCAAACTTTATTGATTGAATTCTTAATTACATCTAAGCAACACCTTCACAGCAACATCCAGATTGGTGTTTGACCAAACATTTAGGCATCATAGCCTACCTAAAGTCATAGGTAAAATTGACCTACACATGAGTGATGATATTATCAATACTAACCTCATTGCACTCATGAAGATGAGATAAGATAATGACTATTGCAACTAGCAGTGTATGAAACCCAGCAGCTTCTCAAAAAATTGTAGTTACTATGTTTGTTGTGTATTTCTACAAATTCCATGAGTTTATAAACATTCTCATGCATAAGTTTCAAAGGACATTATTAGGTCATGATGGTGGTTTGGATAAACATTCATTTTTGCTTTGATAAAAATGTTATCTGTTACATAGTTTTACAAAATCTTTTGACAAGCATGTAAAGAAAATGTTGCTGTCTACGTGCTCAGAGCATAATAAATTTGGGAAGTCTGAAAAAAATAATGGGCAATATAGTAAAATGAATGCCCAATAAAATTTTAAAGGGTGAGATAATATTTCCATTCTTTAACTAATGCAATATTATATGAACGTTGATATGTTTTGAGTATGGAAAACTCTATAAGTGAAAAGTGCCTGTGAAGATAAATGTAGGGTATTAGGAAATGTCATCATCCCTCAGGCCACATCACTAAAATTTCAAGGCACTGCTGGGATAATGTGGCAAGTAGCAAGTTCCCTCTTGCTGGGGGAAAAATTGCAAATCTTTGTTGAAAGAAATAAAAAATATATATATATGATTGAAGAATACAATTATTTGATTTAGAAACATAGAACACAATTCATTTGGCAATGCAGGTCTATTAGTGTAAACCAGCTCTCCATTGGGCGGCACCTGTGGCTCAAGGAGTAGGGCGCCGGTCCCATTTGCCGGAGGTGGCGGGTTCAAACCCAGCCCCGGCTGAAAAAAAAAAAAAAAAAAACCAGCTCTCCATAGATTAGAAGTTGGTTAAAGCAGCAGGTAATGGGGCCTGGGACAGTTTTTGTCTAAACTCTTGGACTAGAATATCCCAGGACACTTTGTAATATCAAATAATTCCATAGGCACTTTTTGACTAATTATTCATTCTAATTCAAAATTATATTGTCACTAAAAATGTGCTTATATAAGCTGAATATGCACCTAATTTTTCTTACAGATCTTATTTGCTTTGTAAACGGATTCAGCAATTCTTGCCATAATTCCATAAGCCAATACTAGGTTGTAGCCCACTCTTATAGGGGGAAAAGAACAAGAAAATTGGCAGAAAGAAAATTGGGTAGTTGTAGATCAAGATCATGTGCTATACTGAGCAAGGGATTTAGATTAAGATTGTATATCTTAGTTTCTTTCTTTCATTTTTTTTTTTTTTTTTTTGCAGTTTTTGTCCAGGGCTGGGTTTAAATCCACCACCTCCGGTATATGGGGCCAGCGCCCTACTCCTTTGAGCCACAAGCACCGCCCTGTACATCTTAGATTTTAACATATTTTTTTCCAATAATATTCTGGGATGCTTCCTCAATCAAGTATAATAAAGGTGTCTTGAAAAAAAGAATATACTTTTTTTTTGTAAGAGTGATTTACCACGATATACATTAGATCATTAGCTACACAGAATGTCTCTCTTTTCTCTCTCTCTCTCTCTCTCTTTCTCTTCTTGCTCATGTTCTCATTCTTTCTGGAATTCTGGGATTAAATGTAATTTTTTCAGCCTCTCAGATCTGTATGGGGAGAGGAAAATATTTAACTTGCTAATTTATTTCACCCATGTAAACACTGCTCCACTGAACAGGTCCATGAACATAACAATGTATCTATAAAAAATATCTTCATTTTTTTTATTAATTCACAGGGTGAGTGTTGTTTATAGTAAAATTTATAAAAATAGAAAACATTTTTAGGTATCTTAAAATCTTGAGGTTTAGTTTCTGTAGACATTAATAACATGCACCAAATATAAATAGAAGTATTATGGAGGAAGTGTGTACATATTTCAGAATTATTATTCTGCAACCAGGCACAAGTAATCAGACACATAAGAGATTAGCCAGAATTTAACAGGAACACTTCTGTGGCATACGTGTAAACAAACACTGGAAGGGGACAGGAAGATCTTCCCCCCCACACACCCAAAAGAAGTGTCACTCAACTCTCCAGAGGGTGAACATTTTCAAATTGTTGATGACAAAGAATGACTATGGATGAGGTGCTAACCTTTCAGATGTAGAGTTTAAACTTTTCCTGTCCCTCTCTCTCCCTTAGATCGGATGATTGTGTATTTTAAAAATAAAGAGCATTTTTAAGATAAGCCCTGCTTAACTGTGGCTTTAGGATGAAAATTATCAGTTTCTCTTTGATAAAAATTAGTGTAAATTATACGATTTCTGCATAAAGTAAAAAAAAAATAAAAGCAGGAGAAAACTAAGATTGTTGTTTTACTTAATTTTTTAAACATAATACCAGAAAAAAATTAAGTATCACCCCAAGTTGGATTCAATGCTATTCTTTTTTTTTTTTTTTTGTAGAGACAGAGTCTCACTGTACCGCCCTCGGGTAGAGTGCCGTGGCGTCACACAGCTCACAGCAACTTCCAACTCCTGGGCTTAGGCAATTCTCCTGTCTCAGCCTCCCGAGCAGCTGGGACTACAGGCGCCCGCCACAACGCCCGGCTATTTTTTGTTGCAGTTTGGCCGGGGCTGGGTTTGAACCCGCCACCCTCGGCATATGGGGCCGGCGCCCTACTCACTGAGCCACAGGCGCCACCACAATGCTATTCTTATATTGACTCTTGGAAATTTATTATAAAAGAGTTGTTCACTTTGCCTGACTTTTCTATGCAGTAAATATGTATTGGGTACTTACAGTAAAAGTTAACTGGGAAAAAGACAAATGTGTAAGCCTGATGATGTTTACGCCGTGTATCATATGATCTCAGACAAGTCTCTAAGTCTCAGTTTTGTTACCTCTCTGCTATCTGACATTGAGAAAGTTAAATTAGAAAATGCTGTGCCAGCTGCAGAGTTTGGTAAAAACATAAGCTATTCTTGTCATTTCAACTGCAGTGAAGACTTGTATCATGCTATGGGATGCCCAAACACACAGAGGATGGTCCCTGTCCATCCAAGAGTTTATAGCACAGTAAGAGGTTCATAAATAATCACAGTACCAAGCTGTATGTGCTACACATTGAATGACCAGTAGAGGACATTACGGGAAGAAAGAACTTCAGAGGAGAGATGGCTTCTGTTTGGGCATTTTTAGAAGATGATGATACTAAACAATACCAGGACTCTCTACCAATATTTATGTAGTGCTATTATGTGCCACATGTGTTACTAAGAGTTTTAAAGTGATTGCCTCCTTTAATTCTTAAAAATTTAATTAGACTAGGATTATTTTTATGCATACTTTACAAAAAAGAAACTAAGAATCAGCAAGGTGAAGTTGGTCCACAGTTACTGAAGAGCTGAGTTAGGATTTGAAGACAGGGGTATTTGTCTCTAGTAGTCACTATGCTTGTCCCTGGGATACAGAAGAAGTAAATGGGAACTTATTCTTTGACAGAGCCCAGAACGATGGTAACGTGGATTTCATTCATGGTTCTCTTCCCACTTTTTCTCTCCTCCATGTACACAACCCATGACTTTTCTATCTGTTTTTGTAGTTTCTGCCACATGAAAGGCTGGCTATGAAACCCCAGCCTTCGACTCTGATTTTTGGATGTGTGGCCTTCTTGTATCAATAGCATGAGGGATGCTTCGTGCCACTTCCAAGCCTTTGCTTCCATGGGCTTTGCATGTTTCTGTTTACTGTCCCGTTCTTAGATACTCCTTGGCTACCTCACTGGTCCCAGAGGAGAAGTGAAGACATATGAAGTACTGCTCCCCACAAATAAGCCAAGCCTTAGCCCTGCAGCCAACCCACAGTGCAGGAGTGTGCCTAGCTCAGATCAGTCAGTCCGTATCTCCATCAGCTATAATGACAGTGCAGGAGTGTGCCTGGCTCAGATCAGTCAGTCCGTATCTCCATCAGCTATAATGACAGTGCAGGAGTGTGCCTGGCTCAGATCAGTCAGTCCGTATCTCCATCAGCTATAATGACAGTGCAGGAGTGTGCCTGGCTCAGATCAGTCAGTCCGTATCTCCATCAGCTATAATGACAGTGCAGGAGTGTGCCTGGCTCAGATCAGTCAGTCCGTATCTCCATCAGCTATAATGACAGTGCAGGAGTGTGCCTGGCTCAGATCAGTCAGTCCGTATCTCCATCAGCTATAATGACAGTGCAGGAGTGTGCCTGGCTCAGATCAGTCAGTCCGTATCTCCATCAGCTATAATGACAGTGCAGGAGTGTGCCTGGCTCAGATCAGTCAGTCCGTATCTCCATCAGCTATAATGACAGTGCAGGAGTGTGCCTGGCTCAGATCAGTCAGTCCGTATCTCCATCAGCTATAATGACAGTGCAGGAGTGTGCCTGGTGCAGATCAGTCAGTTCGTATCTCCATCAGCTATAATGATGTATGCTTTTTCTTTTAAGTCAATGAATTGTGGAGTAGTTTACTGGACTATAATAGCTAACTGATACCATTTTTTCACATGTGATTTTAAAATCTAAATGTAATATGTATTCTTTAAAAACATGAAAAGACGCATCCACAAGTGGCAAGAAGGCAGAATAGAAGCGGCCTTCATATGCTCTCTCAAGGAGAGGATCAAAAGTAACATGGTTACTGGTTACCCAGCTCCAGATGGGCCTTCATGGGGACAGAATCGTGAATCGCTGAAGAAGAGATTGGGCTTACTCACAGTGAAGGAGAGTGTGCCAGGGTGACCTACTTAGAAGGATCCAGATTGGACGATACCTGGGGGAGGCATCAGCACATGGGGAAGGACCGGAGAAGACTACCAAGGGGGTCCACACTCCCCCTGTGGACACTGAGGCCTGAGTTGTGAGAAGGGAGCTACCATGACTGCAGACCTCTGGACTGATCATGGAGCTGCATGAAGTCTGCGCAACATCATTGCACCAGAGAGAAGCCACAGCAGGTGTCTGCAATAGACACCACTGTGTGATCTCAGGTCCAGATTGTCAATCAATACGGGGCTCAGCTTTGTTGTAGCTGCCTCCAGATCACCCTGGCCAGACCAAGGCGGGAGCAAGGAAAGTGGATGCTCTCACATGCCCCATGACTGGTAGCTGAGTGCCCTTCCCCCTCAGAGGGGATTTGATCAGAAGAGTATCATCTATACCACAGAAAAACTTCCTCAGAAACTGCCAAAGTGGAACCTTGGCAGAGAAGACCCCACTTAAAAGACATAGACTTGCTAAATTGATGAAAAAATAAAACAAGCCAAGTGTGTGTATATGTTGTTTCCAAGAAACACATGTAATTCACAAAGATTTGCATTGACTCAAGGTAAAGAGATGGGGAAAAATTTCCTAAACAAATGAAAACCAAAAGCAAGTAAGTGACGCTATTCTCATGTGAGATAAAATGGACTCTAAATCAACAATAGTGGGGGAAAGGGACATAACGGCAAAAGGAGCAATTCAACAGGAAGACATAACAACCTGAACTACATATGCACCAGAACAGGAGTTCACAGATTCTTATGGGAAATTCTACTAGATTGAAGCATAGAAATAAACAGTAGCATCATATTTGCTGGGAACTTGAACACTCTTCTGACAGAACTGGATGGATGATTGAAGACAGAAAATCAATGAAGAAACACTGCAGTTAAATGAGACTGTACAATAAATAGACCTAACAGACATTTACAGAGCGTTCTATCCAAAAACTACTGAACATATATGTTCTTCTCATTAGCACATGGGACATTTTCCAAGATCGCTCATATCTTAGACCTGACATCTATTGCACGGCAGGGTGACCATGTTAAGGAGAATGTAGGACACATTTCAAAATACCTGAGAGTCCACTTCAAATGTCTCCTTGGAGATCAAGAAGGCCCTGAGCTCCCAGGATGCTGAAACAGGGTGTGGGAAGTCATCTAGGTGTAGACTCCCAGCTGGGTGGGGAGCCAGAGAAGCATGGTCCTCCTAGCCACAGTGGACCGAGCTGAAACATGGCCTGGACTCCCCCACCCCACCAACCTGCTAAGACAACAGTTGAGCCTGGACTGTGACTCTTGGGCACTTTTCTCCTCACTGCCCTTCTCTGCCTTTTCTTCCATGATCTTGGGTGGCGGGGTGAGCGGTTTCTTAGTCATCTCATTCCTGTTTATTCCAAATCAGGATAAATACATCTCACTTCAGAAAGCTAGTCATCGAGGGGAGACAAGATGGTGGACTGAAGCCAGCTTTCAACAAAGGCTCCCGTCCAGAAGGAGAGTTAAGGGACAGGAATTTAGTAAGTATCCTGGTGGACTTGAGCCTCACCAAGAGAGAAGGCTGAAGAACGCACATCAACACCGCTGAGGCAAGTTGTGATCACAAGGACGCAAACAAAAGGTACAAAATCCACCACCAAGCGGACAGGAGTCCCCCTCCCCCATGAGACCGGCTCAAGAGCCCCACAATTGAACAAGCGGGCAGAAATTAAAGGCCCTCCCACTACTCCACGGGAGAGACCTTCTAAAAACTGGACCTACCTCCCCTACTGGGGTGCCGTGGCATTCTCCTGCCGGACATAGGGCTGAATAAAACTTTGGGAATTCTTTGCCGGCAACCCTGAATCCCCGGCGCTCCCCTCCCACACACTGAGGTCTGGAGGCCTGTCCCCCAGGACTTTGGATCCTTGGGTGATTTCTCAAGGGGAGTGGACAGTCCCCGAGTTGCGACTGGTCAGCATTTACTCTGAGGCGCGCAAGTGAGGAGAGGGCACCGGGCTGAGGGGGAGTCACGCCTCGCGGCACTTCCCTGCGGTGCAGTGCACCAACCCTCCCCGGGCATACGGGGCCCAAGACTGAATAAGACTCTGGCCTCCCTGCTGAGAGCTGAGAGCCCCTACTCTCACTCGGGGTCTGAGGGCCTATCCCCCAGGAGTTCGGCTCCTTGGGTGATTTCTCGAGGGGAGTGCACAGTGCCTGAGCTGCGTCAGGTCAGCGCTGACTCTGGAACACGTGAGCGAGGAGAGGGCACTCTGCTGAGGGGAAATCAAGCCTTGGCGGCACTTCCCTGCGGTGCAGTGCAGGAGCCCTCCCCGGACCGTAGTATTGCGTAAAACTGAATGAAACACTAGCTCCCCCCCCCCACTCCCAATCGGGGTCTGGGGGCCCATCCCCCAAGAGTTCTGATTCTTGGGGGATCTCTTAAGGGGTGTGGACCCAGCACAAACGGCGGCCGCTCAGTGCTGACTCTGGGGCGCGGGACAGAGGAGAAAAGGGTCGCCTGAGTACCCACACCAGAACAGCAGTTCCCTGGAGGTAGATCAACAGCCATTTTTTCTTTAACGGCAGAACACTCACTTCTGGATATTCTGAGGCCACACCCCCTATCTCCCTGGGCAACCAGAGGAGGCCACCGGTGACACGGCTCACAAACCCGGGAAGCTTCCAGGGCGGGGCCGACCCAGAGAGGTGTTCAGACGCAATTCTCCAGCAGCAAAGACGTTTGAACTCAAAACAGCCCGTCTCCTGTAGGCGACGACAGGAACAGAGACAGAACCTCACAAAGTTGTCTGTTCTGTTCTGTTCTGTTAGCAGCATCCATCAGGGACGGGGCTAAGCCTGAGTGAACACCTCCTTCCCATCACCTGCATCAAACACTCAAAGATGTCAGGCCCCATCTCCTCCTGCTAGATAGCGGCAGTCTGCGGGGGCCTGGCAGACTTCCTCGCGATTCAGGCAGGTGCAAACCCCTGGAGTGTCTGTTCACTGCAGGCAACTGGGTTAGCCATCTGCAGAGATACCAGTGCCTGGGTCCGACAGAGGGACAAAGTGGGGAAGGAGACGTCAACCTTCCCAGACTGCTCTGTTTGCTGGGTGGCTCCTCCTGACTCCACACTGCACTGGGGTGAGCTGTGTCAGAGGAGTCACCAGGCCCCTGTGCTCCAGTTCCCAGAGACCTCTTGAACCCTTCCACCCGAGACAAGTGCCGATTGAGACAGTTGATTCGGACCTTTTGAACTGGGCTAATAGACTGAGGACTCTTCAGGCGGTGCCCTGGGTGTGCGATTGTAGGAAGGTTTGATTCTCCTTTTCCAACTGGGGCCAGAGGTGGGCAGGCGGGGTGACTTAATTGCTGATTTTTCCACACAGCTGAGACTTCAAGCCAGAGTAGAAGTTGCAATAGGATCGAACAGAAACCAGCTGAAAACAAGACAGAACCACTTTGCTCCACCACACCAGACAGGGCCCCAGTTTCTCAGGCCACAACCCTGTACGGGCCCTCGATAAAACCCCAGGGGAAAAACCAAAGGGAGTAAACCATGGGGCGGAATCAGCGGAAAAACTCTGGTAACATGAATAACCAGAATAGATCAACCCCCCCAAGAAAAGATACGGCAGATGTGATTGAAGATCCCATTCATAAACAACTGGCTGAGATGTCAGAAGTCGAATTCAGAATTTGGTTTGCAGACAAGATTAATAAAATGGAATTAGGAATTCGAGGAGAAATTCAAAAATTGTCTCAAGAATTTAACGAATTTAAAGACAAAACCACCAAAGACTTAGACACACTGAAGCAAGAACTTACAGCCCTCAAAGATATGAAAAATACAGTAGAATCCCTCAGTAACAGAATGGAGCAAGCAGAAGAAAGGATTTCTGACATTGAATATAAAGTCTTCGAACGCTCCCAATCTCTCAAAGAGGAAGAGAAATGGAGAGCAAAAACAGATCACTCACTCAGAGAACTCTCAGATAATTCGAAAAAAAGCAACATAAGGATTATAGGAATTTCTGAGAAGGATGAAGTCGCCTCCAAGGGCACAGAGGCCCTTCTGCATGAAATTATGAAAGAAAATTTTCCAGACATGCCTAGAGAACCTGAAATTCAGATAGCAGACAGCTTCAGAACCCCAGCACGATTCAACCCCAATAAGTCATCCCCCAGACATATCATAATTAGCTTCACTAAAGTTAACATGAAAGAGAAGATTCTCAAAGCAGCCCGGCGAAAGAAAACTATAACGTACAAAGGTAAGAATATTAGAATAACTGCAGATCTCTCTGCTGAAACTTTTCAAGCAAGAAGAGGCTGGTCATCAACTTTTAATCTCCTAAAGCAAAAAAATTTTCAACCCAGGATCTTGTATCCAGCTAAACTGAGTTTCATCTATGATGGAGAAATTAAATACTTCAATGACATTCATATGTTGAAAAAATTTGCCATAAGTAAACCAGCTCTTCAGGATATTCTAAGACCTATCCTCCACAATGACCAACCCAATCCTACACCACAAAAGTAAACTCACTCAGAAACTTCGGATCAAACTCCAACTTCCACACTGGCGAAAGGATTAAAAATGTCCACTGGACCTTTGAAAAACTCGATACCCAAAATTCCACCAGACTTATCAATACTCTCCATCAATGTGAATGGCTTAAACTGTCCTCTAAAGAGGCATAGGTTAGCTGACTGGATACAAAAACTCAAGCCAGATATTTGTTGCATACAAGAGTCACATCTCAACTTAAAAGACAAATACAGACTCAGGGTGAAAGGACGGTCATCCATATTTCAGGCAAATGGTAATCAGAAAAAGGCAGGTGTTGCAATTTTCTTTGCAGATACAGTAGGCTTTAAACCATCAAAAGTAAGGAAGGACAAGAATGGTCACTTCATATTTGTTAAGGGTAATACTCAACATGATGAGATCTCAATTATTAATATCTATGCACCCAACCAGAATGCACCTCAATTTATAAGAGAAACTCTAACAGACATGAGTAACTTGATTTCCTCCAGCTCCATAATCGTTGGAGATTTCAACACTCCCTTGGCAGTGTTGGATCGATCCTCCAGAAAGAAGCTGAGCAAAGAAATCTTAGATTTAAACCTAACCATCCAATATTTAGATTTAGCAGACATCTACAGAACATTTCATCCCAACAAAACTGAATACACATACTTCTCATCAGCCCACGGAACTTACTCCAAAATTGACCACATTTTAGGTCACAAGTCTAACCTCAGTAAATTTAAAGGAATAGAAATTATTCCATGCATCTTCTCGGACCATCATGGAATAAAACTTGAATTGAGTAACAACAGGAATCTGCATACCCATACAAAAACATGGAAGGTAAATAACCTTATGCTGAATGATAGCTGGGTCAGAGATGAGATTAAGAAAGAAATCGCCAATTTTATGGAACAAAACAACAATGAAGACACAAACTATCAAAACCTCTGGGACACCGCAAAGGCAGTTCTAAGAGGGAAATTTATAGCACTGCAAGCCTTCCTCAAGAGAACGGAAAGAGAGGAAGTTAACAACTTAATGAGACATCTCACGCAACTGGAAAAGGAAGAACATTCCAACCCCAAACCCAGTAGAAGAAAAGAAATAACCAAAATTAGAGCAGAATTAAATGAAATTGAAAACAAAAGAACAATACAACAGATCAATAAATCAAAAGGCTGGTTTTTTGAAAAGGTCAATAAAATAGATAAACCTCTGGCCAACCTAATCAGGAAAAAAAGAGTAAAATCCCTAATATCATCAATCAGAAACAACAAAGACGAAATAACCACAGACTCATCAGAAATCCAAAAAATCCTTAATGAATATTACAAGAAACTTTATTCTCAGAAATATGAAAATCTGAAGGAAATAGACCGATACTTGGAAGCACGCCACCTTCCAAGACTTAACCAGAATCAAGTGGAAATGTTGAACAGACCCATATCAAGTTCAGAAATAGCATCAACTATACAAAACCTCCCTAAAAAGAAAAGCCCGGGACCAGATGGTTTCACATCAGAATTCTACCAAACTTTTAAAGAGGAATTAGTACCTATATTACTCAACCTGTTCCAAAATGTAGAAAAAGAAGGAAGACTACCCAACATGTTCTATGAAGCAAACATCACCCTGATCCCCAAACCAGGAAAAGACCCAACAAGAAAAGAAAATTATAGACCAATATCACTAATGAATATAGATGCAAAAATATTCAACAAGATCTTAACAAACAGAATCCAGCAACACATCAAACAAATTATACATCATGACCAAGTTTGTTTTATCCCAGGGTCTCAAGGCTGGTTCAATATACGTAAATCTATAAATGTAATTCAGCACATAAACAAATTAAAAAACAAAGACCATATGATTCTCTCAATTGATGCAGAAAAAGCTTTTGATAATATCCAGCATCCCTTCATGATCAGAACACTCAAGAAAATTGGTCTAGAAGGGACTTTTCTTAAACTGATAGAGGCCATCTACAGCAAACCCACAGCCAATATCATATTAAATGGAGTTAAATTGGAATCATTTCCACTCAGATCAGGAACCAGACAAGGCTGCCCATTGTCTCCATTGCTTTTCAACATTGTAATGGAAGTTTTAGCCACCGCAATTAGGGAAGAAAAGGCGATCAAGGGTATCCATATAGGGTCAGAAGAGATCAAACTTTCGCTCTTCGCAGATGATATGATTGTGTATTTGGAAAACACTAGGGACTCTACTACAAAACTCCTAGAAGTGATCAAGGAATACAGCAGCGTCTCAGGTTACAAAATCAACATCCATAAATCGGTAGCCTTTATATACACCAACAACAGTCAAGTTGAAAAAGCAGTTAAGGACTCTATCCCATTCACAGTAGTGCCAAAGAAGATGAAATATTTGGGAATTTACCTAACAAAAGACGTGAAAGATCTCTATAAAGAGAACTATGAAACTCTAAGAAAAGAAATAGCTGAAAATGTTAACAAATGGAAAAACATACCATGCTCATGGCTGGGAAGAATCAACATTATCATAATGTCCATACTACCCAAAGCAATATATAATTTCAACGCACTCCCTATTAAAGCTCCACTGTCATATTTTAAAGATCTTGAAAAAACTTTACTTCGTTTTATATGGAATCAGAAAAAGCCTCAAATAGCCAAGACATTACTCAGAAACAAAAACAAAACAGGAGGAATCACACTACCAGACCTCAGACTTTACTACAAATCAATAGTGATCAAAACAGCATGGTATTGGCACAAAAACAGAGAAGTAGATATCTGGAACAGAATAGAGAACCAAGAGATGAATCCAGCTACTTACCACTATTTGATTTTTGACAAGCCAATTAAAAACATTCAGTGGGGAAAAGATTCCCTATTTAACAAATGGTGCTGGGTGAACTGGCTGGCAACCTGCAGAAGACTGAAATTGGACCCACACCTTTCACCATTAACTAAGATAGACACTCATTGGATTAAAGATTTAAACTTAAAATATGAAACTATAAAAATACTAGAGGAGAATGCAGGGAAAACCCTTGAAGAAATTGGTCTGGGCGAGTATTTCATGAGGAGAACCCCCCAGGCAATTGAAGCAGCTTCAAAAATACACTACTGGGACTTGATCAAACTAAAAAGCTTCTGCACAGCTAAGAACACAGTAAGCAGAGCAAGCAGACAGCCCTCAGAATGGGAGAAGATATTTGCAGGGTATATCTCTGACAAAGGTTTAATAACCAGAATCCACAGAGAACTCAAACGCATCAGCAAGAAAAAAACAAGGGATCCCATCGCAGGCTGGGGAAGGGATTTGAAGAGAAACTTCTCTGAAGAAGACAGGCGCATGGCCTTCAGATATATGAAAAAATGCTCATCATCTTTAATCATCAGAGAAATGCAAATCAAAACTACTTTGAGATATCATCTAACTCCAATGAGACTAGCCTATATCACAAAATCTCAAGACCAGAGATGTTGGCGTGGATGCGGAGAAAAGGGAACACTTCTGCACTGCTGGTGGGAATGCAAATTAATACATTCCTTTTGGAAAGATATATGGAGAACACTCAGAGATCTAAAAATAGATCTGCCATTCAATCCTGTAATTCCTCTGCTGGGCATATACCCAGAGGACCAAAGATCACAACATAACAAAGATATTTGTACCAGAATGTTTATTGCAGCCCAATTCATAATAGCTAAGTCATGGAAAAAGCCCAAGTGCCCATCGATCCACGAATGGATTAATAAATTGTGGTATATGTATACCATGGAATACTACGCAGCCTTAAAGAAAGATGGAGACTTTACCTCTTTCATGTTTACATGGATGGAGCTGGAACATATTCTTCTTAGTAAAGTATCCCAAGAATGGAAGAAAAAGTACCCAATGTACACAGCCCTACTATGAAACTAATTTGGGACTCTCACATGAAAGCTATAACCCAGCTACAACTTAACAATACGGGGAAGTGGGAAGGGGGGTGTGGGTAGAGGGAGGGGGATCGGTGGGATCGCACCTGTGGTGCATCTTACAGGGGTATTTGCGAAGCTTGGTAAATGTAGAGTGTAAATGTTTTGGCACAGTAACTGAGATAACACCAGAAAGGCTATATTAACCACTGTGATAAAAATGTGTCAAATGGTTTGTGAAGCGAGTGTATGATGCCCCATGATCATATCAATGTATACAGTTATGATTTAATAAAAAATAAAAAATAAAAAAAAAATAAGATGTTAGCTTGGGAAAAAAAAAAATTAAATGAGATTTTTCAAGAAAATTGTACTTACAGTACCGAGTATTTCTCTTTCCAGACATTTTAAATTCTTTCAAAAATTTCCAGAAACACAATTACAGTTCTCTCTAGGGTTTTTAATAAAGTCTAAGTAGATGTTCTGGTATTAGCTTGTAAAATGCTGAGTCAAAGACTAAGGGTAATTTAGTCTTGAAATCTTTTAAAGGAGTTATAGTCACCTCAGGGCCATATCCTATCTGTTAGTTCTATCTTATTACCAGGCTTTCCAAAGAAAATACAGTGGTGATTTCTCTCCTTAGCCATAGTAAGAAACTGTTAATAATAAAAGCAGTTTGTGCAGTTGAGAGCTTCTCAAACACTGAAGCTTTTCAAAGCATGCCTACCTAACAGGCCCAAGCTCTCTATGTGTTGTTAGAGTTTGTCCAAAGTTATTGCCAAGGACATCCTTGAGCATAAGTAGTACACTCAGCTCATTGGAGTTGATTTGCTTCAAGCTTTATTATGCTGGATAAGTAATATCCCTAATACGTCCTCTGCCTAGAATTTCTGGTGATACATTCTGCTACCATACAGAATGATAATACATTTTGGTGATACATTTTTGCTACCACAAAGATTAAAACCAATTGACTTGGGTATGGTCTGAGTATCTTAAGAAAGAGTGATTGTAGAGACATTCCAACACGTGGAAGAATAGGGCTTGAACTTGGCAAAACCTGCCCATCCCAGCGCATTGCTGGGAAAACATTAGGGCACATTTGACTGCTGGAATTAGCATAGATACGTAAGATCCACAAGTGAGTGTGTCTTATTTAAATTGAGTTCAACATTCAATTGAAACAGACATCCACAGCCAGAGAAAAAGAAGAGAACTTGCTCTTTAAAGCAAATTCCAAGGTCCATGGTCTGATACCTGAGGGGAACAGGAGAAGGAATAAAAAACAGAATTTAGTGTTAGCATTTGCACATTTTTGAGTTCATAAACTGAGCTCACCTGGCTATTACAAAGACAGAGATACAAGCCCTTGAGAAGTTTGGATTTGCTGCTGCATTGACACGTTGCGATCAAGGTTAGACTTCATTACAGCACAGAACTGGGCATTAGATGAACACACTCTGGAATTTGGAATTTGGGGATCTGGATGCCTTATCTGCACTGTGAGAAACCTGGACTAGTTCAGTGGCTTATAGGCTTTCCTTAGCATGGGAAGTCTTTGTTTAAATGTAATCCTGTGTAGAAACACCCACAGACACACACAGTTGGATATACAGGAGCTGCTCTGGCTGAAGTGGAGTGCAGGTGTGGGACTCACCCCACTCTGCCATCCCCTACACACCAAGTAAACCTCTCAAGAAATTTGTGGCACAGAGGAAAACCACAAGAACTGATGTCATTTAATTATAGTCTGTAATACAGACCTGCTGTGAAATTAAAACCAAACTTCTGTATAGAAAGACAAAGTTTGCCACAAGTAACTTATATGAGAAAACAGGCAGACAATTTTATTTCAGTTGGCACTTTTGAAGCACCGTAATTTGGGGGATCAAAATATTCTTCTGGACATAATTTCAACTAATAACTTTTGAATTTTTTTTTAGTACAAGGGATTACATGATTTTTGTTGATGTTGTTAATTGATATCAGGCCATTCTATTAAATTTCCCAAGTGCTCTCTCAAGGTACTCAAGCTCAAATTCTATGAAACTTTCATTCAAAATGAAGATGATTTTGTGAACCACTTGTGGCTATGAACTATAGGGAAAAATACAGATCTCTGGCTTGAAAAGGGACATTTTAGGACTTGTTGAAAAGAAAGTCGTGCCATAGGATGATCTTATCTGATGGATTTTAATTCTCATTAGATATTTATCAGGGTTACCTGGGGATCTTTTAAAACTTATGAAACATTTAAGTCCCACCCACCCAAAACAAATTAAATCTCAGTAAACTTCTGTGGGTTTTTATAAGTGCATAGTTCCAAGTGTCCACCACTAAACTATATCACACAGAGTATTTTCAGTAGTCTAAAAAATAGCAGAGGTGTTTTAAAAAGCTTACCATAAGATTCAAGTGTGCATATAAAGTTAGACAGATTCTGATGTGCCCCACTTTTGTCTTTATGAGCTCAGAGTCTAAGACCAGGGCCCCTGTTACTGAGTGAATTTGTCAACTTAGTCAAGCTTTTTGTCTAGGCAAAGCATCTTCATATTGAGCATCATAACACCTGCCTCAGAATTACTCGAGGAATTAAATTGAGTAATAAAGGTAAAACGTAATTAAAGTGTCTGAAAAAAAAGGAATTATCTAATCAATGTTAGACATTATTGTATTTGATGTCCTCCTAGCAAAAAGCAAAAAAGCAGACAGAGAGAGGGAGTGAGTGAGAGAGACTTTTCCCTTTTAACTTTTATACATTTTCAATTAGGCATTTACTGGGTTGCTTCCCAGTGGAATCATTTGGGGTTATATAACATTTCTGATACCCAGTCTGTCTTCAGAATCACTAAATTAGCATCTGTGATGGTGGTGGAGGGGCAGAGGAAATAGTTTCAGTTGTGTTTGAAGATAACCCCAGTGATTTCAGTGATGACTTAGTCGTTTGGGCAGCTCCAACCATACACCATAGACTGGTTAGCTTAAACAACTTATTTATCATCACTGTGGATGAGGGAAACTGCTGGGAAGAGATTTCTAGTTTGTTTTCTTGTTCTATCTTCACATGGCCAAAGCAGAGAAAAAGGAAGCCAGGTACTTCATGTCTCTTCTGAGAGCTCTCATCTAAGGGCTCCACACTCATGGCCTAATCACCTCCCATTACCCACCCCAAACACCACTGCAGTAGGGATTAGGCTTCAACATACTAATTTTGGGAGGCCATACACATTCAGTCTACAGCAAAAGTGCAGCCGTGTTTGAAAACCACTACACAGAGCAGAAGAGTGCTTCCTGTACTCCAATTTTCCATATTTCTCTCATTTAAAGCTTTGAAAAAGATTCTAGAGTATGGCCAGAAAGAGCAGCTTGGCTGAATGTGCACATGAGTCACAGAAAAAGAATATTATAGCTGTGATGAGTAATTTTTGCTGTGTTTTCAAATCTAATTCTCAGCACTGCATTTCATTTAATTAGCTCACGACAGTCAAGGTGAGGGCAACTTAAGTGTTGGTCCCCCTCAGGTCTTCCTGATCAAATTTCTGGCTCTCTCTTTTTATTGTTTCCTATTCCAGATGGTGGCTTCCCCCCAACTTGATGACTGTGCTTCAACAATTAGTCTTGCAGCATTTTGTCTGTTCCTGATTATTTTACCCACCTGGGGATGATGAGAATATATTTTTCCCTTTCCTCCCTTTGTCCTTCCCTCCCTGACTCCTTCCTTCCTCCTTTCCCTCCCTCCCTCCCTTCCTTTCTTCCTCCCTTTCTTCCTTCCTTCCTCAACTACTTCCTCCCTCCCTCCCTGTCTCCCTCCTTCTTTTTCTCCTTCCTTCATTCTTCCTTCCTTCCTTCCTTCTTCCTTCCTTCCTCTCTCATTCCTTCCCCTCAGCATTTTCAAATCTATGTTCAATTAACTTCTTTTAATGTGAGATGTTAAAAGTTATTTTGTGAAATAGAGCTCCCTGGTCAAATAGCTTTTAGAAACTGTCCTTCCTCCATCATCTGCTGCTCATATTAGGATATGCATATTAAGGACAATGTGATATTTGATGAAATAAATTGACTTACATTAAATTGTGTGTATAAATTTTATAAGGAATAGATGCATGTATTTGGAGGGGTGGGAGAGGGATGCACACATCTCACAAAAAAATTTGTTCATGCTACAGAGTAGGAAATAATTATATAATTATAATAACATTATAATTAGATAACAGATAAATATCTCACACTCTTTTCCTTCCCTGTAGGAAAAAGTTCAGTGCCTTTATAAGATGAAGTGCCAAGGCGGAGCAAGATGGCAGCCGAGTAACAGCTTCCTTGCATCTGGGCACCGTGAGTCTGGGGATATAGGACTCCAGGCATCTGTGGCTGGTGGGATCTGCCTACCATCACCCCTGAGAGGATACAGGGAGTCAGCGAGAGACTTCTGGACCCCAAGAGGAGGACTAAAACAGTGGAAAACCGGCAAGTGGTCGCGTGTGTTCAATCCGTCTAAACCCGCCCGCAACTTCCACAGGCACGAGAACTTAAAGAGCAAGAGGAAGTGAAAGGAAAATTAGGGCAAGGAAACAGATAAAAGAAATCACCCATGAGGAAGAATCAGCAGAAAACTCCAGGCAACATGAAGAACCAGTCCAGAACAACCCCGCCAAAGGACAACGAGGTAGCTACTGCAGAGGATTCCACCTATACAGAAATGTTAGGAATGACAGAAAGGGAATTTAGAATACACATGTTGAAAACAATGAAAGAAATGATGGAAACAATGAGGGAAACTACTAATAAAGTAGAAAATAACCAAAAGGAAATCCAAAAACAGAATCAAATAAGAGATGAACGATATGAAGAATATAAAAAGGATATAGCAGAGCTGAAGGAAATGTAACAGTCAATCAGGGAACTTAAAGATGCAATGGAAAGTATCAACAACAGGTTAGACCATGCAGAAGAAAGAATTTCAGAGGTAGAAGACAAAGTTTTTGAGATAACTAAGATAGTAAAAGAGGCAGAAAAGAAGAGAGAGAAAGCAGAACATTCCCTGTCAGAATTATGGGACTTTATGAAGCGTTCCAACATACAAGTTATAGGAATTCCAGAAGGGGAAGAAGAATGCCCCAGAGGAATGGAAGCCATACTAGAGAATATTATAAAAGAAAATTTCCCAAATATCACCAAAGATTCTGACACACTGCTTTCAGAGGGCTATCGGACCCCAGGTCGCCTCAACTCTAACCGAGCTTCTCCAAGACACATTGTGATGAACCTGTCCAAAGTCAAGACAAAAGAAAAGATTCTGCAAGCTGCCAGGAGTAAGCGCCAGTTGACATACAGGGGCAAATCCATCAGAGTGACCGCAGACTTCTCTAATGAAACTTTCCAAGCAAGAAGACAATGGTCATTTACCTTTAATCTACTTAAACAGAACAATTTCCAGCCCAGAATTCTGTACCCTGCTAAGCTAAGCTTCAAAATTGATGGAGAAATCAAATCATTTACAGATATACAAACATTGAGGAAATTCGCCACAACAAGACCAGCTCTACAGGAAATAAGTCAACCTGTTCTGCACACGGACCACCACAATGGATCAGCAGCAAAGTAAGAACTCAGAAATTAAAGGACAGAACCAAACCTCCACACTGATGCAAAAGACAAAACTAAGCATTGGACTCTCACAAAATAAGATGAATAGAATACTACCACACTTATCAATTATCTCAATAAATGTTAATGGCTTGAATTCTCCACTGAAGAGACATAGATTGGTTGACTGGATTAAAAAACACAAGCCATCCATTTGCTGTCTGCAAGAAACACGCCTGGCTTCAAAAGACAAATTAAAGCTCCGAGTCAAGGGTTGGAAGACAATTTTTCAGGCAAATGGAATTCAGAAGAAAAGAGGAGTTGCAAT
Source organism: Nycticebus coucang (assembly GCF_027406575.1). NCBI lineage: Eukaryota > Metazoa > Chordata > Mammalia > Primates > Lorisidae > Nycticebus > Nycticebus coucang. Next base: position 51,912,480 of record NC_069787.1, read on the forward strand.
CTTATTTTCAGATGCATGTGGATTTAAAGCAACTAAAGTCAAAAAAGACAAAGATGGTCACTTTATATTGGTCAAGGGAAAAATACAACAAGAAGACATTTCAATTCTAAACATCTATGCACCCAATTTAAATGCTCCCACATTCTTGAAACAGACCTTACTCGGTCTGAGCAATATGATATCTGATAATACCATAATAACAGGGGACCTTAACACTCCTCTTACAGAGCTGGACAGATCCTCTAAACAGAAATTAAACAAGGATATAAGAGACTTAAATGAGACCCTAGAACAACTGTGCTTGATAGACGCATATAGAACACTCCATCCCAAAGATAAAGAATATACATTCTTCTCATCATCCCATGGAACATTCTCCAAAATTGATCATATCCTGGGACACAAAACAATTATCAACAGAATCAAAAGAATTGAAATTTTACCTTGTATCTTCTCAGACCATAAGGCACTAAAGATAGAACTCAACTCTAACAAAAATGCTCGACTCCACCCAAAGGCATGGAAACTAAACAATCTTCTGTTGAATAACAGATGGGTGAAGGAAGAAATAAAACAGGAAATCATTAACTTCCTTGAGCATAACAACAATGAAGACACAAGCTACCAAAACCTGTGGGATACTGCAAAAGCAGTTTTGAGAGGAAAATTCATCGCTTTAGATGCCTACATTTGAAAAACAGAAAGAGAGCACATCAACAATCTCACAAGAGATCTTATGGAATTGGAAAAAGAAGAACAATCTAAGCCTAAACTCAGTAGAAGAAAAGAAATATCCAAAATCAAATCAGAGATCAATGAAATTGAAAACAAAAGAATCATTCAGAAAATTAATGAAACAAGGAGTTGGTTTTTTGAAAAAATAAATAAAATAGATAAAACATTGGCCAGACTAACGAGGAATAGAAAAGTAAAATCTCTAGTAACCTCAATCAGAAATGATAAAGGGGAAATAACAACTGATCCCACAGAGATACAAGAGATCATCTCTGAATACTACCAGAAAATCTATGCCCAGAAATTTGACAATGTGAAAGAGATGGATCAATATTTGGAATCACACCCTGTCCCTAGACTCAGCCAGGAAGAAATAGAGCTCCTGAACAGACCAATTTCAAGCACTGAGATCAAAGAAACAATAAAAAAGCTTCCAACCAAAAAATGCCCTGGTCCAGATGGCTTCACTCCAGAATTCTATCAAACCTTCAAGGAAGAGCTTATTCCTGTACTGCAGAAATTATTCCAAAAAATTGAGGAAGAAGGAATCTTCCCCAACACATTCTATGAAGCAAACATCACCCTGATACCAAAACCAGGAAAAGACCCAACCAAAAAGGAGAATTTCAGACCAATCTCACTCATGAACATAGACGCGAAAATTCTCAACAAAATCCTAGCCAATAGATTACAGCTTATCATCAAAAAAGTCATTCATCATGACCAAGTAGGCTTCATCCCAGGGATGCAAGCCTGGTTTAACATACGCAAGTCTATAAACATTATCCACCATATTAACAGAGGCAAAAATAAAGATCACATGATCCTCTCAATAGATGCAGAAAAAGCATTTGATAAAATCCAGCATCCTTTTCTAATTAGAACACTGAAGAGTATAGGCATAGGTGGCACATTTCTAAAACTGATTGAAGCTATCTATGACAAACCCACAGCCAATATTTTACTGAATGGAGTAAAACTGAAAGCTTTTCCTCTTAGAACTGGAACCATACAAGGTTGTCCTCTGTCACCTTTACTATTCAACGTAGTGCTGGAAGTTCTAGCCAATACAATTAGGCAAGACAAGTAAATAAAGGGAATCAAATGGGAGCAGAGGAGGTCAAACCCTCCCTCTTTGCTGACAACATGATCTTATACTTAGAGAACCCCGAAGACTCAACCACAAGACTCCTAGAAGTCATCAAAAAATACAGTAATGTTTCAGGATATAAAATCAATGTCCACAAGTCAGTAGCCTTTGTGTACACCAATGACAGTCAAGATGGGAAGCTAATTAAGGACACAACTCCCTTCACCATAGTTTCAAAGAAAATGAAATACCTAGGAATATACCTAACAAAGGAGGTGAAGGACCTCTATAAAGAAAACTATGAAATCCTCAGAAAGGAAATAGCAGAGGATATTAACAAATGGAAGAACATACCATGCTCATGGACGGGAAGAATCAACATTGTTAAAATGTCTATACTTCCCAAAGCAATCTACCTATTCAATGCCATTCCTATCAAAATACCAACATCGTACTTTCAAGATTTGGAAAAAATGATTCTGCGTTTTATATGGAACCGGAAAAAACCCCGTATAGCTAAGGCAGTTCTCTGTAACAAAAATAAAGCTGGGGGCATCAGCATACCAGATTTTAGTCTGTACTACAAAGCCATAGTGCTCAAGACAGCATGGTACTGGCACAAAAACAGAGACATAGACACTTGGAATCGAATTGAAAACCAAGAAATGAAACTAACATTTTACAACCACCTAATCTTTGATAAACCAAACAAGAACATACCTTGGGGAAAAGACTCCCTATTCAATAAATGGTGTTGGGAGAACTGGATGTCTACATGTAAAAGACTGAAACTGAACCCACACCTTTCCCCACTCACAAAAATTGATTCAAGATGGATAAAGGACTTAAACTTAAGGCATGAAACAATAAAAATCCTCAAAGAAAGCATAGGAAAAACACTGGAAGATATTGGCCTGGGGAAAGACTTCATGAAGAAGACTGCCATGGCAATTGCAACCACAACAAAAATAAACAAATGCGACTTCATTAAACTGAAAAGCTTCTGTACAGCTAAGGAGACAATAACCAAAGCAAAGAGACAACCTACACAATGAGAAAGGATATTTGCATATTTTCAATCAGACAAAAGCTTGATAACTAGGATCTATAGAGAACTCAAATTAATCCACATGAAAAAAGCCAACAATCCCATATATCAATGGGCAAGAGACATGAATAGAACTTTCTCTAAAGACAACAGATGAATGGCTAACAAACACATGAAAAAATGTTCCTCATCTCTATATATTAGAGAAATGCAAATCGAAACAACCCTGAGATATCATCTAACCCCAGTGAGAATGGCTCACATCACAAAATATCAAAACTGCAGATGCTGGCGTGGATGTGGAGAGAAGGGAACACTTTTACACTGCTGGTGGGACTGCAAACTAGTACAACCTTTCTGGAAGGAAGTATGGAGAAACCTCAAAGCTCTCAAGCTAGACCTCCCATTTGATCCTGCAATCCCATTACTGGGCATCTACCCAGAAGGAAAGAAATCCTTTTATCATAAGGACACTTATACTAGACTGTTTATTGCAGCTCAATTTACAATCGCCAAAATGTGGAAACAGCCTAAATGCCCACCAACCCAGGAATGGATTAACAAGCTGTGGTATATGTATACCATGGAATACTATTCAGCCATTAAAAAAATGGAGACTTTACATCCTTCATATTAACCTGGATGGACGTGGAAGACATTATTCTTAGTAAAGCATCACAAGAATGGAGAAGCATGAATCCTATGTACTCAATTTTGATATGAGGACAATTAATGACAATTATGGTTATGGGGGGGGAACAGAAAGAGGGAAGGAGGGAGGTGGGTGGGGCCTTGGTGTGTGTCACACTTTATGGGGGCAAGACATGATTGCAAGAGGGACTTTACCTAACAATTGCAATCAGTGTAACCTGGCTTATTGTACCCTCAATGAATCCCCAACAATAAAAAAAAAAAAAAATAGCTAAAAAAAAACAAAAACAAAAAGAAAAGAAATAGCAGAAGATATTAACAACCGGAAGAACATACTAAGCTCATGGCTGGGAAGAATCAACATTGTCAAAATGTCTATACTTCCCAAAGTAAACTGCAGATTCAATGTAAACCCCATTAAAATACCATCATCATACTTTCAAGAATTGGAAGAAAATAATTCTTCATTGTGTATGGAACCAGAAGAAACTTTGTATAGCCAAGGCAATTCTTAGTAATAAAAACAAAGCAGTGGGTATCACACTTCTGGACTTTTGGCTATACTACAAGGCCATAGTGATCAAAACAGCATGATATTGGCACAAAAATAAAGACATTGAGATTTGGAACCAAATAGAAAACCATGAGATAAAAGTAACATCTTATAGTTACCTGATCTTTGATAAACCAAACAAGGACATGCACTGGAGAAAAGAATCCCTATTCAATAAATGGTGCTGGGAGAACTGGATAACCACATGTAGAAGACTGAAACTAGACCTGCACCTCTTTTCAGTTACAAGAATTGATTTATGATGGATAAAAGATTAAAATTTAAGACATGAAACAAAAAAAATCCTCTAAGAAAGTGTGTGGAAAACACATGAAGATATTGGCCTGGAGAAAGATTTTATAAAGAAGACTTCAGTGGCAATTGCAACAACAAAAATAAACAAATGGGATTTAATTAAACTGAAAAGATTCCCCTGTACCCATTCTAAGATGCACTGTAGGTGTGGTCCCACCCATTACCCTCCCTCCACCCTGACTTCCACCGTCCCTTCTCCTCCCTTTGCCCTTTCCCCATATTCTTGTGCTATAGTTGGGTTATAGCCTTCCTATGAAACCTACTAAATGCAGAATACAAATGTCTACATACAATAATTAAGAAAATGCCACGAAGGCCATGTTGAACAGTTTGATGAGAATATTTCAGATTGTGTATTAAACCAGCACATTGTACCCTTTTATTGCACAAATGCACACAGCTATGATTTAACAATAAAAAAATAAATAAATAAAAATAAAACTTGGAAAGAAAGAAATAAACATAAAAAAAAAACTGAAAAGCTTCTGTACAGCTAAGGAGACAACAACAAAAGCAAACAGACAACCTTCAGAATATTTTTGCATATTATGAAAAGATATTTGCATATTATGAACCAGACAAAAGCTTGATAACTAGGATCTATAGAGAACTTAAATTGATCAACAAAAAACACCTGACAACCCATATATCACTGGGAAAGAGACATGAAGAAAACTTTCTCTAAAGAAGAAAAATGAATGGCTAGCAAACATATGAAAACATGCTCATTGTCCCATCAGAGAAATGAAAATCAAAACTACCTGAGACATCACCTAACCCCAGTGAGAATGGCCCACATCACAAAGTCTCAAAGCCGCAGATGCTGGCATGGGATGTGGAGAGAAGGGAACACTTTTACTCTTCTGGTGGGACTGCAAACTAATATAAGCTTTTTGGAAGAAAGTATGAACACTTCTCAAAGAATTCAAATTAGACCTCCCATTTGATCCTGCAATCCTATTACTAGGCATTTTCCCTTAAGAAAAGAAATCCTCTTATCATAAGGACATTTGCACTAGACTGTTTACTGCAACTCAATTTACAATCACTGAAAGGTGGGAACAGCCTAAATGCCCACCAGTCGAGGAATGGATTCAAAAGCTGTGGTATATGTATTCCATGGAGTACTATTCAGCCACTAAGAAAGATGGAGACATTGCATCTTTTGTATTAACCTGGATGGAGATGGAGCATATTCTTCTTTGTAAAGAATCACCAGAATGGAGAAGCAAGAATCCAGTGTATTCTATTCTAATAAGAAGGCTGTAGATGAGCTTATACAAGGAGAAGGGTAGAGGAATGAGCAAGTAGGGGAAAGGAGGAGGAAGGGGGATGGGAGCCACATTGTGTAGAACACCTCTTGGGGGTAGAACACAATTATAGGAGAGAATTTATCCAACAGATGCAATCAGTGAAACCTAATTCTTTTTACCCTAAGTGAATACCAAACTATAATTTAAAAAATAGTAAAAAGATAATAATAATAATAAACAATAAGCCATGGGGAGTGCAGTGGGTAAGGAAAGAGAGAAAAATAGAAGCAGGGTGGTAGAGAGAAATTGCAGTGGTCCAGGGCTGGATAGCTTTGCAAGATTGTATGTTGCTATGGGAAGCTGCCAAAGGACAGAGTTAGAAGACACGAATGTTGCAGCCAGAAGGTGACTGGTCTGAAGTCACAGTTCCAGGCATGGTTGTTGTTGATGAGTAGGTCTAAACTGGGGGTTGGGAGTGGTTACATGGGAGGTAATGAGTGTTCAGTGTTGGTTGGGAGCTGCAAGGCATGCACAGAAAACCGCAGTGAGGTTATATAAGTCTTCGAATAGAGAAGTCAGGTTTGACATTTTGGAAAATAAAAGTGAAAACCTGTGATATTGCCAGGTGCCAGTGGAGAAGTGTGGCCTAAAATCATTTAGCCAGACATGAGTTGGATGGGGCCACAGAAACTATGAGGATTCAGATCATACCATCCGCCCACAGGAATGTGGAGTGAAGAATAATGAACAGTTTACATCCAGTTCTGGTGCTACAAAAGAAAAAGATTTCTCTCAGGAAAGCCAGTATTGGGCCCGCATGAAATTGGTGAAGACAAAGCTTTGAGTCTGGGAGTTCATTCCTGGCTTGAGGAGAAGAGGAGGGTTAAGAGGATGCCCAGGAGAGGATGGAGAGAGAAGAGAAGGAGAGAAAGAAATGAGGGTGTGAGAAAAGAAGATGCCAGAAGAATTGCTGTTAGTTGGCTAGGATAAGAAGGGATGGAAACATGGCAGAGTTTGCAGAAATTTTTAATATAAAATGAGTCCCAGATGAAAACAGCCTAGGTCCTCAAGTGGAGACCAAACCTGTAGTCTATATACACAAGGGAACACTACTGAGAAATAGAAGAAATGATCTGGAGAGACATGCAACAGCATGGAGGAATCTCAAAGGTACTTTGCTAAGAATCTAGGCACTAAGATAATTTAGTTACGAACCCACATTATTAAAAAATAAAACAAAGTAAAATCATAGTAGGAAACAAAGCAGATCAGCAACAGATTCCTGGTGGGGTGGGTGGTATTGCCTTGGAAGGGACACAGGGAACATTCTGGGTTGATGGGGACATCCTGTGCCTGTACAAGGCTGTGGGTTGTCTGTGCTTTAGCATCTATCAAACTGAATGAACCACATGCCTAAGACCTATGCATTTCAATAATGCAAATTAGATTTCAATTTAAAAAGTTACTCCAGAAGCTCATTAATAATCTACTTTGACCTGGGGTGTTTTGCTTGTGAGGATTCATTGTCACAGTTGGTGTGTTGAAGACAGATTCCTTGATGACTGGCAACTTGAAAGCAGCAGTAGCCTGGGCATTTGCAGACCTGATAGGGTTCTGCAGCTTTTGTTCCACATAGTAGACGCTCAACAGAAGTGAGTTGCAATAAATCAACTGTTCTTTAGTCACGAGGAGACAAATGCTCGTGTGATGTTCTCTCAGGATGAAGAACATGGATCTCAGAGTGAAGCTCCTTATGTGAAACACTGATACACAGTGCTATCATAGTTTGCCAGCGACTGTGGCATTTTGAAGTTGACAAGATTAGCCTCTTTGCTCTCCTTTCTCTCCTCTTAAGGAAATAGCACGCCAAGAGTTATGCTTAGGTCTGAGTTTATGATGAGTTTTCTTTTTTCCTTCTTTCTCTTTTTTAATAGTAAGTAGCTTTTCTTTCTTAAAAAGCCAAAATGTTATTTTCCCCAAATAAGCAAAATATGACTTTGCATCTGTGGCTAAGTATATTTTAGTGAAGCCATGTTTCGGGGTGGGGGTGGGGGAATGGCTACATTCATAGTTGCCGAAAATCTACCATATCCTGGAAGCATTATTAACATTTTTATATTGGTAGCTGCATCACCATACTGTTTTACTTTTTTTTTTTTTAAAGAGCAATACCAGTTGAATATTTATTACTTTTTTCTTCTTTTTTTTGAGACACAGTCTCAAGCTGTCATCCTGGGGCAGAGTGCCATGGCATCATCATTGCTCACAGCAACCTCCAACTCTTGGTCTCAAGTGATCCTCTTGCCTCAGTTTTTCTATTTTTAGTACAGACAGGGTCTTGATCTTGCTCAGGCTTGTCTTGAACTCATGAGCTCAAGCAATTCACCAAGCTTGGCCTTCCAGACTGCTAGGATCACAAGTGTGATCCTCCATGCCCAGTCTTGTTTTACTTATTTTATTGGGAAAAAATCCCTGCCCATGAGTTAAAGAAAATTACATAAATTTATTTTAAAATGATGCAAATATTTATCATAGGAAAAAAAGGAGATATCTAGGAATTCTGGAGCTTTCTTAAGTGAGTAAGTGTCAAAGGAAAGGTAGGTTTCAGGTAGCACTCTAACACCTACTCTTCCCATGGTTTTGGAAGAGAAATAGATTTGCTATTTCTCACGGAAGTGCTATCAGGACCAAACAGGACAGCATATCGAAAAAGTATGTGCTCTACTGTTTTATTCTCCAGAAATTGTAGATAATGGATTTATTTGGGTGGTATGGAATCAAGCAGATAAATCAAGCTCCAAAACAATTTTATTTCTTTAATTTATCTTCCTGATCAGCTACTGTACTATAAGCCACTACGTCATATAAGCTCTGGTTGTTCCTATTCACTTTAGATTATGACTGAGTATTTTATGTCAAAACAAAATCATGTTATTCATTTAAAAGTAATATTATAACTCAAATATTTTGCAATTCATAAACCTCTGGAGTGGAATATTCCCCTAGACTTCAGTTCTAGCCGATGGGGCTGATGCCCAGAAGGAAGGCAAGCATAAGTGGGCCTTCTTCATCCTTTATGTTATGGGTAACACATGGTCAACTGTACAATAAATATTTGAGAATTGGTGTAGCAAATGAGCAGATAAAGGAATGAACAAATGAATGAAAACCGTGCTGAAGTCATTGCTCATGAAGGCAAGGGCGGGATTAGGTGATCAATATCAATCATTAGGTTAATAGCTTCTTCAATCGCCCACCTCACACTTCATTACCTGGCTACCTCCTACTCATTTTAAAGGTCTAACACAGAAAAGCACTTGCATTACAAAGGTTTCCTTAGCCCAGAAAGAAAGCAACTGCTTATTCAGAACTGTTCCTGCACCTTGGTAAGTGCACCTACCCCACTGTGTGATAATTGGCATCGGCAGTCTGCCCTGTTGGCTCTCATCTTCTTAGGGCAGGGCCCGTGCATTTGTGAAATCGTAGACTCTTGGGACAATGCCTGATACAGAAGGTCTTAATGAAAAAGTTAAGAGTCAGTGTAAAACTGGTGCTTTAAATTTCCTTTGAATTCCTTTTGTTGGAAAGACATTAACAATTCACTTTGGAGGGAAAAATAAAACAAAGAGAAAAAAAAATCCATCCATAGAGTAATAAGCTCAGTAGACTTGGCAAGGAGAAATGGTTAAACAGGCAAAGCTGAATCTACCCTTTTTTCCTTTTTCCTCCAACATTTAAAAGATTTGGGGCTGCCATTCACTAGAAACTCAATACAAATATTTTCATTTGAATAACCTAAAAACCCAGTTTGTATCTTCTTTTGGCAATTCTTGAATTATACTAAGGTTAAAAAAGAGAGTCCGTCAAGTGGATCCCTCTTTTCTTCCTAAAGCCACAAAGACCCCTCATTACCTTTTAGCTGGTTGCCATCCTCCATGGCTCTAGATTGTGAGAAAGTAGCCTCCTCCCCCGCCCCTGAGAACATAAATTCTGCCAGGGCAGAGTGTTTTGTCTGGTGTTTTGATCCCTGCTCCTTCCTTAGAATTATGCCTGGCCCAAAGCAGATACTCAGTGAATAGACTGTTGTTTGAATGAATAAATATTTATTAATAAAAGTCGGACATTTTCTCATTTGAAAAAAATCTTTGTCTTCTAAGTATTAAAGCAATAGCTAAATGTAACCTCAGAAAAGTAATTAACAGAAAAACTAAAAAGATGCCTGTTAAATCTTCTGTTCATACACTCCATTGATTCTCATCATTTCCATTTAAATCTGAAAATTTGTACCAAGCAACTAAACTCAAGAAAATGGAGACAATATCTTTTGCTTTATTGTTTTTAAAATCAATGTGTGGCTTAACTGTTCATTTAAAGGATCTTTTGTTGAACAGGCAGTTTTATATATTTTTTCCTTTTTTTATAGCGATAGAAGTCTTAACTTGTCACCCAAGCTACCGTGGAGTGCTGTGCCCTATTTTAGTTATTGTAACCTGAAACTCCTGGAGTCAAATGATCTTCCTGCCTTAGCCTTCTGATTTGCTGGGACTACAGGCTCGTGCCACCAGGCCTGGCTGCTTTTTAAAATCTTTTTGTATAGATGGGGTCTTGTTATATTGCTTGTTATGAGCCAGATGGTCTCTTCACTCCTATCCCAAAGGGATCCTCCTCCCTGGGCCTCCCAAAGTGCTAGGATTATAGGCATGAGCCACTGACCTGAACAGGACATTTTAAGCCTTTTTCTTCTTGCTTCTATTGTGCAGCTTAAACTTTCTTAATTTTTTACAGTAAACATACAAAAATGTAAATTTGCATCGAATCCATAAATGATCTCATTCCCCTCGGTTTACTAATCTCTCCACGGATTGTGTTTATTCCTGCTTTAGTCTTTGAATTACATTCAAAGCAAGTTTGATCAATATAAATGTCATGAACCCAGCTACGTGGCTGCAGAGTTTACAGAAGTGAGAATTTAAAACAACTCATTGTTCTACTTGGAGATATTAACCATAAGGTAATTTATCCTGTTGTTGTTATACATTGCACAGGCCTACTAAATTAATACACTGCAAAAATAACAGCAATGACAATTTTTAAATTTCTAAACATTTGGAATATAGCAAGTTATATAGGGAAAAAATGATATATATTTATTTATCCACCACATAGCTTCACTTAGCCATATTTACTGCAAAACTTTTTTTCAAAGAACTTGATCTTTACAGATAGAGGTGAATTGTTCTGTGAACTACTGAATTTCATGTCTCCCCCACACCCTACCATCCCTTTCCTGGATACTGTCCAGAATTTTGTGCTTAGCATTCTCATACATATTTTTGTTCTTTTGCAAAATTGTTTTGCTCTAAACAATATATAGAAAAATTTTGCGTGCTTCTTTAAACTTTATATATATCACATTTATAATATGTCCAGTAGAGAATAAGCATCTAATGAATAGTACTTTTTGCTTTTTTTTTGCTATACACAAACTTTCTTTCCCCTAAGTCTCAAATGCAATGAATCTCAAGTGCAATGTTAAGAGCAAGGAAAACTTGCATAGCAAAAAAAATACCAGTAGTTAAAACTAATTGGCTTTAGCTGAGTTATTGGGTTCTATTGTATGAGTATGCCACGAAGTCAGTCAACCTCCTCTTACCCCTTCTACCTGAAAGTTCCTTTTCTTTCTCTTCCAAGGAGAATCCTGGCACCCAGCCACCAAATTGGGGATGATCCCCCACGACTAACTTTTAGGACTGCCTACAGGTTGTATAAGTACTGATTTCATGCAAAGTAATTTTCTAGTTATTTAAAAAATATTTATAAACTTACATGTAATTGTATATAATTATGGGGTACCTGTTAATGTCTTGATACATACAATGAAGGATGATCCGATCAGAGTAATTGGCATATCCATCATCTCACTTTTTAATCATTTCTCTGTGTTGGAAACATTCAATATCCTTCCTCCGACTATTTGAAACTGTGTAACAAATTATTATTAACTACATTTGTCCTACAGTGGCATAAAACACTGGATCATATTCCTCCTGTTTAGCTATAATGTGAAGTGATTTATTATTTTCTTATAACAGGCCCAGTATTGTCAGTTCTACAAAACGGACATAATGTCAAAGGTCATGCAGTGATGACGTATGGAGAGGAATGTGAACCAGAGAAATGAATAAATGAAAGAACAAATAAAAGACCCTCAAGTAAACATAGGCTTTGCATTTATTTTTTAAATACAAATAACATCATTAGTAAGTCCATCTATGTTTCCCTGCTCACATAGTGAATTTTTCTTGAAGCCTTAATTCAACACGTTGCTCTCACGATTTTATACTATTGCTCAATTACCTTTATGTTGGGAATATTTTGGGGAAGCCTCAATCAAATGAATGTGTGTGCTCTTCAGAAAACATGTTTTCAGTTTTCTTCATGTCATTGACCTTTTCTGATCACGTCAGCAGTGTTAGACACCTGTCTATGCCGCTGCAGGGGTGTCACTGCCACAGCTGAAGCCTACTCATGGAAACACTGTCCACGTGAAATGGAATATACTAAGGGAGAAATGCCCTTCCACTTCAACATAACAGCTTATTATTTTGAAGGGCAACCATAGTGGTGAGTGTGGACTTTGAAGCAACCTTTGATTTGAAATTTAACTGCCATGAATCATCTTTACAACCAAGGAATGGAGACTTGGTTAACTTTGCTGAGTCTTCACATCTTTATATGCAAATAAGAGTGGAAAAAACCCTAATTTTGCATAGTTGATGAATGGTCTCAACCATCTGGAAAAAAAAAATGCCAAAACCAAAAATAAAGCAGTATCTATATCTTGCTGAATATTGTCTGGGCAACAGGTGATCTTCTGAGGTATGAGATGTTAATCGCAATGCTGATCTAGGTGTACGAGATGGAGACTGGAGGCCTCTGCTGATTTCTCAAACCCTGCAGGGTTGAGAACCTAAATCTTTCCTCAGCCCGCTTAACTCTATGCCCCAGAGGGTCAAGGCTGTAATCTGCCAAACACTGAAATCTGTCTCTCATCCCTGCCTTTGCACTGCTCAGACACTAGATTACTAGCCCAGGGTCTCTTGACCCAATCCTAGAGCTGCAACCCTGAGGGTGGAGCCTCTAAGGGCAGTTCTCCCACTGTGGCTGCTCACGCTCTATGACCCTGAGGGCAGAGGTTTCAGGGGCAGTTGTCCCACTATGACTGCTCAGGCGGCCCACAGCCGAACAATATTAGCTCTGTCTGGCTCAGCAGCTCAGTCCAGGGCCCTAGACAATGCTTAAAGTTATCCGCACTCTCACCCAAGTTCTCCCAAGGTAGCCCGACCGAGTGCCCATGTCTACCTTATTTTACATCTTCCATTTCTCATTTTTCATATTTTTCTATTTTTGAATACATGGAACCTGCTTTTCAATAGGTATTTTAACACTCTTGCCTGCTAATTCCATTATTTGTTTTGTGTAGGTCTGGTTCCGATGACTGATTTTTTTCTCATGGTTAAAAGTTATGTTTTCCTGTTATTTTGAATCCCTGGTAACTGTCAATTAGATGTTGAAAACTGGGTACTTTATGTCGTCAGTAGTTAGAAATAGCTTAATTTTCTTTAAATATGATAGAACTTTTGCTAATATTCAGTTAAGTTACTTTAAAATAGTTTAATTTATTAAAACTTGCCTTTAAGCTTTGTTGGGAGAAGACCTAAGACAGCTTCTAGGTCAGTGATTTTCAACTTTTGTGCTGTGAGAGGATCTTAGGTATGCTGCAAAAATTTTTAAAGATCATTAATTAAATTATTTTTGAAAGAAGTTCAAAGCAAAGTAAGTATATCCTTTTTTTCACTGTTTTTTTTTTCAACATAGATTCAACTGTGCTGTAAGATAACAAAGGTTAAAAAAACACTGGTCCTGACTCAAGGGCTAATTTATCCCAGTTACTGAAGTTGTAACCTTTTCAGGATGTAAACCAATGCCTCAGGTATCAGGAGGCTTTTCCAAACTGATTATTAGAACAGAAAATATTTCCAGGTTGGAAGGCACTCTGAACATTGTTTATTGTATGCTTCTTAAAAGTTCTATCCCTGGCCTTGGGAGGTTTCCTTTCATATACTCAAAGACCAGTACTAAGCCAGCCTCCAGCGAAGTCCTCTGCACTCTCTCCATCTAGTTGCACCTTCTCTAGTGTTTTGCTTTCATAATCCTTGCCCTCTTGACCTCCCTGAATTCTGTCTATGTGGTTTTCTAGAAACTCCCAGCACACGGTTGGACCTCAACCTCAACTTCTTCCTTTGTCCCAGGGGTCACCTTCCCCCACTGTTTGTTATCCAAACACAGAAATCCATTGTTTTCTGTATTTGGTCTACATGTTATTTAAAGTGATATGGGGATTAGGTCTTCCTTATTCTACTGCGTCTAGAAGTAGAATCCCCAGAATGGCTTCATAGTTCTAGTTGTCAACTGTTTATTGCTAGTGGAATCTTGGCATCTGCTTGTTTTTAATATTAGGAATGACATTTGTCACTGATGTCATTGTATTTTTGGGTTTACATTTTCAAAGTAAATTATATTAAAAATAAACTCAGAGTAATTTCATTTATGCCCTTATACATTCACTTCACTCCTTTAACTTAAAAAAAAAAAAAAAACACTTTATATTAACCCTTTCAGTTTCAAGTCTCAGTTTTCAACCATTACTGGAAGGGTTTCATATAATATGAAGAGACAATTCTGCAAAGATCCATGGGGAGGGCATTTAAGGCAGAGATACTATCAAACACAAATGCACTGATGCTTTAGAAAAGAGGAGAAAGAGAAGGGAAAAAATTAAAGCCCAGAAAGTGGCCAAAGCATGAAGTTAACAATGAGGGAAGAAACCAATGATTTCAGGTTGTAGAAGTCAGAAATCTTATCAGGTATGCTAGAGTAAGAAACTTCTCAGTGACACAGGAGGCAACGGAAGGGTATTAAGCAGGACACTGATGGGATAAGCCTCTTATTTTTAAAACTATCTCCCTAGCAAAAGAGGTACTAAGGATGAGTTATTGAGGGCATAATAATAGAACTAGGAAGATAATTTAGGAGGTCATAGAAAAAGTCCAGGAGAAAGATAATGATAACTTCATCCAGATATGTCACCAGAGGCAGAAGGCAGAAAAAGCCTTTAGATGACATTTTTGCATCAGGACAGAAGTTGTGGTAAGTTCCATGTGGATGGGAAGGGAAGGAAAGAATAAGGATGATTCTTGGACATTTGGCTTGAGAAAACTAGGTACCCTGAAAAATTTCCAGGGAGAAACAGGATAGAACGGGTTTGGGTTCCAAGAACTCTATTTTGACCATGTTCACTTTAAGGAGTCTGTTAGACGTTCATACACATATCAAATTGCAAGTTGGATATCTTGGCCTGGAGCTAGGGGACTAGGGAGGGCAACAAAATAATGTAAGTTACCAGACAAAGCAGTAGATCAAACTTTCCAGGAAAATGGTCTGTTCAGAGAATTAAAACCCAAGCCCTATGACATTTTCAAAGGTTTGGCAGAAGTAAAGAATGCAGCAAAAAATATGGAGAAAGTAAGGCTGATTGATAGAAAAAAGTGCAGAAAATGGTTTGTACCACAGAAGAGTGGAATGTGAGTCAAGGAGGAGATAAATTCTGTCTAACTTAGACCTGAAAAGAGAAGAGAGTAGTCTATTTTAACAATTAGAACTTCATTTTTGCTAGTGTTTTTGCCCTTATTGTTTGGATTTTCCCCCAATTTAATCCCATAAGGTTTTTTGTTTGGTTGATTTGGTATGATTTATAGTATTTTTCTCTTTTCTCTGTACTTGGTAGAGGTGGGGTACTGTGTCTAAACAGGCTGTCAAAGAGCTGCTGACCTCAAAAGAACCATCCAACCCAGCACCTCCAGAGGTGGGAGTCTATTTTAAGGTTGGATCAAAGTACACTACTGTACACCTATATTGCTCCTGTTTCCCTCATTCTGCGCCTGTCTTATATTTGTCAATATTTCCTTTTACTCATCACCTCTCCTTTCTCTTTTTCCTTTTTTTTTTTTTTAATCTTTTTTCACTTCTTGCTCTTCAATCTTCTCATCCTCTGGTCTTATACCAAAAGAACTCATCAAAACCTTAGGCCAGTGACACAGTAAATTAAAGAGCAAGAGGAAGTGAAAGGAAAATTAGGGCAAGGAAACAGATAAAAGAAAACACTCATGAGGAAGAATCAACAGACAAAATTCTGGCAACATGAAAAACCAATCCAGAGCAACACCCTGCCCCCCCTCCAAGGGATCATGAGCTACTACAGAGGATTCCACCTATAAAGAAATGTTATAAATGACAAAAGAGGAATTTAAAATACAGATGATGAAAACAATGAGGGAAATAACTGAGAATGTGGAAAATAACCAAAAAACAATGAAAGAAATTGCTGAGAAAGTGGAAATAATCAAAAGGAAACCCCAAAACAGAATTAAATAAGAGATGAACAATATGAAGGATATAGCAGAGCTGAAGGAATTGAAAGAGTCAATTAGGTAAGTTAAAGATGCAATAGAAAGTATCTACAACAGATTAGATCATGCAGAAGAAAGAATCTCAGAGGTAGAGGACAAAGCTCTTGAGATAACTCGGATAATTAAAGAGGCAGAAAGGAGGAGAGAGAATGCATAATGTTCACTGACAGAATTATAGGACTTTATGAAGAGTTCAAACATGTGAATTATAGGTATCCGAGAAGGGGAAGAAGAATTCCCCAGAGGAATGAAAGCCATTCAAGAGAATAATATAAATGAAAATTTTCCAAATATCACCAAAGATTCTGACACACTCCTTTCAGAGGCATATCAGACACCAGGTTGCCTCAACTCTAACACAGCTTCTCCAAGACACATTGTCCTGGTCAAGACAAGTGTGTCTTCAAGACACACTGTCCAAAGTCAAGACAAAAGAAAAGATTCTTCAAGCAGCCAGGAGTGTCAGTTGTTATACAGGGGCAAATCCATCAAGGTGAATACAAACTTCTCTAATGAAACTTTTCAAGCAAGAAGACAATGGTCGTCTATCTTTATTCTATTTAAACAACAATTTCCAGCCCAGAAGTCTATATCCTGCTAAGCTAAGCTTTAAAATTGACAGAGAAAACAAATATTTTACTGATAAGCAAACATTGAGAAAATTTGCCACAAGACCAGCTCTACAGGAAATACTTTAACCTGTTCTATACATTGACCATAACAATGGACCATCAGCAAAGTAAGCGCCTGGAAATTAAAGGACAGAACCTAGCTTCCACAATGATGCAGAAGACAAAACTAAGCAATGGACTTCCACAAAATAAGGTGACTAGAATGCTACCACACTTAACAATTAGCTCAATAAATCTTAATGACTTGAACTCCTCACTAAAGAGGCATAGGTTGGCTCATTGTATTAAAAAACACAAGCCATCCATTTTCTGTTTGCAAGAAACACACCTAGCTTCAAAAGACAAATTAAAACTCAGAATTAGGGGTTGGAAGACAATTTTTCAGGCACACAGAATACAGAAGAAAAGAGGGGTTGCAATCTTATTTCAGATATATGTGGATTTAAAGCAACTAAAGTCAAAAAAGACAAAGATGGTTACTTCATGTTGGTCAAAGGAGAAATACAACAAGAAGATGTTTCAATTCTAAATATTTATGCACTCAATTTAAATGCTCCCAGATTCTTGAAACAAATCTTAATTAGTCTGAGCAATATGATATCCTATTATACCATAATAACAGGGGACTTTAACACTCCTTTTACAGAGCTGGACAGATCCTCTGAACAGAAATTAAACAAAGATATAAGGGACTTAAATGAGACTCTCGAACAACTGTGCTTGATAGACCTACATACAACACTCTATCCCAAAGATAAAGAATATACATTCTTCACATGACACAGTGGAACATTCTCCAAAATTGATCATATCCTAGGACACAAAACAAACCTCAAAAGAATCATAAGAATTGAGATATTACCTTGTATCTTCTCAGATCACAAGGCACTAAAGGTGGAACTCAACTCTAACAAAAATGATCAACCCCACACAAAGGCATGGAAGTTAAACAAACTTATGCTGAATGACACATGGGTGCAGGAAGAAATAAAAGAGGAAATCATTAACCTCCTTGAGCACAGCAACAAGGAAGACACAAGCTACTAAAACCTATGGGATACAACAAATTCAGTCATGAGAGGAAAATTTATTGCTTTAGATGCCTACATTTGAAAAACAGAAAGAGAGCATATTAACAAACTAACAAGCCATTCTTACGGAATTGGAAAAAGAACAATCTAAGCCTAAACCCAGCAAAAGTAAATCAGAGAAAATTCGGAGGCATAGCATGATGGCAGACAGGAAAGACATTTAGCTCAACTCTACTGGAACAACAGGCGAGAGGGCTATACCATAACAAGCATGAAATATTGGTGTGGAGTGGCAGTTTAGGGTGTGTAGTGAGGTGGCAGATTCCCAGATTTGTAGTGTAATCAGAGCTGCAGAGACTACCAGGAAAGGCTCTGACCAGCGGTGGCCAGCGGCGGCAACTAGCCCCACTATGGAGGATTAAAATTCTAAGTTCATGGGAAAACTAGCTATTGTGTGGAAAGACCGGTGAAGTGTGGACTCCCAAACAGTATTAGGCGGCCAGAGTGGGGTACTATCTGGTGCGGCACCCCCACTGTTAGGTGGCAGGAGAGAGACTTAGATGGGAAAGATCCCAGATAAGAAGAGGCCATTGTTTGAAAATTTGGGGATGGCAGTCACCACAGGCACCTTTCTGCGCAGGCCAGGCAACATGATTTGAGTCTCACCTGCAGACAGTCATCCTACACTTATATCTGGCCCTGGATATACCACACTTCACAGTAGCTGTTGCAGGGAGAATTTGTGAAACCTGCCTGTGAAGATTTTTTGAGATGGTGAAATCAAGTTTGGCAGGATCTAGTGCCAAGCAGGTAATCAGGCAAACACCAAGAACAATCTAAGCCAGGAAACAGATATAAGCCTGGGAACTACTCACAGCATCACCTGACTGAAGTCAATCTCTATGGTAAAGGGATATACATTTATATATACATATTTATAAATTATAATTATAATTTGTAATTATAATTTATAAATATATATAATTTATAATTTTGTTGCCTTTTTCTCTTTGCTCGTTCTTTTTGCTTTTAAGAGTTTTTTTCTTGTAGGAATTATTGTTACATTTTTTAAAAATTATTCTTATTATTATTTTCTCTACTTCCCCTTTTTTTTTCTTTTTTTAGACAGAGTCTCACTAAAGTGCCCTCGATGGAGTGCTGTGGCAATCTCTAACTCTCTTGGGCTGAGCAGTTCTCTTGCCTCAGCCTCCTAGGTGGCTGGGGCTGCAGGCATCCACCATAGTACCTGGCTGTTTTCTTGGTTGTGGTTGTCATTGTTGTTTGGCAGGCTCTGGACTGGGTTTGAGCCCACCAGCTCTGGTGTGTGTGGCTGGTGCCCTGGCCAATGGGCTATGGGCGCTGAGCCCTCCCCTTCTCATGGTTGCTGAGAGTGTTTACATCACGCTATTTGTGTTTTTTGTTTGTTTTTGTTTCTGTTTTTGATTGTTTGTGTGCTTGTGTGTCTGTATTTTTTATTGGTTTGTTTGTTCATTTTATTTCAATGTGCCTTGCGTTCTGCTAAATCCTCGGGTTGGCTATTTTCCCTACTCCAATTTTTACATTCAACAACAGCAAAGGAGAGGGAGGTTGATAGACAACTGAAGCCAGCTTTCAACAGAAACTCTCATCCAGAGGGAGCATTAAAGGCCAGAAAGAACCTAACAAAGCTGGAGGTTGGGAGTCAAGCTGAGAGAAGAGATTGATAATTTCATGTTTTCTCTGCTGAGGAAAGCTGTGACTTCAAGGAAACAAACTACAGGTACAGAAGCCACCCCAAACAGGATGCGTGTCCATCCCCTTCCCCAAGAGAATTGCTTGTTTTCTGTGGGATCTCTGCTAGTGAACTGAGTTAGAGGTGAGTGAACTGAGGTGAGGTTCTCTTCTCTCACCTCACTGGAGAATATTGCTGGAAGCTTGGACTCCTTCTCCACAGAGTCCCTGCTGTGAGCCTGGGCATTCTCTTGTCTGGCAGGAAAGTTGAACAAGTATTTTCCCTACTACTTTGAACTCCCAGTCCACACTTCCCCCTGGCCTAGAAGGCGGTCTAGAAGCCCAACCCCTGCAGAGACCTGAACATTTGCAGTTCATTGTTAAGACTGGGCATTGCATGGTCTGAGGTAGCACAGCTATGCTGTAACTGTGAATCTGGTAACAGTGCAGAAAGGCACAGAGGGAAAGGTGTCTGGCTTGGCTCTGAGAAAGTACAACTCAGCAGCAAGTGGAGGCTTGGGTTTCCACACAATGGATGGAGGCTCAGGAGCCACTGAGGCATGGGAACCTGAGTGGAGACACCTCACACCTAGAAGCAGCATTAACAGATCCCACCAGGGTCAAATTTTGGAGAGACACCTCTCCAAATCTGGGGACTGCCAGAGGATAGCATTGCAGGGATACCGGAGGAGAAGAGTGGCTGGGGTAGAGGCACAGTCTCTGAGGGCGAAAAACATTTGCTGTTTTGTTAACCTCTGGTTTGGAATGAGCTCAGGTGGAGCACTCCCCAGTATCCATTGAGCACCTGAGGTAGTCATAGTTCAACTCCCCAGCTGCCTGGTGGCAGAGTGTGTTTGCCTGACTGACAAGGCATTGACTTCCATCTGACTCTGGCAGGCCAAAATCCCTGACACATTTGCTCAGTGGAGAAAATTGGGCCACAGCCCCATGGGGCTACCAGTACCTGGGTGTGATGGAGGTGCAAGGTGGGGAAGGAGGCACCAGCCCCACTGGACTATTTTGCTGGGTGGGTCTTTCTGACTCCACAGAGCACCAAAGTGAGTTACACTTGAGCTGCCAGTGGACAGCCCTTCCTACCAAGATGCTGAAGACCTTTTGAACTCTCCCACCTGATCTGTGTTTGTGTTGACCAGAACAATCGTTTTGGAATTCCTTACCTGGGCTGATCAGCCGGGGACTTACCAAGGTTATACCCTGGTTGTGGTGTTGTGGGAGTGTGGGATTCACTTCTTCCAGTTGTTGCCTGTGGGGGGGTGGGGTGTCTAAGTTGCTTACATATCTCCATAGCTGAGATTTCAGCCCAAAGCCAGTGATTCACTAAGATTGGACAGAGACTCTCTAAATACAGGTCAGAGTCATCTAGCCCCATCACATCAAGAAGGTCCCCAGAGTTGCAGTCTGTAGTACTGAATGGGACCTTTGTAAGTTCCAAGTTCTTTGGTAAAGGGCTGGTTAATTACAACTCCAGGAGCCCTCAAGTCAATTTCACCTTACCAGCTTCTCTAGCCAAATGGTGAAAAATAATCATGGGACAGAATCAGTGGGAAAACTCTGGCAACATGAATAATCAGAGTAGATCAGCTCCCCCAAGGAATGACAAAGGAGATGCAAAGAAGATACCAAACATAAACAAATGGCTGAGATGTAAGAAATCAAATTCAGAATTTGATTGGAAATAAGATTAACAGAATGGAGATAAAGTTGGAATTAGAAATTCAAGGAGCAATTCAAAAGTAGTCTCAAGAATTCAATGAATTCACAGACAAAGTCACCAAAGATTTTCACACATTGAGGCAAGAGCTTGCAGCCCTCAAAGATCTGAGATATACAGTAGAATCCCTCAGTAACAGAATGGAGCAAGCAGAAGAAAGGATCTCTGACAATGAAGACAAAGCTTTGAAATGCTCCCAAATGCTCTGAGAGAGAGAGAGACAAGTGGAGAGCAAAAACAGATCATTCCCTGAGAGAATTGCTGTACCATTGCAAAAGATCAAACATTCACCTTCTAGGAATCCCTGAAGGAGAAGAGGATGGTCAGAAAGGCACAGATACTCTACTCCAAGTGATAATTGAGGAGAACTTCCCAAGCATGTCAAGAGATACTGAAATTCAGATAGCAGACAGTTTCAGAACCCCAGCATAAGTCAACCAAAATAAAGCATCTTCTAGACACATTGTAATTAACTTTGCCAAAGTTAATATGAAGGAGAAAATTCTGCAAGCAGCCAGATGTAAGTAAATCATAACCTACATGAGGAAGAATATTAGAATGACTGCTAATCTCTCTGCTGAAACTTTTCAAGCCAGAAGAGGATGGTCATTGAACTTCAATCTCCTAAAACAAAGCAACTTTCAGCCCAGGATCCTGTAACCAGCTAAATTGAGTTTCGTTTATGACAGAGAAGTTAAACACTTTAATAACATACACACACTGAGGAAATTTGCCATAACCAAACCAGCTCTTCAGGGTATTCTCAGACCCACTCTCCATAATGACCAACACAATGCTCTACCAAAGCATAAACCACAAAGCAAAACTGTGTGAGACTTTCCCAAAACTACAATTTTTAGTCTTCAAGGGTCACAGTGGAAAATATGAAAAGAAAAGGCACAGAATATTCTAAATACATATACCTGACAAAGGATTTACATTTATAGCATATAAATATTCTTTATAATTCAGTCACAAAAATAAAACTCACTCTGAAATTCTTGATCAAAACCCAATTTCTACAGTGGTGAAAAGATTTAAAATGTCCACTGGACTTTTGCAAAACTTGACACCCAAAATATTACCAGGCTTATCAATATTCTCAATTAATGTGAACAGCTTAAATTGTCCTCTTAAGAAGCACAAGTTTGCTGAATGGATACAAAAACTCAGGCCATTTATCTGCTGCATATAAGAATCTCATCTTACCTTAAAGGATAAATATAGACTCAGGGTGAAGCGATGGACATTTGTAATCCAGGCAAACAGAAATCAGAAAAAAGCAGGTGTGGCAATTTTATTTGCAGACACGTTAGGATTTAAACCAATAAAAGTAAGGAAAGACAAGGATGGCCACTTCATATTTGTTAAGGGTAACACTCAACATGATGAGATTTCAATTATTAACATTTAGGTGCCGAACCAAAATGCTTCTCAATTTATAAGGGAGACCCTAACAGACATGAACAATTTAATATTTTCCTGCACCATAATAGTTGGAGATTTTAACACCCCTTTGGCAGTGTTGGATAGATCCTCCAATAAGAAAGAAACCAAAGAAATTTTGGACTTAAACATCACCATACAACAATTGAATTCAACAAACATCTACAGAACATTTCATTCTAACAAAACTGAATACACATTCTTCTCATCAGCCCATGGAACCTCTTCCAAAATTGATCACATCTTACGTCACATGTCTAACCTCAGCAAATTTAAAAGTATAGAAATTATTCCTTGTATTTTCTAGGATCATCACTCAATAAAAGTTGAACTCACCAATAACAGGTATCTGCAAACTCATACAAAAACATGGAAACTAAATAACATTATGCTGAACGATAGCTGGGTCATAGATGAGATTAAGAAGGAAATTGCCAAATTTCTAAAACAAAACAATAATGAAGACACGAATTATTACAACCTGTGGGATACTGCAAAGGCAGTCCAAAGAGGGAAATTTATAACATCTCAAAACTTCCTCAAGAGAATAAAAAGAGAGGACATTAATAACTTAATGGGACATCTTTAGTGACTGGAAAAGGAAGAACATGCCAACCCTAAACCAGTAGAAGAAAAGAAATAACTAAACTTAGAGCAGAATCAAATGAAATATAAAACAAAAAAATTATTCAAAAGATCAATGAACCAAAAAGTTGTTTTTTTGAAAAATTCAACAAAATTGATAAATGTTTGGCCAACCTAAACAAAAATAGAAAAATTCCCTAATATTGTCAATCAGAAATGACAAAGGTGAAATAAACAGACACCTGAGAAATTCAAAGAATTCTTAATACTATAAAAAAATTATTCTCAGAAATATGAAAATGTGAAACAATTTGACCAATACTTGGAAGCATGCCAACTTCCTAGACTTAATCAGAAAGAATTTGTAATGCTGAATAGACTTATGTCAAGTACTGAAAAAGAATCAACTATACAAAATTTCCCAAAAAGAGTCCAGGACCAAATGGCTTCACATCAGAATTCTATTAAACCTTTACAGAGGAACTAGTACCTATGTTACTTAACCTTTTCCAACAGTTGAAAAAAAAGGAATACTTCCCAAAACATTCTATGAAGCAAATATCACCCTGATCCCCAAACCGGGAAAAGACCCAACAAGAAAAGAAAATTATACACCAATATCTTTAATGAACATAGATACAAAAACATTCAATAAGATCATAGCAAACAGAATCCAGCAACATATCAAATGAATTATACACCATGACCAATTGGGTTTTATCCCAGGGTCCCAAGGATGGTTCAATATATGTAAATCCATAAATACAATACATCACATAAACAAATTAAGAAACAAAGACCATATGATTCTCTCTATTGATCCAAAAGAGCTTTCGACAATATCCAGCATCCTTTCCTGATCAGAAAGCTTAAGAAAATAGGTATAGAAGGAACATTTCTTAAACTGATAGAGGCCATCTACAGAAAACCCATGGCCAATATTATAGTGAATGGAATAAAATTGAAAATATTTCCACTCATTCGGAAACCAGGCAGGGTTGGCCATTGTCTCCACTGCTTTTTAATATTGTAATGGAAGTCTTAGCCATCGCAATCAGGCAAGAGAAGGCAATCGAATGTATACAAATAGGGTTAGAGGAGATGAAATTTTTACTCTTCATGGATGATATGATTTTATACCTGGAAAACCCCAGGGATTCAACTACAAAACTTTTTTAAGTGATCAAGGAATACAGTAGCATCTCAGGATACAAAATCAATACTTTCAAATCAGTAGCTTTTATATTTACCAATAATAGTCAGGCTTCAGGAACAGTCAAGGACTCTGTTCCCTTTGCAGTTGTGCCAAAGAAGATGAAATATTTGGGCATTTACCTAACAAAGAATGTGAAAGACCTCTACAAAGAGAATTATGAAAGTCTGAGAAAAGAAATAGTTGAAGATGTCAAAAAATAGAAAAACATACCATGCTAATGGCTGGGAAGAATCAACACTATTAACATGTCCATATTACACAAAGCAATTTACAAATTTAACACAATCCCTACAAAGCACCACCATCATACTTTAAAGATCTGTAAAAAATATTACTTCATTTTATATGGAACCAGAAAAAAACTCAGAGAGCCAAGACATTACTCATAAATAAAAACAAATTAGGGGGAATCATGCTACCAGACTTCAAACTATACTATGAATCTATAGTGATCAAAACAGCATGGTACTGGTACAAAAATAGAGAGATAGATGTATGGAACAGAATTGAAGACCAAGAGGTGAACCCAGACACTTATCATCATTTGATTTTTGATAAGCCTATTAAAAATATAAATGGGGGAAAGATTCCGTATTCAATAAATGGTGCTGGATGAATTGGCTGGCTACCTGTAAAAGACTGAAACTGGACCCACACCTTTCTCCTCTAAAAAAAATGGACTCTCACTGGTTAAAGGACTTAAACTTAAGACAAGAAACTAAAAATTCTTAGACAGAGTGCAGGAGAAATGCTTGAAAAAATTGGCCTGAGAGAATATTTTATGAAGAGGACACCCTGGGCAATTGAAGCAACATCAAAAATACACTACTGGGATCTGATCAAATTAAAAATCTTCTGCACCCCCAAGAACACAGTAAGTAAAGCAAGCAGACAGACCTCAGAATGAGAGAGGATATTTACAGGTTATGCTTCTGACAAAAGTTTGATAACCAGAATCCACAGAGAACTCAAACTTATTAATAAGAAAATAACAAGTAATCCCATTTCATTGTGGGCAAGGGACATGAACAGAAGCTTCTCTAAAGAGAATAGGCACGTGGCCTATAGACACATGAAAAAATTCCGATAATCTTTAATCATCAGAGAAATTCAAATCAAAACCACTTTGAGATATCATCTAACTCAAGTAAGAGTGGCTCAAAAAACAAAATCCTGAAACTATAGATGTTAGCATGGATGTGGAGAAATGGGAACACTTCTGCACTGCTGGTGGGAGTGCAAGCTAATACATTCCTTTTGGAAAGAAGTATGGAGAATAATAAGGGATCTAAAAATAGACCTGCCATTTGATCCTGCAATTCCCCTACTAGGTACACCTAGTAGAGGAATCCAAAAGAATAAAAATCACTTTGCAACAAAAATATTTGCACCAGATTGTTCATTGCAGCTCAATTCATAATAGCCAAGTCATGAAAGAAGCCCAAGTACCCATCGACCCATGAACGGATTAATAAATTGTGGTATATGTATACCATGGAATATTATGCAGCCTTAAAAAAGATGGGGACTTTATCTCTTTTACATTTACGTGGATGTAGTTGGAACATATCCTACTTAGTAAATTATCTCAATAATGGAAGAAAAAATATCCAATGGACTCAGTACTATTATGAAGCCAATTTACAGTCACTCACACTTTCATATGAAGAATAGATCACAACTATGGCCGAGGATGAAGGAGAGAGGAGGAGGGACTGGAAGTGGATGGGGGAGGTAAGATCAAGGGAGGGTAAACAGATGGATCACACCTATGGGGCATATTGCAAGAGTACATGTTGGATCTATTGAGTATAGAGTATAAATGTCTTAACACCATAATTAAGTAAATGAAATGAGGTATATATCAACCAGTGCAATGTAAGCATTCCTAATTCTATATGAAAGCAGCACATTGTACCCATAAATGCTTTAATGTATACATGATCTTTCTGTTTTATGATTTAATAAAAAATAAATAAATAAAATGAAATAGAAAAAATAAATTAAATCAGAGATTAATGAAATTGGAAACAAAGGAATCAATCAGAAAATTAATGAAACAAGGAGTTGTTCTTTTTTTTGAAAAAATAAATAGATAAATCTTTGGCCATACTAAGTAGAAATAGAAAAGTAAAATCTCTATTAACCTCCATCATAAATGACAAAAGGGAAATAACAACTGATGCCACAGAGATACAAGAGATCTTCTCTGAATACTACCAGAAACTCAATGCCAGAAATTTGACAATGTGAAGGAAATGGATCTGTATGTGGAATCACACCCTCTCCCTAGATTTAGCCAGGAAGAAATAAATTTCCTGAACAGACTAATTTGAAGCACTGAGATCAAAGAAATCATAAAAAAGCTTCAAACAAAAAAATGCCCTGTTCTGGATGTCTTCACACCAGAATTCTATCAAACCTTCAAAGAGTGTATTCCCATACTGCAGAAATTATTCCAAAAAATTGAGAAGGAAGGAATCTTCCCCAACATGTTCTATGAAGCAAACATCACCCTGATACAGGAAAAGACCCAACTAAAAAGGAGAACTTCAGACCAATTTCACTAATGAATATGGGCATAAATTCTCAACAAAATTCTAGCCATAGATTACAGTTTATCAAAAAAAAAAAGTCATATATCATGATCAAATAGGTTTCATCCCAGGGATGCAAGGCTGGTTTAACATACGCAAGTCCATAAACATTATTCACCATATCAACAGAAGCAAAAATAAAGATCATATGATGCTCTCAATAGATGCAGAAAAAAACATTCAATAAGATCCAGCCTCCTTTTCTAATTAGAACACTGAAGGATATAGGCACAAGTGGCACATTTCTTAAACTGATGGAAGCTATCTATAACAAAGCCACAGCTAATATTTTATTGAATGGAGTAAAACTGAAAGCTTTTCATCTTAGAACGGAAACCAGACAAGGTTGCCCTCTGTCACCATTGCTGTTTAACATAATGCTGAAAGTTCTAGCCAATACAATTGGCAAGACAAGGAAATAAAGGGTATCCAAATGGGAGCACAGGAGGTCAAATTCTCCCTGTTTGCTGATGATATGATCTTATACTTAGAGGACTTCAAAGACTGAACCACAAGAATCCTGGAAGTCATCAAAAATTACAGTAATGTTTCAGGATGTAAAATCAACATACACAAGTCAATAGCCTTTGTATATGCCAATAACAGCCAAGATGAGAGGCTAATTAAGGACACAACTCCCTTCACCATACCTTCAAAGAAAATGAAATAGCTAGAAATATATCTAACAAAAGAGGTGAAGGACCTCTACATAAAAATTATGAAACCCTAAGAAAAGAAATAGCAGAGGATATTAACAAATGAAAGAACCTACCATGCTCATGGCTATGAAGAATCAACATTGTTAAAATGTTTATACTTTCCAAAGCAATCTACCAATTCAATGCCATCCTATTAAAATACCAACATTGTGCTTTCAAGACTTGGAAAATATGATTCTGTAGGTTGTATGGAACCAGAAAAAGCCCTGTGTTGCTAAGGCAGTTCTTACTAATAAAAACAAAGTTTGGGGGGCCATAGTGGTCACAACTGCATAGTACTGGCACAAAAATAGATTTGGAATTGAACAGAAAAACAGGAAATAAAACTAACATCTTACAGCCACCAAATCTTTGATAAATCAAACAAGAACATACACTGGGGAAAAGACTCACTATTCAATAAATATTGCTGGGAGAACTGGATATCCACGTGCAAATGAGTGAAACTGGACCAGCACCTTTCTCCACTCACAAATATTGATTCCAGATGGATAAAGGACTTAAATTTAAGGCATGAAAGGATAGAAATCTTCAAAGAAACATTGGAAAAACACTGAAAGATATTGGCCCGGAGAAGGATTTTATAAAGAAGACTGCCGTAGCAATTGCAATAACAACAAAAATAAACAAATGGAACTTAATGAACCTGAAAAGCTTCAGTACAGCTGAGGAGACAATAACCAAAGCAAATAGACAACCTACACAATGGAAAAGGATATTTGCATATTTTGAATCAGACAAAAGCTTGATATCTAGGATCTATAGAGAACTCAAATTAATCCACATGAAAAAAGCCAACATCCCATATATCAATGGGAAAGAGACATGAATAAAACCTTCTCTAAAGAAGACAGATGAATGGCTAGCAAACATATGAAAAAATATTCATCATCCCTAATTGTTAGAGAAATGCAAATTCAAACCACCCTGAGATATCATCTAACCCCAGCGAGAATGGCCCATACATCACAAAATCTTAAAACTGCAGATGCTGGCACAGATGTAAAAGGAACACTTTTACATGGCTGGTGGGAGTGCAAACTAATACAACCTTTTTGGAAGGAAGTATGGAGAAATCTCAATGAACTCAAGTTAGACCTCCCATTTGATCCTGCAACCCTATTACTGGGCAGAAGGAAAAAAATCCTTTTATCATAAGGACACTTGCACTAGACTGTTATTGCAATTCAATTTATAATTGCCAAAATGTGGAAATAGCATAAATGCCCCCCAACCCAGGAATAGATTAACAAGCTGTGGTATATATATAGCATGGAATACTATTCAGCCATTAAAACAAAATGAAGACTTTACAGTCTTTGTATGTATTAACCTGGATGGAAGCGGAACACACTATTTTTAGTAAAGCATCACAAGAATTGAGAAGCATGAATCCTAGGTACTCAATTTTGATATGAGGAGAATTAATGACAATTAATGACATGGGGGGGTAGAGGTAGTGGAGAGCAGAGAGAGAGAGAAGGAGGAAGGGGGTGGGAGAAGTAAGAGCAGAGAGGGAAGGAGGGAGAAGGTGGGGGTCTTGGTGTGTGAGACACCTTTTGGGGGCAAGACACAATTGTAAGAGAGACTTTACCTAACAAATGCAATCAGTGTAACCTGGTTTCTTGTACCCTCAATGAATCCCCCCTGCAAAAAAAGTACCTTTGGGAACAACTGGATTGAATATGGTATAGGAATCTGACATTTAGAAATTATCAGTTGTGTCTGCTGTGTTTACAGGACTGTGGTTATGTAGGGAAATGCCCTTGATTTCTAAGATTACAGAATTATTTGAGGAATAAAATATCTGTAAATGACTTTAAAATTTTTAATAACATTAAAATATGTTTAGAAACACATATGGTAAAATGTCCTGTTTTCTTGAATATTGAAAATTTCCTTCATAAGAATTTGAAAAACCAGGTGGCACCTGTGACTCAAGGAATAGGGTGCCGACCCCATACACTGGGGGTGGTGGGTTCAAGCCCAACCCCAGCCAAAACTGCAAAAAAAAAAAAAAAAAGAGAGAGAGAGAATTTGAAAAACCCACTACTTCAGAACTCATCATAAACCAGTGCAAGGAAGGGGAGCAAACCAAAGTGGAATTGGTGGGGACTGAGAAAAATACAGCACAAGAGAAGACACAGATACAAAAGATGGGATCAGGAGAACAAACTGAGCTGATGGCTGCAGCCCACACCAAAGCACAAAATCAGCTTTATTTTATAGTATCTGTATGGTGTTGTCCAGGGGGAAGTAGCACAGACAATCTGAGGAAATTGCATAAACAAAAGACATAGTTTTTGTCTTCTAGTACAATATGAAAATGTAAATGACTTTAACAAAAATAAATCATCTTGTTAATGGTTTCTACTCAACTTCGTTAACATATGAGAAGAAGCAATAAGGGAAAGATCATGAGGATCCCAGCATAGTTAACAACACAAAGGAAGGGCTATGTGACTCAGTGGTTACTACTTTGTTAGCATATGAAAAGGAGAGGGAAGAGAAACACTATGGGGATCTCTGAATAGTTAACAAGACAAAGAGCTACCTGACTTCTGGCAGAGGGAGCGTGAAGAAAGGAATATGGCTGTTTGGGGAATGGAGGAGAAGCAGTTGGGGGCTCATTCCCTGAATGTTTGCTAGGCTGTGAGGGCCCTACCATCTCACATCCCACTCTCCACAAGAACTTTCCTGTTTACCTTCACCAATAATTCCATCCATTCCATCATTTTTTTCTGTGGCACTAATTGAGATTGTAAAATATCTTATGTACTGAGAATCTGTCACTTTCCACTAAAATGCCAGCTTGATCTGGGCAGGGATCTCTTTCACTATTCACCAGGGTTGTCCTGAAAATAGCATCAGTTTTTTTGTTTGTTTGTTTGTTTTAATCAGTAAAACAGAATGAAAACCTGGACTGGACAAGTCAGGGGAAGATTATAAAATGCCAACAACAGTAAGACACAAGATTTATACAGTAGTAATTAGGCAGAGAGACATCTCAGAAGACTTTTCAGCAGGGCAGTGACATAATCCAAATTAGTACATGATTGTTCTACCCCTGTCCTGTTGAGACTTAATTCATAGACAAGCCAGGTACTTTGCATAGGAAACATAGCAAGTGGGCAACTGGTTTTCATGACTTTCCATCATGGCTTTGTAACAGGTAATATTTTATGAGGTCGATCAATATTGTGTAGCAATTCATGCACCCATAATCTATGCAAATATGAAAGTGAATTTCTGATTGAAAAGTTGGTGTGGAAAGCAGGTTTCAGCTCAAAATAAGAAATCTCAGCAGAGTTTCAGAGCAAATACAATTCCTTTGGGATACTTTCTTAATTTTGTACAACTGTAAAATACCATATACTGTATCCTCCACCAATGACCCACGGTACTTTAGCTCTCTTTCAATGATTCTTCTGAATAACCATAAGAAATTTTATTTCTGAGTGAGTGAAAAGTGTCTTTCTGTTCC
The DNA here is from genome assembly GCF_027406575.1 of Nycticebus coucang. Lineage (NCBI taxonomy): Eukaryota > Metazoa > Chordata > Mammalia > Primates > Lorisidae > Nycticebus > Nycticebus coucang. The sequence goes on from NC_069787.1 coordinate 51,943,806, forward strand.
CTTTTATCTCCTTTCCCACCCCCTATCCTGGCCACCATCTATCCTTGAGATGGTAGATGTGTTCAGTGTGCCACAATGGAAAGGGAAGATTCTGTAAGCCCATGGACAGAAACAAACAAACAAACAAACAAACAAAAAACATTTTTCCTTTATCTGCACTTTTAAATTGGGATAGTATTTATATTGCAATTATTTCTGTATAGAAAATCACTCTAACATTTAGTGGCCTGAAATAACCATTTATGCTCACAAAGGGTGGTCAGGAATTTGAAAAGAGTGTAATAGGAATGACTGGCTCCTGTTCCACTGCCTCAACTGGGCAGGCTAGGAGCTGGAATCATCTAGAAGTTTTGTCATTCACATAGTTGATCAGGGATTGTCGGTGTCGCTCGGCCGCCGGCCAGCAGGGACGAACACACCAACGCAAACAGCTTTCAGCAAGTTTATTATGGGGGGCAAGCAGCTTGTCCGGGGAGAGCAGGATGGAAAAGCCCTAACCTTGTCCGGGGAGAGCAGGATGGAAAAGCCCTCTAACCTTGTCCGGGGAGAGCAGGATGGCAAAGCTCCCTAACCTTGTCCGGGGAGAGCAGGATGGCAAAGCTCTCTAACCTTGTCCGGGGAGAGCAGGATGGAAAAGCTCTCTAACCTTGTCCTGGAAGAGCAGGATGGCAAAGCTCTCTACCTTGTCCGGGGAGAGCAGGATGGAAAAACTCTCTAACCTTGTCCGGGGAGAGCAGGATGAAAAAGCTCTCTCCTTGTTTACAGCACTCTATATTTATACTCTAGGACACTTCCTGTTGTCGGTTTCTTGACTTAGATATCTCTCCAATGAGCGCAAAGGGCACGGGCGGCAAGGTTGTTGCCAGGGCGCAGCCTGCAAGCAGGTTTCCTAAAGTACGCCTCCACCATCCTGTTTTTGTGCCTGATCGATACATTGTATAAGGGCCCAGCACAAGGGATGACTCAACAGCTGAGCTCAGCTGAGATGATTAAACACAACACCTGAATGTGGCCCCATCAGTGAGTTGGGCTTCCCCACAGCATGGTAGGGCATGGGTAACTGTACTTCTTACTAAGAAGCTCAGGGCCCCAGGACAGAATTCCAGTGACTGAGGTAGAAGCTGCACAGCCTGGTCCATGTTGTCACTTCATTGTACTATATTATCAGTTGCAGGATTGTGAGTCTGCTCAGACTTGAGGGGTGGGGTGTCATTGCCACTGGTAAAGGCCCTGTTCCAGTTCCCAGGTTCAGGTTGTGGACGCTGTGCTGTTATCGCTCAGGAACAATTGCTCTTAGGTGACTGAGGGCTATTTACTTTAGCAGAAGAGATAGAAAGATAGTCTTTGAGAGTGAAGTAGTCTTAGAATAGATCTTAGTTTTTAGCAGAGCTTAGTGATCTTCAGGGGCGCCACACCATGCTGGCTTTCTGCAGGCAGGAGAAGCAACAGAAAGAGAGAGTAAGCGGGTCTGTGGTAGAATGTGCACGCTCCCGACTGCTTTCTCCTCCAGCCCAATATAAGGCTGATCTATGCCTCTCAACACCACAGGTGTAGAGACTGCCAATTCATTAATGCTCTTATCTCATGAGCTCTCTCATGCTTGTTAGGAGAGCTGAATCCCTCCCCATGCCCTTTTCACCAAGGTGGTCCATTATTGAGCTACAGGTGTTTCTTAAACTCTCACTCCTCCTAGCCATAGGCTATATGGGCTGCTACAGTGGGGACTCGGATTTTTGATGGGAAGAGAGTAAAAAATGTCTAATCTTGTATTAGAACTTCTATGATGGGAGAAATAATACATAATCAGAAATACTACCATGAAGTGTCTACTTGAAATAAGTCCACTTACTCTCAGTCTTGTGCAGACTTGCTGAGGGGTAGAACCAACTTGAAGAAGCAGGGCCATCTTCTGCAGATTTTTGTCCTTTACATCCTAGTTCTTGTTCTGATGATTCCTTCTCATTCAGTGAGAATAGAACATACAGATGTTGTTTTAACATTGAAGCTAGCAAAATTTTCTGACGGTGCTTTACAAATGTAGATGTGACAATTTCTCTAAAATCAAAGAATTAAGTGATCAAAGGATCACTTGATAAAGTGATTAATGGATCCCCATTTTCAGGACATACTGAACTGAGAGGGTATCGGCTTATGTAACCTGGTGTTTGTGCCATCCATGGTCTAGTCACGATGCTTCCACTCTGGGCTGTTGGCCTCAAAAAGCAGGAACGGTGAACAGGGACTTTTCAAATTGTACCAACAGTCTGGCCTAGTAAACTATTGAATAGTCCCTACCAAATGCTATCGACAGGCTGACAAGGTTGCTGCAAGGTCCAGCCCTTTCAGAAAAGTAATTCTGTAAGGAAATTGCCCGTGATGGAAGATGTGGGACTCAGCCAGGTGACAGCCATGTCATGGTGATCAATACAGGAACAAAACAAATCAAATATTAGTGAAAGATGGATTTGTTCATGTACAGGATCAGTATTTTTTTGTAAGTGCTGTTTTACTTCCACTGTCTGCTTTCCAGTCAAGGCTGGGGATAAGCTCACTGACGCTAAACACAAGGTGACATTTTTATTTCAATTATTTCCTAAACTGTCATCTTCTTCCTTTTTCTCTCACTTCTTGTGAAGAACTGCTGGTAACATAATGAAATACTCCATCAACCACGGAGACTGGAGTCTGTGGAGGCAGAAGAAAGTTTCTGAATGTAGAATACATCCTAATTTGGAAGCCAGCATGAGGATTTGGGGAGGTTGTTGGCTTCAGAAAAAGATATTATCAAGATAATTTAGCCTTAAAATGTCTAAATATCTATTTAGCAAATTAGCTGTTAATTAGGTATAAGCTGGCAGCCTTCAAGAAAAGAATCACAAGAATGATTATAATAAGGGCTAACCCTTGTTGAGTACTTATACTGATATTATTATAAAATCTCATTTTCTTCAGAATTGGTGGCCATTTTTAATCAATTTGTTTATGAGGTCTGCTAAAATTTTGCTTTTGATTGCTTCTTTTATGTAATGTGGAAAAAGCCACAAAAACCTGGGAAGGGGGAAAAAGGCAAAAAAAAAAATTGATGTTCGTTAGAGTAGAACTTTCTATTTTGACTCAGTTGAACAATCATTAAGTACCCACGTGGAAAGACTGTCTAAAAGAATTTAACTGACTGACTCCATTAAAGCAAGTAGATGCCACTGGTCTTTAGAAAACTGAAGTACTTGTCGGTTATTGCCATTTTTTTGTCCATTTCCCAAAGACCCCCAATATAATTTTTACCTGGAATGAATAATAGTTACTCATTTTGTCAATAAATATACAAGATGCAATCCTGCTTTATGTCCTTGACAACTAAAGATGATATATTTAGTTTATAAAGAATGAATTAAAATTTCAGCTAGTCATGGTGGTCTGTTAACTTCACAAAAAATTCACAAAAAAGTCATTGAGGGCAAGTGTGACAGGGGCACATAGAAGTAGATAGTGTCCCCGTGGAAAGGCCTTTCTCAGGCACTCAGGTTTTCAGCAGCAGCCTGGTATAAAAGAAGGGAGGGAGTAGGAGAAAAGAAACTTTCCTCTTTTCTCCCCTCCCTTCTCTTTCTCACTCTGAGGTAGAAAGAGTGATGGCCCATCAAAAATGGTCACATTCGAATATCCAGGCCTGACAATAGGAGTGGATGGGTTGGGAAAGTGGGGGGTCATTTACAATGTAACTTTGAATTAATGAGTGATCACTTCTTACTACAATCTTCAAATTGTGCTGTCTTGAACTGTCAGTCTCACCACCCAGTTACTCCTTGACTTTCCCTGTTTACTCCAACTGCTTTCTTAAGGGTCTTTGGTAGCCTCATAATTAAGTTCAGTAATGTTCTGCACCTCCACTCTCATTTTTAATCTCTTTATATATGCTTGTTTTTCTCTTACACATTGTAGACATCCCTTCCTTCTTAAGATATTTTCTGTGACTAGCTTCTTTGATGCTTTGAGGTTATTATTTGCTTTGGCGGGGTTCTTTTCTTCATCTCTAAATGTTCCTCTCCTAGCTCTTTCATATTTAAATATAAGGACTCTGTTAGGATCTGTCCTTGACTATATTTTCTTTTTTAATACTTTTGAACTGGCAATCTCATAACAAGACATTACTCCGTGGGTGCCACCTTGACCCTTCTTATCTCCAAATTTTAACTTTCTACCAGGCTGCACTTCTAAATGCCTGTAATATATTTCTGCACCTGAATATACCTCTGGTACCTGTAAGGGGCTAACAAAAACTTTCAGCTAACCATTCCCCTACCCCATGTATATAGCCTCCTAAGCGAGTTATTCTATTGCTCTGGTTTTTGACACTTCACCTATAGATCAGGAGTACCACGGGGCTACAGGTACCTTGGCTTGGAAGTTTCACCACTTGAGGCTTCTGCTGCAACAGTCCTCTGTACAATGATTTCTGCAAAGTCAATGGAAATGACTCCAGGAATTGTCTAGTGTGAGTCAGACAGAAGCATATATAAATCATGTAATAACAAGGTGGGAACACACAGTAGATACACATCTTTGTCCTTGCAAAGGAGGTGGTCAGCCTCACCTGGCCTGCTCTTGATGGGAGGTGTTCTCTGATTCACCTTTCCTCTTCCTCTTACTATCCCCCAATCATAGGCTGTCCATGTGGCCTCAGAGGAGTCAGGGAATCTTCCTTTATTTCCTCTTTTCTATTCCCTTATGAATGAAGGAAATTGGAGTTTGCAGAAATAGGGCACATGATAACTCAGCCTAGGTGGACATAGTCCTGGGGGGCACAGGTAGTCAGTCATATAATGGGCCTCCAGGTATAAACACTTAATTTCCCAATAGGCTCCCACAGTGTGTTTCTTATATTTGTTGGTAGAATCAGTGACCATCCAACCAATTACCCAAGCTGTGACTTGTGGAGCTGCCATTGCTTCTCATTAGACTCTACTATAGCCGTGTGGCAACGAGCTTCTGTCTAAACTGGGCTCATGGTGGTGGCAATGGAGAGGGAGGGACTAGTGCAGAAAATGGAGTAAATGATGAATTTAATGAGCCTTGGGAGTTCATTATGAAGAAAGGATGAAGGAGAAGGTGGAGTTGGATTACAATAATAGCTAACAATGATTGAGCCCAGACATATGTGCTGGGCATTATTCCAAGTCTTCCCAGATTCTCGCCATTAAGGAATTGTAAATAGGATAATGCTGAAGTTTTAACTTGAATCAGCTGATAGTAAAAGTCAGTGCCACTCAAAAGAAGATCCATAAATTCTTGTAGGTCCACAGACTGTTCACAACAACCCATGACAAAATGAGCACGTAAACTGGAAGTGAGCATTGGAAATATCTATGGCAGGCTAATAGAGTGACTTGTTTGTTAAATATAATAGTAAAGTTTTGGCTTCTGTGTTTTATGCTTTTGCTTTTATATTTTATGTTTCATATAATTTATTCGGATGGCATTTCACACATGTGCCTGTCACATTCATATGCACATGATCATCTAACAGGAACCATGAGGTCTCTGGATCAGAGAACAGATTATTTATTACTCACCTCAGTTCTCTGAGCCCCAATTCTTCTAGCAATACAATGAGAGCAGAAGAGGAAACTTGAAATTATGAGACTTGAAGCTTGTACAGTGTGGAGGGAGCATTGGTCCATCCCCTGCTCCAGAGAGAGATAAACCTTTACTCTGGATTATAAATAAATATTCTCCAGGGAGGTGAGGCAAGTGGGGGCTATCACTTCGCTAGCCTGGAATACAAACCAATGGCTTAAGGAGAGATAAAACTTTAAGTCTCTCCAGAGCAATATACTATCTCCAGCTTCTAATATTTGTCGGTAAATTCTCCTTTAAGTTTCCTAGTTCTCAGAAGCTCAAAGTATAAATATGAAGAAGTAGCTCCACATAATATTAATCTAAGACAGAATGGTAATTAAAGAAAAATCCCCCCTCCACAGTCAGTTGAGAAGCGTGACCGTAAGTGACGGACAGAAAGAGATGGAGATATGCCGTTCATGGTGATGAGGGGCAGGGTGAAAACTTTGATTTAGATGACAGTCCCTGGAAAGGCAGTTTTAGGGCATAGCAGAGAGCAGAGGAAAGATGCATTTTTAAAAAAGTCATCTTCAGAATGGCATTTGAGACCAGAAAGAGTGGAAAAATCTCTCTAATGGACAGAGAAGAGGCAGAGAAGCAAAGAAAGAAGAATGCTAAGAGAACGTGGCTGAGCGTTAGGGTTCACGGGAAAGACAGGAGTTTTAAAGGAATGTCTGGAGGAGGTTAGGGTGGGCATCGGAGCAGAGCTAACACAGACTTCAGGGAGGCACCATGGTTCAGTCACCTCCAGGCACCTCCCAGCTGTCCATCCCTATTAGCTGGAAAACTCCTCACCTGATAACTTGAGGATACAAATGCCAATCCCTTAGTTTCATTTTAATGAAAGATTTTTTTTCAAATGTTATTTCTTCTGTAAATAGAATGCTTTGCAGAACCAGCTCTCAGATTAGTTCCCTTTGGTTAACATTTGAAAATCTGGAGCTTTCTCATAAAATTTCACATTTCTAACTTCTTTGTCTTCCCCCCAAAAAAGAAAAGAAAGAAAATATGAGCATATTGAAGCTGCATTTCTCCCTAGATGGGACTTCTGTTCTCCAGCGTCCCATTATCCCCAGCCTGTTCACTCTCTGGCCAGGAGCCCGAATCACAATTGCCATAGTGTGAGCATCACTTTTTCTTTCATCATGCTGGCTTTACTTATTTATGTGATTAATGTATGATATTTTTCCTTAGAAGTTTTATTTTTGAAACATACTTTTATATCTTAAAAAAAAAAGCTAGCACCCAAAATAGAGTTTGATACCAGAAATTGATCCAGCAGTGGCTTTAAAGGATTGTGTTTCCCATCTCCACTCTATGGTGTCTGGGTCTGGCAGAGAGGGTGGCTGGTCACCAGAGAATGGTGAGTTGTGACTGAGAAGTGGCTGCCCAGCCAGACATCATGTCTTCAAGCTCCTTTGCATCTGAATGGAGCTGCATGATTTATGTGGGGCAGTGAAATGAGGGAGGCAGTAATGTGTACCACATCATGACCTGGGGAGTTGGGTCCATACTCAGAGCAAAGTTTTGGTGCTCTCATAGGCCACATGTTGAAGCCTTTAGCTTCATCAACTGCCCCAACCTTGCATCTTTGAATCAATGCTTTAAAAAGCAACCCAACTGGGACGGGGTTTACTTGACCTAGAACCTTCCAACTGGATTTTTTGAAGAGAGACTATGTTTGTTTAGGACGTTAAGTCACTAGGACTTTAGGGTTGTCTAACATAGCAATCAGCCTCTTAACTAAAACTCCAGTCATACAAACCTGGATGGGTTAATTTACTTATCTTTGCCTCAGTTTCCTCATCTATAAAATGAAAAGATAAAGACAGGATACCTCAGAGAAATGTCAGCATTAAATGGGAGTAGTTTGTATAAAACATTTAAGAGTGTAGTTGCCACTCATAGCATTGTTACTTTCTGCTTTATTAATGTAGCCAAACGTAGTCTTTGGAGAAGTAGGATTCATTCTCTTTCTTCCCAATGTATGGTAAGACCATAGAGGCAAATTAGGCAGAACCTAGAATCCCCCTTCAGAAACCCTAGTAGGTATTTCCATCAACAAAGTAGAAAATCCTGCTTCTATTTTTAACTAAGCAAATAAGAAGTTGGATAGGACTTTCTTGAAATGGCCATCCTCTCTACATTTCCTATTTATTGTTGGGCTGAGCCCACATAACCACCATATTGGCTGGTCAGGAAAAATGTGGCAAACTCTGTGGAAAATAGGTGTGTTAAATTATTTTCATCATTATTTTCACTGTGGTTGGGGTGGGAACATGGCCATTATTTTGATTCTCTTAAATCTGATCCTCCTATCATAGGAACCTGTGTTTATGGGGGAGGGGAGCTCAGTGCAGAGAACTCTTCTCACCATGGTGAAAAACAGCCATTGTGTTGACTATTATCTCTCTCAAATCTGAAATGAAAACGAGAGAGAGAAATGTGCCTTTATGGGATAGGGGACCTCAGTACAGCAAACTCTTCTCACTGTGACACTGACTAAGGCATTGGGCCTTCCTGGCTCTGGGTGTTAGAGAGCTGTCTTTCACATTCTACCCTGCACCATCAGGCAGCTTCTGCAGTGGTTGGCAGGGGTGGCTGTGGAGAACAGTCCTTAGTGAAGCTTTGTGTGGCTGGGGTGCCCTCCTGTAGTGTGAGAAGACATGGGGAAAAGTAGGCTAGAGGGGCCATTTCTAGAAACTTCAGCAGTGTGCAGGAACCTGTCCTGTAGGACAAAACCTACGGGTTTTTCTCTAAGTAAGCTGTATTGGAACTGCTATTATTTGAGCACTGGTACCCCAAACTCATGCTCCCCTTTTTATCCTCAATTTGAATCCACGTTTCTTCTTAATTGAATGTACTTTATGCCGCCTCAACTTTACTAAGTCTACTCTGCCTTTACAAATGGAACCCACAGTGGTTGGCATGTACACCTCTCCATCCATGGTGTGTGAGTTTATTAAAGCTCCATAAGGATTGCTCCTGGGCCAGCCAGGCACCCTGGCCCTGGCACATGCCCTGTGTCCTCTCCCTTCCCTCACACTATGTTCCTCCCCGGTTGGCAGCTCTGGAAGAAGTCTGTCAGTGCTGGAAAGGAAGCCAAGCAGATAATCAGGAAATCAAATATTCACCAGGAATGGGTATTTGGAGTGCAGCAAGTTCAATTTGCCAGATAATTTGCTTCCCACACTCAGCTTTACCTACAGCACAATGAAATACATTTCAATTTAAATTGCCTCCCAACTTCAATCAGCATTAATTTAATAATACATATTCAATAGATATAAACACTTCAAATGACTGGAAATGAGTGCAGATCCACATGTGTTTACACTGATATTGGTGCCTAAATATGATATTTATCAGGAATGGCAATGGAAATGATTTTTCTTTTCATCCCCCACTCCTCCCAAATACGAATATGAAATCACCTGCAAGGTGCTAAAGGATTTGCATACTGGGAGAGCATTTGGCTATTTTGCTTTGCTTTTCTGTGTATTCATTAAGGTTGACTCTGATGGGTTTCGCCCTCCTCTGGTGACTTTATTCTCTGGTCCAATCACAGCCCTACTTCTGGTTTGTCTAGAGCGGCTCAGCTCAACCTGCAAGTGTGTTTTCTTCCTTGTTTGTGGAAGAAGACGGAAGGCTGAGGGAGCTTTAGGACATTTTTGGCACCTAGACAAGAATGCCACACAACAGCCCTAGGACAGAGTGAACATCCTAAAATAGACTCCAGGATTGTCAGGAAAATACCCCCTGAGGCTGTGCCTTTCATGATGCAGATGGAGAAACTGAGGGAGGGAGGCCTAAATGTCAGGCAGAGAGGGGACCAGAAGTCAGGCTTCCACCTCTAGGACTCCAAAATACAGCTGCCCCTGGGGAAAAAAATACTTAGATTGCATGTGCAGCCAGATGACCCCACCCCCACCCCCTGCTTTTTCAGCCAGGTGTGGAATGGTTTGTTCAAAAAAGTAGTTTAGCAGCTAGGAAAAAAAAAAATTAATTAAAAAGAAATTTGAAAGTTTAACATAAAAGCAAAGAGTAGTGATAACGGTGGAGGAACTATACATCTTTAACTCTGTTGAAGTGACCTTGATGCAAATCTAATGCGAACATGTCAATTTTATTAATTCATTAATACAAATGAGATAGTAAAGCTGGTTGCAAGAGCATTTGAAGAATTGAGAACTTACAGGAATTTGAAAAAATGTGTGCATCAGTTTGCTTGATTAGATACAAAACTGTTTTATGTTTCACAGGGTAATAAGACCTTAAAACCTTAATGTTTGGGATAGCTTTTCTACTGGATGTAACATGTAACTCTAACGTGTAATTTCACTGTGTCTGGGCTCCTATCAGCCACTAAACAGCAACATCAAACACAGGTACTGGCTTCTAGAGAAATAAATCCTGAGTGGACCCGTGAGGCAAGGCCTTATTAATTCAACTTGCCATCTCCCGTGCCCCTCACCTATTTTCAAGTGTTGGGTAATGATCAGAGCAGATTTCCAGGTTTCAAATCATAATCACGGTAGAGCATCATAACCGCGCTTTATGTTTTCCCATCTATCTCTCAGGCCAGACGCTGCCTCCCCGTTCCACACCTGCCGCTGGTCTCCTTTCACTCTCAGTCCTCAGCCTGCCTGGGCTCTTGCCTTTCCTGCTCTTCCTCATTCCACTTCAGTAGTCCTTCACTTTTCTAGTATCAGTGTCACAGGATCCCCAGACTTCTGCAAATCCTCCTGTTGCAGACCAACCACCCTAGTAATCTTCGAGGTCAAAAATTGTCTTGCTGGAAACAATTTGGTGCAGCAGTGAATAGTAGGGTCAGACCTAGAAATCAAAAGCTAATTTCTGTTAGAGAAGGAAAGAATAGGGAAGAAGCTGAGGATACACAAGCATTAGATGTCTTATTGTACTAACTCAATCATACTAACATAATCCCCACCCAGAAAAGTCTCCAGAGATGTGTAGTTCAGGAAATAATTCAAGGGTTTGGCTCTCCCGGGCCAACATTCAGGGTAGCATCGAGCCTTCCCTTTCTATCAGCCATGTGCCTTCCTGTACTTGAAAGCACTTTGACAATTCCTGGCTTTCAGTGAGTAGCTTTGTTGGATAAATTGTTTTCCTTTTAGCATACTCTGAGTTTGTTTTTATGGATCTGTAATTATGATCAGCTATTTGGTCTGCTTACATAGGCACAGACTTCAATACTAAGTTCTAATATTTTAAGAAAAAGTGGTTCTGAAGATGACATTTCCTTGGGTTTCTCACAAGATCTGAGACATGGATGCATTTGCTGGGTATAAATAATTTAAGACATCTCAGCCTTCAGTTGGAGACAATAAGTACAGAATTTGTTTACCTTTAAAGTAGATCAGAGAAATAGAAATGGCATGAGGCCTGAGGTCAGAAGAGCAAGGCTGTCCTTGGGAGTCTTCTAGATAGGTGTGTGGCCTTCGGTCAGGTCTGCAGGCCCCAAAGGATAAAATTCCCCTTGCTTTGAGTCGCAGGCAAGTTAGTGATGGAAAGCATGTGTGTGTGTGCATGTGTGCCTGTGTGCACGTGTGTCTGCATGTGTGCTGTTCACCTGTTTCTCAGTATATGGCTTGTTTAAGTATTTGCACATTATCTTTAGAGCAGTAGAATCAAGTGTTCTACTGAACTTAAAGGATGTAGTATTCCTCCAACATTAACAGAGCTGTGGATTTTTTCTCTTTCTTTCTTTCTTTTTTTTTTTCTTTTAGAGATGGAGTCTCATTTTGTTGCCTACAGCTCACAGCAACTTCCAGTGCTTGTGCTTAAGCGATTCTCTTGCCTCGGCCTCCCACGTAGCTGGGACTACAGGCACCTGCCACAATGCCCAGCTATTTTTTGTTGCAGTTTGGCCAGGGCCAAGTTCAAACATGCCACCCTTGGTATATGGGGCCAGTACTCACTGAGCCAGAGTCCCTGCCCCAGAGCTGTGGGACCCTTTTTGTTTTGTTTTGCTTTGGTTTTAGTTTGTTTTTGAGACAAAATCTTGTTTTGTCACTCTGGCTACAGTGTAAGCAATCCTCCTGCCTCAGCCTCTCAAATAGCTAGGACTATAGGGACCCCCTTCCCTCCTCTTCCCTTCCCTTCCCTTCCATTCCTTCCCTTTCCTCCTCTTCCCTTCCCTTTCCATCTCTCTCTCTTTCTTTCTTTCTTTCTTTCTTTCTTTCTTTCTTTCTTTCTTTCTTTCTTTCTTTCTTTCTTTCTTTCTTTCTTTCTTTCTTTCTTTCTTTCTTTTCTTTCTTTCCAGAAAAGATCTTGCTCTTGTTCAGGCTGGTCTCCAACTCCTAACCTCCAAGAATCCCCCCTTCCCCTCCCAGAATATTAGGATTACAGGTATGAATCATCACGGGTTTGCAAATTTGTAGGAATAGCAGGTGAAGTCACCACCTGCTGGAAGCCACAGCCCCTCCCATGTTGCCCCTACACCTAGAGGAAATGCTGCTGTACCTGGCAGCTTGCACAAACCTCTAAGGAGAAGTCTCAAAGATTACAGAGAGGGATGTGCTGATCTATACAAATTCTACTGGCCTATATGCCTTAAGCAAGGGGATTAAGGAGAAGCCCATGAACTCATTTCAGAAAGTCTATGAGAATGAGGTTCCTGGACTTGATACAGAGTGTGTGTGTATTAATGGGGATCCCCCACACTCAGCTTGCCCAGCTTCCTCAGTTGCTCAGCATTCCTCAAGAGACATTGTGGACAGGGAATGTTGGAGTGCTCACTGATGCCCCCATGGTCCTGCAGCTCACATCTATGCAGCTTCCCCCATAGCAGTCACTGCTGATGACTTTGATTATGTCTTATGACATTTCCTCAAAGGGTCCTGTGTGTCTCCAGAGGTACAAGTTACCTGGGTTGTGGTTTCCTGGAGCTTGCGGGGCTCAAAGAGCTGAGCTTCACATCTGGGGTCCGTAACAGTGAACTCTGTCTCTGCCTTGTGTTTTCTGCTATTTGACAACTTCTCTCATCATGGAGATTCTGAGTTCTAACTCTTGATCCAATGTTGGAACAAGTGGCACAAGGTCACCTCCCATCTCCCCGTGTTGTATCTACTAACTCACACAGGCTGGTGGGATTTGTACATATCAGCACATCATGGTTTTGAGGTCTGTGATCTTTGAGTGTTCTCATGAGAGGTGAGTGCATGCTGTCGTGTTGAGTTACACTTCTCAAACTATGGTAAAGTTCCTTCTTGTTTTTAAAATTTCCACTTTTATAATGCAATAAAAGTAGAAGAAAAATTAAACTTAAAAATATACAAAATGCAAGTTCCTTGTTTTCATGATTAGATATAAAATTGTTCTTTCAAGTCTCTATGGAATCTCTGAATGTTTTTTTTTTTTTCTCAATTTCAATACTTAATTTATTGTATACCAGTAACAAGCAACTTCACAGACCAGTGTGGCTGATGGCCCACAACTGGAGAAACTCTGGTTGAGAGCACATGTGGGAAGGTTCTGTGCTGGTGTTTATATGTCCTGTCTGGTGTTTATATGTCCTGTCTGATCCTGTTCTCAGACCTATGAGGGCCTCTACCCTATCCATCTCCTCTAAGTCTTAGAATCCACATTCAAAGTTCTCTGTGCCTACAGGGTAGAAAGATAATATTCATAAACACAAAATAGTTTAAGGACACCATGGGTCCCTTGAAATCTACTGTATGAATGAAAAGAAGAGGACTTCACCTCCTAGACAACCTTGATGTTTAGTTATTTATTACAAACTTTTTAGCAAGCTGATTTTTTTCCATCCAAATTACAGTGACCTTAAATTACCTTATGTCTGACAAACAGCTTAGGTCTGAGCATTGAAGCAACAGTCTACTGTCCACTTGGATTAAGGGAGTGGGAATGTAGATTCAGCAGATGACTTGAAGAATCCAGTGTTTTCCCTGCATGCTAATTTGAGAAGGCTGCAGTGGTGTAATTATCTAAAGTATAAACATCTGTGTAGGAGCCTGATGCTTTAAAATTATACAACAGATCAATAAATCCAAAAGTTGGTTTTTTGAAAAGGTCAATAAAATAGATAAACCTTTGGCCAACCTAATCAGGAAACAAAAAGAGTAAAATCTCTAATTTTATCAATCAGAAATGGTAAAGATGAAATAACAACACACCCCTCAGAAATTCAAAAAATCCTTAATGAATATTACAAGAAAATTTACTCTCAGAAATATGAAAATCTGAAAGAAATCAACCAATACTTAGAACTATGCCACCTACCAAGAATTAGCCAGAATGAAGTGGAATTGTTGAACAGGCATCAACTATACAAAATCTCCCTAAAAAGAAAAGCCCAGGACCAGATGGCTTTACGTCAGAATTCTACCAAACCTTTAAAGAAGAACTAGTACCTATATTACTAACCTCTTCCAAAATATAGAAAAAGAAGGAATACTACCCAACACATTCTATCTACAAAGCAAACATCACTTTGATCCCTAAACCAGGGAAAGACCCAACAAGAAAAGAAAATGATAAACCAATATCACTAATAAATATTGATGCAAAAATACTCAATAAGATCCTAACAAACAGAATCCAACAACACATCAAAAAAATTATACACCATGACCAAGTGAAATTTATCCCAGCTCTCAAGGCTGGTTCAATATACGTAAATCTATGAATGTAATTCAGCACATAAACAAATGAAAAAATAAAGACCATATGATTCTCTCAATTGATGCAGAAAAAGCTTTTGATAATATCCAGCATCCCTTCATGATCAGAACATTTAAGAGAACTGGTATAGAAGGGACATTTCTTGAACTAATGGAGGCCATCTACAGCAAACCCACAGCCAATATCATATTGAATGGAGTTAAATCGAAATCATTTCCACTTAGATCAGGAACCAGGCAAGGTTGCCCATTGTCTCCATTGCTCTTTAACATTGTAATGGAAGTTTTAGCCATTGCAATTAGGGAAGAAAAGGCTATCAAGGATATCCACATAGGGTCAGAAGAGATCAAACTTTCACTCTTCACAGATGACATGATCGTATATCTGGAAAACACTAGGGATTCTACTACAAAACTTTTAGAAGTGATCAAGGAATACAGCAATGTCTCAGGCTACAAAATCAACACCCATAAATCTGTAGCCTTTATATATACCAACAATAGCCAAGCCAAAAAAACAGTCAAGGACCCTATTCCTTTTACAGTAGTGCCAAAGAAGATGAAATATTTGGGAGTTTATCTAATAAAGGACATGAAAGATCTCTATAAAGAGAACTATGAAACTTTAAGAAAAGAAATAGCTGAAGATGTTAACAAATGGAAAAACATACCATGCTGATGGCTGGGAAGAATCAACATCGTTAAAATGTCTATACTACCCAAAGCAATATATAATTTTAATGCAATTCCTATCAAAGCTCCATTGTCATATTTTAAAGATCTTGAAAAAATAATACTTCATTTTATATGGAATCAGAAAAAACCTTGAATAGCCAAAACATTACTCAGTAATAAAAACAAAGCAGGAGGAATCATGCTACCAGACCTGAGACTATACTATAAATTGATAGTGATCAAAACAGCATGTACTGGCACAAAAACAGAGAAGTAGGTATCTGGAACAGAATAGAGAACCAAGAGATGAATCCAGCTACTTACCATTATTTGATCTTTGACAAACAATTAAAAACATTCAGTGGGGAAAAGATTCCCTATTTAACAAATGGGTGCTGGGTGAACTGGCTGGCGACCTATAGAAGACTGAAACTGGACCCACAACTTTCACCATTAACTAAGATAGACTCTCACTGGATAAAAGATTTAAACTTAAGACATGAAACTATAAAAATACTAGAAGAGAGTGCAGGGAAAAATCTTGACGCAATCGGCCTGGGTGAATATTTTATGAGGAGGACTCCCCAGGCAATTGAAGCAGTAACAAAAATACATTACTGGGACCTGATCAAACTAAAAAGCTTCTGCACAGCCAAGAACATAGTAAGTAAAGCAAGCAAACAGCCCTCAGAATAGGAGAAAATATTTGCAGCTTATACCTCCGATAAAGGTTTAATAACCAGTATCCACAGAGAACTCAAATGTATTAGCAAGATAAGAACAAGTGATCCCATCTCAGGGTGGGCAAAGGACTTGAAGAGAAACTTCTCTAAAGAAGACAGATGCACGATCTACAGACACATGAAAAAAAGCTTAATCATCCTTAATCATCAGAGAAATGCAAATCGAAACTACTTTGAGATATCACCTAACCCCAGTAAGAGTAGCCCACATAACAAAATCCCCAAACCAGAGATGTTGGCATGGATGTGGAGAAAAGGGCACACTTCTACACTGCTGGTGGAAATGAACACTAATACGTTCCTTTTGGAATGTCACATACTTCGGTATTAATGTCTTGATAAATATGGCTGGTTAGATAAAAATCATTCTTCTACAAGAAGCCATCCTCCATAATTTTATTTAATGACCCCCCAAAACCTCCTTGTATGACTTCATCTTTGTGATAATTTCTTTTATGTGAGTGAGTTTTTCATGTAATAGCATTATCTTTCCATTTAATTGCTCTACACAGTTGCAGTCTCAGAAGTAATTCTCTCCCCCAATTGTGTACCAAGCCAGTTACAATCTTACTGACTGATGTGGCAATTTCAGGCAAGGAGGAAACAGTTAATGTAGTTAATGTAGTTAATGCTCTGATGCACTGTTTTAACCATCAGAGAAATGGTCTTTGGAGTAACACAGGAATTTCAGTGATTCTGACATAGTTAAAAATGAGTGATAGATCTTTGGTTATTTATAATGAGCCCCTTTAGCTCATACCTGAACCCCTTCAATCTCTCCTTCAAAAGTATGTTAGCGGTTGCAAAGTTGCCCTTTTTGGTGCCTTCACCAAATATAATCTCTTTCACATTTAGGTAAATGATATGATGGAATCAACTATATGACATTCTTTAATAGAATGGAAAGAGTCAAGTCTTGTAGTTAATAGTTTATTCCAGGCTTCAGAATCATCTGAGGTATTTGTCAGTAACAGGGATTTCAGGTTCCCAAGCCCAGATATTCTGTCATCAGATCTGAAGTAACATAAACTGCCTTCTCAAGCATGTCAGGTGAGTCGGACACAGGTGGCCCCTAGAACACTTCCAAAATCCACAAATTCTTCACTGTGTGAATGAGGAAATGGGAGACTTATCTGTGCAATCTTGATGAGGCTTTTTAAACTCCAGGAGCTAGAGCCAAGACTAGAACTCAGGGATCCCATCCCCTCACCTGGCTCTGCTGCTGAATTGCTGTCTGTCAACACCTTGGAAGTAAACACATCATTCTCAGTTTATAAATGGAAGGACTTGCCAGGGAGGACTCAAACAAGTGCCTCACAGATTATCAAGACTTTTTTAAAATTCTACTTTAGTTACATCATGTCCAGTGAGTACCCTGGATCTCTATAAACTCAGAGATAGCCAATAGCCAAGAAGATGGGTAGCAGAGAGCCTTTCTTTTTGCTCCTGTTGGAGATCTAAAAATCACAAAAGGAAATAGAAGGGTTTTCATTTTGGGGTAAAAAATTAATGATTATGACTTAAATATTCTCTCAATCTTGACTTTTAAAGAGTGTTCTTAGTTAAATGTTTTGACTATTATCTTTTTAACTAGACCATTGTAATGTTAACAAAACAGATAATAGTCAAAACATTTAACTAAGTTTAATAAATGGTTCTCTTGATGACTGCAGACATGTAAGGCTGTTTGGTAGTGATCAGAAACATCCCAGTGTTGCTTTTCTTCTTGGATAGTCTTCAAGTATGAAATGGCTATCAAACCAGCAAGCCTGCATTTATGCATCTGTCATTTTCAGGATTGTTGGTAACCTGGGCATATTTCCCTCAAATAATTCTGCTGCTTTATGTCCCGAGGCCCAGCTCCCTCCCGTTGACCTCTATGGCAGACTCTGTTAATAGTACTGAAAGTTGTATATCATGGGGATAAGGGATTCTTCTTTACACTGAGAATTATCAGGAAAGAAGGTGGCTTTCAGTTCAGGCCCTGTTACTTGGGCCTTCTTGCAATGTAGGCCCATTGGCGTCATGAATCTTTCATTTTTAGGTGGTTTTCTTCTAAAGCCATCACCAACAAAGCAGCCTTTAGCAACCAGCCTCCATCTTTCTTTCCTGTTCAAATAACTTTTAATATACCTGTTTCTCCCTGGACTTTGGGTGAAGTGACTTCCCATTCTCCCACTTCTCCTTTGGGTTTTTGTTGAATCATACTGGAAAGTACTTTGGCTCAGTAGTGTCCCTCCCTGTCCAGCAGATAGTAGCTTCTGCTCCCCGTGGATTCTTTTCATCATCATCCTTTAGTTCGGTGTTTCTCTGTTCATGCGTCTTGATGGTCCTTTTTATTTGTATTTTCTCAGCATGGCGTGTTTGTGGTAGAACTTGGCCCTGGGAACAGGCATTTTCTTTGCCTTCTTTGAGCACTCTGAGCCTCTGACTTTCCTTTTTTCTCCTTTTCTCAGGGTAATTCAAATGATATCTATAGTGTTTATGGTATAAACCACTATATTCATTTTGTGGCATGATGACAGCTGCAGGGCTGCTGGGCATAAGCTCTGGGGCACAAAGGAGCTCTCAGTCTTTGGGTGTCAGAGACCCACTAACCATTTGAGGTAGGACGTGACAGGAAAAGCTGTCTTTTTTTTTTAAGCCACAAATGATTTCTGTTCAAGAAAGAGTTGTATACAGTTGATAAAGTCATATATGAAAATTAGAAAAATTTACATCATATAAAGGAAGTCAACAAATATTAAGTCTACTTCTTATAGACTTTTCTTATAGATTTTTCTATTTTCTTATAGATTTTTTTTCAGCCACAAATGGTTTAGTGCTGCTTTTTCCTACTGGTCATGCATCACTGGGATTTACAAGCAGATTGCATATTACATTTATCCTCACATCTGAATTACATTTTATCATTCAATAGCCCCCACTTCTCATAAAATAAAACCTTTTGCAGACACACACTGCCAACAAGAAGGGCTAACTAGCCTGTCCCCACACAGCCTCTGTTATGTCAGAGTGACACAGTTAGGAGTTCAGGACAAAGGCAGGCAGGGGCACGTGTCTGGTTGAGGTTGTTGTGTAATGCCTGTTGTCCCGTCAGATGGAGTGGTGTGGTATTATGCAGGCAAAAAACTAATCAGCTGGATTTTGATGTCAGATTATTTAGAAAACCAATCTTCTGGATTGTTAGGAAAGATTGAGCACTTGGTAGATCAATATTCTGTAGGCATGTAAACTGCTACCATCTTACATCCAAACAATGGGAAATCCCTTAAGAAATGAAGATCGGACTGCAATAAACATTCTGGTACATATGTCTTTCTTATAATGTGATTTTTGGTCTTCTAGGATATATACCTAGTAGAGGAATTGTAGGATTGAATGGCAGGTCTATTTTTAGATCTCTAAGTGTTCTCCAAACATCTTTCCAAAAGGAGCGTATTAGTTTGCATTCCACCAGCAGTGTAGAAGTGTTCCCTTTCTCCACATCCATGACAACATCTCTGGTTTTGGGATTTTGTGATGTGGACTAACCTTACTGGAGGTAGATGATATCTCCAAGTAGTTTTGATTTGCATTTCTCTGATGATTAAAGATGATGAGCATTTTTTCACATGTCTGTAGGCCATGTGCCTGTCTTCTTCAGAGAAGTTTCTTCATAATTGCTAAGTCATGGAAGAAGCCCAAGTGCCCATAAACTCACAAATGGATTGATAAATTGTGGTATATGTACACCATGGAATATTATGCAGGCTTAAAGAAAGATGGAAACTCTACCTCTTTCATGTTTACATGGGTGGAACGGGAACATATTCTTCTTAGCAAAGTACCTCAAGAATGGAATAAAAAGTATCCAATGTACTCAGCCTTACTATGAAACTAATTTATAGCTTTCATTTGAAAGCTATAACCCCATGGGCGGCACCTGTGGCTCAAGGAGTAGGGCACCGGTCCCATATGCCGGAGGTGGCAGGTTCAAACCCAGCCCCGGCCAAAAAAAAAAAATCACAAAAAAAGAAAGCTATAACCCAATTATAGCCCAAGTATATGGGGGAAGAGGAAAGGGAGGGTAGAGGAGGGAGGAGAATGGGCAGAGGAAGGGTAATTGGTGGGACCACACCTTCCGTGCATCTTACAAGGGTACATGTGAAATTTACTAAATGTGGAATATACATGTCTTAACACAATAACTAAGAACATGCCATGAAGGCTATGTGAACCAGTTTGATAAAAATATTTCAAATTGTATATAAAACCAGCGCATGGTACCCTATGATTGCATTAATGTACACAGCTATGATTTAATAAACAAACAAACACGAAAAGAAATGAAAATCAAGCTTGCTGTTGTCCCTCAGACTTACATGCAACACTTAGGACTAAAGGGCGCAGAGAAGTCTCAGAAAACACCAAAGCCCATGAAATCCACTCAAGTGCACAGCTATACTTTTGACCTCAATCTTTTAAGTTATTATTTGGTTTTTGTTCGATTTGATTCCTACCTTGTTTGAAGATGAAAAAAAGAAGTGACAGTGAAAAATCTATAAATGCAAAGGAAATTAAACCTCTTGGTTTGGATTCAGAAGGCCACATATTTAAATAATTGCGTAGAATTATTGAAATATTTTTATTTTCACTGCTTTTTCCTTTGATTTAAACTTTTTTTACACTCTATTTTAGTTGTATTTATTATAGGTACCATGGTTAAATATTATTTTGACTTGCATAAAAGAAAGCCATGAAAGGGCCACTCAAAATTATGGTGATTTCTGATGTAGTAGGTCTTTTTCTTTCATGTTGTTTTATGTTGATTAGTTTTTGCATTTTGTTTATTTTTCTTTCCTTTACATTCCAGAGATTGATTAATACTATTTATTCTCTGCCAGTTTAGGATTTCGGCCACAGTATGTATTTTTATTTTACTAGTGCTTACTTTTTTATTTTAACAGTCATAAACATATTTAAAACCTCTTACTTTTTTTTAACAGCATTTTATTGTGAAAATTGTTAGACACACAGCACATTTGAAAACGTTTTACACTACACACTTGTACCCACTACTTGGACTCTGCAATTAACATTTCATTGTACTGGCTTTATTAATTAGGACAATTTCTTATGATGAAAGTTTACTCACTACTGCTTGCAATAGTACTTACATATTTTTATTAATCAAGAAAAGGTGCATTCGAACTTTTTAAAGCCTTATAAAAAAAGAGGTGGATGAGCTAGAGTAGGCCTTACTCAATGAATGTATAGAGGGAAACTTCCAAGGCTTACATGCCTCTCCATACAGTGACCTCTAAAAGGATCCATTGTCCCTACGCTAGAATCATGTTCAGCGTGAGCGGGCCTTTTTAAATGTTCATCTTCTGAACTTAAGCCTTTTTATCCGATGCAATTAAATGTCAACTTCTGTCATTTCCAGAGAAAAAGTGATTGATCAAGCTGTTTGGCTTGATGTATTTCCTAAAAGTTGATAGAATTTTGCATTAAATCCCAGATAGTGAAGTATCAATGTATTCTTTTTCATTAGTTTTTAAAAATATCCTCTTTGCAATAAGTTTGAACTGATTTCATTCATTAAATGCCTTTTACAAGATTTGTATATATTCATAGGGTACAGATACAATTTTGCTACATGGATATATTGCATAGTAGTGAAATCAGGGCTTTCAGTGCATCCATCACTGGAGTGAGGCACGGAGCACATGCGGAGCAGCCTCCTTCCAGGACCCCGCGGTCCCCTTTGTCTGTCATTCTATACTCTGATACCTTGTGCCCACATTATTTAGCTCCCACTCCTAAATGAGAACATATGGTTTTTGTGCCTCAGTTAAGATAATGGGCTTCAGTTTCATCAATGTTCTCACAAAAGACATGATTTTATTTTATTTTTTGTTTACAATTGAATAGTATCTCATTGTGTACCTATAACATATTTTCTTTTCCTTTTCTTTCTTTCTTTCTTTTTTTCTTTTTTTGAGACAGAATTTCACTCTGTCACCCTGGGTGTGTGTGCTGGGGTGTCAAAGCTCACAGCAACCTCATACTCCTAGCTTTGAACAATCTTCTTACCTTAGCCTCCCTAGTAGCTGGGTCTACAGGTGCCTGTCACAACGCCCGGCTAACTTTTCTGAATAATTGAGGCTAAAGGCACCTGCCACATTGCCCAGTTAAGTTTTTGTTGTTGTTTTCCTATTTTTAGTACAGACAGGGTCTCACTCTTGCTCAGGCTGGTCTAAAACTTCTGAGCTGAAGCAATCCACCCACCTCAGCCTCCTAGAATGCAAGGATTACAGGTGTGAGCCACTGCACCCAGCCCCTAGGTATTTTATTGTTTTAGCTATTATGATGGCTTCTTGATTCGGTTGTTGGCTATATCATTATTGGTGTATAGAAACACTACTAATTTCGCTACCTTGATTTACTATCCTGAAATTTACCAAATTCATTTATCGATTTAAGGGTTTTTTTTTTATGAACTCTTGAGAGTTTTCTAGATATTAGATTTTTTTCATCAAAGAACAGGGATAATCTGACTTCCTTTTTTCTAATTTCAAAATTTTTTCATTTTTATCTTTTTTCTTACTTGATGGCTATGGCTAGCATTTCCAGTACTGTGTTGAATAGGAGTAGTGGAAGCATGGCTACCCTTGTATTGTTCCAGTTCTTAGTGGGAAGGCTTTCATCTTTCCCCCATTCAATATGATGTTGACTTTGGATGTGTTATATCTTCTTTGCTTAGCTTGTTGAGAGTTTCATCATGAAGGGATGCCACATTTTATCTAATGTTCTTTTTGTGTTTGTATAGTTCATCATTTGGTTTTTGACCTTAATTCTGTTTATGTGATGTATTATGTTCATAGAATTGATCATATGGTTTTTGTCCTTGATTCTGTTTGTATAATATATTGTGTTTATTGACTGCATATGTTGAACCATCCTTGCATTCCAGGAATAAAACTCACTTGATCACAGTGTATTACCTTTTTGATATAAGGCTGGATTTGGTTTGCCAATTTCTTGAGTATTTTTACTCTTTATGTCATCAGGGATATTAACCTACTGTTTTCTTTTGTTGTTGTTGTGTCCTTGTCTTATTTTAAGTTCATGAAGATGATTCTGGCCTCATAGAATGAGTTAGGGAGAATTCCTTCCTCTTGTTTTTTTTTTTAATAGTTTCAGGAGGATTGCTACCGGTTTTTCTTTGTACATTTGGTAGAATTTGGCTGTGAATCCATCTAGTCCCGAGCTTTTCTTTGTTGGGAAATTTTTTATACTGATTCAGTTGTATTACTCCATATTAGTTTGTTCAGGATATATATATTTTCTTCTTCCTAATAGTACATTTCCAAGAATATGTCCATTTCTTCTAGTTTTCTAGTGTATGAGCCTGTAGTAGTTCATAATAGTCTCTGACCTTTTGTATTATTGTCTGGATTATTTCAGAAGACTAGTCCCTGAGTTCTGAAATTTTTTTTCTTGGTTTAGTCTATTCTTGTACCTTTGGGATGTATTTTGTATTTCCTTCAGCTAATTTTTCACTTCTAAACTTTGTTTTGTTTTGTTTTTCTAAAGATATCTAACTCCTTGGTATATTTATTATTTGTGTCCTGAATTGATTTTCTAATTTCTTTGTATTGATTTTCAGATTTCTCTTGCATCCCATTGTGCATCCTTAGAATCAGTAATTTGAATTCTTTATCTGGTATTTCATAAAATTCTTTTTGATTGGGATCTGTTGCTGGACAATAACTATGGTCCTTGGGAAGTGTCATTTTTCCTTGCTTTTTTATATTTCCTTTGTCATTATGTTGTTATCTCCACATATGTTGTAGCAGTTTCTTCTTTCAATTTTTTGAAATTGATTTTTCCCTCTGAAGATCTGTATATCTTGTTAGTAGAATAGTTTGTTTGCTTTGATTTTAGGTGCCACAGTAGTGTGATCCCTGTAGGACTTCTTCAGCAGCACACAGGGTCAGTGAGTTCCTTGATGGCTCAGAGTATGGTTAGTAGTTGAGACTATGGTAAAGTTTTGCTGTTGACTAGTACACCAACTGAGCCAGTGTTTGGGTCCCAGTTGTGGCAGAAGTGTCCTTTTCTAGCCCCCAGAGTGGCATGCACTAGCTCCAGTGTTAATGGTTTCTAGAGGATTATTGGAACTTAAGGTGGCTTGCTTAGAGCTAGTAGTGGGAGTGGTAGGTGTGTGAGCTGATACTCAGACTCCTTGCCTGCTGGTGTGATGTGAATGATGGCCGTAGTCATGGTAGACCAACTCACTGGGACCCAGGTGGTCTGTGTTGGTGTTGTTTGTACCTGAAGTGGGTTGACTGGGCTAGTCCCCGGTGCATATGGGTAGGTGTTAGTGGTAAGTTGGATTGACTCAACTTCAGACCCCAGCAGGAGTAATCTGGTGCCCAAAGTAATGGACTGTGTTGGGATATTTCCAGGGTTCTGGGGGGCATTTTTCAAGTACTGAGAGTTTGGGTCTGGGACTGCAGGTAGTGCCTGTCATGGGTTGTGACAGGTAGATGCAGAGTGGTCCCCAGACCACCAGCAGCATGCTTAGGTGTGAGCTGTTGTGTCTGCAATGTGGGCCTACCATCAGGAAGGGCTGGGACCCTCTCAGATGGCACATCATGGGCAGGAAACAGTGAGCAATCCAGAGTGCACACACCATGGTGTGTCCCCACAGCAGACAGCAGCAGGAGAGTCAGAATTATTCCAGGGATGTGTGGGAGTGGATGCTCTCCCCTCTCCATCCTTGGCATGGAGGCAGTTGTAGCAATGTCAGCTTGTGCTGGGCCTGAAGAGAGGGTGCAGGCCAGTGATAAAGGCTGAAGATGGTGTTGGCTAGGGGCCCACCCCAGAAAAGACAGGGTTCCTCGCAAATGAGCGATGTGGGCCGGAAGCTGTGGGGAATGAGGTTCACTTGAGTCTCCCTCTCACAGCAGCCTGAAGTGGAGCAATGAAAATTGCCCCGAGGGTTTAAGGGAGTGCTTGATCTCCCCTCTCCCTCCTCAGCTGGCTTGGCCTGAGGACAGTTGCAGCCCAATTTTGAATTCTAAAAATGGCAGTGGCTAAGGGCCCATAACCAGAGAAGGCAGAGACCCTCTCAGATGAGCAGCACAGGTGGGAAGCTGTGGGGAGCATAATCTGTCCGCTGCTTGGTCTTACAGCAGCCCATTGCAGGATGGTGTACAGGGTCCTAGGTATGTGTGCAAGAGATTGCTTTTCCTAGAACCAGTGTAGGGACCATGGTTGTGTCTGTAGATCACCAAAATCTAGATTCTCAGAATGGTGCCCAGCTGGAGCTGCACTAGGTGGCCTGTGGGATTCCATGTGGGTTCTGTTTGTGGAGCTCCCATGTTAGGCCTGGGTCCCATGTGGTTGAGGATTTCTCCCACAGCCAAGGTTATAAAGACCTGTTTTGGAGTGTAGAAGCTTGGGGGCTTCTCGTTTACTCTTTCTGAGTGTCCAGGACCTTCTCCTGACTCTCAAATAGTCCCTAGCTGAACAGACTGCCATGAACCCTCTTGGTACATCCTGTCCCTTCTCTGTTGAATGTTAGGGATCTCTCCTAGATGTTCTGCTCAAAATCTATCTCCATGAAGAAGATACCAAAGACCTGTAGCTAGTTAGCTCCTCCCTCTATTTTTTTTTTTGTAGAGACATAGTCTCACTTTATGGCCCTTGGTAGAGTGCCGTGGCATCACACAGCTCACAGCAACCTCCAACTCCTGGGCTTAAGCGATTCTCTTGCCTCAGCCTCCCGAGCAGCTGGGACTACAGGTGCCCGCCACAGCACCCGGCTATTTTTTTGTTGCAGTTTGGCCAGGGCTGGGTTTGAACCCGCCCCCCTCGGCATATGGGGCCGGCGCCCTACTCACTGAGCCACAGGCGCCGCCCGATTCCTCCCTCTATTTAATTTCTCTTAAGAACATTATCACTGGCCTGTAATCCTAGCACTCTGGGAGGCCGAGGTAGGTGGATTGCCTGAGCACACAAGTTCAAGATCAGCCTGAGCTAGAGCAAGACCCCATCCTAAAAATAGCTGGGTTTTGTTTTGGGCACCTATAGTCCCAGCTACTTGGGAGGCTGAGGCAAGAGAATCACTTAAGCCTAAGAGTCTGAAGTTGTAGTGAGCTGTGACACCATGGTACTCTACTGAAGGCAACAAAGTGAGACTCTGTCTCAAAAAAAAAAAAAAAAAAATCTTTATCACTGGCTTATTTAGTCAATGAAAAACATTTTAAAATCCTTCATTGTTGGATATGTGATTATTCCTCAAAGCTGGAATTCAACAAATTGAAAAATAGTGCCTGGTTTCAAAATACCACACATACACTAATACTAAAAAAAATGTAAATAGGAAAATCATGAGGAAAAATAATCAACTTGTGAAATGTTATTTAAAACACATAAAAATATCAGTTATAATCAGCTACCTTGGAATCTCATTGTGAAAATAATGAAAAAATATAAAGGAAGTATAAACTGAGGGAACTTTATAGATGGCTATCTCAATATATAATGTGTACCAAAATGAATAAAATAAATGTGCAAGTATTTTAAATGCATTTAGGAAAATACATGAATCTAAAAGTTGTAGGTCTACAAGATCATGATGTATGCCAGATACCTTTCCAAGTCAAAGATAGACTTGCTTTTCCTTCAACCATGTTTGAGCATAGCTTTCACAATGTTTGTGAGCAGCGGTATTGACATAAGGATTTTCTTTATCAAAGTAGTTTAATCATAAAAGGGGGAACAAACTAAAGGCTCTTCTGTCTTTCCTTTATCACATCTCTCCTTCATTTGCTATCATTTATTTCCTATTCTTATACCCAAAACACTTAAAACTATTATCAATATTCTTTGTCTCCATTGGTATATCTTGTAATTACTCCTCAACTCATTATTAATCTGGTCTTTGCACCCGAAACATCACTGAATCTGGTCTAATTAATATTGCTGTTACCACTCAATCAAAGGACAATTTCCACTCCTGAGCTTTCTTGAACTTTGTGCAGTGTCAATGTCTTTTTTCTAACATCTCTATTTTTTTCATATTTAATGTTGCTTCTTTTTACTGACTTTCTGCCCAATTCTCTGCCTGTTCTTTCATAGACTTTAACTATCAGAAAGACTCTTAACTTATAGTTTTCTTTATGGATTCTCTTCATTGAAATTCCCTATATCCAACTCCCCAATATAAATCAATTTCATTATGAGGCTAATTGTTCTCAAACACTAAATCTAACTGTTCTGTACATGGGCCTCTGAACTGTTCTCCATGTTGTACACGATGTGTTCTTCTAAAGCACAAATATAATCACAACTCACTCCACTTAAATTTCTTTAGTAAATGCCTAAGTTGGTTCAGCGTTAGTCTTGAAAGTATGCAAGACTTTGTGATTTAGCTCCTGCTTACTTTCCCCAGCTACACTCTCCCTCTTCTCATCTCTACCCCACTACCCCCTGTACTACTTTAAACATTCTGAATATTGGTGATTTCCTTCAACCTGCCACATGCCTTCTTGATCCTCTGGCACTTTGCACATTACAGTCCCTCCTGCCTAGTTCCCCATTCTCCGTTCAGCTCTTAGTGTAGACATTGCTTGTTTTGGGATGACTTTTCTAAGTACTGCATCTTTTCTTTCTTTATTATTATTATTTTTTTATTAAGTCATATACACATAGATCATGAATACATTTATGCACATGTGGGGTACAATGTGTGTTTTTTTTTTACACTTTGATGTGCTTACATCAAACTAATTATATAGCTTTTGCCTCAATTACTTGATTATTGTGTTAAGACATTTATGTTCTACACTTGATAGTTTTGACTTGTACCCTTGCAATATGCTCCATAGGTGTGGTCCCACTGTTTACCCTCCCTCTATCAATCCTCCCCCCTCCCTCCCTTCCCACATTTCTCTCCTTCATCCTGGGCTATAGTTGTGTTCTATCTTTCATAACAAAGTGTGAGTAAATATAAGTTGGTTTCATAGAAGTACTGAGTACATTGGATACTTTTTCCTCCATTCTTGAGATATTTTACTCAGGAGAATATGTTCCAGGCCCCTCCGTGTAAACATAAAAGAGATAAAGTCTCCACTTTTTTAAGGCTGCATGGTATTCTGTGGTATACATATACCACAATTTATTAATCCATTCATGGGTCAAAGGGCACTTGGGCTTCTTCCATACTTGGCTATTACGAATTGAGCTGCAATGAAATAATCTGGTGCAAATATCTTTTTTTCAAAGTGTATTGCATCTTTTCAATGTTTCCCTACATATCCTCACTTATAACATACCAAATTGTATGATTCCCTTGTCTGTGTCCAACATTCAGTCCATCGTTGTTCTAATAATAAATTAAACAACAGGCACTGCTATTAATGCCTATTGAATGCTTCTTTCATATGCAGCATTGCTCTAAGGGCTTTACATGTACAGATAAAATTAACTGATGTAACAGCTGAGTGTGGTTGGTGCTGTTAATACCATTGTACAGGTGAACCAGGAACAAAGAGGTCAATTCAGTTTTCTACACTCTCATAGCTGGAAGTGATATCATCAGTATTCAAACCTAGGCAGGTAGAGCTGGGACTCACATTTTTTAACCAGTGTAGGCCTCCTTTCTCTTAATTATTCCTTCTTCACTGTCTAGTATAGCTATAAGCACATAGTAAGTGCTCAATTAATAATTGAAGGAAGAATGAATGATGTATCTGAGCAGTGTGTTAAAGTCATCAGAACTTACATACAGGTAAAGACATTACTAGATATCACATCTGATAACTTCATAGGTTACCAGGCTGCTTAGATGAAAAGTTCTCAACACCACATATTACAGATTTCCCTTCCTTCCTCCCAAAACACATAGTACCCCATGGGAAACCAGGCAACTCCAATTACCTGTTGACATTTTTTCCCTGACAAAAATATGTTCTTATTTGAAAATCGGTGAAACTACTTTTGATTGAATAGATCCCCAGAGGGATCTCTTAGAAGGCTTTTGGATACTGTCTAGAATCAAAGGGAAGGAGAGGTTTACAAAATAGGCCAGAACCAAGATATGCGAGGAAAGCAGGTATGCATGTGATCTTTCTGAGTGAAGAGCCTGTTCATTCACTCCTTTAAAATGCCATTATTGGCATCTTCTCCACCACCTGGATGTTTGTACACCACTGGACACACATGGCTGAGTCATCAGAAGATTTTTGAACTCCTTGCTGTAATCACTTTGAAAATAGCTTTGCTGTTGATGGGTATTTGTGTTGATTTTGTAAAGGTTAAATGTTCTGTTTGGGGGCATATGACTAGCTATCCTAATTCTCATGCCTTTGCCCTGCCCTGACCTATCCCTCTCATGTCCCACCTTCTACCACCTACTCTTTTATGATTCTCCAAATATATAAAAATCCTTGGAATGCCTTGTTATCTCTTTCATTTCTACCAAAATACATACATACATACATACACAGAGCCTGCATCTCTCAAGTTAGAAGGTAAAAGTGATGAATTAAGAGAAATACTACATCACCACCAATTCTTACTTTTCCTCTTTTGAAGTTAAGGTTTTAGCCTAGAATAGGCTAAGTATCAGCCACAGTGGCACGATCTTCTACTGTATTAAGTGCTCATATTGCACATTTATTAAGTAGCTCTTTTGTGCTGGACACTACTCCAGGCACCTGGTGGAAAGAAAAGATGTTGTCCCTGCTTCCCTGGAGCCCACGCAGCCTACTGTTAACTCACTAGCAGCCAGAAATCAAGCAGGCTCATTGGAGTACAAACCTTAAAGCTCTCTCAGCAAAGTGGCAGAAATGGTACACAAATGACTTCACATTCCTCTTGCGCCTTCTCTAATGGTGCGTGATTTCAATGTGACTCATCCCTAATGACATTCAATGTAATCACTTAAGGTGGGGTTCGCCAGTTTCTTTATTACAATGTTATTTTGCCCTTGTGTATTTATTAAGTACAGCTGTGCCTTACTATCTATGTAAATTGCTTCCAGGACCCCTCATGAATACAAAATTCATGGATGCTTAAGTCTTTTTATGTAAAATGGTGTACTATTTGCATACAACCTATGTAATCCTCCCATATATTTTAAATTTACTCTAGATTGATGATAATATCTATAAAATGTAAAGGCTATGTAAATAATTGCTATACTAATTGCTATATTATGTAATAATAAGGGGAAAAATCTATACATGTTCAGTACAGACATAACCATCCTTTTTTATTTTGAATTTTTTTTTTGATCTGTGGTTGGTTAAATCCACAAATATGGGACCTACAGATATCATGGCCCAACTGAATTTTGTGTAGAAATATGCTGACATTATGTAAACATCCTGTTACTCATCAACCTTTCTACAATGACTAGGCATTAATTTCTACATTAATTGGCATTCTGAGGTAGTGTTTTCTTTTTTCCTAAGTTTTTGATACATTTATATGTTCATATCAGTGTGGACGCATGGGTACAGACCTGTTCACTTTCAATGGATTATAAACCATTATATCATTTACCATGATGCTCAGATGTCCCAGACTTGGTCAATGGGCACCATTTTACATGAGCTCCTGTTTCTGCCGACGTGTTTCCCACTATTCTTTAAACATTTCCTTACGTACCGTTGCAGCAAGGTGTTGCAGACTCTTTGGGTGCTTTTCCTACCCAGTCCTCTAATCAGCTATTTCCCTAAGGAATGCTGGTTCTTTGTAGAATGGCATTTACAAACCAAGAACTAGGTATAGATGTGTTTATCGCCCCTGGGTCCCTATTGTGAACAGAGCTAAAAAATGCATGTCTATGAATACGTGTGTAAATACCCACATTTATATCTGTATTGATTTCTCTGTCTCTATAATCTAGTAAAATCCAGAGTTTTGATACTCCAACCCAAATCTGATGCCACAGTGTTCCTCACAGCGCTTCCCCACCCCACTTTCCATGTCTCTAACTCACTTCTCCAAAAGTGGAACCTGGCTGCTATGATGCTTTCTTGTATTCCATTTGCTCAGTCTTCCTTCTGGGATCCAATCTCTCATCTTCCTCACTGTCCACACCTTCCTTGCACAGGCTTTGATCCTAATAACTCTTGGGAAAAAAAAAGAAGACAGGCAGGCAGCTATCTGGTGTCTAAGGTATTTACTCATCAGGGTTTTGAAGCACAGCAGATCAAACCATCTGTGCACATCTGGCTCCTTCTGTCTCCTTGTGTGCTATGATGGGGTAGAGGGACCTTAAAGTACCATCTTCCCTTTCCTTCTTGTCATTGGTTTTTGGATTTATGTCCTGTGTAAATCATCTCTTTGGAATCTAGTTTTGCCCTCTTCCTTAATATGTGAGCATTCCTGAGTGGGATTCCCCTTGTCTAATATGTGGGGGTTTTTGCACGTCATAGATCTTATAATGCCACAGCATCCCCCTTTTTGAAATATTTTTTTAATTTTTAAAAACTATGAGGCACATGTAAAATTTTGTTACATGCATAGATTATATTCTTTTAAAACTTTCAGTGACTACTTGGTTAAAGCAGTGTTTTCAGATTTTTCACTTATTTTATTTTAGAAGCAGAAGACATCATAGGTGGGGGGGAAATTTATAACAAAGGCTCTTCTTTGTAGCAAGGCAGTCTTTCAGACAATCCTGTGAAAACTGGTAGTCTTTACAAGATAACCATTTGCTTCTAAATTGGTCCTTGGAGGAGTGGTGGCTCAGGCCTATAATCCTAGCACTCTTGAAGGTTGAAGCAGGAGGATCCCTTGAACTCAGGAGTTCCAGACAAGACTGAGCAAGAGGATGACCATGTTTCTACTAAACAGAAAAAACTAGTCAGGAGTTGTGGC
This sequence comes from Nycticebus coucang, assembly GCF_027406575.1. NCBI lineage: Eukaryota > Metazoa > Chordata > Mammalia > Primates > Lorisidae > Nycticebus > Nycticebus coucang. The sequence goes on from NC_069787.1 coordinate 51,975,388, forward strand.
TGACACCTGCAGTCCCAGCTACTCAGGATGATGAGGCAAGATGATCTCTGGAGTTCAACAGTCTGAGGTTGCTATGAGCTATGATGCCACTGCTATCTACCAAGGGTGACTGAGTGAGACTGATGCCTCAAAAAAAAAAAAAAAATGGTCTTCAATTGCCTGAAATTTATTTAATCTTAATAATTGATTCATAACACACTCATATCATTAGTCCATCCATGGCCTGCATTCATTCATCCCTTTGTTCATTTCTTTATAACCATGTACTACGCATCCACAAACACACCACCCTCAACAAAACCTAACACCTTAACCTATATTAACCTCATAATCTCCTACCCCACGATGTCTCTTTGTTCTTTTTAAACAATAATACCACTAGCATGAATTTTATGCTCAATTCTTTGCCTAATTTATAAATAATTTTCATGCCTATATATGTACCTTTGTAAAGTATGCTTTTTACTTTAACTGCTCTTCACTTTATAAAAACATGAACTTTTATTCACTTAATATTATGTTGCTAAGATTCATCCAGCTCATGTACCATTTTAGTTCATTTTTTTGACTGCTGCATCATGTTCTATTAAGTGAATATTCCACAGATTATTCTGTGGTGATGGGCATTTAGCCTTTTTTTTCTTTTGTGAGCAGTGCTTCTATAAACATTTTATAATGTTGCCACCTGTAAACGTGCAAGCATGTGTCAGGTGTTTACCTACATGTGGCTGTGTTACAAGATCTTCAACTAATCTACTTCAAGGTCTCCCAAACTAGGCATCATTGGAATTTGGAGCCAGATGACTCTTTGTTGTGAGGCTTCTGTGTACAGTGCAGAATGTTAAGCGACATCCCCAGTTTCTACCTTCTCAAGCTTGGTGGTGCCACTTGCAAGTTGTTACCACCGAAAATAACAACAGACATTGCCAAATATCCTCTAGGGGTGCAAATTCTCCCCTGGTGGAGGAATACCGCTTTAAAAGATAAAAAAAACAAAAACAAAAAATAGATAGTGTCAAAGTGGTTGTACCAGTTGTTAACACTCACCAGAAGTGTGAGTATATCCTAAGTACCTTCTGTGACACTGGGTTTTGTCAGAATTCTGCATTTTTGTCAATATTTTTCAGGGTGGCAATTTAACCAAAGCTATCTTCATTTCTAGCTACTTGGCTAATGCTAGGCTATAACCAACCAACCTATCTTCCCTGATGAAACTGGCCCATTGTTCTGATTTATTTATTCATCCTGTAGATATTTGAGTGACAACTTGATGCTCAGTATTGACTAGGCTTGCAGTACGCGGGTGAAAAGGCATGTGTCTCTGCTCCCATGCAGCTTCATACTAGTGGGAAACATGGACCTTGGTCACGTTACCACACTGATTAACAGCGAAGGACAGAAACATAGGGTGGAAGACCTGCAACAGGGGAATTTGACTCAGCCAGCAAAGTCAGGAGCATACAAGAGAATGGAAGAGCTCCAGTGTTTCCAGAGAGAAGAGAATGAATGGGGGAAGGGAAGACACTGCTGGTGATGGAGATGAGGATAAGACCTCCCCAGGTTTGCTGGCCAACTTTAGGAGTCTGGATGTTGGCATAAAAACACAAGAGGCATTTGTAACAGCTCAGGCTCCCATAACAGAATCCCACAGATGGGGAGTCATAAACAATAGAAATCTATTTTCTCACATTCTAGTGACAGGAAGTCCAAGATGAAGGTGTTGGCATGGTTGGCTCCTGGTGAGGGCTCTCTCCCTGGCTTGCTGATAGCCATCTCCTTGCTGTGTCCTCACAAGTTCTTTCCTCTATGTGTCCTGGTGCATCTTCTTCCTGGAAGGACTCCACTCCTACTGGATTAGGACTTCACTCCTATAACCTTATTTAACCTTAAAGGTCCTATCTTCAATTACAGTCACATTGGGAGTTAAAGCTTCAACCCATACATCACTTCTTTTTAAAATTAATTTCATTCAACAATGTAATCATTCATTCAGTATCTATTAAGGAATAGATATTAGGAAACAGAAGTACTTAGACTTCTAGCTACTGGGAGTATAGCAAGTAGAAAAGCAGATGACAAGCTCTGCCCTGTGGACAAACCAGGCCCAAAACTGGAGCAAAGTTTTGTTAATAATGTCCTGTGCCATGGCAGTGGAGGTCATTAGCTTCCCTTATGCTAAATCTGAGAGAAAATAAGGATATGAAGAGTAGAGGTGATTAATTGTAACTCTGGAAGGAAACTGAAGTACAGACATCTGGGACGGAGGACAGGGCAAGTGAGTGTCTATCCGTGGAAGTCATCACACAAGACAAGACCCTGCTACCTGGATGTGACTTAAGTGAAACAACTGTTTCTCCTGTCTCTAGTATTGACGATCTATTCTGTGTAAAGAGCCAGCTCTTCCCTCCACATGATCTCTAATGCATTTCACCTCTTATAATTAATTCCTCCTGTCACATTGGAAACAAAAAGAAAGGAGAATGGTCTTTCTGTGAATATAAACCCTTCTGATAGGAAATAGGAAGCCTCAGAATCCTACATAGTCATTATTTGCCTTCAGTTTCAATATTTGCTTTCCAATAACTAAGCAGCCAACTCACTTCTTTTATCCGTGCCCCCCCAGTCTTTCTCAGTTAAATAAAAGTCAGATGGGAATTGATCAAGTATCTAATGTTAAAACAAGCTTACAAAAATCGTGCTGAAATGATGCGATAAAAAAACAAGAGAGGAAGTGTTTCAAATTCATTGAAGCATAAAACTAAATTAAGTAAATAAGTGCCTACTTTTTAATTGGAACCTAGGCAAAGACTGCTATTTAGGCATTAATTCTTAAACAAAGGGCTGATGTCAGGGTCCTGAAATAAATAGCATATGTTCAGAGGTGAAAGAAGGCCCCAAATTAGACAAATTTAAATAATCCAGAATTCTCAAAGAAGACATAAATGTGCATTTGCCAGCATTCTCTGGGAATGGAGACCAATGCCTCCGAGCTCTGAATCAAGAAATGTTGCCATTCCTATCCATTCTTGTTAACTCAGATATAATTTAATACTTTGCCCCTCATAGTATAAATCTCCCATCTATTTATTTAATAATGTTGATTTCAAAATCATTCCTCAAAAAAAAAAAAAAGCCATAAAGCATTCTCTATAATGATTAGGAGAAATAATTAAAACTTTCCATGAGGAAAATTATACAAAATAATACATCCTGTGAATCTTCTTGATGATGCTTAACTGGTGTCAGGGACCTGAACTCTAGGCTCTTCATTACATAGTTCTTTGTTACTTGATGTGAATTACTGGGGGGTTGGGCAGTTCCCCCAAATCTGACTTTCCTATCTCTAGAAATACTATTATTTCAGGGCAGACACAAATACTTCATGGACCAACTTTGGGGTTGAAGGGCTAAGGCTATTTTGTGAAAAGTAATTAGGAAGGTCAAGGCTCTTACAGATTGTATAATCCACTGATGCTGATTGGCCAGAATGAAAATTATCACAGATAATTAGGTAGCTCACTGAGTTTCCAGAAGGACCAGAACCCAAGCTGAGACCTATATAATCAAGAACTTGTAGAATGTAAATGTTTTGGCACAGTAACTGAGATAACGCCGGAAAGGCTATGTTAACCACTGTGATAAAAATGTGTCAAATGGTTTATGAAGCGAGTGTATGATACCCCATGATCATATCAATGTATACAGTTATGATTTAATAAAAAAAAAAAAAAAAAGAACTTGTGGCTAAAGGAAATGCCCAACCACAGCACAGAATGCTCTAACTGAAACGTCACTCCTGGCTTTTGTGTCACTTGATACCAGAGATGTTGGGACTCCCTGCTGAGCTGCCCCCAGGAGAGCCCTAGACTTCCCATATTATCTTTTAGCAGAAGTTCCGGTCTCTGCTTACTTGCTGCAACCTCCTTATACTCATAATAAACTCTCAAGTCTCCGGAAGGTATGTGTTGACCTGGAAGCTTCTAGGTTACCCAGGTGACTCTCTTCAAGGGAGTCTGGGAAATGTGGTCCTCTATGATCAGGAAGACATGGCCAGTGTGGGAGCTGCTGGAAGTGAGTAGTAATCCTGCCATACTGTTCACCTATTTTCAGACCTTCTTCCATCTTTAGGACCTCTTCCCCAAATCAGAAAATTGGTCCTGACTAAAGAAAGAAATTTAGCAATGTTGAGTTTTATGGTACTTAATATACTTTGGAGGCATTTATAAGAGCATTAATAGGAAAATTAACTTTTATATTACTCAGAATGCTCTTAATTTAATTATCTTAAAAAGCAAAACCAGAGAAAAAGAGGGAAAGAGAGTGAGAGAGGATTTATTAAAATGTAATATGGAAAAGATACTCAAATATCTCATGGGATCTGTGAATTAAATTTAGTAAGCAATGAAGCAAGGTTTGGGGACAGGAACTAGGATTCAAGATCTCGAGGACCTATGCATCTCTGCTTCCTACCTCCAGTTCCCTTCCCCCCGATCATATTCCCATTCAGTTCAATCACTGTTGACAGGAGTTGGCCCAACCTAACTGGCTATACCCAGATTGACATGTCTTCCCTGGGAATGTGTGGGTATAGTATTTTGTGATTGCCTCATTAAAACTGTATTTTTTAGTTTTTTTCCTGGTAGGTAACATGGCTGTCAACTGTTCTATATTTACATTCTCATAGCACATCATTCCCATCAGACTTTAATATTATAGAATACATGTAATACTTATTCAAAATATTAACTGTGAGTAAAGGATACATTCCCAGACCCATTATGACATGTTTGGTCATATAACTTGTGGTACCTCTTTCTGTGAGATAATTATAAGTTTTGACTTCATTGATACCTAGATTTGGATCCAGAAAGCAGCCTTGGTGGTTCGAAGCTATTGGGATATGTGAGTTTATTATAATAGCATAAATGAGCCCAAGCTGATTAATACAGACTTCTTTTTTTTTAAACAGTTGTATATTAAACTAGTGGAAGAACTCTATTGGCTCTGCTGTCCAGATCTTGAACCAATCACCATCATTGGGAGGGGAGCAAAAATGTGATTGGGTGGTTCAGGAGGTGACATGTGCATTTCTTTGACCAAACAGGAAGCCTTAGTGGTTAGTGGGATGTGAGAAATGTTCTGACACTATCAGAACTTTATTAATTGGATAGGGGGGCAATGTGATTCTCAAAAGGAAAGGAAGCATGGGTGGCTAAAAACCCATGTCACTAGAATTTCTTCCTTTATCATCTTTAAAATTAAAAGAAAATTCCTCACCTACTCCTCAGGGTTGCTAGTTTCTCTGTACCTACTCACAGAAGGTTATGGACAGATATCACTGAAAACATTTCCTGGAAATAAAAAGAGAAATCATGTTTTGTTTGGGGTTGACCTGTCCTGCATTAAGAGGGCAAAAGTTTATTTCCTACTTCTCTTTCAGGAGGCCAGAGCTAGCCTGTGCTTCACCTTTTTGATTTATATCGAAGACTAAGTGACTCTTTCATCTTCTTTTATAAACAAGACTCATCCTTTCCCCATTTCACTTCCCAGAAGGCTCCATAAAACATAAAGCTGCAACCTCAAACAAAATAAAGCTGTGGATTCTTCCCCACACCTGCATAAATATAACCAGACTTTGTGCCCTATCCTCAATCTGCATTCTCCTTGAAAAGGCCATGAGAAGAGGACCCATCCTGGGGAGGGAGTGTATATTAACAGCATATTTATAACTACCTTGCCTCGAACAACTTGTGTCTTAGAGAAGTCTGCAAGACCTATTTTGGAGCCACTGATTTGTGTTGACATTTTTGGTCAGGGAAAAATTGTTTGCTAAACCTATTGAAAACACCATTTTTAATTGAAATTGGGGCTCTTGTGACACAGGATTAAATGAACGTCATTTGTTACTCTGTGCTGTTCAGTCTGAAGTCTAACAAATGCATTTCCTTGGGAGCTGCCTCTGGGAGTGTAACTGAATTAAATTATGGTTGTATGGTGTAAATTGAGAAATCTTCCCCACTGCAGTTTAGCCTAATGTCTATAATAAAAGTCTGTTTTAGCAAGGTCAACCTTATTCTTGAGCAGCGGTAATTAGACAAAACAGAGATCCTCATTGCCATCTTATACGTAGGCTGAAGATTATTCTTTTTAAAGTTAGTTGCATCCACCAGTGCTCACAGAGGGGCTGGGATGGAGCAATTAATATAAAGAGGGCATTATGTCTTGTATCTTACAATATTAATGTTCAGTCACATGGAAACTGAATTTTTTCTTCGACTGTGTTGTATTTCAACTTATTTTGTCCACCTTAGAGAGCTAAACCAAGTTGAATAAGAGAAGTTTTTACTTTAGTTTAATGGGAAATTGTCTAACAACCCCACATAGTTTATTTTGCATGTGGTGAAAGTGAAGTCCAGAGAGAGGAAGTGCCTGTAGAAGATCAAAGTGTGACTTAGTAACAGTGGAGCTGCAGTGACGATCCCCTTCTTCTGTCCCTTCTTTGTGCCACACCAACATTTCCCAAGGTGTAATCTTCAGAGCAGTTTAGAGAGTTCCATTCTTTTTTTTTTTTTTTTTTGTAGAGACAGAGTTTCACTTTATCGTCCTCGGTAGAGTGCCGTGACCTCACACAGCTCACAGCAACCTCCAACTCCTGGGTTTAAGCGATTCTCTTGCCTCAGCCTCCCGAGTAGCTGGGACAACAGGCGCCCGCCACAACGCCCGGCTATTTTTTGGTTGCAGTTTGGCCGGGGCCGGGTTTAAACCCACCACCCTCAGTATATGGGGCCGGCGCCTTACCGACTGAGCCACAGGTGCAGCCCTAGAGAGTTCCATTCTAAAGAGAGCCACTCACAGCAAAAAAAAAAAAAGTCACCAGTGATGAATTCATTTGCTTCTATAACAAACTTTTCCCAATAAAGTGATAATTTTGTCCTCATTTTAGCTGTTGTAGAATTGTAATGGGATTAGATGTATAATTTAACAGATTAAGAAAAAGTCCAATCGTTTTACAATCATCTGAAATTACTTGGAGAAATACAACTCAGAGTATATTTCAAATATTTCATACAAAAAGACTGTACAAAAATCATGGACTTTATTATACATTTAAAAAATCTTCTAACAACAATTTCCTGAAGTCTTGTCAGCAAGACTTACTTTGACAAAATGAAAAAATAAGTTCCCCCCACATGTATACCATGATCACATAAAACTGAGTTCTTCAAATTCAATTCTAAAACAAAATGTTGCATGATTTTTAATTGTACATTGTATGATTAATAGTATCGGTGAAATAAGAATTAACCAATTCACTTACATTACAAAATCACCAAATATACAAAGCAATTTTGGACATTAGTTATAACTTAATCCCCAGTTCTCATATTAACTGAAGTAAATTACTTAATGAGTGCAGCCACAAGAGATTGGTTTAAAACTATAATATGGTTCCAGTTTCAAAACTTTATGCATTATTAATTAATGTAGAACAAAATTTCATGGATGAATAAACCAAACTTGCTAAAAATAAAATTAACAGCTTGCTTACTACAATTAGTGTGTTTATTTAAAATACATTCTGAATTCTAGGAAGTTGTTGTCAAAACAAATATTAATATTTTCATTTTATTAGGTGGCAGAAGGTTTTACAATATAGTAGCTCTTAGGGTCTTTCAGCATGTACATGTATATTAAGATTCAGATTTAATTTTATTTATTGATTTATTTATTTGGAGACAGTCTCACTTTGTCAACCTTCGTAAAGTGCTGTGGCGTCAAAGCTCACAGCAACCTCAAACTCCTGGGCTTAAGTGATTCTCTTGCCTCAGCCTCCCAAGTAGCTGGGACTACAGGTACCCACCACAATGCCTGGCTATTTTTTAGAGATGGGATCTTGCCCTTGCTCAGGCTGGTTTCGAACCCATGAGCTCAGGCAATCCACCAGCCTCGGCCTCCCAGAGTGCTAGGGTTATAGGTGTGAACACCATGCCCGACCCAAGATTCAGATTTTTAATACTGGTCAATTTTAAATACTAGTGGAGCCTAGATACAACTCAAAATTAAGCCAGATGCCTTTAATACATAAGATTTTATGGTACCTAGGATGCACATCTATTGTCCTTTTCCCAAGCATAAGGAAAACACATGTACCACCCCTACACTGTGGAGCCTGAAGACTCTTTGGAAATGAAACACAAAGTAATCATTGTAGATGTGGCAAAAACTAGCCTAGCTTTGGGGACTCTGTTCAAGGTAACAGTTTCAGTCTCTGACTAGCAAGTTTTCAAAAGTTTTTAAGGGAAAAATAATGGTTTTCCTAATGAAATGACTGACTTCATTACCATAGTTATAAAAGTACTATTCAATAGGTAGCAGAATTTATAGCAGAATTAAGTAAGCTTATTTCTTCTTTTTTAAAAACGCTTTTTGTTAATTTCTAAAAACCGTTAAGTGTAAATCTGAATTTGAGAAAAGATATCCCCAAATCTAACCCAATCACCACTGAAACATCCCAGAGCTAGAAGAAATTTCAAAGGAGGATAACAGTTAAGATCAGCTATAACATCAGGCAGAAAGCCATGGGCAGGTTTAATAACAGAAAAACCTTATTAAAGTTGATAATTAAATATCTACAGCAATGGAATAATTCATATAGTACAACAGCAATAGAACAGAAGTTGAATCACCTAAAATTGTTAAAAATCCACTCATGACTTCTATTTGGCGTTGGAATGCATTTTGATCTGACCTATAGACATGAGTGTGTTATTTTAGAAATTCCTGTGGAAACATGACTTAAAAGAACTACAGGTCTGTCCAGCATCCCTAAGTCTGCTAGTACCCTTAGCTTTAAGCCTAAACTTTGACCCAGAGTGCTAATGAAGGGCAGCACTTCCACTTCACTACCAGGCAAAGCACCAGTTAAAATGCCTCCTAATGATAACCACCTTCCTTATAGGGCAACAGATTTTATCTGAACTAAGTGAGGTGACAACTTGTATACACAAAAGACTTAGTGGAACAGAAAGCTTACTAATCTCAAAAAGGTCTTAAAAGCAGGACCTCCCATGACTAACTAGTGCTGAACAAAAGAAATTCCAACTTCAACAAAAGGAAGGCTTTTGTGAAAGCATTCCCTTTGGTAAGCACAAAATAAAGTAATCCATAAATTTATACTTTTTTTACTATATATTTTGGTAACATAAGGCATCAAAGAGTATTAAGTAATCATTATCTCCATTTGGCACATGGATTAAAAAGAATATCATGATCCTATATATAATTATCTATCCCATTCCTACAGAAAACAATGTACATACACAGTGTGAAACAGACGAATTATGTTTTGAGAACTAAAACAGAGCCACTTCTAATTCAGAACTAAGAAGAAAAAACCGTATGTCAAAGTTTCTCTTGTGAAATTAGTCTTAGTGGCTAACCTCTTGAAGATTTATAAATGTATGACTATGTAAAATACTTTACTAAATATATTTAACTTGTATATATGTATACTTTTTCATGTGAAACACATGAATGTAATTTCTATAAGCAATGTTAAAAATGCAATAAAAAAAGATATCAATCAAAATTTGACACACGAGATACAGCAGTATTATTTTAACCTTGGCACCAAGCTAAAATCCTTTCTTGGCTAATTTCTCCTGTACTGTACCAGGCATTCAGTTTCTTTTTAATCTTTCATGGAATTGGACCTGTTATTCATTTGAAGAGTTAAAAGTACTTAGAATAATTAGTGCAAATGACTCTATTCTCATACATTAGTTATTTGACTGCGAATATAAAGTGGTGATCCAGTACTTTATCAAAACATGGAATTATGAAAATACTAGGAATATCTGTCTGAAATTTAAAAGATTACATTTGCTAAACTAAACTCTGAGAATTTTTACTTTAAGCATGAAACATAACTGTTATAGAATTTCTTTTGAAATGTCACTTGATTTTCAATAAAAACTATTTCACATAATGCAGAAAATACAATGTGTCATCCTGTAACAATATCCTTACACATCAATCCTAATCTAAAATGTATTCGAACAACAAAAATCTCTTAATAAATTCAAAATCTTATTTTTAACCCTTACTGCTCTGCAGCAATAATTGAAGTCCCAACCTGAGAACTAAGAGTGTGATAATAAAATGCCAAAGCTGTTTCAATTTTGAACTGAAGACACTTAAGCTTCTTGCCTACTATCATCAGGTGTAATACATCAGAGAAATGAGAGCAAGCTAAGAAAGTGCCCTGAAATCAACAGTACCACCTGCCACAATTTGAAACCTTAAGTGTAAAATCGGTTCTGATTATTTTTATAAAAGTTCTATTGCACATTTAATATTGTTAAAATATCTGCAAACCTGTAGAATTCTCTGTATAAGGGGTTTTAAACTTAGTCAGCTGAATACTTCCTCACTGCCAGCAAAACATTCAATAAAAGAGAGAGACCATATCCATGAACATCTGAGCCTGAAGAAGAAATAATTTCCTATGATCACAGCCAATTACAATGCAAGATAAAAAGGTCACAGTTTGAAGAAAAAAATGCTTTAGCAAATAAATTCCTCAACAATCTACTGTGGAGATGAGCAGGTTTCCTTTAGACATACAGAGTTTAATGTTAATGTATAGTATGTTATGTTTAAGGGGGAAAAAAAACCAATGCAAACCTAAGTCATCGAGTTCAATCTTATTCTTTAAATGAAGCTAAAACAAGAAAATATAAAGCTTAGTCTCCTCCTTGATACTTCAACATAGTTGTTATCTTGTGCCATTTCACCACAGAAATTGTCACATTCCATGGGGGTTCGGGGGGATATCAATCGAAAAGCAAAGGTAAGTTTATGCTTCTGATTCTCTCTTCTTTCCTTCTTCTCCCAAATCACTCTCTTCTGACTGGCTACTGCTAAGGACAACAAACTGCCCCTCACTACTAGCTTGGTTTGGTCTACTGGAAGCAGCTATCAACCGGCTTTGTTCTTCCAAGTCCTAGGGGAAAAGACAAAAAGAAATTAAGTTAATTGTAAGCAGGCAAATGGAAAACTATGCAGTTAAAATACATACTTGAGAACCACTTCAAACCTTCTGCACAAATACATATTCATAATTTTGACAACTTGATGAAAACAAAGGCCACACTCAATCAATGTGACGCCAAAGTGAACTTTGGTGCCATTCCAGAAATCCTATAAAAGCCAATATTCAAACTAAAATCTCTGAAGTGTTTTTCTCATTTTCTATTTTTCTGGCTAACAACCAAATTCAGGCCATCATCATCTCTCACTGTATAATACAGCAAAAGCCTCATAAGGGATCACCACACTCCCCCTCCACTCCACCTTTCAGGACTCTGTCCCACCTGTCCAGTTCATCTTGCTAAACCAGCCGTCACCTTCCCTCAGTCTACTCTAGCCTCACTTCAGGGTCATCTTTGCCACTTCTCTCTTCTTTGTCCACCTATGCAATCCATTGCCAATTATTACTGAGCTGTTCTCAGTAAGATCCCACAGTTGTCTTCTCTTTTAATTTCCTACTGGCAATGCCACAACCTTTACTGGACTCTTAATAATCTCTTCATGGATCATCCACCTATCGAATGCATTCTCTAGGTTTTGCTCTGAAATTCATCTAGCAGAAAATTATCCTATTGGATGGTAATGATTTGACACTTCTGCAACATTAATATATGTATTTTTATTATCACATGTGAGTATATAATTTACATTCTATTTAAATAAAATTACATAATGTATTATAGAGGGTGTTCATAAAGTTCATGTACAATTTACTATATTAAAATTTTAAATTGCACAGGAACTTTATGTCCAGCCTGTATATAATACTGGGGAAAAAAAAATGTTTTTCTTCTAGAGGGCAAAATGGCTTAGCAATGGCAGTTAAATGTGCATAACCTCTCAAAAGAACAACTGTTCCAGAGACAGCCCTCACTGGTATATAAAAGTTCTGGTATGTTTGCTAAACAGTAACTCTCATATGACATGTCAATATAACTATAATGTTAACATCCTATCAGAAAACAGATGTAACCCTTTTCTGCTATGCTATGAATTATCTGGTTATGGAGTGGCTGAACAAGGAGAAATAGCCCTTCACTTGGAAATTCAAATCTGAAAATCACAGTGCTGAATTAAGTCTTCACAAACACCATATAAAGAGAAGACCCAGACATTAAGACTGCATACCTTTTCAATCTGTTTTTGTTTACTAAGTTCTTTCTGTTGCTTCTCTTTTACTCTCTCTATTTCTTTTTGTTTTTCTGACGCCCTACGATCCTAAAGAACAGATAAATAAAACTAATGAATTAAATATGAAATAACTTTAAAATTTAGACATTTAAATTTAGACATTAATACCTCTTTTGTTAATCTTTTCAATTTTTTTTCAATCTTTTTGGCATTTATGTATGAGAAAGCATACCAACAGTTTATATTCTATGGTAAACATTTATCCAAATTCTAAATGCTATATCAGCCATAGCATCCACTATTAACCTTGCTTAGCAAAATCATTTTATCTACTTGCCCATATGAAAGATCTTATATTATTACCCTACTTTAGTTAACGTTCTTAGAAAATCAAACATCTCAGATTCTTACCAGTTCCTCATGCAAAGCTATCTGTTTTGCCAATCCGACAGAATCACAAATCTAAAATGACAAAAAGCATGTTCTCAGGTGTTCTCACATCAAAGCAAAAAATTTTAAGTATTCAAAAATTTCACAACTAGTCAAAATAAGTTGCTTCAAACAAAAGCCGATTTAAGAATGCTCCAGCCCCCAAATCAAGCCTTTATATGTTTTCTTCAGAGTCTGTGAGCTCTCCTGGTTCTCACCCTCTTCGTGTACCCTACTTCTGGTTATCTCAGATTCATTACTGATACAGTAAGTCAGCAGTTGCTGATGCTGCTCTATGTTGAAAATATCTGAAAATGGATGATTGTGAGACTATATTCCATTCCCACAATAAGTTAATGAGGTTAAAAGATTGTACCAGCTATCAGTGGCCAGGAAGGTATGGGTCTGTAAAATCAGAATAGCCACCCCAGGAGCCTGGCTCTCTTCAGAGCAACATGCTTTGGTCAAGCAGTTCATTAGAACTAGGCAAAATTTGGGAGTCTTTCCTAGAAATCTCAATAAGAATTATGTAAGAATGTACGTGTATAATGTAATTAATAGTAATTTTATTTAATTAGTAAGAATTTAAGTTAAAAAAAGAATTTATTAAGTCATAGTAAGAATCACTTATGTATTTCATTAACAGAAACATCTTGAAAAGCCATGTACCTTTTCCCCTTCATTGTTTGACTCAAATATATAGCAGACTGATGACAGATTACTTTCATTTCTCCCTCCTGATGTCCGAAGAACAAATCCAAAAAGGCGTTTATTCTCCTGGTGTGTAGCATATAGAACTACACAGGGTAATGGAAACTGCCTCAAAAAACAACAGAAGCAAACATGAGAACTTTCAAACCATAACAGCAGCACTTATATATGACAAAGTCACATGCTAGATTCTAAAACTGTCATAAATATTAAAGCCAATTTTTTTAACAAACTAGTAATCTAAGAATAAACAATGTCATATTTGTTTACCAAGCAGAACAAGAGGGTATTAAATACTGAATTTGTTTAGTAGTCAGTATTAGTCAGTAACACATTTTAAAAAATCAAAGTCAATAACAAAATGCTCTTTTTAATAAATGACTAGAAACACACACAGCTATTTCAAAATAGATAACTTTAAAATACTCTCAATCGTGTTCACCTTTTAATTCCTATTATTGATTTCTTTGGTGTATATGATATATGCTTCCTGAGGGCTAAACACTAAATACCATGCAAAACTGTGTTAAGTTACATGGAATGTTCAATTATAATGATGGCTATAGATTTAACTATAATATTCTAAAGACCAATGATAGCTGATACTACCATACCTACAGGATCAGGATTATTATCATTGTAAAATGTGTATATGCACAAAGCTTAAATCATGTAGAACTCACCGTTAGCCTTGTAACTTGTGTCTGTGGATCAATTAATCTACAATAATTAGAAAACAAATTTTAATTAAACTAAAATTATGTAAATGTTTTTAAATGTTTTTTTAGGGAGAGGTTAATACTTACTTTAAACAGTCACAAGTGACTAATAAATGTGATTCTGTCATACGAAAGATGTTATGGATGGCCCGGGCTGCTAAGATTTGGCGCATTGTTTCATAAACAACATCTGGATGGTCATCTGATTTCACCTCCATAGAACCAAGGAACCGGACAATAAATAACTGATGAAGAATAGAATCTATAACAGAAAAACAAAAAAAAAGAAAACAAACAAAAAAAATAGAATCTATAAAATAAGGTATATTACGCATTTTTAAATCCCACATTTATTTTCCAGAAGATAAAATACACTACTTCCTTTTAGATTTTCTACTGAAAAAATTCAACTTAAAGGAGGTATTTAGAAATAACTCCTAACTACAATGTTCAAATTATAGGAAAATTAAGGTCTCAAATTCAAATAGCAAAAGGTAGTACTTCAACAATTGGCGGTTACGGGTAAAAAGAATTCCTTGCGCTATTCTTATTGCTTTTCTATAAGTTTGAAATTATGTTAAATAGATCATAGGAAAAAGAAAAAAAAAAGTTATGCACCAGTACAAGAAGTTAAACATCACCTGTTAGGAAAAGCTTAAAAGGTATCTTATACATTGAGAATCTTAAGGAGTCAAAAGTATGTTCTATAATTCTCTATAACTCTGCGAATAACATCTTAAATCAGATTAAGTTCCGTTGTTTCAAGCATACTATGAAAGAAAATTTTGAAAATAATACTAAAACTGAGCATAGTATCAGAGCAAATGTAAATGGCAAATTCTTCACACAGTTTACTACTGAAAAGTAGTTCTATGGCTCAGCGCCTATAGCTCAGTGGCTAGGACACCAGCCACATACACCGGAGATGGCAGGTTCAAATGCAACCCAGGCCTACCGAACAACAACAACTACTACCAAAAAATAGTTCAGCATTGTGGCAGGCACCTGTAGTCTCAGCTACTTGGGAAGCTGAGGTAAGAGAATCGCTTAAGCCCAAGAGTTTGAGGTTGCTGTGAGCTGTGATGCTATAGCATTGTACAGAGGGTGAAATAGATTCTGTTTCAAAAAAAAAGATAAGTAGTTCTAAAATACTGCAAATCTGTTTTACCTTCAGTTTCAGATTTTGTACTTCCTCCAGATTCTCCAAATGGATTTGTACGCCTGAAAAGTTGAGAAAAAAATATGAACAAAGGGTCAGTTACATCATGGAAGAAGTCTAATCACTGAAGCCAAGAGTCACAAAACTTTATATATACATTTTAGAAAGAAAAGCTCTAAAATGATCCATCCTGATAAGGAACATTACTGATAACCAAATTACTATGATGGTTTGTTTCTGCCTTCAGGTACTGAGTTAATAGGCTGCACCCAATGCTTCTACATTTTAGAAGTTTAGCCAACATCATAATAAACCATGTTGCAAAAGTTCTTGAATCCTCATAAGCTAGCACAGAGGAACATTGATTTAGCTCCAATCTTAGCTGGTTGAGACAAATGCCAGGGATCTCCTGATTGTAAAAACCTCCTTTTAAGTTCTCTAAGTACAGGTTGCTACTATGATGATTTGAACATTTTCTGGTTTTAAACCTGTATTTCTTAAGGTATAAGTAAGAATACAAGAAAAAAAGCAAACTGGAGACTGACACCACCTCCATCCTTAGTGTACATGGCTTGTGGCACACTCAGAGTATAGAAAAAAAGTACAATTCAAAGTAGGTTTCAGGCTCAGCATCTGTAGCTCAGTGGCGAGGGTGCCAGCCATGTACACAGGAGCTGGTGGGTTCAAAACCAGCCAAAACAACAATGACAACTACAACCAAAAAATAGCCAGGTGTTGTGGTGGGCACCTGTAGTCCCAGCTACTCGGGAGGCTGAGGCAAGAGAATCACTTAAGCCCAAGAGTTGGAGGTTGCTGTGAGCTGTGATGCCACTGCATTCTACCAAGGGTGACACAGTGAGACTCTGTCTCAAAAACAACAAACAAACAAAATCAAAGAAGGTTTCAGAAGAAAACAGAGGTAAGAGGTTCAAAAATAACACAGGCATTAAGATAACAGGAAATTGATCTCTTTTATATGTCTGACCTATTATATCAAACACTAAGTATATTTATGTAAATATAATAAAATGTAAATTACTTTTCCTGGGTCACAACCATGTATATCCCAAATTAACATATTATCAATTTACTAGATGTCCAACCTATTTAATAAATGATTTGCTTTAAGTCACGTTTCCTTCATCTACAGCCAAGGAAAAATTTTAACTGCTTTGACAAGAATATTCCTTACTATATAAATAAAAGTTGAATATTTTTATTTTTATTCAGTGATAATATTTTAGTTAAGTTCCTGAAGATTTCTTATTCTGGTATAATGTATAATATTTTCTAATAAACTTACAGCTTATATTATTATAAACTTATGTTTTATTTTAAATTAAGTTTAAAATATCGTAAGACAGAATTATCAACTTTGTACTGTCATTTTAAAAGCAAATATCCAAGAAATAGACATAATAAGAAATTCAGAATTAAATATTTTTGAAACTAAATTATCCTAACTCCTTTAATTGAGGCAAAGACTTACAGAAAAATCTGCATGATTGTTCCCTATTAAAGTTATGTTAGGTAATTAAACAAAGAAAGTATAACATAGTTGATGCACTTGATAAGTAAGAGATGACTCTCAAATATAGAAACGAAATCAAAAACTTTACAGACCAAGGAACAATGTCCTTGTGATGCCACCACCCACCTGCCTCCCTGGCCAGAGGCTTTTGCCTGGCCAGGCTGATCTTCACACACAGGAGAAATTATGTCAAACTGTATTGGGGTGTCTGGAGCAACAAGAGAATCTAAAGAGAGGGCAGCCAAATTTGTGGATTCAGATCCTAAGGATCCTGAACTGCTGGTTCGAGCCGTTGGTGGCCGAGATTGTCTTAAAAACAAAGGAAAACAAGAAGGCGTTGCATTTAGTTTTTTCTTTTGGAAATCAAAATACTTAACAAACCATGAAAAAAGAAAACAATATTATAAGTCAATGAAAAGTATAAAAAAATTTCAATGAAAACACTATCCCAAATCATAGTTACTTATTTAACAATAGACTTCTTTCTTTCCAATTATTAAACTCAAAAAGATAAATCACTTCAATCTCTAGATTTAGTTGGAAATGCTAGGGAAATCTGAAATAATTCTTTAGTACCCTTAGTGGTAAATTTACCATTTTGAAAATATATTTTCTCTATTGTTCAAGGAACTATTTGGTATTAATATAAGCAGTACTGCTAAAATCAGAGTGCTCACCAACACTTTAAATAGCCTGTATGATTCTTTAAATAGCTCCCAGTGCGGTAACTCACCCTGCTGGCCGCAGGCTCTCATGCCTCTGCTGGAAAGATGGGGAAGGAGTGACAGCTTCTAGAGCTGACTGATTTACTCGTGCAGCAGTTTCCTATTTTGATTATTTTTTTTAAAAAAGGACTAATATTAGTAAAGTAAGAAAACCAAAAGTTTTAATATAACTCTGAATTGTTAGAATGCTTTTGAGTTACACTTAAAATTCAAATTAGAGCTACTACAGTAGTTTCACATTCTCTTCTCTTAATGTTCAGGAATATAATTTAACTTCACAACATTATAAACTTAAGTTTCCTCTTGCTTCCTTTAGAAAAACATCTGATTAATTTCTACTAATATTATAAACTTAAGTTTCCTCTTGCTTCCTGTAGAAAAACATCTGATTAATTTCTACTAATATACATAATTATTCTATGGCTTTTTTCTTTAAATTTTTTAAAGAAAACAATGTTTTTACTTTACAATTTTTACTAGCTATTTTGATTAAGGTTTGTATTGCTAGAGCTCAGCACAGTGCCTGGCGCAGCAGACATTTGTTGAATAAAGAATTTTAGGAGAAGGAAATATTTACAGTATGAAAGTTAGTATAACTATGCTGGTAAAGTTTTCATAATTTTCGAGAATATATTTATGTTCGGAAATATCTACATATTTAATAATTTAAAAAGTTATCATGGATATTTGCAGACCAAAGTTTAAAAGTAAGAAAGCTTTCCGTTAGAAATATTTTAGACTTATTATTTATTTAAAACATTGGCTAATAAAAATGTCATTTAAATTAAGAGATCTGTTTTAACAATGTACATATAGTTAATACTGCTCCCTCTATTCACCTGAAAATCATTAAGATGATAAATTTA
Source organism: Nycticebus coucang (assembly GCF_027406575.1). Taxonomy (NCBI): domain Eukaryota; kingdom Metazoa; phylum Chordata; class Mammalia; order Primates; family Lorisidae; genus Nycticebus; species Nycticebus coucang. Next base: position 51,993,750 of record NC_069787.1, read on the forward strand.
TTTTTATCATAATTTTTAAAATGGCCTTTAAATTAGAAAAAATAATCACAAAACAGAAATGCAAAGCTGTATTGGTAAGTTAGCAAAAATACCAATATGATGTCACAAATTGACCAAAATTTCTATTTTAATTAATACAGATAAAATAATTCTGGATAACCTAAAAAATACTAACCAAAAAATGAAAGCTCTTATAACTGGCAGGAAAGGACTCTAAATATGAACTATTCAAATCCAAACATTGTATCCCCTATATATTTCCTAGGCAATAAAATAAATAATTCAATTTGCATTTTAATTTTATTTTTTGTTGCTTTTAAGTAACCTTACAAAAAGAAAAAGCTAGACTGGCAAGACCAAAATCCTTCTCTACAGTTTGTACTGATTTTCTAAGATTAAACTCATCATTCATTATAATAATATACCTACAGTTATAAATGTTCATATAGAATTATAACAACTCATCATTATAAAACTAACAAATTACTAATATTTTGGAGGTCCTGAGATTTTGTTTCTTTGGTTTAAAACTTCCTTCTAGGCACTGAAATTATTTTTCTCACAGGTTCCTCAAAGCCATTAAGATAAAAGCAGAACAGCTCTGCTTTTCCAAATTATTCTTCTCTTTCCTTGGGCTTAAAACTTGAATATCATCTTTTCCCTATTCATCTCTTTCATCCTTCACATTAATCAGTTGCTAACTAGTCTAATTGTCTTATTCACCATTATATCAACAGAAGTTTTGAGATTTAGAAGGGTGGAACCTGCCAAAGAAATTAACCCTCCCCGCTTCAGCTGAAATCATCAGCCCCTGCCCAGCCCTGGACGGTACCTGGATTCATAGCACAGAGAGGTCCACTAAGACTGCCAGAAGTCAGACAGCCCTTGTTGTAGGGCCAAGTCTTTTTCCAACTGCAGTGTGGGCCCACATGATTCCTTCCAGTATTCTCTGGACTTCTAGGTATTCCCTGAATGTTTGGACTGTGTCTATGGCTATATGGACACTGCAGGGTTCATCTGTTTTGATATACTAGCTCTCAAAATATCATTTGCAAAAGTGGGAGTTCAAGCTTCATCAGCCCAGGCATACTGAATCATAATATGCATTTTTATAAGATTCCCCAGGTAATCTATATATACATTTCAGTTTTATTATTCTCTATCAAGAACTTTTCACTCTAATTACATTACTCATTTCATAAATATACCATTTATGCACTTGTGCTTTTGTTTTTATTTTCTTATCTACGATGTCTCTTCTTTTCCTCAAAACTAAGACAAATCCTACCCAGCTCAGGTTTCCACTATCTCCACAGAGCTTCCTCTAAAGCTGATCTTAATATTCTCAAAACTTAAGCCACTACCATATGCTTTCAATTACATCCTGTTGTATCTGAAATGTTAATGTTTTAGTTTTACTTCTCCATACGGGTTGGCTCCTGTAAAGCACAGGCCATGGTTTATTTTTCTTCTGTATTTCCTTTCTCCACATGCTCAACAGAGTTAAACAGTTAATACCTAGTAAGTATTTGTTGATTAACTGATTTCAGTACCTTTTGAAATAATTTATTGTTCTAAGAACATCACTCATTACATACATGGCACATAAAGCTACCTATTCAAGGTCAAATTAAAAAATTACAGAACTTGAGATATTATGACAATTAATAAAACCATAAATTATTCAATTTTGCTTAGATCTAGATAATAAAATTAAAATATTACCTCTGGATTTTCACTTAAGTATATTTGTTTAGATATGTTATTTATTGTACAGATCCACTGCAAGAGAATAGAAAAATATAATTAACTTTTTCTACAAAGTTTCTCTTCTAAAGGTTAATGATGTTCAATATTCAATTGAAACAGAATTTTCATCAGAAGTAACACATAATCTTCCTTGTAAGGCATACAGTAGTTTTATTAATTATTAAACATAAGCATATATATGACAACATTCAGCAGATTTACCAGGCACAGTGGCTCATGCCTTTAATCCTAGCACTCTGGAGGCCAAAGCAAATGGATCACTTGAACTCAGGAGTTCAAGACAAGCCTGAGCAAGAGCAAGACCCCATCTCTACTAAAAATAGAAAAAAAAAAAAAACTAGCTGGGCATTGTGGTGGGCACTATAATCCCAATTACTTGGGAGGCTAAAACAAGAAGGATCGCTTGAATCCAGTGAGGTTGCTATGAGCTATGATGCCACAGCACTTCTACCCAGGGCAACAGAGTGAGGGTTGCCCAGGTTGCCCAGACTCTATCTTAAAAAAACAGATAAGTAAATAAAAATCCCAAATTTATTTCACACAAGGAAATAAAAAATACAGCAATCATATTAAACTACAATTTAATAGTATATATTTATCTTCTTATATCACTATGCCCCACCTCCATAATTTTCAGCAAATAAAAGACAGTCTGGACTTCGGTACTGTAATTAATACCAATGCAAAAAAAATTAAGAGATAAACATATTCCTGGTGAATATATTTTACATACTTCCCTTCTTTCAAGTTTATGAATAATTAGCATAGAAAACAATCTCTTCTGCGTATCTACTTTATTCTCAAGAATTCCAGCAACTAATGAACTTCACTAAACTAAACAAATATTTTGTTTGGTAAACATGCAGAGAACAGAGACATTTGTCTGTGTTCCTTAAAGACAAAAATCAAGTTTTAATATTATCTCTTTTCCAGAAGAAGTAATAAAGGTAGACGTCTACAGAATTTCCAACTTTGTCTCTTACCAACACAATTATAATACCAGATATACAGCCTCAAAATCAAGCTAAGGTATATTTTCATGGAAGAACATCTCTCAAGACAAAGTTTTTTAAGCATCAGTTCTTGCTAGTTCCTTACCTTCCATATTTGGTGTATTAGTAGTAAAAATGGAGCCAAAAATAAAAGACTCGTGAGAAAGAACAGAGACTCCCAAATTTTTGCTTTTCTGTCTTTCATGTCCCCAAAGTTTTAAGCTTTAGCTGCTTCCTGGCCTGCCACATCTGCTGTCACTATGTTCTAACTGCAGTGAACAGTGTCTCAAAGGGTTGGTGAGAGAGGGAATAAATTAAACTATTGCCTCATGATACTAACAGCCTGCCAAATGGCAACAGTCACAAGGTCATTTCTGAATTTGAGCTTTTAAGATAGCAGAGAGATGATCACTAAAATAAAATTCTGTGAGAAACTTAAGAATATCACTTCAGGACAATAGACTTTTACAAAAAAAGAAAGATTATTAATTAACTAGGATTTTCCAAAATTTCTATAATGAATACGAGTTTTGTCATCAGAAAAGTATTTTTAAATGTCACTGAAGAAGTTAACTAGATAAAACTTTACCTCCTCATGGTCTTTTTTACTCTCTGCTTGCAAAATTGAAGATCTGGAAAAAAAGAGAGGTTTGAGTCACAATTCTCTTTAAAAGTACTTTCAGCACGATCTGAGAGAACTTATTATCTTTAATGCCATAGGTATATATAAATCCAATCAGTATTAAAAAACAAAAACAAAAAACACAGCCAACAGTATCTTAGGAAAAGGAGACCACCAGAGGCATCAGGACCTAACAACTCCGGCTATCTATGCCAAACGTACCAAAGGAAACAGGTACCAGTCCTTGAAGATGGACTACAACAAAGGTACATTTCAACAACTAAGGCAATGGCATTTCAACTTTCTGTACTTATATATTTCAAATATTAAATCATTTATTCTAATAGAAAAAACTAACTTTGCTTTCTATTATTTCTCCTTAAATAGGGTTAAATAATTTCAGTATATTAATCACTAATATATTTAGCTTTCCTATAGATGTTAATATTTTAAAAGGTTGAGAAAAAATAATTTTGACTAATTTTGCATCACACCTGGAATATAAAATGGGAAATCATGTTAAGCATTAGAAAAAAACTGAAAATACAAAAATGTAAGTATTTGTAGTAACATATTAACAATTTGGTACTTTTGATAAATCTGACATCCAGTGTGATAATTGAAACACAGTATTGACATTCATTATGTATCACATAAAAGGAATGTGAAATAAAGCCATCTTAGCACTTTGGGAGACCAAGGTAGAAAGATCACATGAGGCCAGGAATTTGGGACAAGCCTGGACAAAATGGAGACAAGTCTACACACAAAATTTTTTTTTTTAATTAGGTGGTTATCTGGGGGCCAGATCACACCTGTAATCCTAGCACTCTGGGAGGCCAAGGCAGGTGGGTTGCATGAGCTCACAGTTCGAGACCAACCTGAGCCAGAGTAAGACCTCATATCTAAAAAAATAGCTGGGCATTATGGCAGGTGCCTATAGTCCCAGCTGCTTGGGAGGCTGAGGCAAGAGAATCACTTGAGCGCAAGAGTTTGAGATTGCTGTGAGCTATGACACCATGGAACTCTACCGAGAGTGACCAAGTGAAACTCTGTCTCAATTAAAAAAAAAAAAAAAATTCAAAGGTCAAAAACAATATTTTAATTAAGTATAGTGAAAAAACTGCAGATAGCCTAAACATCTATCATTAGGAAAATGCTTTAGTTATAATGTATGTCCCTTAAATAGACTATCATGTAGCCACTATGAAATGTTTTCAATAAGTGAGTACCAATCAAAATTATATATATAATATTTCTTTAACTATTTGAAAAATGTACTTAAGATAAAAACTAGAAGGCAACAGATCAAAAAGTTAATTGTTGCAGGCCAAGTGCGGTGGCTCACACCTATAATCCTAGCACTTTGGGAGGCCAAGGCAGGTGGATTGCATGAGCTCAGGAGTTTGAGACCAGCCTGAACAAGAGTGAAACTCCATCTCTACTAAAAATAGAAAAACTAGCCGGGCATGGTGGGGCATACTTGTAGTCCCAGCTACTTGGGAGGCTGAGGCAAGAAGATCACTTGAACCCAGGAGTTTGAGGTTGCTGTGAGCTACGATGACACCAAGGCACTCTACCTGACTCAGTCTCAAAAGAAAAAGTTAATTGTTACTTCTGGTTAATCAGATTATAGATTTTTTTCACACTCCTTTTTGTATTTTTCTACGCTTTTTGAAAATTTGTTCTGAATGTTACTCTAAAGATTCTGGTTTTTTGTTTTTTTTGAGACAGAGTCTTACTTTGTCACCCTTAGTAGAGTGCTGGGGCATCACAGCCCACAGCAACCTCAAAGTCTTGGGCTTAAGTGATTCTCTTGCCTCAACCTCCCAAGAAGCTGGGACTACAGGCGCCTGACACAACGGCCGGCTATTTTTTTGTTGTTGTTGCAGTTGTCATTATTGTTTTAGCTGGCCCGGGCCGGGTTCTAACTTGCCACCCTCAGTGTATGTGGCCGGCGCCCTACCTACTGAGCTACGGGCACCACCCTAAACATTCTTATTTAATGCAAAAGTAATAGAAATGTTTTTAAATGGCATTCTAAACATTAATAAAAAAAAAGTATGGGGCGGCGCCTGTGGCTCAGTCGGTAAGGCGCGGGCCCCATATACCAAGGGTAGCGGGTTCAAACCCGGCCCCGGCTGAACTGCAAACCAAAAAATAGCTGGGCGTTGTGGCGGGCGCCTGTAGTCCCAGTTACTCGGGAGGCTGAGGCAAGAGAATCGCTTAAGCCCAGGAGTTGGAGGTTGCTGTGAGCTGTGTGATGCCATGGCACTCTACCGAGGGCGATAAAGTAAGACTCTGTCTCTACAAAAAAAAAGTATGATCAGAAATATTTGACTAACATTTAAAACTAACAAACTAAGACTAATGTTAGCCCTTGCTGTATGTTAGGCACATTACATATTTTAGATTTATATTCCTCATAATAGAAATTTACAAAGGATTATAACCCCCTCACCTACATTTTAACACAGTACGTAATGGATCCAGAATGTGAACTTTCTGATCCCAGTGATGAGACTCTTTCCAGTAATTTCTATTATCTTTCCTATTCTATGCAAGATTTTCAGTCCTACTCTCTTAACATGAAATCACAGATCTTTATCATTTGACCTTACTTTGACAACCTCAAAATATTAAGAAATCATTTAACCAAATCAGAAACAAAATTTCAACACATTTCTACAAGATTAAGAAGCATATTATCTTTATATGTAAGTCTAAAATGTCAACATTTCTGAACAAAAAAGAATTATCCTACAGTTCAGGAGTTTAAAATATGACAGATATTAATAGTAGAAAAAATACTAACTTTTTTCCATCAAAAGAGGTGATCTGAAAACAGTATCGCCTGTCTTCACAATCCACAGCCATCACTGAACAGTTGTCTATGTCCATGGCCAGGCCTCCTGCTACATCTCCACGGGCCTGACTCATCAAGTTTCCGCCCTGCGTGAAGTAAAACTGTCTATCCCAGGTAGATGACACCAAGCCTGTTTTACTAAACAAAAAAAGCACATTCACTTCTTAATTACAACATACCTGAAATCTTCTTGTCATCAGGCAGAGATAAAGAATGTTACAAAGAAACAGCTTGCAAAAGAAAGCAGTGCCAAGAAAATGGAAGTATGTTTTTCAGTCTCTAAAATAAATTCAGAGTTTATAGTTCAACTTTCAAGACATAAATTCAAAACAAAAATAATTTATTTTGGCTCAGCAGCCATAGCACAGTGGTTACAGCACCAGCCACATACGTTGAGGGTGGCGAGTTCGAACCCAGCCCAGGCCAGCTAAAAAGGCCGCCACAAAAAAAAAAAAAAAAAAAAAAAAAAATAGCCGGGCGTTGTGGTAGGCGCCTATAGTTCCAGTTACTTGGGAGGCTGAGGCAAGAGAATCGCTACGCCCAAAAATTGGAGGTTGCTGTGAGCTGTGAGGCCACAGCACTCTACCCAGGGCGACACAGTGAGACTCTGTCTCAAAAAAAAAAAAAAAAATTATTTTATTCCTAGGGTTAACCTTCTTCATCCTATCATCAGGTAAAAACTAAAATTTGACTGAATACTATAATTACCTGTATTTTAAGGTATGATAAATGATATTTAATAGCATTCATATGTTATGATAGATTTATTTAAACTCAAATTGGTTTTACTTCTTTTATAATTCTAAATTACTCAATAAATACCTAGGTAGAATTTTACTTCTGAAAAGTATACATGTACCTTACCTGTCAAAAAGTTCACATAAATATTAACACCACTAAACAGGTTCAACCTTTAGTAAAATTAAAACAATCTCACAGACAATATCAATTATATTATATTATATTTATTTGGCATTGCCTTACATGATATACAATATATGAAAATAACAATGGTCTTCTTACTTTCTAGCATTCAGGTATCCAGCCTTTCGGGTTAGATTTCGATTAACAGGAAATTTGGTGGTGTCTGGGTCAGGCATATACAAAGGGTCACTGGCCACTTCCAGATCCTCTATTGTCTGCTGCATCGTCTCTACATCACTGTCCATCTCCCTGCGAACACTGACAGAGAACAGATTATGTGCTGCCAATGGCAACCAACCAAGAACGCCTTACCAATCACATTTACCTATATTATTTGTTTTGTATATATTTTCTCAAACAAAGACACAGTGGCATGGGTGGTTAAAGTAACATAAATACATTTCGGTTTTTTTGAGACAGAGTCTCACTATGTCACCCTGGGTAGAGTACCATGGCATCACAGCTCACAGCAACCTCCAATTCTTGGGCTTAATCAATTCTCTTACCTCAGCCTCCCAAGCAGCTAGGACCACAGGTGCCTGCCACAACACCTGGCTATTTTTTGTTGCAGTTGTCATTGTTGGTTAGCTGTGGGGGTCGGGCTCAAACCCGCCAACTTCAGTGTATGTGGCTGGTGCCGTAACCACTGTGCTAAGGCACCGAGCCCACAAATACATTTTTTTTTTTATTGAGACAGAACCTCAAGCTGTCGCCCTGGGTAGAGTGCTGTGGCATCACAGCTCACAGCAACCTCCAACTCCTGGGCTTAAGGGATTCTCTTGCCTCTGCCTCCCAAGTAGCTGGGACTACAGGCACCCACCACAATGCCCAGCTAGTTTTTGTTTGGTTGCAGCCATCGTTGTTGTTTGGCGGGCCCAGGCTGGATTCGAACCCACCAGCTCAGGTGTATGTGGCTGGCGCCTTAGCCACTTGAGCCCCAGGCACCAAGCCCACAAATACATTTTGAAACAGCTTTACATTTTATTTGAAACTTAAGATATTTTGGAAACAATACTAAATTCAAAAACTAATAATAGCAGTTGGGTCCAGTAGTTCACACCTATAACCCCGAAACTTTAGGAGTCTAAGGTGAAAGGATTGCTTGATGTCAGGAGTTTGAGATTCTATTTCTATAAAAAAGTAGAAAATGTAGCTGGGTGTAGTGGCATTCACCTCTATAGCTACTCAGAAGATTGAGACAGGAGAAATCACTTGACCCAGGAGTTTGAGGCTAGAGTAAACTATGATCGCACCACTGAACTCTAGCCCAGGCAACAGACCAATTCTGTATCAAAATCAGAAAACAAAAGCAGAAAACTAATAAAGCCACAGTGAATGCCTGACTTTAGAGGAATTTTCAAACTGCTCTGTCCTATGCCTTTAAAACAACGATCATTTTTGTCTCTCTCCATGCCTCAGCCTGGCCACATCACTATTCAGCCTTTTGAACCTGAAGAGAACTGCTTTCTCTCGCTAAGCTGTCATGGCTTGGAAGCAAGATTTTGTAATCTTCCATCTAGCCCTTACAATTTAGAGTCTAAATATAATTATCGGCTTAGCACCTGTAGCTCAAGTAGCTAAGTCATCAGCCACATACACCAGAGATGGTGGGTTCAAATCCAGCCGGGGCCTGCCAAAACAACAAGGATAACTACAACCAAAAAATAGCTAGGCGTTGTGGTGGGCGCCTGTAGTCCCAACTACTTGAGAGGCAGAGGCAAGAGAATTGCTTAAGCCCAGGAGTTTTTGAGGTTGCTATGAGCTGTGATGCCACAGCACTCTACCCAAGGCAACAGCTTGAGGCTCTGTCTCAAAACAATAAAAATAAATAAATAAATAAATATAATTATCACTTATGAATAATTACTATCTTGTATCTGTTATTTTCAGACACAAGACTAAGTTTATTTTTGGGGGGAATGGGACACAGTCTCGTATTCTGTCACGCTGGTGGTGAATGCCATGGCATCATAGCTCGCAGCAACCTCAAACTCTTGGGCTCAAGCAATCCTCTTGCCTCAGACTCCTAAGGAGCTAGGATTAACAGGCACTCACCATAACACTTGTCTATTTTTAGAGATAGGGTGGTCTCGCTCTTGCTCAGGCTGGTCTTGAACTCCTGAGCTCAAGCAATCCACCTGCCTCAGCTACCCAGAGTGCTAGGATTATAGGCAAACCTAAGTTTAGAATCAGTAAAATTACAACCAGAACTGACAATGTTATGAAATTCAGAGTTCCCATTCTATGGAAAAAATAATGAAAAAAAACAAGAATCAATCATGGCAGATATTAAATATTAAATTATGACATTTAGCTGTTAACTTGGCATTTATATCCTCTCATTTTCAGTTTTATGGATAAAATACTTACTTCTGTACACTTGTTCCAATATTTGCTAAAAATTCTTCCAGTTGTTTACTGAGATTTTCAGAACCCATCTTAAAGAAACTTATCTGGGTAGGGGAGAAGTAGGGGATTGAACAGTACAAACACACATTAAAAACATACTTAATCATATAAATGATATCCAAGATACATGGTTAAGTAAAAAAAAACAAACAAATTATTTCCATTCATGTAAAAATAAGTTGTAGTTTGTGACTTCTATGGGTCATGAAGCTACTGAGGAAGTTAGACTTAAATTCCATTGAATATCCTTTTATATTTTTTGAATTTAACAAGTAATATATATGTATGATTAGTAATTTTATTTATTTATTTATTTGAGGCAGAGCTTCAAGCTATAGCCCTGGGTAGAATGCCGTGGCATCACAGCTCACAGCAACCTCCAACTCCTGGGCTTAAGCTATTCTCTTTGAGCCTCACCCTCCCAAGTAGCTGGGACTACAGGCGCCCACCATACCACCCAGATAGTTTTGGGTTGTAGTTGTCATTGTTTGGCAGGCCCAGGCCAGATTTGAACCTGCCAGCTCTGGTGTATGTGGCTGGTGCCTTAGCCACTTGAGCTACAGGTGCCACATGATTAATAATTTAAATTGGAAAATAAATTTTAAAGCATTTCAAATAAATTATACAAATAAACTATTACACGTTTACTATAAAGATAAGTAAATTTTATATCTGAAGTATAAGTACTTTTTTACCTAAGGGAATACTCAAATTTCTTTAAACTCTTAGATTTTTAAAAGCCTAATATCTTTTGGATGTTACCCAAAACTTAATTTTCTAGCCTCCTTCCTGATGTACACTTGTTTGGGCATTTTGCGGTTCATCTACTATTTTTAACTCAGGAAGTGTGCAAGGAACATGAGGAAAATTCAAATTATTCATTCTTTTTTTTTTTATATTCATTCTCTTTTAAATCTATTATGAAGCAAGAGTGAGTAAAAGTTCCAGCAAGATGTGTAACTCTGAAATTCATTTAGCTTCCTGTTCCTTATCTCCAACTTTGGTGAACAAGGTGTATACAAGTGGTTTCATATTTGAACTCTTTGAAATCTTGAAATATTTGAAAATATTTGAAATCTTTATTTATAAGAAAAATAACTTCCATAAACTCATGTTCTAATGACATTTTAAAAATTACTTTTAAAACACAAACACGGTTAAAGACATTGACAAAAGTTTGTAATAGCCTTGCATTTAATGTAAATATCAAGATTTTAGAACAGTTACAATCCACAAAACAGTACAGTACCTGAGCTTGCATGTACCCAAGTAGAGGTTCTAACAATGCTATTTTCTTCTTGTACTGAAGAGTATTTAGTGCACAAAAATAATGCATCATGGTCTGGTGTTGTTTCTTTCTGGAAGTGTACACATCTTCTGTTACTTCATATTTCACCTTTGAACAAAAATATTAAAAATGTTGTTATTTACTTAATTTTGTATATCTTTGGTAGAGAGTAGAGAAATGTCTACTCAAGGAAAATGGTGTATCATGAGCAATTGAGCTTAACTTTCCTGTTTTTTGGTCTATTAGAAAACTTCAACATACTGGTCAACTATATCACTTGTACAATGTACATTAAACACAGAATTTTACACATAATTAAAAATGATACAATAACTACACTGAGCATGGCAGGGAAAGCCTACCACATGGAGAAAAGGCAGACAACTGTTACTAGCTTGCCCTGTAGTCTTTGACCTTAATCAAGTCACAGCATACCTTTCCTCTCCTGTTCTCTTCCTACCACTAGTGCTTCCTGTCTTGTACTTGCTTGTCTCCCTTTATTCATACTTAAAATATGTGTGACCCCTGGAGTTCTTTTATTCAATCATCAAACATTTATTGAGTACCTATTATGCAATATGCCTTAGGCTATTCTATCTTCTTGCTTTCCTTAGAATTCTTCACCAAGTACTAAGAACACTCTAATACACCAATGACTCAATGACCATAATTTTTTTTGTACTGTGTAATTCCTTTATTTTCTTAGTGCTTTACCAACACTAAAACCATAAAGAATACAATTCCAAGTACTTTACTTTTTAAGTTTAGGGAGATTACAGTCTACAGGCTCATTTATTTATATTAAACAAGATTAACCTCATTCGAAACTTCCTACAGTTTTTAAATTCACATAAAAATAGAAATTGCAATTAAACAAAAATTTCAGGATCTTAGCTTTTAAATTCTTAGATTATAACTTTTTCTGCAAGGTATAATTACCTGCTCCATAATTACCAATGGTTGTAGTTCAATTTAACTACATAAATTATAAACCTTTTTTACCTTTAAAGAAAATGTTAAATGAAAATTATAATTTCTTATCAAAAGTTTAGGGATTTCCAAATTTCAAATATTTGCTTCCCCTTCCCCCGCTTTTCAGTCAGATGCTTCAAATAAACTAACTACATCTCACCTGCAACATTCAATAATAGCAATAACTGGGGACACAGTCAAAATTTTATACATCAAATGACCACAAATTTTTATCTCCTGCCCTTCACTTGCCCAATTGCCAGAGGAAACGTATCTCCAGCTGGGTTCTTCATTTATATGTTCATGTGCTAGAAATGAACAAAACCGAAGACAATTTCTTCCCCACAAAACCTCCCTTTCTACTTTGTTTCTTAGCACTCTTAATGACTCTAGGATTCACACAGTCACCAAACAAATTTAGCACTCATTTTTAATTCCTCCTCCTACCATGAGTCTTGTCAATTCTATTTATGAAGTATCTCCCAAAAGTATTGTTCCTCTCCACTTCCAATTAATAGCCTTAGCTGAGACCTTTAGTATGTTTTTGCAAACTATGCCAATACCTTTTCATTGGATTACCTTTAGTCTTGTCCCCTTCACAATGCACTAGTATTTTTGTCCTATAACACAACTTCATTGTGTTATTCGCCTACTTAGAATTCTTTGGTAGCTGCCCTCTCCTTCTAACATAAATTTCAAGGTCATTACTATAGTATTCTGACCCCTACTTCCTTCTTGTCCTTTCTGCCATAGCTCCTGAACACATTCTATGCTTCAGACATACTGATGGATTATCTTCCATCATCATCATTATAATTATTACTAGAATTTATTGAAAACTTGCTATATGCCAGATACTCTACATACATTCCCTCATTTCATCCTCCCAACTATTGAGCTGTGGTAGGTCAAAGAACAGGCCTGGAATTAAGTAACTAGTGCAGCTCAGGCAAATAAGTGGCAGAGCTAGAGCCAGTGTTCTCAACATTTACCTTCTCCCAACCCTACTATGTGCCTCCAGCACAGGCTGCTTTTCTCTCAGGAACACCCTCTCTCCAATCCCAAACCAGTGTACCTTCAATATAAATATGACCTCCTGAAAGTGTGATCTTTTCCAGTTCACCAGAGCTAACCGCTGCCCTCTTTGTGCTCTCTCTGCATTTTATTATAGCCTCTATTATTGCACTTAACTACTAATTGAGGTTTGGTTTTTGGCTTTTTTAAGACAGAGTCTCACTCTGTTGCCCAGGCTAGAGTGCCATGGCGTCAGCCTAGTTCACATCAATCTCAAACTCCTGGGCTCAAACAATCCTCCTGCCTTAGCCTCTTAAGTAGCTGGGACTAGAGGCATGCAGCACTACGCCCAGCCAGTTTTCTTCTTTTTCTTTTTTCTTTTGCAGGGTACTGCTTTTGTTCAGGCTGCTTTTTTTTGAGACAGAGTTTCACTGTGTTGCCCTCGGTAGAGTTCTGTGGTGTCACAGCTCACAGCAACCTCAAACTCTTGGCTTAAGCAATTCTCTTGCCTTAGCCTCCTAGTACCTGGGACTACAGGGGCCCACCACAATGCCCGGCTAATTTTTGGTTGCAGTTGTCACTGTTGTTTAGTAGGCCCGGGCTGGGCTCGAACCCCCCACCCTCAGTGTATGTGGCTGGCACCCTACTCACTGAGCTACCGGCACCTCTTAAACTCTGGAGCTCCAGGGATCCTCCCAACTTTGGCCTCCAAGAGTGCTATGATTACATGCTTGAGCCACAGCACCCAGCCTAATAAGAGAGTTAATCTATGCCTTCCCTTCAGCCTTGCGCTCCTACACCTAGGCCAGCTGTGTATCTTCACACAGGAAGCCTTCAACAAATGTGGAGTATCCACTCCTTGAGAGCAGAGTGAAACCTATTCACATTGTTCCTATAAGGTACTTAACATACTGATTGATAAATAATATGTCCCTATACATTTTTTAAATAAAATGAAATGGGTAAAAGAATGTTTTTTAAAAATACTTGCCACAGCCAGAGGCAATATAAAATGTACCAAATTTTATATCTAGGGCCTTTAACTACTTCTCTAAGGCCAAATGTAGACTAATGTAGATCCAAAAATGTATACGTTTTACCAATACTTGCATCAGGTAATCTGTGAACTGAAATTAGAAATACAAAACAGAGGCGAGGCGCAGTGGCTCACGCCTGTAATCCCAGCACTCTGGGAGGCCTAGGTGGGTGGATTGCCTGAGCTCAACAGTTTGAGACAAGCCTGATCCAGAGAGAGATCTCATCTCTAAAAATAGCCGGGCATTGTGGTAGGCACCTGTAGTCCCAACTACCTGGGAAGCTGAGGCAAGAGAATCATTGAGCCCAAGAGTTTGAGGTTGCTATAATCTGTGACGCCACAGCACTCTACCAAGGGCGACAAAGTGAGACTCTGTCTCAAAAACAAAATGAAAAGCAGATTATTTTATTGAATTTTGTGTGTGAAACATCCCCTTTTATTGTCACAGTAGTCCTACCCAATTGTGGATTCCCATAAGCAGTCACCGTGTCTCTACTACAAGCTGCAGCCAAAGCTACAGACACCAACATGCAGGCACAAAGCTCACCCCACTCACAAGCATCTAGTTACGGCCTACAGGGGAAGCCTTTGGATTAGGCCCCGGAGGGACATGATCTCAAAGAATATGCAGGTGAACTGGTTAATATTCTGTTCTTTGATGTTTACTTGCACGCATTTCTCCTCAACTACAGTATATTTCTATATTTCACTCCTTGAAGAAATATAAAATGATATATATGTTTGCTGTAAATGAGGATGGCCTCATAACAGAATTTCATTCAATTATACGTGCAACAATGCAATTTTTTGACTACTATATCTCAAAACATTTTTGAACACAAACACATGTTCAAACAAAACAAATGCAATGCCATCAAAACACAAAGCAAGAGACAGTAAAAGTACTGAGCATCAATTACATTTTTTAAATAGTTATGTTTACTTATGGCATCAGAGCTTGGCAGAAGAAAAATATTTTGTTTAAATAGATTAATGAGTTTAAGAAAGGTTTTGAACAGCTACAAGGAAAGAATAAGAGCAATACAGCAAAACATACAAAATAACTGCTGACTATTTTTAAACAGGAAAAACTAGACCCCTTAAAGAAAAAGCTGTTAATTATACTACTGAGGACTTAACTATGTATCACACCTTATCATTTTCTCTTTTTTTTGACAATCGGCTATATCTGTTAATTGCAGCATCATGATCTAGAAAACAGAAAGGAATGTTAACAATACAACACTACTTTGCAAAACTTATAAATGCTTTAAATCAGTGGTTCTCAACCTTCCTAATGCTGTGACCCTTTAATACAGTTCCTCAAGTTGTACTGACTCCCAATTATAAAATTATTTGCGTTGCTACTTCATAATTATAATTTTGCTACTGTTATGAATCGTAATGTAAATATCTGATATGTAGGAGACCCCGAAAGGGGTTGTGACCCACATGTTGGGAACCACTGCTTTAAACGGTCTTCACATGTGCATATTTCTGCAAATACACTAAAGCAAGATAAGAATTCCCTACCAACTACATGATTGTGACACTTAAATTTTCTCTACAGCCAGATTTCTCCTAATTATGTATCTACCTACTAAATTTGTTTTTAAAAAATTGGTTTAAAAAATTTAAGAAAACTTTACCCCACTAAAAGTTTTTAAAAGTATTTTTTAGTAAAAAATAGTAAATGCAGCTAGGCGTGCTGGTGTGTACATACAGTTCCACCTATTCAAGAGGCTGAGAAAGGAGGACAGGAGGCTTGAGCTCAGGAATTCAAGATTGTAGTGAGCTATGATTGCACTTGTGAATAGCCTCTGCACCCTAGGCTGGGCAACACAATGAGAGCCCGTCCCTTTAAAAAATAAAAATAAAAAAAGCAAATGCTCATTAAAGAAAAACTGAAAAATAAGGAAGATAAAATATTACACCATCTCCCTAGGCAACATGAAGAGGGTAAGCTACAAGACTGAATTGCTTTCCTTTAAAATTCTTGTAGTCTCAACAGTGTAATTTAAATAGCAATGTGATTTAAATAATGTTCACATATATTTAATCAGGTTCGGATTTTTCAGTTGTTACAAAGAATTTGGCAATGGATAGATGCTGAAAAATACAACATTATAAAAAAAAAAGTACAAAGTATTCAGAGCTTACCATTACTCGCAATCTGAAATACTTCCTTTAATGTTAGTATTTCTGAAAAAGTTCAAGAATAATTTAAGTTTAGCATATTTATGAAATACATTTGTTTAGAAAATAACTGCCAGTTAAGCTATAATTAAAATTCTAAATGTTTCATCCTCCAACATTCAAGCTGTAAAATTACTCTATATTTCAACTAGTCTATGGAAGATTTATTGTCATCAACAAGAGTTATACCACTAGAAGATCTACTTACTACAAATTAAGAATATGACACAAAAACAAATTTTAAAACCCAATGTAAATGCTAAGATATGCAATATTCTGATTTCATGCCAGAATTTAACTTATTAATTCATTTTCTATATATAGCTTTAAAAAGCTCAAATGCTGAGAAGTAAAAATTTTATTACGATTATGCCTTTTACACTGTGAGAAAAGAGATCTTGTTTCTTGACCTTAGAAATGACCATTCCTGAAGATCATAACCACAGTTATTAACTCCATCTCTAAAGTATATTTGTCTTTAACCCATACATTACTTCCATGTTTTTATTCTGTCTACATATTTTGGAAATAAGTCTGTATGACTGAAATCATAAGTTATGAAAAAGCAGAGCCAATGCTATAAAATTCTCATTGTATATCACCTAGCAATCCCAAGTGGATAGGAAAAACCCTCAAAACTACTAAGTTGCAAGTTATTAGATGGGGCTACCTCTTGCCACGCTAGCCCGTATGCGTACACATGCCTCTATACCCTGTACCATTATCCTAATTCAGGCATTGGTCATACCTCACTGGACTCTCACAACTTCCTAATCCATTCTCCTTGACACTAAATACACTCTATTCCATACTCCAAAAACAGATTATGTCTTTCTACTCCTTAAAGACTCCCATTAGCTTGTAAACTCAAGTCTAACCTCTTTGACATGATTTAGTCCCTTCTAACCAATTTCTAGATTCATCTCCTGCCTTACTCTAAAACATTCAGCATTACAGCCACACTGAATTTCTTCTTATTCTCAAGATAAGCTATGTATTTCCATAACCCATACTTTTGTGCACTTTAGCACCTATAACAGAACAATGACTCTCTTTTCATAGCAAATTCCCCATCATTGTTCAATGCTCACGTCACATCCTTGGTGAAGCCTTTCTGACTTCTTCCTAAAAGCCCCCACAACACTTTACTCATTCCCTAATTATAAGAGACTTAGTGTCATAATTATGTGTTTACCCGTCTCCTTCTCTAGGATTTCTCCAGGGAAAGGACATTTTTTCCATATCAATATTTCTTAGTATCTAGTTCGACACCTAGCAGGAGCCCCTATAAATGTCTGGTAGCTGATTAAAATAGCACAGGTTGTGGTCAGAATAGAATAATAAGAATTTGATAGCCACTGATCTTCTGACAGAAGATGAAAGTAAATATAATGTTGATTTCAATACCTTTCACATCTCTTTCTTTAAACTGGGTAATGGGGAACATCATGGCATCAGCAAGTTGAGTTGAAAGTACTGCATGACAAGAGCTAAGCTAGAAAAAGAAAGACCAAAAAGGCCAAATAACTATACAGAGACAGTTAGCCAGTGTTAAGTACATTTAAACAAAATCTAATTTTAAAGTTTTGATAAATTTTATATAAGAAAATACTAAAAACTGTGATACAGTACAAAATATTATATGATCAAAATTTTCCATTTAAAACTTTTTTATTTTTAATAATTAATTAATTTTTTTTTTTTTTTTTGCAGTTTTTGGCCGAGGCTGGGTTTGAACCCACCACCTCTGGTATATGGGGCTGGTGCTATACTCCTTGAGCCACAGGCGCCGCCCCTATTTAAAATTCTTAAAAGAAAACATACAATAACCTTGGATTTAGCAATGATTTCTTAGATATGACATCAAAAGTACACAGGGTGGTGCCTGTGGCTCAACGGAGTAGGGCTACGGCCCCATATGCTGGAGGTGGTGAGTTCAAGCCCAGCCCCGACCAAAAACTGCAAAAAAAAAAAAGTACAAGAAACAAAAGTAAATATAAATTGGACATCATCAAAATATTGTGCATCAAATGATACTATTAAGAAAATAAAAAGGGCTGGGTACAATGGCTCACCCCTGTAATCCTAGCACTCTGGGAGGCCAAGGTGGGAGGACTACTTGAGCTCAGGAATTCAAGACCAGCCTGAGTAAGAACAAGATCCCATCTCTACTGAAAAAAAGAAAAATTAGCCAAGCATTATGGCAAGTGCCTGTATCCAAGCTACTTAGGAGGCTGATGCCAGAGGATCACATAAGACTAAGAGTTTGAGGTTGCTGTGAGCTGTAATGAGGCCACAACACTCTATCCAGGGTGACAGAGTAAGACTTTGTCCCCTCTCAAAAAAAAGAAAAGAAAAAAGAATAGTTTGGTGGTTCTTCATCAAAAAGTTAAACACAAAATTACCACGCAGTGACCCAGCAACTTCATTCCTGGGTATTTACTCAAAAACACTTGAAACTAGTGCTCGCTTCGGCAGCACATATACTAAAACTGGAACGATACAGAGAAGATTAGCATGGCCCCTGCGCAAGGATGACACGCAAATGCGTGAAGCGTTCCATATTTTGATGGGGGGGGGAACACTTGAAACTAGTGTTCGAAAAAACAAATGCATATGAATGCTAAAAGCATCATAATTCAAATTAGCCAAAAGATGGAAACAAACCAAATGTCTACCGCAGATGAATGAATAAACAAAATGTGGTATAACCATACAATGAAATTTTATTTAGCAAAAAAAGAATGAAGTACTGATGTATATTACAACATGGATGAACCATGAATACATTATGCTAGTGAAAGAGAACAGCCATAAATGTCCACAAATCATGAGAATTTATTTATATGAAATATCCAAAACAGGCAAATCCATAGAGACATAAAGCAGATTAGTGGTTGCCAGGGGCTGAGGGGAGCAGGGAGGTAGAAATGACTGTTTAGTGGGTACAAGGTTTCCTTTGGGATGATGAAAATTCTGGAAATAGATAGTAATGATCACTATATAACACTGTGAATGTACTAAGTGTCATGATTGGCAAATTTTATGTTATATGTATTTTACCACAATTTTTGAAAAAAGTTGTATTTCCTGTAAGTATTCTTTACCTTGATTTCCTGTGATAACATTTTGCTATAATGATTGAAGTAGTTCCAAAAATTACTTTCTCCAGTTAAGAGTACCAAAATAAACAGAACTATCTAATGGTTCATGTGAAAAGAAGTTTGGCTCAGCACCCGTGCTCAGCGGTTAGGGCGCTGGCCACATACGCCCAGGCTGACAGGTTCGAACCCGGCCCCCGGGCCTGCCAAACAACAATGACAACTACTATAAAAAAACAGCTGGGTGTTGTGGTGGGCGCCTGTAGTCCCAGCTACTTGGGAGGCTGAGGCAAGAGAATCGTTTAAGCCCAAGAGTTTAAAGTTGCTGTGAGCTGTGATGCCATGGCATTCTACCAAGGGCGACATAGTGAGACTCTGTCTCAAAAAAAAAAAAAAGAAGTTTCACTGCAAGTATAACAAACAGTTATGGATTCTCCATACATCTCTCACTACTTTTCTTTTTCCTACACCTACACCTTTCAGGTCTTTTTAAAAATGATTTGTTGTGACAAATGGTTTGAGAAATTAGGGTTGATTTTTGGCTGTTTAGGACAGCAGGATTAATAAAGATTAAACAGTAAAATATTGTTTGGTGGCAAAAATGAAACCACAAAGAATCTAGCTGTATCTCACAACTTAACTCTTTAACTTCCTGCCAACATTAAATAACACAATGTTAAGATTGGGTCAGGTGCAGTGGCATATGCCTCTAATCCCAGCACTTTTGAAGGCTGAGGCTGCAGGACTGATCGGGGACCAGGAGTTTGAGACCAGCCTGGACAACATAACAAGACCTCATCTCTATAAAAATAAATAAATAAATAAATAAATAGCAGGGCATGGTGGCTCACACCCCACACCTATAGTCCTAGGTACTTGAGAGCTAAGGTAGGAGGTTTGCTTGAGCCCAGGAGTTTGAAGTTACAATGAACTATGATCATGACACTGCATACCAGTCTGAGCAATAGAGGGAGACCCTGTCTCTAAAAAATTAGAAGATAAAATAATAGAAAAGATTGAATGGTACAGAGACTAGGAGTAGAGAAACCATGTTTATATATTTATTTCTAGAAAACAATTTGCTTTCACCAAATAAAGTATTGTTTTTGTGAACCAGCCATTAGTACATAAAAAGAAGGCCCTTCTTTAGGAATTTTGTAATGGAGTTTTACTCATAAAATAATCAAATTTACCAATAAAACCTATGCAACTTGAGTAATTTATTTAAAAGAATACTTATTTGAGCAAAATAAAATAAACACTTACTTCATCTATAACTTTCGAAAACTGTTGTAATGTAGAGCTCATAACTTCATCGTCACCCCCAAGTGGGAAACGCTGGAAAGTGAGAAACAGAGATGAAGTAGCAATTCAGTGCCAGGGTCTTCTGTGAATGACAAGGTAAGCTGTACTTTCAAATAACCTCAGAAAACTTCAAAAATTGTGAATACGCCCAAAAAGGTCATTTTAACAAAACAGCATAATTTGTATAATTAATAAAGATTAATTACAATGTCTGCCAAGTAAACAACTAACATGGCATATTGGAATCCACGCTGTACTGGAAGTGCAAAGATTTGGTGTTTAGATCCAATTAGTCCAATAACCAACAGTGTAACTTTGAGCCAGCCCCAACTTTCTTCATTTGTAAAGAGAAGAGAGGTAAACTAGATAGCACCTCTATTTAATATTAAGTCACTAACATTATCTCAACATAAGTGCCGAACTCAAAAAAACTTAAGGATTCTTGATGAGGATATATATCACTGCATACTTTAGATCAGGAGTCCTCAAACTTTTTAAACAGGGGGCCAGTTCATTGTCCCTCAGACCATTGGAGGGCCAGACTATAGTTTAAAAAAAAAAAAAACTATGAACAAACTCCTATGCATACTGCACATATCTTATTTTGAAGTAAAAAAACAAAACGGGAACAAATACAATCACCACTGCCTCATGTGGCCTGCAGGCCGCAGTTTGAGGACACCTATTTTAGATTATGCTTTTTTTTTTTTTATTGTTGGGGATTCATTGAGGGTACAATAAGCCAGGTTACACTGATTGCAATTGTTAGGTAAAGTCCCTCTTGCAATCATGTCTTGGCCCCACCCACCTCCCTCCTTCCCTCTTTCTGTTTCCCCCCCATAACCATAATTGTCATTAATTGTCCTCATATCAAAATTGAGTAAATAGGATTCATGCTTCTCCATTCTTGTGATGCTTTACTAAGAATAATATCTTCCACGTCCATCCAGGTTAATACGAAGGATGTAAAGTCTCCATTTTTTTTAATGGCTGAATAGTATTCCATGGTATACATATACCACAGCTTGTTAATCCATGCTTTTAAAGCTTCAATATACCTTACCTGTTTTTCATATTCTTTCAAAAGTTTTGAAGTCAGGTGTGTTGCTGCACTTAATTCATTCTATGGAAAAAGAATAGCATACAAATTGGCACAATATTACTGATTAAGAAAAATATTTGGGCAGCGCCTGTGGCTCAGTGAGTAGGGCGCCGGCCCCATATACCAAGGGTGGTGGGTTCAAACCCAGCCCCAGCCAAACTACAACAACAACAACATCAAAAAAAAACAAAAAGCCAGGCATTGTGGCAGGCACCTGTAGTCCCAGCTACTCGGGAGCCTGAGATAAGAGAATTGCCTAAGCCCAAGAGCTGGAGGTTGCTGTGAGCTGTGACGCCACAGCACTCTACCGAGGGTGATAAAGTGAGACTCTGTCTCTACAAAAAAAAAAAGAAAAATATTTTAGTTGAAAATACCTAGGCCACTTTTATTTAATATCACTTAATGTAAATACTGTATAACGTGTTTTTTAAAACTCTTATTAAATTGCTGGAAAGGAAACTATCATTAAAGAACTTTAAAAGGAAATTCAAGCCATGAAATAGACACTGTAAAAGAATTCAGCAGTATTCCAGGTATGTGCTTATTTGGGGGTTAATAAAACCTTAAGCACTAAACTAAATATTTTAAAAGCTAGAAGTAAACTGTTGTAACCTTAGCAAAATCTTTAGAACCTACATTGATGACTGGTTATGCCTCTCTAGATCCCAATACTAGACATGATGACCATTTAATATAATAACAAAAAACTAAAATGTGATTGAACTAGTCATATAACACAGCAACAGAACCATATGAAAGACAATTTTTTTAATTCTAACTTTTTTTTTCAGTGATGAATGACAAAAAAAACTTTTTTTTTTTTTTTTGAGACAGAGTCTCAAGCTATCGCCCTGGGTAGAGTGCCGTGCCGTCACAGCTCACAGCAACCTCAAACTCGGGCTCAAGTGATTCTCTTGCCTCATCCTCCCAAGTAGCTGGGACTACACGCACCTGCCACAATGCCCGGCTATTGTTGTTGCAGTTGTCGTTGTTTTAGCTGGCCCAGGCCAGGTTTGAACCTACCAGCCTCGGTGTATTTTACATATTAATCAACTATCTCTGGTCAAAAATCAAAGCCTGAAAGAACTATTCCAAGGAACAAAATCAACTAGCATAACATTTTCAAGCATATAATTAAAATGTGAACCCAGAAACGAGAGAAAATGAGAAGGAAAACAAAATCAAACTTGTACAGTTAATTAATCCCAAAGAAAGTATTATCATAGAACCCAGGTTGCTGTTAAAGCTTGTAATTAAGTCACCCAAACATAACCTCAAATTTTATGCCTGGTCAACAAGAAAAGCTAGTCATACCCTTCTTAAATTCATCACCTTGTATTCCAGAGCTACATCTAATTTTTATTACCCTCTTCTAACTACATAAAGGCAGACTATTCAAATCCTCTACTCAAGAAGGGGACGTGTTCAAAAATATTAAAAGCATGATTAGAAATACTAAGTGATAATATGGGGTCCTCAGTCAAATCTTAGGCAAAGATCACTGTCAGTGAGTTTCAGTAAGAAAGCCCTTACTGTGTTTGAGGGGAAAGGGCAGAAGCTTTGATCTTCCATCACTTCTGTAATGCTACAAACTGTACAGTAATAATTGAAATGTAAACTCTGTAATACAAAATACTTAACACTCATTCATCTATTTGACAAATATCTAGATTACTATGAGCCCAGGTCAGGACTAAGCATCAGTAAACAAGAGAGACGCTATCTGTCCTCATAGAAGTTAAAGATTCATTTTTAAATAATAGTACTGAGTTAGCTCATAGCTTTTTACCTGTGCATCATAAATTCGATGCATAGCTTGATACAATTGGTTCATATAGTTGGAAATAGCTGTTGCATCTTCTTCAAATACACCAAGTAAAGACCTTGTCTGTGTAAAATAAAAGCAATAAGTTTATGTAAATCATTATATAAGATGAAAAACTTTTTTTTCTAAAGAAAGCACAAATTCTGAGTTTCAATCCATTTTCTCTCTTTTGATAGCAATGCCAAGAAGTCAGAGTATTTTGTTCTGTTTCACTTTAATAAAGCACATTTTCCAACTATGTCACACAAACTTTAGAAGGAACAGAGGTATATTTTTATGAATTAAAAATCCTATAATTACACTAACAGCAATCAACAGAAATGTTCAAAGCTAAATTAATAGCATTCCATGCAATATACATTTTAAATGTCTTATCAGGATGACTTAGTATGATTATTTTTCTTCTTCCATGGTCTCTTTTAGTAGTGCCAACCCCCTCCCTGTCCTAATCTAAAATAAAATCAAAGTACCCTCCCCAACATGACCAACTTTTCAGCCTGTTTTTCTAAGTACAGAATTTCAGGTTTTTTCCTCCTTCCTCTTCTTTATACATGTCAATACTGTTTGACTTTTGTTTTGTTTTTACCATGAGCCTGTAAAAATTACCTTCATTTTAAGAGGGAAAAACTTGTCAGTAAGTAAATGTTAAGAATGCTAATAATGATCATCAAAGATATGGAAATTCAGCCCATGAGAAACAAGGTATACTCACCGTTTTATATTCCCAAGGTAGAAGAAGAATTAATACCAACTACCACTGGAGATAACTGCAATTTAAAATCCAAAACATGACTTTGTATTTTTATTCCAGAAATAATTTATGCCTCTGCCTTGGAGTGGTTTTTTTAAAAATCAACTTATTTCCTAGCTTCCTATTTTCAGAAGAGGAGCTAAGTCAATATAGCATAAGGGGGGAGGGGGGGAAGACATAAGATCATTATGCTCATCAACATATGAACTGCTCATTGTAAGTCCTCTGTTTCCCCAGACCTCAGAGGCTTGATTTGACAGAAATTTTTTACTCCACTCCAATTCCCCACATTTACTTTTTTAGAAGTAAAAAATAAAGCCTTAGTAAATCTTATCTGGCTAGTAACATTCTTAAGAAAGATCTGTTTAGGGCTGGGTACATGGCTCAAGCGTATAGTCACAGCACTCTGGGAGGCTGAGGTGGGTAGATGGCCAGAGCTCAGGAGTTCCACACTAGCCTGAGCAACAAGATTCCCATCTCTAAAAATACCCAGGTGTTGTGGCAAGCACCCGTAGTCCCACCTACTCAGGAAGCTGAAGCAAGAAAATCAGTTGAGCCCAACAGACTGAAGTTGCTGTGAGCTATGACGCCACAGCACTGTACCCAGGGTGACAAAGTGAGACTCTGTCTCCAAAAAAAAAAAAAAAAAGGAAGAGCCACTTAATTTTTTCCCCAAAATGGGTGATTCTAATTTAAGGAATTATACAAAACAGTATTAAAACAAGTTCCCTATTTTAAGCTAATGATATTAAGTTCAACACTGTATAACTACTATTTGTGTTTGTTAGCAGCTTACAAAACTATAATCAATATGGTACCATTTCATTGACTCTACAATGGTATCCATTGTAAGATGCATTTTTTTTTTTTTTTTTGAGACAGAGTCTCACTCTGTCACCCTGTGTAGAGTGCCACAGTGTCATCTTAGCTCACAGCAACCTCAAACTCTTGGGCTCAAGTGGTCCTCTTGCTTCAGCTTCCTGAGTGGCTGGGACTACAGCCAAGACACTTGTCTAGTTTTTTCTAATTTTAGTATCAAGGACATAGTACAGCTTTCACATAAACACAAAAAGGAAAATATAAGTAGCACAAATTTAATGTATTTCGAAAATTTCATATTCAAAGTTCAACTCTTATGAATCACTTTTCCACTTGAAAGTCATCAATATCCCTGTTTTCTGACTGGGCGTGATGGCTTCTGCCTGTAATCCTAGCAGTATGGAGGATCCTTTGAGCTCAGAAGGATCTTGAGATCAAGACTGTTCAAGACCAGCCAGAGCAAGAATGACACCCTATCTCTACTAAAAACAGAAAAAAATGTGCCAGGCATTGTAGCAGTACCTGTAGTCCCAGAGGAGGATCACTTGAACCCAGGAGTCTGAGGTTGCTGTGAGCTAGGCTGATGCCCTGGCACTCTAACCTGGGCCACAGAGTGAGACTCTGTGTCAAAAAAGAAAACAAAATCCATGTTTTCTCATACATTATTATTCTCTGTGCTATGAAGAGGTAGTACATATTTCTTAGAGGTGGTCCACTTTTGTCCCTAATCTTTTCTTCTAAGCCATTGACTTATTTAGCAAGTTTCTTTTTTTTTTTGAGACAGAGCCTCAAGCTATCATCCTGGGTAGAGTGCCGTGGCATCACAGCTCACAGCAACCTCCAACGCCTGGGCTCAAGCAATTCTCTTGCCTCCACCTCACAAGTAGCTGGGACTACAGGCACCTGCCACAACGCCCAGCCATTTTTTTTTTTTTTTTTTTTTTGGTTGCAGCCGTCATTGTTGTTTGGTGGGCCCGGGCTGGATTCAAACCCTCTAGCTCAGGTATGTGGCTGGTGTCTTAGCTGCTTGAGCCACAGCACAGGCGCCAAGCCAGCAAGTTTTGACGGTGGTATCTAACATCTTACCAGGTGTCAAAGGAAGGTTTTCAGGCAAACCAGGACTGATAATCCTTTCTAAAATGGTTCTTAAATCAGTATGTTGGCTTAACACCGAAAGGGTGTACTTGGCCCTTATGCCAGGAGAAAAAAACAAGTATGGACACTTACAGGCAATACCAAGTACACCACAACTGCCATCTGGCTGTTAGCAATTGTTAAAATATTATCAAGCCTAAAAGGAATCCCAATCAGAGATGTTAAGACAAAGCGGGGAGGCATGTCTTATACTCTATGAGTATTTCTTTTCTTTTTTTTTTTTTTTTTTTTTTTGAGACAGAGCCTCAAGCTGTTACCCTGGGTAGAGTGCTGTGGCATCACAGCTCACAGCAACCTCAAACTCCTGGGTTCAAGCAATTCTCTTGCCTCCGCCTCCCAAGTAGCTGGGACCACAGGCGCCCGCCACAACGCCTGGCTATTTTTTGGTTATAGTTGTCATTGTTGTTTGGCGGCCGGGGCTGGATTCAAACCCCACAGCTCAGGTGTATGTGGCTGGCACCGAGTCTCTACAAGTATTTCTTATTATGCAAATAAAGGTACCTACATTTGGGGCTGGGGTTTGCCTTCATTGTTCTATCAAAAATTGATCATTGTTGGGCTAGATGGCTCATACCTGTAATCCTAGCACTCTGGGAGGTGGAAGCAGGTGGATTGCTTAAGCTCACAGGTTTGAGACCTGCCTGAGTAAGTGTGAGACCCCATCTCTAAAAATAGTCAGGCGGCAGAGGCTGAAACAAGAGAATGGCTTAAGCCCAAGAGTTTGAGGTTACTGTGAGCTATAACACCACAGCACTCTACTGAGGGAGATAAAGTAAGACTTTGTCTCAAAAAAAAAAAAAAAAAAAGAAAGAAAGATAATCATTAAGATATTTATTTACACATAAAATCAATTATTTTTTAAAGACCATACCTATTCTTAGTAATTAAAAAGTTTAATGTTGATTCTGATTTTCAAGATAATATATAAACACGGACCAAGTATTTAGTGTAGGCTTAAGATTTTTTGCCACAATAGGTATGATCTTTTGCAAAATTGTGTGGTTTGGGCAAGATAATTCTAAAAACGCTTATGTTTGACTAGCTGGACTTGGACGTGCAAATTTCCCCCATTTTAATGCCTAGTTACAGTATATCAAGCTCAAAACAGACAACTGTAATTAAGGATAGTCTTCAATGACTCCCCCAACATTTGTATATAACTGGTGAGCCACTTAGGATCAAATAAAAAAATTATCAGGGAAAAAAAAAAAGTTCTACTTATGGGCGGTGCCTGTGGCTCAAAGGGGTAGGGCACTGGCCCCATATGCCGGAGGTGGTGAGTTCGAACCCAACCACAACCAAATACTGCAAAAAAAAAAAACTTAGGAGTTTTAAACGTTTTCATTTTCTTTGTCATTCTAATTCTTGGATTCTATCCTAGATAAAATAGTCAAACTGAGAAAAATTTATACCCAAAAGCAAAACTTTAGGAATACTCTAGGAGTCCAGCAATGGAGTATTAAGTCAGTTAAAAAAATGTGAAGTCTGGGTCTCAGTGTGTAGGGCACTGGCCCCATATACAGAGGGTGGCAGTTTCAAACCGGCCCCAGCCAAACTACACCAAAAAATAGCTGGGCGTTGTGGTGGGTGCCTGAAGTCCCAGCTACGTGGCAGGCTGAGGCAAGAGAATTGCCTAA
Source organism: Nycticebus coucang (assembly GCF_027406575.1). Taxonomy (NCBI): domain Eukaryota; kingdom Metazoa; phylum Chordata; class Mammalia; order Primates; family Lorisidae; genus Nycticebus; species Nycticebus coucang. Next base: position 52,021,534 of record NC_069787.1, read on the forward strand.
GCCCAGGAGTTGGAAGTTGCTGTGAGCTATGACGCCACAGCTCTCTACTGAGGACAATAAAGTGAGACTCATCTCTAAAAAAAAAAAAAAAGTGCAGTCTGGCTTGGCGCCTGTACTCAGCGGATAGGGCGCCGGCCACACACACCAAGGCTGGTGGGTTTGAACCCGGCCCAGGCCTGCTAAACAACAATAACAACTACAACAACAACAACAAAATAGCTGGGCATTGTGGCAGGCGCCTGTAGTCCCAGCTAATTGTAGGGCTGAGGCAAGAGAATTGCTTAAGCCCAAGAGTTTGAGGTTGCTGTGAGCTGTGATGCCATAGCACTCTACCAAGGGCGACATAATGAGACTCTGTCTCAGAAAAAAAAAAAGAAAAAGAAATGTGCAGTCTTCAAATTTTTTTATTCAAAATGTAAAAATATAGCCGGGCATGGTGGCTCATGACTATAATCCTAGAGCTTTGGGAGGCCAAGGCAGGTGGAGGTGGATTGCCTGAGCTCACGGGTTAGAGACAGACCAGCCTGAGCAAGAGCAAGACCACTGTCTCTAAAAATAGCAGGGCGTTGTGGTGGGCGCTGTAGTCCCAACTACTTGGGAGGCTGAGGCAAGAGAATCACTTGAGCCTAATAGTTTGAGGTTGCTGTGAGCTATGACACCATGGCATTCTACTGACTGTCTAAAAAAAAGGTAAAAATGTAAAGATATTTAAACTATAATGTTAAGTCAAAAGCAGGCCCAGGTGCCATGGTTCATACCTCTAGCCAACTACTTGGGACGCTGAGGTGGGAGAATGGCTTGAGCCCAGGAGTTAGAAGTTGTAGTGAGCTATGATGATGCCACTGGAATTCAGCCTGGGTGACAGAACAAGGCCCTATCTCTTAAAGAAAAAGAAGCAGGGCTCAGCACCCATTGCTCAGTGGTTAGGGCGCCAGCCACATATACCAGGGCTGGCGGGTTCAAACCCAGCCCAGGCCTGCTAAACAACAACTACAAAAAAAAAAAAATAGCCGGATGTTGTGGCAGGCACCTATAGTTTTAGCTACTTGGAAAGATGAGGCAAGAGAATTGCTTAAGCCCAAGAGTTTGAGGTTGTGGTAAGCTATGATGCCATGGCACTCTACCCAGGATGACATAGTGAGACTCTGTCTAAAAAAAAAAGAAGCAGAATATGGTGGGACCACACCTACAGTGCATCTTACAAGGGTACATGTGAAACTTACTAAATGCAGAATTTAAATATCTTAACACAATAACTAAGAAAATGCCATGAAGGCTATGTTAACCAATTTGATGAAAATATTTCAAATTGTATATAAAACCAGCACATTGTACCCCATGACTGCATTACTGTATACTATGATTTAATAAAAAAATAAAAATGGAAAAAAGCAGAATAAAATCGTTATGTACAATGTAATCTCAATTATGTTAAAATATGTCTTTAAAAAAGGACTAAAATAAAAAAAGCAAACTGTTACTAGGGTTTGTTGCTAGGTGCGCGATAGGTATGTGTATTTGTATGTTTCTCTTTTTCTGTACCTTACAGTTATTCTAACCCAGCAACTGTTATTTTGTATAATCAGGATCAAAAATAAAGACATTCACTAGCTACAATAGCTGAGGTTCAGAGAAGTAGAGTAACATGCCCTAAAGCAAAATGCATTAAGTAGCAGCGTGGACTAAAACCCTTGTCTCCTCTATCCCAGATCCAGGCTTTCTATTCTGCCACAGGTTCTGCTTAAGAATTACCTTCAAGTCACTACCCTTCCTAAATCCCAATTGTCCCACGTTCCCCAAATAAACTTTACTGTCTCTAGAAACAGGAAGAATATCAATGTATGTGCATGATGGTGCACACTTGTAATCCCAGCTACTAGGGAAACTGACGGGGACAGAATTGCTTGAGTCCAGGAGTTTGAGGCTACAGTGCACTATCATAGTGTCTGTGATTAGCCACAGCACTCTAGTCAAGAAACACAGCAATACCTCATCTCAGAAAACCAAAAAATTATTATAAAACTGACACTAATATGAGGTATACTTGTCCACAGGTAAAAAAGCAACAACGACAAAAAAAAATCTCACGATTCTCAAGTTGTAAACTAATTCTGTGAAAAGTTCAATAAATTAACCAGATAAGTCAAGAGATTATCTCTGCCTCACAAGTCATGACTAGGGCACTGTGCAACCCATTTGGAATTGTTTATAGACTTTATGGGCCATAAAAAAAAAAAGGCAGGTAAAAGAAGAAAGGTAAGGCAACCTGTTGAGTCTTGTATAATAAAAAAGTAAAATACAAAGTGTACCTAACTAGTATATCCCACAAAGCTTTTGTACATCATCTGAAACAAATATAGCTTAAAACTTTATACTTGAATAATCATTAAGAAAAATGTGAATCAGCTATAGCAGCCAAAATAAACCAAACTGTGGGTTTCTCATTTTGTCAGTATACGCTGATAACAGTACACAACCAGTAGGCAAATGACCTATGAAGATAACTTTCAGGAAGAAAAAGAACAAATCAATAATACAATCAGAGCCCCATTTCATCTTGAAGATTAAGACTGGCATGAAATCCATGGCAGAAGTTCTATCCGGGAACTAGACCCTTCCTTCCTTTCTTCTTTGGGGGTCATATTAAACTGTAAAGATACATAAAATGTGTGCAACTGTATTCTTTTTTTTTTTGAGACAGAGTCTCATTATGTCACCCTTGGTAGAGTGCAGTGGCATCACAGCTCACAGCAACCTCAAACTCTGCAGCTTAAGCGATTCTCTTGCCTCAGCCTCCCAAGTAGCTGGGAGTACAGGCTCCCGCCACCGCCCGGCTATTTTTTTTGTTGTTGCAGTTATCATTGATGATTTTAGCTGGTCCGGGCTGGGTTCGAACCCACCAACCTTGGTGTATGTGTCCGGCGCCCTACCCACTGAGCTACAGGCGCCGTGCTGCAACTGTATTTCTAAATGAACAATGCTCCAGAAATTTTTCATTCCAAGTGTTATCCAACCAGCAGCATGGCCTTAAATTGTTTACATTATTGCGCCACAGGCAGGCTTAAAAGTTTCTCTATTAAAGTTAAAGCCACCGCCACCATCTTTTTTAATATAGCTGATTTCATTCTTCAGTATTGAAAAATATCGAAGTCTTAAGATAGAACAAGCCCACCAGTATCATCTGCAAGGCACAAAACACAGAACACAGGGCTTTTATTTTGATGAGTTTATTAAGGCCAAATCTGCAGCGAGCAGCGCCGCAGTCGTGGAGCCAGGAAGGCACGGTCCATCACATGCCGTGTACAGCCCCAGTGACAGCGGCCACAGGCACAGCCGCGACAGGGGCACACTGGGCGGGGAGAGCGGACGCAGGCTCCAGGACCTGTCACGGGTTTCGCTGACAGCTCTCCACACACATCCTTCAGCATCTACCTAAGAAAAACTATCCCTTTCCTTCACTACTCTGCTGAGCCTCAGAAACCATTAACTAAGTTAATGGTTTTTCTTCCTTTCTGCATTTTCCCCGAAGAGGTTTTCGGGGAGAAAATTCCACGTTCGGGATTTATCACCTCACACCACGGTGATAAAAACAGCACCTTTCGTCAAATAAAAGAAGACCCGCGCGCGTACGCGACCGTCGGGCCCATGAGTGGCGGCGGCAGCGGCTCGGACTCTGTCCGCGGCCCTCGGCCGCAGCTGCGCGGGCCCACGCGGGCCTGGAGCTGCAGGCCCGGCCTCCGCGGCTCTGGGCGCGGCCCGTGGCGGGCGGGGGTACCTGGGCGGCGGCAGCGCCCACCTGGGTCTGGCACCTGCGGCGACCCAGGCCTGAAGTCGGCCCTCCCGGCTCTCCCTTGCCTCCAGACACCGCCCGCGCCTCACCTGCGGGCTGTCTTCCAGAGTCTCCTCGATGGGCAGCTTGTCGATCCCCGGCATCGTGGCGGCGCGAGGGCGGCGGCAGGAGACGCAGCAGCCCGCCCGCAGCAGCTGACCCCGAGCCAGCCCTCTCTCGCAGGCGCGGCCGCTGTCCCCGCCCGCACAGCCCTTGCCAAGCGCGGAGGAGCCGGGAGGGAAATCCCGCCCCCTCGGACTCAATGCCCCTCCTCCCAGAGCGCCCATTGGCTCATGCCTACGCCCATCAGTGCTGCGGAGCTGGCCCGGAGGTTCCTCGGCCTAGCCCGGCTCTACCGCGAAGGCGGGACACGGAGGGGATGGGGGCCGCGGCCGAGACGGCGCTGTCTGCGGTGGGTGAGCGCTTTGAGAGCGCGCGCGCCTGCGTCTGGATGTAAGTCGTAGGGGACTGTCTCCTCCATGGCTTGTTGGTGCGGGTAACCAGAGCCTCCAGTAAGGACCACACGGGGGAATTTGGGTCGGTTTTACTTCTCCCGTAAAGTATTTCCCTCAGAGACCTTGGGGAAAGCCCTACTTTAGTTTCCTCAAATTACAACCGTCCGGCCCCCACCCGGAGTATCCAGTCTTAGTCCCCTGCTGCAAAATGGTGCTGGCTAACTCAGATGTCTTAAGATCCTGAGTTGTCTCATTAATGGAGCTTTCTGGGAAATTCGTGGACAGTAGATTCAAGATTATTTTTCTGGGCACTTGGATATCAGTATATCCGGATAAAAATAGGCGACCTTACCTGGCCTTTCAAGGTCAGTCCTTTAGGACTGACGCTGCAAATTCTGACTTCCATATTTCTTTTCAATCACAAAAGAAAATATCTTTCAAAATCAGGGTACACTAGTTATTATGTTTATAACTGATTAGCATTTCTATTCCATCAAAAAGTTTTGGGAAAGGCTTTAAATAGCTTTTTTAGCTTCTAATTTTACATTAAAGTGAACCTCAAAGAGGTTGGAGGATTTGCCCAGATGAGAGTTAGAATCCAGTCTTTCTTCCTGCCTTTTCATCCAACTTTCCCAGTCTCATGCTGCCTCGTTTCTGTCTCTGTAGCTTACAGCAAGCTTTCATCAGTATACAAAGAAAGCGGCAAAATAACTAGTGCCTTCTAAAAATCTAGTCATTAATTCCACTAGTCCATTCCATTTTCATTCCAGAAATATGAAAGATACTAAGTAAAGATTATTAGCTGCCTGGTTCTACAGACACATGGGAACAAATCCAGATACAGTGGAACAAATCCAAATATAGTAATAGGAATGGAAGTTACATATTTTAAGCTAAAATACCAGACTTTCTCATGATCTCTTGAAGGAAAGGTAAGTTAGGTTTTAAAACTTTGAACAGGGGCCGGTCATGGTGGCTCATGCCTGTAATCCTAGCACTCTGGGAGGCCCAGGCGGGTAGATTGCCTGAGCTCAGGGGTTACAGACTAGCCTGAGCAAGTGCAAGACCCCATCTCTAAAAATAGCTGGACATTGTGGAGGCACCTATAGCCCCAGCTACTTGGGAGGCTGAAGCAAGAGAATCACTTGAGCCCAAGACTTTGAGGTTGCTGTGAGCTATGATGCCACTGTACACTACTGAGGGTGACAAAGTGAGAATCTGTCTCAAAAACTAAAAAAGTAAGGCTCGGTCCCTGTAGCTCAAGCAGCTAAGGTGCCAGCCACATACACCGGAGCTGGCAGGTTCAAATCCAGCCCCAGCCCACCAACAACAATGACAACTATAACCAAAAAATAGCCAGGCGCTGTGGTGGACGCCTGTAGTCCCAGCTACTTGGGAGGCTGAGGCAAGAGGATCACTTAAGCCTAAAAGTTTGAGGTTGCCGTGAGCAGTGATGTCACAGCTCTATCCAGGGCAACAGCTTGAGACTCTGTCTCAAAATAAATAAATAAAACTTTGATCAGGTAGACTTTCATTATAGGTTTTCTTTTTCTTTTGCAGTTTTTGGCCGGGGCTGGGTTTGAACCCGCCACCTCTGGCATATGGGGCCAGTGCCCTACCCCTTTGAGCCACAGGCGCTGCCCTTCATTATAGTTTTATAGAATTATCTTTAGTGTTATAATCTTTAAATAAAAGCTCTCCCCTTAGATTGTTTATCACCTAGTCGCTCTGTTGAAGAGTTCTTTAGCTTTTGAGGAAGTTGGTTTGGAGTCAGTTCTTTTTTTTTTTTTTTTTTTTTTTAACAGAGTCTCAAGCTGTCACCCTGGGTAAACAGCTCCAACTCTTGGTCTCAAGTAATCCTCTTGCCTCTTGCCTCAGTTTTCCCTATTATTAGTAGAGACCAGGTCTCACTTTTGCTCTGGCTGCTCTTGAACTCATGAACTCAAGCTATCCACCTGCCTCGGCCTCACAGAGTGCTAGGATTACAGGCGTGAGCCACAGGCCCAGCCTGGAGTCAGTTCTTGAACCATATTAAGGGTTACCAGTTGTGTTATAGGTTCCTTATTCTTGAATTCTCTTTTCTATTCTGCCAGTACAAGCACAATGCATCTGGGCTCTAGAGAAGGAATACTTTCAAGGTAAGTTATCTTCTTGGTTGAACTGTGATTTAGATTTTAAGAGAAGAAAGGTAGTGACAACTGGTAAGAATCAGGAGTAAGTAACAAGTGAAAACACAGTGTAAGAAAGAAGAGTGGGCCAGGCACAGTGGCTCACACCTGTAATCCTAGCACTCCTGGAGGCCGAGGAGGGTGGATTGTTTGAGCTCAGGTTCTAGACCAGCCTGAGCAAGAGCAAGACCCTAAAAATAGCTTGGCGTTGTGGCCGGCACCTGTAGTCCCAGCTACTGTGGAGGCTAAGGCAAGAGGATATCTTGAGCCCAAGAGTTTGAGGTTGCTGTGAGCTGTGACACCATGGCAGTCTACTGAGGGCAACAAAGTGAAACTTTGTCTCAACAACAACAACAAAGTACAAAGTTATTTGGGAAAAGGAAATGGTCATTCTCTATTTGCATAGTTGTACAACATGTGATTTGAGGATCACCCACTTTGGACTTATATGAAGAGATTCTCAGCCCCATTAGTAATTTTAGTATGTGCTGCTAAGTGAGCATCAGCCCCATTTCTGACATACTACATCAAAATCTTCCAGCAGGGTTCAGGAATCTATATTCTAATAACCTCTGCAGATGATTTTTATGTGTGCATAAGTCTGGAAACCAATGACCTAAAGGGGTAATTTTTAAAAGTAAAGCACCAGAGTCATTTGAGTTGTTGGATTCTTTCCTATTACAGACCACAGACCAGACTTAAAGGAGTATCATGTAAAAACCTAATTATAAGAAGCCTAAATATAAGTTTAGAAGACTAATAATTAACTAATCTATTTACAAGATTGTATGTCCTTTTGTTGTAAATTACATGTGTGAAATGTTCAATGAATTATATGTCTTAAACATCTTAAAGAATTATTTGGTGGGTGTAGTTTAATCCTGACTTGCCTTTCATAAAATTAACCAGCTGCCCAAAGTTTTTACTATTCTACCCACACTTGAGTCTCCAGTAACCCCTGAGGCGTTCTCTGTACAAGCCTCATTTCCTGTACAAAAGGAAATTGGCTTAAAATGAATTGAGTTTGGTCAACTGCACAAAACTTACACCGATTAAACTTAAACTGGTTATCAAAGGGGACTATGAATTCTGCAGCTGTGGAAATGTTTTAAAATAGGAAACACAACCATATTTTTGGATGAGCAAGGTAGCCTAAAGCTAGAGGATCCAACAGAAGGTTAAAACTAGATTCTTTCTAGTTTTATAATTTGATTAATTCCCCCATCCATTGAATATTAACCTGTTTTTGTTTGCTTTGGTTTTTACCCAGCTGAGCCTGGCAAGAATTCCTCGCTTCCCTCCGGTAATGTAATAGCCTCTTGATGATCCTTTACAGAACAGTTTAGATACACATAACATCCAAAGGAAACTAATTTGATGATAATACCACACCCAGATAATTGAGATACCTAATAGAATTTTTCACTGGAATTATTTGGTTTGGCCAAGTTAGTTGGGTAACTCCCCTTCAGTTACACTTTATAATTACTCTTCTTTTCTTTTCTTTTCTTTCTTTCTTTCTTTCTTTCTTTCTTTCTTTCTTTCTTTCTTTCTTTCTTTCTTTCTTTCTTCTCTCTCTCTCTCTCTCTCTCTCTCTCTCTCTCTCTCTCTCCCTCCCTCCCTCCCTCCCTCCCTCCCTCCCTTCCCCTCCCCTCCCCTCCCCTTCCCTTCCCTTGACAGAATCTCCCACTGTCACTGTGGGTGGAGTGCTGTGGTGTCATAGCTCACAGAAACTTCAAACCCTTAGGCTCACGTGATCCTCTTGCCCTAGCCTCCCAAGTAGCTGGGACTATAGGCTCTCACAATACTGAGTGTTGTAGAGGGGCCAATAGCCCCAGCTACTTGGGAAGCTGAGGCTTTTTTTAGAGACAGGAGTTTTGCTCTTGCTCAGGCTGGTCTCAAACTCCTGAGCTCAGGCAGTCCACCTGCTTCAGCCTCCCAGAGTGCTAGGAGTACTGGTGTGAGCCACCACACCCAGCCCCACGCCTTGTACTTTAGAGAATTTAAAGAAACAACTAAACATTTAGAAAAACATTTCTAGGATCCAGCTGAGAATAATGAGAGGGACATATTTTCAAGCTAAAAAGCCTCAAAACCACCTATTCACAAATATCCTCTGAAAGATTCCATCAATTAGAAATTCTAAGGAATTCATGTTCTTTTTAAGAATGTAATATACAGTGCAAATAATTCTGACATTGCTTAATAAATCACTCTTTAGTGGGACTAACTTTAAGAGATAATTCAATTATTTCCTTAATATCCAGCTAAGAGATGGACAGCACCTGTGGCTCAAAGGAGTAGGGTGCCAGCCCCATATACCAAGTGGGGGGTTCAAACCCAGCCCTGGCCAAAAAAATGAAAAAAAAAAAAAAAAACTGTTAAAAAAAAAAAATATATATATATATCCAGCTGAGAGGAAGCAAATTCAAGAAATATTACTTGATCATTTGGGACTTGATTCATTTTATCTATTTTTTCTTTTTTCTTTTCTTTTCTTTCTTTTTTTTTTGAGACAGAGTCTCACTCTGTTGCCCTGGGTAGAGTGCTATGGCATCATCTTAGCTCACAGCAACTTCAAACTCTTTGATTCAATCTATTTTAACATTAAAAACAGGGCGGCACCTGTGGCTAAGTGGGTAGGTTGCTGGTCCCATATACCGAGGGTGGCAGGTTTGAACCCGGTCCTGGCCAAACTGCAACAAAAAATAGCCGGGCGTTGTGGAGGCTGAGGTAAGAGAATCGCCTAAGCCCAGGAGTTGGAGGTTGCTGTGAGCTGTGACACCACGTTACTCTACCAAGGGGGATAAAGTGAGACTCTGTCTCTTAAAAAAATAAACAAACAACAACAACAAAAAAAAAAAACATTAAAGGCAGTAGAAGGGGGAAGCTGTGGGTAATTGCAAGGTAGAACAAAAATTTCTAAAGAGTAGGTTGGAAAAAGGAGAAGGGCAACAAAGACCAACTGGTTCTTCATTGTGCCACTGCAAACCATAATCTTAATGGCCATGGCCTTCATCTTAACATTACTTTTGCTCATTGCCACAGCATCCTTAGAATGATGAGCAAATTTTGTACTTCTTTTTTTTTTTTTTCTGTGGTACAGAGTCTCACTTTGTGCCCTTGGTAGAGAGCCGTGCTGTCACAGCTCACAGCAACCTCAAACTCTTGGGCTCAAGCGATCCTCTGGCCTCCGCCTCCCTAGTAGCTAGGACTACATGCACCTGCCACAACACCTGTCTATTTTCAGAGATAAGGTCTCGCTCTTGCTCAGGCTGGTCTCGAAACCAGGAGCTCAGGCAATCCACTGTCCTAGGTCTCCCAGAGTGCTAGGATTATAGGCAGGAGCCATGTGCCTGGCCACTTCTACTTTCTGGATTGTGAAGAAAATGAAACCTTTTTCTAGAATAATTGTATATGCTTTTCCTTCCTTTATGTAGTATGGTTGCCCTCATTCTTGCGGGGGAGAAGAGGACATTAATAAATTATCTGATCAGACCAAGAACTTTGACACAAAGCAGCACCATTCTCACATCTGTGTGGAGGTGGATGAGAGCATGAATGGAGCTCGTGGGCTTGGGCTGTGGAGCCAGCCTACCTGGGAATCCTGGCTCCACTGTTTGCCATCTAGCTTTGTGTCTTTAGTCAAGTTACTTCTTTTTGTCTCTATTCCATCATCCGAAAAATGAGACTTAATGTGGAGAACCTACATTATAAGGCTGTTAATATAATTAATGTGCTTTCAGAGCAGTGTCTCCACAATAAACATTCAGTAAAAATTAGCTAATTATCCTTTTCATTATCTACTTTTAAGGCAGCTTTCATTTTCTGCATTTCCCCCTCTTTATCCTATCTAAAGAAACCAGTATTTTCTTTTTTGAGTTTTTCTTTTTTTTTTTTTGCAGTTTTTGGCTGGGGCTGGGTTTGAACCCTCCACCTCTGGCATATGGGGCTGGCTCCCTACTCCTTTGAGCCACAGGCACTGCCTAAACCAATATTTTCTAAATCAGAAGATTGTATTTATCTTCAGTCCTGATGCTATTTTAAACATTATTATTGCCCTTGCTGATGTTTTATCACTTTGATTTAGGGGCTTTTGAGGCCCAAACCAAAATTTAAAAATCAATAAATATGCATTTTGGTATTCTGGAGAAAAGGTATACAAAAATAGTTACCAAACAACAAGTACTATTACCACGTTAAGTTTTTTGTTTTTTGGGGGTGGGGGATGGCAAGGGGGTAACTCAAGCTTAAAGGCTAGAAGACCTTCATCACATTCCTACCCCCACAGGAATTCTGCAAGGAACAGGTTAGTCAGTGGAGAAGAAATTGCTCTAAAAGAAATCATTATGTTCCAAGACTATTTAATCATTGAAAGCATTTTAATTTTTGCAGAACCACAGAAGGCAGTAAAAAACAGTAACAGGATTGATGAACCTCTCGCTAATTCAAGTAACTCTCAGAGTTAATCAGCACATCCTTCCATGAACACTAGATGGCAACATTAATTTAGTTTTGGGGATTCAAACTACCTTGGGGAATGGCTCTCTCCAACAAATATTTATTAAATAACTAACGAAACATTAAAAATTCCTACCCTTAATCAAAACCACCCTGAGATATCACCTAACCCCAGTGAGAATAGCCTATATCACAAAGTCTCAAAGTTGCAGATGCTGGTGTGGATGTGGAGAGAGGGGAACACTTTTATACTGTTGGTGGGACTGCAAACTAATATAGCCTGTTTGGAAAGAAGTATAGAGAATCCTCAAGGAACTCAAATTAGACCTCCCTTTTGATCCTACAATCCCATTAGTAGGCATCTACCCAGAAAAACAAAAATGATTTTATCATAAGGACATTTGCACTATATTGTTTATTGCAGCTCAATTTACAATCACCAAGATATGGAAACAACCTAAGTGCCCATCAACCCAGGAATGGATTAATAAACTGTGTATATGTATGCCATGGAATACTATTCAGTCATAAAAAAGATGGATACTTTTTAACTCCTGTAGGGAGTTAAAACACATTTTTCTTAGTAAAGTATTACAAGAATGGAAAAGCAAGAATCCAATGTACTCAATACTAATATGGACCTAGTAGACGATCTAATACCCACATAAGAGAAAAACTCAATTCAATTGGGGGGAAGGGGAACAAAAAAGGGTGAGAGGAAAGGGGATTGGTGTGCTCCCACTTTTTGGGCACAATGTAAGGGTATATGGCACACTTTTTGGGTGTGGAACACAAGTACAAGTGGGACTTTAACAAGTACAAATATTATAACTTAGTTGTTTGTACCCTCATATTAACCTGAAATCAAACAGTTCTGCCCTTTGGAGGTATGGTTTAGCAGGTATGGTAAGGAGAAAGCCAGACAATAACATAAAAACATAATAAGTAGGGTGGCACCTGTAGCACAGTGGTTATGGAGCCAGCCACATATACCCAGGCTGGCTGGTTTGATCCTGGCCTGGGCCAGCTAAACAACAATGACAACTGCAACAAAAAAATAGCTGGGCATTGTGGCAGGCACCTGTAGTCCCAGCTACTTGGGAGGCTGAGGCAAGAGAATCACTTAAGCCCAAGAGTTTGAGGTTACTATGAGCTGTGACACCACAGCACTCTACTGAGGATGACATAATAAATGTCTGTCTCAAAAACAAACAAACAAACAAACATAATAAGTAGTATTAGAAGTATAATATTTTTAAAAATAGTATAATATTAAATAATATATTAGAAAGTGGAAAATGCTAGGGAAATGAAACAGGAAAAACAGAGTAAGGGATAAAAAAAAAAAACGGTAAGGGGCAGCTACAATTTTAAATAGGCTCTTCCTTCTTCATTGAGAAGGTAACATTTAAACAAAAAAAGGAGCCATGGGGGAGCCATGGGGACATCTAAGGAGAGGGCATTCCAAGAAGAGGGACCACCAGGGCAGAGGACCTATGCTCTAAGACAGGAGTGGTAGAAGAGAGGAAACAGGAGAGAGCCTGAGCAATGAGCACAAAAGGAAGCCTGATCATACTTAGCCTTGCACCCTACCAGGAGCACTTTAGCTTTGACCCTGATTTTGGACAAAAACACCTTTAATAGAGGTTGTGATTTGAAAGAAATGTTGGGGAATCTGAATGAATCAATGATATAAAATATAATAAATTGTGGGCAAATTAACATTGTCTTGAGTAAATTTGGGAGAGTTTGTGAGATATGGGAGTTTATGAGATATATTGATATATATTATTGATTATTGATACATATATATAGATTATTGATATATATTACTTCAGTGATTTGGGGTGATTTTGTTAAATCACATTTACTATACAGGACAAAAAGTACTGTCTTAGTAACAGAACGTAATGTTTTAACATAAAAGTGGGTGTATACTATAATCCTAGCACTCTGGGAGGCCAAGGCCGGTGGCTTGCCTGAGCTTAAAGGTTCTAGACCAGCCAGAGCAAGAGCAAGACCCTGTCTCTAAAAATAGCTGGGTGTTGTGGCAGGCACCTGTGGTTCCAGATACTTGGGAGGGTGAGGCAAGAGAATCAGTGAGCCCAAAAGTTTGAGGTTGCTGTGGGCTATGATATCATGGCACTCTACTGAGGGTGACAAAATGAGATTCTGTCTCAAAAAAAATAAAAATAAAAATGGGTGTATAGTTTTTCTTCCTCCTTTCCAGAGTACTAATTCAGTCCTATAGCCATTAGATGGAGCCAGGTAAACCAGGAGTCTGTGCAGGATGGGGAAGTCATAGGAGCCCACAACAGGCTGTTGAGTCCAACCTAGATGAGGAGGGTATCTTCACAGAGGGGATGCCTGGTGTGGGGTGTTAAGGCCTGTGTGAAGTGAAGAGGGCATCTGCAGAGGGGGCGTCAGGGCACAAGTAGGGCAAAGCGGGTATTTTGTAAAGCAAGGGCTGTTTGTTAGAACAAAAGTAGGATGAGAAGGGCATTTGCATGAGAAGACAGTTTGGGGGTTTGGGAGCCCATACAAGATGAGGGCATAATGGTAATTGCAGTTGCCTTATTTGATTACAACCTTTAGAATTATATATTTATTTTAAAGCAATTCTACTGATACCTGAATTGCTGGATTTCTGAAATAATGTTATTTTCGGTGTCTTCTAAATTTAACTCATTTAGATTATGTGTGAGTTATATGACAGTTATATTTATTTATTCTTCTAGACAAAGTTTTTCCCTAAAGTATTTTTAGAATCTTTGCATTCTTCCAATTTTCACTAAAATTTTATCAACTCATTCTGGAAACTTTATTTTAGTTCTGAGGTAATTCAATTTGCTAAATATTTGTTTGTTTATGTAATTAGAAATAAAATTTGCACAGTATTTTGATTAATAAATTCTTTTCTCTATATTCCCTTCTTAGGTAATGATATGGTCCTCCACCTGATCATCTAAGCTAGAAACAGAGAATTGAGTTAGCTTTCTTCCTGTCCCTCCCCTCAACAGACATATAAGCACATACACATCCCTACCCCTCTTCCTGAAACATCCCTGCCTCAAGACATCTCCAAAAACCCTTTATAATATTGATAAAGGTAGTAAATAATAGCAAACAGATTGTTTAATGTCTGTTACATGTCAGGTGCTATTCCAAGGGCTTTGCAGATGTTAACCCATTTGATCCTCCATTGGGTGATATAATTATGCCATTTTATTGCAGGGATACAAAGGATAAGTTATATGCCTAAAGTCACATAGCTAAGAAAGGATGGAGCTGGAATTTGGACCCAGATAATCTAACAAACGTGTTGGGCTCTTAACCACTCTTCAGTTCTACATGATCTTTAGGCCATTTTCTATTTAGCCTCTTCTGCCTGTGTCTTGTCTTGACTTGTCTTGCCCTTGCCCTTGCCCTGCCCCTCCCCTTCCTGTTCTTCTCCCCCTCCTCCCCTCCCATCCCATCCCCTTCTCTCACCTTTCCTCTCCTTTCCTTCAGAGTCTTTGTTGCCCAGGCTAGAATGCCATGGTGTGAACATAGCTCACAGCAACCTTAAACTCCTGGGCTCAAGCGATCCTCCTGGTTCAGCTTCCCACATAGATGGTACTACAGATTCCCACCACAAGGCCCAGCTAATTTTTCTATTTTTAGTAGAAACAGGGGTCTCACTCTTGCTCAGGCTGGTCTGGAACTCCTGAGCTCAAGTAATCCTCCTGACTTGGCCTCCCAGAGTGCTAGGATTACAGGTATGAGCCACCAGGCCCAGCCTGTGTCTTTATTTTCTTATATTGTAATTGCACATGTTTATAAGACTAAAACAATTTTATTATTTACATTTATAAAAGTAAAGTAAATGAAGAATTCACATACACTCATCTCTCTAATTGAACGCTTACCAACATTTTGCAATACTTGCTTCTCAATTATGTCTTTCTTTTTTTTTTAGAGACAGAATCTTATTTTGTCGCCCTCAGTAGAGTGCTGTGGCGTCACAGCTCACAAAAACCTTCAGCTCTTGGGCTTAAGCGATTCTTTTGTCTCAGCCTCCTGAGTAGCTGGGACTACAGGTGCCCACCACAACACCTGACTGTTTTTTTTTTTTTTGGTTGCAGTTTGGTGTGGGGCCGGGTTTGAACCTGCCACCCTTGGTATATGGGGCCAGCACCTTACTCACTGAGCCATAGGCACTGCCCCAATTACCTCTTTCTTGGTTTTCTTTCTGTTTTCCTGAAATCTTTTAAAGCAAAACCCAGGCACCATGAAATTTCACCTGTAAATACTTAAGTAGAATATCTTTTAAAAGGGCATTTTTCTACTTAACCATAATCACATTATCATACCTAATAATAATGACATTTATTACTATTTTCAATCATGAGTTTCTCTCCTTTTTTTTTTTCTTTTTTTTTTATTTTATTTTATTTTTTATTTATTTTATTTTTTTTTTTTTTTTTGCAGCTTTTGGCTGGGGCTGGGTTTGAACCCACCACCTCTGGTATATGGGGCTGGTGCCCTACTCCTTTGAGCCACAGGCGCCACTCAAATCATGAATTTCTTGAAGGCAGAATGATTTCATTTCTGTATTCTGAATACCTAGCATGTTGGAGTTTAATAAATGTTTGTTGTAATTCAAAAATTTTTAAGTTGTGGGGCAGCGCCTGTGGCTCAAAGGAGTAGGATGCTGGCCCCATATACCAGAGGTGGTGGGTTCAAACCCAGCCTCAGCCAAAAACTGGAAAAAAAAAAATGTTTTTTTAAGTTGTTTAAAACCATAACATTTATCCCCCTAAAACAATGTTATGAATAACTATCAGGTTCTTGGGCTGACAACTCCTATTTCATCTACAGAGACTAGATTAAACATTACTACAGATGAGGCCTGAGTGTATTGGAGCCCTAAATCCTAAACTCTTTCATCTTTGATATTGAATCTGGGGAAAGCCTGGGTTTTCTTCCCACTGTTATGCCCACTCCCACTGGGGAGGGCATAAGAACAAGGACTAGATTGAGTGGGAATGTTCATTGGTAGAAATTACTTAAAAGGAAATATGTGGCATTCACTAAAAAATATGCTCGCTCTTCAGAGTTTTTCCATGGAAATATGACTTTATGTCTGCTAACTGATATGTAGAAAGTATTCATTGCCATGTCTGTTATAATAAAAATTGGAGACAATCTGGGGGTTCATTATCAGCAGTATAGTTAGATAAATTATGTTTTATCCACTAGATGTAATGCCAAGCAGCTGCTGAAGAAAGAGACAAGCTATACATGTTGACAGGGTATGTGTATGAGTGTGTGTCCCACATTGGAGGAGGGTTCCATGTTACTTAACAATACACGTCTGACTCCATGTGGATAAAAATGTGTGTGTGTGTGTGTATATCTTCCTATTTATGTCAAGGTATTTAAAAAAGACGAGTGGGAGAAGCAGTGTATTATTAATAGTGGTAGCCAGTAAGTTGGGAAGGCGAAATGACCCATAAAGGAGACTATCATATTTACTCTGTATGAATGAAATATTTTAAAAATAAAAATATGTTTATGTTTTGGATGATTTGATCAAATTTTTTAAATGGAAGGCTATAGAGTGCAATGGCTCACACCTTTAATCAGGAGTTTGAGACCAGCCTAACCAGATTCAGTGGAAATGTTCATTGGTAGAAATTACTTAAAAGGAAATATAATGGCATTCACAAAAAAATATGCTCGTATTTTTTGGGAGGGAGACCCCATCTCCACTAAAAATAGAAAAAAAAGAAACTAGCCAGCCATTATGGTAGGCACCTGTAGTCCCAGCTACTTGGGAGGCTGAGGTAGGAGCATTGCTTGAGCCCAGGACTTTGAGGTTGCTGTGAGCTATGATGCTACAACACTCTAGCCTGGAACAGCAGAGTGAGACTCTGTCTCTAAGAAAAAAAAAAAAATCAGCTGACTGTGAGAAGCGTGGTAGACCAAGTAAACATCAATAGAGAAACAGGTAAATACTGGCATGAGATCGGTGTGTGCAAAAATGGTCCCAAAAGAGCTCACCAATAAACAAAAGCAAAGAAGAGTCAAAGTTTGCCAACACTTTTAGAGAGGCAAGACAATGTTTTGGGCCATGTTGTCACTGATGATGAAACATGAGTATACCAATACAACCCTGAAAGGATCAAAGCACACAATGGAAGTAAGCCAACTCTCCATGCCCCCAAAAGTTCCATCAGTCCAAATCAAGAGTCAAAACAATGTTGCTAACATTTTTGATATTAGAGAGAATGGTACCAACTGAATAGTTAACCAACTTTACTATTTGAAGGTGCTGAAAAGTCTGTGTGAAAAAGACAAAAATGATTCTAACTTCACCTAACAATTCACGGCTCTTGCCTCATGACAATGTACCAGCTCACACGGCACTGTCTGTGAGGAATTTTTAGCCTATAAACACATGACTACATAAGAACACCCTCTCTACTAACCTGATCCACCCCCCAATGACTTTTTTCTTTACCCAAACGTAAGAGAAATATTGAAAGGATATTTTGATGACATTGAATACATCAAGGGTAATACAACAACATTCTGATGGCCATTCCAGAAAAAGAGTTCCAAAATTGCTTTGAAGGGTAGACTAAGCCCTGGCATCAGTGCGTTACTTCCCGAGGGGAGGGAAGTCACTTAGAATGTGACTATAGTGATATTCAGCAATGAATATCCTATTCTAGGATGAGTTCATTAATTGTCAGACTCATTTTCAAGGTTTTACCTATTTTCCTTAATTGATTATTGCACTTTGATATTCTGTGAGATCTTTGGTGAAGATGTTACAGTACCCATTAATTGCTGATATCAACAGAACAAGGTATTTGGAGACAGAAATAGTAAGTCAAGGCTCAGCTACTTGCCGATTAGTGACTTCTGCCTATTACAACTGTACTCTGTTTTCTCAAGCTACAAAATAGTGGAAGATTTGGGAGAAGATATACCAAAATGCTTCGGAAGCTATAAAGCCCTAGAAGTACTTTGTGTTATAAAATTGTGACAGGTAGCATTTATTAAAAACCAACAATAGATACTAATAATGTTAACACTATTCTCATGTCAGAAATAAAACAAGAATGTGTTGACTTTTATTGAAATCAGGAGCCATTTTTTGAGCAGAATTGTGACATGAATAGACTTATGGTTTTAAATTATCTTTTTGGCTGCTGTGTTGATAGAAAACCATAGGGGTCAAGGGTGGAAGCAGGGACCACTAAAGGTACTGTTGTAGCCATTCTTCTCCTTGGCCCTTTTCCCTCTCTTGTCTCTGTTACCGTGTCTCCAGATTTTTCTCCTGTCTTACCAGCCACTCCTTCAGAACCACTCCTGCCCCAACCTCCAAACACTGGAGCATTCTAGACTTGGTCCTGAGACCCTTCTTATACCTCGCACCATTCACTGGGTGATCTTATTTAAACCTATGACTTTTAAGACCATCTCTTTGCTGGTCATGCACAAACTTAGAACTCAAGCACTGAGCTCATACTCGGTGAGGTGCTATCCACACTAGAGCTCTTCATTTCTCCCCAGACCCTTCCTCCCCTAGTCCAGTCTTCCACATCCCAGTATATGGCACTGTGTTTGTTCAAGCCGAAAAAGAAAGTCATTGGGTTTTTTGTTGTTGTTGTTTTTTTTTTTTATAGAGACAGAGTTTCACTTTATCACCCATGGTAGAGTGCCGTGGCATCACACAGCTCACAGCAACCTCCAGCTTCTGGGCTTAGGCGATTCTCTTGCCTCAGCCTCCCGAGTAGCTGGGACTACAGGCGCCTGCCACAATGCCCGGCTATTTTATTGTTGCAGTTTTGGCCAGGGCTGGGTTTGAACCCACCACCCTCGGAATATGGGGCCGGCGCCCTGCTCACTGAGCCACAGGCACCACCCAAGAAAGTCATTGTTAATGCCTCCTTTCCCTCACCTCCATATCTAATCCATCAGTAAGACATTTTCTGAATCAAAGAGCAATTTCTAGAATGCTATGAATAAGATAACCTCAAAGCCCTCAGTGGCTTAAATAATGAATATTTCTCTCATAAAACTGCAGAGCTGCAGGTCAGTAAGTATTTGGCTGAGCTTGGCTAGGCTCAGCTGATGTGGTAGGCTGCAGACTGCAGGATAGGACAGGGTCTGGTACAATCCATGTATGTCCATTTTGAGGCTCAGGCTGCAGGACAGCAGCTACCTCAGGGATAACCTCATAGTGATGGTAGAAGCCATAGAAAACAGACCAATCATGCTGGCACATTCTGCTCACATCACTTCCCATTGGCTGAAGCCAGTCACACAGACAAGCCCAAAAGTCAAGAATTTGCAAGTATACTGTGTCCACAGTGAAACCGCAGCAAGGGGATGGGATTGAAGAATTGGGACCAAGTGTGCAATCAGACTCCTACAACCTTTTGAAGAATTCTTCCTGTCTCCAAACCCACTATTACCCTTTTGTCCAAAGACCATCATCTTTTGCCCCTAAAGTATTACCTGTGTCTTCACTACAATATCCCTACCACCTAGAGCAATGTGTCGCACATAAGATATGCTCAGTAAATATGTGTTGAATAAATAACTCCCAGCTGATGTCCCTGCTTACATTCATTCCCCTTTAAACCCTTTCCACAGAGCAGTCAGAGTAAGGTTTTTAAAACATGAATCCTATTGTGCCAGTTCCAGTTTAAATCCCTACCCTAACTTCTCTTTGCACTGGAACTCCTATGGAGAGCTTTTAAATGTCCATCCTTGATCCAGCCTGGCCTGGCTCCCCAGATGCATCTGGCACCACTAACTCCAGCCCAGCAGCTTCCTTCTCCCTCAGATACGCCACACACTGTTCATGTGCAAGACCTTTGTATTTGCTTGTCCCTCTGACTGCAGTGCTTTTTCTCAGGCGCTAGCTTACTCTCCTTCTCGGCTTCAGCTAAAGTGTCACCTCCTTAGGCCTTGCTCCACCATCAGCTACCAACTGCCAACCACCGTCCTCAGTCCTCCTCCCCCATCATGCTGCATCACCGGCACCTTGTTTACTCCTCCCGCTATATGTATCACTCTCTGAAATCACCATGTCTTGTTCATCACTGATCTCTAACATGTATAGTGTCTGGCACATATTAAGTGCTCTAAAAAAATACGTGGAGTGAATAGACAAGAAACTGGGTGGCACCTGTGGCTCAGTGTATAGGGCACCGGCCCCATACACTGAGGGTGGCAGGTTCAAACCCGGCCCTGACCAAACTGCAACAACAACAAAAAAAAGAACAAGAGATGAATATACGAGAAACCTTTTTCCACCCATTTTTAGAGAATTTCTCTCCTGCCTTTTTTTTTTTTGTGGTTTTTGGCCGGGGCTGGGTTTGAACCCTCCACCTCCGGCATATGGGACCGGCACCCTACTCCTTGAGCCACAGCGCCGCCCTCTCCTGCCTTTTATTTTCATCTACTCATCTATATGCAAAAAGGGTTCTGTAAATCCAAATCACATCAAGTCAAGCTGAATAAAAATATTGGAATGCACTTGTTAATAAAGAAGAAATTGGGAACCTGATGAGTTGCTTCAGCATGTGCTGTGGGATACTCATGCCAGGAGCCTTGGAAGTGCCAATCTGTGATAGTGAGGATCTCGGGGAGACCTGCCCTGCTGTCTACCCACCCCCCCAACCCCGCTGTCAACATGCTGCCCTGTTGATCTGCCTTGCCTGGCTTGTCTCTTCCTCTTTCTCATTCTTATCCCTGGCTAACAGACTGTTTTTTCCCTGCCTTCGTCCCCCACCCCTACATACTATGAACTTCATGAAGGCAAGGATCCAATACTTTTTTTCTGGTCCTGAGTAGGTGCTCAACCCATTGTGGAAGAAAGGAATGAATGTCTCAAAGGAGAGAAAGAAATCTGAGAAGGTGTTGAATTCCTCCTCCTCCTAGTCTTCCCAGATTAAGGTTACCTCCATCTTTGCAAAGTCTACATCTCAGCACTATATATAATATCTCCACGAAGTATAAATGTTCACTGGTTTTTTTCATCCTCAGAATGGCCTACACGTACATTTATAAACCCAGCCTCTGTGTGCCTGCTGATGTGTGTGTGAGATCCTTTGTTTAGTTGAGAGCTTGCAGAAGGAGGGATTTAGCTTAACATATTTGAGATCATGATAGGATAAATCTGATAAAGTTGAGCTCTATTCTGTACAGACAATTTCCTCTAAGGGTGGAGACAACTTTTCCTCTTCCCTGAAGAAAAGTCTGTTGTTTAAAGTCGAACCCTTAAATATATCTTCAGGGAAGTATATCAATACTTTCCCTATTATCTCTTTAAGAGTCTAACCTTAAACTGTGTGGTTTCCTCATCTGTAAAATGTTCATTGCCTAGTATAGAACCTTTTTAGTAGTAATAAAAGGGTCTTGTCTTTCAAAACTTGTAGAAAAGAAGAGTAGAATTTAAGAAAAAGAAACACAATTAAATATTGTGTGGAGGAGCGGAGGAGCAGATTACAGGAACTGCAAGTATTACACCTTTGGTTTGGGGTGGGGAACAAACAGCCGCTTCAAAATCTTTCCAACTAGCAGTTATACTTTATTTTCAATTTCAAGTTTTTTTAGGATTGTGAAATTAAAATATTCTCTTCTTGGTTATTTTTCATAAGCTTAACCATCTTTTTGAAACCCCCACACACACTGCACCTCAAAAGATCAACAGAAGGAAACTTTTCTTCAGAAAGTAAACTATTTTCTTTTTGAAACAACTGTGGAAGGGAAAGAAATTATTCGCTTTAAATAGTCCTGCTTTTAAATTGCTTGGAGATGCTTACATCTTCACATAAACTTGTGTGTCTCTCATTTAAAAGAAAAGATGAAGGAGAGGAATTATACCATTAATTATTTAAAATACTTGGTGCAGGCTCGGTGCCTGTGGTTCTAGCAGCTAGGATGCCAGCCATATACATTGGAACTGGCGGGTTCGAATCCAGCCCGAGCCTGCCAAACAAAATGACAACTACAACCAAAAATTAACCAGGCGTTGTAGTGGGCACCTGTAGTCCCAGCTACTTGGGAGGCTGAGGCAGGAGAATCGCTTAAGCCCAGGGTTTGGAGGTTGCTATAAGATGTGACGCCACAGCACTCTACCCAGGGCGACAGCTTGAGACACCGTCTCAAAATAAATAAATATAAAATAAAATATTTGGTGCAACTGTTCCTATCCAGGCACTTGGAAGACAATTACACTCAGTTTTAATAGCATTGCCAATCTTTTCCAGTATGCTGCGCTCCAAATACTATTGTGTTTTCATCGACAACATTCACTATTACATATGCATGTGAAAAACAGGCATTTTCATCAGTATTACTATAATAGCATTAAGAGATTATTATTTTTTCCAATTTCTTTGGAAGAAAATTCACTTAAATTATTTATTACTTGATTGCACTCCTGTCTTGCCTGTATTTTTAGGTGACTGGAGTCCGTGAAAGTATAAACTTCAGAATAAAAAAGCATGATTTTATACATTAATGATTTCAAATAAAGGAAGAGTGCTACATTTGTGCATCACTTCTTTTGAGAAAGTTAAATCTGTGTTCTGCTTAGGAGAGATAACACTTTTTGTCCCTGTAGGTGGCCCCCCTGGTGTAGCCATTAGTTGCTAATTACTTGCAAACAAATAAACAATTAACTCCTTAAGCTGCTGGCTGGGCAAGTGTTCATTGACATGCTAAAACTTTCTAAGACAGGATTTTAATTAGTGACGTTCTAAATCCAGCCCCCTTGTCAGCAGAGCTATAAGGTGAACTGCAGGAAGATCCCAGCCTTGTACACGTGGGGCAGAGCCAGCAGAGAGGCCAGCGCTGTCCATGAGAGAATGTCTCCCAGCCTTCAGGATGGTGCTCGACTTGGGGAAAGCAAACCCTCACCCTGCTCCTTTTCAATAGAGAGCATCTTAGGACTGGACCAGAAGCAAGACTCTATTCCATCAGTGAAACCCCACAGGCCCTGGACAGACACGTGCAGTTCCTCAGGTATGCCACAACTTAATTTTTTAAACTCCTTGTTATTTCATTTGCAGTGCTTAATTTGGCCTTCATTTCATGCTACCTAGAGTTAGAAGCTACAGTTTCATTCAGTTACGTAACTAAAGCTTCCAGGTCTTTTTTAATGCCTCCAGCTGAGTCCCATGGGAAATAAAAATATCAGCCTTAGAAACAAGTGGATATAAAATTCACTCATAGGAAATGCCAAGAACCTGCTTTTATTTTAGAAGATCAATCCCCCCTTCCCGACACTTCAGATATTTGAAATCTGTTTTCAAAGAGAAATAAATGACAAGATTAGAAGACAGGATTTCCAAGGCAAGGTCTTCATTTTTGTTTGGTTTTTGATATTTGGTTGATGAGGGGCTGTTCTCTTGTGAAATCCAGAAGAATTCCACTAGGAAGTTAAAGCAAGTTCCTGAAATTACTCCTTGTAGAACTTTGTGGAACATAGGATTGGTTGGCCATCTAAGACAGGGTTTATTTTTCTGTTTTCAGGGAAAGATGGTAACCTATGTTTACATGTCTCAAGTCTTCCCAGTGGGATCCCATTCCCTTGCATATTGGATCACCCAATGCCAGAAGAAAAAGCTTTGAAGTATGAAAATTCCTTTTCAGCCTCAGAAAGACTGACTTTGAAAAGAGAGTTGAGTTGGTATAGAGGCCGAAGACCCAGAACTGCTTTTACTCAAAACCAGGTGGGAAGTTTTTTCATCCAATAATGATAATACAAAGGTTTTTACTAACATCCTGTTAAGCAAAAAAGCCCATTCATTTGGGATCTCAGTTTAGAAGCCTTATTAATGAAACAATAGACTATCATATTTTAATAATTTCTAGATAATTTTTAAAAGGCATTCAGATTGATTGTGAAAGATTTATATGCTGTTATTTTGACATAGAAATTAAAGCCCATTTTTAGTGACATACTGGAGATCAACATTTTTTATTCCTTATTCTTATAAGAATTATTTCCTTAATCTTAGATTGAAGTGTTGGAAAATGTCTTTCGAGTAAACTGCTATCCTGGCATTGATATCAGAGAAGACTTAGCTCGAAAATTGAATCTAGAGGAAGATAGAATTCAGGTAATTTTCAAATTTAGTTGTTATTCATGCTGATTGAAATATTAAGAATAGTAAAATAATGTTTCTGAGGCCTATTTTATTTTTTCTTAATTTTAGATTTGGTTCCAAAATCGTCGTGCAAAGCTGAAAAGGTCCCATAGAGAATCACAGTTTATAATGGTGAAAAAAAATTTGAACACAAATTTCTTGGAATAGATAGAAAACTAAACATGTGAAATTATCTTCTAATTGCAGAGCATGACAAATCAATGGAAATATGAAGTGTTGAAAATGTGATTTTTTTCCTGCATTTAATCTGAATATTGTCTTTTTTTCCTGAAAATATATTGTAAATAATTACTATTGTAACATGGTACATATTCTATTTGGGCACTTTTAGTTATAAGACTTTTCCTATATATTTTAATAAACATGTTTAGAAAAGATGGCTATTTTTTAAGTGAGCAAAGTTAATCTAATATTAGTTTGCTAAAATCAGTAAATTCATGACTAAGTGATTCTATAAGATTTCATTTACAAAGTGTTTCAAGTAAAATAATCTGAAGAACAAAGGTTAGTTTCTCCTAACCACATTTTGAAACATGATTATGCTTAACTATATTGTTCAATATGATTTATTGTTGAATGTCAGTTTCTCTTGATTTATGGCATAAAACAGTGACAAATTTCTCACCATGTATCAAAACAAATTCCTATAGCATGATAGTGTCAAGTTTTTTATAAGCAAATTCATTATGCCACAGAAAATATAAAAGCATCAGCTCTCAAATTTATATTATGTACAAAAGAATTAAGCTACAAATAAATGCAAATTTTTAAATAGTTTCTAGTTATTTAATGTTGTGTTTTACTTTCTTTTACTAGAGGGATAATGATCATCTAGATTATGTTGATCCCAGTTTAATGATTTCCAATCACTGTATATTTTGTTTTAATATTACATTGGCTGAGAAGGTAAAACAAATGACCTGCCTTTTGTAAGTGCCCTGACATAGCCGCTAAATAATCAGGATACTTTCTAAGTGACAAAAACCATGTGATTTCATTTCCCATTTTCCCTTTGTACCTGCCAATTAAAGATGGGAATAGGATAAGATGTATGACAAGAAAGGAGTCCTCTCCTGGAAATCTGGTTATTTGTTTACCGGTTAATGGAAGACCGAAGTGGGTGTTCTTTTTTGATGTTAGCTTGAGGACTCTGACTTTTGTCCACTGGAAGCCATATTTCTATTTGAATTGATTCTCCTTTGCTTCCCTTTTCTTTTTCCTTTTCCTGTCTTTTATCTTTCCCAATGATGATCAGAGTGGAAAGTTCTACTAAATTATTAAATTTATAACCACTATATTTTTATGTGATTTTTTTTTTTTTTACGTGAAAGACTAGAGGGAGTTTATATGTTGTTTGTGAGGAAAAGCAGCATGACTCAGATTTTACAGATTTTACTGAGAGCACTTTTGGGGTAGAGAGCTCTGTGTCCCCAAAATGGGTCAACAACAAGCTGTGCTTATTCCCACTACTGCTGAGACGGAAAGGGAGAAGGAAGAGAAGGAAAAGATGGGTAGCAGGGCAGTTAACAGGAAGACCAAACGCATTAATGTTTTCCAAGAAAGACTGGGCTACTTCTTCCAATATAAAAAACTGCTTCCTGGGCGGCGCCTGTGGCTCAGCGGGTAGGGTGCTGGTCCCATATGCCGGAGGTGGCGGGTTCAAACCCAGCCCAGGCCAAAAAAAAACTGCTTCCATAAATGTAAAATCTGAAGCACTATTTATGAAATATATTAGTCAAAATTTATCCACCGGGAGCTTCCTTTGCTCTCCATTAAGTTCCTATGAAATTATGTTAAGTTATAGGACTGGAAGTCACCAGGAGTAAGCATTGAGGAATGGACTGGAGGGCAATGTGTCATGTGATGGATAAGATTCTATTTTAATCCCAACAGTCGTATTTACATACTCTAAACAATTTAAGCAGTATAGAAAGAATAAAATTTCTCTCAAATGTCATCCTCCAGAAATCACCATCATTAAAGATTTATAGATCTTTTTGCGTATCATAGAAACTTCTATGTGTATACACGGACACATACATTTGTTGTTTTGCTACTGTTATTTTTTTTAACCTGATCATACAGAATTATATGTTCTGGCTCCTTAATCTCTGTTTAGGAGAAGATTTCAAGTCTTGCATATAGTAAGAAAATATTAACAATATTAACATTA
Source organism: Nycticebus coucang (assembly GCF_027406575.1). Taxonomy (NCBI): domain Eukaryota; kingdom Metazoa; phylum Chordata; class Mammalia; order Primates; family Lorisidae; genus Nycticebus; species Nycticebus coucang. Next base: position 52,047,801 of record NC_069787.1, read on the forward strand.
ATACTTAACGCATTTTTCAAGTAGTACTTTTCATAATTTTTTTCAGAGAGTAATCACAATTTATGTAGAATTTATCGAAAATTAAATCTAACCCCTAAATCTCTAAGGAGTATGAGGATTCTGTAAAAATTATAGAATCTAGAAAACAATGAAACAGGCTCGGCACCTGTGGCTCAAGTGGCTAAGGCGCCACATATACCTGAGCTGGTGGGTTCGAATCGAGCCTGGGCCCACCAAACAACAATGACGGCTGCAACCAAAAAATAGCTGGGCGTTGTGGCTTGCACCTGTAGCAGCAGCTACTTGGAAGGTGGAGGCAGGAGAATTGCTTGAGCCCAGTAGTTGGAGGTTGCTGTGAGCTGTGATGCCACAGCACTCTACCCAGGGCAACAGTTTGAGGCTCTGTCTCAAAAAAGAAAAAAAAAAAAACAATGAAACAGCAACACATTGGTCAAAAACTAATAATGCACTGAATTTTTTTAAAATATAAAAACTAGTCACACCCACAAAATATCTGATAAAGAGAAAATATCATTATCTCAATATAGTATTTTCCAGGGACATGGTTATATAACTTACTTATATGGTCCTAAAATTCAATTTTGTGTATAACTTAAATTGTGTTTATATCTGAAGTTATATATTTACAACTAAATACTAATGTAATAGTAATGTTATATTTATATATGGAAACGTTACATTTAATTATTATTTTTTTTTTTTTAGCATTTTCAATGAAATACACATTTATTAGTTTCAAATACAGGGGCACTCAGTCAAGACCTTAATTCAATTTCTTTCTTTCTTTTTTTTTTTTTTTATTAAATCATAGCTGTGTACATTGATATGATCATGGGGCATCATTCACTAGCTTTACAGACCGTTTACCAAGTTTCACATATACCCTTATAAAATGCACCACTGGTGTAATCCCACCAATCCCCTTCCCTCTACCTACCTCCCCCCTCCCTCCTCTCCCTTTCCCCCTTCCCCCTATTCTTAGGTTGTAACTGGGTTATAGCTTTCATGTGCAAACCCTAAATTAGTTTCATAGTAGGGCTGAGTACATTGGGTACTTTTTCTTCCATTCTTGAGATACTTTACTAAGAAGAATATGTTCCAGCTCCATCCATGTAAACAATTCATTTCGATTCAAGAAACGTTACATTTATAAATGAAACAAATAACACTTAGAAATCAGAAAAATTACAATAATACCTAAAATTTTAATATTAAATAACTATAAATGTAATATGTACATCTTTTTATGTTTTGTGATATCAGTAACAGAATATCAGTTCTATTATAACTTTTAAGAAGCAAGTTTATGGGCCTTGGTGTGTGTCACACTTTATGGGGGCAAGACATGATTGCAAGAGGGACTTTACCTAACAATTGCAATCAGTGTAACCTGGCTTATTGTACCCTCAATGAATCCCCAACAATAAAAAATAAATAAATAAATAAATGAAGCAAGTTTATAATTTATAAGAATATTCAAGAAGCAACATAATGTACAAGATCACTAGTATATTTCCCTTAAAATCCTTTTCAAAAACCTAAAAATAAAGGTTAATCTTGTTAAAGGATGTAACAAGTCAGTAATATTTTTGGAAATATAATTGCTAGTAATTTGGAAAAAATACAATAATATTCAGGGGGAAAACACTGGACTTTTTAACTTTGAGGAAAAATCAAGGAAAATGAAAATTGAAATAAAAACCCGAGATAGAATTATCTTTCTTCCAAAATACACAGGCTCTAATCCACAGCTTATCTCTGCTGCTGGTAATTCTAGGCCTTTGTCTCCATTAATGCCCATGACAAGGTGAACAGTAGTAACAAATCAAACTAATGCAGTCAGGCTAATACCTGGAGCGTCTCTATTATCTGAGGACTGCCTAAATAAGGTTATTTGGTCTCCCATAATGGCATTTGTCCTTTGTGAAGCCAGCCAGACAAAGCCAGTCACTAAAGAGTGCTGCTGGAAACAATGGCGTGTGTGCTGGTGGTCAACTTTTGAGTTAATCAGTGTTAATAGCCACTTTTGCCTCCTGCATTTTATCACACATCATAGAATGGCATAAATCCCCCATTACTGAACCAAACATAGCATCAGCTGGGTCTTGGCTACTGCAGGAGGCAGGGAGCTGGGAAGCTGGACCATTTGCTTGAAGTGGAACCCAAATCACAGTCTAACAAACAGTGACTTGTCATCTCCACTTGTTTTTTCCCAGAGAAATAAACCCCCCACTCCACGTGCATATGGCTAAATTTAATGCTCATTTTGACTATCCTGACTCTGCTGGGGTACCAGCCCACTGCAGCTGAGGCAGCTTTTGGTGACTCGCATCACTTTATACCCCATAATACTCACTTCTTCTTATTTTCCTCTTTCTGATTTTCTTATTAACACCCTTTCCCTTTTTCCCTGCTAAAGGTTTGTTGGTCTTGACAGGCATTAGTGGGCCCTACAAATGAACTTCTGGCCTAAAAAGTTTATTGCTTACCTTCTGTCTAGTGTCACCAACATTTAGGAACTTAGTATCTGTTCTCTTCCTCCAAGTCTACTAGGATAACCTGGTGGATCCTCTCCTTTAATTAGTATTTTATGACGATGAGTACGGTGAAATAAATGACACCATAGTTTATGTCCTATTTACCTTATCAAGCTTGCAAATACCCATGTACCTGAGTAGCTGCTGCCCCTTTAGACTGGGCTGCAAATTGAAAAAGAATTGCTCCAAATTGAAGCAGAGATGAATCTGACCTGACATCTGGAGCCAAGCCGGGCCACATTTTTGCAAACCCCAGCTGACTCCTCAACCAATGGGTGAGTTTTCTACTGCTTTAAGGGCTTGTAAAAACAGCATCATTGCAGCAAATAGGTCCTAAAGTTTTCCTTACTGATGTGTGTTAGTTCTTTATATAGTAAACACTTGATTACCATATTTTGATGCGTAATTTCTTAACATGTGCCTTTTAATTTTATGATTTTAGCATACAGAAATTTAAGTATGTTTAAGTCAAATTTCACTCTTTTCCTTTGTAATTTTTTTCCACTGTTTTATTTGACACTGTCCCATTTTTATGGTCATCGTTTAGTATGTTGATGGCTTATCTCTGTGGTTTACACACCTTTATTATATGTTTTAGCCTCTCAGTTTCCTTTTGCATAATGAATAGAAAAATTAGAACCAGTCTCTTTTCCAAAGTCATAAAGATAAAAGATGATTATACTAATAATAAAACAATTATGCTACCATTTATTAAGTGCCAACTAGGAGCTAAATGTTTATGTCCCCTCAAAATTCATATGTTCTACTTGAGAGGCCTCAGTAGGAAGATGACTTGAGCCAGGAGTTTGAGGCCAGCCTCAACAACATAGGAAGACTCCATCTTTTGTTTTTGTTTTTGTTTGTTTGTTTGAGACAGAGTCTCACTCTGTCATCCTGGGTAGAGTGTCATGGCATCATAGCTCACAGCAAGCTCAAACTCCTGAGCTCAAGTGATCCTCTTGCCTCAGCCTCCCAAGAACCTGGGACTACAGGCACCTGCCACAGTGCCAGGCTAGTTTTTCTATTTAGTAGATACGGGATCGCACTTTTATTTATTTTTTTTATTTTTTTATTTTTTGCAGTTTATGGCCAGGGCTGGGTTTGAACCCACCACCTCTGGCATATGGGGCTGGTGCCCTACTCCTTTGAGCCGTAGGCGCTGCCCAGGATCTCACTCTTGCTCAAGCTGGTCTCCCAACTCCTGAGCTCAAGCAATCCACTCACCTTGGCCTCCCATAGTGCTAGGATTACAGGCATGAGCCACTGCACCTGGCCAAGGTGCAGTGCAATGCACCCACCTTGGCCTCCCATAGTGCTAGGATTACAGGAGGAGCCACTGCACCTCCATCTCTTAAAAAAAAACTTAAAAAAAATTCATATGGTGAAACTTAATCCCCAATGTGATAGTATTTGGAGGTGGTAGGGCCTTTGGAAGTGGAAAGATTATGAGGGTAGAGCCCTCATAAATGAGTCTAGTGCCTTTATAAAAGGTACCCCAGAGAGCTCCCTTACCCTTTCCACCATGCTGGGACACAGCAAGAAGATGGCTATAAAATGAACTAGAAAATGGGCCATCACTAGACACTAAGTCTGCATACACTTTAATCTTGAACTTCCCATCCTCCAAAATGGTGAAAATAAGTGTCTGTCATTTGTAAGCCACAAATTCTATGCTGTTTTTGTAAGACAGTATTCACCATGAGCTATGCAATATGGTGCTTCATGTGTATTATCTCATTTAACTTTCCCAGTGGCTCTAGCCTCAGATATGTTTATTACGATGATTTATTATTCCCCAATTTTACAGATGAACAAACTGAGGGACACAGACAGACTAAATTATTTGATCAAGGCCACACAGCTGGAGTGGCTTAGCCAGAAGTCAGACCAATTGCTGTCTAACTCCAACGTTCCCTCCCCCAACTAAGTCTCCCAGAAGATGGAGTCACCAGCTGTGATGACAGTACCTAAAAAGTACACTGAATTTTTCTTTTCTTCCTTCCTTTTTGTGGGGCAGGGGTGTAAAGGGATGGGAATAGAGGTCTGAGTGTTTGTTACCTAAAGTAATGAAATTCTCTTAAGTTCCAAGAATGTTTTAGAAATAATATGTTCCTTCTATGTAAGTGATATTTTGCTTATTATTAATTTTTTTAATTTTTATTTTTTAATCATTTCATTGTCAATACTCAGTAAACGGTATTTTGGCTAGAGAATATGTACATATACATCCTTGTCTGTATGAATATTAAACCTTATAATTAGGATTTAACAGCTGGACATGGTGGCTCATGCCTGTACCTAGCACTCTGGGAGGCCAAGGCAGATGAATTACTTGAGCTCAGGAGTTCCAGACCAGCCTGAGCAAGAGTGAAACAACGAGCATGTCTCTACTGAAAACAGAAAAAAACTAGCATTGCCTGTAGTCCCAGTTGCTCAGGAGGCTAAGGCAAGAGAATCCCTTGAGCCCAGGAATTCGAGGTTGCTGTGAGCTACAATGATGCCATGGTACTCTACGCAGGGCAACAGAATGAGACGCTGTCTGCCCCTCCCCCAAAAAAAAGATTTAACAACAATGACTAGATTTAAGTCCTTTTCCCTGATTGCCATCAGAAATTTGTAGAAATCCAAATGAACTCATTCATCTACAAGATGCCAGTATTTCACGTATAACGATTCTTACTTACACAATACATGCATATCATTTGCACAACTGACTTTTCAGAAATAATTTTTTTTTTTTTTTTTTGAGATAGAGTCTCATTATGTTGCCTTTGGTAGAGTGTCATGGCGTCACAGCTCACAGCAACCTCCAACTCTTGGGCTCCCAAGTAGCTGGGACTACAGGCGCCCTCCACAACGCCCAGCTATTTTTTTGTTGTGGCCTGGGCTGGGTTTGAACCTTCCACCCTCCGTAAATGGGGCCAGTGCCCTACTCACTGAGCCACAGGTGCCGGCCCAGAAATAAAATATTGAATCAAAAAGGCAAGTTATAAAACATGAGTATTATCTCCTTTATTGAAAAAAACAAAAGAAAACTAAAATAATTCTGTGTGAAATGTGTATGTGAATGCAGGGACAAAGACTGGAAAAATGTATGATAAACTGTTGAAAATGTAAGAAGTGATTATGGGGAGGGTTTTAAATACAGGGCAAAAGGGGACTCTTAATTTTTACCTTTTATGAGTGTATCTGCTACAGTGTAGGGTAGGGTGAGGAACAGAGGCTCTGAAGAGGATTGGGCTGAAATCACTACCAGAAAGACAAAGTCCATAAAATGGAAATCAAAACAGCAGTGACACACCACTTCATACTCACTAGAATGGCTGTAATAAAAAAGACAGTAACAAGTATTAACAAGGATGTGAAAAAATTGAAATCCTTGTACATTCTGGTGGGAAAGCAGAATGATAAAGCCACTTTGGAAATAGTTCGTGAGTTCCTCAAAATGACTAACCGTATGATCCAGCAATTCCACTCTTCAGTGTATTATCAAGGAAAATGAAAGCCTATGTATACCAGTGTTCAACATTATTCACAGTAGCCAAAGATGGATACAGCCCAAATGACCATCAACTGATGAATAGATAAATAAAATGTGATATAGCCATACAATGGGATATTAATTCAGCCATAAAAAAGAATATATGTTACAACATGGATGAACCTTGAAAACCTAGTAAATGAAAGAAGCCTGTCACAAAAGGTTACGTGTAGTATGATGCCATTTACACGAGCTGTCTAGAATAGGCAAATCATAAGAGATAGAAAGTTTGTTTTATTTTTTTCTTTAAGAAAGAGTCTCACTTTGTCACCCCTGGTAGAATGCCGTGGCATCACAGCTCACAGCAACCTCAAACTCTTGGGCTTAAGCGATTCTCTTGCTTCAGCCTCCCAAGTAGCTGGGACCACAGATGCCCCCCACAACACCTGCTATTTTTAGAGATGAAGTCTCACTCTGGCTCAGGCTCCTCTGGAACCTGTGAACTCAGGCAATCCACCCTCCTCGGCCTCCCAGAGTGCTAGGATTATAGGTGTGAATCACCTTGCCCAGCCAACAGATAGAAATTAATAGATTAGTGGTTGTCAGGGACTGGAGGCAGAGATGTGGAGTGAATTGTTATAGGCATGGGGTTTGGGAAGAGTGATGAAATTGTTCTAGAACTGGAGTGGTGATGGTTGCACAACTTTGTGAATATATGTATTACTCAGGGTTCTTCAGAGGAACAAAAACAGCAACATGTACATGTATATCTGTAAAGAGAGATTAATTTTAATGAATGGATTTGCATAATCATTGGAGGCCTGCCAAGTCTAAAATCTGATGTAAGTGGACAACATGCAAGAGACTCAGGAGGGAGTTAACATTCAAGTTCAAAGGCAGTCAAGCTGGAGAACCAGGAAAAACCAGTGTCACTGTTTTTTTTTTGTTTTTTTTTTGTAGAGACAGAGTTTCACTTTATTGCCCTCAGTAGAGTGCTGTGGTGTCACACAGCCCACAGCAACCTCCAACTCCTGGGCTTAGGCGATTCTCCTGCCTCAGCCTCCCAAGTAACTGGGACTACAGGTGCCCACCACAATGCCCAGCTATTTTTTTGTTGCAGTTTGGCCAGCGCTGGCTTCGAACCCACCACCCTGGGTGTATGGGGCCAGCACCCTACCCACTGAGTCACAGGTGCCACCCCCAGTGTCACTATTGAAGTCCATAGCTGGCAGAATTCCCTCTTCTTTGAAGGTCATCAGCCTTTTGTTCTATTGAGCCTTTAACTTATTGGATGAGGTCCACCCACTTTATGGAGGACAATTTGCATTATTCAAAGTCCGCTGAGTTAAATGTTAATGTCACCCAAAAACACCCTTATAAAAACATCCAGAATAACTTTTGACAAAATGTCTGAGAACTGTGGCCCAGCTGAGTTGACACATAAAACTAACCATCCACAATCTACTAAAAACTACTGAACTGTACACCTTTAAAGAATGAATTTGCCAAGTGCAGTGGCTCACACCTGTAATCCTAGTACTCTGGAAGGCTGCAGCAGGTGGATTGCTTGAGCTCAGGAGTTCCAGACCAGCAAGAGGGAGACCCCATCTCTACTAAAAATAGAAAAACTAGCAGGGTGTCCCAAGTGCCAGCTACGTGGGAGGCTGAGACAAGAGGATCTCCTGAGCCCAAGAGTTTGAAGTTGCTGTGAGCTATGATGCCACAACACTCTACCCAGGGCAACAGAGTGAGACTCTGTCTCAAAAAAAAAAAAAGAATGAATTTTCTGGGACGTAAATTATATCTCGAAAACAATTTTTTAAGGGAAAACCCATATTAAATGTGAAAATGTTGGCGGCGCCCATAGCTCAGTGAGTAGGGTGCTGGCAACATACACTGAGGCTGGCGGGTCAGCTAAAAACAACGATGACAACTGAAACAACAACAAAAAAAAATAGTTAGGCATTGTGGTGGGCGCCTGTAGTCCCAGCTACTTGGGAGGCTGAGACAGGAGAATCACTTAAGCCCAAGAGTTTAAGGTTGCTGTGAGCTGTGATACCACAACACTCTACCCAGGGTGACAGCTTGAGACTCTGTCTCAAAAAAAAAAAAAAAAAAGACTGTTTTGTAGACCTTTGAGCAAAACATTTGAAAACCTAGACAAAATGGTGAATCTCCTTTAAAAGAAAACCCTGGGGTTTACAAAATTTGATTCCTTTAACAATAGAAATTGTAAATAGACCAATTTCTATAGAAGAAACAGAGAACATTATCAAGGAACTATAGTATTCTACGTGAAAGCACCAACTCCACATGGTTTCACTCCATACAATATACCATATTAATAGATTGTAGAAGAAAAATCGTATGTATATCCCTATAGATCCCAAAAAAGCTTTAGATAAAATTTCACACCTATTTCTGTTAAAAGTAGAAATTGATGGGCGGCTCCTATGGCTCAGTTGGTAGGGCGCCGGCCCCATATACCGAGGGTGGCGGGTTCAAACCCGGCCCCGGCCAAACTGCAACCAAAAAATAGCCGGGCATTGTGGCGGGCGCCTGTAGTCCCAGCTGCTCGGGAGGCTGAGGCAAGAGAATCACTTAAGCCCAGGAGTTGGAGGTTGTTGTGAGCTGTGTGAGGCCACGGCACTCTACCGAGGGCCATAAAGTGAGACTCTGTCTCTACAAAAAAAAAAAAAAAAAGAAATTGATGAACATCTTCTTACCATAAATATTTTACTTCACTGGAAAAAAGTGGAAACATTTACATCAAGATCAAGAACAAGCCAAGTTTGTCCCTATCTCATGCAAAATATCAACGAAGTTCTTTGTGAAGCTAGAAAGCAAATGGAAAAGTAACAAAGAACAGTAGAAAGGAAAAAACCAAAAGAAAAAAAAATCTACTACCAAGGACTAGCCATACCAGGCCTTAAAACATTCTATAAAATCTTTATAACTTAAAAAATGTTATCATTGGAGGTTGGGTGTGGTGGCTGACACCTGTAATCCTAGCAATCCTAGAGACCAAGGCAGGTGTATTGCTTGAGCTCAGAAGTTGGAGACCAGCCTGAACAAGGGTGAGACCCTAGCTCTACAAAAAATAGAAAAACTAGCCAGGTGTTGTAGTGGTCACCTGTAGTCCCGGCTACTCAGAAGGCTGAGGCAAGAGGATTGCTCAAGCCTAACAGTTTGTGGTTGCTTTGAGCTTTGATGCCATGGGCGACAAAGCAAGACTCTGTCTCAAAAAAAAATAACAATAGGGTGGCGCCTGTGGCTTAGTCGGTAAGGTGCCGGCCCCATATACCGAGGGTGGCGGGTTCAAACCCAGCCCCCGCCAAACTGCAACCAAAAAATAGCCGGGCATTGTGGCGGGCGCCTGTAGTCCCAGCTACTCGGGAGACTGAGGCAAGAGAATCGCTTAAGCCCAGGAGTTGGAGGTTGCTGTGAGCTGTGTGAGGCCACGGCACTCTACCGAGGGCCATAAAGTGAGACTCTGTCTCTACAAAAAAAAAAATAAATAAAATAACAATAAATAATTAAATTTTTTAAAAAAATGGTAGCACAAAAATATTAGAAGTGGCTGAGTACAATGTCTCACATCTGCAGTCCTAGCACTTTAGGAGACTGAGGTAGGCAGATCGCTTGAGGCCAGGAACACAAGACCAGTCTGGACAACATAGCAATATCCCCTTCTCTACAAAAAAAAATCTTTTAATTAGCCAGTAATGGTGGTGTGATGCCTGTAATCCCAGCTACTCAAGAGGCTGAGGGCTGAGCAAGAGAATTACTTGAGCCTTAGAGTTTGGGACTGCAGTGAGTTATGTTCATGCCGCTGAACTCTAGCCCCAGGCAACAGAATAAGATCATGTCTCAAAAAAAAAAAAAAAGACAGATAGTACTAGGAGAAAGCACTTTCTTTATAATCTGGGTAAGAAAAAAATGATTTTCTAATTTTGACTAAAAAATTCCAAATCCTGATTCAATAAAGGAAAAGATTGATAAATGTAATGACAGAATAATAAAATCTTCCTCACAGTTAAAAAATGAGCAAAGTAAAAGATTTAAAACTAAGAGAAATATTTATAATATATTTTATAAAGAAATAACTCATCCATAAAATATATGAAGAATTATTAAATATTTAAAGATATAAATGACCAAAAATCCAATAAAAATAGACAAAAGACATAAACGAGAAATTAACCAAAAAGACTTTTTTGTTTTTTTGAGACAGAATCTCACACGGTTGCCCTGGGTAGAGTGCTATGGCATCCGTCATCTTAGCTCACAGCAAAACCTCAAAACTCTTGGGTTTAAGCGATCCTCTTGCCTCAGCCTCCTACATAGCTGGGACAAGAGGCGTCTGCTACAACACCAAGCTAGTGTTTCTATTTTTGGTAGAGATCAAATCTCACTCTTGCTCAGGAGTCTTAAACTCCTGAGCTTAGGCAATCCACCTGCCTCAGCCTCCCAGGATGCTAAGATTGTAGGCATCAGCCTCTGGGCTCCACCTCCCATTGCTTTTTTTCCCTCCCTATCCTCCCAATGTTTGACCCCAGATATATTCACAAAAATACACAGCAGAGAGGGAAGACTAAATACCTGGCTTTTCAGAGGGCCAAGATGGAGAAAAGTTGTGACCAGAGAATGTGAAGATCGTAGAAAGGAAGCATAAGAAGGTAATCTCATGAAGTTGAGAACAAACTCCTGAGCTTCCCATGGGGTGCACATGAATGCATCTGGTTCTAAAGAACACCAAAGCCTTTAAGAATTAAACAGCAGGGGCTCAGCGCCAGCCACATGCACCGAGGCTGGTGGGTTCAAGCCCAGCCCAGGTCAGCTAAACAACAATGACAACAACAACAAAAAATAGCTGAGTGTTGGGGCAGACACCTGTGGTCCCAGGGAGGCTGAGGCAAGAAAATTGCTTAAGCCCAAGAGTTTGAGGTTGCTGTGAGCTGTGACACCATGGCACTCTACTGAGGGCGACATAATGACAATCTGTCTCAAAAAAAAAAAAAAAGAATTAAACAGCAAGATCAGCAAGACATATAATTGATCGAGTATCAGCCTGATCTAGGATTGGCACACATGCAAGATTGATCCAAGTAGCACTACAAAGTCTTTGAAAAGGGAGATGATGACTCAGTGCCTATGGCTTAACCGGCTAAGGCGCCAGCCACATACACCTGAGCTGGGAGGTTCAAATCCAGCCAGGGCCTGCCAAACAACGACAGTTGCAACCAAAAAATAGCCAGACTTTGTGGCAGGTGTCTGTAGTGCCAGCTACTTGGGAGGCAGAGGCAGGAGAATCGCTTGAGCTCAGCAGTTGGAGGTTGCTGTGAGCTGTGATGTCACAGCACTCTACCCAGGGCAACAGCTTGAGGTTCTGTCTCAAAAAAAAAAAAAAGAAAAAGAAGGGGCACTGCCTGTGGCTCAAAGGAGTAAGGTGCTGGCCCCATATGCCGAAGGTGGTGGGTTCAAACCCAGCCCCGGCCAAAAACTGCAAAAAGAAAAGAAAGAAAGAAAAGAAAAGAAAATGGAACTGACATTAGAAACACAGGCCAGTGAAGGCAGATCAGAGCATGCAGCCTGAACCTAACCAGGTCAACTTCTTGCTTTAAAAAAAATGTCCAGGGCGGCGCCTGTGGTTCAGTGAGTAGGGCGCCGGCCCCATATACCAAGGGTGGAGGGTTCAAACCTGGCCCCAGGCGAAACTGTAACAAAAAAATAGCTGGGTGTTGTGGCAGGCACCTGTAGTCCCACCTACTTGGGAGCCTGAGGCAAGAGAATCACCTAAGCCCAAGAGCGGTAGGTTGCTATGAACTGTGACACCACAGCACCCTACCAAGGGCAACAAAGTGAGACTCTGTCTCTAAAAAAAAGTCCATAGAAACTTAATAAGACCTGGAGTTCCATAATATAATATTCAGAAGGTCAGTATGTAATCTGAAATTATTCAATGTACAAAAAAAATCCACAAAAGTCTGACCAATTTTTAGGGGAAAAATCAACAGATACCAGCCTCAAGATGCTCCAGATACTGGAATTAACTGACAAGACTTTTAAGGAGTTATCAAAACCATGTTTAAAGAAATAAGGGCAAACATTCTTTTGGCCTTTTATGAGACAGAGTCTTACTTCGTTGCCCTTGATAGAGTGCTTGGGTGTCATAGCTCACTGCAACCTCATACTCTTGGGCTCAAAAGATCCTCTTGTCTCAGCCTCCCAAGTAGCTGGGATGACAGGTGCCCACTGCAACATCTTTATTATTGAACTCATCCAAGGATTTTTTAGCCAGAGGCAATTTTATTTATTTTTAGAGACAGAGTCTCACTCTTGCTCAGGTTGTACTTGAACTCCTGAGCTCAGGCAATCCACTCCACCTCAGCCTCCCACAGTGCTAGGATTACAAGCATGAGCCTCTGTGCCCAGCCTGGCAAACATTCTTAAAATGAATGAAAAGACAGGTTCCGCACCTGTAGCTCAAGCAGCTAGGGCCCCAGCCACATACATTGGAGCTGGCCAGTTCGAATCCAGCCCAGGCCTGCCAAACAACAGTGACAACTACAACCAAAAAATAGCTGGGCATTCTGGCAGTCACCTGTAGTCCTAGCTACTTGGGAGGCTGAAGCAAGAGAATCGCTTCAGTCGAAGAGTTTGAGGTTGCTGTGAGCTGTGATGCTACGGCACTCTACCAAAGGTGACATAGTGAGACTCTGTCTCCAAAAAAAATCAAGAATGAAAAGACAGTAGACACTCTCAGCAAAGAACTAGAAACTATACAAAGAACCAAATGGAACATTTAGAACTGAAATATAGCCCCCCCAAAAAAAAAATCCTTGGGTTCAATAATAAAATGGAGATGACAGAGGAACAGAATTAGTGAACTTGAAGCTAGAACAACAGAAATAATTCAGTATGAAAACAGAAAAAATTTGAAAAAAAATATGAATTAGAGGTTCAAGGACCTGTGGGACAATATGTAGGTCTAATATTTGTGTCATCTGAGTTCTAGAAAAAGAGGAGCACCGAACAGAAAAAAATATTTGATGAAAAATGGCTGAAAACTGCCCAAGTTTTGGTGAAAGACATAGATTTACAAATTCCAGGAACTCGGCAAATTTACAACATTATAAAACTAAAAATTGAAAACCAGGTGTGGCACCTATAGCTCAGCGGTTAGAGTGCCGGCCACATACACCACAGTTGGCGAGTCTGAACCCGGCCCAGACCTGCCAAACAACAATGACAACACCAACAACAAAAATAGCCAGGTCTTGTGGCAGGTGCCTGTAGACCCAGCTACTTGGGAGGCTGAGGCAAGAGAATCTCTTAAGCTCAAGAGTTTGAGGTTGCTGTGAGCTGTGATGCCACAGCACTCTACCAAGGGCAACATAGTGAGACTCTGTCTCAAAAAAAAAAAAAAAGAAAGAAAGAAAAAGAAAAAAATTGAAAACCAGATTCATCATAATTAAACTAACAAAACCCAAAAAGCAATAAAAGCGGCCAGAGGTAAATAAATAACACATTTCACATACCTAAGAATAGAGTCAAAATACATGAAGCACAAACTGGTAAAACTGGAAAGAGAAAAAGGACAAATTAATAATTTTAGTTGGAGATTTAGGCACTACTTTTTTTATTTTTGTGAAACAGAGTATTACTCTGTCCCCTCAGGTATAGTGCCGTGGTCTCATTGTCGCTTGCTGCACCCTCAAACTCTTGGATTTCAGCAATCCTCCTGCCTCGGCCTCCTGAGCAGCTGGGTATACAGTTTCACACCACAACTCAAGGCTAGTTTTTCTATTTTTAGTAGGGACTGGAGGTCTTACCCTTGATCAGACTGGTCTCAAACTCCTGACTTCAAGGGATCCTCGCATCTCATCCCCCCAGAGTGCTGGGATTACAGGCATGAGCCACCACACCAGGTGACTGAAGCACTACTTTCCCCATAATTAATACAAGGAAACATAGAAGCAATAACTTATTAACAACAGAATAACACCACCAAACACATTTGGCTTTTATAGCATACTATACAACAGCAGAACACGCATTCTTTCAAGAGTACATTCCTGAGTCATAACACAAACCTTAACAAAGGTAACAGAATCGAAATCATACCAAGTATGTTTTCTGACCAGAGAAAACCAATGAATCCAAAGTTAAACGTGTTCAAAAAGGGTTAAGTCAGCAGATTCAGAATGTTCAAACACTGCACAAAGAAACTGTTCATTGACTCGCTCCTAAGGGATAACCTCTAAACCCTTATGAATATCAGGTTTGAGCAAGAGCAAGATTCCATCTCTACTAAAAATAGAAAAACTAGCTGCATTGTGGCAGGTGCCTATAGTCCCAGCTACTCAGGAAGCTGAGGCAAGAGGATCACATGAGCCCTAGAGTTTGAGGTTGCTGTGAGCTATGGCATTCTACCCAGGGCAACAGAATGAGACTCACATATCAGGTCTGATAAATGTGTTTTTGTACACCTGGGGCCTTGGGCCACGATAGATAGTTTATGCTAATAGTGTGATAGCAATGTAGTGGTGGTGGGGGTTTGGGCTATCAGCTTGACCTTGGGAGAGACTCAAGACTGATTCGCTAAGGTCAGCCACATGGTCATCCCATGCCACATGGTCACCCCATGCCTATGTGAAACCTGCAACAAAAACCCTGGATGTCAAATATCCCTGGTAGACAATACTCTGTATGTGTTGGTAAACATTATTGCTAGGAGATTTGGGTGCTGTTGGTACGACGCTTCTGCGGGAGAACATCTGGAAGCTTGTTCCTGGTCTCTCCTGGAGTCTCCCCTATATGCCTTTTACCTTTGCTGATTGTAATCTCTATCCTTTTGCTGTAATAATAGTAATAATTATTGCTGTAATAATAAGTAAAACCATAAGTTTAACAGCTTTTCTGTATTCTATGAGTTCCTAATAAATTTTTTTTTTTTAAAACAGAGTCTCACTCTGTTGCCTTTGGTAGAGTGCTGTGGCATCACAGCTCACAGCAACCTCCAACTCTTGGGCTTAAGTGATTCTCTTGCCTCAGCCTCCCAGGTAGCTGGGACTACAGGCATTGTCACAATGCCTGGCTATGTTTTGTTGTAGTTGTCATTGTTGGTCAGCTGGCCTGGGTCGGGTTCGAACGCGACTCCCTCCGTGCCTGTGGCCGGCCCCATAACCACTGTGCTAGCGGCACCAAGCCCAAAGGTCTCACATTTATAATATAACCTTCTACCTTAAGAAAGGTGAAAAAGAAAAGCATGATAAATTCAGAAATGCAGAAGAAAAATAATAAAGACCAGAAAAAGTATAGAGAAAACCAATGAATCCAAAAACTGATTCTTTGAAAATATCAGTAAAATTGATAAACCTCTAGCCAGACTGACAAAAAAAGAGAAAATACAAGTTGCTGATATTAGGAATCAAGAGAGGCTTTAACTATAGACCTATCAGTATTAAAGGAAGAATAAGAGAATATTATGAACAACTCTATGAACAAAATTCAATAGAATAGAAGAAATAGATCAAATGTGTAAACTACTAAAATTCAACCAAGAAGAAATAGATAATAGTCCTATATTCAGTAAAGAAATGTGAAATAATAATTTTAAATCTCTGAAAAGGGAAAATCCAGACCCAGGTAGTTTCCCTAACAAATTCTAACATTTAAAGAGGGAATGACATTAATTCTACACAATCTCTTTCAGAAAATAGAAGAAAAGGAACACTCCCCTATTTATGTTATGAGGCTAATACTACCCTGATACCAAAATCAAACAAAGATTACAAAAGAAAAAAGAAAAACTTGAGTCCCATTTCCCTTAAAAACATAAATGCCAAAATCCTCAACAAAATATTAGTAAATTTGGGTGGCTCAGGCTCGGCGCCTGTGGCTCAAGCAGCTAAGGCACCAGCCACATACACCTGAGCTGGTGGGTTGGTATCCAGCCCAGGCCCGCTAAGCAACAATGACGGCTGCAACCAAAAAATAGCCGGGTGTTGTGGTGGGTGCCTGTAATCCCAGATACTTGGGAGGTGGAGGCAGGAGAATCGCTTGAGCCCAGGAGTTGGAGGTTTCTGTGAGCTGTGATGCCACGCCACTCTACCTAGGGCAACAGCTTGAGGCTCTGTCTCAAAAAAAAAAAAGAAAAAAATTGGGGTGGCTCAGGGAGTAGGGCACCAGTCCCATATACCAAAGTGGTGGGTTTGAACTTGGCCCCGGCCAAAACTGCAACAACAACAATGAATATATATATTTTTATATATATATAAATTAAATCTGGCAATATATAAAAAACTATAACACATTATCACCAAGTGGAATTTACTTGGTAGAATAGAGGGCTGGTTTAATATTTGAATTTTTTTTTTTTTTTACCCAAAAGTCTAACTCTGTTGCCCTGGGTAGAGTGCCATGGCATCATAGTTCACAGCAACCTCAAACCTTTGGGCTTGAGCAATCCTTTTGTCTCAGCCTCCTAAGTAGCTGGGACTACAGGCACCCACAACAATGCCTGGCTAGTTTTCCTAGCTTTAGTAGAGAGGTCTTACTCTGTTCAGGCTGGTCTCCAACTCCTGAGCTCAAGCAAACCACCTGCCTCGGCCTACCAGAGTGCTAGAATTACAGGTATGAGCCACCACACCCCGCCTAATATTTGAAAATTAATCAATGTTATCTGTCATTAATAAACACACTATTACATCAACCGATACTAAAAAGGGAACTTCCTCTTTTTTTTTTTTTTTTGAGGCAGAGTCTCACTTTGTCACCCTCAGTAGAGTGCTGTAATGTCATAGCTCACAGCAACCACAAATGCTTGGGCTCCAGTGAGTGTCTTGCCTCAGCCTCCCAAGTAGCTGGGACTACAGGTGTCCTCCACAACACCAGCTATTTTTAGAGACAAGTTCTTACTCTGGCTCAGGCTGGTCTCAAAAGAGCAAGCTCAGGCAATCCACCAGCCTCGGCCTCCCAAGTGCTTAGATTAGAGGCATGAGCCACCACACCTGGCCCTAAAAAGGGAACTTTCTTAACATCCGCAAAACATTTACAAAAACCCCTAAAGCTAACATTATATTTAATGGTGAAAGACTAAATGCTTTACCCCTAAGATTGGAAACAAAGAAATGTCCACTCTCATCACTCCTATTCAGTGTTGTATTTGCAGTCCTAGCCAATGCAATAGAGAAAAGGGGGGAAACATGCCTAAAGATTAAAAATAAAATAATAAAACTATCCCTATTCACAGCAACATGATTATCTATGTAGAAAATACCAAGACATCTACAAAAAGAATTAGTTAGTTTAGCAAGGTTGAGGATGCAAAGTCAACATACAAAACTCAATCAGCAAGTAACAATTGGAAACTGAAATTAAAAAAACAATAGCTCCCTCCTCTCCCCAAATGAATATTTAATTATAATCATGATCTGTATACTGAAAACTATAAAATGCTAATGAAAGAAATCAAACATGACCTAAATAGGGAGACATGCTATAATACAGCGACTGCAAGACTCACCATGGTTAAGATGTCAATGCTCCCCAAAGTGATGTGTAAATTTAACACAATTCCCATCAGAATCCCAGCAGGATTTTTGGCATTAAAAAAAAAGCTGTTTCAAAATATATTTTGAAAGGCAAAGGAACAAGAATAGATAACAACAATCTTGAAAAATAAGAGCAAATGCAAAGGAATCCTACTACCTGATTTTAAGATTTATTATAACGCTACAGTAATCAACACAGTACGGTATTAGTGGCCAGATAGATACCTATCGATATAACGGAAAAGAGCTGCCAGATTTCCCAATCTTTGCACTATTGACATTTTGGTTAGATAAAATTATTTTTGTTTTTGTTGCAGTTTTTGGCCAGGGCTGGATTTGAACCCACCACCTCCAGCATATGGGGCCAGCACCCAAATCCTTTGAGTCACAGACACCCCCTAGATAAATTTTTTGTCTCGAGGGTCCAGCCTGTTCATAGGATGTTTAGCAGCATCTCTGGGTCTATCCATTCACTTGATACCAGTAACACCATGCTCCCTGTATGACAACCAAAACTGACTCCAGACCTTCCACGTGTGCCCAGGGAAGCAAAATCACTGAAATAAGAACCACTAAAATACAGCATTCAGAAATAGACCCCACATGTGGTCAATTGATTTTTGACAAAAGGGAACAGGAGAAAGCACAAGTGGTGTTTGAATACTTGGACATCATTATGCCAAAAAAAAAAAAAAAGTACCTTCACATAAACCTCACACCGTATAGCAAAATTGACTCAAAAGAAATCATAAACATAAAGTGTAAAATTATAACACTTTTAGAATAAAATACAGGAGAAAATCTTTGTGACTCTGATTAAACAGAGTTCTTAGACATAACACCAAAATTATAATCCATAAAAAAGTGATAAATTGGATTTCACAACAAAAAACTTTTTCTCTCTGGCTCGGTGCCTGTAGCTCAGCAGTTAGGGCACCAGCCACATAAACCAGAGCTTGCAGATTCGAACCCAGTCCAGGCCTGCCAAACAACAATGACAACTACAAACAAAAAATAGTCTGGCATCGTGGTGGGCACCTGTAGTCCCAGATACTTGGGAGGCTGAGACAAAAGAACCGTTAGCCCAAGAGTTTGAGGTTACTGTGAGCTGTGACACCACAGCACTCTACCGAGCAACATAGTGAAACTCTGTCTAAAAAAAAAAAATTTTTTTTCTCTGTGAAAGACACTATTAACAGAATGCAAAAACAAACTATGAACTAGAAAATATTTGCCAAACATTTATCTGACAAAGAACTTGAATCCAGAATATATACAGTGTAGAACTTTCAAAACACAACCATAATGGCAGCACCTGTGGTTCAAAGGAGTTGTGTGCTGGCCCCATATACCAGAGGTGGCAGGTTCAAACCTGGCCCCAGCCAAAGACTGCAAAAACAAACAAACATACAAAAAAAAAAAAGAACACACACACACACACACACAACCATAAGAAAATAAGCGTAGGCCAGATACAGTGGCTCACGGTAATCCTAGCACTCACTCTAGGAGGCAAGTTGGGAGAATCTCTTGAGCTCAGGAGTTCCAGACCAGCCTGAGCAACAGGGAGACCCGTCTCTACTGAAAATAGAAAAAACTTAGTCAGGCATTGTGGCAGGTGCCTGTACTCCCAGGTACGTGGGGGGCTGAGGCAGGAGGATCACTAAAACCCAGGAGTTCAAGGTTGCTGTGTGCTTGACTGACGCCATGGCACTCTAGCCTGGGCAATAGAGACTCTGTTTCAAACAAAACAAAACAAACAAAAAGTACACTTAATAAATATGAACAAACCATTTGAACAGACCCTCATTAAAAAGATATACAGAAGACAAAAAGATATCCAACATTGTTAACATTAAGTAAATGCAAATTAAACCATAATGCAATACCACCGCAGACCTGTTAGAATGACTGAAAGAAGAGGGAGAATAACAGCTGACAATAAGGGAGGTTGCGGGGGCAGAGACAAGATGGCTGACTGAAGCCAGCTTTCCACATAGGCTCCTGTCCAGAAGGAGAGTTAAAGGACAGAAATTTAGCAAGTAACCTGGTGGATTAGAGCTGCACCAAGAGAGAAGGTTGAAGAAGGCACATCAACCCCACTGAGGTGAGCTGCGACCCCAAGGATACAAACAAAAGGTACAAAATCCAGCACCAAGCGGATGGGAGTCCCATCCCCCAAGAGAACAGCTCGGAGTGCCCCACAAACAAATAAGCAGAGTTCAAAGTTCCTCCCACTACACTCCATGGGAGAGACCCTCTAAAAACTGGACCTACCTCCCCTACTAGGGTGCCACAGTGTTCTCCTGCCAGGCATAAAACTGTATAAAACTGTACATATTCTCTACCTGCAACTCTGAGCTCCCAGCACTCCCCTCCACTCTCACTCTAAAGTCTGGAGGCCTGTCCCCAAGGAGTCCAGATTCTTGGGTGATTTCTCAAGGGGTGTAGACAGTGCCTAAACTGCAGCTGGACAGTGCTGACTCTGGGGACATAGGAGTTAGGAGAGGACAGTCAGCTGAGAGGGAACACACCGGAGCAGCAGTGCTGATTCTGCAGCATGGGAGTGAGGAGAAGACAGTCAGCTGAGAGGGAACCACACCGCCCGAGCGGTGGTGCTCCAAAGCGCAGAGCAGCAGATGTTTTTGGCAAAAATAGGGCTCACTCCCGGATATTTCGGAGCCACACCCCCTATCTCCCTGAGCAACCAGAGGAGACCAGGCATCTTCTCAGGTGGCAAAACAGATCTGGGATGGAAACACAGGCCATGTGAGTAAAGGGTTTGCCTGAGGTGGTACCGGCCTGGGTGGAGCACGGGGACTAGAAAATGCACACGCAGAGCCAGGAAATTCCCAGGGTGGGGCTGATCCAGAGGACTGCTTTACTGAGCCTAAGATGCACCCGACCCTCAGGGGATCGTCAGCCTATAGACAAAGGAAGGCGTGTGGCTAGAACTGACAGCTAACCAAATACAAACCTGCAGGAGCAAAGACAGGGCCTGAGGCACAGGTTCTCGGGACTCAAAACAGCTTCTCTTCTGCAGGGGAATTTAGCAGGGACAGAAACAAATTCCCGCAAAGTTATTCTGTTCTGTCAGTAACATCAGGGGCAGGGCTGGAATGGAGTGAACACCCCCCAGCCTACATCAAGCGCCCGAGGTTATCAGGACTCACCTACACCTGCTGGACAGAGGCAGAAAGCAGAGACCTGGCTGAGCTTGTGATTCAGGCAGGTGCAAACCCCTGGAGTATCTACTAACTGGAGGCAACTGGGTCACAGCCCTGCGGGGCTATCAGTGACTGGGTGTGACAGAGGTGCAAAGTGGGGAAGGAGGCATCAACCTTCCCAGACTAATCTATTTGATGGGTGGGTCCTACTGACTTCATGGAACACCGGAGCAAGTCATATCTGAGTCGTCACCAGACCCCTGCGATCCAGTTCCCAGAGACTTTTTAAACTCTCCCACCTGAGACAGGCACTGACTGAGACCATTGATTTGGATCTTTTGAACTAAGCCAATCTCCCGAGGACTATTCAAGTGGTGCCCTGGGTGTGTGCTTGTAGGAAGGTTTGATTTTCCTTTTCCAATGTTGCCCGTAAGGAGGGGAGGGGATATTTTGCTGGTATTTCTCCACAGCTGAGACTTCAACCCAGAGTAACAGTTTCACAAGGGTCGGACAGAGACCAGCTGAAAACAAGACAGAACAACTTAGCCCCACCACACCAAACAGGTCCCCAGGTTCTCAGGCTATAGCACTGTATGGGTCCTCAACAAAACTCCAGGGGAAAATTCAAATGGTGTAAAATAATCAAGGGACAGAATCGGCGGAAAAACTCTGGTAACATGAATAACCAGAATAGATCCACCCCCCGAGGGAGAGATATGGCAGATGTAACTAAAGATCCCATTCATAAACAGCTGGCTGAGATGTCAGAAATCTAATTCAAAATTTGGATTGCAAACAAGATTAATAGAATGGAGGAAAATTTGGAATTAGAAATTCGAGGAGCAATTCAAAAGTCGGAATTAGAATTTGAGGAGAAATTCAAAAGTTGTCTCAAGAATTTAACGAATTTAAAGACAAAACCACCAAAGATTCTGACACACTGAAACAAGAATTTGCAGCCCTAAAAGATCTGAAAAATGCAACAGAATCCCTCAGTAACAGAGTGGAGCAAGCAGAAGAAAGGATTTCTGACATTGAAAACAAAGCTTTTGAATGCTCCCAAACTCTCAAAGAGGAAGAGAAATGGAGAGCAAAAGCAGATCATTCTCTCAGAGAGCTCTGGGATAATTCAAAGAAGGCTAATATCTGCCTCATCGGAATCCCTGAAAGTGATGAAGTGGCCTCGCAAAGCACAGCGGCCCTTCTCCATGAAATTATGAAAGAGAATTTTCCAAACATGCCAAGAGATTCTGAAATCCAAATAGCAGACAGTTTCAGAACCCCAGCATGACTCAATCCGAATAAGACATCCCCAAGGCATATCATAATTAACTTCACTAAAGTTAATACGAAGGAGAAAATTCTGAAAGGAGCCAGACATAAGAAATCCATTACCTACAAAGGGAAGAATATTAGAATGACTGCAGATCTCTCTGTTGAAACTTTTCAAGCCAGAAGAGGGTGGTCATCGACATTTAATGTGCTAAAGCAAAATAACTTTGAACCCTGGATCCTGTATCGAGCTAAACTGAGATTCATTTATGATGGAGAAATTAAATACTTTAATGACATTCATATGTTGAAGAAATTTGCCATAACCAAACCAGCTCTTCAGGATATTCTCAGACCTATCCTCCATAATGACCAGCCCAATCCTCTACCACAAAAGTAAATCACTCAGAAACTTTTGATCAAACTCCAACTTCCACAGTGGCAAAAGGATTAAAAATGTCCACTGGACTTTCGAAAAACTCGATACCCAAAATTTTACCAGACTTATCAATATTCTCCATTAATGTGAACGGCTTAAACTGTCCTCTAAACAGGCACAGGTTAACTGACTGGATACAAAAACTCAGGCCAGATATTTGCTGCATACAAGAGTCACATCTTACCTTAAAAGGTAAATATAGACTCGGGGTGAAAGGGTGATCATCCATATTTCAGGCAAATGGTAATCAGAAAAAAGCAGGTGTTCCGATTCTATTTGCAGACACAATAGGCTTTAAATCAACAAAAGTAAGGAAGGGTAAGAATGGTCACTTCATATTTGTTAAGGGTAATACTCAATATGATGAGATTTCAATTATTAATATTTATGCACCCAACCAGAATGCACCTCAATTTATAAGAGAAACTCTAACAGACCATGAGCAACTTGATTTCCTCCAGCTCCATAATAGTTGGAGATTTCAACACTCCTTTGGCAGTGTTGGATTGATCCTCCAATAAGAAGCTGAGCAAAGAAATCTTAGATTTAAACCTAACCATCCAACATTTGGATTTGGCAAACATCTACAGAACATTTCATCCCAACAAAACTGAATACACATACTTCTCATCAGCCCACAGAACATACTCCAAAATTGATCACATCTTAGGTCACAAGTCTAACCTCAGTAATTTAAGGAATAGAAATTATTCCTTGCATCTTCTTGGACCACCATGGAATAAAAGTTCAACTCCGTAACAAAAAGAATCTGCATACTCATACAAAAACATGGAAGTTAAATAACCTTATGCTGAATGATAGCTTGGTCAGAGATGAGATTAAGAAGGAACTTGCCAAATTTTTGGAACAAAATGACAATGAATACACGAATTATCAGAACCTCTGGGATACCACAAAGGCAGTTCTAAGAGGGAAATTTATAGCACTGCAAGCCCTCCTTAAGAGAACGGAAAGAGAGGAAGTTAACAAATTAATGGGACATCTCAAGCAACTGGAAAAGGAAGAACATTCCAAGCCCAAACCCAGTAGAAGAAAAGAAATAACCAAAAATCAGAGCAGAATTAAATGAAATTGAAAACAAAAGAATTATACAACAGATCAATAAATCCAAAAGCTCTTTTTTTGAAAAGATCAATAAAATAGATAAACCTTTGGCCAACCTAACCAGAAAAAAAGAGTAAAATCTCTAATTTCATCAATCAGAAATGGTAATGATGAAATAACAACAGACCCCTCAGAAATTCAAAAAATCCTTAACGAACACTACAAGAAACTCTACTCTCACAAATATGAAAATCTGAAAGAAATTGACCAATACCTGGAAGCACGCCACCTACCAAGACTTAGCCAGAATAAAGTGGAAATGTTGAACAGGCCTATATCAAGTTCTGAAATAGCATCAACTATACAAAATCTCCCTAAAAAGAAAAGCCCAGGACCAGATGGCTTTACGTCAGAATTCTACCAAACATTTAAAGAAGAACTAGTACCTATACTACTAAACCTCTTCCAAAATATAGAAAAAGAAGGAATATTACCCAGCACATTCTACGAAGCAAACATCACCTTGATCCCCAAACCAGGGAAAGACCCAACAAGAAAAGAAAATTATAGACCAATATCACTAATGAATATAGATGCTAAAATACTCAATAAGATCCTAACAAACAGAATCCAACAACACATCAAAAAAAATTATACACCATGACCAAGTCAGATTTATCCCAGGGTCTCAAGGCTGGTTAAATATACATAAATCTATAAATGTAATTCAACACATAAACAAACTTAAAAATAAAGAACATATGATTCTTTCAATTGATGCAGAAAAAGCTTCTGATAATATCCAGCATCCCTTCATGACCAGAGCACTTAAGAAAATTGGTATAGAAGGGACATTTCTTAAACTAATAGAGGCCATCTACAGCAAACCCACAGCCAATATCGTATTCAATGGAGTTAAATCGAAATCAGTTCCACTTAGATCAGGAACCAGGCAAGGTTGCCCATTGTCTCCATCGCTCTTTAACATTGTAATGGAAGTTTTAGCCATTGCAATTAGGGAAGAAAAGGCGATCAAGGATATCCACATAGGGTCAGAAGAGATCAAACTTTCACTCTTCGCAGATGATATGATTGTCTATCTGGAAAACACTAGGGATTCTACTACAAAACTTTTAGAATTGATCAAGGAATATAGCAATGTCTCAGGCTACAAAATCAACACCCATAAATCTGTAGCCTTTATATATACCAACAATAACCAAGCTGAACAAACAGTCAAGGACTCTATTCCTTTCACAGTAGTGCCAAAGAAGATGAAATATTTGGGAGTATACCTAACAAAGGACGCAAAAGATCTCTACAAAGAGAACTATGAAACTCTAAGAAAAAAAATAGCCGAAGATGTTAACAGATGGAAAAACATACCATGTTCATGGCTGAGAAGACTCAACATTGTTAAAATGTCCATACTGCCCAAAGCAATATACAATTTTAATGCAATCCCTATTAAAGCTCCATTGTCATACTTTAAAGATCTTGAAAAAATAATACTTCGTTTTATATGGAATCAGAAAAAACCTCAAATAGCCAAAACATTACTGAGCAATAAAAACAAAGCAGGAGGAATCATGCTACCAGACTGAGACTGTACTATAAATCCACAGTGATCAAAACAGCATGGTACTGGCACAAAAGCAGAGAAGTAGATGTCTGGAACAGAATAAAGAACCAAGAGATGGATCCAGCTACTTACGGTTATTTGATCTTTGACAAGCCAATTAAAAACATTCAGTGGGGAAAAGATTCCCTATTTAACAAATGGTGCTGGGTAAACTGGCTGGCAACCTGTAGAAGATTGAAACTGGACCTACACCTTTCACCATTAACTAAGATAGACTCTCACTGGATAAAAGATTTAAACTTAAGACATGAAACTATAAAAATACTTGAAGAAAGCGCAGGGAAAACTCTTGAAGGAATCAGCCTGGGTGAATATTTTATGAGGAGGACTCCCCAGGCAATTGAAGCAGTATCAAAAATACACTACTGGGACCTGATCAAACTAAAAAGCTTCTGTACAGCCAAGAACATAGTGCGTAAAGCAAGCAGACATCCCTCAGAATGGGAGAAAATATTTGCAGGTTATACCTCCGATAAAGGTCTAATAACCAGAATCCACAGAGAACTCAAACGTATTAACAAGAAAAGAACACGTGACCCCATCTCAGGGTGGGCAAGGGACTTGAAGAGAAACTTCTCTAAAGAAGACCGATGCACAATCTACAAACACATGAAAAAAAGCTCATCATCCTTAATCATCAGAGAAATGCAAATCAAAACTACTCTGAGATATCACCTAACCCCAGTAAGAGTAGCCCACATAACAAAATCCCAAAACCAGAAATGTTGGCATGGATGTGGAGGAAAGGGCACACTTCTACACTGCTGGTGGGAATGCCCACTAATACGTTCCTTCTGGAAGGATGTTTGGAGAATACTTAGAGACCTAAAAATAGACCTGCCATTCGATCCTATAATTCCTTTATTAGGTTTATACCCAGAAGACCAAAAGTCACAATATAACAAAGACATCTGTACCAGAATGTTTATTGCAGCCTAATTCATAATTGCTAAGTCATGGAAGAAGCCCAAGTGCCCATCGACACATGAATGGACTAGCAAATTGTGGTACATGTATACCATGGAATACTATGCAGCCTTAAAGAAAGATGGAGACTTTACCTCTTTCATGTTTAAATGGATGGAGCTGGAACATATTCTTCTTAGCAAAGTATCTCAGGAATGGAAGAAAAAGTATCCAATGTACTCAGCCCTACTATGAAGCTAAATTATAGCTTTCACATGGAGACTATAACCCAACTATAGCACAAGACTATGGGGAAAGGGTCAAGGAAGGGTAAGGGAGGGGGAAGGTTTGTTGGAGGGAGGGTAATGGGTGGGGCCACACCTACGGTGCATCTTAGAATGGGTACAGGCGATTGCACTAATGTACACAGCTATGATTTAACAATAAAAAGAAAAGAAATAACCAAAATTAGAACAGAATTAAATGAAATTGAAAATAAAAGAATGATACAACAGATCAATAAATCAAAAAGTTGGTTTTTTTGAAAAGGTCAATAAAATAGATAAACCTTTGGCTAACCTAACCAGAAAAAAAGAGTAAAATCTAATTTCATCAATCAGAAACGACAAAGATGAAATAACAACAGACTCCTCAGAAATTTAAAAAATCCTTAGTTAATATTACAAGAAACTTTATTCTCAGAAATATTAAAATCTGAAGGAAATTGACCAATACTTGAGAAGCACGTCACTTTCCAAGACTTAGTCACAATCAAGTGGAAATGTTGAACAGGCCCATATCAAGTTCTGTAATAGCATCATCCATACAAAATCTCCCTAAAAAGAAAAGCCCGGGACCAGATGGCTTCACGTCAGAATTCTACCAAACCTTTAAAGAGGAACTAGTACCTATATTACTCAACCTGTTCCAAAAAGTAGAGGAAGAAGGAAGACTACCTAACACGTTCTATGAAGCAAACATCACCGTGATCCCCAAACCAGGAAAAGACCCAATGAGAAAAGAAAATTATAGACCAATATCACTAATGAATATAGATGCAAAAATATTCAACAAGATCCTAACAAACAGAATCCAGCAACACATCAAACAAATTATACATCATGACCAAGTCGGTTTTATCCCAGGGTCTCAAGGCTGGTTCAATATACGTAAATCTATATAAGTATAATTCAGCACATAAACAAATTAAAAAACAAAGACCATATGATTCTTTCAATTGATGCAGAAAAAGCTTTTGATAATATCCAGGATCCCTTTATGATCAGAACACTTAAGAAAATTGGTATAGGTTCAGAGGAGCAAGATGGCAGCCGAGTAACAGCTTCCTTGCATCTGGGCACCGTGAGTCTGGGGAGATAGGACTCCAGGCATCTCTGGCTGGTGGGATCTGCCTATCATCACCCCTGAGAGGATACAGGGAGTCAGCGAGAGACTTCTGGACCCCAAGAGGAGGACTAAAACAGTGGAAAACCGGCAAGTGGTCGTGTGTGTTCAATCCGCCTAAACCCGCCCGCAACTGTAAGTTCAGTAGCAGCGAGACTGCAAACCAGAAAGGCCTTACCTGTGAACTGTTTTGGTGTCTTTGGACTTGGCACTCAGCTGAACTGCCTTGGGGAGAGCCTGAGCGGGAGTGCAGAGAACTTTGGCCTTTGTCTAGGGCCCCAGTCTGAGCCGCTGAGCCAGACGGAGCTAACAGAGTTTGGCTCTGGGTCACAGGCAGACATTGTGAGCGATCTGCCCTGGCAAGCTCCGCCCTCAGGGTCGCAGAGCTGGAATTGGGTGGGAGCTGGTAACCCAGCGACCAAGTAGCCTAAGGGCGGGGTCTGAGCTGCCTTGCAGCCCTAACCCTCGGGGGCAGAGGGAGACCAGTTTTGACACACAGGGTAAGTGGATAGCCACTTCAGCAGTGATTCCAGCAACAAGCACTTCCCTGAGAAAGCTTCTGCTCAGTAAGTGAACAAGTTCAAAGTGCCTTTTAAGTGGGCTGAAGAGAGATTTAGGGTGTCTACCTGCTGGGGTTCGAGAAACTAGCAGCCTCCAGTCGTATCAGAACTGTGATTAACATCTCATACCCCAGAAGACCACGTGTTGCCCAGACAATATTCAATTCCATATACATACTGCTTTGTTTTTGGTTGCGTGTGTGTGTTTTTTTTTTTTGTTTGTTTGTTTGGTTTTTTTTTGGTTTGGTTGTTTTTTTTGTTTATTTTGACGTTCTAGATTGTTGTTTTGTTTTTTAAGTTCAACCTTTTCCATACAGATCCTTTTTCTTTCTCAATTTTTCTAGTTTAATTATAATTTCCCATTGCTGCCTATTTCAATAATCAGAACTTCATTTTTGTTAGTGTTTCTACCACTATTATTTGGTTTTTCCAGCCAATTTTATCCCGTAAAGTTTTCTGTTGGCTTGTTTTGGTTTGATTTATAGCATTTTTGTCTTTCCTCTCTACTTGGTGGAGGTGGGGTACTGTGTCTGATCAGGTTAGCAAAGAGCTGCTGACCTCAAGGGAAGCACCCCACTTGGCACCCCCAGAAGGTGTTTTTTTTTTTTAAGGTTGTATCAAAGTACCCTACTGTACACCTATATTGCTCTGTCTCCCTCTTTCTGTGCCTCTCTTCTTTTTGTCAATATTCCTTTCACCCAACCACTCTCCTTTCTCTATTTTTCTTTTTTTTCTTTTTTTTTTTTTTTCTTATCACTCGGTCCTCATTTCTTTCATCGCTTTTTTGCTCTTAAACCTTCTCACCCTTCTGGTCCTGTAACCCTTAGTCCACAGGCACAAGAACTTAAAGAGCAAGAGGAATTGAAAGGAAAATTAGGGCAAGTAAACAGATAAAAGAAATCACCCATGAGGAAGAATCAGCAGAAAACTCCAGGCAACATGAAGAACCAGTCCAGAACTACCCCGCCAAGGGACCATGAGGTAGCTACTGCAGAGGATTCCACCTATACAGAAATGTTAGGAATGACAGAAAGGGAATTTAGAATACACATGTTGAAAACAATGAAGGAAATGATGGAAACAATGAAGGAAACTGTTAATAAAGTGGAAAATAACCAAAAGGAAATTCAAAAACAGAATCAAATCAGAGATGAACGATATGAAGAATATAAAAAGGATATAGCAGAGCTGAAGGAAATGAAACAGTCAATCAGGGAACTTAAAGATGCAATGGAAAGTATCAGCAACAGGTTAGACCATGCAGAAGAAAGAATTTCAGAGGTAGAAGACAAAGTTTTTGAGATAACTCAGATAGTAAAAGAGGCAGAAAAGAAGAGAGAGAAAGCAGAACGTTCACTGTCAGAATTATGGGACTTTATGAAGCGTTCCAACATACGAGTTATAGGAATTCCAGAAGGGGAAGAAGAATGCCCCAGAGGAATGGAAGCCATACTAGAGAATATTATAAAAGAAAATTTCCCAAATATCACCAAAGATTCTGACACACTGCTTTCAGAGGGATATCGGACCCCAGGTCGCCTCAACTCTAACCGAGCTTCTCCAAGACACATTGTGATGAACCTGTCCAAAGTCAAGACCAAAGAAAAGATTCTGCAAGCTGCCAGGAGTAAGCTCCAGTTGACCTACAGGGGCAAATCCATCAGATTGACCGCAGACTTCTCTAATGAAACTTTCCAAGCAAGAAGACAATGGTCATCTACCTTTAATCTACTTAAACAGAACAATTTTCAGCCCAGAATTCTGTACCCTGCTAAGCTAAGCTTCAAAATTGACGGAGAAATCAAATCATTTACGGATATACAAACATTGAGGAAATTCGCCACAACAAGACGAGCTCTACAGGAAATACTTCAACCTGTTCTGCACACGGACCACCACAATGGATCAGCAGCAAAGTAAGAACTCAGAATTTAAAGGACAGAACCTAACCTCCACACTGATGCAAAAGATAAAATTAAGCAATGGACTCTCACAAAATAAGACGAATAGAATACTACCACACTTGTCAATTATCTCCATAAATGTTAATGGCTTGAATTCCCCACTGAAGAGACATAGATTGGTTGACTGGATTAAAAAACACAAGCCATCCATTTGCTGTCTGCAAGAAACACACCTGGCTTCAAAAGACAAATTAAAGCTCCGAGTCAAGGGTTGGAAGACAATTTTTCAGGCAAATGGAATTCAGAAGAAAAGAGGAGTTGCAATCTTATTTTCAGACACATGTGGATTTAAAGCAACTAAAGTCAAAAAAGACAAAGATGGTCACTTTATATTGGTCAAGGGAAAAATACAACAAGAAGACATTTCAATTCTAAATATTTATGCACCCAATTTAAATGCTCCCAGATTCTTGAAGCAGACCTTACTCAGTCTGAGCAATATGATATCTGATAATACCATCATAACAGGGGACTTTAACACTCCTCTTACAGAGCTGGACAGATCCTCTAAACAGAAATTAAACAAGGATATAAGAGACTTAAATGAGACTCTAGAACAACTGTGCTTGATAGACGCATATAGAACACTCCACCCCAAAGATAAAGAATATACATTCTTCTCATCACCCCATGGAACATTCTCCAAAATTGATCATATCCTGGGACACAAAACAAATATCAACAGAATCAAAAGAATTGAAATTTTACCTTGTATCTTCTCAGACCATAAGGCACTAAAGGTGGAACTCAACTCTAACAAAAATGCTCGACCCCACCCAAAGGCATGGAAACTAAACAATCTTCTGTTGAATAACAGATGGGTGAAGGAAGAAATAAAACAGGAAATCATTAACTTCCTTGAGCATAACAACAATGAAGACACAAGCTACCAAAACCTGTGGGATACTGCAAAAGCAGTTTTGAGAGGAAAATTCATCGCTTTAGATGCCTACATTCGAAAAACTGAAAGAGAGCACATCAACAATCTCACAAGAGATCTTATGGAATTGGAAAAAGAAGAACAATCTAAGCCTAAACTCAGTAGAAGAAAAGAAATCTCCAAAATCAAATCAGAGATCAATGAAATTGAAAACAAAAGAATCATTCAGAAAATTAATGAAACAAGGAGTTGGTTTTTTGAAAAAATAAATAAAATAGATAAACCATTGGCCAGACTAACGAGGAATAGAAAAGTAAAATCTCTAGTAACCTCAATCAGAAATGATAAAGGGGAAATAACAACTGATCCCACAGAGATACAAGAGATCATCTCTGAATACTACCAGAAACTCTATGCCCAGAAATTTGACAATGTGAAAGAAATGGATCAATATTTGGAATCACACCCTCTCCCTAGACTCAGCCAGGAAGAAATAGAGCTCCTAAACAGACCAATTTCAAGCACTGAGATCAAAGAAACAATAAAAAAAGCTTCCAACCAAAAAATGCCCTGGTCCAGATGGCTTCACTCCAGAATTCTATCAAACCTTCAAGGAAGAGCTTATTCCTGTACTGCAGAAATTATTCCAAAAAATTGAGGAAGAAGGAATCTTCCCCAACACATTCTATGAAGCAAACATCACCCTGATACCAAAACCAGGAAAAGACCCAAACAAAAAGGAGAATTTCAGACCAATCTCACTCATGAACATAGACGCAAAAATCCTCAACAAAATCCTAGCCAATAGATTACAGCTTATCATCAAAAAAGTCATTCATCATGATCAAGTAGGCTTCATCCCAGGGATGCAAGGCTGGTTTAACATACGCAAGTCTATAAACGTTATCCACCATATTAACAGAGGCAAAAATAAAGATCACATGATCCTCTCAATAGATGCAGAAAAAGCATTTGATAAAATCCAGCATCCTTTTCTAATTAGAACTCTGAAGAGTATAGGCATAGGTGGCACATTTCTAAAACTGATTGAAGCTATCTATGACAAACCCACAGCCAATATTTTACTGAATGGAGTAAAACTGAAAGCTTTTCCTCTTAGAACTGGAACCAGACAAGGTTGTCCTCTGTCACCTTTACTATTCAACATAGTGCTGGAAGTTCTAGCCAATACAATTAGGCAAGACAAGGAAATAAAGGGAATCCAAATGGGAGCAGAGGAGGTCAAACTCTCCCTCTTTGCTGACGACATGATCTTATACTTAGAGAACCCCAAAGACTCAACCACAAGACTCCTAGAAGTCATCAAAAAATACAGTAATGTTTCAGGATATAAAATCAATGTCCACAAGTCAGTAGCCTTTGTGTACACCAATAACAGTCAAGATGAGAAGCTAATTAAGGACACAACTCCCTTCACCATAGTCTCAAAGAAAATCAAATACCTAGGAATATACCTAACGAAGGAGGTGAAGGACCTGTATAAAGAAAACTATGAAATCCTCAGAAAGGAAATAGCAGAGGATATTAACACATGGAAGAACATACCATGCTCATGGATGGGAAGAATCAACATTGTTAAAATGTCCATACTTCCCAAAGCAATCTACCTATTCAATGCCATTCCTATCAAAATACCAACATCATACTTTCAAGATTTGGAAAAAATGATTCTGCGTTTTGTATGGAACTGGAAAAAACCCCGTATAGCTAAGGCAGTTCTCTGTAATAAAAATAAAGCTGGGGGCATCAGCATACCAGATTTTAGTCTGTACTACAAAGCCATAGTGCTCAAGACAGCATGGTACTGGCACAAAAACAGAGACATAGACACTTGGAATCGAATGGAAAACCAAGAAATGAAACTAACATCTTACAACCACCTAATCTTTGATAAACCAAACAAGAACATACCTTGGGGGAAAGACTCCCTATTCAATAAATGGTGTTGGGAGAACTGGATGTCTACATGTAAAAGACTGAAACTGGACCCACACCTTTCCCCACTCACAAAAATTGATTCAAGATGGATAAAGGACTTAAACTTAAGGCATGAAACAATAAAAACCCTCCAAGAAAGCATAGGAAAAACACTGGAAGATATTGGCCTGGGGAAAGACTTCATGAAGAAGACTGCCATGGCAATTGCAACAACAACAAAAATAAACAAATGGGACTTCATTAAACTGAAAAGCTTCTGTACAGCTAAGGAGACAATAACCAAAGCAAAGAGACAACCTACACAATGGGAAAGGATATTTGCATATTTTCAATCAGACAAAAGCTTGATAACTAGGATCTATAGAGAACTCAAATTAATCCACATGAAAAAAGCCAACAATCCCTTATATCAATGGGCAAGAGACATGAATAGAACTTTCTCTAAAGACGACAGACAAATGGCTAACAAACACATGAAAAAATGTTCATCATCTCTATATATTAGAGAAATGCAAATCAAAACAACCCTGAGATATCATTTCTAACCCCAGTGAGAATGGCCCACATCACAAAATCTCAAAACTGCAGATGCTGGCGTGGATGTGGAGAGAAGGGAACACTTTTACACTGCTGGTGGGACTGCAAACTAGTACAACCTTTCTGGAAGGAAGTATGGAGAATCCTCAAAGCACTCAAGCTAGACCTCCCATTTGATCCTGCAATCCCATTACTGGGCATCTACCCAGAAGGAAAGAAATCCTTTTATCATAAGGACACTTGTACTAGACTGTTTATTGCAGCTCAATTTACAGTCGCCAAAATGTGGAAACAGCCTAAATGCCCACCAACCCAGGAATGGATTAACAAGCTGTGGTATATGTATACCATGGAATACTATTCAGCCATTAAAAAAAATGGAGACTTTACATCCTTCGTATTAACCTGGATGGACGTGGAAGATATTATTCTTAGTAAAGCATCACAAGAATGGAGAAGCAGGGCAGCGCCTGTGGCTCAAGGAGTAGGGCGCTGGTCCCATATGCCAGAGGTGGCGGGTTCAAACCCAGCCCCGGCCAAAATCCACAAAAAAAAAAAAAAAAAAAGAATGGAGAAGCATGAATCCTATTTACTCAATTTTGATATGAGGACAATTAATGACAATTATGGTTATGGGGGGGTAACAGAAAGAGGGAAGGAGGGAGGTGGGTGGGGCCTTGGTGTGTGTCACACTTTATGGGGGCAAGACATGATTGCAAGAGGGACTTTACCTAACAATTGCAATCAGTGTAACCTGGCTTATTGTACCCTCAATGAATCCCCAACAATAAAAAAAAAAAAAAAAAGAAAATTGGTATAGAAGGGACATTTCTTCAACTGATAGAGGCCATCTACAGCAAAACCACAGCCAATATCGTATTGAATAGAGTTAAATTGAAATCATTTCCACACAGATCAGGAACGAGACAAGGCTGCCCATTGTCTCCACTGCTCTTTAATATTGTAATGGAAGTTTTAGCCATCGCAATTAGGGAAGAAAAGGCGATAAAGGGTATCCATATAGGGTCAGAAGAGATCAAACTTTTCACTCTTCACAGACGATATGAGTATATCTGGAAAACACCTGGGATTCTACTACAAAACTCTTAGAAGTGATCAAGGAATACAGCAGCATCTCTGGTTACAAAATCAACATTCATAAATCCGTAGCCTTCATATATACCAACAATAGTCAAGCTGAAAAAACAGTTAAGGACCCTATTCCATTCACAGTAGCACCAAAGAAGATGAAATATTTGGGAGTTTATCTAACAACGGACGTGAAAGATCTCTATAAAGAGAATTATGAAACTCTAAGAAAAGAAATAGCTGAAAATGTTAACAAATGGAAAAACATACCATGCTCATGGCTGGGAAGACTCAACATTGTTAAAATGTCCATACTACCCAAAGCAATATACAATTTTAATGCAATCCCTATTAAAGCTCCATTGTCATACTTTAAAGATCTTGAAAAAATAATACTTCATTTTATATGGAATCAGAAAAAAACTCAAATAGCCAAGACATTACTCTGAAATAAAAACAAAGCAGGAGGAATCACGCTACCAGACCTCAGACTATACTATAAATCAATAGTGATCAAAACAGCATGGTACTGGCACAAAAACAGAGAAGTAGATGTCTGGAACAGAATAGAGAACCAAGAGATGAATCCAGCTACTTACCATTATTTGATCTTTGACAAGTCAATTAAAAACATTCAGTGGGGAAAAGATTCCCTATTTAACAAATGGTGCTGGGTGAACTGGCTGGCAACCTGTAGAAGACTGAAACTGGACCCACACTTTTCACCATTAACTAAGATAGACTCTCACTAGATTAAAGATTTAAACTTAAGACATGAAACTATAAAAATACTAGAAGAAAGTGTAGGGAAAACCCTTGAAGAAATTGGTCTGGGCGAGTATTTTATGAGGAGGACCCCCCGGGCAATTGAAGCAGCTTCAAAAATACACTACTGGGACCTGATCAAACTAAAAAGCTTCTGCACAGCCAAGAACACAGTAAGTAAAGCAAGCAGACAGCCCTCAGAATGGGAGAAGATATTTGCAGGTTACGTCTCCGACAAAGGTTTAATAACCAGAATCCACAGAGAACTCAAACGTATAAGCAAGAAAAGAACAAGTGATCCCATCGCAGGCTGGGCAAGGGACTTGAAGAGAAACTTCTCTGAGGAAGATAGGCGCACGGCCTACAGACATGAAAAAATGCTCATCATCTTTAATCATCAGAGAAATGCAAATCAAAACTACTTTGAGATATCATCTAACTCCAGTAAGATTAGCCCATATCACAAAATCCCAAGACCAGAGATGTTGGCTTGGATGTGGAGAAAAGGGAACACTTCTACACTGCTGGTAGGAATGCAAATTAATACATTCCTTTTGGAAAGATGTTTGGAGAACACTTAGAGATCTAAAAATAGATCTGCCATTCAATTTTATAATTCCTCTACTATATATATACCCAGAAGACCAAAAATCACATTATAACAAAGATATTTGTACCAGAAGGTTTATTGCAGCCCAATTCATAATTGCTAAGTCATGGAAAAAGCCCAAGTGCCCATCGATCCACGAATGGATTAATAAATTGTGGTATATGTACACCATGGAATATTATGCAGCCTTAAAGAAAGATGGAGACTTTACCTCTTTCATGTTTAAATGGATGGAGCTGGAACATATTCTTCTTAGTAAAGTATCTCAAGAATGGAAGAAAAAGTATCCAATGTACTCAGCCCTACTATGAAACTAATTTATGGCTTTCAAATGAAGGCTATAACCCAGTTATAACCTAGAAATAGGGGGAAGGAAGAGAGGGAGGGAGGAGGATGGGCAAAGGGAGGGAGATTGGTGGGATTACACCTGCGGTGCATCTTACAAGGGTACATGTGAAACTTAGTAAATGTAGAATATAAATGTCTTAACACAATAACTAAGAAAATGCCAGGAAGGCAATGTTAACCAATGTGATGAAAATGTGTCAAATGGTCTATAAAACCAAGGTATGGTGCCCCATGATCGCATTAATGTACACAGCTATGATTTAATAATAAAAAAAAAAAAAGCTGACAATAAAGAGTACAGATAAGAATGTGGAACAACCAGAACTCTCGTCTATCACTGGTGGGAATGCAAAATGACATTGCCATTCTGGAGAGCAGTTTAGCAGTTTCTTGTAAATTTAAACATATGTTTACCATATGACTCAGCAATTCCACTTCTAGGCATTTACCTTAAAAACTGTACATGGATATTTATAGCAGTTTCATTCACAAGCAGTAAACACTGGAAACCATGAGTGAGTGGATAAACAGTCATCCATCCATACAATGGGATGCTGCTCAATAGTAAAAACACACCTGTGGTACACGTGACAGCATGGATGAGTCTCAAAGACATGCTCTGTGAAAGGAGCAAGTCTCAAGGCACCCATAGCTCAGTGGGTAGGGCACCAGCCACATACACCGGGGCTCGCGAGTTCAAACCCAGCCTGGGCCTGCTAAACAACAATGACAACTGCAACAAAAAAATAGCCGGGCTTTGTGGCAGGTGCCTGTACTCCCAGCTACTTGGGAGGCTGTGGCAAGAGAATCACTTAAGCCCAAAAGTTGGAGGTTGCTGTGAGCTGTGATGCCACGGCACTATGCCCAGGGCAAAAGCTTGAGACTCTATCTCAAACAAAGAAAAAAAAAGGGCAGCGCCTATGGCTCAGCAGAGTAGGGCACCGGCCCCATATGCCAGAGGGGGTGGGTTCAAACCCAGGCCCGGCCAAAAACTGCAAAAAGAAAAAAAAGAAGAAAGAAAAAAAAAGGTTACATTCTGCACAATGCTGTCTATATGACAAGGAACAAGTCTCAACTATAGGAATGGTTGAATGGATCAGTGGTGGCCAGGGTTTCTGAGTAAGAAGAGTGTTTGAGGAAAGGGGAACAGCTCACAAGGTGGAGATGCAAGATAAAAATGGGTAGCAGTGGGTGGCACCTGTGGCTCAAGGAGTGGGGTGCTGGCCCCATATACTGGGGTGGTGGGTTCAAACCTGGCCCTGGCCAAAAAATGGGGAGCAGTATGAGGGAATTTGGGGGGGTTGATGGAACTAGCTGTTTTGTGTCCTATGTTACATGAAGCTATCCATATGTTGAATTTCCTGGAACTGTTTTCCTACATACACCTTTTTAAAAAACTACACAGAGAAACCATTTCTCACCTGACAGGTAAACAAAAAATTGAGAATTTGACAAAGCCTTCAGCTAGCAAGACTAGGGAAACAGGCAATCTCATACATCGCTGGTGGGTATGCAAATTGCTAAAACTCACGTGAAGGGAAATATAACAGCATCCTACAACGCTACATGATGTGTTCAGCTTTTGATCCAACAATACAGCTTCTAGGGATTTACTCTAAAGACACATATCTATCAATAAAAAACTTCTTATGCCTAAGATTCTTCACTGAAGCATATTTGTAATTACAAAATGTTAGAAACCACTTAACGAATGGGGGAATGGTTCAGCAAACCCCAGGACAGCCACATGATGGAAAACTACACATCTGTCCAAAAGATCAAATATCTCTATGGACTAGTAAGGATTGATATCCAGGACATACATTATCAAGTGTACAAAGAAAAGCACTAAAAAGTGTCGAGAGCATGAAAGTGAGAAATAAGAAAACAAGCTGTGTGCAGTGGAACAAGCCATACTGTATCCCTTGCTACTCGGGGAAGCTGAGGTAGGAAGACGTCTGGAGCCCAGGAGTTCGGGGCTGCAGTTCAGGGCTCTGATCATGCCACTGCACTCCAGCAGGGGTGACAGAGCAATAGATATATCTGCTTATTTTAGAAAAGATACACACAGGAAGGATAAACCAGAGCATGAGACTGATCACCTTCAGGACTAGGGCTATATGGGTGGATGGGAGCATAGAAAGGGGGTGTCACACTTGCCTGCACATACCAGTAATGTGTAGTTTGACTCTGAGAACTAATGTTTCACGTACTCAAAAATTAAAAGGATGAAAGAAGAAATCCCTTAAATTTGAATATAAGCAAAAATAATGAACCTGATATTAATTCAAATGAATAGTGTAAAGGTAAAAGATTCATATGATCTGAAGAGAAACCAGGGCATAAATTCAAAGGAATAAAGAAAACACACTAATATAGGGCGGGGGTGGGCAAGAACAAACCCAAGTCACTTTCACACTGTCTTTTGACAATATACCTCCAGACTAAAGATAAAGGAGCAACATTTGCTCTAGTTAGCAGGCTTGCTTTTTGTATGGTATGAACTAGCAGTTCCAAAACTATTTTCTGTGAATTATAGATCCTGAGCAAGTAAATAAATGTGTTGAGGGTAAGGGAGGTGGGTTTCTGTGTTGGGAGAAGGGAGACCAGGACACACTGTGGTGCTAGGTTGAAATTTGAGGCGTCAATGTGTGTTCGTGGCGCGTGAGAGCAGCTTGTTTGAACGTATGAGACGGTGACATTCCCACACGTGAGAATGTCTTCCCACAGCTGTGAATGGCAGGCTCGTGCCTAGCCCAGTGTTTATGGAAGGCCCACACCCTTCAGGATTGTAACCGCCCACCCACATTCTGAATGCAGCTTCCCTGCTAAATTGCAAAACTGAGTTTCTGCCAGTAGCACATTTTTTTTTTTTGTAGAGACAGAGTCTCACTGTACCGCCCTCGGGTAGAGTGCTGTGGCGTCACACGGCTCACAGCAACCTCTACTCTTGGACTTAACGCGATTCTCTTGCCTCAGCCTCCCGAGCAGCTGGGACTACAGGCGCCCGCCACAACGCCCGGCTATTTTTTTGTTGCAGTTTGGTCGGGGCTGGGTTTGAAACCGCCACCCTCGGCATATGGGGCTGGCGCCCTACTCACTGAGCCACAGGCGCCGCCAGTAGCACATTTTTTTATTGTGAGACTTGGAATAGTAATGAAACGAAGTCTAAGCCCCGTGCATTAGTCAGGCCTCTCTCTGTTGCAAGGGAAGAAACTGAGCTCAAACTAATGGAAGCAATGCGGGATTTTTAGTGCCGATCATGGAAAGAGCAGGAGTGGATCTATCTTCAGGTCTATCTGGATCTGGATCTCGAATTATATCATCTTCATCTTCATCTTTCCTCTTTCTCTGCTGCGTGGGCATGGAAGTGGACAGCACAGGTCATCTCTGGCCAATTTGGGAAGCCCAGAGAGAGGGAGCCTGCCTCTGAGTCTGGCATGGAGGCCCCAGAGAAGACTCTGATTGGCCCAGCACGTGGGGTGGAGGAGCTACTCCTGATATGTGGGAGACAGGGCCGCTCTGACTGGCAGCCCCCAAGAGGGCAAAGGGGTCCCTAAAAGGGTGCACAGAAAGGAGAGATTGACAAAAAGTAAGGGCTCACCCACTGCTTGTCCTTGCCACAGCCTCTTTGTAAAGTTCTGACTTCTGTTTACCTTTCCCACCTGCCTACCAGGCAAGAATAGATAAATTCCTCAAAAACAGTGAAAGAAAGCAAGGGAAGGGAAGGGAAAGGAAAGGAAAGGAAAGGAAAGGAAGGGAAGGAAAAGGAAAGGAAAGGAAAGGAAGAAAAAAAAAAGAAAGAAAAGAAAGCAATTGCTTTGCCTCGACAAGCTCCTGGGAGAGACTGTGAGCCCTCCAGGCAGGCAGGGCAGCCCTGGGCCCATCATACGGGGGTGTCCTCTTTGCCCCTGACCCCAACAAAGGAACCTGCCATTAGTACCTTCCAAGGGACCCTTTTAATTTGACCCAGATAATTTCTTTGTCCTCTGTGGGGCTTCCAGGAGGCACTGTTTGTCAGATAGTCAATATCTGACACAGGTGTCTGAATATACGTATCTGCTTCAGAATTCTTCCTGGCTCAGTCCCTAAGCCCCACCTTACAGGAAGAAGAGCTGATTTGTTATAGATATTTTATGTTTAACTTAGTAAGAGAGGAATAAATAGTGCTCACCACTAAAAATCTTTTTGGGCTCAGTGCCTATAGCTCAGCGGCTAGGATGCTGGCCACATACACTGGGGCTGGCGGGTTCAAACCCAGCCTGGGCCTGCCAAATGACAGTGACAACTACAACAACAACAAAAAAATGGCATTGTGGAGGGCGCCTCTAGTCCCAGCTACTTGGGAGGCTGAGGCAAGAGAATTTCTTAAGCCCAAGAGTTTGAGGTTGCTATGAGCTATGATGCCATGGCACTCTACGGAGGGTGACATAGTGAAACTCTGTCTCAAAAAAAAAAAAAAAGGCTTTTACTGGTCATTCTGGCCTTTGGTGGAGGAACTTTGAGACCATAAAACCCCACCCTTCAGGCTAGGCACCTGTGGCTTAGCAGCTAGGGTGCCAGCCACATACACCAGAGCTGGCAGGTTTGAACCCACCCCGGCCTGCCAAACAACCATGACAACTGCAACCAAAAAATAGCCAGGTGTGTGGCAGGCACCTGTAGTCCCACTACTTGGGAGGCTGAGGCAAGAGAATCACTTAAGCCCCAGAGTTTGAGGTTGCTGTGAGCTGTGACGCCATGGCACTCTACCGGGCAACATAGTGAAACTGTCTCAAAAAACAAACAAAAACCCACCCTTCCATGAGCCATCACACCCAGGTCCTTCTTGAGGAACATCCTGGCCAGGGGACCCAACCTGTCTCACCAGGAGCTGAAAGAATAACTGCACTCCAGATAACTGTCAGAAGTTTGTTCTTTTTTTTTTTTTTCTTGAGACAGAGTCTCAAGCTATCATCCTGGGTAGAGAGCCGTGGTGTCACTGCTCACAGCAACCTCAAACTCTTGGGCTTAAGCGATTCTCTTGCCTCAGCCTCCCAAGTAGCTGGGACTACAGGCACCTGCCACAACACCCGGCTATTTTTTGGTTGTAGTTGTCATTGTTGTTTGGTGGGCCTGGGCTGGATTTGAACCCGTCAGCTTTGGTGTATGTAGCTGGCACCTTAGCTAGTTGAGCTATAGGCACTGAGCCCAGAAGTTTGTTCTCAAACTCCCTGCTCTTAAATAGCCCTCAAAAACTGGGATTCTGAAACGAGAGTGTGCGTGAGCATAATGAGAAGCACATAATTATTTTTTAGGATTTCATAGAGGTTTTATTTTATTTATTTTTTATTAAATTATAACTATACATTTATGGGGTACGATGTGATGATGTGGAATGCTTAAACCAAACTGTTTAACATAACCATCACCTCACTTTCTTATTTTTTTATTTAAGATATTTATAATCATGCTGTAAGTATGCCATGGAATATTATTCGGCCATCAAAAAGAACCACATATTTAAAATGGACCCCTTGGCTGAGCAGAGTGACTCATGCCTGCAATCCTGGCACTCTGGGAGGCCAAGGCAGGAGGATCCCTTGAGCTCAGGAGTTTAAGACCAGCTTAAGTGAGATCAAGACCCTGTACCTATTAAAAATTGAAAAATTAGCTGGGCATCATAGCAGATGCCTATTGTCCCAGCTGCTCAGAAGGCTGAGGCAGGACGATTGCTTGAGGTTGCTGTGAGCTAGGCTGATACCATGACGCTGTAGCCTCGCCAATAGAGAGAGACTTTGTTTAAACCATAAATAAATAAATAAATAAATAAGACCTCCTCCCCTGGAGACTCTGACACATAGGGCTGACCGTGTGAGGAGTTGAGGCAAAGGCAATGGGAAGAGCAAGTACAAAGGCCCCAAGGCAGGAAAGAGTGTTCCAGAAACTATCAGCAAAGTGAGCAAAAGGAAAATAGGCAGGAGAAGGAGCCAGAGCCAGAACAGACAGGGCCCGGTGTGGGATAAGCAGATTGGGTTTTCATCTGAGTGCAGCTGAAGCCACTGAGGGTACTTACTACATAGGAGAACGATGGATCTGGTTTTCATTTTTAAAAAATCATTCCAGACGTTCTGTAGAAAATGAATTAGTATAGGGCAAGGAGGTAGGCAGAAGGACCAGACAGGAGGCTCCTATAGCGGGCAGGCTGGCAGGGAAATGGATTTGGAGCTGGATGAATGTGTGGGGATTTTGAGCAATGACCTCAGTCCTCCGTCTTGGCACATTTTATTGTTCCTGTTCTCCGTTTCTTCTATTTCAGTTATTTTATCCCCACTCTTTTTGTTGTTGCTCCAAAATGAAAATGTTCTTTTTATAATATATTCTCACCATTCAAAATTTAAACAATACAGGAAAGTAGAAAGAAGACATGAATCACCAGCAATCCTCCCCGGGAGCCACCATCGTTCTTTCAGACATTCTCTACATGAGGACACACGCCTTTTGCACAAATAGATTTTTTTCTTTGCTGTTTGTGCAAATTTCCTAAGTCAAAAAGTGACCTGCCATAGGAATAGCTTTGAGTCTACGAGGTCAAAAAATACAAGTAATTTTCCTAAAAGGCAGGAGAGAGGCTGGGGATTTAAAAATTATAATACCAGAAAATATGCTCCAAACAGAGAAGCTAGAAATGAGTGTGGCAATTTCCTCTCAGAAGGGAATGTGATGCCTAGGCTAAATTCCATTGTTTATTTTGCATGGTCTTAACCTGAGCTACACAAAAACCAGAAAGTAGTGGCGGGAAGTGCCTTCCTGTGTCCCCGTGTGAGGCCTCTGGATGTCTCAGGATTAGCCAAGAATCCTCAGAGCAACTTGCCCGAAACACTAATTGTATTTGTGTCTCTGTTTCCAGTCAGCTTTCTGGCTCATTATCGTCTTAATCTCCCCTTTTTAATGTAATAAGGCTAAGATTCTAGTTTTATTTTTTCATTCCCGCTCCCCAGGGGAAAATAATTTAAATACAGCCTTGAAAATATTTACAAACTGTCTATCTTTAGTAGTATATTTAATAACCTCAGTGTGAGAGGATCAATCTCCTTCCTAACCCCAATAATAAATGGTTGAAATAGAAAGAAAGGCCTTGGAGTACCTGAATTCCATCCTCAGCCATCAGCTGTGCTCCTCACATGGGGTATCCTGTAGCTCAGCAAAGAAAAGAATCAAAGCAGACGATGTATATTGGGAGAAGAGGGGTTTTATATCTCAGTGATCAGATGTGATAAAGCAGCAATAGTCACAATAGAAAGCAGGCGGTGGGTGTGTGCTGTTCACTGTAAATCTAGATTCTAAATTGTTGCTACTTGGTTTTATTAGGCAAGCCTAACTTAGGCATGCAACTTTTGAAAAGGATTCTCACATTTTGTGGGGACAGGAGAAGAGTTTCTTGTCATTTTTCAGAGTTTTCTTGTTCTTTTTTATTTTTTGAGACAGAGTTTCACTTAGTCACCTTCAGTAGAGTGCTCTGGCATCACAGCTCACAGCAACCTCAAACTTTTGGACTCAAGTGATCCTCTCCTGAGCATCCTGAGTAGGTGGGACTACAGGCACCCAGCACAAGGCACAGCTTCTTTTATTTAGAGGCAAGGTCTTGTTCTTGCTCAGGCTGGTCTCAACTTATGAGCTCAAGTAATCCACTCACCTCGACCTCCCAGAGTGAGGAGCCATTTTTCAGAATTTTCTTTAGGAAGAGATATTGATGTTGAGTATTCGAGAGTGTCCACCTGCTTCTACAAAAGGTTGTCATCCCTTGTTAAGGTTTTGAGGTCTTAAAATATAGTAAAAATTTTGTTTGTTTTTATTTACACAAATAATATATTAATTAAACACATTAATATTGAAAAAGGGAACCCATTACCGATAAAACTTCCTTTTGAGACCTTTCTCCCCAAACTCCCAGTCTTTCCCCTTCAATGAAACTGCTTTTTTACTGTTTGATGTGCATGCTTCCAAAGATTTTTCTTACGGATTTTTGTACATGTACCCACATAAAATGTGTAGCATTGTTTCACAGTTCTATTTTTTGGTTTTTAATAAATAATAC
Organism: Nycticebus coucang; assembly: GCF_027406575.1. Classification (NCBI taxonomy): domain Eukaryota; kingdom Metazoa; phylum Chordata; class Mammalia; order Primates; family Lorisidae; genus Nycticebus; species Nycticebus coucang. Next base: position 52,092,082 of record NC_069787.1, read on the forward strand.
CATGCCATATTTATTGTTCTATAATTAGCTTTTTTCCTCCCTCAAAAATACATCTTAGGCTGGGCACAATGGCTCACGCCTGTAATCCCAGCACTCTGGGAGGCCGAGACAGGCGGATTGCCTGAGCTCACGAGTTCGAGACCAGCCTAAACTAGATCAAGACCCCGTCTTTAAAAAATACTGGGTATTGTGGAGGGCACCTGTAGACCCAGCTATGGGGAGGCTGAGGCAGGAGGATTGCTTGAGCCCAGGCGTTTGAGGTTGCTGTGAGCTATGACACCACCGCATTCTACCGAGTGAGAAAAAGTGAGACTGTCTCAAAACAAACAAGCAAAAATATGTTTTAGAGCTTTTTCTAAGCTCCTCATAGCTCTACTTTATTAAAAGGAATAAACCTGTTATATTGTGTAGTGTGCCAGATTGGCTATTCCCTAATGTGTTTTTAGACATTTCTCTTTTGATAGATGGTTTCTATTATTTTTTATTTCACCATTAAAAATAATATTACTGCTATGGGTTAAATATTTATCCCTCCAAATTTATTATGTTGAAATTCTAATCCTCAAGGTGATGATATTAGATGGTGGGGCTTTTGGGAGGTGATTAGGTTATATCACCTAATTACGTTATAAAAGAGGCTTTATAAGGGTACTTGAGAGAGTTCTCTTTTCCGTTCTGATATGTGAAGATATAGCAAGAAGGTATTCCATGTGAACCAGTGATGGGCCCTCACTAGACACTAAATCTGCTGGCACCTTGATCTCAGCCTTCTCCTCCAGGGCTGTGAAATGTATTTCTGTTGTTATCACGTGACCCAGTCTATGATGTTTTGTTATAGCAGCCTGAATAGACTAAGACTTCATACACCTGTGCACAAATGTGATATTTTTCACCCTGAAGTTAAATACCACAAAGTGAAATTACCATGTGCTAGAAATAAGAAATTGTTCATGTGTTTTGTTTTAACAGAAATGGCCAATTCTGGGCGGCGCCTGTGGCTTAAAGAGTAGGGCACTGGCCTCATATGCCAGAGGTGGCAGGTTCAAACCTGGCCCTGGCCAAAAATAATAATAATAAAAATGAGAACAAAAAAAGAAATGGCCAATTCTATGGTCCTCCAACATGACTTTCAGTGGTCTTTTCATTAAGCTTTGGGCTGAAAACAAAGCAGGGAACAAGAGGAATATGAACCTAAGTCTTTGCCCCTTGGGAAGGCTTAAGACTTAACTTCAGGCCTCCCATATATAGTTAAAATACAGGATTAATAAAAATGCAAAAAATTATCTATGGGTAAAGAAAGGAATATAATAAAACATACATATATCTGCTTATTTGTGCAAATGAAATCCAGGAGGGCTAGGCCAGAAGCTAAAAGACTGGTTACTTATAGAGAGGGAGTGGATGGGGATGAGATAGAAGGGGGGAGGAAATGGGAACCTGGTACTGGGAGTGAGGGGAGCACAACACTTCTCCACATAGACCTTTTTATGTTTCTGTGACTCTTAGAACCATAGTAATGCTGTACACATCCTCAAAATAAATAAATAATTCAAATCAAGCAGGCTGAGAAGAGAACTCCAAATGGAATGCCCACACTTACCTGCCTCCTCCACTGTGGTTGTGAATAAGGTAAGAAAAGACCCACCCGAAGTAACTCTGGATAACAATATTTTTTTTGGAGACAGAGTCTCACGCTGTTGCCCTGGGTAGAATGCCATGGCTCAAAGCAACCTCGAACTTTCGGGCTTAAGCGATTCTTTTGCCTCAGCCTCCTAAGTAGCTGGGACTCCAGGCGCCCGCCACAACGCCCGGCTATTTTTTGGTTGCAGTTGTCATTGTTGTTTAGCTGGCCCGGGCTGGGTTCGAACCCTCCACCCTCAGTGCATGTGGCCGGTGTCCTACGGACTGAGCTACCAGTGCCGCCAGGAAAAAAATATTTTGACTAGATACTATATTTTGACTAAATAGTATAGTCAAAGAGCTATAGAAAAGAGCTGTGCTGCCATAATTAGGAAAGAAAAGGCGATCAAGTGTATCCACACAGGGTCAGAAGAGATCAAACTTTCGCTCTTTGCAGATGATATGATTGTATATCTGGAAAACACCAGGGATTCTACTACAAAACTCTTAGAAGTGATCAAGGAATACAGCAGCGTCTCAGGTTACAAAATCAACATTCATAAATCAGTAGGCTTTATATATACCAACAATAGTCAAGTTGAAAAAACATTTAAGGACTCTATCCCATTCACAGTAGTGCCAAAGAAGATGAAATATTTGGGAGTTTATCTAACAAAGGATGTGAAAGATCTCTATAAAGAGAACTATGAAACTCTAAGAAAAGAGATAGCTGAGAATGTTAACAAATGGAAAAATATACCATGCTCATGGCTGGGAAGAATCAACATTGTTAAAATGTCCATACTACCCAAAGCAATATATAATTTCAATGCAATCCCCATTAAAGCTCCACTGTCATACTTTAAAGATCTTGAAAAAACAATACTTCGTTTTATATAGAATCAGAAAAAACCTCGAATAGCCAAGACATTACTCAAAAATAAAAACAAAGCAGGAGGAATCACACTACCAGAACTCAAACTATACTACAAATCGATAGTGATCAAAACAGCATGGTACTGGCACACAAATAGACAAGTAGATGTCTGGAACAGAATAGAGAACCAAGAGATGAATCCAGCTACTTACTGTTATTTAATTTTTGACAAGCCAATTAAAAACATTCAATGGGGAGGGGCGGCACCTGTGGCTCAGTGAGCAGGGCGCCGGCCCCATATACCGAGGGTGGTGGGTTCAAACCCAGCCCCAGCCAAACTGCAACAAAAAAAAAATAGCCAGGCGTTGTGGCGGGCGCCTGTAGTCCCAGCTACTCGGGAGGCTGAGGCAGGCGAATCGCCTAAGCCCAGGAGTTGGAGGTTGCTGTGAGCTGTGTGACGCCACGGCACTCTACCAAGGGCAATAAAATGAAGCTCTGTTTCTACAAAAAAAAAAAAAAAACATTCAGTGGGGAAAAGATTCCCATTTAACAAATGGTGCTGGGTGAACTGGCTGGCAACCTGTAGAAGACTGAAACTGGACCCAAGACCTTTCACCATTAACCAAGATAGACTCTCACTGGATTAAAGATTTAAACCTAAGACATGAAACTATAAAAATACTAGAAGAGAGTGTAGGGAAAACCCTTGAAGAAATTGGGTTGGGCGAGTTTTTTATGAGAAGGACCCCCCGGGCAATTGAAACTGCTTCAAAAATATACTATTGGGACTTGATCAAACTAAAAAGCTTCTGCACAGCCAAGAACACAGTAAATAAAGCAAGCAAACAGCCCTGAGAATGGGAGAAGATATTTGCAGGTTATGTCTCCGACAAAGGTTTAATAACCAGAATCCACAGAGAACTCAAACGCATTAGCAAGAAAAGAACAAGGGATCCCATCGCAGGCTGGGCAAGGGATTTGAAGAGAAAATTCTCTGAAGAAGACAGGTGTGCTGCCTTCAGACATACGAAAAAATGCTCATCATTTTTTTTTCTTTTTGGCTGGGGCTGGGTTTGAACCCGCCACCTCCGGCATATGGGACTGGCGCCCTACTCCTTGAGCCACAGGCACCGCCCAAAATGCTCATCATCTTTAATCATCAGCGAAATGCAAATCAAAACTACTTTGAGATATCATCTAACCCCAGTGAGACTAGCCTATACCACAAAATCCCAAGACCAGAGATGTTGGCGTGGATGTGGAGAAAAGGGAATACTTTTGCACTGTTGGTGGGAATGCAAATTAATACATTCCTTTTGGAAAGAGATATGGAGAACACTTAGAGATCTAAAAATAGACCTGCCATTCAATCCTGTAATTCCTCTACTGGGCATATACCCAGAAGACCAAAAATCAAATTGTAATAAAGATATTTGTAATAAAGATATTTGAATAGGGCTGCAGAATGTTTATTGCAGCCCTATTTATAATTGCTAAGTCATGGAATAAGCCCAAATGCCCATCAATCCACAAATGGATTAATAAATTGTGGTATATGTACACCATGGAATACTATGCAGCCTTAAAGAAAGATGGAGACCTTACCTCTTTCATGTTTACATGGATGGAGTTGGAACATATTCTTCTTATTAAAGTGTCTCAAGAATGGAAGAAAAAGTACCCAATGTACTCACCCTTACTATGAAACTAATTTAGGACCTTCACATGAAAGCTATAACCCAGTTACAACCTAAGAATAGGGGGAAGGGGGAAAGGGAGGGGAGGGAGGGGGGAGGTAGCTGGAGGGAGGGGGATTGATGGGATTTCACCTGCGGTGCATCTTACGAAGGTATATGTGAATCTTAGTAAATGTGGAATGTAAAGGTCTTAGCAAAATAACTAAGAAAATTCCAGGAAGGCTATGTTAACTAGTGTGATGAAAATGTGTCAAATGGTCTATGAACCAAGTGTATGGTGCCCCATGATCATACTAATGTACACAGCTATGATTTCATTAAAAATAAATAAATAAATAAGAAAAGAGCTGTGCTGAAAGATTGTGTTTTCTTAGCAAATTTTTTTTCTCTCTATGGCTCTCACAGGGGAATGAGTTAGAAATTCTGAAACTACTTTATGTGCAGATTAGTCTGGGTTCAATCAGGACGCAGAAACCACACTGTAACTTGAGCAAGGAAAGTTTAATACAAGGAATTAGTAACTAAAACAAGGGAATGGAGAAATGAGGGATTGATTAGTAAGAAATGGAGAGAACACTAAAGAACGTGGAAATAGCACAGAAGAGGAGCAGCCACTGCCCAGACCTGAGAGAGACAACCCAAGGAAGAGCTGCCTCCCCCGGGCAGAGATCCAGACCCTGTCTGAGCGGGCATAGCCATGGGCAAAGAAGTTGCTGTGGCGCCTCACTGTTAAGACTTGCCAGAAATCCACCTGCTATGATGCTGGGGAAAGCAGTTCATGGGGATGTGTTTCACGAGAGACATACTGCTATGAAACTGCTCAACATGTGTGCCAGAGGAAGCTGCTGGCAGTACAGGAGTCAGCTGCTACAAGAACCCGTATTGGGAAAGCCATCCAGGTAGCAGAAGTCAAACTCTGGAGAAGCTGCCTGCACTTCATGAAGGTGCTAGAAAAGCCAGCCATGCTGCAGGCACTGGGTGCTGGAGAAGCAGCCCACACTGCAGGGGCCGCTGCAAGGAACACACCAAACCAGGTTTGCCTCCTTCCTCCTTCAATGCATCTCTATCACCCTCTACTGACGGAGTTTAACACAGGCAAATATTTAAATGGACCAACTCCATTTTTGTATATGTACATCAGGTGATGAAGGATTTATTTGGATCTCAGAGGCCATAAATTCATAATTGGTAGAGTCCCCTTGGGCTATTCATCTTCCATACACTCTCTTCTACACACATTTGAACCTTTATACAACAAAATTCTATCTAGCAAGATACAGCTATTCATTTTTTTAATTAATTTATTTTATTATTTTTTTTTTTGTAGAGACAGAGTCTCACTGTACCGCCCTCGGTAGAGTGCTGTGGCATCACACGGCTCACAGCAACCTCTCTAACTCTTGGGCTTACGCGATTCTCTTGCCTCAGCCTCCCGAGTACCTGGGACTACAGGCGCCCGCCACAACGCCCAGCTATTTTTTAGTTGCAGTTTGGCCGGGGCTGGGTTTGAACCCGCCACCCTCGGCATATGGGGCCGGCGCCCTACTCACTGAGCCACAGGCGCCACCTTAATTAATTTATTTTTTGAGCCACAGGCGCCACCTTAATTAATTTATTTTTTTATTTTTTGAGTCTCATCAGTCTGTCACCCTGGGTAGAGGGTCATGGTGTATAGCACACAGCAGTGTCAAACCCCTGGGTTCAAGCAATCCTGCCTCAGCCTCCCAAGTGCCCACCACAACACCCCACTACAGCTATTCACTTTAGAAGTAAAGATTTCTCATGCTCTTCCTAAAATGAAGATACACACAGTCCTAATAGTCATTGTATCCATTCCTGGCTATATTAATTATCCCTTATCTTTACCCAAAGATTCTATTACCCAAAGACTAAACTATAACATTAACTTCAGCAATCTGCATCCAAAGTAAAAATGCAAGAAGGAGGAAGGAGGAGAAAATGATTAACATAAACACATATATAAATCAAACAAATAGAATGTAGTTTCTTTTATTCATCATAAGACATAATTAATATCCTTAACTTCCTTCTCCCACCATTTATTCAATATTTCCCTCATTCTCAGCTAGAACCTTAGCTGGTTGGGGTTTTTTATCTAGTAGATTGATCCCAATCGTAATTCCCCCAAACTCTGAGTGGTCAATTGAGTACCTGCCTGTTTTTTTAGAGGTGGAGTCCCTCTCTGTTACCCAGGCTGGAGTGCAGTGGCACGATCATAGCTCAGCAGGCTCAAACTCCTGGCCCTCCCCCCTCAGCCCTACTCACTGGGGTTATAGGCATGAGCCACGGCTTCTGGCTGGTTCCTCTAGTTTTCTATTAACTTTTATTGTTGAGCATGGAAGCACTTGGAGCGCCCTGGAGAATCCCTGAGTTCAAAACATAGTCTTTCTTGTCCTCATTGTACAGTAACATCCCAATATCCCCCTTTGTAATAAGGATCAATCACTCCAGCCAGTAGAGTAATGCCTTTCAGAACAGCTATGTGGCAGTCTTGTCTTTCAGTTCAGTGGAACCATTATTGATGTCCCTTGGATATTAAGACCTCTAAACCAGCAGAGTCGCTGGGAAAGGAAGCAAAAATTCTGCAAATGTTTAGTAGGTGTAACAGCAAGAGAAATCACTCATACCTAGAACCTTTGATTCATGGATCAGCATGTATTTATTCCAGCAAAGGAGGAGCAGCACCATATATGATCTCTAACTGAAAACATATACTGCATCTCATAAGACAGAACCCATTCCTTTAGGGTATGGTCTCCAAAATGGCACCATAACTTCAGTAAACTATTTCAATTTTTAATTAGGCCAACTGCCTCAAGGTGTTGGAGAATATAATAAGACTAGTTAATTCCTTCCTTCCTTCCTTTAGCTAGCTAGAGTGCTATGGCATCATAGCTCATAGCAACCTCCACTCTTGAGCTTGAATGAGCCTCTTACCTCAGCCTCCCCAGTCAAAATGCCTGGCTAATTTTTCCATTTTTAGTAGATATGGGGGTCTCGCTTTTGCTCATGCTGATCTTCAACTCTTGAGCTTAGGCTCTTACCATCTTGGCCTCCCAGATTGCTAGGATTATAGGCCTGAGCCACTGTGCTGGGCAAAACTAGTTAATTTCATGACCCTGAGCCTACTAGTACACTTCCTTTGCTATACAATAAATTTTGATCTGATGATGAAATGATTTGGGGGATGTCATAGAGTTGGATAAGGTATTCTGTAAGTCCACAACAATATTGTGGTCCTGGCAGAAGCAAATAAGACAATGTGCTGTGTGATCCTAGTAAGAGCCAGGATTCTAATCGTGGAAGAAAGAAGTGACAAGTAATGAAAGGGGAACACTGGAATGAACCTGTGGCGTAGGATTAGAATTAAGTTTATTAGTATGAACTCATGGTTATGTATGTGTGTTAGTATACATACAAATACTTCCTAGTTCTGTCTGCTGAGAGGGCCTAGGAGCAATGACAACCTAGGTTTCAGGTCTTGAGTTCTAAATATGATTTTCCAATCAAAGGAACCAGAGATCCTTATGGAAACAATTCTAGTACTGAGACAAGGAAAATACAAGGCGATCCTAGGGCATTTTGTGTACCAGAAGGTAAGGACATACTCAAAGAATTACAGGGGCATGTAGAAAGGACTCAGGAACCATCTTGAAGGAGCTGTCAATGGCCAAAGTGGAGAGAGTTTGAGCAACAGATTAAATAATGGTAGTATTGAAATAAAACCCGCAAAATAAAAGATTCATGACTTCGTACTGATATAAATAATTGAATAAATAAATTAATGGTAGAAAAAGAACAGGAAAATTCTCATTACAGAATTCAAGTAATAAATGTGGACAGAAATAGTGTGGGGGGTTGGCTCACACCTGTAATCCTAGCACTTTGGGAGGCTGTGGTGGGTGGATTGCTTGAGCTCAGGAGTTTGAGATCAGCCTGAGCAAGAGCGAGACTCTATTGCCACTAAAAATAGAAAAACAGGCTCGGCACAAGCCACATACACCAGAGCTGGCATGTTTGAATTCAGCCTGAGCCTGCCAAACAACAATGACAACTACAACCAAAAAATAGCCGGGCGTTGTGGCAGATGCCTATAGTCCCAGCTACTTGGGAGGCTGAAACAAGAGAATCACTTAAGCCCAAGAGTTGGAGGTTGCTGTGAGCTGTCATGCCATGGCACTCTATCCAGGGCGACAGCTTGAGGCTCTGTCTCAAATAAATAAATTGATAAATAAGTAAAATAAAAAATAAAAATAGAAAAATTATCTAGGTCAGGCATCCTCAAACTTTTTAAACGGGGGGCCAATTCACTGTCCCTCAGACTGTTGGAGGGCCGGACTATAGTTTAAAAAAAAAAACTGTGAACGAATTCCTATGCACACTGCACATATCTTATTTTGAAGTAAAAAACAAAATGGGAACAAATACAATTCACACCGCTTCATGTGGCCCGCGGGCCGCAGTTTGAGGACGCCTGATCTAGGTGTTATGGTGGGCACCTGTAGTCCCTGCTACTTGGGAGCCTGAGGCAGGAGGATTACTTGAACCCAGCAATATGAGGTTGCAGTAGGCTGTGATGATGCCACTGCACTCTAGCCTGGGCAACAAAGTAAGACTCTGTCTAAAAAAAAAAAAAAAGAAAGAAAGAAAGTCTAAGAAACTATCACAGCCGAGGGAAACCTAGGGAGACATATACCTAAATGTTATATGTTATCCCAGATGGAATTCTGAAATAGAAAGTGACATTAGGGCTTGGCGCCTGTAGCTCAAGCGGCTAGGGCACCAGCCACATACTCCAGAGCTAGTGGGTTTGAATCCAGTCTGGGCCCTCCAAACAACAATGACAACTACAATAAAAAATAGCCGGTCGTTGTAGCGGGTGCCTGTAGTCCCAGCTACTCAGGAGGCTGAGGCAAGAGAATCGCTTAAGCCCAAGAGTTTGAGGTTGCTGTGAGCTGTGACGCCACAGCACTCTACCCAGAGTGACAGCTTGAGACTCTGTCTCAAAAAACAAAAAAAGAAAGAAAGAAAAAAGTGGCATTAGGTTAAAAATTAAATAAATCAGTATAAAGCATGAGCTTTAATTAATAATAACATATCAATATCTGTTCATTAATTGGGGCAAATGTAAGATTATCAATAGTGGGGGGAACCGAGTGTGGAATGTTTGGAAATTCTTACTATTTTTTCAATTTTTCTGTAAATCTAAAGCTATTCTAAAATTTAAAAAATTATTTTTTGATGCCAATCTTCTCTAGTCATCAGAGAAATGTGAATCAAAACCACCTTGAGATATTACCTTAGTGAAAATAACCCACATCACAAAGTCCCAAAATTGCCAGATGCTGGAACTCAGAACAGGCCTTCCATTTGATCCTGCAATCCCATTGCTAGGTATCTAGCAAGAAGAAATAAAATTTTATCATAAAGTTATTTATACTAGATTGTTTATCACAGTTCAATTTATGATCACCAAGATGTGGAATCAACCCAAGTGCCCATCAACCTATGAATGGATTAATAAATTGTGATATATGTCCAATAAATCATGGAATACTATTCAGCCATAAAAAGATGCAGACTTTAGATCTTTTGTACTAACCTGGATAGATCTGGAGAACATTCTCTTTAGTAAAGTATCACAAGAATGGAATAGCAAATATCCAACGTATTCAATGCTAATATGGAACCAGTAGGGGAACTAATACATGCCCACACAAGAGAAAAACTCAATTTAATTCAAGTTGGGGGGAGGGGAAGCGAGAGTGGAGAGGAGGGAGGACTGGTGTGCACTGACCTAATGGGCACAATGTTGGGGTACATGGCTCACCTCCTGGGTGTGGGACATAACTACAACAGGGACCTTACTAACAAACCTAACAACCTAATCATTTGTACCCTCATATTAATCTGAAACTAAAAAAGAAATTTAAAAAGGAGGCATTAGTGAGAAGACTGGTGAGATTTCCATAAGGTCTGTGGATTACTCAGTAATACATTCACGTTACGTTTCTAGTTTCAATAATTGTGCTATAGTGATACTGCAAAAGGCTAACATTAGGAGAAGCGGGATAAGAATATATGGGTATTTTTTGAGCTATTCTTGCAACATTTCTGAAAGCTTGAAATTATTTCAAAAACATATTTTTTAAATGAGATTTAATGTTGCCGGTTTTTTTCTTTTTAAAGAACTCAATCTATGGTTTTGCATGCCATTCTCAGCGTTGGCCTGGCCACTGTCTGTGCATACTTTTAAAGGTGCAAACTATGTCAAGAGCAGCCAATGTACATATGGCTCAGTTTTATGGAGAGCAGTTTGGAAGTCACGAACAAAGCTGGACAAGGAACCACGGCAGTAAACGAGACCGCCTGGAGCGTCGCTGGGAAATACTGTGAGACGTTACATAATGGCAGCCAGCAAGTGGTGGAAGAATTTATTTTCGGTATATATATATATATATATATATATATATATATATATATATATACATACTAGCACGCTGGGAGGCTGAGGCAGGGGCACTGCCTGAACTCAGGAGTTTGAGACCAGCCTGAGCAAGAGTGAGACCCCTGTCCCTAAAAATACCTGGCTTTTGTGATGGGCACCTGTAGTCCCAGCTACTTGGGAGGCTGAGGCAAGAGAATCCCTTGAGCCCAAGAGTTGGAGGTTGCTGTGAGCTATGTTGCCACAGCACTCTACCAAGATAACATAGTGAAACTCTGTGGTGGCCATAAATTTCATGTGCAATTTAAAATAGGCAACTATTTTAAATTGCACATGAAATTTACAGTCATCCAGTATATATGTTTATATCAGCTAAGGAAAGCCAGTGAAGGCTGGGGTAAACCATTCTCCTTACACTCTTCTTATCCCCATTCCTGCCCGTACTAACCTGTAGGGAATAACACCTGTCCCACCCGAATCCTCAAGGCAGGAGCCAGTAGCCTCCTCAGGGAGGAGCCAGTGGCCTGTCCCTGGGAACTCTTAGTGTGTTTTTTTGTTGCTCAAGTGAAGCTGACTTCTTATTCATGAACTTGGCTCAGTAGCTTGCCCTGTTTTTGCAATCTGTAATCCTTGCTCCACCTCTAGCAAAATTTAGCTTAGAATTAGAAATTTTAGAAGTCCTACTGGACAGCCTTGGATTGGGGAAGAGATCAGAGTCACTGTGCACATTGGATATTTCACAACCAAGGGGTGCAGCTGGCCCTCCACCTGCTACGGCGATGCACCCTAGAAAGATCTGACCCACCCACCTGCAACCTTCTAGGGGTGCAAATTATTCAATTTGAGGATTATTCCCCACTGGGATGAACTTGGAGGAGTAGAGAAGATACTCCTGCAACTATAAAATGAGGTACAGTGTGTCTCTTCTTCCCCTCTGTCCTGTCTTCCCCAGAAAACTCTCCTTGTCTCCCAGATGCTCCTGCAGCCCTGTTCTTTGCTGCCTGCCCTGAGCTGGTCCCTACAAAGATGTCAACTGCGGGACTGGGACCTCAGCAAATACCTTGAAATTCTTTTCCCCCTTGGCTTCCTCTTGATTTTCCTCTTATCTCTCTAAACTCTCCTTTTGTGGTCCACTTGCTCCAGCTGCTCTTTTAACCTAAGCCTTTGAAACCTAGAGCGTGGGAGAGGAAGACTGGAGTTCATGCTGTAGCATAAATGGTTGCCAGGGCAAGCCAGGGAAATGCCCTGAGCCTTAGATCTGTGATGTCTGCCTCCCGAGCTTAATATGCTCTGCACTGGAGGGCAAGGATAACATGACCTTGATCATGTTCTTTTCCAGTCCCTTGCACAGTGCCTGACATGTTTGTATAATAGGCTATCAATAAATGCTTGCTCAGGCCTGGCACAGTGGCTCACGCTTATAACCCTAGCACTCTGGAATGCCAAGGCGGGTGGATCACCTGAGCACAGGCATTCGAGATCAGCCTGAGCAACAGTGAGACCCCTATCTCTAAAAATAGCTGAGCGTTGTGGCGGGTGCCTGTAGTCCCAGATACTCAGGAGGCTGAGGCGCGAGAATCACTTGAGCCCAAGAGTTTGAGGTTGCTGTGAGCTGTGATGCCATAGCGCTTTACTGAGGGTGACAAAGTGAGACTCGTCTCAAAAACAAATAAATACATAAATACTTGCTTGCTCAATGAATATAAAAATGCTAGTTGTGATAATTATGCATTCATTATATCTCAAGTCTATCATTTAGATTCATGATGGTATTGCAGAAAAAAAGAGAATAATCTAGTATTAGAAGTAAATGGGCCAGGCGTGGTGGCTCATGCCTATAGTCCCAGCACTGTGGGAGGCTGAGGCAGGTGGATTGCCTGAACTCAGAGGTTTGAGACCAGTATGAGCAGCAGTGAGCCAGAGTAAGATCCCGTCTCTACTAACACCAAAAACGGCTGGACGTTGTGGTGGGCATCTGTAATCCCAGCTACTGGGGAGGCAACGGGAAAGAGAATCGCCAAAGGAAGAACATTAAAAAGAAGAAAATGAACAACAACAAAAAAAAGTACTTCAAACAAAGAAGAATGAACAAGCAAGCTGAAATTAAAAATAAAAAAAATTAAAATAAAAAGGAAGGTAAATGGAGGCTCAGTGCCCGTAGCATAGTGGTTACAGCACCAGCCACATACACCCAGGGTGGCAGGTTTGAACCCAGCCCAGGCCAGCTAAGCAACAATGACAACTGCAACAGAAAAATAACCAGGCGTTGTGGCGGGCGCCTGTAGTTCCACCTACTTGGGAGGCTGAGGCAAGAGAATCACTTAAGCCCAAGAGTTTGAGGTTGCTGTGAGCTGTGATGCCATAGCACTCTACTGAGGATGACATAGTGAGACTCTGTTTCAAAAAAAAAAGAAAAAAGGTAAATGGAAAGCAGAACATTTGTAAAATAAAATGGGTAAAAGTTGGCATGTTGCTCCAGGTTGTCTTAGTGGGACCTCTTTCCTCTTGATACACGTACGTGACCTGTCTGGGATCTTGTTTGTGGGTGTTGATCACCCAGTTTAAGTCCTAACCTGCTAACATAGCATATCTGTTTTCCTTAAGAACAGTTTTAGATTTCATTTTAAAGTTTCAAGCAAACTGATAAAAGGTATTTGGAAGAAATAGAAGAAAATCTCAATGAGACTAGTCCTCCGAGAGATAAAAGAATTACTTTCTTCAAGCAAGAACTTAATGCTTAGCAACAACAAAATGAGATAGAGCTGTTCTCAGATATTAAGAAATATAATAATCGATGGGCAGCACCTATGGCTCAAAGGAGTAGGGTGCCAGCCCCATATGCCAGAGGTGGCAGGTTCAAATCCAGCCCTGGCCAAAAACTGCAAAAAAAAAAAAAAAAAGAAAAGAAATATAATAATTGAAATAAAAATTCACTATAATTTGAAGATCTACTTGAAGGAATGTTTTAAAGCATGGAATGAAATAACTAAGAGATGGAAAGTAGTTGATAACGATACAACTCTGGATTTCCAAAAAGAGAGTGAATAGAGGAAGTGGGGGAGAGGAAAATGTCAAAGAAATACTCAAAGAACTCAAGGACACCGTCTCAAAGTGAAGGAGAGATCTATCCCTGTGGAACTTCAGGACAAGAGAGAGAAAAAAAGGTAAATGGAGGCTCAGTGCCCGTAGCACAGTGGTTAAACAGAAAGAGCAGCCTAAAAACAGAAAGAGAGAGAGAGAGAACTTCCTAAGGACCGGGAATAAAAATGCCCTTAGACTTCTGAGCCACAATATCCTTGTATCTGAAACATAAAGGAGTAAAGCCTTCACTATTCCAATGGAAAATTACAGTCAACACAAAATTCAATACTCAGGTAAAATTATGAATCACCAGTGATGTCATGAAATATTTTTTTAGAATCCCAAGTGCTCACCAAATTTACCTCCCATAGCTTTTCCAACAAGGATGTGCCCCATCAAGATGAAAGAGAAACCCAGGAAAGACCTGAGATCCAATACAGAGAAGAGAGGGAATGAGCAGTCAGAACAAGCCTGGCTGGGGCTGGAGCATTAAGTAAGACCCAGTGGGAGCTCTGCTGAAACTGAGAGAAAGCTTTGGAACACATGGAAAGTTGTATGAGAAGAGTTAACAAGGCTGGTATGTAAAACAAAGCAAGTGTTCACCTTATTTTATTTTACTTTATTTTTAGACAGAGTCTCATTTTGTCACCCTTGGTAGAGTGCTGTGACATCACGGCTCACAGCAACCTCAAACTCTTGGATATGAGCGATCCTCTTGCCTCAGCCTCCAAAGTAGCTGGGACTACAGGCGCCCACCACAACACCCAGCTATTTGTTTTTTTTTAGACACAGGGTCTCACTGTCACTCTTACTCAGGCTGATCTCAAACTCCTGAGCTCAAGCAATCCACCTGCCTTGGCCTCCCAGAGTGCCAGGAGACCTGAGCCACTGGCTTTATCCTTCATAGAATTTCTTTTCACCTTGCCCTTAAAGTCTCTTATATGAAATTCTCCTCAAATTACCCCCATTTAAAAGCTGTTTCTTCTTCTTCTTTTTTTTTTTTTTGAGACAGAGTGTCATTATATCACCCTTGGTAGAGTGATATAGAGTGATATAGAGTGTGGTGGCGTCACAGCTCACAGCAATCTCAAACTCCTGGGCTTAAGCAATTCTCTTGCCTCAGCCTCCCAAGTAGCTGGGACTACAGGCGTCTGCCACGACACCGGCTATTTTTTTGTTGTTGTTGCAGTTGTCATTGTTTTAGCTGGCTCAGGTTGGGTTCAAACCCTCCAACTTCAGTGTATGTGGCTGGCATTGTAACCACTGTGCTGCAAGCACCGAGCCTATACCAAATTTTCTTTATCCACTCATCAATTGATGGGTATACTTTGATTCTGTATCTTTGCTGTTATGAATTGTGCTGCAGCTGTCTTTTTGATATGATGACTTTTTTCCTTTAGGACGGCATCCTCAAACTTTTTAAACAGCAGGTCAATTCACTGTCCTTCAGACTGTTGGAGGGCCATACTATTGTTTAAAAAAAAAAACAACTATGAACAAATTTCCTATGCACACTGCACATATCTTATTTTGAAATAAAAAACAAAACGGGAACAAATACAATTCACGCCACTTCATGTGGCCCGTGGGCTGCAGTTTGAGGACGCCTGCTTTAGGTAGATACCTAAGAGTGGGATTGCTGGATTGAATGGTAGAGCTAGTTTTAGTTTATTACAGAAATCTCCATACTGTTTTCCATAGAGGTACTAATTATATTCCCACCAACAGTGTATATTTTGACCTTTTTTTTGGTTTTGTTTTTGAGACAAAGTCTCATTCTGATGCCCTGAATTAGGGTGCCATGGTGTCACAGCTCACAGCAACCTCACGCTCCTGGGCTCAAGTAATCCTCTTGCCTCAGCCTCCCAAGTATGGAGTACAGGCTCCTACCATGATGCCCGGCTAATTTTTTTTTTTTCTATTTTAGTAGAGATGGGGTCTTGCTCTTGCTTAGGCTTGTCTTGACCTCCTGAGCTCACAAAGTCCACCTGCCTCAGCCTCTGAGAGTGCTAGGATTACAGGCCTGAGCCACTGCACCTGGCCAGTATTTTGGCTTTAAGTAATGGCCATTCTGACAAGGATAATGTGGTATATCATTGTGATCTTAATTTGTATTTCCCTGGTAATTAGTGATGTTGAGCATTTTTTCAATTGCTGGTTGGCTATTTGTATCTCTTCTTTTGAAAGATATCTGTTTGTCTGTTTTTTAATGGGTTTTTTTGTCTTGCTAATTTGTTTGAGTTCCTTATAGATTCTGGATAACAGTTCTTCCTCAGATGTATAGTTTGTGAATCTAGTATAATATGTTTATAACATTAACATTAAGAGCAGGCAGGCTATATGAGAATCCCTGGTACTGTTGTCTCAATTTTTCTGTAAATCTAAAAATTTTCTTTAAAAGTATCTATTAAATGGGGCGGCGCCTGTGGCTCAGTGAGTAGAGCGCTGGCCCCATATGCCAAGGGTGACGGGTTCAAACCCAGCCCCGGCCAAACTGCAACCAAAAAATAGCCGGGCGTTGTGGCAGGCTCCTGTATCCCAGCTACTCGGGAGGCTGAGGCAGGAGAATCCCTAAGCCCAGGAGTTGGAGGTTGCTGTGAGCTGTGTGATGCCACGGCATTCTACCGAGGGCAATAAAGTGAAACTCTGTCTCTACAAAAAAAAAAAAAAAAAAAGTATCTATTAAATAATAAATAACTTCATGATAGAAATAACCTTAAAAAATGGCAGGAAAAGTGCTTATAAACTTTGTTTTATCTTATTTGCATTATTTCAAGCTTTTGTAGGCTTGGCTATCTCTTATGGGCTTTTGTTTGTTCGTTTTAAGGTCTTGCTCTGTCACCCAGACTGGAGTGCAGGGACACAATCATAGCTTATTTGCAGCCTTGAACTCCTGGACTCAAATGAAGCTCCTGCTTCAGCCTATTGAGTAGTTAGGACTAAAGTCGTGTGCCACCAGAACTGACTAATTGTTATATTGTATTTGCAGAGATGGGGTCTCACTCTGTTGCCCAGGCTGGTCTCAAACTCTGGAACTCAAGTTACCCTCACACCTCAGCCTCCCAAAGTGATTGGATTATAGGCATCAGCCTCTGTAACCAGCCTTTCCCAGGCTTTTTAATGATTCTTGGATTCAAGAGATTAAAACCCAAATTTTCAGCAATGATCCTGGTTATTCATTCATTCAACAAGTATGTATCAAATGCTGGCTAATAGCCTAAGCAACATGGGGAGACCCTATGGGTAAAACAAGCAAGACTAATTAGCCAGGTGGTGTGGTTCAGGTCTGTAGGCTCAGATACTCAGGAGGCTTAAACAGGAGGATCCTTTGAGTCCAGGAGTTTGAGACTGCAGCAAGCTATGATAGTTCCACTGTACCCCAGCTTGGGCAACAGAGTACTCTAGTTCTCCAACCCCACCCTCCCACCCCCACCCCCACCAAAATCCTGGCTAAATGTTGGGCAATATTTTGTGCTCAGCACTTAGAATACAGGGACCTTTTCGAAATATAGCCTCAGTGCTGCTGTAACTCTGGTGGCTACTTTTAGGTTCAAACAAGGAAATCTTGCCTGCCTGCCCCTGCAGGCCTCTCCAGTTCACCTTGTACCATTTCCCCACACCTGACTGCTCTCCAGCCACACTAACCTCTTTCAGTTCCTTGAAGTTGTATTGCCCCAGGGCCTTTGCACTAGTTGTTCTTTCTGCCTAGAACATTCTTCTCTCTGCTCCCTCCCCTTTGCCCAGGTAACCTCTAATGTTTAGAATCTCAGCCCAGGCATCACTTCTTCTTCTAC
The DNA here is from genome assembly GCF_027406575.1 of Nycticebus coucang. NCBI lineage: Eukaryota > Metazoa > Chordata > Mammalia > Primates > Lorisidae > Nycticebus > Nycticebus coucang. The sequence goes on from NC_069787.1 coordinate 52,109,617, forward strand.
TTTTAATTCTCCCCTGATCATGTGGCCGAGTAAAGCTAGTGTCCTCCCTGGTATGTTTGTTTGTAGGTTCTATGAAAGCTGTGACCGTGTCTTGTTGTTCACACTTGTCCCCAGCTCTGGGGATAACGCCTGATACAATGCAAGGACTCCAGGAGTACATGCTGAATGAATGAATGAATAGTAAACAGAATATGGTCCATAGCCTTCCAGTCTCGTGCAGAGGCCAAACAGGGTAATCTCCTGAAGGAGATAGAAGTGGGCTCCTTCCCAGCTTGTGTGTGAGTTCCGGCTGCCTTTGCTCCTGGCTGCGACAACTCCTGGTCCACCACCAGCACCAGGCTGTAATATTCACAGATTTGCAACAACCAACCAACCCCGCTGGGGTCTGCATTCACGTCATTCTCGCGTTGCCAATGAGAAAAAAAGTGCATGCAGAGAGGTTAAGATGCTCAACTCCACGTGATTACTGTGATTCCCCTATTTGGCCCTGTTTTCTTACAGCCTCCTGGACTATTTCCCACAAAACTTAGCAGCAGCTAGTTCCAGGTGAGAGCAGAGGGCTTTGTTTTCAACAAGACTTGAATTTGTGTTCGCGCAAAGCAGGGTAGAGGAGGGTTGCGAGAGGCTCTAGGAGAGAGGAGGTGGGTCTCCAACCTGGACAGAGGGCGCCCCCTCGTGGTCACCGAGGAGAAGAACCGCCCCGCGCTTCATTTTCTCCCGGAAAAGAAAGGGGAAGTGGCGGTGGGGTGGTCAAATTAATCCCGAGTAGGGGTAAAGTGCGCACCGCCCCCGGCACTCTGGCGTCGGTGTCCTGGGATTCCTGGCTCGGGGTTGGGTTATCAGCCCAGGTCTTCCGCCCGCCCCCGCTCTGGGTCTCTGGGCAGTCCCTGCGGCGCTAAGGTAGAGTTTTTAAGGCTGTAGCGCTGTCGCCTGAGACAGGAAGAATTTGGTCATCTGAGTCTGGCACTTTCCTGTCCCAGACAGGGGGACGAGGTCGGTCTGAACCCCAGCTCTATGACCGCGGGCTGACTACCTCTCGCTGAGGCTTCCCCAGCTATGAAGTGGGGACGATGACACCTACACCACCGGAGCCAAGAGTGCCAGGGACCCCTGACTGGCATCCAGGCAGTCTCCTGGCGCTCGGACAGAGCAGGGCGTTCCCAGAAGGCTGCCAGGTCCGCAGATGGCTTCCCACGAAGCCTGGGAAACCTCTCGCCCTTGGCGTGCTAGGAGATGAGTGGGGGTGGAGGGACACCCTTTACCTTTAACGTCTTGATTTGTACAGAAAACATATACTGGCGTATCACAATACTGAAAGTAAATTAGAATTTCGGCCCATGGTTTCCAATACTTTAATTGAAATAGTCTTTTGTTATTCTCGGCTAAAAACAATTGCTTTATCCTTTCTTAAGTTTCATGGGATAATTTGACCCCTAGCAAATTGCAATCCTTCTGTTAAGGATTTTTTCTTTTTTTAATCTGGATATGTTCTACATAGATTGAGGAAATACATGTGCACAGCTAATTTAAGGTGATTTTATGTGTTTAATCCACAGCTGTATTTCAAACGGTCAAGTGGCGACAGTTTCTTGTCCACTGATGTGTGCCAGGGTGCCAGTCACTGGGGCAAAGACATGAATCAGACAGGGGTGGGGAGGGGTGGCTGAAAGTGTGACTGGACCATAGACAGTCCTGGCCTTGGAGAGTGAGACCAGGTGTGGTATTTGGGCAAGGTTTCCCTGGGTCACCTACACAGCTGGGCTCTGTTGTGGCCTGGAGGAAACTGGAGGCCATGTGGGGGCCTGGTCCTCTCGTTTTATCTCAACTTCCAGGACAGAGGCCCTCCCCCTGCAACCTCATAGATTGCAAGGTCAGGATAAAAGAGGGGATGAGAGGAAGAGAATCTATGGAAAAGATCAGGGGAAGATTAGCCAAATGCCACTTTATTACCCTAATTTTCTGACCAAATTTGAGTCTTTGATGTATGTGGCTCCCCTCCAATCTTTACACATGTTTGTGCCCTTCTTGGAAGGCAAATAGGAGGGCCTTTTAGTCCTGTTCATTCTAACCATATCTTAGACTGGACACGTGGGCCTTTTCCTTTTTGTCATCCATACCCCTTTAGAAAAGTTTAGGCATACTCTGAACACATCAGCATGTCTTCAGAGGTCATCAGTTATCAGATTCTACAGTGAGCTGTAGATGGAAGGGAATTCCACAGTGAGTGGTTGTGGAGACAGAAAGAGAACAGGAGAGGGGCTCTGCCTTCCCTGTCATGCAATCACATGGTGATGGGAATGGAACCAAGGGAGAAACAGTCCCCTCACCCCAACGTCCTTCTTAAGGTTCTCCCTCTATCATAAGCTCCAAGTACTGCTTCTTTCCCAGAGTCCAACTCCCGAATAAAGGAAGAGTGCAATTGGCCGATAAATACTATACATGGGAAGACGGCCCACCTCATTAGCAACCAACAAATCCAATTAAGATGCCAATGAGATAATAAGCAATTTGACAATTTTATTTTTTATTTTTTAATTGTTTTATTATTTATTTTTAATCAATCAAACAATTAATTATTTTTGGAGACAGTCTCATTTTGTTGCCCTGGGTAGAGTGCCATGATGTCATCGCTCAAAGCAACCTCCAACTCCTGGGCTCAAGCTACCCTTCTACCTCAGCTTCCCGAGTACCTGGGACTGTAGGCACCTGCCACAACACCTGGCTAGTTTTTCTGTTTGTAGAGACAGGGTCTCACTTTGTTCAGGCTGGTTTCAAACTCCTGAGTTCAGGCAATCCTACCTGGGACTGTAGGCACCTGCCACAACACCTGGCTAGTTTTTCTGTTTGTAGAGACAGGGTCTCACTTTGCTCAGGCTGGTTTCAAACTCCTGAGTTCAGGCAACCTAGCCACCTCAGCCTTCCAGAGTGCTAACATTACAGGTTTGAGCCACCGCTCCTGGCCCTAATTTCTCTGTTTTAGTAGATGGGGTCTTAACTCTTGTTCGGGCTGGTCTTGAACTCCTGAGCTCAAGCAGTCCACCTACCTTGGCCTCCTAGAATGCTAGGATTATAGGCATGAGCCACCACACCCTGCCTAGTTTGACAATTTTATGTTTTAAAATTTTTTTGAGACAGAGTCTCACTTTGTCACCCTTGATAGAGTGCCATCATATCATAGCTCACAGCAATCTCAAACTTTTGGACTCAAGTAATTCTCTTGCCTTTGCCTGTAGCTGGCATCCACCACAGTGCCTGGCTATTTTTAGAGATGAGGTCTTGTTCTGGCTCAGGCTGGTCTTGAACCTGTGAGCTCAGGCAATCCACCTGCCTCAGCCTCCCAGACTGCTAGGATTACAGGCATGAGTCACTGCGCCTGGCCTTAGTTTGACAATATTAAATGTGTATAATCCATCAAATCTGATTCTATGAATGTATTCTAAGAAAATAGAGGAATGGCTGGCGCCTGTGGCTCAAGGAGTAGGGCGCCGGTCCCATATGCTGGAGGTGGCGGGTTCAAACCCAGCCCCGGCCAAAAAGAAAATAGAGGAATAAATGTGTCAAGATAAGAATGAGTATTTTTTGGAATCACTGATTATAATAGATGTCCGTCAGCATGGGATTGGTTAAGAAATTACAGAGCATATCTTATCTAGGCTGGACCATCATATACATTAAGAAGCTGGTAGCCTCATGATTTCCTTGGTGTTTCACTAATACCCTGGTGGTCCTGGCCTCATCTCAACCCCTAGCACCCTTTACTCTCATGGCTAAATCCTGGATATCCCTTGGGGTTGAGAATGACTCAGAGTGGCATATCAAGAAAGGCTGGGGAGATCACTGAACCAGCAGCTCCCCAACAGGGGTCATGTGCTTCCTCAGGTCTATCCAGAAAAACAGCCTTCTGTGGATCCTGGCTCTTTTGGATGACCAAAGATGGTGTAGTACCTGCTTTCACTGGGTCTGGCTGAATACCTGAATATCCAGGCAGTGAGATAAAAAACAAAACACTTCGGCCCAGCTGTGTATAAGGACAGGAAATCCCAACACCTGGGTCTTGTGATAGATGCTGTTGTTTGGGAATCCAGTGCCCATTCTCCCTTTGGCAGCAATGCCAGTTTTCCTTTAGGCAGAAAGGAAAACTGTTTTCCACTGTTTCACATTTCAGCCCTTGTGGTCTAGGTAAGGGTAGCTCCTTGGTTCCAGGGGTAGCTATTTCAGAGTCAATACCTAGGACTTCTGCTGGCATTTCCAAGAAGAGTCCTCTTCCTCCCCAGCATGTAAAGATGGGGCTACCTATGCCTCTGTGGAGGGTTTAGGTGCATAAGTATGGCCAGGGTATGTGGAGCCACAAGGGAAAGTGCAGGAATTCTGTATTAGCAGCAGATGAGCTCAGGCCAGGCCAGACAAGGAAAAAAAAAGGGATCTTTTGCCCTGGAAGGAGAGGCATGTCTGGCTGGGTGCAGTGGTTCACACCTGCATCTAGCACTCTGGGAGGCTGAGATAGGTGGATTGTTTGAGCTCACGGGGTCGAGTACAGCCTGAACAAGAACAAGACCCCATCTGTAAAAATAGCCAGGTGTTATGGCAGGCACCGATAGCCTCAGCTACTCGGGAGGCTGAAGTAAGAGAATCAGTTGAGCCCAAGAGTTTGAGGTTGCTGTGAGCTGTGATGCCACAGCACTCTACCAAGGGTGACAAAGTGAGACTCCATGTCAAAACAAACAAACAAAAAAAGGAAGTCAGTAGTCTGACCTTTTTTGAAGTTTACACTCGATCCAGGGTGGAGAAATGTATTTTGTACATAGGGATAATATGAGAAGCAGAAAAAGCCCTTAGGAAGCTGTTGAGGAGGAGGCCGTGTTCTAGATGACGGAGGGGGCAGTGGAGAGAAACAAAGTGGTACGGTTTGGGTGCACAATTACAAGGCAAGGGGCGGAAGGAGCATGGAGAAAAACTATAGCTTTGGCTACTCCACTTCTTGGAACCTCAGCTTCCTTTCTTAAAGGATATAATGCCCACTTCATGGGGGTAAGGTTGACAAATGTAATGGTTGAGAGTATTGTTTTTAGTAAGATCTGGATTTGAATCTCAGGACTGGCAGGTCCAGTTGTATGACCTTCTGTCAGTTAATGACAGACTGTAGCATGTATGGAGCACTTGTTATGTGTCAACCATTAGAATTTTCCCCAGAGTAGGGTACTTAACTCTTATTCCAGCTTAGAGGTGAGGGAAAAGGCTTTAATCCGAGGACCTAGGTCAGGAGGATTTCTCTAACTGCCACATTATCCGAATTTTTCTGCACCTAAAACTAGGATAAAAATAATACTGACACTTCCCTGCGTGGTTGGGAGGATATAAAAAGGGACCTGGCACATAGCAGGTGCTTATTAAATTATTATTATTAATATTAATATTATTACATTCTTTGTGTTTTCCCGAGTTTTTGCATGGAGTAGGCATCGTGTGGACAAATTTTTTGGATACAAAAAAATCCCTTAGATGGGGGAAAAAACTGCTGCTGCCATAGTCTCAGCATTGGCCCGGGGCAGGGGCCAAGACTGGAGGGTCAGGCTGAAGGGGCGGGGCCAGGACGCAAGAACTGAGGATAGGAGCGGGGCTAGATGAAAGGGGCGGGGCGAGGGCTGGCGACGCATGCTCGGTGCGGTCCGCTCCACTGCCGCCACCACCGCCCACTCGGAGCTGGCTAGCGGCGGGAGGCCGGGGCGCAGAGTAGGGCCGGGCTGGGCGAGTGCACGGCCATGGCCCCGTGGCTGCAGCTCTGCTCTGTCTTCTTCACGGTCAACGCCTGCCTCAACGGCTCGCAGCTGGCTGTGGCTGCCGGCGGCTCCGGCCGCACGCGGGTTGCCGACACCTGTGGCTGGAGGGTAAGTCGAGGACGGCGGGTTTCTCGCGGTCCCCTAACTCGCCGGGGGCCGGCGGGACGCGCGGTAAGGCAGGGGCGCAGCGCGCACAGGTGCCTGCGGGCGGTCGAACCCGCGCCGCCCTGTCTGCTCTCCACGGAGTCGGCTGCGGGACTGGGGTCCCCGCAGTTCGTCCCGCCCCAACCTCCCTCCCTCCTCCCGGGGCTCGCGTCCGGCGGCCCCGGCTGGCCTGAAAGGCTCTGCCCGACCCCCGGCTTTGTGTTGCTAATGAGGAGCGGCGGCCGGCTGGGGTCCCATTCTGCGGGCCGGCCGGAGGGGGCGGCGGGGCTCGGGGAGGGCGCCCCACCCTTTGTTCCCGGCCAGGGACCTCCTTCGCCCCAGGGCTGCGCGTCTCAGGCTGGGATCCCCCGAGCTGTCCGCACCGGGGACGCCTTGGAGCGGGACTCCACTGCTCCGGTCCACTTCTCGGGCGGCCAGAGAGGGGGCCTGGGACGCTGGGGAGGGATGCGCTTCCCTCTCGTGGGCGCTTTGTTCCTTCTCGGCCGGGGCCGTCACCTCACCCTCATCCCACCTCTGCCTTCTAGAGAAACTCCTTCTCCGTTCAGCCTTTCGTTTCGTGTATGGTCTCACGGATGATACCCGCCTCCCTGGCCCCTTGAGATGCCAGATACTTTTTCGCCAAAGGGTGGCGTCAGTTTGTCACCTGGGTCAGGTGCGGGAGAGGAGACTGGAGAGTTGCTGAGACTTCCGCGTGTACTCGGAGCCCTCTGCCTGGAACCGAGGGCTCCGTCGACACTGGGCGATGTGCGCTGCGACGTTGCCTCCCCCTCCTGCGGTCCCTACTTGTTCTACTGGGCTCAGGCGGGCCTAGGACTCAGATATTCCGTCTGTCTGCCCTGTGCCTTCCACCGAGGCCAGGATGGCCTGGCGTCTGGGCATTCATGGCCTTAAGCCTTGTGGAGAGAAAGTAGGCTTTGCACTTGGGCGTCAGGGACATGACCTTGGCTCTGCTGCTAGTTAACCATGAGCCTCTGTTTCTTCATTTAGAGAAATTTACTGCTGGGATGAGGGATGGGTATAAGGTAGTTGGCCTAGGCTATCATTGGCTCACCTCTTCTGGGAAGTTCAAACAGCCTCTGCACGGTGAAGACCTAAGACTGGACAGCCCCTTAGGTGCACAGGCTGGTTGCTGCAGCTCGCTTGCCCCATATTCAGAGAAAACAAGGGGCTGGAAACCAGGTTTGAGCAGGAAGCTGGGATGTCTTTATACCCAACAGCTACACCTCCCACCATACCTTAGGCTGTATCACTCCTTCCTATTTGAGTAAAGCATCACACTTTCTAACTCTTTTCCATTTTAGTAAAACATCACTACTCTGTTTTATTTTCAAAACTTTTAATAGATACCAGGTTTTCTCAAGGCTGTCGTATGTTGGCTAATGGATCCTGCTAAAATTTTGGATCTAGACTGATGTTGGCTTTTGAATAAGTAACAGCATCACAGGCATTTTATTCTAAGTTTTCACGTGAGAATTCAGCATATGTTTATCAGTCTAATTTGAGGTTTATTTGCAGTTGCCAAGGTGGCTTCATATGCCAGTGCACAAAACTTAATGAAGTTTTAATGCTGCGCGTATGGTTCTTGTCTGAAGGGGCCAAGCTGATTATTTTGTTCTTCCTACCTGAGGGAATGTGTTCTCCTTCCACACACCAGCACCCCCACAAAGTTAATCGTGGCCCTGTCCCAGTCACACACATGTTGGCCTTTTCCGTACCAGAACCCCTAGTTGGGGGTGACTGTCTTAACAGCTTCTGCTTCGGCCCCACCCGTCTTTTCTGTAGTCATGTTCTTCCCCTTCCTGGATGAGTCTAGGGGCCTCTGGGCCATGTCTCAGATTCCTTGTTCTTCTCAACTTGACACATGGCTCCTTCTCTCCTGGATTTGCCTCTTGGTGCATAGAATGAACCCTTCTTACCCACCCATTCCAGATTTCACCCCTCCTGCCATGCTCCCTAACTCCTAATGCTTTTTATGCTTCTAAGCCATGCTTTTCCTTCCTCCTGGGATGCCTTTTCCTCCCCTGAGAATCCCCTTACCACTCAGCTCAGGTGATGCCTCCTCAGGGAAGCCCTCCCTGACTGCCATGTCCCTTGCTTTGCCGCCTTATGCAGGTTCTTGTCCTTTGGTTCTCACCAGACTGCCGTGTCAATATTTGTTCACTCTATATTTTCAGTCTAGTTTGTTTAGACAGGCACTGAATTTCATCTTTCAGAGCCCAAAGCCCTATAACTCTTGGCTGAACCTGATTAGATTTGGCTGCTTTCCTGCTAAATCCAGTCTTAAGTGATAGATTTTTCAGAAGTTGGGGGGAGGAGGCCAGGTGTGGTGGCTCACACTTGTAATCCTAGCATTCTGGGAGGCTGAGGCAGCTGGATTACTTGAGCTCAGGAGTTCAAGACCACCAGCCTGAGTAAGAGTGAGACCCTATCTCTTAAAAAAAAAAAAAAAAAAGGCTCAGCCCCTGTAGCTCAGTGGTTAGGGTGCCAGCCACATACACTGGGGCTAGCAGGTTTGAACTTGACCAGGGCCTGTTAAACAACAATGACAGCTACAACAACAAAAAGCCAGATGTTGTGGCTATTTTTAGTAGCCCAGCTACTTGGGAGGCTGAGGCAAGAGAATTGCTTAAAAAGCCCAAGAGTTTGAGGTTGCTGTGAGCTGTGACGCCACAGCACTCTACCAAGGGCAACAAAGTGAGACTGTTTGCAAAAAAAAAAAAAGTAGGGGAGACATCAGAGTACCAAGCTCCAGTCTTTTCTGTTTTTTTTAAGACAGAGACTCACTCTGTCACTTTAGGTACAGTGCCATGGCATCATGGCTGGCAGCAACCTCAAACTCCTGGGTTCAAGCAATCCTCTTCCCTCAGCCTCCCAAGTAGCTGGGACTACAGGCGCCCGTCCCAGTGCCTAGCTAGTTTTTCTATTTTTTGTAGAGACAGGTCTTGCTCTTTTTTTTTTTTTTTTTTTTTGTAGAGACAAGAGTCTCACTTTCTGGCCCTCGGTAGAGTGCCGTGGACTCACACAGCTCACAGCAACCTCCAACTCCTGGGCTTAAGCGATTCTCTTGCCTCAGCCTCCCGAGCAGCTGGGACTACAGGCACCCGCCACAATGCAGGTCTTGCTCTTGCTCAGGGTGGTCTCGAATTCTTGAGCTCAGGTGATTTACCGGCTTTGGCCTCCCAGAGTGCTAGGATCATGGGCGTGAACCAAGGCGCCAGGCCCTCCAGTGTCTTCTTTGTCGCAGGCCTTTGCACATGCTATTCCTGCCTGTGTTTTTTCTCTTTCTGCCTTCTTGACTTCCCCTCTCAATTTCACCATCACTTCCTTTAGGAAGCCTCTGCTCACACCTCTCTGGTAACATCTCCCAGAAATTATAGTGTCAAGGGCCAGCCAGTAAATAGTAGTGACTAGGATATTTGAATCATGTCTGGTTACCTACCAGATAGTGGGTGCTCAGTCTGTAGATGTTGGCCTCAGCTCTGAGGTTGCTTACGGCCTAGTTGGGGTTATAGAAACAAATAAGAATCGGAATCAGTTATATGTGATGCAAACCAGAAAGAGCTCCCTGTGGCTCAGAACCTAAGAGGACAGTGGGGATGCAGGCAGCCTTAAAGGAGAGGCAGGTTTTGGGTGCATGAGAGGAGTTGAATGAATGACCCCTTTGATCTCTAGGGAGCATTTGTCCCAGGGACCCTTGCTCCTCTAGGAATGTGCATTTTCCCAGAATTTGCAAGGTGACTGCAGCTAGCCAACCCTCTGCCGCTTTGCTAACAGACCCTTTGGGGCTGCTCTCAGAGGAACCGTGAGCTGGCCTGGGCTTGGTTTTACGTGGTCAGGTTTCACAGCCTCTGCATTATTAGTGGGGCAATTAAGAAGCTGATACCATCTTGAACACAGCTCAGTGTTTTAGAAATGAGTTGTAGGCACACTTCCTCAACTACTTAAAAAATAATTCTCTTAGGGTCCTTGCCAGCTGAAGTTGCTCATTGAGTAATAAATACTGTTCTCCCAAAAAAGTAATAATCTGTAAAGCCTCCAGAGAGGCCAGCACCCTCATTTACAACTTGCTCTTAACTTTTGCTTCTCTATGATGGAATGATTGTGATAGGTAATATTAATTATATCAGTCAGTTGCACTGAGGTTTTCCCTCCTTTGCCTTGCTGGTTGAGAAGCCTATTCATGGAACAAAGAGTTAGGAATCTACTCCCACAGGTTTTTATTTAGTGCCTTTTCCTGCAGAGGGGGAGAAGGGGACATTTCTTGCCTCCTTACTTATTATTTTTTAAAATTTATTTATGTATTTTTGTTGTTGTTGCAGTTGTTTGATTATAGCAGGCTGGGACTGGATTTGAACCCAACAGCCTGGGTGTTTGTGGCCGGCGCCCTACCCACTAAGCTATGGGCGCCACCCGTTGCCTCCTTACTTAAATGGGGTACATCATCTCAGTTCTATTATCCCTGAAACACAATTCCTATTCCCTCTAAAAAAGGTTATTCCTTTGGAATGTGGGAAGCCAGGATGCTGGCATCGTCTTGACAATGAAGTTCAAGTTTCCCATTTAAGGCAAATACTTCATCTCAAAAGGTAGGAAAGAATAGGGTGGTACTTGGAATAAAAGAAGTTCCAGCTGGTTAAAATTTAGGTTCCTGATAAAAGTCCAATCCAAGAATTCTCTTTGGCTGTGGGCCCAGGCATGTTTATTTGATTCTGAATTGGATGCATTTTCATTCACTTGCAGCCCATGACTCCCAACCCGCATCTGGTCTGCCTGTCCATGTTGTTCGTGTTACTGATGCTCTCATGTCCCTTAAAGAATTCTTGGTTAAAGCTTACATAGCCCTGGATGGTACATTTTTCAGAGAGATGTTTGTATAAGAAGTGTGATGCTTGCTTTCAGCCTGTCTTGCCTAATTGGGAACCCCCTGGCTCACGGCCACCTTTCTTGAGCAGCCCTCCTTTCTATCCCTACCTCCACCCTGGGGCTCTTGCAGTGCCTGGGGCATTGTGCTCCTTATTAATTTGGGGATATAGCTCAATGACCAAGACCATGACTAAGACCTTGCCAAATTCTGCCTTTTGCACCTTTTCCTTCTGAGCAGGGTTTCTCAAAGTGATGTCCAGGGACTTCCAGTCTTGTTAAAAATGCAGATTCAAGGCTATTGGGGCCAGCCTGGGTCTGAGATGGTGCCCGGGAATTGGCGTTTTAACATGTTCCTTTGAGGATTCTGATGGTGTATTAAGGATAAGACCTTTTGTTTTAGGAGGTAGGGCTTCCATAATTAGAAGGGAGAGAGAAGACACATTGAGTTTGGCTTTAAATTATTTCCCTGGCCTTAGAGTCACTGTGGAGACTTTATCAGCGCCCTGACCAATGAAAGAGGTCAGGCTAACTGAGGGGTGCTAGGAGACAGTTGGGTGGGGCGCCCTGGTTTGGGTGGGTGCCTCTGCCCTGGAGCTGAAGAGGACGCTTGGATTGAAGGCACTTGACACTTACACTGGATTCCTTCCAGAACAGCTGGGTTTGTCTGGAAAACAGTCTCAGGAAGGAGTAGGGCAGGATCCAAATTAGATTCTCGGCAGACCTTGCAGATAGCTTCCCTACAAAGGAAAGAACTGCTAATGCTTTTTAAAGTCTTTATTTAAAGTTGAGTATTTTTCAGGCTTCATTTGGCCTAAAGTAGTGTGTTGGGTTTATTTTTCTTCCTTTCTTTCTGTCTCTCTCTTTTTTTTTAGAGACAGAGTCTTAATCGCCCTTGGTAGGGTGCTATGGTGTCACAGCTCACAGCAACCTCATACTCCTGGGCTTTGGCGATTCTCTTGCCTCAGCCTCCCCAGTAGCTGGGAGTACAGGCGCCTGCCACAATGCCCGGCTATTTTTTTTGTTGCAATTTGGCTGGGGTCAGGTTCGAACCCACTACCCCACCACCCTCCGTATATGGGGCTGGCACCCTACCCACTGAGCCATAGGTGCCGCCCTTTTTTTTTTTTAAAGCTTTCAAGTCCCTTTTCCTACTCTGTCTCTGAACTTTTCACATACAGTGCCCTAGCAGATGTTTAGTGCTGTTGGGGCCACCCCTTCAACAATTTTGTTGTCCTGTTTCATTCCCACTGCCTCTTGTACCTGTCTCTGATGGGTCGATTTTCAGGCTTCTGGAAACTTGGCCCGTCCCCACCCCTATCCCTATACTCACCCCATTTGTAAGAAAATCTAACAGGCTGTGGGGGGCACACTGTGGGAGCAGACTGCTCTCCTGCCACCCTGCCCTGGCGGCCAGATCTTTTCCATTTGGTGGCTCTCCCCAGATTGGAAGGGTCTCCTGCCCTCAGCAAGCCCAGAGGGTGTCTATGCTGGTGCCATAGGCGCCAGACTCACCCAGCCAGTGGGAGGCATTGTCCTTTTTCATTGTGTTTGTCTTGGCTGCCTGGATGTTCTGAATGGGCTTGACACACGATTAGGTGACTGATGGCCCCCACAAGACATTGTCTCCTCAGGGCCTAGGGCCTTTGAAGCTCTTCCCGGTGGGAAGTAAAGAGACTATTTGCTCTATTAAAAATGCCTTGGTATTTCCTCTGTTTAACCACAGGCCACTTCCCCTCTGCCACTCTAAACCCGGGGGGGCCACTGACTGATTGAAAAGACACAACTTCTCAAGTGATCACATCCTATTGAAACAGATAGTCTTACTGCAGATTAAAGCTAGGGCAAGTCTGGAAGAAACAAATCCAGATCGTCTTTGAGGTGGCTCCTTATCTTGCTCAAAATTTAGCCTATTGACATAATTCACGCTTGAAGTTCTGAATGAATAAATGAGTGCTTTTTTAAAGAAAAGCGATAAAAAAAATAAAAAGAAGAGATGCCTAAATTGTAAATTAAAATCAGTGGGTGTTGTATCTACACACAGCAGGTTAATTTCAGCAGTGGAATTTTTCATTGTGTGAGTTGGAAACTTTGGTGTCTGGGAGGGGAAGGATGTCTATTCATAGAAAAATTATACTTGTTTCTCTTCTTACAGATTCTGTTTGGTCTCATATGCTCAGAAGTCCAAGTAAGAAGTTTGCAATTTAAATAATACCAAGAATATCTCTGGGGAGACTCCCTCATCCCTTCCCAAACAATATCTTAAAAGAAGTTTTAATTAATACCACCAGGCAGGAAACTAAAAATCAAACAACTGAAAAAATTACCTATGAAACAAAAACTGAAAATGGAAACTCCATCTGAACAACACGAAGGAGCTTAAAAAATAATCGCTAATGTTACTTTCTAATAGTGGTTATTATTTTAACATTTGCAACTCCTTTGTTCAAAGTATACATGATAAAAATGGCTTCCCTTTTCTTTGGTTCCTGGTTTGGAAATGCTGGGGGAAGGTGGATGTAGCTAATTAAGGCTGCAACATTTAAAGAGGGGACTTAATAAATACCAGCTGTCCTCAGCAAATCACTGGGTGGATGACAAAATAAAGATGTGATGTGAACACACGTGTAATTCTCTTCTAAAACGGAAGTTGGCCCATAAATTTTCTGATTTAATAGTGTAAATGAAAACTACCCCTACTGTGCATATTTAAGAAGCACTTGTTTTATAGTGACCCTAATGGTAAAATGTCTTATTTGCATATGGCTGGTACCTTAAGAGTTGAAAGGACAGGCAGTAGATGGCAAGTACTGTTGGAAACTTAATAAATTATATTTTTTTTGTATCTTTACTCACTCCAAACTCCTAAAAATAGATATTAGTCATGAGGCTTTTCATTAAAATTACTATATTGTAGGAGAGCTTGCTTGAATTTTAAAAAGGGAATGGAATGGGTCTGCACCCGTGGCACAGTGGTAACTGCACCAGCCATATACACTGAAGCTGGAGAGTTTGAACCTGGCCTGGACCAGCTAAACAACAATGACAACTGCAACAAAAAATAGCCAGGCATTGTGGCGGGCGCCTGTAGTGCCATCTACTTGGGAGGCTGAGGCAAGAGAATCACTTAAGCCCAGGAGTTTGAGGTTGCTGTGAGCTGTGATGCTACAGCACTCTACCAGGGCGACATAGTGAGACTATATCCAAAAAAAAAAAAAAGAATGGAAATTGATAGCATTAATTAAAATATTTTTTTCACACATTGAATAAATAATTCAAATAGATCTTTTTGAAATCATGAGTAATTAGGTTTTAAATATAACTTTTTTCAAAGTCCTTAAAGACTAAGAGTTTTTCCAAGTGTTCTGTTTTATTAGTTTTGTAGGTCTCTCCCCCCCCTCCCTTTGAATATAACCCTTTAAAAAGTACTGGCTGAGGCCCCAGACTTCTGTTCTGAGATGGACTGTTTTGCCCGAGAGTAGATGGTTAATGGGACAAAGGGAGTGTTTTCTTGGAGTGAAGAGGTACCTTTTCCTGAGATGGGCCATATGGTTTAGAAACCCTTCCCTTGTCATTTTATTCCATCTCGGTGATTTCTGAAACAGCTCCCCTTTTATCTAAGGAAAATGCAGTGCAATGTAGAACAAATGTAGGAGCAGTCAGCCTGAGCGTGGTCGCCACTGAGTGACAGCTTATGGACCGTCCTCTGGAGTGTGCACATTTGCTCTGTGTGGGGCACAGGCACTCAGTTAGGATTTATTGACTGCTTAACATTTGAAGCTCAAAAAGGCTTCTTTGGAGTGAACAGGCAAGAGGTGACTTTTTTGAGCAGCTACGTACTCTGTGTCATGTCATGGAGGCTTGACCAGAAGAAAGACAAATGGGAGCAAAACCAGGCCCCTGTCAACAGTAGCTCCCCACTGGGGCCGGCAGGGAGAAAAACAGGGGTTTGGATGACAGGAAGGTGCCAGAAGGCCACCACACAGAGAACTCTCTGTCCTCTCTGACGCTTCCCTACCTCTTACAGGGAAGGGTGAACCATGCTCCCTGCTCCTCATCCTAGGATTGCCCATGAGAAAAGCAGTGTGGTGACAAGTGAGTGTGTGAGCTCTTGCTTGGGGCCACCTTTGGAACTCTGGCCTTCAAGCCCATGTCTCAGTCGGTTCCCAGGCACCCTGGCTTCTTTGTAGGAGCCCCACCTCTCTGTGAGGCTTCTCCACACTACCCACCCCCAGCCTCCCCAGGGGCCACAAGCCTGTGTTTAATAAAGTGAGACAGACCCCGTCATCCCTCCAGATTTGGCGAGAATGTGTCCAGCCATGTTTGCAGCTGCACGATGAGGAAGAAACAGAAATTTGATTTCTTTATGAGAAAAATTGAGTTTGATTCATGGGAAGCTTGGAGGAAGGGATGGGGATAGTATGAAGAAGACAGGCCTTGGCTCGGCACCGTAGCTCACTGGTTTAGGGTGCCAGCCACATAAACCAGGGCTGGAGGGTTTGAACCCAGCCCGGACCTGCTAAACAATGACAGCTACCACAAAAAAAAAAAAAAAAATAGTCGGGCATTGTGGTAGGTGCCTGTAGTACCAGCTGCTTTGGAGGCTGAGGCAAGAGAATCGCTTAAGCCCAAGAGTTTGAAGTTGCTGTGAGCTGTGATGCAACAGCACTCCACTGAGGGTGACATAGTGCGACTATCTCAAAAAAGAAAAAAAAAGGCCTCGCTGAAGGCACTTTAAGCTAGGCCTCACCAGTGAGTGGAACCTGGAGGTGGGGGGCAGTTTAGGCAAAAAACAAGGTGTGGATGTAGCTGGAAGAGGCCGGGGACAGATACAGGCACCAGATAACAGGGTACCCTGAAGCTTGCCTGTGTGTTCTCTGTCAGGAGTGATGAGGCCCAGAAGATTTCCCCACTAGGCGAACAGCCTGATGAGAGGGGCACACCACCCATTCCTTCATTCAGTGACCATGTGGTGCTTTCTGTATGTTAGGCCCAATTTCTGGTGCTTAGATTTTACTGGCGGAGACAAACAGGATAACAAAATACCAGGCCTGACCACCCCATTTAAAATAGCAGCCTGCTGCTCACCCTGTCCTCTCACCTTTTCCTTTACAGAACTTTTCACCATGAGACATACATAGTATTTTCTTGTCTGTCTCCCCCATTGCAATGTCATCTCCACAAGGGCAGAGCCTTTATCTGTTTTGTTCCCTTCTGCATCATAAGAACAGTGCCGGCACCCAGTAGGTTCTCCATACATGTGTCTTGAATGGCTAGGACTGTGCAGAAAATTAACATAGGGGGATGAGAGCAATGGTTGCTTGCCAGTGGCTGATCTCCAGAGGCCTCTCTGAGGAGGCAACATATCCATTGAGCAACTGTAATAGGAATTTCCTCTGAAATTGTGTTTTCTTAACATTGGTTATTCATGCCGCTTTAGGTGCTGAGAGCAGCACAAAAAATATACTTGATTCATTCATTCACGCTGCAGATGATTGACTCCCCTGCTGGGGGTACGTACTAGCTAGAGGCTAAGCTGTGGGCTGGTCCCTGCTAATGGCAGAGGCGGGTGAGTGGGAGACGCACCTGGCAGAGTGTCTGTTGCTTGGGGGCGGGTGTTGAGACTGCCCGCGTGACCCTGCCTTGTGCATGAGAAAAATGTAAAAAGTCACTGCCAAGCACCAACTGGTACTGGACTTGGTAAACTGATGTGAACGACATGAGACTCAGTCCGTCAGTAGCCCTCCGTGTGTACGAAAACATCTTTTTAACTGAGGCACAGGCCTAATTTTTGTTTCATTTCCCTCTGGTTGTGAATGCATTTCATTTTCTGAAGTCACTTGAAGGTCCGCCAGAATCAAAGATGCTCTTTGCCTTCTTTCCGGGTCTGTGGATTTGCTGGCCAGCTGTGGTAATGAGTTTTTGCCCAGCTTTGATTTTCATGCCTTGCCTCCCAGTGGGAGGAACTAGATATTTCTGATCTTACCTCTGCTTATATTCAGATCCAGCCAAGCAATCAGTGACTTCCCTGGCTTTTTTGTGGGAGACTGTGGGAAAAGTCCTGGTTGGCTGGCTATGAATTAATGAAATCCTTAGAAGTCTTTACTAAAGATAGCTCCTGTGGTTTTAAAAAATGGCATTGCCTTTTTAATTTGAGAAAGAGGTCATGGAGTTTTACCAAAATTAAGCAGAGAAAATGTAACATCTGGTTGTCTGGCCGAAGACGGCTTCAGGGCCTTAGGCACCATGAGTTCCCAGTGCTCCTGTGCCCAAGGTGACTGTCACCTGGCCCCTCAGAAGGCTGCTCTAGATAAGCTGCCTCTCATTGTTCTCCCTGGGTTTTGAAGTCATTGAGAGACAAATTCCACCTTCCACATCATTTCACCTGAGAGCATTTCACACCTCCTGAGCTTTCTTCCTTTTACCTAAAGGGTCACACTAAAAAAACAAAAAGTACCATGGTTATGAAGTTTGGTTAAGCCTCCTGTTGAATAAGGATGGGGTGATAATGGGAGACAGTTTGATGGAAGGCCAAGGGGCTTTGTTAAGAGTTCTAAAATGTCCTCAAATTAGTAGTAGTTCTGGTATGAAGAGCAGGAGAATGATAAAGTGATGGAGAAGAGTTTTAAGGAACGAAGTGACCTATGACTTTTTAAAGCATAATGTTTTAAATATCTGCAAGCATGTATACCCTCCCGTATAGGTAAGTTTGTAACAAGTCATCATTTCATTTCTTTCTTTTTCTTGAGACAGAGTCTCTCTCTGTTTCCCTGCGTATAGTGCCACGACATAACAGCTTACAGCAACCTCAAACTCTGGGGCTCAAGCTATGTTCCTATCTCAGCCTCGAGTAGCTGGGACTATAGGTGCTGCCACAATGCTAGTTTTTCTGTTTTTAGTAGAGATAAGGTCTCACTTTTGCTCAGGCTAAGGCTGTTCTTGAACTCCTGAGCTCAAGCAATCCACCCACCTCAGCCTCCCAGAGTGCTAGGATTATAGGTATGAGCCATCATACCTGGCCAGTCACGATGTTTTTTAAAATCAGTTTATTTTTAATCTTGGTTCTAGTCTGTACTTAAACTATAAATTTTCCTTTACAAATACTAGTAATATTTGGGAGCATAAATTTTTCTGAAACTAAATGGGAAGTTGAAGTTGTTGCCAGCCACCTATACCATCATTGCACTTTTTCTCCTATACTTTGTATTCTGAAAAAAAATTTTTTTTTTGGCTGTTTCTGGCCGGGGCTGGGTTTGAACCTGCCATATGGGGCCGGTGCCCTACCACTTTGAGCCACAGGCGCTGCCCTGTATTCTGAAAAATTTTTAACCTCTAGAAAAGTTGAAAGAAGAGTAAAATGAATACCCATTTTCCCTTTGCCCAGGGTTTTTTTTTGAGACACAGCCTCAAGCTGTCACCCTGGGTAGAGTGCTGTAGCATCACAGCTCACAGCAATCTCCAACTCCTGGGCTCAAACGATTCTCCTGCCTCCACCTCCCAAGTAGCTGGGACTATAGGTGTCCGCCACAACACCCAGCTATTTTTTTGGTTGCAGCCGTCATCATTATTGTTTGGCAGGCCCAGGCTGGATTTGAACTCGCCAGCTCAGGTGTATGTGGCTGGAGCCTTAGCCACTTGAGCCACAGGCGCTGAGCCTGCCCAGGGTTTCTTAACCTTTCACCACACTTACCTCAGTTGTCCTTTTAATGTCCTTAGTAATTTTTTTCTGAATCGTTACCAGATACAGACAAGCATCTCACTGCTTTTCAATGTCCCATTTCTCTAGTTTCCTTTAATCTAGAACAATTCCTCCACCTATTTTTTGTCCTTTATAACCTACACATTCTGCAGAGTCAAGGTCACTTGTGTACACAGTTCCTCCATTTGGGTTTTTTATTGTTTCCTCATGATTGGGATCAAGTTAAATATTTTGGCAAGATGGCTCTAAACGTGATACTGTGACCGTTCTGTTATGTTTTAGATATCAGCTGGTAACAAATGTGGATCAATTTCAGCAACAAGAATAATGTGTTTTTTCTACTTGAATTTGTTGTACGTAGAAATCTTTTTAATGGTAGAGCCCAGTTTGGTCTTGTTATTTGTCTTTTAAAACATTCAGGGTTTTACATTAAGGCTTCTTTCTTTCTTGAAAGTCTAAAGAATGTGCAGAGTGTCATTTGTGCTATCCTGTAATACTCTTTCTTTAAAGACTATTTGAAATCAACTATGCATCGCTTCTCGGCCTTTTGGCTAAGATCAAGTGAAATCAACTATGCTCTCTCAAAATTGGGAGTGGTGTTTCTCAAGAATGCTAAGGCTTTTGCTATTCACAAGGGCTTGTAGATGTCGCCCTCAGTGACTGGGAATGAGGTCCTGTTAAAGACCTCTATTTGGCCGGGGCGAGTTTACGGTTGAATGCTTCCTCACACCAAAATCCAGCCATTTCTTTCCTTTGTGTTAAGAAAACATTGAACTTTATTTCCAGTAAAGGCCACTTCACTCAAAACATGTCCTTAAAGTCAATTTCCAGCCTTTTAGCTCTGTGACTGCATGTTGCCTAAATTATTTTATTAGAGTTCCTTACAGATGTTTTCCTTAGTTTAACTGGAATTATTATCTTTTACCTAATTACATGGCTTTTCTTTCTTTTATTTTACTCCACTCCAGATTTAAGGGCCAAGACATGTAGAGTTAATATTGGTCATTTTTCAAACCAAGTTAAAATGTCAAAAAGCGACAAGTTGTTATTCTTTCAGGGTACCAGGGAAACGACTGAGACAAAGCCTCCATCTTTTATTCATAAGTCCAGAGAGACTTGGAGGGTGCAGGCGGGCCTATGTGCCCAGCATTTGTTCAGCTTTCAGGACTGGGCCTCCTCCCCTGCTGGCCATGAAATGTCATGCTGGGATGTAATAGTGGGACATTCAACATTCAGAGAATGGTCCAGAGATTCAACTTTGCTTTTCATTTTCCTTTCTGGCATCGAGTGTGCAGTCCCCTCTGTGGCCTGCCAGCGAAAGGCCAGAAAGCAGCGCTCTGGCTGTTGGCAGGGATGGGTGCAGCCCTAGCCTAGAGGGCCCGGGGCTCCTGTGCTGGAATGTGTGCTGGACACAAAGGCTGGGAGAGGTGGCAGCTTGCCTTTGCTTAGTCTGGTCTGCTCTGGCCACAGGAGAGAGGAGTTCTTGTTTCCATGGCGAAGCTACCTTTAGTTTTGGCAGAAGAGTTTTGGTGTGTAGGGTGCTTTTGATTTCAGCAGTCACTCGGAGTTTACCATTTCTGTGTAGAGGGAGGCACTGGGGGCAGAGTGCTGAGACTGCACAACTCCCCAGGTTCTGACAGTTTTTTTGGATGAGGAATAATCAGGCAGCATTTGCTAAGCAAGCCTACAATTTGATTTAGAGCTGTAGTTTTGGGTTTTTTTTTGTTTGTTTGTTTTGGAGGCAGTCTCGCTCTGTGGACTGGATACGAGTGGCATCACAGCTCACAGCAACCTCAAACTCTTGGGCTCAAGTGATCCTCCTGCCTCAGCCTCCCAAGTAGCTGGGACTACAGATGCCCACCACAATGCCCAGCTATAGAGCAGTAGGTTTTGTTTAGAGGTGATTTGGGGAATTTCTGGAGACATTTTTGGTTGCTACAACTGGGCTGGGGTGCTACTGGCATTCTGTGAGAAGAGCCCCGGGATGCTGCTAAGTATCCTATAACGTAGAAGTCAGCTCTCCATGACAAGGAATTATCTGGCCCAACAAGCTTATAGTGCTGAGGTTGAATACCCTGATTTAGGGGTCCCATTTTTGTATCTGGATTTCTCAGCCCACTTAGCCTTATAATACTTTTCAGCTTCCTTTCTGTTTAACAGAAGCTGCTGGTTCTATAAATCTGCACTTAGGATGAATTTCCATTAAAGTCTCTAACACATATGATTAAACTATTGTGGTGCTCCTTAAAGATATGCCCTGAATGCAACTACTATTCTAAATGCAAAAGAAGATTTTTTTTTTTGCCATAATTTGATCAAAGTAGCATAACCTGTGCCTCTGTTTTTGTTACTCACTGATGGTCTGTGGATAACATTACATTTTTTCAGCATGAAACCCAACACTTCAAATCCCTAAAGCAGTCTCAAATTTATGGATAATAAAAGCATTTATTGTACTGGATGTCATCTGTTATATCACTCTGGGGCTAGAAACTGGCAAGCAGTGGACAGGAAATATTTTCATTTCAAATCGCTTCAATCTTATGGTCTAGGGGCAAAAGTGTCTGATTTCAGGAACGCCGCAGTGAATAGCATAGTAATGAATGCATTTTTAGTTGATTAAGCAGGCATTCTCTCCCTTTCAAACAATCTTCCCTCTTTGGCTTGGAGGGGCTAAATAAACATGTGATATTAAATGATAGCATTTCTTGTTTTGGGTCTTGCCTTTTCTTGGATCATCTTAAACATTTCAAAGTGTTTTCCAGGAATTCTCCGCAGAGCAGGGGCGAGCCACGGGAGAATGGCTAGACTCAAACCGCCTTTGTGATTGTTTGCTTTCTGAGCAGAGGAGGTTTTGAGAAGATGCTGACTCTTCTGAATTCTCCTTTAAAAAAAAGAGAATTTGGTATCTCACCTTTGGGAATCATGAATTTAGGAGGAAAAACTTTTTTTTTTTGTAATTTGAATCCTGATCTCCCACATCCAGTCAAGTAAACAGCTTGAGGAGAGCTCCATCCAGAGGAAACCCCGTGTTGTGGTGATGTATCCAGGGCAGTGTGCCTTTTGTCCTGGCCGCCCAGTGCCTTTGAACATGTTAACTAAGTCTTCACTTCCCAGAAAGCCTCAGAGGTAGACAGTTATTTCTGATGTGGTTTCTTTTTTCCAGATGAGGATTCCATGGCATAAAGAGCCAGGAAGGGATTACGATGAGAGGCCACGTGACTTGGAGAGTCTTCTCTCTGCCAGAAACCACAGCCGCAGAGTTCTTACCCTGCCTGTGCCCCCAGCAGTTGGACTTGCCCTGTCTCCCAAGTACCCTGCCCAAGATGGACGTCTGCCATGTGCAGCAAAGCAACTAATGGGGGGTAGAAGGAAAGTGAGACAGATAGCACTTTGCAAATAATTAAATTAAACTTGGATTAGTCATTTACCCAAAGGTTCCCAAACCTGGCTGAATACCAGAATCATCTGAGGAACATTCTCGGGGTTGGGAGAGAGATTCCAGCCCTCACCCCAGACCTGCTTAAGTGGGATTTCCAGGGGAAGACCAGGAATCTTGAGGTTTTTGTTTTGTTTGCTTGTTTTTGAGACAGACTCTATGTCACCCTTAGTAGAGTGCTGTGGTGCTCACAGCAACCTCAAACTCTTGGGCTTAAGCAATTCTCTTGCTTCAGCCCCGCAAGTAGCTAGGACTATAGGTGCCCACCATAACACCTGGCTATTTATTGTTGTTGTTGTTGTTGTTGTTGTAGTTGTCATTGTTTGGCCAGCCAGGCCAGGTTCAAACCTCCCAGCCCTGGTGTATGTGGCCGGTGTCCTAGCCACTGAACTACAGGTGCCACCTGGAATCTTGAGTTTATTTATTTTTTTAAAAGACAGAGTCTCACTTTGTCGCCCTTGGTAGAGCGCCATGGCATCACAGCTCACAGCAACCTCCAGCTCTTGGGCTTAGGCGATTCTCTTGCCTCAGCCTCCCCAGTACTTGAGTTCTTAAAAAAGCTGCCAGATCAGTGGTTGCCAGGATTTTGGGGAGATAGAGGGGGCTGACTACAAAGGTGCAATACAACAGATTTTGGGAGATGATAGGACTGTTCTGTCTGTGGATTGTGGTAGTGGATACACACACACACACAAAATCAATTTTACTGTGTGTAAATTTAAAAAAAAATGCTACCTGGGTGAAACTGAGTTATCTAGGTATCAGATGAGGTGGCATATGGTACCTGGTGACAGCTTGGAAGACCATGTCCAGCAGTAAGAGACTGTCACTTGGAATTGCAGAGGCCATTGTGGGCAGGTACTGAATTCCCTAACCCCCTGTGTAGTAGACCTTTCTGTGATGATTGACATGTTCTTCCCTGCATTGTCCAATTTAGTAACCATTAACTGCAGGTGATTCCTGAGCATTTGAAATATGGCTAGCACAACTGAGGGATGGAATTTTTTATTTTAACTTAATTTAAATTTAAATAACCACACATGGCTAGAGTCTACCCCATTGGATAGCTTACCCTCAGAGATAGCCTTTGTGGTACTGTGAAGCTCTGGCTCTGTGGCAGGTGAACCCAGTGGTACTATAATGCTTGAGAGACCATAGTAAGTCATCTGAAGCACAGGGGAGAATAAGAACATGGATAGGACTTACCTGTGCTTTTCTTCTCCAAAGATGGTGCCATCTTTGGCCCAGTTCTTTTCCCAACTTCCCAACCTCATTCATATCAAAAGATGCAAAGGCTGGTTGGATGCTGTTTCATTGTGCTTCCATTCCTGCAGTGCAATAGGACATACTGAAAGCCATTAGAAGATCTAGGAGAACCATGTACAGAGAGGGTGGGGATGTATCTGTTGCCTAGCTAGGGATGCGCTGAGCTCACCTGCCTCCCTGGACAAAGAGTGCGGTGAAGAATCTGTGTGGTCAGGCTGGGCGCAGTGGCTCATGCCTGCAATCCTAGCACTCTGGGAGGCCAAGGCGGGAAGATCATTTGAGCTCAGGAGTTAGGGACCAGTCTGAGCAAGAGCGAGACCCCCTATTTCTACTAAAAATAAGCTGGTTGTTGTGGCAGGCACCAGTAGTTCCTGCTTCTTGGGAGGCTGAGGCAGGAGGATCACTTAAACCCAGGAGTTTGAGGTGGTTGTGAGCTAGACTGACACCACGGCATTATAGTCTGGGCAACAGAGAGACACTCTGTCTCTAAAAAAGAACCTGGTGGTCATGTTTTATTCCTCTTGGGGGAACAAGGTCATCCAAGAATGGCAGCTACGCATAAACTTCTCACTTTATGCATTGAGCGCATGGCCTTCATCTTGGCTTGTGTTCAGATGCTCTTAAACCTACCTCTCCCACCCTGCATGGATTTATGCCAGTGGTTCTCAACCTTCCTAATGCTACAGCCCTTTAATACAGTTCCTCTAGGTCACGACCCACAGGTCGAGAACCACTGATTTATGCTATCTTAAAATAGTGTTACTTTTCCAAATGTGTTATAAAAGTAAGATTGAGAGTGTAGAGTTTTATTAGTGCAAAACGAACAGTGGCAGAAATAATGTTTCAATTTGTAAAAATATCTGCTCGTAAATAAATTTGTTAATTGGCTAACAAAATTTCACAAGTTATGGGCCTATAACTAAGGAGGTTTTGTTAATCTGACTTACATATAGAACAGAAAGCCTAAAGGGGGGGGGAAGGTTTAAAATTAGAGGGCCTATATAGTTCTTTATTTTTTATACGAAAGTTTACATCTTTGGATCAAGAGGAGAAAGACATTCTGAATCATAGCATCTTTAAGGAAGGTTTCCTGATGTTGCTTGGTAACTTCAACCTAATGAGAGAAGTAGAGCTTAGTATGCATCAAATATCAACTCTTCCACTCTTGAACATGCAAACACGTCTTGCTGCAGAGATGCAATCACTGAATTGATTTTTTTTTCTACTTACAGTTGTTTTCCAAAGGCAATTCCATGTATTGATGTAGTTCACAGACATGTCGCTTTTAGTGGTCATATGGTATTTTCATGTTGTATGCTTCTCTCTACCCCTCCCCCCCTTTTTTTTCTTTAAAACAGTCTCACCATGTCACCCTCGGTAGAGTGCTATGGCATCACAGCTCACAGCAACTTCAAACTTAAGCCCCAAGTAGCTGGGAGTACAGGCATCCGCCACAATGCCTGGTTATTTTTTTGTTCTACTTGTCATTGTTGTTTAGCAGGCCTGAGCTAGATTCGACCCCACCAGCCCCAGTGTATGTGGCTGGCACTCTAGCCACTGAGCATGGGCGCCGAGCCTCTCCTTTTTTTTTTTGCCAGCCCTCTTCCCCCACTGATGAGGCATTTGGGCTATTTCCAAGTTATTACTGGTATAAACTTCTGGAATCATCTTCAAACGGGTTGGTTTCCTGCCTGGCCCTCCTCCCCTTTTGGCTAATTATTTCTTTGGCGTATATTTCCCCAAAGTGGAATTACAGAGTCAGAGGATTTGTAGCTCTTATTACGTATACATTTACCAAAAGTTAGTTGGGATGCTTTTTAACTGTGCATCCTTCTTTGTTTACTTGTGTTCCTATATGTTTACAAGCTTGCCCTGTCTAATGACTGAGCCAATTTGCTGGTAAGAATTGTATTTTGTGAAGAGCATGGGTTTGATCCATAAACCCCAGCTCTACTATTTGCTACCATTTATTGTGACCTTGGACCTCTCTCTGAGCCTATTTCTGTAAAGTGGGTTAATAATTGTTTATCTCTCAGGGTTGTTTTGAGACTTAAGTGATTTAGCTTTGTCAAATAGTAATGGCTTAGGTGACTGGTGGCAGTCCTTGTTATCAGCAGAATATGCGTAATCATTCTTCTATAGCCTAAAAATATTGACATTTATAATTTTGTTTGCACTTTGTTATTTGGGTGGTACCTTATACCTGTTTGATTCTGAATTTACTAGAAAAGGACTGAATCCTTCTACCTGATGATTTGTCTTCTGAATATGCTTTAATGATTTTTAGGCTAGTATTCAAGCGAGGTGTGAATGAAATGTTGCTTAATAGAGAGAATTAGGGAAGATATTTAACTAATGAATAAGGGTTAGAGAATAAGAATTATTGGCCAGGCAGCATGGCTCGTAGCTGTAATCCTAGCACTCTGGGAGGAAGGAAGATTGCTTGAGGTCATGAGTTTGAGACCAGCCTGTGCAACATAGTGAGAATTTGTCTCTACAAAAAATTTTTTGAAAGTTAGCCAGGATTAGAAAATCTGGTCAGGCATTGTGACAGGTGCCTGTAGTCCCAGCTATTTGGGAGACTGAGGCAGAAGGATTGATTGAGCCAAGAGTTTGAGGTTGCAGTCAGCTATCATGATGCCACTATACTCTAGCCCAGGCAACAGAGCTAGCTCCTGTCTTACAAAAAACAAACAAACAAACAAAAAAAACTATTAATTGAATGAGTCTTCTTATAATAGCATTTTATGGAAATAGATGAATCTAGGTATTATCGTGGGAATTCTGTTTCTACTACTGGTTGACCCAACAAACCTTTGTATACTATGTGTATATATTTTTTTCCAAGGTCAATTTTGGATTGAGCGCACATTTCCCATAAATAGAATATAAATTAATCATATTTTTCTGGAGTTAAAAAAAATCCAGGTCTTGGGCTAGAAGTCTCTCTATGTGAGATGTTGATATCACTGTAATACGTAAGATGAGAACATCCCAAGTTGACCAACTGCTTTTGACTGTGGACAAGGCAGGAAACTCTCTGGCTGTAAGGTTTGTTACATATAAAATGAATAGTCAGATTAGAATTATTCTTAAAAATTTAAGTGTTGGCCTGGCATGGTAGCTCATGCCTGTAATCCCAGCACTTTAGGAGGCCTAGAGGGGAGGATCAGTTGAGGCCAGGAATTTGAGACCAGCCTAGGCAGTATAGCAAGATCCCATATAAAATAAAAATTAAAAATTAGTTGACATGGTGGCACTTACCTGTGGTCCCATCTACTTAGGAGGCTATGGTGGGAGGATTGCTGGAGATCTGGAGTTCAAGGTTGCAATGAGCTGTGATCTAGCCACTGCATCCAGCCTGAGCAATAGAGCAAGACTTTATCTTTAAAAAAAATAAAAATAAATAATAGACTTTAACTGTGCTTTTCATTGAGGTAACTTGAACCTCTTAATTTGGAGGATGTAATTGTCCTGTTGCACCCATTCCACATCCTTATTGACCTGGCCACTTCTTTAGCCATGAAGACACCTGTCCCTTGCACCTGGGTGTCTGTTTTGTTATCTCTTGAGAAAGAATGCCCAACCTGTGGCCATTGTTGCAGCTCTTTTCTTTAATTAAAGGAAAGCGTTTGTCTTCCACATAGATTTATTTATTTATTTAAAGACAAAGTCTCAAGCTGTCCCCCTGGTTAGAGTGCTGTAGTGTCACAGCTCAGAGCAACCTCCAACTCTTGGGCTTTCGCAATTCTCTTGCCTCAGCCTCCCAAGTAGCTGGGACTGACAGACTATAGCCACGATGCCCGGCTAGTCCACATAGATTTTGATTTATGTGGGGCTTTATTTTTGCAAAGCATGGCTCATCAGCTCCTTGTTGGTGTTGGTGTTCCCTGTGCTGGTACATGGAAGTGCCCAGCATCTCCACCTGCCCCCATCCTTCTCACCTCATGTGTGTTTGCCCCAAATGTCTCCACG
Organism: Nycticebus coucang; assembly: GCF_027406575.1. NCBI lineage: Eukaryota > Metazoa > Chordata > Mammalia > Primates > Lorisidae > Nycticebus > Nycticebus coucang. The sequence goes on from NC_069787.1 coordinate 52,136,798, forward strand.
GCCAGAGGCCCCCAGCATCTCCCAGTTTTTTAAATCCACACTATTGTTAATGATTGCTTTCAACCCATTTAGTCTTCTGGGCTGGAAGCTTTTAGGACCCAATCAATCACTTAATCCGTAAATAAGGGCACAGCTTCAGACTCTGTGAGTTCTGAATCACATCATGGTGTTGACAGCCCTGGCGGCCCAGACCTTTCTTTCATGGACTGTCTGGGTTGGAAAGGATTTGGGGTATTGTACTACCCTGTTTCCCCCAAAATAAGACAGTGTCTTTTTTTAAGGTGTGCTCCCAAAGATGTGCTAGGTCTTATTTTCAGGGGACGTCTCGTCTTTCCTGTAAGTAGGTCTTATTTTCGGAGGACGTCTTCTTTTCAGGGAAACAGGGTAGGTGGTAGCATGGGAAAGGCAGCCATAGATAAAAATTGATCAGAAATAAGTAGTTTGTTTGGTAGATAGATAATCTTTATGTGGGTAGTCGCAAAATTGAGTAGTTAGTTATGAATATTTCTCTACCCCCATTTACACCAAGCTGTTGTCTTATGTCTTATTGGGAAAGTTAGAGATTAGAATAGTGGACACATACACATGTGAACACACACACACACACCCCTACTCCTTCCCCACTTGTTTTTAAAAATGAGCCCTGATAGGAAGCATTTAAGAGTACAGCAGCTCTGGCTGAAGGGATTGGGGTGAAGGACCCTGTCTCACCCCCATCCTTCCCGCAGGTCCATGCCACAGGTGCCCCTCCCCAGGGATTGCCATCTCATGAGTTTCCCTTTGGGTCCAGGAACCCTTATCCTGAGTGATCATCCACCTGCCCTGGTTGAAGTGGTATTGCTTTACATGGGCATCCTAGGGAGGTCCCTGAATGTGCTAAGAACATTTCTGGAAGAGCCCTGTAAATCTGTGGCTACCCTTAACAGACCAGAATGAAGATCCTGGACTTAGAGAGAATGGATGGGTTGGGGAAGAGAGAGAAAATAGATACAAGCAGAGACATGCCATAGGAAGATAAGGTGAAGGCTTGAGCTCATGGGCAGAAGAGGAGGCAAGAATGCCTGATAGGCTACCAGGAAGAGGGACAACCCCAGAAGGTCTGTGACACAAGCCAGAGGAGGAAGAGAGCATGGGTGGCTGGGACAGGGGTCATCCATTCAGAGGCCAAAAGGGCAACCTCATGTGATAACAGGTCATGCAGCTCCAGGACACCAACAAGGCTGACGGGACAAGAGTCTTATCTTCAGGGGTCACAGGTGCTGGAAGCTCTGAGCTTAGACAGGAGTGATGACAAGTTGCCCTGGGAAGGATCTGGCCAGGTTTAAACTGGTGTCTCCACCTGTAGCAGTTGCAGAGCAATGTCATCGTCGTCGTCTGCAGAAAGGACTGCCGTGGGCAGCTTGTACCTGAGTACCCTCACCCCAAATAAAGTGTGGTTGTGAGCACCTTCCCAGAGCACCCTAAGACCGGCAGTCCCTCTGCCAGCAGAAAGCTGGGCATGCTGGTCAGTCCTTTATGCTACTGGAGCCTTTGAGGGTCTCCCAGTGCCTCCAGCTGGTCACTCACTAAATGAAAATTCACGTCCTTAGGTGGCAAGGGCTGCACCGCTGCTATAAGGACAGAAGAGAGGGAAGGGAAGAAGTGGGGTGGCCCCCTTGGAATCCACTGTTACTGGGAACTCTTCCCCCCACTTTGTCCTGGGCCATTGAAGCTTCAGCCACCTTCATTGGAAGCTCCTGGCTCTGGGTAAGAACATCTTGAAAAGGGCTTCATATCTATGGAAACTCAAAAAGGAGTTAAATGGCAGGGACTGTTTACCTTATCCTGGTAACTGCAGGGTGACATAGTGAGACTCTTTCTCAAAAAAAAAAAAAAAAAAAGGAAAGAAAGAAAAGAAATATTGCAAACAAGTGCTTTGAGTTGTACACTGTGTTCCAGTTTGGAAGTGTGAAGTCACCACTTCAGAAGGTGTCCCCTTGCCCAGGTATGTCACTTTCAGCTAGATGTCACTGCCCTGGGCATATGACCTCATCTCAGTCACCCTAGGCCTTCCCCCAGGGCCTAGCCGTGGACTCTATCTACATCCTAAATGCTCTATGAATAAGGGCTGGATTACCTTATAGAATGCAGATATTCAACTTAACACACAGTTAGGGCTTTTTGTTAAAGGGGTTTGCATGGGGTCACGAAAGCCCAGGGGATTTGTGACTTGACAGGTCTGTGTAAGCACAGCCTCCCTGCCCACTGCCTACTTCTGGTGGGGTAACTGGCACCCTTCAGGGGTAGGATATTCATCCTGCAAATGTTCTTCGGTCTCCAGGGAAGCATTAGGAGGACACCCCGGGGCTGGCTCCTCTGTTGAGCCACTTTTTACCCTCAGGTACTGATGAGGCTGACCTTTGTCAAGATTGTCCAAGTAGAGTAGAGATAGTTCCCTCTGGGACTGAGACAGTTCTGTGCCTGTGCAAACAAAACAGTTGAAAAAGGCTATACCGCCCCTGCCCCCATCCTGGTGTAAGGTGGCGGAAGGAAGCAGTGGCTGACAGCAGAGTTAAACAAACTTTAAGGTAGGTCAGATTTTTGACATACCTTTTTCTTCTGCTGTACCAGCAGCTGCTCTCTACTTTGAAAGGGGGCTTAGCTGCTCATATAAACTTTGGTTTGTGATAATGTAAACTATTATTAGGATTATGTTTTTATTCATAATATATGCCTGACTCTGTGTCTACCTTATTTATGTTCTTTTTGAAACATTCATTTACCTTCAAATACCCGGAGCCAGCATCAGCCCCTCTGAAAATGAAGGAAAACTTTATAACAAACTATGTATTTAAATCTCTCCGTGGTTAAAAATTACTCTGGGAATGAAATCAGTAGATTGAGGAAGGTTCAAATCTCAGCAAACTTCTAGTTTAAAAATGGGATATGACTTTTTTTTTTTAAGTGACGGTTTATTGCAAGAATGGTTGCAATTAATTGGTTCTCAGTTAAGAATTTTTGGCCTTCTGGGTGTCCTGCTTGTTCCCCCCATTTCATCACCACCTGGTGGAACGATTTGCCATTGAGAAAGGCTGGTGACCTGTGGCCAGCCAGGCCCCGCCCCCTGCCAGGAGGCAGAGGGTTCTGCCTCAGGTGCTCCCGCCTTGTTTGTCAGAGAAGGGGCTAGTGTGCAGGCCAAGAAAAACCAATAACCTTTAAAATTTTTAATAAAATGTCTCTCCCACCCTTTGTTTTTCCTTCCACTCCTCCCCAAAAGAAAGAACAGACTGAATTTTGAAGCACATCTGGACACTGTTTTTGTAAAACTCTTACCCTGAATTCCCAGAAGGAATGAATCGGCTCCCATTTTTCCAAGCAAAAACTGAAACGATTCCTTTGTTTATAAGTACTGCGCTTGCATATTTTAATAAAACAGTAGAGAGAGGAATTGAGTTGACTGGAGAGTCCTTAGCCAGGCCAACACGTTGTCCTTTATGCATCTCTTGAAGTCTTTGAGAGGTGCTAAAAGTTTTTGGTTGCTTCTTTTTGGTGGGTGTGGAAAAGGACCGGGCAGGGGCTCTGTGTGCCTCTCTTTGAAATTACTTTCTCTGCTTTCTCTGGCTGTAAGAGTACTCATATTCCTTGTCCAACTCTTCTCCTTTCTCTGCCATGCAGTGCCCTCTTGGTGGACACTGTAGATAAAATTAGATTATGCTGTTCTAGATCTGAGAGCCCAAAGCAATGAAAGATGGAATCTGTCTTTCCCTTATCAGGTAGTGTTTGTTTTTCTCTTAGGTGGTTCTCCTAGAAGCCTATTTTTGAGAAGAGAGTGAGGTTGATCTTCCATTAATGCCGGTCTACCAGGATGTTGGCATGGAGTTCTTTTAGTAGGGGGAGAATTGCAAGAGAAGTAATGAGTATCAAACTTTTAAAGATGAGATACAGAAGGATTTACTAGTTTCAGGAACTTGTTCTGTTCAAACTGGTAGTTGCAGAAAAATTTTTTTTTTTTTTGCCTTTAAACAGTATGTTTAGGAATTAAAGGTGAACTTTCAGAAAGACACAAAAGTAGTATGAGGGCCATAGTTCTGCTGCTACCCAGTAAATGTTCATTATTGATAAGCATTTAACCAGTGTAAATAGTAAACTTGATACTAGTGTATTAACAGTTATTGGTTCCTAGAGTCATTCATTCCCTAGACCTGTTCTGGGTGTCTGAAAATAAACTCTTTAGAGATATAATTTTCCTGTAGGCCTCATCTAGGAGATTAATCAAATGTCACCAAAGACTACACTTTAGCTTTTCCTTCCTATTTTTTGGAAAGAAGGTTGTTAGTCCTGTCACAATAAACTGATCCACTAAGCTCGTCTGTACTATATGGATGTACATCTGTCAAATGGTGACAAGAGGTAGATAATGTCCAAAACAGGCTGATCTGAAAATTAATGCTTATATTAATGCCCTCTTGCAAAAATTTACCATTTTCATGAGATTTGGACAAAAAAAGTTTGCCTGAATTGATACCTAACTTGCTAACTTTGAGTCATACTGATAATGTGCTAGCTTTTGAAGTTTTCTTTCTTTTTTTGTTCTGGGAAATTGCTAGTTATTCTGGATGCTAGGTTAACCCAGTTGTTTGGGAGTATTTGGTTTAAAAATAAATTTAAAAAGACCTGATTTAGAACTAGTAGTTTAGTTTGGTTTGCCTCTGCGTTTTCCAGATAGCATTGTTTCAAAAACTGTAAAAAGGTATTACTATTTTAATAGTGGATCAACCTTAAAGTGCTTGGGTCCCTGTGTTCTTATCCATAACATGGGAGATTAGAGGGCTGTCCTGCAGGATGGGGGGTTGTGAGAACAGCTTTCCCTCCAAGTGCTGCGCTCAGTCCCTGCACAGACGGTACCTGGCATTGAATCTGCAGTCTTTTCACTGCCTCCTCCCAGGGCCAGAGGCAGGGCTCCTATGTATTAGCCCATTTGTCCATGTGGTTTTATAGGCTGATTTCATGCAGTACTTTCTGCCTTCTAATGCTGTACCCCCCACCCAGATACAGTAGGACCTCCAGAATTGACCACCTCCTTAAGTTGACCTAATTTTCATGGACTGGACATGTACCACATGTAAATACCAATACAGTAGGCCTAGGTCCTTAGATCATCCACCTCTGTATGTTGACCAGTTGTTACAGTCCCTGGGGTGATCACCTGACAGAGGTTCTACTGTTTATGGTATGATAAGAAGATCCTGTAGTCACCTTACTTTCACTAAGTTTTTTTGCATTGCTCTTAAAAAAAATCCTCTTTCTCTGTTGTTCTCTTTATTGCCTTAAAGTCACTATCTTCCAACTTCCCCAATTAGGAGCCTGTAAGACATCTTTGAATATTTCATCATCACATCTGTATTGCGCTTGTCACCAAGTCCTGCTATTTTTTTCTTAAAAATGCCCCCAGATTTGATTTGTCCTTTTGTTGTCACCTCTGCCACTGCCCTCTCCATCATCTTGTGGACAGCTATAATTGCTTCCTGTCTGCTTTACCTCCCTGTGGTCTTCTGCAAATGGGGTCCCAACATTGTTTCCACTGTTTATCATCATTACTTTCCTGCTTTTGTTTCCTTTTTTTTTTTTAACTTCTTTTTATCATTGTAGTAAAATATACATAACATAAAATTTACCATTAAATTTTTTTTAGTTAAAATTATTATTATTTTTGAGAGAGAGTCTCACTTTGTCACCCCTGGTAGAATGCTATTGGCATCATAGCTCATAGCAACCTCAAACTGTTGGGGCTTAAGTGATCTTATAGCCTCAGCCTCCCAAGTAGATGAAATATAGGTTCCTGCCACAGTGCCCAGCTATGTTTAGAGACTGGGTATCGTTCTTGCTCAGGCTGGTCTCAAACACCTGAGCTCAGACAATCCACCTACCTCAGCCTCCCAGAGTGCTAGGATTACAGGTAGGAGCCACTGCGCCTGGTGTGGACCACAATTTTTTTTATCCATTTGTCCACTGATGGACACTTAAGGTTGCTTATAAATTGTGGCTGTTGTGAATAGTGCGATAGTAAACATGGGAGAAAATTTATCATTTCAACCATTTTTTCAAGTGTGCATTGCAAAGGTGTTAGGTAAGTTCACGATATTGTGCAATCCACCCATCATCACTATCCATCTCCTAGAACAACTTCTTCATCATCCTAAATGGAAACTCCATACGCATTAAAAAGTAACTCTCTAGTCTTCTCTCCCCACAACCCTGGCAAGTAGCATTCTACTTTCTGTCTTTATAAATTCAACTGTTTCTAAATACATCACATAAATGGAATTATACACTATCTATCCTTTTGTATCAGTGTTAAGATTTTTCAAGATTATATTTAGTGATCCTGATCAGCAGGGATTTGATGAAGGGTTGGTAAAAGCTAACAAAGGCCTTTGCTTCTGGCTTGGCGCTTGTGGCTCAAGCGGCTAAGGTGCCAGCCACATGCTCCTGAGCTGGCGGGTTCGAATCCAGTCCCGGCCCGCCAAACAACAATGACGGCTGCAACCAAAAAATAGCTGGGCACTGTGGCTGGTGCCTGTAGTCCCAGCTACTGGAGAGGCAGAGTCAGGAGACTCGCTTGAGCCCAGGACTTGGAGGTTGCTGTGAGCTGTGATGCTATAGCACTCTACCCAGGGTGACAGCTTGAGGCTCTATCTCAAAAAAAAAGGCCTTTGCTTCTGAGTCTTCTCCTTATTTCTTCAGTATGAATTGAGCTCAACTCGGGAGCATGGCACTGATTTCCCCTGAGTTACAGACAGGAAAGTCAAGGTGTGTAGAGCCACAAGGGAACATTAGATGAGGATAGAAACTCCCACCTTGAGCCTTTGTGGCTCTCACCTAACTAACAAAAGTTGGTGACAGTTTTCATCATAGGCAACAATTAGAAGTGGGTGGTGATCAGGACTCTTCCCCTCCTCCTTAAAATCCTTCCATCTGTGTTGGGGAAGGGAAGCAGGCCCATGGCACCCTAGCTCTAGTCTTCTCTGTTTTACCAGTGGCATCTTGTATCTGACCTCCAGGCCCTGGAGTCTGATGCATCAGTTTGATTCAGTTCTCTTATCCTTTTGCTTCATCCTTTGAAGCAATTGTTTTATTGTCTCTTCTCTCCCCACTCCCCCACTTATCCCATTGCCACATTGGCCTGCATCAGAGGACCTTTCCCCTGAGCTCCTGTCTGGCAAACTCAGGCTACTCATTCCTGCAAAGACCACTTTGAGTTTTACCTGACTCCAGTGTGAACCATGTGCAAAGCCGAACCCACTGTTCATTCCAGCACTATGGTGCCTATCTTTTGAGGCCCACTGTAGGTGTCTAACACAGAAGGATGGGGAGTTAGTTACAATACTAGGGTTATTGAAAGTGTTTGCTCTGGATGATGAGGAAAGCTCCATGTCACTAACCGAGGTGTAGCAACATCACTGACTGCTCACCATATGCTGGGCACCAGACAGTGTTCTTGGTTGCCACACATCTGCCTCTGCTTGAACTCCCCCTTCCCCCACCCAAAGGTTCATGTGCCTTAGGCCTTAGCTAGAGGCCTCTTCTGTGAAGACCCTTCTCTGGCTAGCCTTCTTCTGTTCAACTATCTCTTCTTTGAAATTTTATTACACAGGAGCTCAACCGCTTAACTTAGCACTATCCATCCTATAAAGGATGGATAACCTTACTTACTGTAGTTTCATGTCTTTTGTTTTCTAAACTGAAGTATATTCTTTTTTTTTTTTTTTTTTGAGACAGTCTCACCTTGCTGCCTGGGGTAGAGTGCCATGGTGTCATAGCTCACAGCAACCTCAAACTCTTGGGCTCAAGCGATTCTGTTGCCTCAGCCTCCCAAGTAGCTGGGACTATAGGTGCTGGTCATAATGCCCAGCTATTTTTAGAGACGAGGTCTCACCCTGGCTTAGGTCTTGAACCTGTGAGCTCACGCAATCCACCTACTTCGGCCTTCCAGAGTGCTTGGATTGTAAGGGCGAGCCCCTGCACCTGGCCCCTGAAGTACATTCTTATTCTCAATCACTTGAAATGGCCTTCCCAAGTGCAAATACATATATTAAGGTCTTGAGACATCTGGTTATTAAATCCTAGGGCATTTGCTGAAATTTCTCATGAACAAATAAGCAGGAGAGAACCTCAAAGTACACTTAACTGTTGTTTTTAAATCTGGCTAAGTTTTCGAAGGAGAGATCATTTTTTCTCCCTTGATACCCAGGCTACACATGTGTTATGATTGTAGTCACAAAATGGAATTTACAATTTTGATCGGCGAATTTGTTTTTTATCTCCTCAGCTCGTTCTGTAGAATCAGCCCACATTAGTGTTTTTCAGCCACCCCTACTCTCTGGAAAGAATTGGAGCTCTTAGGTTTCATCATGGCTGTATTGTCATGGCTGCACCGTATTGTGATCCGTGTGCCCTATTGTGATCCCCATGCCACGTCGTGATCACTGTGCTGTATGTGACCACCGTGCTGCATCAAATCACAGCGTGGTATCTTGATCACTGTGCTGTATGTGACCACCATGGTATCACAATCACAGCGTGGTATCTTGATCACTGTGCTGTATGTGACCACCATGGTATCACAATCACAGCGTGGTATCTTGATCACTGTGCTGTATCGCGATCACTGTGCTGTATGTGACCACCATGGTATCACAGTCACAGCGTGGTATCTTGATCACTGTGCTGTATCGCGATCACTGTGCTGTATGTGACCACCATGGTATCACAGTCACAGCGTGGATCTTGATCACTGTGCTGTATCGCGATCACTGTGCTGTATGTGACCACCATGGTATCACAGTCACAGCGTGGATCTTGATCACTGTGCTGTATCGCGATCACTGTGCTGTATATGACCACCATGGTATCACAATCACAGCGTGGTACCTTGATCACTGTGCTGTATGTGACCACCGTGCTGTATTGTGATCAGGGCGCCATATTGTGATCACGGCACAGGAGGGAGGAGAACACTGTCAGTCTGTTTTCTGGATTTGTCACTTTCCCTTTTAATTTTACCTAGTTCTGTTATTTGCATGAGACCAACCAGCTAATCATAAAATCCCCTAAATTTATGTAACTTTAAAGAAATATACAGGATAAATTATAACAGTTTTGTTACCTGCAGAACAGCATTTGGGATGCCCACACTGATAGACGACGTCCTGAAACATCCATGTGCTGTGCCCTGTGGGAATAGCCTTGTGGCTCCGTCTGTCCTGTTGCCTTTTCCATGTACACAGCTGGCTTCAGGGCAGGTGAAAGGGCCTGCTTTACTACTTCCTAATAATGATGCTTGCTTTTCCTTTTTAGAAAATGATGAATGATTAGAGCTGACTGGCAAATTTGAAAAAATTGGCCCATTTGTCCCCTCACCCTTATTATGCTCTTTTTTTTATTTCTCCCAAAGGGAACTGTATTCACTGGTAGCTGGTGGAGATTTATTAGAGCAAATGTTACATGTATTAGAGTATAATTTGTCAAGTCACAGTCCATGTGATATATTGGGTAGAGTGGAAAAGCTCTCTTCAAAATGATTGAGGGAGGGGGCTGGGAGAATTTTCATATTGTTTTTTGTGTTTAAATTTCTTTTGCCTTGAATTTATATTTATACAAGTAGTAAAGCCCTCTTCAAACGAAAAGCCTATAGCTGAAAACCCATTCTTTTTTTTTAGAGACAGAGTCTTACTTTATCGCCCGCGGTAGAGTGCCATGGCATCACAGTTCACAGCAACCTCCAGCTCTTGGGCTTAGGCAATTCTCTTGCCTCAGCCTCCCAGGTAGCTGGGACTACAAGCACCCACCACAACGCCTGACTATTTTGTTGTTGTTATTGCTGTTGTTGTTGAAGTTTGGCCAGGGCCAGGTTTGAACCCGCCACCCTCAGTATATGGGGCCAGCACCCTACTCACTGAGCCCCACAGGCGCCGCCCAAAAACCCATTCTTTTATTTATTTATTTATTTATTTTGAGATAGAGTCTCAAGCTGTCACCCTGGGTAGAGTGCCATGGCATCATAGCTCACAGCAACCTCAAACTCTTGGGCTCAGGTGATCCTCTTGCCTCAGCCTCCCAAATGGCTGGGACGATAGGTGCCCCACGCTATTTTTAGAGACTGGGTCTCGCTTTTGCTCAAGTTGGTCTCCAGGCATTCTACCTGCCTCAGCCTCCCTTAGTGCTTGGATTATAGGTGTGAGTCACTGTGCCTGGCCCTTGAAAACTACTCTTATGGAATGTGTTTGAGACACACCACTGAGTCCTACCCCATTGTGAGCAGTTGGGGAAATGGCAGGCAGGAAATGGTACATCCTAGCTGGTTCTCCTCCCAGCCTCCTGCCCCTGGAGCCCTGAACCAGTTGTACCTTTGGAGCTTTCCCTCAGCAGCACTCCTGGGAATACATTGGCTCTGAGTCCCTAGAAGCAGTGCTGCTTGCCTGACAGCTTGACCTTACATTGACCCGGCTCTCCATCCTTAGTTTGAAATCATTTCAGCCATAATCTTTGGACTTTCTTTCTTTCTTTCTTTCTTTTTTAATGTTTAATCACTGCTTTTTTTTTTTTTTTCGTAGAGACAGAGTTTTAATCTCATCTGGTAAGCCTCTGTTTCATGCTAACATCATGACAAAATGTTACAGGCTTTTAATTTGTTTCTACGATATTGCTTTGCTTTTATAAACATTTCTCCATGAGAAGCCTAAATGAAGAAAATAAGACTCACTGGTTTCTTCCTGCTGGTAGGTGAAGGAAGAAGGTTGTGTGTGCCATTTGCTTATCTCATCCTCATAGGAGAGGAAGAGGAACACACTACCAGGGACACTTTATCAGGGGAGGAAATATGCCCCTACCTGCTCTTCCATTTGCCTTACCTGCCTCCCAGTGAATTTGCTTTGAACTGATCTCGCCACAGCAGTCCATGCCAGAAACCCTTGGGGAGGGCGGAGATAGTGCAGGGAGACCTTAATTCCTGGGAATGTTGTACTGCCTCTCTTACCCACAGGAATATTTATCTAAATCTAAGCTTGAGGAAGACATTGATACTTCATTTTTACATCATTCTCCACCATCCTTCTTAGGGTGACTGTTTAACTGTTGAAGGAAATTAAAACAAAGCTGAATACTTCTTGGAAGACATAATTATTTCCTGGCCCAAATATCACACAAAGATTTAATTGGTGTGTCATTGTGCGACTTTAACAGGAATTCATTCCATGTGGTATCACTGAGAAATTAGGAAAGAGTCTTCTAGATTTATAGCTTATAGTTTAAGGGCAGACTGCTGGCTTCCATCCAAAAAGCTGGGATATGTAAAGTTACAAGGATCATTTGTGTTTGAACGTATCCTTCCGATTGCCTACTATTTAAAAATTAGCTTGGCAAAGGGTGAAAGTCAGAACCGATAGTGTAATTATTTTACCCTTTGAAACTTGTAATGTTCATCAAAATGTAAGTACATGAGATATAAAGTACATCTTAAACAGAGTGTTCAATTACGGAGCTGTAACAAATACTGCCTGTAGAGTGATAGGGTGAATGTACTGACCCTCCGGGGAGGGATTGAGTGCATGTCCCACCCAGGAAATAATGAATGTACCAGTCCTACCTCTCTGACCCTTTAAATCTCTATCCACCATAGCCCACGTGTGGAATTCTTTCCCAGTCAGGGATTTCACCCTACCTGTACCCACATTGCCCACACAGAACCAAGACTCCATTTTCTTTTTGTTTTGCGCCTCGGAATAATCTTTCATCTTTGGGTCCTTAACCTCTCATAAAGGATTACCATTGGGCTGCATCAATCCAAGAGTTTTACTTAAAATGGAGGATTTGCCTTAACCACTTACTTTCCCCGTTTGAATTTTATTTTTTTCTTTTTGAGACGGAGTCTCACCATGTCACCCTAGGTAGAGTGCTGTGACGTCACAGCTCACAGCAAACTCAAACTCTTGGGCTTAAGTGATTCTCTTACCTCAGCCTCCCAAGTATCTGGGACTAGAGGCGCTCACCATAACGTCTGGCTATTTTTGTGTTGTCATTGTCATTATTATTTAGCAGGCGCGGGCCAGGCTCAAACCCACCAGCTCTGATGTGTGTGGCCCGTGCTCTAACCACTGGGCTACGGGCGCCAAGCCTTGAATTTAGTTTTTATCACCAAAGTAAAACTTTTGACTGTCGGGCGGCGCCTGTGGCTCAAGGAGTAGGGTGCCGGTCCCATATGCCGCGGAGGTGGCGGTTTCAAACCCAGCCCTGGCCAAAAACTACAAAAAAAAAAAAAAAACTTTTGACTATCATTCAAGGGACCTACTTTTAAGTTGTCAAGCTATTGCAGGAGTGGGACTCTGAGGTAGGCAGGTGAGGGGAAGAGTTGGTTTCAGCAGTTCAAAAGTGCCCTGAATACTGTATGCAAAGCTATGTGTGTGCGCACACGTTCTCAAACATGCGCACCTCCAAATACAAAGCTGAGACTCTACTAGCGATAAAGAAGATGATTGTGGTCCTGGTGGGGCTAGTATTGCCGAGAAGGATGATGGTTTGGAATTGCAGCTATATAGCAACTCACTCACCTCATTTTCAGATCTGAACAGTGTTTGCCTAAAACCCTCCTATGGAGCTGTCAGTAAGTCCTTACATTTGGAGGCCATGAGCTCATAAGAATGCACTGCCTCTTTGGTCAAGGGGACACTGGGAGGACTCATGTCAGTCACCTATGTTCATTTCACCCTAATTAATGTGAGAGAAGTGACACAGCCCATGTAACTAGTGGGCAGGCACCAAATGAGAGTGCATGCTTATAAAGGGCTCTGTGAGATGGAGTTTGGAGGCCCTTTCTGCACGATGCCTTGAGACTTGGTATTTCTCCCAAGTAACTCTCATTTCCACAACTTGAGGAGAACAGAGTCAGTTGAGAATCGCTCCCAGAGTTGTGGGCTGGAAGAGCTGCTGAGGTGGGAGGGGAGGGAGGAGAAACTTGTTCACATGCTTGTTAACATTTGAGGGTCTCTGACAAAGGATGTCTTAATGCCTTGCCCGGGTCAGCCGGTGATGGCCCCCCAGGAGGCCCGGTTGTGCACAGGAAGTCAGACACTGATGATGTTAGGGGACAAAGGCGCCCACCCCGGGAAGGGCCTAATTGCTGTGTCCGGCTCCCAGGCTGCTGGCCTGTAGCTGGAGGGGGCTGGGCAGGATGCGCTAAGTGTTAACACCTGGAGCCAGCACTGCTGACTGCCTAGTGGGTTTTTTGGGTTTCTTTGGGGGGGGGGGAGTTGGCTGTGTGGCTGGAGGTGTGTGCATTGACACACAGGCACTCACAAATCCTGTCTGCATCTTGGGTGACATAGGATGTGGTATCTGAGAGACTACATGAAATGGTTTGATCAGGAGGTCACACTATTGTTCAGCATCAGCCCTGAAATAGGGAAGGGCCTTTGCTGACTGTTTCTTCCCCTGGACTGATTAATTCCCTCTTTCTCACCCGAGAAATCTTCTGGGAAAGGCTAGACCTTGCAGAGAGAGGCAGAAGGGTCACTCTGGCTTTAGCTAAGTGAGAGCTTACGGAAAAAGAAAGATGAGGTTTTGAATGAGCTGGAGTCCTAAGGAGATGGGAATATGGCAAGATGAGGGGTGATGGGGCACCTACCAGTACCCAAGAGGGGCTGTGGTATGTATGTGAATGTCTGAATCCATACAGGGTGGGGTCAGTGGGAGGCTTTGCACCCCCCTTGTTTCTAAACCCCCTCATTTCTAAGTGGGGTCTCTGGATTCTTTGAATCTACATGGAGCTTTGGACCTGGGGCTTATGTAGCCTTTGGAGGCCCTTGGGTGGCCTTCAGAAGCTCTGAGAACCCCCCTGAAATTGTATAAGAAATGTTTCTGAGAGAAATTGGGCAAGGATGTTTTTCATAGGATTCTTCAGAGAGTTCTAGGAACCGTTTCCTCTTAATGACAACAGGGTCATTAATAATTAAAAGTGAAGGCGGGGGTGTTGGTTCATGCCTATAATGGTGGATCACTTGAGCTCTGAAGACCAACCTGAGCGGAGACCCCATCTCTAAAAATAGCTGGACACTGTGGCGGCCACCTGTAGTTCCCAGCTACTCAAAAGGCTGAGGCAAGAAGATCACTTGAGCCCAAGAGTTTGAGGTTGCTATGAGTTATGACACCATGGCATTCTACTGAGGGTGACAAAGTAAGACTCAAAAAATAATGATATAAATAATAATTAAAAGTGAAAGTACCTTGCCTTGGTCAGTAGCCCTGCAGGGCAAGAGTAGAGGCTCAGTCCCTGCCAGGACAAGGCTAAACCTGGGGTCCTCCCATGGGCCACCAATGGAAGGCAGTTTTGAGCACAGGTTGACTCACTTGGATTTTTGCAGCTAGAAGGAGAGTTTAAAAAGGATGCTTGAGGGCGGCGGCTGTGGCTCAAGGAGTAGGGCGCCGGTCCCATATGCCGGAGGTGGCGGGTTCAAACCTAGCACCGGCCAAAAACCAAAAAAAAAGGATGCTTGAAGCTTGCACAGTGGCTCACGCATGATCCCAGCACTCTGGAAGCCAAGGTGAAAGAATTCTTTGAGCTCAGTAGTTTTGAGACCAGCCTGAGCAAGAGTGAAACCCGTTTCACTAAAAATACAAAAACTAGCTAGGCGTGGTAGGAGGTGTCTTATAGTCTCAGCTACTTGGGAGGCTAGGCAGGAGGATCTCTTGAGCCCAGGACTTTGAGGTTGCTGTGAGCTATGACGCCACGGTACTCTACCCAGGGCAACAGAGTGAGACTCTGTCTCAAAAATTAAAGAAATAATAATAAAAAAATAGAAAGGATGCTCGAAGCTTGTTTCTTTCCTAGAGAAAGGGGGAGGAAGCCACACATTTTGAAGAAGGGTCTAATGCTGACTTGCTGCTTCCCACTGTTATGTTAAGGAGGTTATTCTGTCCAAGACCACCAGGTCAACAGACTTAATAGGCTGACAGAAGGGTCACCTTGTTTTCTAGCATATCCTGTAATGTTTCTATTAGCAGCAAAACTCTTAAAAGGGTGCCTTTCCAAATATAGGAAAACCACCTTGAGTAATTTCCAAATATGGGAAATTCACCTTGAAGGAAGCGAGGTTGTGGGGCTTGCCAGGGACCTGTTGGGGTGGAGGAAGCTGGGTCCCCATGGCAACATCACAGTTCCCCCATTTCTGCAGGCATTTGTGCTGCAGAAGCAGAATTCCAGATGTGACACAGCATTTGGAGACTCAGTCCCCAGGCCTCTGACACAATTCAGAGCAGCACAGCTCTCTCTGTGTGGTCCTAAGGCTTTTTATTAGTGGTTATGTTTTGATCTGAACATTTCCTCCCAGCTTAGGCATAACAATCATGTTTATAGCTTTAAGTTTTTCTCTATTGTCTAATCACTGTTTTGCCCTCATCGGAAGAGACTTTCTTGGGCTTCTGGAGTGAGTCCTGGTAATTGTCCCTTTCACTCCTAAGTGAGTGAGCGACTCAGTAGCTGATTTGCTGGCTGGGCATTTGGGTGCTTAGTTGTTTGCTTCCTCTTTGTGCCCAGTATTTCCAGTTAATCTGTGTCTGCAAGTTGTCTGTGTGTGCATTTCAAGCTACAGATGGGTTGACTGTTACCTTAAAGATGCCCATTCCCTAACATGCGGTTCTCATTTGAGCACATGGGAGTGGCCTGTGAAGCGGAGGGGAAAGCCTGGCTCTCCGTCCAGAGACATGTTTTATAGCTTGCCTTTGACATTTTCAGATTAAGGAAAATGGAACAATCCTGTCTATTTGTGAGTATCAGCCATGGGAGAACATGCAGCCTGGGTCCTTAACAGACTAATTGGAAAAAATACTTAGGCTTTTGCTTTGTGAAAACCGAGGAAACTGTGGAACTTCATTTTGTTTAGTTTTTAAACATAGGAAGAAAGCTAGCTTTTGTGTGTGTAGGTGTATGTGTTGCCATCTCTGGGCTTTAACTGCACAGGTACATTCCAGCAGCAAAACGATAAGGAAATCATGAAGTGGGGAGTGGGAAGAACATTTTAAAATACGTGAAATCCCATGAAGGCCACTGTCATTTAGAGACGTTGCTGTCTGAAAAATAACTCGTGTAAACGTCCTAACACATCCTTATCTTTAATAAATGGATTGGGGCAGGCGTGGCTAAAGGGGTGGGATAGCGAAAAGAAGCTTGGATGAACACTAGAGCTTTCAGTTTGATAAGCAGGATGCTTGGTAACTTGGCATAGCCTGGCTCCATGTTAGAGCTCAGAAACAATTGTCCCTTCAGCTTTCCTTTGGGGAGCGTGAAATTAGGAACATGTGTGTGCTGATTAGCAACATGTCAGCGATGAATCATGATTATGGCTTTGGTCTGGTGCACAGGCCATGCTCTGGAGCAGTGATTTCCTACCTCCCTGAGCAAATCTCTTTAATTAGCTTAAGATCTCCGGGTCTTTGCCGACAGGGTAATTGCTGGTGGGAACCCAGCAGTTCCCCACCCCCAAGCTTGTGTGTTTCCTTGCTACACATCCAAGATCTCACCTCTCCCTAGATCAGGGGTCCTCAAACTGCGGCCCATGGGCCACATGAGGTGGTGTGATTGTATTTGTTCCTGTTTTGTTTTTTTACTTCAAAATAAGATACGTGCCGTGTGCATAGGAATTTGTTCATAGTGTTTTTTTTTTTTTTTAAACTATAGTCCGGCGCTCCAACAGTCTGAGGGAAAGTGACCTGGACCCCTGTTTAAAAAGTTTGAGGACCCCTGTGACAGACTGTTGGCACCCTTCGTTTTTGAAGTTGGTTGCACCTAGATGGGGGAGGAGGGGAGAGAGAAAGAGAAAGAAACAGAGAAACAGCTCCTGGGAATGTGGAGGGAATATTGAATAGATCCAGGCCTAGGCTGACTTTGTGATTTATTTTCCTTGTGTTTTGGGTAAGCCAGCATTCTCCTCAGCTTACATCACCTGGGGCTTCTCTGCAGTTGCAGACTTTTTTTTTTTTTTTCTTCCAAAGGTTTGAACTGAAATCAGTAGGGTCTGTCTTTGCTTTTGAAGCCACTTGAACTAGCTCAGTCGAGGGGCTGCGCGTTCTGCCTCCTGCCCTCCCAGTGGCCACTGGTCATAGGCTGAGGTTTAGTCCTCTTGTACATTTTAAGCCTCAAACTGCTGTCTGCTATCTTTTCATCGTTTTGACACCCTGGAAACCCAAGATGGAGAAAATGTTATGGAAAAATAGGGAGTATGACTTGGCCATAGTTTTAAGTAGTTACTAGGTGTACCTTTTAAAAAGCCACCCTCTCAGTTCTTTCTGACCAAAGCTCTTATTTAAATTCTCTTCACTAAAGCACTCCTGGCTTTCTGAAGTTTCTTAATTGATCACCATTTGGCCTGCTATACTTAGCACAGTTCTGTTCAAAATGCATTTTTCCAAAATGGCAGTTAAGCTGTCTTAGAGGTAAATTGGAAATACTGCTCTGGGAAATTGGTGTCTTCAAGTGGCTGAGAATCCCCAAGAGCCCTCAGGAAATTGGCTGTCTGATCACCCTCCCAGCTACTCCTGGCTGCTGCACGTGGGATCCTCTTCCGTGGCTGTCTCTTTAGTGTCCAGGCCTTTGCTTCTTTGCCATATGGCTGGAGCATGGTGTGGGTTTTTGCCTTTTGAATTTTATTCCTTTAGAGCCCTTAAGGGTTATCCTCTCCTCCCTTCCTGAGAAGATGTTTTCTCCAGTATGTTCCCATTTGCGGCTTCCCTTCTTGCTGACCATAGAGCACCAACCAAAGGAATTTCATAGCGGAGCTTCAGGCTCCCGGGACTTGCTTCTTAGCCCACTTTATAACAAATTAAAAGCAACCTGTCAGTGCAGCAAATGGGTTAATTAACTAAGAATGTGGCATCCTGAAGTTGCAGCTTTGACGTTTATAGTTTTTAAGTAAGAGGCAACAAACAAATATCTTTAGTCATCCGCTCATTAAATATCAAAACAACAGCAGTAACTAAAAGCTTGGGATTGTTTCCTGAAGAACATTTTACAAAGCTACTGATGAGTTTTGTAAGTTGCCTTACCTGTTTTCTTTTAGTGTGGACCCTGAATCTGAGCCTGTAAATCACTGTGTAACACCAAGCTAGGTTCTTGGTGTATATTACCAGGCTTAATCATGCAATCATTTGTTCAGGCAGAAAAATGAGTATTTATCAAGGGCTGACTGTGGCCCAGGCCCAGGACCATGGGGCAAGGGCTTTTGGAAGCCACCCCTTCTAGCCAGTCTGTCTTTTTTTTTTTTTTTTTTCTTCCTTGAGATAGTCTCACTTTGTTGCTCTGGGTAGAGTATTGTGGCATCGTCTTCTTAGCTCACAGCAACCTCAAACTCTTGGGTTTGAGCAATCCTCTTGTCTTAGCTTCCCAAGTAGGTAGAACTACAGGCGTCTACCACAATGCTCAGCTAGTTGTTTTTCTATTTTTAGAAGAGATGCAGTCTCACGTCTTGCTCCGTCTGGTCTCAGACTCCTGACTTCAAGGGAGCCTCCCATCTCAGCCTCCCAGAGTGCTGGGATTACAGGTAGGAGCCACCACGCCCAGGCAGGCCAGTCTGTCTTCAGCCTCTCTTCCTCTAATCCAACTTGTGCACTTACCAGAAAGGGAGTTACTGGGCCATTCAGTTCCCACTGTGATCTCAGTAGAACACACTGCCAGTCAGGTGGTCAGTGCCTCTTGCCACTTTGTCCTGACTTACTGTCTACCTCATCCCCCACAATCTTCTAGAGTTCTGATGCTGGAGACAGATCATACCCGGACAGGCACTTCCCCTGGGCTCTCCGGGGTCTCCCTAAAGTATCTCCTTATAACTTGCCTGTAGTATGACTCTCACCTCCTTCGTTGAAGCAAGAGTCTGAAAGGATAACATAAACATTTCTGAATTCATGAGTGTTGGAGTCTGTGCGAGCTCCACACCAGTCCTTCCCAGATAGTTTTATTCAAATACTTTATAGGATGGTTCAGAAACCCATTTTTTTTTTCTTTTTTTTTTGAAACAGAGTCTCACTCTGTTGCCCAGTCTAGAGTGCAGTAGCATCAGCCTAGTTCACAGCAACCTCAAACTCCTGGCATCAAGTGATCCTCCTACTTCAGCCTCCCCAGTACCTGGGACTACAGGTGTGCGCCACTATGCCTGGCTAATTTTTCTATTTTTAGTAGAGATGGGGTCTCCCTCTTGTTCAGGCTGGTCTTGAACTCTTGGGCTCAAAAGATCCTCCTGCCTCAGCCTCCCAGAGTGCTAGGATTATAGGTGTGAGCCACTATACCCAGCCAAACCCATTTTCTTAACCACTCCTCTACTCCAGACAAGCCCCCAGCCAGCTCACAGAAGCCTGTATCTAGGATGACAGACTCTCAAGCAGCAGCTCTGACGGATCACTGTCTGCCTGAACCCAGGGTGGGGGTAGAGTACAGTGACAAGCAGTTAGTTGTAAGTATATGTGACATCGAAATCTATTTTATCCACATTGCAGCTGAAATTGTGTAAGTGTCTATTAGCTTTCAATTGTTGCTATAATCACCACAAACTTAATTGCTTAAAATGACATAGATGTTATAGTTCTGGAAGTCAGAAGTTCAATACAGACCCCCCCCCCGCCCTTTTTTTTCAATTTAGGTCTTATGTGGGTAAAGTCAGGGTGTTGTCAGGGCTGGCTCTTTGTGGAGACTCTGGGGAGAACACCCTCCTTGCCTTTTCCAGCCTCCAAAAGCCACCTGTTTTCCTTGGCTCATTAGCTCCTCCTTCCTCCATCTTCAGAACCAGCCTATAGCATCTTCAGTCATCTCTCTGTCTTCTGCCTCCATCAACACATCTCCCCTTCTGACTCTGACCCTTCCGTCTCCCTCTTACGAGGACCCTTGTGGTCAATCACATTGGGTCCCCCTGGATAACACAGACTACTCTCCCCATTTTAGGACCCATAAACTTAATCACATCTGCTTGGTCCTTTTTGCTATGTAAAATAGCATAGTCAGAGGTTCTAGGGACTGGGATGTGGACATATTGGGGGGCTATCATTCTGCCTCTGACAAAGTTTAAAGAAAACAGTAGTACTCCGTGGGCTAGCCTGGCACACTGTTTCTACATTATTCTATGTGCACCAGGACAACCCAATGGAGCATTTGTCGTGCATGTCCCGGGAAGCTATGCTCTCAAGGACTTCCAGGAGTAAAAGGTCTTTAAAATACACATAAAAACCTGTACCTGGATTGTGTCTCTACTTCGAAGCTCCATGACCAGGCTTGGATGGTCTCAGGGTCTTATGGTCTCAGATTTTCTGTGGAATTAGAATTACTATTTTGCATCTACATTCACAGAAGTAGATGCAAAATTCACAATTCAAATTGTGGGGTGAATTACTGTGCTGAGTATGCAGGCAGATGATGTGTCAAGAGCACCGAGTGACAGGAGCTAGACTTAGGCAGGCTGCCGACCAGGAGAGCTCTATGGGGCACGTGGGAAAGGGGGGTTCTGGGCAAGCAGGAGTGCCCAAGAACATGCTCTGGGCAGAACTGCAAGGGGTTTGGAAGGTAGAGAAGGGAATGCTGGAAAGTTAGGCAGGGGTCACATCAGGAGTGGTCTAGGGAGTATGGGGAGCCAGTGAAGGGCTTGGAGTGAGGGCAAATATATATGTGTTTGGTCCTGACCAAGCTCCTTGAAGTCAGGACCTAGGTCTGATTCATACCTGAGTGCCCAGCCCTGTGGGGCTGAGGCCAAGGTGGAATGCTCTGTGGGGAGTGTGTGCTATGTGTGAGACTCACCATCCTTCAAGACAGCCTCACTGAGCCCCCTCTGAACAGCTCACACACATCACAGAAACTATTTGGAGGGATTTACGTTCTTACATGCATGATATAGCACATCTCATGGTCTTAGGCTCCTTTCCACAATGCATTAGCCTGCCTAATAAATATCTGTTAAAAACATGTTGCTGGGGAAATATAGAGGAAACAAACACAGGAAATGTAGGGGAAACAGGAAAAGAAGGGAGAGCTGACCACGTCCCACAAGTGAGGTGAGTGGTCACCAGAGTCTCTGTTATCTCGCAGCATGCTGTTAAAAGGAGTGTGCTTCATTTTGAAAAGTTCTTCTATGTGGCTTCATATGATCTTCCTCAAACCCTCCTCCCAGAGAACAGCCATACGAGTTCTTTAAAAAATAAAAACAGTTGAAACCCAGGCCCAGTGGAGTGGTTTGCCCTTGGTCACCAGGTAGAGGATGGGAGGTTTGTGGTGCCAGTTTGGCCTCTAGACTGTGTCTGTTTCCCTTCCGTGACGCTGCTCTGTTTTCTTTTTTTCTAGCTCAGTTACCCTTCCCGCTTTTAAGCTTCAGGCGTGTTTCATCCTTACCTTCACTCCTGTTTACTCAGGGTCTGCCTTGCAGCCTTTCCTATGTTGCGTGTTTATTTACGGCCACCTGGCTCTTTCACCTTGTTTTGCCCTCTACACTAGGCTTATGGAGGGCCAGGGATTGATCTGAGATTTGTCTGTACGTCTTAGGTGTGGTCCACATGGCTAGTTACTCTTTGAAAGGATGCACATCATGCTTCTTCATTCCACGAGGGCAGGGACAGTAACTGTTTTGTTTGCCACCTAGCGTAATTTTTCTAGCTCATAATAGACGTTAAGTAAGTTTATATCCTGGGGGTTTATAAGGGAGCAGAGGGCATTGTTGGGAAGTCTTAGAGCTTTGGTCTTAGAGATCAAAGGTTGAGGGTTATTGAATTGTTTCCTTCCTGGTCTCTTGCCTGGTTGTTAATTACTCTGGTCTTTACCATTTGGAGGCTGGGCGGCTTCTAGCTGCACAGACTGTGACCTTGTCCCTAAGGAGGAATGGACACTCTTAGGATTTTAAGATGGTAAAGATGCATTCCAAAGTGTTTCAGTTCAGGTGAGGTATTCTGGAATCTTGGGGAAAGCTGGAGAAGGCAGCTAAACCACAAAGCAGGAGAGCCCCAGAAGACTGGGCTGGTGCACTGTTTCGAAGTTTTGTGTTACTGCTTGTGCCTCACGTTAGAGAGTGTTGTGTATGTGTGCGTGTGTGTGTGCTTGTCCATGTACCCCTTTCTGCACAGCTGTGCGTTCCCAAGGCCCGCGTATATCTGAGCTCAAGGATACAGTTTCAGTGGGCGTGCCTGGCCTCAGGTTAAGCAGTGTGAACAAGCCTGTAGCATCTGGATGTGATGGGGTTGTGGTCTGAACCTCTGGGCACCATCAGAAGTGTTCTCCACATTGTGTCTCAGTGTAACAATTGCCCATTAAATACCAGGCTGCCAGCATATGGTCTCCCCCCACATCCTCCTTGTTAAATGGAAACTTTAGTGGTGTGATTAGGATATTTTCCCATCATTTAGCATTGCAGAAGTAACATATTTTAGAGAATACTGCAATTAATACAGCACATTTGCAGATTATTATAAAAACAGACAAGTCAGATTTTGTAGATCTATCGCTGCTCTTTCCCATGCTGGGTAAGTGGGGGGTTAGTAAAGGTGGGGTCAATGAGAGGGTTTCAGTACTCCCTCTGTGGGCACTGGAATGAAAGTGGGAAGTCTGGCCGAGTTGTTAGCCCCGCTATTAAGAGTGCAGATGGCTAACGGCCACATCACCAAGAGTTAAGAGTTAGACCTTTTAAAGTCTTTTTTTCTTTTATGACCCACCCTATGTATTCCAAGCATAGGTATGGATGCAGTGAAGAATTTTCTCATTAAAAATAACGGCTTATTCCCACACTCATTCCCAGTCTTGGAATGAGAAACTGGTTTCCTTAGACTGGAGGAATTGCCGATCTGTCTTGGCTAAATAGAGCTTGCAGATGAAGGCGTCTGGAGTAGGCACATTTTATAACCAATCAGTGCTCAAAGTGAGTCTAACTGGAAGGGCTCCAGCTGGCAGCTCTTTGTCGGTCTCCCAATTTTACTGTTAATGAATTATTATTTAACCCCTAAACAGACCAGCCTGCTTCTCTTGTCTTAGGGAAGTGAGCATTCTTAACTGCTCACTCCTGGGACTCTCCTGGGCTGGAGGGAGTTTGGTGTCAGAGGGCCATGGAACAGGCAGGAGGAGCGGTGGGTGGTGTTCAGGACCTGGCATGACCTGGGTCTCCCCAATACTACGTGCCTTGTACTCTGTGCGGATCTGTACTGGAAGAGCAAATTGGCTTCACTCTACATCCTGTTCTCTTGTTTTCCCACAGGGAGTGGGGCCGGCCAGCAGAAACAGCGGGCTGCACAACATCACCTTCAGATATGACAGTAAGTAACTGGCTTGCCTGCTGAAGAATGGAGCCCTTTCAGTAATCTAAGGCTTACACAGTCATGGTGAATCAAGGACACTGCAGGTCTTGGGGTTGGGGAATTTTCTGAACCTGTTCAGGTTCGTCAACAGAGCTAAAGCTCAGTCTCAATTAAGCTACTCAAGTATTTGGAGGCTTGAACAGGTCAAGTGTCTTCCATGGTGTTTAGAAAAGTTATGTACAGAGACCTCCCCCAGTTCCTTGGGACTTAGCCGTGGGCTTAAGAACAAATGCAGATGCCAGAAGGGCCCAGCAGGGGACAGATACCCAAAGCTGCTCACACGCAGGATACCAGGGAATGGTAGGGACTGGGGCAAAGTGGATAGCCCATGTCTGGTTGGAAGGGAGTTCCTTGGTTCCAGCTTGTCGTGGCCTTGAGGAATGAATTCCCACGGACTGTAGCCAAATGTGATTTCCAAGAGTAGTGGGCAATCTGTGCTTTTTGTGTGAACTTTTTTTTTGAGATGGGGATCTCACTGTAGCACCCAGGCTCCTCTCAAATGCCTGGATTTAAGTGATTCTCCTGCTTCGTCTTCCCAAGTAGCTGGGACTACAGTCATGTGCCACCACACTTGGCTCTGTGTGAACATTTTCTGATATTGGCAGTTGTTTAAAAATTTTCACAGACAGAGAGTGGGTCAAGTGAACCTGGGTCCCAGATTGGCCCAGGGATTTCTAGTTGGGCATCTCTGATTCCAACCCCAGCTCCCCACTTACCAGCCTACTAGAGCTATGGCAGGTGATTGGACTTCTCCAAGCCTTGGTTTTCTCATATCAAATAAAGATGTTTCCTTCTCCTAACATCATTTTGAGGCTTAACTGTGGTAATGCTAATAACTGCTCAACTTGGTAGTTGGCCTGCAGTGTACACTAAATAATTGATACCTATTAATATTAGAGTCCGACTGGAATTTGAATACAAGCACCATTTTTTCCCCTTTTTCTCAAGAAAATATGACTTTCTCTGGCTAAATTGATTTCTAGGGGGGAGGTACTTCTGATTAAACATACAGGATTCCTTCAAAGTAGCTGCTTTCATTCAAAAGAAGGTAGTTGTATAGAATTGTGAGCATTTTAGGCTTAGGAGCTATAATTTATAAGTAAAAATGACAAGAGGAAGCTTGACTCATATTTAGTGACTCCTGACGTCTGATGGAGCCCTTGGACGTGGTTCTGAGTTAGTATAAGTAAGTGGCTTAGGTCACATTGAGGCCTCTGGAATAATCACTGCCCCAGAAGGGTTTTTGAAGTCATGGATACAGTCTAACAGGTTTAAGATACAAATACATGTGTCAGTTCACACCAACAATTGCTGGATGGGTATTTTAGGTTAACCAGTGAGGATTTAGACACAACACTCAGACATTTCACATGAGCATGTTCTGGGTAAATGCTGGTATGATAATGAAACATTTGCATGTCTGTGACACTTGTTTCAGCTAAGAAAAGATGTGTAAGGGTTCTTTCTTTGAGTTAGAAAGTTAATTTTTTTTTTTTTTTTGAGATCGTCTCACTCTGTCACGTTGGGTAGGGTGGATAGAGTGCTGTGGCATCATAGCTCACAGCAACATCCAAACTCTTGGGTTTAAGCAATCCTCTTGCCACAGCCTCTCAAGTAGTTGGAAGTACAGGCACCCACCACAACACCCGGCTAGTTCGTTTATTTTTAAAGTAGAGACAGGGGTCTCACTCTTACTCAGGCTGGTCTCGAACTCACAAGTTCAAGCAATCCACCCATCTTGGCCTCCCAGAGTTCAGAAAGTTAATTTCTCATATATGTTCTAGGTTGTGACAGATCTTATATTACTATTCAAGAGTTCAAGATTTTGTGGTCAGCTACAAACAAGCATTTGCATCTCTAATTTAATATGGGGCTTGTGAAAGAAGATCTCTACCCGTAAAACTTAAAAAAGTTTTTATCATACTATTTTCTTCCTGATGCTGAATATTTGGCCTATGCAGCTGTGCCTGCCTTGGATATAACTTCCTTTTTAATTAGAATTTAATTCACAGCTCACAAGGACTCCTGAGACGTTTAAAGCATTTTGCATTTTGGCAAAATGTCATTCGGGCATAAAGGTTTTGTAACTGGAATCTAAAACTTTAGACTTACTAATAATTAGATCCAGACTGTGTTAAAAAAAAAAAACCTTAGTGTTTTCACTAAAAAAGAGATTCCTCTCTTCCTTCCACAAGGAAGTTCCTGTTGTTGCTCAGCTGACTGGTTACTAGTTCTGTTTGAAATAGCTAAGAGCCATTTGCTGAGCTTTCACCAGAATTAGTAAACTACAGAATCTTATTTTTCTATTCCTTTATCATTTAATGTTATAAAGGAAGAAAATGTTATACCATTAAGTCAAAACTGAATTTCCTAAGACTCCCTGCCTCCGTTGGCCTCACATTCATGTTTCTCCTGAAAGTGTATGCTTGAGGGAGAGTGCCTGAGTAAGTTACAATAAATTTTCTTTCTTTTTTTTTTTTTTGCAGTTTTTGGCCAGGGCTGGGTTTGAACCTGCCACTTCCAGCATATGCGGCGGCCAGTGCCCTACTCATTTGAGCCACAGGCGCCACCCACTTTTTTTTTTTTTTTAAAGACACAGTCTCACTATGTCTCCCTTGGTAGAGTGTTGTGGCATCACAGCTCACAGCAACCTCAAATTCTTGGGCTTCAGCAATTCTCTTGCCTCAGCCTCCCAAGTATCTAGGACTATAGGCGCCCTCCACAAAGCCCGGCTATTTTTTTGTTGCAGTTTGGCCGGGGCTGGGTTCAAACCCACCACCCTCGGTATATGGAACTGATGCCCTACCTACTGAGGCACCGCCCCACAATAAATTGTCTTAATACTTAGACTTTATGTTTGCATAATTTTTATATCTAGAGTAACCCCAAAAGCATTAATTTTGGCATTAGAAATGAACAAAAAGAACAAAACAATTTGCTGTTGTTCATGCATCTTTGCAGAGCTTTTACTATAAACCTTAATAAATAGAAATATTTGAACTTTACAAGTATGATGGTATCTTGTCTTTATATTGGGAAGCTGGTCTCAGCCATGACATTTGCAGGCTGAACACCTCTGACTCTGAGCTTGTGTAAGTAGCTATAAGCTCGTGCTGATGATAGAACAGCAAGAGCCGGGTGGCGCCTGTGGCTCAGTGAGTAGGGCGCTGGCCCCATTTGCCGAGGGTGGCGGGTTCAAACCCAGCCCCAGCCAAACTGCAACAAAAAAATAGCTGGGCGTTGTGGCGGGCACCTGTAGTCCCAGCTGCTGGGGAGGCTGAGGCAAGAGAATCGCGTAAGCCCAAGAGTAGAGGTTGCTGTGAGCTGTGTGACGCCACGGCACTCTACCCAAGGGCAGTACAGTGAGACTCTGTCTCTACAAAAAAAAAAAAAAAGGACAGCAAGAGCCCTGGGTGAGTCATCAGAGGCTGCTTTTTTGTGCTGACCCTGGGCTGGGCAGTGGTGGCTCCTAAGCCACCTAGGATGGCTAGGTGGCTTCCATGGCTGCAGCTTCCTCATTTGTACAATGGGGTTGTTAAACCAGGTGTTAAACTTTTTTCCTTATTTTAAAATTCTCTTCTACATCCAGAGAACACATGTTGATTGCTTTGAGAGTGAATTTTCATCAAAGTAGAATTTGGTTTTATCAATTATTAACATCCTTCCAAAATAAAAATGTTGAAATGTAAGTGTGACTGTTTTTTGAAGCTGATGGAGTTTAGAGAAGACAGTGTGCCTGATTTAGTTAGGCAAGAAAGCAGGACATGAGGCAGTGTGGAGGATGGAGTTTTAAAAGGATTGGGAGGTTCATTTTAGTGTCTGTATGTTATACTTTAATAAGACATTTAAAAGGAGAAATATTATATGAGTGTTAAAATAGGCTTGGCAGGGTAGCCATTAGAATGTTTATAGCACCTCTGTGTGGTGAGAGGTTATGAATGATTTTTACATTTTTCTTGTATTCTTTTGTGGCTTTCAAATGTCTCTAGTGAACATTTTTAGTCATAACAATGGGAAAGTGCAGTATAGTTTAAAGGGAGGCAAATGTAGAGACTCCCCGAGCTTCTTAGAAAATGCCACAGAATGCTTCACCTCGAGGAAAAACACCCTGACTTCAGAGGGCTAATGGGCAAGTTTGGACCGTTGATGACACTGATGATCTTTTGCATCAGATACTAAAAGAGAGTATTCGAGTTTAATCATTGAGAAAGAAACAGGAAGAAGGGGGAGAATTGCTCGTGGCGGCTGCGGGGGCTGGCTGCTGGATCTTCCTGCTCAAGTGGCTAGAACAGCTCACCGTGGCCATTCTGTGAAGTCACAGCCTAATTCTGGCTGGAAGCTTCTGGCAGCTTTTTAGGAAATTTGCAGATTTTGAGGGGGTATTTAGCAATCCCAGGTGGTACAGCTGCGCACATTGGCTACATTGACAGGCAGCAGTGAGTAATGTCCTCAGACAAAATCAATTGATGTGGCTTTTGGTTTTTGAGCTATATGGGGCCCTTTGGATTAAGTGGGGATTGTGGGTGTCTTTGATGGCACCTGGTGTTTCAAAACAATGGTTTTTCTTTTGAACTATGCTAGTTAACATCCTTATCACTTAGTCACTAAGAAAGTACCTTGTGCAGGTACTAACTGGGTTATTTAAGAGTCTCACTGAGAATCACTGTCCCAGGGAGTCACATCCTTAACGTTAGTTGCTTTCCCCTTGTCACCTTTCCCTCTAGGTTTCTTTTAAATACAAAGCCCAAATTATTTAGCCATTCTTTTCTTTCAGATCACTCTTTAATGCTGAAAATTGGTTGGATTGGTATAAATAATTATTAATTTAGGTAAAATGTCATGAGAATTTTAAAAAGTGGCAGATATATAAACATATTCTATGCTGTGTGTGATCCTCCCAACACTGTCCTAGAGTTTAACTTGGGGTGAGTGGGGTGCTATAAATAAATCCCTCTGTAGCATCTTATAGTCAACCTTTGATGGCTGATTTGTGCTTTTGAGGCACACGTCATTAAACAGAATGGGTTTGGCTGCCTTCAGACATGCTCTGTGTAATTTGACAAGATGAACCTAAAAATTAAAATAACATTTTTAATGTAACTATTCTTGTTCTCTCAACTCTCTAGACTGTACCACCTACTTGAATCCAGTGGGGAAACATGTGATTGCTGATGCCCAGAACATCACCGTCAGCCAGTATGCTTGCCATGACCAAGTGGCAGTCACCATTCTTTGGTCTCCAGGGGCCCTCGGTGAGTGGTCAAAAGTTGAGCCCAAAATGGTGACCTGGATGGGCGGTGACCAGGGCAAAGGTTCCACTCGCGATGGCCACAAGGGGCCAGGCAGGTCTTGATGTGAGTGAAGTTTATGTTGGGCTGGGTGCAGACACACTTTGTACTTTGTCACATACACTTGCTAGGCACACACAGGGCTCAAAGTTACATGCACCCTATCCCCCTCCTCCTCATGACCAAAAAAAATAGTCTTTTGTTTCCTTGACTATTATTGGGAGAAATGTATGTTTGAAACATAATGGTGTATGAGTGATAAATGGCACCGAGGCTTTGGGTTCTCTGTCTCCAGCTGTAGTCAGGGGTGGGTGGGTGGCAGTGCCAAGAGAGTCCGTGGCCCATCTAAGGATGTAATGGCTTCAACATCCAGCATTAGCAGTCCCTTGGGGCACCCAGATATGCAGGCCCACCATTGGTACATTTTTCAGGAAAATCCCAGTCTTCATGAGAAACCATGAAATCAATAACGTTTTAAATGTTGACAAGTAATTGAATTTTTATTTAAATTGTATGGACCAAAAAAAAAGCAACCTGAAAGAAAGAAACACAAAGAAGCAAACCCACATTATCCTCCCAGTCTCGGGTTGGGGCTGAATTTGTTTGTCTTTTTGAATGAATCGAGGATGCCCAAGAGAGGACAGTTAGTCCAGCATGAGACCTGAGAAGTGACAGTTTGTTCAGATGGGCCTGGATTTGAACCCAGAATCAACTTTTCACCCAAGGCACTGAAGCTTTTCTGAGCCTCAGCTTCCTCATCTGTGGAGATGAGAACTGTCTCATAGCGAGAGACACATTTCCAGAGAAAGCTCTTCAAAGAATAGTGGCTGCTCAGGCCTGCCTTGACATCTTACTCAATAGGAACTTGATCATACAAGTTTTTAAAACCTGGCCAAGGGAAAAAGTAAAGTTCGAATTTCTTAATCTGAACAGGGTAAACCTCAGAAGCTGGATTGCAGGAGGGCCGAGTACAAGGAGAGGGAGGACAGGGCCGACCATGGGCCGAACCACTTTCCACATAAATACTTCTGGGTCTGAAGCCAGTGGGTTTTCCAAAAATAATATTATCTTAACATTTAAAGATAAAAAACATTCTCTGTAGGTGAAAGAGAAGTGGTCGTTCCATGTGTAGCTTAAGGGGTTAGAGGGGTTGGCCTGACAAATCGCAGGCTCCCTGCTTAGAACGAAGGTGAGACGTGTCAGCTGGTGGAGGAAGAACTGATGTGTGGAACGGGGAGGGCAGAGGCTGCACTTTCCTGGATGATGATTTATGGGTGGGGGTGAGTGGAACGGGCTCTGTCAGGTCGTATCAAGGAAACTTCTTGGAAAGTGGAATGCCTGTGGACAAAGAGCACTGGCTGAGAGCCAGACGCCTCTGCCATTTCACTCCCCTGTGACCCTGGACAAGTCAGTTGGCTTCTGCATGCCTTAGCTTCCTCATCTCTAAAATGGGGGGAATAATACCTTCCTCCTGCAGTTATGGATAGGTTTTAATGCATTTAAATGATGGGAGAGAGAACAAATATTAAGTTCCTTCATGGGAAGCTGCCCTATAAATGGTTAATCATTATATAGCTAGCTCCTACATGTTAACAGTGTTCTGATGCGTCATGATGATGAAGGAATCCTATTTGCTGCTCCACCTCCAGATTTGACATGATATTTTTCAGGCTAGTCTTTTTTTTTTTTTTTTTTTTCTTTAATTTTTATTTATTTATTTGAGACAGAGTCTCACTTTGTCACCCTGGGTAGAGTACCGTGGCATCACAACTCAAGGAAACCTCAGACTCTTGGACTCAAATGATTCTCTTGCCTCAGCCTCCCGAGTAGTTGGGAGTACAGGTGCCCACCACAACGCCCGGCTATTTTTAGAGACGGGGTCTCACTCTTGCTCAGGCTGGTCTCGAACTCTTGAGCTCAAGCAGTCTACCCACCTCAGCCTCCCAGAGTGCAAGGATTACCAGGCTACTCTTTTAAAAATAAGAACAAGAACCACAACAGCTGATGAATTTTTATGTAATTGTGAGATGTATGCTGTTAATCATATTAATCACCAGGCTTTCGATAAACAGTAGTTGTTGGAACATTGTATAATTTAAATCTTAGTATAAATAGTAAGGGCTTATTTAAAAATTTTTTTTTAAATCTCAGAATGGAGATTCCTGTTGGTCAAAAGACCTCGTATCTTGTCACCATGTCTGATTCTCTAGTTTATGGTCATCTGGCTGTCACCCCCATAGGAAACTTTGTAATTGAAATACAACATGGTAGAGCTGCTACCTGCACACTGTAGTCCTCAGAACTCCTAAAATGTGAAGCTCCAATTGTGGCTCCTCTGCCCTCCCCGCCATGAAATATGTGTTCTTCATCAAATAATTACAGGATTGGAGAACCAATTTGAAAGAGAAAAAGATTTCCCTGGCCTTTACCACAAATAAATTTCCCACCTGGTTAATTGCATCCTGTGTAATTACTTTTGCCCTGGGAGAGGAAGGATTGAAAATGTCTCCTTGTCTAGTATTCAGAAAGAATGTGAAATCGATATCTTGCCAATTGAGGCCGCCTTTGGAGATCTCCAGCTGCAGTTGGACCACTCCAGTCTCCAAGGGAAACAGAGCTCTGGTGCAGGCTCTTGTGGTCATCGGAGCTTAATCCTTTTGAATGCATCTAGTTGGACGTGCAGTGGGGGAAGCTCAGGTGGCGGGAGGCTGGGGCAGCGCCTTTCAGCAGCGCTGTGGGTGTCTCGGAGCCTGTGAGGATTGTATGAAGAGCACACACTGGGCAGCCCTTAGGTGTCTGCCTTTCAGGCATGATTAGAGCGAGAACCGCTTTGTAAATCGCATAGGCATTCCCCTAAGCTATTTAATCTCAAGCTTCAGAACCCCTTGGGTGCAGACAAACACTTTGTTGGGAATTTTGTACATTGCTCAGTGAAACATGCCAGAGAATATACAGCTAAAACTTAAGGTGGAAACTTGGTTTAGGGGATTCCCTGGTGAACATTGGAAATAATCATTAGCTGAAGGTACCCTGTTTAATGACCTAGAAATTACATATTCTACTGTAGACTTTTATGAACAGTTGTAACTTGAGTCTAAATATTTGAACCTTAATGCCACAGAGGCAATGGATATTTGTGAAATGGCTGGCTGGATTAGAGATTAATTAATTAGTAATGGTGAGAGAGAGAAAATCACCTGTTCTGTACTAGAGGAACTCAGGGTATGTGTTTTGTCCTTTCTATAGACTCAGACACTGTGGCCCAAGTAAGAATTCCCTTAACTCTGGTGGATAGGTAGAAAAAATGGCAATCCCTTTTACAGGAAGAAAAGTGTGTTCAGAAGTAATTAGATTTGCCTTTAATAAAAGCATTCTGTTTTGCTTAGGCATCGAATTCCTGAAAGGATTTCGGGTAATACTGGAAGAGCTGAAGTCAGAGGGAAGACAGTGCCAACAACTGATTCTAAAGGACCCGAAGCAGCTCAACAGTAGCTTCAAAAGAACTGTAAGTCACACTCAGGGAAATGTGCTCCTGAAGACAGGCTATTGTTCTGGTGGTCTGAATGGTCTATTGAAAGTCTGAAATTGGAGAAGGAAGGGCTGTGGGCTCCACCCCACCCGCCAAGGTGGGCGAGAACGGCGTGGCAACACCACAAGCCTGCTCAGTGCTCCCAGGAAAACTCTTCAGCACCTCTCTGCGGTAAACACACCTCTCGGGTTACCATTGAGCAGCCATCATGGAAGGTGTCTTTGTGCTATGAAGTGTATGTGAGCTCACCCTCCTCCACCACACTCAGGTTTAGATTAACAAGCTGTGGCTTCCTTGCCAAAGAGCAGATAGCAGTGTCCATCTTCATGGTTAGGGATCTAAACCCAAAAAAGACCAGACTTCCTGCCTCCCCGGGGCATGTCCTCCAGCTCTGGAATCATGTCTGGGTGACAGGTGGGGTAGGAGCGAAGCTCTCATGTGTAGGTGGAAGGTGGGTAATTTCTCCATGACGTAACATGTATTTTTGTTTCCTTTTAGGGAATGGAATCTCAACCTTTCCTGAATATGAAATTTGAAACGGATTACTTTGTAAAGGTTGTACCTTTTCCTTCCATTAAAAATGAAAGCAATTACCACCCTTTCTTCTTCAGAACCCGAGGTAAGTATGGTCTTTCCTGCCTTGTTCCCATAAGGAGACTTTTCTTCTGTTTTTCATGATTTTCCTACAGAGATACATTCAAAAGCACACCAAATACTGGCATGAAACAAGCATGACAAGGAGAAAAGGATCCCAAAAAGTACCCAGGAAAGGACTTTTTACAATTAAGGTTAGGCCCAGGACTGTTAACCTAACCAGATATCCCACTCCTGGCTTCTAACAGTGGTTCTCAACCTTCCTAATGCCGCGACCCTTTAATACAGTTCCTCATATTATGGTGACCCCCAACCATAACATTATTTTCATTGCTACTTCATAACTGTAATTTTGCTACTGTTATGAATTGTAATGTAAATATCTGATATGCTGGATGTATTTTCATTGTTACAAAGGGGTTGCGACCCACAGGTTGAGAACCGCTGTTCTAGAACAAACTTGATACCAGGACTGTTAACCTAACCAGGAATACCCAATCCTGGCTTTTTCTTTTTTTAACTTTTTTTTTTTTTTATTGTTGGGGATTCATTGAGGGTACAATAAGCCAGTTACACTGATTGCAATTGTTAGGTAAAGTCCCTCTTGCAATCATGTCTTGCCCCCATAAAGTGTGACACACACCAAGGCCCCACCCCCCACCCTCCTTCCCTCTTTCTGCTTCCCCCCCATAACCATAATTGTCATTAATTGTCCTCATATCAAAATTGAGTACATAGGATTCATGCTTCTCCATTCTTGTGATGCTTTACTAAGAATAATGTCTTCCACGTCCATCCAGGTTAATACGAAGGATGTAAAGTCTCCATTTTTTTTAATGTCTGAATAGTATTCCATGGTATACATATACCACAGCTTGTTAATCCATTCCTGGGTTGGTGGGCATTTAGGCTGTTTCCACATTTTGGCGATTGTAAATTGAGCTGCAATAAACAGTCTAGTACAAGTGTCCTTATGATAAAAGGATTTTTTTCCTTCTGGGTAGATGCCCAGTAATGGGATTGCAGGATCAAATGGGAGGTCTAGCTTGAGTGCTTTGAGGTTTCTCCATACTTCCTTCCAGAAAGGTTGTCCTAGTTTGCAGTCCCACCAGCAGTGTAAAAGTGTTCCCTTCTCTCCACATCCACGCCAGCATCTGCAGTTTTGAGATTTTGTGATGTGGGCCATTCTCACTGGGTTTAGATGATATCTCAGGGTTGTTTTGATTTGCATTTCTCTAATATAGAGAGATGATGAACATTTTTTCATGTGTTTGTTAGCCATTCGTCTGTCATCTTTAGAGAAAGTTCTATTCATGTCTCTTGCCCATTGATATATGGGATTGTTGGCTTTTTTCATGTGGATTAATTTGAGTTCTCTATAGATCCTAGTTATCAAGCTTTTGTCTGATTGAAAATATGCAAATATCCTTTCCCATTGTGTAGGTTGTCTCTTTGCTTTGGTTATTGTCTCCTTAGCTGTACAGAAGCTTTTCAGTTTAATGAAGTCCCATTTGTTTATTTTTGTTGTTACAATTGCCATGGCAGTCTTCTTCATGAAGTCTTTCCCCAGGCCAACATCTTCCAGTGTTTTTCCTATGCTTTCTTGGAGGATTTTTATTGTTTCATGCCTTAAATTTAAGTCCTTTATCCACCTTGAATCAATTTTTGTGAGTGGCGAAAGGTGTGGGTCCAGTTTCAGTCTTTTACATGTAGACATCCAGTTCTCCCAACACCATTTATTGAATAGGGAGTCTTTCCCCCAAGGTATGTTCTTGTTTGGTTTATGAAAGATTAGGTGGTTGTAAGATGTTAGTTTCATTTCTTGGTTTTCAATTCGATTCCAAGTGTCTATGTCTCTGCTTTTGTGCCAGTACCATGCTGTCTTGAGCACTATGGCTTTGTAGTACAGACTAAAATCTGGTATGCTGATGCCCCCAGATTTATTTTTGTTACAGAGAACCGCCTTAGCTATACGGGGTTTTTTCCAGTTCCACACAAAACGCAGAATCATTTTTTCCAAATCTTGAAAGTACGATGTTGGTGTTTTGATAGGAATGGCATTGAATAGGTAGATTGCTTTGGGAAGTATAGACATTTTAACACTGTTGATTCTTCCCATCCATGAGCATGGTATGTTCTTCCATGTGTTAATATCATCTGCTATTTCCTTTCTGAGGATTTCATAGTTTTCTTTATAGAGGTCCTTCACCTCCTTCGTTAGGTATATTCCTAGGTATTTCATTTTCTTTGAAACTATGGTGAAGGGAGTTGTGTCCTTAATTAGCTTCTCATCTTGACTGTTATTGGTGTACACAAAGGCTACTGACTTGTGGACATTGATTTTATATCCTGAAACATTACTGTATTTTTTGATGACTTCTAGGAGTCTTGTGGTTGAGTCTTTGGGGTTCTCTAAGTGTAAGATCATGTCGTCAGCAAAGAGGGAGAGTTTGACCTCCTCTGCTCCCATTTGGATTCCCTTTGTTTCCTTGTCTTGCCTAATTGTATTGGCTAGAACTTCCAGCACTACGTTGAATAGTAAAGGTGACAGAGGACAACCTTGTCTGGTTCCAGTTCTAAGAGGAAAAGCTTTCAGTTTTACTCCATTCAGTAAAATATTGGCTGTGGGTTTGTCATAGATAGCTTCAATCAGTTTTAGAAATGTGCCACCTATGCCTATACTCTTCAGTGTTCTAATTAGAAAAGGATGCTGGATTTTATCAAATGCTTTTTCTGCATCTATTGAGAGGATCATGTGATCTTTATATTTGCCTCTGTTAATATGGTGGATAACGTTTATGGACTTGCGTATGTTAAACCAGCCTTGCATCCCTGGGATGAAGCCTACTTGATCATGATGAATGACTTTTTTGATGATAAGCTGTAATCTATTGGCTAGGATTTTGTTGAGAATTTTTGCATCTATGTTCATGAGTGAGATTGGTCTGAAATTCTCCTTTTTGGTTGGGTCTTTTCCTGGTTTTGGTATCAGGGTGATGTTTGCTTCATAGAATGTGTTGGGGAAGATTCCTTCTTCCTCAATTTTTTGGAATAATTTCTGCAGTACAGGAATAAGCTCTTCCTTGAAGGTTTGATAGAATTCTGGAGTGAAGCCATCTGGACCAGGGCATTTTTTGGTTGGAAGATTTTTTATTGTTTCTTTGATCTCAGTGCTTGAAATTGGTCTGTTCAGGAGCTCTATTTCTTCCTGGCTGAGTCTAGGGAGAAGGTGTGATTCCAAATATTGATCCATTTCTTTCACATTGTCAAATTTCTGGGCATAGAGATTCTGGTAGTATTCAGAGATGATCTCTTGTATCTCTGTGGGATCAGTTGTTATTTCCCCTTTATCATTTCTGATTGAGGTTACTAGAGATTTTACTTTTCTATTCCTCGTTAGTCTGGCCAATGGTTTATCTATTTTATATATTTTTTCAAAAAACCTACTCCTTGTTTCATTAATTTTCTGAATGATTCTTTTGTTTTCAATTTCATTGATCTCTGATTTGATTTTGGATATTTCTTTTCTTCTACTGAGTTTAGGCTTAGATTGTTCTTCTTTTTCCAATTCCATAAGATCTCTTGTGAGATTGTTGATGTGCTCTCTTTCTGTTTTTCGAATGTAGGCATCTAAAGCGATGAATTTTCCTCTCAAAACTGCTTTTGCAGTATCCCACAGGTTTTGGTAGCTTGTGTCTTCATTGTTGTTATGCTCAAGGAAGTTAATGATTTCCTGTTTTATTTCTTCCTGCACCCATCTGTTATTCGACAGAAGATTGTTTAATTTCCATGCCTTTGGGTGGGGTCGAGCATTTTTGTTAGAGTTGAGTTCCACCTTTAGTGCCTTATGGTCTGAGAAGATACAAGGTAAAATTTCAATTCTTTTGATCCTGTTGATATTTGTTTTGTGTCCCAGGATATGATCAATTTTGGAGAATGTTCCATGGGGTGATGAGAAGAATGTATACTCTTTATCTTTGGGATGGAGTGTTCTATATGCATCTATCAAGCACAGTTGTTCTAGGGTCTCATTTAAATCTCTTATATCCTTGTTTAATTTCTGTTTAGAGGATCTGTCCAGCTCTGTAAGAGGAGTGTTAAGGTCCCCTGTTATTATGGTATTATCAGATATCATATTGCTCAGACTGAGTAAGGTCTGTTTCAAGAATCTGGGAGCATTTAAATTGGGTGCATAAATATTTAGAATTAAAATGTCTTCTTGTTGTATTTTTCCCTTGACCAATATAAAGTGACCATCTTTGTCTTTTTTGACTTTAGTTGCTTTAAATCCACATGTATCTGAAAATAAGTTTGCAACTCCTCTTTTCTTCTGAATTCCATTTGCCTGAAAAATTGTCTTCCAACCCTTGACTCGGAGCTTTAATTTGTCTTTTGAAGCCAGGTGTGTTTCTTGCAGACAGCAAATGGATGGCTGTGTTTTTTAATCCAGTCAACCAATCTATGTCTCTTCAGTGGGGAATTCAAGCCATTAACATTTATTGAGATAATTGATAAGTGTGGTAGTATTCTATTCGTCTTATTTTGTGAGAGTCCATTGCTTAGTTTTATCTTTTGCATCAGTGTGGAGGTTAGGTTCTGTCCTTTAATTTCTGAGTTCTTTCTTTGCTGCTGATCCATTGTGGTGGTCAGTGTGCAGAACAGGTTGAAGTATTTCCTGTAGGGCTGGTCTTGTTGTGGCAAATTTCCTCAATGTTTGTATATCCGTAAATGATTTGATTTCTCCATCAATTTTGAAGCTTAGCTTAGCAGGGTACAGAATTCTGGGCTGGAAATTGTTCTGTTTAAGTAGATTAAAGGTAGATGACCATTGTCTTCTTGCTTGGAAAGTTTCATTAGAGAAGTCTGTGGTCACTCTGATGGATTTGCCCCTGTAGGTCAACTGGCGCTTACTCCTGGCATCTTGCAGAATCTTTTCTTTGGTCTTGACTTTGGACAGGTTCATCACAATGTGTCTTGGAGAAGCTCGGTTAGAGTTGAGGCGACCTGGGGTCCGATAGCCTTCTGAAAGCAGTGTGTCAGAATCTTTGGTGATATTTGGGAAATTTTCTTTTATAATATTCTCTAGTATGGCTTCCATTGCTCTGGGGCATTCTTCTTCCCCTTCTGGAATTCCCATAACTTGTATGTTGGAACGCTTCATAAAGTCCCATAATTCTGACAGGGAACGTTCTGCTTTCTCTCTCTTCTTTTCTGCCTCTTTTACTATCTGAGTTATCTCAAAAACTTTGTCTTCCACCTCTGAAATTCTTTCTTCTGCATGGTCTAACCTGTTGCTGATACTTTCCATTGCATCTTTAAGTTCCCTAATTGACTGTTTCAGTTCCTTCAGCTCTGCTATATCCTTTTTATATTCTTCATATCGTTCATCTCTTATTTGATTCTGTTTTTGAATTTCCTTTTTGTTATTTTCCACTTTATTAGCAGTTTCCTTCATTTTTTCCATCATTTCTTTCATTGTTTTCAACATGTGTATTCTAAATTCCCTTTCTGTCATTCCTAACATTTCTTTATAGGTGGAATCCTCTGCAGTAGCTACCTCACAGTCCCTTTGCGGGGTTGTTCTGGACTGGTTCTTCATGTTGCCTGGAGTTTTCTGCTGATTCTTCCTCATGAGTGATTTCTTTTATCTGTTTCTTTGCCCTAATTTTCCTTTCACTTCCTCTTGCTCTTTAAGTTCTCGTGCCTGTGGACTAAGGGTTACAGGACCAGAAGAGTGAGAAGGTTGAGGAGCAAAAAAGGGATGAAAGAAAGGAGGACCGAGTGATAAGAAAAAAAAAGAAAAATAGAGAAAGGAGAGGGGGTGGGTAAAAGGAATATTGACAAAAAGAAGAGAGGCACAGAAAGAGGGAGACGGAGCAATATAGGTGTACAGTAGGGTACTTTGATACAAACTTAAAAAAAAAAAAAACACCTTCTGGGGGTGCCCAATTGGGTGGTTCCCTTGAGGTCAGCAGCTCTTTGCTAACCTGATCAGACAGAATACCCCACCTCCACCAAGTAGAGAGGAAAGATAAAAATGCTATAAATCAAACCAAAACAAGCAAACAGAAAACTTTACAGGATAAAATTGGGTGAAAAACCAAATAATAGCGGTAGAAACCCTAACAAAAATGAAGTTCTAATTATTGAAATAGACAGCAATGGGAAATTATAATTAAACTAGAAAAATTGAGAAAGAAAAAGGATCTGTATGGAAAAGGTTGAACTTAAAAAACAAAACAACAATCTACAACATCAAAATAAACAAAAAAAATAACCAAACCGTCCCAAAAAAAAACACAACCGAAAACAAAGCAGTATGTATATGTTATTGAATATTGTCTGGGCAACACGTGCTCTTCTGGGGTATGAGATGTTAATCACAGTTCTGATACGACTGGAGGCTGCTAGTTTCTCAAACCCCAGCAGGTAGACACCCTAAATCTCTCTTCAGCTCACTTAAAAGGCTCTTTGAACTTGTTCACTTGCTGAGCAGAAGCTTTCCCAGGGAGGTGCTTGTCGCTGGAATCACTGCTGAAGTGGCTATCCACTTACCCTGTGTGTCAAAACTGGTCTCCCTCTGCCCCCGAGGGTTAGGGCTGCAAGGCGGCTCAGACCCCGCCCTTAGGCTACTTGGTCGCTGGGTTACCAGCTCCCACCCAATTCTAGCTATGCGACCCTGAGGGCGGAGCTTGCCGGGGCAGATCGCTCACAATGGCTGCCTGTGACCCAGAGCCAAACACCATTAGCTCCGTCTGGCTCAGCGGCCCAGACTGGGGCCCTAGACAAAGGCCAAAGTTCTCCGCACTCCCGCTCCGGCTCTCCCCAAGGCAGCTCAGCTGAGTGCCAAGTCCAAAGACACCAAAACAGTTCACAGGTAAGGCCTTTCTGGTTTGCAGTCTCGCTGCTACTGAACTTACAGTTGTGGGCGGGTTTAGATGGATTGAACACACGCGACCACTTGCCAGTTTTCCACTGTTTTAGTCCTCCTCTTGGGGTCCAGAAGTCTCTCGCTGACTCCCTGTATCCTCTCAGGGGTTATGATAGGCAGATCCCAGCAGCCAGAGATGCCTGGAGTCCTATCTCCCCAGACTCACGGTGCCCAGATGCAAGGAAGCTGTTACTCGGCTGCCATCTTGCTCCGCCCAATCCTGGCTTTTTCTATAACAGACTTGGCAGTTGAGTTTTTGAGGATGCTGTGACCAATATTAAGACAGCAATGTATTGCCAGGCACTGTGACACCCACCTGTAGTCCCACCTACTTGGAAAGCTGAGATAGGAAAGTCACTTGAGCCTAGGCGTTTGAATAATATAGCAAGACCTCCATTTCAAAAGAAAAAAAAAAGGACAGCCTTGTATCAAAATCATTTGATCGGCTTGGTGCCCATAGCTCATCAATTAGGGCAGCAGCCACATGCAGTGGGCTGGTGTGTTTGAACCTGGCCTGGGCCAGCTAAACAATGACAACAACAACTACAAAAATAGCTGGGCGTTGTGGCGGGTTCCTGTAGTCCCAGTTACTTGTGAGGCTGAGACAAGAGAATCGCTTAAGCCCAAGAGTTTGAGATTGCTGTGAGCTGTGACGCTACAGCACTCTACAGCGGGCAACATAATAAGACTCTGTCTCAAAAAAAAAAAAAAACTGATTCAAGTAAAAAACAGGAATAAAAAATGTAAGTTGATTTTGGGGTAAAAGGTAGAAGCATGAAATGATTCCATCTTCTATCTGTCATCAGGAAGGTGGCCTGTCATTTTTAGGACACGATTAATATAAGCCGTATCCCCAAGACTCCCTCTTCTGGATATTTATTTATTTAATATCTATGTGCCAGGCCCTATTCTAAATGCTTTCCAGATACTAATATTCACTCAGTTTACCTCAGTAACAACCCTACAAAGAATTTAATCTTACCATCTCTATTTATTAGATGAGGATCCATGCATATGTGAGGTTGAAGGACTTGCTATGAGCTGGGATTTGGACCCCAGAAGTCTATCTCTGGAGTCCACACTCACAATTACCGGGGGAAAAAACTCCACCTCCTCATCTATAAAATGGGGCTGGACAATAGGTATTTTATGGGGTTGCTATGATGTTTGGAGTCAATGTATAGAAAAAGCCAAACCCAGCCCTGGCTAAAAACTGCAAAAAGAAAGAAAGAAAGTGAGAGAGAGAAAGAAAGAAAGAGCCCCTTGGTAAGTGCTCCAAATTGGCAGGCATTATGATTGGCTGTGTAGGGGATCAGCCAGGCTCACCAGAGGACTGAAGGGCTTTAATAGTGACATCACAGCAGTCTTCTAAGATGCTGCTCCTATTTTCTTTCTTTCTTCTTTTTTTTATTAAATCATAGCTGTGTACATTAATGTAATCATGGGGCACCATACCCTGGTTTTATAGACCGTTTGACACATTTTCATCACACTGGTTAACATAGCCTTCCTGGCATTTTCTTAGTTATTGTGCTAAGACATTTACATTCCACATTTACTAAGTTTCACATATACCCTTGTAAGATGCACCGCAGGTGTAATCCCACCAATCTCCCTCCCTCTGCCCACCTCCCCCCTCCCTCGCCTCCCTTTCCCCTTTCCCCTTATTCTTAGGTTGTAACTGGGTTATAGCTTTCATGTGAAAGCCATAAATTAGTTTCATAGTAGGGCTGAGTACATTGAATACTTTTTCTTCCATTCTTGAGATACTTTACTAAGAAGAATATGTTCCAGCTCCATCCATGTAAACATGAAAGAGGTAAAGTCTCCATCTGTCTTTAAGGCTGCATAATATTCCATGGTGTACATATACCACAATTTATTAATCCATTCGTGGATTGATGAGCACTTGGGCTTCTTCCATGACTTAGCGATTATGAATTGGGCTGCAGTAAACATTCTGTTACAAATATCTTTGTTACAATGTGATTTTTGGTCTTCTGGGTATATGCCCAGTAGAGGAATTGTAGCATCCAGTGGCAGGTCTATTTTTAGATCTCTAAGTGTTCTCCAAGTATCTTTCCAAAAGGAATGTATTAGTTCCTTTGCAGAATTCTTGCTGTGGTTGCGAGGGAAGGAGATTTTGGCATAATTCAGTGACGTTACATGTCCACCTCAGATCATCATTAGATTCTCCTAAGGCACGTGAAACCCAGTTTATAGCAGGGCTTCTCATCCTATGGGAATCTGACACTGATGCTTATCTGATAGGAGGCACAGCTCAGGTGGTGATGCCAGTGATGGGGAACGGCTATAAATACAAATGAAGCTTTCCTCACTCATTGCTGTTTACCTCCTGTTGTGCAGCCCAGTTCCTCACAAGCCACAGACTGGTACCAGTCCACAGCCCTGGGTTTGGGGACTATAGATAATAGAGGATTCAAAGAATGTGTTTATGAATACCTTGCCTAAATCAAAATGTGCATGATGTAAGATGAATTTTTTCCATGGGAATTGAGTTGATGTGTCTGTCTGGGGTTGAAGTAGAGGCAGGGATGTGTTCCTGGAAGCAAGTATTTGTCACCATTTCAGTCCACTGTGGCTATGATTCTGCCTTCAATTTTCTTGGCATTTCATGAACACTTCCCAAAAGACTCTCCCTGAGTTGGCAGCATGATGTATTAGAGGTTGTTTGGCCTCTCTTTGTGTTTTTACTATGTTTAAATTCTGTTTCAAAGCTACTGGCTTGCGTACTTGGTTTTCAGTGCTGTTTAATAGATGCCTGCATGTCATTTTTACATTCCATCAAAAAGATTTTAAATTAGAATGCTAGTAAAAGTTACGATAATCCTCAGTCTGAGCTAGGTGGCTCATGCCTGTAATACTAGCACTCTGAGAGGCCAAGGCGAGTGGATCACTTCAACTCATGAGTTCGAGACTAGCTGAACAAGAGCAAGACCCCGTCTCTTAAAATAGCCAGGCATTGTGGTGAGGTACCTGTAGTCTCACTTGGGAAGCTGAGGCAAGAAAATAGCTTGAGCCCAAGAGTTTGAGGTTTCTGTGAGCTAAGAGCCACGGCACTCTACTGAGGGCAAGAAAGAGACTCTGTCTCAAAGAAAAAAAAAAGAAAGAAAGAAAAAGTGATCTTGCAGCAATTCACAGGACCACTCTGAGGTTCTCTTGGGCCTGGACACATCTACTAAGGGGCAGGGGCTGGCAACAGTTCTATTTGCAGCTAAAACAGAGCCTCTGTGTGACTGTAGCATGAATGTCGTTCCTCTCCACACCTTTGCTGTCAGCCTTGAAATTATGTAATGCTTGACAAGCTTTTAAAATCTGCATGATTTTACTCCATTTTTATTTCTGTGGCATAAAGCGAACAGCATTCATATATTTATTGCACTATTTAAATTTTCATAAGATGCAACTGCACTATAGGAAAAATTGTTGAATTGATGTATTTTATACCTTTTCCAGCATCACCCAGCATAATGTATTTTATTAAATGGTTGAACAAGGAAAGTGTCAAATTGTCCTAAAACTAAAAATATGTGTCTCTCTTAAAAGCTTGCGACCTATTGTTACAGCTGGACAACCTGGCTTGCAAACCCTGTAAGTACAGCTGTTTTTACTGATCAAATCTCAGAGTGGTACTGGCATGATGGTGTTGGGTGCTCATTCTGGGTCCTGTCTCCTCCCAGTCTGGAAGCCTCGGAATCTGAACATCACGCAGCACGGTTTGGACATGCAGGTGTCCTTTGACCACGCACCTCACAGCTTTGGCTTCCGTTTTTTCTATCTTCATTACAAACTCAAGCATGAAGGACCCTTCAGGAGAAAGATGTGTAAACAGGTGAGCTGCTGGGTACGCATAAAGGAACACTGCCTGCTTTAAAGTGACCCCTGACCCACTGGAATTCTGGTGGCTCGTCATGCGCATTAGGCTTTGTTGGCTGTCAGTGGTCAATAGATAGTCCAAAATGTGACCACTGGGTATGTCTCAGAGCCATCTAGCTGTGTTTTTTCCCTGCATAGTCATCTACACCCCAGCTGTCCTGGTGGTGATGTAGCCTGGTAAAAGGACTGCCAAGGAATTAAAAAAAAAAAATAATAATAATATATATATATTTGTTTATTCTTCCATATTTTATTTATTGATTTATCTATTTTCTTGAAACAGAGTCTTACTCTGTTGCCCTGGGTAGAGTGCTGTGACACCATCATAGCTCAAACTTTTGGGCTTAAGCAATCTGCTTGCCTCAGCCTCCCAAGTAGCTGGGACTACAGGTGCCTGTCACAACATACAGATAAATTTTCTATTTTTAGTAGAGATGGGGTTTCTTTCTTGCTCAGGCTGATCTCAGACTCCTGAGCTCAAGACATCTGCCTGTCTTGGACTTCCAGAGTGTGGGATTACAGGAGTGAAGCACTACG
This sequence comes from Nycticebus coucang, assembly GCF_027406575.1. Lineage (NCBI taxonomy): Eukaryota > Metazoa > Chordata > Mammalia > Primates > Lorisidae > Nycticebus > Nycticebus coucang. The sequence continues at coordinate 52,180,908 of NC_069787.1, forward strand.
CCCAGCCTATTATCCTGTATTTTAAATATTTATCAGGTGCTCACTGTGTAGCAGGGCCTGAATTTTATGGTCTTTAAATCCTTACCAGTCTATGAAATCCTTACCAGTCTATGCCACCCCCTTTTATAGATCAGGAACCTGAGGCTAGAGTCACTTGTCTTGCTCAAGGCCACATAGCTAGTAAGTAGGAAAACCAGCTGTAGGAGCCAAGCTGCTGGCAATTCAGTAGTCACTGATTTTACAAGCAGGTCAAGTTTAAGTAGACAGGCCCCAAGTTCTTAAACGGGCTGTCAGAGGAATGGGGAAAATTTTATGGAAGTTTATAGGACTGCCAGATCACCCCCTTATGAGCACCAAGAGAGGGTTTGGTCATGGTGGCACGGCTGGGTACCTTCTAGATCTGATCCTAAGTAGGCCGGGTTCTGTCATAGGGTTTTTGTTTTTGTTTTTGTTTTCCCAGTTTTTGGCCAAGGCTGGGTTTGAACCTGCCACCTCCGGTATATGGGGCCGGCGCCCTCCTTTGAGCCACAGGTGCCGCCCCATAGGTTTGTTTTCTTTCCTGCTGGCTCTTGCCTCTGTCAGTGATTGTCTTCAGTCTTCTGCCCATGTTAAAATTACGGCAAATAAAATACATACAAACAGAGACCACTAATTTCTTTCCCCACCCTTTTATTAAGTAAAGGTTATTTGAACTAATTACTTTATCTTGGAGTCAAATATTCCTGCTGAGGGTGCCACCAGCTAAGCATGGACTGAGAAGGATCCTGAGTTCTCCTAAGCCTTTTATCAAAATGAAGTTCAGAAGGGCCAGGTGAGGTGGCTCACACCTGTACTTCTAGCACTCTGGGAGGCTGAGGCAGGTGTAATACTTGAGCTTAGTAATTCAAGACCAGCCTGAGCAAGAGTGAGACCCTGTCTCTACTGAAAATAGAAAAATTAGTGGGGCATTGGCAGATGCCTTTAGTCCCAGTTACTTGGGAGGCTGAGGCAAGAGGATCACTTGAGCCCAAGACTTTGAGGTTGCTTTGAGCTGTGATGTGACAGCACTCTATCCAGTCTCCAAAGGAAAAAAAAAAAAAAAAGTGAAGTTCAGACAGTATATGGCAGATAAACAAATCTTCTAAAAATTATAGTTGAGATTGGTGGGAAGTCTTCTTCAGCTTTGAGGGAGAAATGTCCTGATGACCTTGTTCTAAGACGTGAGTTTTTTAAATTGTTCTTTGCTTTTCTGCAGGAGCAAAATACAGAGACAACCAGTTGCCTTCTTCAAAATGTTCCTCCAGGGGATTATATAATTGAGGTATGTATAACTCAGGAAAGCTCTATTATTAATTCTACAGAATAAACCCAGTTCATAGAGAATTCCAACTGTTTGCAACACTACAATTTCAAGCCATTAAAGGTGTGCACAGTTACATTTTTTATATGGCTTTTAACATGGCTTTTAAAAAGGTTTATACGTAAGTGATTTTTGATCTTTTCGTTAAATATGTAAATAAATATTTTTATGTAACCACACAGTCCATATATATCATGGTTTAAAATCTTATGTATAGTTGGCCAGGCACAGTGGCTCATACCTGTAATCCACCTCTTTAGGAGGCTGAGGCAGGAGAATGACTTGAGTCCAGAAGTTCGAAAGTAGCCCAAGCACCATAGTGAGACCCTCATCTCTGCAAAAAAATAGGAAAAAGAATTCGCCAAGCATGATGGCATGTGCTTATAGTCCCAGCTATTTAGGAGGCTGAGGCACGAGGATCACCTGAGCCCAGGAGTGCTGAGGTTGCTGTGAGCTATGATGATGCCGCAGCACTCTAGTCTGGAAAGCTGGGTGAGACCCATATGGCTCTTTAACATGGCCATATGAAAAAAACATGGCCAAAAGAAAAAAGTAAAATCTATGTATTGTGGTCCTTTCTATGACAGAGATTCATTTTTCAAATTTTAACTAAAAAAATTTTTGTTTCGGTATTAAAATAGCAAAACAGAAGTTATGCCCAGGACGTCTGTTTACACTTGGGTAGTGTTTATGCTGCTGTTCTACATATGTGTACGTGAGTTCTAAACACCAAAGAACAGGCGAACGAAATGTTTCTTTTCTGTCTTTTAAATTACTTTTCCAGCATGAAATTAGTTCAAGAAAAAATGAGTAAAAGGAAAATAGAAAATGAAATTAACAATTTGTCCATGGCCCCCCCATTCAAGGACAAACAACATATCTTAACATTTGGTGGAAACATCTAGTTCTGGCATTCCTCAGTAGCAGTATGTGGTTTTGGACTGACAAACCTTCATAAAGCATTAATGGAAGCCCAGTAAAATCAGTGGGAGGATGCCAGTTTAATTGAAAATTGTTAGAATATGGGACTTGCCAGCTGTGTCCTTCAGTAAATAACCTTCTGATTCATGAAAGGAAACATGATCAAGTTTAGAGTTTGAGCTGGTGAAGCAGAGATGAACCTGAGTAGACTTAATGCCTAGCCTCAGCCTGGCCAGTGACTGCAGGCACCAAAAGCTCTCCTTTTCCTCCATCCGTTCTCCTATACTTACCTCCCTACCACCCACGTCCCCCACTGCCCACTGATGGAAAAACGAATGAAATCACCATTTTTTACCCTTACATGATGGGTGTAATTTGTTGAAGTGCTATCCCTTAAAAAAAAATAATACAGCATCCTCTGTTTTGCAGCTGTTGGATGATACTAATGCAACAAGAAAAGTGGTGCAGTATTCCTTAAAGCCAGGTAGGTGTTTTTTGTTGTTTGAAATTTTGGCTCTAGACCACTGTAGACCAAGGTATCTGAATTTTCTGTGCTTTATGGTTTACAAAACAAAAAATTGGCTTCTCTCTCTTAAGTGATGTTCCATCATATCTGAGTTTCTTCCCATCCTAATGTAGCTGCCTAGAAGATCAAAGCCAGTGTGGTGTGGGTAGCTGGGACTAAATAAATACTCAATTGTCCTCTGAAGAAAAGTGGTGGGAGGGGAGGTTTCCTTAGGCAAAATTCCCACTCAAAGGTATTTAATGTCCCAGCAGACTCTTAACTGTTGAATTGTTCTCTACAACTCTTTAAAAAAAAAAGAAACTGTTGAATCCTTTTATAATCATGAAACCAGCACTAGAGAAAGGTGATTTTGGGGTCCTAGAACCTGTTATGCAGCTTATGTTGAAAAGGAAAAAAAAGTTATTTCTCTTTGAACCCGTTACATGGCTTAACGTTTAAAAACTTCGCCTTTGAAATTTCCCAGTGCATTCCCCATGGGCTGGGCCCATCAGAGCTGTGGCCATCACTGTGCCTCTGGTTGTGATATCCGCGTTCGCAACACTCTTCACTGTGATGTGCCGCAAGAAACAACAAGGTATCTCTCTGTGTGTCATGTCCCCCACTCTAGGGGCAGGCCAGGGGTCACTGCCACCAGAGAGGGAGACTAAGGAGTGCATGGGAAGCCTTACACCTCCTATTCAGTTTCCTGGCTATTATAGTTCCCAGAATCAAAATAATGTGGCTTTTAACCTCCAGAGCCACTAAAATGACAGGCACAATCCTATTCTTAAACTCAGAATAGTAAATTCAAGGGCAGAAAGAAGTCTGGTTTACTGACCAGTTTTATAAAAGTTGGGTATCACGAGAGAGCCTTTTGGGTAGCTAAAGTGATCTAGATCTTGGTCTGGGTGGGGGTTTACATAGGTGTATACTTTCATAAAAATTCATTGAGGTGTACCCTTAAAATTTATTTATGCCCTTTATCTTTGTAAATTATACTTGAATAAAATCTTTGTGTTTTAAAGGTCAGCTCTGCCCAGTGTTTATTTCAGTGGTTCTCAACCTTCCTAAGGATGTGACCCTTCAATACAGTTCCTCATGTTGTGGTGACCCCCAACCATAAAATTATGTTCATTGCTACTTCATAACTGTAATTTTGCCAGTGTTATGAATTGTAATGTAAATATCTGTTAGGCAAGATGTATTTTCATTGTTACAAAGGGGTTGCAACCCATAGGTTGAGAACCGCTGGTTTAATTGGTCTAGTAGGCAACAGCTAGCTCTGGGCACCCTGCTAAACCAGGGTGGCCCCTACAGCATTTCTTGTCTTGTCCGAGGTCAATTTCAGGTTAAGAACAATTTGTGACCATTTGTTGCTCTACTGCAGAATTCAGCTGCCCCATGCCCAGCAGTGACCCAAGGGGCTGATGGGTTTGGGGGCTGGTACTGTCTAGGTGGGCATGTCAACTGTTCTTTCTTGAAGATAGCATTGGGTTCCAAGTCTTCGGGAGCAGGGAAAAAGCATTGTTCATAGGTATCAACACTATCTTCTTTTCCAATTTAGAAAATATATATTCACATTTAGATGAAGAGAGCTCTGAGTCTTCCACCTATACTGCGGCACTTCCCAGAGAGAGGCTCTGGCCAAGACCAAAGGTCTTTCTTTGCTATTCCAGCAAAGATGGCCAGAATCACATGAATGTCGTCCAGTGCTTTGCTTATTTCCTTCAGGACTTCTGCGGCTGTGAGGTATGAAATCTAAAGTTTCTTCTCTTCCCCTGGGCAGGCCAGTGGCTCTGTACTATCTTCCCACCAGGGCTACTTCAGTGACACCTGCCCTTAACTAGTGCCACAGCTTCCAAGTCGGGGACAGTATTACACTCTTCTTTCAGTCTGACCTACCCCTTAGCAGCACCAAATGTTTTATAACACTTAGTTCTAACTTTGACACATTCCTGCTCAAAAGTTTTGAGAGGCACCCAACTACAGGAATTTTGTAAGCGTTAGAAAGAACAGCAGCTGCCATAGGAACATCAAACCAGGTTGAGAAGGATTATCACTCAAGACGTGCTGGTGAGTGTATTCAGGACAGAAGCCCCACTGGAGGGCCAAAGACAGAAGGGCAAGTAAAGCAGTGCGTTCACACAATTTTTTGGGAGGGGAGTTTTGCTAAGAAGGGGAATGGAAAATGGGATTGCCACTGGAGGGGTTCTTCGGGTCCAGGGCGGAGAATGGTTAACAGAGAGCTTTGTGAGGTTGTTTAATCCTTGACTAGAGCAAAGTCATGGGAAGGGAGAAACTGGTGATGTAGGAGAGGAAAGAGGCTGGAGAGAAGCAGGAGGTAGGATGCGAGGACTCCCAGAAAACAATGTCGGTCCTCACTTCTGCCCTGGTTTCTTTGCTGTTCTCTTGAGTTGAGCTATTAATATATTGCTTTTCTATAATGTCACAGTGCTCTTGCGGAAGGCCTACCCTGTTTCTTACAAATGCAAGATTATACAATAATATGTACAAAATACAATAATTGTGTAATTAGAAGTTACTTGAGCTTTTGAGCTTTCAAACTGCCCACTAGCATGGTTCTCAGACTCTGTCCACGTGGTGAGGGTGCCCCCTTGTGTCAGTACCTCATATTACAAGGCCAGGGCCCAGGTTCCCCCTGCAGGAAAGCTTTGTTGAAAAACAGCAGGAGACTAGACAGACTTCACAGACAGCCCAGTTGGCTTTACTTTGCAAGTAATTAGCCCTTGGGGAAAATGCTCTTTCAATTATGATTGTAATACTTAATATAGAAAATTTGGAAACTAAACAATAATGACAAATAAAAAATTGCCTGTCATCTCAACTTGGAGAAAGAAGAACCATGGTTAATGTTTGATCCATGTTCTTCCAGTCTTTTTCCGCATTGGTAAACTGACATATACAGTTTTGCATTTGGGACAGATTAGAATTTTCTACATTATTAGTAGTCCTATTTAAACTGTAATTTTTTTTTAATTTTTCTTTTTATCTGGAATCATTTTCACCTCGCATAAACTGCAATTTTAAATAGCCACATGACTCTCAATACTGATTCACCAGAATTGAGTTTCTCCGAATTGTTAAATTTCTCACTAGTTGAAAACTGTCCCATTTCTGTTGCTTTCCCAAGAATAGATGCTTGGAAATGGAATTACTGGGTCAAAGATAGGAACAGGTTTTAAATGCTTGGTATTGAGCTCACTTCAGCAGTGCATACACTAAAATTGGAATGACGCAGAGAAGATTAGCATGGCCCTTGTGCAAGGATGGCACGCAAATTTGTGAAGCACTCCATATTTAAAAAAATGTGTGGTATATGCTCCCATTATACATTTTAGCATGTATAATGTTAGCAAGAATTAAGGAAATAAGCATAATTTTCAGCAAGGGGATGGATGTTGGGGCAGGGAAGAAAGCAGAAGAGAAAAAAGTCACTTCAGAGAATGCCTTCCTCTGTAAGAAACTGTGGCTGCTTTTCTTGGTCATAGCCATTGGAAATTAGATTCTGAACTACAGAAAGAAAGACACCAACACGATTGCCAAGAGATGTTTTCAATAGAGTCAAATGAAAGCAGTCTGAGGAGGAGAAGCTCTCGGAGGGGCCATGCGGGCCTGGTTTCCTTTCCTTTGTCAGGGACCCCCTCCCAACTTCCTCACTAGACACCCCCTTCAGGGTTAAATGCCTTGTCTGTTAGAGACCTTGTAGAGATGTGACCCTATAGGTTTCTGTGAAGCCAGGGAGGGAAATGGTCACACCCAAGTACGTTAACCAAAGTGGCTATGTTGCTGCAGTTCACTATCAGTTGGTAAGCAGCATGGCTGGCCCTGGGACTGTGAGTGTGGCCAGAGAGGTCCTCTTTGTCCGTCATGCTCTCCAGATATGAGTCATGGATCATTGTGGGTGACTGTGGTATCCAGGCCTCAGCCCTGACTCCCGGCCCACTTTGAGGTCATTCATCCACATCCTTTGCTCAGAGCCTGTCTGCCTTCTTTCCAGGATCTGCTGGCCCCCTCCCCACCAGGCAGCCTCACTCACCAGGTACACCCACTCCTCTGTGTTCCATGCTGTTCCTTGAAAATGTCCTGTATAGTATGTGACTTGGGCAAACTGCCCAAAGCTCTGTGTTTCTGTCTCCTCACCTGTAGGACAGGAGTAGCATTTATCCCAAATGATGCTAAAATGAGCTTATGGACAACAAATCATAAGCTCATCCTCAGTGTAATCATCATCCTCAGAACCTTAGCTGTTAATGGTACCAGGTAATATGGGACCTGCACGTTGCTGTGCTAATAAGGGTTAAGGGACTGGTGATGTGATCTCCTCTGCCATTCCTGTTCTTACCTGTTTCTCCAGACTCTTTCTGGGCCTCCTGTACGAGTGAGTGAGGTGCTTTGTTCTCTTTCCAGGTGGCCCTGGACCTGTGGGAAGACTTCAGCCTTTGTAGAGACGGGCAAAAAGAATGGGTCATCCAGAAGATCCACGAGTCAGAGTTCATCATTGTGATTTGTTCCAAAGGCATGAAGTACTTTGTGGACAAGAAGAATTACAAACACAAGGGAGGCAGCCAAGGCTCAGGAAAAGGGGAGCTCTTCCTGGTGGCCGTGGCAGCCATTGGTGAAAAGCTCCGCCAGGCCAAGCAGAGTTCTTCTGCAGCGCTCAGCAAGTTCATCGCCGTCTACTTTGATTATTCCTGTGAAGGAGATGTGCCCGTTGTCTTGGACCTGAGCACCAAATACAAACTCATGGACCATCTTCCCCAGCTCTGTTCTCATCTGCATTCCCGAGACCACAGCCTCCAGGAGCCAGGGCAGCACCTGGGACACGGCAGCAGAAGGAACTACTTCCGGAGCAAGTCAGGCAGGTCCCTGTATGTCGCCATTTGCAATATGCACCAATTTATTGACGAGGAGCCTGACTGGTTTGAAAAACAGTTCGTTCCCCTCCACCCTCCCCCACTGCGCTATCAGGAGCCAGTCCTAGAGAAGTTTGACTCCGGATTGGTTTTAAACGATGTCATTTGCAAACCAGGGCCTGAGAATGATTTCTGCTTAAAGGCCGAGGCCTCCATCCTTGGGGTGACCGGGTCAGCCGACTTAATTCCAGAAAGTCAGCACATGGGCCTGGACGAAGATGCTGAGGCCCGTGCCACCTCTGATGGTGGTTCGACCCTGCAGCCCCTCCTGCACATGGTGAAAGCTGGCAGCTCCTCGGACATGCCACGGGACTCAGGCATCTACGACTCGTCCGTGCCTTCCTCTGAGCTGTCTCTGCCACTGATGGAAGGACTTTCAACGGACCAGACAGAAACGTCTTCCCTGACAGAGAGCGTGTCCTCCTCTTCTGGTCTGGGTAAGATGCTGTTGGGTCTGGTGTTGCCTTTGACGACTTGTTTCTGCTTACTGGGCTTGCCTCTGACTACTTCTTAAATCCATCAAAGCGTTTTTCTAATTTTGGTACCAATTTCCTAAGCAGCAAAACCTGATGAGAACACAGTTTTGATTCATCCCCGGTAATGTGAATACTGACATGTTAGAGTTGCAGAAATGCTCTAACTTACAGTGAGGGATGTTGTGAAACATACAGTTTGTGCATTTTATCACCTTTCTAAAACTACCCCAAAACACATCATTCCTCAAGGGTCTTGGATTAGGCAGGGTCCTGTGGTTGAGGTTGCTGCGAGCTATGATACCATGGCACTCTACCCAAGTTGACAGAGTGAGACTCTGTCTCAAAAAAAAAAAAAACTACATGCATTGAGCTGTGGCTCACGCTACAGTATTCATTCTCTCCAACCTAGCTCAGCACAGGGCCCAGTTGGCAGGACTCTGTAGAGGGGACCACTTCCCAGGGAGTCCTAGCAGGATGCCATCTCAGGCTTTTCCTTACCAGGCTTGTAACTAACTGGAGTCATGCAGCAAACCTGTGGTCTTCAAGAAAGGTCTCTCCTTTCCTCAACTAAAGGAACTAGAACTTGTTAGGAGGATGAGATGGCCCCATCTTGAACTGATTAGGATGCCACCTTTGTGCAAAGCTCATAGTCCAAACCCAGATGCAGTCATGTTTTGGCATGAGCACCCCACCCAGTGAAATGCAATGACTGTGTCCTCTCGTCTCTCCTTAGGTGAGGAGGAGCCTCCTGCCCTTCCTTCTAAGCTCCTTGCCTCTGGGGCTTGCAAAGCAGAACTTGGTTGCTGCAGCTACACTGATGAACTCTACGCGGTCGCCCCTTTGTAACAAAATGCAAGAGTCTAAGCATTGCCACTTTAGCCGCCACCTCTCTCTGATTCCTCAGTTCATCTCTCTGATTGCATGGCCCACGTGGAGCTGAGGTCTCCTACAAGGATATTGGAAGTGAAATCTGGCCAGTATTTGCTCCCCTTGGCCCCAACCCTCTTCCAGGCAAAGTTTTCAATTTTTTGAAATCGTACAGAGCTCTGAAAGACTTGCGCCTAAGGTCTGGCAACAGCTTGCCATGTTACGTCAGAGCTGGTTCTGGGAGAGAGGGAGGGAACATGTGAAGAGAAGCAGAAGAATACCTGCACTGATCATTCAGACCTCGCCGAGCTCCGCAAACTTTGCCTGTCTACTGTTGGCTGCTTTGATTGAAATGCTGTGTGGAAAGGCACTTTTAATGTCATTATAGCCACAGAAATCAAGCACCAGTCTATCCGGAGCCTGTGTTGTATTGTAGATGGTGTTACTGTCCACAGTTTTGAAGCAGAACTTACGATGCCCGGACATTCAATAAGCTTTGAGTCAAAGATCAAGAAAGTAACTAAATGCAGAGTTACCTTTCATAAAAGAAGCCTTGTGTATTACTGGGTGGCATAGCTGGCTGAAGTGGCCAGGGCCAGGCTGGCCATCTTGACTATTCCATCTGGGGTAGGTTGGTCAATGTGTAGAAGGCACCAGAACCTCCTCTTGGTGTGAGGAGGTGTCCTTTTGTATCACGTGGGGGGCCAGATCTGCCTGCCATTTCCCTGGGTTACATTTACTGTGCTGTATTTCAGATGTTGGTTTCTGGAAGTTTATTTTTAAGAAACTGATACCCAGCTGGGCTGTATTATTGGAAGCTGCAGTTCGTGCTGTGGTTAGCCTTCTGGTCTAAAGCTGTGTCCTGAATATTAGAGATTGGAATTCACTGAAATACAGCAGTGTGTGGAGGTGGTGGCCAGTTAATCTTCTGAACTGGTTTCAACGAATGATAGACCTCTTTTTAAGAAGGTGGAAAAGAGGCGCCTATGGCTCAGTGAGTAGGGCGCTGGCCCCATATACCGAGGGTGGCGGGTTCAAACCCAGCCCCGGCTGAACTGCAACCAAAAAATAGCCGGGCGTTGTGGCGGGCGCCTGTAGTCCCAGCTGCTCGGGAGGCTGAGGCAGGAGAATCACGAAAGCCCAAGAGCTGGAGGTTGCTATGAGTCCTGTGACGTCATGGTACTCTACTGAGGGTGATAAAGTGAGACTCTGTCTCTACAAAAAAAAAAAAAAAGGAAACTACCATAAAAGTAAATTCTCTGTTTTTAATGAATGACTTCTTTACAGAATTTCTGTTTCCAAAGAGAAAACAACTGTTCGTATCCTATGTGTTGATTAGTGTGTGTGTAATGAATGACGTCTTGGTCTAACCTGCGGAAACTCTTCTCTCTGTGCCCTGGAGTGGGTGTGACTATCTTTCTCCATCTTTTCCATGGGCGATGTTGGCTTTTGGTACCCTGTTTTCTTAGGATTCAGCCTAAGGACCACCCTGGGGACCTTCATCAGTAAGACCAAAATCCCAAGGTGTGGGGAGGGTGGGACAGGGCAGGACTTTTTCCTCTAAGCACACACTGGGCAGGTGGTGAAGGGAAGGCTTGCACCCCCACTAAAAAGAAGTTTGTATTTTTGATGCAAACGTCATTCACACTCCCTATTCTGTAAAGGCAGCTGGCAGCTTCTTGGGAGAAGAACGTGCTCGTCTGTTCTCTGGCATCAGGTTTCCTGCAGCTGCTCTGGGAGAGAGACAGGGAGCTGCAAGGCTGTCTGCTCATAAAACCAGGCATTTCAGAGGAGGGACGTTTCATGTTGTCAGTGTGGAATCTGGGATGAGCACAGAGCTCCTGCCCACACAAGACTGCCCTGCCATTCCATCATGTTTTGTGAAGGAGATTGGTCAGTCCAAACTTACTAACTTAGGAAAATTCACTTAGAATGTTATCAGAGAGATTTCTTACTGAGACCAAAAAATGTTTCACCCCACAGGAACTATTAGGAGCCACTTAGGGGTAAATATTAGCTTTGCTCATAGAATGAGCATCTCTGAGAAAGTGGCCCAGGAGCAACATGGAAGACTGGGATGGGAAGCACTAACCAGGCTCCAAGGCTGTGGGCAGAGAGCTTGCTACATGGACGTACTGACTTTGAAAATGGAAAGGAAGAATGTGATAGTCCAAAAATAAAGTAATGTTTTAGTTTGGATTTAGGATTTGGGTACTTATTTTGAAATTCTAATGTTTCTGATCAATAATATTAAACTCTAATATGCCAAGTAATGGAAACGATAGTGTGATTGTGTAAGAGAATAAATTGAAAGGCCAACTTCCTAGTTTTGCTTCATTAGTTTCACTTTTTTCACTCTCCCCATTGTGCTAGGAATGGGAGTAGTTGCCTTGCAGATTAAGGCAAAACATCTGTTTTAAACATAGCTGCATTTTTTTGACTCACAGATTGTCCCAGATGGTGGAAATGATAAGACAGAAAAAGGTTCTGCCAAGTCACAGGCTGTTAGATATTGCAGAAGCAAAAAATAGAATATAGGGATCTTCTCAATGAAAGGCCTGGGAGCAAACGGCTTGTGTGGATAAATTAGACACTGTCCTCTGGAAAGGAGTCCATGGTTCTAGGAAAACTAAGAAGCCTACGTGTAGTTAAAAGGGAGAGGCTAGTTACGCAGGTCTTACAGAAAGGACTTAGCCATCTGATGTAGTCGGCTTTACTGGGAGAATGATCAGGGTGGTAAAACTGTGTTCTTAGGCCAGGTGCGGTGGCTCACATCTGTGATCCTAGCACTATGGGAGGCTGAGGTGGGTGGATGCCTGGGCTCACAGGTTTGAGACAACCTGAGCCAGAGTAAGACCTTGTCTCTTAAAAAAATAAATAAATAAACAGCCGGGCATTGTGGTGGGCACCTGTAGTTCCAGCTACTCGGGAGGCTGAGGCAAGAGAATTGGTTAAGCCCAAGAGTCTGAGGTTACTGTGACCTGGGATGCCATGGCACTCTACCAAGGGCAACAAAGTGAGACTCTGTCTCAAAAAGACAAATAAATAAAAGTGTGTTCTTCTCTCAAGAGATTGGTTACAAGCAAAAGGGACCACCTTGACAGACCCAGCCCAGCCACACAGGTTTAGAGTTCTCTAGAGGTCGAATGTTGGGCTTTTAAGGCACATTGATCGCCATAAACAATCAGAAGTCATTTCGGTCCAGGCCCAGGTATTCGGGTGGTGACCCAGCCAGGTAATAGTATTTTGAGCCAAAAATGAGATCAGGCCATAAAGTCGGGAGACAAGAGTTTTTGATTGATACATAAGCAATTACAGAAGACAGTTCTGGAGCTGAAGTTCAGTCAAATGTCTTCAGCCACGATGACGTCATTGGAATGTGTAGTAAGGAATGGGTACATAAATTTGTGTATGTTTGTCAAAGTTTAGTCTTACAACTTCATAGCCACAAGTATCTCTCTTGTTACTACCAATCTCTAGTTTCAGGTCTCCTGATTTAAGTGCATATAGGAACACTGTTCTAAATGTGGGGTTGTATCATTTTCAGAGCCTTTTTTTGGAGATAAACATCTTTTCCTTTAAAAGACGCAAAGGGGGTGGAACCTATTTTATTTCTGAAGAAGAAATGACACATCTTTCTCCCTAAAGAAAGAAAATTCTGGGTGGCGCCTGTGGCTCAAAGGAGTGGGGCGCCGGCCCCGTATGCTGGAGGTGGTGGGTTTAAACCCAGCCGTGGCCAAAAACTGCAGAAAAAAAAAGAAAGAAAACTCTGAGGTCCCCAACAACCTCAACACTAGTTTGGCTCCCTTACAGAGAAATGACTTTCTGTCTTTAGTGGAAAGGGGTGGACATGCTAATATGAAGGTTACTTAGCAGATCCTCTGTCTTCAGGGGATGCCAACGTTAGCAGCCCAAGTGTAAGGAAAACATTTCTGATGATAAATGGCATTGACGTGGCTTCCTGGTGTCTGCGATGGGGAATGATGGCAACCGTGGCAAACCGAAGAGCTTCTGTTTCACTTACAGGGGAAGCCATAGTGCCTGTGCAATAGTTCCTGTCCCATTTTTCAAGAGAAGCTGAGAATCTGGATTTTTATATTGAAAAGTTATGATTTTTATAGGGTTGGCAACTAAGTTAAAAGAATTTTTAAGTGAAGTCTGGCCAACGGGACACGAAGATAACTTAATTGGGTCCATTGGCTACCAGTTTGCTAGATTTGTTAAATTTGAAATGAAAGGCATCCATGGTAATTACAGATGTCAGGTGCTACCAAAAGTGCTATTGCTAAATGCAGCCAGTAGCTGGATTGCTTTTTTCCACTATCTCTTCCCTGAAGAAATTTAATGTGATTCTGAGTGCAGTTAAAATGTTTTGATTGCTTCTTTATATTTCCTGGTGTCTTAAGAGAAAGCCAGTTATTAATTTCAAAATCAGATTTCTGTCCATTAAACAAACAAAATGCTTAGGCTCGGTGCCTATAGCTCAGTGAGTAGGGCGCCTGCCACATGCACTGAGGCCTGCGGGTTCAAGCCTGGCCTGGGCCTGCTAAATGACAACAGCAACTGCAACCAAAAAATAGCCGGGTGTTGTGGTGGGCGCCTGTAGTCCCAGCTACTTGGGAGGCTGAGGCAAGAGAATCACTTAAGCCCGAGTTTGACGTTGCTGTGAGCTGTCATGCCACAGTATTCTACGGAGGGGGCATAGTGAGACTCTGTCTCAAAAAGAAAAAAAAATGCTTGAACAATTTCATTTAAACTCCACAACCTAAACGGCCTTATTTATAGTTCTAGCTCTAGACATAATTATTTTTCTAGATGGTGTGCAATTCTGAGCTTAGGCCAAGACATAATTAGGAAAACAGGCATTTGTAGAGAATAAGGTAAGGAATCTGCTAGTGTCCAGTAGAGCCAGGTATTTACATTATTGTGTATTTTAAGTGACCTGTGAGTTGACTATGTCTTGGAGGTGTGAAATGGTATACAGAGAAAAGCTTTTCCTGATGTTAAGATAGCAGTAGTCCAAATGGGGTGTTGGGTCATCCTTGCCATATCACCTCTTTTCAGGCTGAGGGCGAAAATAAACAAAAGGAAGTCTGACTGTAAGCCAATAGCTTTGATTCCGATTTCAGAGTTTGGGGGCCAGGAGAAAGTTTAGATTATCTGGCATGTTCTCCCCCTGGTGTCAGGCAGGGCTGGGACTGAATTTTTCCAAGCATATGGCCATAGATGGGATTCTGGATATTCAGAGAAAGATTCTGTAACATACCCTGATGGTCAGATAGTTCTTTATATGTCTTACAGAAATTCAAACCGGCTTTCTTTTGTTTGGTGCGGAGTGGAGAAAGAACAGCTGGTCGCCTTCCATGTATTTGAAAACCACAGTGAAGTCATCCCCCTGGTGTTTTTATTTCAGTGATAAATAATTCCACTCACTTAAACCATTCTTTATAGCTCTTGTTTTCCAGGGGCTTAATAATTTTCACTGCTATTCTATTTCTTGGCTTCACACTCAGTTTAGTTGTCCAAACAGAATGTTGGTGCCTTATTCACATTGGTGCCTTGTGAAGGACAAGCTCAGGGTAGAAATTATACGAAAATTCTTATACACCCAGTTCCTCTTACCACTTAAAAATATAATAGCACTTTTAAAAATGGTACATTGCCTATATTCATTTTGAGAATTATTTGACTGCCGTTTTTTTTTTTTTTTTCTTGGTGTTAGTCCTCTATCTTGTGGGTTGTTTCCCTTCTGAGATGAAATACTTGGTGCTTATTCCTAATATATTTAATACTACCCTTGAGCTTCGAGATACTCTTTTAAGACCAGCACCTAGCCCTCCCTCCCAATTTTGGAGGGATTTTAACGTATCTCTAGACAGTCCCTTTATTTCATGACTCAAAATATTATTAAATGGTGCAGTCTTTGGTTTAACCACTAGCGAGGTGGTAGCGACAGTTGCAAAGTACCACCTCCCCATTGCTGTTAGAGAGATAATTAACAAACACATTTGAATGCTCCCAGGAGGACCTCTGGGGAATTTTGGCCAATTGTCTTTCTGCTTCTTAGATCCTCCTTGAAATTCAGCTAGGACCACAGGTATCTCCAAGACCTTTTCTGTGTTCTGGTTGCAATTGACCAAGCGCTGTATTTTATACAATGAGAATTTTGACAATAGCAAACCATTACCACTGCCTATCTGATGTTTGTGTCACATAAAATTCCAGTCAAGAAGATTCAAAGAGGCAATCTTCCGTTTGTATGTGATGTTGACAAAATTCGCTGTTTCTATTGTTAGACAAAAAAAAAGAAAAAGTTGCGTTTGGATTATACAACTCTGTGTTTGTCTGTTTTAAAAGTTTGGTTTTTTTTTTTTCTTCAAGAAAAAAGCATGGCGAATCTGGACAGCAGCAAAAGCTTTTGTAAAACCTAATATGTTCATTTAGAGAGTAACTTTTATTAACTTTTATTTTCACTGTTAGTTTAAGAAAAGAAAAAAAGAATCTTTCACCGCAGAAGTTCCTTGTTATTGTGCCCGGGGTGTAGGGTGGGGGAGCCTGTGGAACACGGTGGTTATTGATGTTACTGTCTTTGTTTCATCTTTAAATTTGTCCTTTTGAGGATTTTGTGGATTAGTGAGCATTGACAGACTGTAGCAGTGTGCTGTTAATGACTTATTTGATTTGTACATACCTGTAAATAGGTGATAGTAGATCACAGCTGACATTTGCAAGATGTTTTTGTACTTTAGAATTTCTGCATCAAATAAAATGTTTTAAGATTGGCGTGGTTTATTGTTTTTAGAACATCTTTGCTATTTCCTGACCAGCTGGGGTTCCTGAGCACAATTTTCTCAGTGTTCTGCTTCAGGATGAGGAGGTGAGGGTGGCCAGTATTTTTTGCCTTTTAGACAAAAGGGCCTGCTGCCCTTGATGGTTTGTTCACCTTGGCCTCCACGGGCAGTTGTCTATTACCTGTGTGGTGTCAGGAGGCCTCCCTGCTATGATACGTTTACTCCTGTAAAGAAGAACTTTGACTCTCAGAACAAATGCACTTTTTAGAAGTTTAAAAAAAGCCATTGAAGGCTCACCGCCCGTAGCACAGTGGTTTCGGTGCCAGCCACATACACCAAGGCTGATGGGTTCGAACCCGGCCGGGGCCAGGGCAATGGCAACTACAATAAAAAAATAGCCAGGCATTGTGGCAGGCGCCTGCCATCCCAGCTACTTTGGAAGCTAGGCAAGAGAATTGCTTAAGCCCAAGAATTTGAGGATGCTGTGAGCTGTGAGGCCACAGCACTCTACGGCAGAGGGCAACATAGTGAGACTGTCAAAAAAGAAAAAGCCACTGAAACTATTGAGCCACACACAGATTTCTTGTCATTCAAACAGAAAAAGATGCCTGTTCATTATCTAACAGACATTCTCACTGTCTGTGTGTCCTGTGCTCTGTGAGTTAAATCTTGGTGCCCAATAACTTCGTAGTCCCTTCCCAGCCCTGCTACTCTCAGTGTTTCCCTGTGACTATAAGACTCTGGTTCTCAGTTTGTCACCCACAGAATGGGCCAGTTAAAGGCCTTCAGAGGGTGAATCAATCTGGTGAAGCTAAAATGCTGGCAGCACCATACCTGGCACATAGTGCTCAGTAGATGATAGGTGTCCACCAGAGGATGTTGGGTTGTTAACAAATAGCAAGGACACAGAAAACAAGCTTTTGACCATTGCCTGAAAAAGATAGGGTCTAAGTTTTGGATCTTGGGAGCATGACTGATTATAAAAAATTGCATTTTCCTTGTTTCCTAGTTCCATCTCATGCCTCCCTGCACCATGTTAATGGTGCAGTCTTTGGTGTAACCCGCAACCTTCCCTGTTCAGGGGGCTCAAGGAAAAGGGAAAGAGTGGTGGTAAAAGACATCTCTGAGGGCAGCACTGTTGGTTTGGAGAGGAGGAAATTCTGATGAATTTCTGCCTCCTCACCTGGTATGAGCTTCATTTTTCTTGTTCATATTCGCCCAGAATACATCTTGCCATTTTGCCTGTTGGCCTCTTCCTTCCCATGCTCTCTGCCATTTCTCCTTATTTCTAGGAACGCGAAGAGCTCTATAGTCATCATCTTATCTTCACAGCTGCTCGGTGAGGTGGGTAATCTCACTCTCCATTTCACAGATGCAAGAACCAGGCTTCAGGGAGGCTGTCACTGATCACGATTCCATGAATGGCTAGGAAGTGAAGATTGCCGGCCTCTGCACGTCAGCATGGCCGGTTCCTGCCCTAAGTGTCTTCATATCTTTTCTCACAACCCCATATGGAAGGTACTATCAGCACTTTCATTTCTGAGATTCTGAGGCCCAGAAATTGAACGGCTTTGCCAAGGGCACAAACAAGGCATTGGCAGTGCTGGAACTGAAGCGCCGTTCCTCAGTACAGTTTAGGGGGAAAGATGAATGTTGAATGGCAAGTGAGGGTGATTGGGTTCATTATCAATGAAAGATCGCAATGCAAAGATTGAGAGTAAATCTGGTTCAGAGCTGTAGCATATGGATCTCAATTTGAAGAATCTCATTAAGCAGACACTGCAATTGTGCAATAAGTGAATTCCTCTTTCTTTTACTAAAATGAACGTTGCAGCTAGTACTTTCTATTAGTGGGGAAAAGTCCTCTTTGGAAAGCATGAGAAGTCCTAATCTTTATCACAGTATTAGAAAGTGGAGTCTGTTTTTACAGCTGTTCAGCGTTCTTGCAGTCCCCAACATCTGTGGGCCTTGCCACTAGTTTTGCTTTGTTTTAGAAATGCCAACTTTCGGGTGGCGCCTGTGGCTCTGGCACTCGGGTGGCGCCTGTGGCGCCGGCCCCATATGCCGAGGGTGGTGGGTTCAAACCCAGCCCCGGCCAAACTGCAACAAAAAAATAGCTGGGCGTTGTGGCAGGCGCCTGTAGTCCCAGCTGCTTGGGAGGCTGAGGCAAGAGAATCGCGTAAGCCCAAGAGTTGGAGGTTGCTGTGAGCCGTGTGACGCCATGGCACTCTACCCGAGGGCAGTACAGTGAGACTCTGTCTCTACAAAAAAAAAAAAAAAAATGCCAGCTTTCGGGGCGGCGTCTATGGCTCAAAGGGGTGGGGCACCAGCCCCATATTTCAGAGGTGGTGGGTTCAAACCCAGCCCCAGCCAAAAACCGCAAAAAAAAAAAAAAAAAAGAAATGCCAACTTTCGAAAAGCAAAGACCAGCTTTCTTTCGCAGGCTTTAATAAGAAAAAGAACCTAGCTTGGCGCCTGTAGCTCAAGCAGCTAAGGCTCCAGCCACATATGCTGGAGCTGGCAGGTTCAAATCCAGCCTGAGCCCACCAAACAACAATGACAACTACAACCAAAAAATAGCTGGGCATTGTGGTGGGCACCTGTAATCCTACCTACGTGGGAGGCTGAGGCAAGAGAAGCACTTAAGCCCAAGAGTTTGAGGTTGCTGTGAACTGTGACGCCATGGCACTCTACCCAGGGCAACGGCTTGAGATTCTGTCTCAAAAAAAAAAACACAGAAAATCTTAAAAGAAGAAGAACCCATGTCATTTTGCTTTATTTAGTTAAATAAGAAACTACACAGAATATAAATGTCTTAACACCATAACTAAGAAAATGTAGTGAAGGCTATGTTAACCAGTTTGATGAAAATATTTCAAATGGTATATAAAACCAGCACATTGTACCCCATGATTGCATCAATGTGCACAGCTATGATTTAATTAAAAAAAAAAAAAGAAACTACGGGTGATAAGCATCAAATGAAATGTTTTAAGATTGGAGGAATGGAGAAAGGGGGAGACATAAAATATATCTTCGTGGCCCTGAACATAGTGAGTCCACAATAAATGTCTATTTCCCCATCCTACCCCCGGCATAGCCTTTCCTTGCTGTCCACATGAACGAAATCAAAGGCAGCCTAATAGTGTACATAAAGGGATACAATGAAGGGGAGGAGTGGACAGAAACATGGCATAGGACTTTTTGTAATGAGACAAAATTCAAATGGGGGCTTGGGGATTAAGGAAAAGTAATGCAAGATCAGTGAGCTCGGTTCTAGCCTCTTACTTACTGGAGGTGACCTTGCACCATCTTTCGCATTTACAGATGATACAAGCTACTTATAACATTTATCCCAAAGGGCATGCTGGGGACAAAGGACATAGTAATGCATAAGATGCACATGTGATCCCTGCCCTCCTTATTCCATCTCCTTCGAAGTATGGAATTGTGGTCAAATCACCTAGATGTCCTGAGCCTCAGCTTCCTCCATTGCAAGATGGGACTAAGACCCACCACACACAGTTAACTGTGAGGATTAAATGAGACGGGGCAAGGCCATGCTTGGCAAGTGTCAGGCACTTGGTCAATAGTAGCTTTTAATTATTCTGTGAAAAAGCAGGTCCTGGGCTCTTTGGGCCTCATATGGAGATGGGTGGAGGACAGAGATGTTTCCCACCAGGCCGGGGCAGGCCAGTAGGAATATGCAGCTAAGAAAGGCAGGAACATGCCCGGGAGACGGATGCAGATACAGTCAGATCCTGCTTTCGGTTCCACATCACCGAAGGTAGAGGTTCTTCAATACCCCACACATGTGTGCACAATTGCGTATTATTATTTAAGAGATGAGGATGGCCAGCACTGTGATTTAAGTGAAGGCTCTGGTCTCAGCCAGCCACTTTCTGTGTGCCCTGAGCAGGTTTGCCATTTAGGACTCAGTTTGCCCATCTAGAAAATGAGTAATAGTTCAGTATCTAACAGGGCTGCTGCGAGGGTTGAATGAGAGGCTAGGTGAAATTCTGGGCATAGAGCCAGCCACACATTGAGCTCTGAGGGATGTGGGCACCAAGGTTAGCGGTGTGCAATTACAAAGGGGAATTCCCCCGAATGTCTCTGTTAGCCCTAGCCTAGCTAGCCGATGGGGTAGCTAACTGAAGTGGAATTCCTGTCTCCTGGAGGTTCCACAGGGCAGCTGATTATGGCTTTCCAGGGAGATGTGTATTTGGTCAGATGTTACTCTTTGCTTGGAACTACTAGTGACCTTGGAAGTGAACTTGAAAGTTCTTATGTAGCCCCTTTGCTGCCCTGTCCTCTTTGTGTCCCTTTCTTCTCGCTGACCATACCAGTCATTTTTAAGATTCCTCACTCCTGTATTCCTGCCCCAGGGCCTTTGCATAGACTGTTTCTTCTGCTCAAATCACCCTCTCTGTCTCCATCCCTCCTTTGCCATGAAACCTTCCCTTACCACTGTCACCCCCAGTCTAGATCTGACATGTGTCTTCAGGAGCATTTATCTCAGCTTGTGTAATTATGAGATGGACCCTCTTGCCTACTACAGTGCTACTCCTTGAAGACAGGTTATATTCCTTGCAGAGGCCTTCTGTCTGGGCTGGACTCAATTTTACTGCTTTACCCAGCTTGGGACCCTAGCCCTACCACTGGACAGTCACTGGGGCAAGCCACCTCATCTGCCTGGTTCTCAGTTTCCTCACTTGTCAGAGGATGGTTAAAAAAATAAACTCACCTCATGGGGGGTTTGTGAGAGTAAAGCAGGCAGAGAGGATAGCTTACCTGGTGCCTAGTACATGGCAAGTGGTCAAAAAACTTTATTTACTTATTTATTTTTTGAGACAGGGTCTTGCTCTGTCACCCAGGCTAGAGGGCCAGAGTGCAGTGGTAACATCACAGCTCACTGCAACCTCAAATACCTGGGCTGAAGCGATCCTCCTGCCTCAGCCTCCCAAGTAGCTAAAAAGTGTTTTTCAACGTTTTTTATCTCATGGCACACTTGAACCTTAATTAAACTGCTGTGGCACACTTAAATTATGTTGATCAAAAAAAGTTAAAAAAAAGAATATACTTATTGTGTGCTTTGAACGTCTTTCTTTTTTTTTTTTGCAGGTTTTTTTTTGGCCGGGGCCGAGCTTGATCCTGCCACCTCCGGTATATGGGGCTGGTGCCCTACTCCTTGAGCCACAGGCGCCACCATTGAACATCTTTCTAAAATAATTTAATTAATGATCATTAAAATGTTTCGAGGCACACCTAAGATCTCTTACAGCACATGGGTTGAAAAGTACTGAGCTAGGACTATTACCACACCTGGCTGATTTCTCTACTTTTTTTATTTGTAGAGATGGGGTCTTGCTCTTGCTTGGGCTAGTCTGAAGTTCCTGGCCTCAAGCAATTCTCCTGCCTCAGCCTCCCAGAGTGCTAGGATTACAGGAGTGAGGCGCCACACCCGGCCACATTAATATTTGTCTCAGCTGTCATGAAAATAGGAAGTAACCAGGCACAGTGGTTCACACCTGTAATCTTAGCATTGTGAGAGGCTGACTCGGGTGTATTGCCTGAGTTCAACAGTTTGAGACCAACCTGAACAAGAGCAAGACCCCCTCTCTACTAAAAACAGAAAAACTATGGCTTGGCGCCCGTAGCTCAAGGGTTAGGACACCAGCCATATACACTGGGGCTGGTGGGTTCGAAGCTGGCCTGGGTCTGCTAAACAATAATGACAACTACAACAATAACAACAAAAAAATAGCCAGGCATTGTGGCGGGCAGCTGTAGTGCCAGCTACTTGGGAGGCTGAGGCAAGAGAATCACTTAAGCCCAAGAGTTTGAGGTTGCTGTGAGCACTCTACCCAGGGTGACAGAGTTAGACTCTGTCTCCTAAAAAAAACAAAAAAATGCAATAGCAGTAACTAGCAAGTTGAGCAAGATTTCCTAAAGGAGAAAATGGCATCTATTACCTTGAAAATTGGGATAAGACTCCCATCCATTTCCCAGGATCCCCAGAGTGGAGAACCACTGAGAAGTCCCACGTAATTCCCACTGAACAGCTCATGTCGTCTCCAGGATTCACACCGTGCGTCCTGTCTCCAGACTGGATGACAAATTCTTACAGACACAGGTTAGGTAGTGAGATTGCTGTATTAGAATCTCCCCTGTGTGTTGGACCTCCTACCGTGCTACCCACCGTGCCATTGCCTGCTCTCACCTCACCCTCCCATCAGGGCTTTGGTGTTTAGGGTAACATCCCACCTCCAAGACGAGGCTCAGGTTGGATTTGAGCCCAGTATTTCCTACTCCACTGCCTGTCCCTTGTTTCCTCTCCACCATTCAGCTTTGCTCCACAGGTTGCTTACACCTGAACAATAAAGCCATCACCTTAATCCTTCTACAGGAGTCACTATCCAGGGGTCCTCAAACTTTTTAAACAGGGGACCAGTTCACTGTCCCTCAGACCGTTGGAGGGCCGGACTATAGTTTAAAAAAAAAAAAAAACTATGAACAAATTCCTATGCACACTGCATATATCTTATTTTGAAGTAAAAAAACAAAACGGGAACAAATACAATCACACCGCCTCATGTGACCCGCGGGCCGCAGTTTGAGGACCCTTAAGACCACACCACATTAGTGCTGCTTCATCAACTGGAAGTTCCGCCCCTTACAAATGCCAAGAAAGGTGGGAAAGGGGACATTGGTACAGACAGACAGTCGAATGTCTTTTCTAGGAATTCATGTGTTATGGTTTGATCTTTAGAAAATAACCAGCAATGTGTATCAAAATTTATTTGTAGGGTGGGCATGGTGGCTTATGCCTGTAATCCTAGCTCTCTAGGAGTCTGAGGTGGGTGGGTTGCTTGAGCTCATGAGTTCAAGACCAGCCTGAGGCACAGCAAGACCCTGTCTCTAAAAACAATAGCTGGGCATTGTGGCAGGAGCCTGTAGTTCCAGCCACTCCGGGAGGCTGAGTCAAGAGGATTGCTTAAGCCCAGGAGTTTGAGGTATACCTTTGAGGTATACCTATGATTCCTCTGCACTCTACCCAAAAGCTGTGAGCTATGATTCCTGTGCATTCTACCCAGGGTGACAAAGTGAGACTCTGTCTCAAAAAAAAAAAAGAATTCCCAAATTTCTCTGAAGGGTGGTCTAGGCACTGGTGTCAGTTCACAACTTCCTAAGGGGAATACTTTAAAGGTGAATGTAGTGATATTCAGCAATGAGGTATGTAGCACTTTTGCTAGAATGAGTTCGAGAACTAAATTGTCAGACCTTGAATGTTAAACATAGAGGACATAAATTAACAGCAGTTATCTCTGGGTGGGTGGTTGTAGGTAGTTTTTAATCTTACTCTGAGTGGTCTTATTACATAAGCAGAGAATTTTAAATGTACAGTCACATACCACACAACAGCTGATCAGCACAGAAGGGTTCAAGATACAAAGTGGGTACTAGGTGGCTGGGGATGGCAGTCTCAGCGTTTGCCCTTGACCTTGGTGGTGTCTTCTTAAGACAGTTGCCTCCCTCAACTGTGCGACTGTGCATGCCAGCGCCTTGCCCTGGGCCCTCGTCATTGCTGTCCTGCTGGTATCAGTCACAGCTCATTACCTGCTGTTCCACACAGGGCTCTCCTGGCTTTCCCAACTGATGATTTTGTGAGGTAACTGCCCTGCCCCATCCTGCCTTGCATTTAGGGAAGGCAGAGATGAACTCAAGAGCAGGTCCTTATGAATGAACTATTTCAAGGAGAAAAGGTGGCTGATCATTGGCCTCTTCACCAATTTCCAAGCTCCAAGGATAGATTCCCACATTTCCTGCCTATACCCTCCCCCACCCCCACAAAGGACCCTCTTTGCATGTATACTCTCTTCCTCCAACAGACTCCCACCCTGAGTCCAGGAACCAAGTCCTCCTCCCTTCCCCAAGCCAGCCAGAGGGCTAAGTATGGCGGGGTGGAGGGTCTGGGGGAGGTGCACGTACAACCCTTGTGGGATTAAATCACTGGGTTTCTGGTTTACATATCCTACTTGCAGATGTGTTTTGGTTTCTGGAAACTCTGAATTGTAAAACAGAGGTAGTCAAGGAGTTTGGCTTCAGTAATAATAGAAAGGTACATTGCCTTCGGCTGTGTACAGGAGACTCAACCACTTGTATCTGTTCTTCACTCAGCAGTCACCGTAGTGTCTCCAAACCACAGCTCCCATCCTGTCATGCTCTGCCTGAATCTTTTGGTGGACAAGGTCTGGTATCTCACCTTGACCATCAAGGCCCCTGCAGCCTCGTTCTCCTCCCAGCTCCCCTCTCTGAGGGCTTCCACACCTCCCATCCTTTCCCTTGCCTAGCTCTGCCTTGTCAGGGCTCAGCCCAGGCCTCCTTCCCACAGGGGAAGCACTTCCTCCAGGTGTCTGTCACCACCTCCTGCTCCCTACCTGCCTGTCCCCCTCACCAGCTTATGAGCTATAGAGATCAGTGACTGTGTCCGTCTTGGTAACAGTCACCACTGTTCCCTAGAGCCTGGCACAGTGTGTAGCATGTAGTAGATGCTCAAATAATCATTAACTTGAATCTAATGCAAAGACTTTTCTCTTTGACAAGGCTGCTTGGGTAGAATATCAGGTATCAGCTTGTGGTCTGAAGTGCTTGCTAAGCTCTGGGTTAATGAAGGAGCGGAAGCCCTTTGCTTAATATTTAATAAACTCATTTAATACACAGGGCTGGTTGTAGTAGGAGGAGAATAACGAATGGAGTTCTTGGGGGAAAGGTTGAGGACTAGGGGTCCGGGCACAGGGTTTGCCCTTGGAAATGGAGTTCTGGGGAAGAGTATGTTCCCTAAATGGGTCCTGAGACACTTGGTCTGGGGTCAAGGAGCCCCCCTGAAGCTGTAATGGAATGAAGTTGCAGCTGTTGGAATGAACGTTGATTTGCTCAAGATGCTTGATTTCTGGCTCCAAAAGGTGGGCTGCCAGCCAGAAAGAGGCCACCCAGTATTTTGAGGACAAGCACATGCAACAAAAAGCAGAGGTTGCTGTGAAGAAAGTCCCAGCTGGGCCACAGCAAGTTCTGAACACCCCACACTGGTTGGGGGCCCAGAGGCGGCTGTCAGGACAGGTGGCCTCCCCTGGAGCTCCCAATTACCATGGCCCAACCTGGTAAAACCTTTAGCACCTGGGCGATGCTCCTGCCTCGGTAAACAAGGGCTGGACTGTGGTCCTGGAGTCTCTCTTCTGACCTGGGGGCCTGCTTCTCTTCCCTAAGCTCCAGTTTCTTCATCTAAGAAGTGGGCTGGCACAGGCCATACAACTCACAAGGTCACCGTGAGTTAATTTCCATCAAGCACCTAAAATGCACTCTGGCTATAGAAGCAAGAGATGAATCTTAGGGTTTACACGTTAGGAGCCCAGCAACTACATTTTAGGGCATTCTTTATTCCTGCTTTTTAAGGATGTCCAGAGGACAATAAGCATTAATCTGTTGAATGAATGAATGAATGCAGAACATAATTTTATTTACATTATCATGTTTACTTCCGCAGGGATGACCCAGGCCCCTTACCTTCAGACTCAGCATCAAACTTACCTACAAACTGGCAATTACTGAGAACCTGCTGGACGCCAGGCTTGGTGCAGCTCCTGGCTCATTCTCACCTCCACCGTCTGGGAAAGTGAGGCTTGGGCAGGATCTGACACGCCCAAGATCAGCCTAGCTGGAGGCCTAGGGGGGCTCCACGCGCAGGCTCTGGGCCTCGCTGTCTAGGTGACTACTCCTGGCATGAGAGTCACCACGGTCCTCTCCCGCTGAGATACCTGTCCCTGACTAGCCCTCGGAGTTTGAGGCGCGTTCTCGGCTGGAGGGGAGAAAGGGGCGGGCTGCGCATCGCTTTTCCGACCCAGTGGATTCTCTCCACCCGAATCTGGTTTAGGTGGCAGGGGATATCCTGGGGGCCCTAGCCTTTCCCTAGATCCCAGCAGAACGTGGGGAGCAGGGGTGAGGAGAGGGAGCCCGGAATGGCCGCGTCTAAGTCCAGTGCCACCCGGCTCCGGAGCCCGCTGGGGTCCCCGGCCCGCCTCCCGCCCACGTGGCCGGCCCGGCCTCCCCTCCCTCCGCCCCGCCCCGCCCCGCCCCGGGGAGCCGTCCCGCAGCCGCGGCCGCCACCGCCACCTCTGCGGCTGCTGCGGTGCGCTCTCCAGCCCGGCGGGGCCGAGCCGGCGCTGGGCGCTGAGGTGAGTGGGGGCCGCTCACCGGGAACCCGGTCCCTTACCCCACCCTCACCCCGCTACGTCCTCCTGGCTGAACACCCAGCTAGATCCCCAGCAGCGGGAACTTCTTCCGGGCTGGATCCTCCCTTGTTTTAACCCATAGACCCCGAGCTGGACCCACACCGCCACCTCTGAGTTTCCCACTCCCGGGTAGCGGTGCCTGCGGCGGGTCCTGTGCGCCCTCCGGTCCGGCGCTTACGGAGCGCATCGGGGCGCGCTGGGCGCTGGGGCGCGGCGCAGGTGGGCAGTGCTACCGCCGACCCTGACCAGCCACTGCTCCTGCTGGAGACCCTGATTTCGGTCCCCTGGAAGCCTATTGGGCGAAAATTCCCGGAGCCACTTCCGGGGAGGGCGGCTCCACCTGTCCTGGGACGCGCCCCTTTCCCCCAACTTTTTTCTCCAGCCTGGCTGAGCACCACAGGCCAGCGTCGCGTCTGGCGCTGCTGGCGGTGGCTCACAGGACCGGCGGTCACTTGGTGGCGGGGGAGCCAGGCTGTGAGTCCTCAGGGGCAGCGGGCGCAGCCCCAGCCCACTGGGGCCCTTGTGCTGGCGGCTGCATCTTTTAAACCGAGCGGTCAGACGATCCTGAGACAGGAGGCTAGGGTGGCGGACGCTTCCTAGCCATAGACCGGTGAGCATTTTGTTGAGGGTGGAAGTTGACCCAACAGAGTGGAAATCGTCTCCTTTGGGCTTTGCCCAAGTGGAGAGCTGCTCTCGTGCCATCAGCGGCCTCGTCTCGTCTTGAACGTGGCGACAGCGGCTTGTTCCTAGAGGACTGGTCTCGCTGGATTTATTTATTGCCCGGCCCCAGGCTTGCTTCCAGCACTGGGCACGGATGTGAGAACTGCCAAACGGTAGTTGTCCTGAATGCCGGCAGAAACTTGTTTTCAAGCACTTCATGCACTGCCCAGGAATGACCGCTTTCTTCCTGGGGGTGTGGAAAAGGAGCGCTTCCTATGTCTTTGTCTTAGCTGTATAATCTTGGGCAAATTACTTCATCTAAATATGCCTCCCTTTCCTTATCTGTCAAATGCGGATGACAGTAGTACAAACCTTAAAGGGTTGCATAAGATTGAAGTGTTTAAATAGTGATCCGTACAAGGCCAATTCTATGCATATATTATTGTTATTATTGCCACATCTGACAGTGCATCCGCCTCCCTGGCTTTTTAATGAGGTGGGTGTGCAGGCTCTGACTCTTTCCCCTCCTGCAAAGATCTGTCGTTATTTACACAGAAGCAGTGGTTGCCCACTTTAACGCTGGAAAATCTGGGCTTTGCAGTAACATCTCCTATGGTTAACTCAGCTTGTGCAAAGTATATCTCAGAAAGTGGGATTAGAGATGACCTTTGTCAAGGACACTCCTGGGAAGTGGGGTCTTGGACCTTCTCTGGAAGTTCTGCCATGTGACTGGATGTTTGTTTCTCCTGGTAGAGTGGGAGTGGAGTGGATGAGATTTCACTTGATTCCTTTAGGCCTCCAGCCCTGACTGGCTGACGTCTAATCTCTGAGTGTGGGAGTCTATTAAGGGGCCAGGGTCTGATCATGTCCCCTTCTCCCCTATTCATTCATCTCCAGCAGATATTGATTTTATCTGTGTGGTCTCCCTGGACTATGCCCATTTAATTTCTTTCTTCTTGGCTGTTTCCTTCCTTTTTTCCTTCATTTCTTTCTTCATTTCTTTCTTTTTTTTAGTTTTTGAGACAGAATTTCGCTCTGTTGCCCAGGTGCTACGCCTCAGCCAAGCTCAGAGCAACCTCAGACTCCTGTGTTCAATGATCCTCTTGCCTCTCAAGTAGCTGGGACTACAGGTGCCCAGCACAAACTCCCAGTTAATTTTTCTATTTTTAGTAGAGACGGAGTCTTGCTGTTGTTCAGGCTGGGCTTGAACTCCTGAGCTCAAGCAATTCTCAGTCTCCCAGAGTGCTAGGATTACAGGTGTGAGCCACTGCACCTGGCTAGCAGTTTAGTTTCTTTCTTCTGTAACTCCATAGACAGGAGTTCTGAACCCGAAGCCCTGGGAACCTCCTCAAATGTACAGGAGATGGTTGGACACAGGTATATATTTTTCCAGAAGATTCCCCTTACATTGTATTCTCTAAAAGGCCTGTGCCCAACAAAAATAGACTCACCCCCTGTTCAGGGAAGGACCCAGGTTTTAGGGAGTTGACATGCTGATGCACAGGTATTCCTTTGAGCCCTCACTCAGAACACACTCTCCAGTGGAAAGTTCATGTCTGTATTGATTTTTTTAATCAAGGAGAAGGCAGGCTGTAAGTTTGGGGACTGTAGGCCTTGGTGGGGCCTTTAGGATGGGATGCAATTCATGAAAATTTGAGTTCAGGTTATCAGGAGACTTCTCAGGGCCTTAGTACTTACTGTTCCCTGTACCAAGCACAGTCTTCCACCACTTCTTCCCACTTTGACTCTTTCTTACCTTTCAGCTCAGATGTCTTCTCTGTAGAGATGGTTTTTCTGACTACTCTGTCCACAGAAGTAGTTGTCTCTACTTCTCTGCCATCACTAAGGTTCCTGAGCCCCTGCCCCGAACTCGCTGAGTCATGTGTCACCACAGAGGGTCTGAGGCAAAGAGGCATCAAGCAAAAAGGCCATTGCTAATTTAGAAAACTTCAAGGCCAAGTTCTGTGTTGTTCAGAACTGTGTTGCTCAGTAGTGTTTGTAACTACATTGGAATGGGGGTAGGGACTCTTTTTCTTTCACTCTGTTGTTTTCCTGGATTTTTCAAAATCACTTATTTATAGACAGCATCTCACTCTGTTGCCCCAGCTAGAGAACTGAGGTGTCCACCTAGCTCACAGAAACCTCAAACTCCTGAGCTTGAGTGATCCATCACCTGGGCCTTCCAGAGTACTAGGGTTATAGGTGTAACCACTCCTGGCCGTCATTTTTTGTTTGTTTGTTTGTGTTAACCTGCCTGGCTTTCCTCTTCCCTAGGGAAAAGTACACAAAATTGTGTAGACATAAGTTTTTATTTTTCTTGACTATATACCTGGCAGTAGAATTGCTGGGTCATTTTGAGAAACTGTCAAACTATTTTTCCAAGTGGCTACAACATTTTACAATTCCAGTAGCAGTGTACGAGAGTTTCCATTTCATCATATCCTCACTGACACTTGCTATTATCCATTTTTTTGTTTATTGATATCCTAGTAGCTATGAAGTGGTATCTCATTATGGTTTTGATTTGTATTTCCCTGATGGCTGATGATGTTGAGCATCTTTTCACATGCTTATTGGCCATTCTATATATTGTTCAGAGAAATATATATTGGAATCTTTTGTCCTTTTTTGTTAATATTATTATTGTTATTATTGGGCGGAACAGAGTCTCACTCTTTCACTCTGGGTAGAGTGCCATGGTATCATAGCTTGCAGCAACCTCAAATTCTTGGGTTCAAACGATCCACTTGCCTGCAACTACAGACACTTGGCGTAACCCCTGCCTAGTTTTTTTATTTTAGTAGAGACAGAGTCTCTCTCACTCTTGCTTAGGCTGGTCTCAAACTCCTCAGCTCAAGTAATCCACCTGGCTCAGCCTCCCAAAGTGCTAGGATTACAGGCGTGAGCCATTGTGCTCGGCTTTTTTGTCCATTTCGAACTGGGTCATATATCTTTTTATTTTGGAGCATGTGAGAGTACTTTATGTATTCTGAATTCAGTCCTTATCAGGCATGACTTTGAAACATTTTCTCTCATTCTCTGTGTTGTCTTTGTACTTCCTTGGTGGTGTCTTTTGAAGTACAAAGTTTTATTTTGGTGAAGTCCTGTTTTTTTCGTGTTGCTTTTGCCTTTGGTGTCATATCTACAAAAACTTTGCTTTATCCAAGGTTGTGAAGATTTATGCCTATGTTTTCTTCTAAGAGTTTTATAGTTTTAGTTTTTAGATTTAGGTCTTTGATCCATTTTGAGTTAATTTTTGTATGTGGTGTGTAGGTAGGAGTTCAACCCAACTTCTTTTTTTTAGAGACAGAGTCTCACTATGTCGCCCTTGGTAGAGTGCTGTGGCATCACAGCTCACAGCAACCTTAAACTCTTGGGCTCAAGTAATTCTCTTGCCTCAGCCTCCCAAATAGCTGGGACTACAGCGCCCTCCACAACACCCAGCTATTTTTTTGTTGCAGTTGTCATTGATGTTTAGCTGATCCAGGCTGGGTTCTAACCCGCCAGCCTGGGTGTATGTGGCTGGCGCCGTAATCACTGTGCTACAGGCACCAAACCTCCAACTTCATTTTTTTTCCTCAATTAATTTTTTTTGTTTTTAAGAGACAGGGTCTTGCTCTTTTGACTTTCTGGAGTACAGTATCCTGATCATAACTCACTGTAACCTCAACCTCCTAAGCTCAGGGGATCCTCCTCCCTCAGTACACAGTAGCTAGGACTAGGACTGTGTACCATCACACCTGGCTAATTTATTTTGGTTTGGTTTTTTGTAGAGACAAGGTTTTACTATGTTGCCGGGCTGGTTTCAAATTCCTGGCCTCAAGTAATCCTTCTGCCTTGGCCTACCAAAGCCCTGGGATGGCAGGCAGGAGCTACCATGCCTTATCCCAATTTCATTCTTTTGTATGTGAAATCCTGTTGTCCCTTGATCATTTGTTAAAAAGACTATTATTCTTCCCCATTGAATCGTCTTGACCCCTCATCAAAAATAAATTGACCATAAATGTGTTTATTCCTACATTCTCAATTCTTTTGTATTCATCTGTTTGGCTATCTTTTTTTTTTTTTTTTTTTTGCAGTTTTTAGCCAGGGCCAGATTTGAACCTGCCACCTCCAGTATATGGGGCCGGCACCCTACTTCTTTGAGTCACACATGCCGCCCTGTTTGGCTATCTTTATAGCAGTATTAACATCTATGCTGTCTTGATTACTATGGCTTTGTAGTAAGTTTTGAAATCAGAAAATACGAGTCCTTTAACTTTGTCCTTCTTTGAGCCACAGGAGCCACCCAACTTTTGACATTTTAACCATCTGGAACCTGGAGTAATTTTTACTGGGTGTATCACTCATTCAGTACCCCCCACCCCGTCCCCCACTGAGCCCTGTCATTGAGTCTTCCCAGTAGATACTCCAAGGCCCATCTATCGACCTCACAGACAAAAAAATCCAGGGGCATATGTGCACATCTCTTTTCCTTGTTGAAAAAAGGGACTTAGTAGAGTGTCTAATTTAAGGCCAGTGGTTCTCAACCTTCCTAATGCTGCGACCCTTTAATACAGTTCCTCATGTGGTGGTGACCCCCTCCTTGATAAAACACTTAATTCCTGTTTTTGTGAAATCAGAGTGTATCTGTCACTGGTCACATGCAGCAGAACTGGCTTCCCTTTATACTGAAGGAGGCATGGGGATCCCTCAGATACTCCCATAACACCCTGCCACCATGCCTCAAGAAATATAGTGGGGATGGGGACCCCACAGTGCTAGAGGCACCAGGTACTGGTAGGGGTATTGGATCCAGATCCATTTTAACTTGCTTTATGGATTAGGTGAACAGATAGATTTAATTTTAGGAAAGAATTCTGCTGCTAAAGCAATTTTTGTCCCCCTCCCCCTAGTTCACTAGCATCTTAGTTAGAAGAATGGAGTAAAAATAAGAAAGGAATAGTATCACTTTTTTTTTTTTTTTTTTTTTTTGTAGAGACAGAGTCTCACTGTACCGCCCTCGGGTAGAGTGCTGTGGCGTCACACGGCTCACAGCAACCTCTAACTCTTGGGCTTACGCGATTCTCCTGCCTCAGCCTCCCGAGCAGCTGGGACCACAGGCGCCCGCCACAACGCCCGGCTATTTTTTTGTTGCAGTTTGGTCAGGGCTGGGTTTGAACCCGCCACCCTCGGCATATGGGGCTGGCGCCCTACTCACTGAGCCACAGGCGCCGCCCGTATCACTTTTTTTTTTTTGAGACACAGTCTTACTTTGTCACCCTGGTAGAGTGCTATGGCATCATAGCTCACAGCAATGTCAGACTCCTGGGCTCAAGTAATTCTCTTGCCTCAGCCTTCTGAGTAGCTGGGATTACAGGCACCTGCTACAGTGCCCTGCTATTTTTAGAGGCGGAGTCTCCCTCTAGCTCAGTGTGGTCTTGAACTCCTGAGCTCAAGCAGTCCTCCCTCCTCAGCCTCCCCAATGCTAGGATTGATTACAGGTGTGAGCTACCATGCCCAGCATAGTATCACATATTAAAAATTTAGTTTACAGCCCTGCACATACTTGTGTGTTCCAGATGGAATGCTTTGGCACAAATCCATGATTTTATTCTCAAGGAAGAAGAAATAAAAAGTGAAGCACCCACATTTGTATCACTAGGAACATTGTTTTCCAAACACAAGGGCCAATCTGGGAAACCACACTTGAAACTTCAAATCCACTGATATCTCCGCTTACTTTCAGATGTGGTGAGGAGTTCTTTTTCTTTTTCTAATTTGTTTTAAATTAAAAAAATTTTTTTTGAAACAGAGTCTCACTCTGTGTCCTCGGTAGAGTGCTGTGGCATCATAGCTCAGAGACCTCAAACTCTTGGGTTCAAGTGATCCTCTTGCTTCAGCCGCCTGAGTAGCTGGGACCACAGGTGTGGGCCACCACGCCTAACTAGTATTTTCTATTTTTAGTAGAGATGGGGTCTTGCTCTTGCTCAGGGTGGTCTCTGAACTCTGGAGCTCAAGCAATGCACCACCTGGGTCTCCCCGAGTGCTAGAATTATAGGCACGAGCCACCGCGCCCAGCCAGGAGTTTCTATTTTAAGCAAAAGCTGTGTGTGTGTGTGTGTAGCATGTATACGGATTATATGTGGAATTATTTATCACTGTTGTTTCAAAAAAGCAGTTTAGAAAAGCTTTGATTTGGGCTAAGTTGTTAGTTTGTTTCTGAGAGGAGGGGAGTTATGTGCAACAGAAATTATTTGGAAATCTTCAAAATCCAAGGTTCTTTGGCTTTGCAGATTCCCTTAATGTAAACTGTTAGAATAGGCAGTTCACAGGGATTTTGTTTCCATCCTTCAGTGAGGGGTGTGTGCACATGTGCGTGTGCATGGAAAGTTAGGGGAAAAACACAATGATATAATCTAACCCCAAAACAAGGAAGTGTGTTACAGAGATGAGGTTTGGCGCTTCATTCCTTGCCCAGTCTCAGAAGGTGCAGCTTAGCTGACCTTGTGTAACCTTCCTCTGTGACACATTTCTCAAGGGAGTAGGGAAGACTTTTCCTCTCCAGTGTGGCTTTAATTGTACAAAAGCCGTGTGTAATCTTGCAAACTCAAGTGGTTTTCTTAACAAATCATGAACATTTCATGTTTTCTGGGCTAGGCAGGGCCTCATTAATCCAAGGCCAGTGTTGTGAGTCAGAAAATACTTAAATGGCTGCCTGAGTCCTTTTGAGGAGAGAGTGTTGGCGAGAGGTGCACTGAGTCTTAACTAGCACTCCAGTAAAAGAGTGGCAGAATTGATATACTTGTCAGTGGCTCTATTTTATTGTGATAAATGCTGATAGAGTGTGGACATACTATCTTTTAGAGTTAACAATGATGATGCTCCACAATTTTATTGAGCATTCAGTATGTAGTGGAGTCTGATGGCTTTTCACATGCTTTTGACTATAATCTATTGTAAAAAATAAGTAGAGTACGCCAGGCACAGTGGCTCACGCTTGTCATTCTAGCACTCTGGGAGGCTAAGGCAGGTGGATCGTCTGAGCTCAGGAGTTTGAGATCAGCCTGAGAAAGAGCAAGACCCCATCTCTAAAAATAGCCGGGCGTTGTGGCAGGCACCTATAGTCTCAGCTACTCAGGAGGCTGAGGCAAGAGAATCGCTTGAGACTGAGAGTTTGAGGTTGCTGTGAGCTGTGATGCTACAGCACTCTACCGAGGGTGACAAAATGAAACTCTGTCTCAAAAAAAAAAAAGTAGACTATAACCTATTTGTAGGTTTATGTGTATGTGTGTGTTGGGGGTGGGTGGGTGTGTATGCATGTGCACACATCTGAAATTGGTGAAAACAGTATTTACTCTATTTCTAGTGTCCTTTGATAATTATTTTTCACATTAGTATATCTTTGCTTTCTTTTAATGATGTGAGATCCACAGAATTTATTTCACTAATGGGTCAAAACCTACTGTTTGATAAATACTGTGTAGACAATTTGCTATGTGCTTTACATATGTTATTTCATTTAATCTTCCCCAAAACCTCATGGAGCAGGTATTATTACCCCCATTTTATGGATGGAGAAACTGAGGCACAGAGAAGTGACTTGCCCAGGGTCACAATGCTGGTGAATGGTAGAGCCAGGATTTGAGCCCAGAAAGGCTGAGTCCTGTTAAGAGTTCATGGTAAGAATCTAGGTCATGTACCTATCTCCTATATCAATTAAGGAATAGAGTATAATTGAGAATCTCAATGAGTTATTATACAGGGTGCCCATAAAGTTCACGTGCAATTTAAAATAACCAACTATTGAAAAAAATCCACAAAGTGGATATAAAATTAATGCCAAACATTTGACCTAAAGTTGTGTTCAAAAACAGATGTGGCGCCTGTGGCTCAGTGAGTAGGGCGCCAGCCCCATATACTGAGGGTGGCGGGTTTGAACCTGGCCCTGGCCAAACTGCAACAAAAAAATAGCTGGGCACTGTGGCAGGTGCCTGTAGTCCCAGCTACTCGGGAGGCTGAGGCAAGAGAATTGCCTAAGCCCAAGAGCTGGAGGTTGCTGTGAGCTGTGACACCACGGCACTCTACCGAGGGAGACAAAGTAAGATTCTGTCTTTAAAAAAAACAAACAAGGGTGGCGCCTGTGGCTCAGTCGGTAGGGCACCGGCCCCATATACCGAGGGTGGCGGGTTCAAACCCGGCCCCAGCCAAACTGCAACCAAAAAATAGCCGGGCGTTGTGGCGGGCGCCTGTGTTCCCAGCTACTCGGGAGGCTGAGGCAAGAGAATCGCTTAAGCCCAGGAGTTGGAGGTTGCTGTGAGCTGTGTGAGGCCATGGCACTCTACCGAGGGCCATAAAGTGAGACTCTGTCTCTAAAAAAAAAAACAAAAAAACCCCCCCAGATGTATCCACTATGACAGCTTTGATCAATACAGGGTGGTCATAAAGTTTGTGTGCAATGGCCACCCTGTATATAGACAGATATTATTATTCCTGGGTTGCTGTATTTTGCAGGGTTTTGTTTTTATTTATCTTTTTATTCATTTGATGACTTGAAATTTCTGGTACGTATAGGTCTGTAGGGACAATTTCTGATGGAAAATCACTTTGTGTGTGTATTAGTCAGGGTTTGGAGAGAAACAGAACCAATGGGATGCATATCAATCCATCATCTTATCTATTGAGAGGTTTATTTTAAGGAACTGGATCATGTGTTTGTGGAGGCCTATTGAGTCCAAAATCTGCAAGGTAAGCCAGCAGGCTAGAGACCCAAAGGCAGTGTGCTGGCAGAGCTCCTTCTTGCTTGGAGAGCTCAGTCTTTTTCTGTTAAAGCTTTTAACACACTGACTGCCACACACACATACAAAGGAAATTTTTTCTTTGAGGCCACAATATTTTATTATAAAAATAGAGTAAAAACTGTGAAAAAAAAAAACTCAATTCTAAAGCATATATCAATAGAAAGTAATATGAAAATTTGAAAATTAGTAATGTAAAAAGTAACATGAAGACTTGGAAAACAGTTTATAGCTCACGTGACAGGTATTGCGTTAACAGATTAGATGAAGCCCACCCACATTATGGTGTAATCTGCTTTACTCTGAGTCTATTGATTTAAATATTAATCTCATCTTAAAAAATGCCTTCTCAAAAACATCTAGAATAAGTTTGATTAAGTATCTGGTCATTGTGGTCTAGCCAAGTTGACACATAAAATTAATCATCACAAGGGGTGGGTAAGATACTGTTTGAAGTTGTTCAGAAGAAAGGAAAAAGGCAATGGGTTCAAAGCAGGTGTGTGATATTGTTACAGACTAGAGGACATTTCAGAAAGAACTTTCTTCTTTATGATTGATTGTAAAATAAGCCCTCTCTGTTTTTTTTTTGCTTTGTAGTCAGACAGCATGGGTTGGCAGATTGGGGTTGTGGGTGCAAATTTTCTTGCTCTGAAGTGAGAGGATTTTTTTTTTTTTATTATATTTCCTGAGAGTTTGTGGTGTGAAGTAAAAGGAGTCACTTCTCTGCAGTTAATGAGTACACCATCAGTGGATTTGGCTGTAGGGGCTGAGTGTGTGAATGCAGCTTTGTGCCTCAGCCACAATGTGGATGACCTTACCTCTCCTGTGCTGCAAGCTACCATCCAGCTGGGGTCCCATAGGTCACTGGCCACAGAAACTACTGCTATCTGGGGTTGTCTGGGTAGGAGCTCAGCCTCTATGAGAACATGGTATTCAAAAGACACTAAACATTGCTTATGGTTTTTATTTTATTTTTTATTGAGGTATAATTTATACACCATATAATGGACCCCTTGTGCAATCAGTAGTTTTTAGCACATTCATGAGGTGGTGCAACCATTACCACTATCTAATTCCAGAACATTGTCATCTCCCCAAAATACAGCTTTTATTTCGCAAGTAACTTAAACATTTAAGAACATTGTCTACTGCATCAGTCTCATTGGCAAACAAATATTTAAATTCTCCCAACTTAAAACCAGAACAAGCAAACCTCTTCACCCCACTTCTCCCTCTAGTTGTATACCCATTTCTCATCAGCTTAGAGCAAAACTTCTTGAAAGAATTGTCTGGATTGCTGATTCTAATTTTTTTTGCCTTCCATTGCTTGTCATTAAAAAAAAATTGTGATAAAATGAATGTAAAATAAAGTTTACCATCTTTAATTTTTTTTTCTTTTTTGAGACAGAGTCTCACTCTGTTGTCCAGGCTAAAATGCCATGGCATCAGCCTAGCTCACAGCAACCTCAGACTCTGGGGTTCAGGCGATCCTCTTGTCTCAACTTGAGTTGCTGGAACTATAGGCTCCCAGCTGAGATCTGGGGTCTCACTCTTGCTCAGGCTGGTCTTGAACTCCTAAGCTCAAGGGATCTGCCTGCCTTAACATGAGTGGAATCATGCAGCATTTGATGTAATTAGTCACTTTCTCTTCCTTGGAGTCCCTTTTCTACCTGGATTCCAGGACACCTCACTCTCCTGACTCTCTTCTCACATCTTGATTAACAAGAACTCCACTCTCAGTCAGGCAAGATAGCTCATGCCTGTAATCCTAGCACTCTGGAAGGCTGAGGCAGGACGATCCCTTGAGCTCTGGAGTTCGAGACCAGCTTGAACAAGAGCAAGACCCCCGTCTCTACTAAAAATAAAAAAGTTAGTCAGGCATGGTGGCATGTGCCTGTAGTCCCAAGCTACTTGGGAGGCTGAGGCACGAGGCTCTCTTGCGCCCAGGAGTTTGATGTTGCTGTGAGCTATAACACCACGGTACTCTTCCCAGGGTGACAGCGAGACTCTGTCTCAAAAACACAAACAAACAACAAAAACTCCCTTCATCCTTCCTGTTGCTTAGACCCCCAAGCCTGAGGTGTCATCTTGACTCTTGTATCTTATCCCTACAGTTATCAGAAGGTCCCACTCTAAAATAGGGATACGATACAAGAGTCAAGATGTATACTTTCAAAATATACCTAGAGTGACCAGCCTGGGCAATGCAGGGAGACCCATCTCTACATAAAATTAAAAAATTAGCCAGGTGCAGTTACATGCACCTGTAGTCCTATCTACTTGGGAAGCTGAGGTGGGAGGATTGCTTGGGCCCACATTGTTAAGGTGGTGGTGAGCTATGATGATGCCACTGCACTCCAGCCTGGGTGAAAGAGTGAGACCCTGTCTCTAAAATAAAGGAAAAATACATACACATATATAGTCACATGCGTGCACACACACACATATATATACCTAGCGAGTAGTCACTGCTCACCACCCTTGTTCAGGCCATTCTCCCCCTTTCCTGAATGACTGTGGTCTCTCAGCCTCTGACCTTACTTCCTTTCAGCTTGTTCTCAACTCAAAGCCAGAGGGATCCTTTTAAAGGGTTAGGTAGATTACTACTCCTCTATGCAAAACCCTCCAGTAGTTCTCATTCCACTCACCACAAAGCGAAAGTCTTTACAGTGGCTACAAGATGCAAGAGGTTTGGCTGTGTTTCCTCTCTGACTCCTCTCTTACTTTTCTCTTCTTATGACCTGACTTCAGCCACATCCCCCTCAATGCTGTTCCTCTAATTGGCTACCTCAGGGCCTTTGCACTGGCTCTCACTGCCTGAAATGCTGTCCTGCCAGAGTCCACATGGTTCAGTCTCTCAGTTCCTTCAGCCTTCCCTGACTGTCGTGTCTGAACTGTTAGCACTATACCCAAACTCTCCTCTGCCTTCCCTGCTTTATTTTTTCTCCTTGGTACCATCATTATCCAATATAAGGTATATTTTGCTTATTTATCTTGTTTGCCATCTGCATCCTCCAGTAGAATGTAAATTCCACAAGGGCGAGAATTTTTCTCCTGTTTTGTTCCCTGCCATGTCCCCAGCACTTTAAGTAGCACAGATAATAAGTGTTTGTTGAGTCAAAAAGGAAAGTTTAGAAAATAGAGATAAAAAAGCTATCTATGATTCTTCCATCATGATGTCAATCTTTTTCTCTTTTCTTTTTTTCTTTTTGAGACAGAGTCTCACTATTTCATCCTCAGTAGTAGAGTACCATGGCGTCACAGCTCACGGCAACCTCAAACTCTTGGGCAGAAGTGATTCTCTTGCCTCAGCCTCCCAAGTA
Source organism: Nycticebus coucang (assembly GCF_027406575.1). NCBI lineage: Eukaryota > Metazoa > Chordata > Mammalia > Primates > Lorisidae > Nycticebus > Nycticebus coucang. The sequence goes on from NC_069787.1 coordinate 52,219,787, forward strand.
GCTGAGACTACAGGCACCCGCCACAACACCCAGCTATTTTTTTGTTGTTGTTGTAGGTTGCAGTTGTCATTGTTGTTTAGCTGACTCAGGCTGGGTTCGAACCCACCAGCATCGGTGTTTGTGGCTAGTGCCGTACCACTGTGCTATGGGTGCCGAGCCCATGATGTAATTCTTGACTGTGTTTTTTAACCTATAAATTATTACAGGTACGTATGTGTGTGTATAAAGAGAGAGTCTTGCCTTTCCCATCAGATATTCCTGCATAAGCCTTTTTTTTTTTTGTAAATTGCTACATAGTCTTCATGATTATTGCTTTTTATTTTTATTTATTTATTTTTTTTGAGACAAAGTCTCACGGCAACCTCAAACTTAATGCCTGGCTATTTTTAGAGACGTCTCAATCTGGCTCAGGCTGGTCTTGAACTTGTGAGCTCAATCTGCCCACATTGGCCTCCCAGAGTGCTAGGATTACAGGCATGGGCCACTATGCCCGGCCTGGTTATATTATTATTATTATTATTATTCACATCAGACGGGTAATGTGCTGACAAGATTTGTGGAGGCATATCTCACGCATGCGCATGAAAACCCAATCATCTCGCTTATGAACTACAAAAGGATCGCGGCCTGGTTATTTTAAATAGTGATCTAACCTGAGGTGACAGAGACCCCCCAGTTACCTGGATTTCATTAATTCATACTGTATGCTTGTATAAAAACATAACACGTACCCTATAAAAATATGCAACTATTATGTATCCATAAAAATTTTTTAAAGTATGTTGTTTAATTATAATACTTTTTGTTCTTGTTTTTTTTTCTTTCTTTTTTTGAGTCAGAGTCTTACTTTCTTGCCCCGAGTAGAGTGCTGTGGCATCATAGCTCACAGCAACCTCAAACTCCTGAGCTCAAAGTGATTCTTTTGCCTCAGCCTCCCTAATAGCTGGGACTACAGGTGCCTGCCATGACGCCCCACTATATTCTAGAGACAGGGTCTTGCTGTTGCTTGGATTGGTCTTGAACTCCTGAGCTCAGGCAACCCACCTGCCTCGGCCTCCCAGAGTGCAAGGATTACAGGTGTGAGCCACCTTGACTGGCCTAATTATTATACTTTTCAATGTTTATTTCACAGTTGAGATTATAGTCAATGTAATTTTTAAAATTAAAGTTAACAAAAAAAAATAGCTGCATAATGTCCCACTAAATGAGTGGATGTGGAGACTTTATTTAACCTTGTTTTGTTCAGGACTTTTTGTTGTTGTAGATTATGCAGCAGCGAGCCTCTGTGCTGGGTATTTGTACCCCTCTCACCTCTCACTTGGGGGCTGTGGCCCAAGCTGGGCCTAGCGTGTTCCTCTCCACACTGGCTGTGGTGACCAGTCCAGGGCTGGGTGCCGGCCCAGCCTTGCCAGGCCATAGGCTTCCTCAAGGGCATTCTAACTCATTCAGAATCATCAGAGAGGGTGCTTGGAAGCACCCCAGGTCCAGAACAGTGAGAATGGGCCCAGCTTGTGGAGCCGTGATAGTGTGAGGGGAGAATTGGATGCATTGTCTCCGGATCTAGTCATGTAACTGTTGGCGCTGCCTCTATGACCTACCAACAACTCCCTCTTCCCCCCCGTCTAGAGTTGGATGTCTCCCTACTAGGAGTGAGTCCAGACTAATCCAATCAGGTGGAACATGCCTGTCCCACTTCGCCTTTTTAGTTGTTCCTTTATTCAGAGCAAGGAAAGATGTTGAAGCCTTACTGAAGGCATTGTTCAGGACAGAAAATGCACGTGAGCAAAGCAGCACCATTCCTTTGTTACAACTGGAGAAAAAACAATATAAAACCATTTTCCTGCCTGGGTTTGGAAGGGGTAACCTCTCTAACCTAGCTTCTTTGTCTATAAAATGGGGATGAAAATGACCATATCCTACCTCAGGGAGTTACTGTGAGGACTAAATGAGTTAACAAACAAAAGTTCTTAGAGCAGGGGGTAACACGGAGTGAGAGAGAGTGCTCATTGAGCGCTAGCTGCGGTGGCTGCTGTGGCTGTGATCTCAGAATCCTACAAGTGGTTTAATTCTACTAAAACATAGAATTACCATATGACCCAACAATTGTACTTCTGGGTATATACCTGAAGAATTAAAAGCAGGGGCTCAAACAGATACTCGCATTCCCACGTTCACAGCAGCATTATTCACAATAGCCAAAAGGTAGAAATAACCCAAATGTCTATTGACAGCTGACTGGATGGACAAGGTGTGGTCTGTGCGTACAATGGAAGACATTCAGTCTTGGAGTTTCTGACCCAGGTCATAACATGGGTGAACCTGGAACACGTTATACTAAATGAAAAAAGCCAGTCATAGAAGGATAAATATTACATGATTCCACCTATATGACCTACCTACTAGAGTTAAGTTCAGAGACAGAAAGTACAACAAAGGCTTCCAGGGGCTGGGGGAGAGGAAGGGAGAATGAGGAGTCACTGCTTCATGGTGCAGGGTTTCTGTTTAGGATGAGGACAAATGGATAGTGATGATGATTATGTAACATGTGAATGTGCTCCACGCACACTGAGTTGTACACTTGTAAGTGGTTAAAGTGGTTAAATGTTTTGTGATGTATATTTTACCACAATTAAAAAAAAGTGGAAGAGGATTTAGAGGGTGGGAATGGGTGTGAATACTGTAGTGACTCTCCTGGACTTCTTTTTTATAGATTGAAGTTCAATCAAGATGGAGCACACAGTGAAAAAACAGGCACAGACTAGGTGTTGGTGGTAAACTACCTCCAAGACACCAGAGGCTCTCTTTAGGTCTGATATTACAGGCTGGGATCTAGCACTGAAGGGCCAGGAAGGGCAGGGGGAGATGAGGGAAGTGTTGAGCCTGCAGCAGAGTTTGCTTAGTGACTCCTATGTGGGCAGGGCGGTCCGGGCAGGGTGGTCCAGACCCTGGGTCCAATGAGCCCAGCCCAGGACTAGAGCCCACGTGAGTCACAGCTCAATTCCCAGGGAACAAAGGGATAAGGCAGGGAGGGGCTGGGCTGTGAGTCAGAGGCCACTGTTCCAGGCACCCCGCCCCCATTCCATTTCTGGCTCTCCCTGTGGGGTGGGGGCACATGCACCTACTTCCTGTGTAGGCCCTTGGCAGGGCTCCCCCGCAGAACCTAGATTTTTTTTTTTTTTTTTTTGATACAGAGTCTCACTATGTCACCCTGGGTAGAGTGTCACAGCTCACAGCCCAAATTCTTGGGCTTACGTGATTCTCTTGCCTCAGCCTCCCAAGTAGCTGGGACTACAGGTGCCTGCCACAACGCCCCGGTATTTTTTTTGTTGTAATTGTCATTGTTGTTTAGCAGGCCCGGGCTGGGTTCGAACCCGCCAGCTTTGGTGTGTGTGGCTGGTGCCCTAGCTGCTGAGCTACACGTGCCAAGCCAGAACCTAGAGTTCTTTTGGCAGCTCTTTTTTGAAAACACAAATAGTAATGACTACACTGATTGCACACTTACTGTGTACGGGCCCTGGGTTCAGTTCATCTTTTAAAAGTTTTCTATTCTCAAAAAAAAAAAAATAAAGTCTTCTATTCTCACCATATCAGGTAGTCTCATCAGTCTCACTTTACAAAGAAGAAATGGGCGGGGGTGGGGGGTGGTGGAGAAACTTGCCTAAGGCCACATTTGAACCTGTCTCTGAGTCTGGAGACTGGACTTGTAACCATGGCGACACACACAGGGGCAGAAATGTCGACTCCACAGAGTGATTTATCTTTGTGTCACAGGTGTAAAGACAAGGCTTTAAAATTTTTTTCTTTATGCTTATGAAAAAGGTTAGAAAATACAGATAATAAATATATTTTATAATAAAACAGACATTGAAAGGTGGTATGGCAGTGCCCAGAGACAAGATCAGGAGAGGAGATGTTCCGGCCAGGGTTATTGAAAGGGGACAGAGTGTGTGTGGTCTGGGCAGGGCAAAGATGGTGTCTGTAGGTGGGGGGGATTGGGTGGGGGTGGGAGTGGGGAACAGTTAGAGACCCCTGGGGCTGAAGGGCTTTTGGTATGAATTTCGGGAGTGGGGCTGACTAGGGCCTTCATGTTGTTTTAGGAGAGGATGAGGAGGAGGAGCAGGGAGGGCCTGCAGGCCCACAAAAGACATGATCAAATATGATTGGTTGCATTTTACCATTGCCAGTTGTTATTTTTACACATCTTTTGGGATCTGAGTAGATGACATCCAACAAACCTACTGGCTGTGAATCTCACTCCTTGTGCTGGACACTGGGAGTATCACAGCCCATGATAGTTTTGTCCAACATGTATGTAAAACTGTGATGGCATTTCAGAAGGACCAGGCTCATTTGGATGAACTACCACAAATGTTGAGCTAGATAAAATAGGGGTCGTGTAGCTCGCCCCTTAAGGGAGCAAGCAGTAATACTCATTTCCAAGGAATTCTTTGTTTTTCTGTATGTAAAAGGCCACATGTCTTGTTTTATGGAAAGAAACTTGCTCTTTCAAGATTTTTATTTGAAGGAGATTGTGGGAAATCTTTAACCTTCTCTTGCTTTATAGTCAGCTTGATGAATTCATTCCATATTATTCAATTATGTGTTGAGTGATATGAGGCCAGAGTTTGCTTCACTGAGTGGGGTATGGAAGAAATAAGATTAGGAATAAATTGACCATTGAAATTGTATGATGTATAGCACCTGGGGTAGATTATATTATTTCTACTTTTGTATGCATTTAAACATTTACATTTTAAAAAGTATGCAAGAGTGTACACAGGAGGGAGAGAGACTTAGTCTGGGCAAGGCCCGTAGGTGCTAGAGAGGCTCACATTCTACCCTTCTGGAGTCAACAGATAGACTCACTCAGGAAACAGATAATAATCAAATAGTCACATGAGTGCAAGTAAAATTCTAGCTGGGGTAAGTACTGAGAAATCATAAACAGAGGTCCAAAAGTCTGTGATGTAGACCCCCTGCTACCCAGGATTGGAGAGGGACCCCAGGTCCTCAGCTTGAGGTAGTACCAAGTGGAGTGAGGTCTGCTTGTGTTCAGACCTAAGGGAGAAAATGGATGGGGGCAGGGTATGTGGGGTGTGTGTGGGTGTGTGTCTGCCCGCATGGTCAAGGCCAAGAGGAATCTTTAGTTTTTGCCTGCTTTAACTGTGGTGTGATAGGAGAATCTCAAGGTAGACTAGTGGACTGGGTGCCCTTCAGCCATATCATGGTCTTTTGTGGTGCGTAATCCTCACATAGTACTGTGTGATGCATGTTTGAGAAGATAACTGAGTTCTAACAGAATCCTTCAATAGCTTCTAATTCTGCTTAGAAAAAAATACAATTTTTTATCTTCCCTTCACTGACATGTCCTTCTACTTTTTGTGATGCCTTCTGGTCTCATCCCAGACCTTTCCTTTCTCAGACTGTGAGTGTGCTGTTCTTCCTCTCCAGAATACTTTTACTCCTTCTCTTCTTAGGGGCAACTGCCTCCCCATATTTAGGTTTTGACATAAATGTTACGAGGGAGGCTCTCTTTGAGCACTTCTCTCTGCTTACTGTCTCTTCTCCCATCTTTTTCTTATTGGCCTCATCCCCAGGCTATGAGCATGGTGACAATAAGGACTTTGTTTGCTCATATTCTGTGGCTTCTCTTACTTCTAGCCCACAGGTGCACTTTGCTCTACAGGGGCTGTCTTATGTGGTCCCTATCCATATTTCTGCTTCATCGTTTTTGCATTTTAATAGTATTTTGATCCATGTTGCAATTCTCAAACTGTAAAAATGCATTTGTCAAAAAGTTGTGGAAGCTTTATGTAAGATGGGAGAACTTTGTATACAGTTTATGTCTCAGAATGCTCTCAAACAATAAAGACATCTGAATTCTGTTGGGCTTCAGGGGGTGAGGTGGAAGCAGATGTTTCTGGACATTCCAAATAAAGGACTGGGGTGTCAGGGAAGCTGTGTCATCCTTTGGGGGGATAGAGATTGATCCTTTTTTGTGTGTCTGGTTTGTGGTCACAGCTGGCAGAACTTTACCCTGAAAGTATACCTTAACCAGCCCTACCTCACACCATACAAAAAAATAATTCAAGATGGTTTGAGAACGTAAATGTGAATGGAAAATCAATGGAACTTCTAGAAGATAATAGAGAAGAATATCTGCATAAGATTAGGTTTGGCAGATTTCTTAGGAAAGACACAAAAATAATTGCCATGAAGGAAAACACTTATAAATCAGACTTCATTAAAAATAAGAACTTATCATCAAAAAGGACACCATTTAGAGAGTGAAAAGGCAAGCTGCAGTTTGGGAAAAGATATTTGAAATATGTATGTCAATAAAGGATTTATATCTAGAATATAAAAAACTTCTACAAACCAATAAGAAATAACCCCAAGCTGTGAGCGTGGTGACAAAAGGGGCTTTGTCTGCTATAAAACAGGTGAAAGACTTGAGCAAGCATGTCACCAAAGAGAATTTACAAATGACCAATCAACATTTGGAAAGATACTTAACCGCAGTTGTCACCAGAGAAAAGAAAATTCAGCTATCACGAGATACTACAATTTACCCACCAGAATGGCTAAGATCAAAAAGACTCGAAGTGTTGTGAAGATACGGTGCAAATAGAACTCACACACAGCTAGCGAGAGTCTGAATTGGTAAAGCTAATTGGGAAAATTGTTTTGATTGTATCTACCCAAACTAAACATATGGCTACTTGTGCTGTAACAATTCCACTTTTAGGTGTATACCCAAGAGAAATGAATGCATATGAGCACCAAAAGACTCATGCGCAATGTTCCTAGTAGCTTTATTTGTAATTACCAAAAAAGCAAAAACAACCCCGATGCCCCTAAACAGCCAAATGGATAAGCAAATTTGGCATATTCATGTAGTAGAATACACTCAGCGACGAGAAAAATGAACTACTGTACATGCAGTTGTGTAGAGAAAACTCATGACATAGTGATGGATAAACGAAGCCAAGGATACGGCTCGGCACCTGTGGCTCAAGCGACTAAGGCACCGGCCACATACACCTGAGCTGGCTGGTTCAAATCCAGCCTGGGCTTGCCAAACAGCAAAGAGGGCTGCAACCAAAAAAAGCCAGTGTTGTGGTGAGCACCTGTAGTCCCAGCTACTTGGGAGGTGGAGGCAGGAGAATCGCTTGAGCCCAGGAGTTGGAGGTTGCTGTGAGCTGTGATGCCATGGCACTCTACCCAGGGCCACAGCTTAAGGCTCTGCCTCAAAAAAAAAAAAAAATGAAGCCAAGGACAAAGAGGCCATGCAGTGTGACTCCATTTCTGTGTGGTTGAAGCACAGGCAAACTTATCAGTGCTGCTGGAAGTCAAGGTAGTGCTTACCTTTGGTTAGGCAGGAGGAGGTCTTTTTAGAGTGCTGGAAATGTTTTATATTTTGTTTTGGTTGATAATCATATGTAGGTATAAAAATCTAAAAATGCTGGGTGGTGCCTGTGGCTCAAAGGAGTAGGGCACTGGCCCTATATGCTGGAGGTGGTGGGTTCAAGCCCAGTCCCAGCCAAAAACTGCAAAAAAAAAAAAAATCTAAAAATGTTATTGAAGGCTGAGTGCAATGGCTCATGCCTGTCATCCTAGTACTCTGGGAGGTCAAGGCGGGTGGATTGCTTGAGCTCAGAAGTTGGAGACCTGAGCAAGAATCGAGATCCTGTTTCTACTAAAAAAAGAGCTAGGCATTGTGATGGGCATCTGTAGTCCCAGCTACCTGGGAGGCTGAGGCAAGGGGAAGGCTTGAGCCTAAGAGTTTGAGGTTGCTGTGAGCTAAGATGATGCCGCAGCTCTAACCAGGGCAACAGAGTGAGGCTCTGTCTCAAAAATAAATAAATAAATAAGAATAAAAATGTTATTGAGTTGAACACTTCAAGTTTGTGCACTTTATAGATGTTGCAAGTGGCTTTATTGGTGTATATATTGGGAACGAAAGCACACACAGAAGCCCTTTCTAGAGTCACTTGAGGAAGGCTGGAGAGATGAAACAAAGCTGCAGGGCAGGCTTCGGGGGAAGGCGAGGTGGGGCACCGGGAGAGGCTGGTGTCCATCCTGCCCCGATGCTGGCTGTGGCGATTGCTCCTGTGTGTCCCTCCCTGCCTTTGGCACCTTTCCCTCATGTCCTGTGGCATGTGAACACTAGCTGTCACTGGTCCTGGCATGAGCCTTACCTTGAAGAGAGGTGTTTGAAAGGGACGATGGCTTTTCCTAATTCTGGTGCTGTTTAAAGAAGGGGTGCATCTGTCTAGTGCTTCCAGAATTTTCTCTGTTTGGATTCCCTGGAGAGGGAACCTGTCTGGAGGTCAGATTTACATGAAGCTGAGGATTAAATGGTGATGGTTGGTTTCCCTGGATTGAGTGGAGGGGACCCAGGGAGTATGGCAAACCTGCCTCTGTTTGCCTGGGCACATCACCCTGCAACCACACCCTGGGCTGATCCTCGACCAGGAATTAAAGCTGTTATATAGATGGCCTGGGTGGTCCTATCAGTCTTCTGGAGCACATCTCCAAGCTAAATGGACAGGGGTTCCCTGGGGATGGGCTTGTGCTCTAGAATGTCTCTGATTCCATGCTCAGGTGCTCTTGCTGGGTGTCTTTCTGACAGGAGAACATGCTTCCTCTCCAGGCCTGTGTGCTGGCTGCCTTGCGACAGCACAAGTGCTGTGGTTGCGAATCGGAGCGTAAGCATGGCATGGTCTGTATTTTTGTCCATGGGTGCTGCCACATTCCATAAAAGTTTTTACTTTTCTTCTCTTTGAGAAGAAGTAGTGTAGGTGTTAAGAATGTCTTCTCTGAGGACTAGAATGCCTGGATCCTCAGACAGGGCATCGTGTCAGGGATGGGCCAGCTAATGCACACGCACAGCAGAATGAGGGTGTGAGAGGCACAGGGACAAGGAGCAGCACACGGGCTGGTGGCCTTGGGCAAGGCATGCCTCAGCTTTTTATTGGATAATTAGGGATAAATCTGGACAACGCAACAATAGTAATGATGCTACCCTTTGGGCTGTGGTGTGGATTTAGTGGGGTGATTACCATAAAGCACTTAGAGGAGTGCCTGAGCGCTGGTGGTGGTGGTGGTAGGTGGGGGTGGGTGTTTAGAGGTGCTGAATAATGAAGTATGTCTGTGCCCACAGTGGGCAGGGAGTCAGCATGTGCAAAGCCCCTGGGGCGGTACCAGTGTTTGTAGGGCTCAGTAAATGTTCGCTGGTATTATTATTTTTATTATCCTATCATCTGACCCTTATCCACAGTTATAGATTCAAGAAAACCACTTTTTTTTTTATAGAGACAGAGTCTCACTTTATTGCCCTGTGGAGGTAGAGTGCTGTGGTGTCACAAGGAAAACCACTTTCGTGTGTTTTTTTAAGTTTGGTGCAAACTCATTTAATGACCAAACCTGACCTGAGTTAATACAAAGCTATTCATAGGACCTAGTTAATACAAAGCTATTCATAGGACCTATGAGAAATAATTACTCATGCAGCAACAGCCGTATTTATGAATTAGATTTTGGGGTACTGCCCCTGACCCTGCTGGGGTTTTGCACAGCACACTGTACATACTCCATATGACCTTTCTAAAATGCAATCAGATTATGAATGCTGAGACAATTCTAGCTCTATGTGATGGGAAAAGGGCCAGTGGGCTTCTCTGCTGTAATTCATCCTCCAAATGACCATTTAGGCTATTTCTCACTTTTGTTAACAGGAAAGGATGCTGTAATGAGTATCCTTAAGTCGACTCAAAACTGCTGGATGAGCGGAGAGACAGATTTAAAATTTTGGTAGTTATTGACAGATTGCCTTTCAAAGAGATGAGAGAAATTGACAATAATGTGTGAATGTGAATTTTATCGTATTATTCCCCTGCTTTCGAGAGCCTCTGTGCTGCCCACAGCTGTCCATGGTTGTCCACGCTTGTCCACAGCTGTCCGTGGCCCATGGGGTTATATCCTTGCTCCTTTCTGTGGTATTCACAGCCTTCCCTTCCCAGTCTGGCCCCAGCCTGTCCAACTAAGGTGGTCTTTCCCTTGCTACTGTACTTGGATCTCAAACCAGCTGTAGCATCCCTTGGTCAGTTAACGACCCAGCCGACTTTCCCTTTTCTTCCCCTCCTTGTCCCCACTATACACACACACACACACACACACACACACACACACACACACACACACACACACGTGTCTATGCCCTTAGGACCAGCCATGGGCAGGACTGTGCTGCTCCTGCTCTGTGGCCTTGCCTTATGGGGAAAGCAGGGGACCCAACTCTCTTCCTGCAGTCCCGGTGGGTCACTGAAGGGCTCTCAGCTGAGAACAGTTCAGAGTGACATGCAATAGTGTGCAGGCACAGGGGGCAGCCTGTGGGGAGGCCCTAGGGCAAACTTAGGAGGAAGATTTGTATTTTTAGAACTGTGGAAAGCCTCTGGAGAGGTTTAAGCCAGGGAGGGACTCGGCTGTCTTGGCTTGTATTTCAGTACCACAGGTGGTCATGGAGAGGTGGCAGCAGCGGAGCTGGAGAGAGGGAAGGGAGTGGAGCGAGCAGGGCAGGCCTTAGTTGTTGACTGGAGCTTGGGGTGGGATGGGAGAAGGGTTGAAGACACTGCCCAGGTCTCTAGCCTCAGAATCTGATGGAGAGAGGTGTCCTGGAGCTTAGGACTCAGGTACAGAGGGGGTGAGAATGGAGAGAGCAAGTGCTGCAGCTGCCGTGGCTCACCCCCCCCACACCCCAGCCCCTGTCCTCATCTGTAAGGTGGGGTTAGAGAAGTGCCCTGGTAGGCTGGTGGTGGGTGCTGGGCAGGCACACATCCTTGCCTCCTTGTGCCCCGAGGCCACCCTCAGCTCCCCCAGGCCTAGTTTCTCTGTGGGAATTCTCTCCTTGGCCATCAGTTTCTGATTTCTCTTCCTGTTAGGATTTGCTTTTGTTTTCCCTACTGGATTCTTTTTCTCGGCCTGGGGCTGGGTTTGAACCTGCCACCTCTGGTATATGGGGCCTGTGCCCTACTCCTTTGAGCCACAGGCGCTGCCCTCCCCACTGGATTCTAAGCCCCTCAGAACTCCAATCCCAGGCAGTAGAGCTGAGACATTTGCATTTCTTGCAAGCTCCTAAGGTGATCCCAGATGCCTACAACATTCTCTGTCCCCATAGGGCAGAGACTGTCCTGGCAGAACCAGACACATGGTGACACTGGAATGGTAAGCTCAGCAGGCTGGCCTGAGCCAGATTGCAAAGCAGCCAGTGTGGGCTGGCTGCCTCCGTCAGCTGGGAAGGAGTCTCAAGCACAGATTCCCAGCCTTGGCCAGTCTGATTCAGAAGGCCTGAGCTGGGCTGAGTGTGATTCTGGGCTTGGCCGATTCTGCCCTGCCGTGTCAGGACACCTGTAGGCTCTGAACGCTGTGGGGCCTCCTGGCTCTGACAGTCTCATCCTCAGCCACAGGCCCTGGCATGTCCTGCCATGCTGGGTGAGGTTGGTTTTCTTGGTGCCAGGTCACTAGGCAGGGTTTCTGGGTAGTGACAGCAGCTGCTCCCCTCCTGCAATCAGCGGGAGTTAAAATGCCTGGGTGGTTCTGAACTAGAGTGTCTCTCCGCTTCCATCAGTGATTATATAAGGGCAAGTATCTTTATCACTGCTGATCTTCCAACAACTTGGGAGCCTCTGCCCCCAAATCAGCTTTGGATTGTGGTCTGGTTCTCCCTGCCAGCCTCTTGGGAGGGAGCAGTGGGGAACAGCTGCTCCCACCCCAACAGAGCAAGGGCTCAAGTGCCAGGCTTTGCCTCTGGATGCATCTGCCTATTTCCATTGTCTGCCCCTCCTTGGATACGGAGGAATGATTATAACCAAACAGAAAGGTTCTTCCTTCACCGTATCTCCCTGCCTCCTGCACATTTCCAGACGGGCTTTGTAGAAATTATGCTCTGGCTCTTGACATGTACAAATCTGCTGAGTGATAGAAGTCCCATTGTGGTTAGTCCTTCTCCACCAAAGCAGTCAGGGAAGGTTCAGTATCTGACGGAACAGAGGCTGATGCTGGACGCCTGGCCTGTCTGGCTGAGCTCCTGAATGCTCAGTCCTAATTGTTATTTTTCTTTCTTTCTTGACTTTTTTTTTTTTTTTAGAGATAGAGTCTTACTTTGTCGCCCTCGGTAGAGTGCCGTGGCGTCACATCTCACAGCAACTTCCAGCTCTTGGGCTTAGACTATTCTCTTGCCTCAGCCTCCCAAGTAGCTGGGACTATAAGCGACTGCCACAATGGCCAGCTATTTTTTTGTTGCTGATTGGCCAGGGCTGGGTTTGAAACTGCCACCTCGATATATGTGGCCAGTGCCCTACTCACTGAGCCACAGGCGCCGCCCCTCATTGTTATTTCTTGTGTGTGTTATGGGCATGTGTCACTTGGGCAAAAGGGTAGGGATTTGTAATCCTGGAGTCAGTGGGGGTGGGGGCGCTGGGAAGAGGGGGCGCTGGATGGGCTGAAGGCCTGTGCATATCTGGACCTGCAGGATGGGGCTGAAGTGTGCAAAGACTCATCTAGTGTTGGGTGGCACCCATAGCTCAGTGCCACATACACCCAGCCTGGCCGGTTCGAACCCGGCCTGGGCCAGCTAAACAACAATGACAACTGCGACAAAAAAATAGCCGGGTGTTGTGGCGGGCAGCTACTTGGGAGACTGAGGCAAGAGAATCGCTTAAGCCCAAGAGTTTGAGGTTGCTGTGAGTTGTGACACTACGGCACTCTACTAAGGGCAACAAGGTGAGACTGTGTCTCAAAAAAAAAAAAAAAAAGACTCATCTAGGGTTACTGTCACTCAAGTCACTTTCTTTGTGACTGTGGCTGGGATGGCTGGCTTCCTGCCTCCTGAGATCTCCAGGCCTGTACAGTCTTGCCCTCTGGGTGGATCTGTAGTCGTTCCTCAGGGGTATTTTTATGTTCTCTGGAAGTGTCTTTTCCCCACCCCTCTTGTTCCCATCCTTCTGTATGCTCAGCATCCCAGCCCCTGGAGGGTTCGGATTCTATCTGCAGATCCTTTAACCCAGATGCCCTGGGCTAGCTTCATTCCAGCAGAGCTCTTCTGTCTTACATCCAGCTCCCAGGACCTGCTGCACTGAATCCAGCATCGGCTCTGCAACATGCTCTCCAAGGGACCTCCAGTAAGCTGTTTAACTTCTCTGAGAGGCCCTCTGCTTTCTTATCTTTTTAGTTTGTTTTTATAGAGGACAAAGGGACACTAACTCTTGCAAGGCACTACACTGGGCTCTTTGCTTGCACTGTTTCATTAGATACCTACGTTAGCTCCATTATGCACCATTATGATCCCCATTTCACAGATGGGGAAACTGAGACACAGAGCTGTCCTTTCTAAGGTTTCTTAGCTGCCAAGTGGCAGAGGTCAAATTAGAGTCCTAATAGTTTAGCTTTGGAACCCAAGGCATCCATTGGTTATCTATGTTCTTAATGATTTTACAATATAAATGTTTTAGTAGCTTATGTAAAAACAAGTCCTTATGCAATTAGGGTGTCTAGGAATTCCATTCCTCTTGCATTTAATTTATGTGAACAGAACTAGAATCTCTGAGAAAGTAGAGAGACAACCATTTAATCCCAGTATTCTGCTTAATGAGCTTATGTTCTAGAGAACTTGGAGGGTTGGAGATAATGAACTCACGGGTCCCCCAAACTGGCCTCACATCCTGAGTCCTTCAACTAGCATGGGGTGGCCCTTTTCATCATCCATGTGAGTCTGAGGGTTACAGGTCTGTGTTTTCCTTTGGTTCTAGCTGCCGACTTCACCTACATTGCTGCTGAACACACAGCCACCTGCTCTGGTGCTGGGGGAGCAAGGGTGGGCTCCTCCAGGGAGGGTGAGTGACTGTCCAAGATATACCTTCCTGAGGGGTTTTCCAGGGGAATTTTGAACTCTGTAGGATTTCCCCACTAAATTTAGAATTTGCCCTCCAGTGTCAGAAGCCTGATATTGGTCCTCCCCCTTGCAGGGTCTTTCTCAACTGACACTTGGTGTCATGGCACAGAAGTGGAGCTGAGAGTGAGCCAGATTTTTATTTTGCAGAGCCATCAGGCTGCATATGTGCTCAGGTGCCAGAACCAAGATTTTTGGAAATTCGGGAAGTCTGGACCCAGGAGTCAGAACCAGCTTTTCCATCCCCATTGTTCAGTTCTAGCTGTTGAATCTCGACTGCTTAAGCTAGAGTTGATTTTCTTCCTAAAATGTGGGTAACACTGTGTGTATCTCAGGGATCTTGTATAACTTGTAGAGAGAGAAAGCAAGTCCTTAATATATTTTCATCATCCATTCTTCTTAACTAGAGCCCATAGATTTCAGTGAATTTTAAATTGTCTCCAAGTGGCTAGGTGAGTACAATTTCATGAAACATTATTTATAATTGCACTTCTAAGAGAGCTCACTCTTTTTTTTTTTTTTTGCTACATTTTTGAAGCACTCTTTGGGCGTGAGGTATGCTGTCCTCGTACATAATGAATGACAGCGAGGCAAACCAGGCTGCTGTCCTAGAGTGGAGCTAGAGACTGAATTCTGTGAAGCTCTTTTAAACAAATTCCCTGGTTGGTGAAGGATTTGGTCAGAAAATCTTTCTCTGCCCAAGGGATCCAGTTTTAACCCCAGTGAGAAAAATTAGTATGAAACCGTTTCTGGGCCATTTGGGCCTTTGTTTTGGGACAAGTGTCCTTGGATTGTATACTTATGCCCTGGTTCTTTCTTCCACTGACTAGCTCTGTAGACAAGTCTGTGCTCTCTGTGCCTCAGTTTCCTCCTCTGCGAGGAGATAAGAGTCCCTGACACTGTTGCTGAGAGGGTCCAGCATTTGAAGTCCTCAGCAGGGTACCTAGCACATGAAAAGGCCATTGTCACATTGCCTGTGTGAGGAGGACAGCAGTGATGATGGATAATGACCTGTTGCTGGGTCCATGTCCATCTTACAGCAGGCAGCACAGAATAGGGGCCCTGCAGCCTGCTCTGACCACTGTGTCTTGTTCCCTCCTACCTTTGAGTCCTCCGTGTCCTCTGTGAATCTATAAGTGTGCTCTCTGTCCGACAAAAATCTACTGATGACATTATTGGAGAGATCTAGAAAAAGGCAGACAGGTGGTAGTGGTTTTAGATAAAAGAAGATTTTTTTTTTCTTTTTAAACATTTTTTCATTGCACTGGAACAATCTCAAGAACTTACCTCCAAACCCTAGCATATACATCACTTATTAGACCAGACAATTGAGTTCGTGACCTCATCCTAGAAAAAGTGCCACATTGCTGAATATCACTATAGTTGCCTACTACTCCCCTTGGCCATCTGGGGACCGCAGTGATATTCAGCAATGAGGTATGTAGCACTTTTTCTAGGATGAAACTTAATTGTCTGATCTCATACAATGACAGTTGTAATGGCCATTCCAGAAAAAAGAGTTCCAAAATTGCTTTGAAGGGTGGACTAGGTGCTGGCTTCAGTACATAGCTTCCCAAAGAGAGTACTTCAGAGGTGACTGTAGTGATATTCAGCAATGAGGTGTGTAGCACTTTTTCTAGAACGAGTTCACGAACTTAATTGTCTGACCTCGTAGGAGATGAGATGCTCTGGTTGAAATTGGAACAGCTTTTGGCCTAAGGACAGGCCTCCTGGAGCTAGCAGAGCTTGATTGCGGGTGGTGTCTCCACCAAGCCCCCTATTTGAGGATCTGGGATCTGATCTTCTACTGGGAAGGCTGGAAACCTGCAATGTGACCCTGAGGACTGACCCAACCCCCTTAACACTCCCCATGTCAGCATGCAATGGCAGCTGTCACGTATGCAGTGAGAGCTGGCACTGGTACTCAGCCTCTCTGTGTAATTAAGCCACAAGGAGAGGCAAACACTGAACTCAAAGGCTGCCTGGCAGGAGTGAGTTGGAAATACTTGCTGCAGCAAGTAATGGCATTAGCTTATGGCATCCGTTTCACCACTGGGGCAAATTGACATTGTGTTTAGAAATGTAGCACCTCAAGTCCTTGTGTCCCCAGAAAACATCTTCCTTCAGGGGATGGTGACTTAAGGGCTGGGGGTGGGGGTTACCATGTGGTTTTGCTTCTTGGAGCTTCTTTTTTCTGTGATTCTGGGATGGCCACGGCCCCATGAGAGCAACTTTATTTGTTTAGCTGTGGTGATGCCACCACAGTGGCAGCAGATTTCTGTTATCTTTCCTTAGAGCGGAGAAGTGGGTAGTTTGTTGAATTTGTTCATTCATTCAACAGGATTGCACTTCTCGGTGTGCTCAGAGTTAGGGGACCACAAGCCCAGTGCGGGGGAGACCCGCAGGCATGCGTTAGCGACACTGGGTGAGGAGCTGTGCAGCAGCTGCACTAGGAACATGCCACAGCCCGTCTTGAGGGAACCTGGGGAAAAACTCGAGGGGGGACAAGAGTGACTGAGCTTACACAATCACCCTCTGAGAGTGGTTGTGGCCCCTCATTTCCAAATTCTTGCCAAACAATCCCCCATGACCTCTGCAGTTTTGGTGTCTTGGAAGAATGGAGTAGAAATACAAACAGAAGCAGATAGCACTAACCGTTGAGTGTGTCCTCCTGGCTAAACGTTGACATATGTGATCTCATTTAATCCAGAGAGGCCCAACGAGATGATCTCACAGTCAGTGCTCCAGCCCTCCTATCCTTCTCTTCGCCCTCTACTTCACTCTTGTGATTTCTCTGTCTTCCCTGTGGTTACTTATATGGTACCCTTTACCCATAGCAGCCCAGGCTTGTTGGCCTGGCAGGCTCTTATTCACCCTTCAAAACTCAGCCTGGGCATCACCTCCTCCAAGAAGCCCTCTGCGCTTCCCTTGGGCTGACTTGGTGCTCCTCCCCTTGTTAACTGTACAACCCTCCACTACTGCTTTATCACGTTGTACTGTAATCAACAGTGGTTTGTTGTTTTTTTTTAACTTTGGAACAATTTTAGTAAGCCCAACAGAGGTAAACACTTGTTTTTTGGTTGTTGGTCTTGTAAAAATGCTGGTGGTACAGATATAACTGCAGCCTGTTTTAACCTCAAGGTAATCCCATGTGCCATTTCAGAGGCAGCCATTTAAAAATGACTTTAGGGTTGTGTCTTCTAAACTTTCAAAAATACATTTATGTGTAGGTCGTGTGGGGCTGGGAAGTGTTTAACAACTAGCTCTCACATACAGGTTGGGAAGGGGGAACCATGGTTTACAGCATTTTCTGATATCCATGGTATAAAACTCCTACCAATGGCCAATTTCAAGGCATCAACCTGACATGACTGAGCACAGAGTTGGAGGGAGTCACACTGTCGCCTCTCTCAAGCTGATATGGGCCGGCTCTAGCATAGCACTGCTTCATCCAGCTGAAGTCTAGGAATATGTGCGTTTTGTGTTTTGGGGGGAAACATATGTTAGGTACTGTTCTTGCTTTTGCCCCCATCATGTTAAGTCGAGCTGTGTTTCCCACGATGGTGTGTCTAGATTTGCCTTGTAGCTGTTGCGTAGTATTCTACCCTAGGCAGTCATTTATTTCCCCAAACCCTGTTGATGGACATTTTAGTGGTTCTTCACAGGGTATGTCTCCTCCACAGTCTGAGTGTTCTTAGGGCACAGGAAGTTTTCATCTGTATCCACGTAGGTACTTTGAGACCATCCTTGGGCGGACGAAGGGTGATAAGTGCATGCTTGGAGACAATGCCACGCTGGCACAGACGCATGCTGTGTCCACACCGGTCAGAGCACTGTTTGCTAACTGACCTGATGGCTTGGCTGCCAAAGTCATTATCTCTGCTTCAGCTTAGTGGCCATAGCTGCCCTTGCGGGTGGTGGCCTTGTTTTTAGCCAAGGGCTCTAGGTCATGTTTGTTGGCCATAAGGGAGGTGAGGTCATCTGGGGCAGGTGGCTTGGGACCTTGTGGTTCCAGCCCGAGTTGTCCAATCAGTCTTTAGTTCTGATGTGCGCTTTGGCCCTGAGATTGGCAGATGATGAGAAAAAAAATGTATCCAGCTCCCCCTGCTTTGATAAAAGCCTGGAGGACAAACCTCAACTGTTATTTGCTGATAAATGTTTATAAAGCCCCTGAGTGCCAAGCATGAGGTAGAGCCAGAAGCACGTGGAGCTTTTGCAAACCTCCCTGGAGGGCATGACCTCTTATGTGATCTGAAGATGAAAAGGTCTCATTTGGTGAAGATCTTGATATGTTATTTATGTATTTATGAGGAGTTTTTTTCCTTCGTATGTATTTTTTGGTGATGAAACATGTGAAAGTGCTTATTAAGCACCAACTATATGCCTAATCCCCCCTGTGAGGGTGAGGTTGTTGTGGAAGCAGAGTAGGGTCTGGCTTAAGAGCATTGACTCTGGAATCAGATCTGGATTCAGATCCTTCCCTTCCTGTAAAGAAATCTGGGACCTTGAGCAAGATAATTAGCCACTCTGTGCCTCAGTTTCCTCCTGTTCAAAAGAGGGGTCGTGATAGCACTATTCATAGGGGGGGAGAAGAGGATATGAGGTAACACATGAGGAGCACTGATCCCATGCCTAGCAGGTGCTCAGTAATGGCTGTTGTTAGTGGTAATTATTAATTATCACTAGAAGTTCATGTGCAGTTAGAACTAGGAGAATGGAATACGCAAGACCTGGAGACATTCTGCTTTTGAGATGTTTGCGGTCTGTTCCGGGAGATGAGACCAGGTGTTTGGAACTATTAGCACCAATATATGACAGTTGTAGTTAAATCCAAATGATGTGGTTTGTATTTCAAGTCCTACAGAAGTTGGTGGGAAGGAGGAGCTCCTGGGAGGAAATGAGGCACACAGATGGGGCCCACAGCCAGTGAGCAGTGGTCTGAGGGACAGCCCGAGGAGGGTGCAGTACAGTGGGTGTCAGGTCCCTGGTCAGCTCCAGATCAGTCTGGTGGGCAGCAGTTGGCTGGGAAAGGTGTGGTGAGGAGGTCAGCTGGGGTCTGCCTCATCCAGAGGTAAAATGACACAGGCCTGTGGAGGGGAAAGGGGATGAAAGAGGTGGAGCCATTCCTTAAAGGTTCTTATTGAAGCACAACATACCCTCAGAGAAGGGCCCCACTGTAACTGTACAGCTTGATGGATTTTAACAAACTGAACAAACCCCTGTGAAGAAACAGAGCCTTACCAGCACGCAAGAAGTTCTCTCGTGCCCCCTTCCAGCCGCTACTCCCGACTACAACCACCATCCTGACCGCTAACAGCCCAGCACAGTTTTGCCTGTTTGTGTATTTTCTGAGGATAGACTGGTACAGCACAAACTCTTGAGTTCAGTTTGTTAGACTCAGCATTGTTTGGTGAGAGTCACCCTAGTTACATGCACTTGTGGCTCATCCATTCTTATTGCTGTGAATCACCTCCTTTGATTTCATTCTACTCTTTTTTTTCTTTTTGAAAACAGAGTCTTGCTCTGTCACCTGGGCTAGCTGCTGTGGTGTCAGCCTAGCTCACAGCAACCTCAAACTCCTGGGTTGAAGCAATCCTCCTGCCTCAGCCTCTGAGGGCAGTGTTTTCAAACTTTTTAATTTCATGGCACACTTGAATATAGTTAAACTTCCGTGGCACACTTAAATGATGTCGATCAGAAAAAAGAGTGAAAAAAACAGAAAAGAATATACTTACTGTGCTTTGAACTTCTTTCAAAAATAATTTAATTAATCATCTTTAAAAATTTTTGCCACACACTGGTTGAAAATCCCTGTCCCATCCTAGAGTGATAGGATTACAGGTGTGAGCCACCGTGCCTGGCCTCCTTTTACTTTTGATGAACCTTTGGGTAGCTTCCAGTTTGGGGCTTGTGGTAGTTCACGTAACAGCCCTGGAAAGATGTCCATGACCTAATCTCTAATAATACCTGGGGTGATGTTACTTTACATGGCAAAAGAGATTTGGCAGAGGTGGTGAAGTTAGGATCTTAACAAGGGGCGATTATCCTGATTTATCCTGGAGAGGCCAATGTAGTCACAGGGATCCTTATAAGAGGGTAGAAAAGGGTCAGGTTCAGAGAACCAGGTGTGATGACTAAAGCAGAGGTGAGAAAAGAGAGAGGTTTAGAAATGTCATGTTGCTGGCTCTGAATTTGGAGGAAGGACCCACAAGCTGGGAAATACAAAGTAGCTTCTAGAACAGCGGTTCTCAACCTGTGGGTCGCAACCCCTTTGGGGTCTCCTGCATATCAGATATTTGCATTGCAATTCATAGCAGTAGCAAAATTACAGTTATGAAGTAGCGATGAAATAATTGTATGGTTGGGGGTCACCACAACATGAGGAACTGTATTAAAAGGTCGTGGCATTAGGAAGGTTGAGAACCACTGTTGTAGAAGCTGGAAAAGGCTGGGACAGTTTCTCCCTTAAATCCTTCAGAAGGAATGCAGCCCTGACAATTCATTTTAGAGCTGTTTCTGATCTCCAGAACTGTGAGAGGATACATTTGTGTTGTTTTAAGTCATTAAGTTTGTAACATGTTACAGAAGCAACAGCAAACTCATACAGGGCCATTATGCCTAGTGCTACTGCAGACATCCTAGAACATGTCTGTCAGGACACATGTTTTTATGTAGGTGCAAATACAGGTTGATTAGAGATCGCCAGTCTTCCAAGGTGATTCCTCCCAGCAGCTGCAGTATGTGAGAGTTGTGGTTGCTTCACATCCTCACCAATATTCCGTGCTTCCTGGAAGAGACATTTTTTTTTTTTATTGTTGGGGATTCATTGAGGGTACAATAAGCCAGGTTACACTGATTGCAATTGTTAGGTAAAGTCCCTCTTGCAATCATGTCTTGCCCCCATAAACTGTGACACACACCAAGGCCCCACCCCCTCCCTCCGTCCCTCTTTCTGCTTTTCCTCCCTCCCCATAACTTTAATTGTCATTAATTGTCCTCATATCAAAATTGAGTACATAGGATTCATGCTTCTCCATTCTTGTGATGCTTTACTAAGAATAATGTCTTTCACGTCCATCCAGGTTAATACGAAGGATGTAAAGTCTCCATTTTTTTTAATGGCTGAATAGTATTCCATGGTATACATATACCACAGCTTGTTAATCCATTCCTGGGTTGGTGGGCATTTAGGCTGTTTCCAAGTTTTGGCAATTGTAAATTGAGCTGCAATAAACAGTCTAGTACAAGTGTCCTTATGATAAAAGGATTTTTTTCCTTCTGGGTAGATGCCCAGTAATGGGATTGCAGGATCAAATGGGAGGTCTAGCTTGAGTGCTTTGAGGTTTCTCCATACTTCCTTCCAGAAAGGTTGTACTAGTTTGCAGTCCCACCAGCAGTGTAAAAGTGTTCCCTTCTCTCCACATCCACGCCAGCATCTGCAGTTTTGAGATTTTGTGATGTGGGCCATTCTCACTGGGGTTAGTTGATATCTCAGGGTTGTTTTGATTTGCATTTCTCTAATATATAGAGGTGATGAACATTTTTTCATATGTTTGTTAGCCATTCGTCTGTCATCTTTAGAGAAGGTTCTATTCATGTCTCTTGCCCATTGATATATGAGATTATTGGCTTTTTTCATGTGGATTAATTTGAGTTCTCTATAGATCCTAGTTATCAAGCTTTTGTCTGATTGAAAATATGCAAATATCCTTTCCCATTGTGTAGGTTGTCTCTTTGCTTTGGTTGTTGTCTCCTTAGCTGTGCAGAAGCTTTTCAGTTTAATGAAGTCCCATTTGGAACCAGACAAGGTTGTCCTCTGTCACCTTTACTATTTAACATAGTGCTGGAAGTTCTAGCCAATACAATTAGGCAAGACAAGGAAATAAAGGGAATCCAAATGGGAGCAGAGGAGGTCAAACTCTCCCTCTTTGCTGACGACATGATCTTATACTTAGAGAATCCCAAAGACTCAACCACAAGACTCCTAGAAGTCATCAGAAAATACAGTAATGTTTCAGGATATAAAATCAATGTCCACAAGTCAGTAGCCTTTGTATACGCCAATAACAGTCAAGATGAGAAGCTAATTAAGGACACAACTCCCTTCACCATCGTTTCAAAGAAAATGAAATACCTAGGAGTATACCTAACGAAGGAGGTGAAGGACCTCTATAAAGAAAACTATGAACTCCTCAGAAAGGAAATAGCAGAGGACATTAACAAATGGAAGAACATACCATGCTCATGGATGGGAAGAATCAACATTGTTAAAATTTCTATACTTTCCAAAGCAATCTACCTATTCAATGCCATTCCTATCAAAATACCAACATCGTACTTTCAAGATTTGGAAAAAATGATTCTGCATTTTGTATGGAACCAGAAAACCCCCCCATAGCTAAAGCAGTTCTTAGTATTAAAAATAAAGCTGGGGGTATCGGCATACGAGATTTTAGTCTGTACTACAAAGCCATAGTGGTCAAGACAGCCTGGTACTGGCACAAAAATAGAGACATAGACACTTGGAATCGAATTGAAAACCAAGAAATGAAACTAACATCTTACAACCACCTAATCTTTGATAAACCAAACAAGAACATACCTTGGGGGAAAAGACTCCCTATTCAATAAATGGTGTTGGGAGAACTGGATGTCTACATGTAAAAGACTGAAACTGGACCCACACCTTTCCCACTCACAAAAATTGATTCAAAATGGATAAAGGACTTAAATTTAAGGCATGAAACAATAAAAATCCTCCAAGAAAGCATAGGAAAAACACTGGAATATATTGGCCTGGGGAAAGACTTCATGAAGAAGACTGCCATGGCGATTGCAACAACAACAAAAATAAACAAATGGGAAGAGATATTTTTTAAATGAAAAATTAACAGGACTTGCTGCAGACAGTTGTGCCTTACAGGAGGTGGCACTTAGCAAATGCTGGTCAGTACTTCTCCAGCCAGCTGAGGAGAAGAATGAGGGATTGGTGGTGCCACAGTTTCCGGCTGGGGAGACCTAGAATTCCTCTTGCATGCCAGTGACTGGGGTGGAAGTGCTGATGAACTTTAGATCAACACAGAACTTTCCACTTGAAGAGTTAGAACAGCACTTATCTCATCTTTCTAACTTTCTGATTAACCACGGTGAGTGTTGGGTACTGTGTAGCAGGGAAAATGCTCTTGGGTCAGCTGCTCAGAGTTTAAGTGCTGTGACCATAAGCAAGTGACCAACTCTTGGAGCTCAGGTTTTGCTGTCTTGAAAATGGGTATGATGCTGGCTTCGTTTTGAGGCTGTGGGTGCATAAGAAGAGCACCAGGTTTACTCCCTATAAACAGGCTGCACTGAGTCATCAGTGGCTGTGGTCATTACCAACAACTGTATTAAGTGCACAAATCCTTTTACAGAAGTTGGCAACCCTAAGTGTACAGAGGACTGAGTGGCTGTCTTGATAGGGGTCTGAGAATATCACCTGCTTGGTTGGCTTCCAGGGGGGTGATGTCAGGCTCATGAGCAGCTTCTCCAAGTCCTCACTGAGACACTGTTCCCCACCACCCTTCCTGAAATTGCTTTGAAATTATTTGTTCGTTCATTCATTCAACCATTACTGAGCTTTACTATGTACATTCTAATACAGTTGTGAGCAAGACAGACTCCAGGTCAGATGCCTAGTTCAAGTCTCAGCTTTTGCTGTGTGCCTTTGCCAAGTCTTAACTTCTTGTATCTAGTTTCCTGATTTTTTTTTTTTTGAGACAGAATCTAACTCTGTTGCCACAGGCTAGAATGCCGTGGTGTTAGCCTAGCTCACAGCAACCTTAAACTCCTGGGTTCAAGCAATCATCCTGCCTCAGCTTCCCAAGTAGGTGGGACTGTAGGTGTCCACCACAACACCTGGATAGTTTTCCTAGTTTTAGTAGAGATGGGGGGATGGGGGGTCTTGCTCTTGCTCAGGTCGGCCTTGAACTGCTGAGCTCAAGAGATGCTCCTGCCTGGGCCTTCCAGAGTGTTAGGATTGCAGGTATGAGTCCCCATGCTCTGCCACTTCTTCTTTTTCTTCTCCTTCCCCGCCTCCTCCTCCTCCTTCCTTTTGTGAAACAGCAATGGTCCTTGCCTTCTAGGGTTGGTGCAAGAATTCAGTGAGATAATCCATGTCAGTGCCTCGCCCTTGGGCATCTCTCAGTCCTGGGGTATAGAGATGGCCACCCCCAATCTCTGCCCCTAGCCCCAGGCTGAAGGAAGCTGGCTTACTGCAGCTATCTACAGAGTGCCTTTTCTAATACTGGAGGGGATGAACTCAAAGCCCTGACCTAGAACTAGCCAGTGGCCCCTCCAGTGCAGGCTCTGACCTCTCACAGCTCTTAAAAAATGTAGCTTCTGCAGTGGCTCATGCCTGTAATCCTAGCACTCTGGGAGGCCAAAGTGTGAGGATTTCTTGAGCTTGAGAGTTTTAGACCAGCCTGAGCAAGAGCGAGACCTCATCTCTACTAAAATTAGAAAAATTAGCTGGGCATGATGGTACATGCCTATAGTTCCAGGTAGTTCTTGGGAGGCTAAGGCAAGAGGATCGCTTGAGCTCAGGAGTCTGAAGTTGCCATGAGCTGTCATGACACCATGGCACTCTACCCACAGTGACAGAGTAAGACTCTGTCTCAAAAAAAAAAAAAAAAGTAGCTTCCAGCACAGTTCTGTTGGCATAATTTTGAGATGTAGGTATAAGGTCTCTTTGTAGCAATTAGTGTGGTAATTGCTTGCAACAAGAACAGCTTGCAATGCTGATCAATTTTAGCTTCCAGGCCAAAATGAGGTAGGTGGTATTCACCACTTATAGCAGTGATGCAGTGATACCTCAGGGACTCTGCACTCAAGTCCCATACCATTCCATCTCTCCTTCTTCCAGGATCCACATCTTCAGTTTCACCTTATTCCAGGCCCTTCCACAACACACATGCCTCTCCTGATGATGTTAGCGCTTGACAGAAGCCAGAGCAGTGGCCTCAGACAGGGATCTAGATACTAAAAATATCTCGTGGTCTACTCTTTGCAAGTTAAAGAGCAGTGTTAGAGGCAGTGGCTGGGGAGTCTTCCCAGTGCTGACTCTGTCCAGTGCCTTGGGTTGTGGCATCCCTAAGTATCTGGTCTTGCTCACCTGAATCTGAGAATTTCTCCAAATGGTGCTTTAATCTGGTAGAAGGCCAGACCCATGGTGGAGCAGATGGAGGAGGATGGGCTGGAGATGTGGCCAAGCAACCTGTGATGCTTAGCAGTCAGAGCAGCTGATGCAGCAGTGCTGGGCCGTAGACAGCACCAGCTGGGAAGAGCTGGGTGGTCAAGGTTACCCTGAACTCTCCCTCCCGGGGGAAGCTAGGTTGGAGACTAACACAAATATGATCTGCATAGCCAGAGCTGAAAATGATGGTTGTTTCTTTGGATGACACCAAAGAAGTAGCTGGTTTGTGTTTGGGGCCATGTTGTACAAAAATAATTGATCTTTTCTTTCTTTCCTTTCTTTTTTTTTTTTTTTTAAGAGTCAGGGTCTCTTTTTGTCACCCAGGCTGGAGTGCAGTGGTGCAATCACATCTCACTGCAGCTTCAAACTCCTGGGCTCTAACAGTCTTCCTGGCTCAGGCTCTTGAGTAGCTGGGACTACAGCCACATGTCATCACACCTGGCCAGTTTTAACATTCTTTTTGTAGAGATGGGTTGCCTAGCTTCTGGCCTCAAGCAATCTACCTACCTCACCTTCTGAATAGCTGGGACTATGGCCACATGCCACCACACCTGGCTAGTTTTTAAATTTTCTTATAGAGATGAAGTCTGACCATGTTGTTGCCCAGGGCTGGTCTCAAACTCCTGGCCTCAAGGGTCTGCCTCCGTGTCCCAGAGTGCTGGGATTATAGACAGGAGGCACTGTACCCAGATGAATTTGATGTGAGTGGGGAGGAGTACAGTATCCAAGAATGAGGAGGGAACTTCAGAGTTGTGGCTTGGACTCACCCTGGGACAAATGCTCAGGAAATGGAATAGCGGGAGGAATCCTCCATGCCCCTGCAATATTCTCTCCCTGGGGTTTGGCGCCTGTAGCTCAAGCGGCTAAGGCACCAGCCACATACATCTGAGCTGGTGGGTTCGAATTCAGCCTGGGCCTGCCAAACAACAATGACAACTACAACAAAAAAATAGCTGGGCGTTGTGGTGGGTGCCTATAGTCCCAGCTACTTGGGAAGCTGAGGCAAGAGAATTGCTTAAGCCCAGGAGTTGGAGGTTGCTGTGAGCTGTGATGCCACGGCACTCTACCCAGGGCGACAGCTTGAGGCTCTGTCTCAAGCAAAAAAAAATTCTCTCCCTGGCTTTGCCTCTCTGTCTCCCTCATCTCTCTCAGCCTCTGTGGCTACTGAGCATATCAACTTGAATCCTTAAATGTGGGTATCAGGTACATTTAGGTGGTGTTTTACCATTCCAAGTAGACATTTGGTGTGTGAAGCTCATACCTTATACTTGTAGATGCCCTCTGTGCTCCTGGGCCCTGCTCCTGAGAGGCTCCACACTATAGGACAGGACATGCTTATTAACGCCTCCTCATTCATTAAATACCGAGTACTTACTATGTGCCAGGGCCTCGTGAAGTTGCATGTAGTTTTTCTGAGATTGTGACCCCAAATAATATGACCTTGCCAGTCTCTGTAGAGATGGCTTACCTCCAAATGGCCAAAGCCACACTCAGAAGGGCCCCACTAACCATATTTAATCATAGTCCCAATTAAGATAATGGTTAATAAGCTATAAAGCAGCCTAATAAAATGATCACTTAAAGAACAAAAATGTTTTTCTGTAAGGTAGTAGTTTCAAGGTGAGAAGGGTTCCTGGGCTCTATGCTGTCAATCACAGACCCAGGAACTTCCATCTTGTTGCTCTGTCTGTTATTCCTGAGACCTGGATGATCACAGCTGGGTTCCAGACAGTGGAAAGGGAGGACGAGGTATGTCCATGTCTTGAGACCTAGATCGGGAAATGGCATAACTTCCTCTCACTTTGTGTTGGGAACTCTGACATCCAGTTACACCTAGCTACCAGGGTACCTGGGAAATGTAGTCCCTGATAAAACTTGAATAATTATGGAAGAAGAGGAGAATGGATTTTGGTAGACACTGGGTAACCTTTTATGTTAACTTGTATCTAATGCAGCTTATTGTGAATTCATAACATAAATGTATCCAGATTATAAATGTTGGTTGTTTTGCATTTTCAGAAAGAAGACCTGAGCTTGCCACACTGAGTCTATAGACAGTTCCACAGTAATGAATCAGCGCATCTGTAAAGGAATGGAAGAAAACAAGGAAAGGTAAAAATGTCTTTAAATTTAAAAATTTAAAAATTCTTGTATTCAATAATTAAACGCACAGTTGCACAGTGGGGCTTCCATTAAGCCCTTCTAAGTCAGTAGAAGCCATCAAGAATTTGGAGATAGTAAAATTTCACAGATTTCCTTTTCCTCTCTGCTTTCTGATAGAGGAGGTGGTGCCATTGTTAAGTATGATGGATTTTTTCCTAAGACTTAGAAGGAAGAGTTGGTATAAATAGAACTGATATGGTATAGAATAAAATACTTTATCCTGAAACTAATGGACAGTTTAAGAAACATTCTAAGAAACATTTATGCTCCAAGATATTGTGTCTATATTTGCAGGTGGCCATTCCCCCAGAGCTCTGGGCAACTATGTCTTCCCTTGGAATTACCATTTCTTCCTCTTCCTTCTGTCTTTTCTGTTTTTGTCCTTTGCTAGGTGTTCAAGGTTGCAGTGTGTTATAGTTGTTCCTATGAATAGCCACTGTATTGCAGGCCTGGCAACATAGTGAGACCCCCATCTTTATAAAAAATAAATAAATCCTAGCAGTCTGGGCGGCTGAGTTGGATTGTCTGAGCTCACAGGTTCGGGACCAGCCTAAGCCAGAGTGAGACTCCCATCTCTAAAAATAGCTGGGTGTTGTGGTGGGCGCCTGTAGTCCTGGCTACTCAGAAGGCTGAGGCAAGAGGCTTGCTTGAACCCAAGAGGTTGAGGTTGCTGTAAGCTATGATGCCATAGCACTCTACCGAGGGCGACAAAGTAAGACTCTGTCTCTAAAAAAGAAAAAAATAATTTTTTAAATTTAATTTAATATCTAAGAAATGCATAGATGTATTTTCCTTGCTAACAATAGGTGATGTCATGGCCTTTTCATTTCCAGCTCCACCTCACTCCTGCCCTTCCCAAAAGTAACCATGTTACTTTGCACTTTTCCTTCCAGAACTTCTTTTAGGTTTCTAGATACAAAGAAAAAAAAGTCAGTCTTTCTTTTCTTCCTTGTTTTCTTTCTTTTTAAATACACTCGCTGTTATATTATGTTCATTGGCATATTTTGTTACCCTTTTTATAAATTCTATAATGTGCCTTAGAATATTTTCAAGATGGAATATGTGAATCCGTTTTTATGCTGCAGCAAATAGGATAGTATAACCATAGTATGAAATTCCAATGGTTTGTTGAGCTATTGCCCTGATGGTGGTGGTTGGTTCTATTTTTTGCCCTTAAGGTAGTGTTGTGATGCACCTTATGGATATTCCTCTTGAGTGCACGGCAGATAGTTCTCTAAGGCGGTAACCAAGTAGAGTTGCTGGGCCGTCGTGTGTGTGCGTTTGAGATCTTCATAAACATTACTGACTTATTCTCTAAAGGGCGCTGCTTGTCAGCTGGCCTCCAGATCGCCTGTCTGCCCACTGTCTTGCCACACCTCAGGTCCTCTGCCTTTTAATTTTGCTGGTCTGTAGGGGGAACAATGGTATCTCGCCACGTAATACCTCCCCCTTCTCTTTACTCTGGGGATGTCATCTCTTTAGGACTCTCTGTTGCTTGGTTTCCTCTCCCACAGGAGCTGCTAAGCCTCTGCCCTCACGGGGACCCAGAGACCTATCCCAAGACCCAGGTTTCCAGGCAGCCAGGCAGCCCCGGCCCTTCCCTGGAGTGCTTGCTGCATCATTTTTCTCTTCTGAAAAGTATCCAAGCAAACTCCTCTGGGAGAGACCATCCCAGGATTAGATGTTCTCTTTTGACCCCCCCAGGGGGCTTTGGAGAGCCCTGGGTTGGACTTCCCTACTTCAGGTGGTTTCGTCTGCCTGCAATACCACCAACCACCATCATCATCGGCAACAATTGGAATGTTTACTATGTGTCAGCTGATGTGTGACTCTTTTAATTCTCACAATGGGTTCCATAAAATAGAGACTCGTGTTGTTATCTCCATTTTTGTGGCCACTGGGGGAAAATGAAAATTTATTCAAAACCAACCCAAATGGCAAAAGGAAAACATCAAAAACCCTATCTCGCCATGGAGATCCAGGTCCTATCCAGTGCTCTCATTCTGAGTGATGAACAGACCCCCATTGGCTGAGTGCTGAGTTCTCCTTGGGGACATAGCTTTGGAGCCCTTGTGCCTTGATTGGAGTTGCTTTGACCATGCTCAGTTGTTAATTCAGCATCTGTGGTATTCCCAGTGGAGAATGGGGTTCCCTGTCTAGCATATGAGCACATATTCTTGCTGGGGTATAGTTGGGGGTGGTAGCCTTACTCACGTCCATCCAAAATATGCCTCTGGAAAGGGGTCTTCTATGTTGAGGGTATTTGTCATGGGAGCAGATATACTTCATTAGGGTAAGTACACCCACTGAGCTGTGAGGGAGAGGAAGTACTTTACTTGCCCTTGATAGACCTAATCAATCATTCTAGCCCAAAAATTGCAGGCAGAGTGCAATTTCAAATGCCTTCTTCCTCAGTGCGTCCCCATGATATATTTCAGAGACATAAAAATTTAGAGCTAGAAGAAATACTAGACTCGTGTTTAACTCCTCATTACAGTTTTAAGCAGAGAGGTCTAGAGTGATGAAAGGAATGTCCAAGTTCATGCAGCGGAAACAAGCCTTGCTGCAGGGTTCCTGGGGTTTGGCCAGTCTCTTTCCATAATACCACAACTTCCTCTTGTGCGATTATCAGGACCCCTTGAAGGAAGCCAGCCCATTATTGATTAATTGACTATTCATTCAGTGGGCATTTATTAAATACTACTGTGTCCCTCAGTGACAAAGAGATGCATATGATAAGAATTCTTAGGGAATTCAGAGTCTGGCTGTAGGGAGGCAGTTGAACACACTATGCGTAGTAGTTAAGTGGAAAACCTTGAATCTCTGCCACTCAGTGGTGGTATTAATAGTATCTACCACAATAGGTTGCTGGGGGATGTTCTGAGTTAATTGTTCTAAAACACCCAGTGTGTAATTAGCACCCAATAAAGGCAGCAGTTTTCAATTTTTTTTTTTTTTTTTTTTTTTACTGATTTTTAGTCCTATAGAGGGTAAAGAAGCTAGGAAGATTTTTTTGTTGGGAGACTGATAGATCTGGATTTATGCTTCAGAAACAGTAGTCAGTCAACACAATTTCTCATCCCATGTCTCTCTCACTTATTGGACTGTGAACCTCATAGGGTCAAATCTTACCTCCTAAGTTCACTATAATTTACCAAGTGTTTAACACATAGTAGGTGCTTACTAATATCTCTAGACTGATGACTGTAGGAGGTAGGGGGCAGGCCCTTGAGGTGAGGTGCTGGGATAAAACTGACCAGCTAGAACGACCACAGATTGGCCTGGGCCAACCCCACTTTCTGAGGACAGGGGCTCCCTGGAAGCCCTGCACACAGACCACACCTCCTTCTGTGGCACATGTGCAATTGTAATTGTTTTGCATCTGCAGTTATGGACATTTTTACTTATTTAGATACAGAGTCTCACTTTGTTGCTCTGGGTAGAGTGCTGTGGCATCATCATAGCTCACAGCAACCTTAAACTCTTGGGCTTGAGCATTCCTCTTGCCCCACCCTCCCTAGTAGCTGACACTACAGGCACCTGCCACAACGCCCAGCTAATTTTTCTATCTTTAGTAGAGATGAGGTCTTGCTCTTGCTCAGGCTGGTCTTGAATTCATGAGCAAGCATTCCTCCTGCCTCAGCCTTCCAGAGTGCTAGAATTACAGGTGGGAGCCACTGTGCCTGGCCCACATTTTGTCCTTTAATCAAGCAAATTTATTGTGAGGAGGCCTATCTGCATATCATTTATTGACTAATTATTTCTTATCACTTCTACTTCTGGAAGCTAACTTACATGTTAGAGGCCTAAGAACACAAGATTTTTATTTTTTATTTATTTATTTATTTTAATCTTTTTTTTTTTTTAATTTTTGTTGTTGCAGTTTTTGGCCGGGCCTGGGTTTGAACCCACCACCTCCGGTATATGCGGCTGGTGCCCTACTCTTTGAGCCACAGGCACCACTCCAGAACACAGGATTTTTAGATGTTAAAGCCTCTGAGGAATGCAGTTTTCTTCCTCCATCAGTGACTGTGGACAGATGAGGCCACTTCTCTGTGCCTCCGTTTCCTCAGCTGTGCAGCAGTGGAGTCAGGCAAGCAGAATTTCTGAATAGTTTCCTCAGGTGCAAAGGAGAGATTTTGAGGGGAGAAGTCCTTGCTCTTCCTGTGAGTTCTTCCTGTGAACAGACCTGTGGTGAAATGCTAGGATAGTCAGGGCTCCTCTCGTGCTGGAGAAATGGAAGGGTTTAAGTTAGTTCATTCATTCCGTCATTCATGTATTTGGCCAGTTGGTCAATATCCCATTGCTCAGGAAAATGCTTTCCTTGTTGGGCCTTCCAATCACAGATTGTACAAATACATGCCTCTTTTTCCTGAAATAAAAGTCCTCTCTGGCTCACTCACCTATTCCAGTGTGTTCTGAGCAGCTTCTCTGTGCTGGTTCTACTAGACTTGACTCTGCTAGAAGGAAGGGCCTTGTGTGGTGCAGAATACCTAACATCTGGCCCAGGTCCAGCCCTCGTGCCTCCTTGGAGGGCTGAATTAGCTAGAAAACTGGGTGATTTGTAGATGTCACCATCAAGGACTTGATCCACAATCGAGAGTTTCTGCAGCATCTGATGAGGTTTTCATGCTCCTGGGTTAGGCTGATTTGCTCGGTGTTGAGTGCCGTCTCCTTTGGAAAGGTTGCTTTCTCTGCTGGCTGTTAGTTGCTCTCTTCTCCTGGATCCACTTATCAGCTTCCATCTTGTTGTTAGGCCAGGGCTGTTTTGGTCACTGATTTTTATTAGCTCTTTGTTCACTGCCCAAAAGGTTGTGTGAGACCTGCTCTCTTCCCCCATCCTCCTAAGGTTTAGCTGGTGACCTTGAGAAGCTGGAAACCCAATAGAGGGAGAGTGAGAGCCAGAAGTTTGCAAACCCCTCTGACCTGGGGCTTTATGGCAAGGCATTTCCCCTCACCACGGTGTCCCATCATCATTCCTAAAGTCTGTTCCTTAGAGCACAATCTCCTCCTCACACGAATGGGCATTGCAGGAAAAAAAAAATAGGGTCTGTTGCCAAACTTGTTTGGCCAGTGTTGCTTAAGCCCACTGAATGGGGCCCTTCTTGCTGGCCATATGAGAGCCTATAAAATGTCGATGTGCATGCAGAAGGTTCTTAAGAGAGAGCAGACCCCACCTCTGCACAGATCATCCCCGGGACATGCTAGATTGGGAGGTCTTTGAGCTGCCACCCAGTCCTTCAGTTATGTGACCAAGACCTGAGGCAGGAGATGTTATTTTACAGATGAGGAACCAAGGCTTATGGAAGGGAAGGGCTGTGGTCCTGAGCCTGGGAGTAGAAGGGCCAAGATCCAGACCTGGTCTCTTGAACCTCAAGTCCTGTTTTGTTGTGTTGTTTCACCAAACCAAAGTCTATCTGTCCCTGTACAGGACAAAGGCATGAAAATAGGAGCATCCAGAATGTTTATTGCAGCCCTATTCATAATTGCTAAGTCATGGAAAAAGCCCAAGGGCCCATTGATCCATGAATGGATTAATAAATTGTGGTCTATGTACACCATGGAATATTATGCAGCCTTAAAGAAAGATGGAGACTTTACCTCTTTCATGTTTACATGGATGGAGCTGGAACATATTCTTCTTAGTAAAGTATCTCAAGAATGGAAGAAAAAGTATCCAATGTACTCAGCCCTACTATGAAACTAATTTATGGCTTTCACATGAAAGCTATAACCAGTTACAACCTAAGAATAGGGGGAAAGGGGAAAGGGAGGCGAGGGAGGGGGGAGGTGGGCAGAGGGAGGGAGATTGGTGGGATTACACCTGCGGTGCATCTTACAAGGGTACATGTGAAACTTGGTAAATGTGGAATGTAAATGTCTTAGCACAATAACTAAGAAAATGCCAGGAAGGCTATGTTAACCAGTGTGATGAAAATGTGTCAAACGGTCTATAAAACCAGGGTATGGTGCCCCATGATTACATTAATGTACACAGCTATGATTTAATAAAAAAAAAAAAAGAAAGAAAGAAAATAGGAGCAGCATCTTAGAAGATTGCTGTGATGTCACTATTAAAGCCCTTCAGTCCTCTGGTGAGCCTGGCTGATCCCCTACACAGCCAATCATAATGCCTGCCAATTTGGAGCACTTACCAAGGGGCTCTTTCTTTCTTTCTTTCTCTCTCTCACTTTCTTTCTTTCTTTTTTGCAGTTTTTAGCCAGGGCTGGGTTTGGCTTTTTCTATACATTGACTCCAAACATCATAGCAACCCCATAAAATACCTATTGTCCAGCCCCATTTTATACATGAGGAGGTGGAGTTTTTTCCCCCGGCACTGTCATTGGTCATTCCCCAACTTACACTTGTATACCCGCATTTGATGCTCCTGAAGGAGAAAGCCCAGGCCTGCTCCTCATCTGATTTGGCCTTCCTTTTTTTATTCCCTACAGAGCCCCCTAAAGAATGGGGGGGCATTAGAGCTTCCCCAGAAGGGAGTGGGCTTCTGCTTCTTCTTCTTCTTCTTCTTCTTTTTTTTTTTTTTTTTTTTTGAGACAGAGCCTCAAGCTGTCGCCCTGGGTAGTGCTGTGGCGTCACAGCCCCCAGCAACCTCCAACTCTTGGGCTCGAGATTCTCCTGCCTCTGCCTCCCAAGTAGCTGGGACTACAGGCACCCGCCACAATGTCGGGCTATGTTTTGGTTGCAGCCATCTTTATTGTTTGGTGGCCTCGGGCTGGCGCCTTAGCCACTTAAGCCATAGGCACCGAGCCAAGGGGAGTGGGCTTCTGTCTTGAGGTCAGAAGGTTGGCCATTCTGATCTCACTGGGAGCCTGTCATCAAGTTCCTAATTCCAGGAAGTCACCTTCTCATAGGGTGGCCCAACTGAGAACAGGAATTGCCTGGTCACAGGAGATGGTGAATATCTTTGCCCAGTTTTCCAAGGCTCAGTTTGTCCATGTATGAAAGGTGGATAATAGTGGAGCTTTGTTCATAAAGTTGACAGGAGGATTCAGTGTGGTGAGAAGGGCTTCGCTCAGTGACTGGGCAGCAGGCCAATCTAGCACATGGCATTAGTTTGTTGTCAGTTTATAAATCTTTCTCCCACCAACCACAGAGCTAAGGGGGAACTCTCAGAACACATGTCCTCTGCTTTTCTTTCTTTCTTTTTTTAGGATCCAATTTCTTTATTGTCAGGGTCCCTCCCTGTGGGCCCCTCCTCCAAACCTATAGAAAACCCCCAAGCTTAGGAGTGTCCTGGGGAGGCAGGGTGTGGGGAAACCCCTGTGCTCTGCCCTCTGAACTGGACAGGGGCAGACAGGGAGGGTCGGCGGGAAACTCCACCTGCAGAGGATGTGGCACTGGCTGAGACGCGTGGGGAGGAGGTGCCTGCTGCCAGCTCTCCTCTGGTACCCGCTGGGGAGCAAGCAGCATCCAGGGTAGGGGCCCAGCTTGAGGCCCGGGGCAGTGATGCATTTCTCCTGTTGGTGGCCATTGCTCCTGTCAGGCTGCTTACCGCAAGCCTCCATCCTCCGCGTCTGGGTCCTGGCTGTGTTCCAGCTCTTCCTCACTATGTGTCAGCAGCCCCTCCTCCTCGTTCGTCTTGAGTCTGTGTTTCCCCCTGAGGCGTGGCTACTCCGGAAGGATTATGTCCTCTTTGGGGGCTGTTGGCCAGTTGCTACTACACTGCCACTGCAACCACCACTGCCACCGCCGCCACCACCAGCATTGCTATCGCCCTTCTTCTTGCCATCTGGATTGGCTTTTTGCTCTTCAGCCATCTGCTCCAAGTGGAGCAGGGCATCAGTGTTAGACTTGATCTGTGTCAGCTCTGTCTTGATGGCCTGCCCCTCACTGCTCTTTAACTTGATCTTGGCTGAGCTGGAGGCTGTGGAGCGGGCAAAGAGCTTGACAGGTATGGTAGTTTTGACACATTGGACCAAAGGGACTGTGACCCGGGCTCGTTCCACAGGGACTACCCTGGGCACTGGCACAGGTGACAGGCGGCCCCGAAGAGCCTGTCGTAGAAGTCGTCCCGGTAGTAATCATAGTTTAAACTGTAGCCACTGTATATGGCAGGTGCTGCTCTCTTTAGCCCCTTGGGTCTGTTGGGCTTGGGCTCTCCAGCCATGTTGATGTCCAGGGTCTGCCTGGCCAGTACCCGCCCATTCTCTCTCAGCACAGCTGCCCAGGCATGGCGCTCATTGGCATACTGGACAAAGGCGTAGCCCTTGTGCACAGAACAGCCAGCCACACAGCCATGCTTGGAGAATATGGTCTCCACCTCTGACTTCTTCACCACAGTTGTGTTGAGATTTTCAATGAAGACGCGAGAGTTGATGGATTTGGGGTCATTCTTGTTGGTTACCTTGCTTGTCTGGATCTTTAAGGACAAGGTAGCCACCAGTACAAAAGCTGCGCTTAGCCAGCTATTTCCTCCTCTGGGTTACACGGGTCAGCACCAGCTGCCTCTGGGAACAAGGTTCACCTGCGTGCACACAGAGGACTGAAGAAAGCTGCACAGAGCTGAAGGAGGCAGTGCCCCCGCACTTGAAGTTGAGAGGGAGTGCAGGAGAAGTCAGCCCCGGCCGCTCAGCCCCTCAGCTTCTCTCAGCTCTGCCGCCCGGCGCCCAGCCGCCATCCTCTGCTTTTCTATGACAACACTTAGCATAGGTGATCTTTTTTTTTTTTTTGTAGAGACAGAGTCTCACTTTATGGCCCTCGGTAGAGTGCCGTGGCATCACATGGCTCACAGCAACCTCCAACTTCTGGGCTTAAGCGATTCTCTTGCCTCAGCCTCCCGAGTAGCTGGGACTACAGGCGAGCATAGGTGATCTTTTTAAAAACTCATTCAGTAGTTATTTGGGAATCTGCTATGTGCTGAGAACTCTCAGGCATGCTGGGGGCTACAGTTGGACTTGGACCTTACCAAGCACCTTGCAGTCTGGAAGGGGAGATAACTGTATGTGATAGGAGACAGGAAGGGCTTGAGGCAGCGCCTGGCAGTGTCTGGCACATGGTGTGTACTTGAGAAATTTTTGGAAACACACAAACTATAGGGGACTCTAATGGGCCTAGCACTTTGAGGTGGCCCCAAGAAATACAACTCAGGTAGCACAAAAGGTAGTAAGGGAACGTCCTTAAGGGGTGTTTGTCTCTGGCCCACACTCATTTGGCAAACAGGAAGCTCCCCCAGCCCCTGCCCAGACCAGGGGATAGTGATGCCTAAGGCAGCACCTCCTGGGAGGAAACCCTGAGTATCATGTAAATAGCTGATAGAAAATTCCCACTAGGCAAGAGTGTGCCACTTTCTCTGCAGGTAAATCAACTTTTTCAACTCCAAAAGTTAAGTACTGGGCTTAGCTATGCAAGGGTGGGCTAGGAGGTGTCTGAGCCCTTGACCATTGATGTGTTTTTTGGGCCCACAAGAGGGACAGAATTATTGAGATGCATTTATTAAGTGCTGACTTGGTCCGGGGTGTTCTGCTAGGTTGTTGCACTTGGGTTTTCCTCCAGGAGCCCTTTTGGGGCTTGAGGTGAAGGTGGCTTTTGTGTCACATGTGCAGAGTGCTGTGTCAAGTAGGAGGAATTAAGGCTGGGCATGGGGCTCACGCCTGTGGTGCTAGCACTCAGGGAGGATGAGGCAGGTGGATCACTTGAGCTCAGGAGTTCCAGACCATTCTGAGCAAGAGTGAAACCTTGTCTCTACTAAAAATGGAAAAGCTAGCTGGGCATTGTGGTGGGTGCCTGTAGTCCCAGCTCCTGGGGAGGATAAGGCAGAGGCTTGCTTGAGCCCAAGTGTTTGAGGTTGCTGTGAGCTCTGACGCAGTAGCACTTGACCCAAAGCGACAGTCTTACTCTGTCTCAAAGAAAAAAAAAAGAAAAAAATAGAATTGCAAGTTAGTTGTAGAGATCTAAGAAATTGCAAACAATTGAAGGAACAAAATAGAGACTTCTTTGTGTCCTTTGAATAGAATCACTGGATATGATCTATGGCTCCCTTAGACCCGCTGCTCATTTTACCAGTGAGGAAGTGGCCCAGACAGGGGATGTGCCTTGAGGTCATACAGTGAGTTGGTAGCGCAGGTGGAATTAGAACCTGGGTGTCCCACAGTCTTGAGTGAATTAAATAGGCGGAGTCAACACCTAGTTGTCTTTTGCCCAGGTTGTCCTCATGTTTAGGATTGAAGTTTTTTTTTGTTGTTTGCGGGTTTTTTTGCAGTTTTTGGCCAGGCCTGGGTTTGAACCCACCACCTCTGGCATATGGGGCCAGCGTCTTACCTCTTTGAGCCACAGGAGCCACCCAGGATTGAAGTTTTTTTCCCCCACCTGTAAATTTCACCAAATGGGAAAAGTTTTCACCATTTCTCTGACTTCCTTCTTTGTTTTACTTACTGTCCTCTTATCCCCAAGTCATTGTAGTCCATATACCTTTGGTATCTGCTATGCTCTTAGGATTTTTCCATAGCAACTCATTTGCTCACTCCTTCCCTCAGTGATACACTCACTGTTTTAATTTTGGTGTTTTGTTTTTTTTTTTTTTTGAGACAGAGTCTCACTATGTTGCCCTGGGTAGAGGGCTGTGGTGTCACAGCTCACAGCAACCTCTAACTCTTGGGCTTAAGCAATTCTTTTGCCTCAGCCTCCCAAGTAGCTGGGACTGCAGGTGCCCACCACAACATCTGGCTATTTTTTGTTGTAGTTGTCATTGTTGTTTAGCTGGCTGGGACTGGGTTCGAACCTGCCAGCCCTGGTATATATGGCTGGCTCTGTAATCACTGAGCTATGGGCACCGAGCTGTTTTTTTTTTTTTTTTTTTTAGTATTTTGTTTTTGGGTGGGAGGGGCATAGTTTTATTTTTAACATTATTATAATCACAGTTATTTTATTATACTTTTTCTCACTTGTGTCAATCATGTTTTTGTTACCTTATCTTCCTTTGCATTATTTTTAAAGGCCTGTAATACCTCATTCATTTAACAAATGTCAGTGGAGTGGCTTCTGAATGCCAGGCCCTGTCCAGAGCTTAACGCTGCCTTTGCCTGCACAGAGGCTCTGACCAGCAGGAAAGTCAGCTGTTAACTTTGGAATCACATGTACAGAATGTTCTCTTAGGTTACGGTGACAGAATTATGGGTGAGTTTTAATAACCTGCTCTCTACTTCCCCAGGCACATAAAGATTTCACCTCTCCAGTGAAATCTGAGAATGCTTCCCTGGGGGACGGATAAGCATTCCAGGCAGACGACACATGGTCCTTGTTGTAGAAAGTGAAGGAAAAAAGAACTCAAAAAAACTACGAGTATTGTAAATAAATACTGTGCTTGTGCGTAGTAGATGTGTTTTAAGAAACAGATCAAACTGTAAACACTTGTTAAAGACTTAACAGCTCCTTAACTTTGTATCCTTTACCTTTTTATTATAATAAGCTTTTGCCTTTTTTTTCTACCCAATTATATTTGGGAAACTTGCAAATGTACAGAAAAGTTGGAAGAACACTACATCTGTTTGCATCTCCTTCCACTAGGTTTTTTTTTTTTTTAATTTTTTTCTTTTTTTTTTATCAAATCATAGCTGTGTCCACTAGGTTTTATGATGGACAGTTTGCTTCCCCTTCCCCTTTCTCTGTGTCTCTTCCCCTTCCCAGTCCGCGTATGTGTGGGTGCCTTTGTCCACCTGAGCCTGTGGAAGCAAGTCGCAGACATCTTGACACTTTACCCCTAAATACTTCAGCCTGTATCTCCTCATCATAGGACCTTTTTCTGCATAATCACCTACTATTGTTCACCTCTAGAAATTAACAATAATTTTAATATATCATCTCAGATCCAGTTATGTTCAAATAGCTTTGCTTATGCCAAGACTCCTTCGCCAGCTCTCTCCCTTTCCCCAACCTATCCAGGGCCTGGCTCTGGTTGAAGGGCTGCGTTTGATAGTTCTGTCTCCTTAATCTCCTCCAATCCAGGACAGAGTCATCCCTTATTTTTGCTCCCTTTTTCAGGAGTGAGGACCACCTTGTGAGTGTGTCCTGGTGGTGCCACCTACCCTGGTCCTCCTGTCCATCCCCTTCCATGAACTTCAGGTGAAGCCCTGAGGATGGAGTCCAGATGCTGTGTTTGCAGTGAGGCCTTCAGGGGTGGTGCTCCAAGGTCAGGGTGACCCCCACTAGTCATGCTGAGTTGACACCCTGGTGAAACGATCAGCCTCCGTTGTGTTTTGGTTTAGATCTGATAGAGGTATTTTCCTATCTCATAGAGACATTAGATATCAACTCTTATTCTCGAGATATTATCCTATGCTAATATTTATTGGGAAGGAAAAACATTTGTAATGAAAACGTACTCTCATTCCTGACACAGGGCAATTTTTTTAAAATTATGGTAACAAGTCATAGACAAGTATAGTTCAGATTTATGTTTGCTTTTTAAAGACTTTCAAGTTAAGATTGAATCTGTTTGCTATCAGCCCTACAGGCATGGTGGCTAAGGGAGATATTTCAGAGAAAGCCCCCTACTTATTTTTCATTTCAGATTAATGTGAGGGTACAAACAACTAGGTTATAATGTTTGTATTTGTTAGGTGGAGTCCCTCTTGTAGTTGTGTCCTGCACCGAGGAAGTGGCTATATACCCTTACATTGTGCCCATTAGGTGGGGGCACACTAATCCTCTTATTTTTTTTTTTTTGACATCCTTCTGTTTTGATAAATCCAGGTCAAATGTGAGTAGAGTGTTGTTGACATAGGAGGTTTCTATACTGTCTCTAACATCCAGGCAACAAACAAGCTCTTGTCAAGGTGAGAACGTTGTGGAGGAAGGGAGTTTTGGAGAGTGGTAGATTCCCCAGTGTGTGCGCACGAGTGCGAGCGTGTATGTGTGTGTCGCTGCTGTCTCAAGGGAGTAAGAATGGTGAAGTCAGGGTGCCAAAAGCAGCATCAGATGTGACACAAAGAAACAAACCCTGTGCCAATTTGGAGAAGGCGTGATTTCAGTTAAAGTCAAGGAAGT
Organism: Nycticebus coucang; assembly: GCF_027406575.1. Classification (NCBI taxonomy): domain Eukaryota; kingdom Metazoa; phylum Chordata; class Mammalia; order Primates; family Lorisidae; genus Nycticebus; species Nycticebus coucang. The sequence goes on from NC_069787.1 coordinate 52,260,127, forward strand.
CTATCTTGAGTACCTGCTTGGTTCCAGGCACGACACTGCGTGCTGCAGATGGCACAGACCAGCTCTTGTGAATCTTACTGTCCAGGAGGGCACAGCCCTAAACAAGCCATTCCCAGGGTGCTGAGTGTATGACGGGAAAATGTGAGGAGCTGTGTGGACTTCAGGGTGTACCTGACATTTCCCAGGGGAGGTAATAGACAGAAAAATGGAAGCGCATATGAGGGGTAGCAGGTGAGGAGTGAGCCATGTGAAAGGAGTGGTGTGTGCAAAGGCCCTGAGGACAGAGAGATGGTAGGTGCTGGGAAGCAGCAGGTCCATGTGGCTGGATCATGGAATGATGGAGAGGCCTCTAGGCTGTGGTAGCGAAGAGCTTAGACTCTGTCCCAGGGTCCCAGGTAGCCACTGCGTTTTAATTAGAGGAGTGACATGATCAAATCTGCATTCTGAGAAAAGATCTTTAGTTGGAGTGGGAAAAAGATATGGAGTGAATCCAAGCTCAGGGCTGAGAAACTGTCTAGCTGAGGGGATTGTAGCCATTCAGGAGAGAGATGATAGAGGCAATAAATATCTGTTGAGAATGAGCTTGGATATCAATGGAGAGAGGTGGAAATAATGAAAATATTCAGGTGGTAGAATTGAGATTGCATCTGGGTACTGAAAATATCCATCTTTTTGTCCATCCGTCCTCCCATCCATCCATAACACCATCATCTATTGAACACCTCCTGTGTGTCTGGGGACTGTGTTTGGGGTGAGGGATACAGCAGTATATAAAATCGATGTACTGGTCCCTACCTTCCCTGATGGAGCATACATTCTGGTGGGAGACAGACTATAAACAGACAAATCTATGAAGTGGCATCAGCTAGTGATGAGTGCTATGAGGAAAAACAGAGTGAAGAGGCAGAGAGGAAGAGGGTGGAACAGAGCGGGGGATACAGGAAGGGCTTTTTTTTTTTTGAGAGAATAGGATTGGCACAGATCTGAATGTTGGGAGAGAAAGCCCTGCAGTCTTCTTTTTTTTTTTTTTTTTTGTAGAGACAGAGTCTCACTGTACCGCCCTTGGTAGAGTGCCGTGGCGTCACACGGCTCACAGCAACCTCTAACTCCTGGGCTTACGCGATTCTCCTGCCTCAGCCTCCCGAGCAGCTGGGACTACAGGCGCCCGCAACAACGCCCGGCTATTTTTTTTGGTTTCAGTTTGGCCGGGGCTGGGTTTGAACCCACCACCCTCGGCATATGGGGCTGGCGCCCTACTCACTGAGCCACAGGCGCCGCCCGCCCTGCAGTCTTCTTGAGGAGAGTGGGGGAAGACAGAAGGGACAGCACGTGCAAAGGCCCAGGGGACAGGAAGGGCTTAGCTTGGGGAAGGAGCAGCACACAGGCTGATGATGAGACTGTTATATGTGTATAGATCCGTGTCTAGTCGGCCCTGTTACTGAAGGTCGTGTCTTGAAAGATGGGTTTTCTCTTTCTCTGCTGGCAAAAAGAGAGGCCTGCTGGGTGTCTCAGGTGTCTGGGCAGTGGGTAGTCTCAGGGGTTGGGTTCCCAGTCACCAGACATGGCTGAGCCAAGGCAAGATAAACCCCTATTTGGTGGTGTCTGTGTTCGGTTATAGCTAGGTTTCAAGCATTCCACCCAAACTCACAGTGGTGAAAATGAAAGGATGTGGCAGAGCACAGAAGGAATATATTTTTAGAATAATCATTTATGTTGGCTGGATCACCATCATGGTATTCAAGTTTTCTTTTAGTTTTGTATATAAGAAAGCTATTGATTAATAACTTCTGTTATTAATGTTGATGAATATTATCAAATCGTCCTATTTGTTCCAAGGCAGGTCTTGTTATTACCTTTTTATAAGGAGGGATTTTTTTCTAGGCATATAATTATATCATCTATCTGCACAGTAATAAAATTTTGCTTCCTCTTCCTTTCCAATTGGTGAAACGTTTATTCTTTTGTATAATCGAATTGGCAAATGCTTCCTGAGTCATGCTAACCAATGATGGTATCTAAGGTCATTCTTGCCCACACTGACTTTAGTGGGGGTGGGGTGCCTACTGTTTCCCCATGAAATGTGATGCTGGTTTTTAGTCTGAGCTATAGATCTCTTTAAGGAAGTTTCCTTCTGTTCCTATTTTGTTAAGAGATTTTTTTTTTTTTTTAAACAGGAGGACTAAATGTTGGAATTTAACAAGATTGACATCTAAGGAGTCATCTGTTTTTGTTTTTTCTTTTGACTGTGTTAATAACACGAATTATGTTGATAGCTTTCCTAATTTTGACCTATTCTTTCATTCCTGGGATGAACCACATTTGATTATGATTTCTCTCTATATATATATATATATATTTTTTGTTGTTTGTTTGTTTTTGAGACAGAGTCTCACTATGTTGCCCTCGGTATAGAGTGCAGTGGTGTCACAGCTCACAGCAACCTCAAACTCTTGGGCTTAAGCGATTCTCTTGCTTCAGCCTCCCAAGTAGCTGGGACTACAAGTGCCTGCCACAATGCCCAGCTTTTTTTTTTTGTTGTTGTTGTAGTTGTCATTGTTGTTTGGTAGGCCGGCGCTGGGTTTGAACCTGCCAGCCCCGGTGTATGTGACTGGAGTCGTAGCCACTGATCTACAGGCACCGAGCCTGATCTATATTTTTTTTAATAAAAAAGTATTTTAAGCTGCTTTCTGTCACATATATATATATATATATATATATTTTTTTTTTTTTTTTTGAGACAGAGTTTCACTTTGTTGCTTTCAGTAGAGTGCTGTGGAGTCATAGCTCACCAGCAACCTCAAACTCTTGGGCTGAGGAGAGCCTCTTGTCTCAGCCTCCCTAGTAGCGAGACTACAGGCACCCACCAGGACACCCAGCTATTTTTTTTAGAGACAGGGTCTCACTCTTGTGTAGGCCGGTCTTGAGCTCTTGTGCTGAAGCAATGCACCCACCTTGGCCTCCTAGAGCCCTGTGAGCCACCACACCTGCTTTCTGTCATTTAAATTAATACTACTGGGGCAGCGCCTGTGGCTCAAGGAGTAGGGCCCCGGTCAAATAAAAAAAAAAAAAAAAAAAAACTACAAAAAAAAATGGCATCTTAAAAAATTAATTAATACTTCATGAAGATGCAGTTGGGTTATTCTGTGGCTTAGAGTAATCCTGACAGGATAGATTCCTTCAGTTTGAGACATTGAAGCTAGAGGGATGAATACTTTATTCATGTATGTATGTAAATGTATGTAAGCCAACATACATTTATTGAGCGCTTAGTATGTGCAGAAGGCTGCTGCATGGATAGATTCCACTGACCCTTGTAATTTGGAGATCTTGTAATTCTAAGTGATGGTTCTATTAGTTAGGATTTGATGGCTTCAGGCATGGTTGGGTCCAGGAGCCCAGTGATGTGAGGCCTTGCTTTCATTCGGTCTTCTCTTAGCTGTACTTTCTTCTATGTTGGCATCATTCCCAGGAGAGTTTCCTCCATATGATGCCACCCAGAAACTGCAGGCTGACATTTGACTCCAGCTGCTGAGTGAAAGCTTATTGTTCCCACTCGTTCCAACAAAACTTCCCGAGTGAACTCAGATTTGTTCAGCTGGGCCTCAAACTCTCTCCTAGGACTTTAGAACTTGGGGGTTAAGGATGAGGGCCAGCTTCATCTGGACTCAAGGATGGAGAGAAGGGAAGAAGTGGTCCCCCCAAAGCAAGGCCAGGTTCTGTGACCCACACACAGGGAACTGGATGGTGGGTGGCAGAAACCCTAGGTATTCATGACATCTGGACCAGCAGTCCCTTTTCTTTTGTGGTCTTCACTATCCTTTTTTGTAGGTGAGATGGGAGGTGGCAAAGGACTGTGATTCCTGACTCAGTACAAGGACCCTGAAAGTCAAAGATAGAATTAGGATTTTAAGTCCCTACCTGAAGTTCTTGGCTTCACTTGCTTCGCTTTACTATGCCTGGAATTAGGCATAGAAATAGAAGTGGAGAGTTAAGACATTAGCTGGATAGCTTGAGGTTTGATTGTTAAATAAGGGATTTCCCAGGCTCACCTTCATCCCTGACCTCTTAATCAAACATTATACTTTACCTTGAGCCAGGTGTGGTGGATAATACCTCCCCAAACTTTGGGAGGCCAAGACGGGGGATGGATCATTTGAGCCCAGGAGTTCCAGACCAGTCTGGCCAACATAGTGACACCCCATCTCTACGGAAAATTAGCTGGGTATGGTGATGCACTCCTGTAGCACCAGCAACACAGGAGACTGAGGTGGGAGGATTGCTTGAGTCCAGGAGTTCAAGGCTACAGTGAGCTATGATTGTGCTATTGTATGCCAGCCCGATGCTTTCTAGAAAAAGAAAAAAAAGTGTATCTTGGCAATTTTGTTTTATTCTCTTTTCATAATGAACTTAGAAGGCAGACACTTTTAAACAGGTGTCTTTGATGGGATGTTAAATATTTTATGGAAAGCATTTGTAGTAGCAAAGTTTCAATTTGGGAAAATCTTGCCTGATACGATCTGTCATCTCTTCAAATACTTTTTTTTCTCTTTTAACCTTTATCAAGTACAAGTATATCCAGTGCATGTGCCAACTGAAGGGGCAAGCTGGATGAGTTTCTCTGTGTGTTTACACCCCAGATTAAAGTGTAGTGCTTGTCCAAAGACTCCAGCTGTCCCCAATCCTGCTGCTTTTGTACCCTCTTTTCTCTCCTTCCATTACCCATCTCCTCCCTGCGAGCACACCAAGGCTGAGAAGGATTACGACTTCCTTGCCATTGCCTGACCTCAAGCTGTACCTAAAAACTCTCTCCTGGGTGCACAACCCTGGGTTCAGGGACAAAGTCAGAAACCTGCTCCTGAAGCCTTGTGCCAGGAAGGGGGTGGAGAAACTCCTCTGGGAGCAACCCTGGTCTGACCCAGGCACAGGAAGACCCCCTTGCTCTCTTGTTCCCCTTTTACAAACAAGGAAACTGAGGTCCAGAGAGAGAAGGGATTTGCCAAAGGTCATCTCTGTCTGGCTGGAGGGTGGGTGGACGGTCCCTGGCTATAGGTTAGCCACCCATGGTGGTCTCTGCCACCCAGTGAATCCAGATGGCTTTATTATTGGACCTTCTCACCTTGCCTTTCTTGATACTCTTAATCTTTTTTCCTGGAGAATCTTGAAATTCTGCGAGAGATGGCATGTATAACAGAAAGATGCTGGAATCTGACATTCTTTTCTGTTTTCTGATCTTGGGAGAGGACATTAACTTCTCTGGAGCTTGGTGTTTTCATCTGTAAATGGGATAATATTTGTACTGATCTCCTAAGAATTAATAGGATGATGTATGTCACCTGGTTAGCATACTGCCTGGCAGTTGCCACCTGTATACTTGAAAAGCTGGATTATAGCATTTTTGGTGGAGAGGTGGTAAGATGTGACATAAAAGTAACATATCACAACCTCCCCCTGAATGTCAACATTTTAGCATAGTTTTCATTTTATCATTATCAATTAGTTTGCTAACTAATGATAGCATGGTATTTGAGAGCACAGGGTTTGGAGCCAGACTGCTTTGATTCAATCTCGATTGCACCACTAAGCAGTTGTGTAATTTTGTGTAGGTTATTTAACCTCTCTGTGCTGTACTTTCCTGGTCTGTAAAATGAGGCTGACGATAGGACCTACCTTATAAGGTAGTTCTGAGGATGAAATGAGATAATGCACTTAACACACTTCCTTAGCTTAGTGCCTTATTTGGTGTGCAATAAATGTGACATTATTATTACCAAGAAATTGATCTTTATTTCTGTTTGGCCTTTGAACACCGTGAAGGAAGTTTTGCCTTGCTGTTCACAGCTCTAACTGCCGTGTGTATTCTCTCTCTGTGTTTTCTTCACTGAGAGTTTTTTTCCCAAGCCTGTTTTTCCTCTCGTTCGTATTACTAGTGGGAGCTGGGATGAGAAGACTCAGCGTTCCCCCAGTATCGGGTAGCATCCTCTGGAAGTTGCAGAAGAGGTTGGGCAGAAGAGAAAGAGGTTGGGCAGCTCTTGGAGAAGCGTGAATGGGCTATTCTCCTGGGTCCAGCCTTTTGTCTTCTAGGGACAATATGTGGCTTTCACGGGTGACTCATCCTTTGGCAGCAGTGACCACGCCATGGGAAAGGAGGAATGGAGTTCAAGTTGACGTATGCCAAGAGCGCATCTCTGTCCTTGCAGACGTGGAGCAGGTGGGGGTGGGGAAGGGTTTTTTCTGCAAGGACCAAGGAGTCAACCCAACTAGCAGTGGGTCAAGTTGAGCAACAGAAAGGATGTGAGAAAATAAAAGGCACTATGTCGGCGGGCTCTGCCTTTTTATTTCGAAAAGCACTCCTTTCAGCTGTAAGTTGGCCCCTTGAGCTGTAGGGAACAGTGCCAGTTAACCCACATTTAATTAGAAACTGGGTTAGTGGACATTCTCATTCTTCCCAGAGCATGTCCTAGATGTTGGACCCCTTCCAGGGGGTGGGACAGTAACGGCCATTTACACAGCCCTCGATTTCTGGGCCCTGGGATCAGCTTTCGGTGAATATACATCCCTCCCTGTTCCCCACCTCCGCCAATTCTCTCCTAGAGGAATTTGCCAATTGCACACATAGAATACAGATATTCCCCTGGGTTTTTCTAAGGGTCAATCTTCTTTGCTTACATCTGCTGTTTAGGAAACACTTCAATACATCCTTACTGTTAGATTTTTTTAATTTTGCTCATTGGTGGCAGTTTCATTCTTCTGGGTGACATGATGCAGATTTCCTTTTGTGTTGGGGGGGTGACTCCCCTCTGTGTGTGTGTGTGCGTGAAAGCTTTCCTCTCTCTCCCTCAGGCCTCACTGTGCCTTGTTTCAGGGACTGGGACCCAGCAGACAGTGATACAGTGACTTCCTTGTCTGAGTGGTTCCCACCAGCTGAGGAGCAAGGTCATTTTCAAACTCCTGGCACCTGCTTATCATAACCGCCAGCTGGGCTCCATGGAGATGGCCCCTCCCCCACACCAGGGGAAGGGGAGATAAGAATAGTCCTGGGGGGGACCAAGGGCAAGAGAGTGATGGACACTATCCACCGACTTTAAGGCACGGGTGGCATTTGACTTGACAACTGGACTCAGCGTGCTCTTGGATGATGTAAATGCTCCACCATTGGAGAGGTCTTTATTTTTTTATTTATTTATTTTTTTAGGACACATTAAAATTTGCTTTAATACTTCTTTGGGGAAAAAAAAATCACACTTGTAGTGAATGAACAAGAAACATTTTTACGCTATTATTTGTATCTACCATGGCATGAATTCATAGGGAAGAGGTTCCAGTAGCTCAGGGAGGCACCTTGCCATTGAATGTGACAAAGTGTTGATTGACTTTTGAATTCATGGGAAATAGGTCCCAGCACCTTGTATCACTGTTACATGGGGGGCTATTGGTTATCCTGTGTGCTATGCTGTACACCTATTATGCCATGAGCTCATGGGGAATAAATAGGTTCTTGCACCTAAAAACATGAATCCACTGGTACTCCTGTGTGCTAGGTTATATGCCTATTATGCCATGAATTCATGGGGAATGGGTTCCAGGAGCTCAGGCTCCTTTCCGTTACAAAGTGGGCTTCTCTGGGTGGCGCAGGCTGGAGCTTCAGGTGAACCCAGGTACCTTTCTTTTTGGCTTTCTTCTTTTTCTGATCATTTTCCTTCATGCATTTCAGGAAGCTGTCTTGGCTCTTAGAGTGCTTAATATGCTCAATACGAACATGCCCTTAACTTGTTTGTTTACAATAATGCCAACAGCATGGTGGGTAACATTGTAGACTCTTCAAGTTTTGCCAGGGTAACATTTGTGTGGCATGCCTTTTTGAACCCATTCCCTTGATGTCTACAAAATCACCTTTCTTGTAGATTCGCATATATGTGTGATTTTCCACCTTACCAGAGCCCCCTGCTTCTCCTCGCCACCTCCCTCCTATTTCCCCTCCCACAAATCAGGCTCTGCAGGCACTGGGGGAGCCACAAAGTTGGAGTGAGACCTGCACTTTTCAACACTCAGCATAGCCATAAGGGAATGGGAGTGATTGTCTCCATGTACAGGTGAGGGGACCAGAGTTTTAGGTCACACAGCAGGTAAATAAATGATAGCATTGGGGCTCCTTTCTTTCTGATGCCAAATGCACACCTGCTACCTTTTCTCTGGTTTATGTCAGGATTTCTCCTCAACCTTGACACCGTTGATACTTTGGGTTGGAGATTTCTTTGCTATTCGGGAGATTGTCCTGTGCCTCGTAGGACCTTTAGCAGCATCCCTGGCCTCTACCCACTAGATACCAGTAAACTCCTCCATCTTGTAACAAACAAAAATGTCTCTAGACATTGCCACATGTCTCCTAAGAGCAAAAGAGGCATGTATTTGCATGCAGGTGAGAGTGGGGTGTTGAGAGACTCGATATCAGACTTGGATTGCTGTCAGAGTGTGTCCAAGTGGGAAATCTTTAGAGAGTTCACCACAGGGCAGGAAAAAGTGAGATTCTTACTCCAGATCATGTGCTCAGCACCATCATGGTCACATAAGTTCCAGGTGGTTTAACTCTACCTCTTTGTATTAAAAACATCTTTGTTTTCACCAGCTGTGCTTGTGTTTCTTCATTAGGCTGCCTATCGATCCTCGCTTCACCTTCCCTCTGATTTTCCCCGTGCCAATTGCCCGATCATCATAGCACCTGCACCCAGGGGTGCACCCATCTAACGGGAGGGGGATGGGAACATTTCCCCTGATTTAAAATCCTACTTCAAGTCTGCTTTGAAATTTTCTTTCGCTGTCCTTCTTGAAGATTCCTATGCCACCTGTTAGCATACTTTTATATTTTTCTCATTTCTTTCTTCAAATTTTGCTGCTTCTAATCTGTTCTTTCCAAGTTTAATGAACTGTGTGTACATTGAGAGTAAGCAGACAATGATCAAGGGCCCAAATATCTCTTCCTTGGAGTAAAGTATGTTTTGTCTCAATTTCTTGCCCTTGATAGAGTGCCATGGCGTCATAGCTTAGAGCAAACTCAAACTTGTGGGCTCAAGTGAGTCTCTTGCCTCAGCCTCCTAAGTATCTGGGACTATAGTCTTCTGCCATAACACCCGGCTAATTTTTTTTTAAAAGACGAGGTCTTGCTGTTGCTCAGGCTGGTCTCGAACTCCTGAACTCAGATAATCCACTTGCTTGGGCCTCCCAGAGTGCTGGGATTACAGCCGTGAGCCATCGTGCACGGCCATTTCACCGTCTTCAAAATGGGAATGATGATAATCCTACCAGTGCCTGGCACAAGAAGAGCACACTACACATTAGCTGTGGGGCTGTGCTGCCTCTCACCGGCACCATTATTGTTACTGCCACCCTTGAGATGGGCCTGGTTTGAGAGCTGTTTCCATCTCGTGCCTCTTGGCTCACATAGTTCCTTTGAAGAGATGTGGAACAAAGTTCCATCTTCACATCCCAGCGTTACCCTGACGCACGCCCAGCGTGTTCGGGGCCTTCTCTCTGCACACTCTCGTTGCTTCCCGCTGCGGGACAGCTCACTTGTTGTGTAATCTCCTCCAGCAACTTGGCAGGCCCACAGCCGCTGCACACCCTGGCCTGCACGGCAGGCTGACCAGATGCAGATGTGGTCCCCACCTCCTCAGAACCCACCCTTCTCGAGTCTCACTGTCCTGGCTCTCAAACTTGTGTTCTTGGCTGAAGTTGGGGCTGAGGGACTGAGATGTGGGGTGGGAGGTGGTATGAGACAGCTCACGGAGGCCAGAGGGCCTGAGGAACTTTTAAACTGGTTCTGGGTTCCTGGGATGGCCAGTGTTAGAATTGCTGGCAGCCTTAGGGCACAGCCCCCCACTTGGTGGATCCCCCCTGAATGCATTTTTTTTGGTGCTGTCTTTTTGTGAAGTATTTTGACTTCAGAGTTTGCTTTTGAGTGTTCCAGCTGAAGTGAAAAGTGCAAAAGTTAAGCAACATGTTAAAGAGCAAGGGGTGGGGGACTTGTGAATAGGAGCCTCAGACGTAAATGTTTGTGAGGCCAGCCCAGGATGAAATGGGAGCAATGGCTCCGGCTAGTCCTTCTCTTTCCCAGGAACTCATTCTCCTTCCCAGTTCCTGACTCCTGTTGGGAATGCAGTGTGGCCAGCTCTGCTGATCTTCCAAGAGAATTTAGAATTAGGATATTAATGTAAAACCTTCCAATTCTCATGAGATCCATCTGGAGTTTGTAGTGTTGGCAACTCACTGAAAAAAGTTCTTTTAAACATATCTTCTTTGGCCTGGAATTGAAAAGCCACCAGCTTGCAAGAGACTTGAGAGAAGCTAGCTTGTGCCCTTGGGGTTTACAGATGTGAAAAATGAAACTCAGAGAGAAATGACTTGTCTGTGTTCTCAGAGCTGGATTTGAATCCAGATTCAAATTGCAAGTCTTTTTCCTCTCATTCTATCCAGACATTATTTCTATCTAGCTTCTAAGAAAGCCCGTAAGTAGAGTTTTGTTGCAGGAGTCGGGATCATCCAAACTCCTCTTTGGAGCTAGGTAGCTGAGCAACCACAGGAGAAAGGTGCCCCAGGGAATGGGAGTGTGGTCTCCATTCTCAGTTGACCCAGGGTAGCTCGCATGTTCTCAGAAGAGGTTGTCTTTGGCAGGGCCACCTCCTAGGATTAATCATACTGAAAAAGTGCATGGATTTAATTTTGTTGCAGTTTTGTCTGTTCTAGGAAAGTACATCCGGTGTGGCTCGACAGAGAATTTTCTGCCCAAGAATCTATACACTTAAAAGACGTCAGACATTTTAGTGGGGCACAAAGCAGGCTAGGAAAGTTCCAATGGCATCAAGCCAATCCAGCTTTGTCCTTTGGTCAGGAAAGACCTAGCTGCCCCCCGGATCGTGGCATCCAACTCAGTTGCCCAAGGAAGCAGCCCTGCTGGGAGAAAGTGATGAGAAATTGTCTTTGCTAAATAGTTTGTCTGGCCAAATTATGGTTTGTCTTAGGGGCTTAGAAATGAATGTTTCCTGTTATGCAGGAGGGGAAGGGCAGGGTTTGATTCGTGTGGTCTCACGTGCTTGCTCAGTCTGCTCATTAAAAGTTTTATTTTTGCAAGTTATTGCAGCATGAACCCTAAACACCAAAGCCACTCTCCTGAAAACTAATCAGGATCCAGGAGCAGCTGTCAGGCCCCAGGAGGGTGAGTCATGAGTAGCATAGTTCCTGGAACTCACCCGTCCCTGGGCCTGCTTGGAGGAGGCCAAGTGAGGAGGTGAAAGTGGAGAGGCGGGGTGGGATGCTGCAGGCATGGTCTCTATTTTTTAAAAACATTGTGTGTTACAGTCAAAGCATCCATCCCTGGTGAGTACGCAGGCGATTTTAAAAATAGGAGGTTCTGTAGAAACCATGCTGGCTGCCTGTTTTCATCTGGAGGACTACGCCATTGCTTTTTGAGCCCAATCTTGGAATAAACACAATCGATTCTAGCTGCACCTCAGCAGAAGACACGTGCAGGGGCGGGTCTTTTGTGGCTGGGCCTTTCCTTCAGGGCCTTTGGAAGTGTTTCTGAAACCAGTGTGATCAATAGCAGGAAGGACAGGTTTTTCAGGCTGTAGAGAAAGACAGTCTGTGAGTTACATGACTGAAGCATGACACTAGTGACCCTCTACCTACCTCCAAGCCCTAACGTTTCAGAAGAAACTGTGAATTCATGGGAGTCTGCACTTTATTAACTTTTTATAGACAAATAACACACACACAGAAAAGCAGGCAAATAACTGTACAGCTCACTGGGTTTCACACACTTGAGCACACCCTTACAATGAGAGCCCAGATTGAAAAACGCAGCTTAACCATTGCCCCTGGAACAACCGGGGTGATGGGTCAGAGGTTTTGAGCTTAAAGATTCCTCAACCTGGTCATACTGTAAAGCTGAGGGAACACTCAGCCAGGGTGGCTTGTTCTCTATTTTTCAGGAATGAGATTTCGGTGGCACTCAGGGTCTGCGGGAGATGCTGGTTCATTGGCTCAGATAGAGATGAATTTCTGGGCTCGTCTCCAAGAGTAGGTGGGCATGACCGAGTGTGACCCTGTTTGGGGGACTGTCAAGGGCAGATAGTACGCTGAAACCAGTGACTGTGTTGGTGATATGTGTGTCACTGATCCATGAACATTTTCTTCAAGGCCTGGTTGTCCAGGAAGTATTAAAAGCTGAGATCTGCCTGTTGTGGGCAGGTGGGATGGGGTCCTGAACTGGAGCCAGTGAGAAATGACATGTGTTGTTACTGATAGAAATCTGATCGTCCCGGATGCCGCCTGTCAGCATGTGGGCTCCTGGGAGCTGTTTTCCTGATGGTCCGGGCAATGCCTGGTGACAATGGAGATTGGAGGAGGCAGCTCTGCCTAATGAGTTCCTTGTCTCTTGGCCGAAGATATGGGGTTTCTTTGAGGGAAGCCATTAGCCACTTTGCTGCCTTGTTTAAAAACAACTAAAATCTGTCTTGTTGGTGTGGAGGTTCCACAGATACCTTACACTGGTCCTTGACATCAACAGCTGGGCGCTTCCCCGGCAGGGCAGGTGTTGGCATAATTTGGCTGCTCAATGATTTCTTCTCACATTACTTTAATGTGTGGCTGGGATGGTTTCTATAAATACACTTGCTCAAGGGAGCAAGGAAAGGGGTAGTTTCTATTAAAAGTGGTTCCTGAGTATTCCGTATTCATGTAACATTTATGAAGCACCAACTGTGTGCCAGGTGCCAGGCTTTATTGATGAGGTCACCAGCCTTCATGTATGTGCAGTGTTACAGGTAAGTTAATTATGGGTTTGAAGGCTGGCATGTTGTATGCATTTGTCTCTCCTGCTGTGTGCTTTTTTGGTATCCTAACAAGAAATAATACTGATTTTCCCCATACAAGATCATGTATGTAAAAAACTTGTACACTAGAAGGTATTTGGCAAATCTGAAGGGTATTTTTTGCTCCAGGGCCTGCAGCCTTCTGTTAGATGCTGAGTTGCTTGTACAGTAGGCGGCCCCTGTTAGTCTCTGCTCTTTACATGGAGGTGATGCCCTTGCTCTTCAGTTTACAGTTCCAGCTCTTTCCCCTCAGTTGCCAGACAAGGCAAGTGAGGTCCATAGACAGAGCCGCTAGGGAACAGGCTGCCTCGCAGTTGGAGTGCTGGACTTAGAGGACTTCCCCATCAGTCTGTGATGCATGTTGAGATTTCCCGGTTGCACAATAAATACAATTCTCATTGATAACACCTTTTTGCCCTGGTCATTTTTGTTTGACTGCATGGGGGTGGGGACAGGTGGCACTAAAGTAGCAGGTGGCTTGCTGCAGACATGTCCACTGTTCACATGGTCTTGGCTCTGCTGCTCACTGTATCGTGGGCGAGCTACTCGGTGTTCTGGTCCTCAACTCCTTACCCGTAAGAGTGGATTAATATTAGTACCTATCACAGGGTTATGATAATTAAGATTAAATACTTGGCTGGGTGCCGTGTCTCACAACTGTAATCCTAGCACTCTGGGAGGCTGAGGTGGGTGGATTGCCAGAGCTCAGGAGTTCAAGACCAGCCTGAGCAAGAGTGAGACCTAATCTCTAAAAAAAAAAAATAGCCGGGCGTTGTGGCGGGAGCCTGCAGTTCCAGCTACTCAGGAGGCTGAGGCAAGAGAATCATTTGAGCCCGAGAGTTTGAGGTTGCTGTGGGCTATGATGCCACAGCACTCTAACCAAGGGTAACAGAGTGAGATGTTCTTTCAAAAAAAAAAAAAAATTAAGTACTCAATAAATTCTCACAGTCATTTCTCTCTAGTTATTCCTGGATGGTTCCATCTCTCCAATTCCAAAGCCATGTATGTTTCACATACGAGGTGCCCAGCAGAAGCGGGGACTCTTGCTCATCATTGTAGCTTAAAATTTTGGCCTTATATAGTTTATATTTTGGGAAGAGCCGGGATCTCTTGTGGATTCTAAGAAAACACCTGCAAAGAGGGAGACCCATTCCTTTTTGTACACCCCCATTTATTTCAGGGGTTGCACAAACTGTACCATTACTAACTGTGGAATGACATCTCCCTTTGCTTGGATGGGCTGGGTTAAGACTCTGTCACGTGTTGTCTGGGACTGGCACATGCTGGAACCAGTTCACTTGAAAGGGGAGTAGGAGATGCTGCTGTCCCTCTTAACGTCCCTTTTAACATTGTGTGCCTGCCGTTGGCCAGTTGGAAAAGTAATGTCAGGCATCAGCTGTCTGAGGGCACCGGGAGGAACTGAAGGGAGCCGGAGGAAAACCTAACCGGTCAATCCAGACAAGCCACTGAAGGGTTCCAGGAAGGAAGCACTGAGGTGTTGCCATTTTCCTTGCCAAGTTTTTGTCCCTTATAAATATGGAAACATTATCAGGGCGGATCCATGAGAAAGTGAATTCACCAAAAAATCCGTTAAAAAGTGGCTCCAGACTGTCATTATCTCCCTGAGGTTTATAACCATTTGTGATTGACGAGGATGTGCTGCTGGGACGGTCAGGGACCTGGACGCCTTACCCCAGTTCCCACAGCCCATTGTTGGGGCACTTCTGTGGCTCTTACTCCACCCAGCCTTTAGCCACAGGTGAGGGCTTGTCTGCCTCCCTCTCTGGGTGAATGAGCAACTTGAGGGCAAGGACTGGGGCCAGGGTTGTTGACTGCATTAGTTTCTGAGGGCTGCTGTAACAAATTACCACAAACAGGGATTTCTAACAACATATATTTATTATTTTACAGTTCTGGAGGTTAGACGTCTACACTCAGGCTCCCTGGGATAAAGTGCAGGTGTTAGCAGACCTGCCTCCAGGAGGCTCTAGGGGAGGCTGCCTGCGTTCCTTGGCACAGGGCCCCTTTCTGGCATCCTCCCTCTGCTTCTGTGAGTGTGTGTCCTACTCCCACTCTGACCGTCAGACTTCCTCTTCGAGGGTCCCTTTTGGTCACATTGCACTTTCCTGGATTACTCAGGATATTCTCCCCAACCCAAGATCCTTAACTTAATCACACCTGCAAAGTTCCTTTTGCTAAGTAAGGTAACAGATTCAAAAGTTCTGGGAATGAGGATGTGACCATCTTTGGGGGGCCATTATTCGCATGGATGCATTCCCTGCAGCACTAAGGTCACAGCTGTGGGTGCCCAGCTGTCTGGGGTCATATCCTGGCTCAGTCAGTCGCCCCTTTGTGATACTGGTGAGCTATTAACTTCTTTTGAAGGTGTCTCACCTAATGTGGTGATAAAAGTAGAACTCCCCCTTCTTTGGAGGCTTAATAGAAGTAATATATGTGAAGTGACTAGAACAGTGCCTGGTACACAGGAAATACATTTTGAGTATTATCTTATCCATAGTAAGTGCTTAGAAAATATTCTAGTGCATATTCTATTTTTCAGTTTGGTTCTTCTGACTACTGAAAGGAAAGACAGCCTTTGTCATTATAATCACTTTTTTTTTTTTTTTAAAGAATATCACTTTAGGTTTTAGGATTTAAGACAAGACTATAAGACCAACTTACTTTTTGTAGGGTAATATTTTTCTATTCCTTTGTAGAATAATACATAAATTGTGCTAAAGTGTAGGCAGAGGTTAATTTAGTACCTAAACAATCCAGGGCTCCAATTCAAGTCTTTTTTTCACTCTGCCATCCTCTTGGAGAGGCTTTGCTCCAGGGCTGCTCAGCTGCTACTCTCAGTCCCTGTTCTAGCAGGAAGGAGGAGGTAGGAGAAGGGAGACCAGCACTATTTCAGGAAAACGAAGGCCCGGCGGATTTCTGCTTTCATGTTTAGTCAAAACTGAAGAGTATGTCTCCTCCGTTGCTATAGGGGTGCCAGGGAAGGTGAGTGCCTAATTGCAGCCCAAGAACATGTTGAGTTCTGTTAGAAAGGACACAGGAATGCATCAGCATCCTCTGTGATTGCCTAGAACAAGAATGGCTGCAGGCCTAGTGCAGGTCTACTTACCACCTAAATGTCCACCAGAGGGCGAAAGCACAAATAAAGTGCTATTAAATTCAGACAATGAAGGATTGTATAGCAGCGGTGACCTGCATGTATCAAAGTGAATAAATCCATAAAATATAAAATTTCCAATGTGAAATTGCAGAAGGATAGCTATTATGTAATATGATTCCACTTATATAATATTTACATGCAGAAACACTCTCTACTGCTCATAGTTGCATAATAAGGTCTTAAAAGTATAAAAATACAAATGAGAGTGATGGACAGCACATCGAAAGGCAGGACATGGGAAGGGATGAGGCCAGGGTGGGAGATAATCTATCATTAGAGAAGGATCCAGGTTTTGTGGGGCCTGATGAATGTATGATGCATGTGTGTGTTTGGGGGAGATCTTCCGTAAGAAAAAAAGAACTTTAGGGCAGCACCTGTGGCTCAAAGGAGTAGGGCGCTGGCCCCATATGCCAGAGGTGGTGGATTCAAACCCAGCCCCGGCCAAAACTGCAAAAAAAAAAAGAACTTTACAGTAACTCTGCTTCTAACTGGTTGTTGTAAGAGTATAAGAGAATGCATTGAGAAGTCATTTCTGATATGTGGGGTGTTTTTGTAGATAAATAATTAACATTCACAATCACAATAGCTAACATTTATGAAACCCTTACCTTATCCTAGGCTCTGGGGTTGGCACTTGGCAGGCTTTTCTCATTGCCTACTCATAGCCAGCTTCTGCTACAGATGCTGCTCAGTAGCATCATTTTATGGCTGAGAGAGCAGAGGCTCAGAGAGGTTAAGTTGTTTGCCCAAGGCCACACAGCTAATGGCAGAGTTCGAGGTTCAAGCCCATAAATTGAAACAGGACTTGTTTACTATGGATTGAGCATTCTATGTACAGGGTTCTCTTTATTGTTAGAATTACCTGCCTGGTTTGTTCTCTTCCACAGAGATTTGTTATTTTTACTTAACTATAGAAAGGGCACTGTGACCAGAAAATATATATTTATTTTTTTTTGTAGAGACAGAGTCTCACTTTATCGCCCTGGGTAGAGTGCTGTGGCCTCACACAGCTCACAGCAACCTCCAACTCCTGGGCTTAAGCGATTCTCTTGCCTCAGCCTCCCGAGTAGCTGGGACTACAGGCGCCCGCCACAATGCCCGGCTACAGAAAATATTTTTTTTAAATACTTAAAAATATAGTTGTATTTTTCTCCATCACATGGAGGTGATATTTGGATTAGTGTGTTCTTTAGCAATATTTGAAGAGTAATTGATTTGATGAATAGGCAAGGATGATTTGTGATAAGTTACATGTTTTGTTGACTGAGCTAATACAAAGCTCCAGTCATAAATAATCAAGAATTTAGTCCTGTTGATCTGGTAATAAGGATCAATGGGCTTCTTCCCCTACGTGGTGCACATAAGGCATCATGGGGGCCCAGAACAATGTGTTTAAAGCTGGACATGGATCTGATTGGTGGTATCTGCTGAGGTTAGAACTCGGTGTGCCCGTGGCATAAACTCATGGACATACCTTCCTCTGGATGCTGAAAAGAACAGTTCCACAGGGAACTGGGGAGGGAAAGGATGAAGGCTAGCCATGTTTGAAATGGCTATTTCCTTTTTTAAAAAATAATTTTTTATCATTTTTTGAGATAGAGTCTCACTCTGTCCCCCTTGGTAGCGTGCCATGGCATCATAGCTCACAGTAACATCAAACTCTTGGGCTCAAGTGATCCTCTTGCCTCAGCCCCCCAGTAGCTGGGACTACAGGTGCCCACCAAAATGCCTGACTTTTTTTTTTTTTTTTAGTAGATACAGGGTCTCGCTCTTGGCTTAGTCTGGCCTTGAACTCCTGAGCTCAGGCTGTCCACCTGCTTCAGCTTCCCAAAATGCTAGGATTATAGGCATGAGCCACTAAGCCTGGCCTGAAATGGCCTTTCTTTCTTTCTTTGAGACAGAGTCTCACTTTCTCACCCTCATCAGTAGAGTGCGATGGCATCATAACTCACAGTAACTTCAAACTCTTGGATTCAAGCCATCCTCCTGCATGAGCTTCCCGAATAGCTGGGACTACAGGCGCCCGCCACACTGCCCAGTTATTTTTAGAGCTGAGGGTCTCACTGTTGCTTAGGCTTGTCTCAAACTTATGAGCTCAAAAGACCCACCCACCCCGGCCTCCCAAGTGCTAGGACTACTGGCATGAGCCACTGCACCTGGCCTGAAATGGCCACTTCTTGAGTTAAAAATCAAACCAAGAAAACCTGAACAGCTGCCTGGCTTTCTGTGGTGTCTGGGAAGGTGGTTTGAAGAGTGGTCTGCAATGTCCCTGCGAGGCAGACTTTGGCTGAGGGCTTAATTGGGGCATCCCCCAAATGGACTGCTGAGGCCACGAAGGCACCAGAGGTGCTCCCAAACTCGGTTGCTGCTCTTGGGAGCCTCCCAGCAAAAAAGCGGGGAAGTGAACAAAGCTCAAACCAGTGTTGCTCTTGGCTGCTGGGAAGGAAGGAGAAAAAAGAAGGCAGGATGACTGGGCAGAGAAAGAGCCAGGCCACCTTCCTGGTCATATTTAATGAGGGTTAACATTTGTAAATATTGTGCAGTATCTGATAGCAAGTAATGGCCTTGCCACGTGATTGAGTGGAGGGCCTCTTTCTGTTTGATTTCTCTAGTTAGTTGCTTTTGTGTGTGCAGAGAGTAGTATGTGGACCCTGTTCATTTGTGTGTGGCTCTGTGGGTTGAATTAAAGGGGTGGTTGTTTTTCCATTGTCTCCATGCAGGAAGCCTCGGCTGACTATAAAAATTTGGCACTGGAAAGTGAGCAGCCATGTGTGATGTTACTGATTTGGCGTTTGCACGAATAACTTGAGAGCCTTTAAAAACTGAACTGTGCACCATACTTTGTAGATTCAGGGCTTTAAGGTTAATTGAGTCTCATGCGCCTCATTTTGCAAATGAGGAAACAGAGGCCAGAAGAGCCTTCATGGGATGCATGGCTTACAACCGTGTACAAGTTCATAAGGGGCATGACTTTTTGAATTGTGGAAGTTTTACGAGTTCTGGCTGAAGCATCCCCCAGGAATTCTAAAGTTGGAATGCAGAGCTCCTTGTTTTCCTGTGGTTAGGGGGGGATGACAGGGTGATGGGGTAAGGGGTGCAAGCGCTTAGGCCATTTGCCCTTCGTCATCTCCTGCTGGGGCCTCTCTCTGTTGAGGGGCAAGGGCAAAGGCAGAAATGGATGTGGAAAAAGCCCCCACAAACGGCTCCTGTGACAACCTGCCCGGGTAGCTTGTGTGCAGTCAGCTCTGTTTATGGAGAGGCTGCCAGACCCCACGCTTGCCCGCTCTTTCTTGCTCAGACAAGCCTGCTGCTAAGCAGTCAAGGGGGAGTTTGTTTATGGCATCTCTTCCTGTCCACCCATAGCTGTCTTCCTCTTGATAGCAGCCACTTAGACTGAAAGCCCTCAGCCCAATCCCTGAGACCAGGTGTCTTCCAGGCCACGGGCTGGGCAGAAGTGACCAAATGTGGAGCCTGCCCTGCAGGAACTCCCCGCAGGGCATGTGGGCAGACAGGCCAGAAGTCTGCACTGAGAATTGGGGGCTATAGGGGTTGTGGCCCTCCTAAGGAGGGTCAGGCAGGTCAGGAAATCTTGTCAGAGGGGGTGACCCAGGGCTGGGTCTTCAGAGGCTGAGCTGCTCAGAGGGAGCCACCCATCTGTTGCCGCTTGGTGGCAGGGCCCTTCTGCAAGACTAAGGCCCCCTGTGGGGACTCTGTGGGGGAAATCCCAGGAAACCGGCTGAGAGGCAGGTGTGTTGAGGAGGGCTGTAGTGGCTAGAGAGTCTACTTAGCTGTGCTTTTTAAAATCTTATATTTTATTCTGTAACCTTGCTGTTTAAGGACATTTGGGCTGCTATAACAAATATCATACACATGGTATCTTGTAAACAACAGAAATTCATTTCTCACAGTTCTGGAGGCTGGGAATTCAAGGTGCTGGCAGATTCGGTATCTGGCAAGGGCCCATTTCCCATTTCATAGATGGCATCTTCTTGCTGTGTCCTCATATGGAGGCCTCTTTTAGAAGGGCACTGATCCCACTCACCTAATTACCTCCCAAAGGCCTCACCTTTTAATACCATCACATTGGGGACTACATTCAGATCCCATAATACTTTCAAAGATTTGAAATGGGATGTAGGGGTGAGGAAGGAGTGATTGTATATGAGACCTAAAAGCTTCTTGTTGGTTGTGTGCAGGGCGAGCTAAGATAGGGAGTGGGTGCAGAAATGAGGGAGGAGAGACCCCCTGGGTTCTAGAGTGGGGATTGAGAAAGATGGTGATGCCATTGTACTCTCGTTTTTAGTTGGCAGGCCTCAGTTTCTAGATCTAAGAAATGGGGATAAGAGACAAGGATGAGGATCAAAGGGATGTCCTGGCTGGTACATAAGGAATAGCTACCTATGTTCCTTTCCTTCCTTTGGTAGAAAGCACCCAGCCTTGGGCTTCAGTTCCCTAGGGCCTTCCCTATGCTAACTCAGCCGAGTAATTACTTCTCATCACATGTGGGAGTTAATGGTTGATGGGAATTAATGTGTTATCCATTTTAAACAGAGGTCCTCAGTTCCTGGACTCAGAGTCCGGAGAACTTAGGTCAGTCCCAAAATTTTCATTGAAATATTATAGTAAAGGCTTTACACATTTCTATTTTAGCTTCAACTTATATATTTTTAAGTTTCTCTCTATTGAGGTCTCAAACTGAGACCAGTTTAAAAAAAACTAAAACAAAATCAGGTGCTAAGAAATTTTACTCTCTTTTGCCCCCTAGTGGCAGACTCTTGAACACCTCTTTGGGTCCGATCACTGGAGATTCATTGATTCAAAAAATACAGCCTTGTCACCTATGTGCTAAGTGCCCCAAAGATTCTCACTGCTTGATCTTAGGTGGCCATTCAGTCCGTTTCTAAAGGCTCAGCAAGGCAAATAAAGCAAGTTAAAATGAATTCTGTCTGGAATATATATTTTTTATTCTTTTGCATTTCACAATACTCTTTGATGTAACAAATATCCAGTGGTATTTCGCTATTTTCCAGGCTGAGAAATCAATGCTACATGAACTGGCTACATGTCTTATATGTCTCATTTTCTTCTGTTTTCCTGGATTCAGGGGAATGTTGGAATTATTTAGTACTCTTGTGTTGTTACAGGTTTAATGAGAAAAGTATGAAAAGATTACCCATTCTGGGCTCAGTGGGTAGGGCGCCAGCCACATACACTGGGGCTGGCAGGTTTGAACCCAGCCCAGGCCTGCCAAACAACAATGACAACTGCAACAACAACAACAACAACAACAAAATAACCGGGCATTGTGTTGGGCGCCTGTAGTCCCAGCTCCTAGGGAGGTGGAGGCAAGAGAATCGCTTAAGCCCTAGAGTTTGAGGTTGCTCTGAGCTGACGCCATGACGCTCTACTGAGGGCTACATAAGTGAGACTCTGTCTCAAAAAGAAAGAAAGAAAAGAAAAGAAATGATTACACATTCACATTAGTGCTAGTATCTTGGTATAGTTAAGGTATATGGTAATAGAAAAATGTGAACTCTTCAGTGAGAGTGGTAGTGAAATGAACTGGGCTGTTGAAGCTCTTTTTCCTTTCTGGAAAATTTTGAGAATAGTTCATATTCTTCACCAAGTAGGCTCTTTGGAAAAAAAGAAGGTCAAAAATGGTCTTAAATTCTTGTAAGTTATTATCTTAATGCTGAGAATGATTCAGGCTGGTGCCCAGTACAGTGCCAGACACATATGTGTGTGAGCCCTCCAGAAACAGTGGCTGGCAGCCCTCTGTCATCAGAACTTCTGTAGTTACGCTTTGCTTTCTTGCTGTGCTTTCTGGTTTTTGTTGTTTTTTTCTTTTTCTTTTTTTGAGACAGAGTCTCACTATGTCACCCTCGGTAGAATGCCGTGGCGTCACAGCTCACAGCAACCTCAAATTCTTGGGCTTAAATGATTCTCTTGCCTCAACCTCCCAAGTAGCTGGGACTACAGGTACCCACCATAATGCTTGGCTATTTTTTTGTTGCAGTTGTCTTTGTTGTTTGGCAGGCCTGGGCCGGGTTCAAACCTGCCAGCCCCAGTGTATGTGGCCGGTGCCCTAACCACTGCTCGATGGGCACTGCCTGGGTTTACATTTTTGAATGGACATTTTGCCCAAGTTTCACATAGAATTGTATTGTTTACTTAACAAAGCCTTGTGAAATTTTAAGAAAATGTAACTGTTAATCATAGCAACTATAGAAATCACACGTTTAGATTGTGTTTTATAACCTATAATATGACTTTATCTAAGATCTCTGAGCCTTTTAATGAGATATAAATATTTCCCTTTCCACATAAGGAAACTGAAACTCAGAAAGGTTAAGCAGCTTGTCTAGAGTCAGACAGTGAAGCATCAACCTCTCGCTGCGGTTTTATTTTCACCCCCATGGCTGGTGTCCCTTATGCTATGAAAGAGAATAAATACCCCTGTTCAAATCTTGAACTGAGGGTTGAGTTAGGTAGAGAGAATTGGAACGTTAATGTAAGACTTGAGTGTAGAGTGATGTTTTCAGTGGACATTACCATCAACTTTAAAAAACTTCCTTGAACAAATACAGCATTGACTTGGTGTCAACTGTTGACTGGGAGCAGGGATTGTGTTAACTTCGTGATCAAGCTTCACAGAGGTGAGGGTGGATCAAGCCACACACTGCAAGGGGTTGACGAGAGCCTGGCACTGAGCTGTTGATGCCCGGCGATTGATTGTAATCCTCCATGCTACACGCTGAGCCCAGTATGTGGGGGTGTAGTCCATTGAGGATTTGTCTTTTTTCTCTCAGGAATTAGGACTTTGCCAACTGTCTTTTACCTGGCACCTGCCCCATGACTAAAGAAGGTGACATGGAGTAACAGCCTCATGGTCCAGGCAGCACAGTTCTCACCCTGTGAGACCAGTTGTGTGTTCTTAGGACACAACCATTGCATGTGGCTGGGGCAGATGGGAGGGACTCAATTTGACAGTCAAGCCACGGTGTTGAAAGGCTGCAATCCTAGAGGCTGGAGGTCACATGACCTTCTTTCCAGCCATGCTTCCTGCCACAGGACCTTTGCACATGTTGTCACCTCTGCCCAGATTGCTTTCCCCTTATCATTTTTCAGATTTCACAGATCTCATATAAAGTTTCATTTTTCTTTGACTCTTCTACAAATATATACTTAGACTGGGTAGAATACCATGTATTTATTTAATTCATTAATGAGCGTTCTCATTTACAGGATAAGGATGAGAAAGCTGGTTTGAAGGAGCATCTGGGAAGACACACACATACACACAGATACACGCTTATGCTCTCTGTATCTATGTGTGTGTACACACACACACACACGAGGGCTATCTGGAAAGTATCTAGCCATGTATATCTCTGTTTTTCCTATTACATGGCAGGGTACTTTCTGAACAGCCCTTATATATCTACATCTTTATAGTCATGGAAAAATATTATGGAGAAAAGAATACTGGAATAAGATTGAAAACTTAGATATAAAAATGTCAGACAAGAAATATTGCAACTTTTGAGATAATGGCAGACAATTTTTTTGCAATTTGTCAATCTTTTTATTTTTTTATTGTTTGGGGTTCATTGAGGGTACAAAGAATTAGGTTACACTGATTGCATTTGTTAGATAAAGTTCTCTTATAATTGTGTCCCGCACCCAAGAGGTGTGTCATACACTGTGACCCCCTTGTCAATTTTTTATAAGCTAATTTCCTCACTTTACAAAGTCTGGGCTCTAATCAAAAGCAAATAGTAAGGCTGGTTATGGTGGCACATGCCTGTAATCCTAGCACTCTGGGAGGCCAAGATGAGTGGATCACTTGAGCTTATGAGTTCAAGAGCAGCCTGACCAAGAGTGAGACCCGGTCCCTACTAAAAATAGAAAAAATTAGCTGGGTGTTAGCATGTTCCTGTAGTCTCAGCTACTTGGGAGGCTGTGACAGGAGGATGGTTTGAACCTAGGAGTTGGAGGTTGCCATGAGCTAGGCTGAGGCCACAGCACTCTAGCCTGGGCAACAGATTCTGTTTCAAAAATATACAAACAAACAAACCAGTAAATCAAACATAGTTACCTTTTCTGTAAGCAGACTTAGGTTATAGATTACTTTGAAAAGTTTTGCTTTATTTCTCAGTTTGGATAGTTTTTTTGTTTGTTTGTTTTTTGGGGGAGAGTTTTTTAGGGACAGTCTCACTCTGTCACCTGGGCCAGAGAGCAGTGGCATTATCATAGTTCACTGCAACCTCAAACACTTGGGCTCAAGGGATCATCCAAGGTCAGACTCCTGAGTAGTGCACCACCATGCCCAGTTGAACTTTCTTATTTTTGCAGAGACAGAGTCTTGCCCTTGCTTAGGCTGGTCTCAAACTCCTGACATCAAGTGATCCTCCCTCATCAGCTTCGCAAAGTGCTAGAATTAGAGAAATGAGCCACTACACCTGGCCATGGATAGTTGTTTTTTAAATAGCATTATATCCTGAGTGGCTAGTACCGTACCTGGCACAAAGGAGGAACTGGTGACTACTTCTTGAATGAATGAACAAATTAAGGGGAAACCTTCCATTAGGAAGGTGAACCTCAACCATTGTGCTGGTAGAATTTGAGATCAGAAGGCCAGCTGTGTGCAGCCTAAGAGAGACAGGGCTTGGGGCAATAACAGACATGTCAGGAATTCAGCAGTGAGAACTAGGTTATCAAGCAGGAACAGGGTCTTAGGAACAAGGAAGAACTCAGTGATTAGGACAAAGGGAGGGGAAGGAAAGGAACTGTTATTTCTGGCATCATTCACAATGTACAATTTATTGTGCAGGACTTAGTCCCCATGGCCCATCTCACATAACCCCTCAAGTGACCTGTTAGGGAGCATTCCTATTCCTTTCATACAGAGGCAGAGAGCATCACAGAATGGGCATGAGCTGTAGAGTTAGATGTGCTTGGGACTGAATTTAGGCTCTGCCACTCAAGCTGTATGACCTTTAGCAACTTATTGATCCTTTTAAGTATTTATCTTTTTTTTTTTTGAGGCAGAGGGTCACTTTGTCACCTTCTATAGAGTGCTATGGTGTCATAGCTCACAGCAACCTCAAACTCTTGGACTTAAGAGATCCTCCTGCCTCAGCCTCCCAAGTAGGTGGGACTACAGGCACCTGCCACAGCTCCCAGCTATCTTAAGAGTCTTGAACTGGTCTTGAACTCCTGAGCTTAAGTGATCCACCTGCCTTGACTTCCCAGGGTGCTAGGATTACAGGTGTGAGCCACCACGCCTGGCCTATAACCTCAGTTTTCTTGGAATGTAACAGAAATAAATATCAAACCCCAGTACTCCAGACTTAGGGTTTTGTTTGTGGCTAGGCAAAGTCTTCCTTAGGCAGTGGACAAGATGCTGGGTAACCTCAGGTTTTAAATGGTTTCTGCTCTTCATTCAGGGAGCAGGTCAGCTCCCTTGTATCTCATAGTATGGGCAAGAAAAGTATTTTGAGGTTTCTGGAAGTCAGTGGACCTTCAGTAAATGACAGCTCCCATGATTGTCCCAGCAAAGTCAAGTTCACGGTGGGGATATTCAGTCAGCTGTGATGTGATGAATAGGGTTTGAAGTCTACCTGGGTTGGCTCTGGTGTTACAGTTTGAGTGAGTACAGAGCCAGAAGGACTTAGAACTCACCAATGATGTCAGGGTCATTTCTAGAGCGTGCAGCGGGGGATAGCACAGGGGCTGGAGACTAAAGTCCTTTAGGGCCCAGCTGTGGGGAGCAGCTAGCAGGAAACCAGATGGATGTTGCTTTGGGCTTGAGGTGGGGCTGTGCCCCAGGCTGGACGATTCCAGAGCAGGCCCTCCAGATTCAGCTGGATTTGATCCAGAATGGACCTATCTTCTGAGCCTCTGGGACCTCTCAGTCCCCAGGGATCTGAATGGGATCCTGCTGCCCCAGGGCACAGACCTGCTGGGGTATTCTGGAAGGAAGCAGCAGCTTTGACTCAGAGTATCTGTCTGTGAACTTTGGTGTCTGGTCAAGAGAACAGCCTCTTAAAATGGAAATGGGACACTGCTGTGGGCCACCTGTGGATACTTGGTTGAGTTCCCCAAGTTTCTTGGATCTCTGTGGCGGAGCTTACACTGCAGCATCCACGCAGCCATTTTTAGGGACCTGCAAGTATACTAGCAAAAAATCATTCTTTAGGACAGCGATGAAGTACTCTTTGACTTTGTCCCTTCTTTAAGATCTTCTCCTTTTAGGAAAGGAAGGATTTTTATTTTCAGTTTAGATAAAAAAAGCTAAAGAGTATTTGAGATTTGGCTCAATGAGGTCGTCTGCTGCAGTTTTCCATACTGGCCTACAGAGGGCACTCTTTCCTCACAGTTGGTGCTGCCTTTGTCCCTGGAGCTCTTCTCTGTGGCTGAAGGAGCCCTGTTCTCTCCGGCCCTCAGCCCTGGAAAAGAGTTACTTCCAGCTATTTCTAATTTATCTATGAGCCCCCAAGGAGATCACCTTCCCCTTTTAAAGCTGAAACATCGGTGCTGTTATTTTAACACCCTCTTCTGCAGTTATCTGAGTGTGAACGTCCTAGAAAAGTCACGAGGGAGATGCAGTTTTCGAGGTTCTTTCTTACAGTACAAGGTGCTTTCTTAGAAATGGGGCCAGACAGGCACGTATTGCTGCATAAACACCAATTAATTAATACCAGGCTCCAGATGAGACTGGCCACAAACTCATGAGCTTCACACCTCTGTGGTCCAAGCCCTGCCTCCTCTTGGTACAAAAATTAAAGAGACAGTTGCAAAACCAGAGCATTCTCTGACCAATCCTAGGAGACATACGGGGACAAGTGGGGACATTTTAATTTCTTCCAGTGGCTTCTCCTCCAACCCCCCACCCCACATACTTTTAATCCTCCTGATGCTGTTAGTTATAATGGCAGGTAACATTTACTGTGCTCTTACCATGGGCTGGGCACGTGCTAAGTGCTTTTCATGTGTGCTAGCTGATTCAACCCTCTTAAAATCCCAAGAGGTGGGGAGCTGCTGGAACTTCTGATGCTTTGTGAGGATCAGACAAGGGTTATTTAGCTGGTGAGGGGATCCAGATTTGACCCCCGCGGAGGAGTTGCCCCTACCCGCCTGCCACCCGTTTTTTTTTGTTGTTGTTGAGTTCCTGTTATGCTCTGGACACCAGGTGGTAAGCCAGCAGTGCAGGCACAGACACTGTACAGTTCTGGCTAATTTTAGTTTTGAATGTGTTATTATTCAAAAGCTTGAAAACGAGAAAGTAAAAAAGAAAGAAAGAACCTCCTGGGAGCATACACTGAGAGTGGTGCTCAAAGGAATCGAAAGTTCCTGAGGTCTCTTGGTAGCTGCCAGATGGAGGCGTGTAAGGGCTGAGGGAGGTGAGTGGGTCTGCCTCCTTCCCTTCAATTACAGCAGCTTTTCAAATACCTGGTTCATGTCTTTTGCATACGATTGGGTTTGACACATGGGTTCTTCTGCTAAGCAAATCTTAGCAAAACCCCCAGTGTAGTACCTCTTAGCTAAGGGCTCCCCAGCAGCGTTAACCTCCCCACATCCCCTAAGCCCCTTCTTCACCTCTTTTCTGAGGCTCCTTCCCTCCTGCCTGCAGGTATGGCCAGGCACTTTCTGTGTCAAAGTTCCTCCCGAGGCTCCTGCTCAGCCTTTGCACTGCTGGTGCTGGTTCTGTTGAGCGACCATAAAGGGGACTGTGGAATCTCAGCTCAGCTCTGCCCCTTGCGAGCACGGTATTTATTATCTTTGTGCCCCTGGTTCCTTGTCTGTGAGAGGGTGTTAACAGAATCTTCCCATCAAGTTGTGTGGATTACATGAAGTGATGGTGCACCCAATGTGTTTTAAACATCACCTGGCCTATAGTAAGGGTTCAATATTCATGGGTCATTATTATTGTTAAGATTATGACTTTCATTCCTGTCTTAGTTTTCTTTTTCTTCTTCTTACATAATTTGCGTGATGAAAGTTCATCCTCTCTTCTGCCTCCACTTCCCGCCCATCCACTCTCTCCTCCCCAGCCGATTACCACCCCTGCTGTTGCCCTGAGACTGCCCCGAAACTGCCCCCTCAGGTTAAAAGGCATCTCCTGAAAGCTAAAGCCTTCATCAGGAGCTCCCCTCTCCTAGCATCGGATTCTGACCCCATCATCTTTGGAAGACTCTATTTCTGCTGGATTTTCCCTCCTCCCCAAGACTGTGGCTCCTGGCCTCTTCTTTCACTGTGCATCTGGCCTTCGGGTAGCCCAACCGTGCCAGGATATTGGCTTTGATTTCAGCCACAAATCCAAGTTCCTCACTGTTTGCTGGACTTTTTTGTCTGCACCTCCGAGGGACCCCAGACTTGTATGTGTTAAACTAAACCCCAAACCCTCGCCCAAAGCCAGTCCTGCCTCCTGATTGCAGAATGGTGCTCCACTTTCTAGGTCAACAACCCAGCATTGGTGTCTTCTTTGAAAACGTTTGGGTATGGTCGGCCACTTTGCAAATGAGCGAATTCAGAGAGGGGCTGGGTGGAGGGGCTTGTACCGGTCTCAGTGTTCCCGGTTACAGACGCAGCCAGGAAGCTGGAAAAGGACTCTAAATTATCGGGGAATGTAGAAGGCAGTAGGTCCACTGTTATTTTCTGTAGCCTTGTCACTGAGGGATTAGATTTTCTTCAGGGAGAAGACCATAAAAAATAATGACCCCCGTGTACACATTCAACATGGACGAATTTCAGTGGATTATGCTGAGTGACAGAAGTCAGATGTGTCAAAGACTGTATACTGTCTGAGGCCGCTCATGTGGCATTCCAGAAAAGGCAAGAGTATATGAACAAAAAAAGGTCAATGATTGCCAGGAACGGGGCTGGGGAGGAGCGCTTGAGTACAAAGGGGCAGTGTAGGGGACGTCCTGGGTGGAATCGTTCTGTCTTGATTGTGTGCTGGGTATATATATACCTTTAAGCATTAATCAAAACTCAGAGTCTGTATACCAACAGGGAATTTTCCTGTAGGTAAAAGTGTATTTTAAAAAGCAAATTAATGAAATAAAATACAATACAGGCTGTCAGGAAGGAAGAACATTCTGTCATCACCCACCAGCAGGTTAGTCTTACCCCCAGTTTTGCAGATGTGGAAGCTGAAGCTTGGCATTCTCTGCTCTTCTGTTTTTCCACCTCAGCACTCCCAGGCCCTGGGTGTGGACCTCAGAGCTGAGGATAGAGTTCTCAGCGATGGTGTCTGCTCTGCAGAGCTCACCTTCAGGAAGACAGGACTCAGCAAGCCTAAGAGTAGTGTGGAAGGATGGGCCAGGTGTCTTAGGAAGGGAGGTTGATCTGAGGCCCTGGGGTGTGTGAGGGCACTGGGGGACTGAGCGGTGCTCTGGGCGGAAGGGGGCCCATGGTGGTAGGTGGGGGTAAGGTCTGGGATGGAGGAGCGACAGGTGTTTTTTTTTTTTTTTTTTTTTTTTGGTGGTTTTTGGCCGGGGCTGGGTTTGAACCCACCACCTACGGCATATGGGACTGGCGCCCTACTCCTTGAGCCACAGGCGCCACCCGCGACAGGTGTTTTTAAGCAGTTGAAACTCCTGTAAGGGGCCTAGGAAGCCTTTGTAGGTAGTGCAAGCGGGGCAGGTCCCAGAAGTGTCCACCCCAGAAACCAAGCATGGTCCACAGCCCACAATTCCTACTGCTGCTCGGACCTTTAGTGTGTAGGAGAGGCCCGTGTGTGTGTGTGTGTGTGTGTGTGTGTGTTCTTTATATATTGAATCCCTCTGCTGGTGATTCAGGCATCTCCCTGGACTCCAGTGCCCAAATGCAATCTGTTAATAAGGGGTGTTTGTAACTGCGCGGTACTTGATGACTGATGCTGTCCCGAGCATGCCTTGTGAAAACAGAAGTAACTGTCCACAGCCTGTCTCGCTCTGGGCCTTCCACCAGCCCTGTGTGGCAGCACCTCTGCCCTTGCCCTTCAGCTGGCTTCAGGGAAGACACGGCCTGGGGTTCCCTGGGGCCAGTGCCTGGTGAAATGCCCATGTGAGGGGACGGAGCCAGGGGACAGCGCTAAAGGCTGCTCTGCTCAGCTCCTCAGCTTCCCATCTGTCTTTACAGAACAGCTGGCTCTGAGCTCTGCCACCCAGCCGTGTGTCTGTGGAGCGCCCAGAAGACCAAGAGAGGCAACAGAGATGCTGCTCAGGGGCAGGGAGTGGGGAAAGGCACTGTCAATCTTTGTCCTGTGGCCAGGCACGTGCTGTTCTGGCCACCCATGAGCCAGGACGGCAGAGCAGTGGTGCTTTATGAAGTACATGTCTACCCTAATTTAACACTGTATATTCCTACTGAAGATTTCCTTGTGTTTCTTGGTTTTTTCCTTGGAAGCATTTGGAAACCATGTCTGAAAAAATTGCCATCCTTTGCTCCAAAAGAAATATAACTTCCCTGAACATTTTGGATTTCCGGGATCAGGAGGGCAAGCCGATGTTGCTTTTGTTGATAGCAGGTAGCGGGTGTCTGTCGACCTGGGGCCTCCAGGAGCCTGGAAGGATCTTTTTGCACTGCCCAAGCCCAGGCTCTCCTCCCCCTGTAGTCCACTCTAAGAGCCAAACTAATTCAAAATATTATCCTTTCCTCCGTGGGAGCTTGGTGTTTCAAAATCTGACAGTCTGGGGAGGAGGGGATAATATGTACTTGGTTGTAGTTTCATGTGCACAGTTAAAAACGAACTTTCTAAAACAGACGTGTAGTCTGTGTGGAAAATGCACAAAGGTATTAAAAAAGAATTCTATTCCAATCAGGTTATAGAACTTTCCTTATCTTTTGATTAACCTGTGAGTTTATTGACCATTCAGCTTTATGTTCTTTTTTTTGACAGTCTCAAGCTGTAGCTCTGGGTAGAGTGCCGTGGCATCACAGGTCACAGCAACCTCAAACTCTTGGGCTTAAGCGATTCTCTTGCCTCAGCCTCCCAGATAGCCAAGACTACAGGTGCCCGCCACAGCCCCTGGCTATTTGTTGTTGTTGTTGTTGTTGGTTTAGCTGGCCCGGGCTGGGTTCGAACCTGGTGTATGTGGCTGGCGCCCTACTCACTGAGCTACAGATGCCGCCTATTTTTAATTCAATATTTTAGTATGTTTATTTCTTCATGATGTTAGCAGATTAGACATAACAGTTTAAGGGGCTCATCCATCCTCCACCCTGCCCCCGCCTACAATATACGCTCTACCAACTCCTCATCATGGAGTCATGGCCTCTTCATGAGGAACAGGGCTGGGTACTGGGAAACATTTATCAAGGAGACAGGCAGGGCCCCTGCCCTCAGGAAGGTCCTGTCACATCATGGAGCCAGCATGTACACACAGAGGAAAGCAGCAGACTGGGCTCTCCAGGTGATGTGCGTGGGGCCGTAGGCCACAGTGCAGGGTTGACTTGACCTCCAAGCATGGGTGGCAGGTGCAGTAGTGGTCCAGGCTCTGTGGGCTGTCATGCTTCTGTGAAGCCTATCCATGTTAGGAGGCTGGATTTAAACACTAAGTTCGGTGTTTCCTTATGAAAAGGTGCCCTAGTATGTGCCCAGGACCATGGGACCGTGTGCTAAAGTGTGTACAGGGTCCATTGTTGTTGCACTGAGATAGTCCCAGCTTGCTGGCCCTATGGGAGGGGGCTGTGCTGCAAATGCCGTGTTCTCTGACGTTAGAAATCGGCCAGTTATTTATAGCATCCTGGGCCACTATTAGAGGCAGAAGGGATTTTCAGAGGGGTTTCTTAGAAAACTTTGATCACAGCAGAGTCTGAAAGGATATACACCAGGCCAGCAGTCACCCACTCTGAGTGTGATAGCAGCCAGGGAGGTACCTAGAATAAAGGACCAGGACAGTGCAGGGCTCACAGTGGGGAGGGACAGAGATGCCAAGAGCCTGGCGCACCTGAAGGGGCAGCTGCCACTCATCCCCAGCTGGCCACAATCATACGTGGGAAAGTGAGGTCTGGGTGACTAGATTTTCCAAACATTTACTGAAAGCTACATATCATATCTTATTTCTAAATGAAATCTTCTAGCTTTTTATTTATTTTTTATTTTTTTTTGTGACAGAGTTTCACTATGTCGCCTTCGGTAGAGTGCCGTGGCGTCACAGCTCACAGCAACCTCAAAGTCTTGACCTTAAGTGATTCTCTTGCCTCAGTCTCCCAGGTAACTGGGACTACAGGCACCTGCCACAATGCCTGGCTATTTTTTTGATTGTAGTTGTCATTGTTTGGCAGACCCGGGCTGGGTTTGAACTCACCAGCTCTGGTGTACGTGGCTGGTGCCAAGGCTCTGAACTACAAGTGCCGAGCTGAAATCTTCTAACTTTTTAAATGTTGGAAGCTATCCCCCAAAACGAGCAAATAAACAAACAGAGATACCCCATGGGTCCTATAAAATATACCACCAGTCTTCCTATTTCTGATTTGCACCCAAAATTAACTCAGAGGCTAAATTATTGTGATTTTTCATTGCTTGTTACATATTAAGCTTCTTTATTTGTCTTTGTAATGAGCAAACAATACTTATCTATAAACAGAAAACAAAGCAGGAAGGCATCTTTATAATCTGAAGGGCTCCTTACCTTTTAATTCTCATTGCTGCTACCTGAACAGGTGGGTGATGAGCTGGTTGCTAGATTGTAGGGCTGGCATTTGGAGCATCAGCTCTGGGAAGTGGGCAGAGGACCCATATATAGGAACAGGAGGAAGCCATAGGGGTCCATAGGCCAGGTCCCAGGAGCAGCACTAATTCCATCACCCATTCTCTCTTCATTCATTCACCAGATGTCTACTGAGCACCTATAGGTCCTGAGATGTGATCTCGGCCCGGGGGATACAGAAGTGAAAAAAGTAGCGAAAAACCAACAAGAAACTCTAATTCACAGGGTACGTTAGATGGTAATAAACACCATGGCCAACATCCAGGGTGGCAGATAGGAAGGCTGGGGAGGGCCATGGTTTCCAACAAGGTGGTCGGGGGAGTCCCCCTGAGAAAAGACCAGGAGGAGAGGCTGTACTCTCTGACACACAGAAGCAGTGCTTATTGTATATCAGGCCCTGTGCTTGGCACTGTGGAGAGTCTCCTGGGAATATTCCCATGTTGTCACCTGTTTCTTTTAACACACCTTCACAAATGAACAAAACACAGTTTTTTTGGTTGCATGGGACAGAAATAAAGTATACATTTTCTTAATTTTTTAAAAGGGATCTCACTTTTTATCACAAGCAAATCTAGTAATAGTTCTGCCTTGAGGTATGGCTGGATCTAAGTGGCTAATCCATGTCACCAGAACCTGACCATCCCTTGCTCCACTTTCTGCAGATTAGCTTCCCTCTCAAGTAGGCTTTCTGTACAAAATGCCCTGTACAGCTCCAAGTTTGCATCGCATAAGCCCAGCTACTGCACCAGTAAGTCTTGGGTTTTATTCTTAGTAGCCAGGGTTGGTCACACACACATTTCTGGAGCTATAGTGTCTGATAGGAAGGGAGGGGGCATCCCCCAAGAGAAAATCAGGGTGCTGTTGGCAGAAGAAAGAGAAATAGGTGTTGGGCAGTGAGAAGCAGTGATGTCCACTCTGGCAACACTGTATAAAGGTCACAGAAGGACTGAAAAGACTCTGCAAACGGAGAGCTTCAAGGGTCCCATCCTGTCACCAACAAGCCATGTGAGCATGAACAGCTCTCAGTGTTCCAGTCTCGGAGTGAGGGTGGCAGACTCGCTGTTTCCCTGGGGATCTTCCAGCTCTTGATCTGTTTGAGTTTGAGGCACATTATCTGAAAACAGACATGATTTAATTCAGTTACCAGGTTTGAAACAATACAGGATTGTGGATCCTGATGAAACACATAGGCAGTGTTTTCTTTTTTCTTCAACAGCTAGCTCTTTTGGTGAATTGCTGAGGAAGCTGTGAGGAGCATAAGACCTGCCTCTGTTTAAGTTGTGCTGCTGTTGGTGGCATCGTCCATATGGGATGCTGCAAAGCTTTACAAAGTCCTTGATCCCGTAACAGGAAGTGAGCTTCACTGTTGCGGATTTCATGCCCCAACACCAGAATGGTGCGTTAAGGAAGGTATTCCCTGGTTTCACCTCCCAGCATGAATCTGTGAACAGGCTGGAGTTTAAACAGTACATGTCCGTGACTATCAGCAGCTATAGGAAAACCCAGCTGTGTGGACATCAGCATGTGTTTCTAAGACACTGATTAGATGTCACAGTCTAGAGTTTTATTTTAATGGTTACATCTCATCTGGGCAGTTAGACACACAGCAATGTATTTCACCAGGAATATGGGGAAGGATGACAGGGATTGCTCCTTGGTGACTGCTGCTGTGACTTACTCACCCTTTCTGTTATTCTGTTACTCGGATGTCTACAGGGGCCAGCATTTGTGCTGCATGGTCAAGGGCTTGGGAGTGAGTCATCTCAGAGCCAGAAAACCACACACCCCTAAGGAAGTGCTGGTAGTCATGGCTGTGGAGTGTTGGGCTGAGCAGTGCAGTGCAGTGGACAAGAGCCCTGGAGCCCCATGGATTTGACTCTTTGGTGTTTCCTGGCTGTGTGACCTGGGAAAAATTACTCGAGCACTCTGTGCCTCATTTCTCCATCCATAAATCTGAGCAATAATTTTTTTTTTTTTTTTTTGGAGATAGTCTTACTCTGTCACCAGGCAGTGCCAGGGCAGCATAGCTCACAACAACCTCAAACTCTTGGGCTCAGGCAATCCTGTTGCCTCAGCCTCCTGAGGAGCTGGAACCACAGGTACCTGCCACAATGACTGGCTAGGTTTTTCCATTTTTTTTTTTTTAGTAGAGGTGGGGTTTTGTTCTTGCTAGACTAGTCTTAAACTCCTAAGGTCAAGCAATCCACCTGCCTTGGCCTCCCAAAGTGCTAGGATTACAGGCATGAGCCACCGCGCCCAGCCCTGAGCAGTAATATTAATACCTACTCATGTCAGAGAACACATATCAGGTTTTCAGCAGCCAGAATAATGACTACTGTTGCTGGTAGTGGTGTCATTCCAACAGAGCCATGAACTAGTAGGAGACAGAGGCATAATATGCATAATAGCTAATAAGCCCATTGTCATGACAAGGCTGTTACGCATAATATGGCGTAATATGTGACAGACACTGTTCTTAGTTCTTTTAAGTACAGAAACTCAAGTGGATAATGTGATCAACCCTCCTAATCCAGGTGGATACTATAGACAGTCCCCAACATGGTGGCCAACTTAATTTTTCGACTCTATAATGGCACAAACCGATATGCATTCAATAGAAACTGCTTCAAGTACCCATGCGGCCATTCCTTTCCCACTTTCAGTACAATAGTCAATGAATTACATGAGCTGTATAACGTCTTATTACAAAAGAGGCTTGCGTTAGATGATTTTGCCCAACTGTAGGCCAATGTAAGTGTCCTGAGCATGTCTGAGGCAGGCTAGGCTAAGCCACGCTGTGTTTGGTAGGTTAGGTGTATTAAATGTATTTTCAATTTACAGTTTTAAGTTGAGGAGTATCTGTAGATTATCATTCTCGTTTCACAGCCAGGAAGGAAGCTGGCGCAGGAAGAGTTCAGTAGCTTGCAAAGTCACGCAGCTGGTGAGCGGTGGATACGGGATTTGGACCCAGGCAGCTGGCTCTGGGGTCTTTGTTCTTCACTGCCACCCTGTGTCCTCTCACTAAGGTAGTCGGAGCTGCCCAGAGGAGTCCCTATGTCAGGACACGTTGTAAGCACATCCCAAGATTGAATCATTTAGCCTTCACAGCAACCAAACCCTCCGAGGTAGGTGCTGTCATTCTCCCCGTTTTGTAGATGAGGAAACTAAGGCAGAAACTGGGCAGAACAAGCTAACTAAGAACATGAATGGACTTCACATTCTTAGTAGCGGGTGAGTCCGCTCAGGGTTGCAGCAGGGGGAGCGGTGACCTGAGCTGACAGCACACGCAGTCCTGGTGCGCAGCAGGCCTTCTCTGGAGCGTGCCTGTTCTTTCCTTAGTGAAGGGCTTGCACACAGACCCGGGCTTTATTCCTGGAGCTGTGCCTGTCTCTGGCTGCTCCCAGCAGATGCTCCCCTTGGAAGGTATGGCTTCTTGGGGGAAGGAGTCTTTAAAGAGATACCTGTACCCCCACCTTGGGCCTTTTGTGGCCTTCTGTGACCCCAGAGCCTGGCTTGGCCCCACCATGGGTGCTGTGTCTGGCCTTGAAGGTGGTGATTCTGCCACCTGAGAGAGCAAATACATCATGAACCTGTCCCAGCCACTTGGGGGAAAACTGTCTAATAGATCTGGGTCTCGGTACACTCAGCTGCAAAACAGGGTGAGTGTAGGGTGAAAGCATGTGATTAAAAACACCAAATTCAGATAATCCCATTTTTGAAAATGTGGATGAAGTGAGTTTTCTTGCCTCTATCTTACTTATTGGATATATAGAACTTTGCAAGTGGCATTTATGTATGTATGTATTTATTTTATTTTTATTTATTTATTATTAAATCATAGCTGTGTACGTTAATGCAATCATGGGGCACCATACACTGGTTTTATAGACCATTTGACTTATTTTCATCACATTGGTTAACATAGCCTTCTTGGCATTTTCTTAGTTATTGTGTTAAGACATTTATAGTCTACATTTAGTAAGTTTCACATGTACCCTTGTAAGATGCACTGTATGTGTGATCCCACCAATCACCCTATTTATTTATTTTTGAGACAGAGTTTTGCTCTGTCACCCCAGGTAGAGTGCCACGGCATCAACTTAGGTCCCTGCAACCTCAAACTCCTGGGCTCAAGCAGTCCTCCTATTTCAGACTCCTGAGTAGCTGGGACTACACGTAGGCACCAACCTGCCCAGCTAATTTTTCTATTTTTTTTAGTAGGTATAGGGGTCTCACTCTTGCTCAAGCTGGTCTTGAACTCCTGGGCTCGGGTGATCCTCCTCCCACCTTGGTCTCCCTCAGGGGGTGCGGCCAGGGGAAGGAGGCGCTGTCTTAATAGCCAGTTCCTATTGTTGAACATATCTAGCTTCTCCTGTTACATTAACATTAGGAGCAGAATCCTTGCTGTGGGTCCATGCTCATGGTTATTCAGTCAATTAATTATTGTAAGGGTGAATTTTGGGGTCACTTTAATATTCTTAGAAAATGGTTCCAAATTACCCTGTGGAAATATTATATCAATTTATACATTCATAATTGGTAAGCAAAGTAATATGTTTCTCCCCAGTCTTGTCCACATTTGGTATGTCATATAGAAGTTGCTAATCTGAAATGTAAACATGCCATCTTATTTAAATTTCCATTTGGTTGTTTCTTGGGTTGGTTATTTGGGTTTCTTCTTTTGTGAACCATATATGTTATGGCAAAAATATTCCAGTTTTCTTTTTTGAAAAAACTACATTACAAAAGTAATGTACAGAAATCATAAAATTTCAGACAGTGTAGGAATTTATAACATGGCAAATCCCGGTTCCCTGAATCAAGCCCCTAACCTTGGGAAATTAATAGACCTGACTGCATGGAGGTTATTTTTTCAAGATCTAAACATTTTTGAATGCCCTCCATTTGTCCTTAAAGACTTCTGAAGTTCAGTCATGGCTTTAGTATCTTCAAAGTATTTTGTTCAGTGATGTTTTTGCCAAATAAAGGTAGTAGGTTTATTTTGATAAATTGATCTTTTCAGAGATGCCATGTGGCCTAGTGGGCAGGTACTGAGTTTGGGGTCCCCACTGACCACTCTCAGGTCTCCCTGCACTCAGCGGGGTGTGTATGGATGGTGTGTTGGCCTTGTCTGGCTCTGTGCTGTTGCCAGGGTTGCTTTCTGCTTCTGACCTTAGGCTGCTGAGCAGGAAGGGCAGTGGCTAGAGGCAGAGGGGCTGCTGTTCTGCCAGCACCATCACCATTGCTTGGGTGACAGTAATAAATAGCCAGCATCTGCTGTGTAATATAACATAAACCTCATAACAGCTCTAGGAAGTATAAAAATGTAATATTATCTCTGTTTTTCATATCCTAAGGTGTGGGTTCCTGGAGGCAGAACTATTTGCTCAGGGCCAGCAGATAGCAGTTCTAGAGCCAAAGCTCAGCCCCAGGCCTGCCAGGTACTGAAGCCCCTTGAGATGTCAGCTGCTCCCTCTGCAGATCTGCAGCTCTCTGCACGGCTTCTCCTGAGCCCTATCTCCCTGTCGGCCTTTGTGCGGATTTGTTGGCCTGGTCCAAATGTGTCTAGGGAACTGGGGAGCCCCCAGTCAGTTCCCAGTTGTATAAAGATTGAGCAAGTTGGGGGCCAGGTAAAAGGACACATTTCTGGAGGGCTATGTCCCCGATTCGGGGCTCCTGAGCGAGCAGGAAAAGCATCTTTGCTTGGGCCATAAGGAGTGGTTGCCATGGCAGCAGCTATGGCAATGCTGATGCAAGTGCTGGCCCTGTTCCCACTGGAGCCCAGATGGTGAGCTGGAAGCCCTGGAGGGGCCCAAGAAAATGGGGCTTACTCTGCCTTGTGCTTTAGATGGACCAAGTTTGGTAGAAACATTTGGTAAGTAGCGCATAACTGACAATCAGAGCTTGTAGCTCTGGATTAGGTGGCTGGAAAAATCCTTACCTAACTGGGAGGAGCTCAGGGGTCAGAGCTGGAGTCCTGGCAGCAGGCTGTCTGGTCCTCCCTAAGCAGGCGTGAGGCGTGTCCACGTATGCACTCTCTGCAGCAGCCTCCTGGTCTGCCTCAGCCCTTGGTCCACAGGCCCAGTGAGGATTAAATGAGTTAATCCGTGTAAAAAGCACAGCACAAATAGTCTTATTATGATGAAAATAGTAATAACACTTCCCTCTCTTACTCAGAATTACCGCATGCCCCCCACTTCCTTTTTTCAGCTATCTTTGAGGTCTGCCAGGATTTGGGGGGTGGTTTGCTGTTTTGGCTGAAATCACCTCCGCTCACTCTGTCACCTCCGCCCGCTCAGCCTCCCTGACATTACCTTCCTTTTCTGGCTCTACAAGTCTGATGCGGCATCTCCCCCACTGCCATATTTCACTGACAGTTTGGGAATAAACATGTTCTTATGTGTGGCCCCAGTCACTGCCAAATACAGCGTTTATGGAGCATCTAATTACCAGGAGTCTGTGGTGGGTCCCATATCAGAGTCAATAAACCGCTGTAAGCGATGCTGGCTCATTTTAGAATTTTTGGTGTTTTTAACTGTTAGAATCAACAGAACATTTATTAGAAATGCCTGTTCCCAAAGACCTATTTTTTAGCATCGTGATGTTCATTTTGGAGAGGTTGGGCCATCTACATATAGATTTATTATTTTCTTTTCTTTTTTTTTTTATTGTTGGGGATTCATTGAGGGTACAATAAGCCAGGTTACACTGATTGCATTTGCATTGCAATCATGTCTTGTCCCCAGAAGGTGTGGCACACACCAAGGCCCCACCCCTCTCCCTCCAGTTTCTAATCAATATAGAATTGAATAAAATATAAAGACTTTCTTCTCTCCCCTGGATCACCTGATAGGTGAGGTCTAGGAAGGATGTTATCTGTAGATAATAATTTTTGAGTAAATGGCTTCTAATATTTGAAAAACATGAATTTTTCTCTTTTATTTCTGATGTGGATATAGTTTGATAGAACAATTCCAAAAATAGCTTTCTTTCTTTTTTTTTTATTTCTCTAGACAAAGATTGGTGGTTTTTAAAACATATCATCTAAGGGTTATTTGATACAAATCCTTTGAAAGCATTAAGAAACACAGCCATTTAAATGTTTTAGTTAAAGTTATACTTTATTGAAATTAATATGCATATAGAAAAGTGTAGCAATTAATCTACATGAATTTTTATTTGCAGATATAGGAAAATCAAAAAATAAGAATGTTCTCTGATTCTTTTTTTCCTTTTTTTTTTGGCAGTTTTTGGCTTCTCTGATCTTTTTTATTGTTATTATTTTTCAAGTCCATTTGCACTTCATGCAAAGAGGAACCAACTTAATAATATCGGCTCTGGGCCTGGTACACAGTAAGAATTTGAGTTTCCATCTCCTCTGTGTTGTCACTGCTTCTCCAGTGGCTTTAATATCTGTGTCTCTGTTCATGCACTCTGCAGCCAGACTGCCTGGTTTTATCCTGGTTCAGATACCAACCAGCTGTGTGATATTGGGCAAGTCACTTAACCTCTCTGAGCCTCAATTTTTTCATCTGTAAAGTGGAAATAATAAAAGTACCTACTCACAAAATTGTTTTGGGGACTGAATGAGTTAATATTTATTAAACATTTAAAACAGTGTCTGGCACACAGTGAGCCCTCTATAAGCATTGATTTTTAAAAAATTAACCTTAAAAACATTCTGTATAATAGAGAGATTGAAGGTTCCTCTAGACCATGTTAAAAGTCGGTGGTACTGATGAATTGGGGTGCCCCTGACCTTATCCCATATCCATCTCATCAGTGGAGAGCTTCTATTTCTTATTTCAACAAGAGGAAGAAACCCTCAGTGTTGGCTCATGGGAAGGTAGAGAATGAACGAGGAGTCCTGGTTAAAAAAATACAGCTCGAGAAAGAACAGGCTCTCCCCAGGCATAACTTTAGAAAAACAACAATCTGCTGCTCTTGATTAAAGGGTACAAAACTAATTATCCTTTCCGGAGGGATGTGAGGCTGCTCTCTGCCGGGCTGTGACCTGGAGGTGTAGGATGTGCATTTCCTTAGGATGTAATGAAGCCTTTCCCACTGAAAAATGTGTGATGATTCAGATGGATGTGGGGTCAGGGGGACGGGGGGAGGGAGAGCAATCACCTTGCTTTTAAAAGCAGCCCCTAAACACTACAGAAACATCATTTGCTGGTCAGCACTTTGAATTTAAAAAATAATCTTCTTAAATTAGATTTGCAAAAGACCTCTGTTACAAAACATCCCTTCAAAAATATTCTGTAATTTTTGCTAATTACACCAGCTTACAATTAGCTCAAATGTTTGAAGTTTGGTGCCGCCATCCCGCCACCAGTGATGCGGATCAGAATGCCAATGAGGTGGTAACTGGGAAACACGTTTTTGTGTGTGTGCTGAATAAAAACCAAGTGTATTAATTCTAGTCTTTTTAGCTGAGGGAGGAAAACAAAAAATTCTGTCTTGGGATAATTTGTGTGTGATATTTTTCATTGTCGTTCTTTTCTTTCTTTCTTCTTTTCTTTTTTTTTTTTTTGAAACAGAGTCTCATTCTGTTGTCCTTGGTAGAGCACTGTAGCATCATAGCTCACAGCAACCTCAAACTCTTGGGCTTAAGCGATTCTCTTGCCTCAGCCTCCCAAGTAGCTGGGGCTTCAGGTGCCCACCACAACATCTGGATATTTTTTGGTTGTAGTTGTCATTGTTGTTTGGCAGGCCTGG
This sequence comes from Nycticebus coucang, assembly GCF_027406575.1. Lineage (NCBI taxonomy): Eukaryota > Metazoa > Chordata > Mammalia > Primates > Lorisidae > Nycticebus > Nycticebus coucang. The sequence continues at coordinate 52,301,589 of NC_069787.1, forward strand.
GCTGGATTCGAACCTGCCAGCTCTGGTGTATGTGGCTGGCGCCCTAGCCACTGAGCGACAGCACCGTACTGTTGGCCTATACCATTTGGCTATAGTTTGCAAGAAAGCTCAAGGAAGTCTTACAACTGTTTATTGACACCTGTTTATCCAGGTGTCTAGAGAGGTGGAATAAAGCATTAAAAAGGCGACGAAGTGCCTGTCCTCAGGGAGCTCATGTTTTAATGACCTTCGTGGACTGAAGATGCCCAGGCTCTCTGTCAGCTTATACTTTATACAGGTGATGCTTCTAGGTAATCTTTGGACAAGGATCTCTTGGCTCTCATGCCCCATCTCTGTGTGTTTCCTTGTCAAGTCACCAGGGACCTCTGCTTTGCCAAATTCTATGTGTGTTTCTCCATCTTCCTACTTTGTGAAGTAGAAGCCTGCTCCCTCCTTGAAACACTTTCTTCACTCTGCCTCTGTGCCACCCCTCCTTCTCTTGGTTTTCCTGTTCCCCTCGTGAGGCTCTTCTTGCGTCTATAAGCTGATAGCTTCCAAATCCAATCTCTAGAGCTTTCTGTGCAGCTGCCAGTGCCGCATCTCCATTTGGGGGTGGGTTCTGTTTCAAGTGTGATATATCTGCTCTTGACTTGTGCCTCCCACAGTCCTCTGTCTTCCCAGTTGTTCAGGCTAAACTTCTTAGAGCATCCTTTAATTCTCTTAATTTGGCCCACTGTACCCAATCTGCCAACAGATCCTGGTGCTTACCTTCAAACAAGTTCAACCACTTCTCACCTTCTCATCACCTGCATTGCCACCAGTTCCTGCCATCCCTCACCTGGGCTACTGCAGGGGCTTCACTTCCCCCATACCCCTGTCTGGCCACCTGGCACTGCTCACTCCTTATAGCATTGAGAATGGTCCTTTTTTTTTTTTTTTTTTTGTAGAGACAGAGTTTCACTTTATGGCCCTCGGTAGAGTGCCGTGGCATCACACAGCTCACAGCAACCTCCAACTCCTGGGCTTAGGCGATTCTCCTGCCTCAGCCTCCCGAGTAGCTGGGACTACAGGCGCCCGCCACAACGCCCGGCTATTTTTTGGTTGCAGTTTGGCCGGGGCTGGGTTTGAACCTGCCACCCTCGGCATATGGGGCCGGCGCCCTGCTCACTGAGCCACAGGTGCCGCCCGAGAATGGTCCTTTTAAAGCTTAGATGAGGTTTCTCTTCTGCTCAGAATCCTCCAGTGCAGTGGTTCTCAACCTTCCTAATGCCACGGCCCTTTAATACAGTTCCTGTGGGTCGCGACCCACAGGTTGAGAACTGCTGCTCTAGTGGCTGCCTGTCTCACTCCAAAGACTTTGTGGTAGACAGTCAGACTCTTACCACCCACTTCTGGCCCCTTGCGTGACTTCCTCTGCTCTCAGCTCACTCCTTGCCCGATTCCAGCTATATTGGCCTTGCTGCCCCTCAGCGCTGCCGCAAGAACTTTGCATATGCTGTCCCATCCACCTACGACATGCTCCCCGTCCTGCAGATCTCTGTTTGAACATCACCATGAGCACTGTGTCTGGAATAGCAGCCACTCCCATGATCCCCTTCGTCCCCCACCTGCCTTATTTTTTTCCATAGAAGTTATCACCTCCCAGTGTAAGCTCAAGAGAACAGAACTGTTTTGCTCTTTGCTGAATTGCTGTCCCTAAAACAATGCCTGGCACATAGTAGACCCCCAGCAGATATTTAGAGCTAACATTTATTGTACACTTCATGTGAGCCAGATAGCAGGCAGGAGGCTTTATGGGAATTATTTATTTACTCCTCAGAGCAACTCTATAAAGTCCAAGGCTCATCATTATATCCATTTTCAAGTTGGAAATTGAAGATTTGGGAAGTTGTATAACGTGGCCAAGGTAACTTTTTGGATTTGAGCTTGAACCCAGGTCTTGTAGACTGCAGAGCCCATGCTCTGGCCACTTACTGTTGTCTCTCCGTGGGGGGCTGACTTTGTTCTAGAAGGGTTGACAGTATCTGACCATGGACTTGAAACACAGAAATGGGAGGAGCTACGGTGCATTTGTCAGAATGGGATAGCGTCTCTCAGGAGTGTTTGGGATCTTAATTTGCTCTGGACAGTGATGGCATTTTGCAGGTACTTTCTCCTGGATGAGGAGCTAACACAGGAACCACACCACAGTTAGTGCAGGGAAAGTCACAGATAGTCCGAGTTTTCTTAAACACCCCAGGGGCCCGTGTTGGAACCCAATCTTCCATCTCTCACTGTATGGCAAGTGTTCCTTCTGATGCCTTTCATCTGCACAGCTGCAGATGGAGGAGTCAGCTGGCATTTGGGGGCCCTTTTGTTTAGAATTTAGAATCCAGCTCAGCCTGAGAGAGGCCTGGGGAAAGAGGACTGAGGTGGAGGGCCCTGAGTGATGCTTCATCAATGGAAATTGTTCTCTCTTTCTGTCCTTCTTAAGTGTATCTGGTTGTACTCTGTTCTTTACAGTATGCTGCTGCTGACCTGCTGCCCTTTCTCACCAGGCATTCATCTTTTACCTACTTATTAAGAACCTACTAAGTACAAGGACTACAGTGACAGTAGTCGGTCCGAGCCATAGAAGTCTTGGGGGCTCTTGCTGTGCTCTTTCTGTATGCCAGGCACTGAGAGCTTTACATATACATATTAACTCATCTACTCATAATAGCCCTGTGAGGGAGCCTTGAACTGGGGATCAGAGAGGTTAAGTCACTTGTCCAATGTCACACAGCTAGTGAATGGTAGAGCTGGCTCCAGCAACCATGCTCTTAACTATTGGGTTGAATTTCCTCTATATTGCACCACTCGGGAATCACTGAAAGTTACCATGAGTAGTTTTCCTTCTGGAAGATTGTACTCGTGAAAAGTTCTAAAGATACAAGCTTTGCAGGAAGCTAAAATGGAAACAGCAAAATGTCTCATGAGATGGGAGCAGAAGATGGACCAGCTGTTGCTGCTGATTCTCTGAGCAGAGAGACAGGGAGTGGGGGTAGGCAGGCGGAAGTGAAGACAGCCAGAAGGTATGGGAATTCTTATCATTGTTGAATGACTCAAGTAAATATGTGTCTCAGAAAAAGGGACTTGTAGGGTTGATCTCTCACAAGTCCTGATAAAACTTCACGACAAAGCCATTTTCATCAATCCCCAGGCTGCACAAAAATTCTTCTTTTCTTGGCTTTTATTTACAGAATTCCATCTTCTGGAGTAGTTAATAGGATTTTATTTCACATCATTATTCCATAACGATTTTTTTCCATTAAATATATGTAAAAAATTTTGCTTGACAGTATTTTTATTTCACCTATACTTTTTAAAGATTGTGGTAAAACACATGTAAAATATAACCATTTAAACCATTACCAAATTTACCATTTTAACCATTTTAAAGCATATAAAAATTCAGTGGCATTAAGTATATTCACAATGTTGTGCACCCATCACCACTATATGATTCCAGAGGCTTTTGGACGCCGCAGAAGAAAACCGTGTCCCTATTAAGTAGGCACTCCCCATTCCTTCTCTTTTCCTAGCCTCTGGCAACCACTAATCTCCTTTCTGAACAGATTCATCTGTTCTGGACATTTCACATCTATGGAATCACACAAGATGTGTCTTTTGTGTCTGGCTTCTTTTTCTTGGCATAGTATTTTTGAGACGCTTCCATGTTGCAGCGTGCGTCCGCACTTCACTCTTAGTTAGGGCCAAATGATATTCTGTTGTACGGACATATCACATTGGGTTTATCATTCAGCAGTGGATGGACATTTAACACACACCTTTTAAATATAGTTACTGTAGTACCAGCTATGTGCCAGACACTTTGCCATATGCTCTGTCCTGAGTATTCGTATATAAAGAACTCTTACATATCAGTCAGTAAGAAAAAAAATAGTACTGATTTACATCAATGAGCAAATGACCTGAAAAGGCATTTTGTAGAAGAAAATACAAATATAATAATTTCATAAGTTTAAAAAATCATTTCAATCTCTGCTTTTCAGTTAATTTTGGAATTAGTCTGAGCAAAGTAGTGCTATATGCAGGGCAGCTTACAGAAGCTGGTGTGGGCGAGTCCTCACGTGGGGAAGAGTTGCATCGGTGTTCCATTCAGGTCCTGTACATTTGTGACCTGGAGATTCTCTCCCTTGGTTTTCTCAGATATAGTACTTATTACCTCTTAACCCCTTTGTGAAATGTTTTGCTGTTTTGGATGTTTCCGAATTCAGATGGATATTAAAGTCCTTTTGGAGGGTGCCTTGTTTTTTTCATAAGCGTCTCAATTTATATGTTTTTTTTTTTTTTTTGCTGGTCACCAACTGCTGAGAATACAGTAGATTTTCATAGTCAAAGACTCTTTGAAATGGCAGGTGTCATTTTTCTGTGCTATCCAGCAAGGTAGTCATAGGCCACACATGAGCAGTTGAAACATGGCTGGTGCCAACAATTATACTTGTTGTAAGTATAAGATATACTTTGGATTTTGAAGATTTAGTATGAAAAAATGTTAAATGTCTCTAATATTTTTTCTTACTGATCACATGGGGTTTTTTGTTTGTTTGTTTTTTTGTTTTTAGAGACAGAGTTCACTTTATCGCCCTCAGTAGAGTGCTGTGGTGTCAAGCTCACAGCAACCTCCACTCCTGGGCTTAAGCGATTCTCTTTCCTCAGCCTCTCGAGTAGCTAGGACTGCAGGTGCCTGCCACAACAACCAGCTATTTTTTTGTTGCAGTTTGGCAGTGGCCAGGTTTGAACTCGACACCTTTGGTATATGGGGCCGGTGCCCTACCCACTGAGCCACAGGCACCGCCCCATTACATGTTAAATGGATAATATCTGATTATATTGGGTTAAGTAAATGACATTATTGGAACAAAACTTATTTGTTTCTTATCTGTGACAAATATAAAAATTTAAATTATATAGGGCGGCGCCTGTGGCTCAGCGGGTAGGGCGCCGGTCCCATATGCCGGAGGTGGTGGGTTCAAACCCAGCCCCGGCCAAATTAAAAAAAAAAAAAAAAAAAAATTAAATTATATAATAAGTGGCTCATATTAATTAAATAGTCCTTTCTTTTCCTTTCCTTTCCCCTTCCTTTTCCTTCCCTTCCTTTCCCTTTTTTTCATGACAGGGTCTCGCTCTGTTGCCGGGGTAGAGTGCAGTGGCATCATCATAGCTCACAGCAACCTCAAACTCCTGGGCTCAAGTGATCCCTCTGGCTCAGCCTTCTAAGTAGCTACAGCCACCCTCCACCACACCTGGGTGATTTTTTCTACTTTTAGTAGAGATGGGGGTCTCACTCTTGCTGAGGCTGTTTTCAAACTCCTGGCCTCAAGCAATCCTCCCATCTCAGCCTCGCAAAGTGCTGGAATCATAGGCATGAGCCACTGCATTCAGCCAACATTGCTATTCTTAAAAAAAAAAAAGCTGGCAGCGGGTAGGGAATGGGCAAGAGGACTCTGAACAGACCCATATGACTTCACTGCTGTCAGAGTCTGGAGACTGTCCCCGGCTCCCCAGGCCACATGGGGTCTGGATGCCTGCAATATCCTCCCAACTTGTCTCTCTGCTTTCACTCCAGACCTCTGACTCTCTATTTCCCTCTTTCTAGCTAGAGGGATCTTTCTAAAAGGCCAATCTCATCACATCATTCCCTGCTTTATAACTCTTCTGTGGACTTCCTCGCCCCACACCCAAACTCTGCTGGCCTGCTTGGGCCTGCCCACCTATTCAGCCTCATTTCATGCCTCCCTGCCTCCTTTCCTACCTTCCAGGGCCTTCTGATAAGTGTTCTTATAACTTTCACTACATGCAGAATACATTTTCGCCATAAAAAACTAACAAGTGCATAATGGAAAAGATAATGCCCACATTGATGCTAACCAGCCCAACACTGTTAACCATTAGGATGTGCTCATCCCGGCCCTCCCCCCTCTGTGCACACACAACTGATTCTGTATATTTGTATAACATTCATTTCTGTATCCACTATACAAATTTAAACATTAACATTAGACACATTTGTTTCAGATTTTTGTGTGTATGAAAGGAAATGAAAGGTTACAGGTATAGATGAAGCCTTCTGGGTGTCCATCCAGGCCCTTTGCCTTCTTTCCCTGGGGGTAAACTCTTTCTGCAGCAGATATTTCCTTTCATCTGCAGTTTTAGATTTTTACTACATTTATATGTGGATATAAACAATGGAGTATTATTTTGTGTATTGCTAAATAGTATCGTATCCTATCCTTTATACTTCTTGCAACTTGGATTTTCATCGTTTTTTTCTTCCTTTTCTTTTGAGATTTTTCACTAATATATAGTCCTGTGTTTTATCTTTCATTGTTAAGAGTGAATACAGCCTCATGGAATCTACTTCTTTATTGTCAAACATTTAAGTTTTCATTTGTCTTCCAGTTCTTCATATATGCCATACTTTCTTTACTTCTTAACTCTTGACTTCTTATATTCTCTGAAACAGTTTGTATAAGATTGGAATGATCTGGTTTTTAGCATTATTTCCTGTTTTTGAAAATTTGATAGAATTCATTAGTAAAATTGTCCAGGCCTGACATTTTCTTTCATTTATTTCCTAGTTATGGGGCTATTCAGGCTTTTTATTTCTTATTGAGATAAGTGTTTTTTGTTTTTTGTTTTTGTTTTTGAGACAGGGCAGAGTGCAGTGGTGTCATCATAGCTCACTGCAACCTCAAATTCCTGGGCTCAGTGATCCTCTTGTGTTGGCCTCCCAAGTACAGGTGACTACAGGTGCCCATCACCACACTGGACTCATTTTTTTCTATTTTTAGTAAAGATTGGGGTCTTGCTCTTGTTCAGGCTGGTCTCGAACTCTTAACTTGAGGCAGTTCTCCCACCTTGGTCTCCCAGCGTGTTAGGATTACAGGCATGCGCCACTAAGCTCAGCCAAGACAATTTTAATAAGTTATATTTTTTCTAGAAATTTATGTATTTTATTTAAGTTTTCAAACTTAATGGCAAAGTGGTTGATACTATTCAAGTTTTAGTTTTTAATTTTAATCACTATTGAATCCGAGACCCTAGTCACAACACTATCAGTGCCTTTTTGAACTTGACCAGCTTCGTCTATTTTGTTAATCTTTTCGCCACTTGCCATTTTAGTGTGGTTTTCCTTTGGTCACCTGGTTGAATCCTTCTTCCCTTGTCAGGTCCCAGGGAGGCCTCATTTCTTCGGGGAGGACTTTCCGGCTCTTCAAACTTTGGTTGCACCCCGTTGGGACTTGCCATTATCACTTTTTTTTTTTTTTAAAAAAAGCAACTTATCATGTTGTGATTTCTTTGAAAGGGAGGGGATGTCTGAATGTCCTGCTGTGAGCACATGGAGGCAGGAGCTGGATCTGTTCACTGCTGGTCTCTAATATCTGGCTCCATGCCCAACATATAGTAGATGTTCTACATTCTCCATAGGTGAGGGCTCTCTTTTAGGGTCCATTCTCAGCAGGACTGCTGCACAGAGGATTCAACCCGTGACCACGTGTTTGTATCAGCTGACTGTTTCTGAGGGTCTGCGATTCTTTTTTCCCACAATTTATCAGGATGTAAAAAGTTGGAGTTGCAGCCATGCCATGAGTAGAATGAAGTTGAGTATGGCCTGATGAGTTACAGAAACACATTTTTGGGTGATGCCCTTGTATTTTTGTTTAAGAGAGAGACAGGCCAAAGTGATGAGCTTTCTATTTTGCAAACTCCCTTTCACAGTAAGCTTCTCCACAAAGAATTGAGTCTTCATCTGCCTAAATGCCTGCCAGTTTATCCTCAATTATATACTAAAAACAGAGACTAAAAACATTTAAGTGAAAGAAGCCATCGCCTTCTCAAGTGGTCCAATCAGAATAAAAATATCTGGCACAGGCAGCATCATATTCTGCACAAATTTCTCTTAAAAAGTTTAGCTGTTCTATTTTCCCAGTGATTCTCCAGTTGTCCTCATGGATAGAGAAAGGTAAAACAAAAGAAATAAAAGGATGTTTTGTCAGCAAAATGCTCTGCTAGGAGAATTCAGACACTAATGTGCTTAAAACATATATAACATGCTGGCAGAGGTGAGATGGAAAGGCCTTTGGGAAGGGAAGGGGAAGGCAGGAAATTAGAGTGGGAAGGAGGAGTCTCTCTCTCTCTTTTTTTTTTTTTATTAAATCATAGCTGTGGGGCGGTGCCTGTGGCTCAGTCGGTAAGGCGCCAGCCCCGTATACCGAGGGTGGCGGGTTCAAACCCGGCCCCGGCTGAACTGCAACCAAAAAATAGCCGGGCGTTGTGGGGGGCGCCTGTAGTCCCAGCTACTCGGGAGGCTGAGGCGAGAGAATTGCTTAAGCCCAGGAGTTGGAGGTTACTGTGAGCTGTGTGATGCCACGGCACTCTACCAAGGGCCATAAAGTGACACTCTGTCTCTACAAAAAAAAAAAAAATATATCATAGCTGTGTACATTGATGCAATCATGGGGTACCATGTGCTGGTTTTATATACAATTTGAAATGTTTTCCTCAAACTGGTTAACGTAGCCTTCACGGCATTTTCTTAGTTATTGTGTTAAGACATTTATATTCTACACCTAGTAAACTTCACATGTACCCTTGTAAGATGCACTGTAGGTGTGGTCCCACCAATTACTCTCCCTCCACCTATCCTCCCTCCTCTCCTCCCCTCCTTCATCCCTTTCCCCTTCTTCATGGGCTATAATTGGGTTATAGTTTTCATAAAAAATCAATAAATTGGTTTCATAGTAAGACTGAGTACATTGGATACTTTTTCTTCCGTTCTTGAGATACTTTGCTAAGAAGAATATGTTCCAGCTCCATCCATGTAAACATGCAAGAGGTAAAGTCTCCATCTTTCTTTTTAAGGCTGCATAATATTCCATGGTGTACATGTACCACAATTTATTAATCCATTCGTGGGTCGATGGGCACTTGGGCTTCTTCCATGACTTAGCAATTATGAATTGGGCTGCAATAAACATTCTGATGCATATATCTTTGTTATAATGTGGGAGGAGTCTCTTTTAAGTCGTCCTGTTGAGATCTGTGGCCGTGTTGTTACCTAACACAAATATTCCTGGCACATTGAAGCCTTTGTTTTAGTTTATGTATATTTTATCTACTCTGTAAGAATTAGGTGTAAGTTTCATCGGCCCTCCAGCACAAGCCTCACAGAATGATAATGGTAACTAACATTTACCCTTACTAGGTAAGAAGGAGTCTTCTCATAACCATCACAGGTAATTTGGGCACCTATACTAGGTGCTAGGCTTTCTTAAGCATTTTATACAGTACAATAGTTTAATCCTTCAATTTTGTGAAAAGAGATTATTATCCCCACTTCACAGGTGAGAAGGTGGAGGCTTAGAGGGAGTAGAGGGTAGACAACCTGCTTGAAGTTGCCCAACAAGAAAGGGAGGGTGCTGTTATTAGGACCCCAACTTGGTTCCACCCTGAGTACCACGTTCTCAGCCCCACACAGTGCTTGGACAGCAGAAGCGGTCTAAATGTTCTCTTCTGAAGCTCATACTCTTAGGAGCTATTCTGGAAATGTTTGCTAACCCTCTTCTCAAGATGATGAGAAAGAGTCACATTTGTTTTCACGTGGTGGGAAAATATGTCCCGTGCCAGCCCTGAGGCCTGTTGCTGTTGACCTCATTCTGTTCAATTTCAGACACACACCCTCAAAGGTGAGATCATTCCCTAAATCCACCTGGCATCCTGATTTTTCACTCCTACTGAGGGCATTTTCCCATTTTGCTATGCACTTTTCTAAGGGTGGAGAGTTTACAATTTTTCCTTCCCACCTTTCTTGGGGTGGCAGCCCCCGCCCAGCTTGGCAGTTTCTTTCTTGCTGCTCGCCTACCCCTGGCTTTCCCAACAGACCTTCTGTGGAGGTCTGTACTTACTGCTCAGCGTTGTCCTAGTGACTTTTGCCCGACACAGGGCCCTGCTTCCTAACCACATATGTACATGCACACAGGCCTGGCTCACACAGTAGACCCCTCCTCCAAGCACTGTCCAGAAGCCCAACTGTGTATCTTTGTGTCTGGGAAACCTATAGAACCAAGTGCCATTTTCCCACTTGGACTTTTGCTGACTGTGTAAGGACATTGCTTGTAAAACAGAAGAAATATACCCAGGATTGGGCGGACCCTCCCTTGGTGAGGCCCTGGCATTGAAGCTTCCATGATGTTATGCGTCATGCTGCCAGGTCGCTTACTGGCTTCATGAAGGAGCCTTTTCATCAGGATGGTTCTCATTCCCTGAAGCTGTTTGTTAAAGCCACCTGGTAGTGTCTGGCTGGGGAGAAGGAGGAAACTTCAGGAGGCTCTTATGATACTGAGTTAGCATTGTTAAAAGGGACCCCAACTAATGGGACTGATTCAGAAGCCCAGATGGTGGAGGGATGCATCAGGGGTGGGGAGGCTAAAAATTAGGGACAGCCCTTTTCTTGTTAGGTCTCCGGAAGTTTCTGCAGCTGAGAGGGGGTACCCACATTGCCCAACAGTGCTCCAGATTGACAGATTTGCTCTGATGCTTTTTCTTTGGCTATGAGGCCTGGCAGTGTGAGGCCCTGCTGAACTCATGCCCTCCCACAAGGAACCTCCAGGCAACATTCTTTCAAACATGCTGTGCCCTATTGGTGGGACTTCTCTTCATTGGAGAGGGACTGCACCTTCTGGATCTAAAGTCATACAATTCTGGGTTTGGTGAATCTCAACTTGGCCATTCCCCAGCTGTGATTTCTGGCATATGGTCTAACCTCTCTGAGCCTCAGTTTATCACCTCTATAAAATGGGATAATGATAATATCCCCATTATATCATAACATTATATAATGTTATATAAAATTATATTATGAGATAAGGTTATACTATTTATTTTAAAATATGTAATGCCATTATAATAACATCACATATAAAACATTATATAATACCATGATAATGCCATCTGTATGTCATGTGTTAACATTGTAATATAACATAATAACCTATCTTTTAAGGTTATTGTGAGACTTAGATTATAAGTAAAGTGCTTAGTCGCTGGCACACCAGGAAGTGCGTTACTGTTAATTATTATAGTAGTCAACAATATGTGTGATCTTCTGTGGATTGCAAAATGTAAGGCAAAGGCACATCTTCTTAAAATATCCTGGTATATGTTGTTGCTTTGGGAGAAGTGAAGCTCAAGGATAATTAGGAAAGCAAAGCCCAGTTGTAACCCAGGAGGGGAGGAGCAGTAGCCAGGGAGAAGTATTATTGAAATTTTTTTTTAAGGCTGAAGTTTCTTTTCTGAAGAACTTAGGCCAACATGTTACTTAATAGAAAGAATTAAATATAAATAACCACCCACATGTTCTCTGTTTATCTTGAGATTTTATTAGCCTGGGTTTTTACTGTTGTATGTGAGGAGGAGGAGGAGGGTGAGGCAGAGGAGGAGGCCTGACGTAAAGGCTGGAGTTTCCATATGGTTGTGAGTTGCCCCCAGCTTTTGTGCGTTAATCCTGTGTCCAGGTTTGAATGCTATTCTTGGATCCAGGCTTTGGGAGGGAAAGGGAAGGGTGCCATGTGGACATCTGTGAGAACTTAGCCATGACAACACCAGAGTTAGAGCCCTCATCTCATTTTGACTCTATATAGAAGGTAGTATTTGCCCTGTTTTCCACAGGGAAAACAAAACTCAAGAAATGAAGCCTCATATTCAGGGCCACATGCTAATAAACTATCATGAGATTTCAGGTCAGACAACTGAGATGAGAATCTTGATTTCAGCTGTGTGATCATAAATCACTTCATCTCCTTAGGCCTCCATGTTCTTATCTATTAAATGGGCATAATGCTGCATCGTAGCTCACCTGGTGAAAGTCAGGGAGATTAACTATAAGCAGTATTAGCATATGCTTTCTGATGTGCTCAATACCTGTTAGCTGCTGCTATTATTGCAATGACCTTGTATTTTATTTATCTCTTTTGTGTGGTGGAGCCAGCCAAGACTTTTACACAGGTCTGATTTACCACAAAGCCTGCCCTGGTCACTACGTGCTTTCTGTCTTGTGTGGCTGTTGATTAAAGCAGAGAGGTCAAGGCAAAGGTGAACATCATGTAGCCAACATCCTTTTGGTATCTCAGTGACTAAAACCCCAGGAAAAGTCCAACGTGGATCCTTTTCGGAAATGCTTTTCAGGAATTACAAAATCCGAATATCCATATTGATGGATATCTTGCATTTTGGGGGGGAGTAATTTGTCGCTCCATAAAAACATTGAGAAAGGTATCCCTATAGGCATGTTGGGCAGTTACAAAATTTGATTCAATTTACAAGAAAGAAATAAGGTGCTTCTGGTGTGCCTGGAGCCTCTTTGTGCGACCTGGTCTGACTTGAAGCTGCATCCATTACTTCTAAGGAGATTGATTCATGTTGAGAGATTAGTAGGTAAGGAAACTGGCTTTGGCTTGTTAGGCAGTGGCTACATGTCCTGTTGATCATCCTTTAAAAATCTGGAGCTCAAATGTGGCCTTCGTGGAGATGCTGGGACTCCGTGGTGTGTGCATAAGAGGGAGAGTTCTGGGCTGAGCCAAAACCATAAACATCACTGGATAGCGTCTGTTTGGGAATTGTTTCTATGTGAAAAATCAAGACAAAGATTGGGAGTCTTGTCTGACTTTTTGACAGTTTTCAGTTTCCAGGTTGTGTTTTATATTTTATTTTGTGCAGGTGAAATGTTGCCTGTTTTAAAAGACTCTGGAGCTTTCCTCCTAGGGCACTGGGAAGGAGTTTGGAGTGAATTTGGCTGCTGTGGATTGCAGAGCTGTAGAAAACTTCAGCTGGCCATTTCTTGAGGCATCTCTCTTTTTGATAAGGCTGCATTGAAAACTAGTGATTTCCGCTAAACACTCAACCACTGAATAATGAACCCTTTGTCTTTTCTCTTCTAGGGCTAAAAGGCAGCGGCAAAACAACTTTCCCATGTTTTCCTCTCCTAAAGCCTGGAATTTCAGAGGGGTAAGTGTTTGCCCTGGGCAGCTCCTGCTATTAAATGTGCTATTCCAGATACATGCTCCCACTTCAAGAGAGGATACTATTGGGGTTGGCTTTACTAATCCAAATTTCCACTAAGAAAGTGTCTGTGCCTTACAACTTGAGGAAGTCACGTTTGCAGTGGTGATTGTGGTTCAAGTAAAAAATCCAAGTAGGCCAATAAGCTTCCCCTGTCATTTGCCAACGCTGCAGGTCTTAGGCTACAGGAAACATCTTGTGAAAAAGCCAAGAGGTTTCAAGCTTGATGAGGAGGGCACTGGGCTGTTTTCTTTGGAACTTGGAGGGAAACAGTATACAATGAAGGAAGAAAGAAATCAGAAATGTGTATTTTGTTAATAAGTAGTTTTATGCCTTCATGGGAAGCCTTGTTTTCCAGAAGGAGAAGTCTATAAACTTTTAAACAAATTTTAAAGGGAATCATAAAATTTTATTCATAAAGTAATAGACTCTGTGCTTGAGAGATAAAGGAAGGGTCAGATCAAACCTCCTTCTGATATAGTCGTCTTTGACATAGTAGTGATAATGATAATCGTCGTAATGTATGGAGGTCCGACTGTGTGCTAAAATGATTTCCAGTACTGCCCTTGGGAACAGACCCTTGCATCTGTAGAGAATACTCTGAGCTCTATTGCACCTGCTAACCTTTCTTTGCACATGTGTTTCCTTCTGTCCAGAGCACTGTCTTCCCCACCAGCACTGCACTCCTACACACACTGCCCCTGGCCCACCCACTTCATCCACTGGGTCTAAGCCTTGAGATCACCTCCTCTGGGAAGTCATCTGGACCACCCCCTGAATCTGAGCTTGAGGCCCCTTCCGTGTATCCCTGTACCTTCTTATCCTTGTACATAGTTAGCACTTACTGAAATTCAAGATTGGAAGCCCCAAGCATGAAGTGTGTTGAGACAGGTCAATGTCTCTTGTTCATTACTATCCTGGGGCTACCACAACCCCAGGCACAAGCGTGTCTAATTACTTTGTTGGATAAATGAATAGAACAAATGGATGAATAAATTTCTCACATTCATCTGAAACAAGATCCACATGGTGCCTTTAGATTGGGTTTCAAATTCAAGTCTTTAGTCTTTTAAACACTGTTCTGACTAGTTCTATTCACACTTCAAGATCCCATATAGGTCTCAGTCATTTTTTCCCAAGTGTCTTATTAAAAATAAATATAGATCATGGCGCTATGTTAGCTCAGGTTGCAATATGCTTTTCATTGAGTACAAAGAGAAATGTGTTGACTTCTGAAATAGATGTGCATATCTTACTGAATGCAAGTCATGTACCTCCTAAAATGTTTATAGATGCATGGATAATATCCCCATTTCTCAAAATGTGCTCATTTGGATGGTCATAACCATTAAGTGAGAAAAGGATTACTGAACACACCAAATTAAATATCCTCACTGCTGCAAGACTTGTCAGTGCCTTTGATGCAGTAATGTGCATGGAGGCAGCATAAGGACAGTGGATGGATCTGAACATTTCCCAAAGTCATTGATCATAAAACCCTTTGCTGATGAAGGAGATCGTACACATTTTGGAATAGTTGACAATTATAGGGGCGGCGCCTGTGGCTCAAGGAGTAGGGTGCCGGTCCCATATGCCGGAGGTCGCAGGTTCAAACCTAGCCCCGGCCAAAAACCACAAAAAAAAAAAAAAAAAAGTTGACAATTATAGTCAGTTTCGAACTATAGAGAAATCAGGTCTCCTGTAAGCAAGTTAACCTTTTTGAAGGACTTTGTTAACATCCTTCTTCCGACTCAACAGGCCTTACATTATCTAGAAACTTGTCAGTCCAAGGCTACCTGGAACAATTGGTTACCCTTCCTATGGCCATGAGAACCTGTCAGCTGTTTTTCCTTGAAAAATATTTTGTGCATATTCCCTTAAAAAAATCTACAACCCTAGTTTATAGAATTTGCTACTCAAAGGGACCTATGAGATACCTACTTTGTTGTGGTGACCCACTGTTTGCCTATCCTTGGCGTAACTCTCTAAGACCAGGGTAATATTTAGAATTAATAACTCCTGGCTTGAGCCAGAGCAAGACTGCTGTCTCTAAACATAGCCAGATGTTGTGGTGGGCACATGTAGTCCCAGGTACTTGGGAGGCTAAGGCAAGAGGATCCCTTAAGCCTAAGAGTTTGAGGTTGCTGTGAGCTATGACACTATGGCACTCTACCTAGGGTGTCAAAGTAAGATTCTATCTCAAAAAAAAAAAAAAAGAATTAATAATTCATTGCAGTAAAAAACTCTGCCCCTGGCTTCTTAAATTAAGTAGGTGTCAGAATCTAATGCCACGTTGATTTCAGGTTCCTGTCAACCCTCAAAGTCATACTCAGCTCACAAGATTTTCCCCAAAAGTTAAAAATCGTTTGAGTAAATAGAGACTATTAGTTGGTTAAGTCAATTGTAGTGTTTATCTTGGTCTCCTGTCCTAGCTTTGATTTCTTCTGGGCCTTGGGGCATAATAGTGAAGTTAGATAAACTGAGTCAACTAGATGGTTTGGCGCCTGGCCAAATGCCAGAGTCCTCTGTGGCCAAATTGATCTTTCTCCACCTTGAAGTATAATCCTCTGTGACATGGTGGAGAGGTGGAGGGAACCCAACCAAGTAATAACACCCTTATTCCTAGGCAGCCCTCACTTTGTCATCATTGTTATGGTAACTGAAATTAGAGATTGAGAAGGACCCAGAAGCTGATACATTTTCTATAATGAAACTTGACTCCCAGGTCTGTTAGACTGGGCTCTGCATGCTGTTCTAGGGCAGGGTTCCCTTTACGTGAATACTTTGTTTTCTTCTTTATCTAGAAAGGAAGGTTTCATAGTCAAAATGCTAGGAAATATCCCATATTTATATATGTGGCAGAGAAAACCATTATATTATAAGCATTCACAATTGTATTCCTCTTTAACTTGCAAAGAAAAATAATGCGGTGTTTGTTACCCAGGCTCTAAGCATTTGTAAATTTGAGGTGGTGATGCCATGAGAAATGGTTTGGAAAAGGCAAGAAGAGAAGGCACCACATTGTTCCACATGAGGAGTGAAGAGGGAGACATGGGCAAGATCTAGGTGCTGAGGAGTAGACATTTGGGAAAAGAGAGAGATTTCCAAATAATGACTGTCTTGTTGGGCGAGTTGTATTGCATCCCCTTCCTTGACTTTCCTGGAAACATCCCCTGTATTAGTCCTTAAGCCATTAGGAATCACATTTGTGGTTTTCCTTTTAGAGTGTTTGGCTGCAGGGAGGTCAGAAAGGACCCTCGACACTTAGATCACTCCTCCTCTTTACTTACCAGGAGGCTCTTTCCTGGGTCATCATTGTTGCTAACTGCAGGGTATGGTCAGCCCTTCGGTTCCCGAGGGTGTCACTGAGCCTCTGGGACTTCTCTGTCCTCTCAGGCAAGGGGTGGTACTGTGCCTACCTCTTACCAGACCCAGGGGTGCTGCAGATACACTCAGGAAGACACATTTAGAGGATGGTTTGGGTTGGGGCATTAGGAGAAAACAAGAACAGAATGGGAGGAATTAGAAGGCCAAGGGAGATAGGATCCGGGGGGTGTCTTGCTCCAGACAGCCCCTCTGTCAGGTACTCACTGCACATCTGGTCCCCATCTGGTTGGGGCAGTACTGAGCTCATAATTTCCACCCTTCCTTGTGAAAATATTTGCTACAGTTCCTCCTGTTAACCAAGACACAGAAAGAGACAGAGAGACAGAAGGAGGGAGGGGAGAGAGAGAGAGAGCAAGAGACAGTGGGAAGTATGTGGAGACGCTGAGACTCAAGGATGAGTCAAAGAGAAAACTCACCTTAGAACTGTAAAAATCTCAGGAGCAAAGCTCCTCCGTGGTCTATGCATTAACTAGGAAATGCTTGGTAAGGATCTTCTATGTACAAGACATTGTTTTAGGTGCCAGGACTGAGGTTTCAATTCTATATTAACCAAATTTTAGAACTTTTATTGTCTTGTCTCCTTCTCTCTTTTATTGTTTTGTCTTGTCCCTTTAGTCTGGTCTTTACTTTTGTCTAGGCCATTTGTGAAGAAATTTCTAAACTCTGGAACTTAGAAGGTACTTTGGGCATTGTAGACCCAACTTTTAATTTTTAAATGAGGAAAAAAAAAATCCTAGTGTATTACTTAGGACTCTGGTTATATCATAGAAACTCAATTAAAACTAGCTCAAGCAGAAAACGGAATTGATTTCACATGTGACTAAGGTGGGTAGGCTATAGGCACAGTTGTATCCAGGGATACTTTACTCTCTGGGTTTGTCTAATCGTCTCCTATTGAACATGAATTTTTTTGAGGAATAGCGTAAATAGCCATCCATTTCTTTTCTTTTCTTTTTTTTTTTTTAATTGTTGGGGATTCATTGAGGATACAAAGATCCAGGTTACACTAATCGCATTTGTCAGGCAAAGTCCCTCTTATAAATGTGTTCCTCTTAGGAGAGGTTCATACATTTCTAGAGGAAAGAGAGAAGATTTGTTTCCAGAGTCCGCATATGAAATCCCTGTGTAGTGTTCTAATTGTCCAGGCTTGGGTCACATAGCTGCATCTTGGCCAATTACTGTGATCAAGACTATGGGGTTCTGCGATTGGACAGACATTGATCATGCTTCTCCCTCTGTGGCCAGAGAACCAGGTGGGCGGGGTTTTGCAATTGGCAGCTCTGCTAGTGCCACCTGAGATGGGGAAAGGATAGTTCCTCAAAGGAAGAGTTTGGTGCTATTGCCAAAAGAAGTCTGTCTGTCTCCTGGACTGACAGGAAATAATGGCGACTACTCCTGAGGGTTGCTCAAAGTGGAGAGAGATTGGAACCTTGTCTTCTGGGCGTCCTGCGCCTTCTGCACACTGCCTTTACCCGTCCCATGCCCTGTGTTGAGAAGTTGGCAAAACCTCAGTGTAGCTAAAGGTTTCTTGAAGGTCACATTGAGACCCTCTGAAGTCCATGACTCAGTAGAGTGACAGAGTCTCTAACACTCCAAACACAGCAGGCCTCACCAGAGTTTACTGTGGCCTTACTATCTCTATGCTGCAAAAGGAGACAGCCAACATTGCTCTTCTGGGGAAGCCTCAGTCTGTACATCTCCTTCTGTTGATTGAACACCACTCCAGGCTAGGCTGTGGCAGTCCTGCTGGAAGGCAGCATTTATTTCTATTTCAAAGATGAGGAAATGGACCCCTGTGTCTGCTAACTTGCCTAAAGTGCAGCCATAAAGCAGCAGAGTCAGCTGTGAACCTAGAACTTCCTGTCTCAGGCCTTTAGAACATATTGCCTCTTTAAAAGAAGGCTGATAACGCATACCTTGTCTTCAAAGGAAGTTAGACACAAAGATCTTTTTAGAAGTGCTAGAAACAGGGAATATCCTATCTTAAACTTTTCATTACCCAGAATTCCTTTTGAGTTCTACTCTGTCAGACTTTTCTCTTAAAAGTTTTGATCTTCTCTACTGTATTTATGAAAAAATGGTTTTTACCGCTTTTGGTAATGATAATAATGAAAAGAATAGCAATAACTCCATTAACCCTAAGCACCAACCCCTAACATTCACTTATATTCACAGGTACTGTGTTGAGCACTTTATATATTCATTACTTCCCAGAACAATCACAAGGGGTGGGTGTAGTTTGAGCCTCACCCTCATTTTTTTTTTTGAGATGGAGTCTTACTGTGTCGCCCAGGCTGGTCTCCAACTCTTGGGGCTGAAGTGATCCTCCCTCTTCAGCCTCCTGAGGAGGTGGGATTGCAGGTGCAAGCCACCATGCGCAGCTCTTATCTTCATTACATAAAGGAGCAAATAGACTATATAAATTTTCTATTACTAAGTAACAAATTACCACAAATTTAGTAGCTTAAACAACACCACCAACAACCACTCATTAGCTCTGCAGACTAGAAGTTAGGGCAGGGTGTGGCTGGATTCTCTGCTCACAGTCTCCTGAGACTGAAATCCATGATGTTAGTCAGGGCTGGGGTGTCATCTGAGGCTCAGGGTCTTCTTCCAGACTCATTTAGGCTGTTTGGAGAAGTCTATAGCTTGTGGTTCCTTTTTCCTGGCTGGCTGTCAGATGGGGGTTGCTTTCTGTTTCTAGGGGCCACTCTCAGGTCCTGGCCGTGTGGCCCCTCTATCCCCTCTATTTCAAAGCCAGCAAAGGGGAATCTCCTTTCCATGAAATCTCAAACTTCAGATCTCTCTGTTGTCAGGAATAACAAAATTCCTTTTGAGGACTCACCAGATTAGATTAGGCCTACCCAGATTATCTCCTTTTCGATCATCTAAAAGTAAATGATTAGCAGTGGCTCACACCTAAAATCTTAACACATTGGAAGGCTGAGGCAGGAGGATCACTTGAGGCCAGGACTCTGATATCAGCCTAGGCAACATAGTGAGACCCTATCTCTATCACTGGACACAGTGTCATGCACCTGTAGTCCTAGCTACTCAAGAGGCTGAGGTGAGAGGTTGGCTTAAGCCCAGGAGTTTGACGCTGCAATGAGCTATGATCGTGCCAGTCTTGGTGACAGAGCGAGATTGCTGTCTCTTAAAAAGAACTTAATAATTAATAACTTAATCTTGGGATGATAAGACTTGAACGTCAAAATTATTCCTTGATCCATGGGCTGCAGAATGGATGTTGTGTTACCAGGCATGAAAACAACATTAATCTCACTGTGCCTCTCCATCAGAGCTCTTGTGTGACCAGACCAGGTGCATTGTCAACAAACAATTTTTTCTGAGCAAAAGTTTTCAACGGTGGGCTTAAAATATTTGGTAAACTATGCTATAAACAGAAGTGCTTTGTTGTTCCATTTCTAGAGCACAGGCAGAGTAGATTTAGCGTAATTCTTAAGGGCCCTAGGATTTTCAGAATGATCAATGAATGTTCATTTCAATTTCAAGTCACCAGCTCCGTTACCCTTAACAAGAGAATTAACATGTCCTTTGAAGGTTTGAAGCCAGGCATTGACTTCTCTCTAGCTAGGAAAGTCCTAGATGGCATGTTCTTCCAATGGAAGACTGTTTCATCTACATTGAAAATCTTTTTAGTATAGCACCTTCGTCAAGAATCTGAGTTAGACCTTCTGGATATCTTGCTGCAGCTTCTATGTATATCAGCACTTGCTGCTTCACCTTGTACTTTTGTGTTATGGAGTTAAGCTTCTTTTCTTAAAACTCATGAGCCAACCTCTGCTAGCTTCTGACTTTTTTTCTGTAGCTTCTTCACCTCTCTTGGCCTTTATAGACTCTGGATTACTCTTTGGCTTAAGGGAATGTTGTGGCTGGTTTAATCTTCAAAACTTCCTTCATATCAGCAATAAGACTGTTTTACTTCCTTTCCATTGTGTGTTTACTGGACTAGCACTTTAATTTCCTACAAGAACTGTTTCTTTGTATTCACAGTTTGGCTAACTGTTTGGCATCAGAGGCCTTGCTTTCATTCTGTTTTGGCTTTTGACATGCCTCCCTCACTAAGCTTAATCATTTCTAGCTTTTGATTTAAAGTGAGAACACTTAGTGGCCATAGTAAGGTTGTTAGCTGGAATGGTCAGCTGGTGGAGCAGTCAGAACACACGACATTTATTAAGTTCTGTCTTATATGGGCTGGTTCAGAGTGCCCAACAATTACAATAATAACATCAACAATCCCTAATCACAGATCACCACAACAGACATAATACTAAACATGAAGAAGTTTAAAATACTGTGAAAATTACAGAAATGTGACACAGAGACAGAAAGTGAGCATGTGCTATTCGAAAAATGACAGCACAGACTTGCTCAGTGCAAGGTTTTCACAAACCTTCAATTTGTAAAAAATGTCATCTCTGCCAAGTGCAGTAAAGAAAAGCACAATAAAAGAGGTGTGCCTGTAACAAAAATAATAGCAAAGATAATGTATTTCATTACACAGCCCTTAGAATGTGCTCGTTATTCCTGGTCCTCTGTAAGTCATCACAGCCCCCAACATCCCTAGTTAGTAGTATTGTCCCCAGTTTTCAGATGGGAAAACAGGGACCAGAATTATCCTAAAGGACCTGCAGCAATTAAGTAGTGGATCCAACTTTCAGACCCAGGCTGTCTGGCTTAGGGCCTGTGCTCTTAACAATTGTTGTAAAAAATGCAAATGATGGGAAAGCATATAATATGAAACATATATTTCCAGCTTTCACCCAATAACTAAAGAAAAGCAAACTAAAATCATTCAAACTAAAATGACCCCTTTTCATAGGGAGATATTAATATATACATGGAAAAAAGTCTCGGGGGATATCACTGCTGACTGATACTCTAGGGTATCTGAACTCCCAGGGAATTGTTGTGGTGTTAGTTATGTATTTTTTTGTAACATCTGCATTTTTTCTTTTTTTTTTTGGCTGGGTCTGGGTTTAAACCTGCCACCTCCGGTATATGGGGCCGGCGCCCTACTCCTTTGAGCCATAGGTGCCGCCCTGCATTTTTTTTTTTTAAAGAGAGTGTGTATTGCTTTTATCATTAGCAAAAACAATAGACTTAGAGTGATGAAAAAAGAGCTCATTTTATACTTAAAATCTTCCACAAGCAAGAGGAGGCTTGTTTTAAAAGTTTCAGGGCCTTAGATCACATTAGCGTTCAACACTGAACATGTGCTGTGTGCAAAGCATCTGGGGACTGATGAAATCTGGGTGCACAGATGGGGCTGGCACGTAGCATGCTGTGCTTTAAGACACCTGCCCCTATCCCCCTCGCTGTCCTCCCCACACCCCTGTTAGTCAGTTTAGAGGCTGCTTGCAAGCACTCTCAGAGTTGAGAGTTTTACTGGCCATTGTTCCTGTATACTCCCAAGGCTGTCTGATGGACAGTCCTTGGCAGTTATGACAAAAGCTTAAGTGGTGAAAAGGCATGTACTTTGGGATCAGAATCCCAGATGAGGGACTTCAGATCAGATACATGTCAGAGCATTAGTTCCTTATCTGCAAGATGGGTATTGGACAATCATGCCATCTTCTCAAAACTTAGTAATGATGAGACCTAGTAATGATGTGTGTACAGGCACCTGAGTAATGCCTCTTACGAAGTGAAGTGTGCAGAAAAATACCTTCTTCTAACTAGAGTTCCTTCGTTCCTGTGACGACTGCTTTCTAAAGCTATGTATGTAATACATGCCTTTTTGAAAAGAAGTGCCCCTCACAAAGGAAGAACCGGATGTGCCTGGGCTGGCTTGTCTCATTTTCATTCAGGCGGTAGAAAAGCCCTCCTGTGTGTAGATGTTGCCACCTGTGAGGAAAAACTCCTGTCATCTTTAGCCTGCTGACACTGAAGATATGCCGGGCACCTTGAAGCTCATTTTTAGATTCAGAGCAATTTCCTTTTCCGACCATATGCAAGGCCTGTGGGGATGACAGTGGCTTATGTGCCTGTGGTGCAGATTTGTACTTGTGAGACAGAGTTGATGAATGCCTTTGTTTATTTTATGTAATTATCACTTTGATTAGTTCCTTTTTAGTTCCAGAATTACACAAGATAAAAGATGCTTTTAGTTTGGTCTTCCGAGTTAATTAGGAAATCTTAGTTGCAAGTAATAGGAAATCAAATTAGTTAAAACAAGGAGAGTTTTTAAAGATACAGAGGTATGGGAAGTGTTTCATGGAATGCAGTGGAGTTGTACAAGCCCCTGAAACCAGGCACCAGAAGCTTATGAGGAGCTTATAGCTCCGCTGTGCTCTGGTCACATTTGCTCTGCAGACAGACTTCTGATTCTCTACACAGTGGAAATGCAGCCATCTTCAGAGACAGCCCTTCCTCCCTCAGAACCACAATTACTCAGGAGGATTCTGATTGGTCCAATTTGGGTCAGGTGGATACTCTTAGACCAATCAGCAGTATCCAGGGAGTGGGGTCCTGCTGTACCACCATGGTAGCTCCTATGGTAACCATAGTAACATGGGAGCTACAGGACAGTTTCTAGAAGGGGCTGGGGATAGAGGGAGGCACTAGGCAGATACAAACAATTGTCATCTACAAAAGTCTTCCCCATCTCTCTTCCCATAATCGAAGATAATCATCCTGATTTCCAGGGTCTGACTTCATGTGGACAGAATACCTAAATCTTCATCCTTCATCTCTGGTTGGAAGCAATCCATTTAGTTATTGATTCTCCCCTCTCCCCCCCAACCGTAACAGTGTGATCTGGGAGCAAGAATAGATGTAAAACATAATAGTCCTCTGACTGAATCAAAATAATAGCAGGTCCTGGAAAATTGTGTTCTGAAGTGGATTAAGGCCGTTTTGAGACTATTGGGAAGTATCAGAGTTTTGTCAGGGGTTTTAAATAGAAGGAGGTCCAAAAATCAGTCTTAGTCACAGTTATAACATTCCACAGAATCTTTTATGTTTAATTTTAATCAAATTTAACCTTATTACACAAACAATCTCATGGCAGTGACCAGGCTGCCACCAAAAGACCGTCCTGTGTTTAAAGACAGGGTGGCGATGTTGAGAACTAGAAGGATATACCCACTTAGAAAACCTCTCTTCTGGAGCTGAAATTCCTCTCTCAATTTTCCTTCTTTCCTCCAGGTTAAGTTTGTTTTCTCTGTTTTCTGTCTGTGTCAGAAGCTGGGAACTGAGGCCTTTTGCGTGGGGGTGGTAAAGGTTCTGCCAGTGACTTTTCTTCTCTCTCATCAGCTTGTTCCCCTCCACAGCCAGTATGAGTCATGTAATGTACGGGACTGCATTTATCTCTTTCTAACTCTTAATACCCACACCCCTTTTAAATTTCCAAATCACGCTGTCCACTGAATCAAAGGGAGAAAAGATGGGATAAGTTCACACAGTTCACAGAGGATGAGGGCAGGATGGAGGGACCTCGGCACCTGAATCCAGAGTTTTACAATGTCTGTGTGTTCTGTCTCTTTCCACTGTGTCAGCCTTCCCCACTGGTGATGTGGTCACCAGGATCAGAGTGAGCAAGAGGCTCACAGAGAGCAGGTGCTCTGGGTCAATGACACATCACTAGCTTTATCAATGGGACTGAAGGACAAGTATGCCTGGGTCAGTGGCTGCAGTTTGCCAATGAGCTGGATAAACCGCTGGTTAATTTTTGGTGTTTTGGTTTTGTGGAGTTTTCTTTCTTCCCTTCTTTTATTTTTTTTGCTAATTTCTGTTTTATTCCTTATACAGAGGACACATGAAGCCAGAATGGGTGTGTCTAAATGGGTAGCCACAGTGAGGCCTTATGTATGTTAAGTGCTCACGTCTATTTAGTGCAGTGGTTTTCAACCTTTTTTATTTCATGGCACACTTGAACCTACAGTTAAATTACTGTAGCACATCCAAATTTTGTTGATCAAAAAAATGAATATGAAAAAGAATACACTGGGGTGGCGCCTGTGGCTCAAAGGAGTTAGGCACCAGCTCCATATGCCAGAGGTGGTGGGTTCAAACCCAGCCCCGGCCAGAAACTGCAAAAAAAAAAAAGAAAAAGAAAAAGAATACACTTACTGTGCTTTGAACTTCTTTTGAAAATAATTTACTTAATGATCTGTAAAAGTTTTTGTGGCTCACCAGTTGAAAATCACTGGTTTAGTACCTCGTGAGTCTTGTGCACATTTAGTGTATAGCACTTAAGAACCAGGTACCTCATGATTGTCAGGTGTCTTTGCTCCTTCCATCCCTTCCTAGCTATGTTAGGGCATGCAAGTTGACTTACTAACCACTTATTTATAATTAATATAACTTGAAACATTTTCCATTATTAATGATGAGTAAGTCTTGTAAACATTCTTCTTCAGTAATTGAATATTCTCTAAAAGCAAATGCTTGTTAATCTTGATTGCATAGAGTCCATATGTAAGTGGGAAGTCCTACATAGGGATGATAAGGAAGACGCTTCTCTTTCTTGATTTTTGAGCCTTCCATACTGGTCATCCTCACCTAGGCCCTCTTCTGCCATCCAAACCTGGAAATTTCAATGAATACAACTCTTGGACCAGCCTTTGTGTGCGTGATATTTCTGCTGACTTCCACATGGTGCTGGTAATAAACCCCCCTGGATTTGATGCTGCAGCAGCAACATGAACCACCAGTGCCTGGCCTCTTGGTTAACACACATTCGGGGAGGAGGAAACATTCTGTACAGCATGCAGAATAATACCCGATGTATTTTTGTATCCTCAGGGCTGATTTGACCTAATAGGCTATTTAGACAAGACAAGGAATGGGGCTGATTAGTTTTCTATGGACAGATGAAAATTTCTTTAAAGGCATAGCTCTGATTTGAGGAAAGTGCATTTAATTTTTGCAAGCTCAACTAAACCAGCTCATTAAAAAGGATGTGGATAAAATGTACAACTGAACACAAGTTAAATGGGATGGGTAAACCTCTTGTTTCTCTGTTGGTTTTATTAGAGTGATCATGATTCTAAACCTTAACATGGGCTTTTTGTGTAGCCTGTCCCCTGAAAACAAGCAATAGCTTTATTTGGGGATTACCGAAAAATATATATACAATATTTGTTTCAGCAGTAGAGGAGGAATTGTTGAGTGTGGTTTATTGGGAAAACAGATTTCAGCTTTTTATTAGAAAGAATTTCAAATATACAGAAAAGCTAAAAGATAAGTGCAACATACTTCCACCATCTAGAATCAACAGTTGCTAATATTTACTTTACCAATTTATTTGTCTTTAGCTGTTTATACAGTTTGGCTTTATTTTACTAAGCCATTTCAAAGTAACACAATTGCAAGTATCCTGACTCTTCACTTCTAAATACTACCGTGTATACATATATGTCTTACTAAGAAGGGTGTTTTTCTATGTTGTGTATTCCGTAAAATCATTGCCAAGCTTAAGAACTTTTCTTCATTTCCTAATATTTAGCCCATATTCTTATTCTCTAATTGTCTGTTATAACTGTTTTTCCTCCAAAACATTCAAAGAATAGTTTGAATGACAGAAAGAGTCATGCAGACAAAGGCTGGTCCAAGAGTTGTGTTCACTGAAATTTCCAGAGTTGAATGGCAGGATTTTTTTTTTGAGACAGGGTCTTGCTCTGGCATCTGGGCAAAAGTACAGTAGCCTCATCATATCTCTCTACAACCTCAAACTCTTCAGCTCAAGCAATCCTCCTTCCTCAGCCTCCCAAGTAGCTAAGACTACAGATGCCTGCCACAACACCCAGCTAATTTTTCTGTTTTTGGAAAAGATGAGGTCTTGCTCTTGCTCATGTTGGTCTTGAACTACTGACTTCAAGTGATCGCCTCTCCTTGGCCTCCCCAAATGCTAGCATTATAGGGGTGAGCCACTGTGCCCACACTCGTTTTTTAGTTTCTTAATTATTTTTTTATTCTTGAATATTACCCTCAGTTCTCTCTTCTTTGAAAACACCAAACTGGGGCGGCGCCTGTGGCTCAGTTGGTAAGGCGCCGGCCCCATATACCGAGGGTGGTGGGTTCAAACCCGGCCCCGGCTGAACTGCAACCAAAAAGTAGCTGGGCATTGTGGCGGGTGCCTGTAGTCCCAGCTACTCTGGAGGCTGAGACAAGAGAATCGCCTAAGCCCAGAAGTTGGAGGTTGCTGTGAGCTGTGTGATGCCATGGCACTCTACCGAGGGCCATAAAGTGAGACTCTGTCTCTACAAAAAAAAAAAAAGAAGAAAAGAAAACACCAAACTGTCTTTTGAAACTTTTTGGAAAGACCAGACCTGTTGTTTATGGAACATGTCTCATATTTGGGCTTATCTGACTGTTTTCCTATGTTGTTTTTTAATTTGTTTCTTTGTTATTTATTGCAGACTGGTAATTTAGGTCTGAAGACTTTCTTTGTTTCAGGTTAAATACTTTTGGACAGGAAAACATCCTACAAGATGCCAGCTGCATTCCGTTGAGAAGCACACAGGGCTGGGTTGTTATTAAGGATGCTAACTTTCTATGCAGGGTTGATGCTGATTAGAGCCTAGTCACTGAGTGGGGAGCGACTACACCGTAGATTCTTGGTGAGTATTTTAGGCAAAATTCTTGGCAAAGAATAGGCACTTGCTCCATTACCTCAGAAAGTGGCTGTTTAATAAGAATATACAGTTGTAGGAATTTAGGACTTCTCTCTGTGGTCAGTTTCATTCCCTTTCTCTCTCTGACTTCACTTTCTACTGACCTGTAGGTTCTGCTCCCAGTGTCCTTGTGTGAGCAATGTTGGACTTGCCATGATGCCAGCTCTGAACCAACTTGACATGATCTTTCAGCAGCTTTCTGTCCTACAGCTCACAGATCCTCTGAGTTGCCTCATCCCCACCCCCCTAGGAAAACTCTGATTGCATCAGCTTGTTTTTCTTGCACTGGGCTTCATAAGTGGTGGGCAGGTGTTGACCAACTCTTAGAAGGGCTTCCTTATCCCTCGGTTCAGTCATCTCTTCCCAGAGAATCAATGGAACTGACATTCACCAGTCTGAGCAAGTAATACCTCACTGAGATTCAGATTCCTTATTGAAAATTTATCTAGCTCCTAGGGTTCTTAGGAAGATTCATATCAAGTATTTAGCACCAAGTCTGTGAGATAGTAAGTGCTCAATAAGTGCCCCCCCCACTACTAATGCTGTTATCTCATACCCACTTAGCAGGTAGTGTGAGCAACATTGGGAAGTGAGGTGAATTTCCAGGGAAGGGAATGTTGGGAAGATACCCCCAAACGTTTCTATACTAAAAACACCTTCCCCTTTTCTGATGATTTTCCATTTTCTAGATTGATCAATTCAGATCCTGGGTTATAGGAGACTTTCTAGACCATTTGCTCCTTGTATATATGTGTCCTAAAATAAAAAAAAAAAAGACTTATCTGCAGCATAGGGGAGGAGGTACCAATTTAGAGGGAGGAAAGAAAATTGGTTGTGTAAAAAGCTATTGAATGAATTTTAAATGTACTTTGGATATATTCTCAAGCATTCTATGTATTCCTTTTGATAGATGCTGACTGCTGAAAATTCAAATCTTGTGTCTCTTATAATATTTGGAAGCGGAATTCAGTTCTGATTTTATTTCCTCTCATCTCTCTGTACTCTCACAGACTGGTACCAAGCTCACTGTTCTTGGCTTCTTAACCACGGCACCTTAGTTCCCCAATAAAAGCATCCAACAAATGCCTACATTATTCTGATGTCTGCAGTTTTCATGTGGGCAAAATGAACTTTTTTTTTTTTGGAGAATAAAAGTAGATTATTTTGATATTGAAGTGACACTTGAAATCATTGACCTCAGCAGGGCAGTCTAAGGATTGGAAAGTTTTTTAAATGTCATTTTTCATTTACAGAATTAATCAGCATTTTAAAAAATGATAATTCAAAATGCTGGTGAGATAGTGCAGGATGAGTCTCTCACAGGTGTTCAGGGATAGTGTTACTTGGTAATCTTTCTGGAAAGCAGTTTGGCCATTTGTGTCAAGAACCGTAAA
Organism: Nycticebus coucang; assembly: GCF_027406575.1. Taxonomy (NCBI): domain Eukaryota; kingdom Metazoa; phylum Chordata; class Mammalia; order Primates; family Lorisidae; genus Nycticebus; species Nycticebus coucang. The sequence goes on from NC_069787.1 coordinate 52,330,090, forward strand.
CCTATTTATGGCTATTGACCCAATAATTCCATTTCTAGGAATTTATCCTACGGAATTCACTAGAGATGTGGTTTAAGATTTATGCAAAAAATGTTAGCTCTGCAGCAATTATATCGACAGAAAAAAAAAATGGGAAAAGTCTAAACATCCAGTAATGTGAGACAGTTGGTAGAACCATGGTTTGTCTGTATGGGTGACTACTATGAGACATAGGGGCAGTTGAGGGAGAGTTTTAATTTGAGGAATATGTTTATTGTTGTGTTTTATAATAAAAAGCAAGAAACAGACCAGATACAGTGGCTCACACCTATAATCCCAATGCTTTGAGAGACTGGGCTTTGAGGCCAGGAGTTCAAGACCAGCTTGGGCAACATAGAGAGGCCCTGCTCATCTCTACAAAACAAAACAAAACAACAACAACAACACACCTAAAAATTAGCCCACTGTGGTGGCACATGCCTATAGTCCCAGCTACCCAGGAAGTTAAGGCAGGACAATCACTAAAGTCCAGGAGTTTGAGGCTGTGATGAGCTATGATCATGCAATTGCATTCTAGCCTGGGCAACTGAGCAAGACCACGTCTCTTAAAAAAAGAAAAAGTGCTTGCTTTGGCAGCACACACTAAAATTGGAACGATACAGGGAAGATTAGCATGGCCCCTGCGCAAGGATGACACCCAAATCCGTGAAGTGTTCCATATTTTGGGGGGAAAAAACAAAAGAAAAAAACAGGAAGCAAATTTTTATACACAGTAATAATCCTGGCTATAAAAAATATACTTGAAAGGACTAAAATAAAATATGCTGAAATATTATTAATAATAAAGATTTCCTCTCAATGACATTATAAATGACTTTTTGACTTTCCTAAGCTTCTACAGAGGTACATACATTAATTTTTATATATTTTAGAGGAAGAAAAACTGAGGTAAGAAAATGAATATTTGAATGTTAGTTTTGAAGTAGAGCCTTAGGTTTTAAATCATCTTTGACAGGCAATAAGAATGAATCTAAGTCAGAAGAGAAATAAATTGGCCTAAATTCCATGGTTAAGATGGAATTTTAAAAGATGGTATCTGTTTATGGAGGAGTTTCAAGAGTGCAAACTTGGGGTGGCGCCTGTGGCTCAGTGAGTAGGGCGCCAGCCCCATATGCCGAGGGTGGCGGGTTCAAACCCAGCCCCGGCCAAACTGCAACCAAAAAACCGGGCGTTGTGGCGGGCGCCTGTAGTCCCAGCTGCTCGGGAGGCTGAGGCAAGAGAATCGCGTAAGCCCAAGAGTTAGAGGTTGCTGTGAGCCGTGTGACGCCACGGCACTCTACCCGAGGGCGGTACAGTGAGACTCTGTCTCTACAAAAAAAAAAAAAAAAAAAAAGAGTGCAAACTTGGTAAAGGTGAACTTGAAGGAATTTGTCATCCTTTTGGAACAACAACAACAACACAAAAATCCCATAAATGTTACTTGGATATTTGGGAGGGGAGGAAAGTATCTTGATAAGAATGGATACTGTGTATTCAGACAAGAGAAAAATGATGGCTCTAAAACTATCCTCCTGGGCTACAATATTAATATTCAAAAGAATTAATAGGTAACTCAATTGTGTTTAACTGTGTTGGGCACATTATTTTTATGGGTTCTGGGTGATCACTTGGGGTGATACTTTGGAATATATCAGAATGTATTAAGGAAAAACCCCAATATGGCAGCCTTTGTGTTACTCCTCCTGAGTTTAATTTATTAGGAAAGTCAGAGGACTGATTACTGATTACAAATTCATTTTAGGAATTTGGGTGTCACAAAATTTATTGGGTTTTTAAAAATATCTTCTGCCCCCTAGTATGTTTCCCATATGGGACTTGTGTAATTAAAATTTAACATGGGGATTTTGTTTTGGAAGAATCTTTGCGAAAAGGTTATTGCATCACTAAGTTCATTAGCAATTTCTAAAACTTCTTAACAAGGGAAAAGGCTTGAGGTCTAGACTGGAATAGCCTTTTCAAGTCTCCAGAATTGGTACAAATGGATTGGATTTGCTGTTCTTGAAACGTAATAAAGCTGCCTGCTGCCTATTCTTTCCGGCTAGATGTGGTGTCTTTTCTTTTTCTTCTTTTTAAAATATACTCGTCTCATTATCCAGAGTGACTAAGAGACCCAGCATATGTGCCACTAAAATACTTGTCCTTGATTCGCTATTTCTTTTCTCCCAACACCTGTCGCTCAGGAAGTGACTTGTCGACTTCTCTTTTCATTAGTCATTCTGACGTGGTTCATCAAATTCCCTCTATTGGGTGTGGTACTTGAACATCATCTCTGTGCTTCAGCAAATGCCCATTTCCCTTCACTTATTCACTTGCATTAAAAAAAATACTTTGGGTGGTGCCTGTGGCTCAAAGGAGTAGGGCGCCGGCCCCCTATGCCGGAGGTGGTGGGTTCAAACCCAGTCCTGGCCAAAAACTGCAAAAAAAAAAAAGTTAAAATTAAAAAAAAACACCTTAGGGCTTTGGTTTAAAGAGTAAAGTTGCCTATTACAGCTCTCATGTGTCATTTTATGTTATTCAGTGGCACCAACTTCTTTAATATATTAGGAACTATTCCTGCTACCAAATTCAAAGGACAAATGTCAAAAAAGTACAATAGATGAGAGCTAGAAAGAAAAGCCTTACTTTGAGGCAGAAACGATACATATATGTAGGGACCATCAACTCAGGAGAAGTTTCACATGAAGCTCCTCAGTCAGGATTTGGGGCGATGGAAATTGAAATGTAGTTTGTTCTCTTTCCCTAGTGAAAGCAAATAGAGCTAGGATGAATTTCAGTTAACTAGTACCTAGGACATGGGGCCAGAATTATTAGTACGAATCCCTCTGTGATTCAGAGGGAGTGACAGAGGCCACAGGCAGGGTTAAAAATTCGGAACCTCTGACTCCTACTCCCCTGCCTGTACCACGTTCTCCAGTCCGCAGCTCCCCGTCACAGCATTCTTTGCCCATGGACAGGTCTTCCTGGAACTCTTTCTCTAATGCAGAGGATGCCCCCTTTCCCACAGCATGCACACAGTAGGCCTTTTACTGACCCTGTGGATGTCTGTGTTGTCCTGGTCAAAGGTCACCACGCCCTGACATGACTGTAGGCAAGACAGCAAGTTCTGATAAAGGAGGGGAGGGTACCCGTTCTCCTCCCTGAGGCTCCTGTGTCATGTGATGTGTTTCCTGCCTTTGCCTGTTTACCGGGTGGCCCTCCCTGCCCGCTGTCCTGGAAGCTCTTTTCTTTGTTCTGTTACAGAGGAATTCCACCTCTCTAGGGTTTAAATCCCATTCAACCTGGCCATTTCTTGGCATGGCTTTTCCTCAGGTGGCAGGTCGCTGGGGGCAGAGGCACATTTTCCAAACCCCGCTGTGTCTCAGTTCATCTACTGTGTCTTCATTTCAAGAGAGATTTAGACAGAGGCTAATCTGATTACAGGGCTCAAGGGGAGCCCTGAGCACATTTCAAATCTGGAATGCAAATTGTCGTCTGCAGTAATTATAGTTTGCACTGGGGCCCTGCTCCGCCCCCATGGTCATTTTCCTGAACAGAATAAGCAGCTTTGTGCTTTCAAAGTGGGAGGTAATGAGAGGGAGAAGGGTGCTTGAGAGGCAATAAGGGGTGTTTTCAGAGCCTGTCTCCAAGCCTGAGTGGGAATAGAACAGACTCAGACATGCGTCCAGATAAGGCCACATGTAGCCTTCTAGGTCCTTAAATGCAGCTTTTGACTGGATCCAAATTTTACAGAACAAATCCTTTTATTAAAAGGGGTGCAGCAGAGAAAGATGAAGCTTTTCTTGCCTCCTTTGGTGCTTAAGAAAGAGCAATCTTGAAATCAGATTGCTGTAGGCTCCCTCTACCCTGCATGCTGTCCCTGAAAAGCTCTGTGACTGTGAGCCAGGAACTCAACCTCTCTGAGCCTTAGTGTCTTCCTGACCTTACTTCAGAGGATTGCTATGGTGATGAGATGGCTATGAAGTGTTAAGATACTCAACTCAGTGCCTGGTGTTTAGTTGGCGCTCAACAGGGCGAGTTTCCTTCACTGCCTGTAGGTGCCATAAGCATCGGCGTTTGCTGTGGGAAAACACCTGGTCTTCTTAAAGGGTGACTCCTGCACACATGTTGTTAACTCTCCACAGAGGTGCTTTGCTGTGTTCTTCTCACACTGCCCGTGTCTGTAGAATTGAAGGCTGTCTTAGGGTGCTGGCTCTTGGTCCGATTTCCTGGACATCAACCTAGCTGTGTGCCCTTTGCCAATCACCTAACATCTGCGAGCCTCGGGTTTTCTCATTTGTAAAGCGGGCATCACTGTATATGATTCCCCAGGGTGGCTGGAGAAGATTTATGTAAAAACGTGTGTAAAATTGAACACCAGTACTTGGCGTAAACTACGAAGGTACTATTGTTACTATTGTAGAAATGAGGTAACCAAGGTTTTATGGGTTGAGGGACTTTTTCAAGTCTGCAGCTCATATACGATAGAGCCGCAAGTTGGCTCTAGGTTCCATTTTTAGGGAACCCACACATTCTACCTGCAGGTGGATAGAAATACTGCACCAGCATGGTTCAGGTGCCTGCTCTTGGGGCTTGCCACTAGGCCCCCTCATTTATAGTGACAAATTCTTTCTTAAATTGAGTTAAAGCAGATCGTAGTAATATCACTTACTGTATTATATAATGTTACATAGATTATATTTAAAATATAAGTATGTTATACATTATGTGTAATAACATTATATATAATACCATCAGCAATAGCTATTTGCACAAATTTGCATTCCTGTTGGAAATACCCTAGCTATCGTTAACACTTATAATTGCTTTTTATTGTGCCACATGGGAGCTTATTACCTATGATATTCTTACAAAATTAATTGTTTATCCTACAGTCTCGAGGAGGCTGCTTTTGTGACTTATTACGAGGATGTGCTAGGCCCTGCACTTACTACAAGGACGTGCCACCCACTGTTGTCAGTACCACACACATGTGGTCTTACTTGATCCTCACAACAGCCTTTTGTGGGGGGTGCTCTTGTGATGCTCATTTAAAAGATGAGGAAACAGAATCACAAAGAAGTTTAGGATTTGAACCCACGGTTTCTGGCTCAGAATCCCTATTCCTAACCTCTGCACTAAGCTGCCTTTATTTACTTCTAGTCCTGTTCTAGATGTGATGTCCTTACCACCTTGGCTACCCTCCCAGTTCCCAGACCTCCTTGGCTGCGTTCTTACCACATTTCCTAAGGCCTGGTTACTATGTGTGAGTCTCACTTAGCCTCGGAGGGTTATTCTGGGGACTCCTCCCACTGGCCCCAGGTGCTCATTCAACCCAGGAGGCCTTTTGTGTGTCACCCACATACATTCTTTTAAAAAATGAAAATCACCCTTTCATTTTAATGATGACACAACCCAGAGGTGAGTTCCTTGTTATCACACTAGAGGAATCTGGGTAGAAGTGATTGGAGTTGTAAAGTCAAGTCGCCCGGGAGTTCCTTTTTTTCTCCACAAATCATCCATTTGAGAGCTCTGTGTAGTTTCACATTACAGCAGAGAATGGCTGTGCTTAACTCCTTCTCTTGGAAGGGCAGACATCTCGCTTCTTACTCAGAAGGAGAAGGCATAGAAATGGAATTTTGTTGTTGTTATTAAAATTCCTGGCTTTTAGCTGATATTTATGTATGTGTACTTTATTTATTTATTTATTTATTTACACAGCGTCTCACTCCATTGCCCTGGGTAGAGTGCTGTGGCGTCATAGCTCACAGCAACCTCAAGCTCTTGGGCTCAAGAGATCCTCTTGCCTCAGCCTCCCAAGTAGCTAGGACTATAAGTGCCCACCACCATGCCTGGCTCATTTTTCTATTTTTGGTAGAGATGGGGTCTCAGGCTGGTCTCAAACTCCTGAGCTCAGGCTATCCACCCACCTCAGCCCCCCAGAGTGCTAGGATTATAGGTATAAGCCACTGTGCCTGCCCATATGGATGTGTATTCTAAAATATGTAGGAAATAAACTACCCAAACATCTCACCAGTACTGTATTATATAGCTGTGGGCATGGTTCTTGATGAAAAGAATTTACATCTGGTCATGTAGCTGTCCTGGCTGAAAAACTCGCTCTAGTTTCCCACTTCCTACAGGCTAGAGATGGAATCCTACCTTGGCTCCAGTGGCCTCATTTCCTGGCCTTCCTGCCTGGTCCCTTCCACAGGCCTTTGATGCCCCTCTTGGTCTGTCACTTCTCTCTTTTACTCTTGCCCTTCTCCGCTGGGGCTGACAGTTCCTACACATCCCTAACAAGCTGCCGGAATGGCGTGTTTGCAGTGTGTTTGCTGAGGACACCTTGAGAGTTGTCCCTGGCATCGTCTTCTGTGTCCCAGTACTCCCAGGCTATGGGACTCAGCAGGATGAACAGTGAATGTTGTGCGCAGGTCTCCAGCCCCTTTGGCCTGTGGCTCCTCCGAGATATTTTTGCGTGCCTGACACTTTGAGCACAGGGCTGGGCACATGTCTGTTGAAGGAAGGAAGCCAACCTCATCTTTTCATATGTCAGGCTGCATTTCTTCTCCAAAGGAGGTCCATGGTGGTAGATGGGATAGTAGGTGGGAGATCTAGAACACCAGGCTATAGGCCTGTCCCATGGCCCAGAGCCTGCATCACCGTCAGTGTTTATTCAGACATTGCCTGAGTGAGCACCATGGTAAAGGTATGGGCTGCAGGCCGAGGTTCAAACCCCTGTTCCCTTACTGCCAAACTTGGCACAATGGACAACTTCCTTATTCCTTTTGAGCCTGTTTAACCATCTATAAACTAGGGGTAATAAAAGTACCTATGTCATAGGTGGTCAGAGAATTTAAATGAGCTTAGCTTAGCATCTGACACATAGCGAGCTCCCAATCAACGGTGGTTGCTATTGTTATTAATAATGAAATAAGTGAATCATAGGATGTGTTAAGTGCGAGGCAGGAAATCAACAGGGTGTTGTGATGGAGAATAAGATGGTGGAGGTGGGGGGAATGGTCCTATAGAGAGCCTGGTGAGGGAAGGCTGAGCTTAAGGACTGAAAAGGATGCTGCTGCTATGTGAAGTGTTGGAGGAAAGCATTTTCTGGAGGAGGGAACAGTAAGTGCAAAGGGCCTGAGGCAGGAAAGAGCCTGGTGAAGAACACAGAGTATGATGACAGCTTGGGAGAGAGCAGAGTAGAGTAAGGTAAGGTCCAAGAAGGAAATGGGGCCAACTGATCCCAGGCCTAGGGACAGTGTTGGGGTTGAATTCCAAGTGTCAAAAGTCATTCAGTCCTTATGCTCAAAATCATTCTGTGCCCTTGGTTTCTGGACGACTTCAGCTTTAGCCCATCCTGTCTTCTGTGTGTACATGAACTAATGCCTAGCAATAAAACCCAGTTCTGGCTGAGGTAAGCAGAAACTGAATTTATTGAGAATCTAGGGTAGCTCAGAGAATTTTGGAAGGATCAGGGAACCGGGAACAACCTCAAATGACACCACCAAACAGTTCTTATAAGGTCACCATTTCTGCCATTGCTAGGTGGTGTAGCCGTCATGGCTTCCTCTGCCAACCCTGGTTAGAGACCATGGCTACCCATACCTTCACTCAGTGTCTGCAAGGTGCCACCACCTTCACAGAACGAGTCCACAGTGTCTCTGCTGTTTTGCATCCCAGCTCCTGATGCTGTGTCTGAGGTGTGGGGATCTAATCAGCAGTTCTTGCTACAAGGAGGCCTGAAAGCAAGTGTGTAGCACTCTTGGCAGAATGTGGCTCCAGTTCCCAATCTGGGGAGTACTCTTCCCCAAAGCTAGGAAGAGAGTTCAGCTGTGAGGGATTCAAAGGGTTGGCCATCACAGAGACACATGGAGTAAGTGACACATGGACTTGGCCACAGCAGCTTTGTCTAATTAATAGGTAGTGGGGCTTTAAGAAAGGCCACTACTTTCCTCTTAGACAATGATTTAAAAACAGTGCTGAATTTGGAAGCAACTATTTCTCAATATGATGAGACATTAGGAACTATTATTTAAAAAGTCAGTTTAGTTGTGCAGATGTGTGGGGTAGCATGCTTCTCCCGTGTTTATCACAGATTTGCATTCCTGTTGGAAATGCCCCGAGCCATTGTCAGCCCTTATAATTGCTTCTTATTACAGCCACGTGGGGCTTATTGTCCTGATTTTGTTGCAAAGTTTATTGTTTATCTTATAGTCTCCAGGAAGCTGCATGCGGAAATCTCTCAGCCTTACCAGGAAGTTTGATTTAAAGGGACAGCCTGGGGTGAGCCCTAACTGGGAGGAGGCTCTGAGCTCCCAACCAGAATCAGTTCCTTTGGGTGGGAGTTGGAAGCTCTTTCCCACTATCCTTTGTCTGGTTTGCTGTTTTCTAGTGTTTTGGTGATTCCTTTCTGATTCTGAATTAAGGAGAAGAAAAATGAGAATATTTATTCTTTAAGTTCACATGAACACATACAAAAGAAAACAAAAAACCACTTTCACTGTTACATAGGCAGGATAAATGCTCTGAGTCACGGGCACACATGCTCACTTTTAAATCTCTTAGTGTCTTCTTGGGAGTATTTTCATAGAAGTCTTAAACTTTGTAGATAGACATAGTGATTATCAAGGAAGTCTTTTTTTCCCCCTATTGGAAGGAAGAGGGGAAATGGAAAATTGCAAATTTCCATTGCATTTTTAAAAATTAGATGCCCAGCTGCTAATCAAATCAAAGTAAAAGTCAAGTATTGATTTCAGATTTGGTAGCAATTTTTCAATTTGCTAGGAATAAAATTTGAATCAGTACTTATAATTACACTCAAAAAGTTTCCTCTCCTGTTTGAAAAAAATAAACTATTACTGTGCTTTGGTCTTTTTTTTTTTTTTTTGTTCTTTAATATTTTATTATGGAAAAATTTAAACTTGTACAGAAATGGAAAAAATGATATGATGACCCTTCACATCTACATCATCTTTTGCTCTGCCCTTAAATATATAAGTCAGTTAGTATCCTAGTGTCCTGTCAGGGATAAAGAAAGCATTTCTGCTTTACAGATTAGGAAACTAAAGGTCAAGGAAGTTAAGAAGTGATTCACTAGGTCATTCAACGAGTATGTGGGAGAGCCAAAGCCCACACAGCCCAATTACTAACTTCACTGTGCGTTCTTTCAGCCCATAGTTGTTTCCAGAAATGATCCCTAAAGAGATATCTGGAATCAAAATAATAGTGAGAAACTAATAAAAATGGTTTTTGCTTTTGTTTTTATACATTTTCAAATCAGAAATTCAGTATGTCCAGAGTTGTTTTTTGACATAGACAAATAACTTTTTAACATCCTCCCAAGTATTCCTTTGTGTGTCAGAAATACCACCCCTGCCCCCACATTCAGATTTTTCATTTCTAACCAATTTTGACTGTCTAAGGCTAAGCAGTTAGTCTTATTTCCAAGTAAGGAAGCTCTTTGGCTGATAGATATCAGCGAATCTGTTTTTGAACCATTTTTCTTCTGAAGAATTGGGCAGAAGTCAACAACCTACACAGAAGTTTCACTTCTAACTGATAGCACGAGAAAGGGGACTTGGCAGTCTCTTGAAAAAGCTCTACCTGGGGTGTTCAGGTTTCTGAGAAATAAATTGAATGGGCTTATTTGCAAACAGCTCCTCTCTGCTCCTTGCTGAAATTCTCAGGCTGCCCTGGATTGTGTTAGGGAAGAGGTGGAACTCCACAGACTGGGCCAGTGGCTGCTTCACTACGCACATCGGGAGACGGCTTTCCTTTTTTGTGGTCACTTTTAAAAATAGCTGTCTATGTATCTGTTGCCAAAATAATGTGAGGAATTTGGTTATAAAAGTTCAGATTTGTTTAGAGGGGAAAAAATACAGAGCTCAAGCAATTGCTCGTAACAAAACCAGCAAGATAAGCACTCAAGATTAGCCATGATTAGCAATCTGTTGAGACTTCCATGTTTGAGCATCATTTATTTTTAGTTCTTGTGTTGAAACCATAGATGAAGACTTTTCTATTTATTCATTCTTGACCTTGGACAGCCAGGTCTGCTCCCACATTCTTCTCATCATTTTGTAATCTTGTTGAGCTGGGATACTAAACAGGGCTCCGTGAGAGCATCAACATTTTCAAATGGTCGGAGTCTCTTGAGTTAAACCACCTTGCATCTCCTCAACCCTGGGCTGGGATGGTATCTGGACACCTCCCTACCTCCCATTTGTTCACAGTTCATGGTGAGGGGGGTAGAGTAGTTGTTTAAATTTTGCTTGGATTAACTAACTACACTTCCAGCGCTGAGAAGCAGATACAAAGACATTCAATAAAACATATGACCGCAAGTAAACTCTCAGGCTGTAAACACTCTGATGTTCTTTTTATATTTGCCATGGATTATGCCTCTCTGCCAATCTAGTACCACCAAAGGATATCAGCATACTTCCCTTCTCAATGCCAGTATGAATTTTCAGTCTCAAAAACCTAATGAAATAATACTTTTATGATGTTGGGACCTTACTATTTTAATTTGGTCACTGCTACCATCCCATTTCTAATGAGATAGTTGTACTACCTATTTTTCAATTCAGTTGGTGGAATTATTTAAAAATTTAAGGTGTCAAATGGGTTATGGTTAAAGACCTTGAAACTCCCTTCCAACTCTCAGATTTGTGAAATCTGTAACCTCTTAGGTTGGAATAGGAAGGAAATTAAGGAACCAAAACAAAATTCAAATGGAATTTTGAATCACCATCACTTGCCAATTTTATTTATTTATTTATTTATTCATTTGAGACAGAGTTTTACTATGTCGCCCTCAGTAGAGTGCGGTGGTGTCGCAGCTCACAGCAACCTCCAACTCTCGGGCTTAAGCGATTCTCTTGCCTCATCCTCCCATATAGGTGGGACTACAGGCACCTGCCACAATGCCTGGCTATTTTGTTGTTGTTGTTGTTGCAGTTGTCATTGTGGTTTAGCTGGCTCGGGCTGGGTTTGAACCTGCCAGCCTCAGTATATATGGCAGGTGCCATAACCAACTCTTCTTTTTTTCAATTAATTAATTATTTTTTTTTGAGACAGAGTCTCACTTTGTCGCCCTCAGTACAGTGCCATGGTGTCACAGCTCACAGTAACCTCAAAGTCTTGAGCTTAAGTGATTCTCTTGCCTCAGCCTCCCAAGTAGCTGGGAGTGCAGGTGCCCACCACAATGCCTGGCTATTTTTAGTGATGGGGGCTTACTCTTGCTCAGGCTGATCTCAAACCTATGACCTCAAGCAACCCACCCACCTCTGCCTCCCAGAGTGCTAGGATTACAGGTGTGAGCCACTGCGCCCAGCCTTGCCAACTTTTAATAAAGAAATAATTCTCTAAAATTCAACCATTTTGGGTGGCGCCTGTGGCTCAGTGAGTGGGGCGCGGGCCCCATATGCCGAGGGTGGCGGGTTCAAACCCAGCCCCGGCCAAACTGCAACAACAAAAAAATAGCCGGGCGTTGTGGCGGGCGCCTGTAGTCCCAGCTGCTCGGGAGGCTGAGGCAAGAGAATCACATAAGCCCAAAAAGCTGGAGGTTGCTGTGAGCCGTGTGACGCCATGGCACTCTACCGAGGGCGGTAAAATGAAACTCTGTCTCTACAAAAAAAAAAATAATAATAAAATTCAACCATTTTGTTTTCTGTAAATGAAGTTTTCAAAATCAGTGTGTTACCGATAATATCTTTGGTGAGGAAATTGCTTGGACCTTCTCAACAGAAAATGCCCTCAGCTATATAGAACAACAACACAGGAAATAATGGTTCTAGTTCCAGAGGTGCCATGAAGCATCTGGTGGATTCTTAGCCAGGTCTCCATTTTGGTTTTAGTCTCTTTAGAGCCCAATGAGAGGTTGTCACCAGTTTGGTTATTTAACAAGGTGTGGGAAAACAGGGGCAGTTTTGCATAATAGGTGCCCCGTAGGTGGTTTCCCATGTATAAATATATGGTTCAGCTCCGTATACCCAAAGAAAATATTCTACCCTGAGAACTTACACCCCCAGAATTTTGTAGATTTGTTTTTCTTTTTAGCATTTCTCTCTAATCTATGTAGAGTTTACATTGGAGGCTCAGCGCCGTAGCACAGTGATTACGGCGCCAGCCACATACACCAAGGCTGTTGTATTCTAACCTGGCTGGGGCCAACTGCAACAAAAAAATAGCTGGGCATTGTGGTAGGCGCCTAGAGTCTCAGCTACTGGGAGGCTGAGGCAAGAGAATCACTTACTAACAATTGCAATCAGTGTAACCTGGCTTATTGTACCCTCAATGAATCCCCAACAATAAAAAAAAAAAAAGAGAATCGCATAAGTCCACGGAGTTTGAGGTTGCTGTGAGCTATGTGACGCCACAACACCCTACTGAGGTGAATTTACATTGGATGAGTGTGAAGCAGGGCTTAAAATGAGGATTTTCCTTTCAGGAGGCAAGTGAATTGTCCAGTTTTTAGCGATCCTTCACTTCTCCAGTAGTTTGTGTTCCAATAAGTCGGACTCTCAAATAACCTAGAGCAGGTGTCTGGGCATCTATTCTTTGTGTGTAGCAGGAGCCTGAAGTCAGCTCACCTGCGCTCCACCCACCTGGGCTCCACTCCTGACCACCCTCACCACCTCTAGGCCTTGCAATGTGAGTAGGCTCACACCAGTTTTTTTGAGTCTCTGTTGTTTAAAATTTGCAAACTAGAGATAATCATAATGTCAACTATGGGACAGATGTGGAGATCAAATGTGAACATACATGGTAAGCACTCATGTTAAAACACAAAAAATCTGTAGTCCTGTGGTTTCAACAATTGCGGGTTTCTGATGTTTTATTGTCTGTACCCTGGTGCACTTTCGTCATGAATTAAGTTCTGGCAGAGGTAAGAGGAATGTCCAACGGAGAAATGACAGCTCGAGAGCGTCTGTCATGTTTGCTGAATGACCACAGGGCAGGTGGGTGGCTAAATGAGTTAGGGTCCTTCAGTACCGTGGAATGCTGTGCTGTGAGAGGTCAAAAATGTGTGTGACAAGGAAAGATGCCCTGGGCATCAAGCAAAAAGAGCAAGTGGTGGGACAATGTTACCATTCCATTTTTGAAAAAAAATATGTTATACCCAGCAGCTTATCTGTGTTTAGACAGAAGGTGATATCTGGAAGGATCACCACCCAAGGTTGCAAACTGGTGGTCTTGAGGTCAAATCTAGCCAGCAACTGTGTTGTGTGGTCTGTACAGTATTTTGTGTAGTGATGAATAATTGCCAGCATTTAAAATTTTGGACTGTTTACATAAAACCCAGAATTTCAGGCTTCTCTTAAAAAAAACTGGAACGCCTGATCACTGGCCAGCAGTTCCTTAGGACCCCAGTGAACTGGAACTGAATGGAGGCAAACACGCTCAGCCGTACTTCAGTGCCAGCCTCACCTGTACTTTCAGGTCCCTAACTTTCTGGTCCTGAGGCATTTGAGTTCATGACCCCCACTTACACCTCGCTTTAACACCAGTACCTCTGGCAAATAGGACCGGGCTAGAGAAAAAAAAAACAGGGTCTTTGCAAGGACTCACTTTTTGGTTTATATACTTCTGTATGGTTTGAATGTATGGCTATGACACTAGATTACTTTTAAAATTTAAAAATTGGTCTGGGCACCCGTAGCTTAGTGGTTAGGGCTCTGGCCACATGCTCCAGGGCTGGTGGGTTTGAACCCAGCCCCCGGGCCTGCTAAACAAAACAAAACAAAAACAAAAATTTAAAAATCAATGGGAAAACATCTTTGAATATTTGGTAGTTTCCAGGATGTCACACAGAGAAAACGCCTGTTCGGGTTATGATCTACTGTTATAAAGCTTAAAATGCACTTGAACCTTGCAGGGCAGGAGCCTCTTATTATTAAAATTCTTCTCTCGAGATTGTCATGGGCCAATTTCATTACTGAAGTTCTTGCTTCTGGTCAGGTAAAGGGCATGAGAGGAAATGGCAGTGTCCTGTCCTCTCCTTCCTTTTTGCAGGCTATGCCCTCTCCCCTGCCGGGGCCTCTGCTGGTTCTCCCTCCCTCCTCCACTGCTACCTACCCTGGGGCCCACTTAAGTTTCACCTCTTCCGCTGGAGGTGGTGGGTTCAAACCCAGCCCCGGCCAAAAAAAAGAAAGAAAAAGTTTCACCTCTTCCACCACGTGCTGCAGCCCACAGGTTTCAATTCTTCTTTCCCATTCACAGTCAACAGCCGAAGTTAGGTCGAATCATTTGGATTTTGTGCTCACTGGGGTGAGGCTGGCCTGTTTGGGCTTATGGAGCCTTCCTTAGTCCCCATGGGATGGGTATTCTTCATTAGCTGATAAGCTGGCTAACCTCAAGTTGTTAACAGGCCTGTACAAATTCAGGACCTTTCCTTTGCAGGAGGCTGGAGCAGGAAACCCTCTTAGGAATGCCTGCCCACCTCCCACTCCACCAGCAGCCACCATTTACTTGCTTGCTTTGTGGGGAATCAGCCTTTGGGGAATAGGGAGTCTGAGGGATAATCTGAAACCCACCTCTAGGAGGACACTGCTGTTTGTTTTGACACACATTACCGACCACTTCCTGGGTGCCAGCCCCGATGTGACCCAGATGCTTGCCTAAAAGGCCTGAGCCTTTTTAGCAGCGATTTCACTTCCTCCTTTCTCCAACAGGTGTGACTCCCTAACACTCCTGGAAGCAAGACCCAAGCCTGTCAGAGCAGCGTCCTTACCTATCAAAAAGTATTTGCATCTTTTCAAAAGACCTGGTGGTTGTGTGTCTCCCTGCTGTCGGGCTTGCCAGTTCTGCGTCAGAACACTGTCCATGTGTCTCTTGCTCTGAGAAGACTTCTCAGACTTTGTCCCCATGAAAAATGCATTTGCTAGGCTCGTTATTTCCTGGCCCCTTCAGCACTTTTTGCAAATTTCTGGCAGCATGAATGGAGAGAGCCTGCTTTCTCCTAAGCTCTAAAGTCAAGTTTTGGATTTAATCTTCTTCTGCTAGACCAGAAGCTTATTGTTCAAATGAACCTGGGTCTCTTTGCTGGGTCCCCTGACTTTACTCAGGCCTGAAAGAAACGCAGAGGCTTTTAAAAATCTGTGCGTTTGTAAGAAGGCCTTGGGAAACATTGCGGTTGGGAAGATTTTTGCAAATCAAATACTTACCAGAGAGCTAAAAAACAAAAACAAATAATTGTAAACTACACTGGAGTTATGCCGCCTCGGGTTTGAGACTCTGCCACCGAACAAGGAGGGTTTGTCTGTGGGGGGTTTGAACTGGGCACAGTTTTCACTTAAAACCTGTACCTAGTGGTTTCCTGTGAGATAGCTTAGCTCTTCCTAGAGGTTTGGGTTTTGTAAAAGGCAGGGGACTAGAACAAGGTGTTCATTCTGGTGACATCCCCAATTCATAAAACAAAAAGTGTCAACTAGGAGTTATTTCCAGAATAGCTCTGAGGAGAGCAGGAAGGCCTCTTGTTATCCACATCAGAAGCTGAAAGAAAGGTTTCCAGAAGCAGCTGTTTTGAAAGGACTCTGAAGGAAAGATGCCAGTTTTGCGTAAGAAAAAAAGAGAAAGGAACGGATGGGTGTGTAGTTGCTTTTAAACTGGGACTCAGTGTGGACTCCGTATCCCAGGCAGGGCCACTGATTCTTGGGTGAAGTTCAAGCAGACCAATAATTCCTCTTTGAGTGCCCAGAGCTCCCTTCCCACTGTCCCTTCTAGTGATGTTTTCTTTTCTATCCATTTCACCCCACATTTGGCTCTGCAAAGCTCCAGGCAGCAAACCCATGAGAGCCACCGGGGTACCCAGCACGGCTTTAGGTATGGACCCAGCGAGCATTGTTTGTTTCCTACAAGCTAGGGATTGTCAACCAGAAACTGAATTTCTGGTGTGCCTTTGAATGCCAAAAGG
Source organism: Nycticebus coucang (assembly GCF_027406575.1). NCBI lineage: Eukaryota > Metazoa > Chordata > Mammalia > Primates > Lorisidae > Nycticebus > Nycticebus coucang. The sequence goes on from NC_069787.1 coordinate 52,346,024, forward strand.
CAAAGAGTGTTCTGAAAAAGCTGCAGCAGCGGGCAAGGAAACTGCTAGAGGTGGGGAGCTCTCTGCTCTCTCAGCTTCTGACACTTGTAACTGATGGCCCCTGTCACTTCCTGTCATGCAGCCCAAGTGGTGGGGAGGAGTTCCTTCAGGGAAACCTTGCTCAGCCCCACTCAGAGAATCCTGCCTGCTGGGCTCTACCGTGGCTAGGGGCCGGGGAGTCTGAGTGGATGAGGTCGGAGCGCCCCATGGTGTGGTGTTGCCTCTTTATCCGTGCCGAGGTAAGCTCCCCGCGTTAGGGAGGAGAGCATGGTGCTGCTGTGGCTGTCATGGTAGACTAGCTCCCAGTTCTCACCCAACCCTTCCAGGCAGTGCCAGGAGCTGTGCTGTGGGAGGGCACAGTGGTCTTGTCACCTCTGAAGATACTGAGCAGAGAGCTGCCATTAAAAACACCGAGACTGATGGAGTAGATGCCTGTCTCACTTTAGTATGAACCAGAAGAGAGCAAGGCACAGCAACTGTGTTTAAGACCACAGATGGTCACACTCTGTTGCTAGGCTGAGCTGAGTGGCTTGCACAGCTGTCACTGCCTCTTTTGCATCTGTGATTGGAGGGGAGCAAGGGAAGGGGGGCCTTTCGCTCTTTGTGATGCTACTATTTTAATTTTTACAAGAAGCCTATTTCAATTTATAAAAAGGACAAAAGAGAAAAGAAGCCTGCATCAGCCTTCTGCTTTGCTGTTGGTTTTTAATTACAACATGGATTTCCAAAATTATCTCTTCTTTGAATGCTGGAATTACAGGTGTGAGCCACTGTGCCTGGCCCTGTTCTCTTCTTTGGATGGGAAGATGGTTGATTTTAGTTTTGGAAGAAACTTTTTTGTAGGTTCTGCTGAAGTTATCCTAGTCTTCTGATTGTGTTCATTGTTGGGAGGATGAAGTCAGATAATTTCAGTGGAGATTCAGACTTGACGGCATTCTCATTAAGAGCATGGTTTGGGTTATTTTGGAAGGAGTGACTAGAAATATGTTTCAATGAGTTGAAGAATGGTTACGACCCCTGAAGCTTATTCTCCTGTCCCTTTTTAAAAAATTTGTTTCTTGGGGGCAGGGGTGTAGATGTTAAAGTTTCAGATAATCTGAAACTATTTTTTCAAGGAAATGCCCATTGCTTTTTTTCTATTCTCATCAGAATTATGTTTCTGGAACTGATTTTTGTAATTCCAATTCTAATTTTTGTATATAACCATTATAGATGTACTTTTAGTCAATAGTTTTATTGTGGTAAAATACATATAACATAAAATTTATCATTTTGATTATTTTCAGTGTACAGTTCAGTGGTATTCAATAAACTCATAATGTCATGCAACCATCACAACCATTCATCTTCACGACTCTTTTCATCTTGCAAAACTGAAACTCTATACCATTAAAAAATGAACTCCCTGGTCCCCTCTTCCCCCAGCCCCGACAACCACAGTTCTACTTTCTGTCTCTATGATTTTGACTATTCTAAGTCTCTCATGTAAGTAGAGTCAAACAATAGTGTCTTTTTGTGACTGACTTATTTTACATGGCATAATTTCCTAAGGTTCATTCCTAAGGCATGTGTCAGAATGTCTTTCATTTTTAAGGCTGAGTAATGGTGGTAATATTGTATGTATTGCATTTTATTTATCCGTTCATCCCTTGATGGACCTTTGTGTTGCTCCCATGTTTTTTGTTGTTGTTGAGGTTTGGCTGGTGCTGGGTTCGAACCAGCCACCCTCGGTATATGGGCCCGGCACCCTACTCACTGAGCCACAGGCGCCACCCGTGTATTGCTCCCATGTTTCAGCTCTCATGAATAATGCTGCTTGTGAGCGTGGTATACAAATATTTCTTCTTTTGAGTATATACCCAGAAGTGGAATTGCTGAATCATGTGATAATTCTATTCTATTTTTTTTAGGCTTTACCATACTGTTGTTTTACATAGTTGGCTGTACCATTTTACATTTGCACCTACAGTGCACAAGAGTTCCACTTTCTCCACATCTTCTCCAACACTTATTATTTTCTACTTTTTTTAAAAATAGAAGCCATGGTTTTGGATATAAAGTGGTATCTCCTTGAGTTTTGATTTGAATTTCTCTAATGATCAGTGACACTGAACATCTCTTTAAGTACATTATTGACCATTTGTATGTCGTCTTTGGAGAAATGTCTATTCAAGTCCTTTGCCCATTTTTTTAATTGAGTTGTTTGTTTTTTGTTGTTGAGTTTTAAGTGATCTGTACTTGTGTACGTGTATTTTGGATATTAATCCCTTATCAGATATGTGATATGGAAATATTTTCTCCCATTCTTTGGGTTGTCTTTTTGTTTTGTTGCTATTGTACAGACATGCACTTTTAAAGCCTTTCATGTAATTTGGTTAATTTCACTATCTTTTACCTTTTCCCACTTCACTCACTTAGCTATTAATATTTGCTCACTTGATGATGAATAATTTTTGAACCTTTGAGATGTGAACATTGACAACGTTTAAAATTATTGACAACACATCAGTGATAGTTAATAACAATAGATACAATAATAGTTTACATTTATTAATTACTTGTCTGTTACTAAGCACTTTAATTAGCTTGTGAAATTCTTTTTTTTTTTTTTTGTAGAGACAGAGTCTCACTGTACCGCCCTCGGGTAGAGTGCCGTGGCGTCACACGGCTCACAGCAACCTCTTAACTCTTGGGCTTACGCGATTCTCTTGCCTCAGCCTCCCGAGCAGCTGGGACTACAGGCGCCCGCCACAACACCCGGCTATTTTTTGGTTGCAGTTTGGCCGGGGCTGGGTTTGAACCCGCCACCCTCGGCATATGGGGCCGGCGCCCTACTCACTGAGCCACAGGCGCCGCCCAGCTTGTGAAATTCTTTCAGCACTGTAGAAATTGGCTATTATTATTATTCACATTTTGCAGATGGTGAAACTGAGGTTTAGAGAAGACAGATAATTTTCCCAGCTACTTAAATAGTAGGTCAGGTTTCAAATTCAGGCAGAATGTGTGGCCCTTCCCAGATAGGGAAGGAATAGGGGCTCTGACATGAAGGAGTGTCATGAGCAGCCTTTGCAGTAGCACTTAACTTTCCAATCCTTTGACAAGTCATCCCGTTTTGGTGCCTGTTTGCTGTGGTCTAATCAGTGCCTGTGTAGAGGCACCTATGACAAATCATTGCCCTTTCTGGTCTGTTCCCTGGATGTCAAATGGAGATGTCTCTAAACTCATTTTAGCTCTGATTGGAATCTGAGGTACACAAATGTTTTGTAGAAAAAGCAAAAACAGTTTTCATGTCTGCTGTATTTCAAAGTCAAATAATTTAATGAGTGTTTTTAAGCACACATTTTCCAAGGATATCAACTGGAACTCAAAATGTAGTTGGCTGACTAGCTACTGACCGTCATTCTGCTCTTGAACACATTTTTGAATGAATTTTAATTCCTTAGCTCTGAGAGTCTGCAGAGGAAGCATCTGGAGAAATTGGGCCTGGATATGGTAGGGACAATTGGTAACTGAATAGAGAATGAAAGGAGGGGAGGAGAGAAACCCTTTAAATACCCATTAGTCCTCATAAAATCATCTTCGTAGGTGGCCACAGTAGTTCTCAATCCAGGGAGAAATGGTGAAGTGCAATGGTCAAGAGCATGGGGTTCAGAACCAGGCAGATGTAGGTTTGAATCCCAGCTTTGCCTCTTACTAACCGTGCAATCCAAGGCATGTTACCATGGTAACGTGGTAAAATGGGTGATGCTATAATAAGTAGTTCCTCATTATTCCTTGTCATGAGGATAAATTGAAATAACACCTGGCAGTGACTACCAGGGTCAGCTCTCAGCAAACGTGATGGTGTATCCCAGTTCACACTGACTCTAGAATGTGTTGGTGGCACCAGAGAAATGAATCCTCATTGTCCAAGAGCTTTGGAAGAGCAGGCTCTGAAGCACCTTGTATCCTGAGACAAACATGGACACAGTTTGATTCTGTGGTGAGAAGGAAGCAGAGTGTGCCCAGGAGGGCTGATCTTCCATGTCAGAGCCCCTATTCTGGCCATATTTTCACAGCTTGCCCAGGACATGGAGTGGGAGCCATGGAAGGGGAAGTTGATTCAAACCAGATCCTAAAAAGGTTTCTCTTGATGGAACATTCAGACGTGTAACTGGGAGAGGGCAAGGTCAGGGTTGTGACTCCAACGGTCAACCCAGACAGAAACAATGGTGGCTTTAGAACCTAAATATAGCCGATGTAGATGTCATTTAGGGAAATTGGTTCCCCATGCTGGCTGGGTGGGCAGTTTTCCTGGGAAGAAAAGCAGCCCCTGTGTGCCAACCCTTTTTCCATCAGCCTCTTCTTTTTTAATTTTTTAATTTTATTATTTATTTTTGAGACAGAGTCTTACTATGTCGCCCTTGGTAGAGTGCCGTGGTGTCACAGTTCACAGCAACATCGACTCTTGGGCTTAAGTGAGTCTCTTTCCTCAGCCTCCCAAATAGCTGGGACTACAGATGCCCCCCAACAATGCCTGGCTGTTTTTTTGTTGTAGTTGTCATTGTTGCTTGGCAGGCCTGGGCCACGTTCAAATCCACCAGCCCTAGTGTATGTGGCCGGCGCTCTAGCCATTGAGCTACAGGCACCAAGCACCATCAGCCTCTTCCTCTGGAAATCTTTGTCTATATTCTAGCTTCTCTGTATCCCTTGAGCACCTGCATCAGCTTGGCAGCCTTGAAATAACCCACGACAGGGTCTTATTTCCCCGTTTCTTCCTTGTGGCTCTTACCACCTCTCTCTCTTTCTCTTCTCACAGACTCACTCAGCCCCTGCCACACAGTGCTCCTCGAGGAGCAGGGATAAGAACACCAGGCAGTGAGTCAGAAGTTTGAGGATTGAGTTCTGAGTTTTGCACTTAACCTTGGGCAATGCTAAATTTCCCTGGGACCAGCTTCTCCAAGCAGATGCAGTGGAGACCTTGCTAGTAAGAGCCCAGATGCTAGAGGTTGACAGCCCGAGTTCAGATCCTCACTGTCACTTTCTGTGTGACTGTGCATGAGTTCCTTACCTCTCTGGGCCTCAGTTAGCTCATCTGCAGAATGGAGCTGATGATTGCTCCTGAATCATGGGATATGAAGAGTTTATAAAATCATAACTGTGGAGTCCTTCAAACAATGCATCTTACCAGTGCTCAGAAATACTCACTTATGATTATGCTTGTGATTTGTGAGCCAAAGAAGCTTGACATGGGTCAGTCTTAATTACTGCATCTTAAGCAGTAATAGTGCTGAAGTCGCGGGTTAGATATGCTTCCTAAAACACATTATAATACATACATCGTGTACATAGGTCTGTGGCATGTGATCTGAGGTAGTATTGTGTCACCACTGGGGTCCACTTCCCACACTGTGGGTACTGCAGAACTGTGGCTCTGAGCGTCTGAGGTCCAGGTTGCTGCTTGCCAGTGATTTTGTCTCACCCTGCTAGAATAAATAGTGAACCCATCCTTTTATTCATCAGGCACTGAGAACCGGCTTTGTGCCTGATTCTGTACCAGGTGTGGAGATGGCCAAAATAAGGGTCTTTGTAGCTCTTGCTATCTCCTTTGAAAGGGACATTACCAGCCCAGAGCAAACAGGGAAGAGAGAGGCACAGAACGGCTTGATTTCTGAAATCCCACCTTAAAGGAAAGTAAGAAAAGCCAGGGCTGCTCTCTCTACTTGAAATCTCTGGAGATGGGTAAAGGAGACTGTCTCAGTCAGCTTTTGCTGAGTAGCAACCACCCTCAAACTCAGTGGCAAACAATAACATAACATAAACATAAATTCTTTTTTTTTTTTTTTGTAGAGACAGAGTCTCACTGTACCGCCCTCGGGTAGAGTGCCGTGGCGTCACACGGCTCACAGCAACCTCTTAACTCTTGGGCTTACGCGATTCTCCTGCCTCAGCCTCCCGAGTAGCTGGGACTACAGGCGCCCGCCACAACGCCCGGCTATTTTTTGGTTGCAGTTTGGCCGGGGCTGGGTTTGAACCCGCCACCCTCGGCATATGGGGCTGGCGCCCTACTCACTGAGCCACAGGCGCCGCCCACATAAACATAAATTCTTATGCTCATGGGCGTGCAGGTTGGCTGGGGTGGTTTGTCCATGTGGGTTCATTCTGGTTAGAGCTACCCATGTACACAGACTTCTCTTGTGGAGGTCAGAAGACCAGAGGAGGAAGTAGAAACATACAATCTCTCTTAAGGTTTAGCCTCAGGATTGGTGCACTGTGCCTTCCACCTCAGGGGGCCCATCTGAGGAGGGCAGGGAAGTGCCTGGATATTTGCTAAAGAATAAATTTGTCTACCATGGAGATCATCACTGTGTGTGCACTATGTGAAGCACTCTGCCATTTGGGGGGGTGGGGTCTGTTAAATAAGTAACAATGAAATGACAGTGATAAGAACACCTAACCCAAGGCCTGACCCATATTAGGTCCTAAATAAATATGTGATGGATGACTGTCTGCTGGGGCCTCTTGACTGCTGACTGGTGATGAGTATGTCACATGGGTAATCTCATTTTATCCTCCCAACTCTCCTGTTGGGCAGATACAATGATCCCAGGTCAGACAAATGTAATCCTGTCTTGGCCTATTAAATGCTTGTAACCTTCCAATGTGAGGAAGGGTAAGACACAGCAGCAGGGGGAAGCTACATGCAAAGAGACCACCCCTAACGTGGGGGAGAGAAGCAGGCTTTGCACCAAAGAAGCTCAGGTTGAAATCTCTTGTGTGTTTATTCTCATGTACACTTTTTACACTGCTTGGGTGCTAACTCTTCAAGCACCTACATGTTCTAAGAATTTCGCCTGGTACTTGGCCTATCATAATTTGTCTAAATTATCAACCCTCTGCCTTTTCGAGGTCACATGCATCTTTGAACAGTCTCTGCAGAAAAATCACACATAGTTGTGAAAATATCTGTGCAGGCCCATGGCCCCCAGTGAAGAACTCTGCTCTATCCATGCTATTCACTCTCCCTTTTCTTCTCTCTCTTAAGAAATTAACCTAGTGGAAGAGATGTTCTCCTATATTCGTATGCTGGTATCAGGTTCAGTCTGACTCATATTAACTGCCTAACGAGTGATTTCTAAATGAGTGAGAGAATAAAGAGATTGGTGATAACCTTATTTATACATTTATATGTGCTTAGGGTCATAGAATTTTTGAACTGGATGCTATCGACAATCTCCTATCATCCAGCCCCCCCCCCTTTTTTTTTTTTTTGTAGAGACAGAGTCTCACTGTACCGCCCTCAGGTAGAGTGCCGTGGTGTCACACGGCTCACAGCAACCTCTAACTCTTGGGCTTACACGATTCTCTTGCCTCAGCCTCCCAAGTAGCTGTAGCTGGGACTACAGGCGCCCGCCACAACGCCCGGCTACTTTTGTTGTTGTTGTTGTTGTTGTTGCAGTGTGGCCAGGGCTGGGTTTGAACCCGCCACCCTCGGCATATGGGGCCGGCGCCCTACTCACTGAGCCACAGGCGCCGCCCCCAGCCCCTTTATTTTATAAATTATGAACCTGAGACGGAGAGGTTAGTTCACTTGTCCAAAGACATGCAACTAATATTAATAATAATAAAATCAATGTTTTCCCCAAAGCAGATGACTTATGGCTTAGATATAAATAGGTCTCGTTTCTGTGGTACCTTTTCACAATGCAATGTCCATTCTGATCTATTAGTTTTATGGATCATGTTGCAAAACTGAGTTGTTTTTTTTTTGAGACAGATTCTCAATCTGTCACCCTGGTAGAGTGCCATGGTAGAGTGCCATGGCATTAATAGCTCACAGCAACCTCAAACTTCTGGGCTCAAGCAATCCTCTTGCCTTAGCCCCCCCAAGTAGCTGGAACTATGGGAACCCACCACAATGCCTGGTTGATTTTTCAGTTTTAGTAGAAACAAGGTCTCTCTCTTGCTCAGGCTGGTCTTGAACTCCTGAGCTCAAGCAATGTACACACCTCAGCCTCCCAGAGTGCTGATTACAGGTGTGAGCCGCCACTCCTGGCCCAAACTGAGTTTTAGATATATCCCTCATATCTGAAGCCAAAGACATAGATGACAAAAACATGTGCCATGCCTCAACTGTGGAGCCACTGGTGGTGTGGGCCCCTAGGGGCAGAGCCCTTGTTACCTCTTTCTCTGGGTCTCCCCTGTCCACTCTGCCCCTCAGTCCTCACCCAGAGCTGTGTGCACAAACTGCTGAGGTGGGGACATTTGTGGTGCGGCTAGGTCAAGCTGTGGGTGGAAGGTGGATCAGGGGCGGAATGGGGGAGGATTTCTTCCTGCACAGTCCTGGAAATCTTATTTCAAGCCATTCTTCTATTCTTAGTTTTAAAGGCACTTTGTTCTCTGGTGCATTGTTTTAACGGCCATCAGGAAATCAGTCCCTGCTCTGGGTCACTGGGGTGTGTGCCTGTGGCTGCCCAGGTAGGAAGCGCAATGGTTTGTTTCAGGGCTGATCCTGTGTCATCAGGACCTCTGCAGCCCTTTCTCCTTTTATTGTCCAGCCTGTCTGCACAGAGCAGAGAAAGGTGAGGAGGAAAAAGAAATTCCAGTGAGTCTGTTTTTCTTTATAGCAACAATGAGTGCACTTATTTCTATGTAAGAAGGAAAATACTGGGCAGTGCCTGTGGCTCAAAGGGGTAGGGTGCTGGTCCCATATGCTGGAGTTGGCAGGTTCAAACCCAGCCCCGGCCAAAAACTATAAAAAAAAAAGGAAAGAAAGAAAAATACCGAAATCGAGGTTTCCATAGCACTGTGCCCTCTGGAACAGTGTTGTCCAATTAAAAATAGAATGAGGGGCATGTGAGTAATTCTAAATTTCTTAGTAGCCACTTTAAAAACAAGTGAAAAGAAACAGGTAAAATTAATTTTAGCAATATATTTTAACTCAGTATTTCAACATTTAACTGATATAAAAAATATTAAGGACAGATTTTTGCATTTTTTTTTAATCTTAAGTCTTCAAAAATCCAATGCGTATTGTGTACTTAGAGCACATCTCTTTTTTTTATTTTTTTTTATTTTTATTTTTTTTTTTTTATCTTTCAAATTGTTTTTTTTTTTTTTTTTTTTTTTATTGTTGGGGATTCATTGAGGGTACAATAAGCCAGTTACACTGATTGCAATTGTTAGGTAAAGTCCCTCTTGCAATTCTTTTTTTTATTTTTTATTTTTTTTTTTTTGAGACAGAGTCTCAAAAATGCTAGTTAAAATATATTGCTATAATAATCAGGACCGCTGCAGCCCTTTCTAAAATAGCCCTGTCCAACAGAACTGTATAATGATAGAAATGCTTCTTATTTGCTTTGTCTCAGACGGAGGCCATTAGCCACAGGGGGCACTGAGCACTTAAAATGTGGCTAGTGCAGCTGAGGAGCTGTGTTTTAAATTTTGTGTAATTAAAAAAAGACTTTACTTTTGTTTCCTCATTGGAAATAGCCCATCTTCCTACTCATTTTGATTTTTTTTTTTGTGCGTGTGTATATGTGTGTTCTACTGATTCTTCTACTTTTGCAGTTTAAATCCTGTTCTATTTCTCCTACTTTGTGTTAAAGGAGAAAATTTAAAAAGCTGGAAAAAATAAATTTTATATGATTTTAATTAATTATAAATAATCGCTTGTTCCTAGTGGCGGTCTGTGTTTAATAACACCACTCTGGACATTTGATCTTACTAGGGAAATATCATTTCAAACTTGACCAAGGTATCATTTTTCGCCTACCATGTTGGCAAAGATTAAAAAATTGGATGACACCGTTTGGTGAGGGTGACAGAAGCGTTTATGCATCACCAGTGGGAGTATGAATTAGAGCAGGCACCATGGAGGCTCATTTGGCAATGTTTATCAAAATTACAAACGAACATTCTCTTGAACCTAGCAGTTTCTTTCCTGGATATTAAGGCTGCAGAGTCTCCCATGCACATAGACTGGTTTATATAAAAAGATATTTGCTACAGAAGAAGATCGGAAACTAGCCACATACCCAGTCAGTGGGGGACACTTAGATTAATAAGTTATGACACATTTAAAAAGTCTAATTTACAACTATTGAAAAAATGGGGCCATTTTTTATTTAATATCATGGAAGGCTTTCCAAGGTACAGGGTTAAGCAAGTGTAGAGTGGTGTATATGATATGTTAGCATTTGGATAGAATAAATGATTTCCTTATTTATGTCTAGAGCGGCTCCAGAAGAAGTCAGAAGGAGCCGATTACAGTGGTTGCCCCCGGGGAGAGGAAGGATGGCTGGGGCATGAAAGAGATCTGCTTATCATTGTATATGTAGTTCAAAAGGAATTTGATCTCATGCATTTGTCCTACCTATTCAAAAAGTAGATACCCAAAAAATAAAAAGAGGAAACTCTAAGGCAGGCATCCTCAAACTTTTTAAACAGGGGGCCAATTCACTGTCCCTCAGACCGTTGGAGGGCCGGACTATAGTTTAAAAAAAAGAAAACTATGAACAAATTCCTATGCACACTGCACATATCTTATTTCGAAGTAAGAAAAAAAAAAAAGGGAACAAATACAATCACACTGCCTCATGTGGCCCGTGGGCCGCAGTTTGAGGACCCCTGCTCTAAGGGATGTGTGAATCAGAGAAGCTTCCTTAAAGGAGGTCACCTTTCGACTGGTTATGAAAGATGCATTAGAGTCCTTCAAGCAGGAAAAAGTCTGAGGTTCCGAGGCACAAATGGGCAGAGGAGGTTCCAGGGTCCATGTCTGCCCAGTGGTGGACAGAGAACTCAGATTATAGAGTAGGGAAGGAATGGAGTTTGGGACAGGCATGGAGTTTGGCCAGATGTGAAAGGTTTTGTGAGCGGAGTTTGGACTTTGTGAGCCACAGGCAGCCAGAGTTGGCTTGAAGGACGCAGGAGGTGACAGGATTATATTTGTGTGAATGACAACTTTGATAGCGTGGAGGGTGGTCTGAAACTGTGGCTCTCAGTTTGGACCAGGTAACAATCCACTGTTCTTGTTCTTGTGGTGTTTACTATGATTTGGGGCCACTTGGGTCTTCACCGAAGAAGGAGAATTTGGGCCTTTCTCTGATCCCTCACCTGGCCTGGTGTGGGGGACATTAAGCTGAGACCTGAGGCTTTGCGCACACACCAATGGTGTCAGGGTGTGAACTGCCTTCTCTGAGTGGGTCACATGCCTCCTTCCTTGGCCTGGGACCTGTGCAGGTGCACGGAGTCCTGCACACGGAAGGGCCTCAGGCTTGGTTTTACACTGTGCTGTAGTCAACACAGAAAGTTTTGGATAAAGGGTCCCACATTTTCATTTTGCTCTGGGTCCTGCAAATTATTCAGCCAGTTCTGCCTGAAGCGTTGTGTCTCTCAAACTAAACTGAGCATGGGCAGGGGGGTGCAGATCCATGGGTGGCACTGTTGCCCCTGCTCAGTGCAGTAGGCCCCAGAGCTCTTTTGGATGAAACACTCATTTTCGCATTTTATGCACTTCTTTTCTTTTTTTCTCTCTCTCTCTGTACATATATATGTGTGTGTGTATAGACATATATGTATGTATGTATAGACATGTATAGTATACACGCATCATATGTGCACACACATAGGCATGTATATAATTATACACGCAACTGTATATCTTGATTACTCATGGATTCCATATTTGTGAATTTGCCTACTCTCTACTGAAACCCCCAAATCAATACTTGTGACACTTTTGCAGTCATTTGCAGACACCTGCAGAGCAGCAAATAATTTGAGGCCCCAGACCCACACGGCCCAGCTGAGGCTGAACAAGGTGATATGCTTCCTTCTTGTTCCAGCTCTCACGCTGTAAGCAAGTATCCTTTTGTGATCTATTTATGCCATGTTCTTCACCTTTTTTGTGCTTTTATTTGTGATTTCAGTGTTTACAAAGATTCTCAAGTGCAGTGCTGAAGTGCTGTCCAGAATTTCCAAGCACCAGAAGGCTGTGATTTGCCTTACAGAGGGAATGTGTGGGTGGGAGAAGCCCTATGCAGACATGCCTTATGACGCTGTTGGCTACATGTTCAGTGTTAATGAATAAACAATCTATATTAAATAGGGCGTCTTTAAGCAGAAACATACATATAACAATGTTATTTATTGATTGGTGGACAAAAATACTGCAAATAGAGGCTCACAGAAATTTAAGCTTGTGCTTCTCTAAGAGGAATGGTTTAGTATTCGTGAACTTAGCAACTTTACAGAACACAACTGCTATCAGTGAGGACAGTCAACTGTATGTGTGGTCATTTCCTTTCTTTTGCTCACGATGCTTTTTTGCCCTCTCTTCTTTTCTTTTCCTAATCCCTTGCATTTTTGGTTTATTTTCATTGGTCATTGATCCTTCTGATATTAGCCTTGGGCCTTCAAGGGTACCCAGGGAAGGGCCTTTATTCATTTATCCATTTATTCAATACACTTTCTTTTTGTGGGTCACCCTTTTTTTGCTGTGCCTTGGTGCATGTTTCAAAAACATCGCTTACAGGCAGGATTATTATAATCCATAATTTTTGGCAAATCCCAATTCTCATACTTATTTCTAGAAAGCGTTTCCCAGTCTTTGTCATTCTAGCGTTTCCCAATCTTTGTCTTGCCCATGTTCCTCCCCCACCCAGGAATCTTCCTGACCACATGTTTTTGTAAATCATAAAATGTTAGAAGGAAACTTTAGAGGTCACCTGGTCTAACTTACACATAATGAAACTGAGCCAGAGAGGGAAAGTGAAATGCCCAAGGTCCCAAAGCTAGTTCTATGGCCTTAGAAAAAGCAGATGACGTCTGGTCTCAGAGGCTAAGCAGGGTGGGGCCTGGTTAGTACTTGGATGGGAGAAAAAGCAGATGACAGCCCAGGTAAAGGTTGTCCCCAGTGACTCTTGCTTACTACTTATCTATCAGTAAGAAAAAGACAACATCAATTGTGATCTGCAACTTCTGATAGAAAGTATAAAACAGATTTCTATAAATTTTATACATTGTAATAAAGCTGGAGAAAATGAGTAAATGAAAGTTATACAACAGTATCTAGGTTTAACTGGGGTTTTTTTTACAGGAGCATTTCCTGTCTGGAAAGTGTCTACATCTTTGCAATTTAGAGGGTCTTTAAATTTCTCATTTGGGTGATTTTTATTGATCCAAAAGAAAAAAAAAAAATTTTTTTTTTAAAAGCTTATTCAGTGAATGCCTGCAACAATCCTGTTATTTTCCTGGCAATACAGGCTAGAGGTTTGTCAGAATTGGGTGACCCAAAAGCTGGATATGTGGGAAAGGCTTATTTGAAGTCCTTGGAGGAGTTCAGTGCCTTCAGGGTCCAGAAAATTGACTCTGAAGTAGCATCTGGAATGAGGGTATATAAAGATTACAATGGCAGCAAGATTAGGAATCCATTGGTGACAATAGCTAACTGCCCCTAGACATCTAGGCAGTTTCTTTTTGTTTCGGGGAGAGGAATGGACAATACTGACTCAAGGCATTTTGGTGTGAGTTTTTTAGTGCCCTAAAATACCTCCTGCCCTAAGCAAGTAACAATTGTTTCATTCATTAACATTGAGTTCTAAAGAGTTTTTTTTTTTTTTTGAAGGAATTTATGAAATCTTTTTTTATTTTAATTTTTTTGTTTCAAATTAATAGGAGAGTACACATTTTTAGGTTACATTGTCCAAGGTAAGTTCAAGTTGTAGAAGAGCCTTTTACCCAGGGGGTATACACCCTCGCATTGTGCTCATTAGGCGAGACCCCACCAGTTGTCCTCCCTTCTGCCAATCACTCTCCCTTCTCTCCTCTCCCCTCTGTGGCATACGTATACCATAGACTACCGTTCAACCAGAAGAAAAGATGGAGACTTTACATTTTTATGTTTACCTGGATGGAGTTGAAACACATTCTTCTAAGTAAAGTATCTCAAGAATGGAAAAAAAAATTCAATGTGCTCAATACTAATGTGAAACCAATATATAAACAATTGCATGCCCATATCAATGATAAAATATTTGTTATAATACTTCCGAAAGTGAGCATGGTTTTGTCCTAATAATATGTAGCATAAATTTGCCAGTCAGGACTGTGACAACAAGGGTCGGGGGAAAACTGCTACAAAGCCAACCAGGAAACAGATCAAGCAAGCCTGGCTTCCCACTCACTCCCCAAACCTACCCTACACTCTATCCCCTCCCAAAAAGGGGAAGGAAGAAGGTTAAGTAAAGATAACGTGCCCATCCTCAAACAAAGCATGGCCAACCCTTTTGGGTCGCCCAAGCACTCCCATTTCCTGTGGCTAAAGTTAGACCTATTAGATATGAATTTCATTTTTAATCCATGACTGGGCAGACAGAGGGTTACAGTGCCAGGAGTGGTCCAGATCCTCTCTATAAAGGACGGGAAAAAGGAGGAGTCCCTTTTCAGTCATCCCAGGGGAAAGGGCCACAAAGAGTTGCTTTTTCTGGACTTAGTCATGAGCAGTAAAATGCATGGGGCAGTTACATTCTATGATAATCATAAGAGGGATAGTCCACAAAGAAAGTGTTTCCCTAACTTCACTCATTTGTGAATCTCCTTTGACCCTTAGCATTGAAAAAGATGTAATAATTCTCTACAGAACAACACAGTTTTTCCTTTCATATTTATCTTTAAAGTTTACATTACTATGATAAACAGAAAACCAGTGTGCTTGCCTTAAATAGAATATAACTAGTAAGATAAGTAAATGTGCACAAAACAATGTAACTGAATTCTAGCTAGATGCTATTGCCCAAGCTTCCTTGAACCTGGCAAACGTTAGAGGGGGTTAAAGCTGAAGTATTCCCACTTGAGCCTTTCTCCTTAAGGGATTCAGGATGCACAATGAGTTAACAAGGTGATAACTTTCTTATGGTGTGATTGGATGCTGGTGAGAAGCAGTTGTAGCTGAGTCTTCTGTGCCCCACCCATCTGGCTTAAGCCACTCAGATGCCATCTGTAGGGTCTCAAGTTCACACCTGTAACTTCCTATGCCCTTCTATCTGATGGGGTTTCCAGCCAAGGTAGCTAACATCCCAAGGAGCCCCTGCTCCATTAATGAGGGGAGGAGTTAGTGTATTGAAATTCCCACCTCTTTACCCCTTGGTGGAAAATCATGAAGTGTGTTTTACATTCTCTCTCAGGGGCGGTCCCCAGCGGCTTGAACTCTACAAGCCACTGGCAGAACCTGCTGGCTCCACATCCATTCCTGGCTTCCCTCTTTTCCACTGTCTCACTTCCCCACTCCTTACCAGCTCTTCTGGGGTTTGTCTCCCATATAAACAGCTGATACCTACATCCTTACCCCAAGGATCTGCTTTAGGGGAGCCCAGAATGGAGACAGATGGTGAGCATACGGTACTAAAGAAAGAAGAAATATTTAAAAATGCTTTAAAAAATAGAGGCATGTATTTAGGCTGGAAATGGAAGCACCAGAATGAGTTCATGGTCAGACATGTACACATTCCTATGTTTTTCCTGCCTCTATTTAATGAGTGGGCCTAGAGCAATGACACCCCAGGGGCAAAGAAAACACCTAGTGCCCAGATCTTGGTTTCTAAATACCATTCTCCACTAAACAGAACTGGAGTTCCTTGGGGAAAAGGCTGATTCCAGCGCTGGGGTGGGGAAAATACAAGAAGAGTCTGGAACATCTTTTTATACCAAAAAGTAATGAAGTACTCTAAGAATGATGGTCAACTTTATTTTATTTATTTATTTATTTTTGCCAACTTTGTTTTAATACAATTTGTGAACAAATTGGACATAGGCACCAACTTGTAATGATCTCCCTAGCCAAGCCTGGGACAATCTGAACATCAAAATGAATAATGATAGTAACAGATCACAACTCACTGAATGAAGTAGGGATCCGTGAGCCTCCACTGATGTAAATAAATGACGGAAAAGAAGAAGCTCTGTAGAGCAGGAAAACAGCAATTCACAAACATAGAAGGGATGACGGAGTTAAAAAATCATTAATGCATTCTAAAACTAGTGTGTTAACATTTCAGGAGGAATAAGACTTTTCCTTAGTCTCAACTTACTTACTCCTCAACTTACTCCTTAAAAGTGGGAATACGATAACTTTACAATGGAGAAATGTAGAAGATGTCACCTGAACTAAATAATCAAAGCAAATGTCACCAATATTGGGATAAGCAGTACCATGAGCTTCTGAAGTGATGTACTGAGAAAGTCACTTCTGTCATATTCCTATGAAAAATGCACTAAATGTACTAAATGTACTAAAAAAAAAACCAGAGATGTTCTTACATCATTCTTTAAAATGTCTAACCAGAATCTAATCACGAGGAAACATTTAATAGACCCACACTGAGGGAAATGGTACACCACAACTGGCCTGTACTCTTCAAATTTGTTTCAGTCAAGAAGCACAAAGAAAACCTAGGCAACTGTTCCAGATTAAAAGAGACTAAAGAATACATGGCAATGAAAGTGATACAGATTTTGAATTGGATTCTGGACCACAAAAAACAATAGCTGTGGGGTGGTGCCTGTGGCTCAGAGGAGTGGGGCACCAGCCCCATATGCCAGAGGTGGTGGGTTCAAACCCAACCCTGGCCAGAAACTGCAAAAAAAAAAAAAAAGCTGTAACATATTATTGGAATAGTTGGCATATTTTAAAAATGAGTGGTGAAAGAGTGCATATATTTTGTCAATGTTAACTTTCCTGGTTTTGATTGTAATTATGCTGTTTAAGAGGCTCTTGTTCTTAGGAAATACACACTGAAGTATTTAGGGGCTAAAGAGACATAATGCCTGCAACTCATTCTTAAACATTTAGGAAGAAATATAATTTACATTCACCTCTGTATATATATATGGAAAAAGACAGAGAAGAGACAAAGAGAGATAAATGCACATGGGGCAAAATGGAAGCAATCGATGAATCTGAATAAAGAGTATTGAGGAGTATTTTATTTTAGACTTGCAAACTTTTTTGTAAATTTAAAATTATATTAAAATAAAGTTGGCAAAAGTAAAACAAAATAAATTCACAAATAACCTACATAGTCTGCCCTCCCCAAGAAAAAGTCCTGTGTCCATTTGTTCCTGTGTGGGAATCCAGTATGCTCTCCCTGCACAACTCTAGGGGGCACCCAGCCCTTGGTGCGCTGCCCACAGTGTTCTGCAGGATCTGCTGACCTTCGGTGCCTGCAGGTCCTCATTGCAGCAGGATTTGATTGGGTCTTGACTGAGGAGGAAAAGCTATTCCTTAGGCCCCAAAAGATAATAAGGATTATTTGATGAAAGATAGCTCTCTTCCAAACAAAACTGGGAACTCTCACAAGAGACTGCATGTTTCTACTTAAAGATGTTCCTCCCTCACAATGGGAAAGAACCAACTGCAAGGAAAGTAACTGTGTAATAATTAATATCCTTACCCTCGGAACAATGAGGCTGTGAATATGCCAACAAAGCCTCCTAATATATCTCCTCAATGTGTTGCTCTGGAACAGCTGCGGACTGCCCCTCTGACAAAGACCCCTCTCCCTGCCCAGCCAGAGCTCATTCAGCACAGGGAGGCAACAGTCTTCAGAATAGTCATGACTAACTTGAGAACAATGCTTTTGGCAATCGTCTGCAGAGAGGCAATCAGAACAATAAGGTGAAAGCCAGTTAGCATTTCTGATGCGGTGTCTGGAAAGATGTCAGTTGTGATTAGAGGGACATTTTCCTCATGCAGCTGTCTTTGAAAGTGGAGGAGGGGCTCACCACAACCCTAAATTATAGGGAGGGAGGCAAAGGGCCCCTAAACATCAGGGACATGCAGGTATTCAGGGCATCCCTTCTTTAGTGGCACTGTCATGTTCTGTCAAGTTTTGAGTAAAAAGCAAAAGTTGTGGTGAGCCACAAATTGGCTGCAGAGAGGGGAAACAGTACTTTGTGCTAAATTTTCTAATCCTGATTATTCGCTTCAAAGTCCATCCCAATTACTTTTATCCTGAAGTCTGAAACTGAGGCCTGGGTTTTGCAGAATCAAAGCATATTTATCCAGCATTTAATCCATTTCCCAGGAAATCAGTGTTTTACTAAGACTAGCGTCCTTTCATGTCCAGAACTTTCCCAGCATTTGTAAGGCCTCACCCAGCACACGGAGAAAGCTCAACAAATGTTTGTTGACTGACTCCTGTGAACAAACGAAGCCACTTGCCCACAAAATGGCAAATCTAAAGATGCAGAATACCTTTTCAGGAAGACTTAATGTTAGCCAGGCATTGTAGCAGGCGCCTATAGTACCAGCTACTTAGGGGGCTGAACTAAGAGGATCACTTGAGACTAAGAGTTTGAGATTGATGTAAGCGATGATGCCACAACACTCTACCCAGGGCAACAAAGTGAGACCGTGTCTCAGAAAAATAAAAAATAGGGCAGCGCCTGTGGCTCAGTGAGTAGGGCGCCGGCCCCATATACCAAGGGTGGCAGGTTCGGACCCAGCCCCGGCCAGACTACAACAAAAAAAAATAGCCCATTGTGGCGGGTGCCTATAGTCCCAGCTACTCGGGAGGCTAAGGCAAGAGAATCAGCTAAGCCTAAGAGCTGGAGATTGCTGTGAGCTGTGATGCCACAGCACTATACCAAGGGCAACAAAGTGAGACTGTCTCTAAAAAAAAAAATTAAGTAAATAAATAAAAGGACTAAATACTAAGTACTGTCCATAAAATATCATCTTTGATTCTGGGGCCCAGGAATAACAGGAGACTCAGATAAATGAATTTTACTATATAGTTTAATTCATTCAACAAATATTCAATTGAGTACCTATTGATTACCAGGCACTGTGCAAGCTGCTCTAGCTACATTGAGTCACAAAAGGGATGCAGGCCCTGCTCTCAGGAATAATATAGTCAGGCAGATTCTAATGTGCAACCAAGGCTGAGACCCTCCCTCAGCACTGTCCCACTGAGCCTTAGGAAGCTATAATATTTATCCGCCAATTCCAATCAATCACACACAGAAGGCTGCTGCCAGTGGCATTAACACCCTAGTATTTCAATTTCTAGCCTGTGGAAAGCAGAAGCGTGCAGGGAAATGGTGATTGTCAAGGAGATATGGGATGGCAGTATCTGATACTCATAAAGTATCAGTCAAGTCATTTAAACTCTTCAAGACTCAGTTTCCTTACGTGTAATAACTTGTTTGTATAGCTGTAAGCATTGGGTATAATACATGTAAAGTGCCTAGCAGGGAGTGGATTCTTATAAACCCCAGCAAAGAGAAGGGGGTGGAGAGCTACCCTAAGTAACCAGAATATACAATGAAGAAAACAAACTTCAGCAACTGAGATTGTGTGTTCCAATATGGTAGACAACACTAAATGGTTCCATGGGGGAGCTTTTTGTTTATTTATAGGGAATGTCCTGATTTACAGGGCAGCTTGGCAAGTACAGCCCTTTCTCTTTCATTTTTCATCTCTGCTTTGTGCAGCCAATTGCTCTGAGGAGTAAATGTTCCAGACACCAGTGACTAAAGGGAAGCCTTGTTCTGCCTATGGTTAAAGGCCTACCTGTTGGCATTTGGGAACTGCTTGTGAATCTGTGGGGTGTTGCAGCTGATATTACCAGCACAGGGGGCATTTGTAGGTAGAGAAGGCAGGAACAGAAACCAAGTACGAATGAAGTACTGAGAACTCTCCTTGTAATTTCAGGTTCTCAGTACTAGTGTGGATGATAAACAGTCTGAATTTGAATTTGTAGTTGGACAGTCTAAGTTGATTGGTTACCTGGAGTAATTTTCTAGAAATTAAGAAATTATTTGGACAGTCCTTAAACTCCATACATATAGATAATATTTTTGTCGATAATGGTTTCAAACTATTTCATGAGTGAAGAATTTTAATAAGTAGGAGTTTATTGTAGGGTTAAAAAAAATTAGCAAATAAAAGAGGGCCAGGGAAGCTCTAGTGATAATAGTGTGTTATAAACCAAGGACTTTGATGTACCCAATTTGGTGCACCTAAGAGCCAGTAGGTAAAAATATAAAAGTTATTATAGTAATTTAGAAGGCCTAGCAAGAAGTGCTCTGGTTAATTTGATTTCGTGCTTCTTGTCACATCCCATTGTTGAACATCTTTGTGATAGGAATCCCTTCTTTCACCTGAGATCAATGCCCATAATAAGGATTTTTTTTTTCTGGGACAGTCTTTCTAGAAAATGTACTTGCTAGTCCTCTGCCCTGGACAAAGTTTCTGTCTTTTCTCCTGTTCTTCTGGTCTTACGTAGTTTAGAGAGACAAGTGATCTGAAAATGTTTGTTGAATGACAGAATGAGTCCTGCTGCTGATAACGACTAGGGCAGACATGCACTGGCAGGCTGGGTGCAGCTCCTTGCTCCTCCCGTTTCCTTAGTTGAACATTTTTTTTCTTTCTCATGGGAGAGGAAGACCTTTCTTTGGCAAATACTATCTCATCTCTGCTTCCAAACAAGCTAAGGGCCAGGCATTCTGTGGCTAAAATCATAATAGGGATTTTTCCTAGTCTACCAAAATCAAGTTAATGAGTAGACTTCTAGACACTTTAAGTCAGTGGTTCTCAACCTTCCTAATGCCGTGATCCTTTTTTTTGTGTGTGTGTGTGTGATTTTTGGCTGGGGCTGGGTTTGAAGCTGCCACCTCTGGCATATGGGGCTGGCGCCCTACCCCTTTGAGCCACAGGCGCCGCCCCCGTGATCCTTTAATACAGTTCCTGTGGGTCGCGACCCACAGGTTGAGAACCGCTGCTTTAAGTATATTCTTCATGATTTTTCCCTGCACTCACTTGCTGTTACTGTTGCTACTACTACTGTTAGTTCATATGTGAGTAGTTACTGAGTGCCAGGCTTTGTGCTGAGCCCTTTACCTACATCGAACTATTTAACTTCCACAACATTAGTGGGGTACTATTAGTATTCCATTTTATAGATGAGGAAACTGAGGTTCAAAGAGGTGAAGTGACATGCTTTAGATTCCACAACAAACATATGGCATAACTAAGATAAAAACTCACCCTGTCTGACTTTAGAGCCTCACACATCTTCAAACTACAGTTAATGGCATCCGAGCGCAGAATTACGTATTATGTTAGCCAAAATTTATTTGCCCAAAGTTCAGAAAGTATCATGATTTCTGAGATCTCTGCCTCTGAGCACATTGAATAGAGTTTAGGAAAATGGACCAGGGTTCCTGGATCCTAGAAAAGGAAGGATGTTTTAAAAAGGGAAAAGAAAAAATAATGTATTAAAAATGGAATAGGGGTTCCCTCTCTCAATTCTCCTGCTCATTCTTGGAGGTACAGACCAGAAAAAAAAGCAAAATATAGATCCTCTCCCTGCTCAAACTTGAGTTTAACAAGTCAAGTTCCAGCTAAAGGCAAGTACAAGAACACAAAATCCTTTTGCTAATCTCTCCCCGAAGAAGACGCAGATGAAAGGCAAGGCTTCAAAGCCTCTGAAACCACCAAAGCTGTTTGCCAGAAAAGAGATAAATCAAAAAGGTTTGAGATCTGGTTTAAATTTAATAATTACAAACAACTAATCAGGGACTCTTTGCTGCCAAGTCAGGAGCTGTACTCTCTCTATCGATGTGTTTTTGCTACTCTGGTCACCTGGTTATTAAATAGAAAAGCCCTGTGATTAAATAACAGGGTGGTTCTGACACTAATCAATTCAATCTTGGCCATTTAAAATTAAGTTAGGCTTGCATTTGTCTTTGTCCTTGCAAAAAAAGCGGGAACGGCACACTGCAAACGTGACTGAAGGTATTCAGAGAGCACCTATAGATAGCCCTGTGAGACCTCCGTAGTGGGAAGAGTCTGACAGCATCTCAGGTCTCCTTTTTATCCTGCAGATCCCCCATCTCTGACATTCTCCCTGCCTGCTTCTCAACGTCAGTAACAGCAAAACAATTATGCCAGCAATAACAATAGTAGTAATAGTAATTCTGGTAATAATGATAGTAGCAATAATAATTACCATTGGAAAAAAAAATCTCTTGCCATACACCTGGCCCTATTCTAAGTATTTTATGTCCTTTAATCCTTGAAGTAACTCCGTGATGGAGAAACCAAAGCTTATAGAAGTGTTTTGCAGATGCTGATATATCCCACACACCTATAATCTGCCTGGCATGTAGTAGATCCTCAATAGATATCTAGTGAGTGAATGGTGGAATGAAGAAGTCACTTGCCAAAGTCACACCCAAGTAGCAAAAAGTGGAACTGGATTTTGACTCAGGCTGTCTCATCTACACTCTTAATTTCCTTGAGGTATATACTAAGTATCTTGTGAGCCTTTTTATAGTGTTTTGAAACACATGTTGTATTAAATAAATATTTAAATGTGTTTTACA
This sequence comes from Nycticebus coucang, assembly GCF_027406575.1. Lineage (NCBI taxonomy): Eukaryota > Metazoa > Chordata > Mammalia > Primates > Lorisidae > Nycticebus > Nycticebus coucang. Next base: position 52,368,431 of record NC_069787.1, read on the forward strand.
TCATTATTATATATGAATTTAAAAGAAACACACATATCTTTAAACAATGTAAAAGGAGAAATAGCACTGGATGGCAGAAAGATCAGTGGTTTGGCAATCACGCTAGTATCAAGACAATCCCTCTCCAAGGCTGAGCATGGTGGCTCATGCCTGTAGTCCTAGCACTCTGGTAGGCCGAGGCAGATGAATTGCCTGAGCTCAGCCTGAGCAAGAGTGAGACCCAGTCTCTAAAAAAAAAAAGCTGGGTGTTGTGGTGGGCGCCTGTGGTCCCAGCTACCCAGGAGGCTGAGGTAAAAGCATTGCTTGAGCCCAAGAGTTTGAGGTTCCTGTGAGCTGTGATGATGCCATGGCACTCTACCCAGGGTGACAGAGTAGGTCTCTCCCGTCTGCCTTCATGCTCCTGTCCTGAAACTGTCTCAAAAAAAAGAAAGAAAATCCCTTTCCAGCACTCACTAACTTCATGACCTTGAGGAAGTTACTGCACCTTCCTGAGCTTCAGTGTCCCTCTCTGTAAGATGAACACAACAATGCTTACTTAAGCTGGGTTAAGGAGCCCCTTAAATGGAACAGTCCATTAAACTGGGAGCACAGCACTTGGCTCCTAGTGGTACCCAGTTCTGGCATCTGTGTCTCTTCACTTGCATGTTGGTTATTCAAAATGGCAAAGGAGTTTCTGCCAGAACAGCAGAAAAAGCAGTTTGTTCATGGGTCATTTATTGATGAGATTAGTTATCTGCCTGGTGGTATCAGAAGATAGCCAGTCTTAAAAGGAGATAGCCGGGGCAGCACCTGTGGCTCAGTGGGTAGGGCACCGGCCTCATGTACTGAGGGTGGCAGGTTCGAACCCAGCCCTGGCCAAACTGCAACAAAAAAAATAGCTGGGTGTTGTGGCGGGTGCCCATAGTCCCAGCTACTCAGGAGGCTGAGGCAAGAGAATTGCCTAAGCCGAGGAGTTGGAGGTTGCTGTGAGCTGTGACACCATGGTACTCTACCGAGGGGGATAAACCGAAACTCTGTCTCAAAAAAAAAAAAAAGGAGATAGCCACAGAGTAGCCTGGCCGGAAACAATATGCACTGTGAAAAGTGGGTCGAAAGCTTCAAGTGCTGACTTGAGGATTAAGGAGAGCAGGGTGGAGTGATAGTAACCGGTGTCTTCCAGAGTTCACCTCATTTGTGCAGGGGTGCCCACACTTCCCTGAGACCTCACATCTGGCTGTGTGTACTACAGGGCCCTGTTCTGTTGCAGATTAACAAAGGGACCTGCTGGTTGGTTTTTGATTCAAGAAGCATGGGAAGGGTTTTCTAGCACTCAAACACATCTGGAAAGTCTCTCCATCAAATATGTAACCTGTGGGACTAAGGACTCAGATACTACACTCACGTCTGTCATTCTCACAAATTCTCCTTTGTAATTGCCTTTCCTCCCCACCCCCAGGTGGGTACGTAGGTGCTGAGACAAAGAGTTCAGGTACCCGTTAAGTTCATTTATGGTTTGCCTCTACTGGCTGTTCCCTTTCATCTAAGGTGTCATTGATCTTAGATTACTTGCTCTTCAAGCACAGAGACTGGGTCTCCATGCCATTGCTTAGGGCACTGCATGGGTAGACTAGATGGTCATGGATGTGCCTCACCCTCGAACAGATCTGTGCTTAGGGCAGTGCATGGGTAGACTAGATGGTCATGGGTGTACCTCACCCTTGAGCAGATCTGTGCTTAGGGCAGTGCATGGGTAGACTAGATGGTCATGGATGTACCTCACCCTTGAACAGATCTGACATTCCTTCTTGCAGGAGGAGTTGAAATGGCCAAAGTCCCACTTGGACCAATATCTAAACAACTGTGACTTCCTTTAACATGTCTGTGTAATCTAAGGAAAATAAATGTCCCCACTAGTAAAGAAAAAGCTCTTTCTTATTTGAAAAGCAAGAAAATGAGCTTGAACTGGCAGGTTTTAAGTCTCCAAGGAAATTTGAGGTAGAAGAATTTCAACCTTCAGTGACCTTCGCTTTTGAGGTTTTGATTTAGTTTTGGCGGCCAGGTGGTTAGGAGAAGGGAAGGGCGTCACCTCAAGAACACTGGCCTCTTTTACTCAGTCTTTCTTTTAGTCACCCATTCAGAAATTATTCACTGACCTACTGCTTGGCATAGGGCACTGGGGGTTCAAAGTTATGTGCTGAAATCAGAGCACACAGACTACCGCACAATTACTGGGTTCATCCAAGGTACTTTGTTTTCATGGTTGAAAGGGAAATAAATTTGACAAGAATAACAGGGTGGGTCCTCAGCTCCTCATATGGCTGGGAACCTGTCAGAGCAAATGTGTAAATGCACAGCTCACACACGGTATCCTTCCTGCCTAGGAGCTCCCCCAGGTCACCAATCAGTGGTTACTGATGCAGAGGAAGAAAAATGGCAGGGACTTGGCTTGGGCCCTAGTCTAACTAATGGTAGGCAATGGTAGCTCTTAAAACTACAAAAGACCACAAAATTGATTTGGTCTAGACAGTGTTCTGTGGTCTTCAAGGTCAGTAGAATAAAAGTTTCAAAGGTTGTTTCCTCCCATATTACTCATGCTCAACACCTTCTTAGATCTTCTCTGTGCAGATATGATGTGCCATCCAAGACTCCGGCATAGGAAGGCAAGGTGGGGAAGCCCATAGCTTGGAGCAGGACATATCTAGGCACTTGCTGGTCTAAAACCTTGGAAAAAACCCTACCACTCTCTGAATCTCCATCTCCTCCTCTGTAGAATGGAGTAATTATAGTTCCTACCTAGCTCATGAGTAGGTATGAGGATGGAATGAGATCATTCTATAAGGATTTAACTCTGAGACTGACTTGTAGTGAGTCAGGCTAACTCTGCCACTACCATCAGTCTGATTATTACCATAGTGAATTGCTTTGACGAAGTTCAAAATGAGTGTGGTGTCTGCTGCATCCTCTGCTTTCCAAGATGCTCATCTGTCCATATCTCCATGGATTATTTCCAACTGGTGATTCCTTCCATGAGCTATGCTGTAGATAACTGGCATGAGCTCAGCTTCCCAATATTTTTGAAATTCCAGTTCCTGTGTGTGGCTCTTCCACCTGCAAGCTCTTCATCCCCAGGGTTGACTGAGCAGGCCTGGCTGGTGGGATGGGTCCCCATGGGTCCCCTGTACTGTTTCCTCTTGTTCCTCTCTGAAGTAGCTGGTGAAGAGGACAAACTTCTCAATGGAAAGAAGACCCAGGGCATCATCAACAACAACAAAATCAAGAAATACTATTTTGGGGAAAGCTGACTGTGTTCAGATATTGTACCAGGCTCTGACAGATCGAGTCTTGCCTCCACGGGCTTCTATTTTATGAAAAGGTCAACCCCAAACCAGAAAACAATTAAATAAAATTATCTTTCTAAAATGGGTCCCCCCTGCTAGTCTCTTGTCTCACCACCTTGTCTGACTCATTCACAGCAGAGATCACAACATGTAATTATTTTGTTTTCTTTTTACTCCCTACCATTGGGCACTGAACATGCATTCAGTGCTGTATCCCGGGACACAGAATGGGGCTTTGCATGTCAAGTGCTCAGTGAACACAGAGTGAAGTTACAAATGATTAAGCAATGCTTTGTGAAATTTTTGATTCAAGCCCAGAGTTTAAATTTGCTTTTTGTTGCTAGCAGTGGTCAGTCACTACTGCATGTAATGGAAACTGAAAGGAAAATCTGCTTCTATAATGCAAGCAGCTTTTATTTTGTAAGATGTGTGGGTTTCTTAAGGAGATCATTCTATCTCAGATTAACTGGCTGTGGCTTAATTAAAAAGGCCACTAGAACACATTTGTCTTCTGAACTTGACACTTGGGGCATGTGGAAGTGTCTGGCAGGAACTGGGATAGGGGAGCTGGGTAGGGTGTTGAGTTGGCCTGTGAGGAGGCTGCTTGCCTGTGAGGAGAACTCTTACTATCCCCTTTCCTTCACCAGCGTGGCATCTAGGGCTAACAGGTTACTATCAATATGTCAGTTGACCGAGTTGTTGAGCCCTAGGAATAGAACTGTAATACCTTAAAGTTCTGTTATCTGACAATACCAAGTAGTGGCAGACAGCTGTGTAACTTGTGGTCTGGGGAACATATAACAGGGTCTAGCATTTACTGTGAACATACCATGTGCCAGGCCTTGTCACACATCATCTGTGGTCATCAAAGCAGCTGGACCCGGTAGGCATTATTTCCACTCTATGGATCACATCCCAGAGCCGTAACCTCATGGCCCCTCCCAAGATCCCAGGTATGATACTGTAGCCTCTTAAGGCAAGAGAAGCTGAGCTCAGGAAGTGCATGGTTTACTCTAGGCAGCGGGACACCTGGACAGCTGTCCCCACTCCACACCTGAGCATGTGTGCATTCTCTCACATGCTGTGCCATGTGGTTCTTTTCCACACAGTGGCCCAAGCAGACCTACCAGACATTCTGGATGGCAAGTGAGACATTATGAATTTGCCACACATACTTTAAACTGTGTAGGTAAAGGGTTTTGCCCTAAGAAATAGAATCCTGGATTCAGAGTGTTACACTAAAGCCATGTGACTTTAAGCAAATTGCTTATCTCACCTGACCTCAGTTTATCTGTAGAACGAGAAACCCCTTATTTTACTGGCTTCAGAAGGTCACTATATAAACGTAAGCCAGTGGACACTACACTTCGTTTCAGTGACACTACAGTGCTCTTTTTAATTGTTCCCAGATGGTGAATCAATTAAGAGTGGGGTCGCTGTACAAACACGAAGCATCCTCAGGAGTAGCAAGTGTGCCTAGAGGGATTATCGGACCCACCCCCAAAGACCCTGAGTAGAATATCTGACTTCTTAAAAATTACTTGGGGAGTTTATTAGTGCAGATTCCTGGGTACCATCCCAAGAATGGCTGATTAAACATCCCTAAGGATGGCTCCTGGCATCAGTATCTCTAAATCATTCTTCAGGCAATTCTGCTGCGCGTGCCACCACTGCTTCCATGGAAAAATAGAGAGAACTAGAGCTCTGCTGCTCTGGATAGAACGCTGTTCAACTTTGGGAGTTTAAATATCTAGGTATTTGCCCATGCAAAAAGAGGTCCCCTCCCCCTCTTTGTCTGGCAAATTCTTATTCTTCCTTTAGGCCTATTCAACAGCCTCATTCTCTCGGAGGACCTCTCCCACTGGGCTTCTAGAGTCCCCCAACCCATGTTTAGAGCATCTGCTGTGTACCTGGTTCTCTGCCAAGGTCTAAAATTCATTACTATATTTGTTCCTTTCCCTTTGAGAATAGACAATAATGCTGTTACCGCCACCTTGGAGTTGAGAAAGGGTTAAGAAAAGTGAAGTGACTTTCTCTGAGCTATTTGGCTCTTAACTGCATTATAGCTAATCCTAACAGGTCTGTCTCTGCTGCGTGAATGTGAGTTCCTTGGGAGTTGCTGACCTTGGCATTTCTGGGAACACACACACAGGGCTGGGCACACAGGAAATGCTCAAGAAACTTTGTCGAAATGAAGAAATTACAGAACAATTATAGTAATATGAATGAAAACAGCTTTGGTTGCTTTCCAGTCTCTGCCTTTGTTCAAGCTCAGGGTGTAGGTAGAGGAAGAGGAGGTAGACTTCTCCAGGAGTTAAAGACTCCAGATGTGACTCTCCTATAACCTCATGCCAGTGATTCTGGTCTTTTGGTGACTTGCAGACTTGGCAAGTCACAGACTAGGCACTCAAGAAACACTTGACTGGTTGGTTAAGCTAAGGGTGCAGAAGAGAAGTGAATATATCTTTGATAAGCTTTATTCTGGTTTATAGATTAAACTTTTTATAGAAAGGAAAAAACATTTTTCCAAATCTAACTTGGCAAACCGCCTTTGTCAAAACTTTATAAATTCATTTCAAATACAATCGATTATCTTTAGTTCAATAATGACTTTTCTGAATATTGGTTTTCTGGGTATAAAATAGGAAGATTGGAGAAGATGTCTGAGTTTCTTTCCAGCATTGTGGTTCTGTGATTGCATTAGGATCTTGGATGAGGTTTAGAACAAATTTAAATTACCCAAGTACAAAGCAGTTCTAAAAGTAGAAGATCTCCAAGGGAATTAGATTTTCTTTCCAGTCTAATCTCTTCTTCCAAGTAAGTTAGAATCTGAACTTTGTATCTAAATTTCTCCACCTTGATAAATGGCAACATTTAGAAAAAAAGGAAACACAGAAAGACAAGAACTATCGTCACAGGAATAGAAATAATAATATAAACCAGTTATCCTAGAGCTTAATAGTTCCTCATAATTTCTCGGGCTTCCTTAGAACTGTTCATTTACATACCCTGGTCAAAGGTTTTGAGTGACATGGTGAAGATGGTAAGGATTGCATGTGCTATTTTATTGCTTTTCTTCTTTCCTTAATTAAAGTCATGCTCCCTGTTCACATTTGAACTTCATTTTATCTTTTGTTTTGCAGCGAAAACGGAAGCAGAGCGCCCAAGATGAAGATGCTGTTAGCCTTTGCAGTCTCGACATAAGTGTAAGTATAATTCTTTCTACTTCCTTACATCTGTGAATGTTGTTTGTTAATATGCTATATTTCTGAAGTGGGCTTCTGGGATTTGACTCTGGAAGTTGTGACTTGGGGAAAATTAAAAAAAAAATTCATTTCACTGGAGAAAGCTATGTGGCCAACTTAAACTTGCAAGCTGAGTTATTTATCGCTTCTGTCTTTTCTCTCATAAAATGAGTTATGAACTCGGTGCATCTGGGTAGAAAATAGATAAGTCTTGCTGTGCTGTTTTAGAGGCTAATTCAAGAAGATCTTTGTCCCCCTTTGAGGGGGGAAGTTAGTGGGTTGGCCTGACTCAGGCAGCTGGATGCCCCAAGGCCAGAAGGAAACTCCAGCAGCAGTAGAGGGAGTGCCTTTGGGTTCAGTTTGAATCAAAATTCTATACTTAATTTGTGTGACACCTTTCTGCACCATTTCCTCATCTGGAAAACAGAGAGAAAAGACTTAACACAATTTTTATGAGGGCCAAATAAGGCAATAAAAGTGAGAATACCAAGCACATTGCCTGGTACATAATAGGCAACCAAAAACTTTAGCTTCATTGTATTTTTCTTTAAACAGAAATTTGCAAAAGATGCATGAGTGACTTGGTAGTGGAGTGCTGGTGATGGTAAAGGTAAAAAGCTTCCTTGAATTTTTCAGGCCCTGTCCATAGATGCTCACTTTCAGCCGCTTTCTTTTCCTGGCTTCCTTTCTCCCCACTAACGAGACTGGGGAGCCTACCTGGGTCTATGACATCCTCATTATCCAGGAGTTGGATGTGGGGTGGGAATTTAGACCTTCCCTGGACTCATCCTGTCTATCCATCTCTTATAATTCCCTAAGATTTAAGCCCTGTGCTTTGTGCATCCATCTAATATTAGGCCCTGGTCGCTCTACTCTGCAGAAACTTCAAAAGTTATTCTCATGAGATGACAAGGCTTCGTGGTAGGAGTTAAGAACCTAGTCATGATCTTGGCTCTACCTGTAACTGTAAACAATGGATCCTTGGGCAAGTCACTTTCCCAATCTGGGCCTCAGTTTCGTCATTTGTTTAAAAAAAAAAAAAAGTTTTGGAACCAGATCTCAAACCATTGTGAAAATGTGGAAGTCGTTAAATATGGATTATTAGGTAGTCATCTGATGACATTTATTTACCAGTGTAAGCAGCGCCTTTTTAGTTATTTTTAATGATTGCAGATTTTTATGTGATGCAAACAACCACGACAGAATGAGCCTGAGCTGGCATCTAATTAATGTACTTGAGTGACTTTATTTCACCATATGGTGTTTGTCTGTTCCCAGAAGGATGGAATTAGGCCAAGCTTACAAGGTTGCCACGGTGACAGGACAAAAAGATGATGTTCTTCTCAGTGTTACTTTACTCATTGAGTATTTTGTTATTGACAAGTGAAGTCTTGGAACTTCCTTTATCAGCAATCAGATTTTTTGTACTTGAATTTCTTAAATTTTGTGGAAATCTGTTTTTTAGAATCTAAAGACTGTTAGCATTTTCAGAGCCCCTAGCCATCATGTACTCCATGTACGCCAAAGTAAGGGGTTACTTTGCAAATGAAGTAGAAACCCAGGCAGGTGTAGTAACCCATGCAAGACTTTAACTCAGGTCATTTCTAAGATCATGCCTCACCTAACATTTTTCCTCAACTATATATTGACATTTATCTCCAGATTTTGTTGTTGTTGTTGTTATCAAACAATCACTAAGTTCTCTTATATTAGAGGATAATTTACAATTGGGAGTTGTGATTTGGTCTTTCTCTTCACTGGCATCAATGGCCTTCCCATCCCATCAAGGTCATTTAAGTCTCAGAAGATGGAAAATTTGACTTCTTTTCTCCCAGTGCAGCCCTGGATGATGTTTTTCCCTTTCTTTAACTGTCTCATGTATCACGTTTTGTGTCAGTAAGAGACTTTTTTAGAAGAGAAACCTGTCTCATTACCACGAGGAGGGCTATGCTTAGAGATTGGTTCTGGAAGAACACATTTCTGGTTGATCTGGCATTTTTCCTGAATCTTGGCAAAGAGATTTTTCAGAACCTGGGCTGAGTTTCCTCCATTTATTGCTACATAGTATTACAATAATTATAGAATTAGAAGGACTCTAGAAGCTGTCGGAGAGACATGAAACCGCCTGGTTTGCAGGCTCCACTGACCATGAAAGCCACGTGGAGACACAGGAGGTGTAACAAATCTAGATGTGCTCATAGGGCAGTGTGACTAATTTTAAGTACCTGCAGCAGACACTCGGGAGAGATGAGTTGAATTGAATTAAGTGGTAGGTAGGGCCACACATGGAAAGATGTTTTGCCATAAAGGCAACAATGGCTACATGAACATCTGAGTCCAGTAAATTGTTCTAACAAACAAATGGGTTTGTGGGCTACCCAAAGGGATTTTATCTCTGTGCTTTTTTAAATAGTGATGTCCAGTAGCATCCTGGTCTCTTAACAAACTGCCAGCTTCACTGAAGATTTGTTCTGAGTCTGCTTCTGTGTGTAGTGGAAAAGTATCTGAGAGGGAAAAATAAAAATGGTGGGTTCTAATGGATGACTCATACCAGAGGATGTGAGGGTTTGGGAAAGTAATATGAGTAACTCTCAATTTTGATTCCATTATTGAGTGGAAAGACAGTCATCCCATGTGTGCTTTGAACAAGAAATTGCTAGATGAGGGGATGGGGTCTTCTAGTCAAACTTCAGTTGAGTCCCAGTCCAGTGTTGGGTATCCAGTGAGCTCTTTCTAAATACTGTTGATTGATGGGCTTGTTATATATTTATGTTTATTCTTCCACATACTTTTACATTTATTTTGAAAATATATTTTTATTTCAACAGCTTTAGGGGGTACAAAGGGTTTTCTGACACATGGAGGAACTGTGTAGTGTGAAGTCAGGGCATTTAGTGTAATCCTCTACATTGTACCTGAGAGATAATTTTTGATTCCTTACTAACCCCACCGCCACCATCTCCACTTCTGAGTCTCCAAAGTCCATGGTACCACTCTGTATGACCATGTATACCCATCATGATAGATGAGTTAAAAAAAAGAAAAAAAGAAAGAAAATCAATGAGATCCCTGAATGTGTACCCTAATTAAAAGAAATTTATTGTGACATAAAGTTGGGAAATATTAACACAGATGAAATCTCTCTTTGAGTAAAAAGTAAGTGCCATACAGAACCCTTCATTGTGCCTGAGTGGAGATAACACCAAACATTCCCACTGACTTCTTGCTTTGTTTTAAAGCCTTGGATGATGATTTTGTTAGGTTGCCTGAGGGGAGTGTTCCTACTGAGCCCCTCTCCAAGCTCCAATGGAACTTGGACTTAAGTGAAAAAATAGGAGTTAGTAAGCTAAGAAGAAAGCATATTCTTACAGACGGGAATCCTCAATTGTTTTTTGAGGGGTGGAGGGGATGTATCACTGACTCTTTTGATAATCTGGTGATAGCTCTGGGTTCCAGGAAATTTTACAAGATAGATGTGTGATCTTAGGAGGTTCATGGACCCTGGCCAAGATCCCATATTTAAGAATTGGAAGGGCCTTAAAGTCTGGTGATGGGTGACGTATCTCCACATATTAATAAGTGTTCTCCCACCCTCCACCCCCAGCACTTAGTGAGAAATGAATTTGGACAGGAGAATCACTGCTAGTTGAGGATATAATTGGTCTCTATTATTTCCCACCACTTCACCCAATCCCCTGGCTGAGCCCCCAGCTTCCTGGCAGGATAGAACACAAACTATTCCAGAGGAAAAATAAAAAGCAACGTACACTTTTGAAAACAACCTGCAGAGTGCAGAAGGCTCTCAGCAGCCGCCTACGAATCTCCTCTCACGTCAGAGGATACGAGTGGGATGGCTTCAGAGAGCTCGCTTCCCCCACAGAATTTAGATTTTCTAGTTTAAATTCTGATGTGTAAGAGATGCCCGAGTGGTGGGCTGTGACCTTCCCCCCCACTCCCAAAAGACTCTTGGTGGGAGAGGCAGGTGTGTTCCCAGGGAGAGAACAGCTCAGCACCAGACCTTTGCTCAACGAGCTCTGGGCAGACATAAAAATAGTCTCCAGTAAAAAAAAAAAAAAAAATAGTCTCCAGTGATAAGAAAATGTATTAGGTGAAAAGGAATATATGCAGAAAAATTGGAAAATGTGAATAATAAAGTTCAGCAATCACACCTTGAAGCAGTAGCCACGTTTTCATGTATTTCCTTCTTAGTTATACACACACGTTTAACATATTTTTATTATGAAATATTTCAGACATATAAAAGGGCATAAAGAATATAAAACCCCACATAGCTACAATGTCACTGAAGAAATATGTCTTTAGCAGTAAAGCCAAAGGCTCTTGCAAAATTCTCACTCTGCGGAATTAGAAGTTTGTTTCTGCCTGCCTTGACTATATACTTGCTAAGTTCATATATCTTTAAATAGTATATATGTACCTTTAGCCAACTTTTGAAATTCGTATAAGTTCATACAGTTTTTTTAAGATTGGGATCATAGCAGAAATTAATTTATTCCTCTAGTTTGCAGTCACTATGTTGACTGAAATATAGTAACCATATCCTGAAACAGTCTTCAAGAACATTATTTTTGAATAATAATACTTTGTCAAATGGATGCACCAAATTTATTCAATCCATCCTTTATTGGGCGTTTAAAGAAGTTCTAATGTACTGTAATAATAACGCTGATGGGCATCCAAGAATATCTTTGTGTAATCTCTTTTATCAGTAGGATAAAGTATGAGATATGAAATTCCTGACTAAACATTTTTTAAAGGGTATACATTTTTTTTTGAGCCTGTGAACAGATTTATACCCCTTCTGGCAGTGAGAGATGAAAGTTAACTTTAGAGGCACTGGGAGTCTTGTAGGGAACCTCACGGGTTGGGGGGATTGTTTTCAGGTTTCTCTGGCCCCTCTCTCTTCCGCTACATTTGCTTATCCCCTGCCCTTTAGGGGAGCCCCTCGCAGGGCCCAGGCTCCTCTCTTGGCTGGTGGTGGTGGGGTGGGTGGGCAGCCTTTCTATGCTTGCAGTGCTTCCCCACAGAGCACGTGGCTGGACCGTGACTGGGGTAGGACAGGATTGGAGTTCACATTCCTCCTGCATTTTCTTTGCCAATTTGCAACCACCAAGATGAGCCTTATTTAAGCTCCTGGCAAGGACTACTTGGGAAGTGCGTGCTCACACCTCTCAGTGCTCTTGAGATCCATGTGTTATTGTTATAACATCTTTTCTGTCCCCTTTGAGATGTCTACACAGAAGTCCACATGGCAACTGCTCGACTCTTACCCTTTCTTTCTCTTCCAAGGAGAGTAGTTGAGGAAAAGCTGAGCTGTAGTTGGCCGACAGCAGAGTAGCCTTTTCTGGAGCTCACGAACATGATCACAGACCCTCCTTGCTTGGCTGCTTAGCACTATTCAGCATCTCTGAGGTTCCCTTTACTGGCCTCCTGCCTGTTTCTAATCTGTCCTCCACACATCAGCCTGGGTCACATGTATTGCCAAGTATGACTCTAGTCTGGTCATGCCTGCCTTCAGGTCCCCAAACTCTTTGCCGGGCTTCCAAAGCTTAGCACCATCCAGCCCCCTGCCCACCTCCCCACCTTCCTCCCAAGCCTCTCTCTTCCACCTTTTCCATATTCAGGCCAGCACGGCTAGTTGTCTTCCTGTTTCTGAAACTTGTCATGCTCCATCTTGCCACCAGGCCTTTGCACGTGTTATTCCCCCCTGTCTGGAATACACGCTGTTCCTCCTCCTCCCACCTTCCACTTGGCTCAGGCCCACTTATCCATCATATCCAGCTCCTTCTAAGAGGCTCCCAGACTTGCCAGATTCTTTTATATTCCTCCCTCCAGCCATTCCCTCCCACCACCACCACCACTGCCTACCCACCTACCCAACCCACCTGCTGCCATCCCAGGCCTGTGTCCCTGCCCTAGTTTTTAGCACTCAGCACTGAGATGTCTGCTTTCTTGTCACCCTTCATAGCCAGCAGTGGGCTTTTCACAGGGAGGGCTTGTGTTATACGTAGCACAAGGCCCAGCCCACAGTAGATGCTCAATAAACATTGAACAAAGTTAGACTTAAAGTCTTTTCTATTGTATGAATGACTGAAAGGAAAAGGACAAATTTTTTTTTTTTTTTGAGACAGAGTCTCCCTATGTCGCCCTGGGTAGAGTGCTGTAGCCAGCTCTCAGCAAACTCAAACTCTGGGCTTAAGCGATTCTCTTGCCTCAGCCTCCCAAGTAGCTGGGACTACAGGCGCCTGCCACAACGCCCACTATTTTTTGATTGTAGTTGTCATTGTTGTTTGGCAGGCCTGGGCTGGATTCCAACCCTCTAGCTCCAGTGTATGTGGCTGGTGCCCTAACCACTGAGCTACAGGTACCAAGCCTGGGACAGATAAATATTAAAATATCAATAGCGTTTCCAAAAAAAAAAAAAAATGAGAAGGGAGGGAGGAAGGGAGATAGAATTCTTAAAATCTAAGGCAAAAGATGAAATGAACATATTTATACCAGATGTGTTATGTTAAAAAATCTCTTGGACTCTGATCACTCAGGGCTACAGCAAGCTATTCCTGAATTTATTACAATATATGGTATAGTTATGATCTGTTTACAGGTTCACTAATAGCTGTGAACTCCTTCAAAGCAAATATGTAATGTCTATCATGGATGCTTCATAAATACATCTGGGAGGGATGACTGAGTGAATGAGGGAAGGAAGGAGTTTCAGCCTTGGTTACTCAGAGGAGTATTTCTGAGATGCTCAGTCTTATTTTTCCTAGCATGGGTTTTCTGGGGGTAAATATTAATCAGAATTTCTAGGAAGAAAGGGCCAAATAGCTGGAGTTCCTCATTATGTAGATTGATAATGGGACATTTAGCTAGTCTTACTGGAAACTGGCTCTGAGGTTTATAATAGGCATCTCCAAATTTCTACTACCTGTGCATTATATTTATTTACCTTGTTAAGTGGACACCAAAAGCAGCACAATAATTGATACAGAAGAAGGGTAAAAAATCTTTCCCCTCGCCATCAAGCTAACTGGTATTTCATCGCTAGGAAATGTTAAACAGACACAGAATAGGAGTGGGATTATCTTATCTCTGCTCAGCAGAGTCCAGATAATTTTAAAAGATATAATTTCTGTGGTTTTGTTTCTCTTGGTCTGTCCTGGAACTCGCTAACTGGGGAGATTATTAGCCTTGCACTCTTTGGTGTGAGTTCTTGATGAATTACGTGGCAGAGTTTAATAATGCTCTTATCACCGAGGAGACCAGGCTTGTTGCTGAGATTGGGTCTTCATTAGCACATACTTATATTTAACCTGTTAGCATTTTTCTCTGTTTGGGATTTATGATCTATCCTTGCTGCCTGTGAAAATGTTTGGGCCTAAGGTAGTGGAGACCCTATGTTCGGTCTAAAGGTTATTCTGATGCTGCCACCTCTGGTGACAAATTTGCTCATTGTTAACATAGACACGTTGCATCTTGCCTTTGGCCTAATTGATTAGGCAGTGGGTGATAATAATTGCTGTCATCTTTTCTCTTTGACCCACCTCTTCAAAAGCACCATTGCTTGGGATTACAAACTAATACAGCCTTTTTGGAGAGAAGTGTGGAGAATCCTCAAAGATCTAAAAGTAGACTTTCTATTTGATCCTGCAATCCCATTACCAGGTATCTACCCAGAAGGACAAAAATCATTTTACCACAAAGACATTTGCACCAGAATGTTTATTGCAGCTCAATTTACAATTGCCAAGTTGTAGAAGCAACCTAAGTGCCCATCAACCCATGAATGGACCAACAAACTGTGGTCTACGTATACCATGGAATACTATTCAGCCATTAAAGAAAGATGGATTCTTTACAGCTTTTACATTGTCCTGGATGGAGTTGAAATACATCCTTCTTAGTAAAGTATCACAAGAATGGAAAAATCAATATCCAATGTACTCCATACTAATATGAAACCAACATATAAATAATTACATGCTCGTATGAACAATAAAATACAGATATAGCCTAGTACAGGGTAGAGGGAAGTGGGAGTGGGGAGGGAGAGAGGGGAAAGACAACTGGCGGGAGGGAGGGCATGAGACAGGATGTCACCAGTGTGCACATTGTGAGGGTGTTTAACACGCCCCCTGGGTGAGGGGCTCTTTTACAACTGGAACATTACCCTGGAGGTGAGAACAATGTAGCCTAAACATTTTTACCCTCATATTAATTTGAAAATAGAAGAAAAGGAAAGGAAAAGAAAAAAAATTTTTTTTCTAATAAAGAAATAGAAAAAAAAAAAAAAGAAAGAAAGAAAGAAAGAAAGAAAAGCACCATGACAAAGAAATTCCAAGGAGCTGCAAAACAAACTCTCTGAAGCTGATGATGTAACCAAGTATAAGTCATAATATTCATCTTTTCCATCACCCCTTCAAAGGTATTGATGGGGCCCAAGTAGAATGAGGGCTCTTGTGCCCCAGATCACCTGTTTGTTAGAGTTACAAGCCTAGAGACTCAACCTTGCTCTGTACCTCAGTTTCCCCACCTAAAAACAGACATTGTGACAGCGCCCTGTCTTATTGTTGAGAGGGTTAAAATAAATTACTTCATGCAAGGCACTTGGTACCTGACTCATCATGAGGACAAAAAATACTCACTGTAGTTACTATTGATTTCATTATACAAAAATCAACATTGCTGTTAAGGTTGAAGGCCTTTGCTGTTGGCACAAGTATTCCGTAAATAGAACTGATCATGAAATTTAAAAAACAAAACAATGTATTGAGAAGCATATACAAATATTTTTAGTTCCCCAAACTAGAAACTGGAAAGATCACAAATGCCCAAATTACGTAGAGACTTGTAGCTATATTACAGAATATAAGTGTAAAATGCAATTAGAGAATGCATACTGTTGGTGTGAATGCCAATGCTGTAGAAAGACAGCCTTCAGCCTTCAGGGATAAGCTTACTCCTGCAATGTTAAGAAATGAGGGCAAGAAACAGACTACACCGCACGGGGTGGCGTGTAGCAAAGTTCCTTATTCGGGGGTCTGATTTTATACATATGAGGTCTGACAATTAACTTCGAGAGCTCATCCTTGAAAAAGTACAACATACCTCATTGCTGGGTATCACTATGGTCACCTTCAAAGTACTCCCCCTGGGAAACTGCACTGTCGCCGGTGCCTACTCCACCCTTCACAGCAATTTGGGAACTCTTTTTCTGGAATGGCCATCAAAGCTGTTGTAAATATCTTCCTTCCAATAGTTCCTTTATTTTAGGGTAAAGAAAAAAGTCATTGCTGGACCAGATTAGGTGAGTAGGGAGGGTGTTCCAATACAGTTATTTGTTTACTAGCTAAAAACTCCCTCAGTGCTGTGTGAGCTGGGGCATTGTTGTAATGCAACAGCCATGTGTTTCTCATGCCAAGATTTTCATTTAAAACTTCTGTTTTGGTTCGGTGCCTATAGCTCAGTGGCTAGAGCTCTAGCCACATACACCAGAGCTGGTGGGTTCGAATCCAGTCCAGACCAACTACAACCAAAAAATAGCCAGGCATTGTGGTGGGCACCTGTAGTCCCACTACTTGGGAGGCTGAGGCAAGAGAATCACTTAAGCCCAAGAATTTGAGGTTGCTGTGAGCTGTGATGCCACAGCACTCTACCGAGGGCAACATAGTGAGACTCTGTCTCAAGAAAAAAAATCAAAACTCTTTTCTATTTCTTTCCTTATCAATGTTTACTTGGGTCTGTTATGCTTCTCCCAGTCATCTGATGATTTTGATGCAAATTTGATGAATGTTTTCATTAGTTCTGCTCACTACTGGCCACCCTGACCTCTCTTTATCTGTGATGCTTTCTCTCCCATCAAAAAAAAAATCTATCCATTTGTACACTATCATTTTCTTCATGGCATTAGCCTATGAACTTGGATGAAAACATCTCTGATTCCACTTCCACTCTTGCAAGTTTAACAAGAAATTTATGAATGTTTATTCATTGTTCTAATTCAGGCTTCAACATTCTCGCAATGGCCACACAATAACACACAACAGTAATGAATGCCATTTGGCAAGACATGACCACATGTCAACACAGACACAGCTGTGAGACACCGAAATACTAAGGTTATGAAGCCTCACCAAGCTGTCTGTACAGTGCTGCCAACGGAAGTGCACAGTGGCAAGTTCACAAACTTAATTGTCAGACCTTGTGTGTGTTATGCTTCTATATGTTTACATATATTTGTCTACATAGGGAAGGAAGAATGGAGGAATATACACTGTATTCTGGATAGTGCTTAGATTGGAATGGAATTCCAGGGATGAGGAAATTAAGTTCCAGGGGTTCTTAACCTATGACATCTTGTGAAACTCGTGAATACCTCACCCCCCCCACCAAAACCTGTTTGTACATAGTATGTGCTTAAAGTAAAATACCTAAGGTTATATATAGCAAACCAACTATATTGAAATATAAAAATATTTTAAAAGCAAATGCATGGTAAGGCTACATATACGCCTCTTAACAAATGAATTAGGAACAAGATCTGGTAATAAGTCTAATAACTACTAGACCTTCAATGAGATGATAAGAATAAATAATATTTTAAAATACCTGCACCCCTTACACTGTCATTTGAAAATATAGCGATTTCTGTGTTGACAGTCACAAGTCTGAGAATGCTTCTATGATCTTTCCTCCATTCATACTGGAAGGAAATGCTAAATTTCAATTTTTGCTGAAAATAAAGATATGTATTTTTTTCTGTCCAAGCTCTAAGATGCCCTGAATTTTACATACTGACCCCTTAGGGGTCTGAGGATTCTATACTAGATTAAGAAGTCTTGCTTAAGACACTCAATCTCTTATGACAAGCTTTTGTATTATATTACTTTTGTAATACAAATGATTGAAAAAAAAAATACAAGTATAATACATTTTGACCTGTTGCTATATGAGGTTGTTAGTGTTAGTAAAGGAGAAAATATAAAATATTATGTAAAAGTTGTATTTAGGATGATCTTATAATAGCCCTTAAATCAGTTCTCAACACTTGGTGTTTAGATTTTTCTTTGAGACCAGCTTAGCTGGCCAACCCTTTGCATTGCTTTATGAAATAGATGACTTACATCCCAAATATTTTAGTGTAAGATCTTTTCTGTTTATTCTGCTATTTAAAAAAATTTTAGGGGCTGATTACAGCACCAGCCACATGCACCAAGGGTGGTTGTTTCAAACCTGGCCCAGGCCAGCTAAGCAACAATGACAACTGCAACAACAACAAAAAAATAGCTGGATGTTGTGGCAGGCGCCTGTAGTCCCAGCTACTTGGGAGGCTGAGGCAAGAGAATTGCTTAAGCCCAAGAGTTGGAGGTTGCTGTGAGCTATGACGCCACAGAACTCTACTGAGGGCGACATCGTGAGACTCAGTCTCAAAATGAATAAATCAATAAAATTAAATAAATAAATAAAATAAAAAAATTTTAGGGTATAAAAATGTTCTTATATTTCAGAAATGAATACCGAAGTATTTAACAGTAGAGTGTCACGATATCTGCCATTTACTTTTGAATACTTTAGCATAAAATATCAAGTGAATATTTTAAAGAGAAACATGGGCTCGCCACCTGTGGCTCAGCAGCTAGGGCGCCAGCCACATACACTGGATTCGAATCCAGCTCAGGCCTGCCAAACAACAATGACAACTACAACCAAAAAGTAGCCTGGTGTTGTGGCGGGTACCTGTAGTCCCAGCTACTTGGGAGGCTGAGGCAAGAGAATCGCTTACGCCCAAGAGTTAGAGGTTGCTGTGAGCTATGATACCGATGGCACTCTACCAGGGCAACATATTGAGACTGTGTCCAAAAAAAAAGTAAAATGATTTTATTTTTAACAATACAAGTAGTGCTGAATACATTCTCATTCTTTAAAAAAATCAAACTTGAAATCTGGATGCGGTTGCTCATGCATGTAATCCTAGCACTCTGGGGGACCAAGGTGGGAGCATTGCATGAGCTCAGGATTTCAAGACCAGCCTGAGCATAAGCAGGACCCCCATCTCTACCAAAAATAGAAAAATTAGCTAGGTGTTGTGGTGGGCACCTATAGTCCCAGCTACCTGGGAGGCTGAGGCAGGACAATCATTTGAACCCAGGAGTTTGATGTTGCTGTGAGCTAGGCTGATGCCACGGCACTCTAACTTGGGTAAGAGAATGAGACTTTGTCTCAAAAAAAAAATCAAACTTCAAAGGCTATGTTAACCAGTTTGATGAAAACAGTTCAAATTGTATATTTGCAATCGTTGTACCCCATGATTGCATTAATGTACACAGCTATGATTTAATAAAAAAAAAAAAATCAGAGATAGATCTAATGGTGGCTGCACCATGTCCTGCTCTCACTGACCTCTTCAGGAATCATCCTGGTTGTCAGTTACGTGTCTTCTTTCAAGTATTTAGACACAGGTAGATAGATATATAGAGATATAAAAATCAGTTTGCAATGGCTTTTAAGGACATGAGTTGTCATTTTTATTTTACTGTGAAACTTGCTTCCCTCCCCCCCCTTTTAAATAGACTTTTTAAGAGCAGCTTTAGCTTCATAGCAAAATTGAACAGAAAGTACAGAGTGTCCCCAGAAACCCCCTGAGTCTACACGTACTTCACCTCCACCATCATCAACATCCCCCTCTGAGAGCCACATCTGGTACAATCCATGAACCTCCATTGATGCATCATTTTTTCATCCAAAGTTCACAAAGTTCCTAGTTTACATTATATTCTTTGGGTTTGGACAATGTATAATGACATGCAGCTACCATTTTAGTACCATACAGAGTAGTTTCACTGCCTTAAATATCTTCTGTTCCACCTTTTTATCCCTCTTTCCCCCACTAACCTCTGGCAATGACTAATCTTTTTTCTGTCTTTGTAGTTTTGCTTTTTTAAGATGGCCGTATCGCTGGAATCGTATAATATTTACCCTTTTCAGATTGGCTTTGTCACTTAATAATAATGTGTATTTAAGGTTCCTCCATGTAATTTTGTGGCTTGATAATTTACTACCTTTTTATCACTGAAAAATATTCTATTTTAAGGATGTAATACAGTTTATTTATCTAATCACCTCATGAAAGCTATGTCTCGTTCTTTTTAACTACTGCTTATTGCATAAAACAAATGAGTGTAGTTTATTTTTAACACTATTCTACACTGAGGAGCATTTTTCTTGGGTTCAATATTTCCCAGTTATAAACAATGATCATCTTCATACTCCAGAGCAAGTAGTAAGGTAGATGCAAAAAAATGCTTGTTGACATTTTCTCTTTTTTTTAAATTAAATTAAAAAAAAAAATTTTTTTTTTCGAGACAAAGTCTCACTATGTCTCCCTGGGTAGAGTGCCCTGGTGTCATCATAACTCACAGCAACCTCAAACTCTTGGGCTCAAGTGAACCTCTTGCCTCAGCCTCCCAAGTTGCTGGAACTACAGGCAGCTAGTGTCTTCTGGTATTTTTTTGTTGTTGTTGGTTGTTTGTTTTATGAGACAGAGCCTCAAGTGTCACCCTGGGTAGACTGTCGTGGCCACAGCTCACAGCAAGTGAGCTGGGACTACAGGTGCTCGCCACAACTCCTGGCTATTTTTTGGTTGTAGTTATTGTTGTTTGGCAGGCCCAGGCTGAATTCAAACCTGCCAGCTGTGATGTGTGTGGCTGGCACTTTAGCCACTTGAGCTACAGGCGCTGAGCCAGTGTTTTCTGTTTTTAATAGAGACAAGGGTCTCACTCTTGTTCAGGCTGGACTCCAACTCCTAAGCTCAAACAATCTGCCAGCCTCGGCCTCCCAGAGTGCTAGGATTACAGACATGAGCTATCACTGCACCAGCCAACATTTTCTAACTTTAATGTTAATGTCAATCATGTTAGATTTCCATTTTTTGTGATCTACTTTTTGTATGCTATTTTGTATTGTTTTTACTTATGGATACCAAAGAAAAGCAAATAAACATGAATCAAACTGATACCAAATGCAGATCTGAACAGGCTGTGAAAGTTAGTGGGGAGAAAAAGTAATCCTGTCTCTGTTATGTGTGCCTCATTTAAATGCATATATAAGTTGAAGAGCAGATATATAAGTTTAAGAGTGTTTGCAAAAAACAAAAAAAACAAACAAAAAAAGAGTGTTTGCAACTCTTAAACTTATATGTACAGAAGTATATTCTCTCTGTGTTATCCATACTTAAATATATAGATTATATTTGTGAATTTTAAAGAATAACTTCATTACATTGACAAAGCTTACAACTCAACTGCCTTTAAAACTTTGTAGTTTATCATTAACACTATTCTGACGAAGGTTATTTGCAGTAAGACATCACTAGAAAATTATACTTTTGCCTATGATTTTTTTTTCTAGACTGTTGCCTGGGTCTGTCACGTGAAAATTATATAAATAATCTTGGCTAGGAAGTTCTATCTGGGTTTTCATTCCCAGCTAATTGAGTTTTTCCTTAAATGACTTATGTAATTATATTAATTACATTAAGTTTCATCTTTGATCCGGTTATATAATATATTCCTGGTTTCAATAGCAGAAGCTATTTTTCTTACTTTTCTCAATTGTGTCTAATACCTGTTCTCTGTGGAGAAAAGGTGATATGTTGACTTTTGCCCTTGATATTACTGTGCATATAATTTTATATTATTTGATTGACATTTAAATTCTTGGGTAACCTCTGAGAAATGGTAGAAGAATGAAGTGTCCAGAATTCCTCTGGTTTGTGTGTCTTTTTCTACCCTGCTATTTAACTTAACCTACTACATGCTGATCAATTTATACAGACAACCAACCCAGTCCCAGCAAGTGGTTTGTTTGTGATGCTCATGATTAGTACAGAGGTAAAAACATTGAAACTGATGCGGGCTTGCCTTCAGCAGTCAAAATGCCAGCTTTGGGTTAGCTCTTTAGGAATCCTGCAGAGAAACTGAATGTGTTAATTCTCCAAGCAGATTCACTTTTTTCTGCCGTAATACTGTTAATGAGACTTCTTTTTCACTCCCCACACACCTCAAAATATCAATTCTAGAACTGGAGTCTTCTGCTGAAGATGAAAATCAATAATCTTCATCTTGATTTGGCAGAGGACAGTGGGATAGTTTTGCTGGCCAGGTCTGTATCCATAAAATATGTATTACTGAAGGATTAATGAGCCCATTTGTTCATTCTCTAGCGCACTCATTAAGGGCGTATATGCACTGATTCAATCAACTGCTATTTATTGAGCCCTGTCATGCCTCAAGCACAGGCCACTGAAAGAAGCTAATCTTGAGACTTTCACCTGCAAACAAGTGGGGATTGTGCTTTTAATCCTTAAACAAGTTAACCAAGCCCCAAGCATGGACATTTTAGCAGTACCAGGGTTGTTTTTCTCTTTTCCCTAAGGGACTATTTCCAGATGTTGGTTGGTTTTGAAAGAAAGAAATTTTACTATGGATTCTGCTGCTAATATTTTTCTCTCCTGCAATGTCCTTGAAATTTACTTTATTTGCTTTTAGCTAGTCAACTCAAAGGTTCAATTGGGGAAGTTTTTCACTTTATTTAAAGCTGACCAGAAACTTATAATATATGGTAGACTTCACATCTGTGCTCTCCTAATAGTTAGCCAGTAGGCTCTAGAGCCGTGGTTTTCAGCCTTTTTTATCTCACAGCATACCAGAACCTATAGTTAAACTTTCATGGCACACTTACATTATGTTGATCAAAAAAAATAGAGTCAAAGGCTTGGTGCCCGTAGCACAGTGGTTGTGGCATTGGCCACATGCACTGAGGGTGGCAGGTTCAAACCCAGCCTGGACCAGCTAAACAACAATGACAACTGCAATAACAACAACAAAAAAATAGCCAGGCGTTGTGGCGGGCATCTGTGGTCCTAGCCTCTTGGGAGGCTGAGGCAAGAGAATTGCTTAAGCCCAAGAGTTGGAAGTTGCTGTGAGCTGTGATGTTATAGCACTCTACTGAGGGCAACATAGTGATACTGTGTCTCAAAAAAAAAAAAGAATATATTTATTGTGCTTTGAACTTCTTTTGAAAATAATTTAATTAACGATCTTTAAAAATGTTCTCATCACACCAGTTGAAAATCACTGCTCTAGAAGCATTGGGATACAAAGTAAGATCTCTACAGTTTTTAGAACTAGAGACTTGTTTTGTGGATGTGGAGAGTGTTCTGGGGTACTGTTCCTTTGAGGGGGGGATGAAGTTGTTTTTAAAAGAGCCACATCTATAAAAGATTAATAGGAGTGTTTAACAAAATGCCTCAGCTGTCGATTTTATTCTGCAAAGCTTCGTTCAGATCCAGGCAGTGGTGATCAATGGGTGATGGTTTGATAATATCGCTGTCAGCTCTGCCTTTACATAGAGCCAGAATTGCACCATCATCATCTCCTCCAGCTGGACCACATAATCAGACCCCATCCTCTCCATAGATACTGGCTGCTTTCAGGGCCCTCCCATCTGGTCTTCCTCATTTTCCTTCAGGTGTCTGCTCAGATGTTCTTAGACTTTCTCTGACTCCCTGTGTGAAATAGCATTTCCATCCCCCACCCTAGAACTCTCTTCTATTCTTATCTGACTTTACTTTTTCTTCATAGCCTTTATCATCAACTGCTACATTATGGCTTTTAAAAACTTATCAGCATCTATCTGTCTTTCCACACTAGAAAATGTGTATAACTTTTATTTTGTTCTTTGGGTGTTTTTTTTTTTTTTCCATAGTCTTAACTTCTGGGACAGTGTTTGGCATGGAGTCTGTGCAATGAACATTTGTTGGATAAATGAATAAGGGCCCACTTCATTGTTCATATGTGGCATACTGTCTTTGGAAGGTTACTGTAAACATGAATTGCCTTTATCTTGGCAGCATGTTAAGAATGTTTGTTTTCCTCTCTCTATATATTTGCATTCCATCATTTTTGAAGAAAACCGATAAAACAAGAGGCAAAATCAAGGTCAGCCTGATGAGACCTTATGGTATACAAAGCAAGATAAGCAAAAATAATGCCAGGCTTTTACAAGCCAATAAAGTACATCAGCCCAAAGATAAGAGGGTATAAGGAATGTGAAATGTACACACGATCTCATACAAATGTAGAATTGTTAACACCAATGCTTTCAGATCTTACTCAATTGGTATGGCAGGATCTCTCAAGATAATGGTAGGAATGGAAGTTTTCTGTTAAAATGAAAAATATTCTGCTTTTGAAGTCTCAATTCCTTTTCATTTAACTGGTGTTTATTGAGTACACAATACTGCTCCTGGTGCTTACTACGTGGTTACAGAATGAGAGCAGCTTATAAGAAGCTATCAATCAACACTCATCACTTGTTTATCCAAGTTTATGGAAAAGGGATATATTGTAGGTGATGCAAAAACAGTGGAGTACCAGTACATTATTTGTAGCTCACCTAGAGTGTGTTTGGGCACTTACACGTAACTGTGAGTACACTTTGCATTTGAGTTTTCTCAATACTGTGAAAAAATAAGGGAGACATGTTGGAGAGACCCTACATTGCAGAAACTAGAAATGAGCCAGGCTTTCCCAGGGTGATGCTTCCCATTCGCCCTCCAGGGGGTGGAGGAACCTCCCCTGGAAAAGTGATGCAGGGCACTTGCCATGGTGACCCACCACCTTTAGATTCCTTTTTACTTTGTGTGTTTATCTTATCTTACTTGGAAAAGGTAAATAAGGTTTTGGTTTAAGATGCCTTTTATTGATTATAAGCCTCAAAGACAGTGGAAGACTACATAAGTGGCACTGAATGGACACAGAACTGCATCTGATGATCTATGAAAGGGGGGACACTTGACCGGCAGAGATCTCACAGACCACCAAGGCTTGTACAAAAGGTCTTTATTGGTGAGGGGGGGATGTTGCAGGACAACACCAAGGAGGAGTGAGGAAAGAAAGAGAGAGGGAGGAGAAAAGAGAGAGAGAGGAAAGCGGGGGAGAGACGGAGACCGAGAGAGACAGAGAGAGAGGGGAGAGAGAGAGAGCACGTGTGCAAGAGAGAGTTATATGGGTTCGGTTAGGGGAAGTCTTAGAATGGTGATGGGAGGGTAAAATAGCCAATAAGGAGTTACTGCCCTGGCCAGAAGAGGTGTTAGGGGTAGGCCATAAGTTGGGATGGGCTTTCTTTGGGGAAATTATCTAACATTCCTCCCTTCTTGATTTATTAAAAATAGGGGGTTGGCCTTGGGATGGGGGACGTAGAGTTCTCTCTTCTGTAGCTTCTTCCTGCTGAGAGGGGCTCATAGTTTCAATTGGCCAACTAGAGGACAATTATGATTTTTTTTTTCCATTGGGAGGATGTAAGTTTTTGCTTTTCAGACTGTTCTTTTAGCCGTGGTTGTTTAGAAGTGGTGTTTAGGAAAGTCATGTGGTTCGGAGTAGCATAGTTCATTCACGAAGAACAGTTTCTCTTGTTGTAGGTTTGGAGTACCAACTGAGTACCTGTTGAGATAACTTTGAGAGTTGAGTTTGAATAAAATGAGTTATTGAGTAGGAAATGTTAGCTGTTCCTGTGTCTATGTTAACTGTGATACCCACTGCTGTTAGTAAGGGAAGTATGGCAACTTGGGTAGCCCGTTTCATACACGTTGTTGGATAGAGAGAAAGAGGCACTGGAACAGGTTCATCTCCTGCAATAATTTTAAAATTAGGTAGTAATATAACTATGGAACAGAGACTTTGAATGTGGATAGGGGGAATTCGGTATAATTTTTTTCTGCAAAGAAATTGGAAGGATGGATGGCACTGTCTGTGTAACTTCTTTTTTGGTTTGAAAGGGAAAGCGATTATATTAGAGCACTTTGATGGGTTCGGGTCCCATAGGGGAGTGGTAAAGTTGAAATAAAGAGGGTGTGACTGGATGACTTGAGTGAGTGAGGGTATAAAAGGTTTAGTTTCATGTGTGCAAGTTGTTAAATTAAGAGATGTGGGGTTTGAAAGGTTGAGAGATGAAATGTTAGGAATTATGATTGGGGCAGTTTGAAGTTTAGTGTGTAAGAGATTTTGAAGATTTAATTCAATCCAGCAGCCCAGTTTATATTTAGGGTGATGTTTTAAAAGCGCACGAGTCAATGTTTAATTTTTATGTTTCTTCTCAGTGGTCAGAGAGTGAGAGAAGTTGAGGGTTTTGTAATTGAGACCCATAAGTATTAGAAGAGGTTATTAGGAATAAGAAAATTATGAGAGGCATTTTAGGAAGATAAGAGAATACTTTCTGAATATGGAGTAAAGGGATAGAGAGTATTCTATTTTTGTGATTATGGTGGATTAATTGTGATTGGATTAATCTTAAAGAGTAATATTAGGAGTATAGTTATTATTACTATGAAGATGTCTATTGGTGAGTATTAAGGGAGGTAAGGATTGAAATTTTATGAGACGTATCTTTTAGAGTGTTGGGACCTCAGGTGGAGGGTGAATTTTGGTTTTTTGGACCTCTGGAATCTAAGTGAGTTTAAACTTTAGGGGGCTTATTTCTTGAGCCGAGTATGAGGGAAGATTTTTAGGTGTTGTCTGTTGACCTGTAGTAATAGTTAGATTAAGGAAAGGCTTAGTGCGAGATATACGAAATTATCCAGGAAATGAGGCTAATTTTACTGCATTGGGTATTGATAAAATTACCCCATGACGTCCTTGTCATTTTGGCTCAAGTGGTTTTTTTGGGATGATTAGGAGGAGCTCCTAGAACTTGATCTCCTGGGTGAAAGGAGGTGGGTAATGAAGGTGTTGGGATAGGAAGAAGTGTGTCTGTTTGTTTCTATAACAGGGATCGGATGTACTGAAGAAGAGAGGATAAGATGGAGGGAGATAATGGGCTATTTGATGGTGTAAGTCCTGGAGTAAGAATGGGTCTACCAAACATTAATTTAAAAGGAGAGGGGTTGGAGGGTTTTTTTGGAAGGGAATGTAGGCGTAGAAGTGCCAGGGATAGAATAGTGATTCAGTTGAAGTGAAGTTTAAGGGAAAGTTTGGTTAATATAGATTTTAGGGATCTGTTAGACTTTCAACCTTCTCTGAAGATTGAGGATGGAACGGAATATGGAAATGTCAGGGGATACCTAAGGCTTTGGTTAAGGTTTGAGAAATGGTAGAGGTGAATTCAAGTTTATTGTCAGACTGTAAAGAACAGGGGATTCCAAAGCTGGGAATAATGTCTTGGAGTATGATAGAGGCAACAGTGGTAGTCCTTTTGTTTGTAGTAGGAAAGGCTTTAATCTAACCTGAGAAGATATTTATTAATACTAAGAGGTATTTATAATGTTTGATTTTAGGTATGTGTGTGAAATTAAGTTGCCAGTCTGTTCCAGGAAAAAGTCCCCTAGTGTGGTGAGTTGGAAAGTGTGGGAGGCGAGACTTTGTTTGTGGGTCAGAGCACTGGTAGATTTCATAGGATGATGGAAGTTGATTCAGAAACTCTGAATCTATTTGTGAGAGAGGAAAAAAAAGCTTTAAGAAATTGTAGTAAAGTTTGAGAGTTGGGGTGAAATAACTTGTGGAGATAGATGAGGAGGTCATGAGTGGGAGGTTGATTTGTTTCTTCTACTGTAGTAGTAATAGGAGTAGAAATAAGTAGGAGGTGAGAGGAGGTGTCAGGAGATGATGGTTGGAGAGCAGCCGTACGTGCTGCACAGTCGGCTTGGTTGTTAGCCTTTGATATAGGTGAGTGGTTAGATTGATGTGAACAGCAATGGACAATGCTTATAGTCTTAGGTAATTTAGAAGCTTTTAGTAGTTTGATAATAAAGTGAGAGTTAAGAGGTCTTTCTTGTATGTTGGAGAGGTAAGGGAGAAGAGTGTCCAGTGTTTGAAGGTAATCGTGAGTGGGTGACGAGTCAGAGGGAGTAGGTAAGCGGGATGTAGGATTTAGTGTGGACATGTGTTAAAAGATAATGATGGGTTAGATAAGAGAGGCTTGAAGGTTAAGAATGTGGTATGGTGGTAGGGTTTGAAGATTTTTGTATGTCAAAAGATCGGATAGAGAAGGAGGGGATAAGACAGTAGTAGGGGAATTAAAAGTGAGTTTTTTGGATTTTTGTATAGAGTAATTGTGGCTGCCAATGTCTTGAGATAAGGGGTTTAACCTTGAACAGTGTCATCTGTTTTGAGAGATAAGTAGTTGGAGTAAAGGTGGGGCCTAGTTGATGTTTAAGTATGTCGAGAGAAAATATATGGTTTTTTGTAATATATAGGAGGAAATGGTGAGAAAGATTACGAAGATGGAGGGCTGGAGCTTTTAATAAAGCATGCTGTAGAGATTTAAAAGAAGTGGAAATGGAGGTTAGGAGAGGCTTATGAGGGTTATTTTTAGTAGTATTATATAAAGGAACAGTTAGGAGAGAAAAGTTGGGAATCTATGTTCTGAGGTATCCAGCTAATCCTAAAAAGGAGAGGAGTTCTTGTTTTGTGGTGGGTAGAGGAAAGTTGTGAAGAAGGCTTTTTTTTTCCTATGGTAATAGTTTTGAAGTTTGGGGATAAAAGGATATTAAGGTACGTGATTTTCTGTTGGAATAATTGAACTTTTGAGGGAGAGATTTGATATCTCCTATTTGCAAGGAAATTAAGGAGGGAACAGGTGTTTTGCTTAGAGTCATGTAAGGTGGGATTATAGAGTAGGAGGTTATCAACATACTGAATTAAGGTTGAAGGAGAGGGATTATAGGATTGAAGTTCTCATGCTAATGTTTGGCCAAATAAGTGGGGGCTGTCATGAAATCCCTGGGGGAGTATAGTTTAAGTAAGTTGGGAAGAAGTTCAACTTTTGGAGATTTTGTATAATATGTCGGAGTTCCAGGAGACTAGATTGGGAAGTAGATATTGACGTTGAGAAGGAAAAATAGAGGGGTCTTTTGGTTTAATAAAAATTGGAGAGTAGGAGGCATTTGAGGGGGTTTTAGTATCCTAAATTTTAGGATTTACTTGCTCTGGTGGAATGGGGAAGGGCGACCAGTATTTTATAGCTTGGAAAGGACGAGGCAGAGTGAGGCAGAGGGAGATGGGTCAGCATTTATCAATTTAAGATCAAAAGTTAGGGTGGTACTTAATTTGGAAAGTATGTCACGTTTCAGAAGGGGAACTGGAAGGTAATATTAAAAAGGAATGTATAAACGAGAAATTGTCAATTATGCATTGTAAAAAGGAGTTTGATGTAGACGGTGGGAAAAACCCTTTACTCCGACAATAGAGGTGGGCGACAGGGAGGTAGGACCGCTGAACTCTTTAAGAACTGAGATGCTAGTTTTTGTGTTTAATAGAAAGGCGATCATCCTACCTGCCACCATCAGGGTTACTCTTGGCTCCGTAGAGGTAATCTTCATCAGGTGAGAGAAGCCAGGTTTTGTTTAGTCTTCAGAAGAGGCAACTCCCAAGTTTGCTTGTAGGTGCTGTAGGTTGGCTGGCCCCATGTCCTCTCTGAGCCAAGGGGCAGTCAGCCTTCCAGTGACCCTTTTTTTGCAGAAAGGAATGGCTGTGGTGGAGGTTTGGGCTTGGGGCAACGTATTACCCAGTGGCCTTCTCCATCGCATTTGTAGTATGTTTCAGGTGGTTGAGTCATGAAGTCATCTTTTGCCCCTGATTATTTAGGTAGGTTAGGAATGATGGCCTTAGAGATACTGTAATGTTTTGAGCTAGCATTTGATAATTTTGGGTTTGAGATTTTTTATTTTCCCTTCAGAAAAATATCATCTCGTCCCGTGTCAACTTTAAAGGCTGTGTTTAAAATTATAGCCTGGGGTGTCAGGGGTCCATGCTCCAAGCACTTTAGCTTAAGTTTGATGTCGGGGTAACTTTGGTTAAAGGAATAAGTTATGAGAACGTTTTTGTCATCTCTTGTTTCAGGATTTAAGTTAGTATATTTAATAAAAGCCTCGGTAAGGCATTGGAGGAAAGCTGAAGGATTTTTAGACTTATCTTGTATGATTTCCTGTAATTTATTATAATTGATAATCTTTTGGTGGAAGCTTTAAGTCCGGTAATAAAAACGTTTCTATTTTTTCTTAGTATTATTATTATAATTCTAATTTGGCTGGGAGTTAGGGACTGTAGTGTCACCTGTAGGATGCTTATTGTTGGATATATGAAATTGCTGCCTCTTTTGCCCTCTCCCACACTCGTTTGAACTCGTTAGAGGTTAGGGTATTGGTTAAAATAATAAAAACATTAAACTAGGTACGTTGATAGGATATAGTAATACATTGTTATATGGTGGTAATGTAGGATTATTATATGGAGGAGCTGAAGGGAGAAAGGAGTAAAGAAGTCCGGAAGAGTTTCTTGGAGCAGTCGGAAGTGGACTGAGAGACCATATGGAAGAACTGAGTGCCAGTTGGAGGGGAGGAGTTAGGAGACAAGCTCAGATTGGTTGACCGGGAAGTAGGAGGGACTGAGGGTGGAGGTAACTGTGTGGTTGAGGGAGGAATCGAATATGGCGGGCCAGAGCAAAAGCAAAAATTACTCTTGTTTAGGAATTGGTGGCCGCTGGTCTGTATGGAGGTCCACCCTCACAACCTAATCACCTCCCGAAGGCCCCACCCCCTAACATCACATTGAGGTTAGGATTTCAACATAGGAATTGGTGGGGGAGATAACAGACACAGTCTGCTCATAACAGTGGCAAAGCTCACAGATAGCCCCTCACTAGCCACCTGTCTAGATGGCATTAAAGCCGGTGGAATTGACTAACTTCCATGGAGTAGAAAGGAAAGAGAAAACATCTTTTTAATATTGTTTGGATACAATAAAGTTTTCACAAATTTTAATATTACGTGTAGCTAAAAAAAAAATCTCAGCTATTTCATGTTGATCTGCCTTCATGGAGATGTTGACAACTTTCTGTGCTTTGCTCTCCCAGAGTCTCACAGCAACCTCAAATTCGTACTTGCCTCAGCTTCTTAAGTAGTTGGGACTATAGGCACCTGGCTAGTTTTTCTATTTTTAGTAGAGATGGTCTCGCTCTTGCTCAGGCTGGTCTTGAACTCCTGAGCTCAAGTGATCCACCCACCTGGGCCTCCCAGAGTGGTGCGATTACAGGTGTAAGCCACTGCACTCAGACTTAGATAACTTTTTTGTTTTGCTGTCTTCCTTGATGATGGTCTCTCTCTTTAACACAACCAGAAATTGAGACTGAAATTTAATTTATTATCAGATTGTGGAAACAGGTTTGTCATGTGCTTGCTATCCCCACAGGGAAGTGGAATAGTGTCTGAAATGAGAAATGAGCTGACTTCTGGTGACTTAATGAAGAATGTGTCTGAAAACAGGAATGGTATGAAGGGAGGATTATCTCCGTATGTTATGTAATGAAAGGCATGATTGATGGGCTCCCAGGAAACCATAATAAGGAACAAAACTGCCATTGGAACCCTGGAGGTTTTGTTTAGTTTGGGGGCTATGTTTGACTGAAGGTCTCATGTTGTTGACAAAAGGATGACATTTTACTGAGCAGACTTTGAAATGTTATTATATGTGATGTGGTCTCAAAGCAGAAAGTGTGGTTTTGTGGGAAGAGGGCTATCGAGACCCTCTCTCTTAGGAAGGTCTATGTTAAATGGTATTGATCATTGATTAGCTTTCTGATCTTCAGGTGACTTGGAAGGTATTTCTAGATTATAAGGTCCTTGAGGGCCACTTACGTGTTTTCCTTTTCTTTCTTTTCTTTCCTTCTTTCTATCTCTTTCTTTCTTTTCTTTCTCTCTCTCTCACAGGGTCTTACTCTGTCACCTGGGCTGGAGTGCAGTGGTGTCATCGTAGCTCACTGCAAACTCAAACTCCTGAGTTCAAGTGATCCTCCTGCCTTAGCCTCTCTGGGACTATAAGCATGTACCACCAAGCCTAGCTATTTACTCTTTCATTCACATTCTTACTGACTGAGAATCTCCGATATTCATGCTGTGTGGTGGTCAGAGGGTATCATGATGAGCAAACCAGGCATGGTTCTTGGACTTACAGTCCAGTAGTGAAAGCAGATATGAATTAATAACCACAGCAACCAGAATATCATGACAAATGAAAACAAAAGTTTTGAAGGCCAGAGAAACAAGGTGCTGTCAGGGTGTTTAACCAAGGATGTTGACTTAGTCATGAAAGGTCAAGAAAGGAAGCTTTCTCAGGGGAAGTAAGATCTGAAAGAAGGAAAGCTATTCACTAGGTTAAAGAGGAGAGGAAAGAAGTGGTAACCATGTGAACAGCATGTGGAAAGGCACTGAGGCAGGATGGACTTTGCTCCTTTGAAGGTAGGTGTGGCTGGTGGATGGTAGACAGACTGGAGTGGTTAATAGGAGCCAGACCATGCATAGCCTTGAAGACCATGCTCAATATTTGGGTCTTTGTCCTAAGAATAGTAGGGATTCAGTGGGGAAGGAATGTGTTAACGGAGGGTATTGTTTGTGTTTTGAGAAGATTATTCTGACTGATTATGAGGGGAAGGATAGATGTGGATGACAAGTAGCAGGCTGCCTCACTTTTCTGATGAGAGACGATGGTGTCTTGGAAAGCTTAGCAGGCTTTAGAAAAGACAGGTTGAAGAACGGGCGTGGACTTTGTATCTTTACTGCCTGTCCTGGAGTGGCCTTTAGTGAATGTTTCCCCTCACAACCTGGATTAGGAGACTTGGGTCTGTTTTATTTTGACTTCTATCATTGTATAGCTATCAGACCTTGTACCTGTTGCTTCACCATTCTGAACCTCAGTTTCCACATTTATAAAATAATATGGTTGGAGCACATCCTTTCCAGTGCTAAAATTTCCTGAGTTTGTGATGTTTTGCATACCATGGGTTTTTTTTAGGTAAATCATTAAAAAAGGTAAATGTATTGCTTAATTCAAGTCCCCTCCAACTTCTTGGATGGTAAAAGAAGACAAGCAGTTAGGAGCACCACTGTATGCTTTTCCATATCATTTATGGCAAACATATGGCCATTCTTTAATTACAGTGGCTTTTTAAAAACTCACCAGATGTGAGTCATTAAAAAAACAAAATCAAACCCTTCACATGAGTAGGAGTGAATACAGGAATTCTAATGAAGCAGCCCAGGGTACACAGCCTAAATGAAGTGGAAAAAGCTAGGGGAGGTTTTGCTAAGGGGGGTCCATTTGACTCTTGTGCCTGGTGATTTGGGAATCCTTTGTCAGCAATACTATAGCTGCAACCACAAACATTTTCCAATGGAGGAGTGTTGATAACATTTTCATTGACCTTAAAAAAAAAAAACCTAATGACAGGGTCATGGGAAAGGCAAGAGGTGTAATTTACTAGCCAGCCTTGGTCAGCTGCCCACAGCAGCCTCATCCTATACGAGACTCTTAAGTGAATGCACATTGGCATGGCGGTTCCCAGAGGAGAGGGGAAGGGGTGTCCCATGTCACCCAGCGAAATAATCCTGATAGAAGCTTTCTGTTTAGTTGTTAGAATAAGAGCAGAGATTCGGGAAAAGAATATTTTCCACCCTCTTAAAAGTGGCTTGGTATTGGCTGTTCAGTGGTTCTGGGTTCAAAGTAGGCGTGGGGGTGAAGGGATCTGTGGAGCAGAGAGGTCGTTGGGTGGTTTTCGGGTCGTTTGCAGGGTTTTTGTGGCACATCTGACCTTACAGAAAGGCAGCCCGCTCCTGCTGTCCAGTCCCGAATGGTGAGTGGGTAAGGAAGTTCAGGGACTTACCCTTCCTGCTGCTCCTTCATTTCAAACTGTGGGTGAGAAGCTGTGATTGGCCAGAGATAACCCCCTTTTTTCAGTGTGCTTTGCTGCTGTATATGGGTTGGGGGCCACTTGGGAATTATTAAGAATTATTGGAAGCACAGCTGCAACTTCTTGGATTTAAGACATTTGGAAGAGAAAGAGTATTTTTAAAAGTTAGAAAGTTTCAGTGGCCTTTGTAAAAGACAAAAGGAAGAGTCTGAGGCATGTTCTCCAATTTTGTGGAGAGAGGGGGGAGCTTCTGGCAGGAGAGTCAGACTGTGCAGTGGCTCTGAGCAGCCCCTCCTGTGAGCCCAGCAGATCAAGGCCTCTCACACACAAAGCTCAGGTTTTGTTTAAGAAGTGGGCTATCCCTATCCCCCTTCTGCAAATGCATCGAGGAAGGTAAACCCAGTCCCAAGGAAGGGAAGCCCCACGTTAGCCACTGCCCCACACCCTCTTCTGGACTCATGTTTCCTTCCTTTTCTTGTTAGGAAGAGTGTTTCCTTCATGTTTTCACCTGTGCAGTCTAGGTTTTAAATTTTTAGTATTTGAGGAGCTTGTCACAAACATAGGTGACAGACTGGGCTCCAGTTCCTTCCATCCTTGAGCTTCCTAGATAATCTAGGGCCATCCTTTGACTTCTGCAAGGTAAGATGGCCCTTAAAACCTCTCCATGACCTTCTCCTTCCCCCTGAAGTTGATGGCCAAGGTCCCAGGCAGAAAGCAGCAGAAGGGGAAAGAACTGCCACTTACTGAAGTCTCACTGGTATCAGGGACGGGTGCTTTATACAGCAGCCCCTCTGCCTGCAGAACAAGACTGAGAGAGATGGTTATCATCACACCCATCTCACAGGAAACCAAGGCCCACATGGTTTCTTTTCTCTGAGCCGCCCAGATGCACATAGGCCCTGAGTCTCCTCTTCTTTCCCTGGGGCAGAGGGCTGGAGGCCTTTTATTTCTGTGGTATTGCCTTTTCATTGCAAGCCCAGAGACCACTCAAGAAAAGTCAGAGCTTCTCTGTTCTTTAGTATCCATGATTCAAGAGAAGCCCTGGTGTCACCCTTCCTTCCAGCTGGCCTCTGCCGGCTTCTGAACAGGAAATGACCTTGGCACACTTCATTTGCCTTGCCACCCTCACCATGCATTAGGCTGGGCTTTTTAAAAACATAGATCAAATCACATTGCACTTTTTAGTTAAACTCCCCAGTGACTTCAGCAGGGCTTCTGTTGGATCTATAAATTTGAATTACATATTTATTTTCACAAAGCCAGCTGAAATTTACATTTCCTTTCTATAAATGAGGACAACAAACCACAATGGTATCAGCAGTTACTTGTGACTTTGTCGCCAAAGAACATACTGATATTTTCTTTTCACATTATGTTGGTTGCATATATCTCAAAATATCATGTATGCCCGTGATTATTCAAATCACATCTGTTACTTAAAGGATGAACAAAGAAACCATATGATAAATTCGTTTTTTAATGTTGACAATTAGATTTCAATAAAATGAGTTTCCTTAATCAGAAGTATACCAAGGGGGTGGGAGGAGGGCTGATGGGCAGAATGCCCTGAGTTTAGGCAATAAGGTGGTACATGTGCTAAAAAAATTAAAAATAATAGTGACGGTCAGGTGTGGTGGTTCACACTTATATCCTAGCACTCCAGAAGGCCAAGGAGGGAGAATCCCTTGAGTTCAGGAATTTAAGACCAGCCTGAACCAGAGCATGACCCCTTCTTTACTAAAATAGTAAGATTAGCCAGGGCTGGTACCTGGTAGTCCCACTACTTGGGAGACTAAGGCAGGGGGATTGTTTGAGCCCAAGAGTTTGAGGTTGCCATGAGCTAGGCTGACACCATAGCACTCTAGCCAAGCGCTCTGTCTCAAAAAAAAAAAAAAAAAAAATATATATATATATATATATATACTGTATATATATATATAGTAAAGTCCACTTAAAGTTTATTACATTGTCACTCTAGGCTGGCAACTCTAAACAGCATCAATGATAAAATACTCTTCTCTTCTGGGATAAATCATTCCTATTGTCTCCCTGGTCCTACATGCC
Source organism: Nycticebus coucang (assembly GCF_027406575.1). Taxonomy (NCBI): domain Eukaryota; kingdom Metazoa; phylum Chordata; class Mammalia; order Primates; family Lorisidae; genus Nycticebus; species Nycticebus coucang. Next base: position 52,403,811 of record NC_069787.1, read on the forward strand.
CAAATTTGGCTTTTCATAATTCCATGTTGTTTTTTGTTTTTGTTTTTGGCATTTAGAAACATTTTGCAAGGCACAGAAACAATTAAGAATCTCTGACTTAGACTAAAATGTAGATCACTTTCCTTGGCCTGTAAGGCCCATATACCTGGGCTCCTGCCCCACCGCCAACCTCATTTCCCTCCACCCTCCCCCTCTCTTGGTACTTTCTGTTGTAGTAAAGCAGAGTCCCATTTTGCTACTCAAAAATGCCAGGTTCATTCTTGCCTTTCTTCTTTCCCCAGATCTAACTCCCATCTTATTCTGATCTCAGCTTTCAAGGTCACCTCCTTGCAGAGGCCATCCCTGATAACCTACCCTCCCTGCAAGTGCTTTTTCCAGGCAGTTATTACTATCTGAAAAATCTATTGTTCTTGTTGACAATCTGCCTCCCTCACCAGAAGGAAAATGCACAAGCACAGACAGGGACTCTGATTGTCAATTGTCATAATCCCTAGCACCCTGACAAGCACTGCCAGGGGCTCAGTATTCTCACAGTTGAGTTTGCTTCTCTTGGACTACAATGGTAGCATCCACGTCATCTTATTTTATTTATTTATTTATTTATTTATTTATTTATTTATTTATATATGTATGTATGTATTTTAGAGACCATGTCTCACTCTTGTCCCCATGGTAGTGGCAAACTCATAGTTCACTGCAGCCTCTAATTCCTGGATTCAAGTAATCCTCCCACTTCAGCCTCCTAAGTAGCTGGAACTACAGGCTTGCAACTCACATAAAGATGTAGAGATGGGGGTCTACTATGTTGCCCAGGCTGGTCTCAAACTCCCGGGCTCATGGGATTAAAGTGCTGAGATTTCAGGGATGCGCCAATGACCCAGCCTGATCATATACATTTAATCACTGGATTTAAAACCATTAAGTTGTTCCCTACAAACCAGGAGAAATGTCATCAACTATAAAATACATGTAGGTATAGCAAGTGGGTAATGCAACTACGACAATTAAGGAAAGAAGAAGCCTTTCAAATGTGGTTTGTAGGTCAGAAAATGGCTCCAGAGCTGGGCATGGGAGCACGCACTTATAGTCCCAGCTATTAGAGAGGCTGAGGTAGGAGGATCAATTGAGCCCAGGAGTTTGAGGCTGTAGTGCATTTTGATTGCACCTGTGAGTAGCCACTAAACTATGTCTTTAAAAAAAAAAAAAAAAAAAAAAAGACAAAAAGGGTGAGAAAATGGTACCAGATCCCCCCCCCCCCCTTTTTGGTTTTGTGTCCTTTGGGAGAAAGCAGCAGAAATCCTGGATCACAGAGCCTTGAACAGTAAGGATGCTTTGTGTCTCACAGAATTAGAAGTACAGAGGAGGCTGATTCCTGATTGACTGACTGAGTTACTCCAGCCTCCCCAAGCACTCTGGTGCTTTCCATGTCCCTAAATTCTCCACACTCTTCAGGCTGGTGTCCCTCATGGTTGCAAGATGGCTGCCAGTAACCTCTAGGGTGATGTGTTCCCATTTTATGGAAAATAAGTCCTTCCCTTTATTGTGATTGGCTATATTAGGTCACATGCTCATCCCTGGGCCAGTAACAGCCTCCAGAGGAATACTGGGAAGTCTGACTCAGACTGTAGTGGGGATGAATAGGGTGAACACTTGCAGAAGACAGAGGTTCCTAAAAAAGAGAAAGGGAAAAAGATGTGAGAAGGCACCCCTTGGCATCCACTGTCGGTGTGGCTTGTTTTAAAGTCAAATTTATTTTTGTTCCAGTGTTGAAGAATAACCACTTAGAATGGCTTCTGATGGAAACAGTTCTATTTTTTTTATTTTTTCAAATATGTGGGGGGGGTTTTCTTCTAGAAAAAAATATTTTAAATTATTGCCTTTATCTTGGCTTGTTATGAGTCATGTGATCTGGCAGCTGAAGAAATACAGCCCCTGACGGCAGACTTGTATGCTTATATAACAGGCTTTGGCCTCCATAGTTAGTTTTAAATGAAGAGTACGTGCCAGGGATTTGGAAAAGCTCTAATATAAATTTTCAAAGAAATAACATTGCTTAGACCTCACTTAGATTGTGAAGAACAAGTCGATTGATCTTGGGAGGCAGAGCAAAGCCGCTAACCAAGCTCTGGAAAGCCTCTAGATTTCTTTTTTTTTTAATTCCAATTTTATTGCAGCAGAAATGTCAGCCACTGTCTTGATGGATGCTGTGAAATTAAAAAAAGAAAAAATTCTCAAGATGGAGTAGAATTTGGTTCACTTCAGGAAAATTATAAAACAAAAGATACAAGTAAAGTCTCTAGAAAGGTTGGGAAAGAGAGCTCCCTGTACTTCTGCAGCAGAAAAGGGAGTTCTCCAGGGGTGGGGGGAGAGGATGAGGCTTGGGACATGGTAAATGGGAGGAACAGGGAAAGGAGGACCCTGAGGCACCTCAAGCCACATCTGTAAAGAGAGTATGTATTTCTGAGGAGTGTAATAAAACACGAATTAAAAACAGAGTCAGTTTATCAGCAATAAACAGACAAGTGAAATCACAGTATTAGACTTGATGATTTAAGGAATCCTTCCATCCCCTGTTAGCCCTTGAAGGCTGTGGGGTAAAGAGCTACAGAAAGAGTCTGGAATCTCTAAAAATGTCGAGTCACTGTCCTTCCAGACAGCTGAGACAGAGGTCATTTTCTTATCTCCTTTCTCTTTCTTTTCCTCCCTTTATTATCCCTCCACTTCATTTATCTCCCCAAGTTATGTATATTTGATGTGGCTTGATGCCTTGCGGTGGTGCCATCACCCAGGATTGACTGGTCATGGACTCGGATTGTCTAAGACCCCTCACTCCCCGCCACCACGGGACGTCTCCGATGGCCGCTGCCATCCTGCCCCACACCTTCCTCCTCAGCATCAGGGCCCCTCTGCTCCTCTGAGAACAAAACTGAGGGAAGTGACACAAGGACGAGGAAAAAGCCCTTTGAAAACCAAGGAGTGGAACTGAAAAATAACACTTGTCTTTTCTGGGCTGTACTTTTAGAAGTTAATTTCTTTTTATTTTAGGGCTAAAGGTAAATACTTGGAATGCCTTTTCTAATGGTAACTGTCATCTTCAACTGTGCCACCTATGTCACAAATTTGGGGGATCTGTGGTCTAACAAGATAGCCTTTCCCCCTCAAGTGTCTGTGGTTGTACTCTGCAGTCAGGGGGTGGGGGGGACACGTGCCCCAGAGTACTCGTTTTTGCTTCAGTAAAGGGCCATTTATTGCTACCAAGATGAGATGTTTTGGGAAATGGTTTGCAAACATCTATTAGATATGTGCTAATAGTTATCATTTCTTCCTGATAAAAATGGGAGCACTAGTAACAGTTGCCAACCTTCAGTCCTTTGGGGATCACAAGCACCCCTCTGTCCTGCCCATCAGCTCCACCACCCTCCTCAGCTCTGCGTCCTTCCTGGAGCGTTCCAGGCTTGATTCCTCCCTTCCCCCTCCTCTGACCTTGTCACCCTGCTCCACCCATTTGTGTTGAATAAATGACTCCTAGGCCACCAGGTCTTGTCGCAGCCACATTTAACCTCTGCCCTATGCAGATTCCGGTCTCCCCTGCCCTGGTCTCCGTGGCTGCCCACTGTCCTGTTCACTGCTCACCTTCCTGGCCACTCCATATTGGATTCCTTTGCAGGTTCCTCTTCTGTCCATCTCTTATTTGGGCGTGTCCCTCAGGGTCCTGACGGAGGCTTCCTAGACAGCTGCCTTTGACGGTCCTCCCAAGAATTCATACTCGATTTGCCTAAAATGCAACTTCTTGCCTTCCCTGCCCACTGCCCAGCCCCAGTGGGTATTTGTATCCTCCCCCAGATAGTACCCCTCCGTTGCCAAAGCCAGAAACCTGTGGTATCCAGGCCTCGTTCCTTCCCCTCATTTCCCATCCTAAGTTCATCACCAAATCTTGACCTGCCTATCCCCTAAAGATCCCCAAATCCTCCTGTTTTCTCCAGCCCAGTGCCTCTGCCTTTGCAGTCCTGCATCCCTGCTGCCAGCTTGGAGCCCTGCCTGCCTCTTTCTGCCCTCAAATCCATTCCCTCAGCTGAAGCCCACAGGATCCTCCTAAAATACAAGTTGGGTGCTGTGCTGCTCCTTTACATCGTTTGCTGTCTTCCCTGTTGCCTTCAGACAAAGCCCAAGGACAGGGCTTCCTTCTTCAATGGCTTCAGACCTGCGTCTGAGTCTTTCTTCAGTCCCCTCTCCCTTTCTCCACACCCTCCAAGCGGATCTGGACTTTTCTTGAGGGGGTCCTTTCCACCTGCTAGTTCTTCTGCCTGGAATCCTCCTCCCTCCTCACCTCTCCCCCTCACCCTTGCGTATTTGTCCTTCAGGTCTCAGCTTCCTGGGTAACTCCCACTGAAAGCCCTCCCTGACCCTCAGAGAGAGAAGCCCTTTCTAGAGGCTTCCATAGAAAGCTGTGTTTTAGGAAACACCAGTTATCATACGTGCAGATTTCCATCTTTGGATCAAATTCAAAGTTTAAAAAAATCTGCTGTTCTTAGGTCTTGTTTTCTTAAACACAATCCTCCTTGAACTTCAAATAGAGATTCTCAACTGAAGCGCTTTCTGGCTATTCTCAGCCCTTGCTTTCACTATTTTTTAAATGCAATGCATGGTCTGTACATCCAGTAGGCAGCCAGCCTTCCTCTTTGGGAAGTAATAATTCCAGTGAGTCAAGGGAATGGTTGAGAGGATAAAGTGGACATGTCAGATCAGGGTTTGATGAATCAGCCAGCCCAGCCTGAAGCAGGAAAGATTATCAGCCACATACTTCACATTTTCTTCTCCAGCTGACCATTAAGAATGGCATAGTATACAAGTGGGTTTTTTACAGCATGTGAATCAACTTGTGATAGTTCTGTAGGTTCCCCCCCCACCTTTAATACCATGAAACAAAAGAGAACTAGCCATGATTTTGATCTGTAGAAGTAAGGACAAAGGGGCCCAGTTCTGTAGCTTTTTGCTAATGTATTTGAGAGCTGGAGAAAACAGCAATTTTGATCTTGGGGTGCGTGACCTCCAAAGGTGATGTCAGCATGCAAGGGGCCAGATGGCTTGCCAAGCTCTATACTCTCAGGGGACTGGCACTGTGACAGGGTCACTAGTGGTCTGTATGATGGGTCCAGCAGGCCCCTTTTATTTGGTTTTTGATATCTCTGGGCTCTGATTCAACCCAAAGTAACTATAAGAGGAAGAACCAGAAAAGAACACTTACTCAGGTTCTGCCTCCTGTGTGATAAAAATCACTCAAGAAGTCAACAGAGCAAAGGATAATGAAAATAAATTAGAACATGCAGGGGTCATGGGGCCCAGGGAGACCCTTGTCATGAGGGTGCTGGGGAAGAAATTTCTTCTTTCTGCATGGGGGAATTTGTGCCAGGATGACCCATATCTCTCCTCTGTGGTGGGCTTTCCCTGCCTGAGGGAAGGCCCAGAGCTGAGAAATGTTGGAGCAGAAACAGATTGAATCATATGTGTAGGGGAGACTCACAAGTCTTCATGGGTGACTGTCCCTTCCAGGGTGATGGTCAGGTGACAAACAGGGGCCAAATCCACAGGACTAGCCACCATCCATGACCACTGAAGCTTTCTGACCCTGGCGGGATGTGACCAATTAGCCTAACATTAATAGTGAATCTTTGTTAAAAATAAATTCTACAAGTGATGGGATAGACTGTGGTTGGTATATGTATTACATAAAGACAGCCAAATCTGAACTGATGTGATGAAAAATTTATCTCTGAGGATAGGCTTAGGGTAATTTAATTTTCTTTTTGCTTTGTATCTTCTAATTTTTCTCCAAAGATTGTATATAATTTACAAACTAAAAAGATAATTACTTTTTGTTTTCAAAGACAAGATAGTTGTGGTTTTGATGTCTGTCTAAAACTCACTTTTAAATTTAATTGCCATCACGATGGTATTAAAAGGTGAGACCATTAAGAGGTGATTAGACCATGACAGTTCCAGTCTCATAAATGAATCAATGTTGTTATTGTGGGCGTGGGTTTGTTATTATTGAAGTAGGTTGTTATAAAAGTGAGTTAGGTCCTCCTTTTCTCTTTCTTTTTCTCTCTGGCCCTTCTGTCATGGGGTGACACAGTGCAGAGGCCCTTGTCAAATGCTAGTACCAGGCTCTTGGCCCTCTCAGACTCTAGAATTATGAGAAATACATTTCTTTTCTTTACGAATTACCTAGCTTCTGGTATTCTGTTATAGCAACACGAAACCCAGTAAGACAGTAGTATTGAAGGAAAGACTAGAGAGGGAAAAATCTATTAGGAGGAGAGGGAGATAGTCCAGATGAGAACAACTAGGGCATTGGAGGTGGGCAGAAGGGAAGTAGATTATAAACTAAACCCTGGTGTTAGGAGTGAGGGGCAGGGAGGATAGTGAGAACTCAGTAGCCTTTTGTCCTTAACTGGAAGTGAGATGGAGGAAGAAAGAGGGTGGGGAGAGGGCATTCCTGCAGCAGAGAGACAATGGGGGAATGGACACACACACCTACCCCCAGCACACCACAAGGACCCTCAGGGGGAATCCAAGAGAATTTCCCACCAAGAGGCATGGGGGGAATGGGTCAAGAGACAAGCCCAGACCACCCTGGTTTCATTCTTCACTCTACCAATTAGTGGCTGCATAACCTTAAACAAGTTACTTGACTGCTTTGTGCCTCAGTTTCCTCATCTGTATGCTGGGGGTGCTAATAGCACCTACCTCGTAAGGCTGTTATATGGATAGCATTAACTGAGTTAATATTTGTAAAGTAGTTAGTGCCTGGCATATAGGAAGCTCCATATAATGATTGATGATAAAAACAGAAACTAGAGTGTGAAGGCCTTGAGGGTCTGGAATGGGTGCTTAGCTGGCAAGTATGTTTTAGGCACTGTGTATACAGTTGTCAAATGAATACACATAGCAATAAGGTTTTTTTAGTGTTTTTTGTTTTGTTTTTCAGTGTACCATGATTTAGACCTCAGATGGCTTTGTTTCCTAATGCACGGAAAAAACCTCCTCCTCCTTTCAAGTTCCAGATAGCCGAGTTTATAAAAAAAATGTTGGTACACAACTATTTCATCAGATGGGGACTGCTGATATTATAAGAAAAAAATCCCAGGAACTGCAAGTGCCTTGTACTTACCTGTGATGGATCATGTGGGAAAGGGTCAATGAAGAAACAAATAGAGCTTAGAAATGTTGATAAGGCTCTGGCTCTGCGTTACTTGAGGTGGTGGAGGAGTACTGCTTCAAATCCGGAAAATGCATAAAGCAACTTAGTTCTGGATTCTGAACGAACACTGATAAGATCTCAGGTCCCAAGACTCCATTTGGTAAGGCGTTTTCCAAAAAGCCCTTTCAGCTGTCATGTCCCAGGCGGAATGTTAGGCAGCCCTCCCAGTGGAGAAACAAGGGAAGATGATTGCAGGCACAGTATTTTTAGAGTACATTGTTCTGTAAATTTTAGAAACAGCCAACCTAGACGAAAATGTGTTTTCAGAGACACTCTTCCACTCTTTGTGCTACTTAAAGATTGTTATCTAGAAATCAAAAACAAAGTGTGTTTTCCTTGTCTGGTAATTAAATTTCTTGTTGTTTCACCCAGAGGTGAGCAGGGACCATCTATTTTGGGCTACCAGAGTTGGTATAACAGCATCCTTTTTTTTTTTTTTCTTAGAGACAGAATCTCACTCTGTCACCCTCAGTAGAGTGCTATGGCGTCACAGCTCACAGCAACCTCCAGCTCTTGAGCTTAGACGATTCTCTTGCCTCAGCCTCCCTAGTAGCTGGGACTACAGGCACCCGCTACAACCCCCGGCTATTTTTTGTTGCAGTTTGGCCAGGGCCGGGTTTGAACCTGCCACCCTCAGTATATGGTGCTAGCGCCCTACTCACTGAGCCATAGGCGCTGCCCTGTAACAGCATCTTTAAAGCAACAGGACATGGGCTTTGTGAAAGTGTGCTATCAAAATGAGAGCTTTTTAGTTGCCATCAGGGTACGTGAATAATAGAAGACATTGAGCTTTTACTGTGTGGACTTAGCATGTAGTTTTCTCCTGTAATCCTTTCAGTAATCCCGAGAAGTGGCTATTATCACTGCCCCCATTTTACAGATGAAAAAAATGAGCCTGGAAAAGGTAAAGAAACTCGATCAAGGCTGTAACTCTACATTACTAAAATGAATTCAGAGATTATCACTAAACCACCATATATGTAAATTTGTCTGGAAAAAACTCATCAAACATATGTTATTTTTATTTTTAAGTAAACCAGAGTTTTAGCTTCTCATGCACACCTGTGAAGAAAAATTATGTAAGTTCCCAATAAAAGACCTTCTGATTCTGTAGATACAGGACACTAAGGTACTATTTTGTCATCCCCAGGAAGTGGCCTTACAAAAGGCTGCCCTCCATACCTGCAGGAGGCGAGTGAGGCTTGAGTCACTGTAATGAAGGTAAAAATAAGGCTCTTTTAGTGGTTTTACTAAATAAAGAACTGGGTACCTGCTGAAAATAATTAGCACTCAGTTCAGCCTTTTCAAAAAGCCACTTGTAGATCGAATATATTAAGATGTCTTAGTGGGAGAGTTGAATGGCGACTGTTCGACTGTGTACATGTAAGAGGTCTTCTCTACTGCCCTGCCCACAAAGTAACTTTTATTACAGGATAACACTAATAAACTACCTTTTATTGAGCTCCTAAAAGTTTTCAGGAACAGTACCAGGCCCTTTGCATGTATTTTATTACTTGATTACTATTTAAGTCTCAAAAAAGCTGTCTAAAGGAGAGGGTAGGCTAACCATTGTACAGTTGGGGAAACTGAGGCTCCAAGGAATTAAGTGAATTGCCCAAAGGCAAAGAGCTAGCATGTGGCACAGCTTAAAACTGATTCCCCAAGTATTCTGTTTTTGTTTATTGCAGACATTTTGAAGCTAAATGGAAGAAGATTTGGAAGATTAATATAACGAAGCCCCACGCAGTAGTCACCAGCCTTAACAGTCATCACAATTTACCGTTGTGCTTTTACTGTTTCCCCCATCCACACTCTTCGGTTTTGTATTTTAAAGCAGATTCCAGACATCCTATCATCTAATCCACAAATAAAATCCAAAGGTATTACTAGTTTAAATGTCACATTAGCATTTTTTTTGGCTTTAAAGCTACATCCTACTCAGCTCAAGTCTTGCTTTGCTCCACAGCAGTTTTCCCCAGTTCGTGGCGCTTGTACTATTACCAGCTCTTGTGATTTTTCCTTCATGGCAAGAGCTGGGTCATCCTTCTCCCACCGGCACATGTACAAGGCTGCGCTCTGCACTGGGGGAGAGGGGCAGTTTTTTACTGTTTATAAAATCAAGGGAAAATGCACTTAAAGACATCTCAATTTTTTTAAATGGGGGAGGGGTTCACTATTTTCAAGCAATAGTGAAAACAAGAGAATCTTTGAAAGAAGAGGAGAAAATTCTCCCTCCTGCTTTCACCTTGAAGCACTTTACTACACATACAATACCCTTGGCCAACGTGTACTTGGGAAACTGAATCGAAGTTAGAAAATGAGGCTGAATTCAGGTATGAGTTTGCAAGTTTAAGTCTTAGAATTATGCCTCAATTTGAGTAGGGTTGAGCTGGCTTCAGGGCAGAAAAGACTGCTTTTATGGAATAAATTCTGGTGGATTGGGAAGACTAGATTCCCCTGAATTAAAATTTTTCTGTGACTTTTTCTGTCTATAATTTATGACTTGGTAAGAAATAGGGAACTTGGAATATGGAAACAAAAAACCTGTATTGTAACCCCTCCACCCCTCATTCTATCATTACTAAGGTTACTGTAACCTTAGGTCACTTGATCTCTCTGAGCCTGTTTCTTTGTCCATCCATTCAGTAAATACTACTGAGTACTACTGTGTGTTGGGCACAGAACATCAGATAAGGTGGCGACTGTGAAAATAATTTGTAAATAAAGTCTGTAATAATTTCCTTGTTAAATGAAATTTTCTTTGGCACTTTAGTAATCTGTTCTTAGGAATGCCTTTTGGATTTTTAGAGCTTTGATAAGGATAGGAAGGGGATAAGATACAAGGCCCTGGGATTACTAAAGACAAATTTGGTCCATGGCCATATCAGAGGAAGGGTATTATATGGGGAAAAGATTGTGAAGTTAGTCTACATACAAGTTCTGTTCAAAAATACCACCATATAATTTCATGTGTACAGAATCCCCTTCAAAGCAGCAAAAACAGAATCAAATAGCTTCACATACTTTGAATCCATTCCCAGCAATTTCTATAAATGTGTTTCTTTGGAATAAACAACACCTAGGCCTGAAGTTCTCTAGTCGTTTTCACCTTCTCTAATGATTTCTTCTTATTAATTGTTGCTCAACTTGCAGCCCATTTTTAGTGTCTACACTTCCAGGTAAGCTGTAAGACCATTATCTGGTGTTTTAATTTAACCCCTATTTCCTCCAGCTCCATTTTCTAATTTCTACATTTCTGTCCAATTCTGTTTGTGTTCTTATACTCCTTTGAGGCATTGGAGTAGAATAAAAACAGTATTAAATGAAAGACATAAATAAAACTCTCTTGAGTGAAGAAGGAATTGTTATGGACCCAAATGGGAATTTTTACAGCTGTTAAACACATTATGTGTTGTACTGTTAAACGTTATTATATAATGGACAGATTATTGACCTTGGAAAGTCTGGGTTCATTTTCAATGGTGCCTTTTACCACACCTAAGGCCACTAAGGTAACACAGAGGTCCTCAAAGCAGTAGAGAGCAAGTAATACTGCATTTTTGTTTCAGCGTAACTATGGAAGTGTAGGGCAACTACTAGGCACTGGTGAAATGGCAATGAGCAAGGTGCAGGCTTTGCCATTGTGCAGTCACAACCCCAGTGTAGTCCAGACATCTTTGTACATTTCTTTGTTCACTCAACAAACCTGGCCTTCAGGACTTCTCAAGGAGTTTGACTTTGATTCTCCAGGCAGGGAGGGTTTTGGAAGAGGGGTATGATCTGACTGGAATGGTCTTTTAAGAAGGTCAAGGACTGAAGGAATGGCTTAGTGAAGTTAAGGCCTGGTGGCTGGTAAATCAATTAGGAAGTCAGGGAAATCTCTCAGCAAGATCATCTGCTCATGAGGTAACATTATACGTGTATTAAGATGTATGTCATTCTCTCTAAATGAGCAGAAGGGGAAAAATCAACAAAGACACAAAATATAGTACTGGTTTGGGGAAGAATGCTATAGGACAAATTTTAGCTCAGGTGTTACCAAATAGACCTGGGGGCTCAATTCTGGTACAGACTTTTGCTGTTTTATTGCTAGTGACGCCAGGCTGGGCATGATTTGTCGCTTTGGTTCAGATGGGGAGAAATGGAGGAAAATGTAATATATCATTTAACAATAGGACTATAAACTTAGAGTCTTAAATCAGCACACATTTATTATGGTACTGTTTTTGTGGGTCAGGAGTGTGACATGGCTCAGCTGGATCTTCTACTTCAGGGCCCACAGGCTGCAGTCAAGGCAGTTTGACCAGGCAAGGATCTGTTTCTAAATTCATGTTACTATTAGTAGCATTCAGCTACTTGTAGTTGTATGACTAAGAGCCTCAGTTTCTTGTTGGCTATTGACTAGAGGCCACCTTTATCTCCTTGTCACACAGGCCTCTCAGAATGATCTCTTGCTTCTTCAATTCTAGCAAAGGAGAGAATTGCCTCAAAATATTGGCCCATAATTCAGTCTTATATAATGTAATCATATACACATAATCATGACCGTGTACATCCTGTCAGCTTGCTGTACTCTTGTAGCTATAAACACATCACTAGGCCAACCTGCTCTGCTCTATAAGAGTGTGGACCGGGAGGCAGAGGTCATGGGGAATCTCAAGAGGCCGTCTGCCATCTGTGATATGCAGTGACTTGAGGAAGGATCCCAGAAAACCCTGCCTGTCACAGCACCACCCTCTTTTCCCCTCTTACTGCATATAATCCTGGGAAATGGAGCTAGTCTCCCTGCCCACCCCCACCCCCCACTATCCTTCTGGCTGATTATTTTTAGCCCTGCTACATGGTGGTAGCAAGACCTGTTTCATTATCTGTTGGCTGGAATCCTGGTGACAGCAGCAGTTGGTATTGGTTTTATTTCCCTTTTCCCTTTTTACTTTGTTTCGTTTCATTAAACATTATCTTCTTTGCTGAAGGACTGTATACTTTTTATTTGTTTTTAAATAGTCATTTGAGGAAAATTAACAGAGGCAGGCAAGATTCCAGACAATAAGCTTAGAAGGTTTCAGGTAGCATTTGCAAACATTCTGTTTATTATAACTTAATGATAAGTCATAAGACAAGAAGCTTAATGCAAAAAAAAAAAGAAGAAGAAGAAGAAGAAAAAGAAGCTTAATGCCTGTTAGACAGGCTAATCCTGGTATCCTAATGGATCCACATTGTCCATATCTGTGTCTCAATTTCCCTATCCAGAAATCCATACTAACAAGATATTTCAAAGGGAACTAAAACTTTTTTAAAACATAAATGGAAATCCTACATGGAGAGAAATTTATTTGCATTCTGTACTTACTATTAAGCAGAACTTTGTCATGCACTAAGTACATGGTGCTCTGTTGTTTTCATTTCATTTTCTTACATTGATGATGATCTCAAAAAATAGGTATTCTTGTCTTCATTTTGCACATGATGAATCTGGGATTCAGAGATGTTGTTTAATCAGTTCCAGGCCACACAGCTACGAGTCACGATTCTGCCTGACTCAGTGTCCTGTTAATTTGCCATTGCACCAGGAATTATGGAACTAAGGCCAGTGTCTTGCTCAATTGCCACTTATGTATTATTAATCCTGAAATCAGTGGCAGTTTTCTGGAAGTCAGAAGGGGAAGAACTTAAAGGGAAACTTCTTGTATATCCTTGCTTTCTAAAAAGAAGTGTTAAAGTCCAAGGGTTGAACTGCATGATGTTTTCACCTTTAATATATAAAACACATATTTTATGGAATAGAATGCAGCATTAAGAAAGAGAAAGAAGGAAAGAAAGAAAGATGGTCAAACATATTGTTAGATTTTTAAAAACAAGTTACAGAAATTTAAGCATGATATCATTTGTGCTGAACTAAGCTACCACAAAGCAATTCCCTTTATTTTTCAAAGACACACAAATGGATAGAAAGCACTCTGAAAGGCTAGCACCCTAAACTCATTAAAATGGTTCCCTCGAGGAGGAGCCTGGTATTGGCCCCAGTGGTAGTTTAGGCAGGGGTGTGGGGGGTGTGGAGTGCTTAATCTTTAACATTTTAAGTTTTTACAAGGAGAAAGTATTCATGTGTTACTTGTAGAAGTTAATTAGGAGTTATTTTTTTAAAAAGTAAAATATGGAACTCAAAGCCAACCCACTTCATGACTAGCCACAGCCAAAATTTGCAGTTACTGGTGCAGTGCCTGTGGCTCAAGTGCCTAAGGCGCCAGCCACATACACCTGAGCTGGTGGGTTCAAATCCAGCCTGGAACCATCAAACAACAATGACGGCTGCAATCAAAAAATAGCCGGGCATTGTGGCAGGTGTCTGTAGTCCCAGCTACTTGGGAGGCAGAAGCAGGAGACTCGCTTGAGCCCAGGAGTTGGAGGTTGCTGTGAGCACGCTACTTAGGGCGACAGCTTGAGGCTCTGTCTCAAAAAAAAAAAAAAATTTGCAGTTACTTATAAGTCATTTCAACAGTAAAGAAAAGGATGAACTAAAAATACTATGGCACCAGGAGAACTTTTTCCTCCAGAGATTTCTTTTCTTTCTTTCTTTCTTTTTTTTTTTTACAGTTTCTGGCCGGGGCTGGGTTTGAACCCACCACCTCCAGCATATGGGGCTGGCACCCTACCCCTTTGAGCCACAGGCACTGTCCTTTCTCCAGAGATTTCTAAGTCAGCTGAGGCTTTGATGTCTGGGCATTGTCTGAGCAGGGTGTCTGTACAGGGGTCAGCTGTGGCTACCCTGAGTTGCGTTGCGTGATGAGCCATGTTGGTGACAGAGGGATGAGTAAGCAGCTCTGTCTCCTTCCAGACATCCCTGTTCTTCATCCCTTAAATTGAGTCATCTTCCAATGCTAGATGATGATGGGGGCTGAAGTGGGGTAGGAGGCAGTGAGGGGGTCAATTGATGGAGAAGAGGGGTAAGGAAAGAAACTCTTTCTTTGACTTTTTTTCTAGCTCTTGGAAAATACACAAATGACACAAAGTTAACCAGGTCCTCAGCAGTAAGATCCATGATAGATCTGCAAGTTGCATAATTTCTTTCTTTGCATTAAAATAAACACATAAATATTAAAACCTACTTACCTACGTGTATCTTAAAATCTCATACAATAAAAACTTACTTATCTACACGTGTCTTCAAATCTCATTCAACTAGTGGTCGTACATGGGCTGTGCCTGGGGAAACACTGCCAGAGGGGTGATGAGCTTCAGCTTTCAGGAAGAACTGAGTTCAAATCCTGCCTCCACAACTACTTTAGCAAACATAGGGCTTAACCTTCTTTGCCTCCATTTCCTCGCCTCAAAGTGGACTTACTTTGTTCCTATCTCATAGGATAGTTGTCTTACATAAGCTGATGTCTATAAAGCATGACGTGTAGTGTCTAGAAACTGTTAGTAAACAGAAAAAGATCTTCCAAAATTATAAACCAAATGCTAAGACCATAGTTAAATAAATATAACCACTATCAAATATGTGGCCATCTTTTGGTGATGGTTCATTGCTTAAGTTCTTGTTTTGGAAATTTGTATATATGTGTATGTGGGTTTTGGGGGGTTTTCCCCCTAAGCTGTTCTCTTTTGGTCTTCTTTTTGTTCACACTTTGGCTATAATTCATAGAATTACCTATTTCAAATCAATCTGATGGCTGAACAAGGTAAAGTGCAGAATCAAAGTGATTACATAGCTACTCCGAAATGCACAGAATTACACCCAAGAATTTTTCTAATTAAATGGTCTTTGTGGGGGTGAAGTCTCTGAGTATGAAACTATGTAACTAAAGCCTTGGAAACATCTCATCAGATTGTGGGTGCTTATTTTGTTTCAAATACATCTGTTCTGGCTCTTAGCACTTGCCAGGTTAGCTATGTACACGGCGTATTGAGCTACTCAGCTCCTAAGTGAGTGCCTTGGTGGAGAAAGTAGGAGCATGCGCTGTGCAGAGTTGATGGCAGCTAATTGGGTAAGTTGTGTCTAAATGCAGGACATCGACACTGGCAAACGAGTATGGTCTGTGGCTGAGAAAGGGATTTGGTTGGAGAAACTCACCCAATAGAAGAGTCAGTGAGTTCTTGCCTCCTCTTTTGAACTCCTGGCTGATTATCTGGTGGTATTGACTCAAGCTTTTCCCACCATTGCTACTTTAGGGAAAGCTTTGAGCCAAAGTTGATCCTTCATCTCTCTTTCATTGAGATGTCACAGTGGGCATATTTAGAGATCTTAATAAATGTTTTACCCTGAACTTGATGAGTACAGGTGATGAGCAGGAGGTACTCATGTATTTGGGATAAAAAGAAGGGCTTTTCATCACTTTTGTACCCCACAGTGCTAATTTAAGTATTCCTAAAATCAGGTAGGTATATTGTGGGGCTAAAGTCTTTCTTTGGCTTTGCCTAACTATATGTATGTTGATTGCAGGAATTTTGCTTTCTTTTTTTTTGAGTCTCACTATGTCACCCTCGGTAGAGTGCTGCAGCATCAGAGCTCACAGCAACCTCAGACTCTTGGGCTTAAGTGATTCTCTTGCCTCAGCCTCCCAAGTAGCTGGGACTATTGGCGCCTGCCACAACGTCCGGCTATTTTTCTGTTGTTGTTGTCATTGTTGTTTGGCTGGCTGGGGCTGGATTCTATGATTAGAATCCACCAGCCCTGGTGCATGTGGCCAGTGCTCTAGCCGCTGAGCTATAGGCACTAAGCCAGGAATTTTGCTATTTCAATTTACAGTTTGTTTTTTTTTTCTTTCTTTTTTTTTTTGGCTGGGGCTGGGTTTGAACCTGCCACCTCCAGCATATGGGACCGGCGCCCTACTCCTTGAGCCACAGGCGCCGCCTCAATTTAGTTTTTGAAAAGCCTTTCTATCTCAGTAAATCTTTCTAACCATGAAAGTTAGTAAAACAACATCATAGGCATTCTACCTTAAAAAAAAAAAAAAGTTAAGAAATGAAAAGAGATTTTTTTTAAAAAATTCTGAATGAATAGAATTAATTTTATAATATATCAGTGGGTGAATTTACCAAGGTACTGCTGATTGCTATTTTGGCCATTCAGGAATAGGATTAGTCTTCCTAGTTTTAATATCAGGTACAAAGAAGAGGTGCCCAGAAACATGAGTCAGGACAAAGCTGGGCTTCCATCTTGATGGTCTCAAACAAACTTTTATTGATTGCTTATGATGCTTACTCAGGGCACTGCACTGAGTCCCTGGGCAAACACACACTTCTAAACTCCTGTGAGAGAAGACGTGTAAACAGTGAACTGTGCCTCGGGGCATGTGTGTAGTAACAGAAATCTTTTAAAATGCAGATGTTTGATGGGAGTGTACTTGGAGCTTCAACCTTCTTACTGGCAAGTGTGGGAAGTGATGCATCTCCGTCTCCGTGGGTTCCTTTCCAGCCTTGAAACTTTGGGAGCTTGTAGAAATGCAGATCACCTCTTATCATCATAGAACCATTTGCTTTGCATGATCATTGAATAGTAAATATATGGACACAGTAAATATTTACAGCCCCCTGACTGAGGGTGTTTTTTCCTGTTGTCGACTGTTGACCGTTGTAGGCTGGCTTTCCACATGCAGTTTTCATTGAGTCTCACAGAGAAAGTCTGCATCTCTCATTGGAAGAATGTCTGGGATGGTTTTAAAGAGAAACCTCTTTGCCTCAAAGTGCTAAAAATATCTACCTGAGGACAAGGTGGGCTGCCAGAGCTTTATCTCATGCCCCACTTCCTCTTAGCAACTTGAGAGAAAATACAGAGGATGATGTGCTGCCAAGATGAGATAATGCCTGGTATCTGGTGGCTGAAGTCAGCTCCAAAAGGCTGCCTTCCTATTAGGTGATACATTTCCGGGCCTGAGAGCACCAGGCTTCTGTGGGGTTATGTCACTTTTTTCCCAGCTTTTGCAATCCTAGGCTAAGTTTTACTCCTCTGAATAAGAAGAGCGCTCACTCCCTTTCTCAGGGTGTCATGGGGTAAACGTGATCTTGTGCTATGAATTGTCAGGTTCTAAATGAAGGTAGCTTTCTAGGGCCAAAGGGTCCTTGTAATGATGAATTGATACAAACAAACCCAATCATGGAAAGCTCAGCTTCTAGACCCTTGAGATTTGGGGAAGGGGTGTGAGCGTAGATGAATTGATTAGATAACCAAGATACCTCCTTCTTTGTTTTAAGGCTTTCTTTTTTTTTTTTTTTTTTTTTGCAGAGACAGAGTCTCACTTATTGCCATCGGTAGAGTGCGGTGGCATCACACAGCTCACAGCAACCTCCAGCTCCTGAGCTTAGGCAATTCTCTTGCCTCAGCCTCCCAAGTAGCTGGGACCACTGGTGCCCGCCACAGCACCTGGCTATTTTTTTGTTGCAGTTTGGCCGGGGCTGGGTTTGAACCCGCCACCCTCGGTATATGGGGCCGGCACCCGACCCACTGAGCCACAAGTGCCGCCCAGCTTTCTATTTTTCATAAACTTTAAGTTGGAATAATTTTAGATTTACAGAAAAGTTGCAAAGATAGTATAGAAAGTTTCTATATATGCTTTACCCATCTTCCCCTGATATTAACATCTTATTTAACCAAGGTACATTTGTCAAAATCAAGAAGGTAACATTGGGCGGCGCCTGTGGCTCAGTCGGTAAGGCGCCGGCCCCATATACCGAGGGTGGTGGGTTCAAACCCGGCCCCGGCCAAACTGCAACCAAAAAATAGCCGGGCGTTGTGGCGGGCGCCTGTAGTCCCAGCTACTCGGGAGGCTGAGGCAAGAGAATCGCTTAAGCCCAGGAGTTGGAGGTTGCTGTGAGCTGTGTGAGGCCACGGCACTCTACCGAGGGCCATAAAGTGAGACTCTGTCTCTACAAAAAAAAAAAAAAAGAAGGTAACATTGGTATAGTACTGGTAAGGAAATGGTAGCCTAGTTGCACTTTACCGCATAGTTTTCTTAAAAACAACTAATGCCTCTTCCCACATACACCAATGCACAAATACAGATGTGTGATCTGACATTTAAAATGTATATATGCAAATATACAAATTTGTCTTACATAAACAGCTGTTATGTTTTCCTCCCTTTTGAAACAAGTAATACAAATTATCATTTGCCTGTTTGGATGACTCGCAGTGACCGTGTGTCATTATATTTTGCTATATTGTGTTGGGGTTATTTGTTTTAGGGTTATTTGGCCCAGGAGTTTCTGCTTTTTGAGTTTTTGTAGCGCCTCTCTCATTCCTCTCTCTCAAACTGCTGCCAGTTACTGCTTCTCTCTGCCATTGGGATTTGTGCCTGTGGCTGGACTCCTGTGGTTGGACTCCTTCCCACATCTGCACTACGGCTGCCAACCTGTTAAGCTATTCTAACTATGTACCCGGCTTCTTAGACTTATGGGAGGAAAAGTACCTGTAGACGAGGTAGTTGGACAACATTAATGGGTGGATTTTATGATAGTTTTTTAAAAGTGCTTTTATTATCTTATTTCCCCATTTTGGACCATATTTTGATTTAAAAACAACGAAAAATGAAATGACAATGTAAGTAATAAAGTTAGATTTTAATAGTTACAAATATGGGAATGAATATATGTCTTAGTAGAAATTCGTGCCCTCAAAATTTATCCCAGTAGTTATGTTCTTCCAATGTATTTATCTTTTAACTTTGTAAACATTCTTTTTCTTTTGAGACAGAGTCTCACTCTGTGCCCTGGATAGAGTCCTGTGGTATCATAGCTCACAGCAACCTCAAACACTTGGGCTCAGGTGATCCTCTTGCCTCAGCCTCCCAATTAGCTGGGACTACAGGTGCCTGCTACAACACTCGGCTAGTTTGTTGTTGTTGTTGTTGTTTGTTTGTTTGTTTTGTTTTCTTTTTTTTTTTTAAGTAGAGACAAGGTCTCACGCTTGCTCAGGCTGGTCTCAAACTCCTGAGCTCAGTTGATCCACCTGCCTTCAGACTCCCAGAGTGCTAGGGTTACAGGTGTGAGCACTGCACGTGGGTGACCTATGTGCATATTAAAATTATTTTCCCCCCACAGTGTTTTTTACAGGCTTTGCAAAAAATTTTTTTATTGTAGAAAAGTTGGGAAATATAGATTGGAAGGGTTTTTTTTTCTACATCATTATTTTTAAAGGCTATGTAATATTACATTTTAGTACTATATTTAGCACATCGAGTATGATATTGTTTCTATCTTTTAAAAATAGATGTTGTCCTATGATGAACAGTCTTCCTTTTGCATACAGTTTATGTTTATACACATCCAAGAGGCTGCATTCCCAGGAGTGGAATTGCAAAGTCAAAAATACACACTCCTATGGTTCTTAGTGGCCATTTCAACATTTAGCAGTGTTTTAGAAATAGGGGGTTTTATGGCTGCTGAAGTTCTAGAGTGGAGTTGCTCAAGTAGCTTTGTGCACATGATAGCAAAGGAAACAGCCCTGGCTTGACCAGAATCGCAGGTTGTGTGTTCATGCTGGGGTGAATTCAAATAGTCAGAACTAAGCTTATGGGCTCCTGGGAGGAAACTGTTTGTCAGGGCCTGTTTCATTTGTTTTGACCTCATTTGCTGGAGGTGATGGCCTTAGAGTGGAGGTTTACCAGGGGGCAGGCTTCCACAGGCCCTGCTCCACACAGCATTCCTTGCCCTCCAGCTTCAAGTAGCTTCACAAAAAAGCCTATTTCATGAATAGTCATCTTATTCAATTCCCATTGGTAATTATTGGACCATCTTTTATCCTCATGTTTTCTGCCCGATGGACTGTCAGGCAAAACTTCTTGGCAAGTTTTCTAGCCAATTAAAGATGGAAGAGTAATTTCACTGAGCAGTCAATTCCAGTTAGCTCAGCTGGTGGGATTGTGGCCTTAATGCAGGACCACAAGGCAAGAGTTTGATTCTACGTGAACTTGGTCAACAATGCTCTTTTCAGAGCAGGGTGGAAAAGTGTCTAGGTTCTTTGCCTGCTCCTTGTTTTTATTATTTGGACTCTTTTCTAGGATAGAGTCACCATTCTTTTTAAGCAACAATTTAGTATCAGTCTTTTCAAAAGCCAGAAAGAAACTTTCTGAACCTTCTTTCTCACATCATGACTCTTCACTTTCTTGAGGAAACCATTTGTTTATGAAATGCAGTGTACTTTCTGCAGGGTCTGCACTTTTGAAAGGGTGAATTCATTGCACATTTTGGGAGCATGGCTCTTCTGGGAAAGAGTAAAGACTACGTAATGCAGACTGATTCTTTCGCATCATCATTGGCCCTCACACAATCTTTTCTAATTGGTCTTATAAGAGTCTTTAGAACCGGTTTGTATCACTCAGAATATGGCAAAACAATAAAAAAATCCAGATGGTCAGGGAATGGGTGGAAAATACATTGGCATCCCCAAACACAAGATTATAGGGACTCCGTGGGTTAATAAGTGAATGAGTCAGTAAATAAATCACTGAGTGAATGGATGGATGGAGCAGCTAATTAGAATAACCCTGTAACTCTATGGTAGGATTTATGATGTTTAGAACTATGATGTTTCAGAACTATCTTGTAATTTAAAATGTTTCCCCAACTGTATACTATTTCTTAAAAAATAGTACCCTGTTTTCTCGAAATAAGGCATCCTCCGAAAGTAAGACCTACTTACAGGAAAGATAAGACCTAGCACATCTTTGGGAGCACACCTTAAAATAAGACACTGTCTTATTTTCGGGGAAACAGGGTAGTAGAAGTTCGTGGAACATTTCTGTGCACAAAGAAAGTATGAAGGAGTCCTAAAAACACCTATACTGAGCTGGCTTTCCTCCTTCAAGGAAGGAGATGGCCTCTATACCCTTAGTAGTTTTCATCAACTATTGGTAAAAAACAAACATCTGTTTTTCAACCTGTTTCTTCCTAAAATTGCTCACTTGGCCTCGCTGGTGGTTATCTCTGCAGGCTAAGGAAAGGCCAGAAATGATAAGGCAACTTGCATTAACTAAATGAGAACGGGATGCCTTTGCCTGCTGAATTGTTAGAAGGTCATTTTTGCCACAGAAACACTTGTGCTAAACAAGCACCAACAGTTTTCCTAAAAGATGTGATTTCTCTCCCTTTTGGGAAACTGAGGAAGCAGAGACTGAACTTACTTCATCACTCTCTGAGACATCTTTTTTTCCACAGGAAGTCTGTGTGGAAGTGCATGATTCAGTTATTTTATTCTTTTTTTCCAAGAGGTCAGGGGTGACCTGTGAGTGACTCAGCCACAGGGCCCTTTATTGATCAGGCCCGATTTTAGCTTTCCAGCCTAGGGTGTGCTAGACCTTATGGTCTTTTTCTGTGTTGTACGAAAAGGGGTAGAGGAGTGGTGTGCTTTAAGCCTTTCCGCTAAAGCAAATAGTTCTTCTTTTGAGGGAACAAAATGATCATCCTTCCATGTGGCTTACATTTTGGGGGGTTTGGGGGGTTTTGTTTGTTTTTTGAGACAGAGACATATTCTGTCACCCTGAGTAGAGTGCCATGGAGTCATCATCACTCACAGCAACTTCAGCAATCAAGAGATCTTCTTGCTTCAACCTCCCTAGGACTCTATGGACAACATTAATGGCTAGGTTTTATAATAGTTTTTTAAAGTCCTTTTATTATCTTATTTCCCCATTTTGGACCATATTTTGATTTAAAAACAATGAAAAATGAAATATAATTTAAGTAATAAAGTTACATCTATTAAAGTTAAAGCACATCTATTTTTTTTTTTTTTGAGACAGAGCCTCAAGCTGTGCTCCTGGGTAGAGTGCCGTGGCATCATAGCAACCTCCAACTCCTGGGCTCAAGTGATTCTCCTGCCTCCACCTCTCAAGTAGCTGGGACTACAGGCACCCGTCGCAGCCATCATTGTTGTTTGGCGGGCCCGGGCTGGGTTCGAACCCACCAGCTTAGGTGTATGTGGCTGGCACCTTAGCTGCTTGAGCCACAGGCGCCCAGCCAAAGCACATCTATTTTTAAAAGATAGAAACAATATTATACTCTGTGTAGCTGGGACTACAAGTACCTGCCACGACACCCAGCTAGTTTTTTCTATTTTTGGTGGAGATGGTCTCACTTTTGTTCAGGTTGGTCTGGAACTCCTGAGCTCAAGCAATCCACCCTCCTCAGTCTCCCAGAGTGCTAGGATTACAGGCATGAGCCATCGCACCCATCCTAGAACTTTGAAAGTGGAAACAGAAATTAATTAAACAATGAAATATTACCCTGAATTAATGCTTTTATTTAACATTTAGCATGTCTTATAATTTTTAAATTTTAATGCATGAAATTGGGGTATACACATGCTTTTTAAAAATCTAATGTTAGAATTGTGGGCCCAGTTCTGTGGCTCCAGCACTGTAACCCTAGCACTCTGGGAGGCCAAAATAGGGGGTTGCTAGACATTAGGAGTTCGAGACCAAACTGAGTAAGTGTACAACTCTGGGTTATCTGATATATTCACAATGTTGTGTAATCATCACTTCTACCTAGTTCCAAAACATTTCCATCACCCAGAAGGGAAACCCTACACCCAATAAGTGATTACTCCATCTCCCTTACCCCCAGCCCTGCCAGCCAGTAATCTATTTTTTGTCTCTATGGATTTACCTCTCCTGGATATTTTGTATAAATGGAGTCACACAACATGTGACCTTTAGTGTAGCATCTTTTAACCCTCACAAGCACTTGAGGTAAGACCAGGAAGGTGGAAGAACTTGCTGGGGTTCCCAGAGGAACCACCCTATAAGACCAGAACTTGACTGTTCTCTTTGGTCTTAAAAGCCTCATTCATTATCACTATCCCATGTTCTGTCCCCATGGGCTATAAGCTGTTGTATAAAAGTGCAAATTCCTTTCTTAGCCTGTTCACTTTAGCATCTTCATCAGGCCCTTCTCTGCTTCTTACTTGTTAAATGGGAGACTCTTAACACAGTGTTTCTCACATCTGTCAGCATCACCTGAAGGACTTGCATTTCCTCTTCAGGTCTAGGATGAGGCCTGAGAATGTGAATCCTCACAGATTCAAAGATGATACTGCTGCTTTCCTGGGAGCACACTTTGGGAATCACTGCTCTGATAGATGAAATGCATGAGGTTTGCTTGGACCTCATGGTTGGAATGCTTGCAATGGCACTTAAGAATATTGAAAATTTCAGAAAAATGGAATAGTTATCCAGCTTGGTCAATATGTGGGTATGATATACAGCAGAGGCTCAGGAGTTTCCTAATGTGTGATCCAAACTTGCATTTGGTTTTACAAACTTGCATATGTTTAAAAAGAAATAGTGGGGCTGAGTGTGGTGGCTCAGGCCTGTAATCCTAGCACTCTGGGAGTCCAAGGTGGGTGGATTGCCTGAGCTCACAGGTTTGAGACCAGCCTGAGCAAGAGCAAGACCTCATCTCTAAAAATAGCTGGGCGTTGTGGCAGGCGCCTGTAGTCCCAGCTACCTGGGAGGCTAAGGCAAGAGAATTGCTTGAGCCCAAGAGTTAGAGGTTGGTGTGAGCTGTGATGGCACACACTCTACTGAAGGCGACAAAGTGAAACTCTAACCCGAAAAAAATAAATAAATAAATAAAAAGAAACAGTGTCCTGGTAAGATCATAAATGTGCATATCCTGTGATCCTGCTGTATAAATACAAGTTTGAGCCTTAGAAAACCAATCTCAAGAATCCAAAAGGAGGTGTGTAATTGCAACAAATTTTGTAGCAGTTTAGAAAAAAAAATAAAAGAGAAAAATGCAAATATCCATAAATAAGAAAACAGATAAAATATGGTGTAAGGAAGGCTGGATACAGTTAAACTTTGAATTGGATCTATATAAAACGACATGGAGGGAGCTCAAAAACAAAGCTAAGTGGAGAAAATATTTAGATTTGCACTCAGAAAAAATACTACACCTATTTGTGGCTGTATGGAATAAATATAAAGGTAAAGAATGATAGTTGCAAAAGAAGATACACAAATGGACAATAAGAACATGAAAACAAGCTTACTATCAATCGTCATTACCAAGTCAAAGCCACAATGATATACCACTTTACACTAGATGCTTATTAAAAAGGCAGAGGAGTGGCATAGAAAAGAACAAGCATAAATGAGGTTGTGGAAGAATGAAACCTTCATACTACTGATGGGAATTTAAATGGTACAACTGCTGTGGAAAAGAGTTTGGCAGTTCCTCAGAAAGTTAAACATAGAGTTACCATATTACACAGCAATTCCACCCATAGGTATATACCTAAATCAATTGAAAACAAATACTTGCCCATGAATGTTTATAGCAGCACTATTCATAATAGCCCCAAAGTAGAAAGAGCCCAAATGTCCATTAACTAATGAATAGGTAAATAAAATGTGTTATAGTCAAACAAGGGAATATTAACTAGCCATAATAAGAAATGAATACTGGCTTGGCGCCCGTAGCTCCGTGAGTATGGCTTAGGCCACATACACCCAGGTCGGTGGGTTCGATCCCGGCCCAGGCCTGCTAAACAACAATGACAACTGCAACCCGGGCATTGTGGTGGGCACTTGTAGTCTCAGCTATACAGGAGGCTAAGGCAAAAGACTCGCTTATGCCCAAGAGTTTGAGGTTGCTGTGAGCTGTGACACCATAGCACTCTACCGAGGTTGGCATAGTAAGACTGTCTCAAAAAAAAAAAAAAATTAATTTAATTAAAAAAAGAAATGAATATCAATACATGCTACAACATGGTTGAAACTTAGAGAAAAAATATGCTAAGTGAAAGAAGTGAGATACAAAAGGTCATACGTGTATATTGTTTGATTCCATGTATATGGAATGCCCAGCGTAGCCAAATCCATAAAGACAGGTTGTCAAGGACTAGGGGGAAGGGAGATCCAGGAGGTTTGGGGTTTCTTTTTGGATAATGAAATTTCCTGGAATTAAGTCATAGTGATGGCTATACAACATTGTGAATATATTAATCACCACTGAATTGTATATTTTAAAATGATTTAAATGATAAATTTTATGTTGTATGTATTTTATTTCAATAGAAAGTTTTTCATAGTGATAAATGGACTGGTAAGATATGTACCTAATCCATGGTAATAGTTGCCACTGGGGGTAGCTAAAGTTGGGTGTGGGACTAAGGGGGTGGGAAAAGATATTATCTATGCTGGTAATATTTCTTTTTTGTTATCTATTACAAAAAAACACTAGAAGCAAATTTAATAAAATGTTTTGAGTAATTAATTCTGGATGTGGGAACATTAATGTTTACTATAGGACCCATAGTACTTGCTAGATTTTTTAAGTTAAAAAAAAAAAAAGTCATAGCAGATGCAAATAACCTATGTACAGCTAAAATGGGCCCAAGGGGCACAGGCCTAGGTTGAAAGGTCAAAGTTCTCAATTCCTTAATAACTTATCACCAGACATTTGCCCTCCTCACTCATCCCTGAGTCTAGACACAAATCTTGCCTGTTAGAGAACCTCTTGCTGCTAGGCTTACCCAGAAATCACTCAAGTTTAGGCCCACAAAAAAAAAACAGAAAAGAGTCATTTCTGTTTCTATGATAATGGTAACTAGTTAATGTGGAACTGTGCAGAAAACCTTAACCTTTTTAAAAGCGCTGATTGTTTCTTAACATACATAAAAGAATGCTGGGGAAGAGGTCAATTCTGATCACCAGTCCTGATAAAAATAACTGAATGACAAATGAAAACTATGGATTTGTCTGGCCCACTGTATCCTTTTATAAATAAAGTTTTATTAGAACACAACTACACTCTTTAATTTACTTATTGTCTGTGGCTGCTTTTGTATTTCATTGGTTGTATTGAATAGTTGCAACAGAGACCACATGGCCCACAAAGCCTTAAATTTCCCTCTACAGGAAAAGTTTGGCAACTCCTGGTTGTGGTTAAGAACATGGGCTCTCCATGATTGCATTAATGTACACAGCTATGATTTAATAAAAAAAAAAAGAACATGGGCTCTTATTACCAATTACTCTTGGAAGGTAGTTAGGAAGCATGGGAGATCTTGCAACCTTATTTTGGAGTTAAGATGACACTGAAATGCAGGGAAATTAGGTGAAAAGTCAGGGTCACAGGGCCAATTACTACATGAGGGTTAAAGATGTGGAGTCCAGAGTTAAATGCCACTCATTAGCCATATGGCCTTGGGCGTGTTATTAAAGCTTACAAAGTTACTGCCTCACATCTGAAACAGTGTTCTTGAGAAGAATAAATGAGATAACTCAGTTATTTCATCAGTAAATATTTATTAGACTCCATTCTGTACCAAGCAGTGTTTGTGGTGCTGGTAATAAAACAGCAAACATGAGGGTGAAGATCTCTCCCTTCACAGCGCTTGTAGCCTGGATGAAGAGACAGTAAATGACGTAAATCAACAAATACAGAGGCCCATCTTGAGGTTGCTATGGCTTGGGGGCAGGGAGGGTCTAGGGGAGGAGAGACTAGGAGAGATATGGGAGTTGAGGACCTACCTTAGCGTAGCGGGGAGGTCAGGGAAGGCTCTGAGGAGGGGTCTTTTGAGCTGATGTGTCAGTGAGAAATAGGAGCCAGTCCTGTGGAGATTTGGAGGCAGAGGAACCAGCCAGAGCAAGCATCCTGGCCTGGCAGCAGGCTACCATGATCAGGAGTTAAGGAAGCTGTGTGGAGCACGGTGGGTGAGAAGGAGAGCAGCAGAAGTGAGGTTTGGGTGGCAGATGGTACTGGATCCCACAGGGCCTCATCTATCATGGCAAGGAATTAGGATTTGTGCAGTGGAAGCCAGTGGAGAATTTAGGCAGGAAAGCGAGTGCTAAGATCTGAGATGACTATTTGACAGATCCTTCTGGCTGCTATAATGCAGTGAGATTGTACAGGAGCTGTTTGCAGCAAGGAAGCCAGTTAGCAGGTTATTGCACTTGTCTAGGTAAGGGAAGGCAGCACCTGGGGCTGGGATAATGGTAGGCAGATGAGGGGAACAGAAGTGTCTGAACAGGGTGAAACTGATGGGACTAGCGCGAAGATTAGATTTAATGTGATCATACATACATTATGGGAAATACTTAGCACAGGGCCAGGGACATAGACTCATCATCATGCCACCATGTCAGCACCACCCCCACTAGCATCACCACTACAACTACGGGCACCACTCCTACCCTGTAACCCTGACTTTTCACATTATTTCTCTGCATTCCAGTGTCATGTTCACTCCCCCGCTGTCTTTACCATCACCACCATCATCTTGAGACAGTGTAGCATTATGGATAAGAATATACCCTCAAGCCACATACTTGTGTTCAAACCCCAGCTCTGCTACCTTATAATCTTTCTGTTTCTCAGTTACCTCTTCTATAAAATGGAGTGATCGTAGTGTTTTCCTTACAGGACCTAGTGAAGTATCATAACTTGCCTGTCAGGTAGTAAACCGTAAATGCTGTCCATTGCTGTTTCTTGTGGACTGTTATGTTGTACTAAACTTGGTAGAGATTTGGTGAACAATGCTAAAATCCTGACACTCTGTGGCTATCCTCCTTAGAGGCTAAAGCTAAATCCCTGTTTATCTAACCCCTTGAATGATGAGACTAAGGGTGAGGGCTCTGACCTCCTCCTGAGGGACAAGACAGCCCACTACTTGTTAAAATGTAGAACATTTTAGCTGCAGGCTTTTAAATCGGCATTCCAAAGATTTAAAGGCAAGGAAAGTATATATTGGAATTTCCACAGAAATGAGCATCAAGACGCTGTGCTTGTTTTGAAAAGCTCTGCCTGGGAGTTGGCAGAGTTGTTCTTGAGGGGGCGTGACTTCTTACAGGGAAGCTTGGTAAAGGCATTTTATTTCTCCACCTTAGGCAGATACTCATTTCAGTTGTCTGCGGCCAGGTAGCCAGAGCCCTCAGAGTGTTTCAGCTATGGGCTTTGAACAATCAGGGCCTGGAGGTGTTGTTATCTCAATCGTGCCCCAGACAGGAAGGTTGCTGGAACCAGGGGACCAGCTCCTGGGAGGTGAGAAAAACCCTCCAGTTGTACGCTCACCCAGAGCCCAGACAGCTTGCGTGAGAGCCCACATTCGCTGCCACAGATGTGTCTTCCGCAGGCCCTACAAGAGCGATTGCGTCATATAAAAGTCTGTTCTAGAGAAACCAGTGGTATATATTCCCCTCCACCCACAACTACACAAGAGACCTCTTTAACCTTCCTGTCTTCAGAGTGATAAAAAGGACAATTAGCATCAGCACATGGTAAAGATCTGCTTCTCCCTCCCATTCAGACACAAACTCCCACAGATGGCCACTTTTACTGTCAGTTTTTATACCGGAGGGCTAGAATTTTTAAAAACATTGGCAGCTAGGGCTGTGCCTGAGGCTCAGTGAGTAGGACGCCGGCCCCATATGCCGAGGGTGGCGGGTTCAAACCCAGCCCCGGCCAAACTGCAACCAAAAAATAGCCAGGTGTTGTGGTGGGCGCCTGTAGTCCCAGCTGCTCAGGAGGCTGAGGCAGGAGAATCGTGTAAGCCCAGGAGTTAGAGGTTGCTGTGAGCCGTGTGACGCCACGGCACTCTACCCGAGGGCGGTACAGTGAAACTCTGTCTCTACAAAAAAAAAAAAAAAAAAACGTTAGCAGCTCTGGGTATCTTTTCCTACTACTGTTTGGTTGGGCAAATTGTATCTTAGTTTTTCATTTAGGGATAGGATGACACATAATGAACATCCAGCTTTTAGAGCCAGTCATAACTAGGATAGGAGCTTAATTTTACCACTTAGTAGCTGCTACCTTAAGTAAGTTACTTAACCCCTCTGAGTGTCAGTTTTCTTATCTGTAAAATGGAAATGACATTACTCACGGTTGTAAATATAACAATGTGTGTAAGATAAGCTCATTCCCTCCTGTAGGTAAGATATGCTCATTCTCTGGGCTTTTCTAACTATGACTCAAAGACATTATTGTTATAACAATGTTGATGTTTATTTTTGTCTGTTCTACTTTACATGAAATTTGCAGATCTCTACTTGAATGCCAACAGCAGACATTATTAAGTGCTTATTATGCCCCTGAGTACATTCATGCGTATTTAATCCTCACAACAGCCATTCGAGGTGGATAAGATAGTCATCCGCCATTACAGACGAGGGTTAGGCAGCTGAGGCAGCTTGTCTCAGTCACAAATGAGAAAGTGACAGAGCTAGGATTTAACGCTGGACTGCTATTAACTCATAAGCACCCTGCTATCCCGTACCAATCTTCTTGCCCAATAATTGGCATTGCTCCCTGTGAATACTAATCTAACCATAATTGTACAGACAGGATTGTTTCTCCTTTGCATCTTGATTTCTAGGAAGTCTTTATATATTATGGAGATTAGACCTTTCTGATGCTAGTTGTAAGTATATTTTCGCAGTCTGTCATTTGTCTTTGCTTATATTTTTGTTGTTTTGTTTGCCATGTGGATTTTTTTTTAAGTTTATGTTATTTTATCTTATTTTACTTTATGATTAAAAATGTATCAGTCTTTTCTGGCTTCTGAACTTTGGATTCATAGTTAGGAAAGTCTTAAGTCTTTGATCCATTTGACATTTACAATGGTATACAATGCAATTTAAAAAAAAAAAAAAAAGAAAAAAACACTTTTTAAAACACTTCAAATTACCCTCTCCAAATGTGGCCAGAGTTGGTTTATGAAGAGGATTTGGGATAGAAAATTTTCATTTAGCAAAAAAGCAGATTTAGTGGTACCCCTAGATGACAAGTAGTCAGTTCTTCATAGTTCTAATTAGAAGACCGTTAGCCTGAAGGTGAGGGTTTTCCTATCTGCTGAGGTGGTGGGATCCTCAGGAACGGGAAATCAGATAAACGAAGCTTTCGGAGGTAGCTTTGGACATTCATGAGATCCCTGCCCCCTTCAGACTCCAAAAACTCACCTATGAAACATCCTTGATGTTTTCCTACTTTCTTTTCTTTGGCATTGTTAGGAAGACTCCTAAACCATCCTAAGTTTGGTTTGGGATGGTTTCACAAAAAAGAAAGAAAAAAGCTGTTACTTTATCTGTAGTTTATCCTATTTGCCTTCTTGTAGCAAAGAGCTTAATGATCTTGTTGAGAGAAGCAAGACTGAATAACGCAAGAGAGTAGGAAGGCAGGCATTGACTTAGGTGGTAGAGACTCCTTTGTGTATATTTGAATCAAAACTCTTCCAGTGGCAAATAACAGAAACACAACTCAAATTTTTTTAAGCAAAAGAGAATTTAAGTAACAGAAAAATCAAGGTCTGTCTGGATCCAGGTACTTGTTCTCCTTAAATATATCTTTCTCTCTTTATTTCTCAGCTTGTATTTCCTTTGTTGTTTTCATTCTCAAATATGCTCTCCTCTCCCGGTGGGAAGATGATCACCAGCAGCAGCACCAAGCTTCCTACCTTGTTGCACAGATCTTCTTGTAAAAATCCCATGACTGGTTCTCATGCCTCTTTCTCTCTTTGGTTCTCATGTCATTATGACCAGAAGGAAAAGGTGGCTTATTGGAAAAGGTGGTCAGTTCTAAATGACAGGTACTCCGACTGATAGTGAGCTCAGTTTCACTGAAACCATAAGCAGTAAGAGTTGGGGAGGGGCAGTTTTCCAAAACAAACTTGCAGAGCTGTTATCAGAAGAGAGAGGAATCAGTGCTCAGTGAGCCAGGGCCCAGCATGCACTGCAGCGTGAGCCAGGGCCCAGAATGCACTGCAGCGTGAGCCAGGGCCCAGAATGCACTGCAGCGTGAGCCAGAGCCCAGAATGCACTGCAGCGTGAGCTGCTTGTTCTTAAAGCTCTTCCGTAATTGACTCCAGGTGCCAATAGCGCAAGCAATGAAAGTCTTGAATGGAGTAGTTGGACTCTGTTGAGCCTATAAAAAATGAAGACTCACTATGTTGCTGTTACATGATAATGAAAAGCAACAGCAGTGTTAGTCGATTCTCCAAAGCATTACAAATAAAACCAAACAGAAAGCATTGCTGCCTGTCTAGTTCTGATCATGGGTTTCTAAGATGATAATGGAATTTGTCAGAAAAGCTGCCACCATGTAATCAGCATTTGTCAAATAGCCAAATCACAGCAGAAAAGAACATAGAGAGAGATTGTTTTCCTCTCTGACCACTGACTATGGTGTGGGGAGAAGAAAAGGAGGCCTCAAGTTGGGCAAGATTCTGAAATGGGTGCTTTCGTAAATGTCATTTTATAACTCATTCCATACCTGAATATTCTATAGCTTGTGAAGAATGTGGCATGAAGCACAGGGGTCATGGTATATGAAATGGTGACTATTTTGTATACTGTGCCGGGAATAGTGTCTAAATTTGACCGTGCTCAGCACTGTGCTGTCCTTGAATTATCTTGTGCAGTTTTCACAACAGGGTTGAAGGAGGTACTCTATTCAACCCCATTTTATAGATGAGGAAACTGAGGCTTAGAAATATTTACTCACTCATTCAGGGTCCCAGGACAAATGTGTGGTAAAGTCAGAATTCAGACTTGGAGTGCTAGATTCCAGAACATGAGTTCCTAACTGTTCAATAATTATTTGGCTGTGTAACCCTGACCTTGTCACCTCACAAAGTTTCTTCATTCTGTTTTTTGTTTTTTCAAGTGAATTCTTGGGTTATTAAAAATAATCTCTAAACATTGATGCCACTAAGATATTTTACTCTGAGAATAAATAAAAACTCTCCAGATTATCCTAATCCTTTTCCAGGAAACATATCCACAGCTACTAAAATGGACTGGTTAGCAGTTCATTCATTTTGTCTTGAGGATAGAAGGCAAGAAGGCAGAATGCTGACCAAGTTGGCCATCAGCTCTGAACTTTTTAATTGTCAGTAATCTTCAAAAATAGCATTGCTCTGTGAAACCTAGTAATTATATACCTGTGTGTAAAGGGTTCAAAGCCTACGCTTTTAAGCAAATCTGGGTTTGAATCATAGTCCTGTCACTGTGACCTCAAAGAAGTTGTAGAGCCTGTCTGCAAAGTTTTCTCATCTATAAAGGGAATCATTAGTAGGACTGAGCTCCAAGGTTGCCATGGGGATTAAAGAAGATGACGCTTACAAAGTGCTCAGCACCATTCTGCCCCTAATGAATGATCAAAAAAGCCTGGCTGCTAGTTATACCACCATTTATTATTACAATTACTGTTACTATTATTATTTCCTGTCCTTACCAATCTTCCACTTCCAAAATAAATGCCATCACAACAAGGTCTCCATTTTTTTCACTGACATGTAATAGTTAAACATCCTTTTCTTGGCAGTATTTGCAGAGCACCTTGCAATTTCCTCTCTTCCTAATTCCTGGAATTCTGTTTGTTTGAACTTGAATTGTTTAAGGCTCTCTGTTCAGCAAACTGCCTCTTGTGTTTTTCCCTCTGAAGTCCAGAGGCTTTGAAACAGTAGCTTTTCCATAATCTCCAACAAAAGTTTCACTAACTCCCTGGAGGTTGGCAGCTTTGGCACAGGCTTCTCTTCCAGTTGGCTCTCTGGCTCGTTCTGTTTTCGTTCTTTCCTCAAAACCTTTTCTCTTTGTTTAGCTTTTTAAAGAGGAGTCTCTGGAAGGGCTCTCGCTCTAAAATATTCTAACCTCCCCTTTTCAAGATTAAGCTGTTATCTTGGTGACAGGTACTGACGAATACCACATAGAATCACAACTGGTCATGTGGTCTGGCTCACAGATTAGCATTTTTTTTTTCAAGGTGATAATGATCCCCAGGGCAGTTGCAGAAGCTTTGTCATAAAAAGCTGGTTATTTATGGCAACCCTAGTTCTGGCAGTTAAAATAACCTGGGATCTAGTTAGTTGTGGGGGGTTTCCCCTCCCCAAGGAACATCTCTGGAATTCATTTATGGCAAAAGAAACACACAAGGGCACGTATCAGCTTTTTGGTCAAGATAACCTCCCATCTGTACAGCATTTCATAGATTCCAAAGCACTTCCACGTCCATAATCTCACGGTGAACTTGTCTCTGGGAACCAGTCTGATGTGTCTTTCCAGGGAAGGTGAAGGGGAGAAAGAGAAAAATTAACATAGGAAGCTGGGCTATGAAGTGGGATTTTGGGGCGATTAGCAGTCTGGTCGACGCAGCTAGGATTTGCTGGTGCTAGATGATGGTAAGACGGAGAATGGATCTCCTAGTTTCTGGTGCTTTTTTTCAGTCACACTAATAGCAAATGACTTGAGAGAAGATTTCACAAGAGTCAGAGAGATACTCAATCATAAAACAATCTTTCGTAGATTCATTTAAGCTGTTGTCTTTTTTTTTTTCTCTTGTGGTATGTTTAAGAAATTCATCTCGTAACCTTCGACTCTGCATCTGCTGCAAGAGGAAACTATAGGATAATTCTTGCTTCCTGATCAAAGTAGGCGAATGCCTAGCAGAGGTCACTGGGAAGATATCTGGGGCAGGAGAAGAGGAATATTTCTTCCTTTAGTTTTGGTGGGGTTCCAAAGAAGAAGAAGAAAACTTATTTGTATTTTTTTTTTTTTTTTTTGCTATTTGCTTGATTGGGACACCCAGAGCCTTTATGTACTTTGCTTAAGCACAGTAGATTATACTCGCAAAGTCTTTTAAAGAAAACTTATTTGAAGAAACTATGGTTTGCACTATTTATGGAAACACCTCCTACTAAAGTGCTTCAGTTCCATCAGCAGTTGTGTGCACCTTAGTTAAAATTACCCCACCTTCAATTTTTTAATTAAAAAATAATCACATGGCCCATAACTAGGAGAACTGCCTTGTGATTCAACATGATTTCCATTTTGTGTAGTTTCCCTGCTGTGCTTTTCCATATACATAATTTCCCACATACATACGCATTTCTTAGGTGCCTTCATAAACATTTTTCATTTTGCATTTTAATCACTTAGCATGTTCCCATGTTGCTTGGCTTCATGAATAAACTTGTTTAATTGTGCAATATTCATCCAGTGGATGTACCATAATTTAATTAAGCACCCTCTATTGCCTGGCTTTTGGATTTCAGGACCCTTTAGTGTAGGACTGGAAATGTGGGCCCTGGAGCCAGCTGGACCCAGATTTCATGCTCTGCCAATTCCTAGCTGGATGATCCTGGGGATGTGCTATCTTCTTCTGTGCCAAGGAAGTGATAAGACAGTCCTGGAAGGGTTGCTTAGAGAAGAATAATGTATATAAAGCATTTAACATAGCTTTGGAAACAGAGTGTATTCTTCATATTTAATAGCTAGTCTATTATTATCTCTAATCATCACTATTAAATGACACTGCACTGAAAATCGTTTCCTCTTTTGGATTACTTTCTTTGGTAGAGTCATACATGTAGGAAGATTGGGGTAAGATTTGCATATTTGCATTGTTCTTGGCACGAATAATATTAATATCTCTTGGTATCACAGTAGTTTTTACTGTCCTCAGTGGTTCTGTCTGCGCCATTTTCACTATACCCTTGCCAGTATTGACTAAAAATTCTAATTTTCTGGGTTGGATAATTTAGTATATTAAACATGATACCTAGAAGAATGATACCCTCATGAGTATTTAAGACAGAAATGATAATTTTCTAAGTTAGACAATTTAATTTGTTAACCATGGTAACTTGTGATCTGCTCAGGTTACATAAGTACAGAAGATAGTATGACTGGTGCCCAGTCACCATCATCCAGCTTCAACAATTGTTAACTACTTCTCAATCTCAATACATCACGTTTTTAGGAATAGTTTAAGGAAACCTTAGTCATATATAATTTTACTCATCAGTACTTTGGTACACCTGTCTACCTGATAAAGACCTTTCAGCTAGTCGGAATAAGTGGAATGTAAGAATAAGTGATAATGTTAGCTTTAAAATATGCCAGCTTTCGTCAGGGCCCTAAGAACACTTACAGAGGTGGGTGTGGACAGACAGGCCTGGCCTTTAGGAGTTCTAGGTGGGGAGACAACCCCAAAAGTTACCAGGCTGAAGAATGTTAAGTAACTTCAAAAGTTGCCACCTAGCAGAACATAGTTAATAAGTGGTAGTAATAAGAGTTGATAGAACTCAAAAGAAGGCAGTCTCCTCGGGGCTTGACTGATCTGAGAAAGCTTCTCAGAAGAAAAAGTTGGTCTGAGATTTGAATAATGAAGGATATTGTAAAGCATTTTGAAGAAGGATGCCAGAGAGGCTATTCTGGACCTGAGTTCAAAGATATACAAATCTTTTAAAATGTCAACCCATCAGTCCACTTATGTTGACAGCCCTCAGTACATACCTTCTGGGCCTTTTTCTTTTGTTCTTTAATTCATTTGACAAATATTTATTGAGCACCTATTATGTGCCAACCTTTTTGTGGCCTGAAATATGTGGCTTATTAGGCAGCTTGAATTCATGGTAGAAACATCAGCAAAGAGTCTGAAGATTGTGTTCTTAAGTCCTGTTTTTGGAATAGAAATACAAAAAGAAAAATTCCCTCAGTTTGTTACTCTCCGTATCTGTAGATGGGGACTTTGGTCGGTCAGACCAAGGTTGTAGCATATACTGTCACCTCTCCTGGGAAGAGAAGGCTTCTGTACCTTTGAATGAATGAAATATTCAAATAGTTTAGTTTAATTTTTTTCCTTGCCTTCTTTTCTCTCTCCTCATTCTTTCTTGTAGGAGCACTTTATCCTTTGAGCTCTAAAACTAAGCTGGAAACTCATGAAACAATATTTGCCACTACCCTGGGCAAAGATACAAATGAAAACAAGAAGAATTCTTTAGCTTCCAGACAGTTCACCTTTGTTCAGATTCCAACCGTGTGGGATGGCGGAGAGGGGGAGGTTTACCTGTGGTTATCCCAGTGAAAGAAGTGTGCTCATTCGCCTGAAAAAGAATTGATCTTGAGGCTGAAAATGGCTGATGGAAGGGTGGGTGGCTGAGAACAAAGGAAAGAAATCGTTAGCATCTTTGACATGTTCATTCATCTTTGGCAATAGCTCAACTTCTATCAATTTGATCCAGGTCTGTTTTCCTTTTAGTTTATTTCTATAGTGCTTGGTCTGTGCAGTACTGATCATTTCAAAAGGAAGAATTTAGTTTCCTTCTCCATTATCTCCGCCAGCTCCCCCACTCCAGATGTATCTTAAATAAGCTTACAAGCTAAGTATGTACACGGTGGTTGCTGTGCAATAACAGCTCTAAGGTGAGCCCCCGTCACTCCCCAGGACTCCCCAAAGTCCCTCTCTTACCTTTTCTCCTCTCTTTGTATGTAAAATTCAGTAGAATTTCAAAATATTTGAGATGGAAGGCAACTGAGCGCCATCCAGTTCTGTTTGCTAACAAATGTATCCGACTCCTTCACGAGCCTGGCTCCTGGGACAGAGGGTCAGCTCCCGATGTCCTGGCTTCTCTTTTGTCCGTGACCTCCTGGGTATAAAATAGAAGTGCTTAACATTACACAAGACTTGGATCGAAAAACTTTAATCCAGTACATTCTGTTTGATCAACAGGGTAGAGGAAAGTTAAGTGACTTGTCCATAGCTGCCAGATTCTGTAGGTAAACAGGGACTAAAACCCAAGGCTGTGTGAGCCCCCACTTGGCCTTCCGTCAAGTCACTTGCACATGTTGTGGACACAGCTGTCCTGTGGGTGTGGGGGATCTCTGGGGCCAACGATACCCTGTGTTTGGGGAGGAATGTGGTTACATCATTAAAACCATCAGCATTTCAGGCAGACTAAGTAAGTTCTGGCATGACTAATTATCAGTTGTGTAACCCTGAGCAAAATACTTAACTTTTCTGAGCCTCTAGGCCCTCCTGTAAAAAACAGGACAAACATCTTCTTTAGCAGGTTACGGGGACTCAGTAAGATAATACATGTCACAGATCTGGCAGAAGACAAATGGCAGCTACTGTTATTTTCTAACTTTTTAGTACTCAGACACGAGCTACCCACAATAATTTTGTTGTTGTTGTTTTTCCATCAAAAGTTAACTCAGGGTGGCATCTGTGGCTCAAAGGAGTAGGGCGCCGGCCCCATATGCTGTAGGTGGTGGGTTCAAACCCAGCCCTGGCCAAAAACTGCAAAAAAAAAAGTTAACTCAATCTTGTCTGTGTTAGTCCATTTTTTGGAAAAACTCCAAAGTGGAAATTTTGTTTGGGGGATGTGACAAACATATAGTCTGCTCTTAGAAATTATTTAAATACCTGAATTTCAGAAATGCTTTTTTGACTAGTTGGTTGGTTTGGGGGCTTTGAAGATATTCTTTCCTCCTCCAGACCAATCTCTTAGCGCTGTTTGTGACCATCATAAACTGAGCTACTGTTTACAAAATTATTACTCTGTGTCAGCTCCTTTACTAGGCTTCTTTCTAAACTTCACCTCTACCCTTTGAAGTACGTGCTATTATATCCTAATTGCAGATGAGGAAACTGAGGCTCTGAGAAGTTGAGTAACTTGCTTGATTGTTGAAGCTATTTTGGTGATTCTTCCTTGTGGAAGATGAAAGAGCATACTGTGTACCCAGCAGTTGTCTAGTTGTAAGCTTATGCCCACCATGACTGTAGCACTTGGGGTTTACAATTGACAGGGACCTGAGTGAATATCCACTCTCCTCCGACTGAGCAGCAGGAGGAACTTGACCAAAGTCAGTATGGGCATCTGGGGTTAGGAGTTGAACCCAAGGCCTCTGACTTTCTTTAATAACATCATATAGGCTTAGATCCTTAAACTCTGGCATCATCCTAGTCTCTGGCATCAGGGCACCCCAGTTGATGAATGATAATGAATAAATGATTGAATGATTAATGTTCCACTTCATAATTGGAACTTAAGGTTCTAGAAGCAAAGTACTTGCATTTGAACCTCAGCTGTGCCACTTCATAGCTGTGTGACTTAGGGCAAGTTGCTTAAACTCCTTGTGCCCCATTTTCTTTCATTATAGAAGTATTCATCTCATAGGATTATTGGAAAGATTATAAGAGATCCTCCATTGGCTCCATGCCTGTAGCATAGTGGTTACGGTGCCAGCCACATACACCAAGGGTGGCGGGTTTGATCCCAGCTCGGCCAGCTAAACTACAGTGACAACTGCAACAAAAAATTGTCAGGCCTTGTGGTGGGCACCTGTAGTCCCAGCTGCTTGGGAGGCAAGAGACTCACTTAAGCCTAAGAGTTTGAGGTTGCTGTGAGCTGTGACATCACAGCATTCTACCCAGGGTGACATAGTGAGACTCTCTGTCTCAAAAAAAAAAAAAAGAGATCCTTCATTAAAGTCAAAAAATAGTGCCTGACAGAGAGCAAACCTCTGATCAGCCATCAGCATCATCTGTTGAGCTCTTGTCACTTTCCAGGCATCTTTCAGCACGGGGGAGGCAGCCCTGAATATCCTTGTGGAGCTTATGTTCTCGTGGAAGAAACAGAGGTTAAAGAACAATGAAGTTTATGACTTATCAAGTAACTCTAGGTTCATATACGAGGTACCATTTAGAAGTTGCTGCAAGTACCTTTGTTTTTAGTTCTGATTTGTATAAATGTAAATATTTGGGGTCAGAAATTTGGCTGGGAGATGCACAGAGCCCTCCGCCTTAGGAAGCCCATGGTGCTCAGAGTCACATACCAGCAGCCAACAGTGTGTTATCTCCAGAAGAGAATTAGGCCTCTTCCTGCCACTTGGATGCAAGCACCCCACCCCCAAAAGGCAGAAGGGAAGTTATGACTGGGTAAAATCCACAAGGCAGCAAGATTTGACCCACTGAAAGAACAGATAGCTCTCAGAGTCACAACTGGCCTGTAGGAAGAAGACAGAAGAGGAACCAAACACTGTTGTATAGATAGATAATGCAGGAACTGTGCAGTCAAGTACCTATTTTTAAGTGACAGTGGTATATTTTAGGCCATTTGTAGTCTCTATTTTCTGTCAGTGTTTCTTTTCTCATAGTTGATATTCACTCTGTTTCAACCTCTTGTTTGCTGTGCCATTTGATATGAAAGGAATCTCTATGCATATGTATTTCATGACAAAGAAGTACATTGAGCTTAATTTTCTGATGTGCACTTATAAAATATTACTATACTGAGCCAACTCAGAACGCAGGCTGCCTATACCAAACATGCTTTTATCATGATGTGTGTGGTATTATCATATTTATTTGAAAACTTTCCTGAAATAAAATAGCACAAAAGCAAGACAATACTCCATATTCACTTTGGTCTTTTGCTATTTTATAGAATCATAGAAACAAAAGCATTTATGTCTAAATTACCTTATTTTGCATTTCAAAATGCTTCAAAGTGGTTAATTGACCTGTCCAAAGTCACCAAAGTCTTACACAGCAAATTTAATGATGTAGCCAGGACTGGATCCTAGTGGTGTTCTTCTTCTTCTTCTTTTTTTTTTTAGACAGAGATTCACTCTGTCACCCTGGGTAGAGTACCATGGTGTCATCATAGCTCACAGGAACCTCAAACTCTTGGGCTCCAGCAATCCTCTTGCCTCAGCCTCCCAAGTAGCTGGGACTACAGATGCCCATTACAATGCCTAGATGGTTTTTCTATTTTTAGTAGAGATGGGGTCTTGTTCTTGCTTAGGCTGGTCTCAAACTCCTGAGCTCAAGCAGTCCACCCACTTCAGCCTCCCAGAGTGCTAGGATTACAGCCATGAGCCACCACGCCCAGCCAGATCCCATGTCTTAATTTAAGTCAGCTCACTTTTCACTGTTCTGCTGCTTTTCTGTATGTCCAACAGTCAAATCAATATCATAGGGTTAAATTAGAGAATTAACTCCTTTTAGAAGCAAGGAGGATGGAAAACATCTTCAAAATCCATCTTTTCCTCTCTAAATTTATTGAGAAAAAAAGAGTAGGATGATTTATTCACCAGAAAGGTTAATAATAGTGTGGATTATGTACTTACATATGCCTAGAATGCTGACATATGTATCATCTCCTTAAGTTATTTGTGTGCCTTTCTCTCTTTAGAGCCTTGAAACTCTGGGAGGCCTAGGCAGGAGCATTGCTTAAGGCCAGGAGTTTGATACCAGCCTGAGCAAGAGCAAGACCTTGTCTCTGTAAAAAAATAGAAAAAATTAGCTGGACATAGTGGCACACACCTGCAGTCCCAGCTACTCAGGAGGCTGAGGAAGGAGAATCCCTTGAGCCCAGGAGCTTGAGGTTGCTGAGAGCTATGATCATGCCACAGCACTTTACCCTGGATAAAAGAGGGAGACTCAGTCTCCAAAACACAAAACAAAAGAAAACACCTTGAAAGTCTCATATCTCCATTTTACAGATGATTACACTGAGGTTTGGCATCATTAAAGTAAATTGTCTGGAGTCATATAGTTGAAAAGTAAAAACTTGGTATTTGAATATAGGCTTCTCATTCTAGAGCTCATGTTCTGTATTCTTCCTAGAACTGACGGATGGAGGGTTGAATGTTCCACAAAGAAAATTTGACTTTAGAGCTAGGGTGGGAGTGAAATATCTTATTCTTCAAAGATTAATGTGATGAGGCAGTGCATTTATAATTATTTTTCAGTTTCCTAGCCCTTCACTTTGTAACTTAACCTTCCATATTAAAAGCTCCTCTATATAAATGATGTAAGGTCTCCATCTTTTTTATGGCTGAATAGTATTCCATGGCAGACAGATACCACAGTTTATCAGTCCATCCATGGGTTTATGGGCATGTGAGTTGTTTCCACATCTTTGCAATTGTGAATTGATCTGCTATAAACATTGGAGTGCAAATGTCCTTATGATAAAATCATTTTTATCCCTCTGGGTAGATACCTAGTAATGGGATTGTGGGATCAAAAGGAAGGTCTACTTTTAGTTCTTTGAGGATTCTGCATACTTCTTTTCAAAAGGGCTAATTTGGAATCCCAGCAACAGTGTGTAAGTATTCCCTTCTCTCCAAGGATCAATGGGGCAGACACAGCACAAGATCTCATGCACAAACAAATAGCTGAGATGTCAGAAATCGAATTCAGAATCTGAATAGTAAATAAGATTGAATTAAAATTCCAAGCAGTAACCCAAAAGATATCTCAAGAATTCAACGAATTCAAAGATCAAATGACCAAAGATTTTGACACATTGAGACAAGAAGTTGCAGCCCCCAAAGATCTGAGAAACACAGTAGAATCTGTCAGTAACAGAATGGAGCAAGCAGAAGAAAGGATTTCTGACATTGAAGACAAAGCTTTCGAATGCTCCCAAACTCTCAAAGAGGAAGAGAAATGGAGGGCAAAAACAGATCACTCTCTCAGAGAGCTCTGAGATAATTAGAAGAAAATCAATATTCGTCTTATAGGCATCCCCGAAAGCAACAAAGTGGCTTCACAAGACACAGAGTCTCTTCTCCATGAGATTATGAAGGAGAACTTCCAGACATGCCAAGAGATTCTGAAATTCAGATAGCAGACAGTTTCAGAACTCCAGCACGACTTAACCCAAATAAGACATCCCCCAGACACATCATAATCAATTTCACTAAAGTTAATATGAAGGAGAAAATTCTGAAAGCTGCCAGACGAAAGAAAACCATCACCTACAAGGGCCAGAATATTAGAATGACTGCAGATCTCTCTGCTGAAACCTTTCAAGGTAGAAGAGGATGGTCATTGACTTTTCATCTCCTAAAACAAAATAACTTTCAACCCAGAATCCTGTACCCAGCTAAACTGAGTTTCATTTATGAGGGAGAAATTAAATACTTTAACAACATTCACATGTTGAAGAAATTTGCCACAACTAAACCAGCTCTCCAGGATATTCTCAGACCTATCCTTCATAAAGACCAGTGTAACCCTCCACCACAAAAGTAAACCCACCCAGAAAATTTTGATCAAATTCCAACTTCCAGTGTCGCAAAAGGATTAAAAATGTCCACCGGACTCGTGAAAGGCTTATCAATATTTTCAATTAAAGTGAATGGTTTAAATTGTCCTCTAAAGAGACACAGGTTGGCTGACTGGATACAAAAACTCAAGCCAGATATCTGCTGCATACAAGAATCTCATCTTACATTAAAAGACAAATATAGACTCAAGGTGAAGGGATGGTCATCTATACTCCAGGCAAATGGAAAGCAAAAGAAAGCAGGCATTGCAATCCTATTCACAGACGCAATAGGCTTTAAACCTACCAAAGTAAGGAAGGATAAGGATGGACACTTCATATTTGTTAAAGGTAATACTCAATATGATGAGATTTCAATTAATATTTATGCACCCAACCAGAATGCACCTAAATTTATAAGAGAAACTCTAACAGACATGAGCAACTTGATTTCCTTCAGTTCCATAGTAGTTGGAGATTTTAACACCCCTTTAGCAGTGCTGGATAGATCCTCCAAAAAGAAGCTAGGCAAAGAAATTTTAGATTTAAACTTAACCATTCAACATTTGGACTTAACAGACATCTACAGAACATTTCATCCCAACAAAACTGAATATACATTCTTCTCATCAGCCCACAGAACATACTCCAAAATCAACCACATCCTGGGCCACAAATCTAAACTCAGCAAATTTTTTAAAATAGAAATTATTCCTTACATCTTCTCAGACCAATGGAATAAAAGTTGAACTCAATAACAACAGGAATCTGCATACCCATACAAAAACATGGAACCTTATGCTGAAGGATAGATGGGTTATAGACAAGATTAAGAAGGAAATCACCAAATTTTTGGAACAAAACAACAATGAAGACACGAATTATCAGAACCTGTGGGATACTGCAAAGGCAGTCCTAAGAGGGAAATTAATAGCACTGCAAGCCTTCCTCAAGAAAACGGAAAGAGAGGAAGTTAATAACTTAATGGGACATCTCAAGCAACTGGAGAAGGAAGAACACTCCAACCCCAAACCCAGCAGAAGAAAAGAAATAACCAAAATCAAAGCAGAATTAAATGAAATTGAAAACAAAAGAATTATACAACAGATCAATAAATCCAAAAGTTGTTTTTTTGAAAAGATCAATAAAATAGATAAACCTTTGGCCAACCTAACCAGGAAAAAAAAAAAAAGAGTAAAATACATAATTTCATCAATCAGAAATGGTAACGATGAAATAACAACAGACCCCTCAGAAATTCAAAAAATCCTTAACGAATACTACGAGAAACTCTACTCTCAGAAAAAGGAAAATCTGAAAGAAATCAACCAATACCTGGAAGTACACCACCTACCAAGACTTAGCCAGAACAAAGTGAAAATGTTGAACAGGCTTATATCAAGTTCTGAAATAGCATCAACTATACAAAATCTCCGTAAAATGAAAAGCCCAGGACCAGATGGCTTTACTTCAGAATTCTGCAAAACCTTTAAAGAAGAACTAGTACCTATATTACTAAACCTCTTCCAAAATATAGCAAAAGAAGAAATATTACCAAACACATTCTATGAAGCAAACATCACCTTGATCCCCAAACCAGGGAAAGACCCATCAAGAAAAGAAAATTATAGACCAATATCACTAATGAATATTGATGCAAAAATAGTCAATATGATCCTAATGAACAGAATCCAACAACACATCAAAAAAATTATACACCATGACCAAGTGGGATTTATCCCAGGGTCTCAAGGCTGGTTCAATATATGTAAATCTATAAATGTAATTCAGCACGTAAACAAACTAAAAAATAAAAACCATATGATTCTCTTAATTGACACAGAAAAAGCTTTTGATGATATCCAGCATCCCTTCATGATCAAAACACTTAAGACAATTGGTATAGAAGGGACATTTCTTAAACTTATAGAGGCCATGTACAGCAAACCCACAGCCAATATCGTACTGAATGGAGTTAAATTGAAATCATTTCCACTTAGATCAGGAACCAAGCAAGGTTGCCCATTGTCTCCGTTGCTCTTTAACACTGTAATGGAAGTTTTAGCCATTGCAATTAGGGAAGAAAAGGTGATCAGGGTATCCACATAGGGTCAGAAGAGATCAAA
Organism: Nycticebus coucang; assembly: GCF_027406575.1. NCBI lineage: Eukaryota > Metazoa > Chordata > Mammalia > Primates > Lorisidae > Nycticebus > Nycticebus coucang. The sequence continues at coordinate 52,447,978 of NC_069787.1, forward strand.
CTTTCACTCTTCGCAGATGATATGATCATATACCTGGAAAACACTAGGGATTCTACTACAAAACTTTTAGAAGTGATCAAGGAATACAGCAATGTCTCAGGCTACAAAATCAACACCCATAAATCTGTAGCCTTTATATATACCAACAATAACCAAGCCGAAAAAACAGTCAAGGACTCTATTCCTTTCACAGTAGTGCCAAAAAAGATGAAATATTTGGGAGTATACCTAACAAAGGACGTGAAAGATCTCTACAAAGAGAACTATGAAACTTTAAGAAAAGAAATACCTGAAGATGTTAACAAATGGAAAAACATACCATGCTCATGGCTGGGAAGAATCAACATTGTTAAAATGTCTATACTACCCAAAGCAATATATAAGTTTAATGCAATTCCTATTAAAGCTCCATTGTCATGTTTTAAAGATCTTGAAAAACAATACTTTGTTTTATATGGAATCAGAAAAAAACCTTGAATAGCCAAAACATTACTTAGCAATAAAAACAAAGCAGGGGGAATCACGCTACCAGACCTGAGACTGTACTATAAATCAATAGTGATCAAAACAGCATGGTACTGGCACAAAAACAGAAGTAGACGTCTGGAACAGAATAGAGAACCAAGAGATGAATCCAGCTACTTACCATTATTTGATCCTTGACAAGCCAATTAAAAACATTCAGTGGGGAAAAGATTCCCTATTTAACAAATGGTGCTGGGTGAACTGGCTGGCAACCTGCAGAAGATTGAAACTGGACCCACACCTTTCACCATTAACTAAGATAGACTCTCACTGGATAAAAGATTTAAACTTAAGACATAAAACTATAAAAATACTTGAAGAAAGTGCAGGGAAAACTCTTGAAGGAATCGGCCTGGGTGAATATTTTATGAGGAGGACTCCCCAGGCACTTGAAGCAGTATCAAAAATACACTACTGGGACCTGATCAAACTAAAAAGCTTCTGCACAGCCAAGAACATAGTAAGTAAAGCAAGCAGACAGCCCTCAGAATGGGAGAAAAATTTGCAGGTTATACCTCCAATAAAGGTTTAATAACCAGAATCCACAGAGAACTCAAATCTATTAGCAAGAAAAGAATAAGTAATCCCATCTCAGGGTGGGCAAGGGACTTGAAGAGAAATTTCTCTAAGGAAGACAGATGCACAGTCTACAAACACATGAAAAAAAGCTCATCATCCTTAATCATTAGAGAAATGCAAATCAAAAGTACTTTGAGATATCACCTAACCCCAGTAAAAGTAGCCCACATAACAAAATCCCAAAAGCAGAGATGTTGGCATGAATATGGAGGAAAAGGCACACTTCTACACTGCTGGTGGGAATGCACACTAATACGTTCCTTCTGGAAGGATGTTTGGTGTGGGTCAGTGAGTACAGCGCTGGCCCCATATACCAAGGTTGGTGGGTTCAAACCCAGCCTGGCTGAGCTGTAACCAAAAAATAGCCGGGCGCCTGTAGTCCCAGCTGCTCGGGATGCTGAGGCAGGAGAATCATGGAAGCCCAAGAGCTAGAGGTTGCTGTGAGTCCTGTGACACTCTACCAAAAGTGATAAAGTGAGACCCTGTCTCTACAAAAAAAAAAAAAAAAATACTTGAAGAAAGTGCAGGGAAAACTCTAGAAGGAATCGGCAAAAAATAAATAAATAAATAAAATAAAAGGATGTTTGGAGAATAGAAACCTAAAAATAGACCTGCCATTCAATCCTATAATTCCTTTACTAGGTTTATACCCAGAAGACCAAAAGTCACAATATAACAAAGACATCTGTACCAGAATGTTTATTGCAGCCCAATTCACAATTGCTAAGTCATGGAAGAAGCCCAAGTGCCCATTGACCCACGAATGGACTAGCAATTTGTGGTACATGTATACCATGGAATATTATGCAACCTTAAAGAAAGATGGAGACTTTACCTCTTTCATGTTTACATGGATGGAGCTGGAACATATTCTTATTAGCAAAGTATCTCAGGAATGGAAGAAAAAGTATCCAATGTACTCAGCCCTACTATGAAGCTAATTTACAGCTTTCACATGAAGGCTATAACCCAACTATAGCACATGAATATGTGGAAAGGGCCAAAGAAGGTGAAAGGAAGGGGGAGGTTAGGGTGGAGGGAGGGTAATGGGTGGGGCCACACCTCGGTGTATCTTAGACTGGGTACAGGTGAAACTTACTAAAGGCAGAATACAAATGTCTACATACAATAACTAAGAAAATGCCATGAAGGCTATGTTGAACAGTTTGATGAGAATATTTCAGATTGTATATGAAACCAGCACATTAACGTCTGTGAAGCTAGTGAATGATGCTCCGTGATTATATCATAGTACACAGCTATGATTTAATTTAAAAAAAAAATGAAACCAGCACATTGTACCCCTTGATTAGACTAATGTGCACAGCTGTGATTTAACAATTAAAAAAAAAAAAAGAATGATACCAGGTAGGGTGGGGGCAAGGAAGGGAGGAAGGGGATGAGATGTTTGGAGCTTAATAACTCAGGAAACGTGATGGCACCTAATTTCAGAGTGGCATGAGGCAAGCGTTTAGGAAAAGAATAGTGAAGTATTGTGTGCTTTTTTTTTTTTAATGGGTGGGTTGTTTTTATAAAGTTTTATGAACAGGAAACTGAAGCAAAATGCTGATCTCTTTGGTTTTTGAGTCTGCCAACATCATTTTCATACTTATTTTTGAATTTTGATGACAGGCACTTCCTTTAATACTTCTGGAGGTAAAGTGTAACAAGATACCTCAAACCGCATTTTATAACAGTGGGATCCTAAATGAAGAGCTGAAGTTTCAGATCTTTTCAATAACACCGTGCGGCAGAACTAGATCCCTCCCAGACCAGGGGAGAAAGATAGCTCTTTCAGTAACTGCAGAATATTTTTCCTTTTAAAATACTCTAGAAAATTCGCCTAACATGTGGAAAACCTCTAACATGCATTAAAATGGGTTGTGCTGTGGCAAAGAAAATACATATCAAATTCCCCTCCTCCCATGAATCAAATCCCCATCCTCCCCAGCTATTGTTTCCCCTGGAAGATGACTTCATCTTAAAGAAACTGGCCCTATCTGTTGTGTTTTTGATGCACTAAGCCAACGTTTCAGGCATCTGGCTGCCAACTTTGGAGATGTTAAAAGCTTGTTTTGTTCCTGTAGGGCATTTATTCATTGCCTACCTTGTAAAAGTTATGTCTTATTGCATTTTCCTGGCACCAGAGCAATCCTTGTACCTACCCATTACATTTGGTTTTTCTGAGCCTGCAGGCAGCCTGGGGTTATTAAAGTTCAAGGAGGAAGCCACGTGATGTTGGCTTTACAACTTCAATTCTCTCTTACCTTCTGCCCTCCCTTTCTCCCACTCACTGACAGATGAGTTTTGTTCACCATGTACTGTCTCTAAACCAGAATGAGCTCTCAAAGCATCTCTTATAAGACTGCAGGAGGGGAGAGCATGACACTCCTTTGGCGGAACAGCTAACAGAGAAAGTTCCTTCTTCCTTTGGCTTCTTTGGACAAAAAGTTCATTAGTCCATAATTTCACATAAGCCTGAGAACTTCCGATTAGCATCATAATCTTTTTTTTCTTTCTTTCTTTCTTTCTTTCTTTCTTTCTTTCTTTCTTTCTTTCTTTCTTTCTTTCTTTCTTTCTTTCTTTCTTTCTTTCTTTCTTTCTTTCTTTCTTCTTTCTTTCTTTTCTTTCTTTCTTTTAGTTTTTGCATCAATAATACTGATTTTTTTTTATTTCAAATTAATATAAGGGTACAAATTTTTAGGTCACACTGGTTCACTTCCAGGGTAAAGTTCCAGTTGTTAAAGAGCCTCCACCCTCACTATGTGCACATTAGGTGAGATCTCACCTCATGCCCTCCCTCTTTCTGCCAATTGTCCTCCCCCTCTGTCCTCCCTCTTCCCCTGTGCTAGACTATATTTGTGTTTTATTGTTCATATGAGCATGATTAGCTTCATATTTAATTTGGCAGAAATACCAGGTAAAATTTCAAAAGTTCCCCTCCCCATTAATATAAGTCAGCCCCCCTTGGGGGCCCATCTCAACAGAGTTAATATAAACAGCACTAGATATAAGTGTGGCAAGTAGAGAAGAAAAAAAATTATAGAGTTGAACATGGAATCAAAACTCTAAAGAAAGGAAAGGAAGAAAGCACCTCTGAGGGGAGGAAAAAGGCAGATAAGCACGTACAAGGTGTTTTTGAAAATAAGCTATTTGATGTCACTTTGCCACCAGAGTTTTAGTCTTCTTCCTAGGAAGTCCACCTTGTTCAGGATTTAGTGTTAGTTGTTGGGTGGGTGTCAAAAACCGGAGAGAATGAAAGGTTCTCATAATATCTGAGAAGTCTTATACACGGTAGGAGCCACCTTTTAAAGTGGTTTCCTTGAATTCTGGACCCTTCAAGAAGCTAAATATTAGGGACTCGTGTCTACCTTTCAAAATTTCTATCAGCCAGCTATGGTATTCTGCATTTGACTTCTTGGTCTCATCTCAGAAACTAAACATGCCATCTTCCTCTTTGCAAAAATCTTCTCTGGATTTCCTCCCTCCGTGACGTGTTCATCAATGAGCCCCTTTTCAATTTAGTTTTCATTTCAAGGAATATGGATCCAGAATTGGGTATGTGCCAGCATTGTAGAAGGAGCTAAAGCTGCCGTGATGAGCAAGATAGCTATGGTGCCTGTTCCCTTGTGGCTTCCAGCCAGGAAGCAGAGACAGATGTTAAATCAGTCAATGTGAGCAGAATGACTATTGGGGAAAGAGGTATTCATGCCTGTGGGGGCACACAGCAAGGGTTACTCCAGCCTGGGGTCTCAGGTGACCTAGAAGGAAAGGAATGAACCAGTCTGGTTGTACCTATTATGCCAGAGTTGCAGAACCATTTCTATTGCCACGGCTTTCAGTTTAGTGAGCACTGTGGGCATGGGAACACTGTGTTTGCTGAGCTTGGTTTTGGGTGTGAGATATAAAAAGTCAACTAAAGCAGAAGTTCCTTTAATTCAGTTCTCACTGAACCAAAGCACTAATAACCCACACCCTCTAGCCTCTCTGTGAAACACGTGTCCACAGCACACACAACACTTTCAGCTAATGGCCTGCTTCTAGCACACACCAGCCAACTTCCACCCCCATTAGATGAGACACATGCTTTTTTGGAGTCCCTGAACCTGTTTCTGCTGGTTGAACTTGTTCTGTAATTAAGGTCTTCTACACAGCTCTCAATCCCTGCCCTAGCTCCGGGTCTTTTTTCGGGTAAATATCTCAAGCCAACTGCTCCCTCTCCCATTCTCTACGGCTAATTTTTTAAAAACTTAAATGCAGTCATGTCCCCTGGCTATGAAGATAAGCATGTTTTTAATTGGAACCCTGAATACCAAATTGTAAATCAAAGCCCTAAGAGTCAGAACACATCTCCTAGTGGGTGGCTTCAGTGGTGGCTTATTCCAAGTGTGGATTTGCCTATTTTTCATTGTATCCTTGATGTACCCACCTGCATGTAGTGTGTTGTGTGATAAACAGTATTTCCTCTGTGCACACTGGTTTGGATGAACAAATAAGCAGCTCCCTGTGCCCATTCTAGATTTTGATGCTACAACCATTGGGCTAATTATTCCTGAATACTTCTGGCCTAAAGATCTGTGGTCACAGTATTTCTTGCCAGGGAAAGGGTTCATTATAGAGCTTGCTAATAATTCTAATTCACAACACTATGCTACTTAAACAATGTTCTTTAAGGCTGTTTTACAAATTTCTGGGGTCTGTTGCCAAGTGTCCAGGTAAGTGGGTCCAAGGTGGGGTCCAGAGATATGGGCTTAATAAGCTTTTCAATTAATTTTACTGAACTATAAGTAGTCTCTGGAAATGTTCCTGACTCCAAGAAGTCACGTTTCTATGCATTTACCAGTGTTCATATTCAGATATATAACCAGATGATATGAGTTCTGTTATTGTCACAGACATTTTCCCTCACATTTTAACTTCTCTGGAATTGCCAAGGGTCTTACAATTGATCATGTGATATAATTTAACTGGCAATATTTTTCTTTCTTGAGAACAAGAACAGGCACCATAGCTATCTTGCTCATCACGTAAAATAATAGCCCATATTACAGTTTATGGCATTTTAGATTTGAGGTAATAATATGACTTTGATTATTGAATTTGTAATCAATGGAAGAGAAAACATCTCCACTATCCAAAGGTGGGATTTATATATTTTGGGTTCTAAGTTCTCTACATAATGTTAGTATACAAAATCAACATAAATAAATACATTAGTTGTAGTCTTAGGGGAATAAATAATTTTGGAATACAACCAATTTATTGAATTGTGGACCCAAAATGAGAAGTACTTTCAAACAAGTAAGACTATCCATCAAATTCAAAGACTCTCATTAGTATACAGAAAATGTTCCAAGGGCTGGCTTAATTCTATCAGAAAACAAGCTTGCTGATAATCGTATATTCAAATTGAAAATTGGAATTCTTACTGCAAAGTCTTCAGTGAGACAGGTTTTTGTTCACACATGCTACACAGAACATGATAAATTAAACCATTTGAGGTCTTTAAATTTTTTTTTCTCGTTGGGGTTTTAATTTAATCACTGAGTTTACACTTATGCCCCCCCCCCCAAAAAAAAAAAAAACTAAACTAAATATGGTGGTAAAGGTTGTTCTGGGAAAGAGCAAGATTTGAAAAAAATTTTCCTCTTCCCTGATTGCTTAATTTTATGTCATGAAAATTTAATTTTCACTGGTCTTGTGAAATATATCCAGGTATCTGAAGCAGTTTAAGACAATTATCTGTTCCTTCACTCCCTACTCCCATATTCTTCTTTATTCTTTTGTTCTTTCTGTGTTTTATGGGCTCTGTTATTCAGTTAAGGATCAACTTTGGGCATTGGAGAAGATTCAAGGCACAGCAATATGGGGCTTCTTTTCACTCAAGTGCCTCTTCATTGCTCCGCCAAGCTCAAGCTGACATTGGCCACCAATCAATGATCAAGGTCTAAAGTAAAAATATCCTTCAGGTCAACACCCAACACATTCTTTTAACTCTGATGCCATATCTCAGTTCTACTCTCTCTTTAATGCAGGATTTCTCAACAGTGGCACTATTGGCATTTTTTGTTTGTTTGTTTGTTTTGAGACAGTCTCACTTTATCACCCTTGGTAGAATGCTGTGGCGTCATAACTCACAGCAACCTCAAATGCCTGGGCTCAAGCGATTCTCTTGCCTCAGCTTCCCTAGTAGCTAGGACTACGGGAGCCTGCTACAACTCCCAGGCTCAAACTCTCTCTATTTTTAGAGACCTGTCTCATTCTTGCTCAGGCTGGTCTCAAACCTATGAACTCAGGCAATCCGCCCGCCTTGGCCTCCCAGAGTGCTAGGATTATAGGTGTGAGCCACTACCCGGCCTACTGTTGGCATTTGGAACCTGTTAATTCTTCATGGTGGGAAGCTGTCCTTCCACAGTGGTAACATTATAAGTGTTACCAGAGCCCCTGGCCTGTACCCACTAGATACCAATAGCACCCTGGCCCCATCTACTAATGATCCATCCAAACGTTGACAAGTGTCCCTGGGGGTCAATATCACTCTTGGTTTACAAGTATTGTTCTAATTAACCAGAGGCTAGGAAATGCACCTGTCTGTGTTATATCAGGGAAAGACTTTTTTTTGTTGTTGAGACAGAGTCTCATTATGTCACCTGAAGTACAGCAACCTCAAACTCTTGGGTTTAAGCAATTCTCTTGCCTCAGCCTCCCAAGTCACTGGGACTATAGGCACCCACCACAACACTTGGCTATTTTTTTTGTTATAGTTGTCATTGTTGTTTTGTTTGGCAGGCCCGGGCCAGGTTCGAACCCACCAGCCCCAGTGTATGTGGCCAGTGCCTTAGCCGCTGAGCTACAGGCTCCAAGCCTCATTATTTATTTATTTATTTTTGAGACAGAGTCTCCCTCTGTTGCCCTAGGGTTAGAGTGCTGTCGCATCATAGCTCATGGTAACCTCAAACTCCTGGGCTTAAGTGATCCTCTTGCCTCGGTCTCCCAAGCTGCTGAGACTATAGGTGACCACCACAATGCCCGGGTAGTTTTTCTGTTTTCAGTAGAGACAGGATCTCACTTTTGCTCAGGCTGGTCTTGAACTCCTGAGCTCAAGCAATCCACACAGCTCAGCCTTCCAGAGTGTTAGGATTATAGGCATGAGCCACATCATTTATTCTTAAAAAAAATAAAGTCTTGCTAATGTTTATACTAACTTTTTATTATAGCTTTTTTTTTTTTTTGCATTATAGCTAATAATCCACTAGATTAGCTCCATTGGGAGAAAGTGAGAGACTCTATCACTTAACTAGTTTTTCAGGCTTGTTTCAGAAATTGAGATGTTGAAGAGACTGTAAGGATTAAGGATTAAGTCTTCCAGTTTTAGAATATCCCAGGATGCATTTTTGTAAATCTAGACTGGAACCAATGGACCTCGGGTAAGGAGAGAAAAATAACACTGGTGTGAGTTTAGATATGATCAGAGCTTTCTTCGTGCCATTTTTACCTGTGTAGCAGTAAATCGCAGTCCTGATCTCTCAGAATTCACTGCCAGAACATCTTCATGATTTTCACTCTCCTCCCTCCCTCCCCATCACTTGTTCATTAACTGGGAATATCCCCAAATGGAAAGGGAAGGGAAAGGTGATGGAACATGTATGTGTCCAACATGTCCCTACATGACCATGTCAGAGTAGCAGGTAGAAGAGAAGGCTCCAGATGCCAGGGAAGCAGGTGTGTAGGTACACATGGTTGAGGTTAGGCTTTGGGGAATCAGCCACTATTACCTGAGCTCCTCCTGCAAACGTAAACACAGGGGTTACAGTTAAAAGGCCACATTTTAAAGTCAACCAAATTTCTTGAGCAGGTGTGTATTAAACACCTGCCTGGCATAGAGGTTCAGGAATGGATAGAGAAGAGGAAGAGGAAAAATGTAGCTAATAGAGCACCTGACCTATAATAAGCACTCATTATGTATTTGATGAATGAATGGATGAGCGAATAAATGAACAAGCCCTTAAGAAAAAAAGGTTCCCATTAAACCTGATGTTAAGTAGAACACTGACAGGACAAAGCGTTGCTGGGAAGACTGTCACTGCCCCTTTAGCTTCTGAAGTTTTAGTCTCACACTGGGCCCGCTCTAGTCACAGTCATGGCACTGGGATTTGAGGAGTTGATAGATGTGTCCCCCCACCCCCTGAACCCCCTGCAGCCATGCCTGGTTGTCTGCTAGTCTAAAAGGTGGTAATAGACAGTGGTGGGCTTGTGTGTGGAGGCCCACCACTCTACCATCAGCACAAATGACCCCTACTCAGCACAGGTGAGACCACAGGCCCTGTGCTTGGCACCGTTCCTGGAAATGCAGAACAGCCTTCTTTATTCTAGTCTCCAGGCTTCTGGCTTGTGAGGAACACTGCCTGGCTGTGAAGCATTTTATAGGATTACAACGGGTTGTGCCGAAGGCGAGTTCTGAAAGGCACTTTGTGCCTTTGCTTTGAGTGAAGCTGCCTGTTAGAGCAGTGTTGTTCCTAAGCCCATAAACACATACACACAGCCAGGATGGGGAGTGCCAGACTCCTGGGTCCACTTAGCTTGGCGGCACTGTGGGCTGGACCAGCTTCCTTCAGCTGTGACACTAACCTCCAGGATGTGCTTGGAAACCCTCCTATAGAGCTGCCTGTTTTCTAAAAAAGTCTTTGATCATGGACACCCCTGATTAGTGTCCTAGGCTGATTGCCCAAACCCCAAATCTGTTAATGGTGGTGCAGTACATCACACATGGGGGAGGTTCTGAAGTCAGGGCACAAGGTGGAAATTGCATGGGGTCAAAAATACCCTTCAAAATTCTTTAAATGTCTCAAAGACCACATACATGGCTTATATATACCCAAAATTACTGGCTTGAGTTTACAGGCTTTGTTGTACTGAAAATATATGTCTTTAAACACCAGAATCCCATTCAGGATGGGGAGACATTTATGCTATGAGAAGCTTGGAAGAATCAGACCACCCAAGGGAACTCCAGATTCCCATCTTTCCTTTCACATACATTTTGTAGCTTATGTTTTGTAGCAGCACTATTTTACATTGTTACAGACCATTAGCAATCTCTCTGCCTAGCATGTATTAGTGAAAAAGATAAGTTTGTTGTACGTAGGTTGTATAGCCTTGTATACTTTTATACTTTTATATATTTTATACTTTTATAACCATATAAATTGATTTATATGGTTCCAACATCTTTTAAGGCAGGCAAAAAAAAAAATGTTTTAAGAGAAAATGGATATGGCAGCCTTCACATTAACCAATATGACTATCCTTCACTCTGCAATAGTTGCACTTAAACTTGAGGTTAAAGCACCCTCTATCTCTTAGGGTTTATTTATTACTGTACTGGACTTAGGTATGTCAGATTCCTTGCTTGGTTCTAAGGATACTTTTGCCCAGATGACTCTTTTCTTCATCAAGTGCTATAAGTACATTTTCCAACTGAAGTAGAAGGCCCAGCAAGCTCCACTGGGGGGTCAAAGTCTGTCCCCAAATGGGCTGTTGATAGCCAGAGTCTTCTAGATGAGACGGTGAGTCCATGTGGACCAGAAGAGGAGGTAGAGGAAGAGAAGAAGAAGTGGCAGTGGATCCTTTAGTGCAGATCCTTGGTGGCCAGGCAAGTCCTGAGTGAGACTGGTCACTGCCTCCTGGTCCTGCTTTGCCTGCATAGTTAATCAGAGGCTGCAGGTCGCTGGCTTGTGGGCCCTGCTTTTGGCTGCTGAGTAATCTGGAGCTGCTTGAAGAGGTGGTCTCCCTTAATCCCCCACCAAGCTTGCCCAGGCTTTTGTGGGGAGAGGTACTTCTGTGAGTTCCCCATGAGCATAGCTCAGTCTAAAAGGTTAAACTTCTATTTAGGAATATGAGTAGGGAAAAATGGGTGCTTCTGAGCCATTCTTCCCCACCCATAACTCTTTTCTGGCCATTTTTCTTCCTGTTTGCTTCTGGTGTACAGTATTTGGTGGAGGTGGGGGGAAATTAGGCACTTTCTTCAACCTCAGTTTGGATCCCCATTCATTCAGGAGCTCCCTTTACATGTGTGGCAAGAGTAGGCCAACTAAATTGGGCTAGATTTTTGCTGCTTCCAAAGGCAGTTTGTCTATCCTAGTTGGGTAGAAAGGTGAATAGATGTAGTCCCAGAGTATAGGTTTGAGACTGGGATGAAATAACTATGAATTATGAGATTTCCTATCTGAAAAGTAAGAACTATTAGGTTCTGACCTCAACTGGAGGCAAAGAATGCTGAAACAGAAACTAAAAATCACCATTCCCACTACCTCCTGCATATCCAAGTGAAAACAAAAGACAGTGTCTCCCCAGAGCACTGCCTGATGAGGCCATGATTTTCATGTTAGGAGAAATAAGGTTCAACAGTGCAGCCTATATAATAGGTTCAACAGTGCAGCCAACGTTTGAGAGAATGATAATTTTAATATTAAAAAACTTATTTCTAGTTTCCAAAGTAATGATTATATTTTTCTATAAAATATTTAAAACATTAGCTATAAATTTAAAAATCCCCTTTGTCCATTATCTTTAATCTTTGAATCCCAGATACCTTTCCTAAACCACAAAGGAACTGGTAAAAGTTTGGTGCAGATTTTCCCAAACAGTGCTTGGGAATGTACCTACAAAACTGTCTCTCTAGAAAATATATGATATATTTTGTAGATATGTTTTTAACACAATTAGTATTGTACCATGCTTACTCTGTGATTTTATTTATTTTTATTTATTTATTTTGAGACAGAGCCTCACTATGTCCCCTTTGGTAGAGTGCCGTGGCGTCACAGCTCACAGCAACCTCAAACTCTTGGGCTTACGCCATTCTCTTGCCTCAGCCTCCGGAGTAGCTGGGACTACAGGCGCCTGCCACAACGCCCAGCTATTACTCTGTGATTATTTTTAAACTGAACCTAATACATTGGCCATCTTTCCACACAGCACCCATAGACCCATCTCCTTTTTCTTTTCTTTCTTTTTGAGACAGAGTCTCACTGCGTTGGCCAGGTCAGAACGCAATGGCATCATCATAGCTCATTACAACCTTAAACTCCTGAGCTCAAGCGAAGTCTCCTTAGTCTTCTGAGAGGCTGCAACTACAAGGGCCCACCATCACACTTGGTAATTTTTTCTGTTCCCACCTCCTTTTACCGGTTGCTGATGCCCCGTGATATTACACAGTGAGGAAGGTTTAGTTAAGCACTCCCTACTGGTGGATGTGACCACTGTTTCCAGTTTTGTTTTTGGTTTGGGGATTTTGTTTGTTTTGTTTTCCTTTTACTACGCAGACAGGATTGCTGCAAATCATCTTGTAATCGCTTCTTCGGGCACTTATTAATACAATGTCTTCGTTTCTCTAGAAAGGCGTAGTAATCCGGGTCGTGGCTGCACAGCTTTATACTTGAAGGACATTCTTGTAAGATCGCGGGCGGCCTTTTACCATCCTAGTAAAAGGATATTTTAAAATGGGTGCAGAGGAAAAAGGGTTAGAGGGTTTCCCGGGGTGGTGAACATGTTTTGTATCCTGATTGTGGAGGTGGTTACGTGGATTTTCACATTTGCCAGAACTCAACAAACGGTGCACTCAAAATGTGTGCGTTTTACTGTTTGTAGATTATACTCCGAGGCTGCTCATTAAAAAAAAGAAAAAAAAGTGTTTGCAGGGGAGACTGGCGTGGAAGGAGGCAAAACAATACCACCTCTTTTTAACGTGGGCTTTTAAAACGCTCGCTTTCCACCCCCCCAGACTCCTTCCCTCCCTCTGCGTAGCAAAGCCCCAGCTTCCTTTCTACCCGCCACTCTTCCACCCTGAAAGTGCCAGGGAGGCTGAAAGGAGCTTCCCCAGGGTCAGCCGGCCAAACAGTAGCGGCCCCCTCGTGGGGGGGAGGGGAGCTAGGGCGCGCGGGGGAGAGAGAGGTTCGGGTCGCCGTACCCCCGCACCCCCCGCTGGCCGCCCGGACGGTGTCCGCGCGGCCGCACCCGGGCGCTCCCTGGACGCAGGGGGCGGTGCCGGTCCTGGTCCCGCCCCGAGTTGGGCGTGCCTGGCCGCGGGTCCCGCCCCTTCGGCAGGCGCGCCGGAGTCGGTCCGAGTGAGCCAGAAGCCTGCTGTCTCCGAGTCGCTGCCACCACCCGGCACAGTGGAGCTGGGGTCCCCTTTCGCCTGGGAGTTTTGTAGTCGCCTGGGGTCAGCGGTGACATCCCAAAGGGCAGGCCCGGCAGCCGCCATGGTGGCCAAGGATTACCCCTTCTACCTCACGGTCAAGAGGGCGAACTGCAGCCTGGAGATACCCCCGGCCAGCGGTCCAGCCAAGGACGCCGAGGTAGGGCCGCGCCGTCCACCTCGACCTCTGCGGGTTTCTGCCTGTCTCCCGTCTCCCTCCGGGGCTCCCTCTTTGGGCGCCCTCGGCGTGTCAGCGTCTCGGTTTCCACCTCTCACTCTCTGTGTGTGTGCACCTTCGGTCTCTCACTCTCTGTGTGTCTCCCTGTCGCCATCTCTCACCCTGTCTGTAGATCAAGCTGCCTCTTCTGTCCCTGTCCCTCTTCCTGCTGGCCCGAAAGCAGCCGCCTCCTTGCCTCTGCCTCCTGCTTGGGCGTCCTGCAAGGCTTTCTTTCTCTCTAGACCCGGCAGAAGGACTTTCTCCCCCTCTGTCGACTGGCTCGGAGTGAGGCAACAGCTACCCTTTAAGCGAGTGCTTCCTTGTGTTTGGTTGAGAGAGCAGAGGTTCTTGGGGACCCCTCTGGAAGTCTCATCTGTCAGACTTGTCCTTGCAGCTGTTTGGCAGCAAAGACATGACACAGAACTCTGCCTATCACCTGTGGCCAGGGCGGTCACTCAGCTGAGAGTCTGGGGCTAAAAGAGAACTTTGAGTGTCTGCCAAGCGGATCCTGAAAATGAATTAAACTCCTTATAGCAATGGAAAGCTCGTCTTGGGACATGGGAAACATTTCTTTTTATGGGAACTCTACCCGCTTGTGTTTAGTCTGCCTTTTCCTCCTGTGTGATATTTCTCTGGCACATAGCTCACTGGTCTTAAAGGTTCGTTTCACTGGAGGAAAAAAGCATCCCTCTCTTTAAGGGTCTTAGGAAATACAGCTGCTTTCACTAGACCACTGCTTTGCTGTGGCCAACCTATAGTGGAACCCACAGGACCTAGCTCATCATTGCCACTCATGTGTGTTTCTTGGAGGTCTCCACTCTCCTCCACCTCACTCTGCAAGCATAGCCACTATGACTAGGGAAAGTCTGGAGGCAGGTGTGCATCTGACCTTGTCACAGCATTCTTGGGGTTCCACCTACCTGCCACTCTTGGGTCTACTCACTGAATTACGCATATTCAAGAGAACAGCATCAAAGATTCATTGCCTCTAACAAGAGCTGCTCCAAGCTGACAGGACTCAGAACACTCCCCGGTGGTTTTGTTCAGCTTTCTGTAAGCTGTGTGCAAACTAACTTCTGCCTCCCCGCTTCCTTCCGACTCCTCAGCTCAGTTGAATATTTTCACAAAGAGTTTTTGTTGTCAGCAACTATGCAAGTATTATTGCCTTAGTGCATTTAGATTGTTAAGTTTTCTTAAGACAACACCTGCATAGAATTCAGGTTGTTCAGGCCTTGGAATAGATACAATGATTTTTCAGTGGGACCTTTCTAATTCAGTGAATATAGGAACACCATGGTGATGTGCCCCCTCAGATTCCTTTTGGAAAGAAGAAAAGTATAACCAATTTAATTTAATAAATTGAAATGGACCAAAGAAAAGAATAGTGAAAATAGCTCTGGATTCTAACCAGTCCCTTCTTGCTATCACTTAGTCCTGCGTTTTTGAGTAGGTTAGCTTAAGGCTTAGTCTTCTATGTAGAATATACATATATATATCACATATATAGATATTATATCACAAATGTGATAAAAGAACATCAGCAAATGTCAAATATTTTCTTTGTTGGTAGCTAGATCCAGATTATAAAATATGACTTATTTTCCTTTTTCAGGTATTTTCTGGTGTGAGAGTAAGGATGGGGGAGGAATATTTTTGGGGAATAGTTGGTAAATATTTTTCAGATCACCCTTGAGGCTTTTGTGTGTGTGTGTATGTGTCTGTGTGTTTAAATTAGCGTAAAAGTATGCTTTATACACCTTGAGGCAGAGAATCTCTTAGCTTCATTGATATGGCATATCACTTCCTGATAATGGAGATAGGCAACCTTGGAAAAAGAAACCAAAGTGAGTTTAGCGGGTAATTTTCTGGTTTCCTTATCAGTGCAAAAGGCAGCCAACTCTTGTAGGCCTAGCTTCTCTATAAGCAGTTAGCTGATGTATATTTTCTGCCAGTAGATGTCCTCAGTATTTGCAATGTTTAAAAAAAAAAAAAAGGTATTCACTTGTCTGCCTTTTGAAAAACATGATTATATAATTGTTTATAAACTAGGCATCACTATTAATTCCTCTAAAAGTATTTTTTTAAGACCAAGCATCTTCTTGAAGAAAGAATATGGTTATAATAAAATGAAAAATGAATCTATCCAAAAACCTTTCCATGAAAATGGGACTTACTGACCTTCAAAGGCAGTTGCAGCAAAGCACCTGTGCCCTTTAGACATGGAATGCCCATTCCCTCTTAATTTGCTGTAGATAGGAAAGTGTGCACAGCTTGGCACTGGCAAGTGCCTTCTTGCATTCATTCCTGTCATTGCAGCAAGTGTGCTGGGAAAGGCCGCTTAGGAAAGGGCTCCTGGGAGCAGGAGAGTGCTGTTAATAGGCATTTGATACCCTATACTTGAGTGAAAATATGCAAAAAATAAAATTCTCATAAAAGAAAATAGTGAAATTTCTACTTGAGATTTAAGGGTTTTGTAATTTTTGTGTCAGTGGTAGTTGCCAGAGAAAGCAAAAAAAAATGTGTTTTTATTTTTTTAAATGACCTATTTTAAGCTTCTGAAAAGATTCTACATAGATTATGATATTGCATGTCTGATAGTATAATACTGTTTCTTAATCTGGTATTTCTTACAATGTGGGTGTATGAGTTAGGTTGCAAATGTTTAATTTTAATACTCATAACCAGCTAGATATTTCCGGCTCTAATCATTAATAGTGAAATTTAAGCTTAATCATGACTCTAGACTTCTGTAGAAAAGCACGGTATGACGTGAGCATCATTAAATTTATTTCTCCTGTTCATGCAGTTTTATCAATTTATCTCTGTTTTCATATTTATTGGTTGCTCACTTCCCATGCTAGGAGGTCTTTCTGGGTATATTAGGTTCTCCTAATACCTTGTCAAGTGACACACACACACATACACACACACAAAACCCAGTTAGATCCAGTGAATTACACTATAAGTTAAAAATTATTATTTCCCCATGATGAGGTTTGTTTTTAAATAAAGAAGTCTCAAAAAGAAAAGAAAAGAAAGAATGTTCAGGTAAGTTGAACACATGTGTTTAGGAAACTAGAGTGTGATGAGAAGTAGTTTTTGGTTTTTTGGTGTTTTTTTTTTTTTTTTTTTTGAGACAGTGTCTCACTTCGATACCCTCAGTAGAGTGCTGTGGCATCATAGCTCACAGCAACCTCAAACTTGGGCTGAGGTGATCCTCTTGCCTCAGCCTCCTGAATAGCTAGGACTACAGGTGCCTGCCACAATGCCCAGCTATTTTTAGAGACAGGATCTTGCTCTTGCTCATACTGGTCTTGAACTCTTGAGCTCAAGAAATCCACCCACCTTGGCCTCCGAGAGTGCTAGGATTACAGGCGTGAGCCACTGCACCCTGCCCTGGTGAGAAGCTTTTAAGATTTTGGGTTAATTTAATTTTTAATGAAAATACAAAGAGGTGTATCTGTTATTTCCAAGAATGTATCTGAAACCTTGATGGACAACTAACTTTTGGTTTTAAGATTTACCATCTTAGGTGTTGGTGAGGATTAGGCCTGATTTAGTTAGTGGTATTTGTAGCCATTGCATTTTTCTCTCAGTGGGTTCTAAATAGCAACACATAGCCTCCATGGCTATCTTGTGAATAGTTGAATATTTCCCTGTGTCTCAAAAGTATAGGTTCTGATTTTGACTTGGCTATGTACCTAGAAATGACAGTGGTCTCTTCCTTTTCTAAGTCTACCAGGTCTAGTATCTCACTTGAGCCATGTTGTAAGGCTAACATAAGGCATGCAGTATGCTCTCCACTTTATTAATAAGGACACTGAGGGAAGGAAAATTTCAGAAAGCCACACAGGAAATCAGCAGCTGATCCAAGATTCAACACCAGATTTCCCCATGGACTCAATCCAGCATTTAGTATCAGCATTCCTTGTAGCATCTAACGGTGTTTACCTCTGTGGGAAAAAAATGTGGGGGAGATATAAAACTTATCAGATATGCAAAATACCTTAAAATACTATCTTTTAAATATGTAATCTTGAAAACCTTATGTAACTGAGAAGGTACTTTTTAAGCCTCAGCTCAAAAGGACAAAGTGAACCCAAGGCTCCTGCCATGATTTATGTTCAGTGTGTGCATTTGAAAATTGTACACACCCAGGGCTGTACTCCTTGAATGCCATCTGGAAAGCTAAAAGGGTTACTGGTTTTCAGTAATTTATACATTTCTTAGAGTCGGTCACATATAGTAATGAATTGACAGTCTATATGAACAACTGCATGGAAATCATAAGGAGTTGTTGCAGTTAAAAACCTATGATTTCTTCAGATGACTAAATAAATAGGCAATTGTTTTGACTGCATTCATGAATCATGTGATCTCAGAGATCTTGCTGGGTAGGGAGCCTTACCCAGGGAAAGACCATCACTTGCTTATAGGATCTGGTTTTGTGTCAACGTTCTGTGGTTGTTCAGTTGGAAAAAGAATCTTGAGGCTCTTGTGCCTCCAGGATGCACGTGAAATACGAACAGGTTTGTTAGAGGAAAGACTGTTCAGGGGCCTCTACTTTGGAATAAGACTGCCTAGGTCTGTGTACTACCTCCACCACCTGCTAGTGGTACAACCCTGGACAAACTACTGTGCCTTACAAAATGGAGATGATGATAGTTGTCTCTATCTGGGACCATACTGAGGGTCAAATGACATGATTCATGTGCATGGCTTAGCATGGTCCCAGCTCAGTAAATATCATCGAGACCTTTGCACCTCAAAAGATATTCCTAAAATTGTCTTAAGAAACATGATCCTCATGTACTAAATGCTGTTTTACACACAGCAGTGCATTAGGGACTTTACTGTAAATTCTTTACTTCACAACAATCTTACGAGGTTGATAATATTTCCCTCTTTTATATAAGAAGAAACTGAGGCTTAGAGCAGAGTAGTAACCTTCCCAGGATGGCTGAGCTACTAGTTGGAGATGAGACTCGACAACCCCATCTGACGCTGAAGTCTGTACTTTCCCAACCACATCGCATTGCCTCTGAATGACTAAATCATCAGTCTCCTCACCACATATCATGTGAAGAATGAACCTGCCTGTCAAGCAAATTGCCTGATGCTCAAAGGGCATTTTTTTCTTGAGTGTCTGGGTGGGAGATACACCATTAGTCAATGCTTCTGGCAGCCCACTTCATAGAATGGTTACAGTTCACAGGAGTGGGGTTTACAAGCCCCTATTTGGGAGGGTTTTGGTAATTTTCGTTTTGTGTTTGTCAAAGAGCTGATCTTAGGCAGAATTCTACATTCTCCATTCTAGGAGGGTGCCACCGTTAGTTCTTCTACTCGTCATCTTGCTTATCTACATTAACTGCTAGCCTTCCACATAAACCAATAACTGGAAGGCCTAACTACCATCTGGATGTTTGCAAATTGTGTCTTTTTCTCACGATACCCAGTGATTGCCCATAAAATCCTGGATCAATGCCAATGTTTCATAACTACCAAATGAAAATAAATTACTGATCATACCCTAATTTTGCAAAGCCTTTTGTAAATGTAATTATTAATGATGTGTGTGTATTTGGAAGTGCTATTTCCTTCGTGATGTATATGTGCAGTTGCCTTCCATAATTTGTCTGAGTTGGTAATGGGTAGAGGTCACACATGAAATGAGGAAATTGCGTTATTGCATTGCCATTCGTTCTTGTTATGGTGGCTCGTGGACTGTCAGGAGTAAAGGCCAGTGCTTTCTAATGCCTTGCATTTTTTATAAAGTTGACATCAGTAACTAGTTTAGAAGAGCCCGTGTCACAAGTTAATCAGGAAAGGTTTTTGAACCTTTGGCCGGGAAAGGAGTGGTTCTTTTTAAGTCTAGAAACCTTTATGCCTGGACCTTTTGTGCTCGGGCCATTGTGTCCTTTTGCGAGAAGGCAGCCCTGATTATTAGTACACTTCAATTAATTGGAGCTGAACCAGAACCTTAACAGTAAATTCATTTGACTTTTTTTTTTTTTTTTTCTTTCTGGCCCTTAAGATGAGGAGGAAAGGAGTAGCAAAACAGGCTTTTTTTTTTTCCCGGGGATTTATGAAACAAACAAAACCAGCCTCCAGGAAATGACCCAGGGTCATTGCATCAGAGAACCTCAGAGTGGGAAAGCCCTGTTGAGAATATGTAGCCTAACTCTTATTCACTGCTGGATCCATTCAATTTCTGCTCAACACCTCCAGAGACAGACAGCTCATAATCTTCTGAAGGCCATGTGCATTGTGTCCTTTGTATCTGCCAGTTTCTCCTCCGTAGGCTCAATCAATCACAAATTGAAAATATTCAGGAAAAAAAATAACAATACAACAATAAAATAATACAAATGAACAATACAGTATAACAATTATTTACATAGTATTTACACTGTATTAGGTATTATAAGTAATCTAGACATGATTTACAGATAGGAGTATATATTACACAAAGGATATATGCAAATATTACTTGGTGTCTGTGGGAATCCTGGAACCAATTCCCCTGGACCCTGGAGGACAACTGTACTGTTTGGCATAGATCATGAGAAAGTCCTTTCTTAATTGTAACATTGCTTTCTGGAGCAATATGTTATACAGTAATACTTTCTCATGTGTTATGCCCTTAAATATTTGAAAACTGCTGTCTCCCTCCCCACGCACACACATGCGCACTCTCTGTCTCTCTTTCTCTCCCCCCAGGTACTTTCCTTCTTCCTGGTCCCTCTAACTTTTGCAGATGTGACACACTGTTTTATCTCTTTCCTGTCCTTGCTTATTTGTGATGGACATCCTCAGCCTGCCTGGAAATCTTGAATATTAATCAATCCAAAGACACTGTATGATGCTGTATCAATAAATAAGATGCCTTTTATGTTTAATATTGTTTCCTTAGACAAGAGAAGTAGATAATACATTGAAGTGGCTCAGTGGGTAAGGCGCCGGCCCCATATACCGAGGGTGGCAGGTTCAAACCCGGCCCCGGCTGAACTGCAACCAAAAAATAGCCGGGCGTTGTGGTGGGCGCCTGTAGTCCCAGCTACTCGGGAGGCTGAGGCAAGAGAATCGCTTAAGCCCAGGAGTTGGAGGTTGCTGTGAGCTGTGTGATGCCATGGCACTCTACCAAGGGCCATAAAGTGAGACTCTGTCTCTACAAAAAAAAAAAAAAGATTTTTGAAATAAAGATGACAGATAAGATTAATATCTTTGTGACATAAATAGTTTATACAGATGTAAAAATACTGTAAGACATCCATAGACAGATGGGGCAGAAGACACTAATGGGCAGTTCACACACAAGAAATCTTTATGACAATAAAGGTTATTTAAAATATTTACTCTACCAACCTGAGCAAGAGAGTGACCCCATCTCTAAAAAATTGCCAGGCATTCTGGTGGGCGACTGTAGTTCCAGCTATTCGGGAGGCTGAGGCAAGAGGATCACTTGAGCCCAAGAGTTTGGGGTTGCTGTGAGCTATGACGCCATGGCATTCAACCCCAGGGTGAATGAGTGAGACTCTGTCTCCAAAAAAAAAAAAAAGAATTTAAAATATTCACTCTAATAGGAATTACAGAAATGAAAAAGGCAAACAATAATAAGGTGCTAATTGATGTTGCAACTATTTTAAAGGCATAATAAAACCCAAGGCTATGAATGTTACAGGAAAATAATATATGTCTTTGTGCATATTAAAAGATTTAAAAAGTTTCTAATCTTTGACTCCAGTATTCCAGCTCTGGGGTGGGGGACTATGTGTCCAAACCAGAGTTATTCATAATGACATTATTTGAAATAATATTCATGCAATATATGTGTGTGTTTTATAGGTTTTAAGGCACCTGTATATTCTTTGACTCAGTTTAACATAATTATCCTCATCTTAAAAATGAGGGGTCTGAGAGATTCACTGATTAGCCAGCCAGGAATGGCATAACTAGAGCTTGAAGTTCAATTGTCTGATTCCAATCTAGCATCCTTTCCTGTTTGTGTCTAATAATCAGAAAAGCCAACAACCTCTCCTTCCTGTAATAGGGGAATAGCCCCATGACCATGGCCTCTGGAGTAGGAGTCAATAGCAACATGTGCAGCCATTACCTACTAGCAAACAAAATGCCTTACTGTTACTGGAAGAAAATGAAGAGGAAAGAGTTGAGTCTACTTACATACATAGTATAACCAATTTAAACTCGTATGTAAGCATATGGAATATAGAGAAGGGAAGGGATGTTGCCATCCTTTTCTTACTTACTATGCTCACTAAATTCATAGCAGTGCTGCTTGTGTTCAGATAGCAGTCAATTATTTTCACATACGTTTTCTCCTTTGAACCTTGCACCAGCTGTGAGAGCTGGGCTAGGCAAGGACTATCCTCTTTGTCAACTGAGGAAACAGAAATTTGGAGAGATTAGGCGGAAGAGCCCAAATGTTGGTTCCTCCTTGCTCAGGCTTGACCTCTTGGCATGCTACAATGTTGACTTAAGCCAATCCTGTTCCTGAGTAGGGGAGTAAGCAGCATTGTCTATTTGGGGGGTGAGGAGGTGTTCAAAGTAAACTTTATTAAAGTTAGCCAGAACACTGCATGCAGCGACCTTGCCCTGGGGAGCCAATGCACCAATGGGCCTTTCCTTTGGCCTGTACTTCAAAAGGTCCAACTGCAAGGCCTTACTTTATATTTGATGTGAGATCAGTGTTAGAATAAACAAAAAGCTACAACGAATGGATAGGTATGAACTTTTGTACATACAGGTGACATAATTAAAATGACATCTTTCTGAACTCTGCAGACCTAATGTTTACAGCAGAGATGATGAATATTAAGGAGAAATACTGTTTTTTCTTAGGGTACCCTTTCTGTAGATACCACTAGAAGTTGATGACCTCATTAAATTAAATAAAACTGAGTTGCCCATGTCTGGACCTTGAAAAAAATAAAGGTGAAAGTGGGAAGAAAAAAAGTAAATGTTTAGGATTCCCCTCCAGTTATCAGATTTGGAAGTTTGTAGTCTTCCTGAAGGAAGAAGGTACAGAAGGAAAAAGGGAACAAGCAGTTGGTGAAAAGAGATGGAGGTGGTAGGCCTGAAGCCCCAGGAGGCTAAATAATAAAGCTTCCTTCTGGGTGCTGGGTGCTGGGTGCTTTCTGTCCGTAACCCAAGGCCAGTGCAAGCTCCCTCAAGTGTGTTATCTTATATTGGTGTGCTACTGTTTTGTAATTCGAGTGACACAGGCATGTCAAGAACAACCCTAGGCAAATACAGAGAAGATAATTAAAGGTCACTAGTAAAGACTTTTTAATTTTTGACTTCACAGGGTGGGGGAAGGGTGGAGTGATTCATCAATATCCTGTTAGTTTTTGGTGGCCTTGGTTCACTTTCTCATACCTTGCCAGCCATCCAACTTGCTGGTTGGTGATTGTCTTGGGTGTTTCTGGGTATGGTCTTGCAGAAGGAATCAGAAACTACTGTAAAGAAAAAAATAATGGCCAGGCATGGTAGCTCACACCTGTAATCTTTGGGAGGCCATGGTAGGAGAATCCCCTGAGCCCAGGAGTTTGAGACCAGCCTGAGCAAAAGTGAGACCCTGTCTCTACAAAAAATAAAAAAAGGAAAAACTGGCAGAGTGTGGTGGCATGTGCCAATAGTCCCAGCTTCTTGGGAGACTGAGGCAGGAGGATCACTTGAGTCCAGGAGTTTGAGATGGCTGTGAGCCATGATGACTCTACTACACTCTAGCCTAGGAGACAAGAGTCTTGTTCTGTATCAAAAAAAGAAAAAAGAAAAAGAAAGGAGGAGGAGGAGGAGGGGAGAGGGAGAAGGAAATAAACTGTTAGAAGAGGGGGAAAACCAATGGGGGCTTGTGTGTAAGCCACAGATACATAAAGTGCCACCTCCACCTCCTTCCGCCTCAGAAGCTTAATGGTGACTTAACTAAGAACTTTGAAGAATAGAGCATCAGAAAAGACCTTGTTTTTTCCTGTTAGTCTCTGAAGGCTTTATACCTAGGCTGTAAGTGACTAGGAGTGTGAGCTTGGTTCTGGCATCAATGTCAAGAAACAGGAGCGTGCTTTGGTGATCTCCTAATGCAGCATTTATTCTAAGCCAATACTTACAAGAGCTTTCCAACCAGCTGGGTACAAGGTAAAAGGCTAAGCTCCTCAGGACCTCAGAATCTTTGTTTCTGGATTGTGAAAACTGGATTAGATCATTACTTCCCCAAATATGGGTTTCATACCACTTAGAGCACTTGATACAGAGACAAGACACAAAGTAATTTAATCGCTTTGCCTTTTTAATTCTCTTTGATCCTTCGGATTATATCAAGTCTCAGTTTGGAGCTAGTGTGTCTTTAACACCTCTCTATCACTTGTTAATTTCCCTCAACAAAGTGCAGGCCTCAGGCTTGGAACCTTCAGGCAGGGAAGCGTATCTAACAAGAATTTGCTGGGTTCATTTTTTAAAGTTACTTTCTGTTTATGGCAAGTGATAGTGATTTTCCATCTAAGATAATATAGTTTATTTTTACAATAAGTTTGCTTAAGTAAAAAATGAGTCATTTAAGGAAATGTTAAGTACATAATAGCTCTGTTAATATGTATATAGGGCAAAAAAATTGTCATGGTAGTACTAAGAGTTAGAAATAGTGCAATAGACATTTTCTGAGGGCTCTTTAGTATTAGAACTCTGCAACAATAAGTTCCCAAGTTCGTGTTACAGTCACTTGCAGACTAAACTAGAAATTTGGACATTGAGCATAGTACCTAAATTTCAGAAATTGTGAGTTTTAAGTGAGTTTTTGTTAAATGTGTCTTAGAAAAAAACAATTCCAGACTACACATTAGCCAATTAAAAAAATAAAACTAGGGCAGCGCCTGTGGCTCAATCGGTAAGGCGCCGGCCCCATATACCGAGGGTGGCGGGTTCAAACCCGGCCCCGGTTTAACTGCAACCAAAAAATAGCCGGGTGTTGTGGCCGGCGCCTGTAGTCCCAGCTACTCGGGAGGCTGAGGCAGGAGAATCGCTGAAGCCCAGGAGTTGGAGGTTGCTGTGAGCTGTGTGAGGCCACGGCACTCTACCGAGGGCTATAAAGTGAGACTCTGTCTCTATAAAAAAAAAAATAACTAAAACTAAGGCAGTGCCTGTGGCTCAAGGAGTAGGGCGCCGGCCCCATATACTAGGAGTGGCGGATTTAAGCCTGGCCCTGGCCAAAATTGCAAAAAAAAAAAAAACTAGGTATTTGTCCTAAACATAAATCTTTTTTCTTTTCAAAGTTTAAAAAAATTCCAACATTCCAGATGAAATTATTTAACACCTCTTCTGCCATCCCCTAAGGGGAAGGATTGGGCAGGATTACATTTTAATTTGGGGCAGCCATAGAATGCAGTGATTAGGAACTTGGAGTTGAAGGTCAGACTGAACTGAATTCAAATCCCCACTTGGCCACCTCTGAAATGAGAGACTTTGGACCAGTGCCTCGTCCCCTAAGCTTCAGTTTCCTCATCTGAAAAATGAGAATTTCTAAGGGAATTGTGTAATGGGCATACAAAGAGCTTCCACAGAACAATTGTTTAATAGATCATTAGCAGTAGCAGCAGCATCTGTTTTGAATATAGACGAGTTGAGCAGAAGCTGTGGATGGTTGTCTTTATCAAGGGGTCTGCAAGGAGGTAGCTTTTTCCTTTGTAGGAAATAACCACCCCATTCCCCGGGATCTGAATTGGCATTAGGCATTTTTTTTTTTTTTAAACAAAAAATGTTCTAGGCACACTGGCAAGGTTCATTTTCATTCCCTCTAGGTAGAATGAAAACAACAAAAAATCTAGTGTGATTTTCTAGTTGTTCCCAGAGTGGCTTTTAAATGGGGAGTGGTGTATAAGCTTGGCCATAGGAGCTGGGGATCAAGTTGCCCTGAGGCCAGCCTCCCACCTGGCGCCCATCATCTGAGACTCTTCACCAAGTGCTGACCACAGGCACAAACCCAAATCCAGCAAGTTAGGATTGATTAGGTTGCTTTGAGTTAACCCCACCCTATTCATTAGCAGGGTGCTTTACTTATAAATAGATCCTTTGTTAGAAATGCATGCAGAGAGACTCCATGGTGTAATGAATATGAGCTAATAAAGAGTTAGACAACTGAAAAATGACCCCTGCTCTTTAATTGTCAGTAAATATTTATTGAGACCTGGCAATACACATCATTTTCCCCTTGGGTTTAAAAAAGAAACAGTGTTTTCTGGCCTCTAGGAACTTCTACTTGAGTTTGACCAAGTCATTAACAACCCTAACATAGAGGTAGAGCTGATGGGGAGGGGAGGCAATCTCATTGGGGAGCTCAGCAGACAGCGGATGGGGAGAAACTGGGAGGTGGCCCTCCAGTGAGCCCCCTGGATGCGACCCACCAGTCTCCAGTTGTGCCCTTAGCAGAGGGCACACGAGCAGGACACTTGTGCACTTGAACTGGGGGAGGAGACAAGGGGAGCTGCTGATTCCAGAGTGACAGGCTTGGATGCTGAATGAGCGTTCTCTTTCTGCACTCCCTGCCTCAGCATCCACTTCCCTTCTTTTTCTATATTGTTTCCTTTAGGGTTCCCACCTGGTTTAGGAAACTAACAGTGCTGTGGTTAAGAACCTAGGGCTTGGCCTTGGGCTCAGTCCTGGCTGTATCACTTTATGTCAGATTCTTTTTTTTTTTTTTATGTTAGATTCTTAACTTCTCTAAGTCTCAGTTGCCTGCTTTGTGAAATGGGTGTATTAATAGCACTGACTTAAAGAGACGTCAAGGAAATAAAGCCCTTTGGGTCAGCACCTCGCAGGGGCAACTCCATGGCTCTTGGTGCTACCTTCTTCCCTCCTGCAGGGGTCCCCCATTGTTACATAGCGCTTCAGAGTCAAAGGCTCACGCCTGGGTCGGGTGTTTGACACCTGCTCTGTTTCTAGAAAATTGCTAGAGTCTGTGAGTAGGCAACAGTTCAGGCAGCATGCAATTTATTTAATAGCAGTTGATTGAGGCTTTGCAAGGGTCAGGTGGCCCTAGCCACCTCTCTGCATATCCCTGCTCTGTAAACTCAGGTATGCCCCTCATCTGACTCCTAAATGTTGGACAGAAGAAGGGGGGCCTGGCACATAAATGAGTCTTTCATTCCATCCCTAGGCCCTGCTGACCTGGGGGGAGGTCTTTACTGGGGAAGTTATTTTGCCAGGTTAGACTCCCAGCAATCTTTAAAAAGAACCCTCCCCTCCAGAAATGGCCCGTACTGGAAACACGTGAGAACTTTGCCCCCCTCTGCCACAGGCATCCTCAAGAATAAATACCATTTTTACTTTGCCACAAAACTGCCCTTGTCTTTTTTGGAAACCCCTTACCACTAACTCTCCAGTGGCTAAGCCAACATTTTTTTTTTTTAACAAAACCCAACAGCCAAATCACAGGTTTGTATTTATGTCTTTTGTTTTAAGTCAACATGCTATTGTCTCACCATTCTCCCTACTATCCCTTTGGATTTGAAATGAGCTGAACAGTGATGTCAGTGGCAGAGCCGGGTCTCTGAGGCCCCTTGCCTTCTTTGTCATATGCTATATTCTTTTTCATATTCACAGGCTTCTGAATTTTAATACTGTAGACAACGATACATCTGGTTGCATATTAATTGCTGAGAGTTCAAAGTAACACATAATCACTGTGTTTTCAAGGTTGCAGCACTGAGAGCCGGTGTTTGTTATGCACTTTTAGGAAAATACATTGTTCTTGGGTATTTTTTTTTTTATTGTTGGGGATTCATTGAGGGTTGTTCGTGGGTATATTTTAATTCCTGTCATTAAAAATGCGTTACAGAGTGAAAACTGTCTCAACAAATAAATTCAATCTTGTGTTCCGCACACTAGTGGATGCACACCCTCCCACCTCTTCAAGGAATAACATTATGAAGCTATTTATCTGCTCATTAGGGGTGCGTGGGGGCAATAGAAATGTCATATGAATCCATTATAGATTGCCTACCTCACAGTTTCCTGAACAGTATGCTCTGTACCTTATATATATATATATATATATTTTTTTTTTTTTACATACCTTTGCTCATTGGGTGGTAAAATGTCAGCTGAAAGCCAAAAATAGGGAAAAGTTTAATAATTTTTTATTCCCAATTCAATCAATCCCATGTGGTTGTTTGGTAGCTTTTTCCATTTTTAATAATCAGGTTTCACTGTATTCTGTTCTCAGTTGGGAGCAGAATGTTCTAAAGCACTCGAGGGCTGTGTTCCCTGGTTCTGAGTGTGGGCATGTGCTGCCGAGGACACACATGGACCAAGCATTTGAAGGGATAATTTGTGCCCAGAAGGACAGCGGGGGGGTTACCAGGGGGCACCACAAATGTATTTTGTGTTTCTCTCCAGAGGTCCAATCTCTGCGAGGCTTATCTGCTCAAAATCATTGTTCTTGTCAAAAACAGCAATGAACCAGACAATAAAAGAAGGGATCCCTCAGTCCTGCAGATCCAGTATCCTTGGTTGGATGTCCCTATAGGTTTTACTGTGCAGCCAAATGTGGGATCCCTGGTCTCCATCCTGTCTTGAATCATATGGCAGATCTGACCATCAGCTCTGCTTGCCTGAGATGTGTTTGATCATCCTAGATTCAGCTGGAACAGTCTGTCCTTCCTTTGAGACATTGAGATTAAGATCTCTGCATCCTTTTCATCTCTGTACTTCTTTTTCCTCTTCTGGGAAGCTAAGATAATGCTGAGCTTCAAAAGATGACAGGTGAATGAGAAAGAGCGAGAACATAGCTCCGATTCTGTGTGGTCCTTTCTGGTAACATGTTGTTTTTGTGAAAAATTTCACCTTGAACATTTGACATGGGTTGAATGCCTGGCGTTCTTCTCCTTACCTAATCCCAGACAGTATTGGAATCTGGCAAGACTGAAGACTGGCTCTTATAGCCCAGAATTCAGTAGTGTTGGGGTGGGGGAGATTTGATGCAGACCACAAGACCCAACTATTGGTCACCCTCCCCTGACTTAGGCTCTTATCTTGGGATTTCACCACTGACATTTTCCTCCCCTCCAATATAGCCTTGGGTCCTGCCAAACCACTCCCTATTTTCCTCTATCCAGCCAGAGCTTGACTAAATAGATGATAAAGCCACAGGAAGAAAGGGAAGGCAGGCATGTGGAATCAAAACATGTGGTCTCACAGCAGCCTCAGTGGCTGGAGCATGTCATTGGTATGATTGTAGCAGGTGACATGGAGCTCCAGCTTCGTCCCCGAGAGACCCAAGCAAAAATCTAGTGCTGCAGAGGATAGAGAGAGAAGGAGCACAAACTGGGGGAGAGATCACACTTCTCTTTAGACATTAGAAATAAAGGCAACAATCTGATATTTATAGGAGGCTTTCCATAGGCTGGGCCTATGCCAAGTACATTACGCACGTGACCTCACGGGAGGGAGGAGGAGAGTCCTTCCCACTTCACCAAGCCCACAGAGGTTACACTGCTGGCCCAAGGTCATAAGGTATTGTACTCTGGCCATGACGATTGGCTCATATTTTATCCTTAGATCCTTTGCAAAGAATTGACACATTCCTTGGGCCAGAGTGAAAAGAACTTTGTTACCTGCTACAGAGGCTTTCAGCTCATTCCTAAGAACTGAGGGAGCCAGAAAATGTCTTTAAAGTAAAATTGAGATCTGTACACATCAGCTTCCTGAATCCTGAAGCAAGGATGGAGCCCCCAGTGGCATCATCCTTCTCCCCCTTTTCCTCCAACCCAGCCCAAAGGTGAGCCAGGGAATTCCTTCTTACAGATAAACAAATGCAGAACTTCATTCCACCAAAGAGTTTCCAAAAAGAAGGTAGGAAATGACTAATTGCAGAACCCCAAGCCACAGAAACATTCCTCTGGGCCTGTGGCTGTGACCAGGGCACCTTTGCCACCTCTGGTGTCTTGCTAACATCATCCAACCAGGGATATTGAGCTTTGACCCCATTTTCCAGACTTGGGGATGAGTGTGGCATATTATTTCTGTGGCATTCTTGGCCAAAAATTCATAATCTGAATCTAATTGTGAGAAAGCATCTTCTGGGCCCAAGGCTGGCTTTCCCCTGAGGGCCACAGAGCCTTGACTCTGCTGGCAGACTTCTTAATTTTTTAAGAGATCAAACTCCAGGGCAGTGCCTATGGCTCAATGGAATAGGGCGCCAGCCCCATATGCTGGATGTGGCGGGTTCAAACCCAGCCCCAGCAAAAAACTGCAAACAAAAAAAAGAGATCAAACTGCTGAAGTGCTTCAGCTCTGAGCATCTGGCCCTTTGTGCCTCAACAGAATAAGAACTTTGCTTTAAGTTAGGAAGGCAGATGTGGGGCCAAGGGACCGCAAGAAAGCCAAATATTTGGATTTCTCTTTCTCTGAAGGTCTGTAGTACCATGTCTGGGCATGACCAAGATGAGTTTCAGGCAGTAGGGGCTGGCATTTGCTGAAAGGAACTTATCCAGGGTGTGGGTGTACGTTTCTCCTTCTGCCCAAGGTTAAGTAATAGTAACATCCTGTTCAAGAGAACTTGAATGTGGTTTTCTCTTAAACTCCAACATTTTAGGGCTATTTATTAGGTGTGTTTAATCTTGGGCCAATTTAACCAGTAGCAGACTAATAAAATAACAAATTTGGGCTTGCTGCCAGGACAAATGTTGACTTACCCTTATAATGTTGACTAAAATGAATAACTTTGAAAGTTATTGCAGAGCAAGACCTTAGCCAAAAATACAGTGTCTGAAACAGTGGTTTTGTTTTATTTTACTGGCACTGCTAAAAGATTGTGTTTGTAACTTAGGCTGCTGCCTGCTTCAGCCCTTGGAGAGTCCCATATTTTACTGAATTATTTCCTAAGGTTCATTTTTATTTTTCAGCCGTTAGACCTTCATTCAGCAAAAACGAATTTCCCCATGTCAGGCAAAGTAGGATAGGTTACTTCTACAACGTGGGGGCAAAAATTCAGTGATAATGAGAAGAATAAAGGTAACAATCTGCTTGGGGTCTTCCTTCAGAAATAAAATGATATGCGGTGAACATTAACCCTCTCGGAGTTTGCAGTAAAGTTAATTGCTTCTCTAGGGTGTGCTGGATGAAATCCATCTCACTTGCCCTGTGCCCCCAGAGTCCCTTCATTTTGCCATTTTTGGTTTAGACAAACATTCGAGAGCTATAGTATTTTGCCAATGTATGTGTTAGACTTGAAGGATACAGAAGAGTCCTGGTAGAAATGAAGCTAGGAGGACCACAGGAATTGTCATTAACGCTAGATTCCTTTGTATCCTCATTTTTTTTTATTTGCATTATGTGGGACGCTGCGTTTGGGCAGGGACTCTAAGCATGGTTTCAGAGGCTCATGCCAGCACTTTCTGCATTCAGCCAGCTGTTTTCCTGATGCCTCTTCCTTATCCAAGGCTCCCCCCAAAGCAACCACCTCCTCTCAAGTGGACTTTGGGTGAGAAGCCATATGTGCTGACTTGGCTGTTGGTGTTGATTCATGCAGGCAAAGACAGAGCTTAAGATGCAGAGATAAAAATCATCTCTCCAACCTTAATGTGTTAAAGGTGGGGGAACCTGCAGCTTCAGCACCATCTGTGGCCCTCCGGATTCCCAAGTATGGTCCCTGTTAAAGGATTTGTTCTGTGTAGTTTGAATTCAGTCAAAAGGCCACCCTCAAGGGTCCAGAAGGCCACATGTGGCCCCGAGACCATAGGCTCTTCACCCTACAGAGGCAATGCCATGAAAGGAGGCTAGAAAAGTCGTTGAGGTCTCAATCCAGCAGTTCAACAGCCTGTCTGTAGACCAGCAACAGAGACTGAACTAACTCAGTGTGTTCTGTGGACCTTAGTTATCCAAGCTTTCCTTGTTGCCCCATTAGCAAAAATAAAACAGACTCCAGCATTTCTTTTTTCACTTGAAGAGGGAAATTGGCATCTTTTCCTCATATCACCTTATGTGGAGAAGAGAGCTGATCCATTTCATCAAAGAGGGAATCAAATCTCCCTTGGATGGTAGGCCAAGGCAACTGGCAACCAACCTCACAGCTGGAGAAAACAAACTCAAGATCGTGGCTTCCACATTGGAGGTTATCAGCGATCCCCCCAGGAGCAGTTCCTGGTGGTTTGTCACAGTCCACAAAGACTGTGGACCCTTTGTTGAAATCACTGATAAGCATCTCTAGACAAAAACTGTAGTTCTGGGTTTGAAGACCTTTTCTCACCTTGTGGGTCAAAAACCAATAATTCTGAAACACAGTGGCCTAATCAATGAAGCCAGGTTTCCGTTGGAATTTGGGCCTCACTATTTCCCTTTCATTTTCTGGGAACAGATGACTCCAGGTTAATTAGCTCTGTGCCAGGGAAAAGAGAATAGGAAAAAAAAAAAAAAATTAATGGAAATTTTAAAATTAGGAATAATCATTGCATTATTTTTGTCTTTTTTCTATTACTAAAAAATAGTAACTTGAAAGCTCCAAGGAAGCACTCCTTCTTGCCCCCATGGCCTTACTCATCTCTTGCTCAACCGCCCTAAGAAGGTTCCTCACTGCTGCCCATGTTTCCTGTGGGCCTATATTGTCTACGAGGCCTGCCTGCTGGCTGCCTCACCTGCTCCTTCCTTGACAGCTCCAGCTGACACTGACCCTGCTGGGTCTGAATCTACCTTCTGATCCCCCCTGTCCTGCTGAGAGAAATTCTGTCAACAGAATGAAACTTGTGTACTTCAATGAAACCCACTTTGCAGATACTGGGTAAACACTCCCTAAATTAGATTAAGAAGGATACACGGCCAGGCACAGTGGCTCATGCCTATAATCATAGCACTCTGGTAGGCTGAGGTAGGAGGATCACTGGAGCTCAGGAGTTCGAGACCATTCTGAGCAAAGTGAAAATAGAAAAAAAAGGAAAAAAAAGATCTTAATCAAAAGATATGATGGGCACCTATAGTTCCAGCTACTCAGGAGGCTTAGGCAGGAAGATCACTTGAATCCAGGAATTTGAGGTTTGCTGTGAGCTATGATGATGCCACAGCACTGTAGCCCAGGCCGCAGAGTGAGACTCTGTCTCACACACTTACACACACAAAAAGTAGGATGCACAAAGGCACCAGGTATCTCCTCCAGCTCACACATAGGTATTCATTACAAAGAGAATAGTTGCAACTTTACGGTAGAGAAATCTAGCAGATACTGCCTGTATTAATTTCCTGTGGCTGCTGTAACAAAGTACCACAAACTAGGTGGCTTAAAACAGCAGAAATGTATTGTCTTACTGTTCTGAGGCTTGCTGGAATCAAGGTGTGGGCAGAGTCTGTGCTCCCTCTGAAGCCTGCAGGAGAATCCTCCCTCGCCTCTTCCTAGTTCCTGGTGTCGGCCAGCAATCCTGGGTGTTCTTGGGAGTGATGTCGACTCCAGTCTCTGCCTCTCTGTCATCACATGGCCATCCTCTCTCTGTGTGTCTCTGTCCACATTCCCCCTTCTTATAAGAACATCAGTAATTCAATTTAGGGCTCACTCTAATCCAGTATGACCTCATCTTAACTCGATTATATCTTTCTAAATCAGGTTACATTCATAGGTACCCAGAGTTAGAACTTGCACTTATCTTTTAGTGGGGAAACTATTCAACCTGTAAGATTACCTGAACTAAGTAATCAAGGTTAACATCACCAGTGATAAGACATAGCAACGTCGTGTACTCCCTGATAGGAGGTACCAAGAAGGGCACATCCTTCTGCATAACCTGAATCACGAAAGAGCATCAGACCAGTCTAAACTGAGACTCTTATAAAATAACCAACCAGTACACTTCAGAAGTGGCAGTCAGGGAACTTTAGTATTTTGCCATAAGCTCATGGAAGACAAAAAGAATAAGGAACTGTCATAGATTAGAGGAAACCATGGTAATAAGACAGAAATACAAGGTGAAATTCTAGATTGGCTCCTAGAACAGAAAAAGGACAAAAGTGGGAAAAAGGTGAAATCCCACGAATTCCATTTATATTAATAATTTAGTTAATAGTGCTATGCCAGTGTTCTTAGTTTTGATAAATGAACTGTGGTTATGTAAGATGTTAACATTAGAGGAAGTGGGGTAAATGGTGTATGGGAACACTCTGTACTGTTTTTACAACATTTTTGTAAATCTAAAATTATTTCAGTATCTTTTTTTTTTTAAAAGAATATGTATATATTGAGGGATTAGATAAGCTCAGCTGTTCTTAGAGGCAAAAGTGGTGGTGGTGGGATGATCTTTAATAAAATCAGGCCAATTTGTGAGCCCCATTCTGGGCTCTGTTGATGGAGCACTTCCTTTTCACAAAGCCCTGTACTTTGTGCTCAGTATCCATCTGCGGGCAAGAGGGGAGCACAGGGATGCAGTCCAGTATGTGGTCCACATTTTTGGTCTCTACCCCCTGAGATACATGATCTTGTGTATAAACTTACACTTTTTGAACTTTGGCTTACCCATCTATAAGACAGGCTAATAATATTAGCACTCTTATAGGATGTTCTCTAGATGCCCTGAGAAAATCCATATAAACTTCTTAACCCAGTACCTGACACAGATTGTCAATTTCCAAAAAAGATAGCTTTTTTCTTTTTTTGTTTGAGACAAAGTTTCACTATGTCGCCCTCGGTAGAGTGCTGTGGCATCACAGCTCACAGCAACCTCTAACTCTTGGGCTTAAGCGATTCTCTTGCCTCAGCCTCCTAAGTAGCTGGAACTACAGGTGCTTGCTACAAGCCTGCCTATTTTTTTTTTTGCTGTTGTTGCAGTTGTCATTGCTGTTTAGGTGGCCCGGGCCAGTTTCAAACCCACCACCCTTGGTGCATGTGGCCAGTGCCGTAACCACTGGGCTACGGGCACCGCTTAGCTCTTAACCCACAGAATTCTCCCTATCATGTTGTGAGGTTATTTCTCCATTTTTCAGTCAAAGAAACTGTAAGTAACTTGCCTAAGATCACCCAGTTAGTAAGTTTGAGTGCCAGACTGAAATAGATAGGTCTATAGAAATCATATGGTGCATTCTCAACAATTGAGTCAGAGAAACATTAATGCAAGAGGGAGAATCTGCAGAAGTTCCTTAGAGGACACGTTTATGAACTGGAAGGAGACAAGGCAGGAGTAGAAGAATTGGCCAGTGGGCGAATGAGAGACCCTGAGAGGGTGGGGAAGGCCTTGGCAGTAGGAGGGTCAAAGGAAGTGAGAACACGAGAACATTTGTGGTGACCTAGAAGTTTTGTAGGGTGAGAATCTTGAGCACAAACTGTAAAATGATGTGAATCACCCTTTGGCCCTGAGGAAAAAAAAGTTAGTAAAGTCAAGGCGGTTGTGGAGTAATGAGTCCTACATTTATTTGATTAGAGAGAGGCAGAGGGAAAGGGAGGATCTCTGCAAAGATGGGCGGTCTTAGCCTCCTTAGTAAAAGATGGGGTCATGGTAGGAACGAAGAGAAAAGCCTGTATTTGGGAGGTGATAGTGGGGAAAGCAAAGCATGGTCACAAATTAACATCTGTATAACAGAAACAGAGGACTCCTATCCATAGACGATCTGCTTTTGAAGGGTCCCCTATTTTCCCTGTGTATTTCTGAAATAAATTAGAGTTAACCTCTACAACATTGTTTTCTGTCGTGGAGTTCAGTGACCAAGAGCCTATTGATGAATTTCTTTATGAGAACAAATAAAGAAAGCAGTCAGTAGAGTAAGAGCCTTCAGGGAGTCTGGCAGCTGAACCAGGGCCCTCCATGGGGTTATGATGCTTTCACTTTCCTAGCCACATGGACCTTTCCCTATTCTGGTCTATGTTAGTTAAGAGTTATTGAAATTCAGGAGTGGGAACTCTTTTTTAAAACCAGGTTTCTTCTATTCTGGATGATGTCTGTCTTTAATTAAGGCCTCTCTTACTAGGCCTTAACAATTGAAGCAAAAATTGCAAATAGCACCTGTCTTCTCTAGTTCAGCACGTCCTGGTGCATTTATAAAACAATTGTATGTCTATTAAAAAAGAAAAAGTGTTTTGTTTTGACATGTACCATAAGCAGGATTGCATACTGAGTCTCCTGTGCCTGGCATCCAGCTTTGACAGCCACCAAACTGTGATCAATCCTGTTTCTTCTATTCCCATTCCCAAACTCATGTTATTTTGAAGTGTATCTCAAGCATTATATCTTTTTTTATGTCCTTTATTCATATATATTAATGATCAGGGAAAGTTGGTGTTGTGTTTGGACTGAATTTCTCAGAAAGTTGAGAGTTTAAAATGCAATAGGATCGGGCTTACTCACATAAAAAATGAGTCAAGTATATCCCCTGCTCATCAGAGAAGGACCCTGCATGCCCAGCATCTGCGGTCTGCTGGAGCGTGGCAGTGACAGGTGTGCCAAGGGGAGGGTGCAGTGCCTAGGAGTTTTGTCTTTGGGTATGTTCACTGAGCAAGGACATGACTGGTCAGCAAACAAGGGCCACAGGCCAACCACAGCATACTTCCAGTGGGCCTTAAGCTAAGAATAGCTTCTATATTTTTTAATGATTAAAAAAAAATCAAAGGTAATATTTTATGATGTGAAAATTTTATGAAATTCAAATTTTAGTGTCCACGAAGAAAGGTATAATGGAACATAGCCACAGACATTTATTTTCAAATTGTTTATGGCTAACAACAGAGATGAGTGGTTATGACAGAAACTGGATCACCCACAAATTCTAAAATATTTACTGTCTGCCCCCTTAGAGAAACAGTTAGCCTAGTCCTGGTATAGGCCATGGGCTCTGGAGTCAGCCTGCCTGGATTTGCATCCTGACCAGCTTTTTTTAGTTGAATGACTTTAAGGAAGTTGTTCTATTCCATGCCTCAGTTCCCCTATCTTTAAAATGGGGATTGTTGTAGTAGTTAACTTGTAGGAATGTTAGAAGAAATTAACAAATATGTGTAAAACATTGAAATGAGTTCCCGTAACTAGTATCAGCTCATTATTATTATTTAGGCTAGAGTTTCTCAATCGCTGCAAGATTGTAACTTCCTGTTTAATATGAGGATATTGAAAACCACCTAGAGGTTTACTGGGTAGATTAAACACAATCCCTGGGAGCACAATTTTCAGCACACCACCTGGCACACAGGTGAAGCCCCACAGAGGCTTCCCTGGAATTTCTAAACATTTGTAAGACTTTTTTTATGAGATTCCGTCAACTCATGGGCAAAAGCATCTGCTGGCTCAGTCGATTCTCACCTCTCGCCTGCTCCTGGCCAGATGTAGAGTGACCCTGCAGTACAGTAGTCTGAGTCCCTATGCTAATGGCTGCATTTCCAGCCTTTCCTGCACCTTGTGTGTGACTCAGTGAAGGTAGAGTCTCAGGGTTGCTGCAGACAGGACGTGGTTGATGTTCCTACTACTTCCCACTCTGGTTATAAAAATGAAATGCAGAAAAGATAAGCAGGGAGGGGTCTACACACCATGTCTATTTCAATGGAAGCATTTTTGAAGGAATAAAAAATTGTAGTAGATTATATTGATATGACAGGCATTTTGTTGCATTGCATTAGGTTTGCTTTGGTTTTTATCTATTTGGGAAGAAGAATGAGGAGAGGATAAAAATCATTTTATCCCCTAGAGCAGGAACATTAAAATCATTTAATAAAATAACTCATATTAAATATAAAATTGTGTATAGAGCTTTAGTCATCATTGTTTATAATTAAGCACAAGATATAGTAAATGATGAATCAATTCCTTTATGAAAAATGTGACCTCTATGTCTGTCTTTTTTTTTCTTCTCTCCTCTCCTTCCTTCCTTCCTTCTTTTTTCCCTTTCTTGTCCTCAGAATAGATGAAAAAAAACATTTGATCAAAGTCAATGCCAGTTCACAATAAAAATTTCCAATTAACTTAGTACAGAAGAGAACTTTCTCTACTTGGTAAAGGGTGCCTTTGCCATGCTTTCAGCAAATATTAATATAATAGTAAATGATGAAATAATAATAGTTGCTTTAGAATCAGGAATTGAACTGGTGTACCTCGAATCTCAGCTTGTAATCAGCCATATACAGGTAGTCTTAGCCAGTGTAATAAGATAAGAAAAACAAAAAACTTACAAGGCCTAAAAAAGATGACACAAAACTGTTGTTATTCATAAAATGCTGCCTGTACAGAATACTCAGCCCTGCCCCTCCCTTTTTTTTTTCTTTTTGTCTTCTTTTTTGACCTTTTTATTGAAAGGCCTTCCTGCCTTGTCTTCAAATCATGTGGGGGGGTTGGTATCTACCCTTGAAGCCAGACACCTTGTTCCTGAGTTTCACAATGACCTTGCCCTGCTGGGTCTGGCAGCTGAATTAGTGGACTAGGAAGGCTCTCTGTAGGTTCTGTTCTCTCTGTAAAACTTAGAAGCATCCTTGGTATTGCATTTACTATTTCTCAGTAGAGCTATTTAGCTAGAATCTGGAAACATTTTCCCGGAGGGCTCCCGTTAGATAGCTGTAAAATTTAGCGGGGCACATACTAAGTAAATAGAAAAGAAAAATCAAATTAGGCCAAGAATTGTTTTAATCTTCTACTGTCACAGAAGCCCTCAAGGAGAATACCATAATTCGTACTTTACTCATGTGGGTCAGGCATAAAGCCTCCTCCATAGATGTAATAACCTGTAAGTGTACCGGTTTTGAAATTACACCTGCTTGCTCTGCTGGATCATGCAGCAGTGGCTTCTGGTTCAGTCGTTTGTTACTTGGAAATGTTGCATTGCCAGAGAGCTGCCTGATGTTTACTTCCAAATGGACGGTGCATTAGGAAATAAGTTTTAATTACTATCTCATGTAGCAGTACCACACTCAACCTGCCCAGGGGCTGACATTTGCATTGTGCATACATTTTATAACTGCAAAAAATTCTTCTCTGGCTGGGTCATATAAAATAGGCAGCAGAGTCAGCAGAACCTTAAAAAAGATGACACAGCAAGTGGAACAGAGCTGGAACATCCCCCATCCTGCCAAGAGTGCAGTGTTCCCTGCCCCTTTTTAAAGCAGGAGAACCCAGTTAGTGTTTGCCCTTCAACCTCCCCATTCGGAGACAGAATCCATGACCCAGCAGAGGGAGAGACAGTGAGAGAGACTAGGATCTCTGGGGTCTGAGGTGCATGCAGGATTATCTGAGACCAAGTCCTGCTCCCTAAGGATTCCCTGTCACTTCACTTGCTTTTTATGCCACCAACTTGACATTTCTAGTGCAAAGCAGAAGCCATTTAGAAAAATTTAGGGGATGCTTAAGGGGGTGTCTGTGTGTATGTATACTTGTGTGTGTGTGTATTCAGTATGCCGGTGGTGGAGCTCTGACGTAAAAATAATTTTTTTTTAATCCTCCTACTGGCACAAATGCTCAGGAGCCAGGCACCTGACAGGGAGCATCCTGAAGGGCACTGTCACCTGAAGCAGAAGGGCTGTCGGACTTTTCTTTTCAACATTTAAATCATTACAATGCGATGTCTCTCGTATTGGGAGACTCATCCTTTGCATTTTGGAACTCAGCCTTCCCAGTGTGCCCATAGTTTTCTGCTGTCTGTTCAGCTTAGCACACTAAGAAGCCGGAGCAGTATCCTGCAGCCTACCTTCATTCTCTGTCTTGGAAAAGCATTTGACTGCTTCAAGAAATTGTGAAGTCACTTCTGGCCACATTGTGGGATTATATTGAATTTTTTTTTTTTTTAAGTTTTAAATTTTATATTTAAATGCCAGAAAGCTTGAAGATAGTTTCTTTCAAAAAAGGCTTTTGATGTCTGAGACTAGTAAAGGCATAAAATGACATGAGAGCTTTGAGCCATGATTCCAAATTCAGGAAAGGTTTTTCCAAGCACCTACTATGTTCAGAATGCAAGAATGTCCTGGAGCCTCTGAAGTTTTGGCTCAATCCTCAAAACTTTGAAAGCCATGGCTGAAAAGGAAAGATGAACACCTAGAGGCTCCCTCTGGAAATAATTGAGGTTTGCCACCTCAATTTGCTGCTTTGGCTTTTTCCATCTAAATTTGGTATCTTCATGTGCTGCCCGGAATCTACTACAGGTCAGATGGAGCTTAGGAAGACAAGGGTAACTGTTCTCTTTGTCTTTGTAAAATGTTTTGTCTGTCATATCTTTCTCTCGCTCTCCACAGTCTGTTGTTTTTATTTATTTAATTCTTGTCTGCAAAGTCCTTGGAGTAGGTAGGCTCCCTGTTCACCAGCAGCCTAGTTTGGAGTAACTTGGGAATTTGCAAATAATGTTTTATATGAAAGTGATATTCAAAACTTGTGGTTGTATATAGTATAGAGGAGAGTTTTCTCTTTGTACATTTTCTTTTACCTTCTGGTTATTATTTATAAATATATGTACATTTCAAATACACTGTGGATACAAAGATACATCCTTAAGAGGCCAGTAATAGAATTTCTTTTTCTAAAAGAAAGATTTTTAAATTAGCGAACTAAAAAAAAAAAATCCAATCTTTGTACTTCAGAAAAGCTATTACGTAAACGAAGAATGCTTTAGACAAGATGGGGAAAAGGTTTTTAAAAAGATGGAACCAGAAGCAATAAAAGACAACTGCCTGACAAGGTCATTGGGTGGGAAATGAAGGCCAAATTTCTCTGCAGAAGGGGTGGGGAGAATGGTTCTGCTAAGTAGAAACTTCTGAACTAAAGGCTGGAAAATGCTGGGGGTGAGGGATGAGGAGCAGAATCCTGCCTCTTTGCCATCCTCCCAGAAGGTGCCTCTGTTGATATCCCCTGCCATTTCCCTCGCCCTGGCTCCCAAGCCAGGTCATCTCTATACAGCTGAAGTGAGATGGGCCATTGTTTATATTCCACAGATCAGTGTGCAGCCAGCAGCTCGTGCAGTGGGACAGAGTTGTATGGCAGAGTTACGTTGTCTTTGTAATTAACCTTGACATTTTCCTTTTTTAAATTTTTAACCCTACAGGAGCCTAGTAATAAACGGGTCAAACCCCTTTCCAGAGTCACATCGCTAGCAAACCTCATCCCGCCTGTGAAGGCCACACCATTAAAGCGCTTCAGCCAAACCCTGCAGGTAAGCAAGGCATGGGGGCTCGTGGTTGCAGAAAACTGTTGTGTGTCCTACCCAGAATTTCCCCTGATTTCAGAATGACCCAAATCAATTGTTATTTCTACAGAAGGGTGCAAGTGAGGGGACCGGGAGGAGAAAGGAGTTTTCAAGTCTGAGTCTGGGGTCAGGCAGAGCCAGGCCGTCTGTTGGATCTTTCCTCACAGTGGTATTTCAGAGTTGTATGCCCCATCCAGGCACACTCTCACAGGTTTCTTTCTTAAAATCTATGGGCCTCCTGAGGAAACCAGCATGATGTAAGCTGGAGAGCAGCAGAGCCTAGTGGCTTCCATCGGGGTTGGCAAACTGCAGCAGGTGGAAGAAAATCCAGCCCACCACCTGTTTCTCTGTGGCCCATGAGCTAAGCATGGTTTTGACTTGTTAAAATGCTTGGGGAAGAAAAATCAAAAGAGGGTGCTATAATTCATGATACGTGAAAACTATATAAAATTCAAATGTCAGTGTCCATAAATAAAGTTTTGTTGGAACACAGCCATGCCCATCTGTTGGTGTATTGTCTCTGGCTGCTTTTAGACTACAATGGCAGAATTGAGTAGTTGTGACAGAGACCATATTGCCCACAAAGCCAAAAGTATTTCACTCTCTGGCCCTTCATATAAAATTGACCTCTGGCTTATAGCCAGGACCTAAATACCTTGGAGTGGAAGTGCCTTGGCTCTAACCTCAGCTCTGTCACTCAAAGACCTTGCCACCTTGAGCAGATGACCTCACATCTCTAGGTCTTGGTTTTAGTCCTCATGGATAAATTTGGCATGATGCTATCAGCTTCTTCATAGAATCATTGTAAAGATTTATGACATAGTGCATTTCAAGGACCTAGTATAGTGTCTTGGCCTTAACAATAATTTTAACTAAGTAGTTAATATAAACTACTATAATAATATTTTTAGTTAACAAATGGTTGTAGTTCTTGTTCTAAAGCGCCTGACGAAGTTTCTTTTAAAGTGAACAACACTGAGATTTGTCCAAGGCTTTGAACCCAATGCGGTAATCGTGAAAGTATGCCTTTATACTGAAGCCCACAAAAGTCATGAGTCGTGGAAAGGCTCACCTGGTTTGGCTGAGCAGTAGTCTTGAGTCTGCCATTTCTTATTTGTCCAAAATACTCTTGGCAATATTTCTATTTTTGCTTTCTGAGTCTTTTAAGAAAACTGTGGACTAGAACAAAGGCATGCCCCCTGCTGTGAAAATCTATGATTTGAGAACTATTCGAGGTTCTCCCTCACCACTCTCTGTTCTTGCTACTCTCTTGCAGACACCATCCCTCTCCAATATTTATCCCCAATAATTATGCCACCAATTTCTCCTGCATGAATACCTCATCACCTAATTAGCTATAAGTTCGGTTCTGATGCTGTCAGTGCTTGAGCCTCTGGACCTCTGGTTATCGCCTGATCTCTTTTATGGGAAAAGTGGAGAAGAAAGAAAATAAGGTTCCTGGTCAACCAGATGAAGGGTTTTGAAGCTAGAAAAGAAGAATGTGTTTACTTTCTCTCCCTTGTGACCAGTTCTTTAGCCCTCTAGACAAGTTCATTGTAGGCTTACCCTGGAAGATTCATCACTGCCCTGGTCCTGCACATCTGGTCTTTTGCTGAGTTCTGCTTTTTGAAAATTCATTAACGTGTCTACTACATTTCACCCTTTCCTCTCCATCCCAGTGACTGTGGCTCAAGTTCACTCCTTAGTTATTTCCTTTCTTGATTATGGACCCTCGTTGGTGCCAGCCATCTCTTGCCATTGTTTCTCCCAGGACAGTTCACCCTTGGCCCAGGAAGGCCTTCACTTGTTCTATAAGCATTGATTGAGCCTGCTTCACGCACCAGTCTCTTCTTCCCTCCTCACGTTGCCATGTTCTAGTTAGTCACCTTCTGGTAGATTCGTGGCAGTGCTGGGCCTGTGTTTCCACGTGGCAGTAAAGAGCTAAACCAGCCAACCGTCACCTACACATGTCCCTACCTCTCCCAATTGTTCTTCCAACACCTGGCTCCTTTGCTCTCTTGTCATTGAGTGGCCTAGCCTGTAGGTTTTTGGGTTTGTGCACCTGCCTAGTCTGTGCCTTCCACTATAGCCAAGCCCTGACTGCATATTGCTTTAAGATCCTCCATTATCATTTCTTCAAAATCTTTCTTTTGGCTTACCAAACAAACTTTATTTATCTGTTTTCTCTTATTTTGGGGGATCTTACACAGGGAACACAGTAGGAAATGTTTAATTACCTTGGAAATTTGCATTGACCTAGAGAGGTAGGACAGAAAGAAATCAAGCCACAATCTAACAGACTGAGGCCAAACAAGGATGAGAAAGCCAGACCCAAGGGAGGGTCTGACATGTGGAAATTGGTTTCTAAAACTTCAAAAAAATTTTTTTTGCGAAATCATTTTTTTTTCAAATTTCATGATAAATAGCTAATTGTAGACTCTATGTATTGAACAGAAACAACCCAGCAGAAACACAATAGTTATTTATATTGGTAATGGACATAGACATGGAAAGAACTTAAACCTGATTATGTTTGTGTGTGTCCTTGGGGAGGGGTGGTCAGTGAATGGAAATGTGCTCCTGAGGTTGTATGGGGAGTTAGCCAGCCATGCTGGCGGAATGCTCTGCGAACGCCATCGTTCCCCTTAAATGTCATCCTATAATTCCCTTTGGTAGAAGCCGTACAACTTCTTCAGCCTTATTTCCAGCCTCATGACTCAGTAAGTGCCTCATGACTTTATTGTTTCCCTCCCCAGCTAACATACCCTGAGAGCAGTAAGGCTAAGAAGGAGAAGCAGGCCCCAGAGGGGTGCTCAGTGGCTTACTTCACATCCTCACCCATTTTATCAAGTTCTTGATGCTCATTCTAATAGGGGAACAACAAAGAACAAAGAGTGTATCAGCTGCCTCAAATCTCTTGACAGTAGTTTATTCCTGACCCATATGTGTGTATTATTTATGCCTTTTCTGTTCCAAAAATGTCTTGAGGCTGCAAAGGAGCATCTTGGTTCTCTATCATACTATCCCTTTTCCCTGGCTCCTGGCCACCTTGGAGACATGTGCATCCCTTCAGATATCCAGTTATGTCTCTCTGGTTGGGTTTCTTGAATTATAGAAGAAGAGACGACTCAGGCCCAAACACAATACTTTAATCAATGTGGAACACTTAGTAGTCCTTCCTCTGGCTCCTTGGGAGACCGCAGGTTAGCGCAGGAGGATATCGGAAGAGCTCTTGGCTGGCAGCCTCTCCCAAAACGTTAGAAGCCCAGCCACACATGAGTGGTCCTTGTGGCAACAGTTCAGCAAGACACTACAGGAGCTGTTCTCTCTCGCCTCCCCATTCCCACACTGCTGGGGGCTTGGTCCTCAGCACAAAGGCAGCATTTGTGGATGTGGGGAGGGACAGCCTGACTGCATGGCGATCTGTCTGCTTCTTACTAGGAAGGTTTGCACTGCCTGTAGACTTGAGCACAGATGTCTGGATCCCTGTGGACCTATAAATCCCCTCCCTGACCTGAAATCTGGCCCAGCTCTGAAAGGGGCCGCCATGCGCTCCTCTGGTATGGAGTGAGGAAGGGGAGCTTGACTTTGGCCAGTTTTCCCGAGGCCTGCCTTTCCCCGTTCACAGCTGTGCGTGGCTGGTAGCATCATTTGAGCCAAGGCCAGCACATGCTATGGAATGTTGTGTTCATTATCCTGGATGGAGCCCTTCATTCTCTTTGGACATGAACTCTTTTTCTTTTCCATTATAAAAGTATATATTCAATATGGAAAAATACAGAAAAGGAGAAAGAGAAAAGAACACGTGTGCCCTTCTACTCCAAAACAACCTGTTAAT
Source organism: Nycticebus coucang (assembly GCF_027406575.1). NCBI lineage: Eukaryota > Metazoa > Chordata > Mammalia > Primates > Lorisidae > Nycticebus > Nycticebus coucang. The sequence goes on from NC_069787.1 coordinate 52,492,450, forward strand.
ATTTTAATAATTTCCTCCTAGTATTATTCTAAGCACAAGTACATAACTTACATACTGTGGGCCTAATTTGGGGCTACTCATAGTCTATCCAGCCGTATCTGTGTGTAATCTGTTCATTTTAGTTTAAAGCCTCCCACAGTGACTATAGGTGATCAATTTCTCTTACATCTTCGTTGTTCTTGGCCTCACACATTCCATACCATGCAGTTAGGTGCATAAATGTTCATATTTGTCACCATTACAGCCCCTTTGAGGTGTTGTATCTTGAACTAAAGTTAAATATCCCTGGTTCAATTATTTTAGTGCTTTTTCCCTTGGATTTTCCCTTTTCTTTTTCTTTTTTTCTTTTGTCATTTTCTTAGTGTGTTTTGTTCCATTTTCATCCTCCCTTTTGACATTTAACTGGATGAGTTTGTTAAATGTATTCTTTTTTTTTTATTTTTCCGGGGCCAGGTTTGAACTCACCACCTTTGGTATATGGGGCCAGCACCCTACTCCTTGAGTCACAGGTGCCACCCAGGATGAGTTTTTAATCTAAGTTATTAACTTAGATTTTATTTCTTCTACGTGTTCTAAGTTATAACTGTATTATATCACAGTAATTATTGGAAAATATGACTTTTATGGATTGAGCATATATTATTCCAATGCTTTGATATGATTTATTTTATATAACCAGTCTCCTATTAAAGAATATTCAGGCTGTGAATATTTTTATATTATTAAATAACTCTGTATTGACTGTCCTTTGAAGGCGCTTGCCTTATTTTTTTAAAGTATCTTCTATTGTGCTTTCTTTTCTGATTATATAACATCATAAAAAAATTGAAAAGTACAGTGAATTACAGAAAAGGGAATAAAAGTCTATTAACTAGAATAAAACCTCTGTTAACATTTTGGTATATACTCAGGCAATCTTTCCTTTTACTGTATACCTGCATGCATATTTTTAAAACAAAATTATAATTATATGTATAAGCTATTTTTAACTTGCCTTAGTCTTTTTCAGAGATAGAATCTTACTCTGTTGCCCTCAGTAGAGTGCTATGGCGTCACAGCTCACAGCAACCTCCAGCTCCTGGGCTTAGGCGATTCTCTTGCCCCAGCCTCCCAAGTAGATGGGACCACAGGCGCCCACCACAATGCTCGGCTATTTTGTTGTTGTTGTTGTTGCAGTTTGGCCAGGGCCGGGTTTGAACCCGCCACCATTGGTATATGAGGCCAGCGCCCTACTGAGTTACAGGCGCTGCCCCACTTTAGTCTTAATAGTATAAAATAACCTTACAGTATAAGAATATTTCCATGTCATTAAGTATTTTTCACAGACCCAATTCTTAATTGGTTCACATAACATTTCATCAAAAGGATATACACATATCAGTTTATTTAAACACTGTCCTATTGTTGAACATTTAAGTTGTTTCTATTTTTTCAGATTTGTAGATAACAATACTTCCAACGTCTTGATCGTAAATCTTGTATTTTTTTTCTTTCCTTTGATTGTATTCCTAGAGAAGTGGAATTCTGGTCAAAGGGTATAAATACTAACGATGTCTGATATAGCTAGACTTCTATTCTTAATATGTGTCTGTTTTGGACAGAATTGATTCTCTGTTCTCACACCTTAAATCTAAACTCATAGTCACATTTGTCCTTCTCTTCTGCCACAGTTTTTTCCTTTGCAGTGACTTATTTATTTATTTTTACTAGGGTTTTCTTTGGGGGGGGGTGTGGTTGTTTCTCATTTATCTCTATATCCACAGTGCCTAAGGCAATGGATTACTTAGGATGTGTTCAAAAATTGGTAGCTGTTATTATTATCACTGTTATGGCTGAAAAGGTGGCCATCGCTGCTTCTAATTCTCTGCAGAGCCTGGTGGTGGGTGTTTGCCTCCCCTGGTGATGAGGCCTTGCCCTCCTCCTTCAACTGGGCTGCTTCATAATAGAAGATATGTCCTGTCCCTAGTTGTATCCTCCAGGAGGAAGGTGGTGGCTAAAGAAGGTTTCTGGTAACCACAGCCTCTCATTGCTCCATTTCCTGGCCCTTAGACTAGAAGATTATTTCATTTAACCCAGATGCAGCATAAATACATGATAAATTAGAGTTCTCTAGGGATCTACTATGTATGTATTCTGTCTAGACTTGATGGGAAGATAATATGCAAAGGTAGTTCTATCTGAAGAACTATAAAAGTTGCCTAAGGTATGTTAGCAAGTGGGGAAAAAAGGGTGGGAAGGGAGTTCAATACCAGCATATCGCAATTAATAATACATAGCCATAATAGCATATGTATAGGAAAAAACAGGGAACATCAAATTCTTTTCTTTTTTTTTGGAGACAGACCCTTGGTAGAGTGTGATGGCATCACAGCTCACAGCAACCTCAAACTCTTGGGCTTAAGTGATTCTCTTGCCTTAGCCTCCCAAGTAGCTGGGACTACGGGTGCCCGCTACAACACCCAGGTATTTTTTGTTGCAGTTGTCATTGTTGTTTAACTGACCCGGACTGGATTCAAACCCACCAGCCTCGGTGTATGTGGCTGACGCCGTAACCACTGTGCTACGGGTGCCAAGCCTCAAATTCTTGATAGTGGTTATCTCATGGGAATACAATTATAAGATATTTTTGCATTTCTTTTGTTTTCTGTTTTGTGTTTTTTTCCTCATTACATGAGCATTACAAATGAATAGAGAATAAATATATGGACTGGAACTACTGACTTTTTTTTTCACTCTATATTTCTATTATACTTAAGTTTTTAGAATAATTATATTTACTTTGCAACCAGATAAAAATGAGTAAGATTTGAAAATCTTGTATGATAAAATATTTGACAGAGAGAGCTTGGTACTGGCTTTGCAGGTCAAGGAAGGCTGCCGGCAAGGGTGGAGTGATTTGGGTTGGGCCTGGAATGGCTCACAGATGAGAATGAGGGGGAGAAAGAGCATTTCACTTTTGAGAAAGGTATGAGAAGACTGATGCCGTCTAGGTATGAGGAGTAAGTGGGAAGATGACCTAAGCATATGTGCTGATTTCCATGTCTGGCAACCATAATTTTCTTCTCCAAGGACCTCAAACTTAGTCTTCTGGTCCAACTTCCTATAACTGCCCCTAGTTATCTGGCAGATACAGAGACAAGCTTGGGATATGTCTGTGGATGCATGGAAGTGTTAGGGAAGTGACCAGAAACCAGACCACCATGTGATCTACAAGTTAAGGGAGTAGCTGAGAAGTAACCTGTTTTCCACATCAAGGGAAACTCCTGATTCTCTGCTGTTCTTTGCTATTCCTGGAGTAATAGTAAGCCATTGTAAATAGTTGACTCTTGTCATTTAAAGCTTGTTATTTTTTATTTAGTAATAGTTCCATTAGTTGAGTATTGGCAATGATCCAGGTTCTGTACAAAGGACTTTGTGTTCATGACCTCTTATCATCTCCTCCAAAACTCTGTGAGGCAGGATTCATCACCACTTAGAAGGGAGACTGCTGGAGGTTTGGAACTGTGCTCAAGGTCACCCGGCCAGAAGTACTGAAACTGGGTTTGTGTAGAGTGTTCAGTGCATTGCTCCTGCAGTAGGCTTCTTATAAAAAGTCAAAGATTGGTCATAATAAAGCCTGCAGTTTGCCAGGATGTAAGAATGATCGCCAGACTTTTGAGCTAAAGCATCCCACCTCACTGCTGTTCCCTACTCTTTGTTTGCCTTCTGTGGCAGGGAGAGTCATCATTTCCATTTCAGTTAGTGGAATATTTTGTCATTACCATTATTGCGCACAAGCCATTTTATGGTGCCCCAAACCTCTGTAAGGCTTCCTAATTTTTAGCTTATACTATGCAAACTGTATAATTTTCTTTACACCTAAGCCAAATATTTTTTTCTTTAGCTTTTCATTCATTCTACAGAGAATATCTCCCAGTTACAGGAAGGTTTCTCCTTGCAGTGGGTCCTTGGGGCTTAGCATTTCTTGATTAAGTAAATGACATTTTACCATGGTTTAAATGTGCATTAATCCAACCAGATTCTAAGTTTGTGATTTTATGTTTATAGTGCCACTTCTAACTCAGTGTTTGTGGTCTTTTACTTTTGTCATTTGTCAACTGATTTTGTTTTTTCTTAGTTAAGATCTCTTCATTACAGAAAGTCTGGAAAATAAATGTGAAGAATTATAAAGATGGAAATAAAAATCATTCACAGTCCTACCACCCAGGGGTGTCACCCTTGTTAACATTTGGTGCTATTTTAAATTGGGATCTTCCTTCTCTCATTTAACTGAATATGAGAGGTTTTCCCCTTACCATTGAGCTCTTCTCAAAAGAAATGTTTTTTAACAACTGTCTAAGATTCCATTTTATCATTACAGTATAATTTATTTAAATAATCCCTATTGTTGGGCATTTTAGGCTGTTCCAGATCTTTGACTTTTGCAAACAACACTGTCTTTGCTGTGTGGGCAAGAAAACAGCCCTAGCCCTCTCTCTGTAAGTTATCCTAATGGAGGTACCTCAAGGTGCTATTTGGTGCAGGTAGTTCAGAGATGTGTCTACTATTTGCTAATGAATAAAAACATGTATAAACAAGACTAATGCAGTGTAGTCACTGCCCCATATATCAGTGATAGTAACAACCATTCCTGCTGTCTGAGTACCAGGCACGTGGCTAAACCTTTGATGTACTTTGTCTTACTGATCAATCCTCAGTATAACTTTGTGAGGTACTTACTATTATTTCCTTTTTATAGACTGAGGAAACTGAGACCCAGAGAGATGAATTTTTCTAGAATCCCTTAGCTCTTGACTTGCAGCCACATCTATTATACTTCAAAGCCTGTGTTCTTAATCCAAATCCCTGTCTTGGAGTCAAACGACTAGACTCAGTTCCTACCCCAACCACTTAGCTAGTGCCAGTCACTTAATCCTCTGGTACTCAAGTTTCTGATGTGTTAAAGAGAAAAATTCAAGAACTCATCCTGTGCTTCTCCTGGGATTAGTGTGAGGGTCAAATGTGATGAAGCCTGCACAGCTGGAAAGTGTTACTTCTCACTTTAGGTCAATTGCTCTAATCGCGCTTTATAGGAGACTCCTCCAGAAAGCTATTTGAGAACATTTTCCAATTCCAGCCATTATCACTGTACGTTTTGGTTTAATCCACTGCAGTGGCAACATGGGAAGATATTTTCCTGTTAGAGTCCCACCCTAACCTCTAATCCGTTTGATAATAAACAATCTGCTGTAAATCAGCAATATAGTTATGATGGTGAGTGGAGAGAATTTCCCTGGATTGAACTCTCTTTATCAGAGCATGTTATCTGTGGCTGTGGAGACCTGTTTTTGGAAACAGCAAGGATGCACCCTGCTGAACAGGCAACATTAACAAATCAGGTCTGTCCCACTATGTCTGCCTACTGGGTTGACATTTCCTCTGACATATTGTGGGGGGGGGAGTCTTTCCCTGCTAATGTGGCCCTTTGCACCTGCAACATCTTTTCTTTTCTCCATACCCAGCTCAGGCATAAACATGAGCACCCATTTCCTAAACCTGCATTGTCTGTGTCTGTTATGGCCACTGTTGTTTTACCTACTAACAATTGGGAGCTTTAAGTTTTTTTACGCATTTACTAGGCCAGGTTGCCTCATGGAAATTCCTGCTTATCCTGGAACATTGTTTTATTTCATTCTCAGAATCCCCACATTCGGGGCTATCTGTGCACGTTTCTGTTCTAATGGGGCCCCTCCCAAGACCAGGTCTCTCAGTTTGACGTGAGCCTCTCCTAGTTACCGTGGACCCGTGTTTCTCACTCCAGGGACATTTGGCCGTGTCTAGAGGTGTTTTGATTGTCAGAACTGGCAAAAGCACAGGGCAGCCTCCCACAATAAAGAATTTTCTAGTACAAAATGTTAGTGGTGGACAGGTTGAGGAGCCCTGCCATAGACTGAGAAGTAGCCTGAAAGTCATCTATTTGGGCACATGCACCCCACCAGACTATGTTTCCTATCTCAGGGCAAGTAGCGTAGGATAGTGGTTAAAAAAGGGGGGCGATAGCCGGGCGTTGTGGCGGGTGCCTGTAGTCCCAGCTACTCGGGAGGCTGAGACAGGAGAATCGCCTAAGCCCAGGAGTTGGAGGTTGCTGTGAATTGTGTGACGCCACGGCACTCTACCGAGGGCAATAAAGTAAAACTCTGTCTCTACAAAAAAAAAAAAAAAAGGGTGGGGGGTGGCGAGTGTGGCCTGAAATAAACCAGACTTGGATTGCCGTTCTCAGTTCACCAGTGATCCATCACCTGGTGCACTGTGTGACCTTCAGCAAACTATCACCTTCTTTTAGTCTCAAGTTTTCTCATCTGTATAATGAGAATAGAATTCTTACCTGTCTGGAATAGCAGGGCTCCAGAGCTCTCCCCACAGTTCCCAGAACACAGCAAGCATAACATTTATTCATAAAGGAAAAGATGTTGAGGTCCTACTATGTGCCAGTTGCTAATGAATCTATCAGTGACCAAAGCAGATAGATATCCCTGCCTTCAAGGAGCTGAGCTTACCTTTTATCGGGAGGAAATAGACATGAAGAAACAACCCTATAAATGGCACATGGTGAAAATAGAGAAAAAGAAAGCAGGGAGGGGTATAGACAGTGACAGGGACATGGCTGCTGTCCTCAAGAGGCTTCCTCTTCCTCAGATTTTCTTTTCTTCTGGCAGTTTTTCCTCCCTCAACTCCAGTTCTCTCACATAGTTGTGCCCAGTGGTGCTCATGACTGGTAGGGGTGTAGCTCATAGGGTGTGGCCAGCACTGGTGTGACCCAGGCACTGTCCCCAGCCCAGTCCAGCAACTGCTGCTTTTTCCTGGGGACAGCCAGCTGCAGACTGTCTGGTATTCTTTATTCCTCCTTTGGTATTCTTCCTTTCACCATCCTCCCTGCCTGGGAGGGAGTGTAGTAAGGAAAGACAAAATGTTTGTTTTAATCCAGCCTAACTAAAGGCATAAGTCTGACATTTGATTGGGAGAAGATCAGTCATTATTCAAAAAAACTGAGGCAAATGCCTTCTCTTTCCTTAACTAGATTTAAATTATTAGGAGGTGGGAGCTGGTCTCATCTCATAGAAAACTCCCCACAATGCATATCTTGCATGTGAATAGCAGGTGCTGACCCCTTAGTAGAAAGAGCTCAGGCTTTGGAACCAAACATCTGATTTTCTTTGCTGTGCAGGCAAGAAAACAGCCTTAGCCCTCCCTCAACCTCAGTTTCCTCATCACCAAAATGGGAATAAACTCATTTTGCAGTTTATTCTTGCAGGGTGGTTGTGAGGATCAGAGAGAATAAATCAGAAGTGCTAAAGTGTACAGGACACAATTTCTCCCACAGTATCCCAAGCCCAGCAATCACTAAGAAAACACAAAACAAGGAATTCTTAGCTCACCTGGTAAAGATTACCATTCTAATTTTTTTCCCACGCTGAAGCGGAAGAAAATCTTTAACCTTCTGGAAATTGTTCAATAAATACATAAAGATACACTCAATCTTTCTCGTGTTCAAAACATGAACCTAAAATTAAGGTGCACATGAATAATAATACCTTACTGGTGAGAGTGTAAATAAAGTGCACTATCATGTACCTATCTGAGGAATACAGGTATAAAGTTGAACAGCATGTTTGAAGTTCAATTTGGCAGTACATACCAGATATTGAAATATTAGTACTTCTTAGACCAAGGAATTCTACATAAGGAATCTGCCTTACAGAAAGATCAGCACAAATTCATAAAGCATGTTCACTGAGACACTTTTGTAATAGTAGCTAAGCACTGGATATTATTCTAATGTCCATCAGCTGCATATTAATTAAATCAATATGGCTCATCCAGACCATGGGATATACTACTAACTCTGACGCCATTAAAAAGGGTGACCTTTGGGGTGATAGAAATGTTTTTTGAAACTAGATAGAGTAGTAGTTACACAACCTTATGAATTTACTAAATGCCACTGAATTGTTACTGTTAAAATGTTAATTTTACATTATGTGAATTTCACATCAATAATCATTTTAAAGATTGAGTCTCATAGGCCCAGCACAGTGTCTCATGCCTATAATCCTAGTATTCTGGGAGACCAAGGTGGGAGGATTGCTTGATCTCAGGAGTTCGAGACCAGTCTGAGGAAGGGCAGGCCCCCACCTCTACTAAAAATAGAAAAATAGCCAGTAGCGGGAGGCATTTGTAGTCCCAATGGGCAGCTGAGGCAGGAGGATCACTTGAGTCCAGGAGTTTGAAGTTGTTGTAAGCTATGATGCCACAGCACTCTACCAAGGGTGACAAAGTGAAACTCTGTCTCCAAAAAAAAAAAAAAAAAAGTGTTATATGTGGTCATTATGTAAGTTTTAAGATACACAAAAATCAAGAAATATGAAATCCACACAGACAGAAACTAATGAAGCCCTCCCAGCAACACTGAAGCCCAGCAAGTTGAAACTTGCATGAGTGAATCAGAAAGGACACTATTGACCGTGTTTCTTGGGAGTGAAATAATCCATCTCAAAGCTTTCATAGTGACCTATGTACACTAATATAAAAAGATATTGTTGGAAAGTGACTATAATCAAGAATAAGTTATCATATGATTTAAAATAAAAATGAAAGAGTAGAATTGAAATGTTCTAACAAAAAAAAAAATGTTAAATGCCTGGGGTGATAGATAACCCAATTACCCCGACTTGATTAATTCACATTATCTGCCTGTATCAAAACATCACATGTCCCCTATAAAGATACTATTATGTACCCATAATAATTAGAAATTAAATTTTTTAAATAAAAAAAGATATTAACTAGAAAGAGAACATTCTCTTTCCTATAAATGTTATAAATGGATAGAATAAGTTTAGAAAGAGGCGGCGCCTGTGGCTCAAGGAGTAGGGCGCCGGTCCCATATGCTGGAGGTGGCGGGTTCAAACCCAGCCCCGGCCAAAAACCACAAAAAAAAAAAAAAAAAAGAATAAGTTTAGAAAGATTTAGAACAAACTTAACAGTATTTGCTGCCAGGAAGTAGACTTAGGAAAATGATGGGAATTTATACTTAATTTTATACTTTTGTAATATATGAAAATTTAAGGTTAACATTCCCCTAAGCACAGTATTACAAGAATGGAAAAACAAGCACCACACGTACTAAGTACATAATTAGAACCAGTAGGTTAACAACTGTATGCTCAGGTAAGAGAAAAACTCAAACTCAAGTAAAGAGCAAGGGGAGAAGGGCTGGGTAAACTCCCACCCAGTGGGTACATTACATGGGTGTAGGGCACACTTCCTGGGTGAAGAACACAGCTACAACCTGGACTTTAACTTTACAAAACCAAACTATGTAACCTATTTGTATATAGCCCCTTATTAATCTGAAAAAAAAAATTGAAAGTTAACGCTAATAACCTTGAAACTGGTGGGAGGACTTTGGAGTTGGTCAAGGACTGAAAATGTAACAAAGTGGCCAGTTGATTCTCTGAAGTGAAAGTGGAAATTTTGTTTTGTTTTGAATTTTCTTTTTTGTGTGTTTTCCTTTTCTTTCTACTCTTTTAATTCCTATCCTGGCTGGCATCAGAACCTCAAACTGAGTGAGCCAATTACTTGATGACTCACTGTGCTTGTTTTGACCTTTTAGTGCTTGTGGCTAATTAATTCTGAGTGCTGGGGATCTGTATGCATTTAGTTACTGGTTACTGTTTATAAGGGTCTGTTTTTAAAAGATCACAAGGATTTGTGGGGTACCATTAGTGAACTGTATATTACATGCAAGTACTTTCTTGGTAGGGCTGGCCCAGCAATCATGAGCTCATTAGGAGCCCAGGAGCTCACTTACCAGAGCCTGTACCAGCCTGAGGGGCTTGTGTTGCTACTTGCAAACAGAGCTACCTTCCTGCTTCCAGAAGGTTGTCACAATACCATGTAGCTCCTTGGAAGTTGTTTTTTAACATTTTTCATTTATTCATTTTTCTTAATTCAAAAAAATTTGTGAAGTAGGACAGAAATCACCTATAATGTAAATATGAAAAAACAATAGAATTTAGTGGTGTTCCTTTAGATCTTTGCTAACATGCATTTTTTGCATAACTATAAAGCACTCATATACATATTTTTAATCCTAATTTTATTTTAACTTACATAGAAAGGATTTTTAGCTGTTGGACTATTTTAGAATCATCTTATGGGCTAGGTAATATTCCATCCAGCAGGTAATTGTAACTTATTTAACAATGATCTTATGTTGAATAGTTTGTTTTCTTTTTCTTTTTTTCTTTTTTTTTGAGATAGAGTCTCACTATGTAGTCCTCGGTAGAGTGCTGTGGCATCACAGCTCACAGCAACCTCAAACTTGGGGTTAAGCCATTCTTTTGTCTCAGCCTCCCAAGTAGCTGGGGCTACAGGTGCCTGCCACATCACCAGGCTGTTTTTTTGTTGTAGTTGTCATTGTTGGTTAGCAGGCCAGGGCCGGGTTCAAACCTGCCAGCCCTGGTGTATGTGGCCGGTGCCCTAACCACTGAGCCATGGGCACTGAGCCTTGAATAATTTTTTTTTAAAAATTCCTTTCCTTTCTGGAAGTTTATTGTTGAATCTCAAAATAATTAGGTGCTACCTTAGATGTCTTTGTAATGACAACTCGTATGTCACATGCAGAATCAGTTCCTGCCCTCAGGAAGTTTCTGGCTAAGAATAGGTGACCAGTAAGTATAGTAACTTTTGATCATTGCTGTATCAGAGGTGTGTCCAAATGGCTCTTTAGGGAGGATGGGAAAACATTGGTGAAGGCTTCCTAGGGGAGGTGCTGTTTGAGTTATATCCGCATGAAAGTTATCCAGCTATGAAATGAAACACATTCCAAGAAGAGAACATTGCTTGAAGGAAGCACAGAGGGATGGCAGATCATGACAATTCAGGGAATGGCAGACAGCTATTATGGCTGGAGAACAGGGGGCTTGTGGGTGGGTGGCAGGATGTAGACTGTGATCAGGCCTTCTGTGCGAAGCTGGGGAGTCGGAACATCACACTGACTAACACTGGGAGCCATGGCAAGGAATACTTGTTAAATAAAAGTGCAGTTTTGAGCATAGCAAATCCTCATTGCTTTGACAAAATGTCCAATAAATATGATCTAGCCTAGGAAGAAGCCTAAAAGTGATGCACTTTGCTTTCTTCCTCATCACTTGTATTTGTCATGAGAAAGCACTGTGGTAGCATGTTTCGGTCACAAGGGTGGACTTTGGGTGGTTAGACCACCCCAAAGTCTACTGGATCTTCTTTGGAAAATATGAAAATACCCCAGGGACAGGTATCATATGCTGTCAAGATGGCATATACTATGTGACTTTCCAAGTTGACAGAACCCCAGCTGAAATAATTGTAAACAGAAAGGGAAATGTATCATGAGCCCATGTAACTGAAACACCCAAGGGTGGGGCTCCCTAGCTCCAGACACAGTGGGATCCAGAAGCTCAAATAGTGTTAGTCAAGCTTGCTCCGTTTCTCCCTCATCCTTTACCGTCTTCATCCTTCATTCTGTTTTTCCCTTTATTATGTCCTTTAGCAGATTCTTCTGTGTCACCTGGGAGAGTTGCTGTAGGAAGCTCCTACTTAGGATATCTCTTGAACCCATAGTCCAAAGGAACAAAGTCACATAGCAAGTTTCAGGTGGAATACTCCAATTGATTCAATCCGGGGGAGCCCACCCAAACTATGTGAGATGAGATACCCAAAGACCTTGAGATTCTGTTCTTGGTGGAGGAGAGTGGGAGTGCTCCCTATTTTTAAAAAATAAATAAAAGCATCTACTATTATTTATCCCTTGTTCTTCTGAAGATGGGAATTTATCCAAGACCTGCCTTCATGGCAAGTTTGGCTTGACACGTGCTCACGTTATCCAGGCTTAGTATCCAGGTGGCACAGAACAGATACTTCCAGCACACGAGTGTAAGTAGCCCACTGTCCAGTTTTCTTTAGCACATGGGCTCAAGACAATGCCTTGTTCCAAAGGCATTGTGGCAGTGTCCTCTTTTTCCTGCGATTGTATGATTTATGTTCTATTAGCAAAAGGAAGCTACTCAAGCATCCACCCAGTGCTGCCTCTGCCCCCTTGTCATGGTTGTTTTTCTCATTGTTTAGCGCTCCATTAGCTTCCGCAACGACAGCCGCCCTGATATCCTCGCCCCCCGACCCTGGTCCAGAAATGCTGCCCCCTCGAGCACAAAGCGGAGAGACAGCAAGCTGTGGAGTGAAACCTTCGACGTGTGCGTCAATCAGATGCTTACAGCTAAAGAAATCAAACGTCAGGAGGTAGGCTCCAGACCTGCGGGATCCACTGTGTGTCTGGAACAAATGTGCACTGCAGGCGGGAGTCAGGCTGGGGTCTGTGCCTCAGTCTGCAAATCAAATCTTCTTTGCATTTGTAGGAGAACAAACTGGGGTGTCTGAACTTGTAGAAGGAACTGAGAAAGCAGCATCCAGCTGGGTGGGTGTGGCCCCACTTTAAAAAGAAACCGATGTGAAAATTTGAATTTCCAAATAGACGAAACCAAATGTCGAGGATTCTGAAGTTCACAAAAATAATCATTTTAGTCATATTTTGTTAGCAACTTCTAGAATATTTTTAAATATTCATTTTGTATAACTTCAGTTCCGTTTTTGTGGAAAACTTTTCTATGGAGTGCTGTTAATTTTAATCCCTCTAAGTTTTCTGTGTCAATTCCCCCACATGGCTGTGACAACATTATCCTTTATGGAAGGCTGTTGAAGTGCTTGTGCTAGGTGGTGCTAAGACTTCATGTGTGAGTCATCTGGTGAGATCCTTGGAGTATCCAACCCCAGGGTGGAGGGCACCCCTGAATCCTGTTCACTTCTTCCCTGTCACCTGAAAGAAATGCCATAGTCTCTGAACTTTCACCACAAATTGGCAGTCCTTTAGTAATGCGTTGTTTGCCAACAGCTTGGGTTCTCAGGTGAGAGTGAAAGAATGTTCTGCGTGTCATAGCTTTTCATATTATGATAGCTTAATAATGGAACCACATGAGAAACAGTCCATTTACATACTCTTCCACAACTGCTGGCTCCTATGATTTTATATATTGTACCTGAAAAGTAATTGAGAATGAATTAACCTTGCCAGATTTTACTTAGAGTGGTAAAACGCTGGAGTCTTCCTACAATCCCAGAGGAGTGGGTGATAGATATAAAGCTTTCTGCTGAGATTCACCATCTGCTGAGTAGAAGGAAGACAAAGTATGATGGCCCAGTTAATAATACTGCCACATCCATTACTGAGAACAGACCCTGAATCGCTTCTTAAGATTGCCACTCGCAACAAAAATGCTGAATCCATGGCTCAAACTGTAATTATTATACCTAAAATAGTTCCCTCTTGTTCAGCTACATCAAAGTTCTGTAACACGAAAGATGACTTTTTGGACTGGAAACGTGTGGAAACTCTTTGTCTCACAAACAGAGAAAAGCACATTATGCAGAAGTTTTGTGGTACCTTTTCTTTGCAGGTTTTAGCCACTAGATGCACTTGTTTCAGGTTCATTTTACTTTTTGAGTGTAGTACTTAGTTATGTAGATTTGGGGCTTTGAGTTGGTTGGTCTTATAAATGAGGGAGATTTCAGAGAATATGTTTTATCTTTCCTTGCAGGCAATCTTTGAGCTTTCTCAAGGAGAAGAAGACTTAATAGAGGACTTGAAATTAGCAAAAAAGGTAAATTTAAATCCAGCAATCATTTGAATCACCTCATGGTTTTTTCCTTTGAGTCATTTCACAATTCTAGAATAGTGCTTTATAGGTACCCTCTTTAGGACTAAGACAAGTCATCAAAAATTGAGAAGAACAAAGCAGTGGGGGGGGGGGGAATGCCTCAAAACAAAAAGACAGAATAGCTCTCTTGTCTTGGTACCTTTAAGGTTTCACCTCTGCCTGTCTCTGATATACCTCAAAGACTATGTCAGTTCAATTCAGAAAGTGTCCATGGAGGCCTGGCTTTATGTCTGTTTCTGTGTCCTAGAGGTTTCATGTGCAGAGCATGGGAGAGAACGTGTAGATGTCTGAAACCTAGTGCCCTGAGTAGAACTGTGATTTCTTATTGTTTAATTATCTTTAATGAGAGGCGATAGGATTGGCAGAGGTTTTGCTTTCATTACTCTGAACTGTGTCTTAGAAATAAAGTCAAGCGAATGTCGAGAGTATATAAAGTAATGAAGTGAGGCTCTTTTATATAAAAACTTGTTTTTAGTCAATATTGTGTGTGGAGAGGAGGAAACCCAAACCTTGGTGCCTCATACGCTTTTACTTATAGTTTTGAGTTTTTTGGCAGTGCTGAGCATCAGAAGATAAAATCTACAACAAACCTTTCTCAAAAACCTTTCCATTCTAGTGACTACCCCACCCCCTAGTGCCTCGGAGAGTAAAATCCAAACTCCTTCATCTAGTATTGATGGCCTCAGAGAATCACAGGCTCTAGGGTGGTGACACATAGAGGTGACCTGTGATCACAGAACTTTGGTGGACTAAGGCAGGAGGATCACTTGAGGCCAGGAGTTCAAGATCAGCCCAGGCAACATAGCAAGACACCTATCTCTACAAAAAATTTTAAAAATTAGCCAAGTACATTTGCACACCTGTAGTTCTGGATTCCTGGGAGGCTGAGACAGGAGGATTGCTTGAGACCAGGAGTTCGAGGCGGCAATGAGCTATCACACCACTGCACTCTAGCCTGAGCAACAGAGCGAGACTCTATCTCAAAAAATAAATTAAATAAATAAATAAGAATCACAGAGTTGAAAGGATGTCTCCTTTCCTTTAAGGGTCTTTAGTCTAGCTTTCTGCTAATATGAAGTCCCACCTCTAGTGTTCCTGATAGATGGCCTTCTAAGCTTTACTTGGTCACAGCCAAAAAACTGTGTTTTAGGGAGGGGTGGAGGAAGAGGAGATGAGAGAGGACAAAGAAGTTATTTAACTCTGGGAGTTGTGATGTTGGTCATATGTCCAGTTCCTCCTTCCTAATCAAGATTTGCCAAACCTCGTACACCCTCAGATGTTTCTGTGACATGGTGGTCCTACCTTCCTGGAAACCCTTCTCTTTCCTTTCAATCATCCATATCCCCCATCCTCCAGAAACCAGCTAAAATCTTGATTTATTCCTCTACAATAGTTATTACCTCCTCCTCTTCACTAAGCAGCTCATCTTCAAAACCTCCCCTGGCCACTCCAGCTTTAATTCTCTAACCCTCTAGCACAGTTATGGTTTGATAACTTATTGATATCATGCAACATATATCCTGTTTTTAATCTTGAACTATTTTTTAAATATATATTTCGTTTTCCGTGCATTTTTCTTTTCTTTTTTTTTTGAGACTGAGTCTCCCTATGTTTCCCTCAGTAGAGTGCTATGGCATCACAGTTCACAGCAACCTCAAACTCTTGGGCTTAAGCAATTCTTTTCCCTCAGCCTCCTTCTCCTAAGTAGCTACAGCTACTCCTAAGGGACTACAGGCGCCTGCCACAACTCCCGGCTATTTTTCTTGTTGCAGTTGTCATTGTTGCTTTAGCTGGCCTGGGCCGGATTTGAACCGGGCAGCCTCTGTGTATGTGGCCGGTGCCCTACCCACTGAGCTAGAGGCACCGCCTTTTTTTTTTTTTTTTTTTGAGACAGAGTTTTACTATGTTGCCCTAGGTAGAGTGTCATGGTGTCACTACTCACAGCAGCCTCAAACTCTTGGGCTCAAGTAACTCTCTTGCCTCAGCCTCCCAAGTAGCTGGGACTACAGGTACCCGCCACAATGCCCAACTATTTTTTTGTTGCAGTTATCATTGTTTTAGTAGGCCTGGGGCATTCTCGAACCTGCCAGCCTCAGTGTACGTGGCTGGTGCCCTAACCACTGAGCTATGGGCACCAAGCCCCATGCATTTTTCTTATCTTCCCAATTAGCTTTATGAAATTTCTTGAAGACAGGGACTGTGTGCCCTCTAAGACTTTATATTCTATTACAGGGCCTTGCTATATCTGTATTTTCTTGTTTTTTAATTATCTTTAACAAGGAACAGTAGGATTGGCAGAGGTTTTGCTTCAAGTCAGTAGTAAAACATGCCAATCACTTTTTCTTTTCTTTATTTTAAATGTGTATAATTGAGAAAGAATATGCCAATAGCTAATTTTGAATAATGGGGGAGTTTTTGAAGATGCAGGATCTTGTTAATTTTAAAAACATTTTAACAGTCAGATCTACTCTATACCTAGGATTTGTGCTCTTTCTTAGATGTATGATATGTTAGAATAAAAAAGCTTTTGAATGGGCGGCGCCTGTGGCTCAGTGAGTAGGGCGCCGGCCCCATATACCGAGGGTGGCGGGTTCAAACCCGGCCCCGGCCAAACTGCAACCAAAAAATAGCCGGGCGTTGTGGCGGGCGCCTGTAGTCCCAGCTACTCGGGAGGCTGAGGCAAGAGAATTGCTTAAGCCCACGAGTTGGAGGTTGCTGTGAGTTGTGTGAGGCCACGGCACTCTACCGAGGGCCAGAAAGTGAGACTCTGTCTCTACAAAAAAAAAAAAAAAAAAAGCTTTTGAAAAACCTGCTTTGGTTATCAACAGACACAAAGGCCGAAGGCAGTGCTGGAGTCTCCTCCCCTCCAGCCACACCTCTGCTGTTTCTGTAGCATTCTGCGAGAAGCTGTTATTAGACAGCTAACATTCTGTTACTGATGGAACCTCTCAGGAACCATCTGTATGAACAGTTTACTTCCTCTGATTTTAAATATTTGCTTCCATTTCTTGCCCTCCTCATGCAGGCCTATCATGACCCCATGCTGAAGCTCTCCATAATGACAGAACAAGAGTTGAATCAAATCTTTGGAACACTGGACTCTCTAATTCCTCTGCATGAAGGTATACTTTGTTCCTGGAATGAGTTGTGACTTGTAGCCTTAAATGAGTTGTCTTATAACAAGTCGATGATTATGTAATACCTTCAGTGCGAATAACCCAGAACCTACTTCCAGCCCTGTTCATATTTGTATGCCTAACAAAATCAGCATTCTGTTTGTTTTTTTGCCAGAGCTCCTTAGTCAGCTTCGAGATGTTCGGAAGCCTGATGGCTCGACTGAACATGTTGGTCCCATCCTCGTGGGCTGGGTAAGAAAAGTTTTCTGGTCTTGGTTGAAGATAAATTTCAGCAATTTAGGTGGAGTATCATTTCAGCAAGACTTTTATTGGCAAATATTGGTTTCACATCAGAAAAAAATAAAATCCAAATTTCTAATAAAATGGATTAATATAAATATTTTTAGTCTTCATCTTTTTAAAGCATGAAAACAATTTTTTCTTATTATAAATTTACTGTATTTTAAAATAACATGAACTTTTTGCAATAAAATAAGTAAAGGTACACATGAAACTATTACTAGTTTCACATCAAATAAAAATAAAACTTCTTAATCTTTGATTTAGGCTGGGTAGTAATATATTAATAATTATCACCATTTCTAGTCCACTGACATGCCAGTGTGGTGGCTCATGCCTGAAATCCCAGCTTTTGGGAGGCTGAGGTGGGTGGATTGCCTGAGCTCGCAGGTTCAAGACCAGCCTGAGCCAGAGTGAGACTTCGTCTCTAAAAAAGTGCATCATGGCGGGCACCTGTAGTCCCAGCTACTTGGGAGACTCAGGCAAGAGAATCACTTAAGCCCAAGAGTTTGAGGTTGCTGTGAGCTGTGATGCCATGGCACTCTACCAAGGGTAACAAAGTGAGACTCTCTCTCTCTCTCTACATATATATATATATATATAGACATGTTTCTATTCACTACCAAAAAAGCTTTTTGGGATATAAATAACCCTAAAATATAGTTTTATAAAGAATATAGTAAGTTAAGTAAATGTTGCTAATGTTTAGCATATATAGGGTCCTAAGTAACTTCATAGGAGAGCTTGGTTCTCTGTTGACCTTCATCCCAACGTAACTTATTCCTTTTCATAATTAAATAAAATAAATGTGACCTCAGATTATAGATTATAAATTTATAGTCCTGGGGCTGAATTTGTGTTTTATTGGGTGCATAATGTTGTTATTTGCTTACTGTACTTTATTTGGGTAAGGCATGCAGTCTCTGTTTGCCACGGTACCCACTACTCCCCCCTATTCTATACATTTCTGTTACCCTCTATGAGTACTTGAGTGTTCTGGCCCAGCTCTGGGTACTTACCATTTGATATGAAGCAGGTTATGTTATGATGACTTCTTACAGGCAAGATTCGATCTCTCCTCCCTCTGATAGGCATACTGTTCTTGAAAAATAGAAAGGAAGTGCCATAGCAACTAGTATTAGAGATTATTTCACTCTTTCAAGGGTGCTGTAAAAGTTTTTATCCAGTTATACTTGTATTTTAACCTTCCTGAAACCTTCCAGTTCTCATAGCCTGGTGATCTGTGGATATGCAGAAAGTTTTGACTTTGGCCTCTTATGCTTCTCAATGACTGCTTTGGTCAAGAAACTTTGAAGGTTTCATGACTTAGACAGTTTTAGTTCAGGAGTCAGTTTTAGTACCGAGGCTGAACTATCCCAAGGGTTTCTAAAAGGCAAGTAATGTTCTAAAATGAATAATTTAGAAAATGTGCCTTAATATTTCAAGAGAAATCATTTATCTTATATTTTTGAATTTCATTTTATTATGAGTCATGGTAGGTGTTTTAACTTCATTGGCCCACAAAGAAATTTCTCTAAAGAGAGCCAGCCAACTTGAGCCAGGGAAAGTATAATGACAAGAGGATCTGCCTCAGTATTTCTGTTTTTATTAAGTTTGAGATTAATATATAGATACGTGTGATTATGTTACACTGTTTGCATTTGTTAGGTAAAGTTCAAGTTGTAGTTGAGTCCTTCACCCAGCAGGTGTGCCATATACCCGTACATTGTACCCATTAGGTGAGAGCTTACTGAACTCCCTTCCTCCTGGCCCTTCCCCACTTCTTCAATTTATTTGTGTTTTTCTCTCATTTGGGCATGTACTTATTCATCTACTGGTTTTATATTACTATTGAGTATGTTAGGTGCTTGCTTTTCCATTCTTGGGATACTTAGGAGGATATTTTCCAAATTTGTCCAGGTAAATACAAAAGATGTAAAGTCTCCGTTGTTCTTTATGGCTGAATAATATTCTATGGTATGCATATACCACAGTTTATTAATCCATTCATGGGTTGATGAGCACTTGGGTTGTTTCCGTGATGATTGTCAGCTGAGCTGCAATAAACATTCTAGCGCAAATGTGCTTATGGTAAAAAGGTGTTTTTTCTTGGTTGATACCTAGTAATGGGATTGTAGGATCAAATGGATGGTCTACTTGTAGCTTTTTGAGGATTCTCCATACTTCTTTCCAAAAAGGCTATATTAGTTTGCAATCCCACCAGTAGTGTCTAAGTGTTCCCTTCTTTCCCCATCCAGGATGGCGTCTACAGCTTTGGGACTTTGTGACGTGTGCTATTATCACTGGGGTTAGGTGATAGCTCAAGATGATTTTGATTTGCATTTTTCTAATGATTAGGGATGATGAGCATTTTTGCATGTATTTGTTGGCCATTTGTCTGTATTCTTGGGAGAAGGTTCTGTTCATGTCTCTTGCCCAGTGATAAATGAGATTGTTTGCTCTTTTCTTGTTGATTAGTTTGAGTTTTCTTATAGATTCTGGTTATTAGCCTTGTGTCAGATTTGTAACATGTGAGTATCTCCTCCCATTCTGAAGGTTGTCTATTTGCTTTAATTGTTGTGTCCTTAGCTGTGCACAGCTTCTTAGCTTGTTCAGGTCCTGTTTGTTTTGTGATATGGTGGCAATTTTCTTCTTTCCCTCCAGTATTTCTTAAACTTCCTGAGTCTATGGCCTGCTTTGACAGAGGTAAAGGAGGCAGTGATACAACACTCAAGAATTAGAAGGATAACTCCTCTGTTTTTGACAAGACAGCAATGTAGAACTACATGGTTTCCTTAAACATCACATATAAATTGTTAAGTTGTGCCAGAATTAATATTGTAGGAATTTGCCTATTGTTAGCTTTTTTTCTGAAATGTTTGCTCATTTTATTAAAAAATTGATTTGATCTGAGAACAGCTTTTACAGTCCTTTTTTGTACATACCCAAAGGAAGCATGACTATGCTGGTCCATTGCTGTCTGGACTCTTCAGGCATTAAATGGGGACTTGCAGCTTAAAGAGCAGCCTAAAATTAAACAATGGCCCATTGTTAGCAGACCCTATGAAAAACAGCTCTTATTTATCAGGTCCGATGAGCTGTTAAATGTTTTTCCTCTTTTAACTGCAGATGTGTACATGCAAGTGGGAACTGTAAACCAAGGGGTACATCTGTTTGAGTTCTGTTCTTTTTAACAGAGAAAAATACACATCTTAGTGAACTTTGAATGAGAAAAGTCAGAGCCCATTCAAGCCATGAAAAATTGATTTTATCCCTCCCCCACAAAAGAAAAAAATGGGAGAAAAAAACCCTTTCAACAAGTAAGCCTTCCAAGTGAGACAGCCTTGTCCAGTCATTTTGACCTTAGAATGAATCAATTACTTTTACTTTGAAGACCTTAAAGAGAGTGGTTGCTTTTTTTCAGGAAACCACCCTGGTTACTGGGGATCAGGATCCTCCCACTCCCTAATGGGTCAACTTGTTTGAGTAAGCCTTCACTGTCATAAAGAAACACCTTCCCAAGTGATTTATCTTCATGCTAACGTTGTTTTTTTTTTTTTTCAGTAATAAAATAATTTATAAGCTCTCTAAGACAGCAAGTTCTCACATTAATTTGGGTTATAATTAAATTTTAATTCCTTAGAGGGAGGCAGGGTATATGGAAGCCAAAGAAATTGATTTGTTCTATCACTTTTCACAATATTTGGAAGATAGGAAGAATTATTTTAAAAAGTGAAAAAGTTTCCCTTCTAAATTATTGATAGTCTATTTAAAGAGATAGCAAGTAGTTCAGAGCTTTAGGGTCAGGAGAGAGGCAAGAACAAGCTTGAGACTCTGGTTTTGTCTCCAGTTGTGCAAGTAGCGTGGCTTCTGTAAACCACAGATTCTTCAACAAAAATATTCTAGGGACAGATAATAATTACTAGCACTTACTGATTCTCAACCAGAAGCCAGGCTTCATGCTACACATTTTAACATGCTTTAGCTCATTAAAAGAGAGGAAGACATTAGTATGTGTGTTTTATAAGTGGGCTCAGAAGTCACTAACAGCTGGCCTGTTTACACTTTGAGCCTGATTCTCCCTGATTTCAGAATCTGTCCTCTTAACCACTGCATTTCCAACTCTCATATTCTAAATAAGTGAGTATGTATGTATTTGGGAGCCAAGATGCTTACACTCTTCATCCTCTGATAATTAAAGATCACTTTACGATACAGTGGTGTTTTGTAGCTGATGTCTGGAACCAGATAGCCTTTCAGGTCATGCCCAGGAAATGAGCACCCTGTCAGGTGTGAACACAGGACCAGAGCCTGATTTGGTTACCATGGTAGCAGGGCGGCAGGATCAGAGAGAGTAATAGCCCATTGGACAATGAAGAACAATGTGGGCAGGTTCCTCACTAGTTACATCTGATGGTTACTGCTGATTTGTTTCTCCATAATGAAAATACTGGGCATTTCCAGATCTTTTTAAAAGGTGAGGAAGTAGAAATGAAATTAAGCAGGCCTGAGGCCTTTTAAAATTAACTCTGAAAATCTAAATTACAAGCTGCAGCACCAGATATGGAGTGTGTGTGTGTGTGTGTGTGTGTAAGTACCCATTATCATTACTTTCAACTATAAAGTTGAGGAGAAAAATTCTGCAGCTCTTTTTAACATAAGTAGAGGGGTTTTTAAATAACATGTAAGGAAGGTGGTAGACATATCTATGGACTGTTAAGCTCAACAGTGAACTTTTAAAATATTACGTCACTGGTATTTTTTTGTGGTTTCAGTCACTGAAAAAATAATTTCATTAAGAGGTGTAAATGCAGCAGCAGAATAGTTAAACCTCCAGATGCTGCCACACTTTATTTTTTTTTTGTTTTTTTATTTTATTATTTTTTTTTATTAAATCATAACTGTATACATTGATATGATCATGGGGCATCATACACTCGCTTCATAGACCATTTGACACATTTTTATCACAATGGTTAACATAGCCTTTCCGGCGTTATCTCAGTTACTGTGCCAAAACATTTACATTCTACATTTACCAAGTTTCACACTTTATTTTTAATCCAACATGAAATAGTACTTAATCTTATAATCCCTTAAATATTTATTGGTTTGTTCATTCAGAACAAAATCTTAGAGTGTCTGCTGTGTAGTAGGTCCCATGGAAAGTACTGAGGATCTTGCCAGGGTCTCACACCAAATCCCTATGAAGTGTCAAAGAGAATGCCGCTTTCTAGTCCAAGGCAGAGAAACAAAGTCAGCCTAAGCCATTGGCTGTGTTTTATTGCCTCTGCTAACTTTCTGGAGGCTGGTAGCCGTAGGGTGCTGTTTAAGAGAGAGAAGTAGAAAAAGGAGATGAGAAGCGTTTACCGTTGACTCTCCGACATGGTGTGCATACAAAGTGACTGATGGGAGATGTCAGGGAAATGAACATTTTGCTGGAATGAAGGCAGTGGGGTTGAAATGTTCCAAAGTCTTTGAGCTTGAATTGTTTCTTGTATGGTATTGTGATGTTAACCCTTAGTTATAGCCAAAAATTGTTTCTGGCCTATCAGAACTAATTTAAAAACTTTTATAAATGTTTCCTGAATCTGATTGTGTTTACTAATCATATTTTTGCTTTAACTTATTGAGGCCCTTTATATGTAGAATTAATAATTGGGCCACTTTGGAATCAGATAATCTTAAACTAAAGTAGAGGTCCTTGTACCCAAGGACAGGACTGTGGAGTCTGACCCTCACGTCTTTTGTGTGGAACTTAAAGTCTTCTAGGTTCTTATTCATAGTTTGAAAACAGATCCTATTTTTAAAAATAAGATAGGCTTTCACCTTATTGGATATTATTGGAAGATCAGAAAAATTTTGATCTATATGCATATGCAGTACAAAAAAATAACAATCGGGTCTTAACAATCAAGAAAGGAAATATACAACTAAGAAAATTACTTCATGAGCTGGGCATGGTGGCTCACACTTACAATCCTAGCACTCTGGGAAACTGAGGTAGGTAGACTGCTTGAGCTCAGGAGTTTGAGATCAGCCTGAGCAATTGGGAGACCCCATCTCTACTAAAAATAGAATGGTGGGTGCATGTAGTCTGAGCTACTTGGGAGGCTGAGGCAAGAGACTTGCTGGAGTCCAAGAGTTTGATGTTACTGTGAACTATGATGCCACGGCACTCTACTCAAGGCTATAGAGTGAGACTTTATCTCAAAAAGAAAAAAAATCATAATAAAATTACTCTGTGAAAGCAAGCCAGAGCCCAGGAAAACTGTATTGCCTGTCATTTTGAAGATGCTGCTAATTTCCTCCAGCCATGCGGATACAGGAATGTTGGGAATAAAATAAAAATAATTTTTTAACATTAATTTAAAAAACAAGTATAGTGGCTCATACCTGTAATTGTAATGACTCAGGAAGGTAAGGAGGGATGATCACTTGAGGCCAGGAGTTCAAGACCAGCCTGGGCAACATAGCAAGACCTGTCTCTTAAAAAAAAAAAAAAAAGTTTACATTTTTGAGACAGAGCCTCAAGCTGTTGCCCTGGGTAGAGTGGCATCACAGCTCACAGCAACTTCCAACTCCTGGGCTTAAGTGATTCTCTTCCCTCAGCCTCCCAAGTAGCTCACTTTATCGCCTTCGGTAGAGTGCCTTGACATCACAAAGCTCACAGCAACCTCCTATCGCCCAGGGCTTAGGCGATTCTCTTGCCTCAGCCTCCCGAGTAGCTGGGACTACAGGCACCCACCACAACGTCCAGCTATTTTTTTGTTGCAGTTTGGCCGGGGCCAGGTTTGAACCTGCCACTCTCGGTATATGGGGCCGGCACCCTGCCCACTGAGCCACAGGCACCGCCTTTGGTTGTAGTTGTCATTGTTGTTTGGCAGGCCCTGGCTGGATTCGAACCCGCCAGCTCAGGTGTATGTGGCTGGCGCCTTAGCCGCTTGAGCTACAGGCACTGAGCCATGTTTACATTTTTAAAAATCCAATAACTTAATCTAAAGCAATTATTTTTCTAGAGAGTGTGGGTTTTTTTGTTTGTTTGTTTGTTTGTTTTTGATACAGAGTCTCACTATGTTGCCCTGGGTAGAGTGCTGTGACATCACAGCAACCTCGACTGTTGGGCTTAAGCGATTCTCTTGCCTCAGCCTCCCAGGTAGCTGGGACTACAGGTACCCACCACAATGCCCGACTAGAGAGTGTGTTTTTTGAAAAATAGAATGTCAGCCAGGACTGGAGACCAGTTATGTGTTTCTTCTGTCCCAGTGAGTGATGCCACTTGTAACTTCAGAGCTTAATTATTTTGACAGCCCAATTTTCTCTCTTTCCTTCTTAGCTGCCCTGTCTCAGCTCCTATGACAGCTACTGCAGCAATCAAGTAGCTGCCAAAGCTCTACTGGACCACAAAAAACAAGATCACCGAGTCCAGGATTTCTTGCAGCGATGTTTAGAATCTCCCTTTAGCCGCAAACTAGATCTCTGGAATTTCCTTGATATTCCAAGAAGCCGTCTGGTGAAATATCCTCTGCTTCTTCGAGAAATCCTGAGGCACACGCCAAATGATAATCCAGATCAGCAGCACTTGGAAGAAGCTGTGAGTCTGTCTGTTTTTTTCCGTCTTCCCTTGTTATTTCCCACATAACGACTAGTGGGTTGGGTCAATAGGTGAATGAAAGGATGCCTGGTGACTTGGGGCTCAGGAATTTTGGGTTCCAGGCCTGGCACCATCAACCATGTTTTGATTTTACAGTTCACCTCTCTTCTCTCTGCCTCGGTTTCCTAACCTTTAAAATACAGTGCTTATATGAAACACATTGAATGTACCTGGGGTTCAGGATTCAAATCTCAGCTCCATCACAAACTGTGTGAACTTGGGCATGTTACTCTCTTTAGAACAGGGGACCAAGAGGGAAGAGACTAGTGACAGGGAAACAAGTCGAGAGGACACTGCAGTGGTCCGAGTGTGAAGTTGTGAAAATCTGGCTGAGGAGGTGACAGTGGGGACAGAGGATAACAGACCAATTCAGAGGGCTCCTTTCCTGATTTGATCTAAGACAGTAACAGAAGGAGGACACACATAGGTAATTTGATAATCAGAAGCCTTGAACTTCCTTAAGCAAACTGCCTATCTCCTCCCAGAGAGGGAATTAATAATTAGTAATAGTAACAACAATAGTAATAGTAATTGCTGACATTTATTATAAGTACCTAGTAAATCAACTTATGTGATAACCTCACAGGGTATGTGTCTGATTTAACCCTCACAATAACCACTGAGATAGCTGTTTTTATTAGGACCATTTTCCAGATGAGCTTGGAGGAGTTAAGTAGCTTGCCCAGGCCGTGAGCCAGCAAGTGATGGAGTTGATGTTTAAATTCTGTCAGTGTAGATTCCAAATCCTGTGCTTTTCTACTTTCTTATGATTCTATACCTTGATGCAGAAAGCCTGGGTGCTCCTTTGGGCCCCTGTTGCCTTTAGAATTGCAGAGACCTGCCTGGTCCTCAGACCTTAGTAGAATCCTGAACCCCAGTAGAAAGGCCTCACTGGTGCAGGGCTGGGCTGTGTCTCCATGTAGGAAAAAGAATAATGAGGAAAGGCTCGCTCTTGATTCACGAGGTGTGCGGTGTATCTGCCAGGCCCCACACAGAGAGACAAGGCCTCAGTCCAGCACAGACGGGGGATTCGGGCACTGAAGATGAGGCCCAACTCACTTCATCATGTCTGTTTTTATTACTGGGAAGAGTGTGATAGAGTTTCCTTCTCTCCATATTTCATCCTGGCAAGTGTGTGGTCTGCAGGAATGAAAACAACAGGGAGCTCAAGCTACTCTAAATAATTCCTTTTTTGAAGCACAGGGGCATGTTCTGAGTTTTACTGTAAAGATTCTTACTTTTTAATATGCAGCATGAAAGAATATTGTTCTGTTTTAAAAAACACCCACTGTGCTTAAGTCTGAATTTTAAAACAGATAGATAAGAATATGATTGTTTGCAATATAAAAGGATATGCCAGTAACCAGTTTCCCTGGCGTGTGAAAGTTGAATGTGCAGATCTGGGCATGAAGCATGGTATACCTGCATTTGAAAATGTCTGCAAAGCAAGTCTTTTAAGTGCCCGTTTACACAGTATTAGCACAGAATTTTTTTCCCCTTCTTTTCAAAATCCTCATAGTATTACTCCAGATGAGCACAATTATTTACCCCTCTACTGGACCACAAAATGTCTGAAAAACATTTTGAATGTTTTGAGTGCATTGTGAATGTCTGAAAAACATAAAACCTACAGTACCAATGTGGCTTCACTTATATATTCCCTGAATAAATCTCCCATCTATGAAAAGGAAAAAATCAGAGATGCTAAGTAAATTGCTTCTGCGCCAAGGAATTGATTACATTCAGTCCTGTAGTTAAATCTAAAAAGAGGTCCTGTTTTTAATGCAGTGTCTAAATTACATCTTTATCAGGATTTCTTAACAAGTGTTTTGTAGGTAGATAGAAATTTCCCTCAAAAGAGAACTTGTTAGAATAGAACTTGGGGTGTTCAGATATTCCAGAGAACTGGTTGCTTAGTATTTTATATTCTAAGGAATGTTTCAGCCAGAAAATAATCCTGCAGACTGATTCTTTCCCCTGTCCACCACTGTCCTCCAGCTCCTTAAAAAAAAATTTACTGAAATCAATGGGAAGAAGAGTCCTGCTGTTAAG
The DNA here is from genome assembly GCF_027406575.1 of Nycticebus coucang. Taxonomy (NCBI): domain Eukaryota; kingdom Metazoa; phylum Chordata; class Mammalia; order Primates; family Lorisidae; genus Nycticebus; species Nycticebus coucang. Next base: position 52,519,362 of record NC_069787.1, read on the forward strand.
AACTGCTATTCTTGGTTCGTGTCAGGAGCCAATTACTAGATGACAGTGTGTTGCAAGAGGTCAGACGGACAGGGCTTTCAGATTCCACTTTGAGAATAATGAGCCCAGCATGTAAAGGCTTAATGCCTATGCTGTGACCAGTATCTCTCATCATCTCCCTTTCTGGGCCCTTCCTCAGTTTGAACCCCAGTGAGAGATGCAGCAGTAAATTTAATTTAAATGCACAACTACAGTGACTGCTATTGGCAGCCTTCTGTATGTAACTTTGTATCTCCCTGAAAACCTGCAGAATAATCTCTCAAAGACGAAGGCAGAGAGGTAAGACCCTTATGATATTCAGGTAGAGATAAATATAAAATACTATTTGTAATAAATGAAAACAGACCCAAAATTACTCTTCATAAATGTATGTGAGAGCTGGCCAGAAAGTATCCAGCCATGTACTATGAGCATGGCTGGGTACTTTCCGGACAGCCCTGCGTATAGACTATGGAATGATGACTCTGATTGTTTCCATGGCCTTGTCTCTATTTTTTCAAATCCCAGAGACAGAAGCAGTATTTGAAAGTAGTCATCGCTGCCTAAGAAATCATGGTGGCATTTGAGTTTATTATCTCATGTGATCCGCCAGCTGTTCAGCTCCGAGTTAAATCAGGAAGTGAACACATCTTTATTCATGTAATGCATCTGCTTTCTGGTTTCCTGGGTACTTGCAGGAAATTCGGAAAATTGACTGGAGTGTATTAATTCCAGCTGTCCAGGTACACAGAGTGGTATACTTAGTATCAGTTAATGCTAAACAAGGAAAAAGTTTGAATTCCACTACAGGTTAAAAATGTAGATACGTAGAAGAATAAAGTAGAGAGAACTGCTCAGATACCTCCCATAGATTTTAAGCTTCTGCAGGACAGGGACCCTCTCTCACCTAGTCTAACACCAAACATTGGTTAAGTTAATTTGAAGGATGAGTCATGACTTTTGCATATTTTATGAAATTGTTTTTTGTTTATAAAGTAACAGTGATTAACCAGTCACCTTTGAAAACCCAGAGGAGAAAAGAGAAACAACTAGAAAGTATACTGAAATATTCTGCTACTTATTATTTGTTTTGTATTAATAAAACCTAGATTAATTTCACATGACTTATATTTAATGTAAGGTTGACAGCAAAAGTTAAAAGCTTCTTTTATACACTAAAGAGACTATTTTTTAAAAACAATGTGTTTTTTTTTCCCATCAAAGTAATGCTACCAACCAAAATTTGGAAAATAGAGCAAAGAATGACTAAATGATTTTTGAAACTCTTGATAGCTACAATAATATACAGGTTATGTATCCATTCTCAGAGTACAGTCACCAGACTTCCCCTCAGAGTTGTAAGATTTTCTGTCAAACTTGTGTGAAGTCCAAAAGTTATAATTAGGTAATAGTTTTTACCCAGTTGCTTTGGACAGATGGTAATATTTTACTAGCATATGAAAAATAATCACTTAATCCTGGAGAGAAGTATTTCCACTTTAAGCCATTAAAAGATATACCCTGTTTCCCCAAAAATAAGACATCCTCCGAAAATAAGACCTACTTACAGGGATGATAAGATGTCCCCTGAAAATAAGACCTAGCGCATCTTTGGGAGCATACCTTAAAATAAGACACTGTCTTATTTTCGGGGAAACAGGGTAGTAGCTTTTGACTGAGTAAAAGCCTCTTTTAGAACCTTGCTTTGCACAGAGATCAGTTTTTTTCAATTAAGTAAATGTGACCAAGAAGAGATCTTACCAACATTTTCTACCTGTTAAGTTCTTTTCAGTTACCACTACAAGAAAGATGGGATGGTTGCAAGACAGAGGATCCTGCTGAGGGAGTCATCATTTTGCCTTTGATTGGTGTCATTGAGTTTTGCTAATTTCTCATTCCTTCATTTTCAACTATTTTCTAGCATCTAAATGTATTATCTATGTGATAGAATAACAGCACATCAGAATAAATACCCAGTGATCATGTCTCCATGCAGTACTCTTGTTATTTTTTGTAGTCACTACATTACATCCTCCTTCGCTTTGGAATCTTCTGCCCCTAACTTAACATGTGCCATATACATGGGCATGAGTGAATACGTACCAACTGCCCCCATCAGTGCTCCTAATGTCTTTACTTTCCATTCTTTTTTCTCTGTTCCTTATGAAACAGATGGGGTTTGTGTTTTGTCACTAAAAAGGTAAGCAAGCTGGGCATTGTGGCAGGTGCCTGTAGTCCCAGCTACTCGGGAGGCTGAGGCAAGAGAATCGCCTAAGCCCTGGAGTTGGAGGTTGCTGTGAGTTGTGATGCCATGGCACTCTACCAAGGGCAATAAAGTGAGACTCTGTCTCTAAAATAAATAATAAATAAATAAATAAATAAATAAATAAAAAGACCACACACACAAAAAAAAGATAAGCAAACCATTTGTTCACACCTGATTTGCAAATATTGTTTGTAATCTAAATTGAGTACGTGTAGAGAGACCTTGAAATTAGCTTTCAACTCCCCAAAACTGATCTCTTTTTTGGACTTTTACAGTCTGTTTTGTTTTCTCTTTTTGGCCAAATTTTTTATATGCCTACATTTTCAACATCGTGAGCATGATTTAAGAAATGTGAAGCATGAGGTTCAGTAGTTGAGTTGTGCATGACAAAGACTATGCCCTGTATCTCTTCCTTTCAGATAAAATTATGTATCAACATTAGTTTTGCATATAATATAAATAGATGTGTATATATGTACAAAGAAATATATGTATGTGTACATATGTGGGTGTGTACAGATAGGTACAGTTATACTAAAGGCATTTATTTTTTTTCCTTTTCCCAAAGCAGCAACTTAGATAACAATCTCTGAATTAAATCCAAGTGTGTCTTGGTGACCTTCTAGACTGAGCCCCTAAGACTTGTTGGTGTGGATGGTTTGCTGACTTTCCCCTATACTTATTTTCTCTTTCTTCCCACAGATAAACATCATTCAGGGAATCGTGGCAGAAATCAACACCAAGACTGGGGAATCTGAATGCCGCTATTATAAAGAGCGTCTTCTTTACTTGGAAGAAAGCCAGAAAGACTCCCTGATTGACGACTCACGAGTCTTGTGTTGTCATGGTGAACTGAAGAACAACCGGGGTGTGGTAAGTGGTTACTGTCCTTGAGCAGTCTCACTGGGGCCTCCCCTACCTCCAATCCATTTAACATTGAGCCTTGTCTTACTATTCCTCCCCTGTCTACAGTAGTACTCTTTTAAACAAAAATCGCTTTTACGGTGTTGTCAATAATATATATATTCATTCATCATACATACTTTAAAACATTTTTTAATGTCATGGACCAGTAACATATTCAGAAAGAATTTCAGAAACCAACATAGGGTTGCCAGCTTTTTTGTTTGTTTGTTTGTTTGTTTGATCACAACCTTTAAAAACAAACACAGTTAATGTTTCCTACTTTGATTTCAGAAAATAAAGGATGATTTTAACAGCATGTTAAAAGGATTTAATCTGAGAACAACAGATAGCTCTTAAATTGAATATATTTACCTTTATGACAAACTCTACTTTCTCAAGGATTGGGACTGATCCACGGATTGGAAGGTTGAGACCAATGTTTACCTTTGTTTTTTTAAACAAATAAACTACCTTCCATTTACTGCATATGTAGCTCGGATCTGTAGATACTCCCATTTCCTGACTTTTATTCCTGAGCAGATATTAAAATTGTTCCTCTTCTGCTATTGAAGCAACTATGCAAATATCCCCTGGAGCACTTACTACAGTGGGTTACAATTCTCCATCTGTCTGTCAGTTTCTTCCAGTATACCATGTTCTTTTAGGGTAGTGACTATGGTTTGTCAATCCCCAAAACCTATTAGGGGGACCCGGTACTTACTGGACTCCCAGTGAATGAGTGCTTATTTAAAGTATAGATGATTTTGAATTATATGAAAGTTCAAAATTCATTCAACTCACCAGGCTATTTGTATGTATAGCCAGTAGAAATTAATATATGGGTGTATTTCAATTTCTGTGTTGAGATTGGAAGAGAGAATCTCCATTCTGATTGTATTTCATCTTCAGTATCTAGTCAATCCTTAGATGAAAGCCGAAACTATATTAAAGATTTCCTACTAAAGCTTTGATAATTCAGCGGATGCCTTTTGACCTGGGCTTGGAAATGTTACTTGAAATTAGTGGGCAGCCCATTGTCAGGGCTTCTGTGGGTCCAAGAAGCTGGTAGCCAAGTGGAATAATGAGACCTATCAAGGCTGGGAGATGTGTGTCTCTTTGACTAGGGAGTCACTAATGGCTGGGAAGTTGTGTTCTGCTTCGTGCTGACTTTCAGAAAGCACTGGTGGACTTCTGGTATCTGACACTCAGCTCTTGGAACATTCTTTCTAGAAAGCCCTGTGGGAGATAGGAAAATACATTTCTTCATAGAGTGGGAGCCTCTTGTCTTTCTGTACATCAGTCAAGGGCTGAGGACTCTCTGTCCAGGGCATTAAAAATGAACTCTAGTTCAGATTACAGAAAGATTTTTGAAAATAAAGATAGTAGTTAGTTGGAGGTTTCTTGTTTTTCCCCCAGTAGACTTGCCAAGGTCATTGTGAACAAAGTCCTATATCAGAAAAAAAAAAAAAAGCACAGTAGTTTGACAGCAAATAGGAGCCGAGACATGAGAGACTCAGCAAACATTCCTAAATGAGGGCTTGTTTTTTCTTCAGGTTGCCCAGACGATCTGAATTCAATTGCCTACCTTGTCTAGGAGATTGATTGAAATGGAAACAACGTGAAAAAAAAAAAAAATCCCTGATTATTATAAATACTGTACATAAAACAAGACCTAGCCTTCCCTGCCACCACCCAGCCCTGAAAGAAAATTATTTTTTGTTTTTTGGGTTTTGGGGTTTGTTTTTTTTTTGAGATAGAGTCACCCTGGATAGAGTGCTGTACTGTCATAGCTCACAGCAACCTCAAACTCTTGTACTCAAGCAATCCTCTTGCCTCAGCCTCCCGGGTAGCTGGGACTACAGGCGCCCACAACAATGCCTGGCTAGTTTTTCTATTTTTTTTTTTTTTTTTTTAGTACAGACAGAGTCTCACTCTTGCTTAGGCCTAAAGGAAGTTCTTAAAACATTCTTTCTACTGCCCCACCCTTAAAAAGCCTTAACTTGGTTGCTTTGTGCTTTATTCTGTTTTTCAATCTTTTAAAATGTATATATATTTTATTCCCACCCGCCAAGATTTGGTTAAGTTTTTATTTCTACAGTTTTGTGTGTGTGTGTGTATACACCTATGTGGTGGGATAGGGGAGGAGATCATCATATGATAGTGCTGAATGTGCTTCCTCTACCCTAAATCAAGATTCTAATCTGAGTTTCTACTCTCCCATTCTGGTCTCCCCTTTGAGGCCCCTGAGTTGACATTCCTTTTTTTTCTTTTTGCAATTTTGGCTGGGGCTGGGCTTGAACTCACCACCCTCCAGTATATGGGCCGGTGCCCCACAGGCGCTGCCTGAGTTGACATTCCTAAATGTTTCCACCAGAAAACCAGAACTTAGCTGCAAAGTTGTGAATATTTTCACTTCCTTCTGCATTTCCAAACTGTGAGAGGAATTAGCATTAAATGGACGAAATTTACCCCAAGTCTACCAAGTAGACTTGCTTTCGTGATGCAGTTTGAGACAAGCTGCATTTTCTTTTTGCCTACAACACACACATCAGTTGTCAATGTTTTAAGCAGAAACTCTTCAGAGAACCGAGGTTCTGATAAGCTTACCCGAGAAGGAAAATTTTGCTCATCTTTCTTTGTGGTTATGGAAGCATGGAATTGAACTATGCAATTGAGCAGTGTTCTCTGTTGGAGTCCCTGAATGAAGCTGATAATCAGCTTTGTGGTTGAAGGAGCATGTGTTTTTAATGAGTTTGGGAAGCAGATATTAATATTAGACTTTGATATGCCGATCTGATCCTTTATAGACCATTGTTAATTTTGATCTCTTAGAATTACGTTGAGTAATTCATGTATAAATCAAAGCCAGGGAGTGCTAACTATTTTTCCCTTTTCTACCCCCTTTATCCTATTCCCCTTTATCATTTTTTTTCTTGTTAGAACTGAAGGCTATGTCTGTCTGCACAGGTTGTTAATTATAATGTGAATAGGGCCCCTGGAGTTGGCAGCCCAGGCTGCAAGGTATCTATAGGCAAAAGGGATTTCTCCAGTGGACCTTCAGGGAGCTGTTCTCATAGGAAAGGCTATGAAATCTCTGGAAATGCCTCAGGCCTGCCCAACTTTTGTTCTCCTAGAAGTAGTTTGAGCCTAGATTCATAATCCAGTGTGAACCTAGAGAGAACCTAGGGTCCTCTCTACCCACAGAGGTCCACGAATCAACCACTCATGAGATTGTTGCTTAGGGAAATCCTGTGGATTCTTTTCTTCTAGAAACTTCATGTTTTCCTGTTCCAAGAAGTCCTTGTGATCACTCGAGCCATCACCCACAATGAGCAGCTCTGCTACCAGTTGTACCGTCAGCCGATCCCAGTGAAGGACCTCCTGCTGGAAGACCTGCAGGATGGAGAAGTGAGGCTGGGCGGCTCCCTGCGAGGGGCATTCAGCAACAACGAGAGAAGTACGGTGGCAGTCGGGGTTGACCTGCTGAACATTTTTTATTGTGGTAGTTCAGAGGGAGTAGCTGGCTCGTGAAAAAGAACCACAGCCTTCACAAATTATATTTGCTATCTCATCACCTACTGATCGTGTAACCTTGTTTAACCTCTGTGATTCTCAGTTCTCCATCTGCAAAATAGAAATGCATACATACCACCTCCACAAGGTTATGATAAGGGTTAAGTAAGATTTTGTAAGTGAACCTGCCTTGCACATCGTTAGTACTCCTTAAGCTCCTTTTCTCCTTCCATCAGATAAAAATGTGCTTAATACCAGATAGTCCTTACATGGATACCTGTTGCATTATGATGGGTTTTATATTTGAGCTGGTAGACTTGTCTCTAAAGACTATCTGGTCACCTAGAATGAGGGCTCATCTATAATATTACTCAAAGGGGCTCTTCTAACTTGAGATTTAGTAAACAAATTAACCAAAGCAAGCTAAAATAATACTATCAAGTATACTTCATTTGTCAAGCACTGTTCTAGGCCCTGGTAGTACAAGCAGTTAACTTCCTTGCCTTTGTGGAGCTTACATCATGATGAAGGAGATAAATAATAAATAAATGTTCTAGGTGCTGTTAAGAAAACTAACCCCCCCCCCCAAAAAAAGAAAACTAAAACCCAATAAGGGGATAAAGAAGGATAGCAGTAGAGATCTGTTTTAGATGAGGTGGTCAGGGGTTGTCAAAGTTAGTATGCAACTGCAATTTGAACTTTACCTAACAAATGAAAACAATCTAACCTAATCATTTGTACCAATATATTAATCTGAAATTTTTAAAAACACACAAAGACCTCATACCTGTTTTTTAAAAAAAAGTAATTAGTATGTACTTTCTCGTACCTACTAATAAATCCTTCTCCCCCAATAGTAATAGTAGTAGCAAGAAAAGCTTCTAATTCTTGAGTTCTGACTATGTACCAGGCATTATATAAGCACTTACACATATTCTCACATATGTTCTTCATCACAACCTTATAAAGGAGGTTCTTGTTTTTTTCCCATTTTACAAATAAGGAAACTGAGACATAGAGGAGTTAAGGCAGTTGCCTAAGGTAAAAGAATGGAAGCCAACTTAAGGAGCAGTGATTATCTTTGAGCCAAAGGTGGCTAGCAGAGACTTATTTGGTCTGCTCTGCCTTAGCCTCTAAGCCAGTGGTTCTCAACCTTCCTACTGCCGCTACCCTTTAATACAGTTCCTGTGGATCATGACCCATAGGTTGAGAACCACTGCTCTAAGCCATCTGAAGTGGTGTTTCCCAGCCTGCTGGATACAGGGTTAGTGCAGAGGAAATAACAGTAGACATGTCCACGAACCGGGGATTGCATGTGGCACACAGGACCCATTAAATTGTCCATTATGTTGCTGTTTTTAGATTAAATAAAATGTCTTCCATATTGCACACTATCATTTTTTTTAAATGCATATATGTAGCTCCTGTTGGGATAATTAAAGTGTAATTTCACTTTAAAACAAAATCAAATTTATCTTTATGCGTGTTGTTAATCATTGGATACTAAGTATACAGGTACTAACTCTCATGTGGAAAGTCATGGGCATGTGCTGATGTTAAAAAGAACTTCTTAAACTGAAAAAAGCTCTAGCTTCGGGTACTTATAAGATTATAGATTATCAGACCCACCTTAGACCTATTGAATCAGAATCTCTAAGGCTAGGGCCCAGGGATCTCTGTTTTTAACAAGGTCACCCCAGAGGATTTTGTTATGCAGCCAGGTTTGGTATCCAATACTCTGCGGTCCCCTGAGTCACAAGTCTTAGTTGTCCCAAGATAATACCCACTTGCAAGTTTCTGAGAGCAGTGAGGGCAACTGAGAGCTAGACTGTAACCTACTCCAGCGGATAGATGGCAGCTTAGCAGGGAGCTGAGCCATGTCCTGGGTCAGTGGGAAACATGTTGTAATCAGTAATGTCTGCCTTGGTTACTGGGGGTTAGTATCACTACGTGTGTTATCTTTGAGCTGGGGAAATACTTGTCCACTGACTTTTTTTTCCCCACATATTTTTCATTTCTAGTTAAAAACTTCTTCAGAGTCAGTTTCAAAAATGGATCCCAAAGCCAGACCCACTCACTACAAGCCAATGACACCTTCAACAAACAACAGTGGCTCAACTGTATTCGTCAAGCCAAAGAAACAGTTCTGTGTGCTGCTGGGCAGGCTGGAGTTCTCGACTCCGAGGGACCTTTCCTAAATTCCACCACCGGGAGCAGGGAGCCACAGGCGGAAACAAAACTTGAGCAGATGGACCAATCCGACAGCGAGTCAGACTGTAGTATGGACACAAGTGAGGTCAGCCTCGACTGTGAGCGCATGGAACAGACAGACTCTTCCTGTGGGAACAGCAGGCAAGTTGAAAGCCATGTCTGACAGAGTTTACTTCCCAGAAGTAGCCCTGTGTCTTACCTGTACAGTATTTGCATTCCACACATGGAACGGTTTGGAGAAGCACTTTTTAATACTTTTGTGACCATGTTGGCCCAGTCTCTTATATCTGTACCTTTGTCCCTCGTACTGTAACTGCCAATCTGTGTGTGTAAGCTGGAATCTATGGCAACTGTTACCCTGTATTGTATTTCACCAATGTCTGGATGGATGGAGAGGTACTTGAACAAGTTACTTTCAGTTGTCCTGCTGGATTTTCAAAGAATAGAAAGAAAAAGAATCTCTCAACTACTGTTTTATGCAGGTTGCTTGGAGAGTTCTTCGTCCTGTGCCTCTCTAGTGCGTTTCCAGCTCTTTGATGTGATAGCTAAAGGCATGGAATTTAGAGAGCCTTGAAAACACGGTATGAGGAAGTCATTTGTGTTTCAGGATAGCATTGGAGAGAGAAGCAGGAAAGATCAACCCTTGAAGTGAAGTCAATTCCATGCTATTCACCTAGAAAGTACGAAAACGTACCTGGAGATTCTGAAGGCTTCATTTTGCAAAGGAGGAAGCATTGTCTGAACCTTGAAATTTCATCTAGTGCAAGTTTGATGTCAGAATCTGTTAGGACATGAAATAGAAGCTGACCTTAAAAGGGTCAGGACAAAAGCAGCTGCCAGCTGTGAATCTTTAACTAAAAGCGCATGACACCAAGAGGTGTCTCTCATAGCTGGTGGCCAAGCTAAAACATCAGAATAGAACCCAGAGGGCCTGGGAAAACGTTCCAAGATAACAAGAAAGCCCTGTCTTCATTTTGTTTCATCTGCCTAGGCCTACATTTAGAGTGTGAATGAAGTGACACGGAAAACAGGCTGTGACTCTGTCAGTGACTATAGAAACACAGGAGAGGAAGAATTTGCAATGAGAAGCACTTCATCAGAACCTAACATGGGAACTATTAAAATAGAAATGCATGGCCCAATGCATTCTGAGAAAGGCCAGAGCCCTGGGGTTTCCTGCTCTGCTTTTAGGTGGTCAATTTACCATCTCTGATTCTGTGTTGTATCAGAATTATAATTACATTCTCCAGAGGCCAGTTTCATTAACTCTGATTAATTAGGATCAGCAAGCCAAACAAGTAAACTCTTTGTCCAGCCTTGATTTTTACAATGCAGGGTAGAGTGCAGACCTTGAAAAAGTCAACTAAATTGTCTGGGCACAGTGGTTCACGCCTGTAATCCTAGCATTCTATCTGGGAGACCAAGTTGGGAGGATCTCTTGAGCTCAGGAGTTCGAGACCAGCCTGAGGAAGAAAGGGATCCTGTCTCTACTAAAAGTAAAAAATTGAACTGGGCGTTTTGGCAGGTGCCTATAGTCCCAACCTCTTGGGAGGCTCAGGCAGGAGGATTGCTTGAACCCAGAATTTTAAAGTTGCTGTGAGCTAGAGTGAGACTCTGTCTCAAAAAAAAAAGACAACTGTATACACAGAAATCAGAAATGTTCTCTGCAAATGTAAATACTATGGATGACCTGTGCAAAATTATACCCACACCAGCACTAGTAGTAATGATTCTAAATTATTGCCAAAAAAGTTTTTTTTTAATTTTCTGTGTCTTTCAAGTTTACACAAAGCAGTAAATACAATGTTGTCATTATTGTGTACATATATCATGTGCATTCAAAGAAGCTGTGTGACAAGATATAACAATATAAAAGCAAGGCATATTACTTTATTATTTTTCAAAAAGAAAATAAAGATTGTGGTCAATTTTACCCTGTAAAACATATTTCTGTATTTATAGACTTTAAACATGGTGAATTTTTTTCTATTACAAGTTTATTTAAAACTGCTGTTTCTCAAGTTATTATTGATTTGGTGAGTGAGTGAACCTGCTGCAGATGGAAGCAGAGAAAAGCCAAGAAAAGCCTTTTGATGGTGAAGAAAAGAATGAATTGTTCTTTGCAGGAGCCATCGGCCACTTTGGCAAATGTATTGAGAAATGAGGGTTGTAAAGCATTGGCCTATGGAAAGAAAGTCAAGGAATGTTTTGATGAAATGAATGTTTTTGTATAATGGCCTTAAACTTTTCTGGAAGCATTTCAAATAAATTACATTAAAATGTTGCCCTTTTTGTGTACAGTGTTTCCTTTACAAACATCAAATTTCAACTACTCTCTTGAGGAGGTTCTTTCCAAAATTTGTGCTTGTGGTTTCCAAACACAAACTTTAAAATAAGAGTATGGATTAAAATAAATGTTTTGATTTGGTCTATCAAAGCTTTTATAACATTCATGTTTCTAAGGTCTATTTTTCCAAGCATTCTCTGTTTATTCATATATTCATTTTTAATAATTCTACAAGCGTTGACGTTCATGAACTCATCCTAGGAAAAGTGCTACATACCTCATTGGTGCATATCACTGCTGTCATCATCAAATGACAGTATGCTGTGCACTGACACCAATGCCTAGTTTACCCTTCAGAGCAATTTTGGAACTCCTGTTTCTAGAATGGCCATGAGAGCTGTCATCATGTCGTCCTTGATTTCCTGAACGTTATCGAAATGTCATTGGGGCCCAGATCCGGTGAGTAGGGAGGTTGTTCCAATACAGTTACTTGTCTACTGGCTAAAAACTCCCTCATAGTGCTGTGTGAGCTGGTGTATTTTCATGATGTAAGAGCCGTGAGTTATTGGCCAAGATTTTCCTATTTCTCTGGGAACATACCAAGTCCGCCTGTCTACTTTGTTTACTTGGTCTGCTCTGCTTTTCACAGCCAATAATTTTGACACACAATTTGACGAATTTTTGCAATGTTTTCTTCAGTTCTGCTCATTACTGGCCGCACTAATCTCTCTTCATCAGTGACACTTTCTCCCCTCTCAGAAAAACATTTACTCCATTTGTATACTGCCATTTTCTTCCTGGCATTATCCCCATGAACATAGACTAACATGTCCTGGTTTCCCTTCCACTGTTGCCAGGTTTGAGAATAAATTGACAAATGTTCATTGCTCTAATATAGGCTCTGACATTCTCATGCCAGCACACAAAAACACGCAACAATGATAACGAACTCCACTCAGCAGGACACCACCACATGTAGACACGAACACAACCGTCAGACATTGATACACCAAGCTTATGAAACCTCACTGAACTGTCCGCACAGTGCTGCCAACATAACTTCGTGGTTCATAAGTTCACAAACTTAATCGTCAGACCTTCGTATCTTGAATCCATATTACGGATAAGTGATAAATCATAGTCGTTAGAGAAGAGAAGTGTTGAACCTTACTGCTAGTGTAAGTAATGGCTGATGAACTTGAGGCTAAATAAAAGGCACATTTCACTTTGAAATTCTTACTAGGATTTCAGTCCATTTTTCTTGAATTAAAATGGTTGGTTTTCTTTCCCACAAAGAACAGCTTTTAGATGAAAACACCAAACAGGGCGGTGCCTGTGGCTCAGTGAGTAGGGCACTAGCCCCATATACCAAGCGTGGTGGGTTTGAACCTGGCCCCGGCCAAACTGCAATAAAAAAATAGCCAGGCGGGCAGCGCCTGTGGCTCAGTGAGCAGGGCGCCGGCCCCATATACCGAGGGTGGCGGGTTCAAACCCGGCCCCGGCCAAACTGCAACAAAAAAATAGCTGGGCGTTGTGGCAGGTGCCTGTAGTCCCAGCTACTCGGGAGGCTGAGGCAGGAGAATCGCCTAAGCCCAGGAGTTGGAGGTTGCTGTAAGCTGTGTGATGCCATGGCACTCTATAGAGGGTGATAAAGTGAAACTCTGTCTCTACAAAAAAAAAAAAAAAAAATAGCCAGACGTAGTCTGGCGGGTGCCTATAGTCCCAGCTAGTCAGGAGGCTGAGGCAAAAGAATCACCTAAGCCCTAGAGCTGAGGTTGCTGTAAGCTGTGACTCCATGACACTCTACCCAGAGCCACAGCTTAAGATTCTGTCTCTAAAAAAAAGAAAAGAAAAGACCAAACAGTTTTAAGCTGTTGGTAGCCGATTCTTATCAGCACATCAGCCTGATAAGGCTGGTATTATCTTTATAAAAAACTCTTGCCATTTTCTTTAACATACTATTAATTCCCAGACTAGGAAAGATATTCATATAAATAAATGTTAAGTGTAAATGAAAATTCACTTCTCATTTTCTTTTTCTTCTTCCCCTTTCCCTTTTGTCCTCCTTATCCTTTTTTTTCAGATTAATATGAGGGTACAAATGATGAGGTTACATTGCATCTGTTAGGTAAAGCCCCTGTTGTAGTTACGCCTCACCGGGAGGTGGGCCATGTACCCTGACATTGTGCCTGTTAGGTGAGAGCACACCAAGTCCTCCTTGTCTTTATTCACTCTACTTTGGATATTCCCTCCTTTTTCGATCCCATAACTGCTTTGACTGTTGATCCTAGAGGCTATAACTTTACTAGTATATTAGAAAATGTTCAGACTTGGCGCCCATAGCACAGTGGTTATGGTGCCAGCCACACACACTGAGGTTGGCGGGTTTGAACCCAGCCTGGGCCAGCTAAAACAACGACAACTGCAACAAAAACCAGCTGGGCATTGTGGAGGGAACCTGTAGTCCCAGCTCTGCTCAGGAGGCTGAGGCAAGAGAATCACTAAAGCCCAAGAGTTGGAGGTTGCTGTGAGCTATGATGTCTCAAAAAAAAGAAAATGTTCACTCTGACAATGTGTGGGTTAGTACAAATTACTGAGAACTAAATGATTTTCTTCAGTCCATTTTCAAGATGTTATTTTACACACAACTAAATGTAATCTTTGTGATCTAAATGAAAAGTCATAAGCAATGAACAGAGCCAGAACCAGCAATTTGTGAAAATTAGAGTGCGGTTTCAGCTTCTGGGTTGTGGTCACCACCACTGACTGCTTTAGTTTCCATTCCCAGCACAACCTGCAGCAGCTCAGAATGCAAAACTCCTCATAACCAGAATCCTGTTTCAACAAAGACTATATCCCCCCAATCAAAGCAGTTCATCAGTTGACCTGGAGGAATAGCAAGGAATTAGAAGCTGCTTACTTTGTCTTGAGAGCTAATCATTCAGTTTAGGGCCCTGGACATGCATTCCAAAGCTCGTCCATCTATTCATATTCATTCACACACAAATACGCCTAAGTAATAATTAACTGTGAAAAATGTCATCCCGCAGGTGTTCTATTCAGTGTTTCTGTTCCCATGTCTGTGACATGGGACACTGAACCCCTCAGCCCATTTAAAAAGGGAGACAGTACATGTGAAATCGCTTTGAAAACCATTAAGATATAGTAGTTTTCATTGCTATTTAATAATCCCTTTCACATTTGGGCGTGCTATAAGAGTCTTCTCACTTGTACTGCGTTCTTGGGTAGCTGCCTCAATCCAGAGAATCTGGAATTCTATCTTCATTTTTTTTCCTTGATACTTTCTTGCTTTCTATTTTTAAAAATATTTCTCTATCCTTTTTTTTAATAAACATGACCCAATTTGATATCGTCCTTCCTACATTTTTCTCTTTGCTCTTTCAGGAACTCTTTGAAACCTCCAGAAAGAGATATTGAATCAGCTAGATTTGATGTCTTACTTTGGGGGTTTATTTTAAAATATTCTTATCTCTTTATTCTTACTTTTATTTCCTTATATTTTGTTCTGTATTCAGGGAGATTTTCTCACCTTTGTCTTTTAACCCTTCTATTAACTGGAGGAGGAGGCTGCAATCACAGTTCTTATTTATGGCTGAAAGTTTTTCTTTTGCTATCACGGTTTCTGTTTTTAATTTAGTGAAGGCAAGGTCCACTCTAAACTCGGAAGTTATCACAGTTCAGTTGAATTTTTCTTCTTGCATTATCTGTTTCTCTGGGGATAATGATGATATTTCATAGGATTATTAGGAGAATTAAATGTCCTCATATATCTAAAAGTACTTAGAATGGTGCTATACCAGATATTTTTGCTCACCTTTCAAAATCTACTGTCTACTCTGGTCCACCCTTCTATGTGCCTGTGTAATCTGTGTGCACTTCATCAGTGGGTTCTCTGGCTTACAGTTTCTGGTTAGGTTTGGCCAATTGAAAGTCCTTGTGTGAGATCAGAGAGAGGAAGAATGAGATGGGAGCATTCATTCCCCCAGCTCCCTCTGAAAGGATTGGCTTGCTCTGGCTGCATCTCTTGTCATGAGGTTGCAGCTCCTCTCAAGGAGTCCTCTCTGAGTTCCTGTGACCCTTCCAGCCCAGTACGGTAACAGTCCCAGGGTCACTAGCTTCAGGATATTGCACTGTTCCTACTTCCTGCCCACACTTTCTATAAAGTCCCTTGGTTAAACCCTTCTAATTTGAATATGCTGCTGAGCCTCTGATAGGTGCCCTGGTGCCTGACATGATAAATAATGTATATGTGTGCTATCATCATCACTAATGTTATTCTACCATTTGCTTTCCATTTTCATATGTTGTGGTTTAGGATACACAGCTATGCAGAATCACCAAAAAATGGATTTTGTGTTTCTATTTATTTATTTTTTGTTTGTTTTTCTGTTTTTAGTAGAGACACGGTCTTGCTCTTGCTTAGGCTGGTCTTGAACTCCTGAGCTCAAGCAATCTACC
This sequence comes from Nycticebus coucang, assembly GCF_027406575.1. Taxonomy (NCBI): domain Eukaryota; kingdom Metazoa; phylum Chordata; class Mammalia; order Primates; family Lorisidae; genus Nycticebus; species Nycticebus coucang. The sequence continues at coordinate 52,535,042 of NC_069787.1, forward strand.
CACCTCAGCCTCCCAGAGTGCTAAGATTACAGACGTGAACCATCGTGCCCAGACTGTCTTATTATTTTTGTGATGTATTTTTTTTCTGAGAAGAGATATGAAAGTACATTTCAAAAACAAAGGCAAATGCTAAGCATGGTAGCTAGTGCCCATAGTCCCAGCTACCTGGGGGGCTGAGGTAGAAAGATGAGTTTAGGCTAGGATAAGTTTAGTAACTAACCTGGGCAATCTAGTGAGACCCTATCTCTCAAATAAACAAAAACCAAGGCAAAATGCAGGCAGTGCCTGTGGTTCAGTGGGTAGGGCGCCGGCCCCATATGCCGAGGGTGGCGGGTTCAAACCTGGCCCCGGTCAAACTGCAACCAAAAAAATAGCCGGGCGTTGTGGCGGGCACCTGTGGTCCCGGCTGCTCGGGAGGCTGAGGCAGGAGAATCGCGTAAGCCCAAGAGTTAGAGGTTGCTGTGAGCCGTGTGACGCCACGGCACTCTACCCGAGGGCGGTACAGTGAGACTCTGTGTCTACAAAAAAAAAAAACAAAGGCAAAATGCTTTTTTTAGGCATACAAATGCTGAAAATTCATCACCAGCACTCCCCTACAGCAAGAAAAGTTAAAAGGAGCTTCTTTGGACAGAAGCAAAATTATATCCTATAGAAATACGTATCCACACAGCAGGATACAGAGCACTAAAAATGCAACTATGCACAAAAATAGGCAAGGCTTTTCTTACTCTCATTAAGTCTCTTTAAAGTAATTACTTCTAGCTATGACAGAGTAACAGGGACCAGATTTACCCTTGTGACTAAAACAACAGAAAAAAGAAAGACAAAATATATAAAGCTATGGTTGAAGACACTGGACATTGTATAATGAAGGACAGTAACCCTAAGAGAGAAGGAAAACAAATGAGGTGACCCCTGCAATGGCTCCTGCCTTATGGTTTTGATAGGTTTTTCAGGCAGTAGCACAGGGAAGGAGAACTCCAGCTGAGACCAGCGGACTTCCTGTGTTGAAGAGTTGGGACTGAGGATTTAGGGAGACCCAGGCACCTAGAGTTTACAGGACAAAGAGGAGAGCACTGCATGAAGATGGTCTTCCTCAGGTACTAGGCAGAGTACGAAGAAAATACCCAAGGCTGGAGGAAAACTACCCCCTAAAATTATATGGAACTCACGTGGTGCTGGGAATAGTGCCTGTTGCCATAAAGCAGACCGGAAGAATATCATAATTCACCGCACATTGGGTAAAGTACTCAGAAGGGTCTAGTTTCAGTAATGGAGAACAATTAGTCCTAAGTAAACACTGCCCTCGTGCAGTCTAATAAATCTTAAAGACCAATAGGATCAAACTCACTGCTTCCCAGAGAAAGCTCAAATTATATTTATAGAAATGCAAAATTATCCAGCACCTAATGGTAAAATTCACAGTGCCTGCCTTCCAATCAAAGAATACCAGGCATGTTACAGAACATATCCTTGAGTGAAAACAATAATAATACAAAACAAGAAAGAAAAATTCAAACAATATTTAAAAAATGCTAATAGTAAAACAACTACCAGGCTTGCAAAATGGTAAAATATAACCCATAGTGAAGAGAAAAATACAAAATCCAATCAAAACTGACTCATAACTAACACTGATATTAGAATTAGCAGACAAGGGCATTAATACAGCTATTATCATTTCACATTTTTAATGTTAAGGAGACATGAAAGGAATGAAGAAAAGACCCAGATATAACTGATGTGGATGAAAATTACCATAAGTAAGATAAAAAATACACTGGATCGGGATTAAAAGCATTTTAGACATTGCAAAAGAAACATTAGTGAAAAAGACTGCAATAAAAACGACAGAAAATGAAACATAGAGAAAAGATAATTTTTAAAAATCAAAAGAGCATTAGGGAGTCATGGGACAACATTAAGTGTCCTAATATGCATGTGATTGGAATCTCTAAAGGAACAATGATGGGGGAGGCAGAAAAAAATATTTACAATAAAGCCCAAATTTCTCCAAACTTGGTAAAAACTATAAACCCACAGATTCAAAAAGCTCAATGAATCTATAAACATACTAACTAGAGTAAATATGGCTGGCTCACACCCATAGTCCTAGCGCTTTGAAAGCCAAGGTGGAAGGATTGCTTGAGGTAAGGAGTTCAAGACCAGACTGAGCAAGAGTGAGACACTGGGGCGGTGCCTGTGGCTCAGTCGGTAAGGCGCCCGCCCCATATACCGAGGGTAGCGGGTTCAAACCCGGCCCCGGCTGAACTGCAACCAAAAAATAGCTGGGCGTTGTGGCAGGTTGTGGTAGTCTCAGCTACTCGGGAGGCTGAGGCAAGAGAATTGCTTAAGCCCAGGAGCTGGAGGTTGCTGTGAGCTGTGTGAGGCCACGGCACTCTACCGAGGGCCATAAAGTGAGACTCTGTCTCTGCAAAAAAAAGAAAAGAGTGAGACACTGACTTTACAAAAAATACAAAAAGAAAAAACAAAAAATCCCCAAAGAAATAGAATACAGCAAAGCATATCATAATCAAATTGTCCAACATCAGTAATAAGCAGAAAAAGTGTACAAAGCAGCCAGAGGAAAAACACATATAGAGAAGCAATGATAAAGATTACAGAAGATTTCTCATTGGCAACAGGCAAGTAAGAAGACAATGAGCAATATATTTAAAATACTGAAAGGATAATAGTTTAACCTAGAATTCTACACCGAGTGAAAATACATTTCATAAACAAAGACAAAATAAATACTTCTCAAACGAAAAAGCTGGAAGAATTCATTACCAGATCAGCACTACATGAAATGTTAACAAAAGTCCTTGAAGCCGGCTGGGCACCTGTTCCTCCGTGGTTAGGGCACCCGCCACATACACCGGAGCTGGGGGGTTCAAACCCAGCCCAGACTTGCTAAGCAACAATGACGACCACCACCAGGTGTCGGGGTGGATGCCTGTAGTCCCTGCTACTTGGGAGGCTGAGGCAAAAGAATTGCTTAAGCCCAAGAGTTGGAGGTTGCTGTGAGCTGTGACGGCACAGCACTCTACTGAGGGTGACATAGTGAGACTCTCTCTCACAAAAAAAAAAGTCAAAAAAACAAACAAAAGTCCTTGAAGCAGAGGGAAGATGATACCAAATGGTTGATTTAAAATTCAAAAATCAGTCAATGTAATTCACCAAATTAAAATCACCTCAATTGATGCAGAAAAAGCATTTGACAAAATTGAATATACGTTCCTAATTTAAAAGAAAAGACCTTCAGCAAACTACGAATACAAGGAAATGTTATCAACTTGATAAAGGATATCTGTAATAAATTACAACTGACATCATAATGCTGAAAGATTGAATGCTTTTCCCCTAAGATCAGAGAATGAAGAAAAGGATGTTCACTCTTACAACTTCCATGCAACATTGTACTGGATGTCCTAACCATGCAGTAAGGGAAGAAATATAAATAAAAGACACCCCATTTGGAAAGGAAAAATAAAAGCCTTTATTTATAGAAAACATGATAGGCGGGGCATGGCAGCTTACACTTGTAATTCTTACCTTCTGGGATGCTGAGGCAAGTAGATTGCTTGAGCTCAGGAGTTCTAGATCAGCCTGAGCAAGAGCAAGATCTTGTCTCTACTAAAAATAGAAAAACTAGCTGGGTGTCGTGGCGGGCACCTGTAGTCCCAGCTACTGGGGAGGCTGAGGGAAGAGAATTGCTTGAGCCCAGGAGTTTGAGGTTGCTGTGAGGTGTGACGCTATGGCACTTTACCCAGGGCAACAGAGTGAGACTCTGTCTCAAAAAACAAAAAAAGAAAGAAAGAGACCCATACCTTTCTCCACGCACAAAAATTGATTCAAGATGGATAAAAGACTTGAATTTAAGGCATGAAACAATAAAAATCCCCAAAGAAAGCATAGGAAAAACACTGGAAGATATTGGCCTGGGAAAAGACTTCATAAAGAAGACTGCCATGGCAATTGCAACAACAACAAAAATAAACAAATGGGACTTCATTAAACTGAAAAGCTTCTGTACAGCTAAAGAGACAACAACCAAAGCAAACAGACAACCTACACAATGGGAAAGGATATTTGCATATTTTGAATCAGACAAAAGCTTGATAACTAGGATCTATAGAGAACTCAAATTAATCCACGTGAAAAAAGCCAACAATCTCATATGTCAATGGGCAAGAGACATGAATAGAACCTTCTCTAAAGAAGCCAGACGAATGGCTAGCAAACATATGAAAAACTGTTCATCATCACTATCTATTAGAGAAATGCAAATCAAAACCACCCTGAGATACCATCTAACCCCAGCGAGAATGGCCCACATCACAAAATCTCAAAACTACAGATGCTGGCTTGGATTGGAGAGAAGAGAACACTTTTACACTGCTGGTGGGACTGCAAACTAGTACAACCTTTTTGGAAGGAAGTATGGAGAAATCTCAAAGCACTCAAGCTAGACCTCCCATTTGATCCTGCAATTCCATTACTGGGCATCTACCCAGAAGGAAAAAAATCCTTTTATCATAAAGACACTTGCACTAGACTGTTTATTGCAGCTCAATTTACAATCCCCAAAATGTAGAAACAGCCTAAATGCCCACCAACCTAGGAATGAATTAACAAGCTGTGGTATATGTACACCATGGAATACTATTCAGCCATTAAAAAAATGGAAACTTTACATCCTTCGTATTAACCTGGATGGAAGTGGAAGACATTATTCTTAGTAAAGCATCACAAGAATAGAGAAGCATGAATCCTATGTACTCAATTTGATATGAGGACAATTAATGACAATTAAGGTCACAGTGGGGGTGGGGGAAGGGGAGAGCAGAGAAAGAAAGAAGGAGGGAGGGGTGGAAAAAGGAAGAGCAGAGAGAGGGATGGGGGGGGCCTTGGTGTGTGCCACACCTTTTGGGGGCAAGACACGATTGCAAGAGGGACTTTGCCTAACAAATGCAATCAGTATAATCTGGTTTATTGTACCCCCAATGAATCCCCAACAATAAAAAAAAGAAAGAAAGAAAGAAAGAAAACATTTTTTTGGTAGAAAATTTTATAGAAGATACAAAACAACTAAAATTAGTAAATAAATTTGGTAAGTTTGCAAGATACAAGATAACAAAAATTAATTGCATTTATACATGATAACAACTGACAATGAGACGTTCAAATTTTAAATATTAATACAATACCACTTATATTAAATCAAACAATGAAAAGCTTACAGATAAATTTGCAAAAAGATGTGCATGACACGCACACTGAAAATTATAAAATATTGATAAAAAACTGTTAACATCTAAGGAAATGGAAAATATACCATGGATTGGAAGACTCAATATTGTTAAGATATCAACTCTCCCCCAAATTAATTCATAGATTCAATACAATCCAAATATAAATCTAAGTGGACTGTTTCATAGAAATTGAGAAGCTTATACTAAAATTTGTATGGAACTCAAACAAAAAGAATAACAAAGTTAAAAGACTCACCCAAACTCACTACAATGATATAATAACCAATATATAAACCACTATAATACTACAATAACAGTGTAGTACTGATATAAAGGTAGTCAATAGACCCAAATAGAGAAAGTCCAGAAGTATAACCAAACATATATAGTTAAGTAATTTTCAACAAAGATGCAAAGGCAATTTAGTGCTAAAGATAGTCTTTTCAATACATGTTGCTGAAACAACTGGATATACGCAGCAAAATAAAGCAATTTAGACCCTTAATTTCCCATCTTACACAAAAATTAACTCAAGTGGATTATAGAGACAAATGTGAAACCTAAAAACTAAAACCTCTAGAGGAAATCAGGAGAAAATCTTTGTAACCTTTCATTAGCCAAAGACTTCTTAACTATAACCGCCAAATCACAATCCATAAAAGAAAAAATTGATAAATTGGACTTCATTAAAATTAAGAATTTCTGCTCTTCGGGACGTAATTAGAACACAGAAAAGATAAGCCACAAAGTAGGAGAAGATATCTGCAGGTCATGTCTCTGAAAGAGAACTTGAATCCAGAATATATGATCTCAAAATTCAATAATAATAAAACATTCAGTTTAAAAATGGGCAAAAGAGGGCGGCACCTGTGACTCAAAGGAGTAGGGTGCTGGCCCCATATGCCAGAGGTGGCGGGTTCAAACCCAGCCCCAGCCGAAAACTGCAAAAAAAAAAGGGGGGGGGGCAAAAGATTTGGACACTGACCTAAAAGATATGTGCATGGCAAATGAACATATGAAAAAAAAACCAAAAAAAAAAAAATTAAAAAAAAAAAAAAGAAAAGAAAAGATGCTCAACAGCACTATTCATGAGGTAAATGCAAATTAATACCACAATGAGATTATCATTACCCTCTAATTAGAAATGTAAAATTTGAAAGAATAACTATAGCCAACAGCATTATCAAAAGATGCTCAACATCACTAATCATTAGGGAAATGCAATTCAAAACCACAATGGTATTACCTCATTCCCATAAGGATATGGGGGGAAAAAACAGGAAAGTGTTAGCAAGGATGTGGAAAAACTGGAAGCCTTGTGCACGGTTAGTGGAAATGTAAAATAGTACAGCCACTGTGGAAAGCAGTATGGCACTTCCTCAAAAATTTAAAAATAGAATTGCCATTTGATTCAGCAAGCTCACTTCCGGATATATATCCAAAAGAATGGACAAAACCAAAAGAATGGAAAGCAGGATCTCAGAAAGGTACTTGGATGCCCATGTTCCTTTCAGCATTATTCACAATAGCCAAGAGGTAGAGGCAACTTAAGTATTTATTGATGGATGAACAAAATGTGGTCTATACACAAAATGGAATATTAAAAGCTTTCAAAAGCAAAAAAACTGATACGTTACAGCATGGATGAACCTCAAGAACATTGTGCTAAGTGAAATAAACCAGACATAAAAAGACAAACATGTATCATTGTGATATTTCATTTATATGAGACTCTCCAGGGCTGTTATATCTTTTTTTTTACTTTGAGACAGAGTCTCACTTTGTCACCCGCAGTAGAGTGCCATGGCATCATAGCTCAGAGCAACCTCAAACTCTTGGGCTCAAGCAAGTCTCTTCCCTCAGCCTCCCAAAGAGCTGGGGCCACAATGCCTAGCTACTTTTTAGAGACAGGGTCTCGGTCTTGGCTCAGGGTGGTCTCTAACCTGTGAGCTCAGGGCAATCCACCCGCCTCGGCCTCCCAGAGTGCTAGGATATAGGTGTGAGTCACTGTGCCCAGCCTTGTTATATCTTCTTGATGAATTTACCCTTTACCATTATGAAATGTCCCTCCCTTATCTGTAGTAAATATTCCTCATTTTAAACTCTCTGTCTGATACTAACATAATCACTCCAGTTTGCTTTCAATTAGTAGCATATATGATACATCTTTTGTCATCTTATATCTTTCAATCTATTTGTGTCTTACATTTAAATAAGTTTATTGAAGACAGTCTATATAAGACTCCTGCTTAAAAAAAAAATTTTGACAGTCCCTTTTAATTGGAGGCTTCATACTCTTTGTATTTAATATAATTAACAATATAAATTATTTTAAGTCTGCCATCTTGTTATTTGTTTTTTGTGCATCCCATTTGTTCTAGGTTCCTTTTCTCCTCTTTTCCCACCCTCATTTAGATTGTGTATTTTGTTTTATCTTTTCTATTGGTTTATTAGTTATTCTCTTTGGGTTTTTTGTTTGTTTCATAATCTTTAATTCATCACTATCTACTTTCAACCAATACACTACTTGTTCATGAGTAATGTAGAAACTTACACTAACATACTTCCATTTCCTTTTCCTCCTTCTTCGTGGTATTGCTATTACACATTTGCTTCCTCATAAACCCCTCAGTTCAGGCTGGGCAAGGTGGCTCATGCCTGCAGTCCTAGCACTCTGGGAGGCCAAGGCCAGGTGATTGCTTGAGCTCGGAAGTTACAGAACAGCCTGAGCAAGAGCAAGACCCCATCTCTAAAATTAGCTAGGCATTGTGGCAGGTGCCTATAGTCCCAGCTCCTTGGGAGGGTGAGGCAAGAGGATTACTTGACCCCAAGAGTTTGAGGTTGCTCTGAGCTATGACATCACCCAGGGTGAGACTCTGTCCCAAGCAAACAAACAAAAAAACCCTTCAATTCATGGTTATGATTTTTCCTTAACAGAGATATTTATCTTTTAAAGAAAAAAGCAATTAGCAAATTTTATTGTGCACATATTTACTATTTCTAGTGCTCTTGCTTCCTTTGTATAAAACAAACTTTCCATTTGGTATCATTTTATTTCAGTCAGAAGAACTTCCTTTTTACATTTCCTTTTTTTTTGAGATCTACTAGCGACAAATTCTAGTCTATAATTTTTTTTTCTTTCAGCACTTTAAAAATGTGATTGGGTTGTCTTCTAGTTTGCTTAATTTCTAATAAGAAGCCTGTAGTCTTTCTTACATTTGTTTTTACATATTTAATGTGTATTTGGGGTTAAAGGCATCTGCCTTGAAGACTGTATCTTAATCATTGATTTCCAGTAATTTGACTATGTCATGCCGTGGGACGGTTTGTATGTGTGAATATGTTTATCTTACTTGGTGTTCAATAATTTCTTGGATTTCTGAGTTTGTAATTTTCATAAAATTAGGAAAACAATAGGCCATTGTTTTTTTCAAATACTTTTTGTGCTACTCTTCCTTATGAGATTCAAGTTACACATGTTAGACCACTCCATTATTTTCCCACAGGTCACTGAAGCTCTGTTCATTTTTTTCCCCAATACTTTTAACATCTGTGCTCTATTTTTTAAATAGCTTCTATTGCTAGGTCCTCAAGTTTACTGATTTATATTTTAGCCATACCTAATCTTATTAATGCCTCCAGAAAAACTATTATTTTCATTCTGATACTATTAATATATTTTTCTTTCTTTTTTATTATTAAATCATAGCTGTATACATTAATGCAATCACGGGGTACCATACACTGGTTTTATATACCATTTGACATATTTCATCATGCTGGTTAACATAGCCTTCCTGGCATTTTCTTAGTTATTGCATTAAGACATTTATATTCTACATTTACTGAGTTTCATGTGTACCCTTGTAAGATGCACAGTAGGTGTGATCCCACCAATTACCCTCCCTCCACCCATCCTCTCTCCTCCCCTCCCCTCCCTTTCCTCTTTCCCCATATTCTTAGGTTATAATTGGGTTATAGCTTTCATATGAAAGCTATAAATTAATTTCATAGTAGGGCTGGGTACATTGGATACTTTTTCTTCCATTCTTGAGATACTTTACTAAGAAGAATATGTTCCAGCTCCATCCATGTAAACATGAACGAGGTAAAGTCTCCGTCTTTTCATCTCTAGATATTCCACGTAGTCCTCTTATGTATTTTCATTTCTTTCTTCATTAGATTCATATTTTCACCTGTGTATTTTTATTATTATAATAGCTATTTTAATAATGTTCATATCTGTCCATTCTAGCGTCTCTATTATTTCTATGTCTGTTTTTACTGATTGACTTTTTTCTTGGTTTTAAGCCAACAATTTCTTTCTCCTTGGCACGTCTAGGATATATTTTATTAGAGAGTGAACATTGTGAATGCCTGAATTTTGTTGTTTTCCATTAAAGAATTTTAAGCTTTGTTCTGGCAGGAAGGCAAGTTAATTACAGATCACTATAATTAACATTAACACTTTCAAGACCTCTTTTAATTTTTGCTATGGCAGGTGTAGATTAGCCTTTACTCCAGGGATTATTTAGGCTTCTTGCTGAGCCATGATCCCCCTGAATATCTGTTGCATGGTTCAGGTGATTACTGAGGACTTCCCATTGGCTACTGAGGGCTTTGACTAATTGAAGTTCTCACTTCTCCCCACCCACTGTGAACCCTGAATGTTATTCAGTTTATAATTCCCAGTCTTTATTTGCCCAGCCTAATGGAAGATTACCCTATACACGTGCTGTGGTCAAGGGGATGTCCTCTGCAGACTTCTGAATCTCTTTTCCTGCTCAGTCCTCAGTCCTGTGCTTGACAACTTCCAGCTACCTTGGGCTCCCCAAATCTCAACTCAAGAGAGATTGCTAGGCTTCCCTTGCATTCTACTCCCTGCTTCCACAGCCTAGAAATTACTTCCAGACAAAAATCTGGTGTGGTTGTAAGGTTTATCTTTTTGTTTCTTTTTTTCACTAGTTACAATCCACATTGCCTATTTTCTGATTCCAAATACTGTTGTTCTGTGTACTTTGACCATTTTTCTAGGTGTTTATAGGGGGAAGATATCTTTGTTATTCCTACATGACTGGAAGCAAGAGTCTCAAAGTCAATTTTTAAATTCCTGTTTTAAAACATAAGTTCTATATATACACACAGTGGAATATATTGTATATAATAATACAATGGAATAATTCCTTAAAAAGGAATTAAATCCTGACCACACTACAACATGAAGGAGTCTTGAGGACATTGTACTGAGTGAAATAAACCAGTCACAAAAAGACGAATACTAGATGATTCCATTTGTATGAGGTAGTTGAATTCAGAGAGACAGAAAGTAAGAGTGATGGTTGGCAGGAGAGAGAAATGAGGAGTTATTCTTAAACAGGTTTAGAATTGCAGTTTTATAATATAGAAAGAGAACTGGAGATTGGGTATACCACAGTGTGAATATATATTTAACACTGCTAACCTGCACACTTAAAGTTGAGATGGTAAATTATCTGTTATGTATTTTTTACCACAAATCTTAAAAACAAAAACAGCTAACTCATAGTGTTCCAGTCACTTTACATTACATTTATTTAATCTGTGCAACAACCTCTTGAGGTGTAGGTGCAATTATTATATCTCCGTTTTACAGATGAGGAAACTCAAGCACGTAGTTACAAAACGTTTTTGTTTTTTTTTTTTTTTTTTGTAGAGACAGAGTCTCACTTTATGGCCCTCGGTAGAGTGCCGTGGCCTCACACAGCTCACAGCAACCTCCAACTCCTGGGCTTAAGCGATTCTCTTGCCTCAGCCTCCCGAGTAGCTGGGACTACAGGCGCCCGCCACAACGCCCGGCTATTTTTTTGTTGTTGTTGCAGTTTGGCCGGGGCCGGGTTTGAACCTGCCACCCTCGGCATATGGGGCTGGCGCCCTGCTCACTGAGCCACAGGCGCCGCCCTTACAAAACGTTTTTAAAAAGAATTCTGTGGTATCTTAAACCATAATTGTTTGTATGAGTTGGCAAACCAGCAGGCAGATGACCACATTAAGAGGCCCTGACTTACCTTGGTTCCTTCTTGTCATTGTCCCAGGTTCTTTCTATCCAAGAGCCTTCAACAGCCTTGAAGCTCTGGGAAGAATTCTGTTCTGCTTAAATGTAATACTGGGATCCCACAATCTCCATATAAACACATACACTTACGTTCATATAAATCTGTTGGAATATTTTTCAAATATTGTTAGGCAATAGAGAAACATATGGTTTTTTAAAAACTGCTTAGTGAAGTTTTACTGCCCTCTGCTGGAATATTTGTGTATCCCTCTGAAGGTCTGGCTTTCAGTATAAAAGGCATATAGAACGTTCAGTACGTACTATCCCAGTGGTAAATTCTGTTTTCAGGACCTGGGTGTCTTAGAAATTCTGCAAGTGTCTGATTCAAATTTTATTTTCTAAACACATTTTAACTATTTTCACAATATAAACAATAGTGTATATTTCAATGTTACATGTCTAATTTTGATACACGAGATACTGCCTGAATCTAGCCTTGGAATGGAGAAAGAGAAAACCTTAAACCATTCTGTATTCTTTTTCTCTCTTCCCCCTCTTTTTGAAATTCACTACAGATACCTTGAAAATCAATTTTTTTATCTGCTCTTCTATGTTTGTGTTCCGTCACTCCATTTCAAGCCTATGATCTTCTGTTAGATATTTCAGTAGGGAAAATATTCAAAATGGGATAGGAGATGGGATTTTTAGCTGAAAATTTTGAACTAGCTGCATGCAGTGGCTCATGACTGTAATCCTAGCACTTATGGGAGGCCAAGGCAGGAGGATTGTTTGAGCCAGGAATTTAAGACCACCCTGAGCAAAAGTGAGACCCCAGCTCTCCTAAAAACAGAAAAATTAACTGAGTCATGGTGTGCATGTGTAGTTCCAGCTACTCAGGAGGCTGAGGAAGAAGGATCTCTTGAACCCAGGAATTTAAGGTTGCTGTGAGGTTGGCTGATACCACAGCAGAGTGAAACTCTGTCAAAGAAAAAAAAGATTGTGAATCACTATAAAGTCTTCTGTATCTGAATTGTGAACTGAAAATGTTTTTATCCATTATTTGGCTTATTCTAAAACATCTGACAGCATTATTTTATGATTTACTTTTTGGTCTTTTCAGAAGATTCTGTTACTGACATGTGGGCTGGGTGTGGTGATTCATGCTTATAATCCTAGCACTTTGGGAGGCCCAGGGGGAGGATCACTTGAGGCCAGCCTAGGTGACATAGGAAGATTCTGTCTCTACAAAAATAAAATGAACAAAAAAAAACTAGCACTGTGACCTGTGCCTGTAATCCCAGCTACTCAGGAAGCTGATCCTGGGGGATCGCTTGAACCCAGGAGTAAGAGGCTACAGTTAGCTATGATCACACCATCACACTCTAGCCTGAGTGGCAGAGTGCCACCCTGTCTCAAAAAAGAAGGCAGTGGCTCAGTGCCCTTAGCTCAGTGGTTAGGGCGCTGGCCACATACACCAGGGCTGGCAGGTTCGAACCCGGCCGGACCTGCTAAACAACAATGACAACTACAACAAAAAAATAGCCAGTTGTTGGGGCGGGGGCCTGTAGTCCCAGCTACATGGGAGGCTGAGGCAAGAGAATTGCCTATGCCCAAGAGCTGGAGGTTGCTGTGAGCTGTGATGCTTCAGCACTCTGCTGAGGGCTACAAAGTGAGACTCTGCCTCTAAAAAGATAAATAAATAAATAAAAATAAAAATAAACAAATAGATGTCTTAGTCTGTTCAGGCTACTCTGATAGAATACCATAGAGTAGGTCTTGTAAACAGGAAAAATTTATTTCTCACAGCTCTGGAAGCCAGGAAGTTCAAGACCAAGGCTCTGACAGATTCAGTATGTGCTGAGGGCCAACTTCCCATTTCACAGACAGCATCTTCTGACTGTCCCCACATGGCTGAAGAGCGGAAGAAGCTCTCTTGGCTTTCTTTTCAGAAGGGCACTGATCCCATGCATGAGGCTCTACCCTCATGATCTAATTACTTCCTCAAAGTTTCACTCCTTGCCTTCTAATACCATCACACTGGTGATTAACTTTCAACATATGAACTTGGGATAGAGCACAAAAATTCAGTCTATAGCAATAGGAAAGTAGAATTTTGCTTGAGTAATTTCTGAAGCTTAAATATGTAGAATAAATTTATCTGTATGTAATTATGTTAGAATCTAAGATCTGTCTAATATGCTTATAGAAATAGTGTCTTCGTACTTATTTAGTATAAGAAATTTTGGAATAAACTTGATAGTATTAAATATTTTACATTGCTCATTATATCTATAGGAAATAGAAACTCAACAAAGGGCCATAGGACCTATGATGGCAAATTTATTAAGAAAGTGGAGAATTCTTTAGCATTTGAAGAAAAAGGAGAGCATCATTTTCAGTTATAACTAAATATCTTTTTTTTGAGGCAGAGTCTCACTATGTCACCCTCAGTAGAGTACTGTGGTGTCATAGCTCATAGCTCAAACTCTTGGGCTTAAGCGAGTCTCTTGCCTCAGCCTCCCAAGTAGCTGGGACCACAGGTGACAACACCAGCTATTTTGTTGTTGGTGGTGGTGTAGTTGTCATTGTTGTTTAGCAGACCTGGGCTGGGTTCTAACCTGCCAGCCCCAGTGTATGTGGCCAGTGCCCTAACCACTGAGCTATGGGCATAGGTATTTAGTTATAGGCTAACAGGAATGTGGATAAGCATCTTCTAAAGGAATTATGGATTTATATTACTTTAGTATTATTTTTATCAAAGAAATATATGAGAATAGTGTTTTATATTTAATATACAGTATATTTTGAGCTTTTTTTTGTTTGTTTTTGGCCAGTGCTGGGTTTGAACCCGCCACCTCTGGCATACGGGGCCAGCGCCCTACTCCTTGAGCCACAGGCGCCGCCCTATTTTGAGCTTTTTTGCTAAGTAAAGCAAAACTTTTTTTTTGAGCAGTTTTTTTTTTTTTTTTTTTTAGAGACAGAGTCTAACTTTGTCACCCTTGGTAGAGTGCTGTGGCATTACAGCTCACAGCAACCTCCAACTCTTGGGCATAGGTGATTCTCTTGCTTCAGCCTCCCGAGTAGCTGGGACTACAGGCGCCGCCACAACAACGGGCTATTTTTTTGTGGTAGTTTGGCCGGGGCTGGGTTTGAGCCCATTGCCCTCGGTATATGGGGCCGGCGCCCTACTCACTGAGCCACAGGCGCTGCCCTTTTTTAATCATTATTATCATATATTCTGTCTCCAGAGAAACTCAGGTTCTCATGAGAATGGACTAATCACCAAATGACACAAACCACAAGTAGAATTCCTCTGGATAAGTAACTGAATACCACATTTTCTTCAATTAGATAAATGTCTGGTGTTATGTTTCTATAATTTATGTAAATTGAAACCACAGACCTACCAATTACCCTATTTAAACTTGGCTAGTTCCCCCAAAGACTTCTTAGAAGAAAACTTATAATAATTAGTTGCCTATCTGCTTATCTTTTCAAAGCCTCTGGAGGCTTGAGGTCATTTTTTTTTTTTTTTGCAAGGCTCTATTTTTGCAAATATCCTTTAACCAGGAATTTTTTATATTAAATGAAAAAATAATTGGGAAAAAATATTTTTTTCTTATGACAATATTATGGAGAAGGGCATTTAAAATAAAGTTTTTAACACAAACAATAATCTAACCATCTACAAATCTGTAGGAGCCATTAAAAAAAAAGTAAAAATGAAGAAACTTGTGTTTTTAAGGGAGTGGGTGGGAATTGACCTATTCATTCAAGAAAATAAAAGGACAAGACAGAGAAGTGATACATAAGGAAATGATTTAAACGCATAGTGGTGTAATTTCATAAATTTTATTGATTTCCCTTGAGAGGAATTATAAATAATAATTAATATTAATAATAAATTAGACATCCTAGAGGCCTACAAATAAGTTGAATTTGGAGTAGTGGGCAAGCGCCTGCAATTGGAATTGGGAGATGCAAATTTTAAGTCTTGCTCCATTTCTCTTTGGTGGTATTTTCTTGAGCAAAGTGGTTAAATCACTATTTTCTCCTCTGTCAAATATTAATGTTTTTCTAGAACCTGCTGTGAAGATTAAATGAAGTAATGTTTATGGAAGCACCAGACAATGAACTCAGGGTCCAGATGGATCTGTTTCTTTAGAGCTGTATCCTCAGAAACCCAGCATAGGGGCCTGGAAGCAGTAGGGATCCAAGAAATATTTGTTGAATGAATAAATGAAGCACTTGGTAAATTACAAAGTGTTATTTAAATGTTCATGTTGTATGTATTATTACTCCTTTTCTTCCAACTTAATCACTGTCTTTCAAATAGAGTGGTGAGATGGGTTATCCTCCTGAAAATAGGACATCCCAGACAACTTTCTCGTGCCCTATTATGTTATAAAAACATAAAATCAAGGACATTTTTAAGTTGAGAAAAAGAAAATTCACACATTTCAGCAACATTTGCAGTTTACAGTGTGCCACTTCCTTTTGAGCCTTTCCCCCCCTTTGTTATATAACTCGGGTCCTTGGTACCAGCTTCCTTCTTACTTAAAGAACTCCACCAACCACAATGTGAAGTTATTATAGTACAAACCTGGGTCTTTCTTCAGGTGAAAACGGCAGTGATGTACATGCTTCATAACCAGCTCTACAAACAGCTGATAGAACACAACCATCATTCCCAATTGTTGATTCAGCAAGTCTTGGATTTGGCAAATGAAGTTCATCTGTCTTCTTAACTGCAGTAGAAGACACTTTGAATTTGTATAAATCATGTAAAAAATATTTAAATAGCTACCGCTTGGTTGGGTATGGTGGCTAATGCCTATAATCCTAGCACTTTGGAAGGGTAAGGCTGAAGGATTGCTTGAGGTCAGGAGTTCAAGATAAACACCCTTTAATTTATATTTTGGGTAAATTCAGATTTCCATATAATGGTTCCAGTTTGCTTTTATTTTTTTATTTTTTGAGACAGCATCTCCCTATGTCACCCTCAGTAAAATGCCATAGCGTCACAGCTCACAGAAACCTCCAACTCTTGGGCTTAAGCGATTCTCTTGCCTTAGCCTCCCAAGTAGCTGAGACTATAGGTGCCTGCCACAATGCCAGGCTATTTTTTGTTGCAGTTGTCATCATTGTTGTTTAGCAGGACCGGGCTGGGTTCGAACCTGCCTCTGTGCATGTGGCCAGTGCCCTAACTACAGAGCTACAGGTGCTGAGCCCCAGTTTTTGGCTGGGGCTGGGTTTGAAACCGTCACCTCCGGTATATGGGGCCGGCGCCCTACACCTTTGAGCCACAGGCGCCTCCCAGGCCCAGTTTGTTTTTAAAGAGAGATACACCTGGGCGGTGCCTGTGGCTCAGTGAGTAGGGCTCTGGCCCCATATACCGAGGGTGGCAGGTTAGAACCCAGCCAGCCAAACTGCAACAATAAAAAAAATAGCTGGGCATTGTGGCGGGCGCCTACTCGGGAGGTAGTAGTAGTCCCAGCTACTCGGGAGGCTGTAGTCCCAGCTACTCGGGAGGCTGAAGCAAGAGTATCACCTAAGCCTAAGAGCTGGAGTTTGCTGTGAGCTGTGACGCCACAGCACTCTACTGAGGGCAACAAAGTGAGACTCTGTCTCTAAAAAATAAATAAATAAATAAAAATAAATAAAAAATAAAAATAAAGAGAGATATACCAGTAAGTACTTAATGGGGATAAATCCAAATCAGGCTATGTGAGAGATCAGCAATTTTCCTGCCAGAGAATACCAGATTGGCATGCTGTCTTAAGCAGTCTATATCTATCTATCTATCTATCTATCTAGTAAAGCCCTACTGTGATTTAGGCACTGTGTTGGGCCCTAGAGCTATCACGGTAAGCAAATACAGACCTTGCCCCTCAGATATAGGATCTAGTGGGAGAGACAAATTTAGCTAAATAATCAAACAAATGAGGGAGTTATTACAGATTGAGGAAATTGTAGGTAAATGGTCTGAGTAAAAGGAAAAAAAATCTATGAGAACACCAAAACTTCTTTTTTTTTTTGTGATTTTTGGCTGGGGCTGGGTTTGAACCCACCACCTCTGGCATATGGGACCAGCGCCCTACTCCTTGAGCCACCCAGAACACCAAAAATTCTATGAGACCTGGAATGGGATGGGGGATAATCAGGGACATTTACACAAGGAAGTAAAGCTTAAACAAAGGGAAATGCAGGAGTTAACTGGAGCTGAAGGATGGCTAAACTAAGGGAAGTGCAGGAGCTAACTGGAGCTGAATGGTGGCTGGCATAGGGAAGAAGAACACATCCTACTGGTGAAACAGCACCCGATGAGGCTGATCACGTGGCCAGGGAGCTTGGCTTGCATGACAGGTACAGGAAGCTTAGACAGGAGGAGCTCAGAGGAGTGGAAGAGGGAAAGGTAGGCCAGGGTCAGAAACAGCAGGGCTCTAAGGACCACGTGAAGAAATCTTATCTTTACCCCTTGAATAATGAGAACCCACAGAAAAAGTTGTTTTTGTTTCACTGAAAAAATCACAACATAGAATAGAATGCATGGCTCTTAGGCATACAGTTTACATATGCATGCACTGTCTATGTAACTACCACCCAGATCAAGATAGAAAACATTTCCATCATTCCAGAAAGTTCCTTCATGTCCCTTTTGCATCAGTTACCCCCACATGGAAGCCATATTCTAATTTTTATTACCATAGATTATTTTTGTCTGTCCTGGAGCTTCATGCAAATGCAATCCTACAGTTCTTTTTTCATTTACCATTAGGTCTCTGAGATTCACCCCAATGGAAGGAATGATAATTTCACATTTTTTAATGCATTTGAATGGGCAATGGAGTTGTAACCTTGTAATGTTATCTTCATTTATAAAATGAATTGAACTAATTAATTTATAAGACCTCTAAAGTTCTAAGAATTCTGTTAGTGGTGGTTTGTTAACTGGACTTTATTGTCTTTCTTTACTATTGCCTTCAGTGGAAAGTTAAAAAATAAAAGAAAAAGAAGCCTCCTAACTGTGTGATCATCAAGGCTTAACGTATATGTGAGCATCAAAAATAACATCTTAGGCTGGGAATGGTGGCTCATGTGAGGCCGTGAGGTGGTAGGATTACTTGAGTTAAAGAGTTTCAGACCAGCCTGAGCAAGAGTGAGACTCTATCACTACTAAAAATAGAAAAGGATGTAGTGGGTGTCATCGCGTGTGCCTATTGTCCCAGTTATTCAGGAAGCTGAGGCAGGAGGATGGATCCCTTGAGCCCAGGAGTTTGAGGTTGCATTGAGCTCTGTGGTCACACCATTGCACTCTACCCAGGGTGACAGAGTGAAACACTGTCTCAAACAAAACAAACAAAATCTTTTACCTTCAAAAGACATACCAGAAGTACAAAAGCATATAAAGTAAAAAGGCTTTCCCATCTCTTGTCTTCCAGCTCCCATTCCCTTTCCACAGGCAAACAATGTTGCTAATTATGTGCCCTATGCAAAAGTTTTGTGCAAGTAGATGTGTATCTTTAACTGTATTTCCTTTTTTTTAGTACAAATACTTATACACTCTTTATTCTATTCTACACCTTGCTTTTTTTGTTTTTGTTGTTACATTTAACACCTAATGAGCTGCTTCCTTGGAATAATAGGAATAATATAAATACTTATCTCATAAAGTTGTTAAAATGTGTGTTAAATTAAATGTGTTAAATATAAAAAGCACTTAGAAAATGCCAACATATTGTAACATTTGTATTAGTTTTTTATTGCTGCATAACAAATTATCACAAATTTAGTGGCGTAAAACAATACTGTTTCATCTCACAATTTCTTTAGGTCAGAAGCCTGGGCATAGTTTTTTTTTTTTGTAGAGACAGAGTCTCACTTTATGGCCCTTGGTAGAGTGCCGTGGCATCACACAGCTCACAGCAACCTCCAGCTCCTGGGCTTAAGCGATTCTCTTGCCTCAGCCTCCCGAGTAGCTGGGACTACAGGCGCCCGCCACAGCACCTGGCTATTTTTTTGTTGCAGTTTGGCCGGGGCTGGGCCTGAACCCGCCACCCTCGGTATATGGGGCCAGCGCCCTACTCACTGAGCCACAGGCGCTGCCCCATAGTTTTTTTGGGGGTCTGTCTTCAATCTCACAAGTTGAAGTCGTGGCATTAGCTAGGTTGTATTCTCACCTGGAAATTCAAGTAGAAAAGGATTTGCTTCTACACGCTCTTAAGTTGTTGGCAACTGTAGAATTCATGGCAGCTGGTTTGTTCAAAGCCAGCAATAGGAAAGAGACAGTCTCAGCTGTTTGGAATCTCTGATCTTGAGGAATTCCTAGGTCCCACCTTCAGATATTACTTACATGTTATAAAAGCCACCCTTTCGATGTATAATTCACATTATAATTCAATTTCAATGTGTAATTCAATGGTTTTTGGTATATTCATAAAGTTCTACAATTATCATCACTAGTTCCAGAATATTTTCATCACTCCAAAAAGAAATTCTGTACTTATTAGCAGTCAGTCCCTATTTCCCCCTCTTCCCATCCCCTGGTAACCACTAATCTTCTATTTTCATGGAATTGCTTATTTCAGACTTCCATATGAATAGAATCATATAACACATGGTGTTAGTGTGTGGCTTCTGTCACTTAGCATAATGTTTTCAAGGTTTATTCATGTTGTAGCATGTATCAGTATTTTCCTTTTTATGGCTGAATAGTTTCCAATTTTTTGCTACTATAATACAAACAACACTGTACTGGATATCCTTGAATAAACATTTAGAACGTTGATGAGTTCCTCTGTACTATAAATTCCTAGAATATTGCTAGGTCAAAGGTCTATGCATCAGTAATATTCGATAGTTATTGCTGGATTATACCATTCATATTCTGTCTTTTACTATTGTTTGAGGAAGAGAAATAAAATGGCATAGTGGAAAACTCACGGAAAAAGCTTGTTTTGCCACTAACAAGAGAGGTTAATGTACTGTGGTTATTAAGGGCATGGGGCTTTGGAGGCAAACTGCCTGGATTAGAATCTTGGTTCTTCCTCTAAATGACACTTAAGTTAATTAACCATCCTGCCTTAGTTTCTTCATTTTTCTTAGTAAAAATAAGGATAAAATTAATACCTTCTGTGGGGATTAATGTAATACTCTTAGAACGATGCCTAACACTCAGTAAATGTTTACTTTTGTTATTAGCTTGCTATATAATCTTGGGCCTTTTCCTATTTTTTTTCTTTTGAGACAGTCTCACGTTGTTGCCCTGGGTAGAGTGCTGTGGCATCATAGCTCATGGCAACCTCAAACTCTTAGACTCGAGTAATCCTCTTGCCTCAGGCTCCCAAGTAGCTTGGACTACAGGTGCCCACCACAACATTGGGCTATTTTTTTTTTAAGGAAGGGGTGTCTCACTCTTGCTCAGGCTGGTCTTGAACTCCTGAACTCAAGCAATCCACCCTCCTCAGCCTCCCAGAGTGTCAGGATTCCAGGTGTGAGCCACTGAACCTGGCCTCTTTTCATATTTTTTAAATGATAAGTTTAAATGGATTCATTGTGTTCCTAATTTTAAAAAGGCAATTATGGTCCCCAGCTCTATAATTATACATTGTCTTGTACACTGTTCTCTAATGTTCCTTGTTCTGCTGCTTTGCCCATTACTAGTGCTAGGAGATAACATAGGTTTTATACTATTAATATTAACCTTTGGGATGCCTTGCTTCAGAACCCACGTGCATCTGTGGTATCCCCACCCCCCATATATATTCTGGATATCTATATACATAGACATATATAAACACACACTATTCTCTGTATCTGTTGAAATAAGTGATATTTAGCAAATGTATACCCCCTTTCTGTCCTTCATGTTGCTGACTCCTTACCTCACCTATAGATCTCAGCTTAGCTATCACCGTAGAGCCTAGTTTTAGATGCATCCCCCCACTGAAATATAAATTTGAAGGTCACCATGTCTATTTGCTTCAGAATTACATCCTTAGCATGTAGCAGTACCTGGCCTCTAATAAACAACGAAAAAATACTTCTAAAATTGCATGCTAGTAATGTTATCCAACTGAATTTAAAATTTTGTTCTACTTACAATAATTGAAGGTATATTTAAATATTTTAGAACTTACCAATTTTTAATACCTTATATAGTACTGAATTCACAAAAAAATCTTTTTAAAAGTAAACGTTGATTTGAAATGAAAAAAACTTTTATTATCACAAAATTTATGATTCAACTTCTGTTGAGTACTAATGGTTCTCTCTGGGCTAGTCTGCGGTACTCTTTCCCACCAACCTGTAGTTGCCCTATACATAGCCTATCACTATCCAAGTAAATTTGGTTTTTGCTGAGTGGATGAGGAAACCCATGTTGAGTGGTGGCACCAGCATGCCATTATTGATAGTTGCTACTTACCTTTTAATTTCATAAAAATGAGCTTTTAGGGATGCCTTTAATTAACTAACCAAAAAGAAAGTTACCATTTGGGAACTGCGGTATCTTGAGTTTTTATCTTCTGAGACTCTTTTTATAACAAGTAAAGCTCTTTCTCCAGTTTAAAAAAGGTTACTTTTTACTTAAAATAATGTAGCATTTTCCCCTGAACCTAGCCCTCACTTTTTCATCAATTAAAAATTTATCCCAGCTACTTACTGATAAATTGACTTAATTATCTTCCTACAATTTACTGAGCTGATTCTAACAGGTTGGACGATCCATGATTAGCATTTCCCTATCAACTGTTCAACAGGAAAGATGCTTATCATAGCGCACAGGAATTCAACTTTCCTCTTGACCTTAGGAAAGCTCTTTAAGTAGCAGCCACTTCACAATAGGTTGGGGTTTTATTTTAATTATCCTTTGGTCAGTCAACTTCTTGGGACACAGCTAGAGTTTGGGAATAGAGATCTGGGTCGCAAACCTGATCGATCCTGCTGCTTGGATACCCAAGCAAAATCAACCCTCTGTTGCTTTATCCGTAAAATGAATAAAAGTGCGGGGCTGCTGTGAATACTAGGTCTTAAAGAAGTGGGTAGTGCAGTCCTTAAGTACCATCTGTGGTAGTTAAATATACCTGGCTTCAAATCTTAGTTTTTGTTTTTGGTAGAGACGGTCTCACAGCTCACAGCAACCTTCAACTCCTGAGCTTAGACGATTCTCTTGCCTCGTACGTAGCTGGAACTACCGGCATCCGGCACAATGCCCGGCTTTTTGTTGCAGTTTGGCCGGGGCCAGGTTTGAACCCGCCACCCTCGGCATATGGGGCCGGCGCCCTACCCACTAGGCCAAAGGCGCCGCCCTCAAATCTTAGTTTTAATTGGTCCAGTGTCCTGCGACTCTTATTTTAAATTATGCAAAATATTATCTCCCCATTATCTGTCGTTGTGAGGATTAAATAGATGTTACATTACGCAAATCTTTATCACCTAGCATATAGAAAGCCCCCAGTAATATTGGCTGTACTCACAATAACCTAGGTTAGTTTATGCTGAGTAGGTTGAAACTACTACTTATCAAGTTGTTTTAAGAGTGACTACTTGCTGCGTATTTATTTTCTATTTATTTGTTTATTTTTTGAGACAGAGTCGCAAGCTGTCTCCCTGTGTAGAGTGTCGTGGTGTCACAGCAAACTCTAACTCTAGGGGTCAAACGAGCCTCTTGCCTCAGTTTTTCAGCAATCCACCCGCCTCGGCCTCCCAGAGTGCTTGGATTACAGGCGTGAGCCACCGTGCCAGCTACTGTGTATTTTTTACTGTGTCTTTAAAAGTTTATTTATCTATCTATTTTTTTTTTGAGACAGAGCCTCAAGCTGTCGCCCTGGGTAGAGTGCCATGCCATCACAGCTCACAGCAACATCCAACTCCTGGGCTCAAGCGAGTCTCCTGTCTCCGCCTCCCAAGTAGCTGGGACTACAGGCGCCCGCCGCAACGGCCCGCAATTTTTTTTTTTTTTTTTTTTAGTTGCAGCCGTCATTGTTGTTTGGCGGGCCCGACTGGATTCGAACCCGCCACGTCAGGTGTATGTGGCTGATGCCTTAGCCGCTTGAGCCACAGGCGCGGAGCCTAAAAGTTTATTTTTAACACGCACTTACTACTGGAAAACTGAAAATCAATTAAACAAAAAAAAGTATAAAAGCCAACAGCCTTCCTCCCCTCACATTCCCCAGAATCAAATCTTACTGACACTAAGCTGTGAAGTCCTTTCAAAGGATCCTAGGTACTGAGTGCTTGCAGTAGCCTTGCCACTGGGGGGCAACCCCTTTAAGATACAAGAGGAGGGCCGGTGGCAGTAATTTATTGTAAAATACAAGATCCAGTGAGAATCGCAGGTCGCAGAGGCCGGCCCAAAGGTTTCAGGCTCTTATTGCTATAGCCCATTCCCTTATATCCTCTCCAGGTCTTTATACGCGCACAAATAATTCGTAAAACCGAGACTACTCCTATCCACTGCTCTCAACCTTGTTTTACCCGAGATAAATGCTGCGCGCAGGGGGAGGGTCTTGGCCCCAAATGGGTGATGCCTTCGTCGTGTGGTGGAGGCCACGAACGACTGCTTTGCCCGCCGCGCTGGCCCGGTGCGGAGAGCTGCAGGGCTCACGCATTCCGCCTGTTGCGCGGGTGGCGTCGAGGTGTTCGGCAGGCGTTACGATCACCCCTTTTGGCGGGCTTGGACGCCCCGAGGCTCCGCCCCCGGCGCGTTATATCCGCACTCGCGGAGGCGGGAGCCTCTCCCCATTGGTGGTGTGGCTCGCATTCGCCCCGCCCCCTCTCGGGCCCGACGCGAGCACGTTTAGTGGCGGGGGCAGGCTGAAGAATTGCCCGAGCGAGGAGCGGCTCCAGGGACTGGGTTCCACGATTGGGGTGCCCACTTAGGGGCACCCAGGAAGCTGCTGGGTCAGGACCGCAGCCCGCGGCTACGGGGGGAAGGGGGTGGGTGGGCTGAGAGCAACAAGGCAGGGAGGCCGGCCTGCTGCCCCTTCCCCCCACGCCCGTCGACCTTGTGAGCAGAAGCTTCCCGGAGCTACTCACGCCGGCGCGATGGCGACTGCTGCGGAGACGGAGGTCTCTCCGCCGACGGACGCGAGCTGGGAAAGCGGCGGTGTAGGAGACGACGAGATGAAGCTGGCGCTTCCGGAGCTTGAGTCTTCCCCACAAAATGGCGGCGGCGGCGGCCTCAGCATCGCGGAGCCCGGCGGCAGCGCCGGGCCTGAGGAGACCGCCGGGGCCGAGGCCGCCCAGAGCTTCAGCCATGAGCAGCCTCAGGACTTCTCTGAGGCGGGCGCGGCCGCTCTGCCCAAAGGCCCCGAAGAGTCCGAAAGGCCTGTTAGGAGGAGTTTTCAGATCCCCAGGAAGAGCAGAGAAAAGAAAGGTGGTGCCTTCCCTTCTCCCCAGCCCCTCTTTCTCTCACCCCTCCATCTTTTCATTAGAATCTATCTCTTCTTCTCACACTCATCCGAGACACGTAAACACCCATGCAGCGCCAGCCGCCTCTCCCCTCACTGCCACGGCCGCCCAGCTGCTGCGCTTGGTGCGAGAGGAAAGCGGTGGAACCACGCTCCTTTGCTCCCCCTCTCCCTTTGGAAGTTGGAAGTAGCTCAGGTTTGAAGCTTGTCCGTAAGGCTGCAGCTCTCAGAGAGGAAAGATGGTGCTCGGCGCCCCTCCCTCCCAATCCCTGAAGGCAGAGAAGCTGATGTGTCCTCCTAAGGATGCTTCTAAGAAGTCTCACTGTGGAAATAGCCCGTGGCCATGGATTCTGGGGCTTTCTCCAAGGCCAGTACATTCTGAGGACCACGAGTGCTTCTCCCTGTGGAAATTCTTCGCTATCTATGTCTACTTGAAATTTGCTTGATGTCAGCGTCTTCCCTTATTTAGAAACGTCCATTAGTAGAAGTGATCCATGCACACTGCTTATTTTCCATCACACTTCATTTCCATGTAGATTTTTTCCCTTGTTTTTGAAGCATTAGGTTAAATAGGTCTCTCTCCAAACTTAGCTGTTTTTTCTTGTATTTGAAAAGAATGGGAAGGTAGGTTCTTGGTGCAGTAATTTCCCTATGGAAAAAAAGTGAGAAGTTAGCTTATGTGCAGCTTCAGAAGGTAGAACTGCAGATTTTATTTAAAAAAAAAAAGTTAAGTCTTAGTTTTTCTAACTGTGGGAACAGTTGCATTGATTACATTTACCTTTTAAAGTCTTAATGCCATATTGTTACTTGGAATCAGACTTTCTAATGGACATCAAAATTAATATCGTTTAGTTATTAGAGCATTATGTTTGACTGTCCAATAATTTCACATATTCTGGATTTAGACTTCCTTTTTACCCTACTGAGTGGTTTAATTTTTTGTTATTTGCCTTGGAAAATAATAGGAATTTTTTTATTTACAGAGAGATTTTGTTAAAATTTGAAGCTTAGTAAGACATAGAATCTTGGCTGAAGCTTGTGTTTCTTTCCATATGCATAACTAGCACCATTTGCACAGCTGGATTTGTATCAGTAAGATAGAAGATTTTTGTTTGGATGACAAAGCCGAAGAAAAAAAATACAAGTGTGAGAAATCATTTTGACAAAGGTGAAGTTAACCTTTGTACGCTAACACGAATGTTTCTAGAAATAGCTTTTAAATGAATTAACATAATATTTTAGGGTTCCAAAAGAAGCTTTTCAAAGGTCAAGATTGTCAGTTCTTTGGTGTATTTAGTTAAGATGTATGGCTGTAGCCTATATGAGAAAAGTTAGATGCCCAGCCTAAGTTATCAGTTGTTAGAGAATAAGTTGCAAGTACATTCAGATGAGCTCCTGTGATGAGGTAGGAGGTTGGGCTTTTATAAAATTTATTTTTTCTTTACTTTGATAAACGCCTTTTTAAGTCTATTTTAGCTTAAGAATATGAACAGACCACAGTATACTTTTACCCTTTGTTAGGACCAGAACATTGGCCTAGAGACCTTACAGTTTGGAAATGGGGGAAAGCAGTAGGAGTTGTGAGAAGGCATTGTGTTGCTGTATTTTTTTTTTTAATTAGATAAAGCCAGAGGTTGCTGAGAAATAGACCTCACTTGAACACTAATTAAAAGTGTTATCAGTGCACTTTTTTGTTTACTGAAAATGAGTAATTTTTCACTTGTCTAAATACTTAATGCACTGAGTGGCCACTGTACAAATAGTGAACTAGTAATTTAAATAGAATTTATAAAAGTTAAATAAGCAACTATTTTTACCTCTATGAACTTTATCCTGTCCATGCTGAGAGAAGTTAGTGCTAGGAAATAGAATTTAATAGAAAAATTCAGCTTTTTAAAATTATTTTTTTAAAAAAAATTTCATCAGAAATAGTGCAGGTACTACTAGTTTCATACTTTATCCCAACTTCATCTTTTGGAAGGCTTGAAAGGTAAAGGCATCTTTTATAGGATTTGACTAGTATTAGTTATGATTATGTGAGTCTTGTCATGAGTATTTTCAGTAATCTGCTTGAACTTTTCACTAGAGTTCTGTTGATTCATATTTTAATGTCAGGCCTTTGTGACTATGCTTTTCCAGTGAAATTAAAGTTAGGATTTGAGTATTTTTTTATACCTTAAAATGTAAATACTATGTGAATATAGCTTGTTTACTCAAAGTTCTTAGTCTTGACAATAATATGATATCCACAATGCTGCCATTGTAATTGAGTAATATTGGCAAACGCATACAGTGCTTGTGGGCATTGTTCTTTGCACTTCACGTGTATTGACAATATCAGCAATATGTGGTAGGTACTATTTTACAGAAGAGGAAACTAAAATACTGAGAAGTTAGTTAACTTGCTCAAGATCACACAGCTAGTAAATGGTAGAGTTGGAATTTAAACCTAGATGTAGAGTATTTCTTACCACTTCTCAAACCCTATGGCAAGATTTTTTGAAAAAATTAGGATTTAAGTTAGTTGCTTTTGGTCTGTCCCATTTGTTAAAAAGGGGGGGTTAGTTTCCCCTATTAGAGAAATCTTACTAGTCTTCATCCTTGGAAATTTTGAGATTCAGAAATTATGTTCACAGTCAACATTAATCTTCACAATCTGTTATTAAATAATGTGATCATTTTATTTTTTACTGATGGATGTTGTATTTATTGGTTGAGCTATTTTCTATAATATAAAGAGGCACTGTTGTTAAATTTAGCCAAATTGTAGTATTGCATTTTCTTGATAGATGTTTCACTGTTGCCTTCTTTTATTCTAAACTGAGAAAGTCAACAAAATAATTTTTCCCCCCTCCAAATTTTTTGGGAGATGAGTAGTGGTGATTCACTTTCTGGAATATGTTTATTGGTTGTTTTTTGAGTCTCTTTTGCAGGCCTAGAGTACAGTTGCATCGTCATATCTCACTGCAACCTCAAATTTCTGGGCTCACAGGATCGTCTTGCCTCAAGCCTTGCGAGTAACTGGGACTACAGGCTAGCGCCACTATGCCCAGTTAATTTTTTAATTTTTTTGTAGAGATGAGAGTCTACCTGTTGCCCAGGCTGGTCTTGAGCCATCAGGTCTGGACTATTGGTGGGCACAAGGGAGTCTAAAAAATTAATCCCATCCTCTGGTTTCCATACTGGTTTAGTACAGGAGAATTAATGGCTAATTCTCCCTAATCCCCCGTCTTTCTCTGCAAAATTTGCAATTGTCTTTTTGAGTCTGTCGGGGCCAGGTCTCATTCTTAAAAGGAAATTTCCATGGTGTTTCATTAATTTTGTTATGGATGATTGGGTTCTGAGGACAGCTGGTCTTAGTACACAGATGTAAACTTGATTTAGGTTTCAGAGTGATGTTAAAAGACAAAAGTTGGGAGGAACCCAGTCATCCACAAAAAACAGTTGATAAGTGTGTATAAAATCTCAGTAATGGAGATATTTACTTTGACTTGTCCTCATTCTAAAAAAAACATTAAGTTTCAAATTTGTACTGCTCTCTCTTGATCTTTGCTAGTGTACTCATTCTTAATGCTATACTGCCTTCAACCTTGTTGATTTAGAGATGAAACGTCCATTTCTAAAATGTTATCTCTACTACTATTTTTGAATGAAGAATATTTTGAGACATAGTCTCACTTTGTCGCCCTTGGTAGAGTGCCGTAGCATCATAGCTCACAGCAACCTTAAACTCAAGTGATCCTCTTACCTCAGTTTTTAATTTTTAGTAAAGCTGGAGGCTCACTCTTGCTCAGGCTGGTCTTGAAGTCCTGAACTCAAGGGATCCTTCTGCCTAGGCCTCCCACAGTGCTAGGATTACAGGTGTGAGCCACCATCCCTGGCCAAGAAAATTTATTAAAAAAAAAAAAAAAAAATTTGGCTTGGCGCCCATAGCTTAGTGGATAGGGTGCCAGCCATATGCACTGGGCTGGTGGGTTTGAACCTGGCCTAGCTCAGGCCTGCAAATCAGCAATGACAACAACAACAACAAAATAGCGGTGCGTGGTGGCGTGCGCCTGTTGTCCC
This sequence comes from Nycticebus coucang, assembly GCF_027406575.1. NCBI lineage: Eukaryota > Metazoa > Chordata > Mammalia > Primates > Lorisidae > Nycticebus > Nycticebus coucang. The sequence goes on from NC_069787.1 coordinate 52,563,805, forward strand.
AGCTACTTGGGAGGCTGAGGCAAGAGAATCGCTTAAGCCCAAGAGTTTGAAGTTGCTGTAAGCTATGACACCACGGCTCTTCCAAGGGTGACGTAGTGAGACACTGTGTCAAAAGTAAGTAAGAGAGTTGTATTATAGTCATTAATACAAGTAGACATCAGTTATGGATTTAGAGAGAATTGCAGATCCCCAGACTACTCTTGTTAATTATCTCCTCATCTCCCTTTAAATCAGACAGTTGTTTGTTTATACTTATCCATTTGTATGTTTTGATAATAGTGGTCCATTTTTTTAAAGGTTAGCTCGTTTATACACATCTATGGTATTTTTTATATAGGTACTTGGTACAGAAAGATCTGCATTAACTAAATATATTGGTAAAACTAATTGAGGAAAATGTTTCTTTGATTGAGGAACAAAGCTACTATCAGGTGATTTAAATCCTTGCCAACTGCTTAAATACGTAGTATATAACCTTCAGTTCTTGAGTATGTTTATACTACCAGTAATAAAAATGCTTGATGAAAGTACAGCTGGGAGTCAGGAGATTTGATTTCTAGTTCCAATTCTGTGATAAAATCAGTTCTTCCTATGAATTACAAATCTCCAGTTACTTTTTTGAATCTTTGTTCTTTAATCCCATAAAACATATCTATATTAATATATCTATAAAATATAAAAATAATATCTTTAATCCCATAAAATAAACCTATACTCCCCCTATAGGGAGTATGGGGAACCTAGTGTGGTCAATAATAAACTCAGGTTGTTTTTATGACATGCTTTAATGGAAATTCATTAGATAAGCAAAATTTACATTACTTAATGTGTGAAAGAGCTTTAGCTACTGCTTAGATAAGCAAAATTTACATTACTTAATGTGTGAAAGAGCTTTAGCTACTGCTGTTAACCTCTGTAAACCAAAAGGCTCTGCTCGCTCTGCAGAAAAACAAGCATTGGAAAATATTGGGAAAAGAGATTTGAGAGAAGACACAGAAAAGAGCCAAATCTTAGAAATCACATTCTTTGTTCTAGTTTAGCTAATTCGCATGAGGAATCAGCTTGAATTTTTTTGGTAAATTAAAAAAAAAATTTTATTACGGGTGCTAGCTCTGCAGAAAAGCATTGGAAAATACTGGGAAAAGAGATTTGAGAGAAGACACAGAAAGAGCCAAATCTTAGAAATCACATTCTTTGTTCTAGTTTAGCTAATTCGCATGAGGAATCAGCTTGAATTTTTTTGGTAAATTAAAAAAAATTTTTATTATGGGTATATAATAGTTTCATATATTTAGGGGTACATGTGAGGTACATTTTGATACACATAATGATTAAATCAGATTAATTGGGGATTAATCACCTAAAGTATTTGTCATTTGTATTTAGGAGCATTCCAGTTCTACTCTTTATTTTAAAATACATAGTAATTGAAAATTATGGTCACCCTATTGTGCTACTGAATACTAGATCTTACTTTATTTTTGTGCCCATAACCCATCCCCTTTTTATCTCCCTTCTCCCGCCACCCTTTTTGGCATCTAGTAACCATCATTCTACTCTTTATGCCTGTAAAGCCCTTAGTATAATATCTGAAAAGTAGTAATTTCCCATTAATGGTTAGATTCAATAATTGTCTGAATTTGGAGAACAGTATATAAGTCAGTGACTTAATGGAGTGAAATGGATGACTCATATAAGTGTTTTCTCCTTTTTTTTTTTGAGACAGAACCTCAAGCTGTCGCCCTGGGTAGAGTGCTGTGGCATCATAGCTCAGAGCAACCTCCAACTCTTGGGCTTGAGCGAATCTCCTGCCTCTGCCTCCTAAGTAGCTGGGACTACAGGCGCCTGCTACAAAGCCTGGCTATTTTTTGGTTGCAGCTGTCGTTTGGTGGGCCCTGGCTGGATTTGAACCCGCCAGCTCAGATGTATGTGGCTGGTGCCTTAGCCACTTGAGCCATAGGCGCCGAGCCTGTTTTCTCCATTTCGATAACCACGTGGTTATTCATTATTGCCTCAAATAGTGACCTATAATTGAGATTATGATTTATGTTTTCTTTAAAAGAAGTGACAAGGTATAGTGATCAAGGTATATGCAGTGCTAACAGACCTTTTGTTGGAGACATAAAATAGACCACAAGGGAATGTACATCTAGAACGTGAACTTAACTGATATTACCAACACATTGGTTTGAAATCCTTAAAGATAGTTACAAGACAATTTTATTTTTGTGGACAAGCACATTAGGAAAAATCAGAAATTATAACTCTAGTTTAAATAGTAAAGCCACTGAGACATGTAAAATAACAGAATACCTAGAACACAAATATTGTTAGACCTAAAATCCTCAACCGTTCATTTTTATTTGCAATAATTATTTTCCTTATAGGCTGTTCTTGAGTAAGTTGACATGACCATAGGACATTGCTTTGGAATGAAATGGGAAGGTTAAATACTTTTTTGAGAATAATTTGAATAATTTTATGCAAATTTGTATTTGTATCATCTGATTCATTTTTACTTAGGATTAGATTATTGGTGGGCATATTTGGGGCATCTTAACTAAGGAAAATAATTTGTGGGCACAATGATTCATTCCTGTCCTCACAACACTTGGGGAGACCAAGGCAGGAGGATTACTTTACTAAGGAGTTCAAGACTGCAGTGAGTTAAGCTTGTACCACTGCACTCCAGCCTGGACAATGAAGTGAAACCTTTTAAATTAAAAAAAAGAACCCAAACACATAATGTAGGCTTGCAAAATTTTTTATGGATATTTGAAGCCATGTGACGCTTTTGGGGGGGTACATTTGTTTAGAAACAAAAAATTATGTGTAAAAATCCAACTTTAAAAATAATATTGGCCCACTTGGGATGTGAAACCCTGTTAAAGACTTCCATGTGCTGCTTTCCTTGTCAGATTTTTCACAATTTAATTGGAGACAATTATCACAAAGATAAAATATTAACCTGGTACATTCTGTAAAAGATTTGAATTGAGACAGTGTATTTTTCTTAACTTTAACTTCTTAACTTTTAAGAAGTTAATTTAAGTTAATTTTCTTAACTTTCTTTTTTTTTTTTGGCCGGAGCTGGATTTGAACCCACCACCTCCGGCTTTTGGGACCAGCGCCCTACTCCTTGAGCCACAGGCACCGCCCCTTCTCAACTTCTTTCATTTTGTTTTGTGTATTATTGAATTGTTGAATTTGTGAATAGGTGTTTATATAAAATGAGTCATTCTGGTAGTTGTACAATATATTTGTATTAATATTTAAAAAAATTTCTTGACGAAGTTTCTTATTCTATTCACTCATTCAGCCATTTGACCTACTTGGGCCAGCACATAGCTACTGGGAGATAAGAGCAGTAATGAAGAAGGCAGATAAAGTTCTTGCTCTCATGGAGCTTATAATCAATAGATTGTTGAGCATAATCATCCATCTGATAGAAATTTGATTATAGGATACTTGATATTTAGTAGTCTTTGAGTACCTTTTTTGAGCTACCTCTTACTCAGTATCTTTTATTGCATTACTGTAACTGTTTTGACTTTGAGTGTGCAGTCCCAAAGTAGTGGTAAGCATTTGCTTTTTTACAAAATCTGTCTTGAAACTACAATTTTACAGACATTTCTGTAATACATACATGATTTGGTAAATGGATGTATCATTTGATGCCTTTAAAAATCTAATTTGTATAAAAATACAGTAAAAACACCTTATTTATAAGTTAGCTGCTGCTACTTTTGAAAGTACATACTAGTAGTACATTCTGTTTTCAGGAGTGGCCTGAGTATTTTAACTGTTAACATTTGTTGACCCTTACCAAAATAGTATCTTGAAAAATTGAGGTAGTAGCATATTACATAGTTTTTATGAATAGTTTTATAACAGTAAAAAATAAAATGTTTTTATTTTAGAAAAATGTATATGTATAAATTGAAATTTATTAGTAAGTTAAAATATTTTATACATAAGGCAGAAATTTGAGATTATTAAACAAGAACAAATTGAAATAGAGCAAATTGGGTATTTGACTTAGGTTCAGTAGACTCTCCATAGTTGACCTCCTTAAATTGACTTAATATTCATAGACCAGACTTGCATCCCAAATATGGATCAGTACAGTGAGCCTAGTTTCTTATGTTGTCCAGTTAATTGTCCCTTGGATCAGTGGTTCTCAACCTTCCTAATGCCACAATGTATTTTCATCGTTAAAAAGCGGTCACCACCCATAGGTTAAGAACCCCTGCCTTACTTTGCACAAGTTTTACTTTATTTAAAAAATTAAATGGGATATAGAATGAGAGTATGAGGATTAAAAACTTAATGTCTTACTACGCACCAGATCATGTGCCTAGAGCTTTTTCCAGGTATTGTCTACTATGGCATGTGGCATATAGTGGTTATTAGGATAGTTGGAATTCTCCATTTTACAGGTAAAGGAATTGAGCTATTATTTGGTCAAGTAATTTACCTAGAATCTTCCACAGAGCCAGGAAATGCTCAGTCTGGTATTTGTGTCCAGGTTTGACTCAAAAGCCCTGCATCTTCCATTTTTCTAAGTTGTCCTAAGTAATACAAGAAGGTATTGGTAATACAAGAAGATATTTGGGTACAGCATAATTAGTACTGAAAAGAATCTTTTTTAAAAATAGATAAGTGTCTTAAATGTTTTACTTTCATTTATGATATAAGCATTTAGTTTGCAGAAATAACAGTCCTAGACATACTTCAGTTTTAAGAGAAGTTGAGTATATGCACACATTGCAATTTAGTTTGCCTAATGTAATATCCCTAAGGTTTATAGAATGGCAGCCTCCTTGTCTCCCTGTGTAATTTTTAGATTATCATTACTGAAGGAACTGGTGAATGTAGACAGCTGGTTTTAATTTTTGTCAGGGAATTAATAATTATCTTGTTTGCATGTCGTGAAATAAGATAGCTATAATGCCTTTTTTCACTTTATTTAAAATTAGATTAACAACCCCACAAAAATATGAGAAGCTGCATTTGAGATGTAATAATCTTGAAATTAAAAATGTTTTTTATTTTAGCACTTTTCCAGCCATTAACTTCAGGCTCTCGAGAATTTGAAGATGTTTTAAATATTCTCCATTCATCTTACCTTGATCCAAACTCAGTAACAAATTTTAACTACAAACGTGCTTGCTTGATACATAATGAGCTTTTGGAAAAGGAGGTATGTTTTCAGTTGTATATTCTGTAAGATTGTTTTTAGAACCACAGCCTGGGGTGAAAATCCTTTAGAAACACTAAAGTTTTTAGGAAAACCAAATTGTAAATGGGAAAGTTTTTTTTTTTTTTTTTTTGTACAGACAAAGTCTCACTTTATGGCCCTCGGTAGAGTGCCATGGCCTCACACAGCTCACAGCAACCTCCAATTCCTGGGCGTAGGCGATTCTCTTGCCTCAGCCTCCCAAGTAGCTGAGACCACAGGCACCCGCCAGAACACCCAGCTATTTTTTGTTGCAGTTTGGCCGAGGCAGGGCTTGAACCCGCCACCCTCAGCATATGGGGCTGGTGCCCTACCCACTGAGCCACACGCGCCGCCCGTAAACGGGAAAGTTTTAAATTAACATCTCTTTTTTCCCTAAGTTATTGTTGCTATAGCATTATGTTTATCTGCTATGTTAAATTCTCATTAAAGTGCAGTTATGGCAAAAAAACCCCTAACTTTTTGTGAAAATAACATAGGGATAGCTTTTGGTATAATGGTTTAATTGTAAAATCATAATACGGCATTTTGTTCTTTGAGTATTGTACCTGTTAGATACTGAAATTGGAAGATAATAGTGAAAACAGGTTTTTTTTAGGCTATGCTTAATTTTTTCCACAATTATTGGATGATGGCTAGATTAGTTAATGAGCGGAAATTTTTAGTTAAAAAAATACAAACGTTTTTATTCACTGCAGTGATGATGATTCATGTTTTGATTAAAAATTAAAAGTCAAGTGTGTGTTTCGTCGTATGTCTAAAGTTTATTAAAGACTTTCAGGTTCATGTGCTTACTAAAAAAAAAAAATACAAACGAAGGGGAACAGTTGAGAATGTTAACAGTAAACTTAAATTTCTTGTCTAAATTAGAATATTTTTGACTTGCTATGTATTGCTTTCTATTGGGAATGAAATACTATTTTGTAGTTTTACAAGTTGGTGCAACCAGAATTTTTGACTTTGAAAAGATTCCTAAAGTGTGTTGAAGTTACTGTCTCTCAGGAAAAATAAAAACTTTTAAAGTTTGATACTGTTTCATGGTATGATAAGGATAAGGATCAGTTCTTTTATATGAAAATTTAGTCTGAAGATTCATTAATTATGATATTGAAGAGCAGTAATGGCCTGAATGCTGAATATAAAATGTTAGGTATTTCATATTTTGAATGTATATCTGCTTGTATGTAAAAGCGAAAGCCAGTAGTTTGGAGTATTTATAGTTCAGAGTACTTAGACCCTGTTACTCTTTTATCCTGTAAATGTGTATGGTGTACATTTTATGTGCTTGGCATTGAGAATATAGTTATAAAGAAATGAAACATTTTTCTCTATACTAATTGAGTTTTCAGTCTTAGAAATTGACCATTCAACAAATTGATTAAGCCACCTACTAGATGAAGTCTAAAATGGGAGATGCACTTATGTGGGAGAGTTGAAGTGTGGGCAAATTTTAATAGAAATTTGTGTTCTTGGACAGCGCCTGTGGCTCAAGGAGGTAGGGCGCTGGCTCCATATGCCGGAGGTGGCGAGTTCAAACTCAGCCCTGGCCAAAAAACTGCCAAAAAAAAAGAAATTTGTGTTCTAGTGTTCATCAGTTTTAACACTAATTGTTTATGTCGCTGTATAGTATGGGTAATGAGCCAGTTAAAATGGGGGAAAAATTGAAGAACAGAAAATACAGGGAGAGAAGGGACAGTTTCTACTTTGGTACATTGGGATTTCTTGGAAAAAGTAATCACATGCTAAGCTAAGGAGTTGTTACAGGTTTAATTTCCTTTAGTTTACAGAAAAGCGAAGAGAATTAAAGTTTGATGGTCGTTTAGATAAGGAACTTTCAGAATCCTATGCATTTCTGATGGTTGATCGTTATCAGGTGAGTTAACCCATTTTATAAAAAACAATTTGAGAATATTTGCATTGTAATTTGCTAATTTTATGATTCAGCAGTACACTTGATAATTAGAAACATTTTCTTGATACATAAATGGAAGAAATGATTCAGTGAGGCCAAGTATTGTTTCATAATTTGTTTTTCAAATGTACTTTTTTTTTTCTGACCACTCCTATTTTTCTTCCCCTAGAATGTGCTTGATAATCAATACTTTTCCTGTGATTAAAAGGACTGTCTTTGTATGTTTGATTACATGTGCTTGGAAGCATGTTTCCCCCTTTTGATGAAGGATGTTTAGGTAGAGTTACATTTTCCTTAGATATTCTCCTGGTTCTAATTCTTCCCAAAGGAAAATGATTATATAGGGTGGCCATAAAGGCAATTTTAAATCTCACACGAACTTTATGGTCACGCTGCGTATGTGAGTGGCAGGAATTCACTTAGCATAAAAATGGATTTCAGTAAGATTATTTTGAGAAGTGTAAGTCTTTTTCACACTGATACTTAGTTACAAATGGGCATATTATGAATTTCTATAATACAAAATATATATAGTTCAAAAGCTTAGATTTTATTTAAAACAAATTAATAAATTATCTTATGTTTTTAATGTTATTATTGTGAGATGAAACAATGTTTTGTTTATTTAGGTTCAAAGCATATGTGAAAAAGGATTACATGTAGGCCAGTCCAAAATAACAATTCTTGGCAGTCCTTCCATGGGTAATCTTTTTTACTTTTACATTTGTAATTACCTGCTATTAAGTTGTCATTTAAAAATATGTTCTCATATAATTTTGCTGTGTTCTTATAATTAAATTTGTGTACGTTGATCATATTCCCAGAAAAGGAGACTAGTCTCAGGTTCTTAAATGTAAAAACAGTTTTATTGTCTATTTCTGATTTTGCGTCCTCCAGATTGATCAAAGGTCATCTTTAAAAAATGTCTTATTCTAGTCTTTGTCATTTTGAAATGTAATTGGTTTCATGTTTTTTCTGATTTTTGCTTTGGTTAAAAATCAACAGTTTACTATCTCTACTTCTTCAGAAAGGTGTCTTTTATCTCTTATTAGTGGGTTAAATATTTGGATTTTTTTGTATTCCTGTCCTATTTAAATTTAATTTTTCCTCTCTTTAGGTATCTATCTATCTAGGTATGCTGATTTATTACAAGCTAATCCTTTGGAACCAGGAGCAATGGGTGATGTTGTTATTTTTAAAATAATGAAGGTAATTTATATTTTGCGTATCACTGACAAAATTTGATTTGGATTTTAATTTTAGATGACACCACGCCTTTAGTTTGATTAAATTAAAAGTCTACACTTGGTGGTGGTTGGTATATAGACCCTTGAGAGTGGTTTATTTCTCATCTTTGGTTTAAGCTAACTGTATTTAAAAGTTTTCTTTTCCGAAAAAAGCGATGAAGAGTTTAATATGTTGGCAATGTAATTCATGCCGGTGAAGAGTATTGTGAATAGATTGTCTGTTTACTTGTTATTCAACAAGTGCAAGTGACTTTTTTTTTTTCTTACTTCAATTTCTTCAATTTCAATATTGGTAAAAAGTGTTGGGTGCTAACTTTATTACCAGGTAGTATTAAAGGAAAAGAATTGTTGGTATAGCTGATCTGTATTCAGAGTAGTATTCTATAATATTAAAGTCATATAGTCAATATTTAGTTTTAGGCAGACACTTAAAAGGTTTTCTTTATTTTAGGGTAAAATAAAGAGTATATATGACCCCATGGGTGTAAAAAGTTTGGACTCTATGTTAAACAAAACTGCTTTGGACCCCACGCCAAAGCATGAATGTCATGTGTCGAAGAATGTTAATAGAATTACATCACTTTTGGCTTATAGAGCCTATGAACTTACTCAGGTAGGTGCATTGATCCATATTTTAATGTTATGAGCGCACATCTTTTTGTTATCATAGCCTTTAAAATGTCTTTCACTTCATTCTGCCACCACACCAGTCTAGATCTGCTTTTCACTTAAGCAGTGCCAGACTCCATGTCAGTCACTGCTGTTTGTTTGGTATTTCTGAGAGAAGGCTCATAAACAGAATAGCTCCTTAAGCCCACAGAGTAATAGTCAGACTCCTTAGTGTAGCTCTTCCTTCCTGTAGACCAGGCATCCTCAAACTTTTTAAACAGGGGGCCAGTTCACTGTCCCTCAGACCGTTGGAGGGCCAGACTATAGTTTAAAAAAAAAAACTATGAACAAATTCCTATGAACACAGCACATTATCTTATTTTGAAGTAAAAAGCAAAATGGGAACAAGTACAATCAACACCACCTCATGTGGCCTGCAGGCCCCAGTTTGAGGACTCCTGCTGTAGACTGACTTCTAGCCTAGGTTTTGTATGATCTCTGACCTCAGCACTCCTCATTTTATTTTAAAGCCTTGGCTTTTTTTTTGAGACAGAGTCTCACTTTGTCACCCTTGATAGAGTGCCATGGCGTCATAGCTCACAGCAACCTCCAACTCTTGGGCTCAAGTGATCCTCTTGCCTCAGCCTCCCATATAGCTGTGACTACAGGTGCCCGCCACAATACCCAGCTATTTTTAGAGATGGGGTCTTGCTGTTGCTCAGGCTGATCTTGAAACTGTGACCTCAGGCAGTCCAGCTGCCTCAGCATCCCAGAGTGCTAGGATTACAGCACTCTGTAATCCAGTGAATGATAAGCCACTGTGCTGACCTGAAGCCTTGGCTTTTCCTGGCTTAGAAAGATCTACCTAATAAAATATTACTCATTTTTAAGAAGTTGAAACTTCTTAAAATATCTTAATGCATGCATTTTATAGCAATTGATTTAATAGTTTCTATTTTAATATTTTTTAAGATGTAAACTTTGAACTTTAAGCTATATTCAGTCAGGTATATTGATATACTTTTAAATATGTGAGGTTTACTACATAATATTTGAGTTTTAGTGGTATGCTTTTATATGAGTTTGAGTATAGTGTTTTTCTGTTTAACATATAAAAATGCATATATCCAAATAGATTGTATGTGAAACATAGTGATGTTAATTTTCCTGGAAATGTTCTTTCTGTCTTTAATTTTTACTTCAAGTAAAATAACATGAAGTTATTCTTGCTGTTTTCTTTTTGAAGAGTTGGGGGGAAGGCCGGTTAGATTTTTTTTTAGCAAAAGTCGTATTCACCAAAGTCGTCTGAAACTGACTCATTTGTTTCTATGTGAAGGTATATTATTTTTTTCTAGAAAGATTTATAAGCTGGCTTTATGTTTCAAAAAATTTCTAGGCATTTTTAGAACAACAGCAACATTATTGAAATCAATGGTTTCTTGGGGAAAGGGACTCTGAAAGATAATGCTGATTCTTTTTTATAAACTCAGGCATTCTATTTTTTATTTTTTGTCACCCAGGCTAGAGTGCAGTGGCTTAGTGATAGCTCACTGCAACCTCAAACTCCTAGGCTCTAGCAGTCCTGCCTCAGCCTTAAATAGCAGGGACTACAGGGTATATGCCACCATGCCCAGCTAATTTTTGTAGTTATTTTTAGAGACTGGGTCTTGCTATGTTGTACTGACTGGTCTTGAACTCCTGGCCTCAAACAGTTTTGCCTCGGCCTCTCAAAGTGCTGGGATTTCAGGGGCAAGCCATTGTACCCTCTTTTAAAATGAAAATCACTGTTGTTGTTGTCATTGCAATTCATGAATGCCTAACCCACCGTTTTTCAACCATTTTTATCTCGCGGCACATTTGAACCTATAGTTAAACTTCCACCACACACTTAAATTATGTCAATCAAAAAAAAAGGTAAAAAAAAAGAATATGCTTACTGTGCTTTGAACTTCTTTTGAAAATAATTTAATTAATGGTCTTGAAAAAATTTTGAGGAATACCTCAGATCCTCTCATGGCACACCAATTGAAAATCACTGCCCTAACCTAATGGATGTGGTGAAGAGGTAAAAGGAGAAAGGCTGAGGAATAATAGGAAGAAGTTTGTATTCTTTTCCTTTGTGCTTTGTTTGCAGTTGGAGCCCAGATGTGTTTTTCTTTTTGCAGTAATAAGCACAATAGTAGTTAGAGATTGTGAGATTGGGTGAGATTGTGTTCTTAATATTGTAATTTTTGTATTAGTTGGTTATCTGGGCTGACCTGGGAGCTTAGGCTTTATATGTAATATTTATTTTATTTATTATATGTAATATTTATATTGGGGAATCTGTTGGACATTGCCAGTGGTCAGCTCTTCTAGGATCTGCTACACATAGAAGCAGAATGTTTTATATCAGATGGTGAATATAAAGTACAAATTAAATTGACAAGTAGAGTTTTAAAGACTTTTTTTTTTTTGGTCAGAGATGCTTGAATGGTTTTATATTTCTCAAAAATGAGGTAGATAAATATATAAGGGTTCTACTCTGTACTTCTTGCCTTGTTAAAGAAGTTAATTTTTCATTTTTTAATTTTTAGTATTATTTTTATGAGTATGGCTTTGATGAGCTAAGGCGAAGACCAAGACACGTTTGTCCATATGCAGTTGTGTCTTTTACTTACAAAGATGATATACAAACTCTGAAGTTTGTACCTTCGTCAAGGTAAGACTTAAGAGTTTTAGACATCAACCAGAGTGATATTGTATTACAGATCTCATGCTGCTGAGTTAGGAGGACCACTTTGTTTCCTTCCCTTTTTTTTTTAAAGCTTGCTTTGAATTTAATCGGATACTTAAAATGTTTATGATGACTTTTAAAATGTCAGTGTGGAGAATAGTTTACTATATAGAAATGTTAAGTTAAAATTTACTTAAACTTCCTCTGGTTAACCTCCTCATTGAAGGTTTATGTAGTTGACTAAATGGCAGTTTTTTAAAGTGAAATTCTGTGTATTAGTTTTCCTGGAAATGGAGAGCTTCTACAAAGGATGCCTGTGACATGCCCCACCCACCCACCCTGGGCCCAACCATTTAAATCAAATATTTAGTGGGCAGCCTATATTTTTAAAAGTTTCTGGTGATTTTGATTTTCAGCTAGTGATGAGAACTTGTGATTTCTTTCTTTTTTTATTTTTTTTGAGACAGAGCCTCAAGCTGTCGCCCTGGGTGTAGTGGGGTGCTATGGCATCACAGCTCACAGCAACCTCCATCTCCTGGGCCCATGCAATTCTCTTGTCTCAGCCTCCCAAGTAGCTGGGACTACAGGTGCCCACCACAGCGCCCAGCCATTTTTTGGTTGTTGTCATTGCTGTTTGGCAGGTCCTGGCTGGATTTAAACCCATCAGCTCTGGTGTATGTGGCTGGCGCCTTAGCTGCCTGAGCTACAGGCGCCAGGCCGAACTTGTGATTTCTTTTTTTTTTTAATTTTTTTATTTTTTGTTAAATCATAGCTGTGTACATTGATATGATCATGGGGCATCATACACTCGATTCATAGACCATTTGACACATTTTCATCACAATGGTTAACATAGCCTTCCTGGCATTATCTCAGTTACTGTGCCAAGACATTTACATTCTACATTTACCAAGTTTCGCAAATACCCCTGTAAGATGCACCGCTGGTGTAATCCCACCAATCCCCCTCCTTCTACCCCCTCTCCCTCCCACCCCTCCCTTTCCACTTCCCCCTATTCTTAGGTTGTAACTGGGTTATAGCTTTCATGTGAAAGCCCCAAATTAGTTTCATAGTAGGGCTGAGTACATTGGGTACTTTTTCTTCCATTCTTGAGATACTTTACTAAGAAGAATATGTTCCAGCTCCATCCATGTAAACATGAAAGAGGTAAAGTCTCCATCTTTCTTTAAGGCTGCATAATATTCCATGGTGTACATATACCACAATTTATTAATCCATTCGTGGATCGATGGGCACTTGGGCTTTTTCCATGACTTAGCAATTATGAATTGGGCTGCAATAAACATTCTGGTACAAATATCTTTGTTATGTTGTGATTTTTGGTCGAACTTGTGATTTTTTTTTTTTTTTTTTTTGTGGTTTTTGGCCGGGGCTGGGTTTGAACCCGCCACCTCCGGCACATGGGACCAGTGCCCCACTCCTTGAGCCACAGGCGCTGCCCGAACTTGTGATTTCTTAAAAGTGCTGATACAAAATGACCAAATGCAAAGCAATCCCTTGTGGTAATTCCAGAAAATGTTTTAGCCAAGTAGAGTAAATAAATTTATAGGAATGTAGGTGAAATGGTCAAATGTCTACTAATGTTTACTTTGAGTACACGTACATATTTAAAGTTAGGTATTATGTCTGTCAATTTAGAAATGGCTGTTCTTAAAAGCCACATATCATGAAACATTTATATCAAATTTGACCTCTTAGCAGTTTCCCAGATGAAATTGTCTTCTCCTCTGTTTGAGTTATTGTACTTTTTTCTTGTCAGTGTCTAAGCCCCGGAAACCATCTACAACCATAGTACCAATTCACATGGTATCAAGACACTTGTGGTTTTCATATTTGGATGGCTTTAAATTTGTGATCTCCATTTATTATAGTGTTTTTCATAAGTGATCTTTAAAGGACATCTAGCACTTGTAATTATGAGGTTATATCCCCAGGAATAATCACTGTTAATTTTCTTTGTTTCCTCTTTGGTTCCATCTGTTGAACTACATGTCATTTCAGATGAGGGTTCTTGAACATCTGTCCTTGTACCTTGAATACACCATGAATGCTTTTGCCTCAGGGCCTCTACATTTGCTGTTCCCTCTCTTTTCCCAGTTATCTGCATAATTCGTTCCTGTAATTCCTTTGGAACTCTCCTTAAAGGTGATCTTATAGTTGAGGCTAATTTTTTTTTTTTTTAAACCACTGTCTCTCTCCATAGCACTTAAAATCAGGTTCATAATATCCTAATGTGCATGATGCAATGGTACATTTCAAAACTATTAAGAAGTGAGTATAATTGTGATAGATGTGTTACTTAGTTCAGTGTAAATTCACACTGTATATTGAAGCAGTACCCTGAACCCCATAATTGCATCAACATACAAAGTTATGATTTAATAAACTAATTTAAAAAAATCAGGATCATCTGTTAAACTGTGTACTTTTTTTTTTTTTTTTTTTTTTGGCCAGGGCTGGGTTTGAACTCGCCACCTCCGGCATATGGGACCGGCGCCCTACTCCTTGAGCCACAGGTGCCGCCCATAAACTGTGTACTTTTTGATTATTCTGTCTTCATTAGATTATAAATTCTGTAAAGGCAGGAACTTTGTTGTTTTTCCCTGTAATCCTGTTACCTAGAATTGTGCCTGGTAAACAATAGGAGCTTAGTAGGCTATGTCTTCTAATGTTATCACCAAAGTAAATTGACAGAGTTTAATGTACACTATTTCCTCTTGCTTGTTATTTTTTGGGGGAAAACCTTCTCTTAAATTTGGGCAAAGTAAGTACTTTGGTTTTCTAAGTAGACTTGGATTTATTAGATTTTTTTTGTAATGAGTAATTCGATATGTTCTTCCTGTTGGAGCAAGGATTTAAGTTGTGTAGTGTATCATTAAAAATAGCACTTACATCAAAGTCTTAAATGTTCATTTTCATGTTATCAGTAATGTTTTTCTTTTTCTTTTAAAATTTATTTGTAGATCTAACAGCTTTAATGCAGATAGAAACATAGGTAAGATTCTTATGTTTCTTTAGTTTTTATACATAGAAGGAATAAGTATATATAGTAAAGGATTAAGTTAAATGTTTTGTTTTATTTTTATGACTGAAAATCTACAAAATAGGAAAAGGAGAATGAAGAATGAGGCCATGTGATAATATAGAATATATTCTATATAGAATCAACATTTTGTTAATCATAAGGTCTCCTTTGAAAAACTACTGCTAAGACCACAGAATTTTAGCACTTTAACTGGAAAAAGTAAAACATAAGTTTCATAACTCAGCTTTTTAAAATATTAAATTCATCAGAGGGTATTATAGTATTTAGAAGAGAATTATAAAAAGATTAAAAGTAATATTGGTGTGAAATATCCTTAAGTTTCTCTGTAAGGAAAAGGCAATAAATAGAAGATTCAAGTCATGGTAGGCATTCATATGTCAACTAGACCAAATATCGTTGTCTTTGGCAGAAATAAGAGAACAATAATTGTATTGTCTGTCTTGTTCTTCAGCTTTATGATAATATTTAGACAGGTACATTTGTTACTCTTTGCAGCTGGAATGATTTTGTAGGGGGAAAAATACCTGAAACTAAAATCTTAGTATTTGAATTCTTCTACAAATAGAAATGTCAGTTTAGTTTGTTTTCTACTTAAACTTTATTTCTAGATATTTTCTCTCTTATTTCTAGTAAATGTACATTTGCTTCTATGGGCTGTCAAGAGACTGAGCTTTCTTATTTTTATTTAGATAAATATAACTATACCTTGTGGAAAGGACAGCTTTTAAATAAAGGAAAACTTCTATGTTACATTTCTCTGAGGTCAGCAACTCGTGCTTTTTTGCCCATCAAGCTGTAAGTATATTAAAAGAGCAATTTGCAGTTGCTAATTGCATCATTTTCGTTAGCTTTTTTCCTTTTTCATATTTAAATTTTATATCGGTCCACAAAAACTTAAATATAAATATTGGTTTGTTTTTTAAAAGGTCGATAACTTTAGAATTGGCATTATGAATTTTAATTGGCAGTATGAACTCTTTGCCTCTGTCTTGATTTGAGGATAGGCTAGTCATGTATATGGTATAAATTTTTTTCTTAGTGATTTTAAATCTGAAAAATAATTTTTCAAAGTTTTATCCTAATTAGATATATTTTTCATTTAGCAATTTGAACATAACAAACTTAAAAATTACTGGTTTTATTTTTTGGAAAGAGCTTTGTTGTAAGTTAATATATACAGCTGGTTTTGGTCCTTTGCAACATGTGTTGGAATAGAAAGATCTAAAATGATCTTTTGCTACCACCATAGTTAAACATAGGCCTTCAGACGTGTTCAGAGATGAATAGTTTATTTATACTTGAATTGCCTTTAATAAAACGACAGCCTTTTAGCGTCTGGCTTACTAATGGAAGGTTGGTAATATTGTCAGGCTATCCAACTACCTGTATATTAGTGTATCTGGATTTTGCATATAAAATCCTCTTTAGCATAAGGTGAGATGTTAATATGCTCTTCTGTTTTGCATCAAGTATATTTTTGTGTGCTTGAGTTAAAAATACAGGTGAGGCAAACATAATTTTTCAATTTTCTTTCAGTCCTGAGAAATTAGATGTTGAAACAGTTATGAGTATTGATCATTTGAAACAGAAAATCCCTCCAGCACTATTTTATAAGGAAACATACTTAGGTCCAAATGAAGGTAAAGCAATTTAATTTTACTAAAATATATCAAAAGCAGACTTCATTTTGATATTTACTATATATTTTTTCTTTTGTCAGTTCTGAAGAATGGAATGTATTGCAGCCTTTATGAAGTTGTGGAAAAGGCAAGAATTGGAAGTAACATGGATAGTTTACTGCAAAAACTAGAGAAAGAAAAACTTGTGAGTGAAAGGTTTTGAAGTGTTCCTCATTCTCTCTCCTAAATATGCATATTTTTGTAATTATACCTAAATTTATTTTTGCCTCTGAAGGTACCACAAGTTTTGTCTTTGTACTGCTGTTTAGTTAACAGTGTTTACTATTGGTCTCTGGCACTTTTTTTTTTTTGATAGTAGACCTTCAGGGGAACGGTTTTTTCCATGAATAATCTTTATTTTACTTCGTGATTATGAATGTGATAGTCACCAGATATTTTTTTGAGTAGTATTTTCTTCTGTAGGGTGTGTATAATTGTTCAGTAAAAAATGGAAGACTTTATTTTCCTGTGTTATACAGAGTGATTAATGGAGATATTCAGATAGA
This sequence comes from Nycticebus coucang, assembly GCF_027406575.1. Lineage (NCBI taxonomy): Eukaryota > Metazoa > Chordata > Mammalia > Primates > Lorisidae > Nycticebus > Nycticebus coucang. Next base: position 52,580,780 of record NC_069787.1, read on the forward strand.
TGTGATTTGTTCCAGTATAGACAGGGTGGCATGTTTTAAGATCCAAAAGAACAAGGAACTTGGTGAGGTTGAAGAGATAGAAGAATACTAGGGCGGTGCCTGTGGCTCAAGGAGTAGGGTGCCGGCCCCATATGCTGGAAGTAGCGGGTTCAAACCCTGCCCCAGCCAAAAAAAAAAAAAAAAAGAACACTAATATAGTTGGGGGAAAGTAGTAATGATCTATGAACATTGTTCATGTTCAAATGCTTGGGAATTTGGACTTGATCCTAAGAGCTGTAGGTTTTGAAGGATTTTAAAAGGAGTGGGTTGAGGCTTTGAATGTGTATGCAACATAAAGTCTGTGTTTTTGAAAGTTTACCATGGTTACTTGAGAGAGAATAAATTGAAGTGGGAGGATGACGTAGGATATTAGTATGTTAGAGGGTATTGGTGGGTTGAATGAGAAAGGTAGAAGAAACCGATGTTAGGGATGTTTATGAGGTAGTATCCAATTTAATAGACATTGAGTATATCTAGTTTGGGTATAGGATAAGAAATAAGATTGTGATGGGTTGAGAAAAATATGTAATGCCAATATGTATGGTTTAGTTGAAAGAGAGGGGTAGTTGCAGAGTAGTGAAGTGGCTCTTCCAGTGACTTCTTTCCTTTTTTTTTTTTTTTTTTTTTGAGACAGTCTCACTCAGTTGCCCTGGGGGAGAGTGCCATGGGGTCATAGCTCACAGCAACTTTAAGCTCTTGGGCTCAAGCGATTCTTTTGCCTCAGCCTCCCCAGTAGCTGGGACTACAGGCGCTTGCCATAACACCCAGCTGCTTTTTTGGAGATAGGGTCTTGCTCTTGCTCAGGCTGGTCTTAAACTCCTGAGGTCAGGCAATCCACCTGCCTCAGCTTCCTGGAGTGCTAGGATAAAACACTTAAGAATTTTTGATCTGGATGCTAAAAACCTTTGGGCAAGGTGTTTTAGAACTTAGAGTATATGAACATAATTTTTTGTTGATGTTTACATATCTTGTTTTCCTCTGAAAGCCTGACTATAAGTATTCCTCTTGATCAAAATACATTTATTTTCTAAGTTCAGAAAGTGAAAGTTTGGATAGGAGGTTTGGATGTGGAGAGATACCCAGAGTTATTAAAATCTATTTGGTTCTTATGTGTGAGAGTGAGTATACAGAGTTTGGACAGTAAGGAGTTTACCAGAAAATTAGAGTATCTGGTCAGTTCCCAATAGCGAGAATCAGGATAGGAAAGTCTTCACCTCACCAAGTATTATACGAGGTCCTACAATTAAGTTTGAATTCGTTGTAGAAAAAGTGCTACATATCTTACTTCTGAATAGTATTATGGTCACCTTCGAAGTACTCCCCTTGGAAAGCTACATACCGTCACTAGCGCCTCGTCTACCCTTCAGAGCAGCTTTTTCTGGAATGGCCATCAGAGTTGTCGTCCTATTACCCAACAATTTTGATGCACAAGTCAACAAATTTTTGCAATGTTTTCATCAGTTCTGCTAATACTGGCTACCATGCCCTCTCTTTTTCAGTGGTACTTTCACCTCAGAAAAATGTTTAACCCATTTATATACTACTGTTTTCTTCATGGCATTATCTCCATAAACTGGGACTAAGACATCCTAATTTCACTTCTATTCTACTCTTGCCAAATTTAACAAGAAAGTTAGGAATGTTTGTTGCTCTAATTCAAGCTCTCACATTCTTGCAATGGCACACAAAAACACACAATAATCAATGTCACTCAGCAAGATACTGTCACGTTAACACGAACACAACGGTTAAGACACTAATACACCAACGTTATAAAACTTTACTGAGTTGTTTGTACGGTGCTGCCAATGTAAGTGCATGGTGGCAAGTTCCTGAACTTAATTGTCAGATCACGTATTATGTTTGTGGGGGACTAGGTCTTCTGTAATCAAGAGGTAAAATCCTAGAGCTTGAAGGGCATTGACACTCACAGAGATACATTACCCAAGTCTAATGTGCTTAAGTATTTTGTGTGGCTACCTCTTTTCTAGCAAACATCTTTGGAGATTATCCTAACTATGGTTACTTTCTTCCTAGTTCTGATGATAGTGGGAGGTGCACTGGGAACATTGGGTTTTTAAGAATTTAATCTGGAATATGCACACAAGTTGTTCTAGATAAGAAACAGATTTTATGAATACTTCACAGTAAGTAATAAATGTATTGGCCCTAATTTGCCCCAGTCTTTAGGGCAATGCAACAAGAGCTAGATTACCTGTCCTATGAGTAGCTTCATACTCCATAGGTGAGGGAAAAAGACAAATGATTTCGCTTTGCTTATACAGGGGAAGGAGGTAGCTGTTTCCCTTTTTCCTGCAAGTGTCTCTTAGAAATGGTATATTAACTGTAATCCTTTGGTATATAAATAAAATCTCTCTAGAAACCACTTAGCCCTCTTGGACCAAGAAACATCTCCAAATTCCTCAGAACTCATTCCTCCTTGAAATATAAAAACCTAGGGAGATAGCTCTGCAGTCTTCTTGGCATCCCAGGGCTTAAGAATTTATCTATGCTGTGCCTCTTGGCGTTATTGTTCTACCCACTTTATTCAGGAAGATAAGAGTAGTTTTTTTTTTTTTCCTTTTCGATCGGAGCAATTAATGGAGAAACACTGGTTCTGTTTTTTTCTCTAGTCTTTCCAGTAGTCCTCCATTATCCTTGATTTTACTTTCTGCAGTTTTAAGTTACCTGTAGTCAACTGTGGTCTGAAAATGCTACATGGAAAATTCCAGAAATAATTTATAACTTTTAAATTAGTTTTTCTTAGTAGCCTTATGTTATATTACAATGCCTACTTTATTCACCTTACTTTATCTTACCATATAGGCATTTTATCACAAGAAGTATAGTATATGTATTTTGAAAGAAAGAGGAACCGCATTTACATAACTCATAATTGTTTTATTTTATTGTTTATCTCTAGCTGTGGCTAATTTAGAACTTAAACTTTATTATAGGTATGGATATATAGGAAAAAAACATAGCATATGTAGGGTTTGGTACTGTCTGCAGTTTTAGGCATCTACGGGCAGGGGTGTTGGAGCATAACCCCAGTTGATGCCTAAGAGGGATACATACCCATGTAGATGCATGAGAGAGATACATACCCATGTATTCTTTTTCTTCGTTACTATGCAATCTAGGATTTCTAGTATAACGATGAATAAAAATAATGATTATGGGCTTTCTTGTCTTAACTGATTTTAAAAAGAATACTGCTAACATTTTACCGCTAAGTAGGAAGTCTGCAACAGGTTTTTCATAGATACCTCTATCAGTTTTAAACTTACCCTTTTTTAAAAACACTAATGGGTTTTGATTTTTTTTTTTGAGGCAGCGTCTCACTTTGTCTCCCTTGGTAGAGTGCCCTTGGCGTCATAGCTTATAGCAACCTCAAACTCTTGGGCTCTAGTGAGTCTCTTGCCTCAGCTTCCTGAGTAGCTGGGACTACAGGCACTCAGCTGTTTTTAGAGATGGGGTATCGCTCTTGCTTAGGCTGCTTTTGAACCACCACAATGCCTAGCTATTTTTAGAGATGGAGTCTTGCTCTTTCTCAGGCTGGTTTCGAACCTCTGAGCTCAGGCAGTCTGCCCGCCTTGGCTTCCCAGAATGCTAGGGTTACAGATGTGAGCCACCGTGCGCCCGGCATGGGTTTTGAATTTTAGCAAGTTTTTAAAATTTGGGTTTTTTGAGGGGAGGGTGTCATGTGGTATATTAGAGTTCTCCAGCTAGAACCAGTAAGGTGTGTGTGTGTAAAAAGAGATTTATTATAAGGAATTGGCCTACACAGTTATCATGACTGATATCTTAAGATCTTTAGTCAACAAACTAGAAACCCAGGGGAGCCAATGGTATAACATTTTTTTTTTTTTTGGTTGCAGACGTCATTGTTTGGTGGGCTGGGGCTGGATTCGAACCTGTCAGCTCAGGTGTATGTGGCTGGCGCCCTAGCCACTTGAGCCACACGTGCCAAACCAGTGGTATAGTTTTTATCTAAAGGTCAGCAGCCTCTTGAGACCTAGGAAGAACTCATGTTTCAGTTAAGTCTGAAGGCAGGAAAAACTGACTGTTCTATCCTAGAAGGCAGGCAGGAGGAATTCTTTCCTTTTAGGGGCAGAGTCTGCTTTTTGTTCTATTCAGGCCTTCAGCTCATTGGATGAAGCCTACCTATGTTAGTGAGGATAGTCTGCTTTTCTCAGTCTATGGATTTACATGTTAAAGTCATCGAAAAATACCCTCACTGAAACACCCAGAATAGCGTTTGACCAAATATCTGGGCACCTCATAGAGGTGGGTCATGTGGGCATATGAAATTAACCATCAAAATGGTATTTATCCCATAAATTAATAAAGTAAGTTGTGGCTCAGCATGTGTAGCTCAGTGGCTAGGGTGCCAGCCACATACACCAGAGCTGGTGGGTTTGAATCCAGCCCAGGGCTGCCAAAATAAAATGACAACCAAAATAACTGGGTGTTGTGGCGGGTGCCTGTAGTGTCAGCTTGGGTGGCTGTGAGCTGTGATGCCATGGCACTTTTGAGACTCGGTCTCAAAAATAAATAAAGTGAGTTGTATTTATAGTTTTTCGGTGTTACACTACCCCTTCGTTGCTGTGGAAGACCTCCCTCCCCTTAAGGAAATTACTGGATTGGGCCTGTGAATGTTTTGTTTAGGACTTGTGTATCTGTGATGATGAATGAGATCAGCCCTCAATTTTGCTTTCTCATACCATCTCTATCTAGTATTTGTATACTGGTTAGCTTCTCAGTATGAGTTACGTAGTGTTTCCTCTTTTTGCAAGAGTTGGACATATTCTTGATTAGAATAACATATTCATTGCATGTTGAATAACATTTAACTGCAAACTGTTTTTGTTTGTAGATGATTTTAAAAGTATTGATTTCATATTTTAACAGTGAAAGAACATTTTAGGTTTTCTATTTCTTGGGTCAGTTTCTATATGTTATGATTTTATTTATTTGTTTTTTTAGGAATTCTAAGTTTTCAAATTTATTGGGATAGAGTTCCTATAGTCTCTTATTAAAAATATGTGCATACTTTCACATTATATTTTCATTATGCTTACTCTTTATTAGTCACTTCACAAGAAGTATATCTGTTTATTAGTCTTAAGAACCAAATTTTTGTTCTTGACCCTTTTGTATTTTTTACTGTTTATTTCTGCTGTTAGTTTTAACTTCTACTTTTTTGTGGTGTATTCTTAAGTCAGAAATAAGTCAGTGAATACTGTATAAATACTGTTTTAGTTGTATTTCACATTTTAATATGTAGTATTTTCATTATTCAGTTCTTATTTAAGTTTATGTTAGAATTTCTACTTTGATACTTTGATACATGACAGAAGAGCTGTAAGTTTTAATTTCTGAATATATGGAGATACTTCTTTTTTCAATTTCTAATTTAATTGCATTGTAATCAGAACAGGTGGTCATTATTTGAAATTTGTTGTTACTGTATAGATAGTTTTTTTACATGCTTCTCTGTGTTTGAGAAGAATGTGTATCTGTAAGTGTTGGATGCTGGGTATACCATTCTGGCTTAATGATTATTTTCTTCTTGTTAGACTATACTAACTGGCACTTATTTTTCTTGAGGGATCAGCTGTCTAATTAGAATACTTTTGTAAATCATGTTTTCTGTTTTCTTCCTGGTTGCTTTTGTTTGCTTTTCTTTTATTGTTCGGTCTTTTTTTTTTTTCTTTTGTTTAGTCTTTACAGTATCTAGGTGTAGATTTCTTATTTATCTAGCTTGGTGTATGTTCTTCCATATCATTGAAATTATATCTTTGTTTCTGAAAAATAGATTCTTTGATTATACTCTTCTCTTTTCGTATGTCTTTCTGGAACTCTGTAGAGGCATGCTTTTTGGGGGGGGGTGTTATTTTTTATTTTTTGAGACAGAGTTTTAACTTTGTCACCCTTGATAGAGTGCTGTGGCATTGAAGTTCACAGTAACCTCAATCTCCTGGGCTCAAGCAATCCTCTTGCCTGAGCCTTCCAAGTAGTTGGGATCGCAGGTGCCCTGCCACAACACCTGGCTATTTTTAGAGATGGGGTCTGGACTGTTTTCCAACTCCAGCGCTCAAATCTACCCTCCTCAGCCTCCCAGAGTTCTAGGATTGCAGGCTTGAACCACTGTGCCCACCAGCATTGTGGGCACAGTGGCATTTTGCCATTATACCTTTACCTTATGCCATTATGGGCACCCATGGCATTATGCCAGACCTTTTTGTCTGTTTTCCATATCTGTTAACCTGTCTTGTGTTTTCCATCTGCTTGTTTCTGTGCTACATTCTAAGTAATTTCATCATAACTGTCTTTTAGTTTAATAATCCTATCTTTAGTTGTGTCTAATTTGCTGTTTCATTCACTTATTGTATTTCTAATTACACAGATAATGTTTATTTCTAATATTGTATTTGATTTGAGGGAGGACCTGGTTGGTCTTTTTTTTTGCAATTTTTTGCCAGGGATGGGTTTGAACCCGCCACCTCTGATATATGGGGTCAGTGCCCTACTCCTTGAGCCACATGCACTGCCCCTGGTTGGTCATTTCTTAATAGGTTCTTTGGAGTGCCTATTTTTTTGCTTGCTACTGTTCTAGGAGGTGGATATATTCTGTTATTCTTTGCCAATTTTTTAAATTAAAATAAAATTCACATAACAGAATTTACCGTTATAACCATTTATGTATGTGTATGTATGTGTGTGTATATGTGTATTTAGAGATAGAGCCTTGCTTTGTCTCCCAGGTTAATGTGCAGTGGTTTTATCATAGTTCATTACAGTCTCAAACTTCTGGGCTGAAGCAGTCCTCCTGCGTCAGCCACCCAAATAGCTGGGACTATATGCCCGGCTGATTTCTTCTATTTTTTAGTAGTGATAGTGTCTTGTTCTTGCTTAGGTAGGTCTCAAACACCTGACCTCAGTTGATCCTCCTGCCTCAGCCTCTCACAGTGTTAAGATTATAGGTGTGAGCCACTGCACCTGGCCTATTTTAGCCATTTTAATGTATGAATTATAATTCAGTGGTTTTCTTAGTAGATTCTTACTGTTGTGCAGCTCACTACCATCTAATTCCAAAACATTTTCATCACCCCCAAAAAGAAACCTCATACCCATTAAGCATTCATACTGCGTTCCTTCCTCTTCCAAGTTCCTGATACCACTGATCTGCTTCTGTCTCTATGGATTTGTCTATTCTGGACATTTTATGTAAATGGATTCATGCAATACGTGGCCTTTTGTGCCTGGCTTTCTTTTACTGAGCATTATACTTCATCCATGTTGTAGCGTGTATCAGAACTTCATTTCTTTTTATGGCTGAGTATTGTTATTTCAATAATACCACATTTTGCTTATTAGTTGTTTCAACTTTTTGGCTATTACAAATAATGCTGCTATAAACATTCATGTCCATGTTTGGTTTTACTATTTTTTTTAGGCAGAGTCTCTGTTGCCCAAGCTAGAATGCTGTGGTATCATAGCTCACAGCGACCTCAAACTCCTGTGTTCAAGTGCCTCAGCCTCCTAAGTACCTGAGACTACAGGTGCCTGCCACAACGCCCCATCTAGTTTTTCTATTGTTAATAGAGACATGGTCTTGCTCTTGCTCAGGCTTGTCTCAAACTCCTGAGCTCAAGCAATCCACCCTCCTCTGTCTACCAGAGTGCTAGGATTTATAGGCATGAGCCACCTCGTCTGACCTTGTGTACAGGTTTTTATGTGAACGTGTTTTTATATCTGATTATTTTATTTCTTTAAACATTTATAAATATTTTATATTTTGCATCTGACAATTTTAATTTGAAGCCTTTGGACGCTTGAATCTGGTTTTTCTGCGTATCTTATTGAACGTATATTGCTTTTAAGCTTAATGATTTAAGATAGTGAGCTCATTGCATGCTTTCTAGACATTTTTTTTTTTTATACCATATTTCCTGTAATGTTATCTGGAAAGCCAAATAATAAAATGACAATCCATAGATAGGGTTAATGCTTTTTTTCTAAAGGAGAACGAAACATACAGAAAGGACAGGAGCACCAAGGTCCCAAGCGCGACCCCCTCCACCCCGTTGAATGTGTCTCTTTGGGCTGAATCCACATGCATAACCATTAGAATCTACCTCAGTGGTGTTTTTGGGTGTAGGTTGCCTTTCTCCGTGGATTTCTGAAAATAATGGGGCCCTTTAAAGTATAAGAGTCTCTAGGCTACTAAGAAGTGGGATTTATAAAACCTGATATTTGGAGTGGGTGACAGGCTAAAGGGATCTATCTAACTGGTTTTCCTCAATGAACACAAAACATGAAAATCTTATTTGTACTTCTCAGCTTTTTGTTCTAATAACCAAGAGTTGGGCAAAATGTTAACAGGGATATGATGTATAAAATATTTTGGGTAAAAGTATTTGTGTCTGAAACAAAAATTTTGCAGATACTTTGTCGACTTGTATATACTACAAGAAACATACCGTGGCATATCGTAGCCATAAAGCCCACTAAGTGTCTTGCAGGGCCAGTACTGTGTGTCACTTAGCAGTAAGCATGATGCATTCTGGACTGCAGATCCAACCCTGACCCAGGAATTTCCAGGAGATGGGGCCATCTCCACACTGATGTAACTTTTAGAAACCTTAAAACAAAGCTTACCTTTATAAGAATAGCTTAAACTCCCCTTTAGGAAAGAATCACCTGGTAACTGACCCGGACTAAATAGAGGCATAAGAAAAAAGGAAAGATTTCCCAAACTTGAGAATGATCTCCAAATGGAGACCCTCCTGGTCATTTGGTTATCTGACCCCCTACCTGTAGCCAGCCCATGCCACCAGCCTACTTCTTCTGTCTGTGCTGTACGAGCACTTCTGGAGTAAGCTGCTTGAGCATCAGATGACATTAACAACTCGTTTTTTGCACAGATTAAACTGAAAGGGAAAAGTTACCTCCGGGGAAGCTGGTCACTTTAGGACTACTTGAAATCTCCAAACATACCACCATTTTACTTCTGAGGTTTCAGCAATGTTTTTGTTAAATGTGAATAGTAGCGCGGTCAGTTTTTGTCTTTAAATTATTGGTATTTCCACAGACTTTGTTTACTAGAATTGTTTAAGGAATTTTAGGTAGCACAAGTTTTCTTTCAGAGCTCAGGTATCATTTTTGTGTTCATTTGCTGTACCCTGTTTCTCAGTTACTCAAAAATACTGTGAACTATTGCAATAGTCCCTGAAATAAGTTTGTTGCATTATATATTTTTCCAACTCCTGTATAGTGCTGTCAAGTCTCAAGTCTTGGTTGTTGTTGTTTTAAGGAAACACTCGCCTCAGAAGGGTAGGTATTCTCTCAAGGACATTCCTCACTAACCTGGCATTCTCGTCATCTTACAGTCTGCCCCATAATCTTCCTTTCTAGATTTGTACTAATACGTTTATCCTGGTCTGTCCTCACCCTTTGCCAGTCATAAGTACTGTGATGCTTATAAACTATCATATCACAACCTGCCTTTGCTCATGATGTTGCCTCTACTGAAAAGTCCTTCCCACAGTCTTAGGCTTTTGTCTGTATACTGTCCTTCAAAATCCGCCTTTGAACATATTGTCAATAAACCTTTCTTTACCATCTTTTACTACCATAAACGAACTATCCTTTTTCCATTTCTGTTGCTTTGTTAAATCTCTCAGGGAACCTTTTTTGGTCTTAATTACAGGAATTTCTTGTTTTTCTCTACCCAATTTAGAAACTTCTGGTCAAGGACCTTGTATTGCTTGTTTTTGAAGTTATCTCTGGCAGGGCAGATTGCCTTATGTGAGAAAAGTGTTCATTAAAAATGTGTGGAATTAGATTATGGCAATACATTTTGTTTGAAATTTAGCCTGAACTCTTGAAAGGCAGCGTTTCAAAGCTTGTTTTATATCCAGCATCCAGCACATTTGCTTTAGCAGTTTGATAACTTATCTTTGAATTTGAGGTAAATTTTTAAAGTCTTTAGTTTGGTCCTTGTAGCATCAGGGAAAAATTAACGAGTTGGTTTCACAGTTAATTAGGGGAATTCTTTCAATAACATTTTTTTCATTAAAGTTACGGAAACTAAGCAGTTTTCATTTGATTAGAATCCTGCTTATCAGCAGTTGAGTTGGTAGAGTTTTTAACTAATTCAGTAGCAATATTTTTCCTAAAAAAATGATTAAGAACTTTTTTCTTTACAATTAGTAGAAAGTGCTATGTGTCTGCCTTATGGTGAGTAATAAAGCAGATACAACTTCTTCCCTCCCTCAAAAATGCAGGTTCTTGTTAAACCCTTGGGAGACCGAGGATTCCTTTTTCTTCTCTCTCCTTATCAGATGGTTTCTCCGTATGGTAGGTGGTCTCTCTTTAATTTTTACAATTATTTTTTTCCTTTTTAGTTAAAATACATTGCTAACAAATTTGGCTTCTGTTTTTTAGAACATCAGACTGCCAGGTGTCGAGTCCTGCATGCTTTGTTTCTATTTCAAGAACCTAGAGGCATAGTTACTTGTAAGTTCTTTGACTATCTAAATCTAGTTACTTATAGATACCTATATGTTTATTGAAATTTTCCAGATTGTCTCGGCACCTGTGGCTCAAGTGGTTAAGGCGCCAGCCACATACACCTGAGCTGGTGGGTTCGAATCCAGCCTAGGCCCACCAAACAACAATGACGGCTGCAACCAAAAAATAGCCAGGCACCTGTAGTCCCAGCTATTTGGGAGGCGGAGGCAGGAGAATCGCTCCAGCCCAGGAGTTGGAGGTTGCTGTGAGCTGTGATGCCACAGCACTCTACCCAAGACAACAGCTTGAGGCTCTATCTCAAAAAAAAAAAAGAGAGAGAGAAATTTTCCATATAACTTACTAAAACATTTTCTCTCTTAACACCATGTTTTGGAAAATACTGGGGGTATTAAAAGGCATTAGTAGTATGAAACACAAGTTATATAATTTGATGTTTTTCATTTTCAACTACAAAAAATTATTTGAGTCTTACCCATACTCTCACTAATAAAGTTTGGTTAACTGTTCAGTGTAGCTTAGTTTATGAGGGTTATCTTAGTTCATTTTTGCATTCAAATTTTAGGGATTACCAGGTTACATGTTAGGCCACTGAAAATTAATAAGAATTTTTGGTGTTAATTTTAGAGAAAAATTTGTTACTTATTTTAGAGAAAAATTTGTTACTTACCTTTTCTAAGAATGAAGTTTAACATTAAGGTAAAGTTCCCAAGAATGAGTTTAAATGTTGAATTAAGAATGAGTTTCTTAATTGTGGCTACTCAGTGTCTGGTATCTGTTCATGTGAAGTTAAAGTTGCTATTTTATAAGAGGAAGGAGTGATATTTCTATGGAGCCTCAGATCAAGAGCCCTGAGTCCCTATTTCTCTTTACATTTTCCTTGCCATCATTTGAATTGCCTAGCAGCAATAGAAAGTGAAGATCTTCATTGAGTGTGTGTATGTGTTTTTTTAAAATATGTTCTGTTTTAGTTTCTTAGTAACCCATTTTAGGCTCCTGGATTTACCAGGATGCTATTTCATATATTTGCTTTTTTTTTTTTAATTTTTTTTTTTGTAGAGACAGAGTCTCACTGTACCGCCCTCGGGTAGAGTGCCGTGGCGTCACACGGCTCACAGCAACCTCTAACTCTTGGGCTTACGTGATTCTCCTGCCTCAGCCTCCCGAGCAGCTGGGACTACAGGCGCCCGCCACAACGCCCAGCTATTTTTTTGTTGCAGTTTGGCCGGGGCTGGGTTTGAACCCGCCACCCTTGGCATATGGGGCCCGTGCCCTACTCACTGAGCCACAGGCACTGCCCCATATATTTGCTTTTTTTACATAGATGTATTAAGATACATACTCATTTGGTTCAACATTAATGTATATGTGTTGTTACACTTCTTTGGCAATACTTACTTAGGTGTATATTTGGCTAGTTACTTGATTGCTAACATGGTTTGCTTTTTGTTTGTTTGTTTACAGCACAAAAAGGTTCAACCAATGCAGCACCACAGGAGAGGCATGGCAGCATGCCAGAGAGCATGCCAGATGTATTAAAAGTAGCTCAGTTTTTACAATTTGCTTTGATTCAGTGTCGAAAGGAATTCAAAAATATAAACACTGTAAAATTTCATCATGTTGTTGAAAAGTATGTAAGTGAATTTTTTAAGCGAGGTTTTGGTTCAGGTAAACGAGAGTTTATTATGTTTCCATATGATTCACGATTAGATGATAAAAAATTCTTATACTCAGCTCCAAAAAATAAATCCCATATTGATAATGGTTTGCATACTTACATTTTTTGTCCTGAAATGTATCAGTTACCTATTTATAAATTAAAAAAGCTATTTGAAGAAAATAGAAAACTTCAACAGTTTAGTCCACTTTCAGATTATGAAGGTCAAGAAGAAGAAATGAATGGTACAAAAATGAAATTTGGAAAACGAAATAATTCAAGGGGTGAAAGCATTATACCTGGAAAGCAAAGGTCATCTCATTCTTTGGATTATGATAAGGACAGAGTTAAAGAATTGATTAATTTAATTCAGTGTAGGAAAAAAAATGCGGGTGGGGAGTCAGACACAGAAGATTTGAGAAGCAAAACTGTCTTGAAGAGGAAGCTTGAGGATCTACCTGAAAATATGAGAAAGCTCGCCAAAACCAGTAATTTATCTGAAAATTGCCATCTGTATGAAGGTAAAATATCAGATTACTCTTATAATAACAACCAAAAATATAGTAAGATAGGTCTGTTCTTTATAGAGTACAGGGTCTTGCAAATTGAAGCTTGGGCGCCAAATCCAGTCTGTCTCCTGTTTTTATAAAGAAAGTTGTATTAGAATACAGCTACGCCCACCATTGATGTGTATATAGCTACTTTTATGCAATAGTGGCAAAGTTGAGACAGACTGAATGCCTTATGATGCCTAAAATACCTACTCTCTGGTCAGAAAGCACTTGCCAACTCCTGCCCTGGTACATCAGATTTTTGAATTGTTTGATTTAGGCTAGTATGACAAAGTATGCTCAGCTATTAGTAATTGGAGCTTTTGTACTTTTTATATTCCTTTATTTTTATAATTTGAGAATTAGAATATTGGAGTCATGTAGGGTATTGTAAATGAAAGGAAACTTTGTAAATTAGAAAATACAATTTTCTTCATGCATACACAAATTCTTTTTTTGCCCTAGGAATGCAAGAATATCTCTTCTTTCTATCCTTCTTTTTTTTTGTTTGTTTGTTTGTTTTTGCTTGTTTTGTTTTAGTTCACAGAAAAAGGCACAAATGGGAGACCCTTGTCTTAAATGTGTTTGATTTAATATTGTAAGTTAGCTAAAGCATTTTTATCATCTAGATTTTTGAGGTCTTTCCATTGCTAGTCCGTAATCATGAAATGAGTTCTTTTACATTCAGGGAGTTTTCTTATAAAATTTATGTTGTGTGTTGCAGTTGTTATTGATTATGGTAGTTCTGAGTATCCTATGTTTCTTACTGAGCAATTTCACTTGGCTCTTTTCAGATTCAATGTGTTTCTGTCAGATCAATGTGTTTATTACATTTTGGTCTCATAGCAATCTATATGTATAGCCTCACTTTTCACTTACCTGCTTTCTTTTACTTTCTTTATTCTTCAATATACTAACCTCGTGTTGTTATTTAATTAAAATGCAAAATACATTTCAACAGCCACATAAATGTTTAAGACAGTACAGATGGAAATCATAGCAGTAAGTTCTATTTGATAAGTGCTGTTCTGTGTAAAAACTGTTGTTTTTTTCTTTGCCTAATCTTTTTCTTTGCAACGTTGTCATCTTTGTCCATATGCTTATCTCCATGGTGGCCTTCCTGACTTATTTCTTGCATTCTTTTCACTATCTTGTTCTGAATATTGCTTATTTGCTACCAATCTCATCTTCCGTTCTTGGCTTTCAAGGCTTTGTTACAGGGTAGCCACATCCAGCCATGTTTTCCTCTTTGCTGTCACATGCTCTTTAGTTAAGGCTAATCTCTTTCCTTACCTATGTCGTGTCAGTCCTTCTTTCTCTTTTTTCCTAAAGCATCTTTCATTTCTCTCAAGCCGTCTGTCTTCGCAGTTCATGTCTCTCCTCAGCTTTCTGGCTGTTCTGCTCCTTGATGGTCTTGTCTTTCAGCTTATGTTGAATTTGTGACCTGTGTTGAACCTGTATAACACTTATACATACCGTCTTACACTTTTGATCTGTGTCTTCAGAGTTCAAGTGCTCACTGTGTGTTAGGTGCTTTCTATATGTATGAACTCATTTAGTTTCTTGAGTGATAGGCATTATTATCCTTACTTTGCAGATGAGTAAACCATCTGAGATAAGTTAACTCTCTTATCTTAACATGGAATTCATGTTTGAACTAAGTTCTGACTCATGCCAAGGCATTGTTCCTAATAAAAACGATACTTATTTTTTGGTACGGTTTTAGTTCATGTGATTTACTAATTCTTTGTATATGAAAGAATAGTTGTGGTTGAAAATGAGGCTTCATCAGTAATTAAAATGGTGGGAAAGTCATGCTAATTGTCATAGATGAAAGAAGAAATGGGGCAGGGAAAGAAGGATATATTAACTAGAACGTAGTGACTGTCAGACTTGAGTTTCTCAGTGTTTCTCACTTACTTCTTTTCAGTTGGATTCTAACTTTTAAAATACCCTGATCTTGATTTTTGTGGTGAATCCACTTGTTTTATAGTAGGTAATCTCCTGACTTCTACCCTATCCCTTTTAACTTTAACATTGACTTTTTTTGAGTTACAGTTTATAAACAATGTATCCATTTTAAGTACCCAGTTTGATGAGTTTTGACAGCTATGTAACCATCGCTCCAATATATAGAACATTTTTATCCCCAAAACTCATTTCGGTTCCTTTGTAGTTAATCCTCCCCCCACGACTAATCTGCTTTTTGTCTTGCTTTATAATTTTATATAATTAGAATCATACAGTATATACTCCATTGTTTCTTTAATTTTTTCTGTGGTACGTTATTTTCTGTGGTACATTATTCCCTCCCTCATTTAGAAATCCTAATACCTACTCACGCTTTACCTGATACTACCCCTACCTAGATTAAAGCAGGTGACTTTCTGAATGTCACTTAATACAGTAGAACCTACCTAGTTGTCTGTCTCCTTAAGTTGACTTAATTTTCATAGATAGGCATGCACCACATTTACATTTCAATACAAGTAGGCCTTATGTCAACCACCTCTGTTTGTTGACCAGTTTGTTACAGTCTCTTGGGTGGTCAGCTTATCTAGAGGTCCTACTGTATATTGGTTGTACAAATTATCTAGATTTATACCTTCTGGGAGCCATGTCTTACTATGTTTTCTCTCATAGTGCTTTTTGTTATGGGTGCAAGTTCAGCAAAGATTTCATCAGGATGATTCTGTATCTCTAATAACCCTAGTTTTATTACGAATTTAACCTTGTCATTCAAGATAAGGCTTACATTTTAAGAAGGTCAACCGGTGCCTTAAGGATAAAGTATAGGTGTGAAGAAGATAGAAATCAAATTAAGTCCTTTAAGTGTATTTGTTCCTAAGAATTGGCAAAATAGCAAGTGCAAATATTGTGAAGTATCTGGTTCACTTTGGGATTTGGGTGGTAAAATTTAAGGTAACTATAATGTGGCTATTTTATATTTTCCATATTTGCAACCTGATACACAAGTTCATTTTTCTATTAATAGAATGCTTAAATGAAAATTAACTTTTTATTTTAGAATCAACTATCTTTATAAAATAAGGAATGGGTATATTTATAAAGTCTAAGCTAGTTGTTTGGTTGAGCTCATGACTGTAAGTGTCTTAGAACAACTAATTTTTTAGGTAAATTTGATTTTAAAAATTTTTATGCTGGCCTTCAAAGTTAACTTCAAGAAATGACTTTTTTGTCTTTTTTCTCAGCGTCACCACAGTCTGTTGGCTCAGTTGGGTATGAGGCTGACTCGAGGCGGCAGCAACAGGATTCTTGTAGCTCTGGCATTGCTGACGTCCACAGGCTTTTTAATTGGCTGTCAGAAACGTTAGCAAGTGCGCGCCATTCTGATGCATCCCTGACAGACACAGTCAACAAAGCCTTAGGATTGAGCACTGGTGGTAGCTATGAAGAGCTGAGGCAAAAACATGAGTATGAGCTGAAGTCTACCCCAGATAAGAAAGAATATGAGCAGCCTCCTTGTGCAGATATTGAAAATGAACATTTTAAAGGTACTCAAAGCCCATTGCTAGAAGTTGATACAGCGTCTTTAAAGTATCCTGTGGCTATTTCTGCCTGCGACAAAGGCATTGACCATAAGCTACATTTGAAAGAAGTAAGCATATGTTTTTCTAGTTATCTTTGTTTGCTTTTGTGAGTATGTATGAAAAGAGATAATGTGGGTATGCTTTAGGGAGTGGTTTTTCCTTTTTAAAAAAATGAAATTATCTTCTTGAGTAAAGTTATCTGTTCAGGATGGTACCTCTTAAGTTATTCTTGTTACAAAAAGATAAATGCCAAAGTAGTTGTTTCCTTCCTGCTTATAGACTTAATATAGGGTGGCATAAAGTTTGTGGGCAATTTAAATAGTTGTAACCAAGTTATGGCCACCCGATTATTGTCTTAAGTTTACCTGTTGTGTTAAAGCTAAGGCTAGGCAATCATTTGTCAGAAGTGGCTTACTGGGAGTTACAGCCATATTATTTCATAAAAAATGGAATCCTCACAGTATTGGCTTTCTGTTGACAGCAACAGAGAACCCAAAGGTGAGGCAGATAAGACCAAATGCAGTTTGCCAGAGTAACAAGACAAGGTTAGATACTTGGTATTTCTAATGCATATAGAAGTGGAAGGTAAGTGGCCATTAGGATTATCTTTGCAATGACTCTCAGCCTTGCTTATTAGGGCATCCAGTTTATGATACGTACTTCACTGATTTCTAGCTGAGAAGTAGCCTTAAGTCCTCAAGAAGTGGCTGCATCACTGGAAACAATGCTAGGATGGCACTATTTTCCTAAAGGCTTACTTTTAATATATGCTTTCCTCCATTTTCTCTTCCCTGCTATAGAATAAAAGCCATAGGCGTATGCTTATCTCTGGCCTTTCTCGATATAGTTTTGGGATATTTATTTTAGGGGGAACATGATGACAGCAGGCTTATATGGCAGGGCATGTAAGGTAGGCACTGAGGAGCTCAACCTGTACTATTAATATTTCCTAATGTAGTCAGTATTCTAAATCGAGTCAACCGTGTGCATCAAACCTAGCAGACTGTCCATTTTTGTAATGTTTTATTGGAATACACGTGTATGCCCATTCATTTAGATATTGCCTATGGCTGCTTATGCACTCTAATGGTAGAATTGAGTATCTGGCCTACAGAACCAAAAATATTTATTATCTGGGCACTTTACCAGTCTGTATTCTAAATCAAGATCAAATTATGTTTTCATTTTGAATTAATGTATCTTTACTATAGTGATTTCACTCATTTGTAGTGTTAAGATTGAATCATGTCAGTTTACTGTGAAAAATAGTTTATTCTTGATGTTAAAGCTCATTGAAAATAAAACTATTGAATGTATACTTTAATTTTTAGGATCCAAGTTTAATAAACATGAACAGTTTTGAAGATTGCAGTTTATGTCCCACTGTCCCATGTTCCATTGAACATGGATTCCATAGACAGCAGTCTAAGTCAGATGATGTTGAAGAGACTGAAATACATTGGAAACTAATTCCAATTACAGGTAAGGATAAGTATACTAGAACTTAGGTTTGCCTCATTTTACTGAGAGACCAGTTTTCTGAAAGTTTTCATCTTTTCTAGATTCTACTCTTGGGTCACTAAGTGCTTCATCTCATTTGGCTCTGACATCTTCAGTATCTTTATTTTGAGCAGTATAAAGTTCATCACTGAGTGTTGCTGTTCTCGGCCAGCATCAGCAAGTATCTGCAAAATGGCCTATTAAAAACAGGGTTTTAGGGCGGCGCCTGTGGCTCAGTCGGTAGGGCGCCAGCCCCATATACCGAGGGTGGTGGGTTCAAACCCGGCCCCGGCCAAACTGCAACCAAAAAAATAGCCGGGCGTTGTGGCGGGCACCTGTAGTCCCAGCTGCTCGGGAGGCTGAGGCAAGAGAATCGCTTAAGCCCAGGAGTTGGAGGTTGCTGTGAGCTGTGTGAGGCCACAGCACTCTACCGAGGGCCATAAAGTGAGACTCTGTCTCTACAAAAAAAAAAAAAACAGGGTTTTAAGACGTATTCACTCTTAAATGCAGACTTCTATAAGATGAGGGAGCTACAGAGATGATGTAATGCTCTTTGGGTGACCAGTTCAGTGCTGTCTTCTCATCTTACTAGAGTCAACCTCACATGACAAACTGTCATCTAATAAGTAGTTCTTGTTGAGGTTCATCTGTTAAGATGAGAACTTTGATTTCTCAGTATTGGATTATCTTAAATTGGATCATCTTACAGAATGGCCTGAAATAGTGCAAATATACTAAGAAAACTTCATGAATCACCAGACAAGAGTAGTTCAGTAAATGTTGTAAGATTATTATTTTTTGTAGTGTTCTGATTTCCCTGTGCTGCAAAGATATACCTATATACTCCTATTATGAAAATATACTATTTTTCATAGTACAGAAAAATAAAATATCCATGGGCTTCAGTACCATCCTCTTAACAGGGGTCCTCAAACTGCAGCCCACGGGCCACATGAGGTGGTGTGATTGTATTTGTTCCTGTTTTGTTTTCTTACTTCACAACAAGATACGTGCAGTGTGCATAGAAATTTGTTCATAGTTTTTTTTTTTTAAACTATAGCCCAGCCCTCCAATGGTCTGAGGGACAGTGAACTGGCCGCCTGTTTAAAAAGTTTGAGGACCCCTACCTTATTAGAGAGTGCAAGAGGCCTAGGAGTAATAGAAAGGGAACTGGGAGTCTTTTATGAACTGGAGACATTAATTGAGTGGGAGAAACAAAAAATAGTGAAGTAGTTGATAGGAGATGATGATTCTAACCTTTCTTTATTTGTGACACCTTTATATCTGGCATTGAGGGCCATTTGAAGGCACAACATCTAGACATTGATACTCCATCACTGAAATGGAAAGGAAAGCAACTTCCTGATTCTGAATGACCTGCAGGGTTTTTTTAGGCAAAGGAAGGGATATTTATATTTGCATTTGTGACCTACCATTTGGGGTTGTCTGAAAGGTACATAACAGTATCACTGATATCTGCAAGAGTGTGTCTGCAAATCTAATGGATGCTTTCCTTCAGGAGGGAGTGCAAGAAGCCCCGAAGACCAGCTGGGAAAGGATGATGAGAAACAAACGCCAGGTGAGGAAGCTTACTTTGCCTTCCCTCCCAGTGTGCCCTTCAGAATTGCTGCTTGCATTTCTGTTGTTTCATCAATAGGGCATAAATTTAAATTCTGTTAATTATAGAAAATTTGAATAATATTGTATCTATGTTTAAATCATTAAAGAATATGTCCCAAAAAGTTATGAATAATAGATTTAAGTTTTTAACTGATAGATGATTTGGAAAATGAGAATGTTTTCTTAATAAATTTCTGTAAGCTATCCTATGGAAGGTTTTTTTAAAATTTAAAAAGTACCATTAAAGCCTTCTACGTATACTATTCCTAATCTTGAAATTTTTAACCCATTTCTTCTAATTGTAAAGCTAAATTCTACAGATAGTTTAAATAACAGAGGATTCCAGAAACATTCACAGATACTACTAGTTGTGGTAGGTTCCTAGGAGATAGTCTCCTTTGTCTGAGCTTAGGCAATTCAGCTTCTTTATAGATAGTCATAGACATTGTTTTCTTGCTTAAGAGTTTGATGGTGGTCTTTTTTTATTGTTTCCATTTTGGTATAGCTTACTCTTTTGAAAAGGAAGTGTTTTTTTAATTTGTAAGGAATGCTAAATGACTTAGTAGATTTTTATAGTGATTCCTTTGGGAATTAAAAGAAAGATTCTTTGAGTTACTTATTTTCTGTAAGAAAATCTTTACTTCTAGTAAAAGATGATTTTAAAAAAAGGAATAACATGGGCGGCGCCTGTGGCTCAGTCGGTAGGGCGCCGGCCCCATATACCGAGGGTGGCGGTTTCAAACCCGGCCCCGGCCAAACTGCAACCAAAAAATAGCCGGGCGTTGTGGCGGGCGCCTGTAGTCCCAGCTACTCGGGAGGCTGAGGCAAGAGAATCGCTTAAGCCCAGGAGTTGGAGGTTGCTGTGAGCTGTGTGTGGCCACGGCACTCTACCGAGGGCCATAAAGTGAGACTCTGTCTCTACAAAAAAAAAAAAAGGAATAACAGATAAGAAAAGTGCATAAATCTTTAATGAACAACTTCATGAAATTTTACATAATTCTATATACTTCTGTGACTATACCTAAATTGAGAATGTAGAACATTCTAGCACCCCAGATTTTCTTTCGCATCCTACCAGTTACGTTACAGTTCCACCTGTTCCTAAGAAGTTACTACTAATGTGACTTCTTTTGCCATAGATCAGTTTTGCCTATTCTTGAACTTAAAATAAGTGGAACCTATGAATGTCATCTTTTGTGTCTGGCTCTTGTATTCAACATTGTGTGTCAGGGATTCATCCACATTTTGTATCTATCCGTAATTCTTTCTCATTAGGAATAGCACATATGCTTCAGAATGCTCCATTAGCATCTTCATTCCTCTTATTTAGGATGCTATCTTCATATTTTATAAGCAAAAGGGATTTAAAAGTAAAAAATGACAGTAAAAAAAATTTGTTTCACTTTAATGACAGTAAAAATTTTTTTCATACATTTAGGGATGTTGACATGTTATATATATTTAATTTATTGACAAAGATTTTGTTAAAATAGTAAAGTTGATCTAAATGAAGTCATAAAGGGAAATTCATATAAAAGAAAATTAGGTGGTGATCTTACAGATAGAGAAATAGATGTTTATTATTTTGGAGACAGAGTCTCACTCTGTCACCTAGGCTAGAGTGCTAGAGTGCTGTGGTGTCAGCCTCGCTCATAGCAACCTTAAACTCATGGGCTCAAGCAATTGTTTTGCCTCAGTCTCCCAAGTAGCTGGGACTATAGGTGTGTGCCACCACATCTGGCTAATTTTTTTTATTTTTAGTAGAGACAGCATCTTGCCTTGCTTAGGTTGGCCTTGAATGCCTGACCTCAAGTGATCTTCCCACCTTGGCCCCTAGAGTTGCCAGGATTATAGATGTGAGCCACTGTGCCCACCCAGATTATTTCTGTTTTTAAAAGGGATTTGTTTGGTTTAAAGTTTTAAATATGGGAATTTCTCCATGTAGATTTAAATTATATTTCAGCTTAAAAATATTTCCTTTATCCATGTTGGTCTGACATTTAACTATAAATTTTGGGAGCAAGTTTTTAAATTAAAATAAGTGGCTGGGTGTAGAGGGACATGCTTTTAGTCCCAGCTGTTTAGGAGGCTGATGCAAGAGGATTGCTTAAGCCCTGGAGTTCGAGGCTAGCCTGGCCAATATAGACCTTGTTTCAAAAAAAATTAAATAATAATTCAGAAGTTTTTAAATTATGGGTAGTTCTCCTTAACCCATTTGTTTCATAACATACCAATTTAAAACTTTTTATTGGAATATACCAGGTACTTGACATGGTCTATATAGAAGTCAAGTATAAAAATACTTGTACTTCAGAAAGTAAGTCTAGCCCCATGCACCAAGTTTCTCCCCATATATCAGCCACTGTTACCAGCTTTTTATGTACCCTTCCAGACTTTTTGTGTGTGCACTAAACTTCATTACAGTGTTACAGATTTAAGAAAGATATTTAGGACATTAAGTATTCCTGAATTATCTTACAAAACTTTAGTTTTCTGGTTTATCATTCTCATACAGTTGTAACTTTTATCCTGGTGTATTGGATATTTTGCTCCCGTCTGACTTTCACCCACAGACCTGCTGTAGTCTTTTTACTGGGCTGACAAGTAGCCTTTGCAGTAACTAATGAGTGCAGTAGTTCATGGTAACCCCTGGGATTGATAGAAAATATTACAAGCTGACTGCTACTGAGGCTGTTTCGAAAGGTTTGATGAGTGTGAGTAAAATCTTTAAAAATAGGTTTGAAAACATTAGTTAGTGACTTTTTACAGGGTAAAATTGCATAATATGGTCTTCGAGGCACAGATTGTGAACATTTTTCTTTTCCTAAAATACAGTATTAAAAATAAAAATATATTTTTTCCTGTCTTAAAAATGGAATTACGGTACTTGTTTCAAAAAACACTGTTTGAATTTAGGATTTGCGAGGGGGGAAAAAGTGGTTTTTTTTGGGGGGGGGGTTGTTTTGTTTTTTGGTGGATTGAGCTAGTTTACAAGAGTCAAAGGTAGTCTAATTAACTAAATGACCTCTTTATTTCAAATGGGTATAGCTGTCCTGATTTCTCTTGAAATTATTTACAAACAAAGGGGAAATACTGGCTGGGCGTGGTGGTGTGTGACTTATAGTCCCAGCTCATCAGGAGACTGAGGTGGGAGGATCTCTTCAGCTGAGGAGTTTGAGGCTGCAGTGAGCTATGATCATGCCACTGTACTCCAGCCTTGGTGACACAAAGCAAGAGACCCTTTCTCTTAAAAAACAAACAAAAAAGTTTTTACTCTGACTACTGAAATATAAAGACAGCTTATATGTAGGACATACAGGAATTAGGATTCACACCAGAATTTGAGGTTTTTATTTTACCTTTCAGTGCATAAATGTATACTGACCGTTCCCCCCACCCCCATTCCACCCCCGATTTAAGAGTTTGTGTTTCACATACTATCTTTTTGGATTGCTCTTACAATAATGAACTCTTCCTATATAGGTATGAAATCACCAGAAGAACAACTGGTGTGTCTACCACCACAAGAGGCCTTTCCTAATGACCCCCGGGTAATAAGTAGACAGAGAAGTTCTGATTACCAGTTTCCATCCTCTCCATTTACAGACACACTAAAAGGCACCACTGAGGATGACGAGTTGACAGGTCAGGTGATGACAGTGGAGGAGCAATGTGTGCCAGCAGCAGAGTCGCCTGCAGTGAGTGAAACCACAGAAAAGACAGTGTTAGGAGAGTACAATCTCTTTTCTAGGAAGATAGAAGAGATTTTGAAGCAAAAGAATGTTTCATATGTCAGTAGCATTTCCACACCTATCTTTTCAACACAAGAGAAGATGAAACGGCTTTCTGAGTTTATATATTCTAAGACTTCTAAAGCTGGTGTGCAAGAGTTTGTGGATGGCTTGCATGAGAAACTAAATACTATTATTATTAAAGCATCAGCCCAGGGTGGAAATTTGCTGCCAGTCGGTCCTGGTGTGAAGATACCATTGACTCCTCTGGAAAGGCATGTCCTACCAGGATCCTCAAGTGAAGTCAACAGTAAGCACCTTGATCCACTTTGTAGTGATGCCTTGAAAGACACCAACGCTAATGAGCAGCATTCCTCTTCAACTTTGAGTTTAACTGAAATTGAAGTGAGTCAGCCACATCAAGCTGCAGAGTCAGTGGTGACTTCTGATCATATTGTACCTGGTGATAGTACCCGGGAACCAGTAGAAAAAGAAGCAGCAAAACCATCCAGTGATGTAAACATTTCTGCCCAACCAGCTCTTTCAAATTTTATAAGCCAGTTAGAACCTGAAGTATTTAATAGTTTAGTTAAAATCATGAAAGATGTCCAGAAAAATACTGTCAAATTTTATATTCATGAAGAAGAAGAGAGTGTGCTTTGTAAAGAAATAAAGGTAATTAAACAAGAAGGTAATAGCTGTGCTGTATGTCTTATTGGTTTGACTTCTGTAAAATGGATTTTTTGTTTTTAGATGTCGACCATAAATTTTCATTACTTAAAATAGAACAAAAGACCAATTCAACTAAATTCAGAACCAATGATCTTAAACATTTTAGGATTAAGATCTTGTTTTATGTTGTCAGTTTAGAGCATTTGTATATATACTGCAAATACTTTTTAAAAACTGTGAATGTTTCTTGGGTTTTTAATGAAGAGAAGGGAAAAATACAGAGAGGTAAATGTAAATTGCTGGTATTTATCTCATAATTGGAATTTTATCAAACAAAATAGAAAAACCTGCCCAGGACTGGCCTAATGATAACACTTTTTTGGCATTTCTTGGTGTTCTGGCCATGTCACAGTTCCCTACAGGCCTTATCGATCAAAAATTTGATGATCTCAAAAGATTCCTCAGTCGTGAAAGATTGCTCACTGGGAGGTGTATATATATATATTTTATATATATATTTATATATTTATATTTATATATATATTTATATATATATTTTATATATATATATATATATATATTTTTTTTTTTTTACCAAAGGCAGACTAACGTTTCAAGTACACACATTTGGTTTAAAAATCCTGTGGCTCAGTCGATAAGGCGCCGGCCCCATATACCGAGGGTGGCGGGTTAAAACCCGGCCCCGGCTGAACTGCAACCAAAAAATAGCCGGGCGTTGTGGCGGGCGCCTGTAGGCCCAGCTACTCGAGGCTGAGGCAAGAGAATCGCTTAAGCCCAGGAGTTGGAGGTTGCTGTGAGCTGTGTGATGCCACGGCACTCTACCCAGGGCCATAAAGTGAAACTTTGTCTCTACAAAAAAAAAAAATAAATAATAAAAATCCTAGACACATATGCCTTTGTGTGTGTGTACAGGTATAGACGTAGACACGTAAAGTTTAGGCTCGGTGCCTGTAGCTCAAGCAGCTAAGGTGCCAGCCATACACACTGGAGCTGGCAGGTTCGAATCCAGCCTCGGCCCGCCAAACAACAATGACAGCTACAACCAAAAAATAGCCGGGCATTGTGGCGGGCGCCTATAGTCCCAGCTACATGTGAGGCTGAGGCATGAGACTTGCTTAAGCCCAAAAGTTTGAGGTTGCTGTAAGCTGTGACACTGGTATAATATTACTAATTAATACTAAACTAGGGTTTTAGTTTTTTATGGGATTGCCTAGAGTTTTGAAATGAATACCTGCTCCCATTTATGGAATTACTTAACCATGACTGGAGTTTTTGCTTGTTAGAGGAAGTAGGGAGACTATAAGTGGTTTATAGCCCAGAGTAGCTCAGAAACTCGGTACTACTAAACTTTTGTCAGTTTGAGACATCAACTGTGACATCAGCAGATTTTGTGGGTGTATCCAAAGAAGACAGGAAGAATATGGAAATGAAAGATGAATCTGAATACTCCTGTGCTTTCTTATCGATTCCAAACAGTTTTTTGAACTAGTAGTTTTTTAGAACTAGTAGTTCTTTGGTTGCATTTTTGCTGTATATGATTAGATGTAGAGCTTTTCAATTTTTATTCCAAGCAGCACGATCCAGGCATAGTACTTCGCAGAAACGTAGCTCTACATTAATTTGTGGGGCTAGATGAAAGAAAAGGTTAAGGACTGTTCCTGGTATAACACTACCCTCTACCCTGTTCTTTTTTTTTCCCCCCAGTTTTTGGCCGGGGCTGGGCTTGAACCCTACTCCTTTTAGCCACAGGCGCTGCCCTTTTTTTTTTTTTTTTTTTTTGAGGCATCACAGCTCACAGCAACTCCTTGGACTTAGGCGATTCTCTTGCCTCAGCCTCTTGAGTAGCTGGGACCACAGGCACCCGCCACAACACCCGGCTTTTTTTTTTGTTGTTGTTGCAGTTTGGCCGGGGCTGGGTTTGAACCCACCACCCTCAGTATATATGGGACCGGTGCCCCACCCACCGAGCCACAGGCACCACCCACTACCCTGTTTTTTTAATGGATTGTAATGTACCTAATATAATATATATATTAAGGGGATATGAAATGCATTTCCTTATGAAGAATGCTTTTAATTCATTCTAGCATAGAACAAATGATATTTCTATTTATAGTGAAAAAAGACTGCTCTTCATTTTACAAATCTGATAGACAATCAGATTGTAACTTTAATTTTATATCAACATCCACTGGAAATTTTCCAGCAAAAATATTAGAATATAATATTTTATGAATAGTGAAACTGACTTGTTAGTGTGACTTAAACTGTTTTATTTAAACTGAGCTTGAATTTAAAGCTTCTTGATGTAAAAAGATGGATTACAGATTGTCAGTAGGCCTGTCAGATGGTAATTTACTTTTTCATTAAGTTTAAGTTGGTCTGAAATCTACCTAGAAGCATCAAAGCTTAAAGCAGAATCAGAACAGAAGATACTGAAGATGCTGTGCGTGTGACACTTCAGGCAGCTCTTGAAAGAGCAGGGGACTCATGGATTTTGGTTATGGCTATCTGAGCAGCTGTGATTAAGAATATTAATCTCTGGCGGCACCTGTAGCTCAGTGAGTAGGGTGCTGGCCACATACGCTGAGGATGGCAGGTTCTAATCTGGCTTGGGCCAGCTAAAACAATGACAACTGCAACAACAACAAAAAATAGCCAGCTGTTGCGGCGGGCGCCTGTAGTCCCAGCTACTTGGGAGGCTGAGGCAAGAGAATCACTTAAGCCCAAGAGTTGGAGGTTGCTGTGAGCTGTGACGCCACAGTACTCTACTCAGGGCGACAGCTTGAGGCTCTGTCTCCTCTGCCCCCCACCAAAATTCATCTATATCTGTAATATGAGAAATATGTCCTCCAGGATCCTGTGGTTTACTTACTTCAGGATTCAGGATTCCACCAGTAAGCAAAGAATGAAAGGAACTCTGCATAGACTGTTCTGTAAAAGGTAGTACCATGTCACCAGCTTGGAGGGAGGTGTTAGTTGGAAGAGTATACTTTAAGAGCAAAACGGAACAGAAATGGCAAATTAGTATGTGAATACCAGTGTATGTGCTGAAGCTCTGTACTAAGATTCTTTGAGCTGTTTTGAGTTATAGAAGCTACAGAGTCATAAAAGTGTTTTGTAACTCTAAAGTGTCTGCTTAGATACCCATTTCTAAGCAGACCCTTGGTTATTTGCAACCATACTATTGGGAATAAAAAGGAAAGGAAAATAGGAGGTAGGGAGTGGTTAATGACTAGGCTCTGAGTTACTGGTAATAACTATGGAACCTGAGTTAAAAATTTGGACTAATCCATTGTTCTGTTTCTTTTTGTTACCCCATACTGGCATTTACTTGGCTTTGCTTGCATGGCACTAACATTTTGACTGATTTGTGAAGCTCTGATCTTTAGAAGAGTGTTTTTGATGGGCTCAGGTATCCCATGAGTACAAAAAGTTCATGGATAAGAGTGTCCTGGTAGTAGTTAAGCTTATCAATTTATCAGTACTGAAGTTTTATCAGTTTATTACCTTTTTTGGTGTTAATTGGTGTTTCTAAAAAAAAGCTTTTTAATGTTGATTCAGTTGTTTTTCTTTAACAGGAATATCTTACCAAATTAGGCAATACAGAATGTCATCCAGAACAGTTTTTGGAAAGAAGATCAAAATTAGATAAACTATTGATTATTATTCAAAATGAAGACATTGCAGGTTTCATTCACAAGGTAGACTGTAAAGTCAAATTTATTTATGTTGTTTTTCAAAATTCCCTTATTTTTAAATCTAATGTGAAATTTCTAAAGCTTTGGTTTTTAAAATGAATTTTAAAGGAGATAAAATTTCAAGGATTCTTTAATGAAGTAACTTGTGAGATTCAAGTTTGTACCTCCACAAAATTTTAAATTTTTGCATATCACAGGCCTTCCCT
Source organism: Nycticebus coucang (assembly GCF_027406575.1). NCBI lineage: Eukaryota > Metazoa > Chordata > Mammalia > Primates > Lorisidae > Nycticebus > Nycticebus coucang. The sequence continues at coordinate 52,608,568 of NC_069787.1, forward strand.
ACTATTCAAATAGTTAAGACTGATAAAAGTACTGAATCCTTGAATGCCAGCAGGTCTGCTGACTTTCTTTTTATTGTTCTTTTCATTTGTATGAAACCTTTCTGTGCCAAACTAGCCCTCTTTTCCTTTAGATTGGGGGTACCTCACTCAGTCTTGTGAGCCTCTCTCACATCCTACTAGTCTTTAAAAGCCTTTCCTGACTATTCCAATCTCGTGCCCTCATCTGATTTCTGACTACTCACAGGTTACAGACAAATTCAGGCATTTGTCCACTTTGTGTTTTCTGGTCTATTGTAAGCTCATTTTCCTTAGTGTTCGTAGTAGGTCCCAGTTTGTGAATATTGATTTATGCATGTGTATTGAGAAACAATGTTGGGAATGTTATTTTTGAGTGTGGCTTTCCAGAGGCAATGCACTAATATAGGTGAGCCATAGTGCACTTGGTTAGACTTTTCTTGTGGGTTACGTCACATTTGAGTTTATGTAAGTTCATTCCCTTATCTTTCCTTATTTGTATTTTTATTTTGGTATTTAAACAGGTCCCTGGCCTGGTCACTTTAAAGAAGCTCCCCTGTGTTAGTTTTGCTGGTGTCGATAGCCTGGATGATGTTAAAAATCATACGTACAATGAATTATTTGTGTCTGGTGGTTTCATTGTGTCTGATGAATCAATTCTAAATCCAGAGGTTGTCACAATTGGTAAGATGATGCATTCTTTTGAGCATGTAACTTTGCTCTTATGCTTTTTAATGTATTCCCAGAAAACTAGTATGTTTTTAGTCTTTTCCTGAGCTCTCTCATTACTTCAAATTATAATTAATTCTAAATTTGGTGTCAACAAGTCTCTGCACCTGCTGCAGTTGGATCATGTCTGATTTGTTATTGTTATCAGTACATTATTTTTTATTTTTTTTAAGTGTGTAGTGGTTCTTTGAGCTGTAGAGATACATAGATCTCTCTGAGGGGAAAGAAGAAAAATGAAAATAGTACATAGGGAAAGTAGGTGTTTCTGTACAATATGAACAAGTACTTCTTTCATAATTCATTTGTGGAATGATTTATTTGTTGAATTTAAAATGAACTTCATTACCTTTACAGAGAGTCTTAAAAATTTTTTGACATTCCTTGAAGAACTTAGTACCCCAGAAGGAAAATGGCAATGGAAAGTCCACTGTAAATTTCAGAAAAAACTAAAGGAACTAGGCAGGTAAGATTTGGAAAATTAACTATAATGGTTATTGCTTTTAACACTGTGTTCATAAGATTTCTTTCTTTTCCCATTTATAGATTGTAGACATTTCCTCAGTTTTCACAGATGTTTGTAGTCAACCATAAGAGAATACAGATACTGAACTATTCTAGCCTTTATACTAGGAAACAGTGTATTTTAAGTAGAGGTTTGGTGCAGTTGTTAGATGTATGGGTAAAATTGGTTTTATCTTTGTCACTTGTGGGTTTAGAATCATCTGTATGTAGTGACTGGCATTTTTTCCCTGAACAGACCTGAGTATGTCAGATAGGTCGTCCCCCAGTTGAGGACTACCTTGGGTAGCTAATAAAGTCACATTTGGACAGGGATTAACCTTGACCTTATGAGGATTTGTGAGTAGGGCATTCATTCATGTATATAAAATTTCTAACATGCCCAGAAGTCACTTCTCAAAATGAAAAACTGGGTGGGACCCCACTAGTCACTTGAGAGGTTCTACAAAATGATTAATCAGATGAGTTTCAAGCTCCACTAGTAAATTAAAATGTATTTATGCATTAAAGGATCTGAGAAACTCTAGTTAGAATTTTGTTTTACGGTGTCAATTGACATTTTCTAAATTTAGACCACAAAACTTTTATTTCGAAATACCTATTAACATCCCATGGTGTATACACTACAGAAAATTCAGACTAGATAATTTTAAAGTATTAAACTTTTTGTAGCAATTCACTTTTTAAAACTTGTTCATGGTAAAAGCCTATAAAGTAGCCTTAGGGTAAGTCTTACACAGAGAACAAACACTGAGACCCAAAGGTGTGACTTGTCCAGAGTTATCAGTAACCTAATCTTCCTGACAACCACCACTGATTTGTCAGTCGTTTCCCTGTCTTGTGGTATAGAAATAGCCATGTATTATATTTTCTAAAGGAAAGAGTTATACTTTTTTGGCTCTTGAGCCCTACTTTAAAGTTAGTAAATTAGTAAAGCTAAAGGTAACTATAATTTCTTATTTAGTAAATAGAATGACTCAGATTTTAGTCTAACCTGAAAAACTGGCCCTACAGGCCTTGTACCAAGAAACCTCTAGACCAGTGGTTCTCAACCTGTGGGTCGCGACTCATTTGTAACAATGAAAATATATCACGACATTAGGAAGGTTGAGAACCACTGCTCTAGACTTACCTGGTTCTTACTCATCCTCTCTCCTAAGAATCATCTGTACATCAGGCGGTGAGCTAAAGCAGTGCAGTTGTCATTAGTAGCCTCAGTTGAGAAATGAAGAGTTTTAATCCCTAGCAAAAATTTCCATACTAAATTTTAGAAGTGCAGACCCAGATACTGAACTGCTTAATTTTACAGATTGAATGCTAAAGCTCTAAGTCTCTTGACACTTCTGAATGTTTATCAGAAGAAACATCTGGTTGAAATTTTGTCATACCACCATTGTGATTCACAAACTCGAAGTGCTCCAGAATTGGATTGTCTTATCAGACTTCAGGCTCAGAACATACAGCAACGACACATAGTCTTTTTAACAGGTAAAGAAAGCACTTGAAAGCTTTCTACTATGAATATAGGAATGTGGACAAAAGGATTTTATGGGGCTGTGGTGGGTGTTAATTGTTAAGGTATGATTCTGAAAATGTGGAAGAAAAGGATTTGTGAGGGCTGGAGGGCAGGGATTGTCATTTATCCTTCATTGCATATTTTCAGTGTTTTATATATGAATTTTTTTTTTTCCTTAAGAGAAGACCATCAAGATGCTTTCCAGTTATACAGATAATGGAATAGTGGTTGCAACTGCTGAAGATTTTATGCAAAACTTTAAAAATCTTGTGGGCTATCACAACTCAATTACAGAAGAAAACCTTCCGCAGCTTGGTGCTAATGAGACTCTTGAGTCGCAGTCAGGTAACTTTTCAGTAGTTTTCATTTTCTTTAGGACAGAGAGAAAAAGAGGAATGGTTTTCCTGTTACCAAAAAATGAAAATGCCTGTTTTGAAACCACTCACCACACAGTGTAAACAGCTTTAGGGGAAGTGTTTCAAGACCTTATTTATTGTTCTTAGTACTTAGCATGCACAAGAATGGCTCATTTATTATACCACGGTCAATAAAAAGTGTTAGTTACTATAGACTATGCACTTCTGTCTGAACTATAGACCATACATACTATGAAGTATGCATTTTATTTTTGAGAGTATGGAAACATTATTGGCTGCTGCTTTTAGCAAAGGGGTCATATTAAGGAAAAGCAGGAAACCAGATACGGAGATTTAGCAATAGGCTGCTAAGTCTCATATGTATAAGGCAATTTAATTTCAGGACAGTAGGGCTGTCATAGTTTTAGTGTTTTGTGAGATGGCCTCTGCTTTGGTTCCAGGTTTTATGTAAAATGAAAGACGTACTTTTGTTTTTGATGAAAAGCAGAGATGATCGAGCATTCAATAGAGCTAACCATTTTAGTAATCCAGTGAAGCTAGATGTCAAAAATTTTACTTTGTATTTGTTTTGTCAAATACTGAATTACCGTATAACTTTAGATGCTGTTTTGACATTAACCCCTTTGGAGCTGGGAGTTGGGATTTCCCAACATTAAACGTGAACACATTTCGCAGAAGCTTTTAGCATCGGATTATCTGGACATTCACACCTAGTGTGAGTGTTGTGACTAAGTGAACTTGTGGCAGAAGACCAAGCTTTAAGGGATTGTGGACTTGCAGACCCTGACGCGTTATATTGTGTGAGTAGTGTATAATTTTAAAACTTAAACAAATTGTGTATTTCAATAGAGGAGGACTTTTTGTTTTTAAATGTAGCTCTTTTAGAAAACGATGAAAAGGATGAAGAGGATATGTCTCTGGATTCAGGGGATGAAATCTCACAAATAGAAGTATACAGCAATTTTCATTCAGAAATACTGGCGAAAGAGACCAAAGCATCACATGGAACAGAACAAAAAATGAATATTCAAACTGAGTTACAATCGTCTGTTGATGTGCAAAATGGTTTATTAGAAGATAAGACTAATCAAATTGATTCTGAAGAGAGAGCTGCTATTGATGTAGTATGCTCTGAAGAAGAGAACAGCAATTCAACAGAACAAGATTCATATAGCAATTTTCAGGTTTATCATAGTCAATTAAATATGTCCCATCAGTTTAGTCATTTTAATGTTCTCACTCATCAGACATTTTTGGGGACACCATATGCCCTTTCATCAAGTCAGTCTCAAGAAAATGAAAATTACTTTTTATCTGCTTATACTCAAACCTTGGATAGAGATAAGTCTCCATCTCCATTAAATTTGGGAAAAAGTGATTCTTCCAGGCCATATTCAAAAGAGAAATAATTACAGTAACTTTTTTTAAATATGTTGTTGTGGACTTTTTCTGTTTCTTAAAAGTGAATTAACAATTTATATTTCATTTTCTAAAAAAAAGGTTTCTTGTCCTTTCCCAAATGTTTTTTTTCTTATTTAAATCATGATGGCCTGTAACAGTTGAAGCATATAAAAATTGAAATAAATATATATTTTAACATATATTGTACTTGAATTATCTCATGTTGGCACTTTTTTAAGTTTTAAATTTGTACATGTCACCTGTACTTGAGCTTCAAATTGAAGCCTGTCTTATATGTAAAATCAGATGTTTACAGAAGGATGATAAAGTAAAATGTCTTTTTTCTCCTCTTAATGTCAGATGATACAAAACTTTCACTGAAATTAATTAGCAACTATTTATTTTGATTTAAGCTTTTGTATAGTGTTTTTACACAGGTATAAGCCAGTGATGTTAATAAATATTTATAGGATTTTGGCTCAATACCTCAAGATTTATCTGCAGTATACTTTCATTTGGATAATGTAAGCCATGTACATAGAACTTCCTATCAAGCAGCATTATTTTTTATTTTTAGGCTTAGCCATGTAAAAATTGCCTGTCTCTAAAATTCAGTTAACTTTTTCAGAGTATTTGATAATTTTCAGTGCTTGTGAAAGGATCACATTTCAAAAGACCGTTTTTGTTTATCAAAGTGGACAATGTGGAACAAACTAAAATTTTAAAATTGGTAGTTTTAGAAAAATAAAAGTACATTTCTGAGATGGTCTTAGTAGTAGTAGTTAGCATTTCATTAAGCACATTAGTGCTATAATTAGATATAGTGGAAATCTTAACTGCCTATTACCGTTTTTTAAAAAATTAGTATCATAAACCGTCTAGAAGTGTGCGATGAATTTTTGTAAGGTACCTCAAAAGTACTGCTGGTAGAACAAAATGCATGAGAGTGGTATTTCAATCAGTAAGTTCCATAAAAGTATGGAACAGCATTGTTAACAGGGCAGGAACTCCAGACAATGATAAGGTAAGTAGAAAGTGTTATAGATGTTAAGTACCCAGATTGTGACAGAGCAGAAATTTTTTATACTATAAACTTTCACAAAAAAAAAAAATAGTTTTATTGCATAAAGTACAGCACTTACATATAATGTACAAGTTTTTAATGGGCATTTAAAAAATCTAGGCTAATTAAGAAATACAGCTGAGCCACAAGCATATTTTATAATTCGGAAGACACAAATGTTAAGGATTTGGTTTTCTGCATTTAAAACGAAGAACTAAAATTCTCTTCTCGATTTGCAGCTAAAGGCATGAGATTAGTTTCCAATTCCTTTTGCTTCTGGAGAAGGCCCTGAAATCACATTGAGATGTTAGTAAGGTGTGCAGCTGACTTGAAAATTCTTATTTCTGTCCAGTTAATCTAGTTATATGAAAAATACTACATACTAAGCTCAGGATGGAATCTGTATAATTAAAGTTTTATTATTCAACAAATCACTAGACATTGGGATGTTATGTAGGTATTACTACATTTTTAAAGACTTTCATAACTATAGGGATACGATAAAGTCCTCCCTTATCCCCACCCTGAAGTGCTCTTAAAATGGTGACTGCACTAACCTTACCTTACTGAATTAAAATGTTGAGGAGGTATCTAATTCAAGGGCCCTGCTGAAATAAGACTATATTGCTGAGTAAAGGTATTTACAAATTAAACAGATTAAAAAAAAAAACACTTCTTGGCTGAATTACTTAAAAACTAGCATTTCAAAACCTAAGATCACTTTGTCTTCACATGAGTAATTTTCTAGATGGAGGGAAAGATGGGTAAGCACCATCTGAACCAACATTGTGAAATACAGAGGGGTGTTGGTAAATGACTAGACATAGAAAAGGATACTCCTTAAACAGCACAGCTATTTAAATACAAAGAGTATACAATGAATTAAAATTGCAGAACCAAATTGCAAACTATCAAAGTTACTAACTTTGCTCCAAAGTTGTAATTTTTACCTGTTTTAAAAACAGCAAGAAAATGAGAAGTCACAATAATTGGTCTGGGAGAAAAAGTCTGGTAAGGTTATACATAAAATTTCACACTGAATTATATTAGTCTTTGAGGCAGACAAATGTTCTGTTTTTAAACATATTTTTAAAAAGTATGGGCTATGTTGCTAAGAATTCATTAAGCATAATTGTGAATTTTTTGTCTTTGATTTTAGGACCATATTAATCATGTTTTGCCATTCAAGTGTATGCATTTTTTACTCAATAAATTTGTCTTAATATTAGAAATGTCTTGTGATGTCATTCTTAAACATGATAATGTGACAGTCCTATTTTTTCTTATAAACTGGGGTGCAGGTGTAGTCAAGGCGCCAGCCATATATACACCGAGGCTGGTGTGTTTAAAACCCAGCCCGGGCCTGCTAAATGACAACAAAAATAGAGCCAGGCGTTGTGGTGGGCGCCTGTAGTCCCAGCTACTCAGGAGGCTGAGGCAAAAGAATCGCTTAAGCCCAAGAGTTGGAGGTTGCTGTGAACTGATGCCACAGCCCTCTACGGAGGGCCACACAGTGAGACTCTGTCTCAAAAAAATCCAGGTGCAGTGAAGCCACATAAAACAGCCACTCAGTCCATCCCCTGATAAAGAACAGTTCTTACCTGTCTCAGTTCTGAAAGTCCCTTAAGGATTGCTTGCTGTCTGTCCCTGTTTTTCACCAAGTTAGGATTAAGAAGTGGATCCCTGACATGGTCAGGGTCAAATAGCTGCAGTTCTTGATCACAGTCTAAAGCCAGATGAAAGTGACAAAAGTCAAATACATTAACAGTGACATAGCCAGATGCTATGGTATTCTAAGGGTTCATTAAGAAATTTATTCCCAGGAGAGTACTACACAAGTTTGAGAAATTTGTTTTTACCTCTCCTGAGGCAACCCTTAATAAGACTTTTCAGAACAAAGGGCAGATTTTTTTTTTTTTTTTTGTAGTAGAGACAGAGTCTCACTTTACTGCCCTTGGTAGAGTGCCGTGGCATCACACGGCTCACAGCAACCTCCAGCTCTTGGGCTTACGTGATTCTCTGGCCTCAGCCTCCCAAGCAGCTGGGACTACAGGCGCCCGCCACAACGCCTGGCTAAAAGGGCAGATTTTTTAGAGTAAGAATACTTATCTTTACCTTGTAAGTTTGGGTATTGAGGGTCATCTGTTGAAGGCCTAGACAATGGAGCATCTGGATCAAGGTAATAGATTTCTTTTGTTCGGACATAGGGAATAAAATGGGATGATGGTTCTGTTTGACTGTCTCCTGAGATTGGATTCTCTCTGTCAACGCTACTGTTTTGTACTGGTAAGGGTAAAGTATTAGCTTGAGTTTGTTGGGTTCTGTTTTTCACTGGGGGAATTGGTGATGATTGAGACCTATTTAAAAAAAACAAACAAAAAAAAACTAAGAAGCTTTAATTCAAAAATTATCTCTTTTCACATTTCAATTTATTCTAAATAGACCTCTAACACCTTAAATTAAGAATATTAAGTATTGAAGTTCAAGTTCTACAGTAACTTTACATAAAATAAATAGGATTAACAGAATGGGAATAATTTGTGTTTTTATTAGTACTAGCTAATTTACTTGTCCTTATCATCTAGAAAACCAATACTACTTAAGAGACAAATGGGAAATCCCCACATTCTGTACAATTTAGCCTTCAAGCTCCAGTAAAAGTAGCACCGCATCCTTTAAAACCTCTACCCCTCACCCAGAACACCCTTTCCTTACTGTCTTCATATACATCTGCCTAATATCACTTAGATCTTTGGATTTTGAGGTTTCTATTTTTTTCAAGGGACAGGGTCTCTGTTGCCCAGGCTGGAGTGCAGTGGTGTGATCATATTCAGATGTTTTGTACTTTTGTCCCATATACTACTAACTAGCTATAGAATTAATCTGGTAGCATACCTTTCCTTGCCGGATAAGTTAATTTTCAGAGGCTCTTCTTCCTAAAAGACAGATAAATCAAACCCAAAGAGGAATTTATAGCATTTCCACATATCCCCACCAATACTTTTAGTGGTTACTTGTTGAAATAATCTGAGGCTATTGAATACCAGTGCACAATGGAACAGAAATTCATTATTTTAGATTAATCCTGGAATTCCCAATCTCCCAAATTATCCTCTGGACTGACTGTAAACAAGCTTTAAATGGATATTTGAATAACGAATGAATAGCATTCATCCTATAGAAGTTTTAAGTGTAAATTTTTTCCATACCAGATGGTCAATATTCTGAGCTCTTTGGAGGGCCATCTGGTCTCTACTGTACTACAAAACTCTGCTGTTACAGCATGAAACCAGCTGTAGACAGTGTGGCTGTGTTGTATAAAACTTTATTTACAAAAATAGCCAGCAAGGTAGATTTTCCCATAGGCTGTAGTTTGCTGACCCCTAACAAAAACTAAAGCAAATTTCTTCTAACTCTTATGTAAACTGCCTTATCAAAACATGCACAGGGGGAACTGTGTTTTGAATCTAGAAACATCAATACCTACTTAGCAATGTCTTTTTAAGACAATAGAGCTTTACCTTTTTGACTAGATGCCACCTGAACTTTGACTCAGTTTCCTGATGAGATGAATGAAGAACTTCTGGTGACATGCCTCGAGAGAAGTGTCCAGGATTATTTCTTTCCACCAAATGAAGAAGTTCCATTTGCCTTCTTACTTTTTTTTCTTCTCTCTGCTTTTGAAGTTGTTTAGGGTACTTTTCTGATGCTGGAATATACCTTTTGAGTGGCTTATTTATATTCCAATCGGGCCTTTTATGGTATTTCTTCACGTGTTTTGTTTGTTTCTCTGTTCTTATGTACTGATTACACTGATCATTATACCAACTGTTTTCTTTTTCTAAGTTGGCGCCTTTATCCTGACTTAGTTCTTGCTTGTTCTTCTTAAACTCCCCACAAAATTCTGCTGATATCCCAGGAGATGAGCAATTTATAATTTCCCTCTCTATTAATGATCCACCATGTGATTCTGCATTGGTGAATACTCCTGTATTTAGGTCATCTAAAAAACACCAAGTGATTTGTTTAAAAAAAAAAAAAAAATTATACACTGTAACCAAATCTACCATTTTATCCATGTTTCCCCAAAGAGATTAAGTAATTTTATTAGTTACTGCCCTCTAAGACTGCTTTTCCTTAGTTTTCAAAATTGAAACTATATGCCCATTGAAGAATAACTCCCCATTTCCCACTGCCAGCCTTTGGTAACCACCATTCTGTCTTCTGTTTCTATCAATTCACTATTCTAGATACTTCATGTAAATACTCACTTTTTTTTTCTGTTTTTGAGACAGAGTCCCTTCTCTGTTGCCCAGGCTAGAGTGCCATTGATATCACATCAACCTCAATGTCCTGGGCTCAAGAGATGCCTGTGCCAGCCTCCCAAGTAGCTAGAACTACAGGTGCCCACCACAATACCTGGCTAGTTTTCTAATTTTAGTAGAGATGGGGTTTTGTTCTTGCTCAGGCTGGTCTCGAACTCCTGAACTCAAGCAATCCTCCCACCTCAGCCTCCCATGGTGCTAGGATTATAGGCATGAACCACCATGTCTGGCCCACATTTATCTTTTTGTGACTGGCTTACTCACCTAGCATAATGTCCCCAAGGCTCATCCATGTTGTGGCATGTGTCAGAATTTCCTTCCTTTTTAAAATATTAATATTTCATTGTTTGTTATATACACCACAATTTGTCTTTAACAGAGATATCCAAATAACCTACTTCCCAGTTTTCTGGAGTACATACCCATAAGTGGAATTGGTCCATCATATGGTAATTCTACTTTTAATTTTTTTGAGGCCCTGCCATATTTTCTATAGCAGCTACACTGATTTACATTTCCACCAATAGTACATAAGGATTCCAATTTCACAAAAGCCTCCATTTTAACCATTGTTAAGCATTTGACGGGCACAAGGCATACCCACAAGGTCGCACAATCACTAACACCAACATCATATGATATGGCTGGTTTGGTATTACAGTAAAGTCTAAAATTAATTAGCAGAATATGTTAGAAAAAGAATTTCCTTAAAACATTTTGGTTTGCGGCTACCCAACTCCAGAGTGTCTTGGACAATATTCTCTCCTAATCTATGGCAAACCAAATTGGTTTTTGTCTCTTTTTAAGTCACCATGAGATGCTAAGGACTAATACTGGCAGAAGGTTCCACTTGTAACTAGTTTAAAAAGTGGAAAAGTTTTGATTTCCTATAAGTTATTTAAAAAAAAAAGATTTCCAAGACAGGTAGAGGGCTGAAGAGCCTCATGATCACGGAGATCTGTGATGATACCCAACATGGATATTAACTTACTACATACTTAAATTTAAAATCAACACGTAAATAGATGTTCACTATTCTCAGTCATAGGGGAAATTCAGATCAAAACTAGGTAAGATACTACTTCACAACCACTAAAGTAACAAGTATAGCAAGTATAAACAGAAACCAGAACCCTCAATACATTGCTGATAGGAATGTAAAATGGTACAGCTGCTTTGGGGAATCGTTTGGTAGCTTCTTGAAATGCTAAATAATTGCCATATGAATCAGCAATTCTAATCCTCTTTGAAAACATACATGTCCTTGCAAAAACTTACACATGAAATGTTCACAGCAGCATATTCATAGCCAAAAAGTGGCTAATCATAATAGCCAAATGCCCATCAAGTCATAAATGAATGGGCAAATGTGGTCATTTGTATCCACACAATGGAATATTCAGTGATAAAAAGGAATGAAGTGCTGATACATGCTATAACACGAATGAACCTTAAAACATGCCAAGTAACAGAAGCCAGCCACAAAAGACCACATATGGTACAATTCCAATTACATGAAATGTCCAGAACAGAAATTATTCAATAAGACAGAAAGTGAACTAGAGAGAGGGGAAACAGAACATGACTGATGAAAATGTTCTAAAATTGTGATGGTTATACAACTCTCAATATACTAAAAAGCACTGAACTGTACTTTTTTTTTTTTAGACAAAGTCTCCCTTTGTTGCCGTTGATAGAGTGCTGTGGCATCACAGCTCACAGCAACCTCCAACTCTTGGGCTTAAGCGATTCTCTTGCCTCAGTCGCCCAAGTAGCTGGGACTACAGGCGCCTCCCACAACACCTGGCTATTTTTTGTTGTACTTCTCAGGGTTGTTTGGCTGGCCCAGGCTGGATTCGAACCCGCCAGCCTCGGTGTATGTGGCTAATGCTATAACCACTGGGCTATGAGTGCCGAGCCTGAACTGTACTTTTTAAAATAAAGGATAAATCTTATGGTATGAAACTTGCATCTCAACAAAGCTATTATCTCCTACTGAAAACTTCAAATTTATATTGAATTTTAAAAAACTTCAATTTTTATATTTTAAAGCAATTAGAGTTAAGGTCAATTTAAAGTATAATTTTAATTAAATTTTAAATCACAATTCTCCACAAATACCTGTTTGTACACCAGTATCCTTCTTAGGAGAAAACGCAGAATTGATACATGTATTCATTTCACCACTGACATCAGAGTAATGTCTTGAATCTGAAATGTTGTTAGTAGATGTATTATACTCCACTTGTATTGGATCAACTAGCAATGAGAAATAAATCATCTGATAAAAATGACATTAAGGAGTATTAATAGAAATTTTCTATAGTAACAACTACTCATAAGACTTTTAATTTAATCAATCTGAACATGGCAATAAAAATTTAGATAAGCCAACCTACATTTTCTTACAGAAATTTACCTACCTTTTTCATAAAAATGGGCACAGAAGTTCACATTTTACCTGTGTCACAGGATTACTATGAGCAATATAAGATGTGAAAAGGTATCAAAAAGCGTAACATTAACTAAATAAACATTTCTACTTATAAAGTTAGTTTAAAGTCTGAAATGCCTTTAAAAATATTTAGTTAATACATGTATTAAAGGTATAAAACAATTATTTAAAATCATCTTCAAAAGATACTATAAGCACTTACTGCCAAGATTTTTAATCAATCTAGAGGTGTCATGTCCTTTGAGAGCCAATTCTCGGATTCTCTGTTCTTGTTTTAGTCTCTGGGCCAGTTCCTGTGCTCGCTGCATTGCCTGGAATAGCTCATTTGTCTTGAGAGTCATACTTTCCTATCAATAATAAAATTATTAAGTACAACACAGTTATTAAGTACAATTATTAAATAAATATAGACTTCGTTACTTGTTCTCGGTAAATATTTTCTAATTTTCTTCTGTATGTCAGGGGAGGTAGGTACTACAGGTAGAACAGTCAACAAGGCAAAGTTCTCACCCTTTTGGAGCTTATCTTTTTCTACAGCTACATTAAATCACAAATACAAGAACTCTTCTTATCCATTTCAAGTTTATACTAATCAAATTTTCAATGTTTTAAAAACTGATGATCAATTCTAATGTAATTCTATTAAGTTTAAAAGTAGATGTTAAAAGATAAAACAAGTCTTTACAGCTATCTTTTGACAGTTCCAGCAAATGACAGTACTTCATTGATTTCCTCGTGTAGATGGTTAATATATGGGGTTGCCGGGTGCAGTGGCTCATGCCTGTAATCCTAGCACTCTGGAAAGCAGAGGCGGGTAGATTGCCTGAGCTCACAATTTTGAGACCACCTGAGGAACAGCGAGCCCTCATCTCTGAAAAATAGCCCGGTGTTGTGGTAGGTGCCTGTAGTCCTAGCTACTCGGGAGGCTGAGACAAGAGAATTGCTTGAGCCCAAGAGTTTGAGGTTGCTGTGAGCCCCGACACCACAGCACTCTACCAAGGGCTACTAAGTGAGGCTGTGTCTCAAAAACGAAACGAAACAAAAACACATACGGTAGCTGGCTTAGCCTATTCAACTTTAGGAAATTGGAACCAAGACCATGTGTCCCTTTACCAGCCAATTTTAGACTGAAGATTGCCAAGTGAGGAAAGGAAAGAAAATGCAGACTGTGCGGTAGTCTTTAAACCTTTTAATCTTTAGCAAATTGAATGTTTTTGTCAGGTCAACTCAAACATGGCACTTGATGTCACCATTCCCCTCTTGTCTGTACCAGTTATTACAGGGCTTCTCTTAGCCAACCAGGTGTCTACTCTTGTTTCCTGTTCAACATAGGAAACATAATATGACCACACATTGTATCATGAATCTCGAGTCACTCTGGAAATAAATGCTCCTGTTCACCAATGAAATAAACTAGAAAAATTACAAAATTGCATAGAAATGAAGCACAGATAACCCCCAGTATCTAGTAGTAAAGATCAAGTACATCACATGGGTAGCTTTTTACTTTGTGCTACAACTCACCTTGACCTCCTCCTTTAACAAAAAGAAAAAGCCAAAGCCAAAGCCGCGAAGCATTTGTAAACTATAACATGAAATAATGAAACCTCAATCTTCTCTCTTACTTTCTTTCTTCATACAGAAGTTTAATGTTTCCACATACAGCTTCACAACTTTAAAACACGTATAAAATGTGCAACTTCTGGTTATTTTTCCTTTAAAAACATCTATTTTACTCTAAAATGTTACAATTAGACGATGAACACCTACTTCCTTTTGTTTTTGCTTAAGTATATCTTCTTCATACTGCTTCTGCATCTTCTCTCGTTCTCGCGCTAAGCGATGCTCCTCTTCTTGTTCTTCCTTCTTTCTTTGCTCTTCTTCCTGTTGCTTCTTCCTGCGCTTCTCTTCTACTTGAGCAGTGATGGCTTTCTAGTCAAACAATCACATAAATCATTGTCAGAAATAAAAATCCATGTAGCATTCAAGCTAGGCACAGTGGCTCATGTCTGTAATCCCAATACTTGGGAGGCTGAGGCTAGGAGTTTTAGAGGCAAAGTCCCCACCCTTTTGGAGCTCACTGGGCAATACAGTGAGACCCCCATCTCAATAAAAAATAAAAATGAAATTAAAGAAATTAAAAAGTTTTATCATTCTCAGGCATGGTAGCTCATGTCTGTAATCCTAGCACTTTGGGAGCAGTAGATTCGCATATATGTGGCCAAAGGAACAACACCATGTTTTCTAAAAGGCCTAGAGAACATGTATTGGGTGCCTCTCCTCTTTCCCTTTGTGTTGTCATTTTGGTGAATTACTGGAAGATGGCGTCTCCGGCCGAAAGGAAGGCGAAATTAAAAAGTTTTATCATTCTCAGGCATGGTGGCTCATGTCAGTAATCCTAGTACTTTGGGAGCATTAGGCAGAAGGATCACTTGACATCAGAAGTTCAAGACCAGCCTAAAACAAGAGCAAGACCCTATGTCTACAAAGGAATAGAAAAATTGGCGAGGTGCGGTGGCATATGCCTATAGTCCCAGCTACTTGGAAGGCTGAGGTGAGAGAATTACTTGAGCCCAGGAATGTGAGGTTGCTGTGAGCTATGTTGATGCCATTGAACTCTATCCCAAGCAACAAAGGGATACTCTGCCTATAAAAAAGAAAAAGAAATAATAAGTTTCATCAGTATACAGAAAGTGTTATGTTATTATGTATCTGAATAAAGTGAAAATATCAAATTTCTGATGCATTTCTCCCATCTCCCACTTGTCCTGTGAAGTTCTACAACCTTTTCTTTCTTTTTTTTTATAAACTTCTTATTTAAAACAAGTACATTTTTTTTTTTTTCAATCTCAGGAGGGCTGTTAGAAGAAATGACAGAAAAACAACTGAATGTCTATAATCCTGCATTTGGGAGGCTGAGGCAGATAGATTGCCAGAGCTCACAGGTTCAAGGCCAGCCTGAGCCAGAGTGAGACCTCATTTCTAAAAATAGCTGGGTGTTGTGGCAGACACCTGTAGTCCCAGCTACTTGGGAGGCCGTGACAAGAGAATCACTTGAGACCAAGAGTTTGAGGTTGCTGTGAGCTGTGACACCATGGCACTCTACCGAAGGCGACAAAGTGAGACTGCCTCCAAGGAAAAAAAAAGAAAAACAACTGGGAGAAATAAGCTTAGAGCTTAGCACAGTGCCTGGT
Source organism: Nycticebus coucang (assembly GCF_027406575.1). Taxonomy (NCBI): domain Eukaryota; kingdom Metazoa; phylum Chordata; class Mammalia; order Primates; family Lorisidae; genus Nycticebus; species Nycticebus coucang. The sequence continues at coordinate 52,624,162 of NC_069787.1, forward strand.
AAGTCACAGCTGCTTTATAAATGTTTGCTCACTGATGTGAGTAAACGTAACATTAACTATGCCAAATTAATCAAATAAAGATTTTTAAAGAATTATTTAGACTTTTAAGTCCCTTTTGTATTTGACTCAAATTGGAGTTTTAATATTAGCCTCTCTTAATCTGCTAGGTTTTTTTTTTTCTTTTTGAGACGAGTCTTACTTTCTTGCCTTCAATAGAGTGCAGTGACAACATAGCTCAAAGCAACCTCAAATTCTTGGGCTCAGCCTCTTGCCTCAGCCTCCTTAGTAGCTGAGACTACGGCACCCACCCACAACACTCAGCTAATCTTTCTATTTTCTGTAGAGACGGGGGTCTTGCTCTTGCTCAGGCTGGCCTCAAACTCCTGAGCTTAAGTGATCTGCCTGCCTCAGCCTCCCAGAATGTAGAATTGCAGGTGTGAGCCACTGTGCTGGCCCTGCTAGATTTCTTTATCATAATTCTACTTCATTCCCCTATATAGTTTCCTTTCAAATAACTAATTCTCATCCTGAGAAGAACTCAGAAAAAAATAAATTGGTGAAAAAGACATCCAATACTAACTTGAGAGAGTACAAATTCATATAACTTATATATATATTTTTTCATATACCATATATATATATATACACACACACACACATTTTTTTTGGAGACAGATGTCTCACTATGTCACCCTAGAATGACATGGCATCACAACTCACAGCAACCTCCAACTCTTGGGCTTAAGTGATTCTCTTGCCTCAGCCTCTCAAGTAGCTGGGACTACAGGTGCCCGCCACAATGCACGGCTATTTTTTTGTTACAGTTGTCATTGTTGTTTACCTGGCCCAGGCCAGGTTCCAACCTGCCAGCCTAGGTGTGTGTGGCCAACACCGTAACCACTACGCTACAGGCACCGAGCCCAAACAACTTATATATTAAAGACTTCCTCTATTAGAAGGCAGGTGGCTATAATATGAAACACTGTCTGGTTCTCATCATAAGTGTAATTATACTAGCACAATGCAGATGGGGTAGGGAACAGATTCATCACATCACATTCATCATTCATCTTATCCATCACAGGATTGGATAAGACCTATGCTATAAGTTTATGATAGAATTTTAATTTCCATTCACTTAGGTGTATGTTGCCCATGACTATTACTTATGAAGGCAAATAACAATGTTTAAAATGCCATACCTGATGTTCTAATTGTTTTTGTCGCCGCCTGTCTCGTTCCTCAATCTGAGCTGGGTCCAAGAGAGCAGTCATAGAACGGAGAAAGCTGGCAAGAGACATTATTAGCTATTCAAAACTCCCAAAAGGTAGTAGGTTCAGTAAGAAATCATTTTGCTTGGGATAAACCTACTAACCATTTCTATATTTCAAAGAAAAATATGAAACCTGAAATCAATTAGACATTAACAACAGTTCTACTAAAAATAAATACATAAGAATGAACTTACTTTGTTCTCTGATTGTCTGTGACAACCACATCCCTAACAGGTTTTACTATATGCTCTTCCTCTGAAGGTTCAACCTGGCTTCCAGGTGTAGGTGTATAAACATTGCTGATATCTGCCAGCTCTTGAGTGTCCGGAGAGACACAGAAGTACTCTGGTTGTTTGTGTATTGATTGAGAGGACTGAGAATCAGGATAACTCTTTAATGAATCAAAATGCATTGCCCATCTGTCATGTTCCTCACCCTAATTATGACAAACAAGAATTGCTAAGAATTTTTCCAGGTATTCTCATATAAAATCCTACATGACAAACAATTTCTAGAAGTCACACAAGAGCAGAATAAACATCATAAAAATTAACAAAACTGTATTGTTTTGATTCCTTATGCATTTTGATAATTAGCTTGGAAAAGATGAGAAATTCAAAGATTCAGGAAATTTCTAAAAAGTTAAAAGAAGCTATGCAAAAATCATAGTAAATGCATTCAATGAAAACAGGTTCCTATGAGAAAATGAGCAATAATTTGAATAATCTGGTCTTGTCAACCAGTTTCAGCATGCTTATATGTTTATATGATTAAAGACTTCAAAATATTTTTTTTGCCTTTATAGACATTAAAACTCATACATTACCTTTGAATATATAATTTTTTCCTCTATTTTTCTTTGCCTGTCATCTTCCACTTGCTTATTCAACTCTTCAATCCATTTTCTTTGCTGTTCTTGTTTCATAGTACTGAAAGGGTGCTTCAGCAGCACTGCTTCCTAAACCATAGTCATCAAAACCATTTAAAGTTTAGTTTTCTTTTTCTAAACACTTTATATTTGTAAATCTTACCAAATTAATTTGTATAGATTTAATCTAATAAGGCATTTGTATCTGAGTGGAGCGATAACGTCAAAGAATTTAAGTTAAGAATTAAGTAGATATATGCTGATTCTTACAAACATTTTAACAAATACTAGCAGAGGGAAAGGAAATTTTATAATGAAAATTAGAAATTCATTCTCTAAAACAATATAAGATTTTCAAAATTCTAATATAGTTTCATTTAGAAGTTAAAAGGGTTACTGACAATTTGAAGTAAATGAATGTTATTTTACAATTAGCCTTGGAATATAACAAATATTGCCCTTAGACCAAGAATCAGGAAGAAATAAGATGTGTGAGAGCCAGAGGCTTTCCCTATTGAATCATGTTTCTCCCTCTTCTTATCCAATTCTGCTGCTATAGCTCTGTCACAACCTATGATGTTTTTAGTAAGAAAAATACACTGTACCCAGAACAAGTCCTTGAATCCTAAGGAAATTAAAATAAAAACAGCATAAAAAGTCTGTCACTCTAATTTGAGCACTTAAGTTACGCTTTTAAAAAAGGGAAAGAATATATTCTACTCAAATTTTCCTGAAATGCGATAGCCAACCAACAAACATTTCATTACATGAAGTTACTGCGGGACATAATTAAAGAAAAATGGCTTCACAGAATACTACAATGATAGTATACCTAGCAATGATACTTTGTGCCCTTGCTTTTGACAGAAACAATGGCAAAGCTCATAGTTTATAACCCATTGCTTTGATCAAAGGAAAAATTTATACAAAAAGGAAAGATTCTAATGTCTCAGGTTCTCCTACATAATTCTAAACAGATTAAAAGTTATCATATTTATTTAAGCCTAAACAAATCACCTTGAAAGGAATATAAACATTATCTTCAGGTAAATGATTTAATAATTTTTCTACCTCTAGAAATGTTATTATTATTCTTTTTTTTGTAGAGACAAGAGTCTCACTTTATCGCCCTTGGTAGAGTGCTGTGGTGTCACATAGCTCACAGCAACCTCCAAATCCTGGGCTTAGGCGATTCTCTCAGCCTCCCAAGTAGCTGGGACTATAGGCACCTGTCACAATGCCCGGCTATTTTTTTGTTGCAGTTTGGCTGGGGCCAGGTTTGAACCTGCCACCCTTGGTATATGGGGCCGGGGCCCTACCCACTGAGCCACAGGTACCACCCAGAAACATTATTTTTTTTTAAAAAAAGGTTATCTTAGAGGTCAAAATGGGAAAGGAAAAATAAGCATATATGGACCCTCTCTAGAGAAAATTCTCAACGTCACTCAATTATCTTAGAATACTGTATAAATCGGCTCAGCGCCTGTGGCTCAAGTGGCTAAGGCACCAGCCACATACACCTGAGCTGCGGGTTTGAATCCAGCCCAGGCCCGCCAAACAACAATGATGGCTCCGACCAAAAAATAGCTGGGCGTTGTGGCAGGCACCTGTAATCCCAGCTACTTGGGAGGCAGAAGGCAGGAGAATCTCTTGAGCCCAAGAGTCTGAGGTTGCTATGAGCTATGATGCCATGACATTCTACCAAGGGTGACAAAATTAGACTCTATCTCCAAATAAATAAATAAATGTAAAGAAACTTATATTTTTATATCCTAAAAAGGAAAAGAAGATACCAATATTACCCAAAGTAATGTTAAGATTCAATGCAATCTTTTTGAAATTCAGATGGAATATTAAGAGGCCACAAATAACCAATGCAATCAAAAAGAAGAAAGTTGTAGAGGTTACACTTCCTAATTTCAAAACTTACTACAAAACTATTGTAAACAAACAATAAGGCAAAGGCCTAATGACAGGCATATAGACTAATGAAATAGAATAGAGCCCAGAAACAAATCCTTAGATACACAAAATAATCAAATAATTTTGGATAAGGAGAACAAGACCATTCAATCAGGAAAGAATAGTCTTTTCAACAATGGTACTGGGAAGAAACATGTCCACATGCAAAAGAATAAAGTTGGGCCCTTATCTTACACCATCTACAAAGATGGAACAAAGACCTAAATACAAGAGCCAAAATTATAAAAGTCTTGGAAGAAAACATAGGAGAAAAGCTCACTCCATGATAATAAAATTTGGCAATTTCTTGAAGATGACATCAAAAGCACAGGTAAAAAAAAAAACTATATAAAATGGACTTAATCAAAATTTAAAACTATGCACATAAAAGGGCACTATTATCAAGAGATTAAAAAGACAATCCCGGGCGGCGCCTGTAGCTCAGTCGGTAGGGTGCCGGCCCCATATACCAAAGGTGGCGGGTTCAAACCCAGCCCCGGCCAAACTGCAACCAAAAAATAGCCGGGCGTTGTGGCGGGCGCCTGTAGTCCCAGCTACTTGGGAGGCTGAGGCAAGAGAATCACTTGGGCCCAGGAGTTGGAGGTTGCTGTGAGCTGGGTGAGACCACAGCACTCTACGGAGGGCCATAAAGTGAGACTCTGTCTCTACAAAAAAAAAAAAAAAAAAAAAAGACAATCCACAGAATGGGAGAATAACTATAAATTACATATATGATAAGGGATTAATATACAGAATAGATAAAGAACTCCTACAACTCAACAACAACTTGATTTAAAAATGGGCAAAGGACTGAACAGACATTTCTCCAAAGGTATGCAAATGGCCAATAAGCACATTAAAAAAAAAATGCTCCACATCACTAATCAAGGGAGATGCAAATCAGAACCACAATGACACCATTTCACACCCATTATGGTCAATAAATCAGAAAAGAACAAGTATTGGCGAAGATGTGGAGAAATTGGAGCCTTTGAGCACTGTAGCTGCTGTGCAAAGCAATGGAATAGTTAGACAAATATTATCAAATTAAAATTGGTAAAAAATTAAACATAAAATAACCACACAACCCAGCAATTCCACTTCTGAGTATACAGGATAGTCATAAAGTTCGTGTACAATTTAAAATAGTGCAATTTAAAATAGTTGTCTATCATGAACTTTATGGCTACCCTATGTAACCTGAAGAAATGAAACAGGAACTCAACTAAATTATTTGTACACCAATGTTCACAGCAACATTATTCACAATAGCCTAAAGGTAAAAATAACCCAAATGTCCATTAATAAATGAATGGATAAGCTAAACTGGCACATGCACACAGTGAAATATTATTCAGTCTTAAAAAGAAATGAAATTCTGACACATGCTACAGCATGTGTAAACCTTGAAGATATAATGCTAAATGAAATAAGCTGATCACAAAAGGGCAAATATCATGTGGTTCTACTGATATGAGATGCCTAGAATAGTCAATTTTAGAGACAGAAAGTAGAATGCTGATGGGAAGTGGTAGGGAGAAACTGAAGTTATTATTTAATAGACACAGTTTTAGTTTGGGATGACAAAAAAGTTCTGAAGATGCATAGTAGCAATGGTTGTACAACATGAATGCACTTAATACCATCAAACCATATACTAAAAAATGGTTAAAACAGTAAATTTTATGTTATGCATACTTTAGCACAATAAAATAAATTTTTTTAAACAAGAAAAGTAAAAAATGTGAGAAACTCTTTGTTGGTCAAATGCAAAATGAGAGTCTGGTGTTAGGAATAAGAAACTAGAAAAATGACCACCTCACTTTCTATTCCATGTTCAAGAGTTACTTAAGAGACTTCCCAAGGAGAAGAAATCATTAGGGAAAGCTCACTTTCATAAAGGTGAGGTATTCTCAAAAAGGCTGAGGCACAATGGCCTGTGCCTACAGTCCCAACTAGTGAGAAGTTAGGCAGGAGGATCACTTGAACCTAGCTAGGCCATAGTACACTATGATTGCACCTGTCCAGCCTGAGCAAAGTGGGCAGGTACAACCATGTGTCTACATGACAAGACCCTATTTTTTTTTTCTTTCTTTTCTTCCTTGCAATTTTTGGCCAGGGCTGGGCCTGAACCCGCCACCTCCGGTATATGGGGGCGGCACCCTACTCTTCTGAGCCACAGGTGCTGCCCAAGACACTATTTCTTTAAAAATAAAAAAAAATAAAAGAAAAAAGGCTGAGGCTGTAATTAGAACTAGAAACACAAAATGAATTCTAAATGGACAGTATAAAATAATGTTTGGGTTGAATAATACAGGGATGAAAATGCAAAGTGCCAGAATTCAACTGAGTGAGAAACAGTGAGGCTAGAAAATCAAGATGAGAGAGGAAAGGAAAACTGGTTAGAGGACTGCCCCTAAACACTCTCAGGACTCTAAACAGACCCGCTTTGTAAATAATAGGTAAAGCAAAACTCCATTAGCATGTTTTCTTTGTCAGTCATTATTCTAAGCCATTTACATGCATTAACTCATGTTTTAACAAAAGAGGCTTTGGTGATTATCTGGAACCAAACTTCTGCCCCTCCCAATTATATAACGAGGACAACTAAACATGCCAAGACAATAAATAAATAGTTGTGGCCACAGTTGGGATTTCTGAAAAAAAAAAAAAAAAATTCTCAGGTATTTGAGAAAGGAACTTTTTTGTTATATAGTTTATTCCTTTTCCCTCAATAATCTCTCTCCAATTTCAGACCACATTCACCCACAAAGACATAAAAATTGCATTTAAATAGTAAAAGAATGAGCAGATAATCATACTCTTGGTTATCCATCCCTAAATTTAGTATGTTTCCCTTTCTAGTTCTCCTCCCACCATCGACCTCCCACTTCTAACTCCCAAATAAGAGTAACTTTATTGTTTTTTTTTTGACTATTAAAAAATACATGCTATCGCTAAAAATACATACATAAAATTTTTTAAAACCTAAAAGTCACCTTAAATAATTCTTTACTTGCATTAATAATAACAGTATGGTTTACCCCGAGGTAATAAATGACGTAGAAAGCCATATAAATTGGGAAATAATAATATACTAACATACTAACATTTCAACCTAAAATTTGGTAACTGAAAAATTTTAACATCTTTAGCATTAAAGATTCCTCAAACCTGATGTTGAAAATAAATAAGCTAACAACTAATACTTATCAACTTCATGAAAAATTAAGTTTTAGCTGCGCTTTCACTGATATCTGCATACATCAACTTCTAAATTTCACACACTTAAAATTATCAACCATCCTCTAGATTTTTCCAAAAAAACTTCTATCAAGATGAATTTATTGTCTTTTAGTCAAAGTGATTTGGGGACTACAAATATAATTCATATTTCATTCCTTTTGTTGATGTAAAATTATCAACAGATAAAAGTGTGTGATGCAGGTAAGTCAGCCCTAGGTGGAGCAGAACAGCCAGCCATGCAAACAATCCAACTTGAAGGGGTTCTAGAAGAAATCTACCTAATTAGGGCACAAGGAGAAAAATTTCTACCATCAGAATAGGTTACTGCATTATTTTCAAAATACATTTGTTAAAATATAAATGTTCACAAAGAGGAAGGGATTGCATGTAAAAAATAAGTGGTTAGTAACTTTTTAAAAATTTAAACAGCATAATTTACTCAGTAAAAATTAACTGGTAATTAAAAATAACGAAGATTTAGATCCACTTCTTCAAGGAAAATAGGTCAGACAGAGGTAAAGTATTAAAGGGTTTAAACATTCAAAATACTGATAATTAATACTTACCTCTAAAATCTGACTAGCTCTAAGTAGTGAATGTCCATCAGCCTGGCTCACTGAAACCTGACTAGGAGACTGCAACAGAATGCTTGAGGGGCTAGCAGAAGTCTAAAAACAAATAGAAAAACGAGAGTCCTTTATTGAAAATTAAACACAGATAAAATGTAATGATCATAAAAGGGTATCCAGTAAATACTTATGTTTGATAAACATTTATATTTGATCAGATAACCTGTGGTGGATATCATATGGTTAGTGGCAGAGTTTTGAATTCATTTAAAAAATTGTAGAGCTCCTTTATAAGAGCCTAAGAGAAGTGCTTGGGGTCTCTACATTCAATTAGCAAAACAGCAAGACAACTTACAGAAAGAAAACAGAGACTAGTTGAGATCATAATTAAATTCAAAGTAATACTATTTTCCATATGAAAAGGATTTTCTTAAAAAATAAGCTTTAAAGGCTCAGCACCAGTAGCACACTGGTTATGGTACCGGCCACATGCACTGGGGCAGGTGGGTTTGAACCCAGCCCAGACCAGCTAAACAACAATGACAACTGCAACCAAAAAAAAATAGCCGGGCATTGTGGCGGGCGCCTGTAGTCCCAGCTACTTGGGACCTGAAGCAAGAGAATTGCTTAAGCCCAAGAGTTTGAGGTTGCTGTGAGCTGTGACGCCTCACAGCTAGTGAGGGTGACATAGTGATGCACTGTCACAAAAAAAAAAGCTTTAAAAATTAAGTTTTATCATATAAACCTTGCTTAGCATTTTAAAAACTGTAATTAAGATATCTTATGTTCCATAAATACTTGTTTTTGATACTCTTACCCTAGATTGTTCAAGAATTTCAAGTTTTTCCCATGCTATTTTATCATTTTCAGATTTTTTCCAAGGATCATTCCATTTTTCAGAAGCTTCTTTTTCTTTCTTCTTCAAAGCAACCTGTTCATCTGTAAATAATGTCTTTTTTAAGAATTGTACAAAAACTGTGAAGGAAGAATTATGTAAACAAATCATGACTGTTTTTTTTTTTTTTGACAGTCTCAAACTGTTGCCCTGGGTAGAGTGCCATGATAGCATCCTAGCTCACAGCAACCTTAAACTCTTGGGCTTAAGTGATCGATCCTCTTGCCTCAGTTTTTCTATTTTAAAGTAGAGACAGATCTCGCTTTTGCTCAGCAATCCATCCACCTTGGCCTCTCAGAGAACTAGGTTTATACGAATGAGCCCCTGCACCCTGCCAAATCAGAACTTTCTTTATGAACGCAGATTCCAACAAAGATCTAATCAAAACTGCTTTTTAGGGAGGAGATTAACTCACAAGGCAGAGAGAAAGTTTTAGGGAAATAAAGGAAAAAATTTAGTAAGAACCAAACTTAAGTACAGTACAATGAATGTAAAAATGCTTGTTTTAGGGCAGCATCCGTAGCTCAGTGGGTAGGGTGCCAGCCACATACACCCAGGCTGGTAGGTTCAAACCCAGCCTGGGCCAGCTAAACAATGACAACTGCAACAAAAAAATAGCTGGACATTGTGGCGGGTGCCTATAGTCCCAGCTACTTGGGAGGTTGAAACAAGAGAATCACTTAAGCCCAAGAGTTTGAAGTTGCTGTGACCTATGACGCCAAAGCACTCTACCAAGGGCAACATTGTGAGACTCTTCGTCTCAAAAAAAAAAATGCTTGTTTTATTACATTTCTCAATAAGAAGCAAGTTTATCAGAATAACTTACTTTTAATTATTCTGAGGTTCCACTTTCCTATAATGTTCATTCAGTTATTACTAAAAGCTAGAACTCTGGAGTAAGAACCCTGAGGTCAAATTCAAATTCAACCTTCCTGGATAAGTGATTATGAGCAAATTGCTGTTAACTTCTCTAAACCTCAGTTTCTTCTATAAAATGGGGCTAGTGATAGTGCCTATTTCAGTACAGGGCCTGGCACAATGTAAATATTCAATAAATGTCAGCTGTTATTTCTCATTAATTGCTGAAAAGTAAAACACATCAAATTCTGTGTCTGACAGATACAGTCAAAACTAACCCCCAAATCAATAGTTCTTTAAATACAAAATTCAGAGATTCAAAAATTTAAATTTCAAATAGATTAATGGAAGCATGACTTAATGAGATGTGCTTTGCTAAGAGTATCAAGTAGTTCCAACTTTTTGCTAAGAGTTCCAAGTAGTTATATTTTATTTTAGAAATTCTGTATTGTATTTTGATATAAATGTACATCAGACCTCCCAACTTTCTGATACTGCTACCACAAATTTACTTCTTCATTCTTCCATTATCTTAACTTCAACATGAATCCATTCCCTATTTCTACTGCTTATCTCTTTTTCTAAGTCACACACTCCAGCAAGATTGGTGATCGCTTCACAAGACTTCCTAGTTGAATGGAAGGTAAAGCCCATCTCATGCCTTTGGTACGGCCTATTCCTAAAAAATACAACTATTTCTTTACCCATTTTGCAAATTATGGTACCTGAACCTTAAATTCAGTCTATGAAATAATAATTGTTCTTTAGTTATTAACAAAATGTCAAGACTAACAGAAATTATAAATTTTTCTGTTACTTGGTCCACAGGCTGACATAACAAAGTTTACTTCTGTCTAGAGTAAATGATTGATATCATATTGATTATTCTTGATGGGAATGTTTGGTTATTTTAAAAAATGAAATCAAGTTTTTTAATAATACCATCCTTTTACCCATAGGATTTCTATAATGGAAAAATATGAAAAAGATTCAGGAAATGAGAAAAGCTTTAAAATCTTTGTTTGAGTTAAGGGGCTCCAGAATGATACTGATGACTTGAATGTTTTTGGTGTATACCATAGAGTACCAAATAAAAAGATACAACCTAAGGCAAAATGAAACCACAAAAATTGTGCATTTGCAGAGAACTACACTAGTTATCAATGCTATAAAAACAAGACTTTGGGTAATATACTGAAAGATACACAGTTAGCCCTTCACATCTATGGGATCCACATCCATGGATTCAACCAATTGCAGATCGAATATATTTGGGGGGAAAAAATGAATGGTTGCATCTGTACTAAACACGTACACAGTCCATCATTATTCCCTAAACAATACAGCATAACTATTTGCATAGCATTTACATTGTTTTAGGCATTGTAAGTCATCTAGAGATGACTTAAAGTGTATGTGAAGATATGCATAAACTATATGCAAATACTGTATACCATTTTATACGGGGTGGCCATAGTGTGCAATTGCACACAAACTTTATGGCCACTCTGTATAAGAAAATTGAGTATCCATGCATTTTGGCATTGGAGACAGGTGTCCCGGAGCCTATTTCTCAGATAGAGACCAATTTACTTCTTTTTTTTTTTCTTTTGAGACAGATTCGCACTATGTCACCCTCAATAGAGTGCTTTGGCGTCACAGCTCAGAGCAACCTCAAACTCTCACAGCTCACAGCAACCTCAAACTCTCAGATTCTCTTGCCTCAGCTTCCCAAGTAGCTGGGACTACAGGTGCCTGCCACAATGCGTGGCTGGGTTTTTTTTTTTTTTTTTCTTTTTTTCCTGTTGTTGTTGTCATTTGTTGTTTGCAGACCCTGGCTGGGTTCGAGCCCACCAGCCCCTGTGCATGTGTCTGGCGCCCTAACCACTGAGCTACACGTGCTGAGCCAGGGATCAGTTTGCTTTGAAGAAACCATAATGTTTCATCTCAAAATATAGTTCTTGTATTTTGAAATGGCCTGCAAACAGAACTAGCCTTGCAAAGCTGTCTTTTGTGGAAATTTCCTCTGCAGAGAAAATCTGCATTGATGCAGCCAGGCTTTCTCTGGGGGCCCTTCTTTGTCCAGATGCAGAAAAGATTAACTGAGAGTCCGACACCTTTAAAGGGCAAAAAGAAACATTTACTGCCTACATTATTCTGGGGGCTGCTACCAGTGAAGTTTCATCTGTATAAAAAAGACCACTTTCGACAGTCAGGACTCCTCTCTTCATAAGCTGCTTTTTCATGGTCCACATTTCCCTGTTTTTCTTTTTTTTTTTTAAAGACATAGTCTCAAGGCTCAGCATCCATAGCACAGCCAGCCACATACACTGAGGGTGGTGGGTTCAAACCCAGCCAGGGCCAGCTAAATAACAATGACAACTGCAACAAAAAATAGCTGGGCATTGTGGCAGGCACCTGTAGTCCCAGCCAGTAGGGAGGTTGAGGCAAGAGAATCACTAAAGCCCAATAGTGTGAGGTTGCCGTGAGCTGTGACACCAAGCACTCTACTGAGGGTGACATAGTGAGACTCTGTCTCAACGACAACAAAAAAGAGTCTCACTCTGTTGCCCAGGCCTAGCTTATAGGAACTTCAAACTCCTGGGCTCAAGTGATCCTCCTGCCCCAGCCTCCAAAGTGGTTGGGACTACAGGCATTACCCTCACTCCCAGCTAATTTTTCTGTTTTTACTAGAGATAAGTCTCCTTGCTCAGGCTGGTCTCAAAGTCCTAGGCTCAAGGGATCCTCCAGCCTCCGCCTCCCAGAGTGCTAGGATTACAGGCATGAGCCATTGCACCCTGCCCAAGCTTCCTTTCTTTCAACAACCTCAAGATAGTAGAAAAGCATCAACTATCTAGCCATTTCTTTGAGTTTTTATATTTTGCAAGTCTCTTATGCACATTAATAAATTTTATACCTTTTCTCTTATTCATCTGCCTTTTGTTAGCAAATCTTCAGAGGGCAAAGAGGAAGTTTTCCCTTAAACCCTACAACTTCATCCTCAACATACATTTCTTAAGCTAACCGAATTACAATAAAAGGTATAACAATTACCTACCTAGCTCTTTTCTCCACTGGGCTTTTTTTGCTTCCAACAAACTTCTATCATGTTCCCTTTCCCCCAGAGTACTGAATATGTCAGCTGGTTTCCATTCATTCTCTCTAAAGCAAAACACAAAAAATAACAGAAACCTTATCATGTTTCTACACAGCTGAATTCATAAATATTAAGTAATAAGCTGTTTAAAAGCTCTAAGTCTTCAGAATAAATATTTCATACACGAGGAAAGGAAAAACACAACCATATCCTGAAGATGACCCCATAATAACAGATATGAGTTACATACATGGCAATTTTCTCCTCATATTGCTTATATTTTTCCTGATGTTTATTTAAGACAGATTTATTTTCATCAGGGAGAGATGAAACAGCCTCGGGTTTCTGGAGTAATCCCATGTTTTCATCTTTCAGTTGGTTAGGAATATTGTTTAAATGTAGACTATACTGACCTAGGAAGTAAAATGTTATGTTTTAAAATTAACACTAAATAATAACTATTACAATACCTTATGTTGGCATATTGCTATATAGTTTTTAAAACTCTTATAAATTACCTAATTTAACTCTCACTAACATCTTAGAGTTAGGTATTATGTTTCTTTCCTGTCAAAAAAAAAAGGAAACTGAGGCCTAGAAGTTACATGGGTTGCTCATGGTCACAGCCGCACAACTTCTTGTATTAAATAGGGAAGAAAATAAGCAACAGAAGGACAAACCTTCATTTACTCCTACCAACATACTTTTACAAATATACCACAAATAACAACCTAAGAGAAATAAATGCAAATGATTAATAAAAACTCATTCCCTTAACTTATTCTCATTTAGCTGTGAAATCATGGAAAACCACTGTCTTTATGTTCCAACTATATTTCTAAACCAAATGTTTTACTGGGAGAACTAGCACATTCAGGAGAATGTGACGAGAAAGCATACCCAATATGGAGGCCATTATACGATTAGGCAACCTTTATTTTAACTTTGTTGACAATATCTCTCATTATGTCTAATAAGTTGCTACTTTTTGTTTGTTAAGCTAGAATTTTAGCCTTAAAGATGAAATCCAGCCTCCTCATTTTATAAAAATAAAATCTGTACCAAGAGTGGGTAAGTAACTCCATCTTGATTATTGTGGGAATATACTGGAGTTACCTGACCCCTAAACCATTGGTGGGGCCTCTCCATGTGAACTATTAACTTTATATTTAATTTCACTATTGCCTTATAAAATTTTAATATTTCTATTATCTTCATATTCATAATCTTTATCCCAAAGTAGAAATTAAAGGCTTTTAAAAACATAATACAATGCCCTGACTTACGAAAGAAAAACCACATAACATTCTACTGCTCCTTTCACATCTGCCACCCCTTAACATGGATTGAGGGACCAGATAAGAAGATTCAGGACAGCAATACTTTTCAGCAACTCAAGTCAAACCTTCATACTACAGTTCCCATAATTTTCACTAGAAATACCATAGTGGAGTTTTTTGAATGCTTCACATAATTATTTTAAATATAAATAAAGTCTCCTACAGTTAAAAATAAGTACAATAGTTTTTTGGACTAACATCTTTATTTTAAAGTATTTAGAAACCAGTTTTTCCTAAGGCTATGCTGTGTAAGAATATATTCTGAGCATTAATCTTAAAATATGGAACATGGGAACTATAAAAATGTAACAATTTTACATGTTAGGGAAAGTCCTCTAAAATAATTATTTTACAATCTCATTACATACTAAATTAGAATATAAAAGGCACAGTTACATAAAACCCAACAAAAATGAAATTTTGAAACGCATGAGAAAATTAACATTCATCAAAACTTTAATCTTACTTTTTTCCTCCTTTGTTCCATTCTCAGTCAGGGAAAGAGATCTATTTCCTTGATTTACAGTCATTAAAATCTGTTGTAACTGGTCTTGTGTTAGACAAACCACATTGCTCTCCGTGTTTCCAGCTGTGATGTGTTCGTTCTGAGGCTTCTGTTTAGCTCCTGGAGATGCACTTACAGTGTTTCTAGCCATCTGTATATCAGAAGTGGCAGGGGAAATCTCCTTCGGAATGTAAAGACAGTCTTTATTTATATATTGCTTACATAAATCCTTAGTGGATGAAAACGTCATTTTATCTTTTTCGCCTTTTGCCTGCGAAGTTTCTGAACCAACTGTCTTCTTTTGCAAAAGGTTTTCACTCTTGATACAAGTATTTTGTGTTGATTTCAGAATGTGTCCAGTTTGTTTCATTCTTAAAGGACATTTTGCAATCCTAGTCTTGTTTCCCATCTGTTGAAATACAGAAGCTTATTATTTGTAACAGTCCATGAAAAATCTATTACCTTTATCTATATAATCTGTAATAAATAAGTCTTCCAACATTTATTCCATTTTGTTATTTACATAAGATAGCCATTAAGAAATTAACTCTTAACATTTGTAAATCTTTACTTGAAACTTCAACAACTATTTTACTTCAGAATAATGAATACAGAATTTGTATTATAGTTGTTACATCTCTTTCCTATTCCAGCCTTCAATCTAATAGTCATTAAACTATCTCACTACCCATTTTATTTAAATGAATCAAAGGACGATAGTACTATTCCTTAAATATCTTAACTTACGGTTCACCATACCTTTCTTTCCCCTAACTACTATCTTAATTATTGGCACTTTCATATACTCAAATTATTTTTCTAATATCTTGGCCTATCACATTCTCCAACTCTGTCCCTATAATGTTGTCCTCCATGCTACCTCAGTTACCCCATGTCCCATAGTGACACTGACCATGTAACTATTCCTAACGGCAACACTTCCATAATCTCAATTTCAAGCACTTGAAGATGACCCTTTTTTTTCTCAACTTACTCCTTCTCATATCCCAATTCCAACAATTAACTCTAATAGGATTTATGATCTATCCATCCTACCACTTCCCTCCTGCTCTCATTTACAATAATCTTAACCCAATCAACCACAATCCAAAATCATCACTCTTTCTTTCTCTTCTTTTTTTTTTTTTTTTTTTGAAGCAGAGTCTCACTTTATTGACCTCGGTAGAGTGCTGTAGCATCATAGCTCACAGCAACCTCAAACTCTTGGGCTCAAGTGATTCTCTCGCTTCGGCCTCCTGAGTAGCTGGGATATGGGCTCCTGGCATAATGCCCAGCTGTTTTTAGAGACGGATCTTGCTCTTGCTCAGGCTGGTCTTGAACTCCTGAGCTCAGGCAATCCACCTGCCTTGGTCTCCCAGAGTGCTGGGATTACAGACATGAGCCACCGTGCCCAGCCCAATTCTTCCATTCTTAGATCTGTTGCTTTGTTCTCTATCATGTACACTTGGTAAATCCCAACCCTGGTCAAACCCAACTCTTCACTGACTCTGTGCCTATACCCATGGAGAAAAACAGAGTCATGCTAACCGGATTCATTTTAAACTCATAAGCAAGAATATCAAATAGGCTCTTAATGCTACCTGACAATCATACATTCTCAAGTTCATTTACTCTTTCTTTTTTTTTTTTTTTGCAGAGACAAGAGTCTCACTCTATCGCCCTCAGTAAAGTGCCATGGCATCACAGCTCGAGCTCCTGTGCTTAGGTGATTCTCTTACCTCAGCCTCCCAAGTAGCTGGGACTACAGGCACCTGCCCCAATGCCCAGTTACTTTTTGTTGCAGTTTGGCCGGGGCTGGGTTTGAACCCGCCACCCTTGGTATATGGGGCCAGTGCCCTACCCACTGAGCCACAGGTGCCACCCTACTCTTTCTTTCTTTTAGTAACTATTTCAACCTTCTCCTGTTTCCCAAAACCCTTATTCTTAGTGGAAGACCTTAATATTTCACTGAAAATCTTACACAGAAGCATTCAGCAGAAAACTTCAAGTTTCTACCACCAAATGTATACCAGCATCTGTACCCATACAAACCTGCACACCCTTCCCTGGTTGTCTAGTGGTCTGGAAACAAAGAAAACTACAGAAAAGAAAAAAAAAAAAAGGAAAACATACACACTCTCTCATTACTTATACACTCTACTATAACCCTCTGTTTCTCAAGGATCACTCTAACAATCTTTGCTTTCAATCGAATAATTTCGTTCTTTTCTGCTTGATCACAACTGACTGCAAATATACTATTATTTTACCATCTTAAAAAATTCTTGATCTCACTTTCTTCTTTCACCTCCTAGAATCCCATTCTAACAAGGCTTTTGCCTTTTACTATCCTACAAAAACTGCTCAAGGTCACTAATAATTCCTACACTGCTGAATACGATATTGCAAATTCCTCATCTTACTTGACCTAGGAGCTGTCTTGCAACTGACAGTTAATTACTCTTCCTATTTTGAAACACTTTCTCTACTTCACTTCCAGGACTCCACAATTAAGGTTCTTCTTTGACCTGTTCATTACTTCCCCCTCTGCCCCACCCTCCCCCAGATAGTCTCATTCTGTTGCCCTGGGTAGTATCTTGGCATCATAGCCCACAGCAACCTCAAACTCTTGGGCTCAAGATCCTCTCGTCTCAGCCTCTCTAGTAGCTGGGACTACAGGTGCCTACCACAATGCCTGGCTAGTTTTTTTTTCTATTTTTCATAGAAATGGGGTATTGCTGTTCCTCAGGCTGGTCTCCAACTCAAGGCACTGCTCCTTCTGAACTTCCCTGGCTCTTCCTCTTCTCCCAGACCTCTTAAGGTTGGAGTACCCAGGAATTAGTCCCAGAATCTCATTTCTAAGTTCTTGCATTTGCTTGCTAATTTCATTTACTCTTGTGGCTTTAAATATCATCTATGTTGACGACTCCCGAACTTCTGCGTCCTGGTGTTCTTTTCCCCTAACTTCAGGTTTCATTTGCCTTTTCTACATTTCTACTGGGTTCCTCATAGACATTTCAAATTTAATATGTCCAAAAGTGAACTCCTCATGTCCCTCTTGCTGCTAAATAATTTCCTCCCCTTGTAGTTTTTTCCATCTGTTACCTATGCCAGAAATTCTGGAATTATCCTTGACTCCTCTATCATTATATCACATTTATCATCAAATATTATTTTGCTCCATCTTCAAAACACATCCTGAATCTCACCACCCCTAAAATCCTTCTACTGCAAGACATTATTTACCTCTTGCCTGAATTAATGCAAAGCCTTCTAACTAGCCTCCTTGCTTCTATCATAGCGCCTCCGTCTATTCTTGACACAGAAGCCACTGTGGTAACCTTAATATATGGCAGATCATGTCACTCTCTTCCAAAGCCCCTAGTGAGGTCCCATCTGACTTTGAGGATCAGGTGGTCTTCTCTATGATCTAGAAGCCCTTGTGATCTGTGGGCACCCCTTACCATCTTTGCCCCCATGCTCTCTCTCACATCTGACCTTATTTTCTATCTCTCAGCCTTCAGCCACATACATTTCCTGGTTGTTCCTTGAACTTGACAATCCCTCCATCTGGTACATTCTGCCTTCATATTCAACAAGGCTTTTTCTCTCACACCCTTCATATCTTTGCTTAAATGTTACCTGTGAAGCCTTCCTTAACCACCTTATTTAAAATTTCCTACTCTATCCTCACTCCCAGCACCCTAGCACTCCCCAGTCCCAAGAATGCCATGCCTCTAAGGTAACAGTGCTTCTTCCCTCTCTCTCCTTTACTTTTCTCCATAGCACTTTGCATCTTGCAACATTTTGTATTTATTCATTTTGCAAGGTGTTTGCCCATCCCACACCTTCCTAATGTCAATTTCACAGGGCACAGATTTTTGTCTGCTTTACTTCTATATCTCCAATTCCTACAACAGCTGAGTAAAACAGAATATAGATGTTTTTATTGAATATTCTCAACTATACTATATCCAACACTGAATTCTTTATCTCTTGCCCCCAAACTAGCTCAACTTTCCAGAATATCCCACTGGGGCACTGTTGTTCTGATCTCTCTGACCAGTAACCATAAAATCATCTTTGACTCTTTCTTTTTTAGGTTATCAGCAAGGACTAGTCATTTCTTCCCTCCAGTTATCTTTTTCTTACCAGTCACATAACAAATCTAAACTAAGGTTTTTATTACCACTCCTAGATTAGATTGCAGCCTACCTAACTGTAATTAAATCCTTCCTTTAATCGACTGTACATTTCTACAAACCCAACTAGCCTGTAAGAGTTAAATATGTATTCAACCAACTGTTGATTCTTATGTGCTCACCACTATGGGAAAAGTGTTGGGTAATTTGGCTTATTGCAGCCAAATTTTTGTCTTTCAAGAGCTTCCACAGTTGATCTTAAACTCTTCAAGGAATCCTCTTGCCAGGTATTATAGCCAGATGCAGCAGCTCACACCTATAATCCTGGTGCTCAGGGAGGCAAGGAAAGAGGATCCCTTGAAGAGTTAAAGATCAACTTGAGTAAGACCAAGACCCCATCTCTATTAAAAACAGAAAAATTAGGTGAGTGTTGTGGCAAGCGCCTGTAGTCCCAGCTACCTGGGAGGCTTAGGTAGGAGGGTCTCTTGAACACAGGATTTTGAAGTTGCTGTGAGCTAAGCCAATGCCATAGCACTCTAGCCTTATCATCACAGTGAGACTCTGTCTCACTTAAAAAAAAAAAAAAAAAAAAAAAGAAAGAAAGGCTGGGTATAAATGGCTTACACCTATAATGCCAGTGCTTTGAACCCAGGAGTTTGAGGTTACAACTATAATCACACCAATGCACCCCAGCCTCGGCAACAGAGCAAGATCCCATCTCTTAAAAAAAAAAAAAAAAAAAAAGGCTGCTAAGAAGTACAGTGTGTCCCCTCACCCCTTATATGTATATATCTTGAAAGTTTCTCATTTCCCATTCCATTACATCTTGAAAGCCTCTCAATTCTGTTCCCTTCTTTCTACTCTTCTAGCTACCATACAAGTTCAGGGCCTCCTAAGACTCTCTGGACACTATAACTTGCACTTAATTGGTCTCCCTGTTATTATAACCCATCCTTCACAGAGCCCTCTAGTAAAAACACAAATTCAATCCTATCTAGTCCTTTTTTCAAAAATCCCTTTGTTCCCTACATGCAAAGAAGTTTAAAGCCTGTGAGTATACATTCAAACTCTTCATGATAGTATCCCCTTTAAGCTTTCCTGACGTACACAATATTCCCCAAATTCAATTTATGCTTTGTATCTTCTGCTATTTTATCTATGCTTGAAACACACTTCCCTACTTCTTTGCTATCTTCCTCATCTTTTTTTTTTGTAGAGACAGAGTCTCACTTTATCACCCTCGGTAGAGTGCCATGATGTCATAGCTCACAGCAACCTCCAACTCCTGGGCTTAGGCAATTCTCTTGCCTCAGCCTCCCGAGTAACTGGGACTACAGGTGCCCGCCACAATGCCCAGCTATTTTTGTTGCAGTTTGGCCGGTGCCAAGTTCAAACCCACCACCCTCAATATATGGGGCTGGCGCCCTACCCACTGAGCACAGGCGCCCCCAATCTTCCTCATCTTTTAAATTCTAATTAAACTGTTATCTTGTTAACTCTTTTATCTCTAAAATAAATATGTAAATTAATAAAATAAAATGTCACCTCATTTATGAATAATGCCCTGGTCTTCTCAAACCAGAAAAAGCTGTTCTTTCCAATGTTTTCTCCTTTTTATAACCATACCGCAGCACTTGTTTTATTCTATCTGTACTATACAATTTACCTGATCAAGATACCCCTAATTCTAGAAAACAGAGAGTTTAAAGCCAGAGGAAGAATGAATGGAGGCAGCAAAAAATTATGAACTGCAAGAATAAAGATTCAATCGTGTTCAGGTTACTAAATAAGAAAAAGCAACTTGCCCAAATAATTTCCCAAGTGTTTAATGGATTAGATGAAAATTAATAGATCAAACAGGGCCTTCATGTCATAAAACATTTTTATACAGCATGTTGCTCTTTTACCTAGTTTTAACTTTACCAGTATTTTCCATAGTATTATAGAGACAATATTCAATGCATTTGTTTAATAATGGCTGACTTCCCAATTTATATAGCCAGGATCTCAAGGTCAGAAGGCATCAAAGAAAAGTAACATTTTAAAATATAAAATGTACTACCTACCACTAATATTACATATATCCTTCACTATGTCATTGGTTCTCACATGTAGAAATACCCATGAAAAACTGTTAATGTTTTAAATTTCAACTAATTCTTGAGACTATTTTAAGTATGAGTTTTAGAATCCATTATTTTTATAAATTACTGAGAATACTGATTCATTTATTTTTTTCCTATAAGCCTAAAAAATTAGACTGATAATCATCTTTATATCATTACAGCAAATTAAAGAAAAATGCAGATTTTGATACGCTTAGGAAAAGAAACACTCTGACCACACATGTTAAACCTAATGAAGATATGATATATTTCGGCTGTGTTTAAAGAACAAATTGTGGAGATGACAGTAATTCAACCAGTGGGAAATGGAGAAAAAAGAAAACTGTAGGTGTTGCAATCACTCAGAAACTTACCCTAGGAGAAAGAAAAAAGAAAGGCATTACATAGAGAGAGTTCATAAATAACTTACATGAAAGAGAAGTCAGTATATAACTGCACAATGGGGGGATTTGGGAGATTTTTAATAATGACTAAAACAAAAAAGTACTACTGATTTGGTGTTTTATCTTCCATGAAGGGCAAAAAAGGAATGAGGGCAAAAAAGGAATGAGGAGGATGCATGCAACCCCTATAAATATACGAAGAGAAGTTCCTTGAAAATAATTAATATAGAAGGGAGACTTAGGTTGCACCAGTATTTTGGAGTCCCAAATGCAATAGAGATGAACCCAATTTAAGACTAACATCAGCTACATGTTAGTTCCTCTGGGGGGGAAAAAAATCCTAGGATAAAGTATCCCTGGACAGTTGATAGAATTTTGTAATGCAAAGTTTATTAGAGGTCTATAATGGGATTTCCAGATATTCTAAGTTGGTTAAAAAGACAGTGAAATATCTTCACAAATGTGGCTGCTACAGCAAATCCACTAAGGCTAGCAAAAGGAAGAGGGAACATGTACAAGAGGACAGAGGCCTGCAGAAGACAGAAATCAACCATTACAAGTAGTTTTTCAATCGAGGGCTTTTTGGAAAAGGGCACTATATATTCATTAATGTAACTCAAATGACAGCACTTAGTTGTAATATTTTAATAGGAAAGGGCTAAGAAAAATATACAATCTGTATTCTCTGAATAAGGGAGGACATAAGGTATATAACTATAAACCATGTACATACAAAGAAATAATTTTTATAAGTAGCTTGTGGAATTGCTCTGATCAGCACCACCCATTTACTGAGTAACATTCTGGGTACTCAAGCAACTTTTTTACCTTGATTAAACCAGGGAGAAATAATAAAGTACAAAGGGCTCAGAGTTTAAGAGTAAAGTGCTACATCATCCAAACTGGGTTCTATCCACAAAGACGTCAGTATATTGCAATGATAAAAAGAAAAAGGGGCTACACTAAGTTATAGAAGAGGAAAGGAGAAATTCCTGCTAATATTAACCTAAAAACTAAAAAAGAAACAGGTAATAGGCAGCAATATCAAAAAAATTTTTTATAGTAATGCTATTTTGTAAAAAAAGACACAATGTATTCCTGACAAAGAAAAATTAATTTAAAGGGAAAAGTACCATTCAGCTCAAGTGCCATCTTTTAAAGGAGAGAGCTAAATGCACAATAGAATTTGTGAATCAAACTTACCTTTTGGTGTGGGCAAATGGAATTTGAATATGAAAAGAAAAAAATCTTTTGCTTTAAGCTATTAAATTAATTAATCTACTTTTAAAGATCTCTGGAGTGGCACTGTCCAGCAGCTATTAAATTTAAATTGAACATTAAATGAAATTAGAAATTCAGTTCCTCAGTCACATTAGCCACATTTTATGTGCTCAAAATATTGGGCGGTATTGATTTTAAAACACCTCCATCGACCCAAAAAGTTTTACTGGACAGCACTGATTCAGAGGAAAGAGTTCTATATGGCTTTTTAAACTGAAAATTATAATTCCATTTCTGTGAAAGGACCAGCCTGAAAGCAAGGAAACAATAACTTCTCACCATCATTCCAAACCCCTTAGAATGACATTTCCCAGAATTATTTTCTAACCATTGTAAAGAGCATTTTACATTTAAAAACAGGTCAGGTCAAAGTCGTTTGACTTACCTTCACAGAAATTTTTGATTTTTGTTCTACAAAAGAAAGAAGAAATTACTAAACTATCAACCAAAAACATACTAAGGCATTCATGAAAGAAAATTTTAATTAGTATTGGTTTAAGATGTTAAGATAGCAATATTATCCCTAAAAGCATTAACTTTATTTAGATCCTGCCTGAGTGTTTTGACTTTTACAGTGTGGTTCCAGTATTTATGTCTATTTCATTTTTATTTCTTTCCAAGGTAAAACTACAAAGAGATAAGAAAATAATAATAATAATGTGAAGAAAACTACCAAAGTATAGCGAGTTTTAAAACTAATACTGAAAACTAATAGCATTTCACTGTGCTCTTACTATAAATTTTCTTAAATACATCCTTTCAAAGAACATAATTACTAAACTTAACCTGTATTATTCATAAGGCAATAAGGATATTTGCTATATACATTTATAATGAACATCTGCAATAGGCAATAAGGATATTTGCTATATACATTTATAATGAACATCATTCCACACAAAATACACTGAAACATCAAATGTTATGAAGCTGATAGTAGTAAGCAATGGTGAATCTGATTTCCTTTGGCTAAAAGTAAGTTTAAGGAAAAGAGGTTTTTCAATGTATTACTTATCACTCTATTTCAAGCAAAAAGTCTATTAAACTAATATAAATTTTACATATGAATTTTAAGTCAACTTTTTAGATTTCTAGTAACACAGCATACCATATGGAGACAATATTAGCTTGGTTTTTCCATCCAGTAATTCAGTTTCAAGCTTTAAACCATCTCTGCAATATTAAAAAAAAGAAAAAAGTTGCATGTTGTATGTCATTTTTAACTAACAGCAACATTTTAAATAGCCAGAAATGTTCGTTTGAGCCTTGAAAGCAAATCCATTCCTTTGAATTTTCACAGGATTCTTGTACTTACCAAACTAGTCTTTTAAATGAAAACAATTTTCAAACCAAGATAAAATTAACACCTACGGGAAGAAAATTCTCCTTGAAACTTTTCAATAAAGCAAGAATTTAACATGAAACCTTATTTTTGTTCTTGGTAAACAATAAATTAATCTAGTTAACATACTATCATTTAACTCTAGACTGAAATAAATAATTGTTACAAAAACCCTTCAGCTAAGTTACAGGAGCAAGACAAATCTAACCACCACTTACTGGTTTCATAACGAATTCATGACTAATAAGTTTATAGAGGGCTGGAGCATCTGCAAATGACTATAATAAAGCCACCAAGGTGCTTGAGCACAGAGTTTCAAATATTAAATGTTTTAATAACACATATTCACATTCAGTGACACTTCTGCTACAACTACAAATCTACAAAAACTTCAGTTTCTATGATGCTTCATATCTGCATGCCAAAAGCAAGGGCATAAAGTACCAGTAGACCCTGCTAACAAAGCTTGAACATCTGTATTAACGTCCTAAATAAAAACTTTGCAGAAAACAAAAATGACAGTCCATACAGTAAGTCACTATTTTATAAGGGGGAACGGGGCACGTCAATACACATTACACATTCGACCGGGACAAAAGTCCAAAAGATAAAATTAAATCCAGCATGCAGTTAAGGGAGAGAGGATGGAAAATGATCTGATAAAGAAAGCGAAATCTCTAATCCTGCTTAGGTGGGGGACATCAAATTTCAGTTTCTCAGTCACAAAGCTAAAACAATAGAAAGAATACATCTTTTTAAGGGTTTCCTTATTGCAGGGTAATGAACAGGTCATGTTTCACTCAGGTGAAACTTTACCGGAAGAAAAAAAGACCTTGAATGAAATTGCAAAGTATCTCTGTTTCGCACTGTGCTGTAAACTCTATGAAGGCCACACTATCTTCTTTACTTCTATATCCCCAGATTCTAAAACAACATTTACTGAACGAAGCGCAGTTAAGTCTGAGTTTGGTGGCTTTTCGTCTTCTTAAACTAACGAGCTTCAGAGTGATGAAGACCACGCAACAGTACTTTTCATTCATTCAACCACTACTTAATAAGCGCTATTCGGTGTTAGGCACTGTTAACACACAGATTCCTGGAGAAACCCGGGTTCACCTGGGCGCTCCAACATTCTGCAAGGCTACCAGACAGGGTGGCGAAGAACCCCGGGAAGCCGCTAAGCTTTCTCTATCTGCTCTCGCCCTTTCTCTCCTTTCTTCCACGCCTCTCTTCTCGTCCGATCTCGAGGTAAGAGGACGGAAAGGGGTTCACAAATTTAATGCGAAGTGAAAAATGAGGTCTGCGGCGTTGCTATGGGCCGCCCCTTCCCTTCGCCTCTACCTCGGGGAACTTGGCTCTGCCGCTGGGTCGAGGGCACAGAAGGTTCCATTCGAAAAACTCTAAGGGGCATATCCGCCTCTCCACTACGATCACCTCCCTCGCGCCAGCTTACCCCAAGTTCATGGCCTGACCACCCACTCTCTCCACGGACTCTCAAGCCTTTTGTGTAAATCGGTTGCTGCCGCCTCTCAATAAGCACTGCACCGATTGGCTGCAGGGACGCCGGCGAGCTGGAGGCTGAGCCAATCAGAGCGGGACATATTGGCGGGCGCGATTAGCCGGCGAGGGTTCCAGGGGATTGGATCTGACTTGGCTGACGTTTCTAAGCCTTGGTTATCTGGGTTCTGCGCTCCGGGCCGTGATAGCCTCCTAAATAACAGAAGGAACCTTCAGGGAAATGCCTCATTTCAGGTGGAGGTGGCAAAAATAAGGAAGAACAAAAAGTATAAATATTTTAAGGAAACTAACATTTTCTATAGTTTATGTTTGGAAGAGAGTTGTGGATTTTAGTACCAAAAAAAGTTGAGGGTGGTGGATTATCTAGGGCAGATAGTGGAATGTCTCGTTTCTCGCTGTGACCCCTGCATTAACCCTAGCACAGTGTGGCTGTTTTAAAATGCCAACAAGCCATAAGTGGTATAAATAAATCTAGCTGTTACTGTGCTAGACGTGGATCTAAGTAAGCCCTATGTCCGTTTAGTCTTGTTATCTCTGAGACACAGGGAGGTTAAGCAACTTGTCTAAGGTCACTGACCACGGTCCTTTCCAGAGTCACATTAGGTGTGACTAACTCCATTTCATCCTCCACGTCTCAGTTTAAATATCACTTCCAGGAAGCCCTTTGGATCAGGGCGGCAACGCAGTTAAGATTCTGGGCCACAGTGACCTTCAAAGGGACAGATGGTTGGCGTCTTGCACACTTCTGTAGCCACAGCACCTGTATTGCACAGTGTAGATAGCAAATATTTGTCAAATGAATGAACAGCAAAAATTAAAATGCCAACAACAGCTTTATTAAATTTAACTGAATGACATTTCATGATGAGGATGCCCTTAAATTACAGCACAGTTGCTAAAAGTTGTTTTTTCATGTATTTAAAACCATAGTTGATGAAAAATGAGGCACATTGAAGTCCCATGGTGCATTCAGGAAAAACTCGAAGAGATCATTTAATATCCGCTTTTGTACTCAGCCTATAAATGAATATTTGTTGAATTACTTCAATGATGAAACAGATACCAATATATTTGATCCTATGTTATTTCAAAGGGATATTCTTTTCTTATGGATAGGGGGGAAAAGGATAAAAGGATTTAAACCAGCGTGTCAATAGGAGTATTTCTGGGAGGTAGAGTGGTTAGACTTTTAAAATGTTACTATATTTTTGTTTGTAACTTTTATTATATTATGAAAATGTTTAAAGATACAAAAAAATTACAAAATAGTAAGATGAACACCTCTATGCCCTACCCCTAGATTTGACAATTGTTAATAGCTTTCTTTCCCTCACTTTTTCTACACATATGTGAGCACCAGGGGCATGCGCAGACACATATGACACTGATTTGCAAGTTATGGACATTACAACACTTCACCCCTAAGCATCACAGCCTCCATATCCTAAAAATAGATATTTTCCTATATAATCACAGCACCATTATTACACCTAAGAACAATAACAATTTCATGAGAACATCAGATGTCCATCCCACCCCTATTTAATTTACCTCACTTATCCTAAGAATATCTTCTAGGCTTATTTCAAAAGCAAGAGCCAGTCAAGGATATTACATTTGGTCGTTATATGTCTTTACTCTCTCTTTTCTGAAAAATGACATAATGTATTAATTATTAAATGCTTAACAAATCTTTAATTTTTTACTTTTATTGTAATATATGTAACAAAGTTTGACATTTTAATAATTTTCTTTTTATTACCTTTTTTTATTAAGTCAAATACACATAGATCATGAATACATTCATTCATATGTGGGGTATAATGTCTTGATTTTTTTTTTTATACAATCTGACATGGTTAGATCAAACCAATCAACATAGCTTTCACCTCATTTACTTGATTATTGTTTTTTTTTCTTTATTAAATCATAGCTGTGTACATGAATGCGATCATGGGGCACCATACACTGGTTTTATAGACCATTTGACACATTTTCATCACACTGGTTAACATAGCCTTCCTGGCATTTTCTTAGTTATTATGTTAAGACCTTTATATTCTACATTTACTAAGTTTCACATGTACCCTAGTAAACATTTACTTGATTATTGTACCAAAACATCTATGTTCTACACTTGACAGATTTCACTTGTACCGTTGTCATATGCTCCATAGGTGTGGTCCCGCCTTTTACCCTCCATTTTGATAATTTTCAAGCGAACAGTTCAGTGTCACAATGTTGTGTAACATCACCACTATATATGTCCAAAACTCTTTTATTTATTTATTTTGAGACAGAATCTCACTATGTCACCCTCAGTAAAATGCTGTGGTGTCACAGCTCACAGCAACTTCCCACTCTTGGGCTTAAGTGATTCTCTTGCCTCAGCCTCCCAAGTAGCTGGGACTA
This sequence comes from Nycticebus coucang, assembly GCF_027406575.1. Taxonomy (NCBI): domain Eukaryota; kingdom Metazoa; phylum Chordata; class Mammalia; order Primates; family Lorisidae; genus Nycticebus; species Nycticebus coucang. Next base: position 52,651,980 of record NC_069787.1, read on the forward strand.
CAGGTGCCTGCCAAATCGCCTGGCTATTTTTTTGTTGTAGTTGTCACTGTTGTTTGGTGGCCCGGGCTGGGTTTGAACCTGCCAGCACTGGTGTATGTGGCCGGTGCCCTAGCCGCTGAGCTACAGGAGCCAAGCACAAAACTTTTATTTATTTATTTTTTTACTTTATTTTTTCAGATTAATGTAAGGGTACAAACAACTAGGTTATAATGTTCACATTTGTTAAATAGAGTTTCTCTTGTACTTGTATCCTGCACCCAAGAGGTGTGCCATACACCCTTACATGGTGCCCCTTAAGTGGGAGCACACCAACCCCCTTCCCTCTGCCCTGTCCTCCTCTCTCTCTTTCTCCTCTCCCCAACTTGAATTGATTTTTTTCTCTTATGTTGGGATGTATTAAATTGTCTACTGGCTTCATAGTAGTATCGAATACATTGGATACTTGCTTTTCCATTCTTGTGATACTTTACTCAGAAGAATGTGTTTCAACTCCATCCAGGGTAATACAAAAGATGTAAAGTCTCCATCATTTTTATGGCAGAACAGTAGTCCATGTACACATGTGCCACAGTTTGTTAATCCATTTCTGGGTTGATGCACATTAGGTTGTTTCCACATCTTGGTGATCGTAAATTGAGCTGTGATAAACATTCTAGTACAAAATGATTTTTTTTTCTTTTGGGTAGATGCCTAATATTGGGATTGCAGGATCAATGGAAGGTCTATTTTTAGTTCTTTGAGGATTCTCCGTACTTCTTCCCAAATTGCCTTTATTAGTTTGCAGTCCCACCAACAGTATAAAAGTGTTCCTTTCTCTCCATATCCACACCAGCATCTGCCGCTTTGGGACTTTGTGATATGGGCTGTTCTCACTGGGGTTAGGGATACCTCAGGGTGGTTTTGATTTGCATTTCTCTGATGATTAGGGATTCTTTTGCCTCAGCCTCCCAAGTAGCTGGGACTACAGGCGCCTGCCACAATGCTTGTCTGTTTTTTGGTTATAGTTGTCATTGTTGTTTGGCAGGCCCAGGCTGGATTTGAACCTGCCAGCTCCGGTATATGTGGCTGGTGCCCTAGCAGCTGAGCTATAGGAGCTGAGCCGCAAAACTTTTTTAATAGCCCCCAAATTCTCATTTCATCAAGCAATAACTCCTTATTCTTTCCTCGCCCTAATCCTTATCTCATTTCTGTCTCTATGAGTTTGCCTATTTTAAATATTTCATATCATATAAGTGGAATCACACAATGTCCTTTCGTATCTGGCTTTTCTCATTTAGCATAATGTTTTCAAGATTCATACATGTTATAGTGTGTACCGAAACATTTCTTTTATGATTGAATAACATTCCATTGTGTGTATAAACCACAATTTGTTTACCTATTCATGGATGGACATTTGAGTTGTTTCTATCATTTGGTTATTGTTAATAATGCTGTAGCAAACATGGATGTACAAATATTGGTTTGAATCCCTGTTTTCAATTGTTTTTGTATTTATCTAAGAGTAGAATTACTGAGTCACGTTGTCATTCTAGAAATAAGTTTTTGAGAAACGGACAAACCATTTCCACAGTAGTTGCGCCATTTTACATTCCCACCAGCAACATATGAGGGTTCTAATTTCTCCACATCGACACCAATGCTTTCTTTTTCTCATTATAGCCATTCTAACAGGTTCTTTGTTTCTAACCACAACTGCTTTTTTTTGTTGTTGAGACAGAGTTTCACTATGTCCCCTTTGGTAGAGTGCTGTGGCGTCACACCTCACAGCACCCTCAAACTCTTGGGCTTAAGCGATTCTCTTGCCTCAGCTTCCCAAGTAGCTGGGACTACAGGTGCCTGCCACAGCGCCCTGCTATTTTTTTGTCGTAGTTGTCATTGTTGTTTAGCTGGCCCGGGCCAGTTTCAAACCCGCCAGCCTCCTTGTATATGGGTGGTGCGGTAACCACTGTGTTACAGGCAGTGAGCCTAGCCAGAACTGCTTTTAAATAAGTTTTTCTTAGGTGCAGGACTAGAACTAAGAGAAGCCTACGCCATCATTTTGCTAGTGTCACCTTTCTGTACTCTGTTTTACCATAGAAGAGTCACTCCACTTATTTTTCATGGTTCTGACTCTTTGAAAAGGTATTTTGAAAAGCCACTTTTATTAAAACAAAGGCCAACAATCTGGATTTGTCCGATTGGTTTCTTGTGGTGTTATCTTATTCCTCTATCCTCTAGCTTTCCTGGAATATTCAAATTAAACATTTGGAAATACTTTGAGGTGATGTCGTTTGCTTCCCTGTGTATCACATCTAGTTTTCCTACTATTTGTGTAGCCAAGTTTGAAGATTTAGTACAGTGGCTGCCAGCTATAATTTAGATGTTTGCTTCCTCAAACCTCATGTTGAAATTTGATCCCAATGTTGGAGGTGGGGCCTCAAGGGAAGTGTTAGGGTCATGGGGGTGGACCCCTCATGAATAGATTCATGCCCTCTCCAGAGTGGGGATGTATCTGTGTTAATTCTTGCTCTATTAGTTCCTGAGAGAGCTGGTGATTAAAAAGAGCCTGACAATTCCCTTCTCTCTCTTCATTGTGATCTCCACACACTGGTTCCCCTTCACCTTCCACCATGAGTGGAAGCAGCCTGAAGTTTTCACCAGTTGCACAATTTTCCAATCCACAGATCATGAGCCAAATAACCTTTTTCTTTATAAATTATCCAGTCTCAGGTATTCCTTTATAGCAATGTAAAACGGACCAAGACATCACCCCATCTCTCTACAGGATGTCCCAGAGGTTGTCATATATAGGAAAAGATGGGAAATTGTAGCTAAATGGATCGTTATTTATAAAATATTCATTACAAAATTTTATAAAGAGGTGGCCAAGATGTGTAAAAAAAAAATATTTTGTAAATGTCCATTTTCCCTTTTGCAGTTTGTAAATAATCTGGGGGCTGATACTTTGGCACTATGGAAAATATCCTGTTTCTTAACAATATTTCACCTAATAATAGTAAGGTGTTTTTGCCTAAACGTGTCCATTATCCTCTGTTGGGTTTATTGCCAGGAAAGAGTTTATGCCACACAGCATTAAGTGGGGAGACAAGAGGACTTTCTCAAATCTGCCTCCCCAAGAATTTGAGAGAGAGAGTTTTTAAAGACAGTTTGGTGGGCAGAGGGTCAGGCAATTTGCTAATTGGCTGGATTCAGGGAGGAACCATCACTCCCTCAGCTGCCAGCCTGGATGGGTCAGACAATCCACTGGAACACAAGACCAGGTTCATGGTTGGGAGTTCCAAGACCAGTTGAGTCTGTTCTTTAGTTTGGATGGGTTGAGACAATTCATTGGAATGCAGGACTTGCAAGCCATCCCAAAATCCACCCCCAGGTTTCAAAAGGTGATGTTATCAATGGAGAAAGTTAGGAATCTTTATGACCATCAGCTATGTGACTCAAAAGCAGCCAATAGGGGGACACTGGCTAATTACTATCATTATTTAGCTGAGCCTATGTCATATTTTTAACTAGGCCTTTATCCAAATTCTCACCTTGCACTTCATGTTTAGTGTCTAAGCGTGGTTTTAAAGAGGTGATTTTTATTTATTTTCTGTGTTTTCAAAGTTATGTCTTACATGTTTTTATACCCTTTTCACACCACTTCTCACTGCCTATCTGTTCACCAAGTACAAGAAACTAGAACAAAACTCTTCCATCTTCCAAGCCTACTGTGAGATAAGAATCAAAGATCAAGTTCCCCGGTGTAACAGCCCTTAACAGCACATTCTTCTTCCTGATCTGCCTGAGGTACATTTCCCCAGAACAAGAGAGGTTAATAAAATGCTTTGAGGACGGCGCCTGTGGCTCAGTGAGTAGGGTGCCGGCCCCATATATCGAGGATGGCAGATTCAAACCCAGCCCCGGCAAAATGCAACAAAAAAATAGCCGGGCGTTGTGGCAGGCACCTGTAGTCCCAGCTACTTGGGAGGCTGAGGTAAGATAATCGCGTAAGCCTAAGAACTGGAGGTTGCTGTGAGCTGTGTGATGCCACAGCACTCTACTGAGGGTGATAAAATGAGACTTTGTCTCTACAAGATAAATAAATAAATAAATAAAATAAAATAAAATAAAAGTGCTTTGAATCTTGGTTATTCAAGGGTATGTGAGAGTCAGAGAAACTATAAGCACACCCTTCATTTACATGCAACATGGTTTCCACGGGTGTCACACTGCTCTGTAGTACAAAGAGTGTCACATTGACAGTAACCTGTCAATGGTAACCTGTCCAAGTGGTATGCCCCAGTAACCTGTCCAAGTGGTATGCCCCAGCCTGCTCCTGAGTGATCACAGCCCAAGGTAAGTGCCTCCAAGGTACTTACAGGCCCCACCAATAGCAGACAGGAGCCCTGGAGGCACTTGAGAAGTCAAAGATAAAAAATAAAAGATTATTCCTAAATGTGAATGAAAGAAAATCAGAGTCCAGTTTCTGTGTGGGCAATACAGCCTTTATTTCCATCAGATGCAAGTAAACTGAGTCAAAGAAGGAAGTCAGCACGTGGGTTAAGGTGGATGGGAATTTAAAGGGTCAGAGGGGTAGGGATTGGTGCATTCACTCCTTCCTGGGTTGGACATTTATGACTCATTTCTTCCTGGATTGGATGGTTCTATTTGGGCAGGTCCCTCCATTTGACTCTATCAGTAATCACCTGTAGGGAAGGAAAATTGCATGCTCTTTGTGTTCTGTTTCAGTGCATAACATAATTTTCTAGAGCTTTGGAACCAAATTGCCTGGATTCAGATCTCTGTTGCTTACTAACTATATGATCTTGGAAAGTTATTAACTTTCTCTGCTTCATTTTCTTCATTGATACAAGAAGGATGAAAAATAGTGCTCTCATAGGGTTATTGTGAGAAATAAGTGAATTTAATACATTCAAAGCGCTTAGAATGGTGCTGACACATAAGTGCCATGTACGTGTTATAAGTAGTATTGTTATCAAATTAGAACTGTTTGAACCCAATGACCCCCTGGTGTCTACGCTGGCGTGGGGGTGGGCAGTTAGAGATCACTTTTATATAGGATTGTGGGAGGTGGGCACATTCCACAGGTTGCCTGTCAGAGTAGGGTCTTTCAGTTAGGGTCTTTTGGGCCTGAACTTCTGGGGAAGGGGCTAGTCAGATCCTTTGTGTCTTTGTTTTAGGAGGAGAGGAGGAGGAGGGGAGGGAGGTTTTGCGTGTGGCTGTGTTTGGCCCCCCACAATTTCTGACTTTTGTTAAAAGGGATGCTGGGGTTGACGGTCTGTCTTCAGAAACTGTTTCTGGCTGGCTAGGGTGGTAGTTATCCTCAGTGGGATGAGTTGGGTGTTGATAGGCCTGTGTGGTTTGGGGTACACTGGGAGTGGGTTCGGGGAGTAGTAAAAATTGGGTTGTATCTTGGTGACACCTTTTTTTATCTTGTCTTGAATAAAAGAAAACAGGAACTGGGTAACACAGGGGCAATGGTTGATAACAGGAAGAGTGTAGTGAGAGGGTCTAAGAGCAGTGAAATCTAGGGTCCCCACAGGCTGTCGAACCAGGCTCTCTCATTTTGAGAATATAGGTGTGTAGCTTATGCCCAGAGCCAGGTGATGCCTTCTAGGACTAGACCAGAATTGTGGGTGTAGAAACAGCAGGTGTCCTGTAAAAAAATATAAAGGCCCCCTTCCCTCTGCCATGGTTAGAGCAAAGCCTCTAAGATGGCGTTGGGGGGGAGAGCAACTGGAAAGTAATAAAAGAATGAGCAAGATAACTTCAGGAGAACTGAGAAACTATGGAACATATAAAGGGGGCTGTATTTTATTATTTATTTATTGATTGATTGATATAGAGTTTTATTATGTCCCCCTTGGTTGAGTGCTATGGCATCACAGCTCACAGCAACCTCAAACTCTTGGGCTTAGCAATTCTCTTGCCTCAGCCTCCCAAGTAGCTGGGACTACAGGCACCCGCCACAACACTGGCTATTTTGTTGTTGCTGTAGTTGTCATTGTTGTTTGGCTTCTTTTTTTATTTTAACAATGGAGATAGGAGAGAGAAATAGAGGTCTTTAAATTTAGGAATAGTAGAGGATGTGGTGCTAGTATTTACTAGAATTAATTTCCTTACTTTTGTCAGAGGTTGAGTTACTGAAGGCCATGCCAGTGTGATGAAGTTGAGTCCATTTTGAAGTCTGACTTCTGGGTCAGATGCAAGCAGTTTTTGTGGACTTAGAGGACCACAGGTTTCAGAAGGTGAATGTGGTCTCCTGTTCTAAGGAGGATGCATTCTCGCTTCCATTGTCTTTCTGTTTTGTAGACAGGACACAGTTCTGGGGTCCCAGTGGAGGAAGCTTTCTAAGGAACTTGACTTTAGGAACACAGAGTCATAGTGGAGACAGGATTTCTGTCTCCTAGCAGGACGGGGTCTTCTTGCCAGGCCTTTTGAGTAACTATCTCTGAAGAAGACTTAAAAGTGGCAGCCAGAGCCCAGCGTTGTGGCAGGCACCTGTAGTCCCAGCTACTGGGGAGGTTGAGACAAGAGAATCGCTTAAGCCTAGGAGTTAGAGGTTGCTGTGAGCTGTGACGCCACAGCACTCTACTGAGGGCGATAAAGTGAGACTCTGTCTCTAAAAATAAATAAATAAATAAATAAATAAATGTGGCAGCCAGTATTTAAAAAAAACTCTGCTTTTGGGGCTGATGTCAGTCCCCTTTTCTCTTTTTCTTTATCCTCTCTCCATCTCTATTAAAAGACCTCGAAGGCCAGGTCTAAAACCTCCATTTATGGGGCCTGAGGTTTGTTGTTCTTTTTTTTTTAATTTTGGAGTTTATGTTGCATGTTAGGGTCACCTGAGAAATGGGTTTAACTGGGAGATGAAGTATTTCGTTTCTCTATGGTATTAAGATTTAAATTAGTAAAGAGTTGAAAAAGTTTCAGACTGGAAAAAGGGCTGGATTTTTGAGAAATTTACTATGACTTTTGATCTCTGAAATGTCTTGTGGGGCGTGGTATGCGGGAGAGCAGAGAGAGTAGTTAGGGAGAGAGGCTGAGAGGAAGCCAGAGGGTGAGGCTGAAGCCTGGGGGAGAGGGACGCAGGGGTAGAGAGAAGTCCCTGAAATGTGGGGGAGAGGAGGCAGCGAGGCAGTTGCCAGATCTTTGAGCTGGGCTGCCTAGCCCTGCCAGCCTGGTGCTTGTGTAGGGTAGGCCTAGGGAGTATGTATGGCTGTAGCCCCGGGGTTCTTTGCCCTGTGCTAGGAGCAGGGGGAGGCGTGGCTCCCGGGCGTGTGCGCTCAGCCTGCCCTACTGCAGCCCAGGCACCAGGTGCCCAGAGCTGGGAGATTTGCAGCCTAGGGGTGCGGCAGTTCTGAGCCTGAGCAGGGTCAACGCTGGGGTGAGGGGCAGTAGGAGCTCAAGAATATCTTTGGAGGAGGAAAGATAGGGAGGAAGATAGAGGGGAGGGGTATTGGAGGTGGATATGAAGGGAGGGGTAAGAGCAGAGGGAGAGAAAGGCCTGAAGATAGAGGATCTTGGTCCAGCTGCCTTTTTTTTTTTTTTTAGTTTATTGTTGGGGATTCATTGAGGGTACAAGAAACCAGGTTATACTGATTGCATTTGTTAGGTAAAGTCCCTCTTGCAATCGTGTCTTGCCCCCAGAAGGTGTGGCACACACCAAGGCCCCACCCCCTTCCTCCTTCCCTCTCTCTGCTCTTTCCTCACCCCTCCCTCCTACTTTCTCTCTCTGCTCTCCTCCTACCCCACCCCCACGGTGTCATTAATTGTCCTCATATCAAAATTGAGTACATAGGATTCATGCTTCTCCATTCTTGTGATGCTTTACTAAGAATAATGTCTTCCACGTCCATCCAGGTTAATACGAAGGATGTAAAGTCTCCATTTTTTTAATAGCTGAATAGTATTCCATGGGATACATATACCACAGCTTGTTAATCCATTCCTGGGTTGGTGGGCATTTAGGCTGTTTCCACATTTTGGTGATTGTAAAGTGAGCTGCGAAAAAAAAGAAAAGGATGCTGGATTTTTTTTTTTTGTAGAGGCAGAGTCTCACTTTATCACCCTGGGTAGAGTGCTGTGGTGTCACACAGCTCACATCAACCTCCAACTCCTGGGCTTAGGCGATTCTCTTGCCTCAGCCTCCCGAGTAGCTGGGACTACAGGCATCCGCCACAACACCCAGCTATTTTTTTGTTGCAGTTTGGCCTGGGCTGGGCTTGAACTGACCACCCTCAGTATATGGGGCCGGTGCCCTACCCACTGAGCCACAGGCACTGCCCCAAGGATGCTGGATTTTATCGAATGCTTTTTCTGCATCTATGGAGAGGATCGTATGGTCTTTGTTTTTGCGTCTATTAATACCGGGGATAACGTTTATGGACTTGCGTGTGTTAAACCAGCCTTGCATCCCTGGGATGAAACCTACTTGAGCATGATGTATGACTTTTTTCATGATAAGCTGTAATCTATTGGCTAGGATTTTGTTCAGAATTTTTGCATCTATATTCATTAGTGAAATTGGTCTGAATTTCTCCTTTTTAGTTGGGTCTTTTCCTGGTTTTGGTATCAGGGTGATGTTTGCTTCATAGAATGTGTTGGGGAAGATTCCTTCCTCTTCAATTTTTTGGAATAATTTCTGCAGTATGGAAATAAGCTCTTCTTTGAAGGTTTGATGGAATTCTGGTGTGAAGCCATCCGGACCAGGGCATTTTTTGGTTGGAAGCATTTTTATTGTTTCTTTAATCTCAGTGCTTGAAATTGGTCTGTTTAGGAGCTCTATTTCTTCCTGGCTAAGTCTAGGGTGAGGGTATGATTCCAAATATTGATCCATTTCCATTTTCAACTTTCTGGGCATAGAGTTTCTGGTAGTATTCAGAAATGATCTCTTGTATCTCTGTGGCAAAAGTTGTAATTTCCCCTTTATCATTTCTGATTGAGGTTATTGGAGATTTTAATTTTCTATTTCTAGTTAGTCTGGCCAAGGGTTTATCTATTGTATTTATTTTTTTCAAAAAATCAACTCTTTGTTTCATTTTTTTTTCCTGAATGATTCTTTTGTTTTCAATTCATTGATCTCTGATTTAATTTTGGATATTTCTTTTCTTCTGCTGGGTTTAGGCTTAGATTATTCTTCTTTTTCCAATTCCATAAGATGGCTTGTAAGTTTGTTGATGCACTCTCTTTCTGTTTTTCGAATGTAGGCATCTAAAGGGATAAATTTTCCTCTCAAAACTGCTTTTGCAGTATCCCACAGGTTTTGGTAGCTTGTGTTTTCATTGTTGTTATGCTCAAGGAAGTTAATGATTTCCTGTTTTATTTCTTCCTGCACCCAACTATCATTCAACAGAAGTTGTTTAATTTCCATGCCTTTGTGTGGAGTTGAATGTTTTTGTTGAAGTTGAGTTCCACCTTTAGTGCCTTCTGGTCTGAGAAAATACAAGGTAAAATTTCAATTCTTTTGATTCTGTTGAGGTTTGTTTTATGTCCTAGGATATGATCAATTTTGGAGAATGTTCCATGGGGCAATGAGAAGAATGTATATTCTTTATCTTTGGGATGGAGTGTTCTATATGCGTCTATCAAGGACAGTTGTTCTAGGATCTCATTTAAGTCCCTTATATCTTTGTTTAATTTCTGTTTAGAGGATCTGTCCAGCTCTGTAAGAGGAGTATTAAAGTGCCCTGTTATCATGGTATTATAGGATATCATATTGCTCAGACTGAATAAGGTCTGTTTCAAGAATCTGGGAGCATTTAAATTGGGTGCATAAATATTTAGAATTGAAATGTCTCCTGTTGTATTTTTCCCTTGACCAATATGAAGTGACCATCTTTGTCTTTTTTAACTCTAGTTGCTTTAAATCCACATATATCTGAAAATAAGATTGCAACCCCTCTTTTCTTCTGAATTCCGTTTGCCTGAAAAATTGTCTTTCAACCCTTAACTCGGAGTTTTAATTTGTCTTTTGAAGCTAGGTGTGTTTCCTGCAGACAGCAATGGACGGCTTATATATATATTTTTTCTTTTTTTTTTTTTTTGTGGTTTTTGGCCGGGGCTGGGTTTGAACCCGCCACCTCCGGCATATGGGACCGGCGCCCTCCTCCTTGAGCCACAGGCGCTGCCCTATTTTTTCTTTTCTTTTTTTTTTTTCAGTTTTTGGCCAGGGCTGGTTTTGAACTCACCACCTCCGGTATATGGGACCAGTGCCCTACTTCTTGAGCCACAGGCACCGCCCTATATTTTTTAATCCAGTCAGCCAATCTATGCCTCTTCAGTGAGGAATTCAAGCCATTAACATTTATTGAGATAATTGATAAGTGTGGTAGTGTTCTATTCATCTTATTTTGTGACAGTCCATTGCTTAGTTTTATCTTTTGCATCAATGTGGAAGTTAGGTTCTGTCCTTTAATTTCTGAGTTCTTACTTTGCTGTTGATCCATTTGATAGTGTGTAGAACAGGTTGAAGTATTTCCTGTAGAGCTGGTCTTGTGGCAAATTTCCTCAATGTTTGTATTATCAGTAAATGATTTTATTTCTCCCTCAATTTTAAAGCTTAACTTAGCAGGATATGGAATTCTGGGCTGGAAATTGTTCTTTTTAAGTAGATTAAAGGTAGATGACCATTGTCTTCTTGCTTGGAAAGTTTCATTAGAGAAGTCTGTGGTCACCCTGATGGATTTACCCCTGTCGGTTAACTGGTGCTTACTCCTGGCAGCTTGAAGAATCTTTTCTTTTGTCTTGACTTTGGACTGGTTCATCACAATTTGTCTTGGAGAAGCTCAGTTAGTGTTGAGGTGACCTCGGGGTCCGATATCCCTCTGAAAGGAGTGTGTCAGAATCTTTGTTCATATTTGGGAAATTTTCATTTATAATATTCTCTAGTATGGCTTCCATTCCCCTGGGGCATTCTTCTTCCCCTTCTGGGATATCTAAAACTCATATGTTCGAATGCTTCTTAAAGTCCCATAATTCTGTCAGTGAAAGTTTCTGCTTTTTCTCTCTTCTTTTCTGCCTCTTTAACTATCTGAGTTATCTCAAGAACTTTGTCCTCTACCTCTGAAATTGTTTCTTCTGCATGGTCTAATCTGTTGTTGATACTTTCTATTGCATCTTTAAGTTCTCAAATTGACTGCTTCAGTTCCTTCAGCTCTGCTATATCCTTTCTATATTCTTCATATCGTTCATCTCTTATTTGATTCTGTTTTTGGATTTCATTTTGGTTATTTTCCACTTTATCAGAAGTTTCCTTCATTGTTTCCTTCATTTCCTTCATTGTTTTCATCATCTGTAATCTAAATTCCCTTTCCATCATTTCTAACATTTCTTTATGGGTGGAATCCTCTGCAGTAGCTACCTCACATTCCTTGGTGGGGGTGGGGGGTTGTTCTGGACTGGTTTTTCATGTTACCAGGACGTTTCTGCTGTTTCTCCCTCATGAGTGATTTATTTTATCTGTTTCCTTGCCCTAATTTTCCTTTCACTTCTTGTTGATCTTTAAGTTGCTGTGTCTCTGGACTAGGGTTTCATTGAGTCTTTTGGAACAGGAGCAGAAAGATGAGAAGATTGAAGAGCAAGAAGGGAAAAAAAGAAAGAAAAAAGAGAAAGGAGAGGGAGTAGGTAAAAGGAACCTATGTTGACAAAAAGAAGAGAGGCACAGAAAGAGGGAGACAGAGCAATATAAGTGTATAGTAGGGTACTTTGACCCAACCTCAAAAACCCCCAACCTCTGGGGGTGCTGAGTTGGGTGGTTCCCTTGAGGTCAGCAGCTCTTTGCTAGCCTGTTTGGACCCAGTACCCCACCTCCACCAAGTAGAGAGGAAAGGCAAAAATGCTATAAATGAAACCAAAACAAGCAAACAGAAAATTTTATGGGATAAAATTGGGGGGAAAACCAAATAACAAGGGCAGGAACACTAGCAAAAATGAAGTTCTAATTGTTGAAAAAGGCAACAAGGGGAAAATTGTATTTAAACTAGAAAAATGAAGAAAGAAAAGAAAGAGGAAAAAAGAAAAGAAAAATCTATAGGGAAAATGTTGAAATTAAAAAAATATATATATCCAAACAAAGCAGTATATGTATCTTGCTGGATATTGTCTGGTTATCTTCTGGGGTATGAGATGTTAATCACAATGCTGGTACAGCTGTACGAGATGGAGACTGATTTCTCAAACCTCACAGGGTGGAGAGCCTAAATCTCTCCTCAGCCCGCTTAAAAGGCTCTTTAAACTGCTAACCTTGGCTAAGAAGAAGCTTTCCCAGGAAAGCACTTGTCGCTGGGATCACTCTTGAAGTGGCTATCCACTTACCCAATGTGCCAAAACCAGTTTCACTCTATGTCCCTGAAGGCTAAGGCTATAAGGCATTTTAGTCCCCACCTTTAGGCTGCTCAGTCACTAGATTACTTGCTCCTGCCCTATCTTTGTTCTGTGACCCTGAGGGTGGAGCTTACCAGGGCAGTTCTCCCACAATGGCTCTGTGTGGCCCACAGCCAAACACTATTAGCTCCATCCAGCTCAGCAGCTCAGTCTGGGGCCCTAGACAATGCTTAAAGTCCTCTGCACTCTTGCCCAAATTCTCCCAAGGTAGTTCAACTGAGTGCCAAGTCCAAAGGAAAAAAAACAAACAAACAAAAAAACAGCTCACAGGTAAAGGCCTTTCTAGTTTGCAATCTCACTGCTGCTGTACTTACAGCTGCCAGCGGGATTAGACCCAACAAACACACGCAAACACTTGCCAGTTCTCCACTGCTTTTGTACTCCTTGTGGGGTCCAGAAGTCTCATGCTGACTCCCAGTGTCCCCAAAGGGATGTTTCTGGGCAGATCCCACCAGCCAGAGATGCCTGGAGTCTTCTCTCCCCAGACTCACTGTGCCCAGTTGCAAGGAAGCTGTTACTTGGCCTCCATCTTGCTCCTCCCCCACCCAGCTGCCTTTTTTTTTTTTTTTTGCAAGAAATTATTTAAATTCTTTAAGATATTTAAATTATAGATCCCATTTTCTAATTTGTATTAATGTTGAAGGCAACGCCCCCAGGTCAGGTGTCTCTGTTGAGGGGGATGAAAGGGCTACTCATGCATCAGATGTCCTTCCCCTCCCTGGGAGGAAAAAAGGCATCCCTTCTGTCCCCAAAAACCCAAGAGCAAAAAATGAAAAACGAAGAAAGACTGAGAAGGGTCCTTATTTTTTTTCTCAGAGAACTTAAAGTCCCGGAACCTTAAAAAGCCTAAAGGAGGCTCCAGTACTGGGCTTGAAATGAAAGACGAAATAATTTGGGGTCACGGACTCCAGAAGGCAGCACAACTCTAGACCCAAACCCTCAGGTTAGGTACAAATGAACTAAATGACCAAGAAGAAACGCGGGGTGAGGACGAGAGGCAGGGAACTAGATAAACAGTGAGCCAAGGGGTGTGTATTTGAAGCTATTCAGAGACCTTGCTCACATTTAAATGCTGGTTGGAGTGAAATCCTCCAAGACTCTCCACAGACCAGCGGGTTACGGAGTTTGGTTTGGGCACAACCCGACGAGGTTCTGAGAAAACTAGGGTAACCAGGGAGTCAGGCAGCCAGCTTCCAGTCAGCCACCAGCTCCAGGTGTTCACTCCATGTGAAAGGTGTAACTGGTGCTCCCAGAGATGGCCGCAGAGCAAATGTTCAGGCCAAGTTTATTGGAAGGGGAGGGTGACCCGTCTGGGGACAGAGACCACTTTTGTACGGAGCCTTGGGGAGGGTGGTGGGCACATCCCGTAGGTTGCCAGTTAGGTTAGGGTCTCTCTGGGGGTGGGGCTAGCCAGTTCTTTGTGCCTTTATTTTAGGAGAGGAGTGGGAGGGGAAAAGGTTTTGTGTGTGGCTTGGCTGCGTCAGGCCCCCCAACATTGTGGTAAACGTATATACTCAATTAACCACAACTTAAATAAAGATACAGAACATTTCTGCGACCCCAGAAAGTTCTCTTGTATCCCCTCCTATTAATCCCCACCCCTTTCTATAAGCAATCACACTGTTCTGACTTCTATTACCTTGGCTTGGTTTATTTTTTATTTCTATATAGTCTTCCACTATATGAATATATGACCAGGTATTTGTTGAATATTTGAATCGTTTGTAATTTGGGGTTATTATGAAAAAAAAAGAAAAAGAAAAAGCTGTTCTGTGAGCCCTGTACAACTCTTGTTATAGACATGAGTTTTCATTTCTCATGGATAAGTACCTAGGAGAATAGTTGAGTCCGACAGCAGGTGCTTTAAGCTTTTTGGGAGGGGGAACTACCTGGCTGTTTTCCAAAGAGATGGGACTATTTCACATTCACAGTGTATGAGGACAAGAGTTCCTATAGCTTCCCATGTTCACCAACATTTGATATTATTGGGCTTTCAACATTAGCCATGTTAGTGGTTGTGAAACGGTATCTCATTGTAGTTTTAGTCTGATAACTAATGATTTTGAGCACCTTCACTTAATTTTTATGGAGTGTGCCAGCAAAATCCTCACCGTTGAGATCTTTCTTCTCCTTAGGTCCTTGTAGGAGACTCTGGTAAATTCACTCCTGGCAGGCCCACTCAACCAATTTATGAGACATACTTAGACATTTATGTCCACCAGTATGCGGTATGTATTGTATATATTAAGCATCTGTAGTTGGCTCAGGGTCATTTTGATTAATAGTGAAAACCAGTGGCTTCATATCTATGTAACTGTGTAGCCTGCTGCTATCAGGACAACCTGGAGTCCTTTTTCACAGTCAATGCCCAATGCCCAATGATGTCAGAGGACATCAACTTCTTTGGTATTCTTTCTAGATGGACTTCGGCAGACTTATTTATATACTATGTAAATAAACAAATAAATAAACAAAACCCTGCCTTGGAAACCTGCATCTTAAGCCTGTTCATTGATTTCTGCAGCTTTGCTTGAAACTGTTTAAAAAGTTTCTCAGACTGGGCACCCGTAGCACTGTGGTTACAGCGCCAGCCACATACACCCAGGCTGGTGGGTTCTAATCCAGCCCGGGCCAGCTAAACAACAATGACAACTGCAACAAAAAATAGCTGGGCATTGTGGTAGGCGCCTAGCACTCTGGGAGGCCAAGGCTGGTGGATCACCTGAGCTCAGGAGTTCAAGACCATCCTGAGCAAGAGTGAGACTCTGTCTCTAAAAATAGCCAGGTGTTATGGTGGGCGCCTGTAGTCCCAGCTACTTGGGAGGCTGAGGCAAGAGGATCGCTTCAGCCCAAGAGTTTGAGGTTGCTGTGAGCTGATGCCACGGCACTCTACCTAGAGTGACAAAGTGAGACTCTGTCTCAAAATAAAAAAAAAAAGAAATCATTCTGGCTGTAGAGTGTAGACCAGTTGGGAGGCTGTTGAAATACTCCCAGGGAGAAATAAGGGTGGTCTTAACCAGGGTGGAGGCAGCGGGCATGGACGAGAGATTGAGGATAATTTAGAATCATCCACCTATAAACTGAAATGTACTTTAGACAGCTCTTGTCTGCTCTTTCTTTTATATGAAGAATCTGAGATCAGAGAAGGTTAATTGACTTACTTCAGTAGCAATTTTCTTTCTCTTTTTCCCCTGCTCTCTTGGTATTTCTGAGAAATGATGTTTCTCAGAGTTATCCAATTAAGACCTTCATCCTTTCACACCTGAATGATTTACACAATTTAATTTTGCTTTTGTCATTCAGTCCTTTGATTTGTATCATCTGGTTCTGGAGACAGAGAGGACTGCTAATGAACTTGCTCTTTGGAGCTACATTCACAATGAATCACAAACATTGCTTGATAGCAATGATATGTAAGGAAGACAAGTGAACTCCCCAAATGGAGGATGTGGGAATGCCTTCTCAGTTATGTATTTCTGGAAAACTTTTTTTTTTTTTTGAGACAGAGTCTCACTATGTCGCCCTTGGTAAAGTGCCGTGGCATCACAGCTCATAGCAACCTCAAACTCTTGGGCTTAAGCAATTCTCTTGCCTCAGCCTCCCAAGTAGCTGGGACTACAGGCACCCACCATAACACCTGACTATTTTTAGAGACAGTCTCACTCTTGCTCAGGATGGTCTTGAACTCCTGAGCTCAGGTGATCCACTAGCCTTAGCCTCCCAGAGTGCTAGGATTATAGCCTTGAGCCACTTTGCCCAGCCTCAGAATGATTTCTAAAATGTGAATCTGCTTAACTTGCTCTTCTGCTTAAAACAAAATAAGCACTCAATAGAGTGGAACTTCCTCAACTTGGTAAAGGATGTCTACCAAAAACCCTACAGCTAATATCACACTTAACAGTCAAAAACTTGGAGCCTTCTCGCCGAGATCAGGGATAAGGCAAGAACGTCCCTTCTCATCACATCTTTTCGACATTGGACTGGAAGTCTGATCTAATCCTAGAACTTAGCCTTAGTTCAAGATAAAATGACAAAAAAAAAAAAAAGGAAATAAAAGGTATACAGCTTGGGAAGGAAGAAGTAAAACTTGTTCATGAATGACATGATCTTCTACGTAGAATATCTGAAAGAAAACAACAAAAAATCCCTGGAATTAATAGTGATAAGAGCAGCATTGCAGGATGCAAGGTGAAAGTACAGAAGTAAAAAAAATAAAAGAGTTTTGTGCTCAGCGGCTAGGGCATCCGCCACATACACCAGGGCTGGCGGGTTTGAACCCAGCCCAGGCCTGCTAAACAACAATGACAACTACAACAATTAATAAATAAATAAATAAACATTGGTTTCATATTAGTATTGAGTACATTGGAGTCTTAACTTTTCCATTCTTGTGATACTTTACTAAGAAAAATGTGTTTCAACTCCATCCAAGTAAACACAAAACATGTAAAATCTCCATCTTTTCATGGCTGAATAGTACTCCATGGTCTACAGTAGTACTATCGTCTGTTGATCCATTCATGGGTTCATGGGCACTTGGGTTGCTTCCACGTCTTTGCAATTGTGAATTGAGCTGCAATAAACATTCTAGTGCAAATGTCCTTGTGATTAAATAATTTTTTTTTCTTCTGGGTAGATACCTAGTTATGGGACTGTGGGATCACATGGAAGGTCTACTTTTGAGGATTCTCCATATGTTTTTCCACAGGGTCTGTATTAGTTTGTAATCCCACCAGCAGTGTTAAAGTGTTTACCTCTGTCCACAGCCATGCCAGCACTTGCAGCTTTGGGATTTTGTGATGTGGGCTATTCTCACTGGGGTTAGGAAAACAACTACACACCCATGCAAGAGAAAAACAGCTATATGCAAGTGAATGAGAGGGAGAGGAGGGAGGAGGAAGGGGAAAGGAGAAGGAGGGGAATTGATGAGCTCTCAACTAAAGTACACAGTGTAAGGGTACAAAGCACACCCCTTGGATGAGACTCAACTCCAACTTAAACTTTACCTTAGAAATGCAAACAATGTAACCTAATCATTTGTATTCTCATATTAATCTGAAATTTAAGAAAAATCATAATCCCAAATGTGATAGCATTAGAAGATGGGGCTTTGGGAAAGTAATTAAGTCATGAGAGCAGAGCTCTTATGAATATGATTAGTGCCTTTAGAAAAAGAGACCAGAGGGCGGTGCCTGTGGCTCAAAGGAGTAGGGTGCTGGCCCCATATACTGGAGGTGGCGGGTTCAAACCTGGCCCCAGCCAAAAACTGCAAAAAAAAAAAAGGACAGAAAGAAAAAGAGACCAGAGAAGTTAGCTAGAACTCTTCTACCATGTAAGGATCCAGTGAGAAGGAACTGTTGACAAGAAACAAATTCTTACCAGATATTGAATTCATTGGTTGCCTTGATGTTAGACTTAATAGCCTCCAAATTGTAATAAATAAATGTTTGCTGTTTATAAAAAAAAACTTATGCAACAAAAAGGCACAATCTACGAAAGAAAGAATTGATAGGCTGGACTTTATTAAAAGTAAAATGTCCTGCTCTGTGAAAGACACTAACAAGAGATGAAGAGATAACCCATAGTCAAATATTTGCCAGACATATTAGATAAAGTATCCAAAGAGATCTTAAAACTATACAAAGTATACAAAGTATATAAGAGATCTTAGAAGTATACAAAGAGATCTTAAAATTCAACAATAAAAACACAACCCAAACCAAAAATGGGCCAGGCTAGACATAGTGGCTTACTCTTGTACTGCGTGCAATTTAGGAAGCCAAGGTGAGAACAGCCTGAGCAACATGGCAAAACCCCCACCTCTACCAAAATAAAACAAAAAAAATTAGCTGAATGTGGTGATGGGTGTCTATAGTCCTAGCTCCTTGGGAGGCTGAGATAGGAGGATCCCTTGAGTCCATGAGTTCTGGGCTGTAGTGAGTTATGCTGATTGGGTCTCTGCACTAAGTTTGGCATCAATACGGTGACCTCCCAGGAGGGGGAGGCCACCAGAATAGCTCGCTAACTCACTGCAACCTCCAACTTCTGGCTTAAGCAATCCTCTTGCCTCAGCCTCCAGGGTAGCTGGGCCTACAGGTACACCACCACCAGGCCTGGTTAATTTTTACATTTTTTGTAGAAACAAGGGTCTCACTATGTTGTCCAGCCTGGTCTTGCACTCCTGACCTTGGTGATCCTCCTACCTTGGCCTCCCAAAGTGCTGGGATTACAGCCATAAGCCACCATGCCCAGCTGGAAATGCAAACTAAGACAACAATGGGATTAAGACAACACCTATTAGAATGGTGAAGATCCAGAACCCGGGTAACACCAAATGCTGGTGAGGTGAAATCTCACTCATTCCAAAATGGCACAGCCACTTTGGTAAACAGTTTGGAGGTTTCTCATGAAACTAGACATACCTCTTACCATATGACCCAGCAACTGCACTCCTTGGTATTTACCCAAACAAGTTGAAAACTTATATCCACGGGAGAACCTGCATATGAACATTCGTAGTGGCTTTATTCATATTGTCAAAACTTGAAAGCTACCAAGATGTCCCTCTGCAGGTGAATGGATAAACTGTGGCACATCCAGAGAATGAAATATTCAGTGCTAACAAAAAATGAGCCTCAAACCAGGTGCAGTGGTGTATGTCTACAGAACCAGCTATTCAGGAAGATGAGGCAAGAGGATCATTTGAACCCAGGAGTTGGAGGCTGCAGTAAACTATGATTATGCCACTGTACTCCAGCCTGGGTGGCAGAGAGAGCTCTTGCCTGAATTAAAAGAAAAAAAAAGAGCAGTGAAGCCATGAAAAGACATGGAGAAAATGTAAATGCAAATTACTAAGTGAAAGAAGCTAATCTGAAAAGTTTACATACTGTACGATTGTACGTGTAGGACATTCTGGAAAAGGCAAAACTAAGGATATAATAAAAAGATCTGTGATTTCCAGGGGTTAGCAGGGAAGGAGGAATGAATAAGAGGAGCACAGAAGATGTTTAGGGCAGTGAAACTACTCTGTATGATCCTATAACATCATTACACATTTGGCCAAACCCGTAGAATGGATGATGCCAAGAGTGAGCCACAGTGTACTGTAGACTCTGGGTGATAATGAGGTGTCATGTCGCTGTAGGTTCATCAACTGTGAGAAATCTCGCACTCCACTGAGGGATGTTGATAATGGCAGGGGGCTGTGAGTGTGGAAGTTAGGGGTATATAGGAAATCTTTGTACCTACCTCTCAGTTTTGCTGTGAACCTAAAAGTGCTTAAAAAACAAAGTCTATTCAACAAACTTCTCAATAATTGAAAAACTCAGCTGAGCACCGTGGTTCATACCTATAATCCTAGCACTCTGGGAGGCCAAGATGAGAAAATCATTTGAGCTCAGGAGTTCATGAGCAAGAGTGAGACCCCCATCTTTACTAAAAATCAAAAAATTAGCTGGGCATGTGATAAGCTCCTGTAATCTCAGCTACTTGGGAGGCTGAGATTGGAGGATTGCTTGAACCCAGGAGTTTGAGGTTGCTGTGAGCTGCTAGGCTGACACCATAGTACTGTAGCCTGAACTCTGTCTCCATAAAAGAAAAAAAGAAGAAGAAGAATTGTTTTAGCACAAGGGATAAAGCAATAACCAAATATCCTTGTCTTCCTGGAGCTATTTCTGTTTGATTGAATGTTATTCCTCCCAGGGGGCACTTCCACCTCAGTAACTTATACCAAGGGTCCTCACTGAGATGCGTCAGTAAGAGGAGGCATCACATCTTCTTGGACGCCTCCTCTTACTGCCAATTCTCTACTTCTCTGGTTAGATCTCCCTTCCGAGTGTACTCTGCACTTCCCTCCACAGAGCCTTTGTTACCCAATGTGACTTTCTCTGAACCCTACTAGATTACAATCTCTGCAAGAGCAGGGAGAGACATGCTGCCCTTGTTCATCATTTTCTCCAAAAACCTAACACATGAGAAACTCTAGCCTAAATAAATACTTGTTGGAAAGAAGGTACATGAAAATTGCCACGAATCAATGACTGCCTGCTAGAAAAGGAATCATACAAAATGGAAAAATGTTACTTTTGAACCTGTAATGGGTGAACAAAGGCTCATAATTTATAGACAGCAGAACTTCCAAACACACAACCACTTCCCTACACTGACCACCTACTTAAATTGACCTAATTTTCATAGACCAGACATGCACCTTGTATCAGGACAGAAGGTGTAGTTCCTTATGTTGACCACCTTCATATGTTGACCAGTCCCTTTGATGGTCAATTTATACAAGTTCTATTATATTATCTGAGACATACCAAAGGACACCATGATTGGTATCAAGACTCAGCAGCAACCAAGGAAAGGTTAGCTGGGCAGCTGACTCTTAAATTTGTGGAAAATCCTTTTGGGAACAGAGGTATTAGAATAGAGCTCTCTATACTAACTCCCCAGAGGAAATGTTATTGGTCAATCTTTTTTTTTTTTATTAAGTCATTTGTACATAGATCATGAATACATTTATGCCATTATGGGATTCAATGTGTTGATTATTTGTACAAATTGGAGTGCTTACATCCTATTAATCAACATAGCCTTTACCTCATTTACCCAATTACAGCATTAAGACATATGTGTTCTACACCTGACAGATTCAACGTGTACTTTCAACATGCTCCATAGGAGTGGTCCCCCTACTAACCCTCCCTCTATCGGCCCAGCCCCCTCCCTTCCCTTCTCCCTCCCCTTCCCTCCTTCATCCTGGGCTATAGTTGTGTTTCATTTTTCATATGCAAGTGTGAGTGATTATAAACTGGTTTCACAGTAGTACTGAGTACATTGGATATATATTTTTTCCATTCCTGAGATACTTTTTACTGGTCAATCTTAATAAAACACACAGAAATAAAAAGGAAAAAAATTTCCCTATGTGGAAAATGAATTGTGCTGCCAATGAATTGTGTTTAATACAGGTCATATATACGAAAGCACATTGCAGTAGGTAAAATAATGATGCCCCTAAAATGTCCACATCCTAATCCCCAGAACCCAGAACATCTTAGTCTCCAGCACATGTAACTTTATATGATAAAGAGGGATTACGGTTGCAGATAGAATTAAGATCTCTAATCAGCTCATCTTAAAATAGGGAGATTACCATGGATAACCTGGGTGGGCCTGATGTAATCATGAGGGTAGTTAAAAGTGAAAGAGGGAAGCAGAAGGTCAGAGAAAGAGATGTGACAATGGAAACAAAATCAAACAAGTGCTCTGTTGGCTTTGAAGACGGAGGAAAGTGGCCCCATACTAAGGAGTGCAGGGGCCTCTCGAAGGTGGAAAAAAGACAGGAAGTCGATTTTTCCCTGGAGCCTCCAGAAGGAATGTAGCCTTGCCAACATCTTAATTTTAGCCCAGTGAGTCCCATGTCAGTCTTCTGACCTACTGAACTAGAAGATGATAAATTTTGTGCCATTTTAAGCCACTGAATTTGTGGTAATTTGCTAAAAGAAATAGTAAAACGAATATATATATATATACACACACACACACACACACAACAGTGGTTGAGACAATATGCTATGCTATATATCCCAGGTGTGTAGGAGACTACACCATCTAGGTTATGTAAGTTTAACACAATCCATGATGTTCACACAACAAAATCACCTAAGAAGAATTTCTCAGAATATATCCCTATTGCTAAGCACCCTCTGTTCCACCATAGCATGCAACAAGAGTTGAGTCCCCAGCTCTAATTAACATCTGTAGTGGTGAACAAATTGTGGGGTTTGCTTTCAAGCTTTGAGAGTTCCCTAGCTTGGAGTTCCCCAGCTTGCCTTGTCTCCCATTTCTCCCAATCCACCAGCACCCCCGCCCCCGCACACACGTATACCAGCACATGCTTGAAAACCTGACTCAGAAAGATGTGGCCTGCTACCAGTATCCCTCTTTAGCAATACTATCTGGTGAGATGGTTTTCTCTGGGCTCCTTTCATCTGCACCCCAAAGGCTTCTCTTTGGTACCAGCTTCTGTTTTCTTTCTCATCCGCCTGAGATACATTTAAACCAGTTTATTCTTACATAAAAGTAGTGAAGAGATGGAGGACAGGATTGCAAATGGTGTGATGTCTCTGGCTCAATCTCTTTCCTTCTGTGATTGTCTCTATTTGGGTTCCTTTTTAGAAGGACACTTGAAAGAAAACAAGAAAGAGGTGTCAGTGACAGTCGGCAAGGGTGGTCAGGTGCTGAGGGAGAATTGCATTAAGAGCATCTTCATCACTTACAGAGGGGCGTACAGCGGCCTCTCATTACCAACTCTCTTCAGTTTTGTTTTCTAGCACCCAGGGCCCTGCTCTTCCTCTAGGATCTGCTTCTGACTGCTCAACCTCTCTCTTTCTAACCTGCTGATACAAGTTGAAATAAATAACTGCAAGCATGTATATTCCCTTGCACTCATTTTCCCAAAAGCCAGGTGACACAGGCTTTTTGTCTGTGTATTTGATATTCTTTAAACCCAGTTTATGTGGGTGATTTTAAACCTAATGTCTACTGCTGTTGATACAGCAGATGGCAGTGTAGGTCCAGCTTCCTATACAACAATACCACATGGGACTGTCCACTGATGAAATTTACTGTTAGCTGAATAATTGTGGTTTAAATGGTTAACACAGAAAATGTAAAATTATAGAAAAACACGACTCTCTTCCTGAAGATTTAGAGACATATTTTCTAATCATATTTAAATCACTTCTTTAATAAAGCAAAAGTTAATTCTTAAGCAGAAATTGGAATCACATCTCTAGAGAATTTCTCACCAGATTTCAGTGATTATACAAACCAGTACTTGAAGCTTGACTTTTGCAAATTAACCCAGTTGTATTACTTACTTGGCTTCATGTTGAGTTACTATGGTGAAAGGTCACATGTTTGATAAGACTTAAAAAAAATAAAAACAGCCTGACCTGGTGGCTCATGCCTATAATCCCACCACTTTGGGAGCTTAAAGAAGGGCTGCATGAGGCCTGGGGACCAGCCTGGGCAAAATAGTGAGACTCCTGTCTCTATAAAATAAAGTAAGATAAAATAATGTTCCTAGGGTGGTTTAAAAAATATTGAACCCAAAGTTACATTTAGAGTGGTTTTTACTTAAGAACTGCAGGTATGAGATTTTTCCAGTACATTTTCTTTGCATTTTCCCCTGGTTTCCTACATTCCTTTGAATCTGTTGCTTTCCTGACATTACTTAGAGCTGGAGGTGTAGTACAGCAAAATGGAGAAGAGTACAGTCTCTGATTAAACAGGCCCAGATTTGGCTTGGTGCCCGTAGCACAGTGGTTAAGGCACCAGCCACATTCACCTAGGCTGGCGGGTTCAAACCCGGTCCAGGCTAGCTAAGCAACAACGACAACTGCAACAAAAAATAGCCAGGCATTGTGGCGGGTGCCTGTACCACTGGCAGGCTGAGGCAAGAGGATCACTTAAGCCTAGGAGTGTGAGGTTGCTGTGAGCTGTGACGTCACAGCACTTTACTGAGGGTAACTAGTGAGACTCTGTCTCAAACAAACAAACAAACAAACAAAAACCAGGCCCAGATTCACATTCCTGCTTTGTTACTAACTCTGCTATGTGACCTGGGGGAAGTTAATTGGTTTCTCTGAGTCTCTGTTTCTTTCCCCATTAAAGGAGGATGGGGATAACATCAGAACCTGTTATTTAGGGGGTTTGGAGGGCTAAATGTAAAAATGTGTTCCCAGTATTACCGCAAATGCTTGGTCTTAAGGATTGCCGGGCTCTAAATTCCTTGTTATCCTCTTATACAAGGATGTATTCTGTCTCTTTCTCTGCCCTTCCACAGAATATGTAAAAACATCTGTCCCTGGACACTTTCTTTTCCAGCCTTTGGAACAATGTATCTCCAACATGCTGTCCCTCATGAGGCCACGGTTTTTTTCTTTCCTTTTTCTCATTCCACTTTCCCACTCTGAAACTCCACTTCTCTCTTGTTTTGCTCACCAGTATTCATCTTCATTGACTCCTAATTTCCAAAGAAATCAGTAACAGATCTTGTTTACTCTTCCCCAGCCATCCTCTCTTCAGGCCCACCCACCTTTCTTAACGTTCCCTGGGAAAGGTTCAAGAGAACTGAGAACTCCTTGCTTCAGCTAGAAAATTCACCAGATGGGCTTTTCTCCCAGTGTTAGAAATATTTGACAATGGGCCACTTGAGAAAGATACTTGAAAGTATTAAATTGTAAAATTTTCGATCTGTTGAGGACCCTTTGGCCACAGTTTAATTTTGTACTTTTTGAAGGAAATATATATATATATATTGAAAGATTAATTTGATTTTTTAGATCACAAATATAGCAAGAATCACCTAACCTAATTTCTTTTTTTCTTTTCTTTTTTTTTGAGGTAGAGTCTCACTGTAATTTCTTTTTTTTTCTTTTCTTTTCTTTTTTTTTTTTTTTTGAGATAGAGTCTCACTGTGTCACCCTCGGTAGAGTGCTGTGGTATCACAGCTCGCAGAAACCTCAAACTCTTGGGCTCAAGTGATTCTTTTGCCTCAGTCTCCCAAGTAGCTGGGACTACAGGTGCCCACCACAACACCTGGCTATTTTTTGTTGCAGTTGTCATTGTTGTTTTAGCTGGCCCAGGCTGAGTTTGAACCCGTCACCCTCGGTGTATGTGGCTGGTGCCGTAACCGCTGTGCTACAGAGGATCACTGAACATAAGCAAAAAATTTAATCATGATATTCTTGAACATAGGCAACAAAACAACCAATTCATTGATTGTTTCATTAGTAATATATTGAAATAAACTCCCATTTATTGAGCATGTACTATGTGTTAGGTATAGTACTAAGTGTTTTGAGAACTTTGCCTCAATTTACTCTCAAACAAATACAAGGAAGCCCAACTGTAGCTACTAGTATTTCCTTCATAATACAGATGATAAAACTGAGGCCTAGAGAGGCAAAAATAACTTCATTAAGGTCAATGTGCTGACTGTCTGGGGTAGAGACAGATTAGCCTGCCTCTGAAGTCTAATCTCAATATTAACCATTCTATGGTATCTAGTCAGTACAAGGCAAATATTCCTTGGCCAGTTAGATGCTGAGTCAAACCCACAGGTTTATCTTTTTAAAATTAGTTTTCAGTTGCCATAGAGTTTATTTATACAAGAATTTACTTGGTACCTATCATATGAAAATTATCCTTAATTTCTCCTTTTCCCTGTCTATCTCCAAGAAATCCATCTACAAATCCTATTGCCTTTACCTTGTATGTGTGTTTCAAGTGGATTTAATTCTCTCCATCTCCCAAATTCCAAGCTAAAGTTATCTCTGTTGCCTGCATGACTGTGACAGCTTTCTAACTGGACTCTCTTCTGTCCTGTAAATATGCTACGATTCCTTCATATGGTTCTGTCTCATTCACTTCCTTTAAAATCCATGACGACTTTATCTTTTTCAGTACTGTATATCCAGGACAGGGAACAATGCTAGGCACATGGTAAAGTGCTCAGTAAATATTTATTGGACAGAGGGATTTAGCATTAGGTATATAAAGATGAAGAAATAAATCTTTACCCTTAAGAAATGTACTATTGGCTCGGCATCTGTAGCACAGTGGTTATGGCACCAGCCACAGACACGAGGCTGGCAGGTTTGAACCCAGCCCGGGCCAGCTAGAACAACAATGGCAACTGCAACAAAAAATAGCCGGGCGTTATGGCAGGTGCCTATAGTTCCAGTTACGAGGGAGGCTGAGGCAAGAGAATTGCTTAAGCCCAAGAGTTTGAGGTTGCTGTGAGCTGTGACACCAGGGCATTCTACCGAGGGTGACATAGTGAGACTCTTGCCTCAAAAAAAAAAAAAAACAGAAATGTACCACATATTAGTGGAAAGAGACACATAAGCAAATACACATAAAGCAGTGTGATGCATACTACAAAAGGCCATCCACAAGGTTTAGTTCATGGTGGTACAAAGGATGGAGAGCAATTCTCCTTGGTGGGTCAGAGGATGAATACAGAGAGGAGTAGATGCTCACAAAGATCTTCAAGGTTAAAGACAAGTTCACCAGTGGATGAGGATAAAGAACATTTCAGGCAGAGAGTGCAAGGACAGGGAAGCGGGAAACCATAAAGGGTTGGGTAGTAGGATGGAGAGGGGACCAGAAAGATCTTGACATAGTTAGAGTTCATGGTACATGTGGGAGAGAGGAAGGGGGTGAAGGTAGAGGAATAGGAAGGGGCCTCAACAGGAAAGCATGAAGTATGCCACACGAAGGAGCTCAAATTTTATTCTACAAACGATGAAGATTCCGTAAAAAGGGATGAATCAGGATAATGACAATAGATTAGGATTTTAAGAAAAAACTAAACTTTTCTTGTACCCTCAATGAATGCCTAACAATAAAAAAAAAAAAAAAAGAAAGAAAGAAAGAAAAGAAAAGAAAAAACTAAACTCTGGGCAGTACCTGTAGCTCAGTGGGTAGGGTGTTGGCCATATACACTGGGGCTGGCAGGTTCGAATCCAGCCCGGGCCAGTTAAAACAACAATGACAACTGCAACAAAAAATAGCTAGGCATGGTGGCGGATGCCTGTAGTCCCACCTACTTGGGAGGCTGAGGCAAGAGAATCACTTAAGCCCAAGAGTTGGAGGTTGCTGTGGGCTGTGACGCCACAGCACTCTACCAAGGTTGACATAGTAAGACTCTGTCTCAAAAAATAAAAAGAAAAGAAAAGAAAAGAAAGAAATAAAAAACTAAACTCTGGTGAAGTGAGAACAGAATGCAAATGATTGAAACAGTGTGACTGATTGGTTAGGATTCTACTGCAAGATTTTCGCTTCTGGTCAAGATGAAGTAACAACTGAATTTCCCCTCCCACTGAAATAACCATAACAACAAATAATAATAACATGCATAAAATAATTGTTTTCAAAAAATGGGACATCAGGCAACGAAGGACAGAGATCCTTGTGAGACAGGAAACATAAAGCATATTTGAGCTCTATGATTGCCCCAGTCTACTGCCTTTAGAGGGTTTCCAGACTGTGGTACAGGTAGGGAAAATCCGGGTCAAGCCCAGTGGTTTCCCTGAATGAGGAGACAGAGCTGAGAGTCTGGGGAAACCAAGACAGCTGAGTTCAGAGGCCAGAGCACTGGTGAGGAGAGAGCTGCACAGAGAGGAAGAAGCTTGGAGGTCAGCAAAATCTCCCTTCAATATCAGCACATGTGGGAGGCCAGGAAAAGAACCGACCAAAAGGGTTAGAGAGAGCAGTGGCTGGCACTCATGTAAAGGCCCCGAAGCACACTTCTTGCCACCACCCAGACTGGAAAAACCCATAATTCATGGCCTTGGGTAGATAAATCAGGAAGGTTTTCCCCAGTATTGGAATACTCATCTCCAGACTGAGCACAGCTCCACATCATCCTAACAAATCATAGAAGGTATGCCTAAAAGAATCAAACCGTTTCCAAGTAACTTAACTTCATCCCAAAATAAATCGCAAGAAAATTTATAGGAATACAAAAATATACAGTACCCTAAAAGGCAAAATTTACAATGTCTGGCATCTAATCAAATAATATCAGACCTACAAAGAAGTGGTGAAACATGCCCATTATAAGAAGAATAATCCATAAGTTAAAACTGACTGAACTCACACAGATGTTGAAATTAGCAGAGAATGACATTGACATAGTTATATAGCCACACTGCCTGTGGCTCAGTGGATAGGGCACCGGCCCCTTATACTGAGGATGGCAGGTTTGAACCCGGCCCCTGCCAAACTGCAACAAAAAATAGCCAGGCATTGTGGTGGGCACCTATAGTCCCAGCTTCTCTGGAGGCTGAGGCAAGAGAATCATCTAAGCCCAAGAGTTGGAGGTTGCTGTGAGCTTTGACACCCCGGTGCTCTACCGAGGTGAGAACCAGGTCTTAATGTTTATAGTGAGATCCTGTCTCTAAAAAAAAAAAAAAAGAAAGAAAGAAAAATAAATAATTATTACAACTGTAATACATTTTAAGTTTTAAAAACTTAAAAAAAATTTGTAAAAAAATTACAACTGTACACATTGTAAAAGTTAAGTAGAGACACAGAAAATATAAAAAAGACCCAAAATGAATTTTTAAAGGTGAAAAATATAATGTCCGAGATGAAAAATATACTTGTTGGGATATTTTACAATAATTAAACCTCAACAAAGCTATTTAAAAAACTCCATTGTTGGCTCGGCGCCTATGGCTCAAGCAGCTAAGGTGCCAGCCACATACACCAGAGCTGGTGGGTTCGAATCCAGCCGAACAACAATGATGGCTGCAACCAAAAAATAACTGGGTATTGTGGCAGGTGCCTGTAGGCCCAGCGACTTGGGAGGCTGAGGCAGGAGAATCGCTTGAACCCAGGAGTTGGAGGTTGCTGTGAGCTGTGATGCCACAGCACTCTACTGAGGGCTACAGTTTGAGGCTCTGTCTCAAAAAAAGAAAAAAGAGAGGGTGGTGTCTGTGGCTCAAAGGAGTAGGGTGCCAGCCCCATATGCCGGAGGTGGTGGGTTCAGCCCAGCCCTGGCCAGAAACTGCAAAAAAAAAAAAAAAAAAGAGAGAGAGAGAATTTTATTTTAAGGGACTATTCTCTGTGGAGAATAATTATGTGGAATTTGCATAAACTACAAGAGCCAAGATGTATGTTTTCATTATTTCTGTGTATAATCATTAATTAAATATGACAACCTTAAAACTAATCTACTAAATAGAATTAAATGTTTATCATAGATATAATTTCACTTGAGCTGTAAAAATTCTAGCAATATATTATTAACGGTAAGATAAAATAGTCATAAAAATAAAGCTCAAATTTATAATTGTTCTTTAGAAGCATTTCTCATACAGGACACCTATTTCACATAAAATTGATACAAGCATTTTAAATATTAGTACAATATTATCACAATACTAAATATTACATTCAGCCATATTTTTAAATTCACAGGATTTGGGGAAAATCCTTTAGAAAAGTCATTCATCACTACTCAGGAAAAAATCCATCCAGTTTTAGAACATTCTCATCACTACAAAAAGTTCCCTCTAACATTTATGTTTTTGTTTTGGAACAACCATAACCTGAAAAAACAGTAATTATGTGTAAATGACTAGACTATAAAATGTTTGTTGTTGGATAGGCAAGCCAATCGATCTCAAAAATCCAATTGCAAAGGTAACTGAGTTCCAATTCACACTCCCACCCCAGTCCCAGACAGAAAGCAGATCAACCAATGATCTATAGAGAAGTCTTTGACTAGTTAAATTCGATTGAACAAGAGCAAAATGAGAAAGCCACTTCAGATGCTGTGGCGTGACATGTAGTCCATGACACATTGTGATTAGTCCATAAAGAAAGACCCAGATACTGTGTATAAATGTCTGCTGACTGTATTATAATTACTTTTCAACATTTCTTTCCATCTTATGCCAGTGTGCAAAATACTGTGTCCTCAAGAATTGCAAAGAGGAGAAAAATGATCCAATTTATCACTCTGGATGCTTGTTCAAATCTTCTTGCATAATTTTCCATCATCAATGAGCACATTTTGTGTCACCTTGTTTACCATCCCTTCGCATAAGTACAACTGCCATCAGCTTGGGAAGTAAAGCCCTGAGGTTATCTCTTTTCAAGTTTGCTTGAGACCATCTGGACTTAATATTATTGTAGCAACAAGCCAAAGGAGTTTTGTTTCATCATATGAGTTGCCCTTGTTTCTCTTTCCTTGATAAGTTAATTTTTTTCTGAGTATAAAAATTTACTGCCATTCATTTTTAAGATTGGATTTTTGAGATTGATTAGATTGCCACTTCAAGATTTCAATTCAAACATTTTATCATCTAGTCTTTTATACACAATTACTTTTTTATAGAAAGTCCCAAGGAGAAACAAATACAAACTTTAGAATTTGTTGTCTAATTATGGCAAGGCACTAATTTCTAGAAGATGAGCTACTATGGCACTTTTGCAATTAATGCATAATTTTACTTTCTGCACTTTTTATAGATTTAGCCACATCTGGATATTTCAAAATTACAAGACTATGAACTTGAGGACCTAACTAACATTACTCACCATTTTCTAGTCTTTTCTTTCTTTCTTCCTTTTCTTTTTTTTTTTTTGAGACAGAGTTTCACTCTGTTGCCCTCAGTAGAGTACCATAGCGTCATAGCTCACAGCAACCTCTAACTCTTGGGCTCAAGAGATTCTCTTGCCTCAGCCTCTTGAGTAGTTAAGATTACAGCTGCCTGCCACAACACCCGCTATTTTTAGAGATGGAGTCTCACTCTGGCTCAGGCTGGTCTCGAACCTGTGATCTCAAGCAATCCACCTGCCATTGGCCTCCCAGCGTGCTAGGATCACAGGCATGACCTGGGCCCGGCCCCATTTCTGTTGTTTAAAATCCTCACCAATTTTTTTTCATATGTGCTAATTTTTGCCAATGTATAAAAAATATAATGGCATCTCATTTGTTTTAATTGACATGATCCTGATTATTAGTGAAGTTTTTCATCTTTTAAAATGCTTGCTATAATTATATGTGTGTTCTCTTCTGTGAAAGGTCATTTATATTTTTCTCCTTTTTATATGCGATTGTTTATTCTTTTGTTACTGCTCATCTTTATACTGAATTGTCTTTTGCTTATTGACATAGTTTTAAATATGTTCTGAATACTAATCCCTGTGGCTTACTTGCTTTACACACATCTGCTCACTCCTAGTTTGTGACCTATTTTTTCGCTTTCCTATAATGTATTTGTTAACAGAAGTTCTTAATTTTAGTGTAGTAAGATTTGTTAATGCTTTCCTTAATTATCTACATATATTGTCTCTTATTATGAATTTTTTTTGGCAGCGCCTGTAGCTCAGTTGGCAGGGCACTGGCCACATACACCAAGGGTGGCAGGTTGGAACCTGGCCGGGGCCTGCTAAACAACAACTGCAACCAAAAAATAGGTGGGCGTTGTGACGGGTGCCTGTAGTCCCAGCTACTGGGAGGCTGAGGCAAGAGAATCGCTTAAGCCCAAGAGTTTGAGGTTGCTGTGAGCTGTGATGCCGTGGAACTCTACCCTGGGCAACAGCTTGAGAATCTGTCTCAAAAAAACAAAAAAAGAATTTTTTTCCTGGCTCAGTGCCCGTCGCTCAGTGATTAGAGCACTGGCCACATACACCGAGGTATGTGGGTTCGAACATGGCCTGGGCCTGCTAAACAACAATGACAACTGCAACAAAAAAAAGCTGGGTGTGTGGTGGATACCTGTAGTCCCAGCTACTTGGGAGACTGAGGCAAGAGAATCACTTAAGCTCAAGAGTTTGAGATTGCTGTGAGCTGTGATGCCACAGCAGTCTACTGAGGGTGACATAATAAGACTGTCTAAAAAAAAAAAAAATTTTTTTTTTCCTATCCCAGAAAGTTTTCAGGTTGTGTTTTTCATGTTAAAAGTTCTTAATCTGACATTGGTTCAAGATGGCGGCTGAGTAACAGCTTCCCTGCAACTGGGCACGGTGAGTCTGGGGAGATAAGACTCCAGGCATCTCTGGCTGGTGGAATCTGCCTATAATCATCCCTTTGAGGATACAGGGAGTCAGAAATGGACGTCTGGACCCCAAGAGAAGGACAAAAACAGTAGAAAACTGGCAAGTGGTTGCGTGTGTTTGATCGACCTAATCCTGCTGGCAGCCGTAAGTACAAGCAGCAGTGACACTGCAAACCGGAAAGGCCTTACCCGGGAACTGTTTTGGTGTTTGTGGACTTGGCACTCAGTTGAACTGCCTTGGGGAGAGCTTGAGCAGGAGTGCAGAGAACTTTGGGCATTGTCTAGGGCCCCAGACTGAGCCGCTGAGCTGGACGGAGCTAATAGTGTTTGGCTGTGGGCCACAGGGAGCCATTGTGAGAGAACGGCCCGGCAAGGTCCGCCCTCAGGGTCGCAGATCAAGGATTGGGTGGGAGCTAGTAACCTAGTGACTGAGCAGCCTAAAGGCATGGACTGAGCAGCCTTATAGCCTTAACCCTCAGGGGCAGAGTGAGACTGTTTTTGGCACATTGGAGCCTCCGGCTGTTGCCCTGGCTAGAGTGCTGTGGTGTCACAGCTCATAGCAACCTCAAACTCCTGGGCTTGGCACCACCCAAACCTCCATAAGAGCTGCTCCGTGACCCCTGACCCATAACCCGTGCCCGCCAGGCCTCCGCCTGCCTTGACCAGGAACTGTGGGAGCCACGCAGCCCTGAGTCCTCCCTCCTATACCCTCCCTGCCTCCACACCGGCCCGCTCGTCTTGCCTGGGACTCTGGTAGCTGCGTGCCCTCCAGAGCCCTCCCTGCCTCTGCGCAGAGCCCTTCTCCTGGCCAGAGACTGCTGGAGCCTTGGGCTGTCTGTGCCAAAGTCACTGGGTGCCAGGCACCCCCAGAACCCTGCACACCACCTCCCACCCTGTTGCTGGATCTGGGTGTGTCACACTCCAGAGCTGCTTCCACAACCAGAACTCCCTGGCTAGGGCAGCCCCAGAGGAACTATACAGGGTCACTCCCTATAAAGATCCAGCAACAATAGAGTGATCCCACTGGGGAGGTGTCTCTCCAATCTTGGAGAGACACCTCCCCAACTCTGAGGATGGCCAGAGGCAATGGTGAAAAACAATCATGAGGCAAAATCAACAGAAAAACTCTGGCAATATGCATAATCAGAGTAGATCAACTCCCCCAAGGATCAATGGGGCAGACACAGCACAAGATCCCATGCACAAACAAAGAGCTGAGATGTCAGAAATTGAATTCAGAATCTGGACAGCAAATAAGATCAAATTAGAATTCCAAGCAGTAACCCAAAAGATATCTCAAGAATTCGACGAATTCAAAGACCAAATGACCAAAGATTTTGACACATCGATTTTGACACAAGAAGTCGCAGCCCTCAAAGATCTGAGAAACACAGTAGAATCCCTCAGTAACAGAATGGAGCAAGCAGAAGAAAGGATTTCTGACACTGAAGACAAAGCTTTCGAAAGCTCCCAATCTCTCAAAGAGGAAGAGAAATGGAGGGCAAAAACAGATTACTCTCTCAGAGAGCTCTGGGATAATTCGAAGAAAACCAATATTCGTCTTATAGCAGGGGTTCTCAAACTACGGCCTGTGGACCACATCTGGCCCACCCAGGACATTTATCCAGCCCGCCAGGTGTTTTTGCTGCCCTGCCTGTCATGCTTAGCAGCTGACTCGCCACCAGCCGCAGTGTGCATGTGTGAAATGTGTGCCAACTCTCTGACTCCACTCCTTCTCTCTGTCTCTCCCCACCCCTCCTTCTCTCTGTCTCTTGACTCTTCCTCTCAGTCTCTGGTGTAATTGGAGGAGTCACCAGGTTGCCTGTGCAGAGCCTGCTGCTGCCTAAGGACCGAGGTAAGAACAAGTTAGGATTTTTTTTTTTTGAAGTTAGGAGGTCTATTTTTTTTATTATTTTGCAGTTAGTAGGGCCTTTTATTTGCAGTTAAGGAGGGCCTTTTTTTTCTGAAGTCAGGAGGTCTTTTTTTTGCAGATAGGTGGCGCCTTTTTTTTGAAGTTAGAAGAGCCTTTTTTTTGAAGTTAGGAGAGCCTTTTTTTTTAAGTTGGTTAGTTGGTTGGGGGTGGTTTCTAGGGGGGTTGCATCACAGTAATAACGTAAATAGTCAGCGCTCAGTGCTAATGCAAATTGGCAGTGCTCAGAGGTAATGCAAACGGTCAGAGCTCAGAGGTAATGCAAATAGTGCTCAGTGTTAGTGCAAATTGTTAGCGCTCAGTATTAATGCAAATTGTCACCAGTCAGTGTTATCGCAAATGGTCAGCAGTCAGTATTAATGCAAATGGTCAGTGCTCAGTGTTATTGCATGGGGCCCCCAAACTGGTAATCTGCCTATGGCCCCATGGGAACTTAATCCGGCTCTGCAGACAGCTGAGGAGTAGGAAACCCAATTTAATTGACAGTAAGTGCATTTATATTCTGATTGCTATTCAGTTGTGTACGATGTTGTATGTTGTGTGCCGTGTAAGCCCTGGTTC
Source organism: Nycticebus coucang (assembly GCF_027406575.1). Taxonomy (NCBI): domain Eukaryota; kingdom Metazoa; phylum Chordata; class Mammalia; order Primates; family Lorisidae; genus Nycticebus; species Nycticebus coucang. Next base: position 52,686,447 of record NC_069787.1, read on the forward strand.
ACACTGTTGTGATCTCTGAGCAGTGCGAGTTCAGCCATACAAGCATATGATGGCTTGTATGGCTGAACTCGCATTAGATTCAGAAGTAAAAAGGCATATGTGCCTTCTTTTTTCCTGCAGTGGAATCTGATAGCATGGCTCTTTTCACCTGTACGAGTTCACAGATCACAGTGCGGTTCGCACAGGGTAGTGTGAACTGGAAAGGTGGTGGAGGAACCAGCTCTGTAATCATGCCTGTTCCCGCACTGCACCAGTGTGAGCCTGAGGTAAAAGTGGAGTTCCACCATATGGGCACTGGTGAGGCTGAAATGATGTGGACTGGCAAGGCTGTATTGATGGGCACTGATCAGACTGCACTGATGGGCAATGCAGTCTATATGTCTCTGTGTGGGCAAAGTTATTGCTGGTATATTGTTTTTGGAATGCTATATATATATATGTATATATATATACACACTGGTATTTTACTAATAGAAATTTGGAATCCCTAGGAAACAATGATATCAAGAAAGAGAAAAATTGACTCAGAGGGTAGGATATTCAAAGAACAGTGGACTTATGATTACTTTTTTGTGCAGTACAAGGAAAGAGCTGTGTTTGATATGCCAGAATATAGTGTCTGTGTTCAAAGAATACAATTTGCATCGACACTATCAAACTCAACATAAAGATAAATATGATTGTTTGGTTGGAGAAGTGAGAAAAGATAAAATATTAAAACTGAAATATACATTGACAACTCAGCAAAATACTTTTGTGAAGCAGAAACAGCTAAATACTTCATCACTGTGAGTAAATTTTCAAGTTGCCAAGCTAATAGCGTGCACTGGCAGACCATTTGTGGAGGGAGAATTTGTTAAAGAATGCCTTCTTTCTGTTGCCAAAGAGATGTGTCCAGAGAAGGCCGATTTATTTAGTACAGTGAGTCTTTCAGGACCCTCAATTACATGAAGGATTGAAGAAATGGGAGACAATTTGCATCAGCATTTGCAAAATTCTGCGAAAAAACTTTCCTATTTTTCCTTGGCACTTGACGAAAGTAATGATGCTCGTGATTCTGCACAACTTCTAATTTTATTTGTGGAACGAATGACTATTTTGAAGTCACAGAAGAACTTGCTGCACTGCAAAGCCTCAAAGGAACAACTACAGGAGAGGATATCTATGAAAAGGTTTGCCAAAGTGTGAATAGTTTGGAGCTGAACTGGGCAAAATTAGCCAGTGTGACAACTGATGGTGCTCCTAGCATGGGTCTAAGAAAGGAGTAATTGCTCACATTAACAAAGAGATGGACAAACATAACCATTCTCGTCCAATAGCCATACACTGCCTCATCCACCAACAAGTGCTGTAAATCACTGAAGTGGGATTCTATTATGAAAACTGTGGTATCTTGTGTTAACTTCATTAGAGGTAATGCACTAAACCACAGACAATTTCAGGAATTTCTGTCTGAGCTCAATGTTGCTTGTGAAGATGTTCTGTACCACAAAGAAGTCCATTGGCTGAGTTGAGGGAGAGTTTTGAAACATTTCTATGACTTACTTCCACAGATCACAGGTTTTCTGCTTTCAAAAAAACAAAGAAGTACCAGAGCTCAATGATGCAGAATGGAAATGGCATCTTGCCTTTCTGACAGCTGTAACAGAGCTACTCAACAGTTTCAATGTGAAACTTCAAGGAAAGGGGAAGTGCATCTGTGATATGCAATCACATGTGAAAGCATTTGAAGTAAAATTAGGCCTCCCCATCAAACAAGTGAAGGAGGAAAATTTCTGCCATCTCCCCACAACTCAAAATCTGTTAGCAGAAAATCCATTGGTTGCATTCCCAAATAAAACATGTGTGGATTCATTGGAAAAGTTGCAAAAGGAGTTCCAATTTAGATTTAAAGTGCTTCATCTCCATGAACAGGACATACAGATTTCTGTAACCCATTTTCTATTGACATTGAACATATGGATATGATTTACTAAATGGAACTGGCTGAACTGCAGAATTGTAACTCTCTAAAAGATGCATTTAAGTCAAGCAGCCTTCCTAATTTCTATGCCTCTCTCCCCTCCGAGACATATTCTACTCTCAGGAACCATGCACTCAAAATGGCAACCATCTTTGGCAGTACTTATGTCTGTGAACAGACTTCTTCTAGAATGAAACATCTGAAATCTCCAACCAGATCTAGACTAACTGATGCACACTTGCATCACTTGTTACAACTAGCAGTGACAAATATGGAACAGGACATCGACCATCTCATTAGCCAAAAGTAGGCCCATAGTTCCCATTGAAATACTGCTAAGTTTGTTGATTTAACTTTACTTATTTCATTTTAAATGTTGTATTTGTTCCCATTTTGTTTTTTTACTTCAAAATAAGATATGTGCAGTGTGAATAGGAATTTGTTCATAGTTTGTTTTTTTTTTAAACTATAGTCCGGCCCTCCAAAGGTCTGAGGGACAGTGAACTGGTCCCCTGTTTAAAAAGTTTGAGGACCCCTGGTCTTATAGGGATCCCCCAAAGCGACAAAGGGGCTTTACAAGGCACAGAGTCACTTCTCCATGAGATTATGAAGAACTTTCCAGACATGCCAAGAGATTCTGAAATTCAGATAGCAGACAGTTTCAGAACTCCAGCATGACTCAACCCAAATAAGACATCCCCCAGACACATCATAATCAATTTCACTAAAGTTAATATGAAGGAGAAAATTCCGAAAGCAGCCAGACGAAAGAAAACCATCACCTACAAGGGCAAGAATATTAGAATAACTGTAGACCTCTCTTCTGAAACCTTTCAAGGTAGAAGAGGATGGTCATCGACTTTTAATCTCCTAAAACAAAATAACTTTCAACCCAGGATCCTGTACCCAGCTAAACTGAGTTTCATTTATGACGGAGAAATTAAATATTTCAATGACATTCACATGTTGAAGAAATTTGCCATAACTAAACCAGCTCTCCAGGATATTCTCAGACCTGTCCTCCATAAAGACCAGTGTAATCCTCCACCACAAAAGTAAACCCACCCAGAAAATTTTGATCAAATTCCAACTTCCACAGTTGCAAAAGGATTAAAAATGTCTACTGGACTCTCGAAAGGCTTATCAATATTCTCAATTAATGTGAATGGTTTAAATTGTCCTCTAAAAAGGCACAGGTTGGCTGACTGGATACAAAAACTCAAGCCAGATATCTGCTGCATACAAGAATTGCATCTTACATTAAAAGACAAATATAAACTCAAGGTGAAGAGATGGTCATCTATACTCCAGGCAAATGGAAAGCCGAAAAAAGCAGGCATTGCAATCCTATTCGCAGATGCAGTAGGCTTTAAACCAACCAAAATAAGGAAGGATAAGGATGGACACTTCATATTTGTTAAAGGTAATACTCAATATAATGAGATTATAATTATTAATATTTATGCACCCAATCAGAATGCACCTCAATTTATAAGAGAAACTCTAACAGACATGAGCAACTTGATTTCCTCCAGTTTCATAGTAGTTGGAGATTTTAACACCCCTTTAGCAGTGCTGGATAGATCCTCCAAAAAGAAGCTAAGCAAAGAAATTTTAGATTTAAACTTAACCATTCAACATCTGGACTTAACAGACAACTACAGAACATTTCATCCCGGCAAAACTGAATACACATTCTTCTCATCAGCCCACAAAACATACTCCAAAATCGACTACATCCTAGGCCACAAATCTAAACTCAGCAAATTTTTTAAAATAGAAATTATTCCTTGCATCTTCTCAGACCATCATGGAATAAAAGTTGAACTCAATAACAACAGGAACCACATACCCATACAAAAACATGGAAGCTAAACAACCTTATGCTGAAGGATAGATGGGTTATAGATGAGATTATGAAGGAAATCACCAATTTTTTGGAACAAAACAACAATCAAGACATGAATTATCAGAACCTCTGGGATACTGCAAAGGCAGTCCTAAGAGGGAAATTTATAGCACTGCAAGCCTTCCTCAAGAAAATGGAAAGAGAGGAAGTTAATAACTTAATGGGACATCTCAAGCAACTGGAAAAGGAAGAACACTCCAACCCCAAACCCAGCAGAAGAAAAGAAATAAGCAAAATCAGAGCAGAATTAAATGAAATTGAAAACAAAAGAATTATACAACAGATCAATAAATCCAAAAGTTGGTTTTTTGAAAAGATCAGTAAAATAGATAAACCTTTGGCCAACCTAACCAGGAAAAAAAGAGTAAAATCTCTAATTTCATCAATCAGAAATGGTAACGATGAAATAACAACAGACCCTCCAGAAATTCAAAAAATCCTTAATGAATACTACAAGAAACTCTAGTCTCAGAAATATGAAAATCTGAAAGAAATTGACCAATACCTGGAAGTACGCCACCTACCAAGACTTAGCCAGAATAAAGTGGAAATGTTGAACTGGCCTATGTCAAGTTCTGAAATAGTATCAACTATACAAAATCTCCCTAAAAAGAAAAGCCCAGGACCAGATGGCTTTAGGTCAGAATTCTACCAAACCTTTAAAGAAGAACTAGTACCTATATTACTAAACCTCTTCCAAAATATAGAAAAAGAAGGAATATTACCCAACACATTCTTCGAAGCAAACATCACCTTGATCCCCAAACCAGGGAAAGACTCAACAAGAAAAGAAAATTATAGACCAATATCACTAATGAACATTGATGCTAAAATACTCAATAAGATCCTAACAAACAGAATCCAACAACACATCAAAAAAATTATACACCACGAACAAGTGGGATTTATCCCAGGGTCTCAAGGCTAGTTCAATATACGTAAATCTATAAATGTAATTCAGCACATAAACAAACTAAAAAATAAGGACCATATGATTTTTTCAATCGATGCAGAAAAAGCTTTTGATAATATCCAGCATCGCTTCATGATCAGAACACTTAAGAAAATTGGTAAAGAAGGAACATTTCTTAAACTAATAGAGGCCATCCACAGCAAACCCACAGCCAATATCGTATTGAATGGAGTTAAATTGAAATCATTTCCACTTAGATCAGGAACCAGGCAAGGTTGCCCATTATCTCCATTGCTCTTTAACATTGTAATGGAAGTTTTAGCCATTGCAATTAGGGAAGAAAAGGCAATCAAGGGTAACCACATAGGGTCAGAAGAGATCAACTTTCACTCTTCGCAGATGATATGATCGTATATCTGGAAAACACTAGGGATTCTACTACAAAACTTTTAGAAGTGATCAAGGAATACAGCAATGTCTCAGGCTACAAAATCAACACCCATAAATCTGTACCCTTTATATATACCAACAATAATCAAGCCGAACAAACAGTCAAGGACTCTATTCCTTTCACAGTAGTGCCAAAGAAGATGAAATATTTGGGAGTATACCTAATAAAGGATGCAAAAGATCTCTACAAAGAGAACTATGAAACTTTAAGAAAAGAAGTAGCTGAAGATGTTAACAAATGGAAAAACATACCATGCTCATGGCTGGGAAGAATCAACATTGTTAAAATGTCCATACTACCCAAAGCAATTTATAAGTTTAATGCAATTCCTATTAAAGCTCTATTGTCATATTTTAAAGATCTTGAAAAAATAATACTTTGTTTTATATGGAATCAAAAAACCTTGAATAGCAAAAATATTACTCAGCAATAAAAACACAGCAGGAGGAATCACACTACCAGAACTGAGACTGTACTATAAATCGATAGTGATCAAAACAGCACGGTATTGGCACAAAAACAGAGAAGTAGATGTCTGGAACAGAATAGAGAACCAAGAGATGAATCCAGCTACTTACCGTTATTTGATCTTTGATAAGCCAACTAAAAACATGCAGTGGGGAAAAGATTCCCTATTTAACAAATGGTGCTGGGTGAACTGGCTGGCAACCTGTAGAAGATTGAGACTGGACCCACACCTTTCACCATTAACTAAGATAGACTCTCACTGGATAAAAGATTTAAACTTAAGACATGAAACTATAAAAATACTTGAAGAAAGTGCAGGGAAAACTCTTGAAGGAATTGGCCTGGGTGAATATTTTATGAGGAGGACTCCCCAGGCAATTGAAGCAGTATCAAAAATACACTACTGGGGCTTGATCAAACTAAAAAGCTTCTGCACAGCCAAGAACATAGTAAGTAAAGCAAGCAGACAGACCTCAGAATGGGAGAAAATATTTGCAGGTTATACCTCCGATAAAGGTCTAATAACCAGAATCCACAGAGAACTCAAAATGTATTAGCAAGAAAAGAACACGTGACCCCATCTCAGGGTGGGCAAGGAACTTGAAGAGAAACTTCTCTAAAGAAGACAGACGCGGGCGGCGCCTGTGGCTCAGTGAGTAGGGCGCCGGCCCCATATGCCGAGGGTGGCGGGTTCAAGCCCAGCCCCCGCCAAACTGCAACCAAAAAATAGCCGGGCGTTGTGGCGGGCGCCTGTAGTCCCAGCTGCTCGGGAGGCTGAGGCAAGAGAATCGCGTAAGCCCAAGAGTTAGAGGTTGCTGTGAGCCGTGTGACACCAGGGCACTCTACCCGAGGGCGGTACAGTGAGACTCTGTCTCTACAAAAAAAAAAAAAAAAAAAAAAAAAAAGAAGACAGACGCACGATCTACAAACACATGAAAAATAGCTCATCATCCTTAATCATCAGAGAAATGCAAATCAAAACTACTTGAGACATCACCTAACCCCAGTAAGAGTAGCCCACATAACAAAATCCCAAAACCAGAGATGTTGGCGTGGATGTGGAGAAAAGGGCACACTTCTACACTGCTGGTGGGAATGCATAGTAATACGTTCCTTCTGGAACGATGTGTGGAGAATACTTAGAGACCTAAAAATAGACCTGCCATTCGATCCTAGAATTCCTTTACTAGGTTTATACCCAGAAGACCAAAAGTCATGATATAACAAAACATCTGTACCAGAATGTTTATTGCAGCCCAATTCACAATTGCTAAGTCATGGAAGAAGCCCAAGTGTCCATCAACCCATGAATGGACTAGCAAATTGTGGTACATGTATACCATGGAATATTATGCAGCCTTAAAGAAAGATGTAGACTTTACCTCTTTCATGTTTACATGGATGGAGCTGGAACATATTCTTCTTAGCAAAGTATCTCAGGAATGGAAGAAAAAGTATCCAATGTACTCAGCTCTACTATGAAGCTAAATGATAGCTTTCACATGAAGGCTATAACCCAATTATAGCACAAGACTATGGGGAAAGGGCCAAGGAAGGGGGAGGGAGGGGGGAGGTTAGGGTGGAGGGAGGCTAATGGGTGGGTACACATCTACGGTGCATCTAGAATGGGTACAGGTGAAACTTACTAAATGCAGAATACAAATGCCTGCATACAATAACTGCGAAAATGCCATGAAGGCTACATTGAACAGTTTGATGAGAATATATCAGATTGTATATGAAACCCGCACATTGTACCCCTTGATTGCACTAATGTACACAGCTATGATTTAACAATAAAAATAAATTAATTAAAAAAAAGAAACATCCTGACTTCTATGCAGTTCCAATCAAACCACACAAGCCAGACCCCAACCTGCCTCAGTACACCAGTTCTAGACCCCCTGAGCCGCAGAAAAGTTCTTCCAGACGTTATCAGGACACTAGAGAAAGTTATGTCAGTGACACCGAAGAGGAAGAATACCTCCAACAGCTGTCAGAACAGTCAAAGCGTGGTTACTATGGCCAGCCTACCCAATACCGGGACCCAGAATTATAGTGGTCTGCGAAGGGACTCCCCGGGGCTGCCTGCTGCCACGGCAGGGTAACATTCCTGCCAGGCCACCACACGGTCTTCTCCAGTTAAAATGCACTGTTGGGGACACAGTAGGACTTGGGCTCGTGTGTTCTCATGAGGAACCAGGGACAGCCAGTGCAAATTAAGAACTGAAGGCTCTGTTTGTGGAACTGGGTAGAGGAGTTTGTGGTTTTTTGCTCAGAAATAAGAGGAACACTACAGTCTGATACTTGCTTCAGTGGACCAAAATCTGTATTAAATCCGTTTGCATATTTTTCATATGTGTATTAAGAAGCAGTAACTATTTTTCCTCATCCATAGCCACCTACAAAGACTGTGCAGAATGTGAAAAAAGGAATAAAAAATACAGTTGGACTCGAACTGAATTACGTGTTTTATTACAACTCTCCAAGTGCCTTTGATGAGAAATGTCTTAAAATTTTTTTCCTTTGAAGCTTTATGCATCACCATAATGGACTAAAACATTATTTTGAGTAAACTTTTGTACCAGTTTAATAGCAATGGTTTTCCCTGCACTGTATCTTTTTTCAAGGCATTCCATCTTTGTAATATTTCCCGTAAATTCTGACTGTATATATAATAGCTGTACTTGGTAGTCTGGCTGTAAGTGCTCACTAGCTTAAAGACCCTGAGGTTAGTAAACAACTTTTTTGTTTAAAACCAAGTGCTCTACAAAAGCAGATACTGAAGGAGAACGCATTTAATGTCCAAAAGTGTGTATTGGCAACAGTTTTGTAATTTAATAAAATGGAGTATACTGCAATCAACAACAACAACAAAAAAGACCCTTAGCTAATAACAAGAATGTTCGATATTCCACGTTTGTGAAGGGCATTTGCGGTAGAGATTTTGTAGTCATCTCTTTGCAAGTTAAAGAAGCTCACTTTCATTCTGAGGTGGAGGAGAATTTTTGTTGTACATGTTTATTTTATCAAACCCTTTTTCTGAACCTATTATATTTATCATTTGATTTTTTTCTTCTTTGATCAATAAATGTCACTAAGTATACTAGCACATTTTTCTAATGTTAAACTAGTCTTACTTTTCTAGGTCATGATGTATAGGGTATAGTTTACTGATACCTATATTTTGTTTATAATTCTTATTTTTGTGTGAATGATGTAATAGGCCTAGAATTTTCTTTTTCTTTCTTTCTTTTTTTTTTTTTTTTTGATACAGAGTCTCATTTTGTCACCCCTGGTAGAATGATCTGGGTTCATAGCTCACAGCAACCTCTAACTCTTGGGCTGAAGCCATTCTCTTGCTTCAGCCAAGTAGCTGGAACTACAGGCACTTGCCACAACAGCGAGCTATTTTTAGAGATGGGGTCTCACTCCAGCTCAGGCTGGTCTTGAACTTGTGAGCTCAGGCAATCCACCTGCCTCACCTTCCCAGAGTGCTGGAATTACAGGCACGAGCTACCATGCCCAGCCAGAATTTTCTTTTCTTGTATATGACTCATCTTATTTCGAGGTCAAGGTTATTACATTTACGAAGTGACTTGGGACTTATTCCTCCTTTTATTATTTCCTAGAATAGTTTGTGTGACATTAGAATTATTAGTTCATTGAAAATGACAATATGTGTATCTTTATCTTACCTATATATAACCTTCAAAGTTAGGTGTAGAATCAGAGACATATGGGGACTGACATTTGCAAAACTGAATAACAAATCAGGATTAAAATAATTATTGCTAACAACCCAGCCTTCCTACAGTATTCACAATGTGTAACTAACAAGAGAGAAAAGAATAAGCGATTATGAGATGTGAGAATCTTCTTTAAATCTAATGCTTCCTTGGTGAGCATTTATGCAGATAAGAAAGACAAAAATGAAAAGCTTTGAGCTTCCATTGGAAGAATACGAATCCTTATTTACAGAAGATAAATTGAAGCTGATTGCCACCTTTCTCCAGGCAGGCATTCAGCTCCTCTCGTTTGCCATCAGATAACACAGATTGATGCACACTGTCATTCCTTAGAATGTTGTGTTGCCATAGACATTTGCCCAATTCTCCAATCCCTTTAATATCACACAGTTCCTATACAAAAGAAGTGCTGAATGAGTCCAAACGAATTCATGCAAAAAAAAAAAAAGTGTACATAGAGGGAAAAACAAAATTAGAATCTGGTTGAGTTTCTTTCCTTCCTAAATCCCACCTCCAGATTCTTTTCTTAGCTAATGGAAAGAGCAGCTTGCTTCATGGCATATACATATATTTCACTACTCTTTCTAAACTCATTCAATTATTCTTGAAATAAAGCTAAGCTGAAAAAGTAAAGGCTAGGTAAAAATTGAGAAGTTTTCTATCACAAATTTATTTCTTCCCAAATTGCATCATTCTCCATTTGTTGTTCTGGGTGGCATTATTAATCATTTCACTTTGTATTAATCATGCATTGAATAAATTAGAACCAATTTTATTATGTATTATTTTTATGTCTTTATAGTAATAGAGATGAGTATCATTCCCATTTTACAAGGGGGAATCACCTCAGAATGATCATGTATTTCAGAATGAGAGCAAGATCTAGATCTTCTAAAATTCATCTAGTTAAACCTACAATACACCATGTACTTAAAAGGCTATTTAAATTATTGAGAACTTCACTAGGATTACTTTATTAGTAACTATACGTTGCCTAGAAAAAGAAAAAAAAAATTAGACCCTAGGAAAGCAAAAGCATCTTTATGCTATTTAAAATCTTTCTTTCTTTTTTCCCTTGGCCATAGAAGCAAAATGAGAAAAATAACATGAAACTGCCTGGCTTTGCCAATAGTAAAGGTTGAATCTATTTTAATATTACACTATTATTTGAAACTTGTATAATATGTTGGGTTAGTTTAGAAATGGCTTAGGGTGGGCTGAATTGTGTTTCTCAAAAATTCATATGTTAAAGCCCTAACCTCCAAAACCTTAGAATGCGACCGTATTTGGAGTTAGGGACTTTAAAGAAGTGATTAGGTTAAAATGAGACTGCTAGGGTAGGGCTTGGCCCAATCTGACTGGTGTCCTTAAAGATGAGAAAATCTGGATGCAAGAAAAGACACCAGGTATGAGCATGGAAATGAAAGGCCATGACAGGGGAAAGCCCATCTGAATGCTGAAGAGAGGCTTGAGAACAAAACAAATCTGCCACAACCTTGACCTTGGACTTCCAGCCTCCGGTGTGTTAAGAAAATAAATTTCTGGTGTTTAAGCCCCTATTTTTTTATGGAAACCCTAGAAAACTATTACATTGCCCTAAAAAACATTGGATTTGTGGAGAAATGATCAGTCATCAAAGAGAAGCATTCTTGGGCTACCTTAGGTTCTTAAGCCGTAAATAGGGCTTTTCAAAAAAAGAGTCTTCCTCTACCCAGGGAGGCACAGTGAGCCTCTGTCTCAAAAAAAAAAAAAGTCTTCCTATAAACTAAAAACCAGAGATTGGCGTATAACTATAAATACTGAAAGAATCATTTCATGAATAGCATCCTTTATTTTGGAAAAATGGCTCCAAATAAACTGCTCATTACCAAACACTTGACTGAACCACATTATGTAGAAGCATGGCAAAGGTTCAGCATCATTTGCAAATTAACAATGAGTTATAAACAGCTCTATATTCTTTTTCTGGGCCTTCCTCCAAAGGAATTATTTAATTTGGAATTCATTTTTGTATTCAAGTAAATGTTTAATAAAGTGGGGTGTTTTTGAAACAGCAAATTCACAGGAAAAATGTATTTTAGGTGCTATCTTTTTTATTTTTAATAATTTATTGAGGTGAGACCATAACATAAAATTAACCAGTTTAAAGCGAACAATTCAGTGGCATTAATTACATTCCCAGTGTGCAACCACCACCTCGATCTAGGAACAAAACATTTCTCTCTCTCCAAAGTAAACCTCCTTTCCCATTAAGCCTCAGTGCATCAGTTTCTGGTGTCCAAAGGCAAGTTAATGTCCTTGGGGCTGGTGAGAGACAGCAGGATTAGTAGTGCTGAATTTTTTTCTCTTTTAAAATAGCTGACTTGGGATACAGGTTCTAATTTTGGTTTGGCCGGAAGTGAGAAGACAGAGTAATAGTGATATCCATGTCAGAGGTGTGGAAAGTATTTCAAATGCTGCCACTTATATATCCTGTAGCTGGGCTTCTATAAAAATTTAAAGAAGTAAGGTAAGATAAGAGGCTCTGATCTCAGCTCGCTGTATTTAAATTTATACTAAGCCACCTTTCCCCTGGAGCTGCCTTTTAGAGGTAGAGCATTGATCCCTTCAACAGCTATTTATCAAGCAGAGCAGGCTATTGGGGGTTCAGTGGTGATCAAGAGAGGCTTGGTGCCTGCTGCCAAGGAAGTGACAGTCTTGTGGGGGTCGGGGGGAGACAGCCAATTAGATAAGCCATACTAAGAAGGGTAACATGAACCTTGATAGCTGAAACACATAGCAAGAGGCATCTTGGTTACCATCTGGGTCAACTCCCGTTTTTCTTTTTCTTCTTTTTTTATTTTTATTTTTTTTTTTTGAGACAGAGTCTAACTTAGTTTTTCCTGGTAGAGTGCCGTTGCATTGTAGCTCACAGGAACCTCAAACTCTTGGGTTTAGGTGATCCTCTTGCTTCAGCCTCCTGGGTACCTGTGATTACAGGTATCTGCCACAACGTCTGGCTTTTTTTTTAGAGATGGGGTCTTGCTCTGGCTCAGGCTGATCTCTAATTCCTGAGCTCAAGCAATCCACCTGCCTTGGCCTCCCAGAGCGCTGGGATTACAGGCATCAGTCACTATGCCTGGCTTTAGTGCCCTTTTTCACATGTGGAAACTAAGCGCAGAGAAAGGAGGTGATTCTCCCTTGGTTAGTAACTAAGCCAGGAACTCCTGTTCCTCATTTTTCAATTCTGCATATTTATTTATTTATTTAGAGACAGAGTCTCACTTTATTGCCCTGGGTAGAGTGCCGTGGCATCACACAGCTCACAGCAACCTCCAACTCCTGGGCTTAAGTGATTCTCTTGCCTCAGCCTCCCGAGTAGCTGGGACTACAGGTGCCCGCCACAATGCCCGTTTATTTTTTGTTGCAGTTTGGCCGAGCCAGGTTTGAACCTGCCACCCTCAGAATATGGGGCCAGCTCCCTACCCACTGAACCACAGGTGCCACCCCCAATTCTGCATTTTTTTAAAAGGGTCTCTGCTACACTTTCTTTCTGACTTAGTTGGAAATTTTGATTGTTGCTTTCAATTTTTTACTCATGTAGAAGTGAGGTTGTTCAAAACCCAGAAGAGATAGCTGCCAATTGTGCAGACTAATTACCACATAGGCATCCCATGGTACTCTCAGGGCATGCCAGCCCCCTGATTGGATCTGCCGATAGGACTCTCCTCATCCAAGCCAGCCCCCGCCATGAAGTCTGAAGTCACTGCATGATGCACCCATACTTCCAGCAGGCTCTGGGTGACTTTTAAGCCCCACATTCCTTTCTTCTCAGACCAACTTTAAATCTGACACTTTCAGGTTCACTTATGAACTCAGCCTCTCTCTAATCCATAACTGCTTTTAAAGGTCTAAGAAATTTTGGGAATTCTGGGAAGATGGCTGACTGGTAGCAACCCTCCATGGAGGCTCCTGAGCAGAGGAAGAAAAATTGGATGGAATCAGACTCTAGGAAGCCAAAGATGGGGAGCTGAGCCAAGAAGGAAATTTGGCAAGCTGTAACTCCAAGGAAGAGCATTCAAGAAAACCAATTACAGGTACAAAGCCTATTGACTAGATGGTGGGAAACCCCTCCCCCAAGCAGGGGGCCTGCTGCAGGCTATCTAAGAAGGATCAGAGAACAAAAGACCTCTCATTTTACCTTGCTGGAGAGAGTCACTAAACTCTAGGTCTCTTTCTCCAGGGAAGCCCCATTTATGAACCTAAACACCACCCCGCCAAGCATAAAATTGAACAGATATTTTCCCCTACAAGTCCAAACTCCAAGTTCACCCTTTCCCCCTAGCATGGCAGTCCGAAGTTCTGCCCCCTGCAGAGCACAGAGTATTTGGTCTTGTCCCGAGAGATCTGGGCATGGTGTGGACCGCCAACCATCAGGATGGAATCTGTGACTAATGGGGAAAAAAGAGGGTGTGGGTAGAAAGGGACACTCGGTGGGAGGAGGAGCAGTCCCCTGGTTATGACTATGCCCAGACAGTGGTGGTGTTGACCCTCAGTTCGGCCTGTGTCTGGTGGGACCAGGTACAGAACCCCCAACTCTGGCGGTACCCAAGGTAGGAGAGTGGTTGCCCTGTATGGACTGAGTTTGGCAGACAGGGCTGGTTCTCAGCCCCTGCTGGGCCTGCGAGCAGAGGCTTGCTAGGTGTGGACTGAGACCTGAGAGCAAGGGCATGGTCCTCTGATTCCAACAGAACCCTCGACCAGTGGCTTGCTGGGTGTGAACCAAGACCTGAGGGCTAAGGCATGCTCTGGTCTCCAGCAGGGCTGGTGAGCACAGGCTTACCACTGGGTAAGGACTGAGACCTGTGTTCAGGGGGTGTCCTGAGCCTGCCAAAAGAGGCTTGCCAGGCAGTAGATTGAGACTGGCAGGCCGGGGGCATGGTCCCCTGACTCCAACTGGTCTGGCAAGCAGAGGCTAGCTGGGTGTGGACTGAGACAGGGTGATGGCCTGGTGCCCTGACTCCAACAGAACCTGTGAACAGAGGCTTGTGAGGCAGTGGACTGAAACTGGCAGGCAGGGGCAGCACGATTCCCCTGACTCCAACTGGTCTGGCACGCAGAGGCTAGCTATGTGGACTGAGACCAGTGGGCGGGGTTGTGGCCCCTGGCTCCAACTGAGCCTGTGAGCAGAGAAGCAGACAACAGTGTGGATTGAGTCTGGCAGGCAGGAGTGTGGATCCCTGGCTCCAATTGTGATGTTGGAGACCCTTGAATCCCTCTCTGTTGTGCAGGGTTTGCACTGCCTAAGACAATTTAATTGGAATCTGAGTCAGGGGCTGTGTACTTGGGGACATTCTGAGGTTGACCTTCAAAGTTCTGTAGCAGAAACAAACTGAAGGATCGGGGCTAGGCACCGCAGCTATTTGTATCTCTTCACAGTTGAGATTTAAACCTAATAATTTGGTTTCTTAGGATAAGGTAGAGTTTGGCTGATATCAAAATAGAGCTAGCTTGTGCTACCTCACCAAATAGGTCCTCAGAGTCTCTGGCCAAAACTCTGAAAGGAGCCTTTGTAAGGTTATAACGATAAACTGCGATTACAAAGCTGAGCACTTTGGTAAGAGGCTATCTGTACTACCTGGGAACCCCAATTCAGTCTCACCTACCAGTTCTAATAACCAAATGGTGAAAAATAAACATGGTGCAGACCCAACAGAAGAACTCTGGCAAGATGAATAACCAGAGTAGATCAACCCCTTCTCCCCCAAGAAATGACAAAGGAGATACAACTGAAGATGCCATGCATAGACAAATGGCAGCAATGTCAGAAATTGAATTCAGAATATGGATGGCAAATAAGATAAATAGAATGGAAGAAAAGATAGAAATTGAATTCCAAAGAGTCTTTCTAAAGTTGTCTCAAGAAAGTAATGAATTCAAAGCCCAAGTCACCAAAGATATAGACATAATGAGAAAAGAGAAAGCAGAGCTCAAGGAAACAAAAAAGTTGAGGTGCTCCAAAATACAGTAGAATCCCTCAGTAATAGAGTTGACCAGAAAGAAGAAAGGATCTCTGAAACTGAAGACAAAGCTTTTGAACGTTCCCAAACACTCAAAGAGGCAGACAAATGGAGAGCAAAAACTGATCATTCCCTGAGAGAGTTGTGTGATCACTCCAAAACATCAAACATTCATCATATAGGAATTCCTGAAGGAGAAGAGGATGGTCCTAGAGGCACAGATGCTCTACTCCAAGAGATTTTGGAGAATAATTTCCTAAGCATTGTAAGAGATATAGAACTTCAGATAGCAGACAGTTTCAGAACCCCCGCAAGGCTCAATCCAAATAAAGCATCTCCTAGACACATTGTGGTTAACTTTGCCAAAGTTAAGATGAAAGAGAAAGTTCTGCAAGCAGCCAGACATAAGAAAAGCATCACCTACAAAGGGAGAAGTATCAGAATGACTGCAGATCTCCCAGCTGAAACATTTCAAGCCAGAAGAAGATGGCTTGAAATGCCATCTCTCTTTCAATCTCCTAAAATGAAACAACTTCCAGCCCAGGATCCTCTATCCAGCTAAACTGAGTTTCATTTGTGATAGAGAAATCAAATACTTTAATGACATAGACATGTTGAAGAAATTTGCCATAACTAAACCAGCTCTCCAGGGTATTGTCAGACCCATCCTCCACAATGACCAGCACAATGCTCTACCTCCAAAGTAAACTCTCCCAGAGATTTTTGAACAAAACCCAACTTCCACAGTAGTGAAAGGATTAAAAATGTCCACTGGACATCCAAAAATCGTGACACCCAAAACACAACCAGGCTTATTAATTCTCTCAATTACTGTGAATGTTTTAAATTGTTCTCTAAAGAGGCACGGGCTGGCTGACTGAATACATAAACTCAGACCAGAGATCAGCTGTCTACAAGAATCTCATCTTACCTTAAAGGATAAAAATAGACTCAGGTTGAAGGGATGGACTTGTATATTACAGGCAAATGAAAACCAGAAAAAAGCAGGGGTTGCAATTTTAGTAGCAGATACAATTGGCTTTAAACCAATAAAGATAAAGAAAGATAAGGAAGGCCACTACATATTTGTCAAGGGAAACACGCAGTATGAAGAGACTTTGATAATTAACATTTATGCACTCTACCAGAATGCTCCTCAATTCATAAAGCTGACCCTAATGGATATGAACAACTTGATATCTTCTTGCACTATAATAGTTGGAGATTTTAACACCCCTTTGACAGTTTTGGATAGATCCTCCAAGAAGAAACTAAACAAAGAATTATTAGACTTACATCTGACCCTAGAACAAATGGACTTTACAGACCTCTACAGAACATTTCACCCTAATAAAACTGAATATACATTCTTCTCATCAGCCAATGGATCATCCTCCAAAATAGATCAGATCCTAGGACACAAGTCTAACCTCAGCAAATTTAAAAGTGTAGAAATTATTCCTTGTATCTTCTTGGACCACCATGGAATAAAATTTGAACTCAACAGCAACAGGAATCTTCATACTCAAACAAAGTCATGGAAGCTAAATAATCTTAGGCTGAATGATAGCTGGGTCAAAGATGAGATTAAGAAGGAAATCACCAAATTTTTGGAATAAAATGATAACGAAGACACAAATTATCAAAACCTGTGGGATACTGCAAAAGCAGTCCTAAGAGGGAAATTTATAGCATTGGAAGCCTTCATCAGGAAAACAAAAAGAGAGGAAGCCAACAACTTAATGGATCATCTCAAGCAACTGGAAAAGGAAGAACATTCCAACCCTAAATCCAGCAGAAGAAAAGAAATAACCAAAATTATGGCAGAATTAAATGAAATTGAAAACAAAAGAATCATTCAGAAGATCAATGAAACAAAAAGTGGGTTTTTGGAAAAGATGAACAAAATTGATAAACCTTTGGCCAACCTAACCAGAAATAGAAAAGTAAAATCTCTAATGTCATCTATCAGAAACGATAAAAGAGAAATAACAACAGACACTTCAGAAATTCAAAAAATCCTTAATGATTACTTCAAAAATCTCTATTCAAAGAAATATGAAAATCTGAGGGAAATGGACATGCCATCTTCCTAGACTCAATCAGAAATCTTGAATAGACCTATATCAATCACTGAAATAGCATCAACAATATGAAATCTCCCCCCAAAAGAAAAGTTTGGGACCAGATGGCTTCATATCCAAATTCTATCAAACCTTTCAAGAGGAACTAGTACCTATATTATACAATGTTTTTCCAAAGCATATAAAAAGAAGGAATACTTACCAACACATTCTATGAAGCAAATATCACCCTGATCCCCAAACCAGGAAAGGATCCAACAAAGAAAGAAAATTACAGACCAATATCATTAATGCATATCAATGCAAAAATATTCAATAAGATCTTAGCAAACAGAATTCAATAACATCAAAAAAATTATACACCATGATCAAGTTGGTTTTATTCCAGGGTTACAGGGTTGGTTCAACATACGTAAATCTATAAATATAATATATTACATCAATAAAATAAAAAACAAAGACCATATGATTATTTTAATTGATGCAGAAAAAGCCTTTGATAATATCCAGTATCCTTTCATGATCAGAACACTTAAGAAAATAGGCATAGAAGGGACATTTCCTGAACTGATAGAGGCCATCTACAGCAAACCCACAGCCAATATCATATTGAATGGTGTAAAATTGAAAACATTTCCACTCATATCAGGAACGAAGCAAGGATACCCACTATCTCCACTGCTATTTAACATAGTAATGGAAGTCTTTGCCATCACAATCAGGCAAAAGAAGGCAACCAAGTGTATCCAAATAGGATCAGAGGAGATTAAACTCTCATTCTTTGTTGTGATATGATCCTATACCTGGAAAATCCCAGGGACTCAACTTCAAAACTCTTAGAAGTTATCAAGGAATACAGCAGTGTTTCAGGATACAAAATCAATACTTATAAGTCAGTAGCTTTTATATATGCCAACAATAGTCAAGTTGAAAATATAGTCAAGGACTCTATTCCTTTTACAGTAGTGCCAAAGAAGATGAAATATCTGGGAATTTACCTAACAAAGGATGTGAAAGATCTTTATAAAGAGAACTATGAAACTCTGAGAAATAGCTGGATATGTTAACAAATGGAAAAGCATACCATGCTCAAGGCTGGGAAGAATCAACATTGTTAAAATGTCCATACTACCCAAAGCAATCTACAGATTTAATGCAATCCCTATTAAAGCACCATTGTCATACTTTAAAGAACTTGAAAAAATAGTACTTTGTTTTATATGGAATCAGAAAAAAATTCAAATAGCTAATACATTACTCAGAAATAAGAACAGATAAGGAGGTATCACATTACCAGACTTTAGGCTATACTATAAATCTATAGTGATCAAAACAGCATGGTACTGGCACAAAAACAGAGCGGTAGATTTAAGGAACAGAATAGAGAACCAAGAGATGAACCCAGCTACTTATCGTCATTTGATCTTTGACAAACCTATCAAAAATATTCAGTGGAGAAAGACTCCCTATTTAACAAATGGTGCTGGGTGAACTGGTTGGAGACCTGTAGAAGACTGAAACTGGACCCCCACCTTTCACCATTAACAAAAATTGATTCTCCATAAAAGATTTACATTTAAGACATGAAACTATAAAAATACTACAAGAGAGTGCGGGGAAAACACTTGAAAAAATTGGCCTGGGAGAATATTTTACGAGGAGGACTTCCCCAGCAATTGAAGCAACACCAAAAATACTTTAATGGGCTTTGATCAAACTAAAAAGCTTTTGCACAGCCAAGAGCATAGTAAGTAAAGCAAGCAGACAACCATCAGAATGGGAGAAGATTTTTGCAGATTATGCTTCTAACAAAGGTCTGATAACTAGAGTCTACAGAGAACTCAAAATAATCAATAAGAAAAGAGTAAATAACTCCATTTCTATGTGGGGAAGAGACTTGAACAGAAACTTCTCTGATGAAGACAGGTGCGTGGCCTACAAACACATGAAAAAATGCTCATCATCGTTAACCATCAGAGAAATGCAAATCCGAACCACTTTGAGATATCATCTAACTCCAGTAAGATCAGCTCACATCACAAAAATCCAAAAACTACAGATGTTGGCATGGATGCAGAGAGAAGGAAACACTTCTACACTGCTGGTGGGAATGCAAGCTAACACAACCTTTTTGGAAAGAAGTTTGGAGAACACTCAAGGAACTAAAAGTAGACGTGTCATTTGATCTTGCAATTCCTCTACTAGGTATATACCCAGATGATGATCAAAAATTATTTTACAACAAAGAAATTTGCATCAGAATGTTTATTGCAGCCCAATTCATAATGGAAAGTGCTCATTGACCCATGAATGGATTAACAAATTGTGGTATATGTACACCATATACCACATGCCCAAGTGCTCATTGACCCATGAATGGATTAACAAATTGTGGTATATGTACACCATGGAATACCATGCAGCCATAAAAAGATGGAGACATCACATCTTTTATATTTACCTGAATGGAGCTGGAACATATTCTTCTTAGTAAAGTATCTCAAGAATGGAAAAAAAATTTTTGAGGACTGAAGAATAACTATCCTTTGGGAAAAAAATAAAATGGAAATTATACTTAATGTAAAAAAAAAAAAAGAATGGAAAAAAAACATCCAATGTACTCAATACTACTATAAAATCAATATATAATCACCTACACACTCATATGAATGGCAAAACATAACTATAGTCTAGAAAGTAGAAGGGAAGAAGCGAGTGTGGGAGGGTAGGGGAGATATAGGCAGAGGGAGAGTATTTGGGGGGACCTCACTTAATGTGCATGATGCAATGGTACCTTTCAAAACTATTAAGAAATGAGTATAATTGTGATGGATTTATTACTTAGTTCAATGTAAGCATTTCACATTGTATATTGAAGCAGTACCCTGAACCCCATAAATGCACCAATGTACAAAGTTACGATTTAATAAAAAATATAATAAAAAGAAATTTTATTGTTGACCAGTTGTGGTAGATCACATCTGCAATACCAGCACTTTGGGAGGCCAAGGCAGGAGGATTGGCTGAGGGCAGAAGTTTGAGACCAGCCTGAGCAACAGAGCAATACCCCATCACTACCAAAATTAAAAAATTATTCAGTCATGGTAGCATGCCCCTGTTGTCCTAAATACTCAGGAGGCTGAAGCAGGAGGATTCCTTAAGTTCAGGAGATCAAGGCTGCAATGACCTATGATCTTGACATTGAACTCCAGCCTGGGCAAAAAGTGACACCCTCTCTAAAAATTTTATTGCTTAACTGTTGGTTGTGTGATGACATAAAGAAAACCGTATTTTAATTTACATCATTTATTGGGTCCAGATGATATGGTAATTGGTAGCTCCCTGTATTTTTATTTCCTGTGATCTGAGTAGGGCAAATAGAGACATGGCTGATTTTACATGTAAACATTGTGGGCCACCAGCAGACTAGGGATGAGAGATCTTCCTTAGAGGTCATCTGGCAGGACACAATTTCAGAGTCGGCAAGAACCTTAAAAGGATCACCTAGTTCAACCAAACGCCCTTTTAACTCATGAATATCATTGGCTATTTGTTTGTTGGATGGATATTCAGCCAGTCTGGCATTCCCTCCTCAATCATCCCATTGAAACTACTCTCAATGAAGACTTTCTGGCTGAACACTGGTCCTGTGGGTCCTCATTTTATCTAGTATCTTTTAGGTATTTGACTTTGCTAATCATTTTTCAAGCCTTTGGCTTTCATGACATACTTTGTTTCCAGTTTTCCTTGTACATATTTGATCAGTGGTTTTCAATCAGGACTAGTTTTTTTCCCCACAGACATTTGGGAATATCTCTAAGTGTTTTTGGTTGTACAATGGTGGGAAGAATGCTACCTTCTCATGAGTAGAGGCCAGGGATGTTGCTAAATAAATGCCCAGGACATCCCCCTGTAATATTTAGGGCCCAAATGTCAATGGTGCCAAGGTTGATATACCCTGAATTTTGATCACTCTTTCTCTAGCTCTGTCATGGCACCCTCTTCTTATTCTTCAATTTTGGAATTGCCAAAGTTTCCCTCCTTAACTTTTTGCTCTTCCTCTCCTGGTAAATTGCCTGAAATACACCATCCATTTCCATGGCTTCGACTCCAACCTATAGCCATATCCTCAGCTTTGACATTCCTCTTGAACACCAACCTATCTGATAACTGTCAAGTAGATATTTCTGTCCCTACATCCTGCAAACACAGCAAACTCAGCAGTGTACCAAACAAACTGATTATCTTTCTCTCATATCCTCTGCTATTCTTTTTCCTTTGTCTATCTTTCTTTTCCTAATAGCCCTCAGATCTTCAGGGTTGGTTCTGAGGGCTCTTGCCTCATATGTGGAATTCACATGTGGCTCTGGGATATCCAAGAACTCCAAAGCCACAGCCCAATGTGCTGCTGCTCCAGAACTTGCTACTCCTGTCAAATCCAGAGACCTGCCATTGTCCCCTAAGGAAACTTGTGCAGTTGAAAAGATACACCTGAGTGGCCATCCATGCCTGTTCTTGATGATCTCTCATGTATCCTACTGCCACCAAAACCAACACTTGGTATGTTTATCTGCAGTTGGAAGAGATGTGGCTTGGGTTGCGCTGCCTGTCTCAGTGGCTTTTGTTGCTGCCTTTGCTTCCATAGACCCCAATCCAGGCTTCAGTGGCTCCTCAAGGGGGAACATGTCTTCCCTCTGAGTTACACTTAGGGAACAGTGCTCTTTGCTAGACTAGGGGATCTGGAGTTATAGCTCATCAGATTCTCTCAGAGTGCTAGTTCCCATGGGCTGACATCCACCACTAGGAAGGGCGTATGCATAGAGCATGTTCTGGTTTGGCTGCCTCTATAACCATTTCTGGTATAGAGGTCAGTATTTACAGTTCTTGCTGACCAAATGGTATTTCCTCTCAGGGAACTCTTTGTCCCCTCTTCCTATCTCTATGACCTTGATCAGAGCCATTCCTGAGCTGGGCCAGGCCACAGAAAGTATACTAAACATGGATCCTGGAGAGAAAGATGACTTAGACTTGGTCTTCTCTTTGTTGTAACACTGAACCAGCAAGTACGCAATGCAAAAGACACACAGCTTCCCAATGACTCTGGTATCCCATAGAGGTTGCCCCTGGATTCATCACTGGCCATGTCATCTCTGAAATGTACACCCTACTTTATAAGGAAATTTCTTTTGAAATTTTTTTCTATTATTTCCTTATTCTATTTCTTACTGTGCCGTTGGGATCAAAATAGGTCTAATCATGCTCTAACTTAACCTCAAGCTATCATGTAATTTTCAGTAACTTTGACTTTCAAAAGAGTTAGAGACCTTATTTTCAGCCTGAGCAGGATTTTCTGGTTGCAAGCAACAAAACAACTTATTCTGGCCAATCTAAACAAGACACAAAAACAAAAACAAAACTAAGACTGCCCAGTCTTAATCAGTTCAGGCTGCTATGACAAAGTACCCTAGGCTGCATGGCTTATGAAAAATTTATTTCTCATAGTTCTAGAGGCTGTAAGTTTGAGATCAGAGTGCCAGCGTGGTTGGGTTTGGGTGAGGGCCCTCTTCTAGGTTGCAGACTGCCCACTTCTCATTGCACACTCACAGGACAGATAAAGAGCTAGCTAGCTCTCTGGAATCTTCTTATAAGGGCACTAATCCCATTCATGAGGGCTCCACTCTTGTGACCTAATTACCTCCCAACACCTCCACCTTTACATACCATCACATTGAGGGTTAGGATTTCAATATGTGAATTTTGAAGTGACACAAACATTTGGTCCATAACAATCCCTTTTTCCCCAGAAGGCTGTGAGTACAACTGGGTAAATAGGCTGAGAAGTTTGGTATAATTCCTTCCTTAGCAACTTTATGCTCTGAAGGCCAATATGTTAGTGGATGGGTAGATGAATATATGTCTCTAAGTCTGGAGTCCAGGGTTTAGGCAAGATGTCTTGTTCTAGCATATTCTTCCAGATTAGACTATATTTAGTAAACTCAGTCTTTTATTTATTGTAGGCCTAAATGCAAAACCAATATGTTAAAATGCATTTTCAAGGTTATAGTATCCTTCAAAGCTGTGGACAAGTTTTTTCCAAATCGAAGCATGAAAATGTCAGGAAGGAAATCACCTAAGCTCAGTAATGCCCAGAAAAATTGTTATGCACATAAAAATTGTTAGAGAAAGCACTGGAGTGATACCATTTTAAATCAGATGCAAAGGTGAAATGGAAATGATAAATATAGAAAGTAGAATCTAGCAATTATAATTCCATAGTCTCCTGATCAGTGGTTTATTTATTAATTTATTTGTTCCTTTAATATTTATCAAGTGCCAGGTGATACTTTGTACCAGGTGCTATGCTGGGTTTTGGGGGGTGGATGAAATCCCTGCCTATATGGAGTGTGTGCTCTAGAAGAGATCACATCCCAGTGTCATGTTCATTAAGAATAAAACCTATAACTCAAATATTTTAAATATTCAAGTCACAAAACTATGCCTAAGTCCATTGGGGAATCCAAAAGAAAAATTCACAATTCACATTTGGGAACGAATGCACAGTATTTACTTGTCTAATTTCTTATTACCCTTTAACCCATATTTCCATTTCCCCTAATTTTGTTTCTTTCTCTTTAAAAAAAAGTGTAGGAGAAATCAAGTAGAAGAAAATTTTGCAAACATTTGAATATGGCTCTGCTACCCTCAATTTATAGTAAATAATGCTTTCAAGAAATTTACAGAGGAATTCTCCACAAAACAAGGCAGCTTTTCCCAAGACTTGAAAGATCATGCTTGTGCTTAGAATCTTAGAATGTTTTTTGCTTTATCTATGTTAGATTGACTGTTAAATGCTCCTTGTGGTTCAAAAAGAGGTATCAGGAAGCTTTTAGAGGTATTTAGAGCAGCAGCTAGAGCAGGCAAGATTGGTGGTTTGCAGACTTCCTCCCTTCCCTGTTGGCTGAGCTGCCTGGAGGAGGCTGCTGGTCAGGGCGGATGCATGAAGGCTGCTCACTGAGCAACCTGGGCGGACTGAGATGCTTCTGCCAGGGTAACTTCTGGCTTCCCCAGCACAGAGCACTGCGGTTGGCAGGGGGTTGGCACTCCGTAAGTATCTGTTATATGAATGAATAAATATTAAAAAGGTCCTTTAAACAAGAGAAGAGAAAATCCAATCTCTCTGGATGTATAACCAGATAAATTTAATAGCTCCTTTGATTAATTAGTTGATTCTGAATTATAGTTGATACACTAAAGACTCACAGCCCAATAAAAGCAAAGAATTCGGGTTCCCAGAGGCCTCTGTTTTCAGGAAGTGGACTTAGCAGGTACCTTTATGGTTATATTTGAAGCAAACATGAATGGCTATTTAGCAAGTGCTCTGATTTAATTACAAATTCTTGATTATGGATTAAGTTCTTACTTACATAAGATAATTTGAATTCCAGCTGTATATACTTGAGAGTTATTATTTTTAGATGAGTTTTATAATATCAGACATTTTACTAATTAAGAAAGTTTTCTGCATCTAGTAAGCTTAAAGGAAGTTTTTCCTATATCAGCAATAGCAGTTGGATTTCATTTCACTTGCTAATTTTAATGGATTGGTTTACCTGGAGTGTCCTGATTCCGAAGGGTTCCGAAGCCACGCCTGAACTCTGTAGGGAAAGTTTCCATGCCTGGTGGATTATGGCGTCTTCTTGGCTGATAGAGACGGGAGATAGCACGTGTCCTTCCTATTTTCTATCCCTGCTCCATAAACTATCGTGCAAGACCAGAAGTGTCTCTTCTGTGACCAGAGACTGTAGATCTGCAAACCAGGGGAGTGGTTAGTAGACGTATCAACACGGTTCCATCCTGAGGCACAGTCATTTGTTAGCTTGACGGAAAATGGCTGGAAATGAAATTATGGAGGGGGTCTGATTCCTTGCTAGGAAGAGGAAGACCTAAATCAACACAGAGTTAAGTCTGAGAAGTCACTGATGAGTCTCCTGAACCTGGAAAGGTTAAAGAGCCTGATGGAGTAAAAAATAGCCCAACAATTGGTGCTAAATGAACACAGTTTAGCAGTTAATCATCAGCTGTTTGCCTTTGTACAACTTACCATTTCTCTCTGGGACCGTTTCCTCGTAAACACATCTAAAATATGGACATTAATACCTGCTTTTCAGTTGGTAACAAGCGTAGCCACTTTTCCACAGAGTAAATAGCTGGGTTTTCTTGGACATTAGCCTTTAAACTTGTTTCTTAACATATTTATGTTCCAAACATGTTTTGGGGAAGCTTTCTATTCTAGAAGATGAGTGTTACCTGTTGCTGACTTTATGAATGCTTAAATAAAGCAATATAACTCCCATGCAACAGTTGGCGTGTGTTTTATCTGGCAATTCTATGTAAAAGGAATCTGGAGTCAAGCAAATTACTAGCGAGTTCTGCGCTTACTCATTTTTATCCTCTAGACTGGATACAAGCTGCCCATTGATGCTTACTCTGCCCAGTTCAAATCAAATTTACCCTGTCTTTAGCTTCCATCACAGCACAGATATCAGAAGAAATGATATCAGAACATACGTAGAACTCAGAAAATAGATAAACTCTGGGTTCAGGGAAAGATGGTGTTTTCAGCACTCTTTCACATGACTCTTGTAATTTTGGTTGCTCTTAGAAACAGATTTCTTGAAGTGGAAGTTGATTTTTAATTCAATTCATGCTTAGACTTGACTCCAGAGGAGTCTCAGTAAGGAGAACTATGTAAACATTGTTTACTGAATGGACCTGTTTTCTAGATCCCCTTAGAATTTCAAAGATGAGAATCCAGGTAGGAAAATACCATTATCAAAATGGTATGTCTCCAGAGAGATTTTATCTTTATTTACTTGGATAAGGAAATGCAGTCTAAATATCTGTCTCCACGTGAGAGAGAAAGTTGGGCAGCATGTGAAACTTTTATTAATTTGTCCATGGTTTTAAAATATAAAAAA
This sequence comes from Nycticebus coucang, assembly GCF_027406575.1. Lineage (NCBI taxonomy): Eukaryota > Metazoa > Chordata > Mammalia > Primates > Lorisidae > Nycticebus > Nycticebus coucang. Next base: position 52,712,961 of record NC_069787.1, read on the forward strand.
TTTCCAACTGGGGGCTCAGCACCTGTACCTCAGCGGCTAGCGCACCAGCCACATACACCAGAGCTAGCAGGTTCAAATCCAGTCTGGGCCTCCCAAACAACAATGATAACTACAACCAAAAAATAGCCAGGTGCTGTGGCAGGCACCTGTAGTCCCAGCTACTTGGGAGGCTGAGGCAAGAGAATCGCTTAAGCCCAAGAGTTTGAGGTTGCTGTGAGGTTGTTGACGCCACAGCACTCTACCGAGGGCAACAGCTTGAGACTTTGTCTCAAAAAAAAAGAAAAGAAAAGAAAAGAAAAAGAAAAAGAAAAAAAAAATTGTCAGCTGTGCCAAAAGAGATAAAAAGAAAACTCTAATCTGTAATTTCTTGAAAGCATTATTTACTATAAATTGAGGGTAGCAGACCCATACTCAAATGTTTGGAAAGTTTTCCTCCACTTAATTTCTCCTATTTTTTTTTAAGAAAAAGAAAAAAAATTTAGGGGTGGGAAAAAGTTAGACAAGTAAAAAAAAAAAGAAATGGAAGAAGAAGGAGCAGGAGGAGGAAAGTAAATTCTGTGTGTTCATTCCCAAATGAGTCTTTTAGACTCCCCAGTGGACTTTGGTATAGTTTTATGATCTCACCTGAGTATTTGAAATATTTGCATATTCAAGCTGTAGGTTTCATTCTAAAACACAGAACAGGATAGTTGTCTGTTGAATTATTCAGACAACCTGAAAAGACTTATCATGGAGAAAGTAAAAAGAAAACACACATGCACATTCACATACACACACTCCTAGCTAATTGCTAGAAGAAATGGTGTGCATGGACACCTTGGAAAAAATTACCTAGAAATATGAAATACTAAATTTTTAAGAATCACTTCATAGCATTTGCAGGTTTTAGAGGCAGTAGATAAAGTTGGACTCTGTAGGCTAACACACCCAGGTGCAAATCCTAGCAACCTAGGAATGTTCCCAGAAACCTAGGCATATGGTTTTTTTTAATTATTGTTAAATTGTATAGATTACATGCACCATGACTTTTCAAAAGTAGCCCCTTTCTTCATGTACTATCTTCTAACGCACAAATTGCTTTGGTAGTGATATGTATTCTCAGATAACCATAGCTCATATTTAGCTTGTATAAGTGAAATTTATAACAAAGTCAAGTAATAAATCATACAGTCTGCTTGCATAGTGAAGTCTTTTTCTTTCCTTCTTTCTGAGACCCAGTAGGATACTAGTATTTGACCCTTGTTTTTGATCACTTCTGTCTTTGTGTGTTCAAATCTAAAAAGGTAGATTAATTTTAAAATGTCCATATTAGAGCCTAAACTAAAAGATAAATGTTAGAGTAGAGGAGGAAAACATTTTTCTACCTATGTTGCAAAGAATTATGCAATCAAGGGCATTGAGGAACTCTGGAAGGATGGATTAATATCCTTGATGGTAATGATTGTACAAGTCTATAAATTTGCTAAAAAATCATTGACTTGAATACATAAAATGGTTAAATTTCATGGTATGTAAAAACTACCTCAACAAAACTGTCAAAAAACTCCTTGATGTGTAAAGAAATCCTGCAAGATAACCTGGAATAAAGCAACAACTCAATAGCAAAATGTTAGAGTAGGAAGTGGATGGCCAATATATTTAAAAATAAGTTATTTCATCAGCAGTTAGGAAATGTACTGCAACAAGAGCACTTACCATTTATTGTTTGGCAAACTTTCTACATTTCAATTCAAGTTGTATAAATTATTTGAGCAGGTAGTACGTTTAATAGGTTCAAGTGGGGTATGATGGCTCATGCCTATAGTCCCAGTGATTTGGGAGGCTGAGGCAGGAAGATCAGTGGAGTCCAGAAGTTCAAGGCTGCAGTGAGCTATGGTCATACTGTTGCACTCCAGTCTAGTTGGGTGACAGAGTGAGACCCTGTTTCTTAAAACAAGGGGGGTTTCTAGCCTCTAATCACCATTTGATCTCCCATAAACCAAACAAAATCATACACTGGGGAAAAGAATCCCTATTCAATAAGTGGTGTTGGGAGAACTGGATAACCAAATGTAAAAGATTGAAACTGGACCTGCACCTCTCACCACTTATAAAAATTGACTCAAGATGGATAAAAGATTTAGATCTAAGACATGAAACAATAAAAACTTAGAGGAAAGCATGGGAAAAACTCTTGATGATATCAGCCTGGGGAAAAGTTTATGAAGACGACTACATTGGCAATTGCAACAACAACAAATATAAATAAATGGAACTTAATTAAGCTAAAAGCTTCTGCACAGCTAAGGACACAATAATTAAAGCAAATAGACAACCTTCAGAATGGGAAAAGATATTTGCATGTTACGGATATGACAAAGGGTTGATAACTAGAATCTATAGAGAGTTTAAATTAATCCATAAAAAAAGAGCAAACAATACCATCTATCACTGGACAAGAGACATGAATAGAATCTTCTCTGAAGAAGACAGACGAATGGCTAACAAACACATGAAAAAAGTGCTCATTGTCCCTAATCATCAGAGAAATGCAAATCAAAACCACCATGAGATATCACCCAACCCTAGTGAGAATAGCCCACATCACAAAGTACCAAAGCTACAGATGCTGGCACTGTTATGGAGAGAAGGGAACACTTTTACACTCTTAGTGGGATTGCAAACTACTACAGACTCTTTGGAAAGAAGTATAGAGAATCCTCAAAGAACTAAAAATAGACCTTCCATTTGATCCCGCAATCCCATTGCGGAGGTATCCATACCATACCCATTGGTAGGTATCTACCCAGAAGAAAAAAAAATCATTTTACCATAAAGACATTTGCACTAGAATGTTCATCACAGCTCAATATACAACCACCAAGATGTGGAATCAACCCAAGTACCCATCAACCCATGAATGGTTTAATAAACTGTGGTATGTATACTACGGAATACTATTTGGCTCATAAAGATGGAGACTTTACATGTTTTGGATTGACCTGGATAGAGTTGGAGAACATTTTTTTAGAAAAGGATCACAAGAGTGGAAAAGCAGGTATTCAAGTACTCAGTACTAATATGAAGCCAGTAGATGAACTGGCTCACACAAGAGAAAAACTCAATTTAATTCAAACTGGGGGCTGGGGAAGAGTAAGGGGAAAGGGAGGAGGAGGAAGGGGATTGGTGTGCTCTCACCTAATGGGTACAATGTGGGGGTACATGGCACAGGTCCTGGCTGAGGGGCACAACTGTAACAGGGACCTTAGTGAACAAATGTAAACATTGTACCCTAATCATTTGTTACTCTCATATTAATCTGAAATTTTAAAAAGGGTTTTTTTTTTTTTTTTTGAGACAGAGTTTTACTTTGTTGCCCTTGGTAGAGTGCTGAGACATCATAGCTCACAGCAACCTCAAACTCCTGGGCTCAAGTGATTCTCTTGCCTCAGCCTCCCGAGTAGCCAGGATACAACGCCCAGCTATTTTTAGAGATGGGGTCTTGCCCTTGCTCAGGCTGGTCTTGAACTCTTAAACTCAGGCAGTCCACCTGCCTCACCCTCCTAGAGTGCTGGGATCACGGCCTGACTCACTGTGCCCGGCCAAAAAAAAAAAAAAAAAAAAAAAAGGAGGGGGGGGATTTCAAAGATAAAGATGAGAAGAGGCATAAAAATGCACGTGGAAAGTTGCCTTTTCACCTTTTCCTTCCAGAGATCTGGTTTCTTTCCCCCCAGCATTACCCATTGTTAGCAGAATGTCATGTAGTTTCCCAGAGATATTTAATGTGCATATAGGAAAATATGTATATTTACCACCACCACTTTATGTATGAACTGTTCTGCACACTGATCTGGTCCTCTACCTTCAAGAGCTTCCCCTATGGGCATGTAGATAGCATTCTCATTGTTTTTTATAGCTATATAGAATTTCATCATGCATGCAAATATACTGCAGTCTGTTTAGACATTTTTCTATTGGTAGAAATATTCTTTTCAGTATTTTTTATTAACATACAGCACATATGCATGAACATGTGCGAGTAGGTCTGTGGAGTAGAAGTCTAGACATAGTTTTGATAAATGTAGCAAAACTTTTAAAGGTTGACTCCATACGGCACCAGTGAGGGGTTAGGGAAATGGTAGCCCACACACTATTTAGGAGATGGGGTAAACTTGCTGTGTATCAAAATGAGGAATGTATATATCCCTTGGCTCAGAAATTCTTTTTCTGGGGATCTCTTTAACAGAAATTCTTACACAGATGCCAAGTTATATGTTCTAGTGGTGTTTGAAGTAGCAAAATATTGAAATCAACCTAAATATTCAGCAATCATAGTAAACAAATAATAGTACATCCATACTATGAAATATCATGAAGGAGCAAAAAGAGAAAGGCAGGTCTTTATGAATTAGCATAGAAGGGCAACACTCTAACAGTGGTTCTCAACCTGTGGGTCGTGACCGCTGCTCTAAGATGTGCTAATGAGAAAAGCAGGTGGTTTGGGTGGTGTGGTCCCTCGTTAGGTAGATGGATAAGAAGATGGCTGTCTACCACATCTCTCTTTCTTCCTTCTTCCTTTCCCCGTCTCCCTCTTTTTCTCCCTTCCTCCATTCCTTCCTTTCTATAATGCATAGAAAAAGATTTGGAAATATATATGCTACCTATGGAGAGAGGAAAAGGACTGAGGGAGAACGAATGGGGGATTTCTACTTTTTATACTTTTTGACATGACTGGGCAGTTTTTACAATTAGCATATATTTACATATAACGTCTATAATTTAAAAAGTTACATTTGTAAATATCAATAAAAATTCTAAGAAGAATATGCTCCAGCTCCATCCATATAAACATGAAAGAGGTAAAGTCTCCATCTTTCTTTAAGGCTGCATAGTATTCCATGGTGTACATATACCACCATTTATTAATCCATTCGTGGACTTTTTCCATGACTTAGCAATTATGAATAGGGCTGCAATAAACATTCTGGTACAAATATCTTTGTTGTGATATGATTTTTGGTCTTCTGGGTATATGCCTAATAGAGGAATTATAGGATTGAATGGCAGATCTATTTTTAGGTCTCTAAGTGTTCTCCATACATCTTTCCAAAAGGAATGTATTAATTTGCATTCCCACCAGCAGTGTAGAAGTGTTCCCTTTTCTGTACTCAGCCCTACTATGAAACTAATTTATGGCTTTCACATGAAAGCTATAACCCAGTTACAACCTAAGAATAGGAGGAAGGAGGAAAGGGAGGGGAGGGAGTGGGGAGGTGGGCAGAGGGAGGGGGATTGGTGGGACTACACCTGCGGTGCATCTTACAAGGGTACATGTGAAACTTAGTAAATGTGGAATGTAAATGTCTTAGCACAATAACACAAGAAAATGCCAGGAGGGCTATGTTAACCAGTGTGATGAAAATGTGTCAAACGGTCTATGAAACTAGTGTATGGTGCCCCATGATCACATGAATGTACACAGCTATGATTTAATAAAAAAAAAATAATAAAGCCATTAACTACCACTCTAAGACTTTCTTTCTTTCTTCTTCCACCCTGTTTTTTGTTAATCACGAGAATTTTCAAGTATATATAAAGTACAGAAAGCAATATAACAGACATCCATGTACCCACTATCCAAATTTAACAGATGTTAACATTTTGCCAAGTTTGCTTCAGATTCTGCTCTAAACCAGAAAAAGAAAGAAAGGAAATGTTACCGGCATAGTTAAAGCTTCGTGCCTCAATTCCCTCAATGAGGCAATTTTCTTGAAGTTGTATACTATTTACAAATTTTTGGATCTAAGGGCACAAAATAAGGTGCCCTTAGATTTTTGTTTTTACAGTAGCCTTTTATGTTTAATACCTATTATGCCATGAATTCATAGGGAAAAGGTTCCAGCAGCTCAGGGAGGCACCTTTCCATTGAACGTGACAAAGCTATTAGGCCCTGAACTCATGGGGAATAGGTCCCAGCACCTTATGCTCCTGCTCAGCTGGTTGTCTTGGTTCTCCTGCGTGCTTTGCTGTATGCATATTATGTTATGAATTCATAGGGAATGGGTTCCAGGAGCTCAGACTCCTTTCAGTTGGTTCTCATTAAGTGAGCTCTGGGTGGAGCAGGCTGGGGTTTCAGGTGAACCCAGGTACCTTTTTCTTTGGCTTCCTTCTTTTTCTGATCATTTCCCTTCATGCGTTTCAGGAAGCTATCTCAGCTCTTAGAGTGCTTAATATGCTCAATATGAACATTAATCCTCTTGGCAAGAATTTTGCTCTTAACTTATTTGCTTACAACAGTGCCAACAGCATGCTGGGTAACATTGTAGACTCTTCCAGTTTTGCCGTGGTAACATTTGTGTGGCATGCCTTTTTGAACAGTACCCATTCCCTTGATGTCTACAATATCACCTTTCTTATAGATCTGCATATATATGGCCAAAGGAACAACTCCATGTTTTCTAAAAGGCCTAGAGAACATGTATCGGTGCCTCTCCTCTTTCTCTTTGTGTTCATCATTTTGGTAAATTACTGGAAGATGGTGTCTCTGGCTGAAAGGCATGGCCTTCGATTATTTAAAAGAAAAAAATCTTAAGCTCTGTTTTCCTACATTTGTAGAAAAATTCCTCAAAGAGGGATTATAAACTGCATTTTCTTTTCTTTTTTTTTTAGTCTCTCTTTGTCACCCTTGGTAGAGTGCCCTGGCATCATAGCTCATAGTGACTCAAGCAATTCTCTTGCCTCAGCCTCCCAAGTAGCTGGGGCTTACAGATGCCCACCACACACTCAGCTATTTTTAGAGACGGGGTCTCGCTCTGGCTCGGGCTGATCTCCAACTTGTGAGCTCAGGCAATAGGATTACTGGTGTGAGCCACTGAGCCTGGCTCCATCTTTCTTATTCTATTGAACTATTTGGGGGATTTTCTATTCCTGTTCACTCCCCCTTTCTGGACCCTCACTTCACTTTCTGGAACAAACATCTTCCCTGGGTTCTTTGCTTTCACCCTTGTCTCTCAGTTCCATCTTGCTAACAACTGCCAGACTGTCTTTCCAAACCAGGGTTTCTATCACCCCTACCTTTTGGGTGGATAATTAATTCTTTGTTGAGGGGCTGTCCTGTGCATTGCATGATGTTTAGTGGCATCCCTAGCCTCTAACCATCAGAGGCCTGGATCACCTTCTCTGGCTGTGACAACCAAAAATGTCTCCAGATATTGCCACAAGTCCACTGGAGGGACAAAAATCACCCCTGGTTGAGAACAACCATGGTTGCTTATTCCCCATCACACCATGTTCAACTCTCCCAGTGGTGACCCACCCACCCCACAATTTCAAGGGCATCATTCTCTGTTCCCACTTCTTAGTTAGCTCTCATTTCTTCCCATCAGTCAGTCAGACATGCCTCCCTGCTCTCCTAGCCCTATCATGTCGGGCCACCTTTGGACTTTTCTACACACTTTCTTGCATCTTAGGATATCTTCTGTTACTTTCTGCCTATCCAACTTCTGTCTGCCCTTCAAGGTCGGGTTCAAGTATTGTTTCTTCACATGTTTCCTGATTTACTTGGCCTTTAGTTATGTCCTCCTTATTTGGGAGCATTGGTGATTCAGTGAATGGGCTTCAGAGTCAGATGACTATAGGCATAGCTGGCACACCTACATATGAGCTGTGCGACGTGGGCAAACAGGTTAGCCTCTCTGTGCTTTGTCTCCCCAGTAGTACAGCAGGGATGATCCCTAATTTACAGGGTAGCTGAGAGGATTAAAGTACAATTTGAAGATCCCACCCAGCACCTGAGTATATTATATATACTATTTCACGTGTTTGTCTTAACTGTCCAAAGAGAATTAGGAGAAGGGGATTGTGTGTTAAACTTCTCTGTTCTCACCCGTGATAGATCCTTTGACTACATGGGAAAAAATACTGCTGTACACACCGCTGATTACTACATTGCTTCTGCACACACATCCTTACTGTCCTTGATCTTCCATTCCTTCCAAATGAATTTCAGAAGGATTAAGCTTATTACCTTGATTTCTTTCAGAATAAATGTATGAATAGCCAATTGGTGGCTATTCTTTTGAAATAGCTGAAATGATAAATTAGCCCAATGACGAGCGAAGATGGGTCATTTCATAGTGCTCTTGAAAAGCCGAGATGGTTCACTTCGCAGTGCTCTTGAAAATAAAGATGGAAGTGCATTTTCAGTTCTGTGGCTTCTCTTTGAGATCATCCTCTGTTAAGGTGCTGGATGTTACTAGTATTTTGAATTTCTTCTCCATAGTGTCAGAGTTATGAACATGCCTTTAGAATTCAGACCATGATTATAACTCCAACTCTGCAGCATACTAGCGATTTGACTTTGGGAAATTTTTAAAACTCTTCTAAGCCTCAGTTTCTTTATCTGCAAAATAGAGGAAACAATAGCCCCTGCCTTATGGGGCTGGTATATGCAGTCTTGGCCTGGTTTCTGGCACTCATCATTATATTTTCCTTCCACAGATAGTCTTCAGGTATCAACTATGCTCAAGGTAGTGAACAAACAGAAATAACCCTGCCCTCATGGAGCTTACAGACCAGCTTTTATTATTTTGAGGGTGGTAGGTAGTTTTAAATGGAGGACACATTTGACTCTATGGAGATAAAATTCTATTAGAAAAATTACTATAAAAGCTGATCTAGGGCTGTGCCTGTGGCTCAGTGAGTAGGGTGCTGGCCCCATATACCGAGGGTGGCGGGTTCAAACCCAGCCCCAGCCAAACTGTAACAAAAAAATAGCCGGGCATTGTGGCAGGTGCCTATAGTCCCAGCTACTCGGGAGGCTGAGGCAAGAGAATCACATAAGCCCAGGAGTTGGAGGTTGCTGTGAGCTGTGACACTACAGCACTCTACCAAGGGTGATAAAGTGAGACTCTGTCTCTAAAAAAAAAAAAAAAAAAAAAAAATTGATCTAAAATTTTAAATAAGAATTATTAGGAAGAGACTTGATAAATGGATAACATTTTTCTATTGTCATTTTCAACGTTTGAAAAGAAAACTGATATGGATACAGTCTCAATCTTCCAGGAAACCTCTTATATCACATGTCACTATTATTGTGTAGTAAACAAGTATGGTTTTCAGTGACATATGAGGGAACCAGTACGCAGAACCTCAGAGCCAAAGCCAACCATTTAAACTACCCCACACGCTTCCCTACATGTTTTTTATGTAATGGACTGAAAGTTTGTGTCCCCCACCAACCAAATTCATATGCTGAAATCTTAACCCTCACTGTGATGATATTAAAAAAAATATTAGATTGTGTCATGGAAGCAGAGCCTCTGTGAATGGGGTTAGTGCCCTTAACACAGACACCCCAGAGAGCTGCCTTCCCTTCCACCGGCTGTGAGAAAGAAGGCCCTCATCAGACACCAAATCGGCCAGTGCCTTGGTCTTAAACTTCTCAGTCTCCAGACTGTGAGGAATAAATTCCTGTTGTTATAGCTACCCAGTTTATGGTATTTTGTTACAATAGTTTGAATGGACTAAGACTTTGCCCTATACAAGGGATCTCAGGGAGATCTCTCCATCTCTTTCCATTACATGAAGACATTGCAAGAAGATGGCATCTATGAACTGGGAAGGGAGCCCCTGCCAGTCACCAGAATCTGCTAGTGTCTTGAGGTAGCAGCATCTAGAGCTATGACAAATAAATATTTGTTGTTTAAGCTATGCAGTCTATGGTATTTTTGTCATAGTAGGCTGAATGCGCTAAGACACCACCCCACTCTGCTACTAACATTACATCCCAGGCATGGGAGACCTTCCATGTAGATGTGTGTATATATAATTTTCTTTTTGGTCTTAGATGATTTACAAAAGCATAATGACAAAGTAGCATGAATGTAAAGCTCTTTGTTTCCTGGCCCCTAATCCATGCATCTTTGTACATGTTTCCTTGAATTAACTATGAAGCAAAACATGGAGTGAAAACAATGAATGGTACATCACTCACTCCCTAGGGGCTAAAAGAGTCCTGTGGAGCAGAGGAACAGTGCCCTGGGGTCTCCATCTTCCCTGGGCTGTCTCCCTATGACTTTGTAGTCACATGGCAACTGTAAGGCTTGGGGCTTCCTGACTCAGCATTTTAGAAAACGTTGAGAAAATCCACTTCAAGGAATTGATCTTAATGATAGAGAAGCAACATGATCTAGCTACTTATATAGCTATAAAGATGTTCGCTGCAGCATTATTTATAATAAAAACTAGAAACTCCTTAAGTACCTAACAATACAACATTGGTTAAGAAAACAATGGCAAATCTATGTGGTATAATATTAGGCAACTGTTAAAAACAGAATTGACATGGAAAGATGTTCAGCATATGATAAGGCAAAAAAGCAGACTGTAAAACAGTAGACACGGTAGAATCCCATTTTGGTAGAAAGGATATTGCTCCATGTTAGCTGTGTATGCATAAGAAGTGACTAGAGGGATAGACAGAGTGGGTATCTGTGGATGATGCGATTATGAGTAATTTGTATTTTTTTTTCTTTTTGGTTCTCAGTAGGCTCTGCAAACAACTAGAGGGAGTTATCATTGTTACCTGTTAGGGGATGAATTTTTATGCCCCCCCCATTCATATGTTGGAATATTAAGCCCTGATACCTTACTATGTTACTGTATTTAGAGATAGGATCTTTAAAGAGGTAATTAAGTTAAAATGAGATCATATGGGTGGGCCCTAACCTGATGTGACTGATGTCCTTATAAGAGGAGGGATTTGGACACAGACACGTATACAGGGAAGACAATGTGAAGACACAGTGAGAAAAATGTCCATCCAAAAGCCAATAAGAGAGGCCTTAGAAGAAACCAGTTCTGTTGATACCTTGGTCTTAGACTTCTAGCCTCTAGAACTGAGAGAAAATAAATTTCTGTTGTTTAAGCTGCCTAATCTCTGGAATTTTCTTATGGCTTCCCTACCCTGTTTCCCCGAAAATAAGACAGTATCTTATTTACAGGTGTACTCCCAAAGATGCGCTAGGTCTTATTTTCAGGGGATGTCTTATCTTTCCTGTAAGTAGGTCTTATTTTCGGAGGATATCTTATTTTTGGGGAAACAGGGTAGCAAGTTAATGTAACACCCAACTCCTAATGATCTTTACCCCCTTCCTTCTGTTTAACAGAACCCCAACTCGATTTAAGTGTCCACCCTCCTCCAGGATAAACAGGCCCAATCCCTAGTGCCTATGTCCCCTTGCCAGTTATTGACTTAAACATACACCCATGATTCAGTTCTGGCCAAACAGAAGTGAACAATCTGGAGTGTTTCTATGTTTTCCTAGATGGTGAGACACAGTCCCTTGTTGCCTAGATACTTTCATATTTGTATATACCTAGAACTGTGGCAGCCACTTTGAGATCATCAGAGTAGCTAGATTCAGGGGCCACCCTGCCTTGATGAGGACAAAGAAACAGAAAAATAGAAAAAATCTGGATTCTTCTTGATGCCTTTGAATCCCCAAATAAATCGTCCTGGAGTCAAACACCTCGGGAATTATTTGATGAGATAATGTAGTTTCTTCATTTTTAAGCCAGTTTAAGTCTGCTTTTTCCTTACTTGAAGCCAAATGCATCCTAATTGTTACAATTGAAACCCCAAACAAAACACATAAGAACAAAATAGGTTCTATAAACTTTTGTACACCTTTAGTCATATACCTAAAAGCAAGGACTCCACATCTAACAAAGTGCTCCAGCATGAAGCAGCCTTCCTTTGGCTAAAGCATAAGGTCTTAGTAAAGAATTAATTCTGCTCAGAATATTTACACAATAGAATAAACATTGAATGCCCCCATTTAAAGTTCTCATGTCACCAAGTAGCGTGAGTACAAGTGATCAAGAACCATGCTGTGTAACAACCTCAGGATGATTTATTTATTTATTTATTTATTTATTTATTTTTTGTAGAGACAGAGTCTTACTCTAGGGCCCTCGGTAGAGTGCCGTGGCCTCACACAGCTCACAGCAACCTCCAACTCCTGGGCTTTAAGCGATTCTCTTGCCTCAGCCTCCCAAGTAGCTGGGACTACATGCGCCCGCCACAACGCCCGGCCATTTCTTGGTTGCAGTTTGGCCGGGGCCGGGTTTGAACCCGCCACCCTCGGTACATGGGGCCCGGCGCCCCACCGACTGAGCCACAGGCGCCGCCCCCTCAGGATGATTTAAATGGAGCAGCAGCCACATTCCAGCCATTTAACATATGAGAACCCATGGAATGTACAACCCAGGACTCTGTCCTGGTGGGAAGTTTGGGGACAATTAAACGTAATAAATTAAACCTTGCCTGCAAAAAGGTTATGTTTAAGGTAGAGTAAGACAGATGGGAGGCCCCCAAGACAAAGAGAGACCATGTATAGATAAGTAGGAGGGGTAAATATATACAAGGCAAAGTAAATCCAAGATTTGCTTCCCTTAGAGAAAACCAGACCAGACAACAGGGTTATTTCCTGGTCCCGCATTTTTGTAAACCATTTGCTGTGTTTAATCTTTTACTTCATTCAGGTCCCTTAGATAATTTCATCCTTACAGTAGAGATGAAATTTCATGCCCTAGATTAGGGTGCCCCACATATCATTCCCCAGTCCTTTATGTCTACACACACTGCCTTTAAAAAATATATATATAGTCCATAACACTATGGTATACTATGTACCAGCTAATGTAAAATTAATAGTATTAGTAGCAACATAATAGCAGCTAAGAATTATTAAATGCTTACTTGCATTTTATCATCTCTTTCCCCAACACTTCTCTGAGGTGCATACTTTTATTAGATGTGAAGTGAACCGATGCAAATGATTTGGTCAAGATCAGATGATCAGGTGTTGCAGAACCAGGATGATGGCCAGTGAGATAGTAATGCATACCCTGTCAGTCACTCCTCCAGGCTGCCATGCAGGAATATGTGCAAGACATGTGCACCGAGATTCCAAAAATCTCCTAGGAATTTTATTAACTAAGAATGAAAGCAGGGTGGCGCCTGTGGCTCAGTGAGTAGGGCACCAGCCCCATATACGGAGGGTGGCGGGTTCAAGCCCAGCCCCGGCCAAACTGCAACCAAAAAATAGCCGGGCGTTGTGGCGGGCGCCTGTAGTCCCAGCTACTCGGGAGGCTGAGGCAAGAGAATCGCGTAAGCCCAGGAGTTGGAGGTTGCTGTGAGCTGTGTGAGGCCACGGCACTCTACCGAGGGCCATAAAGTGAGACTCTGTTTCTACAAACAAACAAAAAAAAGAATGAAAGCAAATGGGTCTAGAATGAATCCATTCACGAAACAAAACATTTTGGCAAGTAAGCCTATGTGTACATTGTGCATTAACAGTGCTTACCTCAGAGGAGGGTAGTGGTAGCAGAGAGGATGATGGAAACTCGCATCTTTACGTTGTATATTTTCAAGACACTTGGATCTTTTATGACAATGTTTTCACGTATTCCCTGAATACAGGCACACCTCATTTTATTGCATTACACTTTATTGCACTTCTCAAATATTGCATTCTTTACAAATTTAAGGTTTGTGACAACCATGCCTTGAGTAATTCTATTGGTGTCATTTTTCCAGCAGCATGGGCTCACTTCTTGTCTCTGTGTCATATTTTAATAATTGCTGCAATTGAAACGTTTTCCTCATTATCACATCTGTCATGGTGATCTGTATTCAGCTGTCTTTGATGTTAATATTGTAACTGCTTTGAGGCACCATGAGCTACATTTATATAAGATGGCAAACTTAACTGATAAATGCTATGTGCGACTTCTTCCCATCTCTCTCCTCCTTGGGCCTGTTTCTTGAGACACAACAATATTGAAGTCAGGCCAATGAATAACCCTATGATGGCCTCTCAGTGTTCAAGCGAAAGGATGAGTCTCACATTTCTTACTTTAATTCAAAAGATAGAGATTATTAAGCTTTATGAGGAAGGCCTGTTGGAAACTGAGATAGGCTGAAAGCTAGGCCTTTTGTGTTAAACAGTTAGCCAAGTTGTGAATGCAAAGGAAAACCTCTTAAAGGAAATTAAAAGTGCTACTCCAGTGAACATATGAAAGATAAGAAAGTGAAGCAGCCTTATTGTCAAAATGGAAGAAGTTTGAGTGGTCTGGTTGGAAGATCAAACTAGCCACAACATTCTCATAAGCCAAAGCCTAAATCAAAGCAATGCCCTTCAATTTCATAAAGGCTGACATAGGCAGAAGTAAAATTGGAAGGTAGCAGAGGTTGTCTCATGAAGTTTAAGGAAACAAGTCATCTCCATAACATAAAAGTGTAAGCAGAAGACGCAAGTTATCCAGAAGACCTGGCCAAGATCATTGATGAAGGTAGCTACACTAAACAACAGATTTTCAAAGTAAATGAAGCAGCCTTCTTTTAGAAGAAGATGCCATCTCACGCTTTCCTAGTTAGCGAGGAGAAGTTGATGCCTGGCTTCTCTTGTTATGGGTTAAGGCAGTTGGTGACTTTAAGTTGAAGCCAGTGCTCATTGATCATTCTGAAAATTCTATGGCCCTGAAGACTATGCTAAATCCATTCTATCTGTGCCCTGTAAATAGAATAACAAAGCCTGAATGACAGTACATCTGTTTACAGCAGTGATTTTCAACTGGTGTGCATTGAGAGGATCTTACGTGTGCTGCAAACATTTTTAAAGATTATTAATTAAATTATGTTCAAAAGTAGTTCAAAGCACAGTAAGTGTATTCTTTTTCTTTTACTTTTTTTAAATAAACATAATTTAAACATTCCATAAGTTTATCTATAGGTTCAAGTGTGCCGTGAAATAAAAGGTTGGAAAACACTGGTTTACAGTATGGTTTACTGAATACTTTAAGCCCATTCCTGAGACCTAGAAAAAGATTTCTTTCGAAAGATTACTGCTCATTGACAATGCACCTGATCACCCAAGAGCTCTGAAGGGGATGCACTAGGCAATGAATGTGGTTTTCATGTCTCCTAACACAGCATTCATCCTGCAGCCCATGGATTCAGGAATAATTTTGACTTTCAAGTATTATTATTCAAGAAATGCATTTCACAAGGGTATAGCTGCCATAGATAGTGATTCTACTGATGGATCCAAATGGCAAAACCAATTGGAAACCTTCTGGAGAGGAATCACCATTCTAGATGCCATGGAATATTTGCAATTCATGGGAGGATGCCAAAATAGCAACCTTAACAGGAGTTCGGAGGAAGTTGATTCCAACCCTCACTTCCAACCCAAGTCCTTGAGAGGCTCAGCATTTCCACGAAAGAAGTAACTGCAGATGAGGTGGAAATAACAAGAGAATTAGAATTAGAGCCTAAACATGTGGCTGAATTGCTTCAATCTCAGGATAAAAGTTGAATGGAGGAGGAGTTGCTCCTTATGGATGAACAAAGAATGGGGTTTCCTGAAATGGAATCTTCTACTGGTAAAGATGCTTTGAACATTATTGAAATGACAATAAAGGATTTAGAGTATACATAAACTTAGTTAATAAAGTAGTTAGTTATTAACAAACTTAGTTTTAAGTTTTTATTAACTAAAACAAACTTAGTTTATACATAAGCGGAGCATTCGCACATAGCATTTACCAGCTAAGTTTTGAAATTTTGAAAGAAGCTCTACTGTTAATAACTAGTTATTAACTAACTACTTATTCAATCCTTTGAGAGGATTGAATCCAATTTTGAAAGTAGTTCTACTGTGTATAAAATGCTATCAAACAGCACCACATGCTACAGAGAAATCTTTCATGAAAGGAAAAGTCAATGTATGGGGCAAACTTCGTTGTTGTCTTATTTTGAAAACTTGCCACAGCCACCCCAATCTTCAGCAACCACTACCCTGACCAGTCATCAGCCATCAAAATGAAGGCAACACTGCCCCACTAGCAAAAAGATTATGACTTACTGAAGGCTGAGATAATATGTAGCAGTTTTTGAGCAAAAAAAAAAATTTTTTTTAAATTAATGTATGTACATTTTTTCAACATAATGGTATTTCACTTTTTTTTTTTTTTTTTTGAGACAGAGTCTCAAGCTGTTACCCTGGGTAGAGTGCTATGGTGTCATAGTTCACAGCAACCTCCAACTCTTGGGCTCAAGCGATCTTCTTGCCTCCGTTTTTCTATTTTTAGTAGAAACAGGTCTCACTTTTTGCTCAGGTTGGTCTCAAACTTGTGAGCTCAAGCAGTCCATCTGCCTCGGCCTCCCAGAGTGCTAGGATTACAGGCGTAAGCCACACAACCTGGCCTCTATTTCACAATTAATAGACTAAAGCATTGTGTAAACATAACTTTTATATGAACTGGGAAATCAACAACTTCGTGGGACCCACTTTATTGTGGTATTTGCTTTATTGTGGTGGTGTGAAACTGAACTTGCAGTATTATCTCTGAGGTGTGCCTGCATTTAAGGAAACAGTCGTGCAATAACTAAAGCTACCACTAGAGGGCTCAACAAGCTGCTTTCCGTGCCTATCTAGAGGTTCTGCCAGGAGAGCTGTCCAGGTACTGAAGTGTGTAGCATGGGTAGCTTACTGAAGCGATGCTAGGGAGTCTAGAAAACCTGTTGGAGCCTCCACTGCAAAGCTCTGTGACTGAGAATCAGTAAGCGTAAGGTGTCAGGCTGGATTATGGGAATGTACTGTATTCTTTAATCCTCTCTGCCAGTCCAAGATGAACCAGTTCTAGCATGTCAGGGAAGAGTAAGCAAGTGATAGGATTTCAATATGCTCTTCACCCAAGAAAAGATATGACACTTTGCCATCAGAAATACTGGTGAGATTGGCAGCCCAGAAACTTGAGGTGCAAGCTTCAGCTAGCAATAGAGACCAGGAATTTTTACCTAGTTCTCAGATGCTTGGGAAAGGATATGGCGTAGGAAAAGAAGGTGCTTTTTTTTTTGGTTTGTTCTAAAAGTGTTATTGCCTGAGTTCACTTAAAAGAACTCAAACTTTACAGTCTGTTGTCACAAGGTTTATAAACAAGAGCCAGGCCCTTCATTTTACTGTTTTATAAGAGATTATAAATGAAAATGTAAAAGTAAGAAATTCATAAAAAATAAAAACTGTCTACAGTACTTGAATTTGGTGAAGGATTTGGCAAATGGGTATGGATGTATATTATTCCTGAGAGTTTAAATTGCTGTAACCTTTAGAGGGTAATTTGGCAGAATATATCAAAATATCAGTGGGTATTCTTTTTGACCTAGCAATTCCATGCTGGGAATGTAACCTAGAGAAATGTAAATAAATATGCAGTATCTTTGTATTGCGATCATGCAGACATTGATGTAGTTGTAAAAAATTAGAACTGATCTAAATGTTATTGGTAGGAGATAGGTTAAATCATAGTTCAGTAATTACTGTGCAGTCACTGAAAGGTTGATTTATATGAATAGACAATTAAAGATATCCCTAATATTTGCTGGATTAAAAAACACAGGGTAGAGAATGATATGTACAGTATAATCTATTCATGTAAACACAGAGGGTGCCAAAAACACTATACACATTTTAAGAAAGGAAAAACTGTATTAAAATTATAACACTCAATATATACTGATGACAAAAGATGAATATAGTCATGTTTGACTTTTGCAATTACAAGAGATGCTCAAAGTGGTTACCATCAGCATCAGACTCTACAGAGAACCATTGCGTGAGCAACATTGACCAAAGTGTCCACTTGCATCGCTGTTCATGTTGTTCCAGTTTCTTCCAGAAGTACCACCAGTATAGTTGGTTTTCAACAGTACACCAAAGGTAAAAGTGAAGGGGTGTGAAGTCCGGAGAATGTGGGGGAAACTCCTGCACCTCTTCGACCTGTCCATTGTCCTGGAAAATTCTCATCGAGGTAAGCTCTGACATCTTGGTGCATATACTCCTGGGATGAAAACTTTCCATTTTGCTGTCTTAAGAATGCACCCTGTGCTTGTTTTGCTAACTCCTGCCTCATATGCACATTGTTTGGTAGACTTCTGTGGTGAGCTGCAAACTGTTCCAACACCACAGTAGAAAAAGCAGGGCTTGCTGTGTGAGGCCTCTTGGATCTTCCCTTGTGCACATCACACACGGTACCATGCACCTCGAACTCATCATGAATGCCAGCAGTTTTTGGGCATGTTGGAGGTCCTGTTGCATAACTCATACCTCCTCCATCATTGCACTTCCACAGCATTCTCAAATTTCAAACACCACTTCAAAATGGTCTTGCACCCCTGGAATGACAACCATGCTTCTGCCCTTTTCTTTGATGGTCCTGTCTATCCTGTGGTGATGTTAGAATTCATTTAACACCATCTTTTGAGTGACTGTCATACTACACAATTCTACTGTAATTCAATTCAACTTTGAAAAGTAATATGTAAGGTTGGGCATGGTGGCTCACACCTGTAACACCAGCACTCTGGGAGGCTAAGTGGGTGGATTGCCTGAGCTCACAGGTTTAAGACGAGCTGAGTCCGAGCGACTCCCCATCTCTAAAAATAGCTGGGCATTGTGGTGCGCACCTGTAGTCCCAGTTACTTGGGAAGAAAATCGCTTGAGCCCAAGAGTTTGAGGTTGCTGTGAGCTGTGATGCCAGAGCACTCTACTGAGGGCAACAAAGTGAGTCTCTGTCTCAAAAAAATAAAGAAAAAAACTAATATGTAGATAACATCTTTCAAAATGTGTATACTTTTTTTGGAACCCCATATATTTGAGTATGTATGCATGGAAGAATCCAGAAGGCCACTTTTAAAAAAGATAAAAGGGGGGGCAGCACCTGTGGCTCAGTGAGTAGGGCGCTGGCCCCATATACCAAGGGTGGTGGGTTCAAACCTGGCCCCTGCCAAACTGCAACAAAAAAATAGCCGGGCGTTGTGGCGGGCACCTGTAGTCCCAGCTACTCGGGAGGCTGAGGCAAGAGAATTGCCTAACCCCAGGAGCTGGAGGTTGCTGTGAGCTGTGTGACATCATGGCACTCTACTGAGGGCGATAAAGTGAGATTCTGTCTCTACAAAAAAAAAAAAAAGAAAGAAAGAAAAGAAAGATAAAAAGGGATTGTGTAAGCCAAAATATTGAGGTAGGATGTATTACTGTTCCCTGTTTCTGTACCCTTTAAAATTTATTATTCTTTTTAGTTTTATATTTAACACACTACTAGGAAATTTTCTTCTTCTTAATGTGTTTTTTTTCTCCTTTTGATCCCCAGCAAGGGACTTTATCAGAGGACATTTTTAAAGTGAGATGGATGTTACCCTGGAAAATTTCCATTAAGAACCAAGTCACAAAAGTCTCTTGGCAGCTCGATAGACCAGTTCACACATCCATTCTGCAAATTTGTGATAATAGACAACTTTGTGTGCATCAGCAACTCACCAAATCTTCTCGGCTATGAAGTTAGTAAAGATTCAGTCATAGCTTGGATCTGTGCTAATTTACATGAGTCATTTTAAAATTGTTTTATGCAAAATTCAATTAGTATTGATTAAGCTCTCGACTTTGGAAGGGGTGGTGAGGTTTGGGGAAGTGGGAAATCTGTTTAGCATTGGAAAGATTGCTGGACCAGCCATAGGAGGAATCCTTTGTATAGATTCTAAATTAGAGAATGAGTAGCAACAGATTCTTCATGAAGATGATGCAAGGCCCCAGATTTATCAATATTTGCAAACTGTACAACCACAGGGTAATTGCACTCACTTCTGTCAATGGGGTGAGGGAAAAGAATCACCACAAAGGCTAAAATCCTGTCATAGATTACACCCCCATCTGCATGTGGGTAACCAGAAGTTTTCTAATAAGATATATGTTTTTTTTAAAGGCAAGCTTGAGACAAAGTTTATTGAGGAAGAGAAAGATAGGCTTACAGAAAAAGAAAGTTACAAAGCAGGGTACATTCTCCAGAGATAGTGAACGGGACTCCATTGCCAGGGCAAGTAGGCGAAGAGGCCGCTAATGAGATATGAACATGGTTAAGTTTCTGTGCAATCTATTTAGAATGTTTGGGATATTGGGATTTTTAAAATTGGAATAAAACAAAAGCAAGCTCTTCACAGCTTGGAATTGACAAGTCTACTTTTTAACATTTCTTCATCTTTACCTTTAATGGGTTCAGTAAATAGAGAATATTTTAGTTGATACTTTGGATGCATCAAATTGCTATTTAAAACTAAAATATAACCACTAATGGGACTAGAGAATATTACTGAGGCAAAAAGCATACCGTTTCCCAGGACTAGTGAGGAGAGAGGGGACTTGGGTTCCGTTATTCATCTCTTCCAACCAGAACACTTCTGTAGGGCTCATCTCAAAACAAGAAAGAGTGAAAGGTAAGAGATAGACACTTTTTCATATGCTAGAGAACGAAATCTGCAGTGATTTTCTGCCTCTGTGCGAGATCATTTTCCTTTTCCCAGATGTGGCTTTCAAACAAAATAATAGTGATAATAGTTCTCTTTTTATGGAGCATTTATGGTATGCCAGATAGTTTCATCTCATCGAACCTCACCAGATAAATTATATCTGTTCCCTATTTATAGATGTGAAAACTGAGCAATGAGTTATCCAAGGTTATGGAACTGGTAACTAGCAAAAGTAATTTAATTGCCACTTATTTAAGCAATTCAGATTTATTGCAACCCACAGTCTATATAACTTCCTTCTAGAATAAATCAAGCTTATATAATCTGTTTACTTTTTCCTTTGAGTTAGTGATGTGCTTTAGGAGATAAGACATATATTGATAAAACAAGAAGTGAATGAGGAAGTAATAGAATAGACTTAAATCTGATATAAAGACTAAAAATAAGACAGTGTCAACCACCAAAGAGGTAGGCTGGGTAGAGGGCCTAAAAACTCTGGAAGGAGATGCCTTAGTTTGGGCAGCCATTACCAGATACCAAAGATTAGGTGGTTTAAACAAAAGAAATTTATTTTCTCACAAATTTGGAGGCTGGACGTCTAAAATAGGGTAGGGTAGGGTAGCATTCTCCTACTAACTCTCCTCGGCTTGCAGATGGCTGCCCTCTCACTGTGTCCTCACATGGCCTTCCCCCTGTGTGTGCACAACCCTGGTATCTCTTCCTCTCCTTATAAAGACACCGGGTGGACTGGATTAGGGCCCCACCCTTATGACTACATTTAACCTTAATTATCTCTTTAAAGGCTCTATTTCTAAATGCAGTCACATTGGGGAGCTTCATCAAATGAATTTGGCAGGGATACAATCCAGTCCACACTGCAGAGACTCAGTGGGAGAGCAGCAAATTCTCTCTGGAGTCAGGGAAGAGTTAGTAGGGGAGATAGTGCTAGAGTCGCGGCTGGGCCTGCAAACCATCTGTCCGAATGTCAGAGGAAGCTCAGCACCAGGAAAAGTATTTGATGAGATGACCTGAAAAAGCCTGTCCAAGTAAAGATTCTGTGAATTATAGGTCAAAAAATTCTTCAGCTGGCAGAGACCTCTCAGGAAGAGCTCTTGATAAACACTCTTGACAACGTGGAATGAGCCGATGATGCTAAATTTATCTTGTGCATAAATAATTCCTTTTTCTCTTACTATGTTCACAGTGTAGTGCATTCACTTCTATCACTTTCTAGGATTTCTATAACACAGGGAGTCAAGGGTTTTGTTTCCTTGGATGAGGATATTTATATTTTCTTTAGAGGGGCATTCATTTTTAATCGGATCTGTTTCAAACTTCTCAAAACTTTGGAGCATAAGACAAATGATGGATGTTTAACAACAACCCAATATGTGCTTAGAAATGAAATAAGCTGTGCTAAGACAATGACCCCTTCTCCTGAATGGTTTCTTATTTTTATTAAATATAAAGAGCAAAATGTATACTACGTCTTGTGGACAGCAAACATCGGATTTTTTTACTTAAAAAAATCCAGATGTTTTGGATCACATCGAGTCAAAGACAAACCCTCCAACTGTGCGAAGAAGTATGGACTCGTGGGAACAAATATGGCCCTCACACAATCTCCTCCACTTCCTCCTATTCCAATCCCTACAGAGGCAGGCCTTGTGGAATGTTTTTCTTCTGCTTTGAATTTCTGAAGATAATGTGCATTAAAGTGAAAAGTTGTTATCTGTAGTTCAAGGGCAAAAGAGACCGTCAGGTACTGAAAAAATTAGTCCTGCAACCCAAGAAGACTGCTGTGTTATGCTGGCATATCAGGCCACAGCAGTGGTGTAAACAAGTTCTTGAGGTGAAAGCCACAGGGAGGGAATTAAAGCAGCTCCAAACCTCTTACTCAGCACATGCTGGTATTCATGCAGAAGCGGGGATACCAGTAAGACTCAACGTGCTGACTCAGGGTCTGTTTACAATTCCTATTATTAATAGAGAAATCCTTGAAAGGACTAACTCCTAAGACGTGAAACACCCTTATTACATTTGGATGAGCACACCAAGATGTGATTTACTCAGTCAAGGGCACCGCTGGAATTGAGGGAAATATTTCCACTTGCATACTGCCTACCAGCTTTGAAGCCCTTGGCAGCAATGCCTTCCAGCTGTGCCCTTGGGCAAAGTGCTTACCTTCTTTGAGCCTCCTCAGTTACCTTATTTGTGAAATGGGGAATAACTTGGGGGAATGGGGAATGCTTGCTTTGTAGGTGGCCAAGAGGATTGCACGCCATAGTGTATGTGATGCACCTGGCCCAGTGCCCTGACATGTCATGAGTATCTGATAAATGTTAATGGTAATTATGACAGTAACTCAAGGGCCTTCTCATTCAGAACAGCATTACCAGTTGCTCTTAAACAACTAAGCATTACCTTTCGTATTTAAATTCATGCCCAATATATATATATTTTTCTGAGACAGAGGTTCACTTCATCGCCCTCAGTAGAGTGCTGTGGCATCACAGCTCACAGCAATCTCAAACTCTTGGGCATAAGTAATTCTCTTGTCTCAGCCTCCCAAGTAGTTGGGACTACAGGCACCCACCACAATGCCCGGTATTTTTTGGTTGTAGCTGTCATTGTTGTTTGGCAGGCCCAGGCTGGATTCGAACCCGCCACCTCTGGATATGTGGCTGGTGCCCTAGCTGCTGAGCTGTGGGTTCTGAGTCCATGCCCCATATTTTCTAAAAAGTAGAAATGTAGAGAGAAATAGAGAACATTTAGAAAACTTACGTAAGAAACAGAACAAGAAGTTCTGCCCAGAATTCTAAAAAAATGATCAACATCACTCTAGGATCTTAAAAGTAGGATCTAACTCATGATTCTATTGATAATTGTGGACACGTTGAATTGAAACACTATGTGATATTCACTGTGCTAAGGAATTTGCCTGATACATTTTATTTAATCATCAAAATAACCATGGGAAACACGCTATTATCCCTGTTTCAAGAATTAGGAAAGTGAGGCTTTGAGAAATTAAGTAAATTTCCAAAGGACTCATTGCTGTCAAATTAGTTATCTATTGCTATGTAAGAAATTATTCCAAAACTTAGTGCTTTAAAACAGTAAACATTTTCAGGGCCAGGACCAGGGTGAGGTGAGTAAGTATAGGTCTGGAGTGCAAAATTGAAGCAGATGCCAAAAACTCAGCAATAAAGAGAAATTATGCTTTTATAAATCAAAATTAATGCAAAAATAACATTCTGGTGAACAAAATATCAAAACTTCACATAAAGATAAGATCAGTACCACTGATTTCTCACTTTGCCTCAGACTCTAATATGGCTTGACACAGCATCTGTAGTGATTTTGTTTCACTTTCAGTTTCCCCACCTTTCAAATAAACGTATGTTTTCTAAACTCTATCTCTTAACTCGAAGTCGTCTGTTTATCTCCATCCCCAAAGCCCCTCTTCTAATCCAAGTTATCTTCTTTCACTTGTTCTGGAATAGTCCCTCGAAATGCCCTTTACACCTGTGCTCTGGGTTCCCTAGGAAGCAGACTCCGAGATGGAGATTTGCGTGCAGAAAGTATCTTAGAGGGGGGTGCATAGGATCAACACTGAAGGGGAGAGAGGAAAGCAGGATTGGGCAGGTGGTGAGGGCTAACCATGATGCAGTCACAGCCAAGGCCCCAGCTGATCCCACACAAGTGCTGGCGTTGTCTCCAATTGTGAGTATGGGGGTCCGGCCTTTATACCAACACTAGCACCCCATCCTACATTCACACGTAGACTTGTTGGATGGAAGCTTCCCACAGGGAGGACGATGACCTTAAGGCAGTGCTCTTCAGCCAAAATCAATTCCCAGAGAGGGATCAGCTGAGTGCTGTTAGTCATCATTGCTAGCAGAAGCCAGGGCATCGAGTGCCTCAGTCTTGAAGAGGGTGGTGATGGGGGCATCACAAGGGCTTATCACAAACATCCACTACCCAGTCCAATCTATTCCCTCCTGCAGCTGTTGGACTAACTGAGCGCCACTCGTCCCTGAGTCAGACTCTACCATTCTTGGCCTGGAATGCTCTCCCATCCTGCTCTCTGCCTACCCAGCTCCAATTCATTCTTTCACCTAAATGACCTTTTTCAAAGAGCTCTCGTAAGATCCCCCATTTTTTTGCCTACTTCATATCAAAGTGCCCCAAAACACAGTGGTTTAAAACAAACATTTGTCATTTCTCACGACTCTGAGGCTTGGCTGGATTGTTCTGCTGGTCTCTCCTAGGTGGCTGCAGTCAGCTGGTGGGTTGACTTGGGGCTGGGCTGAGCAGGGGTGTTGGTCTCTCTCTCCACATGGTTTTCCTCCCAGCTTCTTCCTGGTAGGCTGGTCTTAGACTTCCAGTTGGGTGAGAATGGGAGCTGAAGGCCTCCTGATACCTAGACTCTGCAACGTGCATGACATCACTTCTGCCACCGTTTATTGGTTAAAACAGGTCACAGGAACTGCCCATATTCAAAGGATAGGAAAATAGACTCTGCCTGTTGATGGGAGGAGCTACAATAACTTTTGCAGTTATATTTAGATTAAATCCATCTAAACTAAGTACCAGGCCGGCAGGTGTTGGCTTACGCCTATAATTTTGGCCCTCTGGGAGGTGGAGGCAGGCAGTATTGCTTGAGCTCAGGAGTTTGAGACCAGCCTGAGTATGAGTGAAACCTCCCTCTCTAAAAAATAAAGTTAGGCATTGTGGCGACTAAGTGAGATTCTGTTTAAACAAACAAACAAACGAAGTTCCTATGCTAATCTGTCCCTAGCCATGCTCTACTTTTCCTTTGTAATTGTTCTTAACACAGTTTGCAATAATGTTTATTTGTGTTTAATTTGTTCCCCTCTATATTAGGGATGCTAAGAGAATAGTCATGGTGCCAGTGTTTCTTCACTTATCCCAACTGCCCAGCCTAGTGCCTCACAAATAGTTGGCGCTCAATAAATGTTGGTTGAATAAATAAACAGGTAAAGGAATTCAAGTTCCCTCTCACATCTAACATTCTATGACTGCTATGGATTGTGGTAGCCCAGATTTATCACCAAAGCAGCCTTGAAGTTAGTACAAAATGAAACATGGGCTCATTGTCTCCTGCCTGGTCTTCATCTTAAAGTAGAAGTTCTCAAAGCATCTTTACCATCACCTAGAAACTTGTTAGAAATGTAAATTTGGATCCTATTGGATCAGAAACTCTGGAGGCAGGGCCAAGAAATCTGTCTCTTTAAGTTTTTCAGGTGAGTCTGATGAGTATGGAAGTTTGAGGACTGTTGTTCCAAAACATGTTCCCTGAATCACTAGCTTTGTGTAGTTAAATGAAAGTTAAAGGGCAAAAGGGTTCAATGGACCAATAACTAGAAAACTTTGAGTTAGACACAGTTTCTGTACTGTAGGATTCTATTCGCTCAGAAGCTTTAATATGCTAATGTGCCTTGGGAATCTCTGAGAGAGGTTGATGGTGTCAGTTCCTCTTCTAGGAGCATCTCATGGGACCAGCATTTCATGAAATGCGCTTTGACTCTTGGGGAAAACACTGCTGTAAATCAGAAGCAGAATGTATACGCTGACAAAAAGAAATTACAACTGAGAAGTATTTATTGAAAAGGAATTTTATAGCTAACGCAGGCCTCAAAAAACTATTAGGGCTAAGCTCAGTGTTGTGTGACATTGGGTAATTAGTTTGTTGGTAGAACCTTATCACAGTGTTCTTTTCAAAATTGTGTTATGTTGAAACAAAAGTTGAAGTTTTTGTTATTATCTCCAATTTACAGACAGGAAACCAAGGTTCAGAGGGGGCAGAACTTGCCTGGGGTTATGGAGATAATGTGTGTGAAGATGGAATTCCCCCACCCATACAAGGTACCTAGACAGGGCGTTTCAGTCTGGCTTGTGGATGGGTAGCGATAAGTCCCAAGGATCTAGAACATTTCCAACAGCATCATCAAGCCCCAACAGGGAAATAGCCAGCTGGAGGTGCTGTTCTTTCCTCTTGCATGGTATGGACACTGATGAGAAACTTGAGCTGCCCTGTTGCTACTATTCTTCACCTTAAACAAGCAAGGTCATCCCCCCATGAACATTTGGATGCCATTTGGTGGATGCTCCAATTTTCTGAAATGAAGGAAAACTGGTGTTTCCTGCCTGGTCCTCATCTGGTGTGCCTGCATTCCCCAGACTTGTTTTGCAGTAGGAAAAAAAATAAGTCACATCTTTCCATACCACTATTGGTGCCATTCTGGCTTTCTCTTTATCAAGCGGAAGCAACCATCAACCAGAAGGCTCCTTACCAAACAAAGTCACAAATCAAAGCATTCAGGAAAAGACACTAACAAATACCTATCAAGAGGAAATAAATGGCTATTACCATTGAAGGACTTAGAAGTTATAATTTGAATCTAATACATTTTGTTTATTATTGCATCTCTCTTATTTATCAGCAAATATCATTCTATTACCATGATGCGATAGCAACCATCTTTCACTAAGTGTGCATATGTAACAAAAGCTGTCCTAAGTGCCTTATATGTTATATAAATGAATTCTCACAACATTGTGAAGTAGTATAATTTTTTTAAGTTAAATTACATTTTTTTTTTGTAGAGATGGGATTTTACTATGTTGCCCAGGCTGGTCTCGACCTCCCAACCTTAAGCAATCCTCAATCAAGCCTTGGCCTCCCAAAGTGTTGGAATAAAAGGCTCGAGCCACTGTGCCTAGCCATAGAAGCAGTATAATATCACCTTCATTTTACTGAAGAGGAAACTGAGGCTTAGAAAGTGTCTCATTCATCAAAGCCAGCCAGCCTGCTTACCCATTCCACCATGCTATATATAACAATGGGAAATGTAAAAATAATGTACATGTTCCTTAAAAACACTTGCCTGAGTTTTCTTTTTGGCATGCCAAAAAAAAAAAAAATTTTTTTTTTTTTTAAGATAATGTAATTTTAAGGTTCAGACCTCCGAGTTACTTTTAAGAAATGTCTTTCCTTCCTTCAATCCATTAATTACAGAAAACAGTATGGTGTTCTGGTGAGCAATAATGGCTTTGATATGAAGAATGTCCAGATTTAGGGAGAGTTACTTTATGGGAGATAGTCCTTTGTCCTGAAAATGGGGACTATAACACCCCACCTCCCAGAATTGTAGTGAATGCTAAATAAGGACATGTAGGTATATAAAGTCCCTGGCACCCAGCAAGTGTTCAATGAGTGGTGGCTGGCTCTGTTATTATTGTGGGAGCCCCTGTGAGTTGAGTTCAGCTCAGGAGTCCACCTGTGTTTAATCTTCCTCATCTCCAGTTCCATAGCTTTTATATACACCTTCATTTAAGGAGTTCAAGACAGGAGCCCTAAATCAATCTCTGTATGAATATGGTTAGCTATGAATTTGTTGGAGGGGTCAGAGGTCACAATTCTAGTTCTAGCCATGTAAACTCAGGAAACCCTGTGCTTTATTTTCCTTATTTGTCAGACGGGGATAATATCAGCATTCAGTTTCTCAAAGGGTTGTTAGGAGGAGAAAATAAATCAAACAAATGGAAAGATAAAGTGTGCTATCTGCAGTCATTAATGTCAACTTCTAGCGGGCTCGTAAATGCCGCAAAGGACACATTCTGCAATAGGGAACAGCTTCAGATTGTAATGGAACTCAGTGACAGAGTAACACCTTACCTGTTTACCTTTGTGTCGTCCCTGGGGAAGACCAGTGTAAGAGGGTCAGCAATCCTGTTTCCTACTTCTAATGTGTGCCCTCTGGTACAATTACTCACCTAAGGTCAAAAGGCAGGTATTAAAGGCAGAGATCAACCAGAAATCTCATTGTCACCTCTGGTTTACACTTATGACATGAAAGTGCTTCACTCCTTTGGGTGAAGATGCTGTGAATAGGGCGACTTTTAAATATGCACTTTCTCAAATTAACGCATCAAGGCAAAGGAAGAAGCATGTAGATGTTGAAAGATGCATTAACTACATTGCCATTATCGTTGATAACCTGGGAAAAGTTTCCACTGCTCAGAAGCCGAGGTTCATTTGTCATTTTATGTTGTAGAAGCTGGTCTCGTGGAAGAAATGTGTTCTTTCCCCTTCGTTACCAGCAGAGACTACATCTGCTCCCCACCCTGTACCTTTATGTTTTGCAGCATTTGCCTTGACAGACTGCCAGCTGCCTTTTTCTCTGACAAGTGGATTGAATGGCCAGAACTACTTGGGCACTGCTGTTGACGATGAAAATTGGAACACCCAACCACAGCCCACTCTGAGTAGGTTGGTACAAATTTATATCCTATGGCTGTGTGGGCAGCACCTTCTGAAGAGACAGATGCTTGTTTAAAGGCTAAGATGGGCATTCTGGAGCTGTTTCGAGTGTGTGAGATGGTAGGAGGCTCAGTCGTCTAGCGGTTGGTCGAGAGCTTGGATTTGGGAGGCAGACAGCCCAGTTAGAACCTGAGTAGCTGGGTGAGCTTGGGGCAAGTCGCCTCTCTTCTCTGAGCTTCCCTTTACTCTTGTAGTATGGTTGCTCTGAAGGTCAAATGAGGGTAAATCTGTAAAGTACTGGTGTTAGTGTCTGATAAGTGGTAAGAAATCAGTGAACATCAGCGATTGCTATTATTGATGCTTGTAAAGTGTTTGCCCAAGTACGTATATTAAGGGTGGCTGCTGTTGCTATATTAATATCGTCAGTGTTGTCCTTTGTCATCTGGACATCGAATCAGCTCTGCTTCTGCTCCCAGTTCTCACAGACCTTTACCCAATGGAAATGGTTCCATCACTTCCTGCTCAGAGTCTCCCTGTGCATAGGACTCAGACACGACTTCCTAGGAGAGTGGGTGGGAGACCTTCACCAGTATCTGAAATAGATTCCAAGCTGTCCTCACCCACCACAGTCATTGCACAAGACTAGTGTAACCCTCTGCCTTTCTTTCTTCTCACCCCCCTCCCCATCAAATTTTCCCTAAACTCGCCTACAAATCCTGACATCCCTTAGGTAAAATGCATTATTCCTCCTTCTGAACATGTAATTGACTTGCTGCTAGGGCTCAGTCAAGGATAGCAATTGTCTCCCTTTCAGCCTTGGTGGGTGTCAGATCAAAACTGAACTAGGGATTCCTAATATGGGTTCCATATTGTATTTGTCTGATGAGGGACACCTAGCACATATAGGTGCCACGTTGCTGATGATTAAATCCAGCTGTGTGGTCCTGGATGTCAGTGTAGCTAACATTTTTGAAGGTAAACTTTGTTAGGCACTGGGTTAAGAGCTTTCTATGAATTAACCCATGGAATCCTATTGAGGTGTTATTACCCTATTCTACCTAGGGGTTAAATATACTGTCCCAGGGTTGCCTGGTTGAGTTAGCGGTAGAGCCTATGTGGAACTCAGGGGTCCCTTGGTCTCTAAAGCCATAGTCCCCTAATTCCTACACTACTTCCAAAATGTATTTTGAGAATAACTCAGTATCTGAATTTCCCTGATGGCCTCATATACTTGTGCTGTTGGAAAGAGCCTCCCAGTCCGCTGATATTAGTGGGTGCCTGACTTTACTGTAAGGTTAGAGGGGGAGGTGGTGTTGAGGCGATACACAGCATTTTCACAGTCTCACCCACGCTTCATCTGCAAGGTGAAGCAAGTGTTAGTCATGTTCCCGGAGACCCAGGATGCATGGGCATTTATTCTAATGAGAAGCAATTAAAGAATTACTCCTTATGGTGTGAGTATTTCCTTGCCCAAAGGAGAAAGGTTTGGGATTTTGGCAAAACAAACAAAACAGCAGACTCATTTCCATCACTTGTCTTATATTAAAAATGAGGTGGATCTATGGATTTAATGTATCATTAAATTTACTTTATTTAAATACTTTGCTTTTTAATGACTTTGAGAATTAACAAAGAGGTTATAAGAATAAATGTAATAGAGTAACTCACTGTCATTTTATTTATTTATTTACTTATTTAGGGTGGTTTTGCTATTGCCCAGCCTGCAGTGCATAATCATAGTTCCCTGCAGCCTTGAACTTCTGAGCTCAAAGGATCCCCTGGCCTCAGCCTCCTGAGTAGCTAGAACAGGAACAAACCCCTGCACCTGGCTACTACCCTTTATTTTGAAGTGTCACAACACGATTATATAAATATAATATAGATATACCTGCACACAAACACACTCACAGATACATTCACACATGCTTGCTCACAATTCACACACAGAATGAAGACATTTTGAGATTTATTCTACGTATATTTTAGATAGAGCAATAAACTTTTCTTTGGCTTCTGAATTAGTAAATATTTAATTTATTCACATATCCATTCATTCATTAATTCATTCAACAGGTATTTAATGCACATGGGGCTTAGTACAGGGAAAAGTACAAAATAAATATATGTATGATTGCTTATGATTTGAATGGCTAGGCTATTAAATTTCTATGGATGATGGCATGGTCAAATGGAGCCAATTCAACCTTATTTTTTATTTTTGGCTGGATTATTAGATCAGAATTTCAAAGGAATATTATAGAAAAATGTATCTTCATGTGGAAAAGCATTTGACAAAATTTCTTTGGCATCCATGAGGACAAGGTGGTGAATGTGACCTGAGTAGAAGTAGTTTTGGGCCACTTGAGGGTAAACAGGGGGTCTTATGCCTTCTGTATATGTATTCTCTAACTTACCTCTTAGTAGTGGTAAGCACTCAGAAAATATTTGTCAAATGAATGTGAAATAAAGTCATGGTTCTTGAAACAGCTATGCTGAGAGGGTTTTTTGATGATTTGGTGTTAGACTGGAGATAGGTCTGTCATGGAATATCACAGGACCCTTTTCGAAGACTTTTTATTTGTAACTTTTATAGGAGAAGTCTGGGAAGAGGAGCAGAATTCACACTGAAATGTCAGATCACTAAACTATTAAAATATAATAGATAAAATTTAAGAACCATGAATATAGCATCCTATACTTGCTTTAAAAATCAATTGTATTATATGTAAATAGCTTTGAAAGACAAACATCCTTAAGTCCACCAATTTCCTCTATTAGGAACATGTCCTATCGAAATAATCATGGATAGGGCGGCGCCTGTGGCTCAAAGGAGTAGGGCGCCAGCCCCATGTGCCGGAGGTAGCGGGTTCAAACCCAGCCCTGGCCAAAAACTGTAAAAAAAAAAAAAAAGAGAAAGAAAGAATCATAGGTGCAAAGATTTTCTTGTAAGTCATTCATTAAGACATTGTTTATAATAGAGAAAAAATTGAAATTAGAGAGGTGCAGCAGACACTGCCAGTTGCCCATTCAATATACATTCTTCCATATTCCTTATGAATAAAACCTGAATTTTATTCAAAGCAGCAAAGTGCCTGGATAAAAGAAACTATATTGCCCAGCTTCCCTTGCAGCTAGAAATCACATTATTAAATGGAAATTGTTGGAGGTCAACTGAGCTATAAATGAAAAATGAAAAGAGACAATAAATGCTAATGATAGCCTTGGATTGTAGGATCATGGAAGATATTTCTTCTTTCTAGTTTTCAAGAGTTTGCAAATTTCCTGTATTGCTTTTATAACACAAGAACAACAAAATTTATCTTTAAAGGAGTTTCAGCTGAATAAGTCCTTAGTATGAGGGGGACTGTTAACATGGATGAAATCCTTCACTTGCTTACACCGATTTTAGGATGCAGACATGGAAGAGACATGCCCCTTGGATGCTGACTGTGCACAAACTGCGGTGCTTTTCCTGTGTTACTGTCTTTCACCCCACAGCAGCTCTATGAGTTAGAATAATCTCCTGCAGAACTTGAGGAGCCCATTGTCACATTAATCAGCTAAATATCACAGGACGCCTTGGAGAATAAATGGCTGAAGAGACTGGGGACTTAACCTAGAAATGGGTCATTATGTTCGGATACTTGAATGCTTGCCGTGTAGAAGAAGTAACAAGAATTCACAACTATCTCTTTATGAGTCAAGTATTGAGCTAAGGGCTTGATGTGCATTTTTCTTTTAATCTTGATCACAGTTAAGATTAAGCACCTGGGTTAGGAGACTGAAGCTCAGAAGGGTGAAGAAATTTGCCCAAGAATAAACTAACAAGTAAGGTTAAAACATGAGTTTGTCTTACACCAGAACTAGCACTGTTAGCCTTGGGGCACCCATCAGGAAGCAGAATGATTTTGGTGGGTAGAATTAGTCAGACAAGTTTTGATTTAATATAGGAAGAAACTACCTAACCTTTCTTTCAATAACGGAATGCACTGCCTTGTGGTGGAAGTGAGGCCTCTCTATAGGAAGGATCCAAGCAGAGACTGGTAGCTCTGGGAAGGGGATGTCGTCTCAGAAGTTTCTTCCAGTCAACAGTATGCTGAAATTCCATGTAGTGGATGCTTAGAGAAGGTGAACAGCCCGCTTAGCAACACACTCTGGCTTTTGTCTGGAATCCTTGCTTTCAGGTGTGACTGTGCAGCTAGTTATATAAGGTAGGGCTTTCAATTGCCCTTTTTCTCAGGGAGTCTTTTTGAATTCCTTTTTCAATCTAGCCAGTTATACATCCATCGAATTAGTGCTGATTGTTATAATTATCACTTTCTTTCCTGAAACTGATAACCAATTAATTTCACAGGCTATAGATAAGAAGACATCAAATAGCTATAGTTTTTTTTTTTCTAGTTACATGGAATAAAACCTCTTTTCCCTAGTACCTTCATAAGGAAAACTCTTTAGCAAATTAGCTGTCAGGTTTCTAAGCCTTGTAGTGGGAAAATGTACTACTAAACAATTTACTACTAAAATTTACTACTAAACAATTGTTTACTAAAACAATTTTTTCCTCGAATTTTCCAGGTGTTTATTATATCACTATAATAGACATGGCGTTAGGGTTAGTGGAATAGAAGTGGTCCTATTCCTGGTAAAACTGGAGGATACAGGTGTGAGGGCAGGACAGCACCAAGTCCATGAGGGAAACAGTTCTTCCATCCTGGCCTTGGTGAGAGCTACAGAAGGGAAGCACTGTGTGCAATGGATTTAATAGCATGAGCACCTGATGGGGCTCAGGGAGAGCTGGTGGAAGAAACGCGGATCGGGGTTGAGGCTGAAAAAGAACAGAAATTAATAAAGCAGAGCTGTAGGAGAAGAGCGTATTAAGCTGTGGAACTGCTGGAAGGAGCCCATTTCTTGGAAGGTATTAAATTGGATCCCAATTCAGCTTGCAGTATTTCCTCTCGTGGATTTTTCTATGAATAATCAGTCTGAGTTTCTGAGGCCTTGAAACCATCAGAGGAAAGGCCCTCGAATTCTGTTTCACAAACTATTTGCCTTAAGGATCTAGGATATTATCCTTTTTGTACATGTTTGTATTTTGCCAAATATAATCCAGCGTGAGCCTGAGAGCTGTGGATGTTGCAGTCAAATGAACCCTTCTTCCTTCTACAGCTCCAAAATACCTGCCAGAAAAATCCACAGACATGTCGTGTATGCTCAACATATCCTGAGAAGGACATATGCCACTCTAAACAACATCTGACATGTATCATGCTCCAATAAGCTTCTCTCTGGAACAAGGTCACAGAAAGAATAAATTTTAATCTTTACTCACAGTATAATTTTGCTCTTAAAGAGAACCTCAACATTTAAAAAGTCATGCATCCTTTTCTTATTTTTAGGATTATTTTGCTTTGAAATGGTTCCTGGCTAGCACCCAGCTTTTTAAAGAACAGTTTCTGAAAGTCACATTGGCAGTTGAGAATCTTGGAAAGTGGAAACAGTATATAGCACTGACAACTGAATTTACCGTATATCATGAAGATAATGCCAACCTCTTGAACATTTCTACCGCCCAGCACAGTCATAGGAACATTCCACGCAATTTCTTATTTAAACCTCTCAATTATCTATGAGGTAAGTGCCATTAATCACATTAAACATCCCCCCTTTTTTTTTAATAATGAGAAAATAGGCTTAGAAGTCTTAAGTAAATTGCCCAAGACCATGCAGCTTGTAAACGGCTGGGACTTGACTCCATTATAGTGTGACCATAAAGCCCAAGTCTAACCTTTTATTGCAATTGCGCTGCATTTTGGAAACTGCATGGTGGAAATATTGGGTATCAGGTCTTTAAATGAATTCAAACGTGGTATTAATTATATCTGTTGTTGAGGTTCCAGGCCTCAACAACTACTGCAAACTGTAGCCTCCTCTCAATTTCACTCAAAACGTTTATTTAACAAACAGGTTTAAAGAACCCGTGAATGAGTGGTTGAGTTCAAGTGTACAACGCTAGGTGCAGTGGGGAGGCCGGGGCTCACATAAGCATTGTCTTTAGCCATCTGCAGAGGTGAAAACAAATGCCCAAAATTACTCTCCATAAGACAGGTCTGATGAGTACTTCTTGGGTGGTTGGAGAATAAGTGCTACTTCAACTTCATCAGCGCTGGTTTCTCATTTACATAACAATCATCCCTCCTGAGGTGGCTGCAGCTCTTCTAGCTGAATGTAATTTTCTGTGTTTACCACTTTTAAAACCTTCTTGTGTTCTTGGCTCAAGAAAAAGGTCATAAACATTCATCCACACAATGGACTGTTATTCAGCCTTTGAAAATGAAGAGGGAGATGTGAATTGACATGGAATTGTCCATGATATATACAACTTTAACTGAAGAAAATCAAATTGCTGAAGAATATATACATTAGGACTCTTTTGGCTGCATGTAGCAGACAGCCATGGGGAACAGCTTCAGTGAGAAATGGAATTTAGTATGGGTCTAGCACATTCCTAAGAACTGGAAGGATGCTGGAGTAGCTCAGAGAGTTGAAGACAGCTGCACAAAAGAGCTTTGGGAATGAAAGGAATGTGAAGATAGTCAGCAATGGAATCAGGACCTCCAAAGTTCTCTAGCCAAGACTCTTTGCTTTTCACTGTGGACAGCTTTTCCGTGAGAGCTGAGTCATGGATGTCACCAACTCTGTTATTACGTTCTTATAGCTCCCAGACTAGAGAAGAATAGAGTTTCAGTAGTTGAAAATAATCCTAGGAAAGGATTCTGATTGGACTGGTTGTGGTTATGTGTCTAGCTCTTGGAGCAATCAATGTTCCCGTTCCTCGTAGGCCACAGGAACGGGAACATTGATGTGACAACTTCTGAAGCCAGAAGGGCAATGTGTAAAGGTAGAAGGAGATGAGGAATACTGAGACAAAAAAAAAAAAAAAAACAAAAAAACTGGACACAAATAAATATATATTTATTCAAAAAATCCAAGGGTGCACACACCAGGCTGTTAAAAGTAGTCAGTTATCTCAGAGGATAGATTTTCATTTTTTTCTGGAATATTTGAACTTCATTTTATAACCCATTCCTCCTACTTTTGTAAGTTGAAAAAATTTTAAGATTTTTGTTAAAAGGTTAAGTAAAAAAATGTCCCAAACTTATAAGCTCTTTGTTTGTTCAGCTGGTAATGTAACTCATTAATCAAACCCAGGAGCAATCCTTTTAAAGCTGTTGCCAATTTGGTACACATTTTTATCATTTAAAATAACTTGTTTTCTTTCATTATTATCCTCCAAGCAAATGAGCTCCCTTTCATTTAATTGTGTAGTTAAGGCTTTTGTTTGGAAAAGAATTCTTTCTCAGAGATGATCCAAAACCTGTTTCAAGAAATGGATAAAATTTTGGCAACATAAGTTAGGAAGCTTTGTACTGTCTACAAGAATTGCTTAGTGCTAGAACATTTAGTAATCTGAGCCACTCTTATAGGTGATACAATCTATACTTCATGCTTGAAAGGAAAACCCGCATTCAATCCTGTTTTCTGGGTTTATGCTCCCTTCTCCCTTTATCTAGTTGGGCCTCTGTTCTGAGACAAACTGATTAATGGGCTCATCACTTATATCTCTGCAGCACCACTGCAGATTCCACTTTTCAAATAACATTAACAATTCTCCCATCGCTAAAAAATGACTCATATTTATTGAGTACTCAGAATGTTTATTCAATCATTTATCTCATTGACTTTTCAAATATGTAGACTAGAGCAGGTATTTTATAGACGTTGAGTCCTTGATGAAATGGGTAAACAAGTCCATTTTGGTTCTAAGAAACATTTGAGTGGTTCATTACCCTTCCTCTCCAAAGGAGAACATACCTTTTGGGCAGGTGTTATTTCCTGCCCAAAGAGTGTCTAGGCTGTAAAGATAACAGGTGAGTGCTGGTGTTCTCAGCAGCACAGGTATCTCAGCAACAGGAATTTGGCTATTATTAAAACCCTAATATAAGGAATTATATTTCCCTAATATAAGGAAACCCCAGGTGTAAAATTCTTATAATTGAAGCTCCAGCCCTTTTCTCTCTTTATTATTTCTTTTGTTTTCTTAAAAGTTTCAATAAAACTTTATTCATAAAAACAAGCAAATAGCTTACAGGCTATAGTTTGCCAATTTGTTTTTCAAAAATATTACATCAAAATATAATGTATCTTGGTTACTGAGAGTTTAGTGCTCCCTTAAATTTTGCATCTAGTGCTAACGTTTCACTTGTTTTACCGTAGGCCTGGCCATATAGCATGAAGTTTCACAGATTAATTTAAAATTCCTAAGGGTGTTCCAAATACTCTTTTCCTCAACACGATCATCATTATAGGTATAGAAGGCACTATTTCTTGAGTCGTCTAAGGACTTTTCCTAAATAATTATATTTTTATCCTTATCATAGCCATTTTGAAAAGAAACCCCCATTTTATAAATAAGCGAATACTCCTATTTTTATTTTTTTATTGTTCTACAGTTAAAATGGCTTTATTCCACTTGGGGGGAGATCTCTAATTGGGAAAGAAATCCACCAATACCCCTATTTTATAAAGAAGGAAACTGAACCGCGAAGTAACTTGTCTGCAGATATACTATTAAACGTGAACTTTTGCCATTATGAAGAAAAACAGAAAAAAAAAAGATTGGCTTTGCTGTGTAACTGATATTTCAAACACCTTTCATATTTCATTGCTGCCCTCCAATTTTGTTATTTTTTTCTCTCATGTAATGAATCCTATTATTGGCTTGCCTAAAATTTTTGCTGGGTCCTTTCAGCAAGTGGGTGGATGGAAATACAGATGAGACTCAAGATGAGAACTCTTCGTAGATTTCTAAAATATCTTAACACTCTTCTGTAACGCTTTTAGCTTTTTGGAAGGAAAACATGGAGGTGTTTAAATGACTAAAGACTGAAGGAGCCATGGTTTGAATGAGGCCATTAAGAATATGTGGCCTGCAGTATTTCATAGACTTTAAAGCCTGTGTCTCTGGTTATTCCTCTTCTTGAGAACTTCAATCAGGTCTTTTCTACCTGGAAATTGTTCTTTAAAAAAGGGCACATCAAAAAATTCTCCTAATTTTACAGCTTTTATCATAATTTAAAATATGCTAATGAACTACTAAAAAGCCAAGCCAGGGAATAGGAGGGAAGAGGAGGCCTATGCAATGGGCAGTAGCTCACAGAAAATACCAGATAGAGGTAGACACAGCTCAGACTGAAGGGCTTAGCCAAAGGTAAGGAAGCTGGCTTTTCAACTTAGACAATTCTTGTGGATGCAAGAATGAAAAAATTGCTGAAGATACCGATAAAAGAAAATAGCATATATTTATTCAAAGGACAGAGAGGCCTTTCATAAACCCAACGACAGTGAGGGGGGCCAGACTTCCAGAGTCAGAATCAGGAAATGGAAAGTTGTTGGAAACCAAGGAAATAAAGAAGATGTGATCTTACATTATGTGCACATTCTGTCAACATTTTTGAGAATTCTGCCTTGAGACCACAGATTTATAGAAACCTGTAAAGTGGAAATTAAATATTAAATTGTATGTCTTCAAAACACGACTTTGTGTTTTTTCATACTTACATTTTCTCCCATTTGAAAACAATAGTAGGTTAGATTTTCTTCTTACCTTGCAATCCTTTTTGAGTATGCGTAATGATTATGGATAAAGCATAGCCACAGTCAATACAATGAATTATTCTTGGCCAAATAGTTAAAAAAGCAACATTTAAAAATCTTTAAACAAGCTTTACAGAAAAAAGATACATATTTTGATGTGTTTGCTGTGATGCTTGGGGCCTACAAAAGTCTTACTTAAAACATATCTGGCAAATAGAATCTGAATGGCTAAACTATGCTGTTATGGTGGCTTTCTGGTCCAGTCATAGCCAGTTGATCCGACTTTTTTTTTTTTTGAGATGGTGTTTCTCTCTTGTTGCCTGGGCTGGAGTGTAGTGGCATCATTGTAGCTCGCTACATCCTTGAACTCCTGGGCTCAAGTCTTCCTCCCACCCCAACCTCCTGAGTAGCTAGGACTATAGGTACATGCTACCACTGCTGGCTGATCTTTTTTTATTTTTGTAGAGATAATGTCTCACCATGTTGCCCCCAATTATTTTTTTTTTTAAATAATAGCTGATGATGTTTCTCTTGAACTAAAAATCTACT
This sequence comes from Nycticebus coucang, assembly GCF_027406575.1. Classification (NCBI taxonomy): domain Eukaryota; kingdom Metazoa; phylum Chordata; class Mammalia; order Primates; family Lorisidae; genus Nycticebus; species Nycticebus coucang. The sequence goes on from NC_069787.1 coordinate 52,751,798, forward strand.
CTGTTAATAGACCTGTGTACAAATGACATGTCTAAGAAGGACAGATAACTTTGAGTTGTTTAGGAATTTTGTTTCTCACTGAACTAGAGTCTTCCTGTGGACACTGTAATGACTGTTCTGAGTCAACACACATGACTCTTTTTACCAAATTTGATGACTCTCATCACCAATTTTACCATGTATCTGTGGTTTGACCTCAAAGAACATTGAGTTAGCCAGCTTTTGGATACCTCTCCCTGGTGCCTCAAATACAAAAAGCCCCAAACTGAACCCATAACTGTTGATAGATGGGTTTCCTATAAAACCCATAAATTTTCCATAAACCTGTACTCCCCACGCCCACCTTTATTTCCTGTCTTAGTGAGTGGCACATCGTCTACTTGGCTGCCCAAACAAGACTTTTGGGAGCATTCTTGACTCCTCTCTTTTGTCCCATAGCAGATCACTCACCCAGTCCAACTGAGTTTTTACCTTGATCGTTCTGGAGCCACACCACCTGTGTTAGAATTTCAATCCTACAACTTTGTAGCTGTGTAAGTTACCTTACCTACCTGTGCCACAGTGTCTTCCTAGGTAAAATAGGTGTAATAATGGTGTATTTCAGGTCAATAGTGAGGAATAAGAGAATTAATGCACATAAACTGCTTAGAGCAGGGCCTGGCATATAGCACAGGCGGTCACAAGTACAGTAGAACCTCCATGGTTGACCACCTCCCTACACTGACTGCCTCCTACTGGACATGCACCACATGTACATACCAGTACAGCAGGCCTACTTCCTTATGTTGACCCCTCTGTATGTTTACCAGTTTGTTACAGTCCTTTGGGTGGTCAGCTTACAGAGGATTCTACTGTATTTGTTCTTTTTTGCTATTACTGGACTCAAAATGAATCCCCCAAATTCATAATGAACAAAAAACAAAAACGGAGGAAGACAGATTGTTGCTTGTATTATGACTCTGCACCACTGTGCAATGAGAACAGTTGTTTCCAACCAGTGCTCAGGTCCAAGGCTACTTGGCTATCATATTCTTCCCCTGCCAGGTTTGCAAGGGTTGACAGTGGTGGGATAAATGATTGGGCAAAACGGTGCTTTACATGTAGTCATGTGTTTTCATTGTAGAGCTTTCATTAACTTTTTCTACTTGGTTCCAAAAAACATACAAGGGTGCACAGTTGTCCTTTTGTTTCTGGCTCTGATAAGGCTCAGGACTAGGTGGAGCTGACAGAACTGGCTGATGGTATGGATGTGTGGTATAAGCAAAAGGAGGCCTTAAGATGCTCTGGATGAATGATGTTATTATCCTGATGGCAACCCTTGGGAGAGAAGAGCCTTGGTGCATAAAAATCAGGACTTCTGTTTAGGACCAGTGATGTTTGAGAGTCTGGTTATATACCCACATTGGGGATTTAAAGTAAGCATTTGGACAGCTAAAACTTTTACACCTTTAGGAATCTAATTTCTGTCTACATGGTTGTTTATTCTCCTCTTTGCAGACCAGCTTCCTTGGCAAGGGTCTTAGAACTTACTTCCTGGTGATTTTAGTATCATGGTTTCAGAACAGTACCATAGTTCCAATTTTGGGCCATCACAGTCTGCAGGCTCACCATTCAGTGACTCATTCTCACAGCTCAGTTTTAAATACTGGGGAGACAGCCTGTCATAGCCCACCCAGGGGCAGGTGTCCACCACAGATCCCATCTACCCTGGTGAGGTTCACAGAGCACACAGGCTGCCTCTGCAGGGTGAGCACAGGGTAGGGCAGCGAAGTTGGAGGTGGCAGGCAAATTTGCCATTTCCTTGGGAAATCTTTTCTGAACCCCAGGGGAAGAGTTGGCTATCTTTCCTGTGTTCTCCCACAGTTCCCAAAACTTTTCCCCTTCATGGGTGGTATTGTAACTGCCTGCTTTCCTCACAAAATGGTAAGTCCTTGAGGGCAGGGGTTCTGCACCCGCAGGACCCAGCACAGAGTATATACTCAATAAACATTTGCTGGATGAACACATGAATAACTATGTGAGCAAAAATCTCTGCCACAAAAATGTGCTCTCTCTGACTTGCTGCACAAAAGATTGCCATGCTGAAGAAGATGTGAAAAACCAACCAAACCAAACCAAACCAAACCACCACCACCACCAACAGAAACCCCAGAATAACAGACCATGTTGTATAAAACACAACACACTTTATAATTTCCTGTCCTGAAGGGTAAGATATCGTAATGGCTACTTGTTAGCATTTTGAGAGAGATACAAGTGTGTATGTATTTGTACACATACGCACACATATATAAAGTGTATTCCAACGTAAAGTTAGAGGATGTTAGAGCTGAAAGGGACCCTAAGATTCTTTAGTTCAGCTTTTTAATTTTTCCAATGAGAAAACTAAGTCCCAGAGAAGATACAGATGACTTGCTTAAGATCTGTAAAACTTCCAGTCCTTGTATTAGTCTATAAAGTCACTTTTTACTTCAAGTAATTATTCTTAACTTTTTCTGGGTCAAGGACTCAATTTGAAAGAAATCTGTTGTAAACTATAGATCTTCCTTCTGCAGGAAAAATGCACATGGGCAAATACACAATGAATTGTCCCCCTGAAGTTCAAAGATTCCTGGCTAGAATCCATGATCAAAGGAAAAGAGAATGCATGGCCAAGAACAGTGAACTTTGGCACTGACATAAATACATACTTAATAGGATGACCTTGGATAGGTTCCTGATTTTTCTGAAAGATGGTAAACATAAGAGATTTTGTGAGAGTGGTTGAAAGACTGTAAGAGCTCACACACATTGGAGGTACTCAAAAAATGTTAGGCACATTTCAAAAGATACAGGATTTTAGGAACTGTCAAAGGACTCTCAACAAGACTCTCACATACAACAGCCTTTTCAGCTAAGACTGTCAAGGATGTATATGGGAAACTACAATGCAGTGTGGCTTGGTTTTGTCCCTGGAGCATGTAGGTCAGGAGAATGAGTGCTGATTTCTTGTGATGGCAAAAAGTGATGGCAAAAAGAAGAGGATGAAGGCAAAGAGTCCTCAGAGGCCCAAGTTTATGAAAAAACTTAAATACCAGAGGTATAAAAGGAAGGCTTAGGAACAGGCATTTGGGCTGGAACAGGAAGGTATCCTTGTCTTTCAGAGTCTCCCTTGAGCTGGAATTATGTAATATTCGGGTTTCCACCAGGAGGAAAGAAGGAGCCATCCCCTCCTCTCCGCACTGATTCCATACTTCTGCACACACCAAAGTATCATGGCTAGATTTGCTTTGTCTGAGCTTCCTGGCAGGAGACATTTAGATCTGGGCACTGGAATTGCTGGAAGCAGTCTCATCAGGACAGGAAGGAAATCACTGCTCTAGCCCTGCAAGTTGACTATGTGAGAGACATCAAATTTAAAGATGCTTTTGATTTCGCAGTCCCCTCCCTAATACACAGCAGCAGTGGCCAGGGCTCCGCACTTGTTGCATGGAAGCTTTCTTCCTTTCTTCATTGAGAAAATTGTCCAAATCTTCCTACACATCACCTTGAGAGGTGTGTGTGTGTGTGTGTGTGTGTGTGTGTGTGTGTGTGTGTGTGTAGGAACTCAGATCATCTTTCGACCTCAAATGGGACAGTGCATGAACATTTCAGGGCACAGAAGGGGCGCCCAGTGAATATGGTGAACATGGTCTTTTTGTCTCCATTTTCCATTCTGTCCTTTGCTGGGGGAAACAAGAAAGTAAAAAATCTTATGAAATCTCTTCACCCTCCTAAAGAACATTAAAGCTGACAAGAGGGTGCCAGGACCCGGGAATCCCAAACGCAACTCTAGCTTAACTTAAAAGGTCAGTGCCATCCTCGCCCGCGTCGCCAAAACCATCTGACAAGCCCGGGGAGTGCCTGGCAGCTTTCGGAGGGGACTACCCAGCAAGGGGCAGAAGGGAGGCGGCGCCGGGAAGACCCTCGTGGCCCCCTCCCAGCCAGGGCCGGGCGCTGTCTGCGCCCTCCGCGGAGGCGCCCCAGCCCCGGCGGCGGCCCCGCGGTGGCTCCTCGGGAATGCTGGGAATGTGAGTCAGGGCCGCGGAGCGGGCGAGCGCGCCGGCCGGCCGGGCGGGGGCCCCGCGGAGCGCAGCGCCGGGCAGCGGCGCGCGAGCGCGCGTCTCGGGACTGCGGCGGGTGCCGCCCCCTCGGCCGCCGGCCCCGCCCGGCCCCGCGCCCGCCCCGGCCCTCGGAGCGGTGTCCTCCTCCTTTCCTCCCTCCTTCCCCGCTCCTCCTACTCGTCCTCCGCCTCCAGCTCCTGCTCGCTCGGGCCGGCTCCGGCTCCTCCTGGCCGCCCGGGGCCAAGGCGACGTGAGGTTGTAAAAATCCATGTGGGACGGCCCCGGGGCGAGCACTGGAAAGGTGAGACGCCGACGCCGGGGCCGGGGCCACCGGGTGTCCGGCTTCCTCGGGGCTCCGGCGCCGGGCATCCCTCGTGCTAGGTCCCCCTCGCTGGTGGGGAGCTGCAATGCGTTTTCGGGGGGAGTCGAGGGGTGAACCATCCGCCTCCTCCGGGGCTTTCTCGGGCGAGGGGAGGAATGGGGCGGCCTAAGGGCGGATTTGCCGTGATGTATAAACCCCGGGATTGGAACAAGTGCAAGGTTTCCTCGGGCGCGCGGGCCAGCTCCTGCAGTCCCTCTCCGGCAGCCACTCTCCCTGCCATCGCCTTTTTCTCTCCAGACCCCCTCTTTCGCCTGGCTTCCCCTCTTGCCTCGAGGGGCGGGGTGTTCGGGGGCATGGGGGTCTCAGGAACCCCAAGCAGAACAAAGTGGAGAAAGGTGGAGTCTTTCCCAGGGGGTGGGGTGCCTGGTTGCCTGGGTGGGCTCCGAGGGGATCGTGTTTTTGAAAAAAATCCGTGTCAGAAAAAATGAAGCCGTATTTATCGGGGAGGGGTATGGGGTAGTGTCTGTACGAAAAGGAATACTACGTGAAATTAAACTGGACGGCATTCCTTCCCTCTTCCTGTCTCCTAGTTATACAAGAAAAAGGGTACTTACTAGGGTGTACCTAATTTATAAAAGAATATTGTACGAGCCTGTGAAAGATCATGCTAGGACAGTGAAGATTAAGGGCTGCTTTGGTGCTGGATAATAAAATAGCGCTCGTAAACTCTCCGTTCGTCCCTGCCTTATTTATTTTGTACTTAGGGGTCTCTGTTCCCCTTGCAAGAGAGAGAGAGGGTCCGCTCTGTTGGGTGAGGATCGATTAGGCAGCTACCTGCCTTTGCTGGATGAAAGGCAATTTACTCCCCAAGCGGTGAATTGTCAGTTGCCTTTGTGATTGACAGCCACACCTGCCACCTATGTGGGTAGAACGGGGACAGGTGGAACCCCAAGAGCCAATCAATGCTCGGGAGAGGAGGGCCGCTCCCACTTGTCATGGTTAGTTTCCTGGTTGGCTCTTTAAATCAGTGGTTTTACTTAACCATTGGTTTCCACCGAGTATGGGGCTCTACCAGAGAGAGACAGACAAGCGGGAAGAAAACTCTTCGAAAATGGGCTTAGAAGCAAGTATATTTGACCTGTCTTTCTTTGTCCCATTTCCCCCGTCCCCGTTTATTAGTTGTAGTAGTTGGGAATACTGAGGCCATTGGCTTAAAAATAAAAATGAAGTGGACCTGGAGCAGAGTGAAATGAGGAATTATGGAATGAGAATTGCCCGTTATTCCTCCAGAATTGCAGCCCTTTTTAAGAGAAACCGTGTGCTGTGAAGCTGTCTGGGAAAAGGGTGTGGCACTTTGTCTCCTATGGTCACTTTTGTCCTTGTAAAATCACATCGTTTCTCAGTATACAGTACTTGGCTTCTGGTTGTACAATTGGATGAATTTGCAAGGTATTTTTGAAGCTGGCAAGTGTTCTTCATTAGTATTAACGTGAATAGAAGAGATTCTTTTAGTTCTATAGTTAACTCAACTTCTGGAAGTAAGGGCTGCCTTGTTCTCTTTTGCAGAACGTCAGTGTGGTGGTGGTGGTAGGGCCAAGTCATATTCTTTCTGGCAGGTATAAGAGTTTGCTTTTTTCTAATGTGAGCCATCTTGTCGGTTTGATTCTGTGCTTTAATAAAAGACTTTAATAATTTGGGGAGGGAGGAGGAAGGTGTGAATGGTGGTGGCATCATGGGTTTCACCACCAAGTCTTTCATGGGTGTCGGATGAATCATGGAGGAAGGACCAGATCCTTCTAGATTCTCTACTAGTGAAAGGCTAAGTTTTCAACATTCTTCTCCCTGAATTCATTAAAAAAAAATTACTGGTTGATCTAGAGAGCTGTCACCTTACAGAAACTGTACCTGGATGTGAACATAATGCTGTAACTTTAGCATTTCATGAACAGATTGTGGCCCAGAATACTCTGATTAGGATGGTCTTCATATAGAAACCAGGTTTGTCAAGGCAGTATTATTACTATTACTATCATCATCATCATTATTGCATATGCTAGCACTTTGGGAAGTCCTTTACATGCATTATCCTTTTTAAACCTTGCAGAGCCCCTGTGAGGTAGGTACTAATATTATCCCCAAATTACAGAAGGGGAGAAGGAATTAAGGAATAAAAGGAATTAAGTTCAGTGTGAAAGCAATAACTTGAGCCCATGTTCATCTAGAGCTTGTGACCTTGGCCATGGCCTTGAATCCAAATTTTGGTTATATAGTCTCCATGTGTACAGTCTGAAGTGTGGGTTCTCCCAGCATACATAGAGCCTACCCTTTTAAGAGTCCACTGCAATGCTGACTGCCCTTTCATCAGCCTATTTGCCTGTCCATTTGAAGGCTGTTGCTTCCGCCAGTAGGCAAATTTAGTAACTTTGTGTATTGTCTATTTCTAGTAGATCAGTTTTTGCCCAGTGGAAATTTAGTTCCAAACTTAATGATGACTTCAAAGAAGATAAAACCAAACACAATCCATATTCTTCCATTTTTCTTGATATCTTAAATTTCCAGATGGAGTTTTGAATAGATCTTGGTGAAATAAATGCTTTTAGTACCATTCATTTTCCTTTCATTCCCCCTAAGGGATTAGAGGATTTTGTTTTGTTTTACTTACAAAGAGACCCTTTTTCATTAATAGGTAAGTATCATGTATAATTATATTTAAAAAATTTCTCTTAAGGGGCGGCGCCTGTGGCTCAGTGAGTAGGGCGACGGCCCCATATGCCGAGGGTGGCGGGTTCAAACCCAGCCCCGGCCAAACTGCAACAAAAAAAAATAGCCGGGCATCGTGGCTGGTGCCTGTAGTCCCAGCTACTCAGGAGGCTGAGGCAGGAGAATCGCCTAAGCCCAGGAGTTGGAGGTTGCTGTGAGCCGTGTGACGCCACGGCACTCTACCGAGGGCAATAAAGTGAAACTCTGTCTCTACAAAAAAAAAAAAAAAAATTTTTTTTCTCTTAAAATAGTACATATGGCCATATTGTTTTATTAGATTGAAAAAGCCACAAGACTTAAAAGCCTTATCAGTCAGTCTCTTCCCATTGCTGAAGCTCAATGGTAGAGGTTGCCTAAACGCAGGTATCCTGAAAAACGAGTTAGGTGAATGGTTTTGGAGTCCAAAAATTCACCCGAACGGATAGTCTTTAACTTTAGTTAGGTTGACTTGTACAATCTACATTTCTGTTTGTTTTATTGAGACATTCTTTAGCCTTTTAATTTTTTATGTATATTTTTATTTTCAAATTAATATGAGGCTACACATTTTTAGGGTACATTGTTCTCACTTCTAAGGTAAAGTTTAAGTTGTAGAAGAGCCCCTTACCCATGGGGCATGCTGAACACCCTCTACTGTGCTCAGTAGGTGAGATCCTGCCAAATGCCCTCTCTCCTCCAGCCAATCACCTCCCTCTTCCCCTACCCCCTTGGAAGAGTATATTTGTGTTTATCGTTCATATGAGTGTGTAATTGTTTATATATTGGTTTCATAATATTGAGTACATTGGATATATTTTTTTCTATTCTTGAGATATTTTACTAAGAAGAATGTGTTAAGTCTCCATCTTTTTTTTTAAAATCAGCTAACAAGTCAACATTTTGGCTATCATGTGAAGCACCTCCTTGCCAGCCAGGAGTTCAGTCTCAGCAATGTTTATGGAATTCCTTGATATTTGATTGTGATTTTTCTTCTTTGATTTTATTATTATTTTTTGAGACAGAGTTTCACTTTGTTGCCCTGGGTAGAGTGCTGTGGCATCACTTCTCACAGTAACCTCAAACTCTTGGGCTCAAGTGATTCTCTTGTCTCAGCCTCCCGAGTAGCTGGCAACCACCGCAATGCCCAGCTATTTTTAGAGATGAGATCTTTCTCTGGCTCAGGCTGGTCTCGAACTCATGAACTCAGGGCAGTCCACCTACCTAGGCCTCCCAGAGTGCTGGGATTACAGGTGTAAGTCACAGAGCCTGACCCCAGATTTTTCTTATTTTAGAAAGAGAATAGGACAATGGGAAACAGAAAAGTGCAATATTAAAGATAATGTAGTTTCATAAATTTAAGATGGTTGATTCAAAGATAGAAATAACCAGGTGTACCAAAGGTAGAGATTATTCAGCCTGTTTTTTCTGATGTGAAAAAAAGGAAGAAAATGAATGAACATGTAAGAGATGCTAAATTATGTCACATGGTAAAGACTTATTTATTTATTTATTTATTATTGTGGGGATTCACAGACGGTACAAAGAACCAGGTTACATTGATTGCATTTGTTAGGTAAGGTCCCTCTTATAATTATGTACCACCCCCAAAAGCTGTGTCACATAGTGTGAGCCCCCAGACCCCTCCCTCCTTCCCTTTCTCTGTTCTTCCCTTCCCCACCCTCTTCCTCCTTCCCAATCTCTGCTCTCCCCTTCCCCCACCTCCATCCCTCCTTTCCTCTCTCTGCTCTCCCCTTCCCCTACGCCCCACCATGTACTAGGTCATCAACTGTCCTCATATGAGAATTGGGTACATAGGATTCATGCTTCTCCATTCTTGTGATGCTTTACTAAGAATAATGTCTTCCACGTCCATCCAGGTTAATACAAAGGATGTAAAGTCTCCATCTTTTTTAATGGCTGAATAGTATTCCATGGTATACATATACCACAGCTTGTTAATCCATTCCTGGGTTGGTGGGCATTTAGGCAGTTTCCACATTTTGGCAATTGTAAATTGAGCTGTGATAAACAGTCTAGTGCAAGTGTCCTTATGGCAAAAGGATTTTTTTCCTTCTGGGTAGCTGCCCAGTAATGGGATTGCAGGATCAAATAGGAGGTTTAGCTTGAGTTCTTTGAGGGTTCTCCATACTTCCTTCCAAAAAGGCTGTGTTAGTTTGCAGTCCCACCAGCAGTGTAAAAATGTTCCCTTCTCTCTACATCCACGCCATCATCTGCAGTTTTGAGATTTTGTGATGTGGGCCATATGGTAAAGATTTATTAATCAATTTTGGCAGTGTAATGAAACTCCCTGACTTCAGCAGCTATTTATTTTTGCATGCCCGCGTCTTCAGGTTGACTGTGATTTGGCTGATCTAGGCTGGGTTGCTGGGAGTGGCTGCGCTATAAGCTGGGGTTGGCTTCCAGTCTGCTGCACATGTACATATAATCTGAGGCCCAGGCTGAAGGGACAGTGGCCACTTTGTGCATGCTCTTCTGGTAGCACATTGGGCTCAAGAGCCAAGATAAACCACAGAAGCAAATGTCACTTCCTCTGACAACCTTCTTTGGACAAAGCAATTCATATCGGTAAAGGTAGAGTTTGCCCATAGTAGGAAAGCAGATATTTGATGAACTCTTATCCAGACTCCCACAGAGTGTGAGAAGTGTGGCTAGAGAATTTTCTAATTTTTTCCCCTTCTTTTGTGTGAAATATAATCTTTATCTCCTCACTCACATGGCTGGCTTATTACCTATAAACCTAGGGTTTAACTTTTGCATTTCAAGAATATACTGTTTGATTCCAGAGGACTGACGGTAAAAGCAGGTATGCGTGTATATGAGTTGCTTAAATTATTGAGGTACTATTTATTAGAATTTACTGTGTTCCAAGAGACCATATATTCATGCAGTAGTGAATACATTTTTTTATCTGATGCAGGTCCTGCCATCATGGAACTTATCATTAGGAGTAGTTGTGAGGAAAGACTTGGATGAAATGGCATTTTCCTGTACCTTAAAACAGGGAGAGAATTGGAGATGCAGATAGAACAGTGGATACACTAGAAACGAGAGGAGCACATATGGATATAACGAGTGATTCCACATGGCCAGAGAGTTAAAAAGGTAAATAACAACAGCAATAATTACAATAATGGTGGCAGTTTTATAGCTTAACTTGCATTAAGCAGTAAACTGTGGGGTGGGCACTATGCTTAGCACTTTCCATAAAATATCTAATTTAATATTGGGGTAGACATTGGCGATTGCCTGCCTACCCAACATTCATTCTCTCCTTTCTAAATGAAGTAATCCCAATTTTGTTTGAAATGGAAGTATGCTTAACTCACCTTCCCAGACTCCTTTGCAGCTTAGAGTGGCTGTAAGACTCAGGTCTGATAATGGTGTAAGTAAGACTTTGCTGAAAGTCTAATAAAGAGGACACACTTGGCTGGTATTATCTCCGGATCTTTTGGCCCCTTTCTGCTTCTTGCTGCTGAGAACATAGGTGCAATGCCTGAGGGGCAGCAGCCGATTACGACAGTGAAGATAAAAAACTGTGCACTAAAAATGACAAAGCAGGAACCTGGAAGGATCTTGGTCTTGACAACATTTTTCATTCATAGTACCAGCCTAGACTGCTTTCTCTGTACTTTCTTTTGGCTTTTCTTTCTTTTTTTTTTTTTAAGAGAGAGAGTTTTCCTCTGTCGCCCAGGTTGGAGTGCAGTGGCATAATCATAGCTCACTGCAGTTTTTAACTCCTGGGGTCAAGTGATCATTCCACCTCAGCTACCCGAGTAGCTGAAACTATAGGTGTGCACCACACACACCTGGCTAATTTAAAAAAAAATAAATTTTTTTTTTTTTTAGTAGTGATAGGGTTACTTGCTCAGGCTGGTCTTAAACTCCTGACTTCTGGTAATCCTACCACCTCGGTCTCCCAAAGTGCTAGGATTATACATGTGAGCCATTATGTCCAGCCCTTTCCTTCTACTTCTTATTGCATAAAACAAAAATCTCCTTGCTTGTAAGCCACTGTTTACTACTTTCATCCAAACACACTCCTCACTGATAGATACCTTCTCAAGAACCCCTCATAGTAGATGCTATCAAACCTATTTTACAGGCGAGAACATTAAAACTTAGATAGGTCAAGGACTTTCCAAAGGTCACACACCAGTAAGGGGAGGAGTTGGGAATCAAAACAATGTCACTTTGACTTTCAGGCTCATCATCCTGCCTGTGGCTGGGCAAGATAAGTACCAGAGTGAAGATAATGTTGGAAAAGTAGGTTGGAGTAAGATTGATAAAGCATCTGGATTCCAAGTTGAAAGTTTGAGTTTGATTTCATGGGCTAGTAAGAAGTATAAGATGATTGAAAAAGACATAGACTGGAGGCTGGGAGACCCTTGAGACTTAGATATGTGAAGCTCAGTATAAATGAAGGCAGAGGGAAAGTTGGGCACACAGCGGAGCTGGGGATGTGCGAAGAGAATGTAATTGGGTGAACATAAATCATAGTGGGCTGTTAACCTGAAATGAAAGTCTTTTGAAGGTTGGTGTTAACTTTTACTGATGGATTCCCATTTTCCTGGAGTAGAGAAGGAGGAATATGGAGAGTTGCTAATGGCATGTGAATCACTTTTTAGTGCTGTAGGATGGGGGCTTCTACCTATTCCTGATACCGTTTATTGAGCCCTTGATCTCATATGGCATGATTTTGGTCTGGGCCTGGCTGCAGTGTGCCAGTTAAAGGTATCAGAGGTGAAGGGGAATGTCAGAGGGTGCTGCGGTGGCACAACAGACTCTGTCAATGGACTTATTTCTGCCTGTCATCTGCTGAACTTTCCAGAGCTTTCTTGAGGGTAGCGTGGAGTCACTTTAATTTTCTTGGTCTCACTTTATTTTCTCTTTCTCTCTCTACTTTTTAAATCTGTAAAATAAAGGATTTGATTTACACTAGTGGTTTTCAAATCACTTTCCGCTGTTAAAACTTTTTTTGTTTCTGGGCCCTCAGTATATTTATAGAAAAAAGCAGAGTTGTTCTGAAGATTTAGGGTCCAGGTTTATGTTGTCTGAGACATCTTTATGTTGAGCCCACTGCTCTAAAATGATACCTACCCTCCCTGGTCAAGATGATGTGAACCTTACAGCCATCCAGACATTTTATTTGAGCATCCTCTTTCACAAATCTCTGTCATTCCACCGCTTGTCTCTTAGTATCAACTGTGGGAGAGACTGTTAAGGCTTTCCGCTGCCACTTTCTCTCTCCCTCAGGCATATAGTGGAGGTGACTTGTATCACATCTATGCCAGCACATTTGATTTCCAGGGTGAGGCCGTCCAGTGCTCTCTTCTACTGCTGTGATGATCAGGGAAGCACATGTCGAGATGAAGCCTCCATCTGCCTTGGCCCCTGAGTCACTAAATGAACAAATCTTCCAATCAACTGGAGTTGGATGTACAATGTGACCGAGAAGCAGACCTTTGTTGTTTTAAAGCCACAAAGGTTTTGTGATTGTTGGTTTCTGCTGCACTTTTCAGCTTATCCTTGCTGAAGCATCATCTTTTAACACATTGGCTAAACTTTGTGTAGCTTAATTTTGGGGTACCTTCTGGATTAACCTGAAGCCTGGCCAACTGGTCCTTCCTTTGTTGTCAGGAAAGCAATGGGCAGGCATCTTCCCAGCTGTCCATGCAAGTTGCTGTGCTAATAGATTCTTTGAATTGGAATATTTATGCTCAATAACATTTGCTTTTATATAAAAAAGCTATGAAGACATATTTTCTTTTAGAAAGGCCTTTAATGCTCTATTGATTTTTTTCTTGTCTGTTTTTGAGACCCAGTTTTGCTCTGTTGCTCTGGACTCATCACTGCTCACAGCAACCTCAAAATCCAGGGCTGAAGCAATGCTTCCACCTCAGCCTCTCAAACAGCAGGGACTATAGGTGCCTGCTGCCACATCCAGCTAATTTTTCTAGTTTTTGCAGATAGGGTTTCGTTCTTGCTCAGCCTGTTCTCAAACTCCTGGCTTCAAGCAATCTTCCTGTTTCAAACTCCCAGAGTGCTAGCATGATAGGCTAGCCACCAATTTCTTTTTAAAGTAGTAGAATCTCTGTGGCTTGGAGAGAAATGATGATTATCAATTACAATGACAATGCCTATTATTAATCGAATACTTAATATCGATTTGTGAAGTATTTTCTGAGCATCTATTTTGTGATAGGCCCTGGGGTGAACCACAGATACTTCTTTTCTGCTTAGTGCTTATGCCCCAGTTAGAAATCGAAGATGTGGGTAAGTCTGGTCTGTTCTACAAAGGTCACTGTTTATCGAGCATTTACTGTGTGCTCAGCTCTGTGCTAGACGCTGTATATTATTCATTTCATACTCCCTGTGATGGTGAGTGTATTATTCTGTTTTATAAATGAGAAACTGAGGCTCAAAGAATTCGATAAGCTCCGTGAAGGTAGGGACTTTTTACCTTTTGCTATATTTATAATGACTAGGAGAGTTTTTGACATAACATAAACATTTATTATGTTTATTAAATGAATGAAAAAACGGAAGAACTTACTCAGAGTTAATGCTGTGGCATGGCCAAAATTTGAAGCCACATGTACCTGACCCTCAAGGCTGCTAAATTATAACTGGACAAAATTGGGGCAGTGTGTGGCCCCACGGTTGTAACAGAAGCAACCACCAAGTCCTACTAGTGTCAGAGCCAAAAACACAGAGAAGAGTTACAGCCAGGGCTGAGTCTTCGTGTGATTTTTCACACATTTTCTCAGCTGAGGAAGCCCAAGGCCACCACCTCACTGACTTAATCATTAATACGGGTCAGTCCAACTCCTCCCCAGTTGAATTTCCCCACGCTTGGCTGGCCGATTCCCAGGGCTGTGCCTCATAACCTCTTGGGTTTTCCTTCTCTGCTTACATCTTCCTGATTTGTTCTTTTAAAGTTCCAGTTCCTCTGTTCTTGAACTCATATTGATGCTGCCAAGCAGAGTTCATCTTGGTCAGATCCCAGGAAATTCTCTCATTGCTGGCACCCAATAGGCACTCAACAAAATTAAAAAGAGAGAGAGTGTGTGTACAAAAAGAGGGGAAGGAAAAGCAGCTAGCACTTTCAGGAAGGAATGAAGTGATTCTTTTTTTCTTAGAAGTTAGTGATGAGATTATGGCCCACCGGATGAAGGGTATCGTTGGAAGGGTGCCTCTAGGATAACCCTGGTGATGTAAGGCTCTGAGGCCAGTGGTAATGTTCTTAGGCACCTTATATTAATACCAGCAACTTTATTTTGCCATGGTTCTTCAGAGCCTACATTTTACTGGCTTCATTCTCCTCTGTGGGTGTGTGTTGGGGGGGCGGTATCCTGGTTCTGCTACCTCTTTTCCTGCCTTACTGTTTTCCACCCCAAAAGGTAGTGTCATTCCGTGATTTCAGGGTATGAATGAGTTGCAGGCAGCAAAGTGCATTCCCCTTAAATGCCTTAGGAGTAAACTATTAATTCTAAGCAACTTAGTGGGTCAGAAGACAAGTGCTTGAATGGGAATTGAGCAATGTGACTATTCTTTAAGAATACTCAGATCTTTATGCAAACCATGAGAGATGTTTCTGCTAAAATGGTATAATTAATTATAGCAAGAAGAACAGGGTTTCCCATAAGAAATGAAACTTAGTTGTGCACTGTGGTTATTAGTTCTTACGTGGGGAATTTCTCTACAACAAAGGTGGGTGTGGTCAGGCTGAGGAGTTCATCCTCTGTGGGCCTAAGGTGATTGAAAGTGTGTTTGGGGTTTGAGAACTACTCTGTGGGTGGGGAGTTGAGCAGCACTCTTAACACATGAGGTTGGGCTGGTCCTAAGATCCCTGGTTATTTTTTCAGTGATACTACAGGGCGTCAAACTCCTAGAAAGATGGCCTTCTGTGCTCAGTTTAAGGCAGATTTTCCAAGCTCTGTCCTGCCAAGCTGCAGCTAACTGTCCTTCCCTCCAGGAGCCAGGGTGTGGTTCGGGGGCAGGGTGTTGACTTTTTCACAGTCACCTCTCAGGAGAGGGCTTTTGATGTCTTTTCTTCTGGTGGTGTGTATTTTCTCTTTCCTTCTAGGCTGTAAAGTTCCCTGCTACCCCTTCTTTGTTCCTCATTTTGGATTTTTGTCACTCTTGTTCCTGGAGCCTCTCTTTAGGGGGAAGCAGGAGGCTGGGTAGTGAATGGGACGACAGGTTGGCATTCTTATGGGCTCATTGAAAATAGGTCCTGTTTGATGCTGGGTGGATACAAAGGCAGCTGGGCCTTAGTGGCTGCTGCTCATCACGCTTGTGAGCATGGAGCCGTTAGCAGGGGCACGCAAGGGGAATTCTTTACCTTTTTTGTTAAGGCTGAGAAAGAACTATCTTTTTATACACAAGCTTTGAATGCATTGACGGCCACCTTGAATTCACGGCATGAATAGTTGCTTAGAATAACTTCAGAGCAGATTATTTTGGATACAGAGATGTAGCATGGACCTGGGGTCAAGAGACCTTTCTGGCTTTGTCACTAGCTTTCTCCTTATTTGGGATTGTGTTTCTCTGTCATCTGGTCCAACTTTTTTCAAAGGCCCTCTTCCAGATCTATTATATATATATATATGTGTGTGTGTGTGTGTATAAATATAAACATATATATACATATAAATTTTTTTTTACATAACAGTTACTTCATGCAGAGGTTCAACTAAGCAACTATTTTCACCTGAAAAACAGGAATGGCTGATGTGCTTTCATGATGGACACTATTAACAAAAATTAACCTGTTTTATTATATGCCTGTCATATGTGTGTGCTTGCTTTGTGCCAGTCTTCTTCTGGGCATAAGGGTACTGTAGACAGAGCAAGTGATTTTAGGGAGCTCAGGGATTGTGGTATCTAGTGGAGCATCAGACGAGCAAGCAGGAGTCATGGGTGCCCTTCTGGGGGAGCATCCAGCTGCTATGGTGGGCTTAGGAGATTTATGGATGAAAGATGAGGTAACACCTAAGGTCAGTGAAGAGTAAGGGCAATTAGCTGGAATAGGGAGCATTTGGATTTGATGGTACAGATAACAGTGGAAACAGTATGTACCAGGTCCAAGGGGAGTGAGAGAATGGGAGGTTCAGGGTTTGAAAGGTGAACATCGTTAGGCCTGTAGAGCTGGAGTTTAGCTTGGTCAAGGGTTGAGTATGTTAAGAGAGGCCAGAGAGTGTGACAGGGCATGAGAACCCTGTGAGCCATTAGGAGATGAGGATTGAGCTTAACCTTCAAGAGATTTCAAGTAGGGACTGACATACGCAGAGATTCTGAATTCTATTTGTTCTCCTTTTATGCCGCTTTCATGGCAATGATTACCTGCCTGTGGGAGTGTGAGGCTTGAAATTGGGATGGAGGGGGTGGTAGGATGACCTGTAGAATAGTAGAAAGATTGATTGTGGCCTTGGGAATTATAGTAGGCCTATTCTGATTTCATTGATCAAACACAATTTCTGTAGCCTTAATAACTTTCAGAGTCCATTTTCAGGTGAGGAAAAATAATCTCCTGATAAAAAATCTGCAGCAGGACTCCACACCACAGTTGGCACTGAGAATCTCTCTAAATATTGTCCAGGACCAATTTCTTTTCAGCGAGTTTTAAGCAGAGTACAGAGAGTATAGGTCTTAAAAAATCTTTGCAAAGGTTTGCAGTTCATGGGTGGAATAAAACTGCAAACCTTTGTTAGGCTAATAGAGGGAATGACTTGAAGTAATTTATAGTGAGTGATATAAGATTGGAAGTTATGGGCTAGAACACTGTTCAGTGTCCCGTGTATGCCAGCCGTCTGTGACTTGACTTTGGTCATGTTTTACACTTTTTTACATTATATGTTAACCTGTTAAACTGCCTTTCACATGTTAATCTTAACTTCTGTGCCTCAATTTATGAATGAACAGTTTGAGCTTTTGTGTCATGACCTTACCTTTCAGCAAATAGTTTTATTAGCATCACCATATTTGTATAGCAGAGTTTTTGCCATCTCTTGACTATTTCTTGAATTCTGTCACTATTTTATAAGTGGAAAAATGGAAAAATGTAAGTAGTAATATAGGGAGAAATATGAACCTTATAATGTAATGGAAGCAAAGATCGAATCATTAGACATGCCCAGCATGAATGGTGTTTAGCTTTAGTCAACTTAAGTTGGCCAACTATAGATCATGGTAAGGCTAAGAACAAAGTTAAATACTGTGTACATATGAAGTGTTGGGATTTTTATCATTTATTTTGTTTTGGGGAACAGAACTTCTTTTAACATGTAAGTCTAGTCAAGTTTTGTTTGTGCAGCTTTTTAAAAAATGTATATTCAGGCCAGGGGCGGTGGCTCATGCCCGTAATCCTAGCACTCTGGGAGGCTGAGGCCGGTGGATTGTGTGAGCTCATGAGTTCGAGACCAGCCTGAAAAGAGTGAGATCTCATCTCATCTCTAAAAATAGCTGGTGTTGTGGTGGGTGCCTGTAGTCCCAGCTAATCTCCAACTCCTGGGCTCAAGTGATTCTCTTGCCTCAGCTTCCTGAATAGCTGGTACTACAGGCGTCCTTCATAATGCCTGGCTAGGTTTTTCTATTTTTAGTAAAGATGAGATCTCACTCTTGCTCAGGCTAGCCTGGAACTCCTGAGCTCAAGCAATCAACCTGCCTCAGCCTCCCCAGAGTGCTAGGATAACAGGTGTGAGCCAACATACTCGGCCTTTTCTTTCCTTTTTATTTTTTTTTTTATTGTTGTAAATACATATATATGTATATGTATATCTGTATATGCATGTGTGTGTATATATATATAATTTACCATTTTAATCATTTCAAAGAGAAGTACACAATTTGATAGTATTCAGTACATTCACAGTTTTGTACAGCCATCATCACTATCTAGCTCCAGAACTTTTGTATCATCCCAAACTGAAACTTTATATATGTACTCATTAAAGAACAACTCCTCATTTCCCCTTCCCCCAGCTCCAGGAAACCACAATTCTACTTTCTGTCTCTGATTTTGACTATTCTAGGTACCGCATATAAGCGATATCATACAAAATTTCTCCATTTGTTCCTAGCTTATTTTACTTAGCATGTTTTCAAAGTTCGTCCACATTGTAGCATATACTAGAATTTCATTTAATTTTAAGGTTGAATAATATTCCATTGTATGTATATATCACATTTTCCTTATCTATTCAGTGTCAGTGGACA
This sequence comes from Nycticebus coucang, assembly GCF_027406575.1. NCBI lineage: Eukaryota > Metazoa > Chordata > Mammalia > Primates > Lorisidae > Nycticebus > Nycticebus coucang. Next base: position 52,770,179 of record NC_069787.1, read on the forward strand.
TTGGGGTTGTTTCCACCTTTTGGCTCTTGTGAATAATGCTGCTGTGAACACTGGTATATAAATATCTTTACCTGCAGCAGCTGTTTTTGAGAGTGGTTAATTCCCTACTACTTCCATCCTTCCCCCTGCAAGGGAAAACTAGCTTCTCAAGGTTCAAAGAAGTCCCCAGGCAGAGAGGCTGATACTGGCAGTGGAGGGTCTCCTGGGACACTATAAAAAATCAGAGGGACATTTGTAGGCACTTGTAGCATCTGCTCACAAGATCCCATTTCAAGTAAATAAAGAAGCTAGTATTTGAATATTGGGCTCTTGTCCTGTTGGCCTGAAAGCTCATTCTTTTAACTAACTGCTCCACAGTGAGCTACTTTTTAATTCCAAGTGTGATAGTGCTGAGACACAAAGATGAATGTGACATGTTCATTGCCTTTAAGGAGCTATCAGGGTTGAATCATCTGTCTTGCAAAAGGCTCAAATAAGGAAAGTGGCATCGTTTGGTGTAATCTGGAACTCACAAAGCCAATGTGAGATGGGATCACAGGTAGCAGGTGTGCAGATTCCGTTTTCTTGGCCTCCTGTGGTGAGGTATGCTTGGGCCAGGCTGACCATACATTCATTCATGAGTTCTAGCCCATGTCACTGGCATTCACTTAGGGCTGTTTGTATGACTAATAATCTCCTAGCAGGAGTTATGCTCCTTTAAGCTTTTTCAATGATTGCCTTCATCTTGATGTCTAAGCATCAGGAGTAGTTATTTGTCAGAAAGGAAATCAGAGCCCAGGAATGATAAAAAAGGATACTTTGGGAGGCAGTGAAAATGGCTGGTTGTATGTGTGTATTTATATCTGAAAAGGCATCGTTTACAAACGATTTGCATCTATCTGGAGACCTAATATGAGATATTCTGTCCTGGAAGGGGTAACATTACCTAGCTTGGCAAAAGACAGAAAGAAATGAGAGATAAATCAGGGGGAAAATGCTGTCCTATATTTTAACCTGAATGTTAAATATTTTGTCTTAGCCCTGTATTCACAGTAGCTAGGTGTATTAGTCAGATACCGCTAGGTTGTGCTGAGCAAACAAATGACCTCTAAATCTCAGCAGCTTTTTTCTATCCTGGGTTGTCTGTGATTCTGCTCTGCGTTGTCTTTGTTCTAGGACAGGAGTTGAAGGAGCCTTGTCGGAAGGAAAAAACACTGGTTTACCCACAAGATGGCTCTGATAGCTACTGTTTGGATATGGCATGTGTTACTTCTGCTCACATTTCATTGGTCAAAACAAGTTGCTTGGCCGAGATGTCAATGAAGCAGGAAAGACCCCTTTCCTACAAGGAGGAGGCTGTAGAAATGGGCACAGGGGCAACATTTACCTGTAGTTTAGAAAATGGTTCCTCTTGAAGCACAGTTAGTTATGTACCCATGTGCTATAGCAAGGACTTTGGTACTAGTAGGATGAAGACAGTGTAAAAAATGACCATTTTCAGCCATGGTCATGGGATTTTAGGGAATTCAGGTCCAATTAAATAAAAAGCATGTCACAGGATCTCTCTGGGATTCCCGTCAAGGCACAGCTCCTGTGCTTCTGGCTTTGCTTATGCAGTGGCACTTCCACTTTAGGCACTGTGGGTTCAGAGCTTTTCCCCCAAGTCAAGGCTCACGCTGCCTCTTCTCCTTCTTCCAGTGGTTTACATTTCTTTCTTGTGTTATATTACAAGCAACTGGCCTCAGTGCTATAAAGTTTTAGACTTCTGAAATAAATTGTGTTAAAATGGTCTAAAATGAAAAAAAAAAACTTTGTTACAAGGAAAAGTACTTCTGAAATATTTTATCAGCATTTTGAAATTTAGATGACACATCTAAAGAGAGTTTTGTCTTGGTTTTTGGAGAATGGAGTACAAAGAATGATCCGTTGTCAGGTACTGTGATCTTAACCACAGATGAATAAACCTGAAAGAAACTTACCTGGCAACTTATTTATGTATTTCAACTTGAGTGTCTTAACTAATACCTTGACTTGTACCTTAATTTTGATGTTCTGTTTAATTCATTGAATACAGTATTTGTTGAGTGCTTCCTATTTGGAAGCATTAAGTGTTGTGGGGGAATACAGGGATAACTCAGACTGGCTGCCACTGTCAAGAGCTCACAATCCAGTGGCAGAGTTGGACAAAGAACTGTGAGTGAGTATGTGATTTACAAAAACTTCCTTTGAAATATACTCATTTAGATGTCTTGTGGGGAGATGGTGAATATTGTGAACATGGGATGCAACTTTGGCTACAATTGCTAACATTGGCTAAAATTTTACTTTTTTTTTTTTTAATTAAATCATAGCTGTGTACATTAATGTGATCATGGGGCACCATCCACTGGTTTTATAGACCATTTGACATATTTTCATCACACTGGTTAACATAACCTTCCTGGCATTTTCTTAGTTATTGTGTTAAGACATTTATATTTTACATTTACTAAGTTTCACATGTACTCTTGTAAGATGCATCATAGGTGTAATCCCACCAATCACCCTCCCTCCGCCCATCCTGCCCCTCCCTTCCCTCCTTCTCCCCCACTAAAATTTTACTTTAATGTGCAATTTTTTTTTTTTTTTGCAAATTTTTTAACCAGGTACTCCTTTTGGATACATTGCAAGATGTTTAATATTGTTATTCCTATTTTACTCATGAGGAAGAAACATATTGTAATAAAGGGTCTAATTTAAGAAAACACGATGAGTCTATTGATCAGTACTGAAGATGGTGATGGTCGCACTGAGTATTTACTAAGCCTCAGGCACTGTGCTAAGCTCTTCTGCATTCTCTAATGTAATCATCGTTCACTCTATTTTTGTAAAGTAGCCATTGTTACTGAGCTACTTACTGAGCTCTGAAAGGTTTGCTAACATGCTCAAGGTTAAACAGATAATAAATATGAGATTCGGGACTCTAATCCATTGTATGCTTAATCACTTAACCAAGGTTTCTCAAAGTTGGATGAGATCCCTTTTAAAACAATTTCTCATAGAATCCCAGGATTGACTTAAATTATTTTATTGTAATAATACTCTTAATTATATAAACATAAAGCTGGCAAATTTTTATTTTTATCTCTTGTACCTTTATAAAACCCAAATACATTTAGAAATTGAATATACTTCATATTACAGTACTAATTCAAATGAACAACATTAATTTAACTGCATTAACTAAAGTACTGCTTGTAACTGGAAGATGATGTTAGGCAGGTTATTTGCCAGTCAGCTGGTCTACCCTGCTGTGTGCTGGGTGATGACTCAATTCTGCTGCCATGTTCACAACATTCAACTTCTGTGAACCTTTGATTCATGTTGAGGAACTTGACATCCCTTACCTTTTACCCCGTGAGAACACTTCATTTAGATCCTGTCTATCTTCTTCCCTCCTCATTGCTCCATAGTGATTTCTTAGGGTATAAGTTGGTGCTCAAACACAGTAGGCATGGCTGCCCTGATGATCAAGAATATACTTACATTATTTGTTTTCAGATTGCTGAAATAAAAAAAAAAAAGCCCTAAATTCTCATGAGATCTGTAAATTTTTTACATTATCTATGACTGTGGATCTACCTTTTGTCCCCAACTTTTGCCCAGGTTTAAGACAACTGAATTTCCCCCTCTCTGTTACCATGCTCTTCCTTTCACAGGCCTCTCTCCACCTGAGACCGCCCTCTGTCATTTCCAGAAAGGCTTTCATTATTTTCTATTATTTCCAAATAATGAAGGCCTTCATTATTTTCCATAGCACCGGGCAGCCTCACACAACAATTAGAGTTGTTAATGTAAACCCAAATGAAAGGGCTACAACCCCCTTTTAAATGGAGGGATTTAGGTCTCTAGCTTGTCAGGAACCACATTACAGGTTTGTTGGGTAGAAATATTTGTTGACCAGATAAGAATCATGTTTGATAATTTCCCCTTTTATTTATTTTTATGTTAAATGACCTTACCTATCCATTCATAGGTGAGAGAATTGACTTAATCACTTGATGATTTTATGTCCTTACTGACTTCTTATTTACTACAAGTTCAGTTTTTAAAGGCATTTCTGCATACTGTTCAGCTCTCTGAACTTGACCCTTGCCGAAGCCTCCCATGGGACTCCTCCATGGTTACAAGCCATATTTTTGAGAGACCTCAGAGTTAGGGCACAATGTTTATTCTTGCTCTTCTTTCCAGAATACACAGATGAATGCTTGTTTCTGAAATTTGCACATCGAAGCCATTCTGCACCCCCTGCTGTTGATTGTGGCCTTTTTTTTTTTTTAATAGCTTCCCATCTTTGCTAAAAATCATCCTCGTGTATGTGATTATGTGTATATTCTTTTCTAGTAAAAAGCTATTTAGACATAATCCTTATGTTATTGTCAATGTGACAAAATTTTGTGTGATTGGATTTCTAGGGGCAAGAGGGTAGAGTTGTTATTTTTCTTTTTGTCATTTTTCTCTGAAACATCTGTTAGGTGACAGATTGAGGATTTTTTAGTGTAAGACCCACCAGCTCCCGAATATTCTTTTTTGTAAGTATACTATGGCTAAAGCTTTGCCAATTGACATTTTACATTTGTAGATTAAAGGAAATGCACAGATGTTTTAAAGAGGAATCTAAAAACCTTATTTATCTCTTCAGTGCAACCAGCTTGATTTGTTCCATTTATGAGACTTTATGAGGCAATGAATAATGTTGTTATAATCAGCATATATATTAGCCATAACTCTTACTTTAATTTTATTTAACATTTCAAATTAGTTTTTAGTTTTACTATTTGTTATTTTGGGGTTTTGCTACATTTTTAACTTGCAGAGTTAGCCATGTACTAATATGATAGTCTGTTACTTTAACAAAAGTTTTTAGGTGTTTCAGATTTTGAATTTAATACATCGAAATAAATTGACAGGGCTTGAAATCTAAATAATGGCATTGTTTAGAATAGTTAGCTAATCCTTAGGTATACAGAGCCCTTGCCTGGTATGGAATATAGTCAGCCACTTCATTCAAGCACCTTGCATAAAACATGAGCCACAGCAGCTGAACATGTAATCATCTAACTCTGCTTGTGGAAAACTGTAATTATAAAACGAGTTTGGGGGAACTAAAGGAGAGAGTAGTGATGTTTGGATAGGTGTGTTTGGGTTGCCTACAGCTTTTTTTGGAGAATAATGGAAAAGTATTTTTAAAATCTCTGCTATGTCAAGCTGGACTCACCCCAGGTCCTCCACTAACTCTGTGACTCATATCATTATAACATTTAAAGATTAAATGGTTTATTATTGGGACTTCTCAGTACCTACAGATGCATAATATAGTCTGCAAATCATGGGGAAGGAATGTCTATTTTTCTCTCCAGTAATTTATTTTTTTTTTTGAGGCAGAGTCTCATTCTGTTGCCCTGGGTAGAGTGCTGTGGCATCATAGCCCACAGCAACCTCAAACTCTTGGTTGGACTCAAAGTGATCCTCTTGCCTCAGGCTCCCAAACAGCTGGGACTACAGGTGTCTGCCGCAATGCCTGGCTCATTTTTCTATTTGCAGTAGAGATGGGGGTCTCACTTGCTCAGTCTGGTTTTGAACTCCTGACCTCAGACCATCCCCCTGCCTTGGTCTCCCAGAGTGCTAGGATTACAGGCATGAGCCACTGTGCTTAGCCTTTTTCTTTCTGGTTTTAAAATGGCTGATGTCTTGAGCATTTTTGAACAGCCAGTTGAGTTTGACTGTGAAGTGTCTGATAAGGCTAAGCTTAGTGAACTGAGAACATGCAGACACAATTTTGAGGTTTAAAATCACTGTGTTGTGTTCTGGAGCTTTGGGCTTATCAAGGTTAACTTCTATTGAGCATTAGCTGTGTGCTAGGTATTATGCTAAGTATATTTCTTATATCATTTCATTTAATCTTTCCCAAATCTCTATGGAAAGTACTACTATTATCTCTATTTTACAGATCAGAAAAGTGAGGGTCAGAGAGGTTTGCTCAAGCCATATTTCTAACATCAAGAAGTTAGAAATATGGCTCCAACTAGATCTAATGTTGAGGTTTCCACTTTCCTTTTTTAAAACACAATGTCTCTCCTTTCCAGCTACAATTACAAAATTGTCATATAACTACCATGGAAGTGACTTCAGTGATAAGATGAAAATGATATTAAAGCACCATTTTCATTCTTTCAAATATTCAAAGATTATGCTGCATAGCTTCTGTGTTTCCTTAGGCCTGGGCAAGAGGAGCCTCTGAACGGGGCCTCGTATCTTAGGGTCCCACTCTGGCCCTCCTCTGGCAGGCTCTAGGTGGGCACCTGCACTTAGCCCCTCAGATGTTTCCTGCAGGAGAAGGTGCCCCCCTGGCGCCTGTGCCTGGCATTCCAGAGTCCAGTCAGGGTATCCACAGACTGTCTTCCCTGCCTAAATGACCCTTAGTTGTCTTTCAGGGTATGCTTGGGATTTTTTACTGGGTCCATCCTCCCAGGAGCAAACTGTGCTACCAGCATGTACATCCCTAGGCCTAGGATTGCCAAGGGGCACCTATTTGTGAGGTTATAGATCAGGTGTCAGCAAACTGGTGCCCATGGACCAAATCCAACTATCACCTAATTGTTTTTATGCATAACATTTTATTGGAACACAGCTATCCCTATTTGGCTGCAAATTGTCCATGGCTGCTTTGGAGCTGAAATGGCAGAGTTGAGTGCTTGTAACTGAGGCTGGATGGCTTGCAAAACCAAATATGTACTATTTGGCCTTTTATGGGAAAAGTTTGCTGACCCTTGATATAGCTGGAGCCAGCTCAGTGTGCGTGCTACAGAGTTCATGTGTGTGAGGCCCCTGGTTGGGGCAGGCCTTTCTCTTTCCACCATGTTTTGGCTGGAATTTTGAGGAGTCTAAGAATTCTAAGTTCAAAATTCAAACTTCATCTTTCCTATGTCTATATTTATCAAGAGAAGAGGCTAATATGTATTTTATTTATCAGTTTGTTAGCTTGATTTATACCTTTAAGATGTACAGACATGTGGTACCTGGACCTCCATTTGTACTCTTGCCCTGGGCTTTACAAGTGTTCCACAAATGTTAAAACCTGGAGTGTAGGTGGCTCACACCTGTCATCCTAGCAGTCTGGGAGGCTGAGGTGGGTGAATTGCTTGAGCTCAGGAGTTCTTGACTAGCCTGAGCAAGTACAAGACCCCCCATTCTCTACAAAAATAGAAAAAAAACTAGCCAGGTGTCTTGACTGGCACCTATAGTTCCAGCTACTTGGGAGGCTGAGGTAAGAGGATTGCTTCAGCCCAAGAGTTTGAGGTTGCTGCGCGCTGTGACACCACAGCACTCTAGCTAGGATGACAGAGTAAGACTCTGTCTCAAAAACAACACAAACAAACAAACAAACCCACCTTGGAGTACAATAGAGGGATTTATAGTAGAAGGAAAGAGAGACCACTAACAAGTAGTTTCACATATTAATATGGAATTATGAAATTACAAAGGAAAATGCTGTGGGGTCATATATGGATTATTGTACTTTTCTTTCTTTCTTTTTTTTTTTTTTTTTAAAGACAGGGTCTCACTTTGTTGCCCTCAGTAGAGTGCTGTGGCGTCATAGCTCACAGGAACCTCCAGCTCTTGGGCTTAGGCGATCCTCTTGCCTCAGACCCCAGAGTAGCTGGGACTACAGGCCTCTGGATTATTGGACTTTTTGAATGCTGAAAATGTTCTAAGTCTTGATCTAGGGCAGTGTTTCCCAACCTTTTAATCTCACTGCACAGTTGAACCTATGGTTAAACTTTCATGGGCATACTTAAATGATATTGATAAAAAAAAAAAGGGTTAAAAAAAGAGTATACCTTTTTTTTTTTTGGCTTGGCGCCCATAGTTCAGTGGTTAGGGCGCTGGCCACATGCACTGAGGCTGGTGGGTTCCAACCCGGCCTGGGCCTGCTAAACAACAATGACAACAACAACAAAAAATAGCCGGGTGTTGTGGAGGGCACCTGTAGTCCCAGCTACTCAGGAGGCTGAGGCAAGGGAATCATCTTAAGCCCAAGAGTTGGAGGTTGCTGTGAGCTGTGATGCTACGGCACTCTACCAGGGGCGACATAGTTGAGATTCTATCTCAAAAAAAAAAAAAAAAAAAAAAAGAATATACGTTTTTTGATTTATTTATTAACACAAAAATGTACCATCATGGCCCCCCGAATAAAACAATTTATTATAATTTGTAATAAAAAGATAATTAAAATTCTTTTTTTTTTTTTTTTTTGTAGAGACAGAGTCTCACTTTATGGCCCTCGGCAGAGTGCCGTGGCCTCACACAGCTCACAGCAACCTCCAACTCCTGGGCTTAAGCGATTCTCCTGCCTCAGCCTCCCGAGCAGCTGGGACCACAGGCGCCCGCCACAATGCCCGGCTATTTTTTGGTTGCAGTTTGGCCGGGGCGGGGTTTGAACCCGCCACCCTCGGCATATGGGGCTGGTGCCCTACCGACTGAGCCACAGGCGCCTCCCAAGATAATTAATATTCTTTACAAAATTTATTTATACTTATTTATTTTTCTGTTTATTATAATTTTACATTTGTTGAGATATCTGAGCTTGACTTTTTAAAGAATATCTTTGCAAAGTTGAATTTTGGACAGGCATACTCTTAAATCTTCTAAAGATTCTAACTGTGATTGAGTTTTGTTTTTAATATTATTCATTGCAGAAAAGCTCGCTTCACACAAATATTACTCTGAGAACGGAAGAACTATTTCTATTGCTTTTTGGTAATATTTGGAAATTCTCACCCTTGAGAAATAACCAAAAGGTGTAATATCTGTTGTTGAATATTTTATTTTATTATTAATTTTTCTTTTAAAAAATTATTATTATTTTTTTTTTAGTAGAGAGGGGGTCTCGCTCTTGCTCAGACTGGTCTCAAATTCCTGACCTCAAACAATCCACCCTTGGCCTCCCAGAGTGTAGAATTACAGACATGAGCCATGGCGCCTATTCTGTTGTTGAGTATTTTAAGGACAATCCTCTGTTATTTCTTATTTCTGTTAATTCTTCCTTTTCTGTAATATTTAAATTTGCTGACATAAATGCATTTAAAACAAAGAGATTTCTCACCCAATCCAGAGATGTTATGTTAAGTGTAGGTGCAGGAAAATATTTTTCAAAATTCATGTACAATAAATCTAAAGTTTGTAACATATGTTCATTAAGACTTTTTTCTAGTTTACACCTTTTCACTAGTTCAAATATTTCTACTGCTTTTTTACGTTTAATCCTTTCCTTCCAGAGCAATAATTTTTCTCTGAAAGCATTCATTTTTTCTGTAAATGTGAGAATATTTTCATGATTTCCCTGCATACTCTTATTAAGAGTATTCAAAGACTGAAATAAATCTGCAAGAAATGCAACTTCATTACACCAAACCTTGTCAAAGAGTAAATCACCTAATTCAGAACAGTGCACTTTAAAAAAGGTCAATACTTCTATTGATTCATAAAATCTTTCTTTTTTTTTGAGCAGTCTCACTTTTGCCGTTGGTAGAGTGCCGTGGCCTCATAGCTCACAGAGACCTCAAACTCCTGTGCTTAAATGATCTTCTTGCCTCAGCCTCCCCAGAAGCTGGAACTACAGGTGCCTATCACAATACCTGGCAGTTTTTAGAGATGGAGTCTTGCTTTTGCTCAGGCTGGTCTCCAACTCCTGAGCTCAAGCAATGCACCCGCCTCGCCTCCCAGAGTGTTTGGATTACAGGTGAGAGCCACTTTGCCCAGCCAATTCATAAAATCTTGATAGAACTCTTCCTTGAGATAACTATCTCACTTCCTATGCAGTAAGAGTAGTGTATAAAAAGCATCCACTGAGGAACCTAATTCTCCAAATAATCTTGACTGCAGTGGCTTGCTTTTTATGTAATTAATAATTTTAATATTGTTATCTAGGACCTTTTGTAATTCATCCACTAATAATTTTGACACTAGCATGTTTCTGTGTAGGAAACAGTGTGCAAAGATAATTTCTGGATTCTTTTTTTGTGCAAGTGTAATAAATCCTTTTGCCCCCACATAGATGGGGCTCCAGGTTATACAAGTACTGGATGGATGAACATACAAATACTTATGCAGGAATCCCAAGAACAAATTATTATAATTAACAATTTATTTGTTATCTGATTATCAAGCAAATCAAAAATATCTTGGCCCTTTGCTGTTGTTTGGAGTGGTTGACAAAATGAAAACTATTCTATGATTTCTTTTTTATAGACAAATCTACTGAATGCTAAACGTTGGGGTTTACCACTGATATCTGTAGATTCGTCCCACTGAATTGCAAACGTGTTTACAAGTAACCTTTGCAATTTTTTGTTACAAAGTTACTCTGTTCTAATCTCATCTTTGAGATGAGATGTTACTTGAAATTTTATATTTTCAGATAAATCCCTAACATGCCAAGAAATTATATTATCTGATAGCGGATTTTTAAAAATTTCCTTTTTTTACAATTGCACCTCAGACTGGTAAAATAACAGATTCTGCAATTGTATGAGATTTCATTTTCCTAGCTACAATTTCTGCAAGTGTGTAATTCATGTCTTGCGCTTTATCTGATATTGTTGTATATCTGATCCATATTTTTCCTTGTTTAGTACTACTGAGTGCAAGTCACTGGAAATATTTCACTGGCTTTTTAGACAAGTGGAATGTCTGGATTGTCAATGTCTCTTTAATTTGTTAGGAACCAGAGCTTCATTTGCTAATTTTTTGCCACAAATTACGCATGTGGGATGTGGTGGATTTCCTTTACCGCATATGAAACCCAGTGATAAGTGATCTTCATTATATTGATAACTAATTGTTTTTCATTTAGTTGCCATGTACTTAGGGATGAAGCAGTGTTTGATGCACTAGCATCTTCTTCTGAATCACTGGTCTTGGTGGTAACATTGGTGCATTCACTTTGTAAAAATCAATGAGTGCAGTTAAGATATACCTTAGGACCATATTTTATAATTTAATAAAAGTTTATAAAAATAAATAAGAATAAGTATATTAAAAGAGGAAAAATAGTGCTCGCTTCTGCAGCACATATACTAAAATTGGAACGATACAGAGAAGATTAGCATGGCCCCTGCGCAAGGACGACATGCAAATTCGTGAAGTGTTCCATATTAAAAAAAAAAAAAAAGAGGAAAAATAACTGTTGTTCCCAGGTTCATTTCCAAATTAAATCCCCAATGCTGGGATCTCCCTGCCAACTTAGCTGTAAGATCTGGGTCTCTACACTAGGGCACCCTGCCCCACTTCCCCACCTCTTTCTTATCCTTCCCTAAAGCGAAAGGAGTTCTATGGATATGGACTGTCCAACCAACGTCCCATGTGATTGCATCTGTCTGCCACAAGGTGCCGCTGTTGAGGCTGCTCTCCCTCAGACTGGAAGATGCTGCTGGTACCCTCTGTCGTCCCCAGTGTATGGCCCTGCCAGGGAGGACCAACCCAGTACCTCCATAGCCATGCTCAGACATGAGCAAGCCCGGTGTGGTGTAGCAGATGCTATCGGTGCCCCACCCGCATCTCCTTAGCTCTCATGACCTGTGTGGGAACATGAGGGCTTTCTCTTGGCCTGAAGGTGTGCAGGCTGGATGTGCCAGGGAAGCAGCCCAGAGCCCGTGGTGAATGAACTCTTTGCCCTCACCCAGTTGTGACCACGAGGCTGGTTCTCCACGGTCTCTCTGGGCTCCTTCCAGTTTCCCACAGCAGAAACCTTTTTGAAAATAGACCCTCTAGTGACTTCTTTCACTTCCTTGTTTTAGTGCCAAAATGTCTTCTCAGTCCTTCCTGGTATTACCTTGTAAATGACCCACCTGCACCCTGGTCCTTCCGTTAGCGTCTGCCCGGGGGAAGCCTACCAGGGCGCGCAGACGTCCTCATGAGCTCCAGCCCCGGGTGCGGTGTTGCGCCCCACTGCAGAGGCTCATGCGTGTGGTGGAGTCTCTAGAAATTCCCAGCCTTACACACATGCTTTGTCCATATGGGGTTCTCCATGGCGACTGAGTCACTTGTCCTGATTCCCAGTCACCGGCCTGGATTCCCTCTTATGGTGAAGTAGTTATTTTATTTCTGGGAACTCTAAGCCTTGTTGCAGACATGTTCCTGCCTTCCCATAGATCTTATTTACTCTGAATTCTGGGTGTCAGGGACTGGGGCATCACTGACTTCCCCCACTGCAGGCCATAGCATCCTTGTGCTTAAGGATTCCTGTCCTACAAGGTTTCTCATTCTGGAAACCAGGAATCTGAGGAGGGATGGTCTTGATTGCATTATAAAAGGTTCCCTTACACGTTCACCAGAGGAACCAGGCTATCTGATCATCCTACTTTAGCCTAAATGACAGAGCCACTCAGATGACCTTTGGCTGCTAAGATAAAGCCAGCCACTCTTATGAAAAGAGAAAAGGTACTATGTCTTTTATACCATGATGAAAAAAGACGTGCTTTGAGAGAATATAAGTGAGAGACCTGATTTGGACAGGATGAACCTTGTAGAAGGTTTGCTATTGATGCTATGATCTAGATGATGGAATAGGAGATAATAGGAAGTAACTCTGCAAGGCAAGCAGCATATGAGAAGACTGAGATGCAAAGAGACTTGATGCATTTGAGCAGCAGGATGAAGACCTGTTGGTGAAAGGAAGAGTAGCAAGGTAGGAGGCCGAGACTGTCGGCAGTGGCCAGATTCTGCAGGGCCTCAGGCCATGGGGGGATTTTGGTCTTGTCCACAGAGCATTGGGAAGTTTTAAAGGGCCTTCAAGGGGAGATATTTTGTGGTCATAATATCTTAAAGCAGTTTGGCTGATGATAAGAAAAAGCGAGAGGGACTGGGCAGTGGCTCATTGCTGTAATCCTAGCACTTTGGGAGCCTGAAGTAGGAGGATTATTTAAGGTCAAGAGTTCAAGATCAGCCTGGGCAATATAGTGAGACCCCATCTCTACAAAAAATTAAAAAAAAATTAGCTCAGTGTGGCAGTATGTGCCTGTAGTCCTGGCTACTTGGGAGACTGAAGCAGGAGGATCAATTGAGCCCAGGAGTTCAAGGCTGCAGTGTGCTATGATTGTACCACTGCACTCCAGCCTAGATGACAGAGAGAGAAACCCTGTCTTATTAAAAAAGAGAGGAAAGGCTTTAGGACTGCAGTCCTCAACCCCCTGGCCACAGATCAGTACAGTATGTGGCCTGTTTGGAAATGGGCTTTATGGCAGGAGGTGAGCAGTGAGTGAGCAAAGGAAGTCTTCATCTGTATTTACAGCCGCTCCCCATTGCACGTATCACCACCTGACCTGAACCTCCTGTCAGGTCAGTGGCAGCATTAGATGCTTCTAGGAGCACAAACCCTACTGTAAACTGCACATGTGAGGGATGTGGACTGCAGGCTCCTATGACAACCTAATGCCCAATGATCTGAGGTTGACCCACGAGGCAGTGATCCATCCCTGGGGAGTAGCTCAAATACAAATTATTATTAGCCGAGAGATTTGACTGCACAGATACCACATAAATCAATTGCTTGCAGACTCATATTAACCCCTTCCTGGTCTGAAGAAAAATTGTCTTTTGTGAAACTGGTTCATGGGGACCACTCCTTTAGGACATATGAGATAGTATAACAGTCAAGTTGGTGCAGTAGTGTGGTGATGGTAACAGTAGAAACAAGGGCAAAGATTGGAGGTAGAAGTAATAAGATTTGGAAATGGACTTGAAGAGGGTGGTGAGGGAGAATGAATATACTTAAGACCTTTTATGTGGGTAAAGTGGTAAAAAATTTAAATGCTTTATAGAGGCAAGCATGGAAAAAGGGAATCAGACTGATTACAAGGTAGTAAGGAGTGGAGGGGAGTGTAGCAAAATGGGGGTGCCACTGGTTGACGCCAGCCAGTTGTTGCCATGTAGGAAAGTGAGCCGAAACACTGTCAGATATTCAGGTTTTTCATGAAAAGGCAGATTCTGGATTTTAATGTGAAACGTCTGTATCTTTCTATTTTGACAACTGATGAAAATTCTAAACAGCATTGTTAGCTGTATACAACACACATGCCCACGGCGTCTGGCTCCTGGGCAGCTGCTTCTTGCTTGAGATCTCTTCCCCACCATGTTTTCCTCTAGAAAAAGTTTTAGCATAGGATTAAATGTAGTCCTCCAGATAGAATTTTCTGTGGCTCAGTGAGTAGGGCGCCGGCCCCATATGCCAAGGGTGGCAGGTTCGGACCCAGCCCCGGCCAAACTGCAACAGAAAAATAGCCCGGTGTTGTGGCGGGCACCTGTAGCCCCAGCTGCTCGGGAGGCTGATGCAAGAGAATCGCTGAAGCCCAAGAGTTAGAGGTTGCTGTGAGCTGTGACGCCACGGCACTCTACCCGAGGGTGGTACCGTGAGACTCTGTCTCTACAAAAAAAAAAAAAGAAGTTAAGGATGCTGATAAAAAAAATCACCCAGAGATATTTTAAGTTGGCTAAATCTTGGGAGATACTGATGATTTCAGCTCACACAGTCTGTCAGCAGGGCTCAGGTGATGGGCTGAGGCTGAGATTTGTGGAAATGAACTTAACCTAATTTAGAGCAGATAGCAGGAAGTGCTTTTGTCTTAAAATAGACCATTCCACACCATGATAGTCTGAGATACTTCAGGTAGAAGGGAATCAAGGCTGTCCTTAGCTTTTGCCCCTCCAAGCTTATACTTCAAGAGGCCTTAAGCCTTTTAAGAGAGTGAGTGGATTTACGCATATTTTATTTATGAATCTATATGTAATTAGATTCATACATTCTTACAGATTCACAAAACTATCTTGTTTTATTTTGTTTGAGTCTTAAATGGAACTTACTTTTGGACTTTAAATTTTATCCATGAGATATTTTTATTTTTAAATTTATTTTCATATTTATGTTTTTGGAAATAATGTCTCACTCTCATGCCTAGGATAGAGTGCAGTGGCTTCATCATCACTCACTGCATTCTCAAACTCCTGGGCCAACAGTTGCTTTTAAAGTGAAAGGAGGCTGGGCATCAGTAATCCTAGCACTCTGGAAGGCCAAGGTGGGTAGATTGCTTTAGTTCAGGAGTTCAAGACCAGCCTGAGTAAGAGTGAGACCCTGTCTTTACTAAAAATAGAAAATGAGCTGGGCATTGTGGCAGGTGCCTATCCTCCCAGCTACTTGGGAGACTGAGGCAAGAGGATCACTTGAACCCAAGAATTTGAGGTTGCTGGGAGCTATGGCACCATGGCACTCTACCCAGGGCAACAGACTGGCACTCTCTCTCCAAACAAACAAACAAAGTGAAAGGGTATTGTATAACTAATTTCTTTGGTGTCACAGTTTTTTATTTTTTATGTCAGCAACATTTGTCTATTTCTATGCACGGTTTGAACTAATAACTTATGCTTCTTCCGGTTGCATATCACAAATATGTAAGAATGACAGGTATTTTTAAGAGTTTACAAAAATGTCCAGTGATTGAACCTATTTTGGCGTCGTTATAGTATTGAAAACTATAAGGTTTAACTGCTACCTTATTTCCTATACTGCATTTATAGGTGTGTAGAAAAGCTTAGAAATGGCTTAATGAGTTAAAATCAGTAATGGGACATAGAAGACATTATGTTATTTATTGCTGAATAAAGCTGATCTTTTTGCACTTTCTCAAAGATTCATTTTACAGGATGAAAAAAAATCAGGATAGACAAGAAATTAGGACAAAACAACCAAAAAAAAGTCTGAGTGTCAAAACAAGTACCTTAAAATATATCAGGGAACTTAAATACAGCTGGGCGGTGTGTGTGTTCGGGGAGGGATGTGTGAGTGACTCAATGGAACAAGGAGGAATTATGAGGCTTGGGTGACTTGACAGCTCTGCAGACCTGCCTTTGCCTCACCTTGTTAACTGGGTCTTTACCTCTTCTGTGAAACTATCAAACCTCTATGTGCTGCAGCCTTGTGGATGAAAAGGTTCCAGGAAACCATCCCTGCTCTTTGTAAATTGGGGGAAGAAATTTGTTTCAAAATAGAGTGTTGGGCCTAGGGTTTCTAATTAAAAGCTCTTGTTAAGAAGCAGATGTAGGCTGAGTGTGGTGACTTGCACCTTAATCTCAGCACTTAGGAGGATGAGGTGGGTGGGTTGGGCTCAAGACCAGGCTGGACAACATGGTGAGACCCTGTCTCAACAAAAAAATTAAAAAAATTAGCTGGGCCTACTGGTGCATGCCTGTAATCCCAGCTATTGGTGAGGCTAGGATGGGAGGATCGCTTGAGCCCAGGAGTTATAGGTTGCAGTGTGCTATGACCATGCCCGTGCACTGCAGCCTGGGTGGCAGAATGTCACCCTATCTCAAAACAAGAAAGAACAAAAAAGAAGCAGATAGATAGTGGTGAAGAAATGACTCCATTGCCATTTTTATGTGAAAATATACATAACATCTTGGAGTTTGTGCCTCAGCCTGTTTCCTCAGCTTCTTAACACAGCTTGCTGATGGCTGACTTGTGTTCCTTTTGCTAATCTGGCATCTTTATTGAGGCTTGAAAAATAGACGTAAGATTGAATTTAGGGATTGGTTTAGTAGGGCCAAAACTTCAACCAGTCATTATTTTGATCTTCCATATTTCCCTGTTAGAGGTCAATCCTCATTCTTTTGGGCTGAGTTCACGTTCCTCTCCTTAAAGCAGTGCCCTAGTTTTTGTAACCATCTTCCTCTCCAGCCCTGTTAGACTGGAGATGAAGAAAGTTCTGAGAAAGTCCATTCTAGTAAGTAAAGAATTCTCTGTTTCTGACTTCCAATAGTCAGAAATGGTGTTTGTCTCAAGCACTGCTTCCTCCCTAGCATTCAATACTGGGAACAAAGCTGACGCTCAAAACATATTGATTGCATGAGTAAATCCAATGTTCAGTGAAATGTTTTCAGGTATTCCGAAGGCAAAAGGGTTCTGTTGTCAAATACGTTTAGGACCGTACGTATCCTAAAGTCTTTGAGACATCTTGGTATAAAATGAAAATTCCATTAGCCTTGTTTATATGAACATTTGCCAAACTCTTCAGAAAGCACTTCCCTAAAGCGGAGTTGGAGTAGAACAATATTGGCAAGTAATAAACACTCCTTAAAGTGTATCTACTGAATAGGTAGTGCTGAAATCCAGAATTTGTTAATTCAGGGATTTTTAGTAGCACCAAGAGGAGATGGGAGCTTCCAGAATATGCTGAGAATAAAGAGTAGAGACTGTGGAGTAAAAATAGTCAAGGGTAAGTAAGGATATGGGTGTAAATTGTTTCATTTTAATCTTGTAATTCTCCTTCTAGAATTTTATACTGGGGAAGAAATAAGAGCTATATAAATCAGAACCTTAAAAATCAGTATCAATCAACATATTACAAATATGTTTATCAATCATAATATTAATTGTAATTTTTCTATTTTATTATTATTATTATTTTAGAGATAGCATCTCTGATGCTGAAGCTAGAGTGCTGTGGCATCAGCCTAGCTAACAGCAACCTCAAACTCCTAGGCTCAAGCAATCCTCCTGCACCAGTCTCCTGAGTAGGTGGGACTACTGGTGCCCACCAGGACAACCAGCTAATTTTTCTGTTTTTAGTAGAGACAGCATCTCTCTCTTGCTCAGGCTGGTTTTGAACTGCTGAGCTCAAGGGATCCTCCCACCTCAGTCTCCTGGAGTGCTAGGATTACAGACCTGAGCCACCTTGCCTGGCCCATCATTTTCCTATTTTAAAAATAATTAGCCTGTGTTCCATAATAGGTGATTGGTTAAATGATTAGATAACCATTCAATGAAACATTAAGTGACTAGTTTCAGTTCTTTTGCTACGTAACAAAAATCTGTAAAACTCAGGGGGTTTTAAACAATGGTTTTTATTTGCTACCATTGTGTGGGGTGATTGATGATCCTTCTGTTACATAGAGTACTGGGGCTGTCACTTATACAGCTGACTTTAGAGGCAGCAGGGCTAGCCTGAAAGGTCCAAGGTGGCTTGTCTCACTGGTCTGGCGTCTTGGTGCTGGCTGTTGGCTGGGTACTTTGGTTCTCTTTTGTGTGACCTCTCTCTCCAGGTGGTGTCTCATCTTCCAAGGTCTTTCTGTGGGGCTTCTGTTTCCAGCAGAATAGCGCGGACTTCCTTACATCCTAGCAGCTGGATTTTAAGAGAGCAAACCCAGAAACTTCCAGGCCTCTTTAGGACTAAGCCTAGAACTGGCACATTTCTGCTACATTTGTTGGTTTCAAAGAAAAGAGAAATAGAATCCATTTCTCAGTGGAAGGCGAGAAAAATGTTTATAGGAAGGGGAAGAATGTCGATGGCCATCTTTGGAGACTCGTGGTGGCCATTAAAAATTATGTTGTATAAAAATGTTTCAGGACAGTTATGATAAATGGAAAAAGGAGATGGTGTTAAGAATAAAACATTGAGGGAAAATGAAGTATATAAGAGTTTATGTAGAATATAATACTTATTTTGTAAAATTATATATATATGCATACTCCTTTTTTTTTTTTTTACTGTGTCACCCTCAGTAGAGTGCTGTGGCATCACAGCTCACAGCAACCTCAAACTCTTGGGCTTACGAGATTCTCATGCCTCAGCCTCTTGAGTAGCTGGGACTACAGGCACCTGCCACACCGCCCAGCTATTTTTTTTTTTTGTTGTCATTGTAGTTGTCATTGTTGTTTAGCAGACCCGGGCCGGGTTGCTTTCTAACAATATTAGTAATGAGATGGAAAAATAACTGGAGGTGATTTTTAAGTTAAGGAAAAGTTGTAGAAAGCAATACCAGTGAAACTGAAAATCTAGATGGAAAAGGCTGTTTATGAAGAAAAGTTTTAATGATAATTGACACAAAGTAGGTAGCAAGTGCAAACAGATCAGTAAACATAGTATTAATAAAAGAAGAAAAGATAAATGATAGCCAAGACAATTTAGTTTTATGGGTATGTTCTATCAAACATTTTAGGAATAGGGAAGACTCATATTATGCTATTCCAGCATTTATGAAAAACATAAAGCTTCTCAATCCATTCCAGGGCACTGATATAACTCTGATACTAAACCTAGAAAAGGGGAGCCTAAGGAAACGGTGGCTCAGTGTCAACATGTATTACTTTTGATATAAGGAAACATTATTTCAAGCAAAATATCTGTGCATGTCTTAGATGTGTTTCCAAAAGGAACAAATTAACTTTTCCTTTGTTGGTTGTTGCAATTCTCCAAAGCCTTCTGCAGCTGGGTTGTAAAATCCTGAGGATTAGGGTGCTGCCTGTGGCTCAAGTAATGGGGCCGGCCCCATATACCAGAGGTGGTGAGTTCGGACCCAGCCCTGGCCAAAAACTCAAAAAAAAAAAAAAAAAATCCTGAGGATTAAATCTGCATGGGTATAAATTTTATGGCATTCGAGATTTTGAAATAGGGACCTCAAACCTCGCCAGAGACATCACACATGTCTCTGTCTGTAGACAAGGGGATCTCAGACAGCAGACAAGTTAGATTTAATCACTTCTTCTAGGAGGACGACTCTGAAGTGGTTGCCTAGGGAGGACCTAGATATACGGATTTTAAAGCACACACACAAAAATAACAAATCTCTTTAACTTTTGGAATCATCGAAATAAAACAAAAATATTTTCTTATGAGGAGTATATATTGCTATTATGGACACATTAGTGTGTGCAAATACACAAAAGGAAAATTATGAAAAGCTCTTGGGCTCCCCCACTGGCACCATTTTGATGTGTGTCATTCCAGCCATCTCTGCTAGTGATTGTATGTGCACGTGTGTATGTGACTAAATTACAGATACATTTCATAGTCTGCTCTCCCAAATATGTCATGAACATTTTTCCATCTTATTAAATATTTGTGTAACCATCACGCTATCCCATTGTTTGTCTGTCACTCATCATTTATGTTAAAACTGTTGATTTGCCCTTTCCTTGCAAAACAGATTATTCCTGCAAAAGTCTTAGATACAAAATGACTTTTATGTATTTCCAAGGAAAACAAAATTAAGCCCTGAGCAATAACATTTGAAATGTAGTTCTTCAGTTAGAAACAGGTGTACAATTTTTAAGACCTTTTTAGGGAAAGGGGAAGGCTTTACGGAAAACATGTTTTTCATACTATATGTGAGGACTCGTTAGGGTATAAGTGACACAAACCTTGGCTGGTATTGGATGTAGCAAAGAGGAACTTTATGGACAAATGTATCAGTTATCCATTGCTCTAGTAAATGCTGTGAAGCAACCCACGACTAGCATCAGCAACATCCTGAGAAGCATTTATTTAACCCAGGAGTGTGTGGTGCTCAGCTGGTCTCAGCTGGGCTTGTTCATGCAGCGCTGGGCAGCTGCTGACTGGCTAGGCAGCTCTGCTGATCTTGGGCGGCTTGGCTCACACCTGCTGGGGTTGGTTGGCTGTTGGCTGGGACAGCTGGACTTCTCATCTTCCATCAAGCTAGACAGGGATGTTCTAATCGCTGTGGTAGAAGATGAGCAAGCGAGTACATAAACACAAGTGCTACTTCAGGCCCCTGCTTGCTTCACATTTCTTATTATCGTATTGGTCAAAGTAAGTCACTTGACTGAACTTAGAATCAGATTGGGAGGGTGCTGCCAAGAACATAGATAAAGGAAGAGGTAAAGAATCAGGACCAAGTGGCGCCTGTGGCTCAAAGATTAGGGTGCCAGCCCCATATACCGGAGGTGGCGGGTTCAAACCTGGCCCCGGCCAAAAACTGCAACAACAACAAAAAAGAATTGGGACCATTGATGCAGTCAGTCCACTTGGTTTATGGTCTGGGGATATAGCTGGCTTTTGCAAGTGCTGGATCTGGAGGTCAATTGATGCCACCTGGCTTGATTCCACGCTCTTCAAAGTTTAGCTCTGCTTTCATCGACACTAGCTTCACTCTGAAGGATGCCCTTCCCACAGGGTAGTACTCAATCCACCTTGAAAACCAATAGTTCCAGCTGGAAAAGAACTTGTTTTTCTCAGTTGTTCCAGTTAAAGAAACTTTTTGGACCAAGGTGGGTCATGTGGCCATCTCTAAACTACCTACCACGTCTGGAGGATGGAATATGGTGATTAGACACCACACAGGATGCACAGCAGGGGGTTTAGTTACCTAAACCTTAGGAACTGTGAGTAGGGGGCTGGGAACAATTTCTCTAAGGAAAAATGAGATAGTACTGCCAGAAAGTGTTTGTGTCGGAAGGGATGGATGATAGGCAGGGGAAAATAAAAGATGCTCCTATATATAATGCAATTGTTGCACTTATCTCATTGAGCCATTACCAACAAAAAACCATTTATTGCCTGCTTTTAACTAGGCTCTGAATTAGGTGTTGTATAAACAATATCTTACTTATACCTTATATTACTATGAGTTAGGTGGTATTACCTGCATTTTGTTGACTGGGGAGTGGAAGCTCATAACAGTTAAATAATTTGCCTCGGGCCACTCATCTGGTAGTGTTAAGAGTGGAGATCTGAACCTTAGTTTGCCCCTTTCCAGAATCTGATCTCTTATTACATTTCTTTTTGCCTTTTTTTTGAGACAGAGTCTTACTCTGTCACCCTGGGTAAAGTGCTGTGGCATTGTAGCTCACAGCAACCTTGAACTCTTGGCTCAAGTGATCATCTTGCCTTAGCCTCCCGAGTACTTGGGACTGTCGGCACCCATCCAAATGCTTGCCTGATTTTTCTATTTTTAGTAGAGACAGGATCTCACTCTTGTTCAGGCTGGTCTTGAACTCCTGAGCTCAAGCAATCCATCTGGGTTGGCCTCTTAGAGTGCTAGGATTACAGGTGTGAGTCCCTGTGCCTGGCTGCTCTCTTATTATAAAGCTGAAGAAAAAGAAAGTACACCAAAGACTCTCTTGAACAAAGAGCCAGGGGCCATAATACAGCCCATTAAGGCCTTTGGGTCCTAATTAATCACAATCCTGTGGTTTTTAGCTATATAAAATCTGCACTAATGATGGGAAGCTTTTTCTCTTTTTCTCTAGGGTTTATGGGATCAGGAACTCCAACATGATGTACTGTTTCCATGTGCCATTTTTGTACAGGTGTGAAGTAGTTAATATGAATATTAAGGTCAACCAAAATGGAAAATAATTCTCCAAAGGCCAGCCTGAAAAAAGGGGAAAGAGACAGGAGAGTTGTTTCCCTGGTGATAGCACTGAGGATCTGGCTACATGCATAGAAACTCCATTGGTTGAGACGTCTCTTTTTCTTCTTAGCTCCAGAAAGGCCAGTAGTTTCAGTTCATGTGTCAGTGCCAGTTGACACTGGTAAACCATCTAAAGTATTGTGTTAAGAAGAGTTCTGAGCCTAGTGGAAAAGAAGACTGGATTGATTAGTGATGTCTGTAATGGGTACAGCAGGGGAAAGTAATAACATGCTTGCCAAATATTTGATATCCTAGGAAGCAGTAGCTTTTCAGAGTCAATTTAAAGCCACATGAGTCACTTTAAAGCCACTTTAATGCCCCCAAGGATGGATTATTTTATAGCTTGGTACTCCATGAATGGGAATTCCATGATGACTTTTCTGAAGGTCTCGACTCTAACTTAGCACAAACCAAGATGGAGGGCTTCATTTTCATTAGGAAAACAGTTTCTTTTTTGCTCTGAGAACTTTTGAACTTGCTTGGGGCTAGGGTGGGTGGAATTTATAAAAAGTTTAGATGTAGTAAGTAAAGTTTTTGGGTCTTTTTTTTTTTTAAATGAACGACATGAGTGTGACTCTATTAATCTATATTTTATCTATCGCTATCATTTATCTATATATTTTTAAAAGTAATGCAGTTATAGTCAGAGTTCTAAATAAACTTGTTTTTAATTATCCCTTTTTTCATTTTGCAGATCTCTGAGGTTATTTTCTGGTACGGACTGTGAAAAGAATGCAGTGAACGTTCTGGATAAGTGTGGAAATATTAGATTAGACCCCAACTTAGTGTAGCATTTCTTCTCTTCAGTAGCACCTTGTGATAGAAGAAAAATGTATGGAAGTGCAAGAACTATCACCAATCTGGAAGGTAGCCCTTCCAGATCTCCTCGTTTGCCAAGGTCTCCTCGCTTGGGCCACCGAAGAACAAGTAGTGGGGGAGGCGGAGGAGCAGGCAAGACTCTGTCTATGGAGAATATCCAGTCCCTCAATGCAGCCTATGCTACGTCTGGACCCATGTATCTGAGTGATCATGAAGGGGTGGCTTCAACTACTTACCCAAAGGGCACCATGACTCTGGGAAGGGCTACCAACCGAGCTGTGTATGGAGGCCGGGTCACAGCCATGGGGAGCAGTCCCAATATTGCTTCCGCTGGACTTTCCCACACAGATGTCCTTTCATACACGGATCAACATGGTGGCCTGACCAGTGCATCCCATCACCACCACCACCAGGTCCCTTCCATGTTGAGACAGGTAAGAGACAGCACAATGTTAGATCTTCAAGCCCAGCTCAAGGAACTCCAGAGAGAGAACGACCTTCTCCGGAAAGAGCTAGACATCAAGGACAGCAAGTTGGGGTCTTCCATGAACAGTATCAAGACTTTCTGGAGTCCTGAGCTTAAGAAGGAGAGAGTGTTGAGGAAAGAAGAGGCAGCGCGGATGTCTGTCCTCAAGGAGCAGATGAGGGTTTCCCACGAAGAAAATCAGGTAGGTTGTGCCTTGTCTCAGAGTTTCTCCACCTTGACTTTTCACTGAGTAATTGATTCTTTGCAGATGGTACCATAGCCCGTGCAGAAGGAAGTTTGGCATCATCAAGAGGGCATGTCTTGGTGTATGTTGGACCTGGACACTAACTATAAGACAGCATAGGAAATACGAGGTTACAGCTTATGATTTCCTTATTTCTGAACAACTTTTACAAATGGTTGCAAAAGTGGGGGAGGGGGAATCACTCCTCATTGCCTAACTGTCGTGTGCATGTACTTGGCTAACTTTGTTTTCTTTTTCAGCAGTTGCAACAGCACTTCAGATGTACCTGTTTCTGAATAAAAGAGGGAAATGTTAATTTCTGCAAGAGTAGATACTTTCACAGCAACATTTAAATTTGACTGGTGAATTGCTTTGTTATTTGGAAGTGACAGCACCCACCATTACTTCTTACTAGAATGAATGGAGTTTGTTCTCTATGTAGCAAATCAAACAGTATTAAGTGGGGTTGGATAGAACAGGTTTGATATCATGCTAGACAAAAACAATAAATTTTACATTGGTATTTTTGCTTTTATCCATTTAGTCTTAATTAAGTATCTACAATGTGCAAGGTACCTTCTTACTCATCTTTTTTTTTTTGAGAGAGAGTCTCACCCCGATAGAGTGCTATGGCATCATAGCTCACAGCAACCTCAAACTCTTCGGCATAAGCAAGTGTTTGCCTCAGCCTCCTGAGTAGCTGGGACTACAGGCCCCCGTCACAACACCTCGCTGTGGCTCAGAGCTGATCTCAAACCTGTGAGCTAAGGCAATCCACTCACCTCAGCCTCCCAGAGTGCTGGGATTAAAGGTGTGAGCCACCATGCCTAGCCTCCTTAGTCATCTTTTTTTTTTTTTTTTAAATGTGAGACTACTAAAAAGTTTACTGCGAACCTATTTCTTTCTTTTTTTTTTTTTTTTATTGTTGGGGATTCATTGAGGGTACAATAAGCCAGGTTACACTGATTGCAATTGTTAGGTAAAGTCCCTCTTGCAATCATGTCTTGCCCCCATAAAGTGTGACACACACCAAGGCCCCACCCCCTTCCCTCCGTCCCTCTTTCTGCTTCCCCGCCCATAACCTTAATTGTCATTAATTGTCCTCATATCAAAATTGAGTACATAGGATTCATGCTTCTCCATTCTTGTGATGCTTTACTAAGAATAATGTCTTCCACTTCCATCCAAGTTAATATGAAGGATGTAAAATCTCCATTTTTTTAAATAGCTGAATAGTATTCCATGGTATACATATACCACAGCTTGTTAATCCATTCCTGGGTTGGTGGGCATTTAGGCTGTTTCCATATTTTGGCGATTGTAAATTGAGCTGCAATAAACAGTCTAGTACAAGTATCCTTATGATAAAAGGATTTTTTTCCTTCTGGGTACATGCCCAGTAATGGGATTGCAGGATCAAATGGGAGGTCTAGCTTGAGTGCTTTGAGGTTTCTCCATACTTCCTTCCAGAAAGGTTGTACTAGTTTGCAGTCCCACCAGCAGTGTAAAAGTGTTCCCTTCTCTCCACATCCACGCCAGCATCTGCAGTTTTGAGATTTTGTGATGTGGGCCATTCTCACTGGGGTTAGATGATATCTCAGGGCTGTTTTGATTTGCATTTCTCTAATATATAGAGGTGATGAACGTTTTTTCATATGTTTGTTAGCCATTCGTCTGTCATCTTTAGAGAAGGTTCTATTCATGTCTCTTGCCCATTGATATATGGGATTGTTGGCTTTTTTCATGTGGATTAATTTGAGTTCTCTATAGATCCTAGTAATCAAGCTTTTGTCTGATTGCAAATATGCAAATATCCTTTCCCATTGTGTAGGTTGTCTCTTTCCTTTGGTTATTGTCTCCTTAGCTGTACAGAAGCTTTTCAGTTTAATGAAGTCCCATTTGTTTATTTTTGTTGTTGTTGCAATTGCCATGGCAGTCTTCTTCATGAAGTCTTTCCCCAGGCCAATATCTTCCAGTGTTTTTCCTATGCTTTCTTTGAGGATTTTTATTGTTTCATGCCTTAAATTTAAGTCCTTTATCCATCTTGAATCAATTTTTGTGAGTGGGGAAAGGTGTGGGTCCAGTTTCAGTCTTTTACATGTAGACCTCCAGTTCTCCCAACAGCATTTATTGAATAGGGAGTCTTTCCCCCAAGGTATGCTCTTGTTTGGTTTACCGAAGATTAGGTGGTTGTAAGATGTTAGTTTCATTTCTTGGTTTTCAATTCGATTCCAAGTGTCTATGTCTCTGTTTTTGTGCCAGTACCATGCTGTCTTGAGCACTATGGCTTTGTAGAACAGACTAAAATCTGGTATGCTGATGCCCCCAGCTTTATTTTTATTACTAAGAACTGCCTTAGCTATATGGGGTTTTTTCCAGTTCCATACAAAATGCAGAATCATTTTTTCCAAATCTTGAAAGTACAATGTTGGTATTTTGATAGGAATGGCATTGAATAGGTAGATTGCTTTGGGAAGTATAGACATTTTAACAATGTTGATTCTTCCATCCATGAGCATGGTATGTTCTTCCATTTTTTAATATCCTCTGCTATTTCCTTTCTGAGGATTTCATAGTTTTCTTTAGAGAGGTCCTTCACCTCCTTCATTAGGTATATTCCTAGGTATTTCGTTTTCTTTGAAACTATGGTGAAGGGAGTTGTGTCCTTAATTAGCTTCTCATCTTGACTGTTATTGGTGTATACAAAGGCTACTGACTTGTGGACATTGATTTTATATCCTGAAACATGACTGTATTTTTTGATGACTTGTGGTTGAGTCTTTGGGATTCTCTAAGTATAAGATCATGTCCTCAGTAAAGAGGGAGAGTTTGACCTCCTCTGCTCCCATTTTGATTCCCTTTATTTCCTTGTCTTGCCTAATTGTATTGGCTAGAACTTCCAGCACTATGTTGAATAGTAAAGGTGACAGAGGACAACCTTGTCTGGTTCCAGTTCTAAGAGGAAAAGCTTTCAGTTTTACTCCATTCAGTAAAATATTGGCTGTGGGTTTGTCATAGATAGCTTCAATCAGTTTTAGAAATGTGCCACCTATGCCTATACTCTTCAGTGTTTTAATTAGAAAAGGATGCTGGATTTTATCAAATGCTTTTTCTGCATCTATTGAGAGGATCATGTGATCTTTATTTTTGCCTCTGTTAATATGGTGGATAACGTTTATGGACTTGCGTATGTTAAACCAGCCTTGCATCCTTGGGATGAAGCCTACTTGATCATGATGAATGACTTTTTTGATGATAAGCAGTAATCTATTGGCTAGGATTTTGTTGAGAATTTTTGCATCTATATTCATGAGTGAGATTGGTCTGAAATTCTCCTTTTTGTTTGGGTCGTTTCCTGGTTTTGGTATCAGGTTGATGTTTGCTTCATAGAATGTGTTGGGGAAGATTCCTTCTTCCTCAATTTTTTGGAATAATTTCTGCAGTACAGGAATAAGCTCTTCCTTGAAGGTTTGATACAATTCTGGAGTGAAGCCATCTGGACCAGGGCATTTTTTGGTTGGAAGATTTTTTATTGTTTCTTTGATCTCAGTGTTTGAAATTGGTCTGTTCAGGAGCTCTATTTCTTCCTGGCTGAGTCTAGCGAGAGGGTGTGATTCCAAATATTGATCCATTTCTTTCACATTGTCAAATTTCTGGGCATAGAGTTTCTGGTAGTATTCAGAGATGATCTCTTGTATCTCTGTGGGATCAGTTGTTATTTCCCCTTTATCATTTCTGATTGAGGTTACTAGAGATTTTACTTTTATATTTCTCGTTACTCTGGCCAATGGTTTATCTATTTTATTTATTTTTTCAAAAAACCGACTCCTTGTTTCATTAATTTTCTGAATGATTCTTTTGTTTTCAATTTCATTGATCTCTGATTTGATTTTGGATATTTCTTTTCTTCTACTGAGTTTAGGCTTAGATTGTTCTTCTTTTTCCAATTCCATAAGATCTCTTGTGAGATTGTTGCTTTGTGCTTTTCGAATGTAGGCATCTAAAGTGATGAATTTTCCTCTCAAAACTGCTTTTGCAGTATCCCACAGGTTTTGGTAGCTTGTGTCTTCATTGTTGTTATGCTCAAGGAAGTTAATGATTTCCTGTTTTATTTCTTCCTGCACCCATCTGTTATTCAACAGAAGATTGTTTAATTTCCATGCCTTTGGGTGGGGTTGAGCATTTTTGTTAGAGTTGAGTTCCACCTTTAGTGCCTTATGGTCTGAGAAGATACAAGGTAAAATTTCAATTCTTTTGATTCTGTTGATATTTGTTTTGTGTCCCAGGATATGATCAATTTTGGAGAATGTTCCATGGGGTAATGAGAAAAATGTATATTCTTTATCTTTGGGGTGGAGTGTTCTATATGCATCTATCAAGCACAGTTGTTCTAGGGTCTCATTTAAATCTCTTATATCTTTGTTTAATTTCTGTTTAGAGGATCTGTCCAGCTCTGTAAGAGGAGTGTTAAAGTCCTCTGTTATTATGGTATTATGAGATATGATATTGCTCAGACTGAGTAAGGTCTGTTTCAAGACTCTGCGAGCATTTAAATTGGGTGCATAAATATTTAGAATTGAAATGTCTTCTTGTTGTATTTTTCCCTTGACCAATATAGAGTGACCATCTTTGTCTTTTTTTGACTTTAGTTGCTTTAAATCCACATGTATCTGAAAATAAGATTGCAACTCCTCTTTTCTTCTGAATTCCATTTGCCTGAAAAGTTGTCTTCCAATGCTTGACTCGGAGCTTTAATTTGTCTTTTGAAGCCAGGTGTGTTTCTTGCAGACAGCAAATGGATGGCCTGTGTTTTTTAATCTAGTCAGCCAATCTATGTCTCTGCAGTGGGGAATTCAAGCCATTAACATTTATTGAGATAATTGATAAGTGTGATAGTATTCTATTTGTCTTATTTTGTGAGAGTCCATTGCTTCGTTTTATTTATTTATTTATTTTTATTTTTTATTGTTGGGGATTCATTGAGGGTATAAGCCAGGTTACACTGATTACAATTGTTAGGTAAAGTCCCTCTTGCAATCATGTCTTGCCCCCATAAAGTGTGACACACAGCAAGGCCCCACCCCCCTCCCTCCGTCCCTGAGATTATGGGTGGGGGAACCATTGCTTAGTTTTATCTTTTGCATCAGTGTGGAGGTTAGGTTCTGTCCTTTAATTTCAGAGTTCTTACTTTGCTGCTGATCCATTGTGGTGGTCAGTGTGCAGAACAGGTTGAAGTATTTCCTGTAGAGCTGGTCTTGTTGTGGTGAATTTCCTCAATGTTTGTATATCTGTAAATGATTTGATTTCTCTGTCCATATTTAAGCTTAGCTTAGAAGGGTACAGAATTCTGGGCTGGAAATTGTTCTGTTTAAGTCGATTAAAAGTAGATGACCATTGTCTTCTTGCTTAGAAAGTTTCATTAGAGAAGTCTGCGTTCACTCTGATGAATTTGCCCCTGTAGGTCAACTGGCGCTTACTCCTGGCAGCTTGCAGAATCTTTTCTTTTGTCTTGACTTTGGACAGGTTCATCACACTGTGTCTTGGAGAGGCTCCGTTAGAGTTGAGGTGACCTGGGATCCGATATCCCTCTGAAAGCAGTGTGTCAGAATCTTTGGTGATATTTGGGAAATTTTCTTTTATAATATTCTCTAGTATGGCTTCCATTCCTCTGGGGCATTCTTCTTCCCCTTCTGGGATTCCTATAACTCGTATGTTGGAACGCTTCATAAAGTCCCATAATTCTGACAGTGAACGTTCTGCTTTCTCTCTCTTCTTTTCTGCCTCTTTTACTATCTGAGTTATCTCAAGAACTTTGTTTTCTACCTCTGAAATTCTTTCTTCTGCATAGTCTAACCTGTTGCTGATACTTTTCATTGCATCTTTAATTTCCCTAATTGACTGTTTCAGTTCCTTCAGCTCTGGTATATCCTTTTTATATTCTTCATATCGTTCATCTCTTATTTGATTCTGTTTTTGGATTTCCTTTTGGTTATTTTCCACTTTATTAGCATCATTTCCACTTTATTTCCATCATTTCTTTCATTGTTTTCAACATGTGTATTCTAAATTCCCTTTCTGTAATTCCTAACATTTCTTTATTGGTGGAATCCTCTGCAGTAGCTACCTCATGGTCCCTTGGCGGGGTTGTTTTGAACTGGTTCTTCATGTTGCCTGGAGTTTTCTGCTGATTCTTCCTCATCAGTGATTTCTTTTATCTGTTTCCTTGCCCTTTATTTTCACTTCTTCTTACTCTTTAAGTTCTCGTGCCTGTGGACTAAGGGTTACAGGACCAGAAGGGTGAGAAGGTTGAAGAGCAAGAAAGGGATGAAAGAAAGGAGGACCGAGTGATAAGAAAAAAAAAATAGAGAAAGGAGATGGGGTGGGTAAAAGGAATATTGACAAAAAGAAGACAGGCACAGAAAGAGGGAGACAGAGCAATATAGGTGTACAGTGGGGTACTTTGACACAACCTTAAAAAAAACTCACCTTCTGGGGGTGTCCAGTTGGATGGTTCCCTTGAGGTCAGCAGCTCTTTGCTAACCTGATCAGACACAGTACCCCACCTCCACCAAGTAGAGAGGAAAGACAAAAATGCTATAAATCAAACCAAAACAAGGAAACAGAAAACTTTACGGGATAAAATTGGGTGAAAAACCAAATAATAGCAGTAGAAACACTAGCAAAAATGAAGTTCTAGTTATTGAAGAAGGCAGCAATAGGAAATTATAATTAAACTAGAAAAATTGAGAAAGAAAAAGGATCTGTATGGAAAAGGTTGAAATTAAAAAACAAAACAACATCAACAACATCAAAATAAACAAAAAAAACAACTAAACCAAAAAAAAAAAAACAGAACCAAAAAACAAAGCAGTATGTATTTTATTGAATATAGTCTGGGCAACACGTGGTCTTCTGGGGTATGAGATGTTAATCACAGTTCTGATACGACTGGAGGCTGCTGATTTCTCAAACCCCAGCAGGTAGACACCCTAAATCTCTCTTCAGCCCACTTAAAAGGCACTTTGAACTTGTAAACTTGCTGAGCAGAAGCTTTCCAGGAAAGTGCTTGTCGCTGGAATCACTGCTGAAGTGGCTATCCACTTACCCAGTGTGCCAAAACCGGTCTCACTCTGCCCCTGAGGGTTAGGGCTGCAAGGCGGCTCAGACCCCACCCTTAGGCTACTGGGTCGCTGGGTTTACCAGCTCCCACCTGATTCTCTGTGACCCTGAGGGCAGAGCTTGCCGGGGCAGATCGCTCAACAATGGCTCCCTGTGACCCACAGCCAAACAGTATTAGCTCCGTCTGGCTCAGTGGCTCAGACTGGGGCCCTAGACAACGGCCAAAGTTCTCCGCACTCCGGCTCAGGTTCTCCCCAAGGCAGTTCAACTGAGTGCCAAGTCCAAAGACACCAAAACAGTTCACAGGTAAGGCCTTTCTGGTTTGCAGTCTCCCTGCTGCTGAACTTACAGTTGCGGGCAGGTTTAGACCGATTGAACACACGTGACCACTTGCCGGTTTTCCACTGTTTTAGTCCTCCTCTTGGGGTCCAGAAGTCTCTCACTGACTTCCTGTATCCTCACAGGGGTGATGATAGGCAGATCCCACCAGCCAGAGATGCCTGGAGTCCTATCTCCCCAGACTCACGGTGCCCAGACGCAAGGAAGCTGTTACTCAGCCGCCATCTTGCTCCGCCTTCCATTTTTTTTTTTTTAGTTATTTTTTATGAAATCATAACTTTGTACATTGATGGCATTTATGGGGTTCAGGGTACTGCTTTGATATACAATGTGAAATGCTTACATTGAACTAAGTAACACATCCATCACAATTATACTAATTTCTTAATAGTTTTGAAATATACCATTGCATCATGCATATTGATCCATCCTCCATGTCACAGCAAGAGTACTTTCCCAGGATCTACCTGCAGTGATGCCAATTATCTGTCTTAAAGCCTTTGATGATTACCCATTGCCTCTGGAATAAAGCCTACCTCCCTGGTTGATCCAGGAAGGCTCGGGCCAACCTTTCTAGCCTTGTCTTGTACCACCTCCTTCTACATGCATGGAGTCTGCACCACCACTTTGTAATTCCTGCACACATACAGGTTTCCCCACCTCCTTGCCTTTGCTCTTGCTGTTCTCTTCCACTGGTAGCCTCCTCCGCACGCCCTCTCCTTATTGCTTCCCTTTCAGGCCTAGCTAGTCTCCATTTTCAAATCCTACCTATTCTGTGAGGCCCCTTTTATATGCCGTTGTTTTCACAAAGGTGTTGAAGTGAGACATTCCTGGGTTTAAATCTGAGCTTCACCTCTTATTGGTGGTGAGAGAAACGCTAAGAATGGGGTATAAAGGGTGTGATGTCATTTGGCTCAAAAAATCCCAGATATCATTTAACTTTCTGTAGGAATTTGAGACGACTCTTACTTGGCTGAACTAGGGGCTCTCTGGGAATTGTCCTGGCTGTTGGCCTAATGAAATGCTCTGCCTTTCTTGAGGTCATCTGCTGACCCTCCTGTCTATTTCTCTGGCTGCCACTCCTTTGAAGTCCAAAGCTCCTGTGGAAGCATTTGTGACCTACATGAAAATTAGCCCTTCATTCTCCTTTTATGTGTGGAAAGCATTTGATTATCCATCTGATTATCTGACAGAGCCATTGCTGGTTTCAGATGTGGAAATGAGATTTTTTAGTTGGAACAGAAATCTTTGCTCTTCACTCCTGAACCAAATTAACACTCTTCACTATCATTTCTGCTTCTTTGTGACTTTGTTGTATCGCGAAGTCTTTGTGAACCTGTTACTACAATGCTAATCCCCCCCCCCCACCAGGTTTGTACTGATTTTCTCTTCTTTTAGTGTTTTGGAAAATGTTAAAAGCAGTTTAGGGATGCTGTAAGTAGTGACAAAAACTTTGAAAGCTCTTCTCCAAACTGTCAGCTCCAAAATGACTTTTATCTCGTCTTTCTATCATTAAATTTATTTCTGAGCACAGACCCCAATTACATATGCATTTATCAGTTACAGGATGTACTCGTGTGCCAGTATGTTTTGTATCTTCTATGACATTCATGAAGAATTAACTATAATGAAATAAAGTAGAATAAATAATGTATTGAGATAAATTTTAATGGTACATAAAACCTTGTTTGATTTTAGTAAAAAAATTTTAAACCCCTTGTCCTCTTCATGAGTGTGAGTTCAGTTTAAACTAGGTAATATCAATAATTCCACTTACCTGTCTCCTGCCACCAACCAGAATGTTGCCACCAACCAGAAGTGAGGGAAGGCTTGAGGATTTTCTCATTATCCCCTTCTTTGTTCTGGCCTCAACTATGATCGCAGGATAGCTTGGGTATCGCAGGTGACATGTGGCTGTTTGTAGATGACCAAGTAAAAGCCCTGATATTAATTTACATGTTAAATATAAGTAAAATATAAATATTTTCTATTTTAGGTTAAAAAATATAAAATGATAGTTTGAAAAGTCAATCTACTTGCAATATGATGTGATATGATAAAAATATAAAGATTGACACAAAAAGCAATTTATTTTTGAAAACATTTAAGCATCTTTATCTGCGCCTCTTGAAAGTGTCTTAGGATCCCTTTAGTGGTATATGAGTACCTGTGGGTGAGGATAGGGTAGGTTCTGCTGCAGTAACCAACAAACCTCAAATCTTAGTGGCTTACCACATCAGAGATTTATTTCTTATTTATCTAAGGAGGAAGTAGGTCCCGGGGCTCTCCATGGCAGGTCTTCCCCACATCATGACTCAGGGTCCAGGCTTTCTGCATCTAGACTCATGGCTTCAAGTGTCTCTACAGCAAGGAAAGAGAGTGACTGGAGATGACACATTGGTTCTTCAATTCCTACGACTGGAAGTGACATAATTGAAAAGGGTGAGAGATGGAGTCTTTTCATCTATCCAGAAAAGGGAAGGGAGGCCAATATGGTAAGATAGCTACCAGTGGGATTTTTATGTTTGTCCAAAAGCGGCACTACGTGAAATGAGGCTTGGAGAGCAATCCAGACTTTGCTGTTGCTGTTATTTCTATTACACTGCTGCTGCTACCTGTGGTCATTGTGGAGGGCTTACTATCTGCTAGGCATTATATTATTTAGTATTTGAATCTGTCATCTGTGGTAGGTTCTAAATTTTTCTTATTTTACAGATGAACATGAAGGGAGAGAGAATAAACAACGTGCTCATGTTCACACGGTTGGTAAATGGCAGAGCTGTGTGTCAATGTGTTGGATCTTAACTTTGTGGTCACTGCCTCCTTGAAAGATCACTGAGCTGTGAATAAAATTTTAGTATAATAGGAAGGTGATAGTTCATAAATGTTGGAAAAAAAAGAGTAGTTTTTTCTCTCTCTTTCTTTCCTTCCTTTTCTCATCTCTTTCTTTCTGTTTTTTTTTTTTTTTTTTGAGACAAAGTCTCACTCTGTTGCCCTGGGGTTAAGTGCTGTGGAATCATCATAGCTCACAGCAACCTCAAACTCTTGTGCTCCAGAGATCATTTTGCCTCAGCATCCTAAGTAGCTGGAACTATAGGCACGGGTCACAATGCCCAGCTAGTTTTTCTACTTTTAGTAGAGACAGGGTCTCACTCTTGCTCAGGTTAGTCTTGAACTCCTGAGCTCAAACAATCCACCTGCCTGGGCCTCCCACAGTGTGAACCACTGTACCCTGCCCCAAATGAGTAGTTTTGGTATAATGATTAAGAATGAGACTTTGTTTAATCAGAATTTTTATTCTTCACCTGATCTTTGCTGAAAGGCTGAGAAGCAATAGAATTTTTATCCTTAATTAGGAAATGATTTCTTTTTCCTAGAAATGGTTATTGTGCTGTTTAGAGTTTCCACCATTTACTGGAACTTAATTTTCC
Organism: Nycticebus coucang; assembly: GCF_027406575.1. Lineage (NCBI taxonomy): Eukaryota > Metazoa > Chordata > Mammalia > Primates > Lorisidae > Nycticebus > Nycticebus coucang. Next base: position 52,804,818 of record NC_069787.1, read on the forward strand.
TTTAGAATAAAAATCACAGAAACTTTTTCTGTATGGAAGAAAGGAAGACAAAGATAAGGGACATATGATTATGATTTCTTATCCACAACCAGAGACTGCATCTACGAAGGTAGTTATTCTAGGGGTATTTAGATAATTAAAATTTCACTAGCCAGAATTCAGATGGTCTAAAAACACTTTGAATTATACATGGGAAGCAGGTCCATTATACTGTAGGGGTGAGGAAACTCAAGTGCTTTTACATATGAAGTTCATAGTTCTGTAAATTTAATGCTAACTAAGCACAGACCTTTCCTTCTTACATGCAGCGTTGCAGAGGGCACACTCATCAATTTATTTGCAGTAGATTTTGAAGTCCTCATGGGGAGCTGAACCCACCTCTAGAGCTAAGGGAGGATATTGAACTCCCGGTCTGTGTTACAGTAGCTGCAGGACTGTTTGGAACCTTGGGGCTTATGTGTAGGGGGCTATGACCACATTTTTTATGTGCAAAGAGTTGATACTCAGGTTCCTGGATGGGTGTTCCACCACCTCCCCCATCTGCACTCCTTCCCCTCAGCTCCTCTCCAAGGCCCTCCTTCTCAGCCTCACAGATCTGCATGACTATAAATACATTTGCTACTGCTAAGAGTTGCAGCACTGAAATTTGCAATCACGTGCTTGTTTGTAAACCCAGAATGCATGCATGCAGCGTTATCTCTGTGCTGTCACTTGTGCTTTTGCATCATCTACAATGATGCAGATCCTCGATCTACATCATCGAAGCTAATACATTTTACTATCTGCCCTCCTACATAAATTATTAGACAGTTATCTGAATTCACCATATCACATAACAGGTGGAAGCAAAGCCTGAAACATTTTTAGAATGATCCTAAATAGGGTGGCGCCTATGGCTCAAAGGAGTAGGATGCCGGGTCCACATGCCGGAGGTGGTAGGTTCAAGCCCACCTCTAGCCAAAAACTGCAAAAAAAAAAAAAAAAAAAAGATCCTAAATACCCTGAGCATGCAACTCTTCCTTTTTTTTCCTAGCCTGTTCAGTTTACAAACACAGCAAACAAGATTGCGTATTATTTATTTTTGCCTCCTTTCTTAAAAACCAATTCAATTTTCAGAATTCAATAAGCATACATTTGAAACCTGTGGCCTTTATAATGAAGAAATGACATAAAAATCGATTTTTTATGAAGCAGCACTTTCATGAAGTGCTGCTTTCATGAATTGGTTGAAAGTGAGACCAAGGATTGTGGATGGTTACTTCTTTGGAATGGCAAGAACCCCTAGCCTGTGCTTCCAACATCACACCTGCAGAACAATCTAGGGAGAAGTAAGGGAAAATATTGAGAATGAATGTCTGCTGCCACTTGATAAGCCCCCTTATTGTTTTTAGGGGCTCATGGGGTTGGGATAGATGTTCTGGGGGGCAGGGGAGGAGATGGGAAGGTGGATGCAATTACAAGGAAGAAAAGTGACCCAGTTTTCTCTAAAAGATTATCGGTTTGTCTTTTCTTTACATCTCCATTCTATTTGTGTATTGGAGAGCAGAGAGAGAAAATATGGTAGAGAAGGCATTTTCAGAAAGTTCATAAAAATTATATTTTGTGGTTTGGCGCATATAAGTTATTGACTTTGCACATACCTGGGTATTTTGTGCAGTCATTAACTTTGTATTTTTAATGGATTTTTTTCCAAATTAGGTTCACCTAAAGCAATTTTTAGACATTTTCCTAAGTTGTACATCTTCAGCCAAGGCTCTGCGTGAATATAAATAGCATCACACACTAGGAGATTGTACTAGATCTAGTATTTACTCATCTTGTGTGTGCAGAAGTGGGACAAGGTCATTGGGAAATGGAACCTAAGAAGTGTAAGCAAACCTGTCTGGGAAATGTTATGGCTTTTAAGCAATGGTTACGTGATCATTTCTATTTCTGGCTTAACACGATAGGAAAGAATCTACTCTAAATCGATATTAATATGAGTTTTTGATGGTTTTTGATCCAGTTTTAACATATGATTTATTGATTCTTATTCTGAACATGAAACTTGAAAAGTTTGAGATGGATCATATTTCTGTTTCTTTTATTATTGTTTTAAAATTTTATTTGTATAACTGCAGGGTCATTTCAACAGGGGTCATTTAACTCTCATAAAATATGCATTTCTTCATTTTATTTTATTTTATTTATTTTATTAAATCATAGCTGTGTACATTAATGCAATCATGGGGCACCATACACTGGTTTTATATACCATTTGACATATTTTCATCACACTGGTTAACATAGCCTTCCTGGCATTTTCTTAGTTATTGTGTTAAGACATTTATATTCTACATTTAGTAAGTTTCACATGTACCCTTGTAAGATGCACCGCAGGTGTAATCCCACCAATCACCCTCCCACCCTCCCCCCTCCCTCCCCTGCCTCTCCCCCTTCCCCATATTCTTAGGTTATAACTGGGTTATAGCTTTCATATGAAAGCCATAAATTAGTTTCATAGTAGGGCCGAGTACATTGGATACTTTTTCTTCCATTTTTTTTTTTTTATTAAATTATAGCTGTGTACATTAATGCAATCATGGGGCACCATACACTGGTTTTATAGACCATTTGACATATTTTCATCAAACTGGTTAACATAGCCTTCCTGGCATTTTCTTAGTTATTGTGTTAAGACATTTATATTCTACATTTACTAAGTTTCACATGTACTCTTGTAAGATGCACCATAGGTGGGCGGTGCCTGTGGCTCAAGGAGTAGGGCGCCGGTCCCATATGCCGGAGGTGGCGGGTTCAAACCCAGCCCCGGCCAAAAACCAAAAAAAAAAAAAAAGATGCACCATAGGTGTAGTCCCACAAATTACCCTCCCTCCACCCGACCTCCCCCCTCCTCCCCCTCCCTCTCTCTCTTCCCCATATTCTTAGGTTATAACTGGGTTATAGCTTTCATATGAAAGCCATAATATAAATTAGTCTCATAGTAGAGCTGAGTAGATTAGATACTTTTTCTTCCATTCTTGAGATACTTTACTAAGAAGAATATGTTCCAGCTCCATCCATGTAAACATGAAAGAGGTAAAGTCTCCATCTTTCTTCAAGGCTGCATAATATTCCATGGTGTACATATACCACAATTTATTAATCCATTCGTGGATCGATGTGCACTTGGGCTTTTTCCATGACTTAGCAATTATGAATTGGGGTGCAATAAACATTCTGGTACAAATATCTTTGTTATGATGTGATTTTTGGTCTTCTGGGTATATATCTAATAGAGGAATTATAGGATTGAATGGCAGGTTTATTTTTAGATCTCTAAGTGTTCTCCAAACATCTTTCCAAAAGGAATGTATTAATTTTTATTCCCACCAGCAGTGTAGAAGTGTTACCTTTTCTCCACATCTGTGCCAACATCTCTGGTCTTGGGATTTTGTGATAGGGGCTAATCTTACTGGAGTTAGATGATATCTCAAAGTAGTTTTGATTTGCATTTCTCTGATGATTAAAGATGATGAGCATTTTTTCATATGTCTGTAGACTGTGCGCCTGTCTTCAGAGAAGTTTCTCTTCAAGTCCCTTGCCCAGCCTGAGATGGAATCATTTGTTCTTTTCTAGCTAATACGTTTGAGTTCAATGTGGATTCTAGTTATTAAACCTTTGTCGGAGATATAACCTGTAAATATCTTCTCCCATTCTGAGGGCTGTCTGCTTGCTTTACTTACTGTGTTTTTGGCTGTGCAGAAGCTTTTTAGTTTGATCAGGTCCCAGTAGTGTATAAAATACTCATTTCATTGTAAGTATACAGATTTTATGAGTTGGACCATTTGTAAGCGAGTCAGAGAATTTATTTTATCCCCTGTTGGGAAGAGGGTGAGTCAGCTGCCTCCTGATGGGTTGTCTGCTGACAGTTAAATGCAACTATAGTCATTCTGAGTACTGTTTGTAAAATCAAGGATTGAGTTCAGTAATTCTGGGTCCCCTAAAGTTTGTGGTTGGAACTCAGATCTGTTCACTATTCAGATACTATCTTATCTCTATACCTTCTTCTAGGCTCCCTTTTTTCTCCTATTGTAAGTCTGAGAAATGGATCCCTGAAAGCCAGTATTTCCAAAGTGTGTCCAGACAAATGACACTTTCAAAGGGGATTTTCTGGTCAGTTAAACTTAAGTCAGAACATGTTTATCCTGGAAGTTCATAATGTATATGTTATGGGTTGAATTGTATATCACCCCAGAAAGATGTGTTGGAGTATCTTACACATTAGAATGAAGAAACTTCCTTGCTAAGTAATTTGGTCTATAAGTCCAAGATCAAGATGTTGGCAGGGCCAGTTCCTTCTGAGGATTGTGAGGGAAGGGTCTGTTCCAGGAATCTCTCCTGGGCTTATACATGGTCACCTGTTCCCAGTGTATCTTCACATCATCTCTGGGTGTTTGTGTCTGTGTTCAAATTTCCTTTTTAAAATTAATTAATTAATTAATTATTTAATTAAATCAGAGTTGTGTACATTAATGCAATCACGGAGTACCATACACTGCTCTTATATACCATTTGACATATTTTCATCAAACTGGTTAACATAACCTTCCTGGCATTTTCTTAGTTATTGTATTAAAACATTTATATTCTATGTTTAGTAAGTTTCACAAGTACCCTTGTAAGATGCACCATAGGTGTGGTCCCACCAATTACCCTCCCTCTGCCGATCCTCCCCTCCCCTCCCTTTCTCCTTTCCCCTTATTCATTTCATAGTAGGGCTGAGTACATTGGATACTTTTTCTTCCATTCTTGAGCTACTTTGCTAAGAAGAATATGTTCTAGCTCCATCATGTAAACATGAAAGAGGTAAAGTCTCCATCTTTCTTTAAAGCTGCATAATATTCCATGGTATACATATATCACAATTTATTAATCCATTGGTGGGTCGATGGGCACTTGGCCTTCTTCCATGACTTGGTGGGAATGCAAACCAAATTTCCTTTTTATAAGCACACCAGTCATATTGGATTAAAGCCCACCCCTAATGACTTCATTTTAACTTTATCACCTCTGTAAAGACCCTATCTCCAAAGAAGATTACATTCTGAATTATTGGTATCTTTTCTGGGGGGTCCACACCACAACCCATAACTATCAAACCAATACAACTTATGACCATGTGAAATACTTGAACTCTTTCCATTTAAAAATATTTATTAAATTTGTTTAACCCAGCAATTTTCCAATCTTACTTTACCATGAAAGTCAAGTAAGTCAAGTAAGATTGAACCTTTATCTTAAATTAAGCATTTATTAGGCAGCTATTGCTGCAATAATGCTCTATAACAAACCGTTCCCAAGTCTATTGACTTAAAAAAATAAGCATTTCTCTCTCTCCTTCACTCATCTGCAGGTTGGCTGCAGCTTAGTTGGGCTGTGCCGGCCTCTTGTACCAGGATTTAGGATGTAAGCTGGGTTTAGTTACATTTCATGTTTCCATGTTCTCCTTGGAACAGCAGCTCTTTGGGGCTTCATCTTCCCATGGTGGGTCACAGAGGCCAAGTGTCCAGCCAAACCCCACAAACGTGTAAAGCCTGTGCTTTCATCATTTTCACCAACATTCTGTTGGCCAAAGCCCATCATGGGGCCAAGCTCAAAGTCAGCAGTGTGGAGGAAATCTCCTCCCTACCAAGGCAGAAAGGGCATGGAGTGAATATACATACAATTTTTAGCAATAATCCAATCTGTTACAAAATATGAATAGTCCTGGAAATAAGGCTATAAGAGTACACTTTGGGAAAGGCTGTTCTGCTTCAGGAGCATCCCTGGAAGTGAAACCTTAAAGGAGACTTGTGAAGGTGGATGTGCACTTCCCATGTGGTCCAAGCTTCCTTCAGTGGCTGAGCCTTCCAAAGCGCCCTGGTGATGCCTGACTAATGTCAGCTTCAGGCTCCTCTTCTTCCTCCAGTATTTGGCCAACAAAATCCAAGTAGAAATCTGAGAGATTTGGGGAAAGCTTCTGTTTTCCTGATCAAAGGAATAAATTTCACAAGCACTGCTCCTCCCCTATACCCCACTCCCCCATTTTCTTGTCTTGAGGGTTGATGTGATGCCTGGGCTGGGTCAGCCACATCGCAACCATTGAAAGAAAGCCCAAGTGGCACTGACTGGAGCTGTCCTTAGTCACCTTCTCTCTCCATATGTTTTGAGGACTTATCAGTCATATTGGAACCTGAGAAATTAAGAAGTCAATCATATGTTGTGTCTGTATGTAACCTTTTTCATTTAAACACTGAGTTGAAGTGTGGGTATTTGTGTATTTTTCCTGATGTTACATAGACACATGGATTTAGATAATATGAAGTAGTTTAGCACCACATCATAACTTGAAATCCTGAATCTGAGAACATCAAAAAATAAGTCCATACACCTCATCTTGAAACAATCCTCCTTAGATTTCAGAGAACTGTAGCTTTTGTCCAGAGAAAGCTGGAAAAACTGTGGTCCAGACTTATGTGGTGACCAACTTAAATGGGAACTACAATTTTATTTTTTTAACTTAATTTTTATTAAATCATAACTGTATACATTTGTGGGGTACAATGTGATGATTTGATATACAATGTGGAATGTTTAAATCAAACTGATTAACATAACCATCACTTCACTTATTTTTTGTGATAGGACATTTATAATATACTCTTGGTTGTTTTGAAATGTACCCTTGCATTGTGCACATTAGGTGAGATCCCACAAAATACCCTCCCTCCAGCAGTACACTGAACCCTATAAATGCATCAATGTACAAAGTTATGACTTATTAAAAAATAAAAAAATACCCTTCCTCCACTCGTCCTCCCTCTTCCTCTCCCTTCTCCCTCCTCTCCCCTCCTCCTTTCTGGACTATATTTGTGTTTTATCATTTGTATGAATGTGTGAGTGATTATATATTGGTTTCATAATAGTATTGAGTACATTGGATACTTTTTCCCCCCATTCTTGAGATACTTTACTAACAAGAATATGTGCCAGCTCCATCCAGGTAAATGTGAAAGATGTAAAGTTTCCATCTTTTTATGGCTGCATAGTATTCCATGGTCTACATGTACCACAATTTGTTATTCATTTGTGGATTGGTGAGCATTTGGGCTGCTTCCATGACTTGGCAATTACAAATTGGGCTGCAATAAACATTCTGGTGCGATGCCTTTGTGGTAAAATGATTTTTGTTCATCTGGGTAGATATCTAGTAATGGAATTGCAGGATCAAATGGTAGGTTGACTTCTAGCTCTTTGAGAATTCTCCATACTTCTTTCCAAAAAGGTTGTATTAGTTTGCAATCCTACCATCAGTGTAGAAGTGTTGCCTTCTCTCCGTAAAACATCTGCAGTTTTGGGATTTTGTGATGTGGGTTAATCTTACTGGAGTTAGGTGATATCTCAAAGTGGTTTTAATTCAGATTTTCTGATGATTAAAGATGATGAGCATTTTTTTGTATGTTTGTTGGTCATCTGTCACCTTCAGAGAAATTTCTGTTCAAGTCTCTTGTGCAATTATGGAGGGGATTATTTGTTCTTTCCTTATTGATTAGTTTGAGTTCTATGTAGATTCTAGTTATCAGATCTTTGTTAGAATCCTAACCTGCAAAAATTGTCTTGCATTCTGAAGACTGTCTGTTCGCATTGGCTGTAGCACCCTTAGCTGTGCAGAAGTTTTTAGCTTGATCAGATCCCGGTAATATATTTTTGGTGTTGTTTCAATTGCCAGGGGGAGTCTTCCTCATAAAATATTTTCTGAGGCCAGTATCTTCAAGTATTTCTCTTCACTCTCTTCTAGTGTTTTTATAGTTTCGTGCCTTAAGTTTAAATCATTTTTTTTTTTTTTTTTTTTTTTTTCCGTTTCTGGCCGGGGCTGGGTTTGAACCTGCCACCTCCGGCATATGGGGCCAGCACCTTACTCCTTTGAGCCACAGGTGCCGCGCTTAAGTTCAAATCTTTTATCCAGTGAGAATCAATTTTTGTTAGTGGTGAAAGGTGAAGGTCCAGTTTTAGTCTTCTACAGGTCACAAGCCAGTTCTCCCAGCACTATTTGTTAAATAGGGAATCTTCCCCAAGGTATGTTTTTATTAGGCTTATCAAAGATCAAATGATGATATGTGGCTGGGTTCATCTCTAAATTCTCCATTCTGTTCCATATATCTACATCTCTATTTTTGTGCCAGTACCACGCTCTTTTGATCACTATAGATTTGTAGTACAACCTGAAGTCTGGTAACATGATGCCTCCTGATTTGTGTTTATTTCTAACTAATACATTAGCTGTTCAGGGTTTTTTCTGATTCCATATAAAATGAAATACTATTTTTTTAAGTCCTTTAAAGTATGACATTGGTGCTTTGATGGGGATTGCATTAAATCTGTAGGTTGCTTTGGGTAATATGGACATTTTAACAGTGTTTTATTTTTTGAGACAGAGTCTCACTTGTCACTCTTAGTAGGGTGAGCCACTGTGCCTGGCCCAACATTTTAACAATGTTAACTCTTCCAGGAACTACAATTTTAAATGCCTTGCATAAATAGATGGAAACTTAGTTCTGAAGGGATGGGAGATGGTCTGGAGACAACAGTTGGTTTCTTCGTTTGCTAGAATGTAGAATGATTTGAAGTGAATTATACATCTTTGTCACAGATGTCAGCTGGTTTTTGCCTCAGTAATCTCTTGCAGTCGGCCCTAGAATCAGCCATGTGCCCCACATTAGTAGCCTACATATTTTTATTCCCAGGTTTTGTTCTGAAATACTTGGCTGATGGGAAGAAAATAAACATCTTGTCTGATGGACCTTGGGAGACCTAAATGATTTCCATTCTTTTACTTTCTCTCTGGATTATTTCATTTGGGTGGTGGGATCACAACAGCACACAAGCAACCAAAGAAAAGATTTTGGAATATTTCAATGAATGAATGATTTTAGTCTCACTTGTGCCAAAGGTACTTATTGAAACCAAGCTCAAGGGAGGAAAGGCAGGGGGAGTGGTCACCCCCAAAACATTTCACCCCCAAATCTTCACTGTTATTCCCTATAGATGGTATCCTCAGAGAATTTTAGAAAGCGAGTCTATATTGAGAAGAGAGAAAAGTCATAGAGTGATTTTATTGACCAGAGCAGATGGAGTGGGTTCTGAACCTGGCCTCTTCTGGACAGAGTGAAATTTCAATTTCTATAATTAGTTGCAGGTAGGCCTCTTGTGTTGTTGTTTTGAAGTCCACTGACATCTGTGTGCAAATTCCCACCACCCCCAGTTGGCATTTGGATTCAATAAGTGGTTTGGCTTCATAGGAATATCGAAAATTGTAAATCTGTTTCACACACACATGTTGATAACCCTGCTCTAAAGATCAGGCTCTGAAAGCTGTGGAAAGTAGGGAAAGGCTGGGAAATAGGTTTTTAGGAAGAGTGTGGGCATGAAGCTAAGAGCTGGGCAGCCTGACACACCAAATTCTGGCACGTGCAATTTCTTCTCTGTGAAGCCAGCGTTTCGTTGTATCTTGGAAGTGATGTGTGGCCTTTTATTTTTCAGTAGGTAAGGTTTGTTGAGAAGTGAAGGCTGACACATCTATTTCCCATCTTATAAACCTATGGCTGGACTTGAACCGTCTGCTACATACATTGACCCAAGTTAACTTGGTGGTTCTCAACTGAGGGGTGATTTTTTGGTAGTGTCTGAAGAGATTTTTGTTTGTTTTGGGGAGGAGGAGCGTTTGCTATTGGCCTTAGTAAGTAGAGGCCAGGGTGCTGCTGAACATTCTACAGCACACAGGACAGCGCCTCACATTATCGGGCCCAGAATACCAATGGAGACAAGGTTGAGAATCCCAGAGTTCCCTGGGTGGATACTGTGTCTTCATTTTTCATCATACTTCACTCAGTGCTTTGACTTTGTGAAGTGATCAAAATGTATATTTTTAATAAAATAATATAAAAGATAAAACCTGATTCATCATTGTGTGAAAAAGAATGAATTGTCAATGTCTTTTTTTTTCTTTTCCAGGCATAGATCACTAAATCCTAAGTCTTCAAATATCTTGGATTTTTTTAAAAAGGAGACATTTTGTTAATAGATATTGGGGAAAAAAACATCTCATCAAGTAAATAAAACCTATTTTAAAACTATAATTTCTGTGCATGTTTATAATTTTTATGGTAGTTTCTGTACATGTCAGATATTGATCTTGAAAGGGATGGGGAATAAGTGTTTTTGAGCCCCTCTGTGTGCCGGGTATTCACTAGTTTCTATCTGTGTGTGAGCTCAACCAGCTCTGTAAGCTATGTGGCATCTCCGTTTTTGAGAAGAGACACAAAGCACAGAAAATTAAGTGGCCTGCCTGAGGCATCACCATTAAATAGAGCAGGGATTTGATCTCAGATATGCTTAGCTCTAAAATTGTGTTCTTCCCACTGTCATAAGGGGAAAACAACAGATTTGCTTGAAAACCAGGGGATTTGGTGCTAAAATGAGAGCCCCAATATAGTGTGCAATGCTGTCCCAGGGGCTTACAGAAAAGATAGAAGGCAGAGTGAGGAAGGCAGCGAGGAGCAGAGGGGGGGCCGGCAGGAGGTGGCAAATGCATCCTTGTCAAGCACGTGAGCCATGAGCCCAGCCGAGGGGAAGGCTGAAGGAGCACTCTTGCCTTGGAAACCTGTCCAGAAGGATGGGAGGATGCACTCACTCCAGGACTGGCTGGAAAATTAAAACCGCAGGTGGCAGAGGGTGAGAGAGATTATCTCTCAGGATGCCTATTAAAGGCTTGGCAGATCCTTTCAGATGGTCATGACTTTGACAAATTCCCTAGAACCACAGGAGCAGAGCATCAGGGATGGGCAGGTTTTTGTCCATAGTCTGATCTAGGAATAGTCAGCTGTGGCCAAGGGAATGAGTCAGGAAGTCCATGCCCCCCCAGCAGAGCTCTGGAAAGAGTCTCTCTGAGAAAAGGGAATGATGAGTAGATTCTCTAAAAAGCTGGTGTGTGAGTAAGGGGACAAGGAAGGAAAGGCAGCCATTGCTGGAAAATGTGTTCATGCAGCACGTATTTGGAAGCTTGCTTTATCTCAGTTACTGGGAAGACCAAGCCAAGAGCAATCAGGTCAGACTTTTACAATCTGGCAAGTTAATGTTTATTGCCTGTGGCTGTGACTAGCCATTTCAACAGCAACTTTGATGGCTTCCTGGAATCTCTTTTTTTTTTTTTTTTGGCCAGCCACCTTGAACCTGCCACCTCCGGCATATGGGGCCAGCACCCTACTCCTTTGAGCCATAGGCACCGCCTGCCTCCTGGAATCTCTTGACCTTCACACCCACCTTCTCAATCCCTAGCTCTGACTGTGCCATCTGAAGAAATTCCAGAGAGTATGTTGATTGACACCAGGATCAACTTATGCTCCCCTGTCTCAGTAGATCCACATGGCTCCTTTATATAGTGTCACATTGCATCCTTATGGAATTTGAAAAGATTCTCCACTTTCTATAAACTGTCTTGGTTTCATTGAAGACTTTAGTCTCCAAAGCAAATGGGATTATGGTGCTAGTTAGAATCTGCACACTTTCGGAACTACCTATGTTATAATTTGATGTCATCTATTTTAAAGTATAACTGCTTGAGTTCTAAAAATTACTGGCTCCTGAGCACATATTATCTGAGAAGGAATAGAAAGAAATTCAAATCCACTGATTTGGCCCTTGGAAAAGCTTTCTGAAATATCCATGTGAAATAGTACGAAAGTTCCAAGGAATCCTGACACTAATAGAAATAACTACATGAGATGGCGAGTTGGACAGTGCACATGATGACCAGAGTTAGAAATTGCTCGAATTTGAAGTGTAGCAAATAATAAATAACATCGCCTTCTCAGAAGTTTTAAACTTCTGTCTGTTGTTTTTAACTTTGGAAAGCCATGTTCTCTTTGAGAAGCCGATGAAAACTTCATAATTTTCCTTAGAAATATGTGCATAACCGGAATTGTACACATTTTATACCTCCATCCCTGCTCTGAACTCTGAGGGCATCTAAGGATATTTAGATCCAGAACCTCTGTCTAGATATTGTCACAATATTAAATATTGCAGATATCTCAGAAGGAAGTAGTTCTTATTAGTTAATGAAATAAAAGAACTTTTGGTAATATGAGAGAGGTCTTTAGGGCACTGCTATTTGGTTGGTGCTGAGAAGTAGAAGGCATGGGCCAGGATTTTGGGGATGAAGGGGAGGTACGTTGGGAAGGCAGAAACTTTTTGATGGACTATACACATTTCCTGTGTTCACTGAATATATTCAGGTACTAAATAGTTGGACTAAATAGTTGCGGATTTTAGTCTACTTTCAGAAATAAGTGACCCTGAAAGAGTTTGTATTATTGTTGGTCATGACAAAGTACATGTTTTGATATTTCCACGTAGGACTTTTAAGTTTATTATATTTGTCTGTGGGTGCCAAAATTCCCAGTTCACCTCAGAAAATTCTATTTCACTTCTTTGTGATAGCAAATCAACTCTAACACTGCAAATTCAATTACGCTGTAGGCCTTTATGATAGTGCAAGAAACAAGTGATTTTGGTGAGTTATCAGGCAAGTAAGGGTTAATTTGGTACCTTCTGTGTTTCCAGTTACATTCTAGAGCTGAAGAAGACTCTAGAGAAGTATGAGAGAGAGGATAAGAGACTAGAAACGTTAAGAGAGCGCTGCTCTCTCCTTACCATCTTGTGAAGATCATTAAAGGTCCATTTTCTTTTTCTGTGTAGACAGCAGATAAGGAACAAGGCAACATTCAGACAACCGGTTTTTTTTTTTTTTTTTTTATGGACAGTTGACTCTACTTCAGAACTTTACCTGAGCATGAAGTTTTGTCTGGGGAAGGAAGCTTCTTGCCGAATTTGTTTACTTTTCTGTAAGAGTCATTGGAGTGATCTCTCTGTTTTCTGTAGAAGCCTAGCCACAGTTCAAGAATGTGGGCACAGTATTCTCTCAATACCCAGCCAGTGCAGGGGACGGGGGTGGAGAGGGCAGCTGGGGAAGCTCTGGGCTCCTGCTTTCTCAGGCAAGCACACGAGATCTTTGAATCATCTTCCTATTTAGTGTACTCTCCTGACTACAATATGTGCCCCTTGTAATTAAGAATAAAAATGATCGGTATAGTTCGCCAAGTACTTACCTAAATGAAATCATGATAATTAGCAGTGTTTGCTAGCTGCCAAACACTGCACTAAGGGTCTCATGCATGGATCTCCTTTAATCCACTCGATAACTACATGAAGTAGGTGATACTTGTTAGTATCTTTTTTTTTTTTTTTAATGTGAGCAAAGCAAGACTCAGAAGGGAGGTCATTTGTCCAATGTTACAGTTAGCAAGTGGCAGAGCTGGGGTTAAACCCAGACAGACTATCTCTAATGTTAGTCTCTAAAGTGAAAATTGACTGTAGTATGAGGGCCTGCCCCTGTGTACACAAGGGGATCTTAGGACAGGCTGAAACCTGCATACGAGAAAATCATTCCATTTTAAAATCTTATTTAGTACTTCTGATAAACTTCAATGGGATGTTTTCAACTTGGTGCCAGTCTTGAATACTTCCTTAACACTTATTTGGTGTTTCTCACCCTCACTGGGAAACAGGGTAGGTGTGTAGTGACATTCCTACATAATGCTTCCACAGTAATTCTCACAGCCCCAGTTTCCTATTCCAAGAGTTTCTGTGAGCAAAGTGGCGAGTGGGGCCTGCCGTCTTGGTTCTCCTGGATGACAGTTGAGAGCACCAGCCTTGAAGATGAATTACCTGGGTGGCTCCCTTTCTAGCTATGAGACTTTGGTCAACTTACTTTATCTCTTTGCACCTCTTTCCTTACCTAGAAAGCAGGTGTGATAATAGTTTATGTTATCCTATTGTTCCATCTCCCTTATAGAATTCGTAGAGGTAGAACATCCTTCTCCTAAAACTGGACGAGCTGCTAAAGGATGGCTTAGAGAGTTTTCTTGACCGAGGTATTGACTCCCATAGCTGAACCCAAGCCAGTTCACGCTGATTGGCAGATGGCTGCCCTGGACAATTCTGGGCTATAGCCAGAACTTTCCTGTGCTAAAAAAAAAAAGAGGACTATTTACTTTACATTTTCCTGGCAGACTGCATTGAAATATTTCCACAGCATGAGATGGAAACTGTGAATTCTGTATCATTGTTGGGATTAATAGAAGGAAAAAAGATAAGGATGATTTCCCAATAAACACTGTTGTCTGAATCTTCAGAGAAGGTAAACTCTCAACTTGCTCAAAGAAAAATTGCAGGTCTAGCTAGACACACACATTAATCCTACCACTTAGAAATATGAGGACTCAGAGGAGGTGTTTGATTGATATGTTTTTATAAACTTTGGCCTGTTTTGTTCATCTTGGTCTACTGAATCCATCTGCTACATAATATCTAGCCAGCTAAAACTCTTACCATGACACTTTAATAATTTGTATCAAAGGAATGGTCCTCCAAATCAAATTTTCTAACCCTACTGGCCTTCAGATATGTCTACTTACTCTCCACTAGAGAGGTCGTTGGTGTCCCTTAGAAAGGTCAAACAAGATGATGACTGAATGACTGAAATGGATTAAGTCAGCCAATATGGAACTTCCACCATGTGCTGGACTAGATTCGGAGGGAATAGTAATAGACAAAAATTCCTGATGGTATGGAGCCTCCATTCTTGTGAGGGTACTAAAAGGAGTCTTGAACTACTGGGAAAACAGGTTCAGCAGGGGGATGGAGATTGGAAGATTGTTTTTTTGAGTATGTTTTGTTGACAAAGCCTCATTCATCCAAGTAGTGATGTCAAGCTTGGAGGAGGGTTTGTTGGGATTTGCTTCCTTATGGCCTCTGCGGAACATTGTCATGATGATGTTTTGGGTAGATACCAGGTTCCAGTGGGCTGGAAATGGTCATGTTGATTTTTACACTGTTCTTGCGAGGAACTTGACATTGAAGGGTGGAAACTGGAGAGGATATATCATTTGGGGATTCTCCCCCTGCCTTATGTGTGACATACTTGACCATATTTTTTAACTTGTAGAGCATGGGTCAGTAGGGAAAGGGATTCTTGGTGGAACAAAGGCTGAAAGAGGGGGAAGACAGGGAGATCAGCCTTGGAGGAGAAGGAGTGTTCAGAGAAGGTCCAGATAAAGAGACATTAGGGGACATTTGGCAGTGTCTGCAGGCATTTCTGTTTGTTATAGCTTGGGGGTAGGAGGAATATTTGCTATTGGCCTTTAATGAGTAGAGGTGAGGGTTGCCGCTACACATCCTACAATGCACAGGACATGCCTCACAATATCTGGCCCAGAATACCAATGGATACAAGGTCAAGAATCCCTGAGTTAACTAGATGATTACTATGTCATCAAACCTGTGGAGGAAGTGGTCAGAGTAGATCCAGATATAGAGATGTTAGCAGGTGTGAAGTAAAAGTCATAACTTTTAACCAAAGGAGATGGCTTGATTTAACAAAAAGAGAAAGCCCCTACTAGGAATTTATTTAGATCTGGCTTTGGTGCTAAATCACATTCAGACAAATCATCTCCTTTCCCTGGGGCTCAGTTTCCCCTTTAGCATTATCATCCTGAATTAAATCGTCTCAAAGGCTCAACTTGGTTGAAACGTGCCATGACTCTTACATACTTAAAATTTTCAGGAAAATTAAGATTGCCCTGGTGACAGAAGAAAGTCGATGCTATTATAACATAATTCGTGAGTGCCATTTGATGGGGGCCTGGGGCTAGGGTGAGGCAGGTGTACTTGAAGCAGACAAAGGTAGGTGTCCTATTTGACATGCTGGTGTTTTTATTCAAGTGCTGCTGCTGGGGTGATTTGCTTGCTATGGGATGACATAGGGAGCCCATTACCGTACTTAGTGGCGACAGGAGCCACCAGCGTTTCCCCGGAGAAATGTTACAAGTAAAACTAATTTTACTTTTGCTGTTGATGGCATTTCGCAGCTATAGTAATTACCATCCTGATAGAAATGCTGCAGAAATATACCCTATGTTCCCAAGAGTGCAGAAGGGAAAAGTTGTTCTTAAATAATTCAAGAAAGGGTTTTTACCTGTGGATTACAAAGGTACAGTATTTCCTTACCCATGGCTTTCTTGAGTGGCAGATGCCCCTGCTTAAATAAGATCTGTGTATTTGCCTTACTTCCAGCCTTCTGAATATGTGATTTATTCCCTATCCAGTGTCAATTGTAGATGAAATTATTTTAGGAAGAAAAATGATAGTTACAGATTCAACGTTTTATTTCACTCGTTTTAAAAAAGTATCACGTCTTGTAAACTTGGGAATTAGGTTTTGCTTTCTCCCTTTGCGCCTTAATAAATAATCGGCTGTCTATGCATCTGTTCATCTGTCTGTGCATACATGCACTCTTTAAAATCACATTCTTGAATATGAATACAGCAGTTGTTTATTAAATAGTTGTTAAGTGAAATGCACAAATATATAGAGAGCCAAGCAAGGTCTTTTAGGCTTCATGAGGGCAGAAGGCCTGCCTGGGTCCAGTTCTGGCTCTGCTACAAGTTGGCTGTGTGACCTTGGGAATTAGTTGCCAAGATGGAAAAATCGGAAGACTTTATGTCAAAACCTGCATTTCTGGGTTTGCTTTGAATATTGGGTAGATTCAGTAGCCCTAAACCCAGGGAACTGGACCTACACAATGGCTGCTTGCCTTAGGGGGCCATTGTCTCTCCAGGTTCCTTTAATCCACCCTTTGGATAACAAATGTAGAATCTCAGTTTAAAGGTGAAATGAAGAACGTTTTCAAATTCTAGATGTTAGCAAAACATGAGCATTGTCTGGTGTCAGAGAGTCCTGAGTGAAAACCCTGACTCTACCTCGGGGAGAGAGCAAAGGAGCATCTTAATTGTTCTTTTGGCCTCAAGTAGTTTAAAAGCTACCCACACAGCACTGGAAAATGGGAATGGACCGCCTTTTGGATATTTGGGGAAGGAGAAGTAAGTAAGGTATAACAGACATCGGTTAACTCTCAGAAGTCAAAGACAATTGAAGTGATTATGGGTGATGGTGGAAGTCTTGTGCCTGCTCTACAGTGAAAGGGATCACATTTCCTAAATGAATGGAACAAAAGGGAGGGAAGAACTATAAAAATTCCCTGTAGATTTAGGTGCCACCTCCTTTATGCTAAGGAGACAGATGCAGAAGCCTCCAGGGAATTTGCTTTGCTGGAGAATTTTGTTTGCTTTTCTGATGACTTGGATTTCTCCAGCTGCTCATAGTTGTTCTTGAACTTCCTAGAAAAAGTACAGACAGATAAAATTGTGATGAAATCAGCATCCCAGCTCTGCCTTTCCTAAGGACATTGTTATTTTCAATAGTATTTAGCTTCCTTCCAGCAGCTGCCTTGGATTTTATAATATATTGGAGTAGATGTGATCAGACAGGAGTGTGGTTTGTGTGTGCACCTGTTCGTGTGTATATATAGTGTGTGTTTATAGGTGCAGTGTTGTGATGAAATCAGGATACCCATTATGACAGATTGATAGTTGTTTGGTTGGGAGAGACATTTCCCTAGGTGTTTAATTTTCTTGGTTTTCTTCAAATGTGCAATATCACTCAGAAGACCGTTAGGAAATTCAACATGTCAGAGGATTCTGTATAATAAGCATAATTCTTCAAGAAAATACAGCTTGTGGCACATATTTTCCATGAGAAAGAATGATGAATCTGTTAGGAGCTGGGGTGGGGTGGGGGGGTACTGGTGTCTGAATGGTACTGCTCTTTCCTCCTCTTACCAGGGTCTGACTGAGGGGCTGTGTACTTGAAGACCAGCAGTCACCAGGGAGATAGAGTATGGGTTATTCATCCCTGAAGATATGCTCAGCATCCTTCCATGCAGGCATCTTTTGATTAGGTAAGAGAGGTTGCTGTTCCTTCCTGACCAGGACCCAGGGTGGCCAGGCCTGCTGCATGTACACTCCATGGGTTCACCTCACTCAGGACCAATCAGGGTTAGCAAGAGAAGGAGGGTCTGGTGTGCTCACTGCGTGTGGGCCTAGAAGAAATAGGATAACGAAGGGTTGGCAGCGGTCTGTCCTGCAAGGCTAGAAAGCCGGTGGATGGCGGTGCTGCCTGAGGAATCAGTATTTCCTGGAGTGGTTACCACGTGGGAGCAGAAAGGTGTGGGGCTTGGGCCAGGCTCCACAGCTGGAAGTGAGGATGTGGGCCACAGCTGTGGCCCTTTGGATGACAGAGACCCTGCCCACTAGCACAACATGTTTTAGTTGATGTCCTGGTCACTGGCCAATCTTTTCCCATCAAGGCTGGTAAGAACTGGCTAAGAAGTGTAAGTTGAGGATGATGGACGTGACTTTCTCATAAGAAATTGGGAAATAGGCTTTGTCACAAATTTCTACATGTGAAGATAAACTCTGTTAACACATTTTCAGTTTTTTTCTAGGTACTGCCATATTCCTTATTTTATATCAGTGATTAAATAGACAATGGAATAAACTAATAGTCCTAGCTAATAGTCCTAGTAGTACTGCATACCAGGCACATCTACTGACTCATTGGCTTCTCATATGACACCATGAGATAGCTGTCATTTCTGTCACCTTTTCACGGATGAGGAAATGGAGGTAGACAACTACCGTAGGGTGCAACTGTGGATGCTGACCCAGGTGGGCGGGTTCTAAAGTACGTGCTGTGACCACTGCACCATTCTGCCTCTCACAGTCGTAGATAAGAGATACTGAAGAAGGGGCCACCCTGGGAACTGGGGGACCCAGCATGTAGGCTAGAGCCTGGCTTGGCTCTGCCACACACTCGTCTTGTGATAGACAGCGTGCTGCTGAAGTCCTCCCTCTGAGCCTCAGTTTCCTGACCTGTGAAGTGGGGATGTGGATTTCTGTTCAACATTTTTGGGTCTGTGACTTAGTATGTTAGTTTCCTAGGGCTGCCATAACAAACCACTGCTAACTTGGTGGCTTAAAATAGCAGAAATGTATTCTCTCACCATTATGGAGGCTGAAAGTCTGCAATCAAGGTGGTGGCAAGATTGATTCCTTCTGAAGCCTCTGTGGGGGAACACGTTCCATGCCTCTCCGCCTTTGGTGGCTACCAGAAATCCTTGGCTTGTAGACGTATTGGTGTAATCTCTGCCTGTCTCCTCTCCTTTGTGTGTTTTGGTATGCCAGCTCTCCCCCACCTTTCTCTGTAAGAACACTGTCATTAGATTTAGGCTTGCCTTAAATCCAGGGCAATCTCCTTACTTGAATTACAACTACAAAGACCCTTTCCTCTCCTCTCCCCTACCCTCCCCTCCCCTCCGCTTCCCTCCCCTCCCCTCCTCTTCTCTCACTTTCCTCTCCTCACAGAGTCTCACTCTGTTGCCCAGGCTAGAGTGCCATGGCGTCAGCCTCGCTCACAGCAACCTCAAACTCCTTGGTTCAAGTGATCCTCTTGCTACAGCCTCCTGAGTAGCTGGGACGACAGGCACCTGCCACCATGCCCAGCTGATTTTTCTATTTTTTGTAGAGACAGAGTTCTCACTCTTACTCAGGCTGGTTTTGAACTCCTGAGCTCAAGGGATCCTCCCATGTTGGCCTCGCAGAATGCTAGGATTACAGCTGTGAACCATCGTGCCTAGCTAAGACTCTTATTTCAAATAAGGTCACATTCAAAGCCTCAGGGAATTAGGAGTCAGATATATTGTTTTGGAAGCCAGTATTCAATCAACCACACTCATCCTCCAGCTTTTTTTTCTGCAGTGATATGAGATATGACAGTGACTCTGGATCTTGGAGAAGAAAGGACTAAATTCTAGTTAGTGGCAGAAGCCTCCCGGGAAGTTTAAGCACAGAAATTAACAACAAAGAATCTGGAATTCAGAGCTCTTGTTTCAAGCCCTGGCTCTGTAACTCACTAGCCCTTTAACTCTGGAAAGGTCACCAAAGCTTTCTGGGTCTCAGTTTTTTGTTCTGTAAATGGGGCTCATAATAATAATATCCCAAAGTTTTTAAATGAATCATTGTATGTAAAGTGCTCAGAACAGTGCTATTTAAGTGTTAGCTACTTGTTATTATTATTTCTATTTAGAAGTGAAGTTTATGCCTATGATTTTGATGGAGAAATGAATTTTGTGAGGGATGCATTTAAAATATGGCAAGGAACAGCCCACAAGTATGCTATTTTTCCACCATATTTTAAATAAGGGTGTCTAAATGTGTTTGAAATGTGAGGATTATACTTTCCAGCATGCTGAAACAATTTTTGGCCCAATCTTTTTAGACATTGAGATAAGCTGAAAGCAGAGTGGGGCTGTGCTCACGTTGGAAGAGGCGGGCAGACAGATGGAAGGTGGCAGAGGGAGCATTCTGATGTGCTCATGGAGGAGGCGTTAATATTTCGACATTTTTCTCATTATTTACAGATAATTTTTATAAGAGATTTTTGGAGATGCTCAGTTTTTCTTTTCTCTTTCCTCTGAGTGGCACAGAATTGTCACAAATCAATCTGTTAATAAGAAGCTAAAAACTCAGCAGTCCCTTGTTTGGGAATTGACAGCAATTTGAGTTTGTGGCTAAATAAGGTTTAACTTTCTGGAGTCTTATTTTTTTTTCCTGAGATAAGTAATCACCTTGTAGAATTATGATTATTGGCCTAGGTCCTGTGTAAGTAATGGACCAGCTAATTGATTTGCATTAATATTATGTTCCTATTCTATCCTGGGGAAGGAGGAGACATGCGTGAACAGGAGAGAATGCAAATTCTTTCAAGGTGGGAACATAATGGAAGACAGACCTGCAAATAAACCGTCACAACATGGTATGAAAATTACTCTAATCAAAACACTTGGAGTAGTTAGGAATGAGGCCTCTGGAAGCAGACATACCTGCTTTAAAACTTGTCTCTAAAACCAAAACTAAACAAACCAAAATTTGTCTTTACGCTGCTAACTAGCTATTGGGGCTTTCTGAGTCTCTGTCCCCACCTCTGTAAATGGGGGCTGTTTTGCTGTTTCCCCCACAGAAAGGTTTAAACGGTGTAATGTACACAGAGTGCTTAGCACATCATTTGGCACATGGTGCTCAGTAAATGTTAGTCATGATTATTACGGGAACAAAATGCCATGGGAAGAGCTCTCTCTAGAGTAATTTTGTTAATTTATTCATATGCTTCATATTTATGTATCACATTGTGGGGTATGTTTAATGAGTATGTACTTTATTA
Source organism: Nycticebus coucang (assembly GCF_027406575.1). NCBI lineage: Eukaryota > Metazoa > Chordata > Mammalia > Primates > Lorisidae > Nycticebus > Nycticebus coucang. The sequence goes on from NC_069787.1 coordinate 52,826,073, forward strand.
CTTGTCTTTAAGTCTTTCACCAAAGTTCATTTACTGAATTTATATTCTGTATCACAGGCACATGAATTAAGATCAGTTTGCTCTATATATGTATCCCAAAATTTGACATTTTGGATACAGCTTTGCATATAATTTTAAAAAAAGCTATTGCTCTATAATTATAGGCACTAATACTTAACACATTGAAAAATATATTCTGTTTTAGGTTGTGAGGAACAAAGGCTCATTCAGGCCCATGGGAGTAATGAGGCTTTGTTTTAAGAAAATAGGAAGTGGTTATTCATAATGGTTAACAGCACAGACCTTTGAAGTCCCAGGTGTGTTCACTACAGCTTTATGACTTTGACTAAACCAACTTCTTAGGGGATGCTTCTTCAGCTGTAGAAATGGGGATGATGATCAGGGAGTTGAAGGTACTTGGTGTCACTAGGGGCTGAGGTGGTGGGAATTTTATTTTAATTTATTTAGTTTTGAGACAGGGTCTCTCTCCATTATACAGCCTAAAGTGAAGAGAGGTCTTCATAGCTCACTGAAGCCTCAAACTCCTGGGCTCCAGCACTCCTCTTGCCTCAGCCTCTGGAGTAACTGGGACTAACAGGTTTCTGCCACCATGCTTAGCTAAAATTTTTGTTTTTTGTTTAGAGATGGGGGTCTTGCTGTGTTGTCCAGACTGGTGTCAAACTCCTGGCCTCAAGCAATTTTCCTGCTTCAGTCTCACAAAGCATCGGGACTACAGGCATGAGCCATGATGCTCAATCTTCAGTTTTCTATCTGTTCATTTAGTCAGTTATGTATCTCAGCTATGATTATTTCTCTCCATGTCCACTTTTCTTCCTGTCTCCAATTGGCTTATTATTTTTATATTTCTAGGTAAATTACTGAGACACTCTGATCAGTTCATACAAATATCACGGAGCTATTTTTCCCCTTCTTTCTTTTTTCCCCAGCTTTAGTGAGGTATAATTCGTTTGCAAAAAAAGAACAAAAACCAACCCTGGATATAATTAATGCATTAAAATAAGTGAGTTTGGATATAATGTACACACTCTGTGAGCAGACTCTTTTGTATCAGGTGTAACCATAGGTTTGGGGGGACTGAGTATGGGTTACAGGGTCTTGTGCTGTCCTACCCCATGAGTGCAAAGGGGCAGGGCCTTGTGTGAGTGGCTGACCCAGAGCCATTTTTGGCAGACACCAAGTCCAGGAGCACTGGAAGGAGGTTCCTTGGGGACTCACCCTCTACTGCAAACACACACATACTCACTCTGTACATGCCCCATCCCAACACACACACACATACACACACACACACACACACAGTTGTACCCTGTTTTCCCCAAAATAAGACATCCTCCGGAAATAAGACCTACTCACAGGAAAGATAAGACGTCCCCTGAAAATAAGACCTAGCTCATCTTTGGGAGCACACCTTAATATGAGACACTGTCTTATTTTCGGGGAAACAGGGTAAGTGTTTTGGTAACAGGATAGATGATATCATGGAAAGAAAAGTTCCTGGAGATGAAGGCCTGCTTTGACTCCTGCCTACTTTTGAGATTTATCTTGTATCCCCCACACCTCACTCCCTCTCTGGTGACAGCCAATTGACCTCCTCCATTCCTGAGGCAAGCCCTGCTTTAGGGTCTTTGTACCCACCCACCCACTGCCTGCAGCTACTCCTCCCTTTGGGACAGGGTTTCCTGTCCTTTTAGGTTTCTGCCATATGACCTACAGCCATATGGCCTACTCTGAAGGAGGCTGCCAGCCTTACCACCCCGTTTAGTTCTTTTTTTTTCTTAATCTAAGATATGTACTTTATAAAAACACAGATAGATTAAAATATTTCTTTTAAAATTAATTTTTAATTAAAATCATAACTATATATTTATGGGGTACAGTATGATGATTTGATATACAAAATGGAATGCTTAAATCAAACTGATTAACATAGCCATTACCTCACTTATTTTTTGTGGTAAGACATTGAAAATTTACTCTTAGTTATTTTGAAATATATCTTTGCATTGTGCACGTTAGTTAAAATCCCACCAAATGCTCCTCCTTCCTCCCCCTTGCTAGACTATATTTGTGTTTTCTCATTCAAATGAGTGTGTGTTTATATATTGGTTTCATAATAGTATTGAGTATATTGGATACTTTTTCCCCCATTCTTGAGATACTTTTTTTTCAAGTCTCATTATGCTGCCTTCGGTAGAGTGCTGTGGCGTCACAGCTCACAGCAACTTCAAACTCTTGGTCTTAAGCGATTCTCTTGCCTCAGCCTCCCAAGTAGCTGGGACTTCAGGCATCACCACAATGCCTGGCTATTTTTTGGTTGCAGTTGTTATTGTTGTTTAGCAGGCCTGGGCCAGGCTCGAACCTGCCAGCTCAGTGTGTGTGACTGGCACTCTACTCACTGAGCTACAGGCGCCAAGACTTGAGATACTTTACTAAGAATAATGTGTTCCAGCTCCATCCAGGTAAACATAAAAGATGTAAACTCTCCATCTTTTTAATGGTTGAATAGTATTCCATGGTATACAGATACCATTATTTGTTAACCCATTTGCGTTGCTTCCATAACTGGGCAATTATCACTTGGGCTGCAGTAAACATTCTGGTGCAAATATTTTTGTGGTAAAATTATTTTTGTTCTTCTGGGTAGATACCTGGTAATGGAATCTTGGGATCAAATGGAACATTAACTTTTAGTTCTTTGAGGAGTCTCCATATTTCTTTCCATAAAGGTTGTATTAGTTTGCAATCCCACTAGCAGTGTAGCAGTTTCCTTCTCTCCATATCTACACCAGCAACTGTAGTTTTAGGCCTTAGGGATATGAGCCAATATTACTAGAGTTAGGTGATATCTCACCTTAGGTGATTTGCATTTCTCTGATGATTAAAGATGATGAGCATTTTTTCATGTGTTTGTTGGCCATCTGTCAGTCATCTTCAGAGAAGTTTCTGTTCATATCTCTTGTGCAATTATAGAGGGGATTGTTGTTCTTTTCTTATTGATTAACTTGAATTCCCTGTAGATTCTAGTTATCAGACCTTTATTGGAATCCCAATATGCAAAAATCTTCTCCCATTCTGAAGGCTGTCTGTTTGCTTTACTTGCAATGCCCTTAGCTGGGCAGAACGTTTTTAGCTTGATCAAATCCCAGTTATTTATTTTTTGTGCTGCTGCAATTGCCAGGGGGATCTTCCTCATAAAATATTTTCCCAGGCCAACATCTTCAAGTGTTTTCCCTGCACTTTCTTCTAGTATTTTTTAAATTTCTTATCTTAAATTTAATCGTTTATCCAGCGAGAATCAATTTTTTGTAGTGGTGGGAAGTGTGGGTCCAGTTTCAGTCTTCTACAGGTGGCTAACCAGTTCTCCCAGCACCATTTGTTAAACAGGGATTCTTTTCCCCAATGCATGTTTTTGTTAAGCTTATCAAAGATCAAATGACAATATGTGGCTGAGTTCATCTCTAGATTCTCTATTCTATTCCTTTGATCTAAGGCAGTTCAGAACTTGATGTTTGGTAACATGATGTCTCCAGATTTGTTTTTATTTCTAAGAATTGTATTGGCTGTTCAGGTTTTTTTCTGATTTCATATAAAACAAAGTACTATTTTTTCAAGTTCTTTAAAGTATAACATTGGTGCTTTGATAGGGATTGCATTAAATATGTAGATTGATTAGGGTAGTACGGACATTTTAACAATGTTGATTTTTCCCAACCATGAGCATGGTATGTTCTTCCATTTGTTAACATCTTCTGCTATTTGTTTTCTCAGGGTTTCATAGTTCTCTTTATAGAGATCTTTCACGCCCTTTGTTAGATATATTCCTAGGTATTTCCATCTTCTTTGGTATTACTGTAAAAGGAATAAAATAACAGTTTTATTTTTGGCTTGACTATTATTAGCATATATAAAGGCTACTGATTTGTAGGTATTGATTTTGTATCTTGAGACACTGCTACATTCCTTGATCATTTCTAAGAGCTTTGTAGTTGAGTCCCTGGGGTTTTCCAGGTATAAGATCATGTCATCCAAAGAAAGCAAGAGTTTAACCTCCTCTTTCCCCGTTTAAAAACCCTTGATCTCCTTCTCGTGCCTGATTGTGATGGCTAGGACTTCTAGTACTATGTTGAATAGCAGTGGTAACAATGGGCATCCTTGTCTAGTTCGAGATCTGAGTGGAAATGCTTTCAATTTTAGACCATTCACTATGATATTTTGTGTGGGTTTGCTGTACATGGCTTCAATTATTTTAGGAAATGTCTCATCTAAGCCTATTTTATTAAGTGTTCTAATCATGAAAGGATGCTGGATATTATCAAAAGCCTTTTCTGCATCAATTGAAAGAATCACTTAGTCTTTGTTTTTGATTTTATTAACGTGGTGTATTATATTTATAGATTTACATATATTGAACCAACCTTGCAATCCTGGGATAAAAACAACTTGATCATGGTGTATAACTTTTTTGATGTGTCGTTGAATTCTGTTTGCTAGGATCTTATTAAATATTTTTGCATTGATATTCATTAATGATATTGATCTATAGTTTGCTTTCTTTGTTGGGTTCTTTCTTGAGGTGAGGATCAGGGTGATATTTGCTTCATAGAATATGTTGGGGAGGATTCCTCCCTTTTCTATGTTCTGGAATAGATTATGTAATATAGGTACTAGTTCTTCTTTGAAGATTTGGTAGAATTCTGATGTGAAACCATCTGGTCTAAGTGTCATCCTGCCTGGAACAAAAGTGGACAAATATTTTCTCTGCAATTCTGAGCACAGAGTTCACCCTTCCCTCCTATTCTGGCTGCCTGAAGGTATGCCGCTTGCAGAGCTCAGAGCATTTGGAGAATTTGCTGAGAGGCCCGGGAATTATGAGGGCCGCCAAACAGCAGTGTGGAAACAGTGACACAGGAGGAAACAGGCAGTGCAGAGATGGTGGTGCCCACTGAGTCAGTGATGCAGGCTGAATTATGGTGGGCATGGACAAAGTGATGCCCCAATTCTGACTTTGGCAGGGATCTTTCCTGACTCACCTTCCTGACTCACTAGTGGGGACCCTGCTCCAGCCCCTCAGGATAGCACAGATGGATTTGCCTGTAGATTTCTGCTTTCTGGCCTCTTGGTGACCCTTTGAACTTACTCAAGAGAGCAGTGTTTGTACTCTGGGACAATCTGATTAAAACTTTTGACCTGGCCTGTTCACCCAGGGACTCTCTGAGGTTGAGCGGTGGTGGTATTATAGCAAGGAGGGACAGATTATCCCCCTCCAGCTGTCACTGGCTGGGCGTGGGGCACTGCCCCCAACTGAAATTCCAGGGTTATGCTGAGACTCAATAGTACTGGGTAGAGGCTGGCTGACAACAAGACAGAGCCAGCTTGCATTATATCACCAAGCTGGCCCTGGGAGTCTCTGGCTACAACTCTGAAAGGGATTTTTGCAAGGTTGGAAAATCCACAATCATAAGCCCCAACTTGCTGGTGAAGGGGTGATTAGCTTCAGTTTCTGGGGCCCCCAATCCAGTCTCATTCTGCCAGTTTTAATTGCCAAATAACAGAAAATACTCACAGAGAGGAACCAGTGGAATAACTCCAGCAACATGAAAAATCAGAGTAGATCAACTCCCTCAAGGGATGACAAAGGAGATAAAACAGACAATACTAGCCATAGAGAAATTGTGGAAATGTCAGAAGTAGAATTCAGAATATGGATGGAAAATAAGATGAATAGAATAGAGGAAAAGATGGAAACAGAAATCCAAAAAGTAGTTCAAAATTTGTCTCAAGAAATTAATTAATTGAAAGACAAAGTCACCAAGAATATGGACATAATGAAAAAAGACATAGCAGAGATTAAGTGATTGAAAAAGGCATTTGAGGAGCTTTGAAATACAGTAGAGACCCTCACTAACAGAATTGAGCAGGCATAAGAAAGGATCTCAGAAATTGAAGACAAGTCTTTTGAACTATCCCAAGCATTCAAAGAGGCAGAAAATCCCAGCACTTGGGAAGCTGAGGCGGGTGGATTGCTTGAGCTCAGGAGTTTGAGACCAGCCTGAGTAAGAGTGAGACCCTATCTTTAAAAAATAGCTGGGCATCATTGCGGATATCTATGGTCCCATCTACTCAGGAAGCTGAGCAAGACAATTGCTTGAGCCCAAGAGTTTGAGGTTTCTGTGAGGTATGATGCCACAATACTCAACCCCAGGGCAACTGAGACTCTGTCTTAAAACAAAACAAAACAAACCCAAAGAGGCAGCAAAAAGGAGAATAAGAACAGAATATTCCCTGAGAGAGTTATGGGAGCATTCCAAAGTATCAAACATCTGAATTACAGAGATTTCTGAAGAAGAGTATGGTCCTAAAAAGGCACAGATGTTCTACTCCAAGACCTTATGGTGGAGAATTTCCTAAGCATTGCAAGAAGTAAAGAAATTCAGATAGTAGATAGTTTCAGAACCCCAGCATGACTCAGTCCAAATAAACCATTTCCTAGACACACTGTAGTTAACTTTGCCAAAGTTAATATGAAAGAGAAAATCCTGCAAGCAGCCAGGCATAAGAATATTATTTTGTATAAAATTATTAGGATGACTACAGATCTTTCAGTTGAAACTTCTCAAGCCAGAAGAGGATAGTCATCAACCTTCAACCTTCTAAAACAAAACAACTTTCAGCCCAGCATCCTGTATCCAGCTAAACTGAGTTTCATTTGTGATGGAGAAATCAAATACTTTACTGACATCCATATGTTAAGGAAATTCTCCATAACTAGACTAGCTCTTCAGGAAATACTCAGACCTATTTTTCATAATGACCATCATGAGGGTCTACCACCAAATTAAACTTACCCGGAATTTAAAGAACAAAACCTAGCTTCCACAATGGTGAAAGGGTTAAAAATATGCACTGGACCGTTGAAAAACAAGATGGCCAAAACACTACTATACCTATAAAATCTCTCAATTAATGTGAATGGCTTAAATTCTCCTCTAAGGAGGCACAGGTTGGCTGATTGGATGTAAAAACTCAGGCCAGGTATCTGTTGCCTCAACTTATCTCAAAGGACAAAATAAGACTTAAGGTCTTGGACAGGGTCTGTTGTCAAGGATAGACAACAGTAATCCAGGCAAATGGAAATCAGAGAAAAGCAGGGATTGCAATCTTACGTGCAGATACAATTGGATTTAAACCAACAAAAATAAGGAAAGACAAGGATGGACACTGCATATTTGTCAAGGGAAACACTCAACATGAAGAAATTTTGATAATTAACATTTACACCTCCTACCTGAATACTCCTTGATTTATAAAACAAATCCTAATGGATCTGAACAATATGATATCTTACTGCACTATAATAGTTGGAGATTTTAACACCCCTTTGGGAATTCTGGATAGATCCTTGAGGAAGAAACTAAACAAAGAAATAATGGACTTAAACTTGACCCTAAAACAAATGGACTTAACAGACATATACAGAACATTTTATTCTAATAAAACCGAATATACATTCTTCTCATTAGCCCATGGGTCATCCTCCAGATTGATCATATCAAGTCTTCGTGACACAAGTCTTCTCAGACCGTCATCTAATAAAAGTTGAACTCAATACCAGCAGAAATCTTCATACTCAACAAAGTCATGGAAACTAAATAACCTTAGGCTGAATCATAGCTGGGTCAAAGATGAGATTAAGAGGGAAATCAGGGGCAGCACCTGTGGCTCAGTCGGTAAGGCGCCGGCCCCATATACTGAGGGTGGTGGGTTCAAAAACGGCCCCGGCCAAACTGCAACCAAAAATTAGCCGGGTGTTGTGGCAGGCGCCTGTAGTCCTAGCTACTCGGGAGACTGAGGCAAGAGAATCGCTTAAGCCCAGGAGTTGGAGGTTGCTGTGAGCTGTGTGAGGCCACGGCACTACCGAGGGCCATAAAGTGAGACTCTGTCTCTACAAAAAAAAAAAAAAAAGAGGGAAATCATCAGATTTTTGGAACAAAATAGTAATGAAGCCAAACTATCAAAACCTGTGGGATACTTTGAAGGCAGTCCTAAGAGGGAAATTTATAGCATTAGAAATCAAGAAAACAGAGAGAGAGTAAGCCAGCAACCTAATAGGCCATCTTAAGCAACTGGAAGAGGAAGATCAATCCAACCCCAAACCCAGCAGAAGAAAAGAAATAAACAAAATTGGAGCAGAATTAAATGAAATTGAAAACAAAAGAATCATTTGGAAGATCAATGAAACAAAAAAATTGGTTCTTTGAAAAGATTAATAAAATTGATAAACTTTTGGCTAGACTAAACAGAAACAGAAAAGTAAAATCTCTAATAACTTTGATCAGAAATGATAAAGGAGAAATAACAATAGATATCACAGAAATATAAAAAAGTCCTTAATGATTACTGCAAAAAACTCTATTCTCAGAAATATGAATATGTGGGGGAAATGAACCAATACCTGGACCACCTTTCTAAACTCAACCAGAAAGTATTAGAAATTTTGAATAGACCTATATCAAGCACCAAAATAGCATTAACTATACAAAATCTCCCCCAAAAGAAAAGCTCCGTTTAGTTCTTCTGTTCACTTGTTAAAATGGCCTTATTTGCTTATTCCTCTATTATCTGTCTGATAATAGGTAAGTTAATATCTATTACTATATATTTCTAGGATGTCCCCATTATGACAGGGATTGTTCAATACATCTATTTTGACTGAATAAACTGTGGCTCTCTAGGCATTGTGACCATTACAAAGCACTTATCTGTGTGTTTGGGGGAGAGGGTGGGTCCCCAAGGAACCTCTGTAGTCCATCATTGTGTCTATTTCTCTTTCTTAATCTATATTGGTTGAGTTTAAATCCTTGGGCAAGCAATTTAGCTTCTCTGAGCTTCAGTTTCTTGTCTATAAAATAGGGATAATACTCATGCTTATCTCACAGAATTGGTGAGGAATAAACTAATCAAACATTGTAAAATGCTGAGAGCAGAGCCCAGTACAGAGTAAGGCAACTCAACACATTAGTCCTTATTATCATTAAGTGCTGGGGAGAACTGCTGGAGTTACAGGGGTGAGCCAAGGACTGCCCCCTGACTGAAGGCACCTGTGTCTAGTGGGGGTGTGGTGGACATTATTGCTTGACTCACACAAAATACATCAGTATGAAGTATGTGATACTTTGAAGGGCATGTAAGGTGCTATGAGCAGTATAAATGCAGGATCCTCTCGGATTTGCATGGGGGTTGCCTACTGGCCAAGGAGGCTTCCCTTTGAAGGTGACACTTGAACAGCAATGTGAGACTGAATGAGGACTTAACAAGGCCAAGGGGGTGGCTGGTGGTGGAGGAGTGGTGTGTCCATCTGAAGTGAGGGGCAGTGTCATGGGATTACAGGGAAACAGGCTCAGGTGTACCTATCCAATAGTTATGTTCCAGGGGATGCTGGGCCTGCATCACCAGGGATTCTGATTCAATTTTTGGGACATTGTTTGGGCATTGGAATTTTAAAAGCTCCCCAGGTTACTCAAATCTACAGCCAGGGTTGGAAGTTACTGCTCTTGGTTTGCTAGGCAAGATGACTCCCAGCCCCCACCCAGATTTGGTGAATCAGAACTGGCATTTTAACAAGATCCCAAGGTTATGTGTGTGCAAAGTAAGTGTGAGAAACTCTGGTTTGTGCATAGTCTCACCTAAACCTGGTCGAAAGAATTGATTTCTGAGTCTTATCCCAGAAATGCCGATGTAGAAGGTCAAACATGGGGCCTAAGAAATTAATATTTTTAAGAAACACCCTGTGTGGTTCTGAAGCAAACTGATTGCAACCAGACTTAAGAACAAGCTCTAGAGAAGGTCAAGATGGAAATTAGAGAGGATGTGAGAAGGATACGGACTTGGACTTAAACCTGGAAATGCTTATAGCCTGATGAAGTCTGGGGCCTCTCTCTTGTGAATCCATCCATAGAATTCTAATACTTTTTGATCTTCTAAGCTTTAAATAAATCTTGGAAAAAGGACAACATTCACACTAGGAATACTAATAGTCTATTACATCTTGGGGTTGGTGAAAGTGTTGGGAATAGCAAGATTAGTGGTTTGGGTTCCTCTGGAATAGTCTTTATTGGCTCCTGAGACCAGTTGTTTTATGTGGCTCAGAATAATAAAAAGACACTTATCCTGTCTGTCTTAATTTTCCAGATGGCCTCCAGGAAAATTTCCAAGCAGAAATCACATTTATTCAGCTCAAGAATCCACTGGGAAGATGTTATAGTCATAGAAAAGCCAGATTCTCATAGACTTTGAACTTAGTGTTTTTTTGAATTATTGTCTCTCTGGGTTTTAAAAACTTTGTTTACTTTTTTCTTTCCATGACTTTTCTGCATCCATTTAATTTAATTGCCCCCTTGATCTATGTAACAGAATTAAGAGGTAATTTGATAATGACTTTGCATTCATTGAGGATTTAGTCTGATTTTTTCCCTCCCACTTTCCTATAAACACAATAATACTGTTCAAGTTAGAGGAAATTTTTAATGTTTCTTATGTGCATCATGCTTTCCTGGGCACTGCAGGATATAAGCAGGATTGGCTACATAATTTGCAGGGCTTAGTGTAAAATGAGAATGCAAGGCTCTTGTTCAAAAATTATTAAGAATCTCAAGATTGCATCAGCAGAGCATTAAACTAAGCACAGAGCTCTCCTACGTCTGGGGTCTGCGTCGTTCTACAGCTCATGCCCGTGAAGCCAGCCTGGGTGTGAGGTCCTTGGGTGCCCAGCAAGGAGTCACATTTAAAGCAGACAGTGAAATTTTTTCTACCTTCACCTCTTTTTATACCTCTCTGGGGTACTGGCTCCTCTCCTCTCTGGTTTGGCTCCTCACACCACTGGGGCAGGAAGTAGATTGTCCAGAAGGCCATATTCTTTGGTTGAAATGACACAGCCACACAGGATAAACAAACTCATTACTGATGTTGGAGGTGTAAATGGGTACCTGCTTCCTGGAATGAAAATGGTAAATGTATACTGAGTTTTAAAAATGTTAATATTCAAAATTAAAAAAAATTCATATATCCTCTGACCTAGTCAGCCCACTTCTAGGGATTACATTCTCACAAAGTAAAAAGATATTCATTACAATTGTTCTATATTAAATACTGACAAAATGTAGGGAGTAACCAATATTTATATACAATAGTGGAGAATATCCATATTATCATATTATGAAATACATTTAAATTTGAGGCATACTTTATAAGAAAGGAATTGTTCTTGAGATCAATCTATCTTATGCTGTATGTTATATAAGTGGATAATTGTTAATTCTTTCCCTTCAGTCAACCCCGATCGTAGACAGGCTAAGGTATTGTGTGTGACTTTCCTCAAGCCCACTGCCCAGCCTGGGTCCATCCATTCTTTTCTCATCATCATCAGATGTGTCCACGTTCTGGCCTTTTCTTCCTCGTTCCCCCCTGCCATGCATCCTTTACTTTGGCCAAAGTTGACCTCTTTGTATTTGTCCTCCCTTGCTCTGGACCTCTGTTTTTGCCAGGACCTGTTTCCCAAATCTTCTTTCTACCCACATGGTGAAATCCTGTCCTTCCATCAAGCCAGTGCAAATGCTACTTCCTCTGAGAAGATATTTCCCCGCTTCTAATGAATCCACCCCCGAATTAAGTGCTTCCTTCTCTGCATTTTTTTTATGGCACATTAATTATATTGCTTACATAGCATGATCTGTGTATTGCTTTCTATTGTAATTATTTGTGAGCACATCTTCTTTTTTCCACTGGATTATTAGCCTCTGAAGAAGAGATCTCATCTTGCATATCGCTGAAGTTGCCTCCCTTATAAAAGTCATTCAGTACGTGTTTTCCTAGTGCATATGTACATGTATACACACTGGAGAATTAATATCCACACTGAGAGAAATATGAATAGGGAATTTCTAGGAGCAAACACAGGAAAGGTAAAGCAAAATGAGAAAGGGATAAGAGAGAAAGGGATAAGAGCAACTGTAATTTTTAAAAATCTCTAAAATTAGTTTAATGAAAGAATAAAAATAATTTTAATTAATTTACAGAATAAGAAACTTAAAGACATGCAGTTTGGGGATACAAAAGCCTTTGGTGACTTTATTGAAGTTCCACGAAGAAGGCCCAAGAAACCTACTGATTTCAAGTTTATCACACACCTCTTGTGTGATGTGACTGATAAGAAATGATCAAATAAGGTGAAACTAATGCATACTGATACTACGTTGAAAGGAGCCTGGTGTGCAGCTGACAGGAGGTGATGGTCCTCACTTGTAGACCTTTCCTGAAGCACAGCTTCCCTTTCTGTCCTTTATGGACTGGCAGATGATAGAAGGTGGTAAAGAATTGGGCCTGCAGAAATTTGGAAACTAGACCATGTGATAAAGGTTGAGTATTTTTAGTTGGGAGAAGTACAGACTTGCAGACTAGTGAACATCTGATAAATGGCCTCAGATGTTTGAGTCTTCTAGCCCTGAGCTTCTTAAACTTGAGCGTGCACATGAATTAAAGGAATCTTGTTAAAATGAAGATCCTGATTTAGGTCTGGGTTGGAGCCTGGGATTCTGCATTTTACACAACTTTTTAGGCAATGCCAATACTGCTGGTTCATGGACCATACTGAGTGGCAAGGTTCCAGAGCAGCTCTGTCTGATGGACCACTGCAATGATAGGAATATGCTGTATCTGCGTTTTCCAATATGGTAGCTACCTGCTGCATGTGGCTGTCGAGTGCTTGCTTAATGTGGCCAGTGACCGAGAAACTGAGTTTTTTTGATTTTATCTATTTTCCCTTAAATTTAAATAGTTACATGTGGTTAGTGGCACTGTGTTGGACGATGAGTTCTAGAGGATGGAACCAAATCCTACTGATTGAAACTTAAAGGGTTTTAGACTTCACTTAATATTATGTGAGTTTTACAACAATTCTAGCTGTTTGGCTTGGAGAAGGCTGCCTAAAAAGTTAGTATAGTACTCAAGTCTGTGAGCATCTGTAAAGAAGAGAGTGGAGAGGTCCACGAGGTGGTAGCATGCAGTTGGAACAGAGAGTTAATTGATTTAAGACAGTGGTTCCTAGCTAAGGACAGTCTGGCTCCCAGAGGACATGTGGCAATGTCTGGAGACATTTTTCGTGGTCACACTGGAAGGAGTGCTACTGGCATTTAATAGGTAGAAACCATGGATTCTGCTAAACATTCTACAGTGCTGAGGACAATCCCCCTACAACAAAGACTTAACCAGGGCCAGGGAGGAGAAATCCTGCTTTAATATATACAGAGCTTTTATTAATAACAAATAGATTAACATTGGAGTAGGAAAATTAGTGGAAAACAAGGATCAATAATTCTCAGGGAGAAAAAACAACCAGCCAAACAAAATGTAAGGAGTGAGGTACAATCTTACTACTAATAAAATATGTGTAAGTTATAATAATGGGATTATATTTAGGTATCATATTGTATAAGTTTTTTCTTTTTTTTAAATATAGGTACATATATTTTTTCTCCACTCCCCACCCACCCTCCTGTACAAAATTTATTTTATTTTATTTTATTTTATTTTTTTGAGACACGGTAGAGTGCGATGGAGTCATAGCTTATAGCAACCTCAAACTCCCGGGCTCAAGCAACAGCCTCCTGAGTAGCTGGAACTACAGGTGCCCGCCACAACGTCTGGGTATTTTTAGAGATGGGGTCTTGCTATTGCTCAGGCTGATCTTGAACCTGTGAGTTTAGGCAATCTCCCTGCCTCGGCCTCCCAAGTGCTGGGATTACAGGCATAAGCCACCATGCCTGGAGCCTCTTGTGTAAAATTTAATGCATAGTGGTGACAGAGGAGTAAAATGGACCCTAATCACTGTCTGTGCAGATATAAATTGTCCCAGCCCTCCTGGGGGGAAGTTTGTTGTTATAATCAAAGTTTAAATGCACACACCCTTTGCCCACTAGCTATTGCTACTTCTAAGAATTTATCCTGGAGAAATGCCATTCATCCTATAATTCCTCTACTAGGTATATACCCAGAAGACCAAAGATCACATTATAACAAAGATATTTGTACCAGAATGTTTATTGCAGCCCAATTCATAATTGCTAAGTCATGGAAGAAGCCCAAGTGCCCATCAATCCATGAATGGATTAATAAATTGTGGTATATGTACACCATGGAATATTATGCAGCCTTAAAAAAAGATGGAGACTTTACCTCTTTTATGTTTACATGGATGGAGCTGGAACATATGCTTCTTAGTAAAGTATCTCAAGAATGGAAGAAAAAGTATCCAATGTACTCAGCCCTACTATGAAACTAATTTATGGCTTTTATATGAAAGCTATAACCCAGTTACAACCTAAGAATATGGGGAAGGGGGAGAGGGAAGGGAGAGAAGGGAGAGGATGGGCAGAGAGAGGGTGATTGGTGCATCTTACAAGGGTACGTGTGAAACTTAGTAAATGTAGGATATAAAGGTCTTAACACAATAACTAAGAAAATGCCAGGAAGGCTATGTTAACCAATGTGATGAAAATGTGTCATACGGTCTATAAAACCAGTGTATGGTGCCCCATGATCACATTAATGTACACAGCTATGATTTAATAATAATAAAAAAAAAGAAAAAAAAAGAAAAAAAATCCTGGAATAATGATGGGACATATTCACATAGATGTGTATTCTGGACGTTGATTATAACATTGTTTAAATTTGGAAAGAGCCTAAATTTTCAGCTTAAAGGATTGGTACATTTTCGCCATACAGTATTTGCATCATTTGCGTGAGAAGGTGGGTCTGGATGTGTGGAAGGATGTCAGTGATAGAAATTAGCTTATGTTGAAAAGGATTTGTGTATCACCATGAGTTGACATTTTGGGGGATGGGCAGATATTGGGACTAGTTTTGAGGGAATTTGAGCAAGTCAACCACCCACTCCTTTATCGCTTCTGGTAAATCTTTTAATTCAGAGTCTCAGTTTCTTAACTTATCAAGTGAGCGTAACTCCTGCGCAATGTACTCCCTGCACAGGATGCCTAGACCAAACGATGCTTTGTTGGCAAAAAGGCGCTGTGCATTTTATATCTCCAGTTTGGCATTGGCCTAGTTTAAAATTATTTGGGTTTTTGTGGTATGCAGGTTCAAGTGGAGTTAGCGAAGTTCACAGCTGTTTCCCCAGGCATTGGTTAGATTGTACAACCTTAGGACTTGCCAGCTTCTTCCTTTTTCATGTATTTGCTGGAGGGTGAAAGTGAATCCAAGGAGCATACCAGCATGGAGCAGCTTTTTTTTTTTTTTTTTTTTTGCAGGATTATGGCTAATAAAGGTGATCAAAATTATTTCACAGTATGTCTCTTAAGGTTTCTTAGGAGCAACCTTTTTTTTTTTTTTTAAGATTGGAGTACAGATTTCTTAGTTTTTGTTAAAATCAGACTAAACTCTTCTTTTTTGATATTTGATTGATGTTCCACTTATATACCATTCTAAAAGCTGGGTCAAGGACTAATTAACATAGTAAAAACAGACATTAGCAAAATCATTCATTAGGGTTTTGTTTACAGTTTACTGGTGGAAAATAGGAATTGGTTTTTAGAAGAGAGGTCTTGATAATGCTGGTGTGTAGCAAAATTAAATGTGCTTGAAATAACCTTAACATGAAGGATTTTTCATCATTTTAATTTATTACTGTGAAGTCAGATCCTTCCTTGCTAAAAATGTTCTACAAAGGGTTTTGAATTAATGCATTATTCACAGTAGGATCTGCAATAGTGAAATTGCTTAAATTATTTTCTAATGGAATATTACCATCTTTCCGATATTTATAACTAAAGTAATATTTTTATTTAATTTTTGTATTTGGGGGGCATATAGAAGAAAAAAACTTATGGAGAAGTTTGAACATGCAGAAATATTAACAGAATAGTGTAATGACTCCTCTGCCCTCAGAGGACCCATTGCTTTTCCCTCTCTATTGACCTGTGGTCACTCTTACACCATCTACGCCCTACTTCCTCCTCTATTATTTTGAAGCAAGTCCCAGATAGTCTGTCATTTCATCTGTAAATATTCAAATTTCTATCTCTAGAAGATAAGGACCTTAAAAAAAAGTTCTAAATGTAATACTGTTTTCATATGCACTGAAAAATTAGCAGGACTTCTTTAATACCACTAAATATTCAGACAGTGTTTAAATTTCTAATCATCGCATAAGTACCATGGTTTTATTTTTAAAAACATTTTGTTTGAAGGAGGATGCAAATAAGGACTACATATTGTGATTGGTTAATGTTTTTAAAGTCTCATTTATTTTTTTCCATTTGTTATTTAATTATTGAGGAGACCAGGTTGTTTGTCCTGTAGTTTTCCCTGCAGCCTAGATTTTGTTGATTGCATCCCTGCAGAGAATTTAAAATGTTGCTCTGTTCTTTATATTTCCTGGAAATTGGAAGCCAGTCTGGAGGCTGGATAAAAATCAAGTTCTTTTTCTTTGGGAGGTGTGGGGGAGAATGAGGGGACTTTGTGCTAAATTCTGAGAATTCTTCATGTAGTTTTCTTTTGGGGAAATAATATATATTAGAATGAAAAATATATTAGAGCTAAGGTTCTTCGTTAAAAAATATATGTGTTATGTGTACTTATAAAATCTTTTTATGGAAAATTCTGCAGTGCTCTTTATTTAGTC
The DNA here is from genome assembly GCF_027406575.1 of Nycticebus coucang. NCBI lineage: Eukaryota > Metazoa > Chordata > Mammalia > Primates > Lorisidae > Nycticebus > Nycticebus coucang. Next base: position 52,842,787 of record NC_069787.1, read on the forward strand.
ATGGGTATATTTATAATCAGGAAGAAGGGAATGAGAAGGTTCTGATTTGTTAGTAAGATTTTAATTTCTTAAGCCAGATATAGAGAATGTAATGAAATAATATACCAGTGTAATTGAGATTTTCAGTTTGCTTCCCTATCCCCAGACATCTCCATATTATTGTGAAGTAACTGAGTTTCAAAGGGGTTCTGAATGCTTTAGCCTATCTTTATTCCCTGCTTGTGTTTCCTCTCTGCGTGTGTAATAAACCAGAGCTCTGGCAACATTTGGCTACCTTCAGCCTCTGTGAGTCTGCATTGATGTGAGACTCTGAAGTACACAAACTGTAATGCGTTTTGGATTGAAGCATTTACTGTAACCTCTGGGGAGTGGTTGGTTTGTCACCTGTGTATGACATAGACAAATGCAATTGATTTAAGCACATGGCATGGTTAACAGGATGCTCGAGCCCTTATGAAAACCCATCTGTGGTGAAAGGATATTTTGTTTGCCTGTGGATTTTGGGTGTGCTTTGTTGCTCTACCTCATTTATTAACTGTGTCCACTTGACATGGCCGTCTTTGTACAGAGGAAAAACTGGTATCGGACGTCAAGAGATTTAAGTTCTAAACCTGGCTCTGTGGCAGAGTTGCCAGACTTAACAAGTAAGAATACTGGATTCTCAGTTAAATTTCAATTTCAGATAAATACAGGATAATTTTTTTTAGCATTAAGTATGTCAAATGTTACCTGTGTCATATTTATGTCAAAATTATTTGTTGATTAATAGAAATTCAGCAATTCTTGGATATTCTGTGTTTTATCTGGCAACCCTACTCTACTAGAAGCCGTTAGGTGGGTCACTACAAAAATTTTGAGACAGATTGTGTGTGGTCCATTTGTCCTTTTTCTTTCTTTCTTTCCTCCCTCCCTCCTTTCCTCCTTTCAAGACAGAGTTTCACTATGTTGCCCTTGGTAGAGTGCCATGGTGTCACAGCTCACAGCAACATCTACCACTTGGGCTTAAGCGATTCTTTTGCCTCAGCCTCCCAAGTAGATGGGACTGCAGGCACTGCCACAATGACCAGCTATTTTTTTGTCATAGTTGTCATTGTTGTTTAGCAGGCCCAGGTTAGTTTTGAACCTGCCAGCCCTGGTATATGTGGCCAGCACTCTAACCACTGAGCTAAGGGTGCCAAGCTGGCCATTTGTTCTTTTCTAAGAAACAAAGTTGACAGCATCCTTTGTGATTCGCCTGTGTGAGTTTCAACTTGCAGGCCTATCAGTGTTGCTGAGAAGGCTTCATTTGTTTCCATCCATGTGGATTTTATGTTTCTTGATTTTTGTCAATGACAAGTTACTTTACCTCTTTGAGTCTCAAATCTTCTCTACAAAATGAGGGATTGTAATAGGATTTCTAAAGCCTTTTATCATCCTCTAATAGTAATTTGTGCAAAATAATTTTTTTTTCTTTTTTGAGACAGAGTCTAACTCTGTTGCCTAGACTACAGTGCCATGGTGTCAGCCTAGCTCATGGGTTCAAGTGATCCTCCTGCTTCAGCCACTCAAGTAGCTGGGACTACAGGTGCCTACCAGAACATCAGGCTAGTTTTTTCTATTTTTAGTAGCGATGAGGTCTTGCTGTTGCTCAGGCTGGTCTTGAACTCTTGAGCTCAAGAAATCTTCCCACCTCAGCCTCCCAGAAGGCTAGGATTACAAGCATGAGCCACCATACCAAGCCATTTTGTCCAAAAATATTCTCACAAAGATATATAAAGGCGGATATACAGACATTTTTTGTTTCTTTGATTGACTTTGTCCAAAAGATTGGACAAAACCTGAGGTAGAGGCTGTACTGCTTCTAACTCTATTTTCCTCCAAATACTATAATAGCACATATAAACTCTAAATTTATGGTGGGCACATAGATGTCTGGAGTAAAGACTACATTTCCTGGCCTTCTTTGTCACAAAGTATGGCCATGTAACTAAAATATGGCCAATAGGGTGTATGAGTAGCATGTGAAATTTCTGGGAAGCACACTTAAAGGGAAGGGCATGTCTTTCTGTCCTTCTCACATACCCTTCTACTGCCGGAATGTGGACCTTGTGGCAGGAGTTGGAGCAGCCATTTTGGACCATGAGGTGAACTTGGGAATGAGACCATGCATGGTAGAATCACAAGAGGGCAGGGCCATGAGCATCTGACATTATCAAGTACCAGAACAGCCCTGTTCTGTCTACTGCCACAGCTTTCTGTGATAGAGAAACCCAATTTTATCTTGTTAGAGACACGATTCTCTTGAGTACAACTGGATCTGATCCTGAATAGGTATACATACTTGATATCTGTTAAGGAGAGCCTGGCTCAGTGAGTTATGGCATACCCATAAAATGTCACACTGGGAAGCCTTTAAAAAGACTAACAAGGTATTGGTAATTGTATGCACCAAAATGAAACAACTGCTCATTATAAAAGTGAAAAAGCAAGCTATCGAATATAATGTGTGCTACCACATGTGTAAGGAAAAGGGGCTCCAGGAATGCATAGTGTATGTGTAGACTCGTGTCAGAAAGAATAACCAAGAGACTGGTAACAGTCATATGCAGGCCCTGGAGAGCTGAAAATCTTACTTTAAAACTATATGTTTGTGTACTACTTGAATAGTTTTAAAGCATTTAAAATAAAAAGTATTTTTGAAAAGCTCTGATATGCTGCTGAAGGTCTCTGGAACACTGTGTACAGGCGTCCTTGGTGCTGTGGAGATGAGATAGACTGAGTCCTTTGTCTTCTAGGAGCTTGTGTCCCCAAATGGGAACGACAGAGAACTGATCTCCGTTCAGTAGTTTGAGGCAGGAAGTGGTTAAGCTTGAGAGGAGAGAAAGGCTGTGGAGGATGAGAAAACAGGGAGAGTGGAACATGGAAGATGGAAGTAATCGCTGCCCCCTCCTAGCCCCAGGCTCTAGTGAGCTCAAGCAAAGAGAAGGGACAAGTCTTCTTTCTATTTATTTATTTTTGTTTTTTGGGGACAGAGCATCACTTTGTTGCCATGCATAAGTGCCATTGCATTATAGCTCACAGCAACTTCAAACTCCTGGGCTCAAGTGATCTTGCTTCAGTCTCTCACGTAGCTGGAACTATAAGCACCTACCTAAAAATGCCTGGCTATTTTTAGGGATGGAGGCTTGTTCATGTTTATGGTGGTCTTGAATTCCTGAGCTCAAGTAATCCACCTGCCTTGGTCTCCCAGAGTGCTAGGGTTACAGGCATGAGCCACTGCACCCGGCCCAATCCTTCTTTTTAAAAAATCTTCCCTTTTTATGGTTATAAAACTAGTATTTACTATTTATAAAAAATTAAAACTTGAAATATATAATAAAATACAGGAAACTCCATCTCTCTAACTACTATTGAACATGGATTCCTTCTTATCTTTCCGATTAATTGATTAACATTATAAACCCATACTGCTACATCCCACTTTTTTGTTTAGCAATACCTTCTGGACACCTTCCTATGTGAGCACATGTCAAACCACCTCATTTTTTTTTTTTAACAGCTGTCAAATATTCCACTGGGTGCATAGACTGTATTTTATTTAACCCAAGCTTATCATGGACATCTGGTTTGATTCCAGTTTTTAAGTATTTTCTTTTCTTTCTCTCTTTTTTTTTTTTTTATTAAATCATAGTTGTGTACATTAATGCGATCATGGGGCACCATACACTGGTTTTATAGACCGTTTAACACATTTTCATCACATTGGTTAACATAGCCTTCCTGGCACTTCCTTAGTTATTGTGTTAAGACATTTGTATTCTACATTTACTAAGTTTCATATATACCCTTGTAAGATGCACCGCAGGTGTAATCCCACCAATCACCCTCCCTCCGCCCACCTCCTCCCTCCCTCCCTCCCCTCCATCCCCTCCTTTTCCCCCTTCCCCCTATTCTTAGGTTATAACTGGGTTATAGCTTTCATGTGAAAGCCATAAATTAGTTTCATAGTAGGGCTGAGTACATTGGATACTTTTCCTTCCATTCTTGAGATACTTTACTAAGAAGCGTATGTTCCAGCTCCATCCATGTAAACATGAAAGAGGTAAAGTCTCCATCTTTCTTTAAGGCTGTATAATATTCCATGGTGTACATATACCACAATTAATCCATTCGTGGATTGATGGGCACTTGGGCTTTTTCCATGACTTAGCAATTATGAATTGGGGTACAATAAACATTCTGGTACAAATATCTTTGTTATGATGTGATTTTTGGTCTTCTGGGTATATGCCCAGTAGAGGAATTATAGGATTGAATGGCAGCTCTATTTTTAGTTCTCTAAGTGTTCTTCAAACATCTTTCCAAAAGGAATGTATTAATTTGCATTCCCACCAGCAGTGTAGAAGTGTTCCCTTTTCTCCACATCCACGCCTATCTCTGGTCTTGGGATTTGTGATAGGGGCTAATCTTACTGGAGTTAGATGATATCTCAAAGTAGTTTTGATTTGCATTTCTCTGATGATTAAAGATGATGAGCATTTTTTCATATGTCTGTAGGCCATGTGCCTGTCTTCTTCAGAGAAGTTTCTCTTCAAGTCCCTTGCCCAGCCTGTGATGGGATCACTTGTTCTTTTCTTGCTTATACGTTTGAGTTCTCTGTGGATTCTGGTTATTAAACCTTCTTCGGAAACATAACCTGCAAATATCTTCTCCCATTCTGATGGCTGTTTGCTTGCTTTACTTACTGTGTTCTTGGCTGTGCATAGCTTTTTAGTTTGATCAGGTGCCAGTAGTGTATTTTTGAAGCTGCTTCAATTGCCCAGGGGGTCCTTCTCATAAAATACTCACCCAGACCAATTTCTTCAAGGGGTTTCCCTGTACTCTCTTCTAGTATTTTTATAGTTTCATGTCTTAAGTCTTTTATCCAGTGAGAGTCTATCTTAGTTAATGGTGAAAGGTGTGGGTCCAGTTTCAGTCTTCTGCAGGTTGCCAGCCAGTTCACCCAGTACCATTTGTTAAATAGGGAATCTTTTCCCCACTGAATGTTTTTAATTGGCTTGTCAAAGATCAAATAACAGTAAGTAGCTGAATTCATCTCTTGGTTCTCTATTATGTTCCAGATATCTACTTCTCTGTTTTTGTGCCAGTACCATGCTGTTTTGATCACTGTTGATTTATAATATAGTCTGAGGTCTGGTAGCATGATTCCTCCTACTTTGTTTTTATTTCTGAGTAATGTCTTGGCTATTCGAGGTTTTTTCTGATTCCATATAAAATGGAAGTATTATTTTTTCAAGATCTTTAAAGTATGACAGTGGAGCTTTACTAGGGATTGGATTAAAATTGTATATTGCTTTGGGTAGTATGGACATTTTAACAATGCTGACACTTCCCAGCCATGAGCATGGTATGTTTTTCCATATGTTAACATTTTCAGCTATTTCTTTGTTCTTAGAGTTTCATAGTTCTCTTTATTGCGATCTTTCACGCCCTTTGTTAGATAAACTCCCAAATATTTCATCTTCTTTGGCACTACTATGAATGGAATAGAGTCCTTAACTATTTTTTCAGCTTGACTGTTGTTGGTATATATAAAGGCTACCGATTTATGAATGTTGATTTTGTAACCTGAGACGCTGCTGTATTCCTTGATCACTTCTAAGAGTTTTGTAGTAGAATCCCTGGTGTTTTCCAGATATACAATCATATCATCTGCGAAGAGCAAAAGTTTGATCTCTTCTGAACCTATCTGGATACCCTTGATCGCCTTTTCTTCCCTAATTGCGATGGCTAAAACTTCCATTACAATGTTAAAGAGCAGTGGAGACAAAGGGCAGCCTTGTCTGGTTCCTGATCTGTGTGGAAATGATTTTAATTTAACTCCAGTCAATACGATATTGGCTGTGGGTTTGCTGTAGATGGCTTCTATCAGTTTAAGAAATGTCCCTTCTGGGTGGCACCTGTGGCTCAAGGAGTAGGGCGCTGGTCCCATATGCCGGAGGTGGCGGGTTCAAACCCAGCCCTGGCCAAAAACCAAAAAAAGAAAAAAAAAAAAAAAAGAAATGTCCCTTCTATTCCAATTTTCTTAAGTTTTCTGATCATGAAGCGATGTTGTATATTATCAAAAGCTTTTTCTGCATCAGTCGAGATAATCATATGGTCTTTGTTTTTTAATTTGTTAATGTGCTGAATTATACTTATAGATTTACATATATTGAACCAGACTTGAGAGCCTGAGATAAAACCGACTTGGTCATGATGTATAATTTGTTTGATGTATTGCTGGATTCTGTTTGTTAGGATCTTGTTGAATATTTTTGCATCTATATTCATTAGTGATATTGGTCTATAATTTTCTTTTCTTGTTGGGTCTTTTCCTGGTTTGGGGATCAGGGTGATGATTACTTCATAGAACGTGTTGGGTAGTCTTCCTTCTTTTTCTACATTTTGGAACCGGTTCAGTAATATAGGTACTAGTTCCTCTTTACAGGTTTGGTAGAATTCTGATGTGAAGCCATCTGGTTCCTGGCTTTTCTTTTTAGGGAGATTTTGTATGGTTGATGCAATTTCAGAACTTGATATTGACCTGTTCAACATTTCCACTTGATTCTGCCTAAGTGTTGGAAGGTGACCTGCTTCCAAGTATTGGTCATTTTCCTTCAGATTTTCATATTTCTGAGAATATAGTTTCTTGTAATATTCAAGGATTTTTTTAATTTCTGAGGAGTCTGTTGTTATTTCGTCTTTGTTATTTCTGATTGATGAGATTAGAGATTTTACTGTTTTTGTCCTGGTTATATTAGCCAAAGGTTTATCTATTTTATTGATATTTTCAAAAAACCAACTTTTTGATTTATTGATCTGTTGTATAATTCTTTTGTTTTCAATTTCATTTAATTCTGCTCTAATTTTGGTTATTTTTTTCTTCTACTGGGTTTGGGGTTGGAGTGTTCTTCCTTTTCCAGTTGCTTGAGATGTCCCATTACGTTGTTAACTTCCTCTCTTTCCATTCTCTTGAGGAAGGCTTGCAGTGCTATAAATTTCCCCCTTAGAACTGCCTTTGCGGTATCCCAGAGATTCTGATAATTCTTGTCTTCATTGTTGTTTTGTTCCAAAAATTTGGCAGTTTCCTTCTTAATCTCATCTGTGACCCAGCTATCATTCAGCATAAGGTTATTTAACTTCCATGTTTTTGTATGAGTACACAGATTCCTGTTGTTACTGAGTTCAACTTTTATTCCATGTTGGTCCCAGAAGATGCAAGGAATAATTTCTATTCCTTTAAATTTACAGAGGTTAGACTTGTGACCTAAGATGTGATCGATTTTGGAGTATGTTCCATGGGCTGATAAGAAGTATGTGTATTTAGTTTGTTGGGATGAAATGTTCTGTAGATGTCTGCTAAATCCAAATGTTGGATGGTTAGGTTTAAATCTAAAATTTTTTTGCTTAGCTTCTTGCTGGAGGATCTATCCAACACTGCCAAAGGTGTATTGAAATCTCTGACTATTATGGAGCTGGAGGAAATCAAGTTGCTCATGTCTGTTAGAGTTTCTCTTATGAATTGAGAAATTCATTTGGGGCTAAGTGGTTCTGGTTGGGTGCATAGATAGTAATAATTGAAATCTCATCATATTGAGTATTGCCCTTAACAAATATGAAGTGACCATTCTTATCCTTCCTTACTTTTGTTGGTTTAAAGCCTATTGTGTCTGCAAATAGAATTGCAACACCTGCTTTTTTCTGATTACCATTTGCCTGAAATATGGACTACCATCCTTTCACCCTGAGTCTATATTTATCTTTTAAGGTAAGATATGACTCTTGTATGCAGCCAATATCTGGCCTGAGTTTTTTTATACAGTCAGCTAATCTGTGCCTCTTATTAGAGGACAATTTAAGCCGTTCACATTAATGGAGAATATTGATAAGTCTGGTAAAATTTTGGGTATCGAGTTTTTCGAAAGTCCAGTGGACATTTTTAATCCTTTTGCCACTGAGGAAGTTGGAGCTTGATCAAAAGTTTCTGAGTGAGTTTACTTTTGTGATAGAGGATTGGGCTGGTCATTATGGAGGATAGGTCTGAGAATATCCTGAAGAGCTGGTTTGGTTATGGCAAATTTCTTCAACATATGAATGCCATTAAAGTATTTAATTTCTCCGTCATAAATGAAACTCAGTTTAGCTGGATACAGGATCCGGGTTGAAAGTTATTTTGCTTTAGGAGATTAAAAGTCGATGACCACCCTCTTCTGGCTTGAAAAGTTTCAGCAGATAGATCTGCAGTCATTTTAATATTCTTCCCTTTGTAGGTAATGGATTTTTTACATCTGGCTGCTTTGAGGATTTTCTCCTTCATATTAAATTTAGTGAAGTTAATTATGATATGCCTGGGGGATGTCTTATTGGGATTGAGTCGTGCCGGGGTTCTGAAACTGTCTGCTATCTGAATTTCAGAATCTCTTGGCATGTCTGGAAGATTCTCTTTCATAATTTCATGGAGAAGGCCTCTGTCCCTTACGAGGCCACTTCATCAATTTCAGGGATTCCAATGAGGTGGATATTAACCTTCTTTGAATTATCCCAGAGCTCTCTGAGAGAATGATCCATTTTTGCTCTCCATTTCTCTTCCTCTTTGAGGGTTTGGGAGTATTCAAAAGCTTTGTCTTAAATGTCAGAAATCCTTTCTTCTGCTTGCTCCACTCTGTTACTGAGGGATTCTACTGTATTTTTCAGATCTTTGAGGGCTGCAAATTCTTGCTTCAGTGCGTCAAAATTTTTGGTGGTTTTGTTTTTAAATTTGTTAAATTTTTAAGACAACTTTTGAATTTCTCCTTGAATTTCTAATTCCGACCTTTGGATTGCTCCTTGAATTTCTAATTCCAAATGTTCCTCCATTCTATTAATCTTGTTTGCAATCCAATTTCTGAATTCGATTTCTGACATCTCAGCCAGCTATTTATGAATGGGATCTTCAGTTACATCTGCCATATCTTTCCTTGGTGAGGGGTGGGAGGGGGGGTTTTGATCTATTCTGGTTATTCATGTTACCAGAGTTTTTCTGCTGATTCTGTCTGATGATTATTTTACACCGTTTGATTTTTCTTCTGGAGCTTTGTTGAGGACCCGTATAGCACTATGGCCTGAGAAACTGGGGACCTGTTTGGTGTTTTGGGGCTAAGTGGTTCTGTCTTGTTTTCACCTGGTCTCTGTCCGACCCTAGTGAAACAGTTACTCTGGGTTGAAGTCTCAGCTGTGGATAAATACCAGCAATTAAGTCACCCCGCCTTCCACAGGCAACAATTGGAAAAGGAAAATCAAACCTTCCTACCACCTCATACCCAGGGCACCACTTGGATAGTCCTTGGGAGATTGGCTCAGTTCAAATGTCCAAATTAATTGTCTCAGTCAGCACCTGTCGCAGGTGGGAGAGTTTAAAAGGTCTCTGGCAATTGGATCATAGGGGTCTGGTGACAACTCAGATATGATTTGCTCTGGTGCTCCGTGAAGTCAGGAGGACCCACCCAGCAAATAGATTAGTCTGGGAAGGTTGATGCCTCCTTACCCACCTTGCCCCTCTGTCACACCCAGTCACTGATAGCCCTGCAGGGCTGTGACCCAGTTGCCTCTAGTGAATAGGGATTTGCACCTGCCTGAATCACAAGGAAATCTATATCTGCTCAGCCAGGCTGCTGCGCTCTGCCTGTATCCAGCAGGGGCAGGTGAGGCCTGACAACCTCAGGCGCTTAATGGAGGCTGGGGGGTGTTCACTCCGTTCCAGCCCCGCCCCTGATTGATGTTACTGACAGAACAGAACAGAACAACTTTGCAGGAATTTGTTTCTGTCCCTGCTAAATTCCCCTGCAGAAGAGAAGCTGTTTTGAGTTCCCAGAGCCTGTGCCTCAGGCCCTGTCTTTGTTCCTGCAAGTTTGTATTCAGTTAGCTGTCAGTTCTAGCCTCATGCCTTCCTTTGTCTATAGGCTGACGATCTCCTGAGGGCCCGGTGCGTCTTAGGCTCAGTAAAGCAGTCCTCTGGGTCAGCTCCGCCCTGGGAATTTCCCGGCTCTGCACGTGCGTTTTCTAGTCCTTGCGCTCCACCCAGGCCGGTACCACCTCAGGCAAACCCTTTACTCACAGGGCCTGTGGTTCTGTCCCAGATCTGTTCTGCGGTAGTTGCCACCTGAGAAGATGCCCAGCCTCCTCTGGTTGCCCAGGGAGACAGGGGGTATGGCTTCAGAATATCTGGGAGTGAGCCCTATTGTTGCCAAAAATGGCTGCTGCTCTGGTGTGGTTCTCTCTCAGTCTACTGTCCTCTCCTCACTCCCGTGCCACAGAATCATCACTGACCAGTTGCAGTCTTGGCCCTTTCCACACCCCTAGAGAAATCACCCAAGAATCTGGACTCCTGGGGGACAGGCCTCCAGACCTCAGAGTGAGAGTGGAGGGGAGTGCTGGGAGCTCAGAATTGCAGGTAGAGAATATATACAGTTTTATGCCTGGCAGGAGAACGCTGTGGCACCCTAGTAGCGGAGTAGGTCCAGTTTTTGGAGGGTCTCTCCTGTGGAGTATAGTGGGAGGACCTTTGAACTCTGCTCGTTTGTTTGTGGGGCACTCTGAGCCATTCTTATGGGGGAGAGGACTCCCATCTGCTTGGTGATGGATTTTGTACCCTTTGTTTGTATCCTTGGGGTCGCAGCTCACCTCAGCAGCGTTGATGTGCGTTCTTCAACTTTCTCTCTTGTTGCAGCTCTTGTCCACCAGGTTACTTGCTAAATTTCTGTCCTTTAACTCTCCTTCTGGACGGGAGCCTCTTTGGAAAGCTGGCTTCAGTCAGCCATCTTGTCTCTGTCCCCGAGACTCTGTCTGGTGTGGCAGGGTAGGAAGGGGGAAGGCCGGCTTCCACCACATTGCTGGTTGGAGGGGTAATTGGGGCCCCGATCTTGTGAACGACGTGGCCCTCATAAGAGCAGGAGATGACGTGTGCAGAAGTCCTTCTAATCCTGGTCTTCGTTTGGTCCAGTTTCCCTCCAGTTTTTAAGTATTATAATTAATTCCCAATTGAGTATGAATTTCTGAAGAATAACCTCCTTGGAGAGAATTTTGAGGATATGAACAGTGTAAAATGTCAATAGCCAGTGCCCAACTGTCCTCCAAATGTCTGTACACATTTCCACTTCCACTAGCAGTGAGTGTGAATTCTTTATTAATCACATATTTTCCAACCCTAAGCTTTTTAAAATCAGTGTTATAAGTAAACCCCCCAAAACAAAAAAAACCCCTATAAAACAAATAAAATCATTGTTTTACTTTGCATTTCTGTAATTCTTTTAAGCAAAGCTTCTTAGTTTAGTATCCATTTGGAGTTCTTCCTTGGTGAGCTGTCTGTCTATGTGAAAGGAGTGATCCTAACCCGCTCAATAAAGTGTTTTCCTGATCATCTCAGTCAGGATTCAGCAACGTCCAATTGGAAACCCCAGTTTTCCTGTTAATAGTTGAAGTCTGAATCTGGAGACGATGGTACAGAATTTAAGATTTGAAATAAAGTACTTACAGACCTGGAACTTTGGTTTTTACAGCTTGGAGTCTGAAAATTCTAAAATAACAGTTTCATGAGATGTAATTCACATATTAAACAATTCAGTTATTTATAATGAATCATTGATTCAATGATTTTTTGTTAGTATATTCAAAGAGATGATCAACTATCACAGCAGTTTTAAAACATTTCATCACTTGAAAAAGAAACTCATACCCAATAGCAGTCGCTTGTATTTTTACCCAAATCCTCCTGTCCTAAGCAACCACTACCCACTGTCTCTACAGATTTACCTAATCTAGATACTTCATGTAAATGGAAGTGTGTATTATATGTCTTTTTGCCACTAGTTTCTTTCACTTAACATGGTATTTTCAATGTTTATTCATGTTATAGCATGCATCTGTTCTTTGTTTCTTTTACTGGAAGATACTATTCTGTTGTAGGTATATAACACATTTTGATTATCCATTCATCAGTTGATGAACATTTGTATTGTTTCTGTTTTTTGGCTCTTATGAGTAATGCTGTTATGAATATTATTGTACTGGAAGTGGGTCACATAGTTTATGAGTAACTTTTTATTTGTTTGTTGTTTTGTTTATTTGTTTATTTATTTATTTTTTATTCTTTTCGGGGAGCAGCGCTGCCCCTGCATGAGTAACTTTTGAAAACCGTCATACTGTTTATGAAAGGAACTTTCACCATTTTACATTCCTACCAGCAGTATGTAAGATTTCCAGTTTTTCTAAACCTTCGTCAACACCTGTTATTATATGACTTTTTGATTGTAGTCATGCTAGTGAGTATTAAGTGGTATTTCATTGTGCTTTTGATTTGTCTTTCCTTGATAGCTGATGATGTTGAAAATCTTTTAATGTGGTCATTGACCCTTCATATGCCTTCCTTGGAGAAATATCTGTTCAGATCCTTTGCACATTTTTAAAATTTCTCTTTCTCTCTTTTTTTTCCTTGTTTTTTTGAGACATTCTGTTGTTTCAGGCTAGAGTACCATGGTGTCATAGCTCATAGCAACCTCAAAATCCTGGGCTCAGGCAATCCTCTTGCCTCAGCCTCCAGAGTAGCTGGGACTACAGGCATGAGCCACCACACCCAGCAAGTATTTTTTTATTTTAGTAGAGATGGGATCTCATTCTTGCTCTGCTGGTCTCAAACTTCTGAGCTCAAGCAATTTGCCTTCCTCCAGCCTCTGCTAGGATTACAGAAGTTAGCCATCGAGCCATTGAGCCTGGCTCCTTTGCTCATTTTTTAATTGGGTTATTTATCTTTTAAGTATCTAGTTGTAAGAGTTATTCACATATTCTAGATTGTATTTGTTTTCATAGCTTGGAGATTATTAACAAGTCAGGTCAGAAACATCTAAGAGTCTATTGTGCAATGATTTCATTGTACTGTAGTTGAAAAGTGGATTTTATGTTGTTAGAGTTACCTATAAAGCAGTTTAACCAAAAGCTTTATTTGAAATATTAATAATTAATGTTTGAAGTTTTTGACAAATTTTCAATAAGAAAATTAATTTCATCTTTGTAGTTTAAGATCCTTGTCAAAGTTTTATTCTGGGCCACTTTGCCTACTTGCCCTGGTAATGGAGGCCCATTTGCTGTCTATGGCGAATGTGTCCTGCTTTGTAAGCTTTCTTTTGTTTGAGACAGTCACCCTCAGTAGAGTGATGTGGCATCACAGCTTATAGCCACCTCAGATGCTTGAGTTTGAGTGATTTCTCTTGCCTCAGCCTCCCAAGTAGCTGGGACTACAGGCGCCTGCCACAGTGCCCGGCTATTTTTTTAGAGAATAGGTCTCGCTCTGGCTCAGGCTGGTTTTGAACTCATGAGGTCAGGCAATCCACCACCTCGGCCTCCCAGAGTGCTAAGGTGTGAACCACCGCAACAACCTCTTTGTAAGCTTTCTTACTCTGTCAGTCTTTCTTTTCCTCAATAAACTTTGTTTCTTGCTTGCCTTAAAAAAGAAAGTTTTATTCTGGATAGCATAGAGTTGGTTAAATATGTTTGTTTTACCTGCAGTCAGATTCTTTCCCACAGCATTTTTTTTTTAATTTCAAATTAATATGAGGGTACAAATGTTTAGGTTACATTGTCCTCATTTCCAAGGTAAAGTTCAAGTTGTAGAAGAGCCCCTCACCCTTACATCATTGTGCACATTAGGGATGATCCCTCCAGATGCCCTCCGTCCTCCCGCCAGTCACCCTCCTTCTCCCCTCTCTCTTCTTACTTCATCCCCTTGCTAGACTGTCTTCTACAACATAATAGTTTTCTTTTCTGTTTTGGTAAATAAGAAATCTTGCTGTGGGCAGTTGACTGCCCTTGGACAAGCAAGTGCATCCCATGAGAATTCCTCCCTTATACCTTTTAGCTGGTAGAGAAAATTCTCTACTTATCAAAGGCACTGAGCTGGAGACCAGGTGAGAGGTCAATAGATAGTGTGAAACTGCCTGAGAACAAAAGACAGTCACAATTTCTTTCTTTCTTTCTTTCTTTTTTCTTCTGTACCTCACCCCAAGCCTTGAAAGAGACATAGAAGTTGGTGTCCAGGTAATGTAGGGGTTGAGTGATACTAAACCCTCTGCTGTGATACTTTTTTGGGTCTTTCCTGAGACTGATAGTTTGCTGACCTTAGCTTTCAGTCAGCTGGCCTGCATTTAGTTTGGGAAAAAGAATTAGAGGAGAAACGTTCTTGATTAGAGAATTTTCTAGTCATTCAAGTCTGTCTGTTCATTCATTTATTCCATAAATTTATGATGTGCTCACTATGTGCTGGAAACAATCTCAATTATTAGAAGTACAGGGGTGAAAATGACAGATTTAATCTTTGTTTTAAGAGCTACTTGTCTATCATGAGAGTTACTAAATAGAGAGTTAAACACTGAATTACAATTGTGTTAAGTGGTATGGAAGCGCTTTGGGAATCTGTCAGAGCATGTAACTGTGGCACACAGGGGAGGCTTCCCAGGGGAGTGACATTTTAGTTGTGATATAAAGGCTGACTAGAGCCAGCGAGGTAGGGAGAGTGAGAGTATAAAACATTCTAGACGAAGGCAGTAGTGGGTGTAGAGACCTGGAGGCAGGAAGTGACAAGTGGGAGGCAGTGGAAGGGACTGGTGGACAAGAAAGAGCCAGAGGGAGGTGAAATTATGGACAGCAGTGGTGGCCGTATCCGGTGAAACTTCCTAGCCAGTGGCACCACGTTTGCACTTCTTTTCTCTGCTGTCACTTTTGTGTGGCCAGTGAGGGGTGAGTTAGAATCACAAGCCTCTTGTTCACTGAGATCCTTTTATCACAACCTCCATCATCTTTACCGGAAGGCATTTTCTGTTAACTTTGCATAAAAGTCATATCTCCAGGTGACACTTTGAAATAAATATTCAAGGACCTTTTTATTTTTTAATACTATCTTATGTAAAAGTAGTTAACTGTTCCCCATTCGGAGAGTTTTCCCTTAAAGAGAACTTTATGCTATGGTGAATTCTAGTGTAATGGTCAAAGATTGGAGTAGATAGAAGCTAACGAGTATCAGCTAGTACCTTTGGGCAAGGTGCATCTCAGTATGTGAAACAACATGAATCTTTTTTATCTCTTTGTAGAAGCGGAGATATTTGAATTGCTGTGCACATCCTTACCATTTCATTTCTAAGTTGCCCTGTAAAAACCCCCAACAACGGGTGGCACCTGTGGCTCAAAGGAGTAAGGCGCCGGCCCCATATGCCTGAGGTGGTGGGTTCAAACCCAGCCCTGGCCAAAACCTACAAAAACAAAACAAACAAAAAAAAACCCCCCAACAAAATAGAGGATACTTTTCTTTGCAGCAAATACCATAATTATAATAAATAAACATTCTTCAACTTGCCTTTGTTCAGGATGGAGAATTGAAGATTTTTAAGGGAGATATTTCCATCCCTAATCACCAGAAAACGTTGTAAAGGACATAAAACTGTTGTGGTGGCATTTAATGTTACATGGGCCTTCATGGATAAACACACATGTTTGCCTGGATGAATCCATTTGTATCTCAATAATTTTGATATTTGAAACATTTCTTTAAAATCATTGAGGTACTTCTTCACCTTTTAGCAGAAGATAGCTCTTTCTCATTATCTACACCACATAATTCTAATATATTTATTTGGATACACCACATGTGTATTATCTACTATACTGTGCTTCGTACACAGTAGGTCACATTTAAGGATTTGACTTAAAATTGAATGGTATCCATAGAAAGGAAAAATTAATCTCCCATGAAATATGATCTGGGATATTCTGATGCCCAAGGGAAAGAGAAGGTTATTTTTAGTATTTTTCCTAAAGCCCATAGGTAGATTTTAATTAATTTGGCAAATAAAAAAAAATCTGATTATAGGCACATTTTTCTCCTAGCTGGAGAGATATTCTCCACAATCTCATTAGTAAACCATTTCTGTGAGTAGTTACTTTAGCAGTACCGTCTCCCTTATATGAAACCTAAATTTCTACCTCCATCATTAAAGCTCAATTTCTCTGATCCCTTCCTAAGGGATGATGGAGAAACCAGGGTTGTTAATTCCAACTCACATACTTGAGTGGCTAATACTCACCTTGAACAGTAGAGTTGATGTGGTGTTTAGGATCAAGCCTGTGGCCTTTTCTCTGCCCTGCATTTCTTATTCCCTTAACCATCCTCTTTCTCATTCTCCTAATCCTAAAATGTGAATGGTGGTAATGTTTCATAGCTGATGTGAGGGTCTTCTCATTCACTTTCATTAATAAACTATGAAATTCTAGATAGAGGTTAGTTACTGATGTTATTTTGTTCTTGTCCCCCTCCTGATGGTGCATGCTGAAAGCTGTGACCGAGCCCCTCAGATGGAGTGACACTGTGGCCTCAAGAAAACAGTCTTTCAATTCAGAATAATTTGCAGTGTTGGTATGGGACGCCTAACTCAGTATTTATTTTTGGAACATCTCCCATGTGTGAGATTAAAGTTGTTCAAGATATGTTATGGTCTGAATGTTTCCCTTAGGTTCTCATTATAATCCCCCAAATATCCTTTGAGATGAGTGAAGAAGTCATTGTTCCCCTTTAAATGATGAGGAAGCCAAAGCTCAAGGGTCAGTCTGAGGAAGTATGAGTCACATTTGGAAAGTGAATCAAGAGCTCTGAGTTGAGCACATTTTCTCCACAGCCACTGCCCTTGGGTCTATTAGACTGTCAGAGTGGTCTCCTCTATCCGGGGAGGAGTCCTTCGGAGTCATGCTTCTTGTTAATTCCAGACTTCCCAGGCCCAAAAGCGTTGGCCTGATAATCCAACCTTTTCATCAGGTCAGGTCAGTGAGCTTTGGTTTATGCCGCAGGTGAACTAGCTGATTCTTAAAAACAAAAATGACTTAAGAATCTTCTTGCTACTAAAAATGTGTCATTTTTCCCTCTTACATCCAACTTCTGTGCTTATAGATGGCCCCAGTAGCAGGTCTCATACTGCCACTCTCTGTTTTGGTTCGGATGGCAGACATCACTAGTCATTAGTCTTTCCTGCTAAACCTTCTCTTGGCTTTCAAATCCTTCCCAACTCAACGCACCAGGTAGCCAGTCTCTCTCTCTCCTGTTGGCTGTCCTTTGTTGCTTTTACTGTTCATGTAGCTTATAACATTCTTATCACTCCATCTCTTGGAGGGGGCAGGGCAGAATGACCTAGTGTTAGTTTAGTTTGAAAAGCAAACTGTGAGAAGATAGTCATGAAATTCTATTTTTGGTGTAGAAATAGAAACATTATTAGAAACTCAGTGTTGTATTGGTTGTAATTTTTTTCCCCTGAAACTCAATGGGAGGATTTCCAAGAAGTTGAGTGATAGGTTTTTTGTGCAGGATAAAATATACTTGATGGAAAAGCTGATGGAAAAGCTAATTAACAAATGGTTTATAATTAGGGCATTTTATCCTGTTGAGAGAGGTTTTGAGAAAGGACTTTTTTTTTCATTGTAAGCACACATTTTTCCATTCCCAAATTCAACATGGTCATTTAACTTATTGGCTGCCACTGGTTTAGCATGGAAAAAGGAATTATTAAATAAAATGATTTTTCATTATTAAAATTACAGCCCTATTTCAGGCTGCTTTTCAGAATCTGCTGTAGATTTAACCACCAAAACTTGGCAACCTTTATGAAGTTGGATTTACATAGCTGTTGCTACTTGTTTTTGGTAACTTCTGGTTCTTGGACCCCATCTAGATGGGCCTTGGTTTCCTAGGTCAAGGCATGACAGATTTTGCAGGTTTCTTGAACACTTTGAACCTTTCTTTACCCGAAAAATGATGCCTGCAGTTTCTTAGCCTGGGCTTCCTGATTTCTGAGATTTCCTCCCAAGCAGTGGAATCAAAGGATAGATGGTGTGAGATAGTAAGACCAAACAGTGGCATGATTTATTAACTCTGCTGATTCTAGCAGAAGTGAGCTAGAGAAGTAGCTGGCCAGCTCCCCCTAACGTCTGGTCTCCTTCCTAGGCGTTGTTCTTTTTGTGGCACAACCCCTGAGGTGATTGATACAAGACCACGTGTGGACCTCACCTGCTATTGCAGGCAGGATAGTTTAATCTCATTGGCAGGTGGCTTTTCTCATTCTCATGCCGCTGTTATGAACTGGCAGAGAAACTAAGTATTATATTAAAATAGATGGAACTCTGGAGATCATGGACACAGCTTGGTCAAGTTCCTTCTGTGTTACTGACTCTTGTGTTTAAAAGACTAAGACCATTCCACAGTGAGACCTGGGTTTTCTCTGTATTTTCATTCCATTCTGTGAAGTCTCTCACCTCAAGGTCTGGCCCACTGTCATAGTTTCTCAGTGTTGACTGAACTCCTTGGTATATTTCCTTCCTCTTGTGTAATCAGTTTCCCTGTGAACAGTTTTTTTTTTTTTTTTTTTTTTTTTTTCCTTTTTTGAGACAGAGTCTCACTCTGTGCTCTGGGTAGAGTGCCCTGGTGTCACAGCTTACAGCAACCTCAAACTTTTGGGCTTGAGCAACCTTCTTTCCTCAGCTTCCGAGTAGCTGGGACTGTAGGCGCCCTCTATAACACTCAGCTAGTTTTTCTATTTTTTTAGTAGAGATGGGGGTCTCACTCTGGCTCAAGCTGGTCTCAAATTCCTGAACTTAGTCTTAGCACAATAACTAAGAATATGCCAGGAAGACTATGTTAACCAGTGTGATGAAAATGTGTCAAACGGTCTATGAAACTAGTGTATGGTACCCCATGATCACATTAATGTACACAGCTATGATTTAATAATAATAAAAAAAAATTCCTGAACTTAGGCAATCCACCTGCTTCAGCATCCCAGAGTGTTAGGATTACAGATATGAGCCACTGTGCCCGGCATGAATAGTTCTTTTGACCTAATAGGTATTACTTAGCTGGCTTATAATTATTACTTTTCCCCATATATTTATAGTGTAGTCAGACTGGAAAGTGAGCTATTATTTGCTCATCTTTACAAGAAGATTTCTACAATATATGCATCACAGTATTTTGTATTCTTTGTCTCCTAACACTCTGAATGCTCTGCCTCCTAATTTTCATAAATTTCTCTTCCTATCTGTAATTTCTCTTTATATTCTAGAAATATAATGAGTGTTGATTTTAAAGGATGATACATTTCTGCTTTTTTGTGTGTTATATTCAGTTGATAATTATTTGGGGGTTATCACCTGTAAGCAAGGCATTGGGGAGGGTACTTATTGGAGTTAAAAATGAGGGCTTGTTTTTCTTGTGAATGGGAAGAGTAGACTAGCTATGTATATAATTGCCATGTAAAGTAGAGAATGATACGGACCCAAAGTACAGTGTGGATAAAGTACTGTCAGCATGTGGAATAAGAAAAGGAATCACAGGAGGCCTCAGGGAGGAGGTGGCATTTGAAATAGCCATGGCAAGTCTAGACTTTGAACTTCATGCGGCCAGGGTCTATGAATTCTTTTGGAAATTACTGTATGAGAAATGCTGAGATGGTCCTTTGCCCACATTGGTGCTCCATAAATATTTATTCTGAGAATGATGGGTTGGGATTTAGATATTTCTCCCTTAAAGGGAATGGGAGAAATAGAATGGAAGATGAAAACAGGAATCATCTGTAAGAATTGTGTCTCTCTATAATTGTATAATAAGAAGATATTCATCTGTTAATTCCCTCTTTCCCTGCACACATTATTCTAGTCACAGGCAGGGAGCCTTTGTTGAAAATGAAAGTTAGAGGCAGTAATGTGGCACTTGCTCTGGCCCCTTAGCCAATCATGTCTCTTTAGCATTGATGGCTGGGTCATGTGCTTCTTGCAAGGGCACTCTTAGAAAAGGAAGAGGTGACAGGAGGGCAATGATATGCTGCTTTGAAATGGAATTTGATTACCCTTGCCTCCATTCAGGTGATGAGAAGAGCTCAACTAGAGAGGTTATAAAATCTCATCACTTTTGAAGGCAGTCGAAGGGCTTGGATGCATTAGCAAAGGCAACGGTGTTGTCATGGTGAAAGGATATTATCCTGCACCTGCCTGATCTAATCCCAGGTTTCACAGACACAAATGACAGAGAACCTGAATAGTCAAATAAACAAGGGAGGAACAGCAGGGGGATAATCTTCAGTAAGGTCCACTGCCCATTTTATTGGCATGTTCATTTTAGAAGACTTTAAAAATCACTTTGCATTGTGCTGGGTTAAAGAGAAACTAAGAACACTCCCTTGATGATTATGCAGAATTAGGCGGAGGCCAGATTGCTGAATTTTGTAACAGAGGTTTTGTGTGCATGTATGGGGCTTTATAATAATAAATTACTATAATTATTATAAACATAATAATTATAGATAATTTCAGCTCATAGCATTTTAAAAATTGATCAAACATTCTCTAATGCCTATATTCTATTTGTAATATATAAAAAATTTGAATATACTTTAATTTTAATATCTATTAAATTCTTATGGACTACTGTACTTTATATAGGTGCTATTTCCCTATGGTACACTTTTGCTACCTTTTTAATCATATACATCCTACATCCTGATGTGTCTTAATTTTCCTTGCCTTGCTTGGCTTGACAGAAAGTTCTAGTTGGGTACAGCCTTGATGAGACCAGCATAATGCTTCGCCTATCATCATTCTTCAAAAACTGTGGGATTAAATTAAAGCAAAGGACATCATTTCTTTTGTTGCCATGACATTTATTTATAATTGAGGCAGGAAAGTAATGGGAGATACTATTTTCTACCCAACAACTATCATCCATCTTCTTTCTTGATAGCAAAACTTAATTTTATTTCAATCAGCAATATATACGTATATTCAGACCCAGAAGGTGAATCATGATTAGAGTGTCAAGACACTCCCACTCTTTCTGATAGACTCCTAACTTCATAGCATCCTTTGTAGTTAGGGGTGGACATGTAACCTGCTGACTACCGAGGCACAGGAGGAAATTGGTTGGCAGGGTCTTCTGGGAATGCTGGCGCTTCCTTCTTTCCTTTCCTTCTGCTTTGAATGTGGACATGATGCCTGGAGCTGCAGGGACCATTTTACTATGATGACACAAGTATGAAGGTAAGCATGAAGGAAGATTGATTGGGTCTCGGATGGCATTGTGGAGTGGCATAACTCATGGCTGCAACCAT
Source organism: Nycticebus coucang (assembly GCF_027406575.1). Lineage (NCBI taxonomy): Eukaryota > Metazoa > Chordata > Mammalia > Primates > Lorisidae > Nycticebus > Nycticebus coucang. The sequence continues at coordinate 52,863,969 of NC_069787.1, forward strand.
CTGCTTCTGGCCTTCTTAGTTTGTGAAGAAAAACAAAGCCGACTGGTCACTGCAGTTGGATTTTGTTACTAATGAATTGAATTGACATGGAAATGGTGCAGTGAGGAGAGAAAGTCTACAGCAGATTTCTCTTCATGTAAGGGAGATCTGTGGCAGGAGAACATCTGAAAACCACCAATCCCTCTCACAGGTAGTTCCAGGCAACTCTTTGCTGCCCACAAAAGACTTCAGGCTCTGTTGCAACCACTTTTATGCGCTGTTCATGCTAGATGAAAGAGCTTCTGTCGTACCTATTATTTTACCTGGCCAAGATCTTACATACAGTGTTATTGTAGTTGGCATTTGATTTGTAGTTAGTATTTTACTGTGCCCATTTCTCCTGTTTTCATGTGGTCTAGCATTTTATCATTGTAAGTAGCAGCAGCTTTCCCCCAGTGTCCTCAGTTCTCTGTTCATCTACAGCCAATTACCGATGCTGTCTTTTCAGCATGGAAAACCAGTAAAGGTGTCAGGTCTGGACCAGTAGGTCACAAGCCCTCTTTTTCATAAGAATCATCTGGGTACTACAGGGGGGGATTTAAAAAACAAGAACAAAAATAAAAATACAAAACCAAACCAAGCCAAAACAAAACCCAAAGTCCCCACTAGACAACACAACCAATCTATGGGGATACTGATCAGACTGTCTCGGGTGGAGCCCATATTTCATAAAGTTTTCCAGAGGGTTTGAAGGATTGCTGAGGTTGGGAAACTCTGGGGATAATTTCATGATGCAATTCTTTCTATCAAAATAAATGAGAAAAATATAATCAGAGTCTGTCTTTATAACCATTGTATTAGGAACAAAGGTCAAAGAAATCTGAATACTAAAGTTGACATCTTAGTTTTTGCTGTTAATGAGTTTTGAGCTTTCTTGACTTTTTCCTACCAAGTGATCTGTAGCTTTTCGGTGTAGATACAAACTTTTGTTTAAATGTTTTCCCGATTATTTCTACTGGATCTCTGCTTTTTAACAGAGCTGTGTTCACTCTTGAGAGATAGTTTGGAGTGATCTGTTGCATTCATAATAAACCAACACTTTCTATTCTCTCTTTGCTTTTCCAAAACTGAGGTGATTTTGAATCTATATATCTGTTGTTAGTTCATAACGCTTACCCCTTGGGAAAGATCCAAGTTTACAGTGGGTACCCCAGGAACCAAATTATGTCTCACACTCTGTAGTTCAGGCTATTTAGCTGTAAATAAAGTTCTTATTCATTTTACAGCTGTCTCATTCATGGTAGTTCAGCAGCCTTGGAGTCTTTAGAGACTCTTCTTAAGGGGACCCAAATGAATGTAATAAACACAGCTGAGAAAAGCAAACCATTTTAAAGGCATGTGTATATTTATGGATTGTCCTAACAGCCAAAGCTTTAAAAAAAGGGAATGTGATTCTACTGAAAGTAGTGAGTTTCCTATCAGTGGAGCAAGTGTTAAATATGGAGCAAATGACCATGCGGAAATTTTTATGTACAGATTTCAATATTATGTAAATGATTGGGTTCTATGACCTTTAAATCCTTTGTAAAACACACCTTATATTCAGTTCCAACTCACTGCTTACTGGAACCTGGTATATTTAGGTACATTTGAGGGTACACTGAAGGCAAGACTTTGGTGCTATGTAGAAGGACTTGGGTTGAGTTTTGCAGTTAGAGGTAGCTATACAGCTGAGAAAGATCTTAGAGGTTCTGTAGCCAGACTGGCCATGTATTTTACTCCTGTGCCAACCCTGATCACCTGTTAGGGGTTGTCTAAACTGTTTTGTCAAGAAGGAGTTTGATAACATACCTAAGTTTTAGGATCTTGCTTGTTTGGGAAAGAGTGCTGTGATTGGTGAGTGATGTCTGCCCTGGGCATATGTTGCGGGGTTGTGGCATGTGTGGTTCATATCTGCCATCCTGTTATGGTCTGAATATTTGTGACCCCTAAATTCTTATGTGGAAAACCTGATCACCAATGTGATGATATTAGGTGGTGAGGACTGTGGGAAATGATTAGCTTATGAAGGCAGAGCCCTCATGAATGAGATTGGTGCACTCATATATGAGGCTTCAGAGAGCTGGTTGGCCCCTTCTACCTTGCAAGGACACAGCAAGAGGCACCATCTAATACCATCACATTGGTGATTAGGTTTTCACCATATGAATTTGGGGGTCACAAATATTCAGACTGTGGCAGGGTGGTAGATGAGTGCCATACATGCTACAAACCCACAACATATGCCCAGGGCAGACATCTCTCACCAAATCACAGCACTCCATTTCAAAAAAGCAAGTCCCCATCAGACACAGAATCTGCTGGTATCTTGGGCTTAGACTTCCCAGCCCGTAGAACTGTGAGAAGTAAATTTCAATTGCTTGTAAGCTATGGTATTTTGTTATAGCATCTCAAACAGAATAAGATACTTCCTTACTGTTGAAATCTGTTTTCTATTTTGGGGGATTGAAATTGGAGAGGTCAGGAGACTTGCTCATAGAAACAAGGGCCCAGAAATAAACTTTTACACATCAGGTCATATAATTTTTGACAAAGATGCTAAGATAATTCATTAGGGAAAGGAACATCTTTTCAACAACTACTGTTGGGAAAGCTGGATTTATTTATTTATTTATTTATTTATTTACTTTTGAGACAGAGTCTCACTCTGTCACCATGAGTAGAGTGCTGTGGTGTCATCATAGCTCACAGAAACTTCAAACTTCTCTTGAACTCCTGAGCTCAAGTGATCTTCCTGCCTTGGCCTCCCAGGGTGCTAGGATCACAGGTGTGAGCCATTGTATCTGGCTGAAAGCTCGATATTAACATATAAAAGCAATGAGGTTGAGATCTTGTCTTACACCATAATCAAATATTACCCTAAAATGGATCAAGGATCTAAACACAAGAGCTACCATTATAAAACACTTAGAAGAAAACACAGGGGGAAAATCTTTATGACACTAGATTTGGCAATAATTTCTTAGCATACCAAAAGCACAGGCAACCAAAGAAAAAAATATTTAAATTGGATTATCGAAATTTAAAACTGTGCATCAAAGGACATTATTACCAAAGTGAAAAGGCAACCCACAGGGTGGGAGGAAATATTTGAAAATTGCGCATCTGTTAAAGGGTTAATGTTCATAATATATAAAAAACTCCTACAGCCCAACAACAAAAAACTACACAACCTGATTATAGAATGGGAAAAAGACTTCAACAGATATTTCTTCGAAGAAGAGATACAAAAGTCCAACAAGCACAGGAAAAGATGTTGAATATTTCTAATCATTAGGGAAATGCAAATCAGAGCCACAATAAGATGGCACAATAACAGCCATTAGGATGGCTGTTATAAAAACAAAAACAAAATAGCAAGTGTTGGTAAGTATATGGAGAAATTGGAACTTTGTGCCTTGATGGAGAGAATATGAAGTGATTCAGCTGCTATGGAAAAGAGTATAGCAGTTCCTCAAGAAATAAAAAATGGAATTAACATATCACCCAGCAATTCTGAATATATACCTAAAAGAATTGTAGGGCCAGGTACTGAGGCTCATGTCTATAATCCTAGCACTCTGGAAGACTGAGGTGGGAAGACTGTTTCAGACCAGGAGCTTGAGACTAGCCTCAGTAAGAGCAAGACACCCATCTCTACATAAAATAAAAAATTCAGCTGGGCATGGTGGTTAGGTGATGCCACTGCACTCTAGCCTGGGCAACAGAGTGAGACCTTTTATTTAAAAAAAAAGAATAAAAATACTAGAAGAAAGTGCAGGCAAAACACTTGAAGAAATTGGCCTGGGTGAATATTTTATGAGGAGGACCCCCCAGGCAATTGAAGCAACACCAAAAATATACTACTGGGACCTGATCAAACTAAAAAGCTTCTGCACAGCCAAGAACACAGTAAGTAAAGCAAACCCTCAGAATGGGAGAAGATATTTGTAGGTTATGTCTCCGACAAAGGTTTAATAACCAGAATTCACAGAGAACTCAAATGTATTAGCAAGAAAAGAACAAGTGATCCCATCTCAGGGTGGGCAAAGGAATTGAAGAGAAACTTCTCTGAAGAAGATAGGCACATGGCCTACAGACACATGAAAAAGTGCTCATCATCCTTAATCATCAGAGAAATGCAAATTTTCTTAGTTATTGTGTTAAGACATTTATATTCTACATTTAGTAAATTTCACATGTACCCTTGTAAGATGCACCCTAATTGTGGTCCTGCCAATTACCCTCCCTCCACCCATCTTCCCCCTACCCCTCCCCTCCTTTCCCCATATTCTTGGGTCATATGAAAGCTATAACCCAATTATAGCCCAAGAATATGGGGAAATGGGGAAAGGAGGGGAGGGGTAGGGGGAAGATGGGTGGAGGGAGGGTAATTGGCAGGACCACAACTAGGGTGCATCTTACAAGGGTACATGTGGAATTTACTAAATGTAGAATATGAATGTCTTAACACAATAACTAAGAAAATGCCATGAAGGCTATGTTAACCAGTTTGAGGAAAACATTTCAAATTGTATATAAAACCAGCACATTGTACCCCATAATTGTATTAATGTACAAGGCTATGACTTTGAACTTCTCTTTGGAACTTGGAATTATATGGAAGAAATGTTTCTCATGTATATGAATTTAGAGCACAATCTTAAGAACCAGTTTTAGAGGGCTGCCTTTGTTTCCAAAACAGGTGTTGGGCTTCTGGAAGGGTAATCTACTCCTTTGCAGAAGATTGAGCTTGCTGCTTTTGTGATTTATCTAAAAATTCACGATGAAAGTGTGAAGTACACACACACTCATACACACATGTGAAAAATCTCCTTCCACTGAATTGATTGCATCTTGGGGCAAGATTGTTTTGTCAGTGGGGTGCTCCAGTGCCTTTTAAAGTCTGGTTAAAGGTAATGCTACTGCACCACAATCTAAAGACTCTCTTGTGGTTATTTTTAATACAATATGTTCTCCCATTTGATACCTTTTTTGAGGGCCTAAGGTGTAAAGTGATTAATTCTATTTAAAGATAAATATCAATTGTGACTGTATGTGTAATATTGATCTGCAGGTGTTGATCTCTTAATTTATGTTTGAAAGTTTCTACATGGTGCTTAAGAATTCAGTTGTCAGGTTGACTAATTGAGCGAGATGGCAATTATTATAAATAAGTCTTTGAATTTGAAAATTTATGGCAGCAATTTTAAGATTATAAGATTATAAAAGTAAACTGCACAGGGCCTAAAAGATGATCTCAGGCATTTCTCTCTTTGCATTATAAACACTGTTAGATAAGTCTATACGCAAACATATCAAAGAAAACACAAAAAGGATCATACTTTTCCATCTACTGGCATCAGTGTTCATGTTTTGATACATTCCTTTCTGGTCTTTTTTTTCTATGCATTTTTTTTTTTTTTTTTGGTCACACAATTGGGATATTTTACTCATTTGGCAAATATATATTGAATTCTTACTGTGTGTCAGGCACTGTACTAGACCCTGAGGATACACTAATAGCGGTGATTGGCATTAACCTGTCCCTCTATAGGGAGAAACTGGACATTAAACAGTTTATCTGCAGTTCAGCATATTAAGGAATTTGATTGGGGAAGCCCAGGGTGCTGTAGGGCACTGAATATCATTACAATCACACATGCTTCTTACCCTTGAAAAAGTAAATTTGGGAAACCAGTTGATCTGTTGTGTCCTGAATGATATTTTAGAAACTTCCTTAATTTTATTGTGACTTCTTTGTTACTGCACTTTTCTGCATTCTGGTACTATGTGTATCTCCCTACTCTGCTCCGCTCTCTTCCCATTGCTGAAAGAGAGACTTTCTTCTTTCATTTCATTCCCCCTTCTCTGAGGAACCAGTAAGATTCTCTATCTTATAATTGGAACCAGCTCAACTTCACCCATTGGTAGCGATGGTTTCCATTTGCAACATCAGTATCACTGTTATCAATATTATTAGAGCTTCTAGGCCTTGTTACAGTAACTGTCCTATAATCCCTTTGTTTTATGAGAAACAAGAACAGTTTGAAAGAGTTAGGAGGGTTTTTACTGAGAAATATGATTGGTATTTGTATTAGTTTATCTATTGCTGTATAGTAAATTTTCTCAAAACTTACTGGCTTTAAACAATAATTATTTTTTTTTTTTTAGAGACAGAGTTTCACTTTATTGCCCTCGGTAGAGTGCCGTGGTGTCACACAGCTCACAGCAACCTCCAACTCCTGGGCTTAGGCGATTCTCCTGCCTCAGCCTCCCGAGTAGCTGGGACTACAGGCACCCGCCACAATGCCTGGCTATTTTTTTGTTGCAGTTTGGCCGGGGCCGGGTTTGAACCTGCCACCCTCGGTATATTATTATCTCATGGTTTGTATAAGTCAGGAATCTGGCAAACAGCTTAGCTGCGTCCTCTGACTCATGGTCTCTTGCAAGTTGTAATGAATGTGCCCAGTAGGGCTGCAGTCTCACCTGATGGCATGACTGGGAAGCATCTGCTTCCAAGCTTGTCCCTGAGGTTGTTGGCAGGATTCAGTTCTTCATGGGCTATTGTGCTGAGGGCCTCAGATCTTCATGGTCTCTTGCCTAGAGATCTTTCTCAGTCCCTTGCCACTTGGTCCTCTCCACCAGGCAATTTACAACATGGCAGTTGACTTCTCTTAGAGTGAATGAATAAGCCACAGCAATAAGGAGAAAGGGTATAGCAAGCAGGGCAGATGTTACCAGTTTTTTTTTTTTTTTAAATTTTGGATTATTATGTGGGTACAAATGATTAGGTTATAATGTTTGCATTTGTTAGATAAGATCCCTGTTGTAGTTGTGTCCCACACCCAGGAGGTGTGCTATATACCCTTACATTGTGCCCATTAGGTGGGAGCACACCAATGTTCCCTATTCCTCTCCGCCACAACTTGAATTAAATTGAGTTTTTCTTTTGTGTGGGTATGTATTAGTTCGTCTACTGGAAAAGTCACAGTTTTTGATAGCTTCCTATATTCTATTCAATAGAATAAAAGCACTAGATCCAGGAGATCTATTCAAGGGGAGGGAATTACCCAAGGGTGTGCATACCAGGGGATGGGATCCTTGGGAACCAAATTAAGAAGCTGCCTAACATAGCATCCTTAATAGTTCTCTCCAACTTGGTATTCCTATAAGATTAAGTATGTCATCATTTCCCCTACCTTTATTGTCATCATTGGATTGCTTTCTGTCAACAGCCTGTAAACCTAGCAAAGGCAGGAACCTTGTCTGTATTGTTCACTCCTGTATTCCTAAGGCCTAGATTTGTAGCACAGAGTGATATTCAGCACATGCATGTTGAAGGAGTGAATGAGGCCAAAGGTTTAACAAAAGCTTTCTCTTCTGTGGCAAATTCCTCCTTCTATGGTCTCCTGGACAGCTTTGTTTGCTTGACCCCCAACTGAGGACCCTTAACTTTAGATCATGTTCTTTTCTCTCTTTTTACCTGTCAGAGCTAATGTTTTGGGAGCCTCTTTGGCTCTAGAGTTCACTGTCCCAGATCACTGTATCCAGTTTCCCTCAGCCTTTTCTTCCCTTTCCTGCCCCTTACCTGCATCTAGCTTTGGCTCCAAGGGCCTGACCTCCTCATTCCAAGAGAAGACTGGAGTGTTTTTTTTTTTTTCCCAGAGGGAAAGATTTAGGGAGAAAGTACTATGTACATCTCCCTTATCATGGACAGGTATGGCCTGGCAGCCTTAGGAGCATCCTGGGTGCCCTTCTTTGGTGCAGGTACCAAGAAAGAACATATAAGAATGGGTGTTGTCATCCTGTCCCCATAAATGTAAAATATGAAGGTGACTTTCCTGGATGGCTGAATAGCTGTTCAATTAGATTTTGGGAGATTTCAGTCCCACTTGTAGTAGTAAGTGTTGTTGCATTTAGACCAGCAGCATTAACTATTAAATATGTTAAAAGACTGAAATAATTAGAGCTGGTTATTTTTCAAAAGACATGTAGAAATAGGATCTTTCCTTATTATGTTGGTGGTTGTGACCTTTGCTTTCTTCGTGTCCCCTATTTCTTATTCTTCATACTAAGTTTTTTGGTTGATTTTTACTCTTCTCTCCTACCTCCTGTCCCCACAAAGAAGCCTTTATAGGAAGACATGTAATAGTGCGTACCAATCACAGGGGCTGTGGTTTCGGACAGCTTTAGCTCCGCCACTTACTGGTTCCATGATCTTTGGCAAGTTACTTACCTTCTCTAAGCTTCAGTTTCCTCATCTATAAAGTGGAGATAATGATGGACCCTACTTTAAAGTTGAGAGAAGGAATAAATGAAAAGATACACTCCAAGCACCTCACATATGGCCTGGAATAGAGTAAGCACTTAAGTGTTAGCTGTGGAAATGAATACTGAATGACTTCTCCGTACGGTGTGAACTTGACTGGGGATACAATTATAAAAGAAAGTTGGAGGGCAACCCTGCTTTAGTCCAGGGTCAGCAAACTAGGACTCGAAAGCCAGGTTAGTCCCACCTCCTGTTCTTGTGTAACACGTGAGCAAGAATGGATTTTACATTTTTCAATGGTTAAACAAAATTCAAAAGAATAGTACTTCAGAGCACATGAAAATCACATAAAAGACAAATGTCCGTGTCCATACATAAAACTTCTCATATAAAAGTACGTGAATAATATTTAAGAATAAAAATATTATTAGAAATAAAGTTTCTACAACAGCCACACACATCCATGTCATTGTCTCTGGCTGCATTCATCTATAATGTCAGGGTTGAATAGCTACAACAGAGACTGTCTTGGATGGGGAAGATATTTACTTTCTGGTCCTTTGCAGAAAAATTTGCTGACTCACTTTAGAAGTTTAGACCAATGAACTGCTGTTTGTTTCCAGCATAAAACTGGGAGGGGTGGGGATAGTGAGATGGAGAAGTCAGAAAGCTCTGCAGCTAATTCCCTGTTGAGCCTTAGGTGTGCTGTTGTGTGTGGTGATGTCCTGGATTGTTCATGTCTTTATATTCACATTTAGGAAATAGCACATTCTAAGATTGAATACACTAAAACGACATTCAAATATCTTCCTCTTTTTAGTTTATAGAAATTGATTATAAAGGTAGCAAATTATTGAACTTGCTTTGTCTGAAATACAAATACTAGTGTGATTTCTAGATATTTTTTGTTAATATTGGCCTGGGTTTTATGTGATTAATTCTATGGGATCATTATGATTAAAATATATTAGTTAAATTACCATTAATATTAGGCTGTAAAATGCTGATGAAATGCTGGCTTGTTTCAGAAAACCGACTATTATATAAAATTACTTTAGTGATTATCCAAATAATTTTGAGGACAATTGCTAGTGCAAAGTTAATTTTAAAATGATAGTAAATTGAAACATTAAAAGGATTTTATATTCTGTATTTGTCAAAGGACAATGCAAGTATCTAATTAGAATTGATGTAGTATTAACAGCTGACTTGATAGAAATTAGAATTTAATTTTCCCTTGCTAAATAATGATGATTTTTTTCTCTCTTATATATATTTTTTATATTTATTATTCTTCAGATTAAGTTATCTTGCTTGAGTGGCTAACGTGTGATTAGTCAAAAACATGGGTTATATGTAGCACTGTGAATTAGAGGTTAATAGCTCAAAGTATGAAGTCTAACAGATTCGAGCTGGGATCCAGCCTCTGTTCTGCTGTGTGACCTTCCTCTGATTTTCTTTGCTTTTATTTCCTTGTCTGTAAAATGGGTTCATTAATAGAACCTGCATGACCAGGCTGTTGTGAGAATGAAGTGAGGAAAAAACAAAACACATAACATATTTGGCAGTTGCACCTGGAATGTAGTGAGAGCTCACTGAATGTTAGATAATGTATCACTAGGATGATAATTAACCTTAGCAATATTATTTAAAGCTGTTAATGTTCATCAATGGGAATGTGAGAATATTAGGGATTCCACCTGTTTGGAGCCATGCTATGGCTTTTATTTTTTTTAATTTAATTTAATTTTATTTTAATTTTTACAGTTTTTGGCCGGGGCTGGGTTTGAACCCACCACCTGCGGTATGTAGGGCCGGCGCCCTCCTCCTTTGATCCACAGGTGCCGCCCTATTTTATTTTTTATTTATTTATCTTTATTCAAATTCATATGAGGGTACAATTTTTAGGTTACATTGTTCTCCCTTCCAGGGTAAAGTTACATTTGTGGAAGAGCCCCTTACCCACGGGGCGTGTTATACACCTCACAATGTGCACAGTAGGTGAGATCTTGCCTCCTGCCCTCCCTCCTGCCATACCGGGCTGTGGCTTTTACACGTCTCAGAATTTGAAAGCCTGGAACACATTCCAGCCACAGAACTCTTCAGCTCATTTCCCTGGGGTGGGGTGGGGTGGGGCAGCTCTTACCCATCAAGGGCATCATATTCATGTGCCTCTTATTTGGGGCAGCTTGTTGAAGTCCCTCCCACAGGCGCACAGAAATTCCTCCCCAGGGCAGAGGCTAGCACATAGCGTGAGTGATCGAAGGGCTGACTGACTGGCACAGAGGCCCCTACTGCTTTCCCAGCTTTCTCAAGTCATGGCATATACAGGAAATGATAATGTTTGCATGGCAATCTGGGATGAGCAGATGAAGCTGCCTATGGCTAGAGGTGCCTGGCTAGGATGGTAGCATGAGATCAGCAACTCCCCAGCATACTGGTAATCCTTTTGTGGCTGGGCCTTAGCACATGGGAAGCTGGAGGGCTGAGTAGACCTGGGTGCAGCGGTGGGATGACAGGCCAGCCAAGGTTTGCCTACCTGGGAAGGGGTGGTTATAGCTGAACCTGAGCCCTTGGTGGGTGGGGTGGAGAGGTGGGATGCAAAGGCGCTACCCTCCTGAAGAGCTGTCCTCTTTACGTGGCTGCTGGGCTTTCTAGGGTTATGTGCAGTTTGGAGATACATGAAGATCACCCGAATGAGAACAGAAGTTATTTCTTCAGAGCTTGCTACAGTGAGAGAGGCAGCAGCCATCACTACTTGTGTTCAATTGAGATTCTCAGAGGCAGGTAGTAGAGTGGGAAAGGTTTACAGTAAAAAAAGGGAAGCCTTCAGGTACATATGCTTTGATTCGAGGTTGCTGGCATGGGGAAGCTACAGAAAAGCTAACTGGTAATGAAAGCACCTTATGTGAGTGGGTTGGAGAGAATCTCTGGCTTCCTCTGATTATCCCTGAGTTGGAAGTGGGAGCACAAAATGGGGAAGCTAACCAAATCCTGACCTAGGCAGCTGGTTGCCACATGGATTTTAGGTCAGTGTTCTATTGTCGTGTCTGGTCTGGCCACGTTCTTTTGTATATGTAGTCTCTTAGTCCTCTTTTCTTTGGTTTGTGACTTGTGAGTAGCTGACCAGTTCAGGAAAAGCTATACCAGAACTTTACCTCTCAGAGATTATCAAGTAGTCCCCATAGTCAACTGTATTTCACGATCTTCTTGACCTTTTTTATTATCGTATTATCATGGCAGCCATTTAATAAGAGACTGTACAGGAGCATGTAACACTCTGGATGGAATATAGTGACTAACATCACAACCACTGTGGCAAAGATGAGAACCACTAACAGTCTCTGTAAGTTGGTTCAGAACTAATTGCTTAACCAAGGCCAAGGGAACAAATTCCATAGGTCTTGAGAATCAACCTTAGAGAGCCAAGTAACTTTTTCATTAAGACAATACTTAATCTATTCCACCTTTCCAGCTTCCTTGATTCAAGTACAGCAAGCAGTATTGGTAATGGCACAGATGCCACGATGAAATCTAGAGCCATGCAAGTGTCCATCACTCCTTGTGCCAATGAACTGTATTTCATCTAGGGAAGTAGTGGTATCATTAACTTTAGCCAGAGTTAGCAGAGGTTTCTTACAGATGTTTTTATTTGTACAATTCCCATCATTGGGAACACTGCTCTGATTGTTTGCATAAAAAGTGAGCCAGTAATTTCCCTAGGTAGAGTGCCTGAATAATTAAAAGTGGCCTCATTTTGGTGCTCACGCAGCCTTGGTGATTTATAGAATGAGTCTGTGTGCATGGACAAGCCTTGGAATATTATTCCTACAGTGCATTAGGTATTAGTCTGAGACAAGCAGTATCAGACACAAAAGAAGTAGTATCCAGTAGGTACCTGTGGAGATAGAAACGGTTAGTTATTCATGACAAAAGGTTGGAGCTAAAGCATCACATTAGCTGGGTGACATGATTGAATTGCTAAGAGTCTTCCTCCAGGTGGCAAGTATTTGGACCATCACTCTGGGAAACTTTGTTGAATTCAAGTGTGGAACCAGAGTCTGAACAACAGATTATAATAACTAGTTCCTTTTTCTGGCCAAAGGGGACATTGTCAAAACCACAAAGCCACAGACTGATCTGTTTAAGATCTTTTGTTCAGATGGGTGTAAGTGGAAATGCCATTGACTGTATTTCCCTATGTCTTATTCATGAGGCTGGAGTTGTATGGGGGTTTCATCATGGGCATCCAGTGGTGGGTAGCATGTCTAACAGTCAGGAAGATTAATGAAGTGGCTGCGGTTTGGGCTAATCTAAGAGTGAGTATTTTCTGACCTAACAACTATAATGAGGAGAAAAGAACAGAGAAAAAAGGTCACTAAAGGTGGAAAACCACCAGGAGTCTACAGAAAATTAGAATGGTTATAAGGAGGCAGATGGAAAACAAAAGAGGAATTAGACAGGGCTCTTGGTCCAATGCCTAGTGTTGAAGCTGTCCCCTATTCAAGGTCATAACAGTCTACTTGTGCAAATTGAGTACTTGTAGAGGATCTCTGAGAATCCTCAGTTTGAAGTCCTATTTGGAATAGCCTTCCAAAGTATTCCAGTTCTGTGTAATTCTGCATTGCTTCTCTGGCTGTGAATTGGAATTGACTTCTTGAAGTTTCACTACGGTATTCATGCCAACAGTACTTGATAGGGTCTCTTTCAGAAAGGTTCAAGAACAATTTTGTTTTTGATGTTTTTTTCCGAAAGACAAATCTCTTGATTGAAGATCATAAGAGGCTATTTAGGAGGATGTGGGAAAGGGGCCTTAACCTGTTGGTAATAGGCTGGGTATAGTTTTTGAGTCTCTTGCAGTATTTTGCCATGTCTGTGTGCAGCAGGATAGAATCTAGTCCTTGAGGTAGAACACAAGGACCGTCCAATAATACATTCATGAGAGGATAGCCAATCTGGCCCTCAAGAAGTGGACTGCGTGGCCAAGAAAAAGAATTGCAGTTGGGTCAACATCATTAGCTCTTGAATGCTTTTGAGAGTTATCTCATCTAGCCTGAAAAAATCCTGTAGTTTCGTCTTTCTTTGTTTGCATGATTGTATTATAGTCCAGTTTATTTTTTTATTGAAAATGTTTTAGGTATGACATTTAGAAGAAGAATTTGTCCTACTTTTTGGACTTTTTTTGTTTCCTTAAGTGATGGGGTCTTGCTGTTTGCCAAGGCTGGAATCAAACTCTTGGGCTCATGTGATCCTCCTGATTTTTTTTTTAACCCTCATGTTTATTGTGAAAAGAGAAATTCTGTAGATATTTTTCTGGGATGGTCCAGTTAGCTTTTGCTATTCAGGATTTAAATTCTAACTAATGTGTACAAGTTAATAAAGTCTGGTAATTCTGGGTCAAATGCACTCAAAAGAGTTCTACATTTTTCTATAAATCGTTGCCAGTCTTGTTGAGGATTTTGGAAATCCTCAATTATAGCTCTTCATTCATCCTGCGTCCAAGGTTTAAATTCCACAGTGGTCTGAATATCATTCATGGGTGGCTCATGGTGGGGATAGAACTTTCAATGCATCTTGAAGTCTTAAGAGAGTTATTGGGAAAAGATAGTGGGTTTGAAAAAGGGGAAGAGGAGTTGACAGATGCAAAAGGGGAGTGGTCAGAAGGGTAATGGGGCAGGGACAGCTGGATGTTGCCTACATCCAGCAACTACAGGACAAAGAGGAGGAGAATTTACTGGGGAAACGAATCTGGTTTATGTTGCTTAAGATTATCAAATTATTCCTTAGCTTTGGCTAAATAATCCTTTAGTAAAGCATTTTTGAATCAAAATTTTATTTGGGATGAAACTAGAGACTCTTATCCCAAGTGAAATATTTCAGAAATAGAAAAACAAACAACTGTGTTCTTTCTAGTAATAGGGAGCTAAATGATGGGCATTCACCAGCATAGTGAGATGTAAAAAAACTTGGGAAACCAAGAAGGGGTTGGAGTAAAAACTTACCTGGCAGGTATGAGCCCTATTTTGGTGATGGGCACACTAAAAGCCCTGACTTAAGCATTATACAAGGTATCCATGTAAGAAAACATTTGTACTCCTTAATTTTTTGGAAAAAAAAAATTTAAAAACAAAATAAATGAAAGTACTTCTGTTTGGAGGCTTCTGAAAGCTAATAAAAAAGGCTGCCCATTGGGCCTTAGAAATCTTATTCTTTTATTTCCCCCTAAGGATCTTTCAAATGAACGATTTTGTGTAAGTCACATGTTCTCTAGAGGCTCAGGATATGGGAATTTGGAAGCCCCAGTTCTCAAACTTGAGTAAACATTAGAATCCTCCTTGGTGTTTGTAAAAAGGCAGATACCAGGGCATCTGGGTCCAAGGTTTAAATTCTACAGTGGAATGTGAATACTCAGGACCAGCCCCCAGGTCCTGCCCCAGGGGATCTTAGACTAGGCCAAGGAATATGCATTTTAAACCTGTGTCCTGGTTGATTCTTACACAGATGGTTTCCAGACTTTATTTTGAGAACTACTGTTCTAAAGATTGGAAGACTAATTTGTACTTTTGCCCAGTTTGATTGTTTAAGTCGCGTTGATAGATTCAATACTTTTCTATTTAAAGTGACGCAAAAAATCACTTGGGAAGTCATGCCTTTTTCAGTAAAAGAAAATTAACACTTGGAGACTTATTTTGGTCACAGGTGGAAACACTTGGTGTTGCTATGTTGCTGCCTACACTTCTGCTTCTCACTGTACAAATTCTCTTTTTCACTAATTCAGTCAAGTACACCTTATTTGTACCTAGTAGGATTTCAAGATACTTTGGATAAAGATTCTGCATTCCTTTCCTCTTTCCTCCTGTGGCCTACCATATTTGGTGCCAGAGGTAGCAGGACTGAGTACTTGATTAATTGGTTTGAAAACAAGGACTTAAATTCTACTATTGAAATATTGTATATTTACTTTCTATGCTGTGCATGGGTTGTTCAAATTGAAATTCTGCAACTCTATTTTAATTTTTAAATTATGGTCATTTCGATTCACGAGGAGTTTATTCCTAAGGTTTGCTTATACATTTAGTCTATTTCTCATTGTATTCCATTCCATTTTGCTCCATTGTCTCTCTGTTCTTTACTGTATCACCATCTACAGATTTACTTTTTGTTTCCCTCTGTGTCATGAAAGTATCAGGAAGAAATGATGTTTATTATGCTGCCATGTAGTCTGATTACTATTTGTTTCTGCATGTGACTATAATAAAAACCACTGCAACCATCATGTTTATTTCTCCCCACGAGGAGCCAACACCCTCAATTAGGTCAGTCTACCAATTGCTGGGCTGATTCTTGAGACGTCTGAAAAGCTCAAACTCAAAAACCTTAAGTTATAATGTAACCAAGGAAGAGTCTCCTTCCAGCTACCAGACAGAACTGGAGCAAGGTCCCCCTCTGCTCCAACACGACAAGCACTGCAATGGGAGGAGGGTGACATCTGCCAGGAACAGTGCCTGTCACTTCCTTGCAGATGTGAATAGCTAACTGTCCCTTCTGAATAGGCTTGTGTGTAATTTTGCATTTTCATATGAGAATAAATAATTCAAGGCGTGCTAGATATACCCACCAAATAGCAGTGAGCTCTGAGAGTGGAGCTGGAAAGGGCCATCTGTCCACCACCAAAATTAGCAGTTCAGAGTATGGCTGGTTTACCTCCCATTTATTTCTCCCCTCTTTCATTCCCCAAGAGGAGGTCAAGCCCACTGTTGGGAGGAGGAGGAGCTGGTTTACCTGAGGACCTGGGCACTGAATCCTGGGAAAGCATCGTGGAATGGAAGGTGTAGGAAGCCCTGGTCCTGGTTCTACCACCTCCCTTTCTCTCCTACCAATGTGCTGTGTAAGGCTGGGGATGGGGTATCTTCCTTATTTTGGCCTGTTTTCCTTATCTATAAAATAGGAAGTTGAACAACACTTAAAATTCCTCCTTGATTTCTGGTTAGATTGTCTGTGGACTGACCTACTCATCTCCCTCCCGCCCTTCCCTTTCTTCTCTCCCTTCCTTCCTCTGGTTTGTTCAACCAGCATCCTTCCTTCCATTTAGCAGGAGATACAGTGTTAAGTCTTTACCTTGTCTTGTTGGGAACTTTCCTGACTCCTCCAGACAGAGAGCTGACTGGGCTTGAAAGCTGTGTCTGCATCAATGGGAAGACATCACCTTCCTTTCTGTGGAAGTGGTATGTGTAATGAAAACAGAGTTTTGGGGAGAACATTTGATTCCTGAGCATGAGTGATGATTTGCAACCAGCACCACGGAAGCAGAACTGAGGATAACAGGGAAGTTGTACTGTCATTGCAGTGTTCCCCAGGTTATACCCTGGTACCCACACCCCTCATTTATATCTGATTTATGATGCATCTTCTAGGGGAAAATGTGGGCACCTCCCTGTGGGCATGATTTCTGTCCTTACAACAATCTGCACCCTCCCTGTTCTTTAGGTCAGCATGGCTGCCACCATGCAAGCTGACTTGGTGCCCATTTACCTCTTGGCGTCCTTGTGTGTGTTCCATGGCCCAGTGGCCTTATGTCTAAACAGACTTACCGTGTTTGTTTTGCTTTGGAGTTACTTTCAACTTCCTATTCCTTTCAGTTAAGTTCCCCTTAAAACACAGACTACTGAGTCTTGGCATTTTACCTTTTGTGTTCTGTCGATCTCTGTTGGAGAGTGTGTGTAAATCCCTATCATTTTCATTTTAAATACTTTCTTTCCCTTTTTCCAAACCAAATATGCTTTTGGCTTCCTCTGTTTTCACTTACCAAATATTGAGGATCCTAAATTACTATTTCTCCCTTTTGTATGGGCTGTTCTCCCTCCATGGCCCTCTTTCAGGCATATGTTCTCTCTTCTCCCTGTGTTTCATGTCAGCCTTCGAGGTCCTTGCCTCCCAGGATATCCCCACCCCAGGAACGTGCCTTCAGTTCCCCTCATTGGCCTTATTCTTCAGCTTCTCTAGTCTGTTCTGCTGCAGCAGCTGCCTCGCTGGTTGCTTTCTGCCTGCAGCTGGTCTATAGAATCCACTCCATGCCCCACAGCATGACTGATGAAATGTGTGCAGTCAGTGCCTGGCCTTTCTCTCCAGTCTGGTTCCATTTCTCTCACAGCTCAGGCACATACTCCTGTTTTACTGTCTTTAACATGCGAAGATCTTTCCTAACTCTGTCCTTCTGTTTGCATGGTTACCCGAAGCTGGGATGCTTATTTCCCTCTTGTCTGGCTGGCAAACTCTTTCTCACCCTTTCATGCCCAACTCTCACACTGCCTCCCTGTGAATCGTCCTCCACTCTCTTTTCCTTGGTGCTCCCGTCACATGATGCATTTACCCCAGAGAGCTTGTTTTCACATTATCATCACTACTTGCTTCTGACTTTCCTTCCCATTAGCCTGTATGCTCCTGGAGGGCAGGAGCCAACCTAGTTGCTGTGTACGGGACTAGAGAAGTGACAGGGACTATTAGGAGAACTTGTGTTACCAGTGAGGGTAAGGGTTCAAATCCTGACTTATCATTTACTGGCTACCATGGTTTGGATATTTGATCCCTCCAAATCTCATGCTGAAATTTGATCCCCAGTGGTGGAGATTGAGTCTGTGTGGGTCATGGGAGCAGATCAGGGCAATGAGTCCTTGCTCTACGATTTCCCAAGAGAGCCGTTTTTTTACAAGAGTCTGGCACCTTCTTCTCTCTCCCTTGCTTCCGGCCATGAATGGAAACTTCCTGCTTCTTGTACAGCCTGCAGAACTGTGAGCCAAAGAAACCTCTGCTATGAATTCTTTTTTGAATTACTTACCTCAGGTATTCCTTTATAGCAACACAAACAGACTAAGGCACTGGTTATATGGCCTTGGGCAAGTTACTTTGTCTGTAAAATTCTTGGTGTCCTGATCTGTGAAATGGGAATAAGAATATATGCGTTGTATGCTGGTTATACAGATGAGAGGCAGCACCACTGAGCAGTTAATAGAATATTCGTTGTATAGCATCTCATAGTGTGTGCCATGTGAATGGTTATCTGATCAAATGGTGCTTTTTTATTACTTTCTCTGAAATCCTATTCTTCTAAGTCTGTCTGTTTCGTTTTTGCTTTTTTTTTCCTGATCCTATTTCTCAGCTGTATATTCTTGGCATGGGTAAGCAGGTTGATCTGTGGGAGGGTGATAAGAAGTGGAGAAAAGAAAAAGGAAATTGAGAAAATGCCTTCATTTGGACAGCAATGATCCAATTTTAACTTGACAGTTGTTCTGTGATAGACTCCCCAGTCTGGTTAGACGCATGAGGCACAATGATAATGTGGTGGAGTTTTTAGCAAATATGCCAAATTTTGCACATGTGCACACCTTTGCAAATTCACGAACATGTGGACACATGTTAAAATGCATTTCTACCACCTGAGTTAGTGTCACCTTAGACAATACAACCTACCCAGTAATTTTATTGCTAGGTACTCTCTTTCAGCTCTTTTTTTTTTTTTTTTTTTTTTGAAGTTTTTGGCCGGGGCAGGGTTTGAACCCACCACCTCTGGTATATGGGGCCGGCGCCCTACTCCTTTGAGCCACCGGCACTGCCCACTTTCAGCTCTTCTTTTAGAACTGAATATTCTTCAGTATCTCTTCCATGATAATAGGTCAACATTAATAATAACACTAATAATAATCTCCAGATATTGAATCCTTGTAAGGAGTCAAGTGGCACATTAAATACTTTACAATGATTATCTCATTTCATCCTCACAAGTTCATGAGGCACGCACCATCATCCTGTATTATAGGTGAAGATACCACGGCTGGAGAGGCTAGAGACTTGCCCACATAGATGTGAACCAAGGAGTCTGGATTTAGCCACCAGCCTGAGTGAGCACCTACTGCACATTTTTGAATATAATCATATTTTTGAAACCAAGCCATCTGTGGTCACTTATGTTAAGTATGTAAACTACATTGACATGGGCTTTTGATCTATTAGTTCTTTCTTAAACTTGACTGTGGACCTCGAAAGAAGAATCTAGGAAGACCACTACTTTAGATAATTTCGATATAATTGTGTCACACAGCTTTTTTTACTTCATGCTAGTAATTACTGGAAGTTTAAAAGAATGTGTATGGAAAGTAAAACAACAGACACGATGATAGTTATACCATTTCATGTGGTTTAAAAATAAAATGCGTAACAGGAGAGAGAGGATGGGGGCTACTGTTTATGTCTGTTGCTTTAGAAATACTGTTATCAAGAAACTGTGCCAATCATTTTTGTTCTCACATTCTAGATGAGGAACTCGAGGATTAGTGAGGTTGAAATTTACTCCAACAGTAAACGAATTTTCTTAAACTCCTGTACACTCCACCAGACAACCTATCAACTGTGGAGAGAGCAGGGATTTATTCCTCTGTTATCAGGACACATGCACATTTTCCTTCTTTCTCTGCTCAGCCAGCATGGGGCTTGTCTTTATCCATTGTTTGCAAAATTAGGTCAGAAGGAGTCTGATGCTGAGGGAAAATGTTACAGGGTGGTTTGATACAGCAGGTCGGTGCTTCACGATAGAATCAGACACACCTGAAGCGGACACTGCACGTGAAGGGCTCTGGGAAGTGATTTCTCTGATGCTTTAGATATTTAAAAAATAATGTTATGGGATGGGATGTCATTGATCCTTCAGATTATTCACGGCAGGGAATTTAATGGCTCATTAAAGTTGAACAATGGAATATGAAATCAGGCCTTCTGAAATGACCCTTGATCTTTATTGACCTGAAATATGCTTTTCTGCCTGTTTAATGCAGTGAGAGGAGGCGTGTGCAGGTCTGCCTGTCAGCCTGCAAGACCTATGTCAGAAGCCAGAGGCTGTTGTGACCTCATAAATCTCTCCTATGGACACACAAGGGTAGCAGAGCAGCTGGGAGATCAGGGCTCCATCCTGCGTGCTCAGACTGCAGAGAGCACGTTCTAGCCCATACGGGCTATGGAGCTGGACAGTGCAGCTCTTACATCAGTCCACACCCCCTCACTGCTGGAGTCACCTTGTGAAGTTCCTTCACGTCTGGAAGCACATCTGCTCACAGGAGATCAGTACTGGCCTCTGCCTTGAGGGAGAGCCTCTGCCTTGGGAGGTCTTTGGGAAACAGAGTTTGGCTTCTAGTGAATCCCCAGTGAAGGTTACTGTTACCATGGGCTGTTTGTGCTGGGGTGGGATTGTCAAGGGGCTTTAGAGCCGCTGACTTTTTGTAAGGGGATGTTTCATTCAGAAACATGGATTTTTCATTTTTAAATGTATATGCAACATGGCTGCTTTCACACTACAAGGGCGACAGAATTGAGAGGCTGTGACAGAGAGTGCGAGGCCTGCAGAACATAGTTGCCGTCTGCTCATTTACATAGAAGAATTTGCTGGCCCCTGATTTCATGCCTAAACTCCAGTGTCAGACAGATGTGGGTTTGCATTCCAATCTTACCATTTACTACATGTAACTGTGTGATCTGGGCAAGTTACTTTTCCTCTTAGAGTCTTGGTTTTCTCATCAGTAAAGTGGGGTAATGACATTTACTCAGCATGGGAAAACTTAATTAGGTTGGTTATTTAAAATGTTGAGCATGGTGCCTGGAATATCCTGATGTCAGGTTTTCAGAGAAGAATGTGAGACTATGTTGGCTGGAGTTGGTCAAAGTTGGGTTCTTGGAGAAGGAGGAGCTTTATTTGGGCCACTGAGTTGCGGAGAATGTATAGAATCTGGGTCAGGAGACCCCAGTGAAGGGAGGGGGAGCCAGAGTAAAGGCCCCGTGTGTGTGAGTAAATGCTCAGGCCATGCAGGAGGAGTGGCATGAGGAGGAGCACGTCCTGGGAATTGGTGTTCAGATGAACTGGCCACTTTACCCCAAGCCCTGGGACACACCCATATTGCTGTTTTCTGATACTGTTTGGCATGTGCTCAGGGAGCTCAGAAGAAATGTTCACATTAGCTTAGGAAAATTATTCAGGAAGTTAGATCTGTTGTTTCAAATAGAAACCTCCAGTGAATTCTAAATTTGGCTGGTAGGTGGATAGGTCCAGCTCTCCTAGGGAAAAGGGCCAAGGGTTCCCAGGTACCTTCTTGGGGCTGCCCTATTTCATCCTGTCCCTCCCCAGTGATGGCTCTCACCTGGAGAGGAGGGACCCCCCTACCAAGCTACCACTCAGGCCTTAGCGTGCCAACTGCAAAAGGATGCAGAGGACCTCCTGCTGCCGGGCCATGCTGCACGGGTACGGCAGAGTCCTGCAGGTGACCGCAACAGCCTTAAGGCCAATTCCCATGTCATTACCTTAAATCTACACTGTGCTCCACAGCCCCCAAGGGGCTTTCATAGACTGTCATGGGAGGTTCACATGCACCATAAGACTGTGGTTTCAAGGTGACCTCTGAACCACGAAGTAGGTCCAGTCTTGGTGATATGAAACAGAACCCCCAGCCAAACCAAAGCCTTTCTTGTCGCAACAGTGGAGGCCCATTTGCTGTCTGTGGTGACCTTTATCTTGCTCTTACCCTGCAAACCCGTCTTTCTCTTTCTCAATAAACTTTGTTTCTCACTTGCCTTTCTTGGGGGATTTTTGGTCGTTCTTTGGTCACGAGCACTCTAAGAACTGAGGACACAGACAGCTGCCTGAAACCCCTACATTTTAGGAGATGGCTGCCTGAAAGCCAACATAACTGTTAGTGATTTGGGGGTTCTCTGCTGCTTTGAATCTCTCACATCCTCATTAAAAATAATCTGTGGGTGATTGTACAAAGCAGCCATTGTCTTTCACAACCAGCTTGGATTTGATTCTTTTGAGAGGTAGGAAACAGCGGGAGCTAATAGCCTTGGTTTTTCAGCTCTGCTGACTTGTGCTGGGTTGTGATCCTGGCCGATTCCCTGGGCTTCTGTGTATGGCCTCACTAATTGGGTGTAATCAAGATTCTCCTGAGGAATTTCAGAGGCCATGTGGTCCTGTCCAGTCTGATTCATCAACTCCCTGTGGAAAGTACAGTGCTGGAGCAGACAGAATAATTTTGGAGTCTTCTCAGCAGTGTGGGCAGGCCTCCAAAGGTATTAAGTTATTTTAGGATTCAATGAACTTGTTTTTTGTTTATTTGAGACAGAAACAGGAACCAGGCAGTGCCTTGAGATTGGGTCACAGAGGTGTGGAAGTATATAACACATTATCCGACTTGGTACAAAATTCATTGAGATGGGGGTATTCATTCGACTAAGTGTCTAGAGTATTAGTTTAAATTTCTGAATGTTGAAAAAAAATAGCTCGTTCTCTTTCCTAGAATTATAATGTGTTCTCATCTTAATATGCATACAACTCCTACTTGTGCTAACAAATGACAGGGGCTCATTCATCATTCAGTAAATACATCTGATATGCTTCAGAACAATGTTATCTTTCCTCACAATGATTTAAAAAGAAAAGATCTTATCTGGACCCCAGTCTGTTTGCATGCCCTTGCCTTTTGTATATTTAAGGGGTGAATAGTTGCATAAGGAAATAAATGACTTCCAGTCCTTGGCATTTGATGATACTTCTGGATCTCTTTATTTGTCTCAGTTTTATAGATTGTTTTGTTTATCTGGTTTTTCTAAACTAGAGATTTATTTTCTGATGGAAATACACAGGTGCCAGAGGCTGCTGGGTAGGGCTGTGTTAACTCCAAAAGTTAAATTAGCCTTCATTTAAGTTGGAGGAGATGTGTTAATCATTGAATAAATAGCTCTTCGGGAAAGCCTACTATATCTTTGACATAAATTTCAATCCCAAAAGCAGCTCTCAGACACTTGCCATGTTGGAACATAGGCACAGGTTGGGAAGGGTGGGGTGGTGAGGATATCACACCGTCCCTGCGCTGTGAGCATGCAGGTTTATCTTGGAGAGTCAGGATAGGTACATGAGAAACAAGTAGAGAATTTTGCAGTGGTAGACATCAGTGTTTCTCAGGCTCAGCATGATTGACACTTTGGGCTGGATAATCCCTTGTTGTGGGGGGCTGTCCCCTGCGTTGTAAGAGGGTTAGCATCCCTGGCCTCTGCTCACTAAATGCTCTTAGCATTCACTCCCCAGTCCTAACAATCAAAGATGTCTGCAGACAATTGTCAAACATCCCCTGGGAGCAGAATCGCCCCTGGTTGAAAACTGCTAATGTAGATTGTAATCCATCTCTCAAAAGAATGATGCAGGGGCCACTGGTGCCCAGCCCCGGAGCCTTGTAGGGAGGGAGGCTCTGAGGCTTTGCATATGGTCACCAATCTCCACTGTCTGTGGAGAGAATAAATGTTTGCTCATGTATGTACACTGCTTTGTGCAAATGTGTAAAGTTACTGGTGTGTTGAAAAAACTAAAAATATCTTGAAAACTGTTACTGGCTTCAAAATAGCTTTTAGCTATTTTGTATTTTCTCATTCAGAAGCTCCTAAACATGTAACTGGCAGTGTCTAAGTGCCTGGTCTCTGGAGTCAGGTTGGCCTGGAACCCACCACCTATTTGCTGTCTGCCTTTGGGTAAGAATCTTAGCCTTTCTGTGCTTCAATTTTCCCAGGGGTAAAAACAGAAAAATATTTGTACTTAATTTAGTATCATTATAAGGACTAAATGAGAGAGTACATGTTTGGCTTCTCATATAGTGAGTTATATGTAGAAAACATTTAATAAATGGTAGCTATATATTTTTTTCTTTTGGAGGATATGCAGTTTTTTGACCCTCAAATTCTGGAAACCTTTACTTTGGGTTTTTTTTTTGAGACAGAGTCTCACTATGTTGCCCTTGGTAGAGTGCTGTGGCATCACAGCTCACAGCAACCTCCTACTCGGGCTTACGTGATTCTCTTGCCTCAGCCTCCCAAGTAGCTGGGACTACAGGCGCCTGCCACAACACCTGGCTATTTTTTGTTACAGTTGTCATTGTTATTTAGCTGGCCCCGGCTGGGTTCAAACCCGCCAGCTTTGGTGTATGTGTCTGGCATTGTAACCACTGTGCTATGGGCACCCAGCCTATTTTGGGTTTTTAAGTGCTAATGAGACCAGAATAGAAGGAGTGGGGAGAGCCTCCTTGAACTGGATGGTGGATATATATTTGCAACTAGTATCTAGTTGCTTCGGCCAGGGCCATAGGAGGTAAGAACAGCAGGTCTAAGCATTTCTAACTTTGGAGACTCAGTGAAATGAACGTGGTGGAACAGACTCTAAGGTGACCTCATGATTCCTGTCTCCTAGGTTCATGCCTGTTTGTGATCCCCCCCACCCTTGAGTGAGGACAGGCTCTGTGACTATCACTTAGAATGCAGCAGAGGTGACTGTATTATGTGATTATGTTACACAGGATTATAATGCCTGGCTTGCAAGGAGAATCTTTTTCTTGCTAGTTTCAAAGAAGAAAGCTGCCATGTTGTTAGCTGCCTATGGAGGGTAATTTGTGGCAAGGAGTGTAGGATGGCTTGCCATCAAGAGCAAGCAAGAGACTGAGAGGCCCTTGGTCTGGCAGCCTACAATAAAGTGAATGCTGCCAACAATCTTATGAGGTAGGAAATGGAGCCTTCTCCAGGTAAGCTTCAGATGAGAACCCAGCCCTGCCTGCCACCTGGACTGCAGAGGAGCCAGCTAAGTCTCACCTGGACTCCTGAGCCATAGACACTCTGAGATAATAAATGTGTGTTTCTGTAGCTGCTAAATTTCTGGTAATATCCTTATGTAGGAATAGATAACTGATATAGTGAGCGTAACACAGACACAGATGACTACGAGCTCTCACCAGGCAAAGATGCTTTAAACTCAACCATGTTCAACTCTGAACTAGCCACCTTACCCCAATCTTGTCCTGTGTCCCTGGATTAGGGAATGTTTACGGCATTCCTTCTCCACCATAATCAAAACCACACACTTTGAGGTCAGCTTTGGCTCTTTCTTTTTCTTCCTTACCTGTCTCTAAATTGGTCCCAGATTTCTATTAATTGTCTCTCCCAAGTGTCTCTTGACTTGATTCCTTCCTTCTCATTTCCCTATCCCTATCTTAGGTTGGCTTTCAATATTTCTATCCTGGACAACTGCAGTGTTTTCTTGACCTACCGCCTCACCTCCAGGCTAAACCTAGTTACAGTCTGTTGTCCCTATTGTCTCCAGATTTAAAAAAAAAAATTTTTTTTTTTAGAGACAGAGTCTTACTATGTCGCCCTTGGTAGATGTCTCCAGATTTTTATTTTTTAATGTCAGTCAGACATGTAATCCCCCTGCTAATATTGAACTTGAGTGCCTTTCCATTCTCTTCAGGATAAAATATGGAGATCTCATCATGGCTTGCAAAGCCCTGTCCTTGATAACGTCTCTATCCCTCTCTATCTTTCCTTGGTTATTCCTCATTTTGAGACTCACATGTCCCCTCCCAAAAGCCTTGCTCAACACCTCCTCCCCAAGACTCAGTTCCTAGGGTCCCTGAGATATACCCGATTATGAGTAGGATGTAGTTTAATTGACATATTCCTTATCTGTGATTTCCCAGCAGATTGTAAGCTTCTTAAGGGCGGGGACAATGTCTGATTCCCTACAGTCTGCCCAGCTTCTGGTGATGAACCATCGTAGGGGCTTCCTCACTGTTGCATGAAGGGATGAATGCATGCTATGCTCAGGTGAATGAATGGATCAATACACAGTGCACAGCTATAGTGCCACACTGGTTTTCCAGGCACCCTGCCACCTCCTCTAACAAACCTTCCCCAAATAGTCCTCTTACCTTTCTAGGTGTGAACTTCCTTCCTCTTCACATCTGTTGCTTCAAGTGTGATTCTGCAGAATTTAGAAGAGAACACATAACCAAGTGCTTGGTTTTCTGGGTTGTTCGTTTTCCTTTATTTCTTTTAATCTTGTATCTTTCCGCTTCCCCTCTCTCCCTTTCTCTTTCTTTTTCTTGTAAGTGATGATACCCTGTCTGTATCATTGCCATGGGTAAACTCCTCAGAGGTATGGTCTATAAATGAAAATTTGGTACAGGGATTTTCCCTTTGCTGATCTTACTGAAAGTTATGTTATCTCAAACGTGAGAGGAAAGAAAAAAGAATAGTACAAATTGTCCATTATTTTATGTCCTCTAGTAGTTCTGGTTTGTTTTCCTTCTCAGTATTGTGTTAATTGTTTTGGTAAGGGCAGTCCTATGACCTGTCAAAATAACCCCTGGTTTTGTCTTATACTAGGAAAGACTTTTCCTTTTCTTTTAGAATGGATGTTTTCAAGATTTGCTCTACTTCTCCACCTGTTAAATGGGGGAACATTAGTCTTCTCAGGCTGCTATAACAAAATCCCACAGGCTGATATCATTCAATCATATCATCCTTTTTCTTTTCTCCCTCTCTTCCCCTCTGCTCCTGCCTAGAGCAGGCTTTGGAACAGGTGGATCAGAATCAATTCTGGCTCTGCTCCTTCCGAGCCAAGTGACTTTGGGTTTGAAGTCTCTACACGTCTGTAGCCTCACCTGTACAATTGACATAATGCCCACTTCACAGGGTTGCTGAGAGGGTTGAATCAGAGAAAGCAGGTTAAGGCCCTTTGCACCAAACCTTCATGTGTAAGTCCGTGGTAAACCTCAGCTGCTCCTCTATGAGACTCCTCAGCTATGAGACTGATGGTATTTTTACCACTCTGGATTCTTTCTTCTTTTTTTTTTTTTCCTGTTTATCTGTGCTTTCCTCTGGCCAATTTCTTCGGGCCTTCCAACATGTAGCACTGTCCCTTCAAGGCCTGCTTCGAGCACTGGGCTCCTCTTCATTTCTTCAAAACGTCTCTTTCTCTTCAGCCTATTGCGTCTCTGCCATGTGTGCTGGCGTGTCACAATACATAAGTCCTTGTTTTTCTAAGTGTCTTTGATTTGTCTTCATACTGAAATTTCTTAAATCTGAGCTGTGACTTTTAAGGTTAACTAGGTTGGTTAGAATTTTGTGTAAAATAAGGAACAACAGATTGAAGGTCCAGCAGTTCTCTGAGGAGTCCTCAGGGGATGGCCTGCCATATGAATATGGTTCATATGCCAACCATGTGAGCTCTGCAGAGCCTTTTATAAAGTCCGTTCTGGGTGCTGGAGAGTGAGTGTGTGGGTTTTAGAGAGGCCAGGTTTTATTGAAGTGAAAGGAAAAAATTGGCTGTGACAATTTTTTTTTTTCCTTCTGCAATAATAACACACAGGGACATGTTGGGATAAGGAATAAGAAATTATATGCCCCTCTCCCTAAACTCTAGCATTCACCCACTGGCAGGTGGGTTTCACGTTGTTCTGGGCTGTTAGACATTCCAGGCGGCAGGTACCATAGTGCTTTGGAGCTTGCTCTGAGGCTGATAAAGTATAGCTGGGAAATGTAGCTAAACTTTTGAAAGGGCATGGTTTTCAAGTTCACATGTGGTAATTATAGAGCCAGGGTGTCTTTCCCTTGCAGACTGGGTAATTGTACATAGAGGGTTGTGGGAGGGGGTTAAGTGGGTGTGTGCCCTTCTGGGTACCCCAATGGTTGGCTTCTTCAAATGACGCCTTCTCCGTTTCAGAGCCTTAGGTGTTGGTGAGATGAGCAGAGGGTAATTTATCACCAGATCAAGCCCTAATTTCATTGTCACCATTTTGGTGTGTGTATCCCAGTCCTACCCTATTTGTGTCATTAGAACTCTAGAACAAACTGTTCTGTAAATATTACTTAAAAAGTAATGTTGTGCCGCCACTCCTTCTAAAATAAACTTTAAAAGCTTTGCTTTAGAGAGCTATTTTATTCTGTTAATTTTTGTTTTTAAAGTCGAATCCCAGATTATCTGAGAGTTTAAATCAGGTAGTATCTTCTATTATGCAACTCTTTCCTTCTCCTTTTCTTTCATTTTGGTGGTATCTTGGAAAAATGGCAGGAAAAAGAATCCTGTTTACTTTTGGTTTGCTGTTATTGCTCAGAGCTGTGTAGGTAAATATTAGGGAATAGTTTCAGCCATCAAATCTTTGCCAAGAAAATGGACTATGTTGGATGTGTGTGGGGCTGGCATAGGCAGGGGTAGCAAGTAGTGGGTACAGGCAAGTTTTATTCAGTCTGCACAAGGTATTAAAGAAAATTGAGCCAATGTTTAAAAATCTGGAGATTTCACGTAGAAATCTTGGTTTTATTTATTTACTTATTTATTTGGCCTTTCTTGAAAAACCGAAGCTCTGGCATCAGGACACACACTCTGGAGTCCTCACTGGCCCCACCACTCACTGCTTCTGTCTGACTCCGAGGCTGAAGGTGTTGGAATACGATGGTGTTGGGATCCCAGAGTTCCAAGGGGGATTGTCTGGCTGGGTTTCCTGCCTTTCCTCGGAGGGCATTTCAGTTTGTAATGTCTGGCCTGAGGAGCCCAAACTCTCTTAAGGGTCATATTTGTTTGAAGACTGGTTCTTAGACTTTTCGATGGAGAATCAGGAGGGAAGGAAAAAGGGAGGAAGACCAGAGATTGGAGGGGGAACTAAGGGTATAAGCTCTCGAAGAGTCAGGCCTGGGAACATCTGTAGTATTTGAGGATAGCAGATGGGATTTTAAGTAAAATTGAGAATTATGTGTCTACTCCGTGGTGTTCAAGAAATACAAGTGAGGATGTGGCTTATTTTTGAAATTGTCAGGTATCAGTCAGAGTTGAGTCAGGAGATAAAAACTACAGCAATTGTTCCAATAGACAGTATTTAATATTTAAAATTATTAAGCAGATATTGAAGAACTGAGAAGGCAATGAGAAGACTAAGATATCAACCAAAGTGGCAACTGCTGGAGGCATTTGCCACTCCTGGGATTAGGATTATGAAAATTTAGAAGCTTGGGTAAGGACTAAGTGGGGCAGAACTTGTACTCTGAGATGATGGCGCTGCTGGGGCCTCTCAGCTCGGAAGAGAGAAGCTGACGGGCTGGTACACAGCACCCAGACTTCTGAGAGGGGAGTACTGCCCAGCTGGTGTTGGTGCCTCGAAACTCAGATAATGGGCATAGGCTGGGGCCTAGGCCTTAGGAAGAAGCAAGCTGGGACTGGGGTCTCTGAAAGGTTCCAGAGAGACTGTAACCTGGATTCCCCCACTGCCAGAAGAAAGAAGAGGGGCTCCGGGAGCGAAGACTGATGGCTGGGCCACGCCCACAGGAGCACGAAGCCAATAGGAATCTCACCAGAAGGGTCAGGCCACACCTCCCCTGCTCCAGGCTCACAGCTCTAGGCAGGACCTGTCAGGGAATTGTGGACCAAGCAGAAGAATGTGGTTCATAATCTCCCCCCCCCCCCCCAGCATATCAAAGACGGTATGGAAGGGTGAGTTTGGAGCTGGGAGTCAGTATTAAATCACAAAGACACGTTGTCCTTTCGACCATTATAGTGCCTTGAATTGTGGAGGGCTTTACAAGCACTACACAAACGTAGACAGTTCTAATTTTCTAGGTGTAATTTAGAAGAGTTTGGTTGTTCCTGTGGTCTCCAGGTTTCCATATTGAATAACACCAGTTTCCAACTTGGGATTTAAGTGCTGATTTCTTTACAGTATGTCCCAAGGTAGTATTTTCTATAGTTTGAATGTGTCCCCTCAAATTCATATGTTGGAAGCCTAATCCCAAACACAACAGTGTTGGGAGGCCCTAAGGGGAGATGGTTAGGTCAGAAAGGTTCCACCTTTGTGAATGGATTAACGGCAATTATAAAAAGACTCGAGGTTGTGAGATCTCTTGCTCTCCCTTCGTGGGATGATAGGGAGAAGGGTCTCACCAAATGCTGGCCTGCTTATACTCGACTTCTCAGCCTTCAGAACTCTGAAAAATAAATTTCTTTTCTTTACACATTACTCAGTCTGTGGTATTCTGCTAGAGCAACACAAAACAGAGTAGGCAGAATTGCTGTCGGGGTTTATAAACTACAGCCCATGGGCCAGCTATGGCCTGCTGCCTGTTTGTGTAAATGAAGTTTTATTGGAATATAGCCATGACCATTCATTTATCAGAAAAGATTTGCAAACTCCTTCTCTGCTGTAAATTTCAGTTTTTCTTTTTCCTTTCTTCCTTCCTTTTTTTTCTTTTTCTTTAGTTCTGTTTTCAAACAGAGGACTGTGGCACATAATTTGAGAAAAGCAACTGTCATAATTATAAACACCAAACACACAGGATAGTCCTTTATTTGAAAAAATATTGTCCTTGACATTCTTGTGAGCATCACCTAAATTTACCTTGGTTTTCTGATAGAATGGAAAAATATGGGTAATTTTCCAGACTTGCTGATAGAACCAGACAATGCCATCTTTTTCAAGGCCTGGTCTCTAGCGCACACATATTGCTTTGTGACTGTAGGCAAGTCAACTAACCTCTGAAATGTACTTTTCACATAGCTACACCGAAGATTAGAATTTTCCTGTTTGTCCCTCTAGTTCTGAGTCTGTATTTCCCACCCTGATCCCTTTCCTGAGCTGTAGCCTGCACATGCAATTGTCTTCCAGGTGGCATCCTTGTTTGTCCTACAGATGTGTCCAACTTAACACATTTTTGATGGACATTACTGCCAACCACTGGGCTATTTGTAGGTTACTTCTAGGAGAATTGCAACTTGCCTAACCCTTGAAGCTAGGCACAATCATATCTACTTCTGGCCTATGTGACTGGAAATGGTGTGTTTCACTTCTGCATCAAAGTATTTAATTATCAGGGTGTGACTCTTCAGCACTCCCTGCTTTTGTCACTGTCAGTTTGGGTCCCAGAAGGAGGCCTCCTGAAGTACCGTGGCAATATAGCAGGGATGAGTATTTAGCCTTTGTTGTTTAAATTACTGCACTTTGGGGATTGTCTTTTACCGCAGTTTATTTTATTTTATTTTGTTGTTGTTATAGTTGTCATTGTTGTTTGGCAGATCTGGGCCAGGTTCAAACCTGCCAGCCCTGGTGTATGTGGCTGGCGCCCTAGCCGCTGAACTACAGGCACCGAGCCAATCACAGTTTATTTTAATCTAGTGTGGCCAATATAGTGTCCAAGCAGAATTTATGTTATCTTTCCCTCATATCTGCTACTTTCTTTTTTCCTAGGTCATGGAAATTACTGTGAGAAATTTGCCTGCCAAAAACCTGGGAATTCCATTTTTCTTTTCTGTCTTCTCTTGCTCTCAATATCCAGTTGACTCTCAGATTTTTCATCTTCTATTTCCTTCATAGCAGCTTTATCATACCTCTTTGTCAAGTCCCATTACTATCGTTTTGTTTTAGGGTGTTTAACCTCTCACCTGGAATATTCTATCTACTCACCCTTTTTATAATCTTATCCCAGCCTATTGCATCTCCTGTTGAATGCCAAAGTTGGGTGTGGTCCCTTTATTTCTCAGAAATCTTCATGGATTCCATGCTTTTTCCAAGAGAACATCAAACTCTTTGTTTGGGCATGCTGCTCCATGATCCACCCGTCTCTCCAGGACCTGCTCTGTACAT
Organism: Nycticebus coucang; assembly: GCF_027406575.1. NCBI lineage: Eukaryota > Metazoa > Chordata > Mammalia > Primates > Lorisidae > Nycticebus > Nycticebus coucang. The sequence continues at coordinate 52,895,736 of NC_069787.1, forward strand.
GTGTTGTCCATACTGAACTACCTTTAATATCCTTTGCTCAGAAGGGCCTTTCTTTCTTTCTGCCTATCAGTCTCTCTTTTGTGTCTTCAAGTTTTAGTTCAAGAGCTCCATTCCCTTCGAAGCGCTTTTTGAATTTCCCAGGTTCACTTTCTTTGCTCAATATTCTCTTTGTTCTTTGTACAAACTTCTTTGCATATACCAACGTGGTGGTAAATGTAATTGCTTGCATGCCTGGTTCTCTACTAGACTATCATCTTCTTGGGGGCAGTTTCTGAGTTCTGTTTCCCTTTTTTCCGTGTAATTGATAAAATGTCTATCACATAGGTAATTGTAATTAATAATGAATAATTATTGTTATTTTTAATAAGAAATCATTATTGTTATGAAATAAAAAATGACTAAGTTCAAAAACACAAAGTATTAAGACTACAGTTATTTATTCTTTTTGAGGGGATGATGGAATAATTTTAAGAATCAAAAGGCTTAAGTAACTAAATTGATTTTCAATATCAGTGAATACTTACTGTCATTATTACAAAAAGGTAAGGGATTTTTTTTTTTTTGCCTTCCCTTACATAGTTATCATTTATTTGTAATTAGAATAATTTAAAATCTACTCTGTTGGCAATTTTTAAGTATACAATACATTGATATTAACTATAGTCACTGCGTTGTATACATAAGTGTAGCTCTCTGGAACTTATTCCTGCCGTCTCTCTGAAATTTTTTATCCTTTAACCATCATCTCTCTCTTCCTTCCTCCTAACCTCCACTGCAGACCCTGGTAACCATCATTCTACTCTGTTTCTATTAGTTTGACTTTTGTAGTTTCCATATATCAATGAGATGATGTAGTATTTATTTTTCTGAGCCTGGCTTATTTTACTTAACATAATGTCCTCTGTGTTCCTCCATGTTATTGAAATGACAAAATTTCTTTCTTTTTTATGACTAAGTGTATTCTATCGCCATTTACTTTATCCATTCATCCATCAACAACACTTAAGTTGACTCTATATCATGTCTCTTGTGCGTAATCCTGCAATGAATGGGGGAGTGCAAATATTTCTTTGATATTGTAATTTCATTTCTTTTGTATATGAAAGTACTCCACAGTGGGAGTTCTTGATCATATGGTTAGTTATATTTTTACATTTTTGAGGAACCCTCTTACTGTGTTCCATAAAGTCTACCAATTTACTTTTCTACCAACAGTATACAAAGGTTCCCTTTTTTTCACAGCCTCACTTGTTATCTTTTATGTTTTTGATAATAACAATTCTAACAGGTCTGAGATAATCATCTCATTATTGTTTTAATTTGCGTTTCCCTGATGATTAGTGATTTTGAGCATTTTTTCATATACCTGTTGGCTATTTATATGTCTTCTTTTGAGAAATATTTATTTAGGTCCAGTGTCCATGTTTTGAGTTATATGTTTCATTGCTAGTGAGTCGTTTGAGCCCCCAGTATATTTTGAATATCCCCTCATCAAATATGATTTGCACATATTCTTCCAGTCCCCTTCCCAGGTGGGGTAAGAGGTAGATCTTGGAGATAATAAAGACAATGAGATTCTTTTTTTTTTTTTTTTTTAATTTGGCCGGGGCTGGGTTTGAACCCGCCACCTCCGGCATATGGGACCGGCGCCCTACCCGCTGAGCCACAGGCACTGCCCAAGACAATGAGATTCTGAAAGCGTGCCGGGTCTCTTTCTTCTCCCCTTGATCTTGGCAGAGCCAGTAGGGTGGTTGTCTCTTCACTCTGTTGATTATGTCCTTTGATGTTAGGAAGCTTGTTAATTTTATATAATCCCATTTCTGTATTTTTGTTGTCTGTGCTTTTGGGGTCTTATCAAAAAAGTCATGCAGGGCCGTGGGGAACCTGTGGCCTTCTGATTTCAAGATTGTTCCTTTTTTGTTTTTTTGGTAGAGACAGAGTTTCACTTTATCGCCCTTGGTAGAGTGCCATGGTGTCACACAGCTCACAGTGACCTCCAACTGCTGGGCTTAGGCGATTCTCCTGCCTCAGCCTCCCGAATAGCTGGGACTACAGGCATCTGCCACAATGCCCTGCTATTTTTCTGTTGCAGTTTGGCCGGGGCCGGGTTTGAACCCGCCACCCTGGGTTTATGGGGCTGACGCCCTGCTCACTGAGCCACAGGTGCCGCCCCAAGATTGTTCCTTTTTAAGCACAAAAGCAGAGAAGAAAAGCTTCATCTTTCTCTGCTGCACCCCTTTTAATAAAAGGACTTGTTATGTAAAATTTGGCTTTGGTCAGAGACCCTACTTAAGGACCAGGAAGGGTACAAGTTTCCCTAAGGCTGTAGGTTCCCAATCCCTAGATGAAGCTTTTCCCCCTATGTTTTCTTTCTAGTGGCTTTATAGTTTCAAGATTGTTATAGTTTAGATATTTGACCCTTTTAAAACTCCTGTTGAAATTTGGTGCCTGGTGTTAGAGATAGGGCCTAATGGGAGGTGCTTGGGTCATGGGGGCAGAACCCTTATGAAAAGCTCTGTGCTGTCCAGGTAGAAGTTCTTGCTGTGTTACTTCCATGACAGCTTACTGTTAAAAAGGGCCTAGCACCTCCCTCCCCTTTCTGCCCTCACTGTGTGATCTGCACATGGGCTCCCCTTTACCTTCTACCACAAATGGAAGCCCCAAGAAACCCTCACCAGAAGCTGAGCACAGGTTGGCCCCGTGCTTTTTGTACAACCTGGAGAACCGTGAGCCAAATAGACTTCTTTTCATTATAAATTTCTCAGCCTCAGGTTTTCTTTTATAGCAACACAACATAGACTAAGACAAGATCCATGTTTTTAAACCTATTTTGAATTGATTTTTGTACATGGTGTGAGATGAGGAGTGTTATTTTAATAATCACATTGAATTGGCCATTATCAGTTTTTAAACTGCTCCAGTTGGCAAGTAGAAAGTTAAAAGATACTAACACAGCCATGGAGACCACAATTTTAGTCATTTTAATCTCTAAAAATATGTTAGCAAATTCAGAAAGGGCATCTCTTTTAATATACATAGTGTGTCTTTTTTATCCAAAGTGTTGCACTGAATTCTGTTGCACAGAGATTTTTAGTAACACGAGAAACCAAAATGAAATGGACAGAATGTACCAAAAGCCTCAGAAATATTCATATCCTATGACCCAGTGAGTCATCTTCTGGGATGATGTCCCTTTGGGTATTTTTGGCCTTTCCAGGTGGGACAAGTGAGTCTTGGAAATAGTAAAGACAGTGACTCTGAAAGCTGTACTGGGCCACTTTCTTCTTCTTGGTCTGGGCATAGCCAACAGGAAGGCTGCTCAGCACCTCATACTTAGTAAGTCTTGCACACTCCGAGACATTTGCCGGATTACGTGCCTGTGTGTGCTCAGGGCTATCCTGTAATATTCCCAAGTGTGGGTGTGCATGTGGGGAGCATATGAGATGGTGGAAGCTTCAGTACTGCTCCGATGCCCTTTCTTCTTATAAGCTCACTGCAGAACCTTCCAACTGAGCCCTGCTGCTGGTTTCTGCACAATTCCCGTTACTCTTACCATCGTTCTCTTACACTCTCTCTCTACTCGCATAGCCATCTTTTTCATATGAACGTCTCATTGTTTTTGAACTAGACAACCTCCCCTCACCTCTGCAGTCTCCCGGTGCTATCTTCTCTTTCAGCAAATGTGATGAAGACCATCACCAGCAAATGATGGTCTTCATAAACCAACCGTTTTCCTGGGACAGACCGAATGAACCGTAAAACATGAATTTTACTTTTATAGCCCCTGCAATTTCTGCAGGTGGTGCTTGTCTGAACTGGACTGTAAGCTCCCTGAGGGTAGAACCGTGCCTCTTTATTTTAGTGTTGTGTCTTCAGGGCCTGATACTCTATAAAAGCTGTTGAGTGAATGCCTGAATGAAAGGCATCGAAGGCAAGCCTGTATTGTTTCAGGAAATATGAATGAGATCCTTGCAGTGCAGCTTGGTGCTGTCAGTGACCTCACTGGAGAGAACATGCAAATTAGGAGCTGGTATGTTTGCTTTTCACTGATGCGTCCAACAAGGGTTTGTTGTAATCCGCCTACCTCTCCTGTATCATGTGCTGTACTTAGAATTAGGAAAACATATCCCTGTCCTTGAGACATCTAATGGTGAGTAGAAGATAAAGTGTTGGCGTGTAATAGACATTCAGTCCTTGTTGAGTGAATGACCCACTATGACCAGGGCACAACGGAATTAACTGATGTTCCATTAAAGGAAATGCTCCAACTCTGATTTCTTTTTTTTTTTTGTAGAAATGGAGTTTCACTTTATGGCCCTTGGTAGAGTGCTGTGGCCTCACACAGCTCACAGCAACATCCAACTCCTGGGCTTAGGCGATTTTCCTGCCTCAGCCTCCCGAGTAGCTGGGACTACAGGCGCCCGCCACAACGCCCGGCTATTTTTTTGTTGCAGTTTGGCTGGGGCTGGGTTTGAACCCGCCACCCTCGGTATATGGGGCCGGCCGGCACCCTGCTCACTGAGCCACAGGCGCCGCCCCCAACTCTGATTTCTTACTTGCTTGGGGTTAATGGTGTGATGGGAGTGGGTAGCTACTAGGAAAGAAGCTACTGAGGAAATAACTAATTAATAAATCCACTTTCATAGTACTTCAGTAGTATATTGGCATCATAGTCCACTCTTTACTGAAGGATGTCATTCTCTACTTGTCACTCCTGGTGGATTTGGTGCTGAGGTGGGGGCAGCTCCTGGCTTTTCACCCTGAGTGATGGTGTAGGCATTGATTGAAGATAGACTTTAGAGGAGCACGTGGTTACAGTAATTGTAAGCTTTGTGCTCAACAGACCATCTGAAGACATGTTCCTGTCAGGCACCCTCATTGTGCCAATTAGGGAAGGTGGAGAAACAGGAGGAAGAAGAGGGAAGGCCTTTGCCAGGGCGGTGGAGGCCTGGTTGTGCTCAGGGCTGAAAGACTCGAGTGGCCAGCTTACCCTAGGTTATTAGACATTCCAAGAGGCCTCTGGCCCTTTTTTCACGTTTGTTCTCTTTGCTTTTCTTCTTGCCACTTTGCCCAGGAAATATGAGCGATGAAATCCTGTTTATTTTACAAATGTGAAAGGTTATTTTGTTTCATGTGGTATTTGAAATACCCATCTGCCTCTCTCTGCCTATTTACCCTGGTAAGCCCTAGGAGCACAGACATGGGTGGGTGATGAGGGGGGCTATGCAGTGTGTTCTTTGGGGAAGAAAGAATGTTAAATTTCAACAGAAAGGATTATTGAAATAAGTAATCTCTTCTTTGTTATTGAATTCTTTAGGTTGGTATTATATTGTAGCTTCTGAATGCAAGCAACAGAATTTGCAAAGCTAACAAGGACAAGACTTTGGTGAAGAAATGAAATTGATGATTAAACAACCCCCCCACTTTACAATAAGGAATACTAGTTTAATTTAGACCACTCTGTGTTGTGGCCTAATGTTTGCTGTTGATTTGTTCAGGGACTATTACTGGTGCACATACTGAAAGCCAGACACTTTTGGCCCTCTATGGGCTTACAGTGTTTTAAGAGAGGTAAAAATATCCCCCAAATTAAAATTCTATAATTTGATAATTATTGATAAAGTGCTCATTATGGTGCAGGGATTGGGGACACAGTGATTAGCAGGACTTGTGGAGTTTAGGAAACTGATGGGGGAAATGTTGGCTGTGGAGCCTTTAGCAGAGACTGGTGCGGTGTTTGTGTGTGTGTATATGGGGGGGAGAGGAGAGACCAACCTTAAAAGGCTGCCCAAAAGGAATGGTTTTCTTCAGGACAAATCTGAATGAATGCAGTTGAGGGATAAGGAACATTTAGTGTGAAGGACCTGAGCTTGGTAGAGTCTGGCAAGTATATAGATGTGACGCTTAAAAGGAAGGAATGTGATTAGCCTTGACTTGAATGGGGTCAGATGGAGGATCAGGCAGAGACAGGCTAAGGGGCTGGAACTTCACTGGATTAAATGCCCCCTTCCTGGAGAACTCATTATTCCTCTGTGGGCTAAAAGACAATGCTTATATGAGAGATCATTTTCTCATCCCACAGATCATTATTTCTGCGATTCTTAATGACATCTCTCTTCTCCACTCTATTCAGTTTTATATCCTATTGTATTCCTCTTTCTTCAATTAAGGGTTGTTCTAAAAAGGGCTATATCTAGAATACATGGATGAGTAATTGCTCCTTCCTTGGCAGTGCCTGATACAAATATCACAGAAGCCTATGACATTTCCCCTCCCCTACTAGAGTGTAAGTCCTCTGAGAGGAGGCACCAGACTGTTTTTATCTCTTTGCCCATCCTGGGGCTGGACTCGGTTTGATGACGAATGTGTGTTGACTGCTACACAGGAGCCTTCAAGGATTTGCAATGGGTTCTTTGGAAGTCTGTGGTTATGAAATCAATTTTTAAATAGAAATTGATAAGTGCTTAGCACAGTAGCTGATATATGGCAAAAGTCTAATGAATGATAGCTTCCTATCTATTTTAATCAAAAGCTGCATCACTAGGGATGTTTATTATTATGGATCCCAACACTAAAATGCAATCATGCTGTTTTCCTGTTACAGTCTTGGAGTTCTTGCATTGCTTGGTGGAGAGAAATGTGATATGTTCTTGGGACTCCAATATTTTATTGTATGAATTTATGCTAAATTCTGTGATGATAATAAGCAATACTGTTGGTTTAAAATCCAGATAAGAAGGGTCTTGTGCAGCATTTAAAAAATGGTCTGGGACATTTGAGCTAAAATGTCTGTAGGGTTGCTCTGAGCACAGACTGCTTGGAAGAGAGTCATGTCTCTGCGAAGCTGGATTCTGTGTTCCTCATGTGGAGGGGGAGGCAGGGCGGCAGGGCAGCAGGGTCGGCACTGCAGGTTTGTAGAATGCAGAATGATAAATGAGCAGGTTCTAAGATCGTTGTTAATGCAACCACATCCTTGCTTGCCTTTGCCTCCCAGCCTCTCCAGCCAGCCTGCAGGAGTGTCTGGCTCAGCCAGCGGCATGGCCTGCAGAAAGCACCTTCACAAGCCTCCCAGATTGCCTTGTCCCTGAGATCTCAGACTCATGGACTAGGGGTAGGTGGCGCCCTGATTAGGAAATAGACATAAGTGAACAGGAGGTTTAACCTGTGTTTTTAGGGATAGTGAATAATTAGTAGCCAAAGGGTCACAATTAAGGGCATTCTCTTGGGGGAGCAATGTCCTGGAGGCTGAACAAATGACTCAGAAATTGCTAACAGGATTAAAGGACCTTCTTGAGCATAGTGGAAGGATGCTTGGTGATATGTACCTTGGTGGTCTCAGAATGGAAATGATCTATCTGGTTTTAGCTTTTTTTGATCTCTCTGGTTTTAGCTTTTTTTTTTTTTTCTTCTTCTCTAAAAGTTGGTAAGCTCATGACACAAGCCCTTCACAAATGGACGCTCTTATCCATGGTGGGTGTTGCAAATGGGAACAAAAACCTTCTCATCCTAATAGGTAGTTACCTCTTCTCATGCTAGCAGAAAGCTGGACCCTTTGAGGATACTTTATAGCTCTGCACAACCTCCTCTTTTCCAAAATGGAAGGCTTGGCTCCCAGGAGGTCCAGGCCCAGTGGGCTCCATTTTTAATTGGCAGAAATATCCCTTAAGCCAACAGTGATACAGTGTGTCTGCTCCCAGAATGACTTTCATTATAAGTTCCCAGAGCTCTCTGTCAGCCCCCACTGGTTCACCTTAGAGCAGCCTCTGTAAGATGGAGGAGGGTGTAGGGAGGTAGGAAGATGGTATCCAATAGTAGGTCTAATCCTTTTAAAACAATAGTGACCTGTTACATTAAGTATTAACTGCAAATCTGTTTTAATTTTTAAAGAACATTCAGTTCTTTAAAGATTTACACCAACTCATCTAAGCTCAATCAAATACAATTTAAAACAAAGGAAGTATGATCAATTTCTAGGTACTATTCAGTGTGCTACATTAGTTTCAATACTTCCCCCCCACCCCCAGGAAGTGGGACATTTATTTTTAGGACTTAGATGCTTTTTTTCTCCCTATTGAAAACTCTGCTCAGAAGGAGCACAGATCTATCTTACGAGGAAGTCTGTCTACTTTTATTGTTTTCTTGCAGACAGCAATAGGTTTTAACTTGTGCACTATCTAGAGAGAAAGAGAATCTTTTATCTATAAATCTGGCTTATTCTCGAGGCCAAGCTATAAAAGAATCTGTGGAGAGTATTTGGAATGTCTGCTTTACTATTAAAAAAATTCCCTTGGTTGTCTTCTGGGCATGAGTTTGGTGCCACCTTGTGGGCAATTGCCAGACTATTATGCATGCCATTAAAAGAAAACTTGCCCCAAGGCAATTAATAATGCTCGAAAATATGCTCTGTAAATTGGTTAGATTATAAAAACCTCCTCAAAACCTCATTGACTTTCCCATTAGCTTTGCACAGCTTTATCTTAGAAGCAATACTGCTTCTAATTGCAGGAAACATCTGACTTTGTCTTAAGGGATTTTGATACCCTGCTGAGGTACCAGTGCTTTATTAAATGTGGAAAATTGGTTGGGATGTCTGTGTTCTTTTTCTAGACCTGTATTTTCAATATATTTTAGCATTTTTTTTTTTTTTTGAGACAGAGTCTCACTCTGTGGCCCTGGGTAGAGTGCCATGGTGTCTGTCACAGCTCACAGAACCTCAAACTCCTAGGCTCAAGCAATCCTCCTGCCTCAGCCTCCCAAGTAGCTGGGACTATAGGCACCCACTATAACACCTAGCTAGTTTTCTTCTATTTTTATTAGAAACGGGGTCTCACTCTTGCTTAGGCTGGTCTCGAACTCCTGAGTTCAGGTGATCCATCCCTTTTGGCCTCCCAGAGTGCTAGGATTATAGGCTTGAGCCCCCTCTCCTGGCTGCATTGCTATTTTTATTTAATTTTGAGCTAAATATTAGGTATCTATCAAGAAATATCTTTTTATTGGTAGTATTTAATACTGTTCTGTTAGAGAAAATATAATGAAGTCGAAATGGATTACCTCCAAGACTGTTATGGCATGTACAGGTATGAGAAATCCTTGTTAATTTATTTTAAATAAAATCTAGATACCATGTTTGTATGTATTTACTAAATCATAGGATTTATGTACTTTGAATTGATAAGAGGACAAATAACATGTGCTTTATGATGCTATATTGCATTAGGATACCACTTTACCTAAGGATTTTGGCTGATTCAGGGTTGCTGGGGTTATGATTTTTGACCCACTTTATCACACTTTGCAGAATAGCCATTTGAGGTTTGTAGACTAATCTTATTATCCTCATTTTGCTGGTGGAGATGCTGGGGCTGGAGGCGATGGTGGCTTGCCCTGGGTCAGAGGCCTGGCAGTGACAGAGCAGGATTAGAACCCAGCTTTCAGGACAGCTGTTCTGCTGCTCTGAAACTTGCAGGGCGAAAGGGAGGTTTAGAGATTAAGGGTGCTGGAGAGACGGTGGGGGCAGGGGAGAGGGAGAACGGGAGAGAGATCTCCTCCTGCTGTCAGACAGTGGACTTAGAAAAAGTCTCCTTGATCTTTTAAAGAGGGCAATTAGATGCCTGGTTAAATCTTCCCCTGATTAAAGTTTTTCCAAGGCTCCCTTTGCCTATATGATGAAGTTTACAGTTCCCGTGGCTCCCCTTGCCCATTGTACCACACTCCAGCAGTACTCCCTCTAAATGCCGTTCTTACCTACCTGCCTCAGTGTGAGCTGCACTTGTTGCCTTGACTGCTTTTTCTTCTCTCTTTTTCCTGCTCACAGGTCACTTCTCCAGGAGTCCTTCCCTTACCCTTCCCTTCTGTCCCTGAGTCTGGTTAAGGTTCACCAGCTCTGCCCACATACTCCTATAATGATGTATAACAATCAGGTGATACATCTATTTTTCTGATTAAACTACAACTTCCTTAAGAGGAAGTCCTCATGTGATTCTCCTACTAGAACCGAGCCTAGACCTGACCCAGGTCACTATGCCATAGCTGGAAAGGATAGAACTGAGGCTAAGTTGCAGAAACTGGGGTGTCAGGGGTGGAACTGGGAACTCGAGCCTTCTAAAGCTCTCTCCTTACCATACCAGGACCATTTCTCTTGGTGAGGCACCATTCCCAGGCCCTTCCCTTCTCTCTCTCCAGCTCCCAGCCCTCATGTCTGCTTCTGTCGGCCATATTTTGTCCATCTACAGACATGTTTTCTCCATGAGACTGATGGAAGTGGCCTCCTGAAGGCCCTGAGTCGTTCTAGTAGCCTGTCAGCCTCGGGGAGAAAAGTGCTTCTTCTCTCCCTCTCTATCTAGAGATTTTAGGGAAGGACATTTGCCCTGCTTGGGTCATGTGCCCACTCCCAGAACCAGCTCTGTGTGTAGGCACTTTGTACATATCGAATGAATGGTCCAGTGGCATTTCTCCTTGTTTCCCTCATTTCTTGCTTGGGCTAATTATAGACCTCTTTACTCTTGTTTTCATGTCTCAAAAATGATGTGGTACATGACAAGGGCTGGCCCTGGGTGTATCTTTTGAGACTGGGGTGGAAAGGTGGGACAATTTTATCCAGACAGCCTTGGGTGATGGGTCCACCTCCTCATCTCTCCTGTGTGCCCTCTCCCCCTCACCCCCCCCCACCACTAGGATTTGGGCTCAAGTAGACAGAGGTGCAAAAACTAAGCTAGCTACATAGACCACAGTCCTCCGAGGCGTCTGAAAAGAGGGCCTGGAGTAGAAGGGGCAGGCAAGACTGATTGTTTTAAAACTATTTTATTATGAAATATCATACAGCTATAGGAAGTGTACAGATGTGAATGTACAGCTTAATGAGTCATCATGGCACACATGTAACCATCATCTGGGTCAGCAAACAACCTGGAAATTTTCTGTGTTCTTTACAATCACAACCCCCTTCTTTTCCTGAAATCTGACCATTAGCCTGACTTCATGGTAATCTCCCTGCTTTTATTTATCCTTTTGCCACTTCACTGTGTATTCTTTTTTTTTTTTAATTTAAATCTTAAAAAAATTTTTTTAAGAGATGGTGGGTGTCTCACTATGTTGCCCAGGCTGGTCTTGAACTTCTGCCTCAGGTGCTTCTCCTGCCTCAGCCTCCCAAGGTGCTGGGGTTACAGATGTGAGCCACCGTGCCTTACTTAAGTACATGTTCTTAAACACTAGAGCTAATTTGCTTGCTTTTAAACTTTATACAGATGGATCATTTAGTTTTATTCTTTTATGACTGGTATCTTTCATTTAGCATCCAGTTAGCAGTATTCATTTTTTTATTGAATGTAGCCAAAATTTGCACCCTGTGGTTGGTATTCTACCAAGTAGATATACCATCATTTCACCATCTATTTTTCCATTCCACTGTTGGAGGATATGTGTGTCTTCAGTTTTGGCTATAATGGGTGATGCTACCATAAGCTTTCTAGTTCTCCTCTCTTCATGTATGTGGTCATGAAGGTGTGCACCTTTGAGTAGATGTACTGAGGAATGGGGCAGGGATTTCTTCCCTGTTACTCAGTATGCCAAAATTTTTTCCAAAACAGGGAACCAATTTACCAGCAGTGTTTCTCCTCCTTATTTATTCTCCCCTTTTGGTGGGATGGTGAGAATCACAGATGGAGAATAATCTTAACTGCCATTTATGAAGCCTTTACTCTGTAAAAGATGTGCTACGTATTCATAGATAGTATATGAGGTCATCCTGAGAGCAACCCTGGGAGCCAGGTGAAATCCGTCCCTCCATTTTTCAGATGAGGATCCTGAGGATTAGGGAGAGGTTGCATAACATACTTAGGGTCACATATCCAGTGTATGACAGAGCCAGGAACTGACCCTGGGCCTGATTATCTTTGATTTCACAGTCTGAGCTCTCAGCCTCTACACTGAACAGCCAGGGTTTTACCTGGTAGTCAAAGCCTGGGAAAGTGTGGTTTGGCACAGTGGATGTGTTACATGCTTTCCTGTTGCTGGATATGGGTCAAGCCCATTGGCAATTGTTCCTTCAAAGAAAGATCCTGTTTTCTAGAAGGAAGAAAAAAAAGTTGGAAGAAAATGGGGTTTCTGGGAGCTCTGAATCATTTCTTAAGTCTCCTTTAGTATATGTGTCATTAGGGTCCAGTGTTAGCTGGTCTTGGTATTGAGACTTTGCTTCAGGTATATATCAACTCAAAATTGGTTTTTGTGAAGTGTCACAAAAACCTTGACCATACTTCTCATACATCTATCAAAATTCCAGGGTCATAAAATATTTGTGTTTTTCTAGTAAGAGTTCTGATGATAATTGATGAGTCAGTATTTAGATTTTCTATTAAGGTTTTTTTCTATTGGTGATAAAATTAAAATCTTAAACATGTAGAGAAATAGTATCATATAAACATTGTACAAGACCTGGGCAGTGCCCATAGCTCGGTGGGTAGGGTGCTAGCCACACATACCAAGGCTGGTGGGTTCAAACCTGGCCTGGGCCAGCTAAACAACAATGACAACTGCAACCAAAAAACAGCCCGGCATTGTGGCAGGTGCCTATGGTCCCAGCAACTTGGGAGGCTGAGGCAAGAGAATTGCTTAAGCCCAAGAGTTTGAGGTTGCTGTGAGCTGTGAGGCCATGGCACTCTACCAAGGGTGATATAGTGAGACTCTGTCTCAAAAAAAAATGTTTTACAAGGCCTCAGCACTGTCTATGTCGATGTTTTCTTCCTTCTTATCCATATGCCACAAAAGCTTTCCTACTAGTCAGCTGCTATGTCTGTATTCATCATCACACCCCAGAGGTTGTCCTTATAACAGCCAATAGGAATTTTTTAATGTTAATTTTTAATTAGTTACATAATAATAATAATAATAATTATTATTTTTTATTATTAAATCATAGCTGTGTACATTAATGCGATCATGGGGCACCATACACTGGTTTTATAGACTGTTTGACACATTTTCATCACACTGGTTAACATAGCCTTCCTGGCATTGTCTTAGTTATCGTGTTAAGACATTTATATTCTACATTTACTAAGTTTCACATGTACCCTTGTAAGATGCACTGCAGGTGTAATCCTACCAATCACTCTCCCTCCGCCCATCCTCCCCTCTCCCTCCCCTCCCTCCTCCCCTTCCCCGTATTCTTTTTTTTTTTTTTTATCGTTTTTTTCTTTTACTTAACAACAGAAGTATCCATTCATCCCCTTTACAATGAAAAGAATAGTTTAGCAGAGTTTCTTAAATTAAACATTTGATTTACTACGTACTATAATATTTATGTTTCTAATTTAGCACAATTAGAATTGTGACTGGCCCAAAATGAAGTTCAGAAACACTAAGAAAATTTCCCAAAGAGCAAAGAGGTTACAGCAAAAATAAGCAGCAAAACATCAAGTGTACATCATATCGTGCTGCTGGTATGAGTCAGTAAAATGTTGGAATGAAAGCTCAAGGAATGGCACATCCTTGCTCCCTCGCTGTCAGCAGTGTTAACTCTTACTGAAAAGAGAGGCGACAAAAGTTTTGGTGCTAGAAGAAATATTTGAGAATTGGTCTTTATGAATAAATTGCAGCTCAGATAGTTTGAATATCTTGCCCAAATGCATAGTAAGAGTTGGAATTAAAAGAAATTATTTCAACAAACTCCCAACTTCTCATCTTTCTACTTAGAACCCGTAGCTCTACCATTCTTTTTTCTCTTATTTATTTTTGACTCAGAAAAATTCTTGCCAAGACTAACTAACCTGTCCATTTCTATTATTGGTTTTCTCATTGAACAGGTTTATTTATTTATTTTTTTGTCCTTCAATTTTAATCTTTATTTTTAAAAATGGTTTTTCTTTTTTTTTTTCCTTTTTTTTTATTAAATCATAGCTGTGTACATTGATATGATCATGGGCATCATTCACTAGCTTCACAGACCATTTACCAAGTTTCACATATACCCTTGTAAGATGCACCGCTGGTGTAATCCCACCAATCCCCTTCCCTCTACCAACCTCCCCCCTTCCCCGTATTCTTAGGTTATAACTGGGTTATAGCTTTCATATGAAAGCCATAAATTAGTTTCATAGTAGGGCTGAGTACACTGGATACTTTTTCAGTCAGCCATTTGTCTCAGCCCTACTTAATTATTTTTTTAGAGACAGGGTCTTACTATGTTACCCAGGCCAGACTCGAAGTCTTGGTGGATTCAAGCAGTCCTCCCACCTCAGCCTCCAGTAGTTAGAACTGTAAGTGTGTGCCATCATGCCTGGCCAATGGGAGTCTTTTTAGAAGACCTAAATTGCTTAACTGTCTTCTCACCAATGATTTGGGCCCGCTATTCTTAGGCTACACTTTACTGTTTCTATGCTCCAACCACAATATTGAACCGTGTTCCAGGTATCATTATAATAATTATATTGCACAGAAATCATTATTCCTTTTTTACGTAGGAAGCACAGAGAGGTCGAAGTAACCTGCTCAGGGTCATACAGCTAGTAAAGTCAGGCAGAGCTGGGATTCAAACCCAGGTCCACTGGTTCCAGAGTCCGTCTCTCGTCTGTTGCACTGTGCTGCCTTCCCTTCCTAGACTTCTCTCAGTACCTTTAATACACACCACTCTTTGCCTCAGGGGTTTCCCATGTGGTGATCTTTTTGTTTGGGATGCTCTGCCCCTCTCTCTTCCACCCCTAATTTAGCATTTCCTTCCCTTCAGAGCCCAGATGCAGCATACTTGATTGAACTACCTACAAACTAGGACAGATACTTTTGCATTTACTTGTGTTTTAACATCTTGCTGTTATGATCCCTTGTAGACTGTCTTGCTCTCCCTTGTAGACTGTAAGCTCCCTGAGGGCTGGAGCCTGCCCACCCTGTTCACCCCAGGAGTATCCTGCATACTTGGCACACAGCATAGACTTTGCCTGTTCATTCAGTGAATGAATGAATGGAAGGGCAGCTTGCAGCAGAGTGGAGAGATAGTGGTGTGTTTCTGTCCCCAGATACGTTTTTCAAGGAAGCCCTAACTTAAATGAACTCACCTTCTAATTACTGTTTAAATGGTTTTTTTGGTCCGATGCCCGATTGATTTGGATTTTTATTATGTATTTTTAGTTCTCAGCCTATTTTCTTTAGGCTTTGCCTTATAATTTACAAAGCTCCATTAATGAGAGTCATCTTGCTCATGGTATTGTATTTCATCTTCTGGGTTATGGGTCACTAATTGCACTTAGGCAAAATGTCCCAATCTATAGATAGCACATACTGGAGTTGCTGTTTATCAGGATACTCCCCCCTCCATTTTTTAAAATCACAACTTTCTCAGTTGACTCAAAACAGTTGTTTTAGTCAAGTATGTGTGAAAATCATGACCTCTTTTTGGTGAAATCATGGAAAAATTGCTGCTGACAACTATGTGTGTGATATAGGCCTGTTAGGTGCTAACTCAAGAAGGTGGGACCCTGAAATAAAATGAGTTTTTAGTTGGTTCTTTAATTGTGCACATGTTGAACAGTTTTCTTGTATTAACTAATTGAATAGACAATCTACTAGCCTGTTAGAAGTTCACTTCTTAACCTAATGTGTTAGTATAAACTCTACCCTTCAATAATTATGTAGATTTTTTTGTTCGTTTTTTTGGAAACAGAGTCTCATTTTGTTGCCCTTGGTAGAGTGCTGTGGCCTTATAGCTCACAACTGCCTTGAATTCTTGGCCTCAAGTGCTTCTCTTGCCTCAGCCTCCCAAGCAGCTGGAACTACAGGTGCCTGCCACAATGCCTGGCTAGTTTTTCCATTATTAGAGGTGGGTTTTGCTCTTGCTCAGGCTAGCTCAAGCAATCCACCCACCTTAGCCTCCCAGAGTGCTAGGATTACAGCTGTGAGCCACTTTCCTTGTCAATTATATAGATTTTTATATTCTAATCCTATAAGCTTTGCCTCATATTCAAATTTTTATGTGAGATTTTTATCATTGACTTCATCATCAGTATCAATCAGCGTAGCAACTTATCAATTTTTTTTGCTCTTCCAGTAAGTAAGTTTATTTGGCATGTTCTTGCCGTAGTCTCTTGGAAACAAAGCAGTGTTCCCTCCCAGCACCCCGTGAAATATTTGTTCATGAATCTGACTTAAGATTTATGTGTTTATAATTCTCAGAGACACAAAGAATATGTATGTCAGGATAATGTTAGTTGTAACTATAGACATCTAGATCAAATCAGCCTTAGAAAAATGGGAATTTATTATCTCACCATAGCTGAAAGGACAGAATTGAGCTTAAGTTCTAGGAATCAGGCCATAGGGTGGAACCAAGGGCTCAAAGCTCCAGAGTCTGCTCTCTGCCTTGACTAGTCTCTGGTCCTCTTGGCCTGCAGTTCTGTTCTCCATCCCTTGCTTCCTCTCTCTCCATCTCGTAGCCCTCTCCACCTCTGCCAGTCAGGTCGGCCTCCTTTTTCTCCCGCTGCAGACTTGGCCTGTACTTGACTAGGAAGGTGGCCCCTAGACCCTCTAGGTACTTGCAGTGTGGCATCCAAGGGCCTGCAGAGAAGTGCTTCTCTGCCCCCAAAGTAAAGGGGGACTGTTGACAGAAGAAGGGGCATAGAATATTTGAGGGAGTGATGACACTGTGGCTCCCACAGTCTACTAGGAGGTTGCTTTTGAGAATAAACACTCATTGAGGGATTCCTCTGTGTCAGACATGATGCTAAATCCTAGGGATTCAGAGACAAATGAAGATATTACGAACCAAATTAAAAGGACAGAAAACATAGTGGGAAGGAATGGCTTAAATGTAAGGAAGAGCTCCTGAAAATGACTGGAGTTAGACTTTGGAATATGTTTCATTTTATTGTTGAGAATTTTCTGTTTCATTATTCTTTAATGAATTGTCACTTCTCTGGATGATTTGACGATGATAGATATTGCAAGTCAATTTCCTGTAAGATGAACATAGATGAAAAAAATCATTCATTGAAAAATTATCTCTTCTTTTGAAGATGAAAAGAATATATGTCATTTGGAAATGATAAGATCATATAAAGAAGAAAATGAAAATTAATTCTAGTAGTCAGAAATAAACATTTTAGATTATGTCTTCATGGTCCTTTATGTGGATACATGCAAAAATAAAACAATATCTAACTTTCGTTTTAAATGGGTTAATATTGTTTATGTAGTTATGAATGCTACCTTTTTTTTTTCCGTAGAGACAGAGTCTCACTTTATTGCCCTCGGTAGAGTGCCGTGGCATCACACGGCTCACAGCAACCTCTAACTCTTGGGCTTACGCGATTCTCTTGCCTCAGCCTCCCGAGTAGCTGGGACTATAGGTGCCCGCCACAACGCCTGGCTATTTTTTTGTTGCAGTTTGGCCGGGGCTGGGTTTGAACCTGCCACCTTCGGCATGTGGGGCCGGCGCCCTACTCACTGAGCCACAGGCGCCGCCCTGAATGCTACTTTTTAATTTAATGTTTGATGGTGAGCATTTTTCCTTCCATGAAATATGTTAGTGATGGGATGATTCTTACTCCTTGCTTCATAATCCACAAACGGCTAGGCAGCAACTGATGTAGTCATTCTTTTAGTATCGTACTTGAGCTTGTTGGCTACATCGCTCAATGACTGGTAACTGCTATTATTTTTGTTACGATTATTATCATCCCGATTACTCAGGGAGTATGAGGGATGCTTTGGCAGTAGTTCCTAATCCCTCCCCATGGATCTTACTTCATGGAGCAAAAGCTAACATGAGAAACCTAAAGAACGTCATTGAACTTAATTCTTGTCTGTTTTTCAGATAATTTCCTTGAGTTCCATTCCTAGGAGCAGACTGGTGAGATCAAAGGGAGGCCACACATTTAAGGTTCTTAATGCAGATGGCCACCCTGACCTTGGAGAGGTTGTTTCAGTTTACATTCTTAGCAGCTATAGAGGAGAGAGAGCATAAGAAGTAAAAGAAGTTCGTGGACTGCTTCTAACAGCCCAAGTGTCCGGTTAGCTGACTTGATCCAGTCTGTGAGGGAGCACTTCGTGAGAACCAAGTGCAACCATGTATTTGATACTGGAACAGGCTCTGGCAGTGTGAACTGAAAACTCTAACTTTTTTTTTTTTTTTTTGCGTTTTTTGGCCGGGACTGGGCTTGAACCGACTACCCACGGCATATGGGGCCAGCGCCCTACTCCTTGAGCCACAGGCGCCACCCAAAAACTCTAACTTTTAATTGAGAAATGAACATTTGAATTTTTCCTGATTCACTTCTTGGTTCAGAAATGCCTTATTATTACTTTTAAGGCCAAGAATTGGAAAATGCAGCATACACGTTTTTCTTTTCTTTTCCTCTTTTTTCTCCCCTCCCCACCCCCTTCTTCCCTTCTCTTTCCTCTTTCTTCCTCCACATTCCCCAATAAAAGAGCCTCTTAGATTATCTCCTTGCATCTGACTCTTGGGAGTGTAATTTTGGGATTGAAGAAACACAAGTTTTTGTTGTTGTCACTAACAAAAGCAGAGAAATCTGATCAGAAGCATGGAAAAAGGAAAGTTAAAGCCTACATTAAACCAGAAATATGTCTTAAGAGCCTAAACAGATTCTTTCATTCAGCAAATATTTGTTAAGCACCTACTATGTGGCTGTAGCATGGTACCATGTGAAATAGGCCCATGGAAGGATTTAACTCTGTGTCCCACTCACATATTTGACAGAAATCATTCCTGATATGATATAAGAGATGGAGTGGGGAGAGCACTAGCTTTGGAAGTGGACAGATCTGGGTAGAAATCCTGGCTCTGCTCGGTGCTGCTGGAGACGTTACTTTACTCTCTCAGTCTCAGTTTCCTCGTTGGTAAATCTCACCACTTCATAGCGCTGTTAGGAGTAAATGCAGTGTGTCAATGATTAGCACAGTGATAGCATCAGTGGGTGCTCAATAACTGGTAACTGCTATTATTTCTGTTACAATTATTATCATCCTGATTACTCAGGGAGTATGAGGGATGCTTTGGCAGTAGTTCCTAATCCCTCCCCATGGATCTTACCTCCTGGAGCAAAAGCGGCTCTGTGCATGTATGTGCGTGTGTACGCGCATGTGTGTGTGAGGGTGAGAGAGGGAGAGAGAGGGAGAGAGAGAGAGGGGAAGTCTATCCTCTAGAACTGGTTGCAGAGTTTGTATCAGGAGGATTTGTATAGGCATCTGGTAGACCCCCAGCCTCCTTGTCCTGCTTCCTGAACCCTGGAAGTTCAGGATGGAGACATACGGGAATGGCTCCCAATCAAACTTCAGCATGGACTTCATGGACTCTCTCCAGACTGACTTTCATGATTCTTGCTAAGATTAGGCTATGCAGGGCAGCCCTGGCAAGGGTAGAATGGACATGGAAGGCCAAGGTCAATAAGAGGGCTTAGAGGAGCCTAGCTGAACTAATGAAGGTTTGATCAAAGAGTATTTGTTGCCTGCTGTGAATAGAATGAAGCACAAATGGCAAATGGTTGAGGGCTCACCTTTGGAATCACACTTGATGTGAGACCTTGAACAATTTACTGGCCTCTATGATCCTGAATTTCTTACTGGAAATGGACCAAGCAGTATATCCCTCATGAGTCATACAGTGAGTGTCAAAGGAGATAGTGCACTGGAGGGCATGTCACAGTGCCTGTCCTAAAATAAGGACAGGTATTTGTAATAAAGGTTGAGTATCCCTCACCCAAACTTCTTGGGACCAGAAGTGTTTCAGATTTCAGATTTTTTTCAGATTTTGGAGTATTTGCATTATCCCTAATCTGAAATGCAAGCTCCTGCAATGATCGTTTCCTTTGAGTATCATGCAGCCAGAGAGTTTTGGATTTTGGATCATTTCAGATTTTGTATTGTGAGATTAGGGATGCCAAAGTTGTATAAACTGGGGACTTTAATTAACTTGTCATCCAGTGCATTTAAGTTAGTGAATCCCTTTAAATCTAATAAGTAATATAGGAGAAGATATGGTATAATGAAAATTGCTCTGGAATGAGACTGAATCACTGGATTTAAAATCTGGCCCCACCAATGTTTAACATCTTCCTAAAGCTTTAGTTTCTTTCTTTCTTTTTTTTTTTTGAGACAGAATCTCACTATGTCACCCTCAATAGAGTGCTGCGGCATCACTGCTTACAGCAACCTCAAATCCTTGGGCTTAAGCAATTCTCTTGCCTCAGCCTCCTGAGTAGCTGGGACTACAGGCACCTGCCACAATGCCTGGCTATTTTTTTGTTGCAGTTGTCATTGATGTTTAGCTGGCCCGGGCTGGGTTTGAACCCGCCACCCTCGGTGCATGTGGTCAGCACCATAACCACTGCACTACGGGTGCCACTGCTTTAGTTTCTTATCTGTAAAATGGGACAACGTCTTCTTTCCTGCCTGTCCCACAGGCTGGTGTGAAGTGAGAAAATACAAGTGTAAGTGTAATACCTGGAAAACTATAGAGGTCTGTAATTAACACCTAATCAAAACGTATGTGTCTAAAGTTGTTTCTAGTATTGCAGGATTAGGTCTCAGTCTGTCAGGGAGCCTGTGCTCTGGGCTTCACTAGTGAGTCTCCCTTTTGTCTGGTTTTTCCCCTTAGGAGACACAGGAAAACTAGAGGGTCTAGGGCTGGATATTCCCCTTCCTTAGACGGTTAGGTTCTGGTGAAATAGTTTCCTTTGAGGGCAGATCTTGTTAAGAAGAACAGAAAGCCTGGGTGCATTTCCAAATGGTGACTTTCTCCAAACTCCCTGTTGGAAGAATCAGAGGATCTTCCTGTAATCTTTACTGTGAGCACCTGGAGGAAAAGTGTGGGGCTCTCCAAGACTGGTTCCCCCTAAGACCAAGTTTGTATAGTGTTATTTCTTTGGCCCCCATATGTGTAAAATGGACTGTATTTTACAAAATAGAAAGCTAGGAGTTATATACACTTCTGAACATGGTGGATCTTTATAAGTCTACCAAAGCTATAATAGGTGGTCATAGAAATTACCATCTTACTTTAAATGTTAGAAAATTATTTAAGCAGCCATTGCTTTGCAAATTTCTTTAAAAATTTTTTTTCCCCCCATAAAACCACCTTGCTAAGTGATTTTAATTATTGGACATTTTATATAACTGGATTTCTTTCTAAATGAAGTTAGGTTAAAAGAGTAAAAAATAAAATAAAGAAAGTTCTTAACTCTCCCCTGAATCAGAGTTTATACTATTTATTTATTGATTCATTGAGACTAAGTCTTATTCTTTTGTTCCAGGCTAGAGTGCCATGGTGTCATAGCTCACAGCAACTTCAACCTCCTGGGCTCAAGTGATCCTCCTGCCTCAGCTTCCTGAGTAGCTAGGACTATAAGCATGCACCACAATGCCTGGCTAATTATTTTATTTTTAGTAGAGATGGGATCCCTCTCTTGCTTAAGCTGATCTTGAACTCCTTAGTTCAAGGGATCCACTCACCTTGGCCTCCCAGAGTGCTGGGATTACAGGGGTGATCCCAGCCTCAGAGTTTACAGTTTAGAATATTTATATCATAATCTTTTAAACATCAGAAATCCGCATTCCATGTTGTAGTTTGCAAAAAGATTTTGCTTTTAATAATTTCAGTTTCTGTAAGTTTCCTTTTATTGGGGTATAAAGAAGATGAGTAAAAAGTGGGAGGGGGTACAGTGGGAAGAAATAAGGAAATATCTAAGCTCACTGCCCATGGACTTGTGCCTTGCTGTGCTGTTCTACCACTATTACTTGAAGTACTTTCAGAATGTCAATGGCTGAGGCTGCATCCTTCAAGAAGCTTTCAGAGGAGATGTTCCTGTACTTTTCCAAACACCAGATTTAAGGTTCCTTCTTCCTCTTCTCACAGTGTCTACTTGCTCTTTTCCAATTCAGTGTCAGCTGGTGATGAAGTGTTCACCTTGTTAGGTTGGACTCACTAGAGTCCAGTCTGGCTCTTACTTTTCAGTGTGTGACCTTGCGTATGTGTGGCCTTGGGGTGATTACTGGACCTCTCTCTATTCTAGTTTCCATGTCTGTAAGCAGAAATAATAATAATTTAATGATAATAATGATATCGCCTCCCTCCCTTGGTTCTGAGGATTAAATGGGAGAACACACATACAGGGGTTGGTAATGTCAGTGGGGGGCATTATTATGTTACCCTTCCACTTGCCTACTTCTTTCTTCTGCCTTTTCTCCCACTTCTGTGCCTTTGTACAGACTATTCTAACAATTTCTGTTTGTATCTTGTACTACTCGAGGATGGGTGTAGGATATCCTACCCATTTTCAGCTCGGTTTTGTTTAATACACATACACACACACACACAAACATACATTTCTTTACTGAGCACCTGTAGTGTGGAGAGTACTCTGTCAGATACTAAGGACAAGCTTCCCAATTTTATATCTAGTGAGAAAAACATGGATGATAATGAGTCAGGTATGAAATCATTATGTTCCGGTATGAACTGTGGGGTAGTACAGGCAGGGTACAAAGCCATCCTGTGAGGTCATGGAAGCCTTCTCAATGAGAGGACATTCCAGCTGGGACTAGAAGCCTGAGTAGGACCTTCAAGAATTAACCCAAATTCTGGTTGGCGGGGACATCGCCACCATGGACTACCTCAGCACTCCTGGTGTGGCCAGAGCGAGTCAGGTTCTCTAAACACTGCTGAGGACTGTCTGAGTATGTTAAATCATTGGATAAGGAAGCTGAGCCTCAGGGTTGCACTGCTGTGATCCATCACCTTCTTCTAAAGATGCATCCTGACTTATCTCCACACTTGCACCCTGAAGAATGCAATATCTTGATTGACATGCTTAAGGAATGTCATGAAACTCACAACATTCTGAAAGTTTTTGGTCATTTCAATGATCTTGATCAGAGGATGAAAAATGCTTGAAGAAAGAGTGCATTGAAAAGAGGACCCAGAGCAGGGAACACAGCAATGTGATGCGAAAGAGACTTTTTCATCCTCCAGAGGAATCTGAAAAACAAGTTCTGTTTCCACTGGATGCCTTGGGTGAGAGAAGACTCTGAGTAGATAACTGAAAGAATTCTATCTTATTTGGTCTCCAGAATCCTTTGAATGGAAAGTGACCCAAGAAAAACTGAACCACGGAGAAATATGAAAACTCTGGATTCTGAGTATTTGTTGGGCAAAGCCTGTAGTACTAGCTTTCCTCTATCAATAAAACTGACTCCTACCATGCTCTTTCCCTTTGTTTACAACCAGTTAATATTTGAGTAACTTATCTCCTTTAATAAAATTATTTAAGTAAAAAATAAAACAAAAAAGAATTAACCCAAATTCTATAGTATCTTTCCCATGGAGCACTCCCTGGTAATACTTCGGTTTTTCCACCCCAACTTAGGTTACTATACTACTTTATTTCTGCCTCAAGAATATCATGGGAAAAATGCCCATCTTGGCATATAAATATGTGACTCAGGGTCTCTTTCACTGAGTTACAAGAGCCTTGAAGACAAAGAGCAGCTCTTACTCATCTTTGTATGGTCACAGCTTTCTGAATGACAATGTTTACATTTGCCTTCAGTTAATGTTTTCTGAAGTGCCTCACATGTGCTTAGGGGAGAATTAATCTTACCAAGGAATCCTCCTTACTCACTCTTGGCTCATTTGGGCTTGGGTTTCCTCCTGGCCTTGTGATGACTCAGTTTCAACATATGCAAACTAGAAGGATTGAGTTAAGTCCTTCTGGTTAGGGTTTCTGTGGTTTCTTTCAATCTGGAGGGGGGTCTGTATTGCATGAATGAGTATTTGTAGTGATGCGTCAAAATGAGTTCATTATCTTTCAGTTCAGTGGTCTTCCAAGGGGATTGAAGACCACTTGTTTTGACTAGGACCAAGCTGAAACTGGTCAGAAGGTAGAATCAGGCAGTGATTCTACCACTTTCTCTGCTCCTTGGCCTCTTTGGCATTATGAAGACATATGTAGCCCTAGCTTGTTGGGCCAGGGATCCCCAAAGAGTCAGATTGTACAGAGAGAGATTGTAGGACTTTTGAGAAGAGAAGTCATTGTCAGTAAGGAGAGTTTATAGAGAGCAAAGGAGCAGAGGAGTGATGGAGTAGGCACCTACAGTGGCCTGGCACAGCCCCTAGCCTGCTGCTTCCTAGGAAAAGAGGGCTGCGGTACAAAGAGAAGTGAGTCACCAATCACCTCCCAGCTCTGCCAAGGGAACCTCATGTTGAAAGGTCTGGCCAAGTCAGACAGCAGGAGCCTTTCTTCCAATTAGAAATGGTTAAAAGCAGCAGAAGTTGGTGATTTTGAAGGTCAGCAGTGGTAGAGAGAAAATCTGGACTCTGGAACTTTCCCAGCTCTCATGCTTACCTGTTCAGGGTAGTTCTGGAGAGCAGCTTCAGAGAGGGTCCTAGAAGGCCAGAGTGTTGTTTCTCTTCTTATGCTTTATTTGTTCTAGTCTGACCGATTTATTGCAATGTGGTTGGGTGGGTGGGATGAGACAGTTGGAGCCACCTCAGGGAAACAGAAACCAGGATCTGAGTGTGCTGTCCCCCAGGGCATTCCTCCGTCCCTGCTCTGTGCGCCCCTCTTCACTATCTGCTGTCAACAGTCGTCATCTGTGTGCACCGTGCTTCCCCAGAACTTGGGCTTTCCTATGGCTTTGGGTGCTGAGGCCCACCCTCCTCCTGAGCAGTACTTTGCAACTTTGCCTCCTTGTTGACTGACTCAGGCTCTCAGTTCCCAGTTCTGATTTTCTGAGTGAGGCATCCGATGGCCCAGACAGGTCATGGCCGAAAGTCCCATCTTTTGGTCCATTTAGCTGCTGGAATGGGGGTGCGGGAGCAGGACCACACGACATGGCTCTTGGCTGTGGATGGACAGAGCTCTTAAGAAGCAACTGTGGCCAGAGCAAGTCATGAAGGACATCTTTGGTCACAATGTAGTCATTCATTCCTTCTGCTTCCTACCTGGTAGTGCAGTGTTAGGGTTAAAAGCTTGAGTTCCCAGAGTCAGATTCAAATCTTGTCTGTGACCCTGACCAAGTGACTTCTCCCTGTGAGCCTCACTTTCCTTGTCTTATCTATAGAAGGAGGTTAGTAATCATACACACTTCATAAAGCTTTTGGGAGAAAGATATGGGAAGAATGCATAAAAGAGTTTAGCACAGGGCTCAGTGCAGAATAATCACTTTATAAATATTGGTTATTTTTACATATAGTCCAGAAGTGTGTAAGACAGGTAGGACTACAGCTCTACTTGTCTTTGTAGAGTTTGCAGTCTAACAAGGAAGTAATTTTCATGAACTACTCACAGGGTGGTACATTTACAATGTATAGGCAATATCTTATATCTTATACTTAATAAATTCAGTAATTGAACAGATATTTATTGACTGTCTAGGAGGTGTGTAGCACTGTTGTCAGAACTGGATGTATAGTTTTAAATGAATGATCATATCTCTGCCCTCATGAAGCCCACAGTATACTTTTCTTTTTTTATTAAATCATAGCTGTGTACATTGATATGATCATGGGGCATCATTCACTAGCTTCACAGACCGTTTACCAAGTTTCACATATACCCTTGTAAGATGCACTGCTGGTGTAATCCCACCAATCCCCTTCCCTCTACCCCCCCTCCCCTCCCTTTCCCCCTTCTGCCTATTCTTAGGTTGTAACTGGGTTATAGCTTTCATGTGAAAACCCTAAATTAGTCTCATAGTAGGGCTGAGTACATTGGGTACTTTCTCTTCCATTCTTGAGATACTTTACTAAGAAGAATATGTTCCAGCTCCATCCATGTAAACATGAAAGAGGTAAATTCTCCATCTTTCTTTAAGGCTGCATAATATTCCATGGTGTACATATACCACAATTTATTAATCCATTCGTGGATGGATGGGCACCTGGGCTTCTTCTATGACTTAGCAATTATGAAGTGGGCTGCAATAAACATTCTGGTACAAATATCTTTGTTATGACGTGATTTTTGGTCTTCTGGGTATATGCCCAGTAGAGGAATTACAGGATTGAATGGCAGATCTATTTTTAGATCTCTAAGTGTTCTCCATATCTCTTTCCAAAAGGAATGTATTAATTTGCATTCCCACCAGCAGTGCAAAAGTGTTCCCTTTTCTCCACATCCGTGCCAACATCTCTGGTCTTGGGATTTTGTAATATAGGCTAGACTCACGGGAGTTAGATGGTATCTCAAAGTAGTTTTGATTTGCATTTCTCTGATGATTAAAGATGATGAGCATTTTTTCATATGTCTGAAGGACGCACGCCTGTCTTCTTCAGAGAAGTTTCTCTTCGAATCCCTTGCCCAGCCTGTGATGGGATCCCTTGTTCTATTCTTGCTAATGTGTTTGAGTTCTCTGTGGATTCTGGTTATTAAACCTTTGTCAGAGACATAACCTGCAAATATCTTCTCCCATTCTGAGGGCTGTTTGCTTGCTTTATTTACTGTATTCTTGGCTGTGCAGAAGCTTTTTAGTTTGATCAAGTCCCAGTAGTGTATTTTTGAAGCTGCTTCAATTGCCCGGGGGGGGGGTCCTCCTCATAAAATACTCTCCCATCCCGATTTCTTCAAGGGTTTTCCCTGCACTCTCCTCTAGTATTTTTATAGTTTCATGTCTTAAGTTTAAATCTTTGATCCAGTGAGAGTCTATCTTAGTTAATGGTGAAAGGTGTGGGTCCACTTTCAGTCTTTTACAGGTTGCCAGGCAGTTCACCCAGCACCATTTGTTAAATAGGGAATCTTTTCCCCACTGAATGTTTTTAATTGGCTTGTCAAAGATTAAATAACGGTAAGTAGCTGGATTCATCTCTTGATTCTCTATTCTATTCCAGACATCTACCTCTCTGTTTTTGTGCCAATACCATGCTGTTTTGATCACTATTGATTTGTAGTATAGTATGAGGTCTGGTAGCATAATTCCTCCTGCTTTGTTTTTATTTCTGAGTAATGTCTTGGCTATTCGAGGTTTTTTCTGATTCCATATAAAACAAAGTATTGTTTTTTCTAGATCTTTAAAGTATGACAGTGGAGCTTTAATAGGGATTGCATTGAAATTATATATTGCTTTGGGTAGTATAGACATTTTAACTATGTTGATTCTTCCCAGCCATGAGCATGGTATGTTTTTCCGTTTGTTAATATTTTCAGCTATTTCTTTTCTTAGAGTTTCATAGTTCTCTTTATAGAGATCTTTCATGTCCTTTGTTAGATAAATTCCCAAATATTTCATCTTCTTTGGCACTACTGTGAATGGGATAGAGTCCTTAACTGTTTTTTCAACTTGACTGTTGTTGGCATATATAAAGGCTACCGATTTATGAATGTTGATTTTGTAACCTGAGACGCTGCTGTATTCCTTGATCACTTCTAAGAGTTTTGTAGTAGAGTCCCTAGTGTTTTCCAGATATACTATCATATCATCCGCGAAGAGTGAAAGTTTGATCTCTTCTGACCCTATATGGATACCCTTGATCGCCTTTTCTTCCCTAATTGCAGTGGCTAAAACTTCCATTACAATGTTAAAAGCAATGGAGACAATGGGCAGCCTTGTCTGGTTCTTGATCTGAGTGGAAATGATTCCAATTTAACTCCATTCAATATGATATTGGCTGTGGGTTTGCTGTAGATGGTCTCTATCAGTTTAAGAAATTCCCTTCTATACTGATTTTCTTAAGTGTTCTGATCATGAAGGGATGCTGGATATTATCAAAAGCTTTTTCTGCATCGATTGAGAGAATCATATGGTCTTTGTTTTTTAATTTGTTTATGTGCTGGATTACATTTATAGATTTATGTATATTGAACCAGTCTTGAGATCCTGGGATAAAACCAACTTGGTCATGATGTATAATTTGTTTGATGTGTTGCTGGATTCTGTTTGTTAGGATCTTGTTGAATATTTTTGCATCTATATTCATTAGTGATATCAGTCTATAATTTTCTTTTCTTGTTGGGTCTTTCCCTGGTTTGGGGATCAGGGTGATGTTTGCTTCATAGAACGTATTGGGTAGTCTTCCTTCTTTTTCTACCTTTTGGAACAGGTTAAGTAATATAGGTACTAATTCCTCTTTAAAGGTTTGGTAGAATTCAGACGTGAAACCATCTGGTCCTGGGCTTTTCTTTCTAGCGAGATTTTGTATGGTTGATTCTATTTCCGAACTTGATATGGGCCTGTTCAACATTTCCACTTGATTCTGGCTAAGTCTTGGAAGGTGACGTGCTTCCAAGTATCGGTCAATTTCCTTCAGATTTTCATATTTCTGAGAATAAAGTTTCTTGTAATATTCATTAAGGATTTTTTGGATTTCTGAGGAGTCTGTTATTTCATCTTTGTTGTTTCTGATTGATGAGATTAGAGATTTTACTCTATTTTCCTGATTAGGTTGGCCAAAGCTTTATCTATTTTATTGACCTTTTCGAAAAACCAGCTTTTTGATTTATTGATCTGTTGTATTATTCTTTTGTTTTCAATTTCATTTAATTCTGCTCTAATTTTGGTTATTTCTTTTCTTCTACTGGGTTTGGGGTTGGAATATTCTTCCTTTTCCAGTTGCTTGACATGTCCCATTAAGTTGTTAACTTCCTCTCTTTCCGTTCTCTTGAGAAAGGCTTGCAGTGCTATAAATTTCCCTCTTAGGACTGCCTTTGCGGTGTCCCAGAGGTTCTGATAGTTCGTGTCTTCATTGCTCTTTTGTTCCAAAAAATTGGCGATTTCTTTCTTAATCTCATCTCTGACCCAGCTATCATTCAGCATAAGGTTATTTAACTTCCATGTTTTTGTATGAGTATGCAGATTCCTGTTGTTACTCAGCTCAAGGTTTATTCCATGGTGGTCCAAGAAGATGCATGGAATAATTTCTATTCCTTTAAATTTACTGAGGTTAGACTTGTGACCTAAGATGTGATCGATTTTGGAGTAAGTTCCATGGGCTGAGGAGAAGTATGTGTATTCAGTTTTGTTGGCATGAAATGTTCTGTAGATGTCTGCTAAATCCAAATGTTGGATGGGTAGGTTTAAATCTAAGATTTTTTTGCTCAGCTTCTTGTTGGAGGATCGATCCAACACTGCCAAAGGAGTGTTGAAATCTCCGATGATTATGGAGCTGGAGGAAATCAAGTTGTTCATGTCTGTTAGAGTTTCTCTTATGAATTGAGGTGCATTCTGGTTGGGTACATAGATACTAATAATTGAGATCTCATCATAGTGAGTATTACCCTTAAGAAATATGAAGTGACTGTTCTTGTCCTTCCTTACTTTTGTTGGTTTAAAGCCTATTGTATCTGCAAATAAAATTGCAACACCTGCTTTTTTCTGACTTACCATTTGCCTGAAATACGGGTGACCATCCTTTCATCCTCAGTCTGTATTTGTCTTTTAGGTTAAGATGTGACTCTTGTATGCAACAGATATCTGGCCTGAGTTTTTGTATCCAGTCAGCTAACCTATGCCTCTTTAGAGGACAGTTTAAGCTGTTCACATTAATGGAGAATATTGATAAGTCTGGTGAAGTTTTGGGTATCGAGTTTTTCAAAAGTCCAGTGGGCATTTTTAATCCTTTCACCAGTGTGGAAATTGGAGTTTGATCCGAATGTGGTATAGGATTGGGTTGGTCATTATGGAGGATAGGTCTGAGAATATCCTGAAGAGCTGGTTTGGTTATGGCAAATTTCTTCAACATATGAATGTCATTAAGGTATTTAATTTCTCCATCATAAATGAAACTCAGTTTAGCTGGATAAATGATCCGGGGTTGAAAGTTATTTTGCTTTAGGTGATTAAAATTCGGTGACCACCCTCTTCTGGCTTGAAAAGTTTCAGCAGAGAGATCTGCAGTCATCTAATATTCTTGCCTTTGAAGGTAATGGTTTTCTTTCTCCTGGCAGCTTTGAGGATTTTCTCCTTCATATTAACTTTAGTGAAGTTAATTATGATATGCCTTGGGGATGTCTTATTGGGGTTGAGTCGTGCTGGGGTTCTGAAGCTGTCCGCTATCTGAATTTTAGAATCTCTAGGCATGTCTGGAAAATTCTCTTTCATAATTTCATGCAGAAGGGCCTCTGTGCCCAGCGAGGCCACTTCATCTGTTTCTGGAACTCCTATGATTCAGATATTTGCCTTCTTCAAATTATCCCAGAGCTCTCTGAGTGAGTGATCCATTTTTGCTCTCCATTTCTCTTCCTCTTTGAGAGTTTGGGAGCGTTCAAAGGCTTTATCTTCGATGTCAGAAATCCTTTCTTCTGCTTGCTCCATTCTGTTACTGAGGGATTCTACTGTATTTTTCATATCTTTGAGGGCTGCAAATTCTTGCTTCAGTGTGTCTAAGTCTTTGGTGGTTTTGTCTTTAAATTCATTAAATTCTTGAGACAACTTTTGAATTTCTCTTCGAATTCCTAATTCCACTTTGTTAATCTTGTCTGCAATCCAAATTCTGAATTTGATTTCTGACATCTCAGCCAGTTGTTTATTAATGGGATCTTCAATTACATCTGCCATATCTTTCCTTGGGGGGGGTTGATCTATTCTGGTTATTCATGTTACCAGAGTTTTTCCGCTGATTCCGCCTCATGGTTGTTTTACTCCCTCTGATTTTTTCCCCTGGGGCTTTGTCGAGGGCCCGTACAGTGTTGTGGCCTGAGAAACTGGGGCCCTGTCTGGTGTGATGGGGCTAAATGGTTCTGCCTTGTTTTCAGCTGGTTTCTGTTCCACCCTAGTGAAACAATACTTTGGATTGAAGTCTCAGCTGTGGAGAAATATCAGCAATTAAGTCACCCTGCCCCCCACCGGCAAACAATTGGAAAAGAAAAGTCAAACCTTCCTACCACCGTGCACCTAGGGCACCACCTGATTTGTCCTCAGGTGATTGGTTCAGTTCAAAAATGTCCAAATCAATTGTCTCAGTCTGCACCTGTCTCGGGTGAGAGAGTTTAAGAGGTCTCAGGGAACTGGATCACAGGGGTCTGGTGACTACTTTGGTGTGGCTTGCTCCAGTGCTGCGTCAAGCCCACATTATAGTTGGACGATAGACATGTACATTAAAGATACATAGATTATAATGTCTGATGATGCCAAGTGGTGTGAGGAAAAAAATCAGGGTAAATGACTAGAGAATGGCAGAGGGTATGTGGGAGTCCTACTGTCAATGGAGTGGTCCAGGAAGACCTTCCTCCTGAGATGACTTTTCAACAAAAAATTGACTAAAATGAGAGAGGGAGGGACCCATTCAAACATTTAGGGAAAGGAGCGTTCTAGGTAGAGGGAAGGGCAAAAGTCACAGCCCCAAGGCAGCAATGTGGTTGGCAGAATCGAGGAACAGAAGGGAGGCTGGTGTTGGTAGAACCAGGTGAGAGAAGGTGAGAGCCATGGGAAGTGAGGTCTCAGAGGATGTTTACCCTTCCCACAGGTTCAGTAGTATCTTATTTCTGCCACTCATCTGGGCTCTTCAGTTTGATTTGAACTCATGGTTTGTCAGTTTCTCCTGTGCCCAAGGGCAGCCAACAAATATTTATTTTGAAGCAGCCTGATTTTGGAGAAGCATGGAGGTTCATTGGAGTTTCGAACCACAAAACTCTCTGCTTTATGATGGTTTGACTTAATGATTTTCGACTTTTATATGGATCGTCCAACTACAGGCTAATGGAAGTGTTGTGGGCATATTCGAGGTAAGCAAAGCACAGCTGTAATGGTCTATATTATACAGTTAGATGTATTGCATTAAATGCATTTTTGAATTATGCAACCATATTTTCAACTTACGATGGATTTATTGGGAAGTAAACCTGAGGTTGGTTGAGGAGCATCTGTATATTGTGGTCTGTTGGCTCTTGAGACTGTACTTGGTATTTCTCCCCAGCAGGGTGGGGTGAGTCATGAGGAGGGAGGGGTCCAGATACATTTAAAGCCAGCTCCCTCAGTCACCCCTACCACAGAGCTGCTTTCTTAGTCATCCTTTAATCTTGTCTCTGTTTTCTGACCTCTTTCTTCAGGATTAAAATAGCCCAGCATGCTGCTTCCAGCGTGGTTATTGTTTAGGGCGAGGGACTGTGTTGAGTGACTCACCACCCATCAAGGGTGAACTGTTTTGCAGTGCCCAGGAAGGGCTGCCGCTGAGGATCAGAAGCCCATGGAAGACACTGTCAGTGCCAGTGCAGGGCTGTCCTCAGTGCTCCATGGAAACAGGAGGAAGGAGTGATTATTTCTGTCAGCACAGTCTTGGGAGTGCTTCATAGTGGAAGCGACATGTGAACCCTGAAATGGATCCTGTGATTCAAAGCGTGTTTTCCCACAACGGTTTTCACCTCTCACAAGTGAAGAAGGCTGTGCAGTTGGGGCTGGCTGCCCTTACATATTGCTACTTCAGGCTGATGGACGACAGAGATGGGCCATTTATTGCAGATTTATTACTTGTCTTCTGTGTATACATCATTGTTTTTGACATCTGTGTATCAGTTACCTTCTACAGTATAATAATCAGCCTAAAACTTGGTGACTTAAAACAACCACTATTTTATTTGCTTATGATTCTGAAGGTCATTTTTAATTTGCTCTTGATTCAGAGGACCAGTTTTGGCTGGGCATGGCTGGGTAAGCTGCCAGTTCTGCTCATCTCTTCTAGGGTTCATGGGTTCACAGTCATTTGGTGATTTGACAGAGGCTTTTAGGTTACAGATGGCCTCTGTCACATGTGTGCTGATTGCTACTGGCTTTTGGGTGGCCTTCTCCCCTCATCCTGTCTCACTCTCAGAGAAGGTAGCTTAGGCTTCTTCATAGCATGATATTGTGTTCAAAGAGGATGAAGTGTTTCCTGTATCCTTATGAGTAGTTCTTTTCCTGGCCTCAAGTAGTTTCTTCACACACATGTGATCATTACCAGCTGGAATACTCAAAGGAAACTATTTTAATCTATTTAGTATTTCTATATACCAGAATACCCGAGGGTGGGTAACTTATGAAGAAAAGAAGTTATTTGACTCATGATTCTGATGGCTGGAAAGTCCAAGATTTGTCTCATTATCCTTCAGCTTAGGGCGGACAGCAGGATGCCCGTGGCATGTGCGAAGAGACCAAATACAAGAGGGAACAACCCA
Organism: Nycticebus coucang; assembly: GCF_027406575.1. Classification (NCBI taxonomy): domain Eukaryota; kingdom Metazoa; phylum Chordata; class Mammalia; order Primates; family Lorisidae; genus Nycticebus; species Nycticebus coucang. The sequence continues at coordinate 52,928,813 of NC_069787.1, forward strand.
CTCTCAAGGTCACTAGTCCAGTCTTAGAAGATTGAGAACTCATTCCTGTGAGGCAGCATTAATCTATCCCTGAGGGACCTGCCTCCATGACCCAAACACCTCCCAGTAGGCCCCACCTCCCAACACTGCCACATTGGGAATAAAATTTCAACATGAGTTTTGATGAGGACAAACCACATAGAAACTATAACAGGTATCCTCTGAACCTCTCTTCCTGGTGAACTCCAGCTAACTTCATCTCTCTAGACTCCAGCCTCATCTTCTCAAATCAGGAGGACCACTGCTCTTTGCCTGGGTTTCCCTTCCTTGTACTGCAGCCTGGGCACTGTCTCCAGGCAGGAGGGTGGGGCAGCTATAATGCTCACCTCATTCTATTTCTCATTTATATATGTTGTCTAGTTCTTTAGTTGTTTCAGGCATGAAGGTTGTTCTGTCTCTCTAACTCCATCTTGACTTTCTGCTTTTTGGAAGTAGAAATCCCAAGAGTACAAAAGTGAGGCCGGGTGCAGCATCTCAAGCCTGTAATCCTAGCGCTCTGGGAGGCCAAGATAGCTGGATTGCTTGAGCACAGGAGTTTGAGACCAGCCTGAGCAAGAGCGAGACCTCGTCTCTACTAAAAATAGGAAAGATTGGCTGGGTGTTACGGTGCATGCCCGTAGTCCTGGCTACTTGGGAGGCTGAGGCAAGAGGATCGATTGCTTGAGCCCAGGAGCTTGAGATTGCTGTGAGCTATGATGCTGTAGCACTCAACCCAGAGCACAGAGTGAGACTCTGGCTCAGAACAAAACAAAACAAACAAACAAAACAACAGAAAGTACAAAAGTGGAAGTGGCAAGTTCTCTTGAGGCCTTGGTTTGGAATTCATAATCCTTCTCTCTGAATTCTACTCATCAAAGCCAGTCCAAGGTGAGCCCAGATTCAAGGGATGGAAAAATAGACAGGACCTCTTAATGGGGGTTGTGGCAAAGTCATATTACAAAGTGGGCACATGAATAGGGCTGGAAGTAATGTTTGCAGCTTTCTTCTTTGCACTCTACCCTACTGTGTGTGGCTGGGCAAGCAGTGTTATTAATATGATAGCTGTTATTGGACAAGCAGCTGCTATAAACAGGCCCTGTTTGAAGCACCTTAAACACAACTCATCCAGTCCTACTGATGACGTGAAATATAGTTGTTAGGTCATTTTACAGATGAAGAAACTGCCACTTCTCAGTGCTGAAGTAATTTTCCTGAGGATATACCTAGGACAGTATGACTTCTAGGCCTGTGTGATTCAGTATTCTGTGCTTTGAATTGATACTTTACTTTTAGCTTTTCTGAGTTCTTAAGTTTTTGGTATATTTCTTGAAGCTAGATTATAGCAGCATTAAAAAAATATAAACAGATGATTTATCTGGTTTTTTATTTGTTTTTGCTATGTGTGGCACATTTGCTCCCCTGTATTGTTAATGAATTTTGGATTTTTTTAGCACTCTGTACCTCGCTAACACTTCGAATATTGTTTGATCTCTGGGAGTCTATGTGGTCTGGGGTGAGGACTGTCCCCCAGAGTATTTTTCTGTTTGTTTTTGGCAGGTATTACCTTGGGATTCTTTTTCTTTAAAAAAAAAAAAAATTTTGGTAAGAACATTTAACATGAGATCAATCCTCTTCATAAATTTTTAAGTATGTAGTACAGCATTGTTAACTATAGGCATGTATTATACCCCAGATCTCTAGAATTTACTAATCTTGTGTAATTGAAACTTTATGCCAGTTGCATGGCAACTGTCTATTTCCCCGTCCCTGGCAACCACTATGAGTTTTACTATTTCAGATATGTCCTATTAGTGGAATCATGTGGTATTTCTTCTTCTGCGTCTTATTTTATTTAGCATAATATCTTCAAGGTTCAAGAATGCCATGTGTGGCATACTGCAGGATTTTTTTTTTAAGCTGAAAAATATTCCATTATAGCATGTATGTATATGCGCATGTTACATTTTCTTTATTCATTCATTCATTGATAGACAATTTGGGTTGCTTCCACATCTTGGCTACTGTAAATAGTGCTGTAGTGAACATGGTCTGCAAATATATCTTTAAGGTCCTGATTTCAATGCTTTTGGATAAGTAACCAGAGGCTGCTGGATCAGATGGTAGTACTATTTTAATTTTTTTTTGAATCTTTATACTGTTTTTTATGGTGATGACACTATTTTACATTGCTATCAACAGTGTATGAGGTTTCTAACGTCTCTGTATCTCGCTAACACTTTTTATCTATTTTTTATTTGCTTTTTGGATAATAGTCATCCTAACAGGTATGAAGTGACTTCTCTCTTTTTCTTTTTTTTTTCTTTTGGTAAAGGTGGGGTCTTGTGTCTATCTTGCTCAGGTTGGTCTTGAACTCCTGGTCTCAAGCAGTCCTCTCGCCTCAGCCTCCCAGAGTGCTAGGATTATAGGTGTGAGCCACTGTGCCTGGCCCTGAAGTGATATATCATTGGGATTGAATTATACTTCCCTGATGATTAGTGATTTTGAACATCTTTTCATATACCTGTTGGCTATTTGTATGTGTGTGTGTGTTTGAGAAATGTCTATTTGCCCATTTTAAAATCAGTTTATTTGCTTTTTTCTTCTTTTTTTGCCTTTGAGTCGTAGAAGTTCCTTTTATCAGATATATGATTTGCAAATATTTTTTCCCATTCCCTAGATTACCTTTTAAAAATAAAAATAAAGCACATTCTTTTAGACCGTTAAGAATGTGTGTGAGGAATGTGGAGAAATAAAATCTTATTTTTTGAAAATAACCTTTCAAATATCTTCCTTCTTCCAGGTCTTTGCTCAGATGTCACATAATGGGGGAAGGATGGCTGACATTTCTCCATTTCACTTTTGACTCTTTTGCCATATTAATGTTTTATTTATCTGTGTAGCACTTACTGTTTCTTGATATGCGATACTTTTATTTATTGGTTACCAGATTAAATTTTGACTTCCATGAGGTTGGGTACTTTGTCTCTTTTGCCATTATTATATTCCCATTGTCTAGTATTGTGCCTGGCACATAGTAGATGTTGAGTAAATGTATACATACTTTTTGTTTTCGGAGACAGAGTCTTACTCTTGTCACCCTGTGTACAGTGCCATGGTATCGTTAACTCACAGCAACCTCAAACTTCTGGGCTCAAGTGATCCTCCTGCCTCAGCCTCCTGAGTACCTGGGACTACAGGTGCTCACCACAACACCTGGCTAGTTTTTCTATTTTTACTTATTTTTTATTATTTTATTATTTATTTATTTATTTTTGCAGGTTTTTGGCTTCGGCTGGTTTTGACCTGGCACCTCCAGCATATGGGGCTGGCGCCCTACTCCTTTGAGCCACAGGTGTTGCCATATTTTATTTTTTCTTGAGACAGGTCTCACTTTCACCCTTGGTCGAGTGCCATGGTGTCATAGCTCGCAGCAAAGTCAAATTCTTGGGCTCAAGTGATTCTCTTGCCTCAGCCTCCCAAGTAGCTGGGACTACAGGCACCCGCCACAAGGTCTGGCTATTTTTAGAGATGGAGTCTTGCTCTTGCTCAGGCTGGTCATCAAGCTGTGAGCGCAGGCAATCCACCCGCCTTGGCCTCCTAGAGTGCTAGGATTACAGGTGTTAGCCAATGCACCCAGCCAATAAATATTTTTTTGAATGCATGATTGAAATATAAATGATCAACACAAAAAAAATCTTAGTTTTCAGATTATTGTAAAACTTATTAAAATAAAAATATTTCAAATTTTTATAAAGTGGACTTCTGAGAATGTATTCACAAGCCCAATTTGTAACATGCAGTACAAAACACTCCACTTCCATCGCTCCTTGCTTTCTGTGGTTTATATCCTTTTTTGGATGACATTTTGGGTCTTTTACTGGTGAGCATGGCTACCTTTGTAGCTGCCTCTTTCCAGTCCAGAGGTTCATGTTTGGCCATGAGATCTGTGTCCTTTTTCCACCCAGCATACAATGCTTTTTAAAATATATGTCTAAGCCTTTGTTTATACCCTTTGCCTTGCTTGGAATACCTTTCTCTCTGCCTCTGGAAAAATTCTCCTTTGTTCCAGGCCCCACTCAAGGTTCACATGCTCTGTGGACTCTTCCCTGTGCTCAGATGAATGCCCTGCTCTTAGGTGCTGCCTCAGCACTTGGCACACCCTCCCTTTGCTCACATCCTTAGTAGTCTTTTTTGTTGTTGTTGCTTCCTCTTGGCTAAGAGGGTCTCCAGGCCAAGGACAATGTCTAATGCTTTCTTTGGTATTGTATTCTGAAGACCTTACATAGTGCTTAGCATGCTAAAGAAATTCTCAGTAAAAGTCAGTTGAGTGAATATTACCTGAAGGTGGTTGCAGCAGAAACAAATGACCAGCTTATTTCTCTTACTCTCTGAGAGGACTAAATTGAAGGAAGATTCTTTGTAGCATGATGGGTGTTCAATGAGGGTATAATAGGAGATCGTATTACAGCCTTGAAAATGTTTCTTTAAACAAAAAGAGGAAAAAGTCTTCTGAGGAAGTGAGCTAAATGTTGTACTGCCTGGAGTTCATTGAATAAGTTGCTAACTTCTCTTTGATAATATTTCTCAGTGTCATGGTTGTTTTTATTGTTAATACTAATAATATTGAGAGGTTATTTATTAAGATCATAGACTATAATAAGCTGTAAGTGTGTGTGTGTAAATTTATCCATCACTACAATTGTATCATCCCTATTTTACCGGGGAAGAAATTGGAGGCAAATAACTTGCCAAAGATTAAAGAGTGCAGAGATAAACAGTGGTGGAGCCAGACTTAGGTTCTTAACTAGTCTCCTCCATTGGCTCTCAGGAACTCCTACAATAACAGTGTTCTTGCTTCTCTCCCTTTAAAGGTGATTTAAAAGCTTATTAAAGGAATAAGTGAGGCATCTCTCCACAGACACTGTAAAACCCTCTTCTGTTTATTTTTTCCTTCTTTCTAAAACCATAAGACCTGCAATTCTTTCTACTCTTATTTCCTTTCGGAATTTTGAAGTAAAGAAATAAATGTTCAAAGATGTAGCAAAAAATTCCACTCTTTTCATGGGCCCTTGTCTCCAATGGCTTTTGTGCCTTGATCTTCTCCTAGACCTTAGCTAAGGACCCAAACAATAATGAGAGGGACAGTCATTCCTTTTAAATTGGGTACAGGTGCATGAATTCAAAACGGCCTTTGGCCACCCTGTAACTTGGTGAAATTTATGTAACCCAAGACTAATAGTACATCTTACTAGGAAAAATGCCAATAAGACCTGGAGTTAGTAAAGGCTTGCTTCGATTTAAATTCTTCTTCCATTCGATAATACTTTTCTTCCAGGCACAGGCAATGTCTGTACTGTTAGGTACTTTCTTTATATCTCTGTTGGACTTGATAGGTGAGCTTCATTCCAGACTCAAATTTGAAAGCCATTTTTATCTCGTCTGTACTTTAAAAAGTCTCCAATGAATTGTAAAACAAAATAAACATCCAGGGATGAGAGACACATTTTACAATTTCTTGTTTAAAAGTACCTCTTACTGTACTTTTGGAGAAATGTCTATTCTCTATTACTGGTTTAAAGATTTGAAAAATCTTCAAACATGTGAAATGTATCTGTATGCTCATGAACGTCTGCAAAGATTGTTGAGTCTTTGCTAAGGACAACTTTTTGTTGTTTATAATAAGTACACAATTATCCAGATGAAATAAAAATAACCTCAAACTGACATGCTTCAAGATTAGTATCAAGGGATCTTATATTTTAGTGAAATGATGTAACATATTTCTTCAATGGTGGTGTCTCCAAAAGAACCATTTCCTTCTTTCTGGTTTTTGCTTTGGTTTATCTACTGGTAACATGGATCTCCTGTGACTTATCTTTTCCAGGTTCCTAAGTGGCCCCTTCATTTTTGACATTTAATTCCATAGAGTTTTCCTTTTGGGGAAAAATTCCTCTAAACCCTTTTTAAAAGTCCTTAAGCTCCCAGGTAGAAGAATGTTAAATCTGAAAAAAAATCCCTAAAGGTATTGTTTAAGAAGTCATTTTAGAGACAGGAGTTCCTTCATGTGGGCTGAAATGAATTATCTGCTTCAACTCCTGAAGCCTTGGAACCGCTGGGGTATGGATTGTGGTTATGGCAACTGTACCAGTGGTGGCATGTGGTGGAAGGAATGTGCCTGGGCCAAAGATGTTTGACTCCAGCGTGGAAATATGGCTGGTGGCAGCTATTGCACATGACCTGATGCTAAATATGTGGTAACAGATCCCTCTGTAGTTCAGTGACCAAGTGAGACTGGGTTATCAAGTTAGAAGGGAAGGAGTGAGAAAGAGCAGTGTGCTGGGAGCTTGATGCCTGCGATTTATAACTGGTGGTGCTGCCATTCTGCTGTGACTTTGGGTAAGCAGGGGTCAGTCTCTTGGAAACTCAGTTTATCCTCTTGTAAAACAAAATCAAGATTATCCTTCTGACACTGGCTGCCACTAATGCTTGATTGTGTTGGAAAATATTTGCTTTCCTTTTAAATTGTATGTGACAGGCCCAGCAGCACAATGGCTCAGGCCTGTGATTCTAGCACTCTGGGAGGCTCAGGCGGGTGGATTGCTTGAGCTCAGTACTTTGAGATCAGCCTGGGAAACTAGCTCGGCCTTGTGTTGGGTGCCTACATTTGCAGCTACTTGGGAGGCTGAGGCAAATGATCCCTTGAGCCCAGAGTTTGAGGTTGCTGTGAGCTGTGGTGCTACCACACTCTACCAAGGGTGACAGAGTGACACTGTCTCAAAAAAGAAAAAAATCCATATGGCAGCATGTAGCAAAAGTCTAGGGTTATTTTTTCCAAATATTTTATTTGCCATTGCTTTATTTGCTCCAAGTTAGCATTTGAAATGGACAAACTAAAACGTTAGTCTAGTTGAAAGATTCTTTTTTCTTTTTTAATTTTTTTTTTTTTTTATTTTTGAGACAGAGTCTCAAGCGGTTGCCTTGGGTAAAGTCCTGTGGTGTCACAGCTCACAGCAACCTCAAAATCTTGGGTATAACAATTCTCTTAAGATTTTCTTTGCATAGACACAACCAAACCTTATTGCACATTTTTTTTCTCCCTACTCCAGTTTCATCTCTTTCCATTGCATTCTGAAAAGTTTGTAGTTTGGGTTTGCCTATCAGTAATGTTAGCAGCTTTAAAAATGATGACATCCATTCCACCTGAGAAAGCTGATTTTAAAAAAGAGATAACTTCTTTTTGGCTGTAGTAGTTACCAAGTATCAGACTAAGTATCAGTTATCTATTGTTTAATCTTATCATGGTTCCACAAGGTATCTATATTTTTAATAGCTTTTATTTAATTTTTTTTTTGAGACAGAGTCTCACAATGTCACCTTTGGTAGAGTGCTGTGGTGTCACAGCTCAAAGCAAACTCAAACTCTTGGGCTTAAGCGATTCTCTTGCCTCAGCCTCCCAAGTAGCTGGGACTATAGGCACCTGACACAATGCCTGGCTGTTTTTTTGTTATAGTTGTCGTTGTTTAGCTGGCTCGGGCCAGGCCTGAACCCACCAGCCTTGGCGCATGTAGTTGGCACTGTAACCACTGTGCTATGGGTGCCGAGCCGTATATTTTTAATAGCTTTTAAAAGAGTCAGAAGTTGTGGTCTAGAGGAAAGAGTAACCTACTAGTGTCGCACAACCCACTGCTGTCAGGTTGTCTGACCAGATTAGCACCCTACCCAAGGTGCCTGAGCCCCATAGCTTATGAGTAAATGGGATGGAGCATGACCCAGGGTATCTGATGTTAAAGTTAGAGTTCTGAATTTGGGATTTTATTTCTGTCGCTTACAACCCAGAGAGTATTAACTGAACTAGTAGTGATGAGTACTTAAGTTATTCTTGGGAAAAATATTTGCTGAATAAAAATGGGAAATAGAAAGGAATGCATCCGTAGTACTCCCTCCCACTTTTTAAAACAGCTTTATTGAAATATAATACATGTATTATAAAATTCACCCTTTAAAATTGTACAGTTCAGTGATTTTTAGTATATTCACATAGTTGTGAAGCTATCATAACTATCGTGATTTTAAGAGATTTCATCACTTCTAATAAAACCCTTTAGCAGTCATTCCCCATCCCCCAGCAATTAACATTGTAGTGTATTTTCTTCTATTTTTTTCTTGTCAATTCATTAATTTCATATTCTTTCCTCCCTTCTTCCCTTCTTTCTTTCTTCTTTTTCCCCTTCTTCCCTCCCTCCTTTCCTTCTTTCCTTCCTTTTCCCTTTCTTATTTTAGATTAATATAAGGATACGTACAATTAGGTTACATTGTTTACTTTAGGTAAAGTCCAAGTTGCAGTTGAGCTCTTCACCTAGGAGGTATGCCATATACCCCTACGTTATACCTGCTAGGTAAGAGCTTACCAAGCCTTCTCCCTCTTCCCCCTCCTTTTTGAATGTAAATATGTATTTCTCTTGTGTTGGTATATGGTTGTTCATATACTTGTTTCAAATTAATATCAATTAAGTTAGAAGCTTGCTTTTCCATTCTTGTGATACTTTACTTAGGAGCATGTTCTCCACATCCTTCCAGGTAAATACAAAAGATGTGGAAATCTCCATCTTTCTTTATGGCTGCATAGTATTCCATGGTGTACATATACCACAGTTTGTTAATCCATTCATGGGTTGATGGGCACTTGAGTTGTTTCCATATCTTGGTGGTTGTGAATTGAACTGCTATAAACATTTGAGTGCAAATGTCCTTATGGTAAAATAATAATTTTTCTTCTGGATAGATACCTGGTAATGGGATTGCAGGATCAAATGGAAGGTCTACTTTTAGTTCTTTGAGGATCCTCTATACTTCTGTCCAAAAATGCTTTACAATCACATATATACTCTTTCATCCATCCATTTACTCATTCTCTCATTCCCTCCTCTCACCCTTTATATATGTATATGCTTGTATACTCAATAAATGTTAAGATCATTGCCATTGAATGGATACAGTAGTAGGCAGGTGTCTTATTTTCATACCAGACAAAGAAATAAAAACAAACAAGCAGGTCTTTGATTCTAGTTCATTAATAATAAATGGAAAGATGTAAAGAATTTGAGTGATTAGGCTACTTAGGAACCAATGTACATTTTTCCTGTACATTGTTCAAGTTACAATTTGAAAGAGGAGACTCATCACTGATGACTCTTCATGGTTTTTTCAGTCACTTAAAATTCTACCAAGAGCACAAACACAGATGTGGAGATTCTGTTTAAGAAGAGAAATGCATAACACAGTCGAATGTGAAGCCTAGTAGTGGCATTTCAGGTGACTTTTGAAAAGGTCCTCTCAGATTACCTTTTATAATGATAACAATAAATATGGGGCAGCGCCTGTGGCTCAGTCGGTAAGGCGCCGGCCCCATATACCGAGGGTGGCGGGTTCAAACCCGGCCCCGGCCAAACTGCAACCAAAAAATAGCCGGGCGTTGTGGCGGGCACCTGTAGTCCCAGCTACTTGGGAGGCTGAGGCAAGAGAATCGCTTAAGCCCAGGAGTTGGAGGTTGCTGTGAGCTGTGTGAGGCCACGGCACTCTACCGAGGGCCATAAAGTGAGACTCTGTCTCTACAAAAAAAAAAAAAAAAATATGAACAGTATAGAATTAAAATTCAGATATTTATGTATGCTTTAAAAATAGATAAATAGCATATATAGTCATCCCTAAGTATCCATAGGGGATTGGTTCCAGGACCCCTGCACATACCAAAATCTGTACATATTCAAATCCCTTATATAAAATGGCATAATATTTGCATACAACTTGTACATATCTTCCCATATACTTTAAATCATCTCTAGATTACTTAAAATACCTAATACAGTGTAAATGCTATATAAATGTTATACTCTATTTTTTCTTTATATTATTTTTATTGTTGTATTATTTTTCCCCCAATATTTTTGATCCATAGTTGGTTGAATCTGGGAATGTGTAACTTGTGGATAGCGAGAGCTGACTGTGTATAATTAAATAAACAAATATATATATATATTTTACCAAGCTTTCTCCCTCTTCCCCCTCCTCCTTCTTGAATTTAAATATGTATTTCTCTTGTGTTGGAATATAGTTGTTCATCTACTTGTTTCATATTAACATTGAGTACATTAGGCTGAAAACTTTTTAATAAATATATAAATATATATTATATAAGTATATTATATATTATATAAATGTTATATAATATATGAATATAATGTATATAAATATATAATATATAAATATAATAGTATATAAAATATATATATAATTATATATATTTTACATATATATACAATTTTATATATATAAAATTTAAACTGGCAGGATTTCTTTTTTGACATGAAAAGGAATCTTCATACATATGTCTGTCAAATAACGCATAGTTCAATAACAGTTGAATGAATGATTATTTATCTAGCAATGTTCTGTGTTGGGGTCACCAGTCATAGTTTACTCAGACTTTATTAAACATATAAACTGACTTTTCAGCCTGTTCTTTAGGACTGTCCTACAGCATTATGTTCATAGTGCTTTTCTTCCCCATCTTTCCATTACCAAATCGTCTTTTCTTTAAGCAGTAGTAAGGCTGAAACCTTTTTTTTTGTTTGAAGTTTAGAGAGACATCTCTCAAACTTTCATGTGCCTACCTGTTACGTGTGGGTCTTATAAAAATGCAAATTCTGATTCAGCAGGTCTAAGATGGGACCTGAGATTCCACCTTTCTGGCCAGATCCTGGGTGATGCTGATGATCCTGGCCCAAGTTCACTTGTGTACCAGAGAGGTCTGTCATCCCTCCTCTCAGGGGTGAAAGTGACTCAAAAAGGAGACAAAAGCAGGAGAGTACTTAGGGAAAATTTCTCCTTTGTAAAGCTTTGAGTAGCAAGGACTAGAGTTTGGCTGAGAAACCCATGTAGCTCAGAAGTAAGGGAAAATTAGTAGTTCCATGCCTACCCTCCAGCTATTTGAAATGATATTAATTTAGGTAAAACCTCTTACCTATTCTGAGCCATTTTTTTTTTGTTGTTGTTGTTTTTTTTTTTTTTTGTAGAGACAGAATCTCACTTTATGGCCCTTGATAGAGTGCCATGGCATCATACAGCTCACAGCAACCTCCAACTCCTGGGCTTAAGTGATTCTCTTGCCTCAGCCTCCTGAGTAGCTGGGACTACAGGCGCCTGCCACAACGCCCAGCTATTTTTTGGTTGCAGTTCAGCCGGGGCCGGGTTTGAACCCGCCACCCTCGGTATATGGGGCTGGCGCCTTACCGACTGAGCCACAGGCGCCGCCCCCCTTACCTATTCTAAAAATGCTTAGATGGTTAGCAATTTTGTTAAATGAACATGTTGGGTGATGAAGAAGAAGTAACAGAAAGATATTGAGATAAAGATTTTAAAATGTCATTTGCATTAACAATTTGCTAAGTAGTTAAATAAAAGAGCTATCCTCTAGCAACTGTGACTTAATATTGCAAAAGTTTCATTTTTAGCTACTGTTTCTGTGATTACATGTTTTGGGTTGCTTTTCTAAACACATTTTTAAAGTATCAATATTTCTTAAATGTTAGTTCTTTTAATCTGTATGAGGTTGAGCAGTGTTGACGGTAGGAGATGCAGCTGTCCTTAGCTTGGGCCTGGATTACTGGCTAAGAACAGGGAAAGAACATTGACCTTCAAGACAGAAATACTTGATACTTCTGAGAGCTCTTTGTAGAGTTATTTGTAGGCCAGTTAATGAAAAATTGATTACATCCATCTTTGAATTGATCTGAAAAAACTATTTCCTATTTTATCTTATTAAAAAAAGCTAAAATATTTAGCATTTTGTTTCCCACTGTAGCATTTATTTGATGATCAAAAATGTTTGTTCATTATTTCCATTTCTTTTCCCTGGGAGAAGAGAAATTTTTAATTCTGGCCCCTAGCCACCACTGTCTCACAATGACGATAATAGCAAACATTAATTGAACATTCATGATGTGTTGGGCCCATAATGTGTTTCATCCTTTCTGGGAGCTTGTGCACTTACTCAGTGAGCATCCTGGTATCTGTATGAACTTTGGAAGTTAGTTACAATGATTATTTCTTGTCTACTGATGAACAGTTTGATGCTCAGTGTACTTAAGTAATTTGTTTCAGGCATCCTAGGCTGTCATGGGTAGATCTAGGATTCAAAACTCAACTCTTCACTGCTATTCTTGGAAGCCAGAGAAGTTTGATGATTTTCCCAAGATCATAGTTACAAAGCTAGAATTAGAACTTAAGTCCTTAACTTGAAGTTTAGTGTAATATTCCAATACTATGCCACCTTGGAGTATTGGTCTGTAATGAGAACCAGAACTCCTCTTTGCTTCCAAAGCTACTGCCATCGGGCTTCCCATGTGTCTTCCCCTTAGTGTTATGAATCTTGGCAAAGTTTCACATATTATCTACCAAAGTGAGTTCTGAAGTTATCAATGACAGCACATCTGTGCGAGGAACCTGTGGTCCCAGTGTTTTTAAAAATCACTTGCTAATATTCTCTATAGCTATATGCTCTTTTCCTCGGGGTATTCTACCCAAAGGAGAAAGCTTAGGACCATATGTCTAAACATTAATTTTTTTAAGGCCTTTTTTTTTTTTTTTTTTTTTTTTTAGCAGACCGACTCTTCTACCAGCGCGCTGGGGCCACATGCTTTTAGCTATCTGCTGTTTGTCTTTTCACACACATGATGTGGCACAAGGAAGGTTTGAAGCCATGAAGGGTGTTGTACATCCTGTACGTGGGATTTCAGAAAACGGAATCAGAGAAATTGCCTTTAAAATTTGATTAGAGACAAACTGGAAAATGATTAATAAGAAAATAAAGTCATAGGAGAAAGAAAGCAGGCCCAGTTGTCTGCAAAGAGATTTTGTTTTCTTTGAAAGAGTTATGGTAAGTCCTTGCTGGAGAAACAGTATATGGATTTATTTAAAAAAAAAAAAAAAAACTTCAAGACTTTTGGGTATAAGCCAATTCATATTTTTATATAGCTTGGAGACAGTTTTCATAGCAATGAAACTCTGAACTGCTTTACAGTGCAAAACTTTATCATTTTTGTTTTTTCCTCATAGTGTGGAAAAGAGCTTAAGGTCACAAATTTTTTCAAACCTGCCAGAAACTCATATTTTCCATGTTTGGGGATAAGACATAGTAGATTCCAAACATCTGGCTAGTCCCTATTTAAATAATTGTGTGTTCCATGCACATCATACGTACATAATTGTATTTTCATTCTAGTTACCTTTTTGTGTTTCAGACATTCTGAAATCTGGATTAGATTGTGACTCCAGTAGCGATTGGAAGTTGCTCTTCTAAAATGTCGGCTAAGGCAAAAAGTATTTTCCCCCCTTTTTCATATAAACTCAAGTACAGCTTAGTTTCTTGTATTTTCTATTCTTTTTTTCAACATTAAGTGAATATGGGAGTTTATAGGAGTTGTGCAAATGAAGTTCTGTAGTATTTTTAGAGCAGGGGAGACTTTTGAATTGGCTGGAGGAAGCCTCCGTTTCAGGCCTGGGCTGGTATGTGTTAATGATGTGATCGCAGTTAAATCCCTTAAGCCACCCCGATTTATCCTCTTGTGAAGTGGACATAATGTTGGCAGCTTTAGAGAACTATTGTCAGATGAGCGAGATGGTGGATATGAGGCATTTGAATTTTGAGGAAAAGGACAGGACAGAGTAATCAGATGGCAAAGACACTTCTCTCTACCCCACCCCCAGCCTAACTATAGCTAAGCAAAGGGGAATGGAAACCTGTTTCCCCTCATGTTGTTCCCCTGGGCTGACTGTCCAGTGAGGTAATTTCCATTCTGGTCCTATCATTTTTCTTTCTATAGTTCATTCACTTGTTTATTGAGTACCTATTATATGCTAGATTTGGGGTATAATGAAAATTAGGAGCTGTCCTTGAGAAGGTCATTCTCTGTGTGTATGTGTGTTTATGTGTGCGGGCGTGCAAGTGCGTACAAAGTGAATACATGATTATGTGATACTTGGTAACGTACTCCCTTTCTTTTCATGACTCCCACTCCATATGTGACAAAACACATATTCACATCCTGCAGAATTCTGTTCCAGGGAATATGCTTTGGGAAACACTATTGAAAAACAATCTGGTAAAAGCCATGGGGATGCTGATGGTCACAGTGGCCTGATTGGTTTCAGAAGCCCACTGGTCTTTGTATTTTGGCCCCAGTGTTACCAGTATTTGCAGTTGGGGACTCATTCTTGTTGAGGGCATATCTGAGGAGGCAGTAGTGAATCCTCTGAATGACAGTTTACGGATGGCTAGTAACTGAGCTGTGCTGAGAGAATCTCAGCCAGTTTACCTCAAGCCCATGCTTTCCTCCCTGCCCTGTCATTGTGCACTATGTGAGAAAGATTGAGGAGAGAGGCAAAGATGAGGCCGCTTCTTTCCCTTCGACCTGAAAGGTGGTGATGTCAGGTGCTGCTGGTGGGGAAGTTGGCCTCTCACTCTTTGTAAAGTCACTGAGGAACACTGTACAGAGATTTCCCATCCAATCCTCACGATCATAGACCCTCTCCCACCTCCCTGCCCTCTGAGGGCCGCTGCCTGTTTGGATCCTGTGATAAGCCTTCAATGTGCTGCCACCCCAGAGCTAGTGTATCAGAGGGCCTGGCTCCAGCCTCTGACCCAAGCCCTCAGGGTGCAGGGAGATGGCTGTGGAGACAGGCCCTGCTGATACCTGGGGAGTGACGCCTAGCACATTCTGAGCTCACATGTGCCATTGAAGGAGCAATTTGTGTGTACTCAGTGATGTCAGGTAGTTCTTTCAAATCCATTTCATAAGTGAGGGACCTGAGACTCAGAGATGCTAAGAAACTTGCTCAAGATGACACAGCTAGAAAGTGACAGGGCTGGGATAGGAACCAGACAGGCTGGCTCCAGAGTTTTTAAACTGTTACACACACTGTGCTATACTCCTCCCATGAAACCATCTAAGGAGATTATTATGTGCTGTTAGACAAGTACAAAAGAACAGGTATGTAAATTCTGAAGTATAATACTAACATAAACATTCAAGACCCCCCCCTTCACCTTCCCCTCCACCTGGAAGCATTACCAATCCTGTTGATATTATACGTGTATTCCTCCTCTCAGTTCTTGTTGAGTCATGATAATCATGCCCTTGAACCTTAACTAAGTGGAATGATGTTGCATGTATTCTCTATTCTCTATTTTTATTTCTTTCATTTAGTGTTATTTTAATATTAATTCCTGTTGCATGTGGTTGCCATTTGTTCTTTTGCATAATAGTACAAGTATATAATTTTTTTTTAAGTTTAATTTATTAGAATCATTGACATTCTTTTTTTTTATTGTTGGGGATTCATTGAGGGTACAATAAGCCAGGTTACACTGATTGCAATTGTTAGGTAAAGTCCCTCTTGCAATCATGTCTTGTCCCCATAAAGTGTGACATACACCAAGGCCCCACCCCCTTCCCTCCGTCCCTCTTTCTGCTTTTCCTCCCCCCCCATAACCTTAATGGTCATTAATTGTCCTCATATCAAAATCGAGTACATAGGATTCATGCTTCTCCATTCTTGTGATGCTTTACTAAGAATAATATCTTCCACTTCCATCCAGGTTAATACGAAGGATGTAAAGTCTCCATTTTTTTTAATGGCTGAATAGTATTCCATGGTATACATATACCACAGCTTGTTAATCCATTCCTGGGTTGGTGGGCATTTAGGCTGTTTCCACATTTTGGCGATTGTAAATTGAGCTGCAATAAACAGTCTAGTACAAGTGTCCTTATGATAAAAGGATTTTCTTCCTTCTGGGTAGATGCTCAGTAATGAGATTGCAGGATCAAATGGGAGGTCTAGCTTGAGTGCTTTGAGGTTTCTCCATACTTCCTTCCAGAAAGGTTGTACTAGTTTGCAGTCCCACCAGCAGTGTAAAAGTGTTCCCTTCTCTCCACATCCACGCCAGCATCTGCAGTTTTGAGATTTTGTGATGTGGGCCATTCTCGCTGGGGTTAGATGATATTTCAGGGTTGTTTTGATTTGCATTTCTCTAACATATAGAGATGATGAACATTTTTTCATGTGTTTGTTAGCCATTCGTTTGTCATCTTTAGAGAAGGTTCTATTCATGTCTCTTGCCCATTAATATATTGGACTGTTGGCTTTTTCATGTGGATTAATTTGAGTTCTCTATAGATCCTAGCTATCAAGCTTTTGTCTGATTGAAAATATGCAAATATCCTTTCCCATTGTGTGGGTTGTCTCTTTGCTTTGGTTGTTGTCTCCTTAGCTGTACAGAAGCTTTTCAGTTTAATGAAGTCCCATTTGTTTATTTTTGTTGTTGTTGCAATTGCCATGGCAGTCTTCTTCATGAAGTCTTTCCCCAGGCCAATATCTTCCAGTGTTTTTCCTATGCTTTCTTTGATGATTTTTATTGTTTCATGCCTTAAATGTAAGTCCTTTATCCATCTTGAATCAATTTTTGTGAGTGGGGAAAGGTGTGGGTCCAGTTTCAGTCTTTTACATGTAGACATCCAGTTCTCCCAACACCATTTATTGAATAGGGAGTCTCTCCCCCAAGGTATGTTCTTGTTTGGTTTATCGAAGATTAGGTGGTTGTAAGATGTTAGTTTCATTTCTTGGTTTTCAATTCGATTCCAAATGTCTATGTCTCTGTTTTTGTGCCAGTACCATGCTGTCTTGAGCACTATGGCTTTGTAGTACAGACTAAAATCTGGTATGCTGATGCCCCCAGCTTTATTTTTATTACTAAGAACTGCTTTAGCTATATGGGATTTTTCTTGTTCCATACAAAACGCAGAATCATTTTTTCCAAATCTTGAAAGTACGATGTTGGTATTTTGATAGGAATGGCATTGAATAGGTAGATAGCCTTGGGAAGTATAGACATTTTAACAATGTTGATTCTTCCCATCCATGAGCATGGTATGTTCTTCCATTTGTTAATGTCCTCTGCTATTTCCTTTCTGAGGATTTCATAATTTTCTTTATAGAGGTCCTTCACCTCCTTCGTTAGGTATATTCCTAGGTATTTCATTTTCTTTGAAACTATGGTGAAGGGAGTTGTGTCCTTAATTAGCTTCTCATCTTGACTGTTATTGGCGTATGCAGAGGCTACTGACTTGTGGACATTGATTTTATATTCTGAAACATGACTGTATTTTTTGATGACTTCTAGGAGTCTTGTGGTTGAGTCTTTGGAGTTCTCTAAGTATAAGATCATGTCGTCAGCAAAGAGGGAGAGTTTGACCTCCTCTGCTCCCATTTGGATTCCCTTTATTTCCTTGTCTTACCTAATTGTATTGGCTAGAACTTCCAGCACTATGTTGAATAGTAAAGGTGACAGAGGACAACCTTGTCTAGTTCCAGTTCTAAGAGGAAAAGCTTTCAGTTTTACTCCATTCAGTAAAATATTGGCTGTGGGTTTGTCATAGATAGCTTCAATCAGTTTAAGAAATGTGCCACCTATGCCTATACTCTTCTGTGTTCTAATTAGAAAAGGATGCTGGATTTTATCAAATGCTTTTTCTGCATCTATTGATAGGATCATATGATCTTTATTTTTGCCTCTGTTAATATGGTGGATAACGTTTATGGACTTGGGTATGTTAAACCAGCCTTGCATCCCTGGGATGAAGCCTAGTTGATCATGATGAATGACTTTTTTGATGATAAGCTGTAATCTATTGGCTAGGATTTTGTTGAGAATTTTTGCATCTATATTCATGAGTGAGATTGGTCTGAAATTCTCCTTTTTGTTTGGGTCTTTTCCTGGTTTTGGGATCAGGGTGATGTTTGCTTCATAGAATGTGTTGGGGAGGATTCCTTCTTCCTCAATGTTTTGGAATAATTTCTGCAGTACAGGAATAAGCTCTTCCTTGAAGGTTTGATAGAATTCTGGTGTGAAGCCATCTGGACCAGGGCATTTTTTGGTTGGAAGCTTTTTTATTGTTTCTTTGATGTCAGTGCTTGAAATTGGTCTGTTCAGGAGCTCTATTTCCTCCTGGCTAAGTCTAGGGAGAGGGTGTGATTCCAAGTATTGATCCATTTCCTTCACATTGTCAAATTTCTGGGCATAGAGTTTCTGGTAGTATTCAGAGGTGATCTCTTATATCTCTGTGGGATCAGTTGTTATTTCCCCTTTATCATTTCTGATTGAGGTTACTAGAGATTTTACTTTTCTATTTCTCATTAGTCTGGCCAATGGTTTATCTATTTTATTTATTTTTTCAAAAAACCAACTCCTTGATTCATTAATTTTCTGAATGATTCTTTTGTTTTCAATTTCATTGATCTCTGATTTGATTTTGGATATTTCTTTTCTTCTACTGAGTTTAGGCTTAGATTGTTCTTCTTTTTCCAATTCCGTAAGATGGCTTGTGAGATTGTTGTTGTGTTCTCTTTCTGTTTTTCGAATGTAGGCATCTAAAGCGATAAATTTTCCTCTCAAAACTGCTTTTGCAGTATCCCACAGGTTTTGGTAGCTTGTGTCTTCATTTTTGTTATGCTCAAGGAAGTTGATGATTTCCTGTTTTATTTCTTCCTGCACCCATCTGTTATTGAACAGAAGATTGTTTAATTTCCATGCCCTTGTGTGGGGTCAAGCGTTTTTGTTAGAGTGGAGTTCCACCTTTAGTGCCTTGTGGTCTGAGAAGATACAAGGTAAAATTTCAATTCTTTTGATTCTGTTGATATTTGTTTTGTGTCCCAGGATATGATCAATTTTGGAGAATGTTCCATGGGGTGATGAGAAGAATGTATATTCTTTATCTTTGGGATGGAGTGGTCTATATGCATCTATCAAGCATAGTTGTTCTAGGGTCTCATTTAAATCTCTTATATCTTTGTTTAATTTCTGTTTAGAGGATCTGTCCAGCTCTGTAAGAGGAGTGTTAAAGTCCCCTCTTATTATGGTATTATCAGATATCATATTGCTCAGAATGAGTAAGGTCTGTTTCAAGACTCTGGGAGCATTTAAATTGGGTGCATAAATATTTAGAATTGAAACATCTTCTTGTTGTATTTTTCCCTTGACAAATATAAAGTGACCATCTTTGTCTTTTTTGACTTTAGTTGCTTTAAATCCACATGAATCTGAAAATAAGATTGCAACTCCTCTTTTCTTCTGAATTCCATTTGCCTGAAAAGTTGTCTTCCAACCCTTGACTTGGAGTTTTAATTTGTCTTTTGAAGCCAGGTGTGTTTCTTGCAGACAGCAGATGGATGGCTTGTTTTTTAATCCAGTCAGCCAATGTAAGTCTCTTCAGTGGGAAATTCAAGCCATTAACATTTATTGAGATAACTGATAAGTGTGGTAGTATTCTATTCATCTTATTTTGTGATAGTCCATTGCTTAGTTTTGTCTTTTGCATCAGTGTGGAGGTTAGGTTCTGTCCTTTAATATCTGAGTTCTTACTTTGCTTCTGATCCATTGTGGTGGTCAGTGTGCAGAACAGGTTGAAGTATTTCCTATAGAGCTGGTCTTGTTGTGGCGAATTTCCTCAATGTTTGTATATCCATAAATGATTTGATTTCTCTGTCAATTTTAAAGCTTAGCTTAGAAGGGTACAGAATTCTGGGCTGGAAGTTGTTCTGTTTAAGTAAATTAAAGGTAGATGACCATGTCTTCTTGCTTGGAAAGTTTCATTAGAGAAGTCTGCGGTCACTCTGATGTATTTGCCCCTGTAGGTCAACTGGCGCTTACTCCTGGCAGCTTGCAGAATTTTTTCTTTTGTCTTGACTTTGGACAGGTTCATCACAACGTGTCTTGGAGAAGCTCGGTTAGAGTTGTGGCGACTTGGGGTCCGATATCCCTCTGAAAGCAGTGTGTCAGAATCTTTGGTGATGTTTGGGAAATTTTCTTTTATAATATTCTCTAGTATGGCTTCCATTCCTCTGGGGCATTCTTCTTCCCCTTCTGCTATTCCTATAACTCGTATGTTGGAACGCTTCATAAAGTCCCGTAATTCTGACAGTGAACGTTCTGCTTTCTCTCTCTTCTTTTCCGCCTCTTTTACTATCTGAGTTATCTCAAGAACTTTGTCTTCTACCTCTGAAATTCTTTCTTCTGCATGGTCTAACCTGTTGCTGATACTTTCCATTGCATCTTTAAGTTCCCTAATTGACAGTTTCAGTTCCTTCAGCTCTGCTATATCCTTTCTATATTCTTCATATCGTTCATCTCTGATTTGATTCTGTTTTTGGATTTCCTTTTGGTTATTTTCCACTTTATTAGCAGTTTCCTTCATTGTTTCCATCATTTCTTTCATTGTTTTCATCATGTGTATTCTAAATTCCCTTTCTGTCATTCCTAACATTTCTTTATAGGTGGAATCCTCTGCAGTAGCTACCTCATGGTCCCTTGGCGGGGTTGTTCTGGACTGGTTCTTCATGTTGCCTGGAGTTTTCTGCTGATTCTTCTTCATGAGTGATTTCTTTTATCTGTTTCCTTGCCCTAATTTTCCTTTCACTTCTTCTTGCTCTTTAAGTTCTCGTGCCTGTGGACTAAGGTTTCGATGGGTCCTTTTGGTACAGGAACGAAAGGATGAGAAGGTTGAAGAGCAAGAAAGGGATGAAAGAAAGGAGGAATGAGTGATAAGAAAAAAAAAGAAAAATAGATAAAGGAGAGGGGGTGGGTAAAAGGAATATTGACAAAAAGAAGAGAGGCACAGAAAGAGGGAGACAGAGCAATATAGGTGTACAGTAGGGTACTTTGACACAAACTTAAAAAACTCCACCTTCTGGGGGTGCCCAGTTGGGTGGTTCCCTTGAAGTCAGTAGCTCTTTGCTAAACTGGTCAGACACAGTACCCCATCTCTACCAAGTAGAGTGGAAAGACAAAAATGCTATAAATCAAACCAAAACAAGCAAACAGAAAACTTAACGGGATAAAATTGGGTGAAAAACCAAATAATAGCAGTAGAAACACTAACAAAAATGAAGTTCTAGTTATTGAAAAAGGCAACAATGGGAAATTATAATTATACTAGAAAAATTGAGAAAGAAAAAATCTGTACGGAAAAGGTTGAAATTAAAAAACAGAACAACATCAACAACATCAAAATAAACAGAAAAACAACCAAACAAACAAACAAAAAAAACAGAAAAGAAAAACACAACCAAAAACAAAGCAGAATGTATATATTGTTTAATATTGTCTGGGCAACACGTGGTCTTCTGGGGTATGAGCGTTAATCACAGTGCTGATATGACTGGAGGCTGCAGATTTCTCCAACCCCAGCAGGTAGACACCCTAAGTCTCTCTTCAGCCCTCTTAAAAGGCACTTTGAACTTGTAAACTTGCTGAGTAGAAGCTTTCCCAGGAAAGTGCTTGTCGTTGGAATCACTGCTGAAGTGGCTATCCACTTGCCCAGTGTGCCAAAACCGGTCTCAGTCTCCCCCTGAGGGTTAGGGCTGTAAGGCGGCTCAGACCCTGCCCTTAGGCTACTCAGTCACTGGGTTTCCACTCCCAGCCGAATCTTGCTCTGCGACCCTGAGGGCGGAGCTTGCCGGGGCAGATCACTCACAATGGCTCCCTGTGCTCACAGCCAAACACTATTAGCTCCGTCTGGCTCCACGGCTCAGACTGGGGCCCTAGACAATGGCCAAAGTCCTCCGCATTCCCACTCAGGCTCTCCCCAAGGCAGTTCAACTGAGGGCCAAGTCCAAAGACACCAAAACAGTTCACAGGTAAGGCCTTTCCGGTTTGCAGTCTCGCTGCTACTGTACTTACTTACAGTTGTTGGCGGGTTTAGACCAATTGAACACACGCCACCACTTGCCAGTTTTCCACTGCTTTAGTTCTCCTCTTGGGGTCCAGAAGTCTCTCGCTGACTCCCTGTATCCTTACAAGGATGATTATAGGCAGATCCCACCAGCCAGAGATGCCTGGAGTCCTATCTCCCCAGACTTATGGTGCCCAGATGCAAGGAAGCTGTTACTTGGCCGCCATCTTGCTCTCTGTCCACAAGTATATAATTTTTATAATATACATATTTCATCACATGTATATACCATTACTTATGAGTATTTGTGTGTTTTCCTGTTGATGGATTATTTCTAGTTTTTGCTATGAGGAATAGTGCTGCACTAAATGTTCTCGTGTGTGTCTGTTGTGTTAATGGGCAAATTATTTCTTTAGGTCAGGGGTCTGCAAACTTCTGTTAAGTGCCTGATAGTAGATATTTTAGTATCTCTTTCTTTTTTTTTTAAATTTTTTTTTCATTAAATCATAGCTGTGTACATTGATATGATCATGGGGCATCATTCACTAGCTTCACAGACCGTTTACCAAGTTTCACATATACCCTTGTAAGATGCACCGCTGGTGTAATCCCACCAATCTCCTTCCCTAGACCCACCTCCCCCTACCTCCCCTCCCTTTTCCCCTTCCCCCTGTTCTTAGGTTGTAACTGGGTTATAGCTTTCATGTGAAAACCCTAAATTAGTCTCATAGTAGGGCTGAGTACATGGGGTACTTTCACTTCCATTCTTTTTTTTTTTTTTTTTTTTTAAATCATAACTGTATACAATGATATGATTATGGGGCATCATACACTCACTTCATAAACCATTTGACACATTTTATCACAGTGGTTAACATAGCCTTTCCGGCGTTATCTCAGTTACTGTGCCAAAACATTTACATTCTACATTTACCAAGTTTCGCAAATACCCCTGTAATATGCACCACAGGTGTGATCCCACC
This sequence comes from Nycticebus coucang, assembly GCF_027406575.1. Lineage (NCBI taxonomy): Eukaryota > Metazoa > Chordata > Mammalia > Primates > Lorisidae > Nycticebus > Nycticebus coucang. The sequence goes on from NC_069787.1 coordinate 52,951,599, forward strand.
GATTCCCCTCCCTCTACCCACCCCCCCTTTCCCACTTCCCCCTATTGTTAAGTTGTAGCTGGGTTATAGCTTTCATGTGAGAGTCCCAAATTAGTTTCATAGTAGGGCTGTGTACATTGGGTATTTTTTCTTCCATTCTTGGGATACTTTACTAAGAAGAATATGTTCCAGCTCCATCCATGTAAAAATGAAGGAGGTGAAGTCTCCATCTTTCTTTAAGGCTGCATAGTATTCCATGGCATACATATACCACAATTTATTAATCCATTTGTGGATCGATGGGCACCTGGGCTTCTTCCATGACTTAGCAATTATGAATTGGGATGCAATAAACATTCTGGTACAAATATCTTTGTTATGATGTGATTTTTGGTCTTCCGGGTATATGCCCAGTAGAGAAATTACAGGATTGAATGGCAGATCTATTTTTAGATCTCTAAGTGTTCTCCATATCTCTTTCCAAAAGGAATGTATTAATTTGCATTCCCACCAGCAGTGCAAAAGTGTTCCCTTTTCTCCACATCTGCGCCAACATCTCTTGTCTTGGGATTTTGTAATATAGGCTAGTCTCACTGGAGTTAGATGGTATCTCAAAGTAGTTTTGATTTGCATTTCTCTGATTATTAAAGATGATGAGCATTTTTTCATATGTCTGAAGGCCGCACGCCTGTCTTCTTCAGAGAAGTTTCTCTTCAAATCCCTTGCCCAGCCTGTGATGGGATCCCTTGTTCTATTCTTGCTAATGCGTTTGAGTTCTCTGTGGATTCTGGTTATTAAACCTTTGTCGGAGACATAACCTGCAAATATCTTCTCCCATTCTGAGGGCTGTCTGCTTGCTTTACTTACTGTGTTCTTGGCTGTGCAGAAGCTTTTTAGTTTGATCAAGTCCCAGTAGTGTATTTTTGAAGCTGCTTCAATTGCCCGGGGAGTCCTCCTCATAAAATACTCTCCCATCCGGATTTCTTCAAGGGTTTTCCCTGCACTCTCCTCTAGTATTTTTATAGTTTCATGTCTTAAGTTTAAATCTTTGATCCAGTGAGAGTCTATCTTAGTTAATGGTGAAAGGTGTGGGTCCACTTTCAGTCTTTTGCAGGTTGCCAGGCAGTTCACCCAGCACCATTTGTTAAATAGGGAATCTTTTCCCCACTGAATGTTTTTAATTGGCTTGTCAAAGATTAAATAACGGTAAGTAGCTGGATTCATCTCTTGATTCTCTATTCTATTCCAGACATCTACCTCTCTGTTTTTGTGCCAATACCATGCTGTTTTGATCACTATTGATTTGTAGTATAGTCTGAGGTCTGGTAGCGTAATTCCTCCTGCTTTGTTTTTATTTCTGAGTAATGTCTTGGCTATTTGAGGTTTTTTCTGATTCCACATAAAACGAAGTATTGTTTTTTCCAGATCTTTAAAGTATGACAGTGGAGCTTTAATAGGGATTGCATTGAAATTATATATTGCTTTGTGTAGTATAGACATTTTAACTATGTTGATTCTTCCCAGCCATGAGCATGGTATGTTTTTCCGTTTGTTAATATTTTCAGCTATTTCTTTTCTTAGAGTTTCATAGTTCTCTTTATAGAGATCTTTCACGTCCTTTGTTAGATAAATTCCCAATGTTTCATCTTCTTTGGCACTACTGTGAATGGGATAGAGTCCTTAACTGTTTTTTCAACTTGACTGTTGTTGGTATATATAAAGGCTACCGATTTATGAATGTTGATTTTGTAACCTGAGACGCTGCTGTATTCCTTGATCACTTCTAAGAGTTTTGTAGTAGAGTCCTCAGTGTTTTCCACATATACTATCATATCATCCGCGAAGAGTGAAAGTTTGATCTCTTCTGACCCTATATGGATACCCTTGATCGCCTTTTCTTCCCTAATTGCAGTGGCTAAAACTTCCATTACAATGTTAAAAAGCAATGGAGACAATGGGCAGCCTTTTTGGTTCCTGATCTGAGTGGGAATGATTCCAATTTAACTCCATTCAATATGATATTGGCTGTGGGTTTGCTGTAGATGGTCTCTATCAGTTTAAGAAATGTCCCTTCTATACCGATTTTCTTAAGTGTTCTGATCATGAAGGGATGCTGGATATTATCAAAAGCTTTTTCTGCATCGATTGAGAGAATCATATGGTCTTTGTTTTTTAATTTGTTTATGTGCTGGATTACACTTATAGATTTACGTATATTGAACCAGCCTTGAGATCCTGGGATAAAACCGACTTGGTTATGATGTATAATTTGATTGATGTGTTGCTGGATTCTGTTTGTTAGGATCTTGTTGAATATTTTTGCATCTATATTCATTAGTGATATCGGTCTATAATTTTCTTTTCTTGTTGGGTCTTTCCCTGGTTTGGGGATCAGGGTGATGTTTGCTTCATAGAACGTATTGGGTAGTCTTCCTTCTTTTTCTACCTTTTGGAACAGGTTAAGTAATATAGGTACTAATTCCTCTTTAAAGGTTTGATAGAATTCAGACGTGAAACAATCTGGTCCTGGGCTTTTCCTTTTAGGGAAGTTTTGCATGGTTGATTCTATTTCCGAACTTGATATGGGCCTATTCAGCATTTCCACTTCATTCTGGCTAAGTCTTGGAAGGTGACGTGCTTCCAAGTATCGGTCAATTTCCTTCAGATTTTCATATTTCTGAGAATAAATTTTCTTGTAATATTCATTAAGGATTTTTTGGATTTCTGATGAGTCTGTTGTTATTTCGTCTTTGTTGTTTCTGAGTGATGAGATTAGAGATTTTACTCTTTTTTTCCTGATTAGGTTGGCCAAAGCTTTATCTATTTTATTGACCTTTTCGAAAAACCAGCTTTTTGATTTATTGATCTGTTGTATTATTCTTTTGTTTTCCATTTCCTTTAATTCTGCTCTAATTTTGGTTATTTCTTTTCTTCTACTGGGTTTGGGATTGGAATATTCTTCCTTTTCTGGTTGCTTGAGATGTCCCATTAAGTTGTTAACTTCCTCTCTTTCCCTTCTCTTGAGGAAGGCTTGCAGTGCTATAAATTTCCCTCTTAGAACTGCCTTTGCGGTGTCCCATTGGTTCTGATAGTTTGTGTCTTCGTTGTTGTTTTGTTCCAAAAAATTGGCGATTTCTTTCTTAATCTCATCTCTGACCCAGCTATCATTCAGCATAAGGTTATTTAACTTCCATGTTTTTGTATGAGTATGCAGATTCCTGTTGTTACTCAGCTCAAGTTTTATTCCATGGTGGTCCAAGAAGATGCATGGAATAATTTCTATTCCTTTAAATTTACTGAGGTTAGACTTGTGACCTAAGATGTGATCGATTTTGGAGTAAGTTCCATGGGCTGATGAGAAGTATGTGTATTCATTTTTGTTGGCATGAAATGTTCTGTAGATGTCTGCTAAATCCAAATGTTGGATGGTTAGGTTTAAATCTAAGATTTCTTTGCTCAGCTTCTTGTTGGAGGATCAATCCAACACTGCCAAAGGAGTGTTGAAATCTCCGACGATTATGGAGCTGGAGGAAATCAAGTTGCTCATGTCTGTTAGAGTTTCTCTTATGAATTGAGGTGCATTCTGGTTGGGTGCATAGATATTAATAATTGAGATCTCATCATAGTGAGTATTACCCTTAAGAAATATGAATTGACCGTTCTTGTCCTTCCTTACTTTTGTTGGTTTAAAGCCTATTGTATCTGCAAATAAAATTGCAACACCTGCTTTTTTCTGACTTACCGTTTGCCTGAAATACGGATGACCATCCTTTCACCCTCAGTCTGTATTTGTCTTTTAGGTTAAGATGTGACTCTTGTATGCAACAGATATCTGGCCTGAGTTTTTGTATCCAGTCAGCTAACCTATGCCTCTTTAGAGGACAGTTTAAGCCGTTCACATTAATGGAGAATATTGATAAGTCTGGTGAAGTTTTGGGTATCGAGTTTTTCAAAAGTCCAGTGGGCATTTTTAATCCTTTCGCCAGTGTGGAAATTGGAGTTTGATCTGAAGTTTCTGAGTGAGTTTACTTTTGTGGTTTAGGATTGGGTTGGTCATTATGGAGGATAGGTCTGAGAATATCCTGAAGAGCTGGTTTGGTTATGGCAAATTTTTTCAACATATGAATATCATTAAAGTATTTAATTTCTCCATCATAAATAAAACTGAGTTTAGCTGGATACATGATCCGGGGTTGAAAGTTATTTTGCTTTAGGTGATTAAAAGTCAGTGACCACCCTCTTCTGGCTTGAAAAGTTTCAGCAGAGAGATCTGCAGTCATTCTAATATTCTTGCCTTTGAAGGTAATGGTTTTCTTTCTCCTGGCAGCTTTGAGGATTTTCTCCTTCATATTAACTTTAGTGAAGTTAATTATGATATGCCTTGGGGATGTCTTATTGGGGTTGAGTCGTGCTGGGGTTCTGAAACTGTCCGCTATCTGAATTTCAGAATCTCTAGGCATGTCTGGAAAATTCTCTTTCATAATTTCATGCAGAAGGGCCTCTGTGCCCAGCGAGGCCACTTCATCTGTTTCTGGAACTCCTATGATTCAGATATTCGCCTTCTTCGAATTATCCCAGAGCTCTTTGAGTGAGTGATCCATTTTTGCTCTCCATTTCTCTTCCTCTTTGAGAGTTTGGGAGCGTTCAAAGGCTTTATCTTCGATGTCAGAAATCCTTTCTTCTGCTTGCTCCATTCTGTTACTGAGGGATTCTACTGTATTTTTCATATCTTTGAGGGCTGCAAATTCTTGCTTCAGTGTGTCTAAGTCTTTGGTGGTTTTGTCTTTAAATTCGTTAAATTCTTGAGACAACTTTTGAATTTCTCCTCGAATTCCTAATTCCACCTTGTTAATCTTGTCTGCAATCCAAATTCTGAATTTGATTTCTGACATCTCAGCCAGTTGTTTATGAATGGGATCTTCAATTGCATCTGTGATATCTTTCCTTGGGGGGGTTGATCTATTCTGGTTATTCATGTTACCAGAGTTTTTCCGCTGATTCCGCCCCATGGTTGTTTACTCCCTCTGATTTTTTCCCCTGGGGCTTTTTCGAGGGCCCGTACAGTGTTGTGGCCCTGTCTGGGGCCCTGTCTGGTGTGATGGGGCTAAATGGTTCTGCCTTGTTTTCAGCTGGTTTCTGTTCCACCCTAGTGAAACAGATACTTTGGATTGAAGTCTCAGCTGTGGAGAAATATCAGCAATTAAGTCACCCCGCCCCCCACCAGCAAACAATTGGAAGTGAAAAATCAAACCTTCCTACCACCATGCACCTAGGGCACCACCTGATTTGTCCTCAGGTGATTGGTTCAGTTCAAAAATGTCCAAATCAATTGTCTCAGTCTACACCTGTCTCGGGTGAGAGAGTTTAAGAGGTCTCTGGGAAGTGGATCACAGGAGTCTGGTGTCTACTCTGGTGTGGCTTGGTCCAGTGCTGTGTGGAGTCAGGAGAAGCCACCCAGCGTATAAATTAGTCTGGGAAGGTTGCTGCCTCCTTCCTCACCTTGCACCACTTCCCACCCAGTCACTGGTAGCCCTGCAGTTGGCTGACCCAGTTGCCTGTAGTGAATCGGTACTCCAGGAGTTCGTACCTGCCTGAATCACAAGGAAGTCTGCCAGGCCGCTGCGCTCTGCCTCTCTCCAGCAGGAGGAGGTGAGGCCTGACAACTTGGGCACTAGATGAAGGTTGAGGGGTTTTCACTCAGGTCCAGTCTCACCCATGATTAATGTTACTGACAGAACAGAACAGAACAACTCTGCGTTTCCTCTGCAGAAGAGAAGCTGAATTGAGTTCCAAATCAGCTTGTCTTTGCTCTTGTATTGTCTATAGGCTGACGATCCCCTGAGGGCCAGGTGCGTCTTAGGTTTAGTAAAGCGGACCTCTGGGTCAGCCCCGCCCTGGGAGTTTCCCTGGTTTGCAAGTTTATGTTGCCTCAGGCAAATTCAGAGTCTCTGGTTGCCCAGGGAGACAGGGGGTGTGGCTTCAGAATATTCTGTAGTGAGCAGTATTGCTAGCAAAAGAGGGCTGCTGCCTTATGGCTCAGGCAACCGCTGCTCCCGTGTAGCTCCCCTCTGGCCAATCATCCTCTCTCTGCTCCATACCCCAGAGTCTGCACCGACAGGCTGCAGCCCAGCACTGTCTACACCCCTCGAGCAATCGCCCGAGAGTCTGGACCCCTGGGGGACAGGCCTCCAGACCTTGGAGCGAGAGCAGAGGGGAGCGCGGGGAGCGCTGGAAGCCTGGGGTTGCGGGCAGAGAACACACACAGCTTTACACAGTTTTATGCCTGGCCGTATTATCACCAAAAGACGGCTGTCGCACTGTGCCTCATGGAACTGCCACTCTGGTGCAGTCCCCTCTCCCCCGACTGACCGGGACTGGCCTCCAGACCCCAGTGTGAGCGAAGGAGAGCGCTGGGAGCTCAGAATTCTAGGTAGAGACTATATACAGTTTATACAGTTTTATGCCTGGCAGGAGACGCCATTGTACCCCAGTAGGGGAGGTAGGTCCAGTTTTTAGAGGGTCTCTCTCGTGGAGTGTAGTGGGAGGACCTTTGAACTCTGCCCGGTTGTTTGTGGGGCACTCTGAGCCGTTCTCATGGGGATCAGGACTCCCGTCCACTTGGTGATGGATTTTGTACCTTTTGTTTGTATCCTTGTGGTCGCAGCTCGCCTCAGCGGGGTTGACGTGCGTTCTTCAACCTTCTCTCTTAGTGCAGCTCAAATCCACCAGGTTACTTGCTGAATTTTTGTCCTTTAACTCTCCTTCTGAACGGGAGCCTCTGTGGAAAGCTGGCTTCAGTCAGCCATCTTGTCTCCTCCCGCCTTAGTATCTCTTTCATTAAAACTTCATTTATAAAAGCAAGCAAGAGGCCACATGTGCCATAGGCCGTAGTTTGTTGTTCACTGCTTCGGGTGTGTACTGAAGAGTGAAATTTCTGGGTGGATATACACATAACTGTTTTTTAAGTGATTGCATCAGTTTATCTCTTAGCAGTGATGATAGGAGTTCCTTTTGATCCATGTCCTTGGTAATACTTGCGATTGTTAGATATATTGCTGTTTCTGCTTTTATTATAATAATTGTTAAAATATGTATGTGTGTGTTTGTGTGTGTGTGTATGTGTTTGGCTGAAGGAGTGGAGCATAAAATGCTTTCTCAATGTAGTTTTTATGTATTTTTTTCTGATGACTAATGAGGTTGAACATCTTTTCATATGCTTATTGGCTGGTCATCTTTCTTCTATGAAATGACTGTTCTTTTGTGCATTTTTCTATTAACTGTTGGTCTGTTATTAGTCAGTAGGAATTCTACATATATTCTGGATAATAAGCCTTTGTCATTTTGATATATTGCAAACATCATCTCTCATGTGTGGTATCTTTTTTCACTCTCTTTATGGTATCTTGTTGAAAAGAAATCCCTAATTTTAACATTGTTAAATTTGCCATTCTTTGCCTATGGCTACATTTTTTTAGTGCCCTATTAGTAAGGCAATAATTTTCTTATTTATAATAATTTACATATTCGTATGGAGTCTCTAAGTAGAAAACCACATAATTCAAATGATAATGTTAGAAATTTTCTTCTTTTCAATTATTATTTCTTCTGCTATTTTCTGATCTTACTGTTCTAACTCAGGCCTCAAGTAGAATGTGGATTAGAAGTAGCACAATTTTATGCCTCATTTTAAATGAACTGCATCTAACATTTGCCATTAAGAATGATATTTACCGTCAGCTTGCAACAGGTACACTCTATTAGTTAAACAAGATCTTTTTTATTTCTAGTTTACTAAGATTTTTTTTAAAAACATGGAGATTTTGTATCTTGAGCTGATTGTAATTTTTCTTCTTTGCTCTGTTAATGTGGTTGGTGATTTACATGAATACTTTTCCTAATGCTGAACTACCCTCTAATTTATAGAAGAAACCATTTTGGTCATGTTATATTATCATATCTTCTTTATATACTTCTGGATTCTATTTGTTAATAACATTCATTGTCTAAGTGTGAAGTTTGGTCTAGTTTTGGTGTTAAGAGTGAGTGACCTGGAGGAAGTTATTTACTCTCTCTCCCCATTTTCTCATGCATTAAGTGGGGATCATAAGAGTGGCCACCTCACAGGGGTTGTAAGGATGAAAGAAGCTTAGAACCAGTCTGGCATGGGGAAAGGGCTGTGCAGACTTTTGCTTTTGCGCTTCCTTAATAGATCTGACCTGTCTTTACCTCTGAGCTTTTATACTTCTTCTTCTTTTTTCTTCACAGGGATAACTCTCAGTTGCCCTTCAAGTAAAACACAGCTCAGTGTTGGTCCCTTGGTTGGGGATGTTTCTTTACGTGGCCCTAGCTGGTGCCCCATCTTCTCCGTGTTTCTAGCTGCCTGGTTATGGCTTCTGTCGTAACTCTCATGGTAGAGTATTGCTACTAATGGTTTGCTTGTCCATTTGAGCTGTGAGCATGGATTATTTCTTACTTTTTGGGTATTTTTTGATATAAACATGAGGGAGATGCTAGGTGATATTTTAAATGGATAAATGGACCAATTTTCTCTCCATTCCTTTCTTCTTCCCTTTCTTCTTTCCTACTCTTCTTTCTTCTTATCTTCCTTCATTTCTACCAGCCTCTTCCCTCCCTTACCTGTTTCCTCCTTCCCTAATGCTCTGATTTCCTCCCTGCCTTTACTGTTAGCCTGGCCCTTGTTACATTCTCTTAGTCATTCTTCACAGAAACCTCGAGTAGACATTATGATGATCCCATTTGTAGAAGTGGAAAGAGAGGATCAGGGCAATAGGGAATTTGCCTGTCCAGAGGGGCAGTTCCCTTGCAGCGTTGTCCTTCAGATGTTGCTCTCGGTGCTCAAAGCATTTTGGCAATTTTTTTGGAACCCCCTCTGGCCAGTTTCTGTATCACATAAGAAAACCAAAATCTTATTTTTGGTTCACTTTCAGAGAAGATAATTTCCATTCTGATTATCCCAATTCATCATGTTTGTTTGTCTCTAGATAAACTTGGATGGTTTTAGAAATCTAAGCCACCTCCCAAGGACAAAGATTTGCCATCCTCAAGAACATGTGAATGACTCAGAGACAGTTTCCAGAGAATGCTCCCGAGAGGCTGTGTAGCCGCACGTCTCGGGGCTAAAGACTGTAGATGTCCCTGTGGACTTTGGACAGAGGGACCTGGTAGAGGAAGGTTGTACTACCTTATAGACTTACCTCACATTTTTGATGACAGTTTATTGAGATAAAATTATATAACATGCAGTTCACCCATTTAAAGTGTAAAATTCATTGGTTTTTAGCATAGTCAGAAACATCAGCAACCTATAACCCTGTCTAATTTGAGAACATTTTATCACCCCAAAACATTTTATCATCCTGTGCCTTTCCCCTTCTGGCAATCATTAATTTATTCTCAACCTATGGACTTGCTTATTCTGGACATCCCATCAATGGAGTTATATGATATGTGGTTTTTTTGTGACCAACTTCTTCCACAGCATAATGTTTTCAGGGTTTATCCATGTTACAGTGGGTGTTGGTATTTCATTCCTTTTTATGGTTAAATAATATCCCATAAAAATGATATTGACATGCCACATTTTATTTACCCATTCATCAGTTTATTGACAAATGGGTTGTTTCTGCTTTGGGGCTAATATTAATGTTGCTATGAATATTTGTATATGAGTCAGCTGATGATTGGAAACATAAAATGTGGTGCATTGATTCAATGGAATATTATTCAGCCCTAGAAAGGAATGAAATACTGATACATATTATAATATGCATAAATAACATATGATAAGTGAAAGAAACCACTTATTGCAGGATTCCATTGATATGAAATGTCCAGAATAGGCAATTCCATATACAGAGAAAGTAAATCAGTGGTTACCAAGGCTTGAGGACAGGGAGGGGGATGGGAGAGACTGCTAAAGAGTGAAAGATTTCTTTTTGAAGTAATGTTCAAAAATTTATTGTGTTGATGGATGCATAACTATGTGAATAAACTAAAAAGTGTCGAAGTTTATACTTTTTAGGAGAGCATTGATTTAAAAAATGTATAATCTCTGTCACTAATTCTGCATTCAGTGCTCTGTGAGGCACACAGATGAGAAAGAGGGTATTTGTTCCCTGTGCTCTAGAAGTTTCTCAATGGACATTCTTAAATGAGAAGATGAAGCGGATTCCCGTGAAGAACCATCCCATAAAGATGGTGCCTCACTAGTTTTGGGTGTAGGCCACACTCAGAAAATAGGTCAGCCCCTCAAAGTGTCAGCTAAAGGATTTCAGAAAGATTTTGGAATGTCACATGTAGTATAAGTTATGTCAGGCCTTACAATATTGTCAATTCCCTGTAGGCAGGAGCTATGTTTTATGTCCCTTTTGGTTTCTGTGCTTAATACTGTGTTTGATCCACAGGCGGAATTATGTTTGGTGAATGTATAACTGCAGCTTTGGAAGCCTCCTGGACTGTCCCTACGACAAAAATTCAGGCCTATGGCCGCCTTCTCTGAGCATCCTGGGGGTTTGCCCTTGTTTGGGGAAAATATTGCTGACTTTACCATGTCTTCATGCAAAGGTCGCTTTTCCCATAACCGATCAACTATTATGTTTCTCTGGTGTTTTCACTTTGGTTACAATTATGACCTGAAATAACATGTGTGTGTTTTCCTCTCTGATCGAAGACTGGGTTCCTGGGTCTGTGAGATTTAGGGGAAAAAAGGTGGAATAAAACTCATGTTTGGTTTTTCTTTTCTTTTTTTTTTTCATGTCTATCAAACATCAATGCTATAGATTCTGTGTAGCTTATGGGTCTTTGCTGTAATTAGACATTGTTTTTTTTTTTTTATTCGTTTCTTTTGTTCTTTCTTTCTTCTGTGAAGGTACTTTATGTTGATTAAGTTCTTTCTGTTAAATATCCTTTGCTTGCACTGGACTTTTCTTTGTGTTGATTTTTTGCTTCATTTTTTTTTCATTTCCCATGCTGTTCAGTTACTGGATGCCAGAAGAACCAAGGTTTGTCCACTCTTTGTGGCTTGTTCTGCTCTGCACAGTCTCACCTCCTCGTGTGTCTGAGTGTGTTTGTCCGTGCCTGCATTTAGTCCCTTTTGCTTGCAGATGCAGTAATCCTGTTTACTAAACCTGTTCACAGCTTTATTTGTAAAAATAAAGTCCTTGTTTGTGTCTACTTGTAGTGGATGCTATTATTTTCATTTTTAAATTAACAAGCATCGATCATGGAAACTAATGGACAATACAATAACAAACCCCTTGGGAAACAAGGAATACTGAGTCTGGAGCGTTGTGGGCATAAAGAAGGTGTGTTTGTGAAAGTTTCCCTCTAACCCTTGCCACTTCCTAAGTTAAAACTCCGTAGATGTATAATTTCCCTTGTGATTGGCACTAATATACTGTTTCTGTGTATGTGTACATTTCTCTTCTCCTGAGACATTTAGAATGCATCATCGAATTAATTTCCCCCTCTCCATGTGCTGTCCCATGCTTCTGAAGTCACCGTGGAGGACTTCATGGCTGGCTCCCGGACTTCATGATTAACATTCCATCTTCATGGTGTGGTGGCAGCAGGCAGCACTCGGCATTTCTACTAACTTTTCCCCTTCTTTCCCCTCTCCTGCTCCATCTTTCTCATTGCAGCACCTGCAGTTGACTATCCAGGCCCTTCAGGATGAGCTGCGGACCCAGAGAGACCTCAACCACCTCCTGCAGCAAGAGAGCGGCAACCGAGGGGCCGAGCACTTCACCATCGAGCTGACCGAGGAGAACTTCAGGCGGCTCCAGGCCGAGCATGACAGGCAGGCTAAGGAGCTGTTCCTTTTGAGGAAGACATTGGAGGAAATGGAGCTGAGAATTGAAACACAGAAACAGACCCTCAATGCCCGAGATGAGTCAATTAAAAAGCTTCTTGAGATGTTGCAAAGTAAAGGCTTACCGTCCAAAAGCCTGGAGGATGACAATGAACGGACCCGGCGGATGGCAGAGGCTGAGTCTCAGGTCAGCCACTTGGAAGTGATTTTAGACCAGAAAGAAAAAGAAAACATACATCTTAGGGAGGTAAGAATGTTCACTTTATTTCCTCCATTAGCTTAATTTACAAGTTAAAATATGTTACCAAGTTATTTTCACAGGTTGGAAGACATCTTATAGCTTTAATGAAATTCCCTTTGCCATCTGCTTTATAACCTGTCTGCTTGTAACTATTAAACTGGAATTTTTTTTTTCTTGAGACAGAGTCTTATTATGCCATCCTAGGTAGAGTGCCATGGTATCACAGCTCACAGCAACCTCAAACTCTTGGGCTTAAGCGATTCTCTTGCCTCAGCCTCCTGAGTAGCTGGGACTACAGGGCACCTGCCACAGTGCTCGACTATTTTTTCGTTGCAATTGCCATTGTTGTTTGGCAGGCCCGGGCTGGGTTTGAGCTGAGCTATAGGCGCCGAGCCTAAACTGGAATTTTTTATTAGTTTTTTCTGCACTAACTGTACGTTTGTTCCATTATTATTCAACATGGATTCAGGATCCAAGCATGCACAGCCCGGGTCAACTCTAAGGTGATTACAATTGCTTTCCCACAAGTGGCTATAGTGTTAGAGTCTTTTAAGTATAGCATTATTAAATTGTTTGTCAAATACCTCTTTAAAGGGAAAAAAACCCCAAATAGATGATTAGCAACACAATGAATCTTAATATTTTCATAACCGAATTGGCGGGGGGAGTTGTAGAAAGTAAAGCATATGGGTGTTTCTGGAAAGAATGGTAAATGCACAGGCCATCTCTGAACGTTTAGGTTTAAGATAATCTTTGTCTGAATTTCCATTCATCTAGGACAGAATGTTTCAGGTTTTCCAAGAATGTGTTTTGCCCTGAGTGGATTCAATCCTGCGAAGTCCTCCAGAGGCAGTCCTGGCCTGCTACTGCCATTCAATGTCGGGATGCTCAGATACCTGAGAACATGTGGTTAAGTGGAGCTTAGGAAAAATGTGGATGACAGCCAAGGGTTGAAATTTTTACAGCAGTTCCTTGCCACTGTGGTAAATATGGATCTTAAAAGTACTGTGCAGTGAAAACTGCTATGAGGTGACATGGATCATACAGAAAATAGCAAGCAATAAAATGGCATTAAGTATATTTTCAAAATATTCTACAGCAATAAATAAAAATTCCACAAGATATTTGCTTTGAGATCAAATGAGATTTCTTGGCATTAAAAAACCTGTTCCAACGGGCAGTTCTTCTTGTGAGTCACTTGTTTGGTTGGTCATAAGACACGGCTTCCATGTTGGAATTTGCTCAAAGGCAGATGCTCCCAGTAATTTTTTTTTTTAATGTAGATTATATTTGCTTAGAAGATTTGAATGGGCTGTTGTGTCTTTAGACTTAAGGTCCTTGACTCCTACTCTTCCTAGATTTGTTTTTACTAGACTTTAGCAGCAGGTTTGGGAAACAACAGGGCTTGGTTTCATCAAAGAGGTGTTTGATTGGGCCTGGTCTACCCATGTATATTCCAAGGGGATGAATGTAGTGGGCACACTCACAAAATGACCTCCAATGATCCCTACTTCTTGGGATTTATACATTTTTTGTAAATTTCTTTCCTTGATTGTTGGCTCATCCTCACAAATAGTTTCTAAATGAAAGAATATGGCAAAAATAATGGAAAGTCAATGTCACTTCCATGCTTAGGTTACAGAAGACTGTTACTTCCATCTTGCTAGAAGCCTCTACCGGCCTTCTTAGCTTGTGTGCTTTGATGGAGCAAGCTGCCACGTGGAGAGGTCCAGGTGGTAAGGAATGGAGAGCCAACACCCAGTAAAGAGTGGAGTCATTCAGTCCAACAGCCACAAAAAACAAAACTTCCTACAGCTACTTAGTGAGCTTGGAAATGGATCTTTCCCCAATAAGCCTTCAGATGAGATGACAGGACCTGGATTGACACCTTGATTGCAGCTTGTGAGAAATCCTGGAGGAGAGGACCTAGATAAGTCTTCCTGGATTCCTGATCCACAGAAACTATGAGATAATAAATGTGTACTGGTTTAAGCTGCTGCATTTTGGGGTAATTTGTTGCCCCAACAGATAATGAATACAGGAGAACAAAACTAATCAATTCCCTGTTTTACTCCACAGACCTCCCATCTAGTTAACAGAAAGGGAATAATAGTTGCTGGCATATTATTACTGACATGAAGACTGACTGTGGCTTTTGACATTTTTTGTGTGATCCTCTCTAGAGGATCACTGTAGTTGGAAAAAGCTATTGTTTTATTTTGGGTGCCAAGGGGTGATAGTGCATGTTCGACAAGGGTGTGATGCCAGAGAAACCACCATCTGCCACACCATCCCTCACTCCATGTTCAGAACTTATGGTCAGGATGGAGTCACTCTTCTGTTACTAGATTCTGCTCCTCGGTAATAAGTCATAGATGATATCTTATGTGGCTCTCTCCATTTAAATGAATCTAAACACAATTTAACTTGTGTTTGTTTTCACAATGGTCTGATATAAATATAGATCATGTCTAGACCCTTAAACATCAGTTTGAAAGCACACAGTGTTGGTACAAAAAAATGCAGCCAAATATATTCAACTGATTTCTGTGGTCCGTGGCCCATTAGAACAAAGTCAGTAGCCCTTATTTTGACTCATCAAGAGGGAGAATATGGAAAATGTGTCTCTCTGCAAAAAAACACATTTTAAATTTGAACTCAACAAATAAGATTTGGAGGCTAAGTTGTGTGTGTGTGCGTGTGCGTGTGCGTGTGTGTGTGTCTTAATTTCTTAGAGATGGAGTTTGGGTTGCCCAGCCTGTAGTGCAGTGGCACCATCATAGCTCACTGTAGCCTTAAACTTCCAACCTCAAGCAATCCTCCTGACTCGGCCTTCCAAAGTGCTGGAATTACAGAACTGATCCACCATACTAGGCAATATTTGGAGGTTTGGAGGGACACTTCCCAAGAGAAGAGTTGTACTGGCTTGCAAGAATTATTTCTCAAATTTTCGGGCATGTTATGGGCCTGTTGTTAAACCATTGTAGCTTGAAATGGGTCATATTGGAGAACACCATACAGATTGGTAAATGCTATTCTCAGGGCCTACCTTCTCCATTCCCCTGCCCCTTCCCTGAAGCCTATTTACTAGCACATAAGTAATAAATGCTGAAATGTTAACCTGAATAAATGCTACGAAATGCTTACCCAAATACAGCAGGGAGAGAGACTGTGGATGCTAGTTAGATGCTAGAAGAATTATATGAGTGCTTTAATCACTCATGATTCATCAGAAGTTTTCAAAATTGGATCAGTATGGATGCTTATGTTTGATGTACCATGTAGAACCCTTTACATTCATTCACACTGAGTTCTCACAAACCACCTCATCCATCCATCTATCCATCTATTCATCCCTTTATTCACTAATTGGAGGAATACACATTGAGGCTCTGTTTGGGGTACTACAATGATAACCAGTTAGTTTCATGGTGCTTGCATTCTATTGGGGGGGGGAGATGATAATTTTGTAGTTAAGTAGAGAAATGTTATGGAAAAAAGAAGAGGTTGAAGCAGAAAGGACCTGAGTGGGGCTGATTCACAGTGGGTGGTCAGAGAAGGCTCTTGGAGGGGTGGCCTCATGCACTGAGACCTGAATGACACAAGGGAACCAGCACATGAGGGTGTCAGAAGACAGTTCCAGTGAGATGGAAAGGCCCGTAACCTAGGAGGTAGGTGCTATTACATTTCGCATTTTACCTGGCGGAGCTGAGGGACAAGGGACATTAAAAAGCTAACAGATGACGAAGCTGGTATGCATATTTGAATCAGGTTGACTTCAGAGTCTCAGCTCTGAAACCGTTTTGTTATGGCCCTTTTCCAGAAGAATTTTCCCCCAGTGTTTTCAGTGGAGCAGCCACGTTGTGGGCCATTTATATATATTATGAGAGAAAAAGGGCTTCAGTGCCAGATGAACTGGGGGAAATGCTGTATTCTGCAGTTTACTGCAGGAGCCTCAGACTTTTGAACATGCAGATGTGTATTAGTCATGTCCAAGAAGGGGACCACGGCAGGCAGAGCTTCTCAGACTTACTGGACTTGCTTTTCTTACCTGACTTGCTGCTGTGGTGTTCTTTGTAAGACGATTTTGAAAACTGTTGTGCTAGAAAATAAAAATAATGGTTTAAATTTGTGACTTACAAAATATGTGATGATATACAAATAGTTGTTTCCCATTGCCGAGTAACTGGGTAATTTCCTTCATTAGTTATTCTGCAAGGCAAGGTTTATCCTAAGGGGCTTCCATAGTCTCTGCT
The DNA here is from genome assembly GCF_027406575.1 of Nycticebus coucang. Classification (NCBI taxonomy): domain Eukaryota; kingdom Metazoa; phylum Chordata; class Mammalia; order Primates; family Lorisidae; genus Nycticebus; species Nycticebus coucang. The sequence continues at coordinate 52,967,905 of NC_069787.1, forward strand.
GAGTTTTATAATTTACTTCTGTCGGGTATTTTTTAATTTTGTTGTAGAAAAATGTATCTGACCATTTTTGTTATGAAAATAGTAAGGATAACTCAGCTTGTCTAAAGAAGTTGCCTGACCTCTGTTAATTTAAATGAATCTAAAACAGGCTTTAAAATGTAGTTGAGGGTTTAAGTTCAGTGTGTTCCTGATTTCTTTTTCCTTATGCACGGTTCAAGTAGGTTGGGTGTGATGGTGGGGAACGGAGTGCCTGTGATTTCATGATTCATTCTCAGGCAGAGGTGCTGGACCTCACATAAGCCCCATCTATTGTTTAGAACATTTGAAATTGGCTGGAGTTGCATCTGGGGTGGGTTGGGCTGCTTTAGTGTCTAGTCTTTCAGTGGTCTCAAAAAGGCTGAGGGTGAAACCACTGCTTTGTCTGGCAGGAAACGACAACAACAAAGAGGTTATGATCTCATCTTATTTGGAAGATCAAAACCATTGCCCAGAAACTGCAGCTGATGTGCCAAAGGGTTGGCTGAGACTCGCTGTGACTCACTAGTGTTGTCTGATGCGTGTGGATACACGTTTATTTGATAAGACATTGGTTGATATGGTAATAGTTTACCTTGTTCTCTAGCTTTTTCTGCAAAGAACATACTGTTCCATTTTAAGGTTTTAGTGTTCAAGTGTCCAAAATACTACTGATCTCTTTAAAGGAAAAAAAAAAACGGGTTTGTACACCAGGATTCTCTTATGCTTACTCTGCTTAATATTTTGTTGATGGGTCCTTACAAGAGAGTTAGGGGTCTTTGGACTTATCTCACTGTAAGATGCCTGAAGGAAAAGAATATATGTTCTGCCGCTAATCCTATTGATCACCTATGCTAATCCCTTTGGGTAGGCTGCCTTTGTTTGGTAGCAAGGGCAGAAGAGTACCCAAGTCATTGGGGGCCACAGTTGTTAAACACCCAGGCCAAGGAAACCCCCCAGGAGACAGGACCTGGCCTTTCCTCCATGCTCTGGGGGGCAGAGAGGAGAAACAGGTAACATGATTTCTTGGTCTCCTGGTTTATTTTTGGGAGATCCACCAAAGCAAAGGCTGTTAGCTGCAAGTTTTTGAGCTTTTAGATCTGTTACTGCTGGCTTAAACCTCCCCATATAGTCTCTGCCCAGACTTCTAAATGCTACGCCAATCTCCCTTGACAACCATATGGCCTCGTTCTCTTTAACACACACTTGTCTCTAGTTCTGCTGACTGAGCCATGATTTTGCTGATGCACACATTTCTAATTCTGACCCTACAGATTCAGTACGCTCTATTTCTATCAACAAAGCTTATTACAAAAAAAATTCCCAAACATATAAACATAATGTTTTATATACATGATCTTTTACAAAGGCTGCTTCTTGTACACATTACAGAACTTGGATAGTTGGTCCCTATTTTAATCTAGTAAAGAAGTTTCTTACGGGATCAGTACGTTCCATCAGTATTCCCAGACCTCAAATATTGGCTGTAGGTGCTCACTAAACATTTTCGTGAGTTAAACAATGGTTAAAAATATCTAGGGAATTGCTTCGTGGTTTAGTTTGTTAATATTGGAAAAGTTCATAACGACTGTACAAGCTCCGTGTTCTTTTATGTTTTCTCCATCATTGCTCTGTGTTTGAAGTGCAACAGGAACTTCAAGAGTAACTTTCACTGGAAGTTTCCTTTCATTGTTCAATTCGTGTTGGACATCATTGGGCATATGTTGGGCATCCATTGGCAGGATGCTCTGGGAGCAGCAGTGACAATTGAGAGGTTTTGTGCAGAGATTCAGGTGGACAATAAGAGAAGCAGCTAACACGTCCCCAGGCTCCTTCTGTGCCAGGTGCTGTACTAAGTAAATACTGTTGTCATCATCCTCTTTACATGATAAGGAGACTGAGGCACAGAGTAAATTCCCCCATTCACACGTAGCAAATGCTGGAGCCCAGATCAGGAAGTGGGCGTTCTGGCTCTCTAGTCTGTGGTTGGCCCCATCGCGTGCTCCTGCTTCTTGGGTTGGTACATGAAGGGGATCTTGGATGGTACTCAGATGCTGGGCAGCATAGAGGCAGGAGAGCTGGTGACTGGCTTCATCCATGGCAGAGCTGGTCTGTAAAGGCAAAAGAGACACGTGGGGGTGATAGGGAAGCACAGAGGGAGACGAGATGGCTGAGTCAAGCCACAGAGAGGTCTGGGGTCTGTGGTGAGTTTGGAATAGCTGGCACACTGCCTTTCAGGAGGAGAAGGAAATAAAGCCGACTGGGTGGTTTAGGACCAGACACAGGGAATTGGCATTTACTCCATAGGCTCTGGGGAGGCTTGGAAGGCATTTGCTCTGGAGAAAGACATGACCAGAGAAGATGGTCAACTTGTAGTAGATTGGATAGGAAGAAGTTAGAAGCATACTGTGGTTGTTTGGGTGACCAAGAATCTGAATCTGGGCCGTGGCTGTGGATGTTGAAGGGAAAGGTCCTCTCCACCTGCAGGCTGGACCTTGACAACTTAAGAACTGAGTGCTGGGAGCTTTGAGGGACAAACAACCCCTGTGAACCTCTGTGTGGGCAGGTGGCACGAAGGTGGTATAAATGGTGAGAGTTGTTGGCGGGGGGGTCTGAAGGTGGGGAAAAACATCAGATATCTTCAGTTTGATAAAATCCTGGTGCAACTGTCCAGCCAAGGTGAAGACGTGACTGTGAAGTTCTTCCCAGAGTTCGTAAGGCTTCTCTGACTATGGCTCACTTTTATTAAGGCGTACCTTTTCACACTCCTAATCATATTCACCTGAATACTTCTCCTTTGTGCCTCTTTTCTGAGTAAGAACCTCATTTTGAATATGGTATCTCCTTTGAGATTATGTGGAATTTTCAGTGACTAATGCCTTTGTTCTCACTGAATTCTATTTTCTCCACATGCTCCATGTAGGACAGATGCCAGTGAAACATCTTTACAGACAAGAGCTCACTTTGGGCCCTGATTGGCAATATATCCAGAAGTGGGATTGCATAATTCCCCCCCAACCCTGCCCCCATTCCCATGGGGAGAGCAGGAATTTTTTTTTTTTGTAGAGACAGAGTCTTACTTTATTGCCCTCGGTAGAGTGCTGTGCTGTCACAGCTCACAGCAACCTCCACCTCCTGAGCCTAGGCGATTCTCTTAGCCTCCCGAGGAGCTGGGACTACAGGTGCCCACCATAACACCCAACTATTTTTTTGTTGCGAGGGATTGCCTACTTTTTACCCTCATGTTTCTGATGACATAGGAAATATATTCATTTGTTTACCATTATTTGTCCTGTCTTTAAAATTCTAATACATTCTTGAAAGTTTGAACACTGGATGCTACTTTGAAATTGTTTAGGTTTTACCTCATATTCATTGTAATGACTGTCACTGGCTGCTTTTTACAGTAACAGAGACTGGTGGAGCCCCCAGGGAGCCACCAGACACAAGACATTTTGGAATCTACCCAGAAAAGAAAGTGATAGGGGTAGGGTTGGGGAGAGTTACCAGGGAAGGGTGAGAATGTCAGGAGAGGGAGAGGTTGCTGTTCTTGTCACCCTCATCCTCCTGCTTTACCTTAGGTGAGTTGGCTCTCTGAAAAATATTTTTTGGTAGTTGACATAATTTATCATTATTGTCATTTGGTAAAACTGTGCTCCAGGCTGGGTGCAGTGGCTCACGCCTGTTATCCTAGAACTTTGGGAGGCTAAGGCAGATGGATTGCTTGAGCTCAGGACTTTGAGAGCAGCTTGAGCAAGAGCAAGACCCCATCTCTACTAAAAATAGAAAAATAAGCCAGGTGTTGTGGTGGGTGCCTGTAGTCTCAGTTACTCAGGAGGCTGAGGCAATGGGATCGCTTGGGCCCAGGAGTTTGAGGTTGCTGTGAGCTGGGCTGATACCATGGTACTCTACTCAGGGTGACAGAGTCTCACATCCTCCTTCGCCCAAACAAAAACACAGTGCCCCACAAATAAATCCTCAGTAGTGAGAAAGGACTCCAAGTATCAGTGATGTGGATATTTTAAGTGTGTTTTCCAAGCTGCAGCCATAGGAAGTTGAGACAGACTCAGCTATACTGAAGTCTTGTCTGTCTTGAGTGAAACATTAATTAATATCTTACACATGGAGGAAGCTTGGTAGTTTATAGAATACCTTCTATTTTAATAATTTCCTCTGATGCTTCCAGCAGCCCTAGGAGGACAAGAAGACTCAGAGAAGTTAAGCAGTGATGACATTTAGCATTTACTGGGCACTCACTAAGATCAGACCATGCGGCTCACCTTCCCTGGAGGGTCGTCTAATACTCCGAGATCTGAGATGGGTGGTAGGTTTTCTGCCTCTCAGGTGGGGAGGTTGAAGCCCAGAAGGGTCCAGATTCTCAGAGAAAATAGCAATGGCTTTGGGATTAAAATTCAGCCCTGCTGGTTCTAGGTGCCTTATTCCTAAACATTCCTTGGTGCTGCCAGGGATTTCAGCGCAGACTGGAGACCAGGATTCTGGGCTTCTGCCTTCTTGCTCAGGGTTATTTTCTCCATAAATGCAACAAAAGAAAAAAATGCAAAATCTCTGATTAATTTTCTTGTCACATTTTATCAGGACCTGGTGAATTGGGGATTGTAAATCTGAGTGGTCACAGAGCAGTGGAAAAAGGTTAAACAGTGCCACGTAGAGGCACCACCAAGGCTGGGTCTCTGTTCCATTTTCAGCTCATGAAGATGAAAGTACTTGGACCTCCACAAATTCTTAGAGATCAGGAAGAATTTACGTGAGCAGAGACTAAGGATGACACTTAGAATTGGGGCCTTTCCCATTTCATCTGTTCAAAGTCAGCTTTCTTTTTTTTTTAACTTCTTAATGACCACATTGCCAGAAAGAATTGCCTTAACTCCCCAAACCGACTTTGCTTTTTGTCTAGTTTCCATTGGATATTTTGAGTTTATTTCTATGTCAGTGGTGAGATATTATTATAAAATTGTATTTATAACTCCTAAGAGGTATTCATTTAATTGGACTAATTTGTTGAAATTTGGAAAAGCAATGTCTATTCTCCTACCCACCCTGGCTTGGATGTGAAAGGGGATCCTTTATTATGTTTTCAGTTTGGCATATAGGGTTGAAGGGCCTTTAGGAGAGAGTGTTAACAAGGCCATGTCACCTGGGTGAGACTATCATTCAGGCAGTGGTAACAAAGAACAAAATCCTCACTAAAGAACAAAAGTAGTTATATATGAGTAGTTTGTAGAAAAAGAAAAAGGAAAGAAAGGTGAATGAGACGTCAGACGTACTACCCATTTCGATCATGGTATATGTATACCATGGACTACTACTACTCAGCTATTAAAAAACATGGTGAACTAATACCTCTCGCAACAACTTGGATGGAACCAGAGACCATTTTTCTAAGGAAAGTTTTGCAAAAATGGAAAAACAAACACCACATGTATTCACTATTAAATTGGAACTAATTGATCAACACCCACGTGCACATTTGGTGGTAAAACTCAACAGAAAGCAAGCAGTTGGGAAGGGGCTGAGGGGGGAGGGTAAAATCACACCTAATGGGTACAGTGCACACTATCTGGGTGAGGGGCACACTTACAACTTTGACTCAAACTGTACAAAAGCAATTCATGTAACCCAAACCTTTGTACCCCTGTAATATTCTGAAAACAAGAAAAAGTGATAGAAGTCAGTCATCAGGTAGCCAATTAAAAAAAAAAAAAAAGACGGTTGCTTTGAAGAAACTGACCTGGAAAAGAAACTGCCTGTGTATATGTACAGGTCATGTTAAAACATATTTACATGTGGTAATTATTAGAGTGGATAGACTCGCTGGGTTTTCTTAGGGAGAGTGTTCTTTTTTTGAGATAGAGTCTCATTATGTCGCCCTTGGTAGAGTGCCATGGCATCATAGCTCAAACTCTTGGGCTTAAGCGATTCTCTTGCCTCAGTCTCCCAATAGCTGGGACTACAGGCGCCTGTCACAATGCCCAGCTATTTTTTTGTTGCAGTTGGCCCCAGATGGGTTCAAACCTGCTAGCGTCCATGTATGTGGCTGGCACTGTAACCACTGTGCTACGGGCACTGAGCCATGGAGAGTGTTCTTAATCAGGTAAACTATGACCTGGTCAAGAGGACAGTGGAAAGGTCCTTACCACCCTCTGCCTTTCCTCCTGCCTCCAGACTGAGACTGTTTGAGCTGGGTTGCCAGACATTTGAGCATTTTTTGTGTTGGAGAAAGACTGCTTATGTGTGGGATGTTTGCCTCCCTGGTGTCACCCAGGGGTTTTCTTTTCTTTTCTTTTTTATTTTATTTATTTATTTTTTTATTAAATCATAGCTGTGTACATTGATATGATCATGGGGCATCATTCACTAGCTTTACAGACCATTTACCAAGTTTCACATATACCCTTGTAAGATGCACCCCACCCAGGGGTTTTCGATCTCAGCAGTAATGGCACGTGGGCAGGATGATTCTTTGTGCGGGGCTGTCCCTAGTACTGTAGGATATCACTGAGAGCATCCTCCACCTTTACTTACTAGGTACGCTTAGCACCTGCACCCTTCCCCAGACTGTCACAACAACAACAAAAATGTCTCCAGACATTGTAGAATATCCTCCGGGGGGCAGAATCATCCCAGCCTGTGAACTGCCTGTATTCACTGAGTGACCCTGTTGCTGGTGGCTGACCTGGGGCTGTGGCGAGTACAGTAATTCTTAGCCCCACCTGCTTGAAACTAGGTTTTACTAAGAAAGCAGCCCAGACCAGGATTCCTCAATTTTATGCAATCGAAACCTTTATTTTTTGACCCATTTGACCGAGTTTTCTGTTTTTTTTTTTTTCTCTTTTACTGACTCTAAAACTTGAAGTTCAGACTATAGGATGTTGTTTGCACCTGGCCCACCCTAAGACTGACTGCAGGAGATTGAACGAGGGAACAGAGATGCTGAGGGGAGGAAGGGATGGGGGTTTAAGCCTGAAAAGAGACAGAAGGGGGGTGTGTGTGTGTTTGTGCGTGTGTGAAGACAGAGAAAGAGAGAGAGGCTTCTTCCAATTGCCCCCCCCTTCCTCACTCTTTTCCTCTTAGAAAAAATGTGGGGCTGGAAATGAGGCACATCCTGGAAAAGAAATCTAAAGGAGGTTTGGAAGTGGTATTGTGATCTGAGATACCACATAGGAAGACTGGGACTTTATGAAAATAAAAGAGAATTTGATTCTCAGGTGTATTTATGAAGCCAATAATTACAGATCTGAGAAGATATATAAATCTCATTTTTTGACTACTGGACTATTCACTGGCAGTTTTAGTGTACAATAAAGGTTGTTGTGGCTGCTTTCCCCCAAACGGCCTTTGAGTTTCCCTTTCTGTTTTTTAAATAAACATTTCTCTACATGAACTGCCCTCGCCCCCCGCCCAGCACAACCAAACTTCAGAATAACTTTGGAGTACAGTGGTTTTAACATGTGGAAATGCAGTACAGATGTTCAGGATTACCTTTTCTTTCCCCCCTTTAAAATGTCATGACCACACATGCTTTGCTCTAAGTAGTATTAAGTATTTTTATTATTGCTGTGAAAATATCTCGCGTCAGGCAGAGTCCCACTGCATCTCAAGGCAAATGTTAAAATAGCAGCAAGTCCTTATGCATATCACATTAAAAATCAATTTTATGCAATTGAAACCTTTATTTTTTGACCCACTTGACCAGGTTTTCTATCTGTTTTTTTTCTCTTTTCCTGACTCTAAAACTCTAAAACTTCAGACTACAGGATGTTTGCACCTGGCCCACCTCCACGTTTTCTATAGATTTGAGTTTTTCTGTTTTTTCCTGCATGTTTCTTTGACCTCTGTCTGATCACAGAATGGATTTGATGGGGAAGATTTTGACTGCCAGCATGAATTAGTTAGTGTCTGTTTTAAAAAGTTATTAATGGATATGCATAAATGTATTTATGATCTATGTGCATATGACTTAATAAAAAAATAAAAAAAATCCTAAAAAAAAAGTTATTCATGGAGAAAAACTTCTGTGGTAGGATTTCTTCGTTCATTAAGTGCCGCACGCTGGGGCTAGTGGTCACTTACCAAGGAAATGCTTTATCAACATTTAACACATCTCCCACCCAGAAACCTATTGAGCAAGATTAGGTGTCACTGTAAACTTCACTTCTTTTAGGTTTTTTAGTGCCACTTTCTTTTTGTATCTCTTGGCCAGCCTTAAAAATATTTCTCTAAAGAGTTGCTTAAAAAAAACAAACCCTATTTTGATGTAATCATTTCAACCTGGAATCAAGAGCTCCCTCACCATCTGTGTGCATTTATTATTGCACTGGAAATTAATCTGGTTTAGACAAATAATCTCCTTTACAATGTTACTTTTCCCATCCATATCCAAATAAGAACGTAAGGTGATTTTTTTGTTTTTTGAAAGGGTGGGGGAGCCTTTGTCATCCTGGCAGTGTCCACATAGCAAGGAAGATGCCAAATCTGTGCCTGAGATCGCAGAAATGACTCTTAGTGTAGGTGTGACACCATACCTTCATGATACTCGGTGGTGTTCCGGTCCCCGTTGCCGTACTTTTATGATGCATGTCAAGGGTTAGACAATTTTAAGGGCTCCAGCCTTTGTAAAGGACAGAATGCTACACAATGATTGGGTCCTTGCCAAATGCACACTGGAAGCTTGACATGCCTTAAAACCCCCTCAGGCACAAGCCTCCGTGGGGACTGTTGTGATGCCTCCTAAGGAGTTCTTACAGGGAGAGTAGTCACGGGAGTTTAGTGGACATTTGAGGATGCTTGTGCATTGTGTGCATGTCTAAGCCTGTGTCCAGGACATGATGACACAGGCTTCTCAGAGGACGGGAAACCTTTCTGGAAAACCCGTCATCTTTCCCCTTTTTCTGGGCTGTGATTATCTTTGCATGCTGGCTCCTTGCTTTGTTATCCTATAGACACAGATGTGTGTGGCATAGAGGACTCAAGGAGGTTGGTCCCAAATGACCTTCTCAAATCATAGCAGCCTCCCAGGGAGTCCATGTGGGTTTATTATATGGACAGGGCCCAAGGACGCTGGTCCTGGAGGTCCTGGTGAGGTGCTGTTTAGTAGCATAAATCATCCTCAGCAGCAGCAGCAGCACCCTGTTCCATGGAAGGTTACGCAGGTGCGGGCAGAGAACAGCTCGGTGCTGTACTCCGTTACTTCTCAGAACAACTCTATGCATCACAGGTGCCATTACTTAATCAGGGCAGTTAAGTAACTTGCCTGAGACCTCACAGGGGACTTGACCTCAGAAATGAGAACCAGTGTGTACCATCTACTGTTTTGTAGAAAGTCAAAATAATGTCCAGCTTCTTCTTCCCACCTAGTTCCTCTCCTTCTCTCTGGTTTGTTTTCTTTGAAACTTTCCTTTTCTACTTAGGTTTCTCAATCTGGTTTCTATTATGACTTCATTTAAAATCTTATTATTTCTCCTAAGATGTTAATTTTCCTCTTTTATTTTAACCTTAATCACTTTCTTCCCATCATGTTTTCATCTGCATTGTTTTATGAGGTTAATTATCTCTGTTGTCCTATTTCTGGTAGCTGTCCTGCAGTTTTGCAAGAGATCCACCAATGCTACGGAGCTTCTGGCCTAACAGAATTGTAATGAGCAGTTTCTCTGCCTCCTGCAGAATCTTTGCATTCACCTATATGAGATTACTCTTTGGTCTCCAGTGACATGACCTATGCAAAGCACTTTGCACAGGGCTTGGATCAACAAATGCCATTTATGTTTCCTTGAAGAACAATGAGGGGAGATAGGCAAGAGCTGCCTTTACACCAGTTGATCTCCTTGTAAAGCAAGTCCATGCTTCCTGTGTAAACCACTCACTTCTCTTTTCAGGATCAAAGCTTGCCTGGTGGCATTTTACACGTCACTTGTTGGGGTACGAGTGTTTTTACTGAGCTGTGTAAACTCAAGGGCAGCCTTTTCTCCACCATCCTGGTTCCCCTTTGGAATTGCTTCAGAGGGGTATAGAGGTAATTAATTTGCCTGGGAAATATCTGATCTCTAGGGCTTGAATAAATTAAATGTAATGCAAGTTAAATACATGTAAATCTTGGCATTTAGCAGGTGCTCAATAAATGTTGGTCTGCCATTATTTATATATCCGTCTGATCTCAAGACTGTGCATTCCCTGGGAGCGGGAGTCACGTGATACTCATCTTCAATATCACCGGCACCTTGCACACATCTGCCTCCTGTGAAAACTCTGCACAACTTGTGAGGCGAGATTGTGTCTTCTCCATCTTTAATATCAAATAGTAAGTGAGCAAAGTATTTGATGTATATAGAAAATGACTGGAGAAAGAAAGCATGAAACAATTAGAAGTTGTTACAAATTTTTAGATGACATAAGAAATTATTGTAATTTATCAAACTGTTTTTATGAGTTGTGCAGAAGCAGTACTTCATAATAGCTACCCCTTATTGAGTCCTTACTTTGTGTTGGGCACTCAACTAAATGCCAAGCACTCATAATAAATTTAATCCCAGTTAAATTGCATTGCCTTTTTACAGATGAGAAAATTGAGACACAGAGAAGTGATGTCCTCAGGGTAACATAGCTACCATGCTGTTAGAATTTCAATATATAGTTCTTTCCCTTACCCACTCTTGCCTATAGAAACCGTCACTCCTTATAGTATATATCATAACTATAACAATAGTAACAGTAGCATTCCTGCAGCTAACCATTTTATCAAAAGATGAGAATCCGGTAGACATAGTTAAGTATATACCAAGTACCAACTTTGAATCCAACCTAGATCTCTGCCCTAGGCACAAGCGTCTGTGTATGTTACGCCTGTGTATGGTGGACTTGTGGGTTGCAGAATCATCCTAGGGTTGGCCTGTCCAGAATGGAACTTCTTGCCTTCTTCCTACCTGCTCTTCTCCTGTGGCCTTTTCTGACTCTCTGCCACCATTACGTACCTCCAAACCAAATCAGGTACTGGGAGTTGTCATCCATTTCTTTTTCTCTGTCACCCCTTATATTAGTTTCTTATTTTTGCTGGAAGAAATTACCACAAACTTCGTGGTTTAAAACAACCAAAGACATGATTCAGTTTTCAGGGTCAGAAATCTGAAATCAGTTGCACTGTGTTAAAAAAAATCAAGATGATGGCAAGACTGTGTTCCATCTGGAGGCTCTCACAGGGGTGTCCAGCCTGTGACCCGTGGGCCATGTGCAGATTATTTGAGGGCTGTTTTGTTTACCTGTGATGTCAGATATCCCAAAAAGTATTCATCGACCTTTTCTTTTGCTCATCAGCTTTTGTTGGTATTTGTGTATTTAACATGTGACTCAAGATAATGCTTATTCTTCCAATGTGTGGCAGAAAAGAAAAAAGATTGGATGTTCCCATGGGAGTAGGTCATCCCCAGGCTTTTCCTGGCCCTTTGCAATCCTTGCCTCATGGCCCCGCTGTCTGTCTTCAAGCCAACTCCAGTGCATCTTTAAGTGTCTCGCTCAATGACCTCTGCTTCTCTTGTCTTATTTCCGTCCCTCTGACTCTGACCCTCTTGTCTCCCTTTTTATAAGAACTTTATGATTACCTTGGGCACACCCATATAATCCAAGATAATGTTCTCATCTTAAGATCCTCAATCACAGCTGCAAAGACCTTTGCCATGTAAAATGACATATGTGCGGGTTTTGGGGATTAAGTGGTGGATATCTCTGGAGAGCCATCATCCAACATGCCACACTCTCTGTATTCAGTGTTTCACTAGATCCTGCTTACTGTACCTCTCAGCAAGCGTTTGCATCTCCCTTTGTTTTTTCATTTCTGTTGCTCTTACCTTTGCCTTATTCCCCTTAATTGGTCTCCTGGTTTTGAGCTCTTGTGGTTCATTCTTTGTGCTGCTATCAGAATCATCTTAGAAAAATATAAGTCTGTCCTTTCAGTGCCTTCCATTACCTAAAGGACAAGGTCAAAACTCCTGAGCCTGGCTCTCACAGTCCTGCCTGCTTAGGCAGCCTCATCTCCTACTCTCTCTCATTCCCTTGCCTGCCACTCAGCTCAGACTGGGCTTTGCTGAACGACCAGTCTCTGGTCTCCGGGCCTGTGTGGCTCCCTGTTCCTGGGTCTCCATTCCTCCTCACCCTCATGTGACCAGCCATCCCTCACTTGTCCTACAGTAGTCCAGGTGTTACTTCCTGCAGAAGTGCTCACTTTTACTCCCTCCTGCCCCACACTGGATTAGGCTCCCTGCCTGCATATTGGGATAGCAATTATTAACACATTAACTGCCATGTGAATTGTATTTAACTCATGCTAGTTTTGAGCTCAGGGCCTTGTGAAGCACATGTAACTTACATGCCTCTTGACCTAATAAAGCCCTGTAGGTCCAAGAAAAAATGTGTGTGTGTTTTCTAATGTGATAGTCAAGGTGCTAAAGGTCCATTTATTTGACTGCCTTCCTCACTGGACAGTGAAATATCGAGAGGAAGAACCATGTCTGTTTCATGGATGCTTCCATGGGGCCTAGCAATGTTCTTGGTATGGAGAACCCCATAAATGTTTATGGAATGATTTTGGAGTGGAGCCGCATTGGTGCTCTCTTGTAGAGGATCAGCTTTCTATTTTGAATTATTTTTAGACTTACAGAAAATTTTCAAAAAATAATGCAGAGAGTTTCCATGTGTCCCTCCTCTAGTCTCTACCTGTGTTAACATCTTACATCGCCTGCGTACCAGTTATTAGAACCAGGAAATTACCGTCTCCACCTGGTGTGCTGCAGTACCCCTAACTAAACTAAGGGCCCCATGTAAGTGTCTGTCCTTTTTAACCAATATCCTTTTATTGCTGTTCCAGGGCCCTATGTGGCATTTGTTGTTATTTCTCCTTAGCCTCGTGCAGCTGCTTAGCTATTTCTTATCTTTCATGAACATTGAAGAGTACTAATAATTTATTTTGCTGAATTTCCCTCACTTCAGACCCTTCCAATGTCTTCCCATGATTGGACTAAGGTCAAGCATTCCTGACAAGAACACCACAGAAACTGTGCCATGTCCTTCTCAGTGATCGGAACTTGGAATTCACAATGTTGCTGTGTCTTTTTACTAATCACTGGTTATCACACTAGTCCGCACTCTGCTTTGGGATATTGCTCTATCAGATGGATTATTGTCATTGTCATCAACATGGCTGACACTTATCAATCACCTGTGGTGAGCCAGGCTTTGTTCTAAACTCTCGACATATAGTAACTCATTTGATCCTCAGAACAACTCTAATGAAGCTGAGCCTATTAATCCCTCCTTGTACAGATGGAGAAGCTGAGTCATAGGGAAGTGGATTTCCCTGCCCAAAGCCGTACAAAGAGTGACAATCAAAGTGGTAACAAGGCCTGTCTCCTCCTTTGTGTGTGGGGAGAGTTAGCCAGTGCTGCAGCATTATAGGTGACAAGGGTTTCTCCAGGGACAGGTGCAACCATTACTCTCTCTACAACCAGCTTCTGTGCCCATGCCCTTAACTGTGAACCCACCACATAGGAGTTAGTTTTGAACGTCTAGGGAATGTTCTTGAGGTGGCATTAAGGTGATGACAGTGGTAACAGATAAGGAAAGGAGTAAAAGAAGATGCCTTGAAACAGGAACCACAGCAAAGAATGTAAAGAATGAGGAGGGTGATGCCAGAGTTTTCAGCTTTAGTGACAGGGTCAGTGATGATGCCCATTAGTCGTGAAGGGGGCAGGGTTTTGGAAGGGGAAGATGAGTTGACACTTGAAAATAATGGGTTTGCATTTCAAGGCAGAAGTTAGGTAAGAGATGTGGGGAGAGATCACAAGAGATGTAGGGAGAGATCGCAAGAGATCGGGTTCAGAGACCTCCCCAATTGTCCTGTAAGCAAAGAGGGTCCAAAGATAGAACTGGGGTATATCTGTGTTTACCACAAAGATGTGGGTAGGGGAGCAGGAGGAAAAAAAAACTGGCAAGAAAGTGATCAGAGAAGAGGAAGAGCCCAGAAAGCTGACTGGTCTGGGGCAATAGAGTCCATTCACTCATCCAGTTGTTGAATGGAGAGCTGTTAGCTCTATACTGTGTCTTGAGGGGGACACTGAATGAAAGATACTCTGATCTGGGGGGTGTTAAGGGTGGGATATTTGGGCTGGGTCCCTAAGGATGAGGACTAGTTCATCGACAGGTAAGTAGGACAGAGGGGTAGGGGTCGGGCCTGATACACTAGCATATATAATGTCCTTTCTTAGACCTCTCTTCCTCCCAGAAAAGCTTTATGACTTCAACCAAACGTTAACATAGCCCCCAAATTATATTGACATTTCTGGCTTTCCTAAAACACATGCTATAATTAAACAATGAGGCATTTCAAGAATCTCTTAACACTAAAATGTAGCATGGTTACTTAATCCACAATATTAAACTTGAACCAATTTTTTGGTGTTATGAACGTTAAAGATCCAGATGAAAGACTTTTTTTTTAACTGAGTTTTGGGAATCGAGTGAACGCTGGGTGCAAAGCATGGCGATATTCTAGCAAGATATTGACAGCAGGTAGTGATAGCTTCTGCTGGATAATAAAAGACAGTGTCACGTGATCTTTGCTAACAGGGTAAATGTTTGAGCTTCCAGAACAGGAAATTATAAAACTCATACCTAAAAATAATCTTATCCTTTGCCTTTTCTGTTGTGAACTCCAAGTGCAAAGAAACAAGAACTTTACAGAAATTCTGGGCAATTTCTCAAACCCTTGTTTGTGATCAGCTGATTTGGTTTCCTTCAGTATAATGGCAGAATATTTGTGAGGAAATGAAACTTCATCATATTCTAGCCATCTGTTGTGTGGCATCAACATTTTTATCAAGATTTATGGAGACTTATTTAAGTACTGCAGCTACCTTTGACCCCCTGAGCAAGTTTGCAAAACTATAGCAGCATTGGAAGGAGTCTAAATGAACTTGGGACTGAGGTTTCTTTTTTTTTTTTTAAGTTCCTTAACTTGTCCATTTTTTTATTATTATTAAATCATAGCTGTGTACATTAATGCGATCATGGGGCACCATACACTGGTTTTATAAACAGTTTGACACATTTTCATCACACTGGTTAACATAGCCTTCCTGGCATTTTCTTAGTTATTGCGTTAAGACATTTATATTCTACATTTACTAAGTTTCACATGTACCCTTGTAAGATGCACTGTAGGTGTAATCCCACCAATCACCCTCCCTCTGCCCATCCTCCCCCTCCCTCCCCTCCCTCTCCCCCTTCCCTATATTCTTAGGTTATAACTGGGTTATAGTTTTCATATGAAAGCCATAAATTCATTTCATAGTAGGGCTGAGTACATTGGATAAATTGTGGTATATGTACACCATGGAATATTATGCAGCCTTAAAGAAAGATGGAGACTTTACCTCTTTCGTGTTTACATGGATGGAGCTGGAACATATTCTTCTTAGTAAAGTATCTCAAGAATGGAAGAAAAAGGGACTGGGGTTTCTTAACTGCACCAGCTCTGTTGACATTCTGGGCTGGATAGTTCTTTGCTGTGGGTGGGGGCTTGTCCTGTGGGCGTTTAGGAACATCCCTGACCTCCACCTGTCTTATGCCAGCAGCAATAACTCCCCATCACGTCATTCAAAAATGTCTCCAGACATTGCTATATGTCCCCTGGGGAACAGAATCATTCCCTGTTCAGGTCCAGAACCTTGCTGCTCAAAGTATGGTCCAGTAACCTGCAGACCTTTGGGATCTTTTGGGAGCTTGCTGGAAATGCAGCAGCTCTGGCTCTGCCCCAGGCCTCTGGAGTTAGAAGCTGCATCCCCAAGAGACCTGTGGACACCGGAGGCTCTACCCAGACCAGTGTTGTGTAGCAGGAGCCAAGAGCCTTGGTACCAGACATGGCTTACCATTAGTAGCTGTGTGACCTTGGGCAAGTTTGCAAAATTATAGCAACTTTGGAAGAAGTCAAAATGAACTTGAGGCTGGTGTTTCTCAACTGCATCAGTTCATCTGAGACTCAGTTTTCTTCTTGTCAAATGGGACTAAGAAAACCTCTTGTGTTATGAGAATAAAAGGAGTGAATCCAGCTGGAGCAGCAAGTGGGGCATCTGGCCCTAATTAAAGTTTCAACTGGCCTGTTTCCCTCCCCTCTCTTTATAAAGCTGTTGTCCTTGGCCTTGCTGTGCTCACTGATACTTGCAGTGACGATATATAAGAGGGTGAGGAAAAGCAGTACGTCTGAGTTAGTGCTCTGCATGTAGAGCAGATCGTAAAAATTCTGCTTGTTTACGGATTTTTATTTTTGAATTATCTACTCCCTTTAAGCTGTGGCTCTTGCGGTAACCTGGCCCTCCCATTGCTTGGGAAACTGGGATCGCGTTTCTGGAAAACTCATTATTCTGGGCCTGTGAACTCTTAATGGTCTCATTTAAAGGCCAGAATCTGAAGGTGGGAAAGGTGAAGTTGATGGTAGCTAAATGTAAAACAATTTAAGAAGAGGCTCACACGGTGAACTTTATTCCTGTGCTATAACAACGGGATTTTGAAATGGTGCAATTATTTTTATGACCATTAGTAAAACTCTTGGTTATGCAAGATAAAAATAAATATTTTTGCCTTGAAAATGAAATGATTGCTTCAGAACTTCTGGTTTTTCCCTTTTCCTCTTCCTCCCATCATGTCATTGCTTTAGTAAAGCATGTATTTTTAAATTCCTCTTCCTGAAATATCATGAATATCTATTTTCAGGACTGTGGGCCAGTAATCTAAGCTGGCATAGATAATGCTCCTTTTTAGCAAAATTTAATTAAATATTATACATACATACAAACATAAACTCACATAGACAGTATTTGAATCTGACTTGTTGGGATAATTTTTAGGTAAGCCACAAGTCATTACAATTGACACTTGAATAACACAGGGTTAAACTGTGCTGGTGCATTTATATGAAGATTTTTGTTCAACCAAATGGGAACGGAAGATCACAAATACAGTATTCCTGAGGGCCGGGCGTGGTGGCTCGTGTCCTATCCTAGCACTCTGGGAGACTTGATTGGGCTCATGAGTTCAAGACCCGCCTGAGCAAGAGTGAAACCCCATCTCTAAACATAGACAGGAGTTGTAGCCAGCACCTATAGTCCCAGCTACTCAGCAGGCTGAGACAAGAGGATAACTTGACCCCAAGAAGTTGCTGTGAGCTACGATACCACAGCACTCTACTGAGGGCGACAAAGTGGGACTCTGTGTCAAAAAACAAAAAACAAAACAGTACTCTTGGGATGCAAAGCCCACATATACAGAGGGGTGACTTTTCATATGTACATGTGGGTTCCTTAGGGCCAACTGTGGGGCATGAGTGTGTGTGGATTTTGGTATATGCAGGGGGTCCTGGAAACAATTTATAGCTTATACCAAGGCAGAGCTAATTTATCTGAAGTGCTCTGGTGCTGCCAATATGAAGGCACGCCATTCAGTACCAGTGCTCAGAGTTGTGTAGATTGGGCACTGCACAACTGTACAAGGTGCCATTGTGTCATGCATATGGTAGATTTTCATCTATTTTATGACATTTTGTCAGAAGAGGGCAACACAGGCCCTTGCTCCAATAAAATCAATATATTGCAACAGCGTTCTGGCAGATGGAAGTAACGTATCTTGAGAAGGGGCTTCTTTTTCTAATTTGCTCCAAAGGGGCTACGTTGGTTAGTAGCAACTCTACCATATCACTTGGATCTTTTTGGTGTCTATGGTGATATTATTTTTGCAGCAGTGACTATGGCAGGGTTCCCAACTGACAATATTAGTTGTGAGGTGGGTGGGGAACAATTTGTTCTTAATAATAGTTAAGATCATGGAATTTGTAAATAATGTGCTAAAACCAAATTATGAGATTATAATATAATGAGATGGAAATAATAGGTATGATAATAGATAGCTTATACAACAGAAAGTTTAGTTTGGGCCCATGGTCACACTTAATTCTCATATGATTCCCTGTGAGAATGATGTTGTCTTGTCTCTGTACAAGACAGAGACAACAGATGTAGAAACTGAGGCTTAGAGAGGTTAAGTTCATACTACCGGGAAGCAGAAGGCGTGGGATTTGAACCGAAGTCTGACCAAGAAACTCCCAATTGCTTGAATTCAGTTGTGTGTTCCAAGAGGCTGAGCAAAACCGTGTATCTGAGTGCTGCCCACAGGGGCATGTGGATGTCATTGATTTTGGATGCCCAACCATCATAGTTGCCTGAGAGTGAGGAGCTTCCCAGGATGTGGGACTTTCCTTAAAACTGAAAAATTCCTGGGCAAACCAGGAGTTGCTCACCCTACGCCTGCATGGCCTGGTCGAGACAAGTAAGGATGAGGTGGAACCACTGGATTGCTTCATCCTTCTTGGTATTGTGACCTGTACTCTGGACGGTTTGGATGGGAGTGTGGCTTTCTCATGAAACTGTTTCAGAACATAAAGAAAATATGTGAAGAAAGCACGGAGCTGGTCTTTTAAGCCCTGCCTGCAGCCATGGACCTTCCTGTCTTTCCAGAAGAGGTGAAGAAGAAATTACAAAGAACTAGACGGATAAATAGACTGCCATGTGGAGGGAGCCACACTTACTGCAGCTCAGATTTGGTCACGATGGTTGCATTTAGGCCACATTGTTTCTGTCTTGGTTTTTTGCTAAACTGACGGATTTTTGGTAATTTGGGGGTGCTCATCTCTCGCATGACCCTGCTCTGAACATGGGCTATTCTTCCTCCATTCCAGAAGTTTAGAAACTAGAATTTAATGTTTAACAACCACATTCTTGAACTGGCAAAAATAGCAATAAGTATGCTTCTTTTAAAATGGAAATTGGCTATTTGGAAGTGTCTACTGTCTTGGGGAAAGTCTTCAGGTTTGCTCATCTCATGCTGGAAGATCTGCCCATAGGCCTGGCAGTTGCTCAAGCAGAAATTCATTTGATTCTTTTCTTTTGGTGAAAATTACAATGATTTATCTTTTTTTTTAAAATAAGTTTCTTTTGTGTCCTTGTTGGAAACTTGGAAATTTGCTTTTCAACTAATTGACAACTTCGTCTGGTCACACTTTTTTTGGGGTTTTTATTTTTTCCTCCTCAAACAGTTTGGGTGTGGGGAAGAGATATCGGGGCCTCCTCTGGACATCTGCTGTTTGTTGTTATAGCTGACTCTGGAATGCTATCCTTGGAACGGCTTCCGATGTGGGGCGTCCACATGCAGTGCTCCATTAACTGACTGGGTGGGAAAAAGGAGCTTTCTTCATAAGACTGCTCCCCAAGCACCCAGAGCCTCGCCCTTTAAGTGTCAACACTTTCAAAAATGATTAACAATGCTGAGGGAAATCTTTATAAATTACAACTATTTGAATTTTCCTGGCTTTCTTACACATTATCTTGAGCAGACTGAACCTTTTCTTCATAGCTCAGGGTAAAGACGAGCAGTGTCTATTACTGCTCTTTCTTGTGAAGGGGTGGATGCCGTAGATGGACTTGGGACTTGGGAATATAGAGTTATTTGACTCCCTCCTAAGTGGTCTCCGATGATTTCCATTTAATGTCCACTTTTGGTGGTTCCTCCCCACCCTCACCCCAATTTCTTTTACACTGCCAGAGTTCACCTCTCACTGTTGACAATATTTGTGTCTCTAGCACTTTTCTCACATTTCAGTTTTTGATTATTAATTTGCTATAGGATAGGAGTCAGATTGCCAAGCATGTTAGGATTTTATAGGGTAACTCGGATCTGAGCAGACTTACCCTTGAGTAAGTTAAGTGTGTACTTAATGTGTTGAATTCTGATCATCTAAGATAGGACTTCTAGATACTGGTAATTGTGTTGCCAGCATGTTTAGATAGCTCCATGTGGGTTTCTACCCTGGCAAAGTAAAGCTTGTGATGAACTGAATTTGAAACCAGAACCATGAAGGATCTGATCCAGGGGTGGGGAACCTGCAGCCTTAAGGTTCCCCACTGCTGATCAAGTTCCTCAAAATGTTAACTTTGACTTCCGTGCTTTTAGTCAAAATGGGCCTTGCAACTCTCCATTTTTTTCAGAGACCCTTTATCACGTATGCATGTGTAACAATTTTGTTTAAAGTGTTGGGATCTTGCATGTTTATAATGTTAGCCAAACTTATAGTACTTACAACATTTCCATTGTTTTCTTTTAATGATGGATTTGAAAATATTTCTTTACTTTTTATGATTTAGCCTCCTATTTATATCCCCCAAATAGGAATGGCCTCACATAAGTACCCACATTTGGAGAAGCCCCGTAACAGATTAAAATTCACATTCCTGGATACTGTGAGGAAGTCAGCTGAGTGTATAGTGTGGAAGGGTCTGGGGTAAGGTGGGTGAAATTAGCACTTTTCAAGCAATATATTTTATTAGACTGAGAAAGTAAACCTTACCAAATTGCCAGCCTGTATATTTTGGTTTTTCAGTGTTTGACTGAAATTTTAGAGTTATTAGACTTGCTTTAGAATTTAGATGAAATGCAAAAGCCAAGCCACTTACACCAATATAATAAGCTTAATGTAATCTAAAAAATTAAACAAATATAACAAATTCAAAACTGTTTTTATTTGTACAATAGAAACTAGAAATTTTGTATTATTCTGCCATACTGAAAATTTCTCAAGTTCTTACTTTCTGAGGGTATATAATGGGCTAGAAAAAATACGTATATTCAAAATTACTTATGTTGCATTTATTTTCTTTATTTTAATATATATGTGCTTTTGTTTATTTTAATTAATTATTTTTATTTTTATTATTATTTTTTTTTTTTTTAAGAAAAGGAGTTTTGCTCTATTGCCCAGGTTGAAGTGTAAAGGTAAAATCATAGCTTCCTGTAGTCTTGAACTCTTGGGCTCAAGTGATTCTCCCAGCTCAGCTTCCTAAATTATAGGCTTGGTCCACCATGCCTGGCTGTTTCTTTTAAAATTGGATTTTTCCATTTTTTGCTTTTGCATTGTGTGAGTTCCTTTTATATTTTGGGTATTTACCCCTTATTAGATAATGTAGTTATCAAATGTTTTCTTCCAATCCATAGGCTGTATTTCATTTTCTTGACTGTTTCCTGTGTTCTGTAAAAGTTGTGTGGCTTGACGTGCTTTCACTTATTTATTTTGTTTTTGTTGCCTATGTTTTTATTGTCTTGTCTAAGAAATCACTGCCAAGGCCAAAGTCAAGGAGCTTTCCCCCCATATTTTCTTCTAGGTGCTATGTACTTTTAGTCATTACTATTAGGTCTTTAATCCATTTTAAGTTGATTTTTGTATATAAATTAAGGGTATAGTTTCATTCTTCTGCAATGGATTTTCCTAACAGCATTTATTGAAGAAACTATACTTTTCCCAATATGTCTTTTTGGTGTCCTTGTCAAAAATTAGTCGACCACATATGATTGGGTTTATATCTGAGCTCTCATTCTGTTTCATTGGTCTGTTTTTCTGTTTTTATGCCAGTACCATTCTGCTTTGATTAAATTAACGCAGCTTTGTAGTACAATTTGAAATTAGGAAGTGTGGTATCTCTAACTTTGTTTCTATTTCTTAGGATTGTTTTGGCTATTAGAGGTCTTTTGTGATTTATACAGATTTTAGAATTTTTTTTCTGTTGACAGAATGACAAATGACATTGGAATTTTGATAGGGGTTGCATTGAATTTGTAGGTTGCTTTGGGTAGAATTGACATTTCAACAATATTCCAATCCATGAACATGAAATGTCTTTCCATATATTTGTGTTTTTTTTAATTTCTTTCATCAGTGTTTTATACTTTTCAGTGTATAGATTTCTCATCCCCTTGATTAAATTTATTTCTAAGTATTTTTTGAAATTATTGTAAATGAGATTATTTTATTGATTTCTCTTTTTTTGATAGGTTGTAATTGGTATAAAGAAATGCAACTGATTTTTGTATGTTTATTTTGTATTTTGCAATGTTACTAAATTCATTTATATTTATTTGTTTTAACAATTTTTTTTAAGGGAGTATTTAGGGTTTTCTACATATAGGCTCATGGAATCTACAAACAGGGATAGTTTGATTTCTTTCTTTCCAATTTGCATGCTTTTTTTTTTCATTCTTGTGTGGTTGCTCTTACTAATATTTCCATATTATGTTGATAGATGTGGCAAGAATGGGCATCTCTGCCTTGTACAGGATCTTAGAGGAAAAGCTTTACATTTTTCCCCATGAAAAGATGTTGAACTTTGTCAAATACTTTGTTTTCCTGTCTATTGAGATGATCATTCTTTATTCTGTTAATGTGATGTAGTGCATCAATTTATTTGCATGTATTATATCAGCCATGTATCCCGGGGGCATGTCCTACTTGGTAATGATATTAATCCTTGGATGCGTTATTGTTGAATTTGAGTTGCTCATATTATTGATAGTTTTTCATTTATGTTTATCAGAGATATTTGCCCATAGTTTTCATTTTTTTTAATGGTGTCTTTCTCTGGCTTTTGTTTCAGGGTGATGCTGGCCTCATAAAATGAGCTTGGAAGTATTGTCTACTTCTGTTTTCTGGAATACTTTAAGGAGAATGATATTAATTCTTTGAATGTTTGGTAGAATTCAGCAGTGAAGCCATCTGGTGCTGAGCTTTTCTTTATTGGGAGGTTTTTAATTGTTACATCAGTCTCTTTATTTGTTATTGGTTTGTTCAGACTTTTTGGTTCTTCCGGATTCGATCTTTGTAGGTTGTATGTTTCTAGGAATTTATCTACTTCAGTAAGCTATTCAATTTTTTCCAGTATAGTTGTTCATAATAATCCCTGTGATCCTTTTCCTTGTATGGGGGTGAATGAGCTATAGGAGCTTTTTCCTATGCTGATGGGCGCCCAGTTGGGGAAGTCATTAGGCAAAGTGCAACTGTTCTTCCTACCCTTTTTTTTCTTCCTACCCTTTTTGTGTGGTTATTCTTGTTTTTTTTTTTTTTTTTATTTTCCTTTTCTGTTACTATATTACTATGGCTACTTAGGGGCACTGCTGGGCTCTTCCAGAGTCACCTTTGTTCATGGAAAGCTGCTGAATTGTCGTTTTTCACAGGGGAAAAGATATCTGGGATCTCCCACTTCACTATCTTGCTGATGTCACTCCCTCTCTTCTATTACATTTGTAAATCAGTGAGAAAATCAAAAGCAGATTGATTTTATCATTTCTAATCCTATGTCAGACCTCAACCCCCAAGAGCCCAACATGATTTTTTTTGTTTATCAACAAAAATAAACAAAAAATACTTCAATTATTTTATGTAACCTAAAATAGTTAAATCAATAGGTAAGTTCATATTTATGTTTTCCTCTTCTAAAACTGTAGGATAATTTCAAGTAATCCATCAACCTCTTTCTTGCCCCAAATAAATAGGAGCTGGGGAGTGTACAGGTGCAGAAACATTGGATTGGAAAGGGTTAATAAATTAAAAATCAATTTGAACTTAAGTTACTATTGTGAAAAAGTTACATAAGCCTGAGAAATATTAAGGGCCCTTCTACCTGAAAGGCCATAAGATGAATGGAAATGGGCTAGGATTATGTTTGCTTTGCTTGTTGCTACTGTGGAGCTTCCTATTCTGCAAACATCATTTCTGGAGACTCTATGTGGGTAGTAAGAGGATAATTTTGCTTTAAGGAAATTGGCTTGTGACTGTGAAGACATCTCTGCTCATGATTTCTCTATTACAAATGTGAGACCAAAGAAGAATCGACAATCTTTGGAATATTAAATTTTTACAGGGAATTAGTTAAGACTGTATCCCCGTGAAGGAGGTCTTCCTCATGTAAGGATATTCATATTGGGGCCAAATTGGTACAAAAATTGGGTCCAACATTTGTACAAAAGTAATGAGAATAAAGTTAACAAGTTTAGAGATTGGACCCTGAATCTTGCAAGTGAAATTAAATGGTATGAAATGAGCTTTAAAATATTATATGTGATAAAATGTTCACGATCAGTGCAACTGCGTGCTCATTTTTAGAAGAAACAAAATTAAACTCAAATATCAATTTTCATTAAGGCATAATTTAGGATGACATAGTATCTGTCACTCTGTGTTTGACCTTTGCAATGCTGTTTTTAAAAAAGAGATTGAGTTTGCCAAAAATAAACTGAAGAGGTTCTTCAGTCTTCCCAGCTGCTCTTCTCTCTGTTATTACTCAGACAATTTTCTTATGAAGTTTCAATTTTGCCATCATCCTTGTTTACTATCTACACTCAACAGATCCTCACTTGTTGATGACTTTGCCAGAGGTTCAACAGTTCCCCACCACCTCCCCTTCATGGAGTGTGTGCTGTGTGCCATACATGGTGCTGGGTGCTGGGAGGACGTGGCTCAGCCCTTTCAGCCACACAGCAGGACAGGAGGCACACACTGGAAGAGGAGCAATGCCAAACATAGTCTATGAAAGGTGCAAAGAATGAACAATTTCCATTCAGTGTTGGGAACCCTGAAGGCTCTCTGTAGGAAGTGGCGATTGAAAGGGGCAGATTTTGAGAGATGAGATGGGGATTATCTAGGAAAGCTCATGGGTAAGAACATAGGATGATCTTGAGTGGAATGTGGGATGGACTGGACAGGGCATGGAGGGTGGTGGGAGATCAGAGCAGGAAGTGGGGGAGCACAGTGATTAATAACACGAGCACTGGAGCCTGATTGCCAGAGCCAAATTCTGGGTCTGCCATCTTCAGATTTCCTGGAGGAAGGATGCTTCAACTGTGTGAGCTGTGCTTGGCCCCAGAGCTGGCCTGGCTCCCGCTGCTGTGGGGTGGATGACAAAGGGGCTGCCAGAGCTTGCAGCCAAGCCTCTGGGAACCACTGCGTACTGCTGTTTTGGGGGTGGGGCATGGGGTGATGTTCTCCTATTTCTTTAATTGTTTCACTTGGTACAGAAATTAAAGGCCCTTGGTGACATCTTGTTCAATCTTCTTTTACCTTATTTGGTAAGCTTTTCACTAAACTTTATGGAAAGTCTGTTATTCTCATCTGCTTCCCATAAGAAGATGTTTGGCAGTGGCAGAGAGTTCCAGGATTTAGAGGGAGAGGAGCGGTTTCCTGAGGGTTCTCTGCAGCATCCTCATAGAGCTGGTGTTCCCCTGTTGCAGACCAAATGGACTGATAGAGCAAATTCGCTTTCTCTCTGGAGAAGATTGAACAGTGTAGCTGGGGAGCTGGAATGAGAAGTGGGACAAGGCAGTGTATGTGGAAGTTAAGGCTCTGATTGCAAGAAACTGTAGCTAGCAATAGTAGAGAAGTAATCTCCACAGAAAAGCTCCTGTGGAATCCAAGTGCTGGATGCTGGGGGTGCTGAGGAAGGCTAGAGGTGGGGACCCGAGGGCCATCAGGGTCTCCAGTTCTCCTTCCTTTTCTGTATCTTGTTCCATGTGATAAAATCAGCCAACTCATAGCTCTTAAATGTACCTTTTCTAGGTCCAGCCAGAACCTGGGAGGGAGCCCAGCATGAGTCAGTTTCCATCCTTGTTCCAGTCAGGCCTGGCCTGCTAGGAATGGCCGTGCGGAGAAACACAGCGCTGGGCCTCCCTTTCCCTGGTCCCTTCAGGCAGGGTCTCTTGACTAGTTGTTGTCAGAGTGGTGTTCAGTATCATAGCATATATTGACACCAGAATTACATGCGGCAAAGTATCTAGGATATCACATCAAACCTTACTCTAAAGCTCAAGTTTTTCTCCCATACCTGTTATACCCCCAGTCACTCTGGTATAATGCTTATTATAAGGAAATTCTTTTGATTCTGCTCCTACTGCTCCTAACATCAGCTATTTACACATGAGAGAGGTACATCTTCCGAGAATTATAATTCACTTAGTATAAAAGATCCCATTTCAGGTGATCATGATTTATAGAGTAAAACATAGTTTTAAGGTCCTAAACAGTCACCTGCCAAATAAAAGAGATGCGATTTTCACATTTTAATTCCTTTGGTAAATATTGTTGGCAGAATGAAAATAATTAGAGTTCACGTTGTACAAAGTGGAGTTTGGGGACATTTTCTGTGATATATTCCATTTCTCTGTCTTGAATATCCTGTGAACCAAGAGACAATAAAATGATGTGTCTCTCATTTAGATCAGGGTTGGAAAACTGTGGCCTTTAGGCCAAATCTAGCCGCTTCCTATTTTAGTAGATACTAAGGAAGATTGGCATGCCTGATCATTTACATGGTATCTCTGGCTGCTTTTGAGCTACAATAGCAGATTTGAATAGTTGCAACAGAGATGCTATGGCCCACGAAGCTAAGAATGGTTATTGGCTGGCCCATTGCAGAAAAAATTTACATTATCCCTGGCCTAGGTTATTTGGGGCAGTGGGTTGTAAAGGTGCCCTTTGGAATCCTAGCATTCTGTAGGATGGGCCAAGACCTACCATGGGGGAGGCCTAGCAGGCCGGGGCATGTGATTCCCAGTTCTGTTTTGTCCAGAGTAGTCTGGCTGCCCTTTTTGCTTTGTTAGTCTTCTATGTACTTGATTGGAAGAACAAAGGATTGAAAGGATTGTCTTACTTAAAAACATGTCAAAGTTACTTATTTGAAAGCATAAGAGGAAGCGTTCTCTGTAAGAGTATGTGTCTAGTTATCTTTATTGTGAACTGAAGTGGTTGTTACTTTGACATGAGGTCTCCCACTTAAAACAAAAATCATTGATGAGAATTAGGAGGCTGTGATAGACCTCTGTCATTACTGATACGCTGGGATTTGCTCTTAAGTCTCTGGTAGCCTATTTCCTCTGTTTGTAGGCAAAGATGGCAACTTCTTACTGTGCTGCGATCACATTTACAAAAGCATATATGACTGGAGTGGATGAATGGAGTGAACCTCATACTCACAAGGCAATGTCTGAAAGGCAAAATGCACCAAATCTTCTATTTTTGTTCCAAGTCTTAAAACATGAACACATTCATTTAGCCCTGAACCGGATGCCGTTTACTTGGTTAATTTCTTCAAGTATTGCTATTTTTGTAACTTAAATGAAAATCTAAATATGAGATACAAGAGTTACTCAGGGTAGGAAATGGAACTTTGGGGTTGTGGAGATAAGGATGAAGCTATTTGTGTTGTTTTAGGTTAAATTGGCCAAACTGCAGGTGGTTGTCAAATTTTCCAAGACATTGATGAAGGTTGTAAACCATGATGCGTTATGGTATACAATAAACCAAAAGAATTAGAAGATTTTGCCAATTTACATGGACAAAAACTTGGGGAATATGTTTGGAAATGAATTTTCAATTTTTTAGATCAGAGAATGGAATTTGTTAGACCAAGCACAATTTATATAAATGGATGAAGGTCTTACAGAAGTGTCCAGAAGGTCATCTGGAATGGAAAATCAATAAGGGATTGGGGGTGGCAGTGCTTGCTTTGTTCTAGAAGTTTTACACCACTTTATCTCATTCTGTCCTCAGACTGATCCTCTGAGATGGCTATTACTACCCCCATTTTACAAATAGGGAAACTGGGTAAGTACTTCTCAAGGTTACGTAACAAGTAACCTTATGGTCCATTTTTCTTCTACACAGGGTGCCTTATAGAGCTAACTTCCTAGAAATTAAGTCACTGGCTATAACAACAGAAAGGATGAATTATGAAGTTTTCCTGGAGGCAATCAAGAACAAATTCTTCTACATATTAACAAGAGAAAATATACATGCCTGTCTCCTTTATCTAGATATTGGGATAATTCTCATTAGTAGCTATTACCCTCAAAGCTACAGCCAGACCATATTAGTTTAATTTTGTGTCCAACTCTCTGCTATTGAGTGTTGACTTTATTTCAAGTTGATTTTAATCACCTGTTGGGAATAAGCTTGTAGCAGGTTAATGTTTCTGAAATATTAGCCAATGTGTTTTCCTTCACGGTAAATCCTGGTTGCTTCTAGTTGCTCTGCCCTCCTGCTACTGGCAAGCCAAAGGCATTCATTCTCTTCATGGAAGAGGTAGTGGCTCACGTTTGAGCTTCCAACTAGAGTTTTACAAATAGTCCAAACACCAAGGGATGTTTGATTTGCCATGACCAGCCTTGTGATAAGAGAGGGGGTTTATCTTGTCCTTGTAGATGAAGATCCAGTTTGAGAGAAGTATTTTGGAGTTTATCTTTAAGCCACTGTGCTTCAACTGTAATGAGTTTACCAAACTGTAATGATTTACCTCAAATCCACATAAACTTGTCAAATGCAATTTTTATTTCATCAGGTTGGGGTGGGGCTTGACAACCTGCATCTCTGATGTGCTGGTAGGTGAGTGGTGTTCATGCTGCTGGTCCATAGAACGCTTTGAGCAGCTGAGGGCTAAGCCACAGAGTAGAGAATGCCTAAAGGCAGGAGAGCAGTTTCCCACCTGAAGGCAGGAACGAGTTGGAGCCACAGGCAGAAGGAGGTGGATCACAGGGGACATGGTTGGACTTGGAAAACGGATACTCAGAATAAATTCCCTGCCCTCTGGCCTAGTTCATGTGAGGAAGGAGGAAATATAGTGTCCTCAGATTCAGAAATTTCTTAAGATTGTCTAGGCTACATTCCTCAGGAGAAATCCAGAGCTGTGGGGGAACTTGCTTCCCATGGGATCCTGGGAGGCTGGATGATGCACTTTCAATAGGCCTCTTAGGTGAAGAAGTTGGTAGTGGCTGAGGACAGCCTAGGATCCGAGCTCCAGTGTAATGTGGGGAAAGCAGCTGAGAGGTCCTGAGCTGTCAAGGGAAGCTGTGATAAATAGTGAGCCGGATGGAAGACTATCGAGGTCTAGCATGGGAACAAGGAGGACTCAGAGTGTGTGGACCTTGTTGAAGTCCATGAAAGGGGGCAGCAGGGCTACAGCCATCAGCAGTTGATGCCAGAGGCCAACACCCAAATCCAGGTGGCACTAGCTAGTCTGATGCTATTTATGGAAGACAGGTATGTCTCAGAGGCCACTTTTGCAGTGTCAGGGAGTTAGAAAAGAGAGAGTCTTAAAAGATTGAAGTTTAACAAATGATTACTGAGTTTCTTTTAATTGCCAAAATTAAGTCAATTGTACCTTTATCCTCCACGAGGGGGTAGAATTAATTTGTGCCTCACATTGAAATTCAATTATAGATTGTTTTCATAATAATGAGTACATTGGATACTTTTTTTTCACTCCCTTACGAATGATAAAACACAAATATAGTCTAACAAGGGGGAAGGAGGATGGAGAAGAAAGGAGGAGGTATTTGGTGGGAGGTGGGAGGGCATTTGATGGGATCTCGACTAATGTGCACAATGCAAGGGTATATTTCTAAACAACTAAGAGTAAACTGTAAATGTCTTACCACAAAAAATAAGTAAGTGAGGTGATGGTTATGTTAATCAGTTTGATTTAAGCATTCCACATTGTATATTCAAACCATCACATTGTACCCCACAAATGTATACAGTTATGATTTAATAAAAAAATTTCAAAAAAAGAAATTCAATGATAGAGTTATAAAATTATATTTTTGTATGTCAAATATAAAGTTATATTTTCTATGTGGCCTTTAATTATTTCTACAATAATTTTTAATCAGAATCTTCTAAATTAATCACCTTTTTTCACAGTAGTGACTAAGCTATACTTTTTTGAATATTTAACAGCTGTTAGACACATGTTCTTTTATGTACAATATTTTACAATTAATTAATGTTGTGAAACAGGCATCATTATTATCTCACATTTTACAGTTAAGGAAATTAAGTCTCAGAGAAATTAGCTTACTTGTCCAAGGTCACATAACTGATGAATGAGTGAGCCTGGAGTTAGTGATTCAGCATCCATCTGGGTTCTCAGAGCCTGTCATGGAGCTTGAAACATATTATGAGCACTATAAACATTTGAATGAACGAATTATTGTGCAAATGTGTAGTGATGTTGGCTGACCAGTTGGTATGTTGGGAACCCTATTCTGATAAAGGGAAGGAAAGTAAAATGAATCAGAGGTAGACCTTCCTTGGTTAGCTAATTCTAATTAGCTAACGTGCTAATTATAACTTAGAACAACAAAGATATTTGTACCAGAATGTTTATTGCAGCCCAATTCATGATTGCTAAGTCATGGAAAAATCCCAAGTGCCCATCAATCCACGAATGGATTAATAAATTGTGGTATATGTACACCATGGAATATTATGCAGCCTTAAAGAACGATGAAGACTTTACCTCTTTCATGTTTACATGGATGGAGCTGGAACATATTCTTCTTAGTAAAGTATCTCAAGAATGGAAGGAAAAGTATCCAATGTACTCAGCCCTACTATGAAACTAATTTATGGCTTTCATATGAAAGCTATAACCAAGTTATAACCTAAGGATATGGGGAAGGGGGGAAAGGGAGGGAAAAGGGGGGTGAGGATGGGCAGAGGGAGGGTGATTGGTGGGATTACACCTACGATGCATCTTACAAGGGTACATGTGAAACTTACTAAATGTAGAATATAAATGTCTTAACACAATAACTAAGAAAATGTCAGGAAGGCTATGTTAACCAGTGTGATGAAAATATGTCAAATGGTCTATAAAACCAGTGTATGGTGCCCAATGATTGCATTAATGTACACAGCTATGATTTAATAAAAAAAAAAAAAGAACTGAGCCTCTGGAAATACTTGTGGGTCCTGTCAGAAAATACATAGACAATAAAAGAGGAAGATTCTATAAACTTATGTTTTAGAAGTGAAAAATGAATATTTTGTGGTTTAGGGGCTTTCGAGTGAGATTATTAACTCTTAGACTGAATATAGCATGGAGGGCTTCGGAATATGTGAGCACTCAGATTAGTTTATGCCTCTTAGAATCATTTTCTGACTTCCCATCATGCTGCTGAAGTCCATGGACAGAATAAGAAGGAATAGCCTTCTAGGCAGACATAAAATAATTATAGCCAGCCCTATGGTGCAAAGCAGTGTCAATTTCAAACTTGGGCGCTAGCTCTCTCCCAACTTGTCCATTCTAAGTAGTACTTCTGTCTGGTTACACTTTGCTTTTGAGTTTCTGTTAATCCAATGAAAACTCCAATCCTATATGTAGGTATTAAATCTCTTAGTAAGACCTTAAGATTAAATTGCTAATTAAGAGCTTTTCTTCACCTACCAGAAGCACAAGTCCTGTTGAAGACTTACTGGTTTTGACTTTGGGGACTCCTTAGAATTTTTATCTCATATATAGGGAGAAGGTTCTTTAAGTTAAAGTCTGAGCTTGTGTGCAGGTAAGCAAACTTTTCCACAGCCTTCTGATTGCTATGCATGTTTGGTCTGGACTGAGCTGAGAATGGTGTGTACCCTGCCAGTTACCTTTCAGGCCTCTCCTTCATAATTAAGGGCTAAGAAGTTAAAAAATTGTGTACATTAGGACAACCAATTTGGGAGAAAAGCTTGTTGACATAAATTAGTCTTTATGACCCTTTGATTCTATAATTCCACTTGTAGAAAGTATCTCTAAAGGATACTTTAGAGGATTCACAATTTGAATACTTTCTCAGTACAGAAAATGTTTCTAAAGGATTCACAATTTGAATACTTTCTCAGTACAGAAAATGTTTTGCGCCTAAAGGTAGTGAGAACAATTCCTCCTTTTTAAAAAAAGGATAAAACTTAAGTAAGTTTTCTTAAGTAATTTTTTAAATAATAGAAAAATTTTATTATTATTTTTATTTATTTGGTTTTTTTTTTGAAAGAGGGTCTCACTCTATCATCCACACTCGAGTACAGTGGCATAGCTCAACTGCAGTCTCAAACTCCTGGGCTCAAGCAATCCTCCTGCTTCAGACTCCTTAGTAGCTGGATTATAGGTGTGAGCCACCATGGCTGGCCTGAGAAAACTTTTTTAAATAAGAAAAAACTTAATTATTTTTTAAATAAGTATTTTATCAGTGACAAAATATTATATAGCGTTCAAAAGGATTTAAAAATTATCAGGGAAGGTGCTCTATTACTTGTATTTATTTTTTAATCTTCATTCAAGTTATGATCCCATTTTTTAGTCTTGACACATGGGAGTAGGCTGTGGAGCCAGAGTTTATGAGCATATAATTCCTTCTTAGAGTAATCAGCTGGTAAAGTGTACCTGCTAAAACAGGTGTCAGAGTTGGAGAGTTCACTGTGGCTCACATTGTCCCTAGAAGATGGGGATCCTGGGACTACTTAGCCAATACCACCTTAGCAAGATACTCTGTAAGTTGCTGGATGGCTAACACCTTCATAGATTCCATGGGACGCCCACAAATGCAATTTAACATTTTTTAAAAAGTTTTATGTTTATTTTCATTTATTTATTTATTTTTTTAAATTAAATCATAGCTGTGTACATTGATATATTCATGGGGCATCATTTACTAGCTTCGCAGACCGTTTACCAAGTTTCACATATACCCTTGTAAGATGCATCGCTGGTGTAATCCCACCAATTCCCTTCCCTCTACCCACCTCCCCCCTCCCTCCCCTCCCTTTCCCCCTTCCCCCTATTCTTAGGTTGTAACTGGGTTATAGCTTTCATGTGAAAACCCTAAATTAGTTTCATAGTAGGGCTGAGTACATTGGGTACTTTTTCTTCCATTCTTGAGATACCTTACTAAGAAGAATATGTTCCAGCTCCATCCATGTAAACATGAAAGAGGTAAAGTCTCCATCTTTCTTTAAGGCTGCATAATATTCCATGGTGTACATATATATACCACTATATATTAGTATATACCACAATTTATTAATCCATTCGTGGATCGATGGGCACTTGGGCTTTTTCCATGACTTAGCAACTATGAATTGGGCTATAGACAATGTATTTATTTTCAAATGAAAACATATTTTAGTTTTTCTGGAGAGTTTGTAACAATAACCTTGGGAACTGCTTTTTTAATTCCAAAGTTATCATACTACATAATACTTGCCTTAGTTGGGTGAATGTAGGCATGCCTTTCTCAGAACTTAACATTTTAGACTAGAATTCATTGATTTTTGATTTCTACAATCTCTGCTAGGTATTGTGATTATTCTTCTGGCTTAAACTCAAATGGCATATGTTTGGAAAGCATCAGAAATAACTTTCACACACTCTTGTGTTTCTGCAGAAATACAATGTTAAAAATTGAATTTATAGACATGAACTGTAACATTAATTTGCATTATGATTGAAAATGAAATAACCATCAGAACTTGAAGAAAAGTATTATTTTAAGTTATAAGATCAATATTTACTCTAACTGTAATAAGATGTCCTGTTAGCCTAATAGACACTTAACATGAAGCCTCCAGACCTTCCACAGTAGAATTCTAATGCTGGAGAAGAGCAGCAAGGGGGTGTGCCTCTCAGCCCCTGTCCCGTTTCTCCCTCTGACTTGGGTTACAAAGGCAAACCTGCTGTGGGACTTGACAGGCTGCATGTGATGCCATCCTGGGAGCCAGCACTTCAGTTGCTGGAGCCCTGGTGTAAAATGTGGAGGCAGGGGTTGGATTCAGTCAACCTCTCCCAAACATTGTTTTGAGAAACTTCAGTGCTCTGGAGGAGTTCAGAGTCATCCCCAAGTAAAGTTTCCCTAAGCCAATGCAAGAGAGAAATGCCACATTTCCCTTTGGAGAGTCCCAGGGTGGGTTTGCATGTTTAGAACTGTGAGATGTCATGTAGTAAAGATGTATTTTCCACAGTGCTTCTCCCAGAATTTCTTAAATGAATTTGATGACAGAATCCTGTTATCAAGGGATGTATTTTGGTATACATTGAACTAAGTCTCTGCTTAGCTCCAAGATTCTGGAGTTTTAAGTCAGTCATCCAAATGTTGCTTAGTAACATTACAGCCACCTCATTTGCCCACTAGATGGCACCATTGAATGAGACATATTTTCCTTTTTATCTGATTTCCATTCAGATATTTTTGAACATCACTTTTCCCATGTACCAGGAGAGTGCAGATCAGTTATTAAATTGTTTTTAAGGCCACTCTGGTAACATTTTAAAAGCTATTTAAAATAAAACAGTTGTGTAAACTGTAGGGATAAATACCAGCCAAGATTGAAATGGTATATGAAGTTTTCTCACTAGAGCTAAATTTTCTTAAAAAAAGTATTTGAACAATACTAGTATGTCTTAATCTTTTCTCATTTAAAATCAGAGTTTAGCCAGACAAAATGTAATTGGACATTTGGGTTGTTCTGTTGATCTACCTGAAATGTTGAATTGTGATGTTTTGGGAAATCTGGTGGTAGTTGGGAAACTTTAGTTTCTATGGTGGGTAAGAAATGTCTTCAGCTATTGCGTGCGTTAAACTTTGTTTGAAATCACTGAAATATTGTTTTTAGATGGCACTGCACTCTCAGAAAGTCTCACTCTCCAGGCAGTCTGTGTTAAGTGGTCTCTTAACATCTCCTTCATGTTCTAGTAAATCTTTGATTGGCTCTTTATTAAAAATGATTTACTATTAGGCATTAAGATTTTGCTGGTTCGCAGGTCCATCAGTTAGCCTGTCTCTCACTGGGTCTCACTGTTGTAAGCTTAAAGAGTTTTAGCAACCCCTCCATCCCTTGCTTGGAGTTCATGGAATTTTGCACATCAGTTTAAGTGTGCCCAGGAGTTTTGGAAAATGAAGGCAACTTTACTTAGGAATAGTCATGTGTCAAGTTTATTCAACTAAAAGATGTTTACCTATTAGAAATGTGTGCCCTTTTAATGATGGAAAGGGAGCTTTTAAAAATATAATGAGGAGGCTTCCTGAACTGCTTCCTGAATTACCTGGGATATATATGTGCCTGGGGGTGGTGGGGGTGAGAAGCCAGACTCTGGGACAGGAACCTCATCCTACCCTTTTGGTGCTGCCTCTTGAAGGGAAAAATCTTTGTAAGACCTTTTATATCTTGTTTGAGGAAAGATTCTTTCTAAGCCCAAAATGGCGCCCCAGAGACATTAAAATTCTCACACTTCCTAAGGGTAAGCTGCATGGCGTGGCCTTAGTTTCTAGTTTATCTGTAGGCATTTTTAGGTAGTAGGACACAAAACCATTTGTGGGTTTGCACTCTTATTGTATGAGAATATCCATGTAGAAAACCTGCTGCAGATTTTGTGAATATGGTTTATAATCGAAATGTCGGATAAAATGGATACTAATCTTACTTAATACATATTGAACACTTATTGTTCCAGGCACTGTGCCCAGGATTTTACATGTATTAATTAGCTCATACATATATAATCCTCGTAGCAACCTGTAGAGGGTAGATGCTATTTCTCTGGAATTTTCAGGTGAAGAAACTGAAGGTTAGAAAGGCGAAGGGACTTAACTGATGTCACACAGTTTGTAAGTGGCCCAGCAAGGACTGCAGACTCTCATGCCTCATGTTTTATCAGCACATGAAATGATATCCAATCTTTACATCTAAAATGTTTTGTGAAACATGCGTGGGAATCCCTTGTAAGGTCCAGGCAGGCCAGGTCCAGCAGCCACAAGGTAGCAGGCAATCTCCTGATAATGAGAACTCAACTGCCAATTTTGCTCTTAGCCCTAGATACCAAGATTTCTTGGCCTGATGGTCTCATATTCAAATATGTTTGGCCATGTTTCTCAAAACACTGAGTTACTATACTTTGCATTAACAGTGCTTGGCTTTGTCTTTTATGCAGAAAGCCCCTCCAGGCCTCTGTAATGTGCTAAAAAAGATCTTGTCTAAAACTCATGAAAATAAATAACATAAAACTGTTCTGAATAAATTTGAGTTAAGGGAACAGAACCCTTTTCTGTGTACGTGTATTGCATACATACAGTTGTGTGTGCTCAGGAACACACATTCTTGCTGGGCCTGGGACCACTCTGTAGTGAAGGACATCTCAGAATTTCCATTATAAATTATTTTAGGGGTTTATAGCTAATACCATAAAAAATTCAACCCTGCCTGGAACTTACTTTATTGTGTTTACGGGATTAGTTTTTGCAAGGAAGCATGTAGATGTGAATATATCTTCGCCTTAGCCTTTGTGGGTGGTGCAAATGTTTGCATAATTGTTGGCAAGGATGGAGGGTTATCGGAAGTAGAGTGTGAGCTCAAAGATTCAGGAGGGAAAGAGTAACACATCAGTTAGATTTAGGGTGGCTGAAGGGCAAATCCAAAATTTGATCTTGAATGTTGACTATAAATGGGAAGTTCACATGCTATATCACCAAATTCTGTGGATTCATCTCATTTTTTAAAAAAGAAATTAAATGGAAGGAATGGAAAAAGTGTTAGAATTATTAGATATAGCTATCCAGGCGCAGTGACTCATGTCTGTAATCCTAGGACTCTGGGAGGCTGTGGTGGGTGGATTGCTTGAGCTCAGAAGTTCAAGACCAGCCTGAGCAAGAGTGAAACTCTGTCTCTAAAAACAGCCGGGCATTGTGGTGGGCACCGCATCTACTCAGGAGGCTGAGGCAAGAGGATCACTTGAGACCAAGAGTTTGAGGTTGCTGTGAGCTATGATGCTATAGCACTCTATTGAGGGCAACAAAGTGAAACTCTGTCTTAAAAAAGAAAAAGAATTATTAGACATAGGAACATAGGTTTATATTTGCCATCAATATTAAGACTCAACCCCCAAATCACCTCATGGCTAAGTAGTAGCTCACGCCTGTAATCCTAGCACTTTGGGAGGCCAAGCCAGGTGCATCGCTTGAGCTCAGAAGTTTGAGACCAGCCTGAGCAAGAGCAAGACCCCATCTCTACTAAAAATAGAAAAACTAGCCAGGTGTTGTGGTGCATGCCTATAGTCCCAGCTACTTGGGAGGCTGAGGTAAGAGGATCCTTTGAGCCCAAGAGTTTGAGGTTGCTGTGAGCTATGGTGATGCCACAGCATTCTACCCGGGGTGACAGAGTGAGACTCTGTCTCAAAAAAAAAAAAAAAAAAAAGCCACCTTATCTGGAAAACTTGAAATAATTACTAAAATGTATTGAGCATGTTCTACCTATCAGGCAGTATGCCTTATCATGTGTTCCACTGAAGAATTTTACATGTGAAGAATTCATTTTGCAGATGAAGGATCCAAAGTTCACAGGAAGTAAATAACTTGCTGTAGGTCACAGAGGAGGAGCGGACGGCAGAGGTGATTGCCTGGGCTGTAAGAAGAGCCTGCAGTCCATAGCGTGGTGCCCCAGCCCTT
The DNA here is from genome assembly GCF_027406575.1 of Nycticebus coucang. Lineage (NCBI taxonomy): Eukaryota > Metazoa > Chordata > Mammalia > Primates > Lorisidae > Nycticebus > Nycticebus coucang. The sequence goes on from NC_069787.1 coordinate 53,005,090, forward strand.
CTGCACTCCCCCTGCCACCGTGCACTGTTCCTTTGACCCAATTGTTCTCACTCTGCGGCTCATTAGAACCCTCTGAGAAGCTTACTTTCCAGTCCACACTTTATTCCTGGTCAGTCTTCAATAGTTGTGAGGGTGATGATTTCTCTAGAGAAAGCTAATTAATTAATTCATAACCAACTTATTTAAAATTTGCCCCTGTTTGTATGGACTGGGCAAAAGTTTGCCATTGCAAAGGCCTACACGTCAGTGGTGTCAACGTTTAGGAACTCTTATTTAGAGCCTAATAAACACAGATGACTGAAGAAAGGAAGGCAATTTACACAGGTAAGTATTTCATTTAACAATCTGAAGAAAAGGCTGTGATGACTGGGGGAGAAGTATCACTCAGGAAAGAGAAGGGAAGTTTACTTTTAGGACATTGCCCACCTTAGGATATACGAGTTGGTGGAATAAGCTTGAAAAAGCCATGCAGCTGCTATTTGGGGTTGAGCTGCTGCATCTGAAGCTACTTCACACAGAAAGCATGCAGGTAGCCAAGGAACTCTTCTTGTGTTTTTAAATACAACTATAGGTGTGCCCATTAAAATACACATACACACACACAAATAGAGGTTTGGCAAATTGTGTAGAATGTTCACTTTGAATCATTTGTAAATAATCTCTAATGCATAGCTGTAGTACCCGCAGTGCGTTGGCTTCTATACTGACATATACGGGGTCCCTTCTCTGTCAAGTTCCCACATTTGAAGGTGAGTAGTGATACTCTTCATAGTGAGTTCAAAGCATATTTTGCTTTTCTTTGATATAAATGCAACTGGTTTTGAAGACCAGGGTTGCAATGATTTCTAATGCCCTGAAATGGGAGCAGGGCTTGTATTATGATATATTAAATGTGCTATCTATTTAATTTATACTATGGACATGTATTGCTTAATGATAGGGACATACTCTGAGAAATATATAAGCAATTTTGTCATCGTCATCAGAGTATGCTTATCCAAATCTAGATAATATAGTCGACTGTACACCTTGGCCGTGTGCTATATATAGCCTATGGCTTCGAGGCTACAAACCTGTACAGCATATAACCCTACTCAATACTGTGGGGCAGTATTGAGCTTTTTTAATCTTAAGGAACACTTGAACCTATAGTTAAACTTCCGGGGCACACTTAAATTACGCTGATAAAAAAAAAAGTAAAAAGGAAAATATACTTACTGTACTTTGGACTTCTTTCAAAACTAATTTAATTGATGATCTTTAAAAATTCTCGAGGCCCACCTAAGATCCTCTCACAATACACCAGTGTGCTGCAGCACACCCGTTGAAAGCACTGCTGTAGGCAGTTGTAACACAGTGTAACACAATTGTAATACAGTGCCAAGTCTCTCTATTTAAACATCTAAACATAAAAAAGGTACAGAAAAATATGGTATAAAAGATTAAAAAAAAAGGTACACCTATATAGGGCACTTACCATGAATGGAGCTGATAGGACTAAAAGTTGTTCCGAATGAGTAATTGAGTGAGTGGTGAGTGGATTTGAAGGCCTGGGATTGATTATAAAGTAGATTATACTACGATTTGTAGATTATAAGGTCTACACCAGTGTAGACCAGTGTATAAAGACCGTGCACTTAGTTTACACTAAATTTATAAATTTGTTTCCTTCAATAAGAAATTCACCTTTTTTACGGTAAATGTTTTACTTCATAAACTTTTTAATTTTAAAAAGTTTTATTTTTAAACCTTCAATTCCTTTATAATAACACTTAGCTTAAAATATAAACACAATTGACTGGGTGTGGTGGCTCAAGCCTCTGATACTAGCAATCTGGGAGGGCAAAGTGGGCCAATTGCTTGAGCTGAGGAGTTCAGAGACCAGCCTGAGCAAGAGTGAGACCCTAGGTGTTATGGCAGGTGCCTGTCATCCCAGCTTCTCGGGAGGCTGAGGCAAGAGAATCACTTGAGCCTGAGAGTTTGAGGTTGCTGTGAGCTGTGATGATGCTATGGCACTCTGCCACAGAGCCAGACTCTGTCTCAAAAACAAACAAATGAACAAATAAAAATATATTGTAAAGCTTCAAAAAATTTTTTCTTTATAGCCTTATTCTATAGAGTTTCTTCTATTTAAAGAATTTTTTTTTTTTTTTTTTACTTTTAAATGTTCTAGTTAAAGCCTGAGACACAAACACAGGCATCAGTCTGGGAGTCTGGGTCTACGCAGGGTCAGGACCATCAATATCCCCGTCTTCTACTTTCATATTTTGTTCCACAGGAAGGTCTTCAGGGCCAGTACACACATGGAGCTGTCGTCTCCTGTGACAACAATACCTTCTTCTGGAATCCCTCCTGAAGGACCTGCCTGGGGAGGTTTTACAGTTAAAATGATTAAAATATAAGTTGAAGGTCTCAGAGCCAATAGCACAGTGGTTACGGCGCCGGCCATACACACCAAAGCTGGTGGGTTTGAACCCAACCTGGGCCAGCTAAAGGACAATGACAACTGCAACAACAACAATAACAACAACAACAAAAAATAGCCAGGCATTATGGTGGGTGCCTATATTCCCAGCTACTTGGGGGGCTGTGGCAAGTGAATTGCTTAAGCCTGGGTGTTTGAGGTTGCTGTGAATTGTGATGCCTACCCAGGGCGATACAGCAAGACTCGGTCTCAAAAAAAAAAAAAAAATACATATATATAAATATATGTAAGTTGAACGAATACACTCTAAAATAATGATAAAAAGGATAGTAAATACATAAATCAGTAACATAGTCATTTATTATCATTATCAAGTCATTTGTACAGTATGTAATTGCATGTGCCATGCTTTTATGTGACTGACAGCCCAGCTGATTTGCCTACAGCAGCATCACCACCAACACGAGTAATGCCCGGTGCTACACGTTATGGTGCCTGTGATGTTACTAGGCAATAGGAATGTTTCAGTTGTGCTATAATCATATGGGACCACTGTTGTATACATGGGTCGTCATTGACTGAAATGTTATATGATGCATAACTCTATGTATTAATTTAGTATATAAATTGTGAACTACTGAGAATCCACCCTCTTTGGTTCCGCATCCTAGGTGTTTCCCAGTTGGATCCAAGCCTGCCTTCGAGCCTTGTCTCTCCCATATTCCTCACCTACCCTGTGCTCTCCCCGTGTGAGAGTGATGACAGTGTGAAGTCAACTTTAGACGTAGTTTTATGCTGCTGAAGGGACCTTGTCCTGCTCTCAGATGTGTCCCCTGGCACACAGTGCGCAGTCAATAACCATGTGGTGAAAGCATAATCATAGCCGGCCTTGTCCAGCATGTCCAGGGGCAGCCGGGCTCTGGGCCTTCTTATCTTCACGCCTTTATTCCTCTCTCATCCCCGAAGATTCCACCTCCATCACAAGGTTTTTCTCCTATTTCTTCTTCAACCCCTGTCAGTTTGGCAGTCCTGTCAAATTAATTCACTTCTCTTCCTGGGTCCCAAGAACTGTGTTTTTCTTCCGTTTGCCTTTTGTTAGATCTGGTCACAGCTTTGCCCTTACCCCCACACTGTGTATGGCTCAAGGTGTGGAGCCACGGCGGTGAATCTTTCTCTCGCCCCAGAACACAGTAAGTACCTAAGTCCTGACTTGAGTAACTTGCAGTCCTATTGGCTATCATGTTATTTACTGTGTTTGCTTTGAAATGAGTCTAAGGAGACTAAGTACTCTCTCAGCTCCTTGTGGGTAGAGTCCGTGTCTAATTCTGCTTGGTGGCCCCTTATCCAGAGTACCACAGAGAGGTTGCCTGACAGATGTCTGGGTAGTGACTGATGCCTAGAAATTACTCCTAGGTGGTTAAATTCCTTTGTTAGGTATTGTTTGTCCCGTGAAAGGCCGTTGTTGGTCCTCAAAGCTTCTGTTCAATGAACTTAATCAGGCAGATAGATGGAGTTAGTCTCTGTATTAGTTATAGAGCTGCTTTGAGACTGATGTATATACTAAATTTTTAGTTATAAAAAGAAGTCTAAAAGGAAGGGTGGAGAGCTTCCTCTGGAAATGGAATTAGCCTGGATAAGAACAAATGTGGAAAAGTATGTCTGTCAGAAAACCTTTTGGCTCGATTTAAAGGTATGGGGATCTTAGACACTAAAATCTACCAATGGGGATTCATTAACTGCGTTTGACTTGGTGTCAGGTGGGGCTGGGAGAGGAAGACCAGCTTACAACATGGCCTTGGCCCTCTGGGGTCTTCTACTCAAATGCATGAAGGGTCATGTGATAAATACTTGGGTTTTACAGGCCAGTCCATCTCTTACAATTAATTCAACTCCATCTTTGTAGCATGGAAACAGCAGCCATAGATACATAAAAGAAAGAGCTTGACAGTGTTCAAATAAAGCTTTATTCACTAAACTGGGAATATAGTCTGCATGCCATAGTTTCTTGACCCCTGCTCTAGAGTATAGGTGAAGTTGTATATGTGAATATGCATATATATACTTTTCTCTGCCAGCATTTATAGAAAATCTGAGATGGAAGAGGAAGGTGGGCTAGAGTAGTAAGGGAGAGGCTTGGTGAGGCAAAAGGGGGGACTATTTGTCTTTGATCATATGTATAAAAATTTTCCTTATTTCATTTTTTCCTCAAGAATGTTGTTTGTGAAGTCATTCCTTGTTTTCATTTGTTCTACAAGTATTTGCTAAGTGGTCATTAGAGACAAATGTTCATGTAGCTTTTTTGAATTTAGTAGCTAGATGTGTTTTCCATGTTTAAATGACTCATTTTACTTATTTTAGCATCTCTGAAGTTGGAACCCATCTCACAGTTGATGGCACTGTGACAAGATTTTACTTTCTCCATGGATATAAATTAAAATGTGTCTCACAATTGATAGTGCCTTACATAAAGAAGAAATATGCTGGACATTTTAGTATTGCCTTAAATGTTTTCTAGACCAGGGCCATTTATTTTAGATAGTCTAGTTTTTACATTTTTTATTTACTCAGCAACTTACTAGATACAAAGATTCTGAGAATATTTTAAGCAAAGATTGAAATTGAATTAAAAAATTAATTTCTTCAGAGCTGACAGAGATTGGTTACTTTACACATCCCAGTTAAGGTTCTGTTAAATAAACTTCTCATGTCAAACATAGCTTTTGTGTGCCCTTCTGGTGATTTTGGCTTATTTCACAGATTTTCTTCATAAAGGTAAAATACAGACTGAGATTTCAGAGACACAATCCTGTGGCCCAGTGAAGAACCTGATCTTAGTCCTCTGTGTCCAGAAAAGTTACCTGTAACTTTCCCTTAGTTAGAAGCACAGGATTTGAGAACAGGTGTTGGAATATGTGTGTTTTCCTTCAATTGATCTCATTTTTATTTCATCGCTCTCAGATTTTCTAAAACTATGAAGCCCTTTCTGTAGAACTGGCCTAATTAGGCAAGCTGGGGAAGGTTTGTAAAAGGTTTAATGTTCCCCCTCTTTCCTGTCTGTATAAATCAATTAAAATGGACTATGAAGAAACTTACACTCAAATATTGTGTAACTCTAGATTTCATTGCTATGTGTTTGTTTTCTATATTCAAGGAGGAGTTTCTGCTTAAGTGTATTTATGATTTACGGTAGCCAGAGATACGTTTCAACCAGGTCTGTGATGTATGGGAATAGGACATAATATAGAAACATTATTTATACCCATGATTGGGGCAGGGGAAGCTGTTTTTTATACTGTACGTATGGTTTAAGCAGTGTGCCTAGTAAGCACATCTGTCTTTGTAATTATTCCCGTATTAAAAAAAGTCAGAAAAATTAAAACTCAGATTAGTATTTCACAGCTGATATCTCTGAGTATTCTAAGCTCATGCTCCCGCGTAACAATATTACTCCCCAGTTTATAGTCTTTGGCTACTTCCGTTTATGTTTTCTCTTGAAAGTTATGGTTTAGATGCTGAGTCTAGTCTAATCTCGCCATACTTCCCCCCCCCATTGTATGTTTCAGAAAAGGTTTTTAGTGCAAGAAGGCCGTTAAATATTCATCGCCAATTGATCATTAGAGGGTGATAAAATGTGATTCTTCTACCCCATGGAAAATTTAACAGTATAGTATTTGTGGTATTTTATGTGTGTGGATCTTTACGCATTTGAAACCATAGTTTTACTTAATGACATCCTTTTTATAGGATATGCAACCTGAGCAGTAGAGAAGAAGGGCAAACCAGAAGCTGCAATTTATTCAAAGGTTTCTTAAAATAACTCTGGAAAAATAAATTTTATTCTGGGTTTTTGTTTGACATCTTGAATTGTAATTTTTATTTTTACTTTATCTTAAGGTACTTAAGTGAAAATATAACGAGTTTCTACATCAGGGCCAAAGTATAGAGTGATTTGAGTCCTGCTATTTTTAGGCAGGCAACAAGAGGCAGGCTGCCCCTAACTTTGGGGGGTGTCCAGGAACGTGCTAATGGAGGCCTAGAGACTACATATCTAAATATGGTTACGGTCTAAGCCTCAGCCTCTCCAGGGCCAGTCCTGTGGCCTATGAGCTTGTGTGGTAATGTGGATCTACTGGAGCAGGGCAGAGTGGGAACTGGACCCAAGCTCAGCACCCTGGCTCCCACCAAACCCAAAATGGGAAGAATCTGCCCTGGTCCCCCAGGGAGGTGGGCCAGGCAGGCCTTCACCTCTAGGCCTTCTTGTCTGACTCAGGCTTCTAGGAGATTCTAAATGCCTCTCAGATTATATCCTTTGAGCAAGGAGAAGGGAGACATCAGAATAACCTGGGGAAGCCTGTCTATCTAGAAACCAATTTTGTCTTTGGTTTCTAAAGACAGAGGCTTTGGTTCATCTTCTTATGAGCTGTCAGCTCATTGTCTTCTGATCTCGGGTCTGAGGTCAGCTGATGAGCCCCTCCTATTAGCTCAGGCCATTACTAAATTAAGAAAACAAACAAAACTTCCTTTTAAGACTGGAAAGGCAAAAATTGTATTTCGGGGTTTTTCATGTTTGCTGCCCTCTGTTCATGGCCTAGGACAAGGGTTCCTCTGGCCTAGGTCTAAGAGAGGTTGAGTGGCTTGGATAACATTATACAGCTCAATAGAAGTGTAGGCATGAAGCTATCTTATTCAGAAACTACAATTTTTTCCATCTCCATTATAATTTACAAACATTTTTGCTTCTGATGAATTGCAAAAAATGGTAGGGGGGGTGAGGAATAAAGGCAGATGTCATTTAAGCAGTGTGTTATTCACAATGTCATTATCTTCAGGTTTTCTTTCTGTGCTGGATAAAGAACCCTTGAAACTCATATGTATCTTGTGATTTCTAAAGAAAGAAAAGCTATCAAAACACCCTCCTGTGTGAAAATTTCTGTTTCTTAGGGAATTCAGGTGTGTGAATCACTTCCTTCTGTCCTGTCATAGAAAAAAAGAAAGCAACGTGACTTTCTTTCAGCTGAGAAGGCTGGGCTGGTGATTTCCAGGGAAGATTGCTTATTGTGTAGAAAAGTTATATTCTTAAACGGATTTCTGTGTAGACCTTGCAGGAACAGTTTGCAGATGTGGACGGCATTCCCAAGAAGAGATTTTTACAGTGACTGACATCCCCAAAACCTTCCCAGAAAAAGGAAAACGTGTCCTTTCTCAGTTTCACGTAGGCTTTCTCCCTGATCAAAAGGCAGGTTTATCCATGGTGGCACCTGAAAAATAAATTTTTTAACAGGGTTGCTTCACAGTAAAGATGAAAGTACAAGCAAGTATTAGACAGGCCAACTGGAAGGGCTTGAATGTGGAGGATTTTATGTTTTCTTCTTGCAGTAAACACATGTGGAGTCCAGGAAGGGTGATGCTGTCATCTGGGGGGCGTGATGGAGATCCCCAGTGATGCTGGAAAAATACCAGGTTACTGAAGTATAAAATGCTGCCTTAGACATAGACAGGTATTGTGTAGGTTGGGGAGTCTGTGGATGGAAGTAAAATCTTAAATCTTCTTGGTCACAAGGATCTGATAGAGGGCAGTGGGCAGAAGGGTGAAGATTGAGAAGTGGCAAGTTGGGTTTGTTTTTGCCTGAAACTACACCAGAATGTCCTGTGGAAGCATGACAGGAGAGGTGGCCTTCTGTAGGTTCATATGCTGCTGACCCTGATGCGTTTACCAACCTGTGTTGCTGGTTCATTTAAGCTTGTTACATACACGTATGTCTAATTTTGCATTGATTAGAGAGATTGGTCTTGTTTATGTTGGCTTAATTTCTGGGCTGGTGAACTTTTTTTAGGGCAATAATTAGTTGTCTGTTTTTCTCTTGATTCCCAGCAAGACTAATGAAGTTTTGGAAATAGTGGTCACTTAGTAGATGTTGGTTTCATGGCACCAGAAAAGCAAGGTGGCCCCCAGTGGGAACATCAGACCTGCTTCCATATTCTTAACACTAAGGGGCCCAAAGTATCTCAAATAAGAGGTACTTGAGAAGCTGTTAGCAAAAACCTGGCTTTCAACAGTGTAGGATATGAAACAACTCCTAAAGCATGCCATTTTCAGTGAAGATGCCAGTTCTCAAAAAAAAAAACAACAACAACAAAAAAATAGGATAGGGATGGCTTTCTCCACAGAGTCATCATTGTCCTTTATAAAGGAAAAGTATGAGTGAAATGCACTTGAAGGCATTTGCTGTTCCCAAGGAAACGGCCTCCTGGGCAGATGGCCTTCACATTTAGGGCCTTGATAGTCTCAGGATTGGAAACTATCATCCTGAAATAGAGAAGAAAACTTGGTTTTGGGGTAAGTGCTCTTCAAGTGGAGATGTTTTCTCAAGTGATATTTGAAGAAAATAAATAAGGAAGTATTAATATTTGAAGCTTTGAATTTGTATCTAGCCCATTACTGCTCAGATAGATAAAATATGAAGGATTTAATTTTTCTTTTTTTTTTCCCCCTTTTTTGAGACAGAGTTTCATTATGTTGCCCTTGGTAGAGTGCCATGGCATCACAGCTCATAGCAACCTCCAACTCTTGGGTTTAAGCCATTCTCTTGCCTCAGCCTCCCAAATAGCTGGGACTACAGGCGCCTGCCAAAATGCTTGGCTAGTTTTTGGTTGTAGTGGTCATTGTTGTTTGGCAGGCTTGGCTGGGTTCAAACCAGCCAGCTCTGGTGTATGTGGCTGGCACCCTAGCGCTGAGCTACAGGCGCTGAGCCAAGACTTTAATTTTTTTAGTACAGAGACATTAAGTGAGATAAGGTCATCTGGGAAGATTTCTGAATGTAAAATTCCCACCTTAGGTTCCCTTAAACCTTGTTTTCTTTGCCTGGATTACTTTTCCTCCAACTACCTTGAGTCAACTAAGGTTGTTACATCTTTCAAATCCCAGCTTTGTGGTTACTTCCACCACAGGGGAGCCTTCCTTGAATTTCCAGGTCCAATTTGGTCTTCCCATTTAAATAATTTTGTATTGTCTTAAACCAGGGTTTTTAAACTGATTTGCCTACAGGAGCCAAGTGAATGATGTAGATAATGGAATGAGCTCCCGACAGCAGAACCTTCTGTGATGGTGAAGTGCTGTACACCTGCCTGGCCCAGTATAGCCACTAGCTACATTTATGGAGAACTTGAAATGTGGCTGTTGTAGTTAAGGACCTGAACTTGTATTTTACTTTTAATTAATTAACATTTAAATTTAAACAGTCATATAAGGCTAGTGACTACAGCACTGGACTTTGTGGGTCTATAGGGAAAACATAAATATGATGGCGGGGGTGACTTTGGATGGACTCAGTGTCAGGGAGACGAAAGGGGTGCTGAGGATTGTGGAAAACCAGAAACCACATGTCCTATCAAAAAAGGGGCAGCTGCTACTCATTTCCAGCCAATTTTTTAAAAAGAGTAGCACAAAATACTTATTTTTTGTGAAATTTCCTTATTTTTCAAAAAAAGATTGGCAAGTAGCTAAAATTCTAGGCCAAATTTTGCCCATATGCAGCTGCTTTTGTGATGTCTACTGTGAGTTCTCTGTGGCAAGTAGTAACAATTACTGTAATAATTGTTCGTAAACATTTAAATCTGTCTCCCCAGTAGAATGATAGCCGTGGGTGGACAGGGGCCTTACCCAGCATGTGTACTGTTACATCCCAGTACCTGGCTTGGACTTGAACAGACACTCACTGAGATCTGTGGAGTGACCGTTGGATGTCAGAGGTAACAATAAAAGGGTGGGGGGAGTCCAAACTAAGAAATAAGAGGCAGGGAATTTGTTCCTGCGATGAAACTCAGCTGGTTTTTCTGCATGGATAAGCGGTTGCCTGGATGGGAGAAACCATTTTAGCTGTAACTTAGTACACAATGGTGGGTTTAAGGAAAAGACTAGGTCTAAAATGCAGTATGTGGCCCTTAGTATTTCTGGTTCCTTGAGAAAGTGGAGAGGTGTAATAGACCAAAGGCCTCTGAACAGGGAGGCATTTTGTGAAAGTAATTATTCCACACTAAACCCTAAAGGAGGTCAGAAAGAGTTGATGGTTTAAAGACTGCAGTAAAAATAAATACTGCTATTTGTCATGGTGTCTATACCCTGAACTGAAACCATTCTTTGTTTTGGTTTTTTAGAGACAGAATCTTGGAGGCTCTGTCACCCAGGTTGGAGTGTAGTGGCATGATCATAGCTCACTGGCCTACTGTAAGCTTTTCCAAACTCCTGGGCTCAAGCAATCCTTCTGCCTCGGGCTTCCAAGTAGCTAGGGTTATAGGCATGTCACTATACTCATTTTTATTATATTTTTTAGAGATGGGGTCTTAGATCAGGCATTCCCCAGGATAATCTCAAACTCCTGGCCTCAAGCAATCTTCCTACCTTGGCCTCTCAGCGCACTAGGATTATAAGCAAGAACTACCATGCCCACTCCCATTCTGTGTTAGAAATTTGATCCCCAATGTGGTAGTATTGGGAGGTAAGGCCTAAGAGAAGGTGTTTGGTGCATGGGGGCACTATCCCTATGAGTGGATTAACGTCATTATCTCCGGAGTGGGTTTCTTTTAAAAGGATTAGTTGAGCCTCCTTTGGTCTCTCTCACTGGCTTGTTGCCTGTCTGCTGTGGGATGACACAGCCAGAAGTCCCTCACCAGATGTAGATCCCTCAGTCTTGGACTTCCCAGTCTCCAGAATTGTGAGAAATAGATTTCTGTTTATTAAAACCACCCAATCTCAGATATTGTTATAGCAACACGAAGCAGAATAAGATAATATCCCAAACCACCTGAATGTTCTAGAAATTCCAGGGTTCATGGTCAAAAAAAGGTTAAGAACTATGAGTCAAGACCTTTGACTTGAGTAATAATCTTATCTTCATGGAATTGAATTTTTGGAATATTGGCATAAAACTTATAAAGTTTAATGGAATTAAATTCTCTCTGCTCAGATTATCCCTTTGAGCTTATAAAAAAGCCCACTCAAAGGAACAGGCATCCCTTTCAGTTGTATGTGCCATTTTAATACATTCTACTTTCGGCTATTAAGGCAGTTGCTTTGAATTGCAAAACTCATCTGAGGTGTACAATTCCTGAGAAATGATTTCAAGAAAATTGTGAATTGTGTTTATTTTCATGCTGCTACTCTTCGCTTGCCTATAGTTGAGTTTTCCTAGTGATTCTCTTAATATGTAGAACTGTAGTAGATTTTCATTCCTATTATTGTTGGTATAATAAATATTCCTGTAAGAAGAGAGGCATATTAAAAACTTCATTGGGCCTTGGAAGCTCTGGCTTCTATATAGGGGAAAGCTTTATTCACTTATTTATTAAAATAAATTTTATAAAATTATGTATATTTGAGGTTTACAATTTGATGTTATGGGATCCATAGAGACAGTAAAATGTTTGCTACAGTGAAGCATATTAACGCGTCTGTCATCTCACATACTTACTTTTTTGTGACAGGACTAGCTAAAAATATACTTAAAATTTCCCAATATTATTTTATCAAGTTGTTCATCCTACACGTTTACTACTTTGTATCCTTTGAGCTAAATCTCTCCCCCACCCAACCTCTGTTCCCACCCGTGGTAGCCACTGTTTAAATCTCTGTATATTTGAAGCTTTATTCACTTAATGCCTGTTAAATGTGGTGCAAGAAGCCAAACTCTTTTATGGGTTGCATTTGAGGCATTTCCCAGGATCATCTTCCTCTCTCTTAAATAGCCTCCATCCTTCGCTGTACTCCCCAGGGCATCTTCCACTTTTGGCACACTCCACTGTCTCCCCCATCATGCCCTGAGCAGTTTCTATTTGCTTAGCCCATACCTGGGCTGCCCTTTCATTCTGTCAAGCTCATTGCAAAATCAGTGTCTTTGGGATAGTGGGCCATGTTCCCTGGGTGTCCAGTGCTCAATTTGTTTTTCTGAGTGATACTCACCAGCTCATGTCCATAGCCATGGATCCATGGACATCCTTGAGGAGGGGGAAGTGGGGAAAAGTATAGTTCATTCCAAGAGTACCTTGCCCAGAGTTTGTTTTCTTTCTTTCTTTCTTTCTTTTTTTTTTTTTTAAGTTGATGCCTTCCTTTATGGGGTATAATGTGGTGATTTTATATACAATTAGGATGCTTACATCAAACTAGTTAATATAGCCTTCACTTCATTTACTTTAGAGTTTGTTTTCAATTAATATTTATTTTCTTAAATTACAAATGCAAAGCTTGTTGAGTAGGAGGCATAATTCTGAATTTTTATTTATGTATTATTGTAATGTAGATTGAATTTAACTGAACTTTTCTCCTTTTAAAAAATGATAGTTTTTTTTTTTTTTTTTGTAGAGACAGAGTCTCACTTTATGGCCCTCGGTAGAGTGCTGTGGCCTCACACAGCTCACAGCAACCTCCAACTCCTGGGCTTAAGCGATTCTCTTGCCTCACCCTCCCGAGTAGCTGGGACCACAAGTGCCCGCCACAACGCCCGGCTATTTTTTGGTTGCAGTTTGGCCGAGGCCAGGTTTGAACCCGCCACCCTCGGTATATGGGGCCGGCGCCTTACCAACTGAGCCACAGGCGCCGCCCAAAATGATTGTTTTTTTATAGTTTTTTTTTTTTTTTTATTTTTAAGGTTCTGCATTTTGGCTAGGTTGTCTTCTCTTCTGAGTTACTTAGGTTTTGCTGTGTGGTCAATTTCTAGTGTAGCTCATATGGCCTTTGGTTATGTCAAAGTTTGACAGTGTTGCTGTGAAGTCATTGTTGAATTTACTTTTGAGTGCCTTTACTTCATAACCTCTGGGCTTGTCTTAAGCTTTCCTTTTAGGGATGGCTTTCTGAAATGTGTGGTTTGGTGTCCACAAATTCCTGGAAGTTTTGGATGGTTGGAAAATGATTCACACAGTAAATATCCAGGGCTGGGTTTGCAAATAATATGGTAAAATCTTGCAGACATCATCGGCCATCAGTTATTACTCTGCTGGAACTAAATAAAAGAGATAGTGTCCATGCAAATCTTCTCAGCTATGGCTTTGACATAACAGGCATTCTTTAGAGCAGTGGTTATCAAAGTGTGCTCCCTGGACCAGCAGTGTCAGCATCACTTGGAACTTGTTAGAAATCCAAAGTCTCTGGGCCCACCCCAGACATACTGAATCAGATATTCTGGGATTGAGCCTGACAGTCTTACTTTTTAAACAAGTCCTCTAGGTGAGTCTGATACACACTACAGTTTGGGAATCACTGCTTATGAAAATAGGGAGGAAAAGTCTGGTGGCAGTTGCTGTGCCCCCTGCATGCAGTTGACATGTAAGACCTGATAAGCCTTGGTTTTCTCTTTTGCTTCTTTTTTGAGCTTTCTCTAAGAAGGTCATAATCATGGGATTTTGTTGATTTATTTACCTATTTTGAACCTAAGAATCGCAAACATCAGTGCTATATCTGTAGGAAAGATTTTATTCCTTGTTAGGCAGGCAGCTGCAAAAGATACAGGCATTTGGACAAACTGTCATAAATGTTTGCATGTGACACTAATTAGTTCTCTCGTGCCTCCTTCCCTAATTGCAAGAGGTTTACTTGTAGGAAGATTTTATTTTTATTCCATCTTGACTGCATTGCAACAAAATTGCCAGCTGACCAAAAGTTTTAGTCATAGCACTGTGCTTTTTTCACCTGAGAACTAAGCAGAGACCAGGAAGGGAAAGCCACTTATATAAAGCCCTATAGATAATGAGTGGCTGAGCCAGGGCACACCAATATCCCTTCCAAAGTCTGCTTTGTTATTTTTCCTATTCCAAAGTCCTGCTTTGTTTTTCTTGTGTATTTGTAAATTCATAAAATTGAACTCTGTGTATGTGTGTGTATATTTGTTTATTTACTGTCATTCTCCCTCCACTAGAAGGTAAGCTCCATGAAGCAGGGATTTGTTTTATTTACTCTGCGTCCCCAGGGTAATGCCTGGAGCATACTGAAGATTTATAGTAGGTATTTGTTGAATGAATGACTAGATATCATAAAAATGTAGAATGAACATCCAATCTCAGAAGGAACATCCAAGCTCTAAGACATCTTTGGCTTAGATTATGAATCTGGGCTAGACATAAAAATTGGATTGCAGCCCAGGAAATCTGAGATAGCTTTAGAGATAAAGATGATGTTAAGGAGTTGGCAGGGCACGGTGACTCTTAGTAGTCCTAGCACTCTGGGAGGCCGAGGCAGGAGGATTTAAATGAAATGCAGTTAGCTTTATGAAAAATTCATGAAGTTGAACTTTTTTTGTTCTGTCGTGGAGTGAAAATTTGGTAGCAGATTAGCACTGGACTTCCAGCTGAGCCACTATTTCAAAGGAATGTGGTATTTGGTTATTCTAACCCTCTAAACCCATTCTATCTGATAGGGTAAACACTAAAGACATGTGGCCATCTACATTTCAATAGCTCTAAGTTGAATAAAGTTAAAAATCTAGTTTGTCCATCATACTAGCCACATTAAAAGTGCTCACTAGCCACATGTGGCTAGTGACTACTATATTGGACAGCGCAGGCATAGAACATTTCCATTGTTGTAAAATGTTCTGTTGGCATCACAGTTTTAGGCGGACAAGTCTTTATCTTAATGCCTTCAGATAATAAAAATCAAATGTGGCAGGCACTATGTTTTCTGCTTTGTAAGAGTTCTCTCAATATCCATCTCCTTGGGGGAGGTACTATTTTTATTTTTCAGATGAGGAAGTTGAAGGTCAAGGAGAGTATATTTCCCAAGGCCACACAGCTGGTAAACTAGGTTTAAAACCCAAGTCTGCTGTTTTAAGTTAGACTTGTGAACAAACACTGCATTTCAGAGAAGCAAGATTCACAGCTAGGTGTGATAATCCCATTTTTGTGTATTTTTGGGTAACCATCTCTCATGGTTGCCAAGATATGTTTGTGTCTGTCCCTTCTTTCCAATCTCATTAATAAACTCCAGCTTTATCCTGTAAGATAATTTTTTTCCCTAAGTGTCTTCTTACCTTTCTGATTTGGCAAGTATCTGTCCCAAGAACTTTAGAATTCCCAAGTGTAAATATAAATGTTGGTTGCAGGCTGTACTCATTACTGACAGGTAGGGGTCCTTGAGACATATGATGAAGGATAGCAGAGGTCTATCATGGCCTGGCCTTTTCACTTCCGGTGTTTTCTTGGGTTGCTGGTTGAACATATTATCTCTGTATGTGCTCTATTGAGATTATCACTTATAGCAAAAAGGGCGGTGTCCCAGGAGTTGATAGAGTCAGATAATTGCACATGGCTCTGGAATGGAGGCCACTGGAGCACAGGAGGGTATTTTCTTTCTTCTTTCTTTCTTTCTTTTTTTTTTTTAGTGTGAGATGGACAATTACTTATTTTCTCTATACATGTACATGTGTTTATTTGGTTTCCACTTTTTACCTTCACAAAATTTAAAAAGTCTTAAAATTTAAGAATAATAGGACACACAGGGTAAGTGGATAGCCACTTCAGCAGTGATTCCAGCGACAAGCACTTCCTTGAGAAAGCTTCTGCTCATCCACAGGCACGAGAACTTAAAGAGCAAGAGGAAGTGGAAGAAAAATTAGGGCAAGGAAACAGATGAAAGAAATCACCCATGAGGAAGAATCAGCAGAAAACTCCAGGCAACATGAAGAACCAGTACAGAACAACCCCGCCAAGGGACCATGAGGTAGCTACTGCAGAGGATTCCACCTATACAGAAATGTTAGGAATACAGAAAGGGAATTTAGAATACACATGTTGAAAACAATGAAAGAAATGATGGAAACAATGAAGGAAACTGGTAATAAAGTGGAAAATAACCAAAAGGAAATCCAAAAACAGAATCAAATCAGAGATGAACGATATGAAGAATATAAAAAGGGTATAGCAGAGCTGAAGGAAATGAAACAGTCAATCAGGGAACTTAAAGATGCAATGGAAAGTATCAGCAACAGGTTAGACCATGCAGAAGAAAGAATTTCAGAGGTAGAAGACAAAGTTTTTGAGATAACTCAGATAGTAAAAGAGGCAGAAAAGAAGAGAGAGAAAGCAGAACATTCACTGTCAGAATTATGGGACTTTATGAAGCGTTCCAACATACGAGTTATAGGAATTCCAGAAGGGGAAGAAGAATGCCCCAGAGGAATGGAAGCCATACTAGAGAATATTATGAAAGAAAATTTCCCAAATATCACCAAAGATTCTGACACACTGCTTTCAGAGGGCTATTGGACCCCAGGTTGCCTCAACTCTAACCGAGCTTCTCCAAGACACATTGTGATGAACCTGTCCAAAGTCAAGACAAAAGAAAAGATTCTGCAAGCTGCCAAGAGTCAGCGCCAGTTGACCTACAGGGGCAAATCCATCAGAGTGACCGCAGACTTCTCTAGTGAAACTTTCCAAGCAAGAAGACAATGGTCATCTACCTTTAATCTACTTAAACAGAACAATTTCCAGCCCAGAATTCTGTACCCTGCTAAGCTAAGCTTCAAAATTGATGGAGAAATCAAATCATTTACGGATATACAAACATTGAGGAAATTCACCACAACAAGACCAGCTCTACAGGAAATACTTCAACCTGTTCTGCACACTGACCACCACAATGGATCAGCAGCAAAGTAAGAACTCAGAAATTAAAGGACAGAACCAAACCTCCACACTGATGCAAAAGATAAAACTAAGCAATGGACTCTCACTAAATAAGACGAATAGAATACTACCACACTTATCAATTATCTCAATAAATGTTAATGGCTTGAATTCCCCACTGAAGAGACATAGATTGGTTGACTGGATTAAAAAACACAAGCCATCCATTTGCTGTCTGCAAGAAACACACCTGGCTTCAAAAGACAAATTAAAGCTCCGAGTCAAGGGTTGGAAGACAATTTTTCAGGCAAATGGAATTCAGAAGAAAAGAGGAGTTGCAATCTTATTTTCAGATACATATGGATTTAAAGCAACTAAAGTCAAAAAAGACAAAGATGGTCACTTTATATTGGTCAAGGGAAAAATACAACAAGAAGACATTTCTATTCTAAATATCTATGCACCCAATTTAAATGCTCCCAGATTCTTGAAACAGACCTTACTCAGTCTGAGCAATATGATATCCGATAATACCGTAATAACAGGGAACCTTAACACTCCTCTTACAGAGCTGGACAGATCCTCTAAACAGAAATTAAACAAGGATATAAGAGACTTAAATGAGACCCTAGAACAACTATGCTTGATAGACGCATGTAGAACACTCCATCCCAAAGATAAAGAATATACATTCTTCTCATCACCGCATGGAACATTCTCCAAAATTGATCATATCCTGGGACACAAAACAAATATCAACAGAATCAAAAGAATTGAAATTTTACCTTGTATCTTCTCAGACCATAAGGCACTAAAGGTGGAACTCAACTCTAACAAAAATGCTCGACCCCACCCATAGGCATGGAAACTAAACAATCTTCTGTTGAATAAAAGATGGGTGAAGGAAGAAATAAAACAGGAAATCATTAACTTCCTTGAGCATAACAACAATGAAGACACAAGCTACCAAAACCTGTGGGATACTGCAAAAGCAGTTTTGAGAGGAAAATTCATCGCTTTAGATGCCTACATTCGAAAAACAGAAAGAGAGCACATCAACAATCTCACAAGAGATCTTATGGAATTGGAAAAAGAAGAACAATCTAAGCCTAAACTCAGTAGAAGAAAAGAAATATCCAAAATCAAATCAGAGATCAATGAAATTGAAAACAAAAGAATCATTCAGAAAATTAATGAAACAAGGAGTTGGTTTTTTGAAAAAATAAATAAAATAGATAAACCATTGGCCAGACTAACGAGGAATAGAAAAGTAAAATCTCTAGTGACCTCAATCAGAAATGATAAAGGGGAAATAACAACTGATCCCACAGAGATATAAGAGATCATCTCTGAATACTACCAGAAACTCTATGCCCAGAAATTTGATAATGTGAAGGAAATGGATCAATATTTGGAATCACACCCTCTCCCTAGACTCAGCCAGGAAGAAATAGAGCTCCTGAACAGACCAATTTCAAGCACTGAGATCAAAGAAACAATAAAAAATCTTCCAACCAAAAAATGCCCTGGTCCAGATGGCTTCACTCCAGAATTCTATCAAACCTTCAAGGAAGAGCTTATTCCTGTACTGCAGAAATTATTCCAAAAAATTGAGGAAGAAGGAATCTTCCCCAACACATTCTATGAAGCAAACATCGCCCCGATACCAAAACCAGGAAAAGACCCAAACAAAAAGGAGAATTTCAGACCAATCTCACTCATGAACATAGACGCAAAAATTCTCAACAAAATCCTAGCCAATAGATTACAGCTTATCATCAAAAAAGTCATTCATCATGATCAAGTAGGCTTCATCCCAGGGATGCAAGGCTGGTTTAACATACGCAAGTCTATAAACGTTATCCACCATATTAACAGAGGCAAAAATAAAGATCATATGATCCTCTCAATAGATGCAGAAAAAGCATTTGATAAAATCCAGCATCCTTTTCTAATTAGAACACTGAGGAGTATAGGCATAGGTGGCACATTTCTAAAACTGATTGAAGCTATCTATGACACACCCACAGCCAATATTTTACTGAATGGAGTAAAACTGAAAGCTTTTCCTCTTAGAACTGGAACCAGACAAGGTTGTCCTCTGTCACCTTTACTATTCAACATAGTGCTGGAAGTTCTAGCCAATACAATTAGATAAGACAAGGAAATAAAGGGAATCCAAATGGGAGCAGAGGAGGTCAAACTCTCCCTCTTTGCTGACGACATGATCTTATACTTAGAGAACCCCAAAGACTCAACCACAAGACTCCTAGAAGTCATCAAAAAATACAGTCATGTTTCAGGATATAAAATCAATGTCCACAAGTCAGTAGCCTTTGTGTACACCAATAACAGTCAAGATGAGAAGCTAATTAAGGACACAACTCCCTTCACCATAGTCTCAAAGAAAATGAAATACCTAGGAATATACCTAACGAAGGAGGTGAAGGACCTCTATAAAGAAAACTATGAAATCCTCAGAAAGGAAATAGCAGAGGATATTGACAAATGGAAGAACATACCATGCTCATGGATGGGAAGAATCAACATTGTTAAAATGTCTGTACTTCCCAAAGCAATCTACCTATTCAATGCCATTCCTATCAAAATACCAACATCGTACTTTCAAGATTTGGAAAAAATGATTCTGCGTTTTGTATGGAACCGGAAAAAACCCCGTATAGCTAAGGCAGTTCTCTGTAACAAAAATAAAGCTGGGGGCATCAGCATACCGGATTTTAGTCTGTACTACAAAGCCATAGTGCTCAAGACAGCATGGTACTGGCACAAAAACAGAGACATAGACACTTGGAATCGAATTGAAAACCAAGAAATGAAACTAACATTTTACAACCACCTAATCTTTGATAAACCAAACAAGAACATACCTTGGGGGAAAGACTCCCTATTCAATAAATGGTGTTGGGAGAACTGGATGTCTACATGTAAAAGACTGAAACTGGACCCACACCTTTCCCCACTCACAAAAATTGATTCAAGATGGATAAAGGACTTAAACTTAAGGCATGAAACAATAAAAATCCTCCAAGATAGCATAGGAAAATCACTGGAAGATATTGGCCTGGGGAAAGACTTCATGAAGAAGACTGCCATGGCAATTGCAACAACAACAAAAATAAACAAATGGGACTTCATTAAACTGAAAAGCTTCTGTACAGCTAACGAGACAATAACCAAAGCAAAGAGACAACCCACACAATGGGAAAGTATATTTGCATATTTTCAATCAGACAAAAGCTTGATAACTAAGATCTATAGAGAACTCAAATTAATCCACATGAAAAAAGCCAACAATCCCTTATATTAATGGGCAAGAGACATGTGTAGAACTTTCTCTAAAGACGACAGAAGAATGGCTAACAAACACATGAAAAAATGTTCATCATCTCTATATATTAGAGAAATGCAAATCAAAACAACCCTGAGATATCATCTAACCCCAGTGAGCAAGGCCCACATCACATAATCTCAAAACTGCAGATGCTGGCGTGGATGTGGAGAGAAGGGAACACTTTTACACTGCTGGTGGGACTGCAAACTAGTACAACCTTTCTGGAAGGAAGTATGGAGAAACCTCAAAGCACTCAAGCTAGACCTCCCATTTGATCCTGCAATCCCATTACTGGGCATCTACCCAGAAGGAAAGAAATCCTTTTATCATAAGGACACTTGTAGTAGACTGTTTATTGCAGCTCAATTTACAGTCACCAAAATGTGGAAACAGCCTAAATGCCCACCAACCCAGGAATGGATTAACAAGCTGTGGTATATGTATACCATGGAATACTATTCAGCCATTAAAAAAAAATGGAGACTTTACATCCTTCGTATTAACCTGGATGGACGTGGAAGACATTATTCTTAGTAAAGCATCACAAGAATGGAGAAGCATGAATCCTATGTATTCAATTTTGATATGAGGACAATTAATGACAATTATGGTTATGGGGGGGAAACAGAAAGAGGAAAGGAGGGAGGTGGGTGGGGCCTTGGTGTGTGTCACACTTTATGGGGGCAAGACATGATTGCAAGAGGGACTTTACCTAACAATTGCAATCAGTGTAACCTGGCTTATTGTACCCTCAATGAATCGCCAACAATAAAAAAAAAAAAAAAAAAAATTTAAGAACAATAACAATGTTTAAGATAATGACTAGAAACGAAAACCTTGTAAAAAATGAATGAAGATAAATACCTTTGGAAAATAAATCAGATGATTGCTGCAACGAAACATTGAGCAATAATAATAATAATGATGATGATGCAAAAAAAGTAACATTCACATTGTCAGATAAAATTATGTCTATCATAGAATGCTTTTACTGTGAGGTTCAGTATGGAGTCATCAGTTAAGTTCATTTTTTTTTCCCAAAGTCTCAAAGAATAGAGAATATTTATTTTTATAAATAAAAATAAAAGATCATTTCAAAAAACAGATCATGGCAAATCTTATAGACAATAGAAAAAGAAGAAATACCTCAAAATAATTCTACTTCCTGTGTATATACCTGATATTAATATTGGAAAAAATATATTGTTATAAAGGGAAATTACAAATGCAAAAGGGTATTTTCTGAAAGAT
Organism: Nycticebus coucang; assembly: GCF_027406575.1. Taxonomy (NCBI): domain Eukaryota; kingdom Metazoa; phylum Chordata; class Mammalia; order Primates; family Lorisidae; genus Nycticebus; species Nycticebus coucang. The sequence goes on from NC_069787.1 coordinate 53,026,725, forward strand.
AAAAGGAGAGACTTTCTAGACTGTTAGGAAATAGCCCTCTGAAGGACACCTCCTTGGTTTGAGAGATTATCCCAAAACCTATCTCCTTAAATTAATCTCATGTATCTAGATCAAAGAGGAGGACTTATTTATTTATTTTTATTTTAGAGAGGAATTTCTTTTCTTTTTTTTTTTTGAGACAGAGTCTCACTTTGTCACCCACCCTCTGTAGAATCCTATGGCGTGGTAGCTCACAGCAATCTCAAACTCTTAGGCTCAAGGATTCTCCCAAGTAGCTGGGACTACAGGCACCACCCATAGCACCCGGCTATTTTTAGAGATCGGGTCTTGCTATTGCTCAGGCTGGTCTTGAACCCATGACCTCATGCAGTCCACCTGCCTCAGCCTCCCAGAGTGCTAGGATTACAGGTGTGAGCCACTGTGCCCGGCCTAAAGAGAGGAATTTTTTTTCCTTTTTTTTTTTTTTTATTGTTGGGGATTCATTGAGGGTACAATAAGCCAGGTTACACTGATTGCAATTGTTAGGTAAAGTCCCTCTTGCGATCATGTCTTGCCCTCATAAAGTGTGACACACAACAAGGCCCCACCTCGTCCCTCCTTCCCTCTTTCTGTTCCCCCCCCCAATAACCATAATTGTCATTAATTGTCCCCATGGATTTTTGTTTCTTATTTTGGATTATCTTTGTTTTACAGGTAAGTAATAATCTAAATCTTACCTTTTATGAAGAATATTTTTTTCTACTATGAATTGTGTTAAGGCTTACCATACTTTGCATGGCCAAAGGGTGTTTTTAGAGGCAAGGAAAGAAGTAATTTATTTAGAATTATTTTCCTTTCTTATCTAAGGGACATATGAGAGAAATGGTTTGATGTTCAGTAAGTAGGCTATCTGTCTGTTATTGAAGCCACCAGTGATAATGTGAAGAGAACAAATTGGTGGTGCTTAGCCTGGAGTAGGGTGCTGGCCCCGTACCATAAGTGGCTGATTCAAACCTGGCCCTGGCCAAAAACTGCAAAAAAAAAAAAATGCTGCCTGTTCCTGGTTCTCTGTGGCTCAAAAAAAAAAAAGAGGAGCATGTTTAATGTAGATTAAAGTGTTGAAGTGGAACCTCTGTATAATCGTCTCAAGTTCATCCACTGTAATTTGTAATGTATTATGTATACTGATGCCCTGGAATCTCAGGTAGCTCTGATTAGAATGTTCAAATACGAGGTAGCTAATTAGAGATGCTGTAACTCATGTACAGTTGACTGAGGGAATGCCATGATGGTTGGTAGTAGCTTTTGAGCTAGGTCGGAGATCACGGGTTGGAGTTTGTCTGGAAGAGATGAATTGGTAGGGCATTCCTAAAAGAAGACTGTGCACACGGGGAAAGGACTTGGGAAGTCTGTGGAATGTTGAGAAAAGAATATTCAGTTCAACAATTGAAGTGCCAGAGACTGGTCTTGAAAGGTAGTTTTGGGGTCAGGGAAGGGAGGGCTCCAAATGCTCAGTAATTTTTTTCTTAAGGAGTCATTTGAGGTATTGGAACATCTATTTTAGAGAACTTAATGTGGCATCAGAGCAGAAGCTGCAATAAAGGCATGAGCTCAGGAATTGTACATCCTGGTTTGAATTCCAGCTAAATTAAACACTTCAAAACCTCAGTTTCTACACCTGTAAAATGGGAGTAATGATCTTTCCTGCCTAAGGCAGGGAGGATTAAGAGAAGATAACAAAACACATTGCATGATACTTAGCATCTGATGCTTATTGTCTTATTTTTAATTTTGTTATTATCTCTTGGGTGAAATATGCCTAAAACCTATTGCAATAATCCATGTGTGAGGCAGTGAGTGTCCTTGAGATGCTGGGAGAAGTAGCAAAGAACATTTGAATGCTATTTGTACTATTTTTGTTTTTAGACATAATCTTTAGTTTATATTAAAATGCTTCTAAAAAGCACAGACATTAATTACATTTAGTTTTTTGTATGAAGAAGAAAATATTTTCTTTTTTTTTCTTGAATTTGTCTGTATTTTTTTATTGGTATTTATTTATTTATTTTGAGACAATCTCACTCTGTCACCTCAAGCAGAGTGCTGTGGCATCATAGCTCACAGCAACTTCAAACTCTTGGGTTCAAGGGATCCTCCTGCCTCAGCCTCCCAAGTAGCTGGGACTATACGTACCTGCCACAACGCCCAGATAGTTTTTCCATTTTAATAGAGACAGGGTCTTGATCCTGCTCATGCTGGTGAAGAAAATATTTTCTTCCATATATAATTCTGGCATACATAATTTACAAAGTTCTTTTTTTTCCTATTCAGTGACTTTGATTTCAAGAATCCTAAGGGAATACACTATTACTCTATAATAATTTAGGTAATTTTAAAATCACTTTATCACTTTGTGATATTAATACAAGGATGCTGTCTTGTCTTATTCACTGCTGTTTTTTTTTTTATTTTTTTTATTCACTGATGTTTTTAAAAATGTCTTCATCACCCTTTTAAATGGCCGATTTGACAAACTGTTTTACTTAATAAATGTAGGGCTCAATAGTCTAGAAATGAGGAAGCTTTTCTCAGTTTTCATTTATCATCAGAGACATTTCAATCAGCCTCATGTCTTCTGCTTACGTTATCAATAAACATCATCATAACACCGGATATTTGCCAGTCAAAGGAAAATGGCCTAACCTGTGGAGCTTGTAGAACTTAGCCTCAGAATGTTCCTGATTCCATGCACTAATTGTGGTTTTCCTAATTCCATGCACAATTAACTTTTATTCTCATTTTCCATTGATCACTAGAGATGCTTCAGCATCATGTCTTCTGCTTAAGTTATCAATGGACATCATAATAAGACTAGGAACATTCTGGAAAAATCAAGGACTACCACAACTTCCTTAATTGTTACTATTGTTTTTGGTTTTTCTCCTTGAATGATTCCCTGAGCAAAGACCAAAACCCCTTCAGACATTGTATTTAAGCATCGTTCCCAGGTACCTTTAGTTCTTACAGTTTGCCCTGTACTGGAGGGAGTCCTAGAGGTGGGGCTGGGCACCCAGATTCTATTCAGCTTCGATACCCAGTAACAGTGTGACCTGGGCAGCTATTATCTTTTCTCTGAAACTGCCTTTCTTTATCTGTAATATTCAAGGCTTTGCTAAAAGTGCTATAAGCATGACAGAAGCAACTTCTGTGTGTAAAGCCCTGTGCTTGGGGCTGGACATGGGACAGACCTTGCCCTCATGGAGGTTATAGTACAATGAAAGAACTGGGAGTAAATAGACACATTAGGTATCTTTACCCATTAAAAAAAAACGATTAGCATGTAAGCTCCTGATAGGCAGGGCCTGTTTTTGGTCTGTTTTTTCTCACTGCTATATTCTCAATAAACTGGAGTAATGTCTGGCAGATGAGAGGCACTTGGTAAATATATACTAAATAAGCATATGGTGCATTTATGTCAAGTACTATAACAAAATACATTAAGTTCTGAAAATGTATTCTGTGAAACCATACATTAGCCCCAAAGTATTAGGGCTGGGGAATAAACAGGATTTGTACAGACCGTTCTTTACCTGTGCACATTATAACCAAAGTGCTAACAAAAATAGTAATTGGCAACCTCTTCCCCTGCTGAAAACATAGACAGCCCAAGCAGACATCCAAGTGTTGTTGGAATCTGTTTTGGGGGATATGGTTTTTTTTACTTGCTGTTTGGTTTTTTTCATACTTGTATATGTCTTAGTGTATGGTATATAAACCAGTAAAGTGTACATATCTTAAACATATAATTCAAGGAATTTAAAATAATTCTTTTTTGAGACAGAGCGTTACGTTGTTATCCTCAGTAGAGTGCCGTAGCATCCTAGCTCACAGCAACCTCAAAGTCTTGGGCTCAAGCGATCCTTTTGTCTCAGCCTCCTGAGTAGCTGGGACTATAGATGCCCACCACAACACCCAGCTATTTTTAGAGACAGAGTTTTGCTCAAGAACTCAAGCAAGCCACCCACCTCAGGGGTCTTGCTCAAGAGCTCAAACTCATGAGCTCAAGCAATCCACCCACCTCAGCCTCCCGGAGTGCTAGGATTATAGGCGTGAGCCACCACACCGGGCCTATAAATTTTTATACCCTCTGAGTACATACCCCCAAAAGCTGGAAGCAGAGAATCGAAATGATGTTTGTACATCATGTCCTTAGCAGCAGTACTCACAGTAGCCAAAAGGGAGAAGCAACTCACATGTCCATTGACATATAAATAAAATGTGATGTGTACATAACAGTGGCATATTATTCAGCCTTTAAAAGGAAGGAAATTCTGACATAAGCTAGACATGGATGAAACTTGAAATAATATGCTAAGTGAAATTAGTCAGTACACGTAGAGAAATACTCTAGGAAATACTTAGACTAGTCAACTTCAAAGAGACGGAAAGTAGAATGATCATTGCAAGAGACTGGTATGGGGGAGGGGAGCATGGAAAATTATTGTTTAATGAGTACAGGATTCCAGTTTGGGAAGCTGCAAAAAGTTCGGGAGATGAATGGTGGTAATGATTGCACAACAACACGAATGTACTTAATGCCATTGAACTCTATGAGTAAAAATGGTTAACGTGGGAAATGTTATGTTATCTATATTTTACCACAGTTAAAAAAAAAAAAAAACAAAGAAAAAATGTTTACTCTTATTTAATCACTGCTCAGGTCAAGATACAGGATGTGTCCTGTCCCCAGCAGATCCCACATGTTTCTCTCTGTCAGCTTTGTCCCTTGAGGTAACCACTATTGGGCCAGTCCTTGAAGTTCACATAAATGGACTCAGATTATACCTGTCTTGTGTTTGGCTTCCTCTCTCACCATCAGGTCTGTGAAATTCTTCCATACTATTGTGTGTATCAGTAATTTATGTTTTATTATTGTATAATATTCCTTTGTGTGACTATACCACCACTTGTTTACCTGGTTCCCTGTTAATGTCATTGAGGTTCTTTCCAGCTTTTATTTATGATATGTAATGCTGCTATGAACATTCTTACACATAACTTTTGGTGGCGTATTTTTTCTTTTGTGGAGGGGGATATACAATGACTTTTATAAATATAAAGAGAAACATGTACAGAATTGATGAACGAAACGTTGATTATTTACTTTGTAAAAAGTTACTTGGCTTCACTAAATGACTTATCATGGAATAATTTTAACAAGTAAAACCCCAAATGCTTTGAATACCAATCAGTACTTTCCGTTGAAGGTGGCATCTGGCTAATACTGTATTTCCTTACAGGTCCTCTTCCATATTCATGAAAGGATGCTGGATATTATCAAAGGCTTTTTCTATGTCAATTGAGAGAATCATATGGTCTCTGTTTTTATATTATTGATGTGATGTATGATATTTATAGATTTGCGTATGTTGAACCAACCCTGTAACCCTGGAATAAAACCAACTTGATAAAAAAAAAAAATTTTTTTTTTTCTCGACTGGAATTGCTGGGTCACAAGGTGGTATATTGGATTCTGCCAAATAGTTTTCCAAAGTGGTTGTACTGACTTACATTCCCACTAACACCATACGAGTGTTCCTGCTGTGGCACATCCGTGACAGCTCATGGTATTGTTGTGTCTCACGAGATGACAGAAGTTCACAAAAAAGAGCACCATGGAAATGCTGGTTTTTGAGTGCTGAGGCAGTGCAGATGGAAGTAGAGCTAAGTTGTAGGATTTCTGTTTGGGAGCCACAGGGAGAAATACAACTTGCTGCACCCTGAGAGCCAGTCTGGTTGAGGTGTGGCTGTAGGGAAGGAGCACCACATGCTGGAGGGAGATATATATATATATATATATATATATATATATATATATATTTTAACTTAAGTAACAGCAAAACAAAATAAAATAGCACCCCTGCAACCTGAAAGTGTTCAGTCAAGCTGAGAGCTAATTCTTTCTTTTCCTATTGGTGGCTATGATCCTGCTCCTGTTTTCTCACCCACTGTTGCCTCAGAAAAATTACTTACAAATCAATACAGCTTCCACATTATTCTGAATTCATTGTTGTATTCATCAATCACATTTTGAGCTAATTGGTTTTATGAAAACATGTCTTGTGGCAGAATACACTGTGCATGAACTTAAAATTAAGAATAGAGGTGGATGCTATGGGATGAGAGGAGCAAAGGACATGAGGATATTTGCAAAGGAGTGGTTATGAGGACTAAGTTGGAATCCATGCAGGGACGGTGGGGAATGCCCAAGGAGGGCTGGTGAGGAAAGGTGGGGTCTGTGGTTGGAGATCATGATGAGGTCGTGGTAGCCGAGAAAGGGGGCTGGAGGATAGGTGAGGTTAAAGAACTGGATGTTTACATAAATATATATTTTAAACATGGGGTAGGCTTTGGTGCTGACAATGTCTTGGGAATAATCATGTGCATGATTGCAAGCAAATGGAAGGGTTATTGGACATGAGAAGGTCAAGAATAAGAGGCCATAGAGTTTGGCTGAGTCTACCTTAAGAAGGTGGAGGCATTTACCAAAAGGCAGAGGTTGCCAAAAACAAACAAACAAAAAAAAAAACAAAACATAGGATTGGGTTAGAGAAGAGAGCTGGTGAGCCTAGGACTTCCAGGCCGGGCTGTTTATATGCTTTCCTCCCTGAACACCAGCTAGAGGTGTAGGCTGGGATCAGGATGGAGATCTTTTTGTCATTCCCATAGTGCCTTAGGCTTATCTTAGCATCCCTCTAAACTTTCACCTTTTCATTTCTCTTTCTTCTCTTTTTATAACTACTTTTCACGTACTTCAAATTTTCTACAACTACAAAATATTAGCAAATATTTTGACTTCTATTACGTTTCTAGCACCACTAGGCATGGTGCTAGGTGCCAAGGAAACAAACAAAAAAAGGATTCTTTTAATTAGTGCTGCAAATAATTAATTTAAAACAAACTAAACACAACAGTTGTCTTGCATGTGGGCTGGAAGTATTTTCTCCAACCTACCAAGTGAGACTTAATTTTTCAAAGGAACAATCATAAGTGTGACACAGGTCATAGAATCATTTGTAGGTAGATAGTCTGTGGCTTGGAGCAGATTATAAATATCTTTTGATTAGGTTCCTGGGCCTTTAACTAGCTGTAACTGTATAATGTATTTTCATTAGAAAAATAGTAGAAAGCATCTCAGTTGTGATAGGAGTTCAGTAAGAGAAAAGTGATGTATTTGCATGAGGCACAGTTCTGGATTCCATAAATGCTAGCGCTCAGAAGGACAGATTACTGGACCTGAGGATGTGAGGTTCCAGCTGGAGCCTTGTGAGCTGGGGAAGAGCAATTGTCTGCCTGATCATTGATGGATGGAAGCATCAATAAGGTGACATCCTGTTTCCTGTAGAATATAGAGCTTCCTTTCCCTTGATATTGGTGTCAATGCTGTCTAAACAGTGACCATCAGGAACACACCTGTTGTTGAACATGCCGTTTTTTTTTTTTTTTTACTTGTTGCAACGAGGGAGAATGTGCATTCTGGAGAACCTCTCCGAAAAAGTTTATTTTAAAATTTAGGTTTGGGTTGGGTGATTCAGTCAACGGTCTAAGAAAGTGGGATTTTGCTGTAGATTGGAAAGTGATCACAATTCTATCATTATCTCAATAAATTAACAATTTATCTGTAATGAGGGCAGAATAGAGCAAAGATAAAATTGTCATCAGTAAATAAGAAGCAATGATGCAATCATTTATTTTAGCCAAGTGGAGGAGGAATTTGGTCTTTTTTTTGTGGAACAGTGGTGTTATTATCTGTGCTTATGAAAAATTATGACGTGGCCTTGTTTTGCCTCACCTTATTGTGGTCTGAGAGTAACCTTGTCTAAAGTTGGTGTTCTGTAAAATTGTTTATGTCCAACTGCAGATTAGCATGACCTAGTGCCAGGCCAGCTTTGGGACATCAGAGGAAACTTTTTTCTTTTTCTTTTCTTAGTGATAGGCGGATAGCTTCTTCTTCTGGCTTGCTTTTGGAGCAGTTAGTAAATGGGGAAAAGGAGGGAGCATGGAGAAAGAGGGGACCAAATCTTGAGAGATTTTACTAAGGAAGCCAGGGGGGTGGGCAGAAGGCTGAAGTGGGAGCAGGGGAATATGAGAACTGGGTGTCCCAGAAAGGGCTTGCCCAGGGACATGGACCACGCCAACAAGGGATGGACAGGGAGAAGTGAGAGTGGAGGGGCAGGTCCTCTCCCCAGAGGCCAAGAAAAGATTTGGTGATGGTAGGAAATACTCAGTGACAGACAACTCTCTGGGTGGTCACGTGAACCCGTTGGCACATGCCTGGGCCATAGCAGGTGTTCAGTCCAAGTCCCTCTGATTTTTTTGGGGGTGGGAGACAGGGTCTTACTCTGGTGCCAGGCTAGAGTATAGAGGCATCATCAGAGCCCACTGTAACCCCACACTCATGGGCTCAAGCAATCTTCCTGCCTCAGCCTTCTCAGTAGCTGAGAATACAGATGCCCACCACTGCAGCTGGCTCATTTCTCCATTCATTTTGTAGAGGTGGGGTCTTGCCCTTGCTCAGGCTGGTTTTGAACTCCTGAGCTGAAGTAATCCTCTTGTTTCAGTCCCCTTTGATTTTTATCAAAGGTCTCCCGGGGGAAGAAAATAGAAAAAAATTATGTGCAATGGGGTTTTCTAGAACGGTTTGTACATAGAATACAGGTGTGTTTGGTTTGTAACCTTGGGTATACTTGCATATTAAAACATATGCATGTATGTGTGTGTTTGTGTGTGTATTTGGAAAGCCTAGACCCGCATGGTCCAGCCTTGGCATGGTGTCTCTGGCAACCACAACAGTAATTTCTTTTCTTTTCTTTTTTTTTTTCACAATAGTAATTTCAAAGTAGCTCCGAGTTCTGTAAATTTCCAGGTACCATAAAGAAGGAGAAATAGACAGTGGCAATATTTCCTTACTATAATAAACAAGTACACTCCTCACCTGCTCTGGTTCCTTTTACCTCTCCATGAAAAACTCCTCATCCCCGCCTAAGTTGTAAGTTAAAGAACTTCTGGTCATCTTTATCTTTCCTGTTTCCTCTTTATTCCAGCTTTGGACATTTCTGTGTTTGTCTGTGTGAGATAAATAATGCTGCTATAGGCATCCTTTTACATAAATACTAAGGTCTTTGTGTAAATAATTCACTGAGTAAATTCCTAGCCATGAGATTGGTGGGCCAATTAAAAATTTGCCACATTCTCCTATAAATGCGTTGTTCCAGCTCAGACATCCATCCTCAGAGTTTGACAGGGCTCGCTTTCCCACGCTCCAGCTAGCCTTGGTTATGATAAATTTGAGCACTTTTTTGCTGATCTGCATCTAAAAATCTGATTATGTGCTACTTTTTGCATGATACATACGTATTTCTCAGTAAATCTAATTGATACACTGTGAGCATACACAGACTTTTAAAATTTGTATGTCACTCTCCTTCACATTTCAGGTTGCTGAAGATTATCTCTTTGCTTATTACTGACTTAAAATCATCTAAGATAATAATACAGAAGGATGTGGGTGAATGAACCTGTGTGTTTGGCAACTTTTAACTTAGATGACATTTTGTGGAACATGTTTTAAAAATGTATTTAACGGAGAGGAAACAATTATAAGTAATTTGTAGCATAGAAATGGTTACTATTGGCTCCTCTGCTTGACCATCAGGAGCACAGAGAGATGCCAAAGAGAGCGTTAGTAGCTAAGGTGCAGGTGGCCAAGAAGCAGTGGATTGAAGAAAGAGGAGATTTACATAAATTACAGGGCTAATGTGTCAGCAGAAATAGTGTGGTTATCCTGCTAAATCAACTATTGTTGGTTATTTTTCTTTGGTGCCCTTGAATTTGTTCTCCTTTTATTAATCTACCCCCCGTCCATTTGACAACATGGCTGCCACTTCCCAGCATACGTTGCCTTCAGTTTATGTGCATTGGTTTTTGACAAAATGTTTTTCCATCCAAGAGGCATAATTCAATTGGTGTGGTGTGAAATAGGGACATTGGTTCACAGAGATCTCACCACAACGTTGACAAGCTTGGCCTTCCCAGCAAAGGAATCTCCTCAAATGGGATCAGTCATACGCACCTACTTGGATGCTTTATTTCTGGTTTTCAAAACCTTCATTTTAGGCACAAAGATACCTTTAAAATAAAGAAATGTGGAAGGGGTAAGGACAGTTGAGATTTCAGAGGCTCATTTGTTGACAGACACGGTCAGCTGCCTGTGTTTGGAGGGAAGCGGTTAAATTCCTCTCCTGAGCCTGGTCTCTGGAGGTTCAGTGTCAGGGTCTATCTTCATTCCTTTTGCAGGGCAGCAGGCACCCAGGTGGGAGATGGGTGCTTAGTGGGCACGTGTGAGGAAGAGAAGTATGATGGCCTCAATCAGAAGCCAACTTGTTCTGGGAACTGGTTGTTCCTAGGGTGGAGGAAAGATTTGGCCAGGCTTGAGGGATTCTGTCTAGCGGTCTTTTTTTTTTTTCCATTTGCAGTGTCATGGCCGGGGTGCTTTTGTATGCTTCTGTGAACCATAGAAACAGTATGACTGTGATACGTTTTGCATCTATTTATAGCAGCTGTATTCACTCATCCATTCATTCAATATTTGTTGAGCATTCACCATAGGTGAAGTGTAGAGAATTCATTGCTGAAGAAGATGGACGTGGCGACTGTCTTCTGTTCTTCCATTCTAGAGAGAAGCCTAGAAGTAGTTAGAAGTGTAGGATGAGAGTTCAGCAAGGAGAAGGGTGGAGCATTATGGGGAGTGTTATGCAAGGGCATCTCCTGATTTTAAGCACTCAGAAAAAGCCTCTGTAATCAAGTGATGTCGCCATTGGTAACTGAGAGAGGAGTAGCAGTTGGCCAATGGATGACGGGCAGGGAAGGACGTGATGGCTATGGTATTATTGTTGCTGGCGTGTTTGTGTCCATGATGTTCCAGTCAGAGGGGAATCATCTGTAAAAAGGTCAGAGAAAGAAATCGTTTGTATGAAAAAGTAAGAGGAGTGCAGTATGGCTGAACTAAGAGAACTCGGATACCTCGGTTCATCCACACGTTATGGATGTTATTCACAAATGCATAAACAAAGGATGTAATCTGTGACCATGAGCTACTCTGTCCTTGCAACCAGGATACCTTTTGTCTTATCTGCCATTCTCAGCACCAATAATTTTCTTTCTTCCTTTTTTTTTTGTTTTATTAAATCATAGCTGTGTACATTAATGCAATCATGGGGTACAATGTGCTGGTTTTATATGCAGTTTGAAATACTTCCATCAAACTAGTTAACATAGCCTTCACCACATTTTCTTAGTTATTGTGTTAAGACATTTATATTCTATACTTAGTAGATTTAACTTGTACCCTTGTAAGATGCACCATAGGTATGGTCCCACCAATTACCCTCTCTCCACCCAGCTTCCTCCCTCCCTTCCCCTCCCTCTCCTCTTTCCCCTTCTTCTTCAGTTATAGTTGGGTTGTAGCTTTCATACAAAAGTGTGGGTGTTTATAAATTGGTTTCATAGTAGGGCTGAGTACGTTGGATACTTTTTCTTCTATTCTTGAGATACTTTGCTGAGAAGAATATGTTCCAGTTCTATCCATGTAAACATGAAAGAGGTAGGGAGGCACCTGTGGCTCAGTGAGTAGGGCACTGGCCCCAAATACTGAGGGTGGCAGGTTCAAACCCGACCCCAGCTGAACTGCAACAAAAAAATAGCTGGGCGTTGTGGCGGGTGCCTGTAGTCCCAGCTACTTGGGAGGGTGAGGCAAGAGAATCACCTAAGCCCAGGAGTTGGAGCTTGCTGTGAGCAGGGTGACGCTGTGGCACTCTACCTAGGGCAATAAAGTGAGACTCTGTCTCTATAAAAACAAACAAACAAAAAACATGAAAGATGTAAAGACTCCATCTTTTTTTAAGGCTGCATAATATTCCATGGTGTACATATACCACAATTTATTAATCCATTCATGGGTCAATGGGCACTTGGGCTTCTTCCATGACTTAGCAATTATGAATTGGGCTGTAAGCACCAAGAACTTTCATTTGGACTCGGCACCCTCAGTGATTTTTAATATCTTGAGTCCAATGAATGGGTTGCTAGTAACATTGCATTAAAAGCATTTTAATATACTCTTGATAGTACCTGACTAAAATAACATCTCTTATTACACATAAGTGAATTATCTGAATCAACTTTTTATGTTCTTAATTTTTATTTTTTGATTAGAAGATGACAGAGTTTCTCATTGTGCTATTGGATAGATTGTTTCAGAATTTTTTTCTTTTTTTTTGAGACCGAGTCTCACTATGTCACCCTCTGTAGAGTGCTGTAACTTCACAGCTCACAGCAACCTCCAACTCTTGGGCTTAAGCGATTCTCTTGCCTCAGCCTCCCAAGTAGATGGGACTACAGGTGCTCACTGCAATGCCCAGCTGTTTTCTTGTTGCAGTTGTCATTATTGTTTAGCTGGCCTGGGCTGGGCTTGAACCCGCCAGCTTTTGTGCATTTGGCTGGCACTGTAATCATTGTGCTGCAGGCACCAAGCCTGTTTCAGAATTTTGAAATGGTTCTTATATTTTGTACAAAAATGACAGGATGTTCCCATAGAGGAAGGTAATATGCTTTGGAATTGAATGTGGCTTTGGGCAAGTCCATAACCTGTATGGCCTTAGTTTTCTTCTCTATAGGAGGTTGCAAAACAGCTGTGTGGAACTCTATGTAAAGCATCTGTGAGTGTCACCCAGGGAATACTATGTAAATAAACTAAATAAACCTTTCTTTCTGTTTTGTTTTTTTTTTTTTTTTGTGATGAACTGATGACTTTTGTCAACTCTGAAATAACATCTCTTAACTTCTGTAACCAAAGCTAACAGAATAACACTGTTTGAATCCAGTTCCCAGTTTGGCAGAAGTGGGCGGCTTCTGCAGTATTGACACTCGCTTGCTAATGCTTAGTCAGTGCCTAATGTTAGCCTGACAAAGAGCAGAGGAAGAGAAGGAGAATCTTAGTAACAGCTACTGAATTATCAAATTATGAAGTTTGAAATTCTTTACTTCAGTATGTTTCTAATAGATGTTTATGTGTGATTTCTGTTAGGCTGCTTCATCTATTATAGTGTTAGGATATTACATAGATTTAATTTATAAATACATGTGCATATATTAAGAGCACATGCTCAATTATATTTATTGATGAGCACCTGGTTAAAGCATGTGGACATGGATGTATTGGATGCTCATCTTTTTGTTTTCCTCTCAGTATCAGAACTTCCTTTCTATGGTTGGTTGGTGGAGGGAGTTCTTTATTTTAAGAGTCTTGTAGGAAGCAGAACCTGACTCCCACCAAAGAAATGGAAAATACCACTTCTTACTTTCCAAGTTCCCATGCAGCCATCCACTGAGCAGGTGACACTGGCTCTGCCAACCAGATGCTTTAGCCCAGGAAGTTGAATAGCAGCTAGTGACACTCGCTGTGGTGAGGGCGATGTCTGAAGGACACAGGCTCCAGAGGCTATTGCAGTGGAGCTAGTGGCAACATCCAGTTGTCTATGCCTGATGGTTGGGTTAGGCAGGCCAGCTGCAGCAGAGGTCCTGAGTGATGAAACAGTTCTGTGGTGAGGGCTTTGGGTTGTGATTCTAGCTGTGAGGGGTCTCAGCCTGTTTCTCTGTCCCTCGCAGTGATCCGTGAGCTGCCCCATAACCTATCAGTATATTTCTGCCTCACTTGCCAATTTTTGGCTTGCAGCCCAAACTCTGGAGGACCCATATAGTAGGCAGTGTTTCCAAAACCATTTGTCCAAGTAAGCCGTCTTTCATAGAGCATTTCATGGAATTAGAATGTGGGAAAATCTTTTCAGAAATGCACAATAGCGTAATATAACAAAGCCTGGGGATAGTGCAGAATTATAATGTATGCAAATGACCACAATTAGAAAGTCCCTGGGTGTGCTGCTGGTCTGATCTGCCTACATTCCCTTAATCACAGACAGAGGTGTCCAACCTGCTTTCTTTTCTGCTACATAAGGGAAGAATAAAAGTTGTCTTGGGCTGCACATTAAATACAAAAATACTAACAGCAGCTGATGAGTGTAAAAAAAGGCCTCTGATACTTTTCATAATATGCAATGCCACAGATAAGCAAAAGGCCAGAGAGGCTGGACATCCTGGAGATGTCACAGGGAATAAACAGAAGGTAGTTTACTGGCAATGTGAATGGAGGCCAGACCCAGTTTTGTTCATTGCATCTTCCAGAGGAATCTGCTTTTTGTTTTTTATGAGCAACCACAGACAACCTTTTTAAAAGTGTTTTTACCATATACAAGGCACCTTCCATAATTTTCATCGTAAGCCTTGTAATAGCCATCTGTGGGCAATGTTATCCTTATTTTACAATTACCAAAATGGAGGCTTGGAAAGAAGAAAAAAGAAGAAAAAAGCAACAGGAAAGCTGTGATTTGAACCTGGAGCTTACAGTCTTTGGCTGCTAAGCCGATGAAGTGATAACCTCCCTGAAGTCAGGGAGCAACAACTCGCATGCCTCCTGGGTTTTCAAGGCGTTGTGGTCTTTCCGGCAGGTTCCCTGAGCCCAGCACTCTTCCTTGCTGCACTTTTTGCCTCACTTGAGCTTTCTCGTCCTTCAAGTCTCATCCTAAAGTGGCAGTTTCTCACCTCTCAACAACCTGTGATTCTGGCAGAGCTGTTTTCGTGATTTGTAATGGCATCTTTACCTGCGTGGTTATTTGGTTTACATTTGTATCCCTGTCAGGGCTAGAAGCTGTGGGCCTTCAGGGTGCATGTCTGTTTTGTTCACCACTGTATACTTAGCCCCTGCCACCACAGTGCCTTCCCACAGACGTTCCCTAAATGTCTCCTTAATAAATTTATGAATGGCTTCGTCGATGGCAAGAGGTTAGGTCAGTGTTGACGGATCTTTTTTCATTATTGCCCCATCGGAGACGAAAAATTAAATTTGAATTCTTCCTAATGAGAAAAATTAAATACTGAGAATAAGATTTTATGGAGTAGAGTTTAGCCTTGGAGGGCCAAACCATTGTAGTATCTATGGTTTTTTCATGCTCCAAGAACCAATTTATAGCCCTTCGTGATTAAATCATCCCTGTTGAGATTGTATGGGGTTAAGTTTTAGAGTCTAGATTTCAACTTCTATAAAACGGAGCTAGGAACATGGAATCTGTAGAGCTGCTATAAAGATTAAAGTGTCGGTCTACATACCAGTCTCGTCATATTGTTATGTTCAGATACGGATACAGGTTGTCCTCTAGTAAATGTTAATTGCATATCGTGCATGAATGTAGTTGGTCAAGTAATTTTCGTGTGGATGTTAGTTTTTATACCATGCAAATCTGAAAGATGAGACATAAACAAAAACAACATTTACTGAAAAGGCGCAGAGGTTTATCCAAGATTTCTGCATTTCATGGAGATTTTTGGCTTTGACAGTTTACTGAGCTTAATTTAATTTTGAGTCTTCATTTGTGGAATGTACTAGGGAATACCTGATGGTGTAACTTCAGGCCAAAGTAAAAGCCCACACCTACAATGTGGATGCATTATATTCATTTTAAAGTATAAATGTAGTATTTAGTCCAGTGCACACCTATGTGGATTCCCTTAGGAATATGCCATCAGATAATAATTAAATTATGTAAAAAAATAGTTTATTCCTATTACGTGCATTTTCTAGGCTTAAAAACAGATTTTGAGTCATAAATATTAAAGCGTGTCATTTTTGGCATGTTCTCTTCTTTTCAATTAGATAGGCTCAACAAATTGTTTTTCCCATGGATAATAACTTTTATTAAAGGAAACACAAATGCACATCTCCATAGCAACTGACTAGAATCCCTTGCCAAGTTCTCTTCTTATATGTCTGATTCATCAGCCCCCAGGTAGTTCACTCTTGCACAAAAGAGAACTATTGTCAGTTAATTTGGAGGAAGAAATAAGATCAGGAATTTTACTTCCAATTTATTGTACTACAATACGTGTTTACATATGTCCCATGAATGATACTGGGAAAATGTCTGTTGATCGTAAAAGTACTTTTAAGGTTTGTGCTTGGGGTTTGTTTGTGTCTGACAAATATATTTCTACTGTAGTCCGTTGTCAAGGATGAAGTAAGAGGGGAAATGTGCTCCTTTCAACTGCACAGAGCAATGCTCCTCTGCTTAAAGGGGCTGAAATGCCGTGATTTTATGAACATTTCAGTTGTCTTTTTCTTTTTTTTTATTTTCTTTTTATTTTTTTATTAAATCATAGCTGTGTACATTAATGCGATCATGGGGCACCATACACTGGTTTTATAGACTGTTTGACACATTTTCATCACACTGGTTAACATAGCCTTCCTGGCACTTTCTTAGTTATTGTGTTAAGACATTTACATTCTACATTTACTAAGTTTCACATGTACCCTTGTAAGATGCACCGTAGGTGTAATCTCACCAATCACCCTCCCTCCGCACACCTCCAGCCTCCCTCCCCTCCCTTTCCCCCTTCCCCCTATTCTTAGGTTGTAACTGGGTTATAGCTTTCATGTGAAAGCCATAAATTAGTTTCATAGTAGGGCTGAGTACATTGGGTACTTTTTCTTCCATTCTTGAGATACTTTACTAAGAAGAATATGTTCCAGCTCCATCCATGTAAACATGAAAGAGGTAAAGTCTCCATCTTTCTTTAAGGCTGCATAATATTCCATGGTATACATATACCACAATTTATTAATCCATTCGTGGATCGATGGGCACTTGGGCTTTTTCCATGACTTAGCAATTATGAACTGGGCTGCAATAAACATTCTGGTACAAATATCTTTGTTATGATGTGATTTTTGGTCTTCTGGGTATATGCCTAGAAGAGGAATTATAGGATTGAATGGCAGATCTATTTTTAGATCTCCAAGTGTTCTCCAAACATCTTTCCAAAAGGAATGTATTAATTTGCATTCCTACCAGTAGTGTAGAAGTGTTCCCTTTTCTCCACATCCGTGCCAACATCTCTGGTCTTGGGATTTTGTGATATAGGCTAGTCTCACTGGAGTTAGATGGTATCTCAAAGTAGTTTTGATTTGCATTTCTCTGATGATTAAGGATGATGAGCATTTTTTCATATGTCTGTAGGCCGTGCACCTATCGGCCATGCACCTATCTTCTTCAGAGAAGTTTCTCTTCAAGTCTCTTGCCCAGCCTGCAATGGGATCACTTGTTCTTTTCTTGCTTATACGTTTGAGTTCTCTGCAGATTCTAGTTATTAAACCTTTGTCGGAGACATAACCTGCAAATACCTTCTCCCATTCTGAGGGCTGTTTCCTTGCTTTACTTACTATGTTCTTGGCTGTGCAGAAGCTTTTTAGTTTGATCAGGTCCCAGTAGTAGCAATTTTTGAAGCTGCTTCAATTGCCCAGGGAGGGTCCTCCTCATAAAATACTCACCCAGACCGATTTCTTCAAGGGTTTTCCCTGTGCTCTCTTCTAGTATTTTTATAGTTTCATGTCTTAAGTTTAAATCTTTAATCTAGTGAGAGTCTATCTTAGTTAATGGTGAAAGGTGTGGGTCCAGTTTCAGTCTTCTACTGGTTGCCAGCCAGTTCACCCACCACCATTTGTTAAATAGGGAATCTTTTCCCCACTGAATGTTTTTAATTGGCTTGTCAAAGATCAAATAACGTTAAGTAGCTGGATTCATCTCTTGGTTCTCTATTCTGTTCCAGACCTCTACTTCTCTGTTTTTTTGCCAGTACCATGCTGTTTTGATCATTATTGATTTATAGTATAGTATGAGGTCTGGTAGCATGATTCCTCCTGCTTTGTTTTTATTTCTGAGTAATGTCTTGGCTATTCGAAGTTATTTCTGATTTTATATAAAACGAAGTATTATTCTTTCATGATCTTTAAAGTATGACAGTAGAGCTTTAATATGGATTGCATTAAAATTATATATTGCTTTGGGTAGTATGGACATTTTAACAATGTTGATTCTTCCCAGCCATGAGCATGGTATGTTTTTCCATTTGTTAACATTTTCAGCTATTTCTTTTCTTAGAGTTTCATAGTTCTCTTTATAGAGATCTTTCACGTCCTTTGTTAGATAAACTCCCAAATATTTCATCTTCTTTGGCACTACTGTGAATGGAATAGAGTCCTTAACTGTTTTTTCAGCTTGACTATTGTTGGTATATATAAAGGCTACCAATTTATGAATGTTGATTTTGTAACATCAAAAGAGACGCTGCTGTATTCCTTGATCACTTCTAAGGGTTTTGTAGTAGAATCCCTAGTGTTTTCCAGATATACAGTCATATCATCTGCGAAGAGCGAAAGTTTGATCTCTTCTGACTCTATATGGATACCCTTGTTCACCTTTTCTTCCCTAATTGCAGTGGCTAAAACTTCCATTACAATGTTAAAGAACAGTGGAGACAATGGGCAGCCTGGCCTCGTTCCTGATCTGAGTGGAAACGATTTCAGTTTAACTCCATTGAATACGATATTGGCTGTGGGTTTGCTGTAGATGGCCTCTATCAGTTTAAGAGATGTCCCTTCTATACCAATTTTCTTAAGTGTTCTGATCATGAAGGGGTGCTGTATATTATCAAAAGCTTTTTCTGCATCAATTGAGAGAATCATATGGTCTTTGGTTTTTAATTTGTTTATATGCTGAATTATACTTATAGATTTACATATATTGAACCAGCCATGAGACCCTGGGATAAAACTGACTTGGTCATGATGTATAATTTGTTTGATGTGTTGCTGGATTCTGTTAGGATCTTGTTGAATATTTTTGCATCTATGTTCATTAGTGATATTGGTCTATAATTTTCTTTTCTTGTTGGGTCTTTTCTTGGTTTGGGGATCAGGGTGATGTTTGCTTCATAGAACGTGTTGGATAGTCTTCTTTTTCTACATTTTGGAACAGGTTGAGTAGTATAGGTACTAATTCCTCTTTAAAGGTTTGGTAGAATTCTGACGTGAAGCCATCTGGTCCTGGGCTTTTCTTTCTAGCGAGATTTTGTATGGTTGATGCTATTTCAGAGCTTGACATGGGCCTGTTCAACATTTCCACTTGATTCTGGCTAAGTCTTGGAAGGTAATGTGCTTCTCAGTATTGGTTGATTTCCTTCAGATTTTCATATTTCTGAGAATAAAGTTTCTTATAGCATTCATTAAGGATTTTTTGAATTTCTGAGGAGTCTGTTGTTATTTTGTCTTTGTTGTTTCTGATTGATGAGATTAGAGATTTTACTCTTTTTTTTCCTGGTTAGGTTAAACAAAGGTTTATCTATTTTATTGACGTTTTCAAAAAACCACCTTTTTGATTTATTGATCTGTTGTATCATTCTTTTGTTTTCAATTTCATTTAATTCTGCTCTAATTTTGGTTATTTGTTTTCTTTTACTGGGTTTGAGGTTGGAATGTTCTTCCTTTTCCAGTAGCTTGAGATGTCCCATTAAGTTGTTAACTTCCTTGGTTTCCGTTCTCTTGAGGAGGGCTTGCGGTGCTATAAATTTCCCTCTTAGGACTGCCTTTGCAGTATCTCAGAGGTTGTGATAATTAGTGTCTTCATTGCCATTTTGTTCCAGAAATTTGGCAATTTCCTTCTTAATCTCATCTCTGACCCAGCTATCATTCAGCATAAGGTTATTTAACTTCCATGTTTTTTTATGAGTATGCAGATTCCTGTTGTTTGAGCTCAACTTTTATTCCATAGTGGTCTCAGAAGATGCAAGGAATAATTTCTATTCCTTTAAATTTACTGAGGTTAGGCTTGTGACCTAAGATGTGATCGATTTTGGAGTATGCTTCGTGGGCTGATGAGAAGTATGTGTATTCAGTTTTGCTGGGATGGAATGTTCTATAGATGTCTGGTAAATACACATGTTGGATGGTTAGGTTTAAATCTAAAATTTCTTTGCTCAGCTTCTTATTGGAGGATCAATCCAACTCTGCCAAAGGAGTGTTGAAATCTCCAACTATTATGGAGCTGGAGGAAATCAAGTTGCTCATGTCTGTTAGAGTTTCTCTTATAAATTGATGTGCATTCTGGTTGGGTGCATAGATATTAATAATTGAAATCTCATCATATTGAGTATTACCCTTAACAAATATGAAGTGACCATTCTTATCCTTCCTTACTTTTGTTGTTTTAAAGGCTATTATATCTGCAAATAAAATTGCAACACCTGCTTTTTTCTGATTACCATTTGCCTGAAATATGGATGACCATCCTTTCACCCTGATATATTTGTCTTTTAAGGTAAGATGTGACTCCTGTATGCAGCACATATCTGGCCTGAGTTTTTATATCCAGTCAGCTAACCTGTGCCTCCTTAGAGGACAGTTTAAGCCTTTCATATTAATGGAGAATACTGATAAGTCTGATAAAATTTGGGGTATTGAGTTTTTCGAACGTCCAGTGGACATTTTTAATCCTTTCACCACTGTGGAAGTTGGAGTTTGATCCAAACTATCTGAGTGAGTTTACTTTTGTGGTAGAGGATTGGGCTGGTCATTATGGAGGATAGGTCTGAGAATATCCTGAAGAGCTGGTTTGGTTATGGCAAATTTCTTCAACATATGAATGTCATTAAAGTATTTAATTTCTCCATCATAAATGAAACTCAGTTTAGCTGGATACAGGATTTGGGGTTGAAAGTTATTTTGCTTTAGGAGATTAAAAGTCGATGACCACCCTCTCCTGGCTTGAAATGTTTCAGCAGAGAGATCTGCAGTTATTCTAATATTCTTGCCTTTGAAGGTAATGGTTTTCTTTCTCCTGGCAGCTTTGAGGATTTTCTCCTTCATATTAACTTTAGTGAAGTTAATTATGATATGCCTGGGGGATGTCTCATTGGGTTTGAGTCATACTGGGGTTCTGAAGCTGTCTGCTATCTGACTTTCAGAATCTCTAGGCATGTCTGGAAAATTCGCTTTCATAATTTCGTGGAGAAGGGCCTCTGTGCCTAGCGAGGCCACTTCATCAGTTTCAGGGATTCCAATGAGGTGGATATTAACCTTCTTCGAATTATCCCAGAGCTCTCTGAGAGAAGATCCATTTTTGCTTTCCATTTCTCTTCCTCTTTGAGGCTTTGGGAGCATTCAAAGGCTTTGTCTTCAATGTCAGAAATCCTTTCTTCTGCTTGCTCCACTCTGTTACTGAGGGATTCTATTGTATTTTTCAGATCTTTGAGGGCTGCAAATTCTTGTTTCAGTGCTTCAAAATCTTTGGTGGTTTTGTCTTTGAATTCGTCAGATTCTTGAGACAACTTTTGAATTTCTCCTTGAATTTCTAATTCCGACTTTTGAATTGCTGCTCGAATTTCTAATTCCAAATTTTCCTCCATTTTATTAATCTTGTTTGGATTCTAAATTCTGAATTTGATTTCTGACATCTCGGCCAGCTGTTTATGAATGGGATCTTCAGTTACATCTTCCATTTGCCGTATCTTTCCCTGGGTGGTGGGGGGGAGGTTGATCTATTCTGGTTATTCATGTTACCAGAGTTTTTCCACTGATTCCACCCCATGATTGTTTTACACCGTTTGATTTTTCCCCTGGAGCTTTGTTGAGGACCCGTACAGTGCTATGGCCTGAGAACTGGGGACCTGTTTGGTGTGGTGGGGCTTAGTGGTTCTGTCTTGTTTTCAGCTGTTCTCTGTCCGACCCTAGTGAAACAGTTACTCTGGGTTGATGTCTCAGTTGTGGAGAAATACCAGTAATTAAGTCATCCTGCCCCCCACAGGCAATAATTGGAAAAGGAAAATCAAACCTTCCTACAACCACACACCCAGGGTACCACCTGAATAGTCCTCAGGTGATTGACTCAGTTCAAAAGGTCCAAATCAATTGTCTCAGTCAGCACCTGTCTCAGGTGGGAGAGTTTAAAAGGTTTCTGGCTACTGAATCGCAGGGGTCTGGTGATTACTCAGATATGGCTTGCTCCAGTGCTCCGTGGAGTCAGGAGGACCCACCCAGCAAATAGATCAGTCTGGGAAGGTTGATGCCTCCTTCTCCACCTTGCACCTCTCTCACACCCAGTCACTGATAGTCCCGCAGGGCTTTGACCCAGTTGCCTGTAGTGAATAGATACTCTAGGGGTTTGCATCTGCCTGAATCACAAGGAAACTATTTCTGCTCAGCCAGGCCACTGCACTCTGCCTCTGTCTAGCAGGGGGAGGTAAGGCCTGACAACCTCGGGCGCTTGATGGAGGCTGGGGGGTGTTCACTCAGTTCCAGCCCGCCCCTGATTGATGTTACTGATAGAACAGAATGGAACAACTTTGTGGGAATTTGTTTCTGTCCCTGCTAAATTCCCTTGCAGAAGAGAAGCTGTTTTGAGTTCCCAGAGCCTCCGCCTTAGGCCCTTTCTTTGCTCCTGCAGGTTTGTATTTGGTTGCCTGTCAGTTCTAGCCTACTGTCTTCCTTTGCCTATAGGCCGATGATCCCCTGAGGGCTGGGTGTGTCTTAGGCTCAGTAAAGCGGTCCTCTGGGTCAGCCCCACACTAGGAACTTCCCGGCTGTGCACGTGTGTTTCTAGTCCCCACGCTCTACCCAGGCTGGTACTGCCTCAGGCAAACCCTTTACTCATGGGGCCTGTGTTTCCATCCCATATCTGTTGTGTGGTGGTTGCCACCTGAGTAGATGCCCGGCCTCCTCTGGTTGCCCACAGAGACAGGGGGTTTGGCTTCAAAATATCCGGGAGTGAGCCCTATTGTTGCTAAAAGATGGCTGCTGCTCTGCGTTCGGGACACTGCCACTCTGGTGTGGTTCCCTCTCAGCCAACCATCCTCTCCTCATTCCCGTGGCCCAGAGTCAGCATTGACCAGCTGCAGTTTAGGCCGTGTCCACACCCCTCGAGAAATCACCCAGGAATCTGGACTCCTGAGGGATAGGCCTCCAGACCTTAGAGTGAGAGTGGAGGGGAGTGCTGGGACCTCAGAGTTGCAGGTAGAGAATATATACACTTTTATATAGTTTTATGCCTGGCAGGAGAACGCCGTGGCAGCCTAGTAGGGAAGGTAGGTCCAGTTTTTAGAGGGTCTCTCCCGTGGAGTGTAGTGGGAGGACCTTTGAACTCTGCTCATTTGTTTGTGGAGCACTCCGAGCCGTTCTCATGGGGGAGGGTACTCCTGTCCACTTGGTGATGGATTTCGTACCTTTTGTTTGTATCCTTGGGGTCGTAGCTCACCTCAGCGGGGTTGATGTTCGTTCTTCAACCTTCTCTCTTGGTGCAGCTCAAATCCACCAGGTTAGTTGCTAAATTTCTTTCCTTTAACTCTCCTTCTGGATGGGAGCCTCTGTGGAAAGCTGGCTTCAATCAGCCATCTTGTCTCCCTCAGTTGTCTTTTTCATGGTCAACTCACTTGGGGAATCTCTGAAGCCTGGAGCTGGTACTTTTCTATAGTTTAAAAATGAGGAGGATGACATTTGGGCTTACTGACACCATTTGTTATGGTTAAGAGTCAGCTATGGGGCAAGACCTAACGGTCTTCCTTCTGAATCCCTTTGAAAAGAGGAATAAGAGTTTATTTGTTCACTTATTGAGTGAAGATTTACTGAGCACTGGCTGTGGGTGGCACATTCTGCTAGGCATTGGAAATAAGGCAGTGAATTAACAGATACGGTCTATGTTGTTGTTGAACTTACAGTTTAAAAGTCAAGGTGGATAGCTTGAAAGAAATTTCCAGAATATGGAGCAAGGGAGAAGCACAGTGTTCATTAGGAGACCATAACCATCTGATAGATGGAGCAAGTCATATTGGAGACCTAACAGAGACTAGAAGTAGACCAGGTAGAGAGGAGAGAAAAAAATAGGTGAGAGGCAGAATGGGGGTGAAGATCTGAGGCAAGAAAGAGTACTAGTTAATGATGCTCTCTAGAAGCTGAAATCAGTTAGACTCTGAAGCCAGTGAGAAAGGGAGAGGAGTGATGTAAAAAGAGGCTGGGCAGGATGGCAAAAGCCTCAAATTCTGCCTTGAGATCCTTGAACTTGATCCATTGGGTACTGGGGTGTCTTTGAAAAGTTTAAGCAGAGGAGAAGAATGATCAGAGACGGACGACCTGGCTGCTCCATAGAAACTGGATGAAGGGGAGAAGTGGACTTGGGTACTCAGCGTCATCACCAGGCACCTCATATTCTGAGCCTGAGTTCCTAAGGGGATTGGTACCCAAGGCTGTGACCCTTCTACAGTTTCCCAGCCTGCTTAGCCAGGCACTTTCTTTCCTGCTGGAGAGCTTTGAATCTGCCCTTTGCTTGTTTCTTTTGCTTTTTTTTTTTAATTTTCTTTTTTGTTTTTGTTCCTCCAAAAGGATCTTCCTCTGTCATCCAGGCTGGGCTACAAATGGCATGATCATAGCTCATTGCAACCTCTCAAACTCCTGGACTCAAGTAATGCTCCTGCCTCAGCCTCCCAAGTTGCTAGGACCACAGATGTGAGCCACCACACCAGGCTAATTTTTAATTTTTTTTGGTAGCGGTGTTCTCGCTGTGTTTCCCAGGCTGGTGTCAAACCTGGCTGTAAAAGATCCTCCTTCCTTGGTCTCCCAAAGTGCTATGATTATAGCTGTGAGCCATTGCTGCTACCCCTTATTTTTAAATATTTGTTTAGAATCTCTATGAATTTTAGAATCGCCTTCATTTTAGTCAGAGAGAAAAAATATAATATTCCTGGCTACAGTTAATGATCCATTTGTGGCAATTTCTATGACATCTTTATGATATGGTAGGATGAATCATGGAAATTTTACCCTGCCCAAGCTTATGTCCCAGAAGAGACTGATTGGAAAATCTGATTGAAGATGTGTCAGTTTATTCCCACATTGTCTGGATCTGATAAACCCTTCATGTATTTTGGAGATCAAATTACCACAGAAGACTTTGCTGTGTTGCTGGCTAGTTTGCACAGCAAAATGGAAGCAGTTTACACTTAGTAAAAATGCCATGTATGAGATAGTAAGACATGATTATGCGTGCCTTCTCCATCTCCATTTAATCTAGCCATCAGCTCATGGTGATTGGGGAATTGAGTTTTCTGGACTATAGAGTGTACAAACTCTCTAAGTGTAGCCTCTAGACTCCAGTGCTTAACCACCTCTTTCCCTTCCCTTTAAATAAATATTCATTGTACCAGGGACTCTTCTAGACCCTAATGATATCATGGCAGATGAGATAGATAAGGTTCTTAATCTCAAGGTACGGAGGTTGGGATGTATCCTTTTGTTTATTCTTTACCAAATAATATAACGTAGTTTAAAAACCCTTTTTCTTCTTGAGAAAAGTTATCCTCTTTCAATCTTATGTTCATGTTTCTAAATGGTAATAAATAGTAATCATGATATGTAAGGTCCTTTACGCTTATGGGATGGAATATTCTAATACTACCCTGTTTCCCCAAAAATAAGACAGTGTCTTATTTTCAGGTGTGCTCCCAAAGATGCGCTAGGTCTTATTTTCAGGGGACGTCTTATCTTTCCTGTAAGTAGGTCTCATTTTCAGAGTATGTCTTATTTTCGGGGAAACAGGGTATTACTTATAAAGTTTTTGAGAAATAGTTAATGGGAAATTCCTCAGTATATAGTGCTAAATGAAAAAGGCAGAATATAAGCTTTATATATCATTTGATCCCAATTTTGATTTATGAATAATAATAGAAATATAAAAGGATCTGTAGTTAGAAAAATAATTACATAGGTAAGAGACTGAATTAAAATACATGAAGATGTTAATAGTTATGATGTGTTGATAGAGGCATAATGATTTCTTTCCTAAACTATTTTGTGTTTTTTCTATTTTCAGAAGTAAGCCATACTACTTTTATAATCAAGGAAAATATTATTAAAAAGATTCCTATTCTTGAATTAAAATAAATGTAATATTATCATAAAGATGCCCATCCCAAATATTAGAGTTTTTTTTAACAGGGAGAGCAATAATCAATGATAGTTTTCTTATCCTTTTTCTTATATCCTAAATGTCTCACCTCTCTCCTTGAAGCCATTCTTTATTTTGCTTATCTCCATCATTTTATTCTAATTATCAATCAAATTATTTTTGGCATATGGTGAAAATTATTATATTTTGGTGATAGGCTCATTTCTTTTTTTTTTTTTTGAGACAGAGTCTCAAACTGTTGCCCTGGGTAGAGTGCTGTGGCATCATAGCTCACAGCAACCTCCAACTCATGGGCTCAAGTAATCCTCCTGTCTCATTTTTTCTGTTTTAGTAGAGACAGGGTCTTGCTTTTGCTTAGGCTGGTCTGGAACACATGAGCTCAAGCAATCCACCTGTCTTGGCCTCCCAGAGTGCTGGGATTATAAGCATGAGCCATTGCGCACAGCCTGATAGGCTCATTTTTATAGTTGTTGTGCATCTATTTATATCCCTGCCTAGGCAAGAACTTAAATCTGTTAGAAGTGGTGAAATTAATTAAAGATTTTAAAATGTGACAATCCAATTTGTTTATCTGTGGATACACTGTTCACAAATGGGAGGAAGAGGATTGCTAGGGGAATTTTCTGGAATACCATTCAGTGAAAAGTTGGGACCTCAAAAGGATTCCTTATCTGGGAATGTGTATGTGTTTTACAATTTCCACATATACATATGTGTTACAAGTATTTTTTTTTGTACTCAGAAAATCATATACAGTATCTTTATATATATGCATTACTCTTTTTATCAAATGAAAGCAACTATTATGATGTATACAAAATTAATAAATTCATAATCATAGTTATCAATCTATTCTAAAAGTATAGTTGCTATCCTTCATAACAATGTTATGATGATAATACACCTAAACATTTCTTGGGTGTTTAGTATGTGTCAGACTCTATGATGAGTTCTTTATATTGTCAACTGAAGAAATGAAAAGGTTTATAAATTTGGAAAGGAGAACTTTATTTCTCATAAAGCGTGCAGCCTGTAGGTGGCCATTCTGACAGGCCCAGAGCCTCTGGCCAAAGGCTAGAAATACATACTTTAAAGAAATAGTAAAGAAAAGGAATTTATGATGAATGAAGGTGGCCAAATATACATATTTAAGAAGCCATAGGAAGAGTTATCAGTATTTGTGAAAGGAGAAAGCCGTACATGTGCAATTGAGCTTTGTGTCCCTTCTTGGGGTCCATGTTTAGAAGTAGGTTTAGCCTAATCTAAGGGTGGAGTTTTTTGCCCTCCTATGTCAAAGGTGAAACAGAGGACACAGGAACCCTTGCTGTATATCTTCTGTAGACTGGTTAGAACCACTCCATGGTTGACAGTCTCTTATCAGGAAAGAATGCTGGTCAGTTTTAGTGCCAAAACATCAGAAAGGGAGGATCAGATCACAAGATTGTTTTTTGTTTAACTATTAAGGAAGAAAGCCTGATGAATATTAGCAAAGGAGGGGGTATAATGAGGCGTATCTGATCTTCCATTCCATCATGGCTGGAAATTCAGTTTTAAGGTTTCTCTGGAATTGCCTTGGCCAAGAGGAGGTATGTTCAATTGTCAATCTTAAAAGGCTTAGGATTTTATTTAAATTCTTAGTATATTGACTTATGAGATGGTGTTTTGTCTTTGGAAAGATGTTTTCATCCAAGAGTAAACTACTAGTTGAGAATGTCCAGTGTAAAATCTAAGGCCTCAAACCTTTGGAGATGGTACAGTGTCATGGTTAAGAATCTGAATCCTGCTCTCTCGCCCCCCACCCGTCTCTCTCAGTCTCTCCCACCCTCCTTTCCTCTCTCTCTTCTTTTCTCTCCTCCTTGGTGCTGCTCAGCAGCATCCCTCCCTCGCCAATAAAAACCTTTCCTACAAAAAAAAAAAAGAATCCGAATCCTAGTGTCAGAGACCTGAGTTCAATCCCTGGCTCTGTCCCTCCCTCTCCCCCCCCCATGGCTGTATGACTTTAAGAAAGTCACTTAACATTCTCGGACCCCTGTTCCATTTATAGAACAAATTATTTTTTATAAGAACAGGCAATGTTCTTAACATTGTCTAAGTATAGAGGGCTCAACAATGATACCTATTTCATAGTAAACTTAGAGCCACAGGTTAATGTGAAATAATATCGGTGAGTAGCAGTTGCTAAAAGAAGCCCCACACATGATTTTTGTAGGATTAAGTCTCATGGCCAGGTAAAAGGAGATAAAACTTGTCTGAGACTTAAAAATTTTAAGTCTTGTCCAAGATAAAATAGGGCGCTGGCCCCATATGCCGGTGGTGGCTGGTTCAAACCCAGCCCTGGCCAAAAACTGAAAAAAAAAAAAGAAAAAAGATAAAAGTTAAGAGATTGACTAATTAGAGTCCGGCAAAAAACTTGGAGTACCAACATCTCTGTTAGCAGCTATTGATTCTCCATATCCCTGGAATGTGCTGCCCAGTGGTTTCTAGGACACAAGTGGATTTGTTTTCTTAAACGGGTGTTCCCTCTGCCTTTTAGTCTTGATCCTGGCGTCTGTTTCATCTGGCCTTGTGACCTGATGGCAATTTTGGTGATCATGCCCACAATTGGCAAGGTGGTTGTTATTTTAATGCCTTTAAATAGTGTGTCTGAACCACAGTCCTTGGATACCAAGAATCAACATTATAAAAGATAATGGGCTCTAATGATGTGGGTTGTTAGGTGGTTAGCTGAGTTATAGAGGGTCTTGTTACGTACAGGGTAAGAGTTTGGACAGACATTAATCAGATGCTGGAATAATTGGGGTCCTGTTCAGAACGCAATGTACTGCAGTGACTTGAATTATAAAAAGATACCCCTCTTTCTAAGAGAGCACACTGGACTTGGGGACAGAATTTTGCAGATGGGCTTAATGAGGAACATTTCCATGGCAATTATAAGTATTGTCATACACAATTATGGAGCACAGGCTTTTGCTTGCTCTGATCAAGCATTTGGTTATCTGTGGCCTGAAAAATAAAATTAGATGAAACCTGGTTATCATATTTCTTGCTAATTTCCTCGACGAAGGAGATATTGATGCCTGAGTGGCCAACAGTAAGGGGTGGGTCTTGCTTCTTGTCCAAAGAAGTGGATATTCTACATGAGGCAAGCAGTCTTGCAGGAGAGGGCAGTTTTATGGAGTGTTAAAAGAGTTTATGTGAAAATACTTTTGAAGAAATAGAATTCAAAGACAACTGGAATCCAGCTTCGTGGCTTCATAATGAGACACACACATGTGCGCGTGCCATCCGTTCTTCAAAAATAATTTTTTTTTTTTTGCCGAGCTTCAGTGGCTCCACTAGGGGCAAGGTTACATCTTATTGATGTGACTGTGAAGATTTTCCAATGTTTTCAAAATATGCATTTAATTAAATGTATATGTCATGTTGAAAACTTCATGGGAACTAATTATAAATGTTTGTAAATCCCTTAATAAAAATGAGACTTTACATAGAATTAGCAGAGCAAAAGTAAAAATGAAATCGTGTATCCACTCCAAAATCTTTTTTGAAAGCCTGCTATATGCTGAGTACCATGTTGGCAGATGGGGTATTCTGGTGTGAGCAAGATAAACAGCCCTTGTCCTTCTGGAACTTAGAGCAACCTGATTAATACACTCAGGGTTGTATTGTGACTGCTTCCCCAAGGAAAAATTATCTTTCACTAGGACCTCTGCATAAGATTGTTCTTTAGGTTAGTCTGTGACCTTAGTATTCAGTTGGCATTTACCAAGTACCTTCCTTTTCTACTTGCAATGGTCTTCCTAAGTCCCTTGTAAATGAGTATTATCATTCCTATTTCCAAGGTTTCATTTTGACCTTCGTATTTTCTGTTTTTAATGTGTTTCTATTCTAGAGATAGCCACTAAATAATTGGGACAATTCAGGGGCTACTTAATCCCTGATCTGTCATAAACCTGATATGGATAGTAGAATGTACCTTTTTATCATAGCTAGAATATTTCAGTTGGTAATTTTTTATTAAGTGATTTAGAAAGTTCGATGCAGATTTTCATGAAATTTGCTGTAAAAGTATACACAATTAGAGAGTATGCCATAACTTGATAATCGGGGTTTTCTCAAGTAAGAACAAAGTCTTCCATTTGTCCTATTTAGGATGAGTAAGACTTAATTGTACCATTTAATACCAGAGGTCAAGAATTACAAAAGTGGTCAGAAAAATCCATTCTCCTACAGCTTCCACAAATAGCTCTCAGAGTTACTTTGAGGTCAGAGGCTGTTAGGCCACTGCCCATCTCTCAGGCATGCAATAGTAGTTTAATCAAATCAAGAAGGAGATACTGGGTTATCCCATTCTTGATGGTCTCTGATAAGCTGGTAATGGGCAGAAATGTTTCCCTAAGAGGTTTATGTTTCAGCTGCACATAGAAACCTCTATACTGTCTTTTAGGAAATATGAGCCCAGGTATGATACCAATTTATCTTTGCCCAAGAGCTTTCTTAGGCAAGGCCACAGACTAACCTAAAGGTCACAGGCTAAACTTTCTTAGGTCCATGATTCTTTGGACCTAAGACATATAATTTCAGGGATAGTGGTTGTAAAATGTATTTTATTTTATTTTATTTTTTTCCGGTTTGAAAAATTTTTCTTTTTTAATTAAATCATAGCTGTGTACAATAGTGCAATCATGAGGTGCAATGTGCTGGTTCCATATACAGTCTGAAATATTTTCACTGAACTGGTTAACACAGCCTTCATGGCATTTTCTTAATTATTGTGTTCAAACCCTTATACTCTACACTTAGTAAACTTCACCTGCACCCTTCCAAGATGCACCCTAGGTGTGGACCCACCAATCACCCTCCCTCCACCCTTCCCCCCTCCCTTCTCTTCCCTTGCCCTCTTACCCATATTCTTGTACTGAGATTGGGCTGTAGCCTTTGTATGAAAGCTATAAATTAGTTTCATATTAGGGCTGAGTACATTGGGTACTTTTTCTTCCATTCTTGGGATACCTTGCTAAGAAGAATATTTTCCAGTTCCATCCATGTAAACATGAAAGAGTTTATAGTCTCCATCTTTCTTTACAGCTGCATAATATTCCATGGTGTACATATATCACAATTTATTAATCCATTCACAAGTCCATGGGCACTTGGGTTTTTTCCATGACTTAGAAATTATGAATTGGGCTGCAATAAACATTCTGGTACAAATATCTTTGTTATAATGTGATTTTTGGTCTTCTGGATATATACCTAGTAGAGGAATTATAGGATCGAATGGCAGATCTATTTTTAGATCTCTAAGTATTCTCCAAACATCTTTCCAAAAGGAATGTAAAATTTGCATTCCCACCAGTAGGGTAGAAGTGTTCCCTTTTTTCCACATCTGCACCAACATCTCTGGTTTTGGGATTTTGTGATATGGGCTAATCTTACTGGAATTAGGTGATATCTCAAAGTAGTTTTGATTTGCATTTCTCTGATGGTTAAGGATGATGAGCATTTTTTTCATGTGTCTGTAGGCTGTGCGCCTGTCTTCTTCAGAGAAGTTTCTCTTCAAGTCCCTTGCCCAGCCTGCGATGGGGTCCCTTACCCAGCCTGCGATGGGATCACTTATTCTTTCCTTACTTATACGTTTGAATTCTGTGTGGATTCTGGTTATTAAACCTTTGTCAGAGACATAACCTGCAAATATCTTCTCCCATTCTGATGGCTGTCTGCTTGCTCTACTTACTGTGTTCTTGGCTGTGCAGAAGCTTTTTAGTTTCGTCAGGTCCCAGTAGTGTATTTTTGATGCAGATTCAATTGCCCGGGGGTCCTCCTCAAAAAATATTTGCCCAAGCTGATTTCTTCAAGAGTTTTCCCTATGCTTTCTTCTAGTATTTTTATAGATTCATGTCTTAAGTTTAAATCTTTAATCCAGTGAGAGTCTATCTTACTTAAAGGTGAAAGGTATGGGTCCAGTTTCAGTCTTCTAGAGGTCGCCAGCCAGTTCACCCAGCACCATTTGTTAAATAGGGAATCTTTTCCCCATTGAATGTTTTTAATTGGCTTGTCTTGGTTCTCTATTCTGTTCCATGCATTTTATTTTTTCTAAAGCAATTAATAGCTTTCCTCTTAAGAGCCTGAGCTTATTATTTCCATCAGTTCCATCAGTTACCATGTTTTAAACATGTGTCGAGAACACTTAATATCTACTTTCTTAGCAGATTTTAAGTACACAGGCAGCCTCTGGGTTATGAACAAGATAGGTTCTATAAGTTTGTTCTTAAGTTGAATTTGTATGTAGGTTGGAACAGATATACTTACCTATTACCTGTAATAGCCTTCATTCATAAATGTGAGTAGTATGTCAGTTGGATGTTTGCAACTTGGAGACTTAACGACAGTAGCCTCCATTTGGAAGTGTGAGTTGTGCATAAGTCAGATGCTTGTAACTCGGGGACTGCCTGATAATATATTATTATTAACTATAGACACCGTGCTCCAGAACTTATTCATCTCATAACTGACAGTTTGTATCCTTTTACTCTCTCTTTCTATGAGCTCCTCTCCTTTCATTCATAAGTGATGCCATGCATTATTTAATCTTCCTGTGGCTGGCTTCTTTCACTTAGCTTAATGTTCTCTGGGTTCATCTATGTTGTCTCAAATGACAGAATTTCCTTGATTATGGTAATTATTTCATGGTATACATGTGTATATCAAAACATCATGTTGTACACCTTAGATATATGCAATTTATTTTGTCAATCACACCTGAGTAAGACTAAAAGTAAATAAATAAAAGAGCAAACAAAAGAAAACAAAAACAAGAGCTTGAGTTTAGAGATGCTCAGAATTTTCTGTGATGGTTGCCAACTGCCCTTTGTTCCAGAATGCAGTGCAATTGTATGTGAGTTACCCAATTAGAGCATTTCTTGAGACTTTATACAAACATGAAATCATTATAATCAGATTTTGGTATTTTAATTTGCTTTCATAGCTCTTTATAAGAATGTATAATGCATTTTGCATAATTGAGAGAAACTGATTTTCATCCCCAACACAGGTAATTTTTATGCCCTGGTAGAATGCACTGCAACTTAGGGATAAGGTAACTTGAGGCTTTCAAAATTCAAATGAAGTTTTCACCTGGGGACATTACAAGTAGTTGTCAGGGCAGGTGACTTCAGACTTTGGATGTTGCAGCTGGCTGAGACTCTGTGCTCCACTCAGATGGCCTATGGTATGCTGTCTAGTGGTGGAAAACGATGGTGGCCAAACCACCAGTCTGATGACAATTTTGATTCTAGGCATTGGAAGAAGTTTTTAGCAATTTGAATCTGAGTTAATGGCAGCATTTGCTTCTCATGTGGCTAAGCATGTTAATGAAATGTGCTTTCTGAAAGTGATCCAGAAAATAGGCTTCCAGATAATAGGCTTCCAGATGCAGGGAGGAATTCTCCAAAGAGAATTCCTAGCGTTCATGCTCCTAGTGTTATAAAGGAGAAATTGTTCCATGGGAACTAATTTATTGTGAGTAAGTGCATCTTCTTTATCTATTATTCTTTGCTGATGGCAAAATGTATGTCTCATCTCCAGTTAGATGTTACCTTATTATTATTATTATTATTATTTTTTAAAGAACTTGCTTAACCATCTGGGTTTCTACTGCGGTTCTCAACCTGTGGGTCGTGACCCACAGGAACTGTATAAAAGGGCCGCAGCATTAGGAAGGTTGAGAACCACTGCTGTAGCCTATTGCACCCACCTCACTGAAGCAAATGGCTTTGCTCAATCCTTCCTCTGTGTCAGGGGTGCATATATAAACAGAGGATTATGGAGTGGTAGGAAGGAATACTTTGCTAGACACATATTTTAATAAAATTTTTAGAATTTCTTCAAGTTCTCTTTTACTAATTCTACTCCTAGTCCCTTAGAAAGGAAAACAAAATTAAGGAAAAAAGAGCTTGGGTCCTGCTGACTTCTCATACATATCTCTGAGTATGTACACATACAAACTTCACTTGTAAAGTTTGGCTTTACATGTAGAAGAATGGACTGACTCCAAAATGACTCCATCCCATGTTTTACAAGTAAAAAAATAAATTTAAATATGAGCATTTGCATTTAGTTCAACCAAATGATGAGCTTGCATGAGACAAGACTATGGCGCAGAAGGCACACCGAGGGAGTGGTCATTTTGTTTGCTTGGTACAAGGTAGGTGGTTTGTTAAATTAATTCTTGAAATATCCAGCAAGGGCTTCATCAGGAGAGCCGAGTCAGATTTTAAGGAGATGGTTGTGAAGGTGGGGTGAGGAAAGAAGGGAAATAGAAGGACTGAAGGAAGTTTAGGTGAGGAGAAATGGGGCGGCGAGATGAGTGACAGGAACTCTGAGAAGTTCAGGGAACCCTCTGGGAGTTGCTGAGCAGGGTGAGGTAGCGTGAGGAAGCCACTTCACAGAGAGTGCCTGGTAAAGTATCTGTTAAATGGTAACTTAAAAATAAAAGCTGCAGCCATGGTGTGTTGGTAAACATTTATTAAAAACTGGCTCTTACAAGGAATAGGGTGGGAAATACTCGATGTGTGGCATTTGTAGATTTCGGTGGTGTAATTACTCCCACTATGTCTGATTTTAAGGTGCAAACGGGATGTCTTTGAATGCAGAATTGGGACTGTCGGTTCCCCTGGTTCCAGCAACCACTGATTGCTTCCCTCTTGGTGTGATGCCTGAGGTCTTTGCAGTTCCTCCTTTGCATCTGGTGGGCATTCTCCTCAAGTCACCGTGGCCCAAGCAGCAGAAAGTTAGCTCAGTTACCAAAAGACAAAGGATGTGAATGTGAGGAATATTATTGGAAATAATTGCTTCTGGGATCTGAATTTTGCTTGAGGGAATTTCTAGACTCACATCCTTGGCCAGGAGCCACTTGAAGTTTTAGACATGAGGGTAGGAATGCTTTTTGATTCACAGTTGGGTGAGGGTGGTCCTGGTGGGAGGAACTGGCTAATGTGAGTAACTTGTTAGAGCTTGGAGGAAAGATATTTTTATTATCAAAAAGATATTAGGTAGTGGTAGGTTTTATTCCCCCCCCCCTTGAGTGTTTGAGTAGGCAAAATGTGTGGGAAAGAAGTTAGAAGTCCTGGATTCGGTGTGATGGGAGAGAGTGGAAAATGAGGACAGAGCAATCATTAAACCTGCTCTCTGTGGGGGTTTATTGGGGGAAGAGTTATGCAGTAATGATGAGGAAGCCTCCTGTCTGTAGCTGCTCACCTAATTTGCAGCCCTGGTGCTGGATGAGATGCAGATACTATAGTCCTTACGCCTCACAATAACCTTGAGAGATAGGATTCAGTTCACTTGGTTGCTCACGTTGGAAATTTAGAATTATTCGGGACACCCCCTGCATCTTATTCATAACCAAGGCCTAATGACAACACCTCCCGTTGTATTTCAAAGCCATTTGATTCCTCTCTACCTTCCCTGCTAACCTTGTCATATAGACGGCCATCATTGTCCACTTCTTACCTGGTGTCCCTGCGTCCACTGTTTCCTCCTTCATCCATTCTCCATGTGGCAGCTAGAGTGACGCTTCTAAGTGTGTGCTGTGTGTCCTGTTGTTCTTCTGCTTCAACAGTGTCTCTCTGTTGCCTTTAGAATGAAATCCACATTCCTCATGATCTAACTCTTTCTTACTGAACCCCTCATTTTCTCAGCTCTAGAACACTTCCCTGTCAGATTTTCAAGCATCCAAAGACACATCAAAGTCATTGCTTTAATGTTCTATTGGGATATCACAAAGCAAGCAAATCTTCTTTTCTTTAGCAGAAACAAAATAATGTTGCAGTTCCCAATTCCTATTAAAAAAACATCTGTCTTCTTCCTTTGGCATTCTCTTAGTTCTCTTGGTGTTCTTTGACATGATGGGCTGTTAAGCAGACAGCATTAAAAAAATAACTTGAACTGTGCAACTATTCACAAATTCCACTTCAAACAGAAACACGGTGAACCCTTGTTAAAAGCTAACAACAGGCTGGTGTATTCGACCTCCATAATCTATTGCCAACCAGCCTCATGCAGTCGTGCCAGTCAGAAAGGGGAAGTTAAAATAAAATCCTAAGCTGTCAATTTAGCCCTTATGGCTTCCTAATGTTCTAATTGTGTCGCTCAGTCTGGGAAGCATATTTTGTTGAAACTTATTTTATTCTTTGGTATTTTAAATACTTTCCTTTAAAAATTAAAATAAAATTAAAAAATGTAAAAAGCTAGAAGATGAACAAAAATGTATTAATAAAAAGAGAAAGATCTGTTCTGTAAAATTTGGATTCAGTCAGAATGCCAGACTTAAGGACCTGGAAGGCCACAGGTTCCCCACCCCGGCCTCAGCACACTAAGAAGGGCAGGAAAGAACACTTTACTAACTTATGCACAGGTTGTGAGGAATTTCCAGGGTAAAGATTGGAAAGAATTGAGAAAGCAAAACCTTGTACTTTCTTAGTTGGAGGCTCTGCACCAGCCTTGCATATGCAGAGTGGAAGCATTTCCTGTTTTCTTCTCTTGGCCTTTTCTCCTTTGTGTCTTCATGGGCTGCTTTTTTAGTGTTTATTATCCATTTGTATGCATGCACATGTGTGTGTGGACTGTTTATTCCTATTAGTTCCTACAACGTATGTTTATAGTTATGTGTTCCAAAGACAGCCTGGGTCTAGGGATTGATGAAGGTTTTGGACACATATTTCTCACTCCAATACCCGGAGTCAAAACTGAAGTTATGTCATCACTAGTAAGTCTTGTGAACTCAAATGCTGGAAGAATTTTAAAGTATCTAGTTTGTTCTTTTGCTCACTGCCACCACCACAACCATTGCCAATAACAGTGGCTAACACTTGCTGAGTAAATGGTGACATTGTGAAATATTAGTAGATTATAAAATGCGCTGATTAGGTTAAGACCAGCGTTGTTTTACACAAAATAGATTAGGATGGAATGGACTGGAGTAAGGCAGGAATATTAGAGTTGGAAGCATAGGAAATGGAGGAATTGTTTCACGAAACTTTAGTTTCTGTTAAATACATGTTGTACAGATTGCTGTTGCTACAAGTTTGTTCTCCTCCTCTTCATAACTTTTGTATAACGTACATTTCCCAGATGCCCTTGCATGTGTATCCACGTGACTATATTCCGACTAATAGTGTATGAACAACACTGATCATTCTACTTCCAGGCCTGGCCTATAAGAGCCTTGACTCAAAAACCTCAGGTTGTTTGCTGTGGTAGTAAGCCTATTATTTTATTTATTTTACTGTATTTTATTTTTGAGAAAGCGTTTCACTATGTTGCCCTCAATAGAGAGCAACTTCAAACTCCTGGGTTCAAGTCATCCTCTTGCTTCAGTCTCCTGCAGCCCTCATTTTCTCAGCTCTAGAACACTTCCTTGTCAGAATTTTCAAACATCCAAAGACACATCAGAGTCATTGCTTAAATATTTCTATTGGGATATCACAAAGCAAGCAAATATTTTCTTTGGCAGAAACAAAATAATGTTGTAATTCCCAATCTCCATTAAAAAAATCTGTTTTCTTCCTTTGGCATTCTCTTGGTTCTCTTGGTCTTCTTTGACACGATGGGCTGCTACTATAGGTGCCCGCAACAAAACCGGATAGTTTTTTTAGAGATGGGATCTCACTTTTGCTCAGGTTGGTCTTGAACTCCTGACCTCAGGCAATCCACCCATCTTGGCCTCCCAGAGTGCTAGGATTACAGGCATGAGCCACTATTCCAGCCCCAAATAAGCCTATACTAAAATATATTTCATAAAATTGTGATAAAGAAGTTTGGAAGCCTTTGTATTGTCATATTTTTATTTTCATAACTCTGTGAAGCAAGTAATATTATTATCCTCACTTTGTAGATACCGAAGCTGAGACACAGAGAGGTTAAGTTACTTGCCCAGCGTCACACAGCTAGGAATTAGTGAAGCCAGGGTTTGAATCTAGGCCTCTGGTGCTACAGAGCGGGGCTTTCCATCATGACATTTTGCCATTCTCGTGATGATGCCTATGTCTCGGGATGTGCACAGCCAATACTGAGAGCTTTTCTCACACCTGAGGTGGCTGGAGCTCAGTTCCCAGTTATCTTTTTTCATTGTTTTGAATCACTTTTTATAAACATGTTCTCTGCAGACGCTATGAAAATACTATTGTGAAATACGACTCAGAAGGCTTCAAAGTGTCATGTTGGGATTAGCAGTGTTATTCCGCAGGATTCTAATGTAAGTCTGGCTGCCAAAAATCCCTTCCACTGTTTTGGAAAGGATGGGGGGGGTATAGTCCCATTTATAGGGGCGTAAGGGTAATTTCTAACATATGGCTCATGATTTACTATCTTGAAGAAACATTTATCTGTGGCTCAGTAGCTAGGCCTCGTCAAGCCTAAGATGATGAAAGTGTTTATGAGGAATGGACTTGCCAGTTCAATTATTATTTCAAGGGAATGGCCAACAGGAAAATTATACCATTGTAGTTGTTAGAGGCTTAACTCCAATAGTGTCTTTCTGGACAGCTTGATTGTTTTTAGAGCAGTTTGTTCAGTTTTCCTTATATCTTCCCAGTAACTCATCTCAAGAAGTTTTGATATTCGATATGTTTAGAAAAAAAAAAAAAAAGAAAGAAAGTCATCTTTCCTGTTGCTCAGCAATGAGCTTAGAGGGGATGCAGTTATCTTGAATTGATGGAAGATGGGCTGTATTTTCTTTTTTTTGGCCAGCGCTGGGTTTGAACACACCACCTCCGGCATATGGGACCAGCGCCCTACTCCTCGAGCCACAGGCGCTGCCCGATGGGCTGTATTTTCAACAGTCTGAAACCAATGGCAGGGCAGGGAGGGTCAGAGACATGTGAAAACAAACCATCCCTGACCCCTCCTGTTGGTATGCAACTTTAATATACCTTAAATATACCTACTCTGGTGATTTTCCTCTCAAGATCAAAAAGGATATAGAAGGTAGTGTCTGTATTGTCTTGTATGTTTTCTTAAGATCTCGGTGAGGAGGGAATAGGGGATAGTTTCCTTGCTTTGCTTAAAGAGTGTATGGCCTATACCTTCTGTTGTGTTGCTGAGTTGACTAACGATCTCCATTCCTAGCCCCCACTCAAGTCACCATCTTCCCTAGTATAGCAGCTTGTGAAGGGGGTTGCAGTGGATGCAGCCCATCCCATGCATAGGCAATGGTAGCATGGATTGTTTGTGGAAGACTTTAGAACAATAATGAGCTGACTGAAAATAAGTGTGCACATATTATCACAGTGCTCTGCTATTTCTAAACAATGCGAGTGATAAAATATTCCTCCCATTGCAGGGGGTCCTCTCCTACTATGTCCCAGGCGCACTTTCCCCATGCTGTGCTGCCCTGATGGTCAGGTTTATACAAAGGATAGGGTTATTAAAGATGCAATGGTTAGTGCAGACAGTAGACTTCCTCACAACAGGTATAGCATTGTCTTATATGTGCTTTATTTTTTTTTTATTTTTTGAGATTCATTGAGGGTTCAAAGAATTAGGTTACACTGATTGCATTTATTACATAAAGTCCCTCTTATGATTGGGGGAAGAGAGGGCCAAGAGACATGCCCCCCTAGAGATATGCCATACACTGTGACCCCCATTCCCACCTGCCTCCCCTCTCTCCACTTGCTCCCCCTTGTATTAGCTCATCTGTGGCCTACAAATTGTATCAGCTGCCTTCATATTGGAATAGTACATTGGATTCTTGCTTCTCCATTCTTGTGATGCTTTACTAAGAAGAAGGTGTTCCACATCTGTCCAGGTTAATACAAAAGATGTAAAGTCCTTATCTTTTTTATTGGCTGAATAGTATTCCATGGTATACATATCCCATAGCTTGTTAATCCATTCCTGGGCTGTTTCCACATTTGGCAATTATAATTTGAACTGCAATAAACAGTCTAGTGCAAGTGTCCTTATGATAAAATGATTTTTTTTTCTTCTGGGTAGATGCCTAGTAATGGGATGGTAGGTCTAATTTGAGTTATTTGAGGATTCTCCATACTTCCTTCCGAAAAGGGTTGTATTAGTTTGCAGTCTCATCAGTGGTATAAAAGTGTTCCCTTCTCTCCATGTCTATGCCAGCATCTGCAGCTTTGAGACTTTGTGATATGGGCCATTCTCACTGGGGTTAGCTGATATCTCAGGGTGATTTTGATTTGCATTTCTCTAATAATTAGGGATGATGAGCATTTTTTCATATGTTTGCTAGCCATTCGTCTGTCTTCTTTAGCAAAGGTTCCATTCATGTCTTTTGCCTTTTGATATATGGAATTATTGGCTTTTTTCATGTGGATTAATTTGAGTTTCCTGTAGATCCTAGTTATCAAGCTTTTGTCTGATTCAAAATATGCAAATATCCTTTCCCATTGTGTAAGTTGTCTATTTGCTTTGGTTGTTGTCTCCTTAGCTTTACAGAAGTTTTCACTTTAATTAAGTCCCACTTGTTTATTTTTGTTGTTGCAATTGCCATGGAAGTCTACTTCATAAAGTCTTTCCCCAGGCCAATAACTTTAAGTGTTTTTCCTATGCTTTCTTTGAGGAATTTTATCATTTCATGCCTTAAATTTAAGTCCTTTATCCATCTTGAATCAGTTTTTGTGAGTGGAGAAAAGTGCGGGTCCAGTTCAGTCTTCTACATGTGGATATTCAGTTTTCCCTGTTGTTGTACCATCTATTGAATAGGGATTCTTTCCCCCAGTGTATGGTCTTGTTTGGTTTATCAAAGATTAGGTGGCTGTAAGGTGTTAGTTTCATTTCCTGGTTTTCTATTCGATTCCAAATGTCTATGTCTCTATTTTTGTGCCAGTACCATGCTGTTTTGACCACTATGGCTTTGTAGTATAGCCTAAAGTCTGGTATGCTGATGTCCCCAGCTTTGTGTTTATTACTAAGAACTTCCTTAGCTATATGGGTTTTTTTCTGGTTTGATATAAAATGAAGAAACATTTTTTCCAAGTCTTGAAAGTATGATATTTTAAAGGGTGGCATTGAATCAGTAGATTGCTTTGGGAAGTATAGACATTTTAATAATGTTGATTCTTCCCAGCCATGAGCATGGTATGTTCTTCATTTGTTAATATCCTCTGCTATTTTTCATAAGGTTTCGTAATTTTCTTTATAGAGGTCTTCACCTCTTTTGTTAGGTATATTCCTAGGTATTTCATTTTCTTTGAAGCTATGGTGAAGGGAGTTGTGTCCTTAATTAGCCTCTCATCTTGGCTGTGTATACAAAGGCTACTGAATTGTGGACATTGATTTTATATCCTGAGATATTACTGTATTTTTTATGACTTCCAGGAGTCTTATGGTTGAGTCTTTGGGGTTCTCTAAGTATAAGATCATATCATCAGCAAAGAGGGAGAGTTTGACCTCCTCTGCTCCTATTTAGGCACCCTTTAGTTCCTTCTCTTGCCTAACTGTATTGGCTAGAACTTCCAGCACTATGTTGCATAATAGTTTGACAACTACAGGCCCACATGAGAGAAAAACAGTTAAATTCAAGATGGGTGAAGGGGTGAAAAAGGGGAGAGGGTTTGGTAAGTTCCCACTTACTGGATACAATGTAGGGGTATATGGCGTATTTCCTGAGTGAAGGACTCAGCTATCATTTGGACTTTTCCTAACAAATATAAGCAATGTAACCTAATCCTATGTACTCTTATATTAATACAAACTAAAAAATTATAAAACAAAAAAACACAGATTTATAAGAAAGGAACATGAATATTTCTTATATTTTTCCCTAAATAACTGATTTCTACTAGCATTTATATACACACACATAAATATGTATAAACACACATATGTATATATATAAAATACATACACACACACACACACATATATAATTTTTTTAGAGACAGGGTCTTGCTCTATTGCCTAGGCTGGATTGCAGTGGCCTGATCATAGCTCATTGCAACCTTGACCTCCTGAGCTCAAATTATTCTCCTGCCTTAGCCTCCCATGTAGCTGGTACTACAGGTGCATGCCAACACACCTAGCTAATTTTATTTTATTGTTGTAGAGATGGGATCTTGCTATGTTATGCTGGTCTCAAACTCCTGGCCTCAAGGGATCCTCTTGCCTTAGTCTCCCAAACTGTTGGGATTAGAAGACATGAGCCACCACACCCAAACTAACACATATATTTTTAATCCAATTTAAACATGTTTTATAATTTTTGTTAAAACTAAGAGTACACACAGTTCTAAACTTCTTTTTTCATTTAACCTATTGTGAATATTGCCCTACATTAGTAAATTTTCTTTCCTAACATCCTTAGTATAGGCTGCCCATCCATCATATGATAGTTTTGCAAAGTAATTAAACAATTATAAACAAAGAGGAATCAAAATGGGGTAGGAGGTTTTATAGACAGAGGCAGCTCAAAGATTTCCTCTACTTGGAAGAGCCTTATTGAAAACTGACATCGTTGTCAAATAGGTGTGTTTCTGTGGACTAGGTGAAAGTGTGCCAGAGCCACAGTCTCCAAAGCTCTTCATCTCTCCATTGGGCCTTTACTGAGCCAATAGGTCACCTTCTTTAGGCTCTGCTTTCTTCAAGTTCAGACCCCATTACTCCTGTCCTTGCAGGGAATTTGCTTGGTTTAGGTAACGCAGCATCAGGTCCACCTTGTTGTGATTCCTTCTCCTGCCTGGGTCCTAACTTGAGTGTCATGAAGGGAATGTAATAGAAGGAACATTCTGGGGATGAGGGACCCTGGAGTCTGGGATGGGAGAGTAAGGATGGGTGAATGTGACTGTAGTTGGGTGAACATGGAGATGGGTGGGGGGGGAGAGAAGATTGGAGGGCAATGTGCAACATCATTCTAGGAAATGGTTATTGCCTTGGGTTTGAAACAACATTGTCACCTCATTTCATCTACCTGCCCACCTGTCTATCCGTCCATCCATCCATCCCTCATCTGAGTATTTAGAAAAGTCTCTTCACCTCGCTGGGCCTTTGTCCCTTTATCTGTAATATGAGGATGATCACAGAACCTCCTGGAGTTGTGGGTGTAGATTGTGTGATAGAGGGAGTGAAGAGGACATCATCCAGCTCAGGCATAGACAGCATACTTGGAAGCAGACATTAGGTGCTGTTATTTCAGGTATGTCCTGGAAGATGTGCTGCATCCTGGGGAGCTAGGCTGATGACTCACACAGCCCGCCCTTGGTTAGATTTTCCAGGTATAATTCCTGGCTCAGGACTCTGCCTCCCTTATTCCAGGACTGAGGCTTGGTGTGTTTTCCCTGGACCCCTTGAGAACCACAACTCACCCCTGGTCTTCCCTTCCACTGCTTCCTACCTGCCTCTGGCTGCCAGCCTGCCCAGTTCGCTCCGCCAGGGCCTGCTCTTGGCCAGCTCTGCCTGTGACTCAACTATTCATGTGCCCCATCTCTGCCCTGCTGCCAAGGTTGCCTCTCACCCTCACAACTGCCAAAGGGAGCCCCTGCCACCCTGGGGTGTTGTCTCCATCTTCTTGGTCCCTTCTCAGAGTGCATGCTGCTTTTCCAGCTCCTGGTGCATCCTGCAATGACTTGTCTCTGTCATGGGGATGTTAGCTTTTCACTTGCGTTCTGTTGTTAAATAAAGGGTAAGTAGCTAACATTTGTTGAGCTATGTTCCAGATTACTCTTCTAGGCACCATTGCCAGCTGGCTTTGCACCTGGTAACCATTTCATCCTGACAACCCAGGGTTGGGGGGGTGTAGCTATGATACTCATTTACAGATGAAGCTGAGAGCCACAGAAAGGGTTAGCACTCTGCCCAAGCTCTCACAGCTCATTGTGGCAGAGCCAGAAGGAGCAAATTTTCAAAGTTAGTACTTATACTTGCATGTTTCACGGGAGGAAGGGAATGCTGTTACCAGAGATGTGAAAAATGTCTTAAATCCCAAAGTACATTCAGTGTTTAGACGCAGCCTTTAAGGATCTCTTTCTGGCAACATTAACAATTTTCTTTACTTAGTCTCATACTTGAGGCTTGGCTGAAGTGTCAGGTTCAAGCTAAGGTGAGCCATTTTGAACTATGATGGTCACTAGTAGTTCACCTGTTGCAGTCTTTTGGCTTGTCCTTGTCACTTATCTCAGTCCTCTTGCTGTAGTTGTCTACAAATTTTAGTAAAATAATAAGGGAAAATGCAATAAAATGGTCCAGAGTTGCTCAGAGCCTGCTACAGGTATAGAATTGGCTTGTAGTCAGCAGCGATGTGTTTTGTTCACCACTTGACACCCTAAAACTCCCAATCAGTGCATTGTTGATGGTCCATCTATGGTGCCCACAAGCCAAACATTTGAAAGGTCCACAGATGATGCCAAGGTCCACCCTCATGTGAGGCACTTCTCTGGGGAGGGGGATTGCCCTGGGCTTACTTGTCTGA
The DNA here is from genome assembly GCF_027406575.1 of Nycticebus coucang. Taxonomy (NCBI): domain Eukaryota; kingdom Metazoa; phylum Chordata; class Mammalia; order Primates; family Lorisidae; genus Nycticebus; species Nycticebus coucang. The sequence continues at coordinate 53,071,092 of NC_069787.1, forward strand.
GGGCCTTGGTAGGGCACCCTTTACCTTGTCCCACATAGTTATGATATGCCATTTCTGATTCAGGAGCATCTTGGTTTGATGCAGAACAATATCCATTCATAGCTGCTGAAATGGCTAACCCAGGTTTTAGCTGCTTGAGTAGACATGGAAGGATGAATTCAATGGATTCTGCAGTTGCCAGGTTGGGTGTGGAATGGCCAGTTCTTGGCACCATATTTTAGGAAGAATAGAAGGTGGAGCTTTTCCAGAGAAGGCTCATCAGGATACTTTTTATTTGAGCTCTTGCATTCTGTCAAGGACGGCTAAATAGGCTCGGCGCCTGTTGCTCAGTAAGTAGGGTGCCTGCCACATACACTAAAGCTGGTGGGTTCAAGCCCAGCCCGGGCCTGCTAAACAATAATGACAACTACAACCAAAAAAAAAAAAAGAAAGAAAGAAAAAGCTGGGGGGTTGTGGTGGGTGCCTATAGTCCCAGCTATTTGGGAGGCTGAGGCAAGAGAATCGCTTAAGCCCAAGAGTTTGAGGTTGCTGTGAGCTGTGATGCCATGGCACTCTACCCAGGGCAACATAATGAGACTCTGTCTCAAAGAAAAGAATGGCTAAATGACTTAGAGGTATTTCATGTAAACAGAGAGATGGATCAGCTCCCCATACTTGGAGAACAATGTTATGGAAAAAGAAGTAGCTTTGTTCAGTGGAGGCTGCACCATGTAGACATCAAGGGCTTAGCTGAGATTGGAGAATGTCATATGTGGATGGAAACCTCTACCTTACTTTCCAGTAATTTGGTCTTGGGCTGCTCCATTACCCTCTCTGATGCTCAGGTTTCCTTTTGAAAACTGGGGGTGAGATTACTGCTTATCTCCTAAGTTTGGGGTGTGGGTTAGATGAGACATTTCTTGTTAGGTACTTAGCGTGGTGCCTGGAACATGGTAAGACCTCAGCCTCAGTGAATGGCCAGTGTGGGTATTAAACTCTGTGCAGTGAAGAACCAGATCAAAGGGAGGAGAGTCAGAAGGAAAGTCGGAAGGACACATGACTGCTCCAATCTGAAAGCTTTTAAGCTTCATCTCAGGGACCAGTGTCAGAGATGTAAAGGAATTCATGCTGTGAGCAAGCTAGACCAGCTAGTTCCCAATGGTGTGTTTTCTAGTTCTCTGAGCCCTCAGTATTTTATACCATAAGGTTTTTTTTTTTTATTAAATCATAGCTGTGTACATTAATGCAATCATGGGGTACCATGCGCTGGTTTGAAATATTTTTTATTTTTTTTATTATTTATTTTTATTAAATCATAGCTGTGTACATTGATATGATCATGGGGCATCATTCACTAGCTTTACAGACCGTTTACCCCAAGTTTCACATATACCCTTGTAAGATGCACCGCTGGTGTAATCCCACCAATCCCCTTCCCTCTACCCACCTCCCCCCTCCCTCCCGTCCCTTTCCCCCTTCCCCCTATTCTTAGGTTGTAACTGGGTTATAGCTTTCATGTGAAAGCCATAAATTAGTTTCATAGTAGGGCTGAGTACATTGGGTACTCACGCTGGTTAACATAGCCTTTCTGGCTTTTTCTTAGTTATTGTGTTAAAACATTTATATTCTACATTTAGTAAGTTTCACACGTACCCTTGTAAGATGCACCATAGGTGTGGTCCCACCAATTACCCTCCCTCCATCCATCCTCCCCCCTCCCCTCCACTATGAGGTTTTTATTACAGATAAGTGTTTGAAATGAAAAGCCACAGCAAAGAAAGACATGGCCTTTTCTGTAAAAATGTCACCACCGCCGCCACCACCACCACTGTGTTCCTGCATGGCCTGGAGTATGGTGCGTGTCTCCAACCAGGGAAGTCGTCTGTGTAGGAGCCACCCTCTGCTCCTGTGATCTGCAGCCATCTGGACCGTGGGGGTGTACAGGGAACACGCTGTTGATTCATATGCCATCCCCTGCTGGCATCTCTAAAATGGGCCCTCTGGTTGGAGCTGTGAAGCAGCCAGGCCCTCCCTCTCCCACGCTTTCTCCAAATACTAGAGAGAGAAAGGGATATGAGGGAAAATATATAAAGATCCAGGAACATGGAATGATGGTTGGGTGACCCCTGAGGGCAACTGGACAGAGAGCTAGTGCCTGTCTTCAGTCTAGTTTTAGAATCCATGACTCAGAGTGTGATGCCCAGAAGGATAGCTTTCCAGCTATCCTTCTTGTGCTCAAGAAGGTACCTCAGGGTCCTTGCAAGGGACTGAGTTGGTGGGTCCCACACCCTTTCCTCCTCGTGTGTGTATATTAATCAGAGTAGATCCATTTTTTCTGCTTCCGTTCCCTCTACCTGGACTGTGCTCCTCCTCACAAGAGTTTGCATGCTGGCCCCTACTTCCCCTTCAGGTCTTGGTTTGAATGTCATCCCCTCTTGGGGGACCTTTTCTGACTACCAGCTTAAAGTTGGAGGAAGATGTATGGCTCCTGAGCAAGATAAGGTACTTTAATTTGTCCTACACTTCAGGGCTGGCAAGTTGGCGTTTTCATGACATGTTCAGGAGACAGACCACAGAGTGATCTCATAGTTGCCACCCGATCCTCCATCTCAGCGTCCTCTTCTTGCTGTTGTTTGTACAGCACTTGTTACCTGTGTGCATTTGCAATTATTTTAATTAGAAAAATTTCAGAATATTACAGGGGTACACATGTTTTAGTTACGTAATTAGTTTTTGTACATTGTAAGTCAAACTTACAAGTGTGCCCTTCACCCAGAAAGTAGGCATTGTACCAGTAAGGTGTGAATTAATGGAACCTCTCCTCCCCCTCCCACCTACTTGATTCCCACTGAGTTTTACTTCCATATGGCACATAAGAGTTGATTAACTTATTCCAATTTAGTATCAAGTACATGTGCTGTTTGTTTTTCCATTCTTGGGATACTTCACTTAGGAGAATGGTCTCCATTTCCATCCAGGTTATTATGAAAGATACCAGATCACCTTTTATTTATTAATCCACTCATGTATTGATGAGCACTTGGGTTGTCTCCCCATCTTTTCGATTGTGAATTATGCTGCTGTAAGCATTTGAGTGCAAGTGCATTTACAGTGTTTCGCTTATTTCCTTACATATTTCTGACTGCCTTTTCTACTGGACAATAAGCCTCCTGATGGCAGGGCTATTCTGTCCTAATTTCTCCCCATCTCTAGGAACCATCACAGCATCTGACACATAGTAGAAGGTTTAATTAATTTGTGTGTGTATCTCATAATTTTTTGAGGAGGCTTACACTAATAAAATAAAAACAATTTTAAACTATTTACCTAAAATAAGATAAATGGAATCCTATACTACTCATTGCTTGCTGGTTTAGAACAAATCTGGAATTCTGCGCATGACCTCTGAATCATAGACTGGGTAGTAGATACTGATTTTACCCTATTCAGACGCCCACCCCCACCTCCTGGGCAGGTGTGCCCATCTTCCAGTGACCGTGGGTGCTGCTGCCAACGACTCATATCCATGACCTTTAGCAGAGGCTTGCCTTTGGTGACTTGAATTGTCAGAATTCTTCCCTAGTAGGAAGAGCGCCCTAGCAGCTCACCTGCAGTAGGTGACTGCAGCAGGGTCCTCGCCCCAGGTGGGACAGGCTCTGACCCTCACTGCTTACTCTCCCAGGCAGGAGTGTCCAACCTTTTCTTCCCCTCTGCCGCACATTGGAAGAGTAAGAATTGTCTTGGGCCACATGTTAATTATACAAACTCTAACAAAAGGTGATTAGCAAAGAAAAGTTTTATATATACTTTCTGTGATATCAGATGACACAAAAAATCTGTCCTCACAAAATCAGCATGTGGCTGCAGGTTGGACACCCCTGCCAGCTCCTCACAGGCTCCAGCGCAGGCTCAGGCTTGATATCCTGTATGACATTCTTTTTTTTTTTTTTTTTGTAGAGACAGAGTCTCACTGTACCGCCCTCGGGTAGAGTGCCCGTGTAGAGTGCGTCACACGGCTCACAGCAACCTCTAACTCTTGGGCTTACACGATTCTCTTGCCTCAGCCTCCCGAGCAGCTGGGACTACATGCGCCCGCCACAACGCCCGGCTATTTTTTTGTTGCAGTTTGGCCGGGGCTGGGTTTGAACCCTCCACCCTCAGTATATGGGGCCTGCGCCCTACTCACAGGCGCCGCCCCTGTATGACATTCTTGCTCACTTTCCTGTCCTCTCTATCTGGCTTGTCTTCCACCTACAAGTTGCCCTACAGCACTGTTTTTAATAAATCACTTGCATAAAAGTGCCTGTCTCAGGCTGTGCCTGTCAGGAATTCAACCTGAGACATAGAAGTGGACTAAGGTAAGTGACCTGGGTATTGCCGAGAGAACCAGGCACCATGTTCTCTAAGAAGCAGTGGATAGAATAAGACCCTGCAGTAGGAAAACCTCTAGACTTGGAAGCTGTCATCATGGCAGATGAACCTAAGTTACTTGTTATGTGTTTGAATGAGCAAAACAAAGGCTAGCATATACAAGCTTCAGGGGAATGTATTTTAGCTCAACATAGAAAAAAATTAACAAGGGAGTTCAAAGTTAGTGAAAGATTAGCCATTTTATATTTGTTTTCTATCACTGCCTTAATTAATTACATGCATTTAGCAGCTTAAAACAACACAGATTTATTAGCTCGCAGGCCAGACGTTCTGGTATAGCATGGTTCAGTTGAGTTCTTTGCTTCGAGTTTTACAAGGCCCAAATCAAGATGTCTTCAGGGCTGTGTGCCTTTCTAGAGATTGTTAAGATCAATCTGCTTCCAACCCTTTTAGGTTGTTGGCTGAAGCCAGTTCCTTGCATTTGTAGGCTCAAGGTCCCCATTTTTCCTTGTTGGCTATCACCATTAACCCTTACAGTCCTCCTATGGTCCTTGCACACGGCCCCTGCATCAGAAACAGCAATCACGCATCAAATCCTTTCCACATTTAGAGTCTCTCTGACTTCCCCATCTGCTGCATCTCTCTGCCTCCTGTCAGAGAAAGTCCTCAGCTTTTAAAGGGCACGTGTGATTAGATTGGGCCCCAGAATAATTTTCTGGATTTAATGACTATAACCTCAATTACAAATGCAAAGCCTCTTTTGTATATACTGTAACATATTTGTAAGTTTTGGAAATAGGAAGTGGGCCTCTTTTTTACTACTACAGCTTGCTTTCTGACCCCCAAAGAATCACATCCCTCCTAAATGAAAAATACATTCATCCCATCCCCACGTCTCTAAAGTTCTTATCCCATTACAGCGTCAACTCAGTGTCCCGAATCCCATCTAAATCTCATCAGTTCAAAAGTCTCATTGTCAAAATCCTCTATGTATGAATGAGGCTCTGAGTATAACACATTAAATACAACTCTTGGGGGCATAATTCCTCTCCACCCCCGGGTCCATGAAACTAAAGATATGTTAATCTGTTCCCAACAGATCAAGGCGGGAGAGGTATACCACAGATAGTGATGTAAACCAAGCGTTGTGTTAGTAATTAAAATGGCAAGTTTAGGCATTGGATGGACCTTGATTGTATTCTCAGGTCTGCAATCTTGGTAACTCTTTCCTTTATAGGGGTGCTATGCAGATCACATCAGGGGCTAGATGGTCGCTGCTGTTATTACTATGGAAATTAACATTTTGGTTTTATATTCCAGGAAAACACTCCCTTTTCCATTAGATAGTCTAGCTCCTTGAGACCTGGAATGGTATTCCATTTGTCTTTGCTATCTCTGCATTGCTCCCCACCTATGAGGTTCCCAGTAACTATTAAATTAAATAACTAAACTTTCTTGTTTCTCTTAAGACAAGTGACCAAATATTTTAAGCTGGAATATCATTCTATTAATTTCTATGGTTCCCAGGATCATGACATATAAAGGACGAAGACAAATCTGTGAAAAAAGTCTTTAATGCAGATTTAGCCAAAGGAGCAAGTTACATGTTAAAAAAATTAAGGGGAAGTGTATGTGTGTAGAGATTCAGATAGTATAGTCTTACTTACATTCCCAAATGTTCATTTTTTTGTGACAACTAAAAAATAATTTACCAGTAAATTTATATTACATTTATATATTTCCATGGACACTGTTTCCCTGTCTTTCTAGAATTTGAAGATATCTTTGTAAGACCTAGATCTTTATGAAGACCAACATAGCCTTAAACAGTCCACCCCTTCCCTAGCCCTTACCTCTGAGACCACATCTTCCAGCATTCTCGTCATCATTTTTTCCACTGCACAACACTGGACAACTTGCTGTCCCCCAGATCCTGTTTGCAGGATAGCACCTCCACTGAGAATGCATGTGCTGGATGTAAGCTCCACGAAGGCAGGAATTCTCTGTGTGTTTTGCTTGGCATGTACAGGGCTTTCAGTAATGATGGCTTGAATTGAATTATTCAGTTGGCATTAAGTGTAGGATCATGACATATAAAGTGTCAGCATTAAGTGTAGTTAGTATCAAAGTGTAGTTAGTATCAGCATTAAGTGTAGTTAGTATCAAAGCTCCGAACAAGGGGGCAAGAGAAGTTCTCCCCTTTTCTAAAATTTTCTAAAATTTTGTGAGGGTACAAATAACTAGGTTACAATATTTACATTTTTTAGGTAGAGTCCCTCTTGTAGTTGTGTCCCATACCCAAAAGGTGTGCCATACAATCCCCTCTCCCTCCTTCCCCTCTTCCTGTGTTCCCTCTCTCCCAACTAGAATCGAATTGAATTTTCTCTTATGTGGGTGTGTATTAGATCATCTGCTGGCTTTATGTTTGTAATGAGCAGACTGTATTCTTTAATATGCTTTCAGGAATGCTAAATAGCCCTTCAAGGGCAACAAGAATAGTACGGATATGTTTCAGTTATTGACTGTGTACTATGTGCCAGCACACATTATTTTATCTCATCTTCACGATCCTATGAGATATCCATGATACTGATGAAGAGACCAAGGATTGTTGAAAATCCAGCAGCTGCAGCAGGTGGAGAGGGCAGGACCTGTCTAACTTTAGAGGATGAATGTTAAGACTTTGTGAGCTTTATTTTTCCAATAGTGAAGTTTTATTTTTAACGTTTGTTATTAATTTCTTGCTTTACTGTATGTGGCTGAGGAATATGGCCTATATCCCTTCCACTTTTTGGAATCCATTTGGGATTTTCCTTGACGATCTATAATATGAGCAATCTTTAACTATTCCATGAAGTCTTTAAATGGAGGTCTGCAGGTCCAAAGTTCAGTGTAATTGCCTATTAATTCAGCCTTATTAATTTTATTATTTAAATATTTTAGGTTATTATTTTTTTAATGCTTGACCCATCAGAGATTAAGACAGATGTCAATATTTGAAAGGAATTGCTGTCTTCCCCCCAAATCCTCTGTGTGCCTAACCATATTTGCTCTTGAAGTTTTAGTATCTAATGTGGATATCAATGCCAGACAACTGTTAGACATAGGTTTCTTTAAGTTTTCAAGTACTGAAGAAAAGAAGTAGGCAATGGAAGACTGAATCAAAGGAGAAGAAGGGCAGTTACTACAATGAAAGAAGCCAGGCTCGGTGCCTGTAGCTCAGCAGCTAGGGCACCAGCCACGTACATCAGAGCTGGTGGGTTCGAACCCAGCCTGGCCCGGCCAAACAGCAATGACAACTCCAACCAAAAAATAGTTGAGTGTTGTGGCAGGTGCTTGTATTGCTACCTACTTGGGAGGCTGAGGCAAGAGAATCACTTAAGCCCAAGAGCTTAAGGTTGCTGTGAGCTGTGATGCCATGACACTCTACCCAGGGTGACATAGTGAGACAGTCTCAAAAAAAAAAAAAAAAAAAGGAAAAAGAAAAAAGCCAATAGAGGGTCAGCCTTAAGTATCCAGTCAAAGCCAGGAGATGAAACGTGGGCAGTACAGCACAGGGTCAGGAGCTTGGGAGTCTGACTGCCTGTATAAATCCCCGCAGTGCCATTCAGTAGGTTTTCTTCGGGAAGTGACTAACTTCTCTGTTCCTGTTTCCTCAAGGGACAAACGTGATAATAAAATGATCATATCTCATAAGGAAGTTATTTTGAGGATTAGACACATTAATATTTAGAAAATGCTTAGAGGAGAGCTCAGCACATAGAAATGTATAAGTAATTGTTCGCTATTAGCATCCTTCTCATCAGTCTCTGTTTGGTCAAGCATACTGGAGAACGTGCAGGCTCATAAGTGCAATGTCATTTGATGGTTTCATGTGCTTAGTTGCTCAGTGTTTATCGAGCACCTGCTGTTGGTAGATATTATGTTAGTTACTGTGGATTCAATGAACACACAGAGTCCCTCTGCTCATGGACTTTACCACTCAACGGTGGACAAAGACATGGATCAACTAATTGTATAAATTAGTATAAAATTGCAGCCATACTCAATAATATAAAGGAAAGATACTCAAGGCAATGAGAGAGTATGTGAGGATGTGGGTTATAGACTAGTCTGGAGGGTCAGCTAAAGACCATCCTGTGATATGTTGTCATTATTTTTTTTGCGGAGACAGAATCTCACTTTGTCTGTGGCGTCACAGCTCACAGCAACCTCCAACTCCTGGGCTCAGGCGATTCTCTTGCCTCAGCCTCCCAAGTAGCTGGGACTACAGGCACCCACCACAACGCCTGGCTATTTTTTTTGTTGCAATTTGGCCAGGGCCGGGTTTGAACCTGTCACCCTCGGTATATGGGGCTGGTGCCCTACCCACTGATCCACACGTGCCACCCCTTCCTGTGATATGTTTTTGATCTACATAATAAATTGCTCCAGAATTTAAACAACAAATATTTATTATCTTGCACATTCTATGGGTCAGGAATTTGAGAGTTGTATAGTTGGGTAGTTCTGGTCTAGAGGTGCGCATGAGGTTGTGGTCAGGCTATTGGACAAGGCTGCAGTCATCTGAGGGCTTCACTGGGACTGGGGGATCCACTTTCATGATGGTTCCTTCACATGGCTGTTGGCAGGAGCCACAGTTTCACATCACATGGGCCTCTCCTTACTGATGGCTTGATATCCTTGTGATGTGGCAGCTGGCTTCCTCCAGAGCAAGGAATCCAGGAATGTGAGCAAGAAGAAAGCTGTACTAATGTCTTTCATGTCCAAGCTCCAGAAGTCATCTGCACCATATTCTATTTGTTAGAAGTGAGTTACTAAGTCTAGTTCACAGTGACGAGGAAGACATTTAGGTTTTACCTTATTAAGGGAATGTCAAAGGATTCATGGACCTACTCTAAACTACCAATTCTCAATAAAAGGCCAGATAGTAAATAACTCTGTCTCTGTCGCAGCTACTCAACTCTGACATTATAGCATGAAAGGGCACAAGCACTTTATTTACCAAACAGGTAGTGGGTTGGATTAAACATGTGGGCTATAGTTTGATAACACTTTAGACAAAAGAGACTAAAAGAGTGGAAGATTATTCAAGCAGAAGAAACAGCATGTTTTAGAAAGAATAGAATTATTGAGCACTCAAGATATCTAACTCAGAGTTAGTTTTTCTCTACTGGGAGGTTTATTGAAATGCTGTAATGGAACAAAAAGAATACAAAACACTTATTCACTCATAATATTGCTGACAAATCCTAAAAACAAATATTTTTGAAGTAAAAACCAAAAGTGCAAAAAAAGCTTTGTACAAAATGGTAGCTGGTGTTTCTACAAATTAAAAGGCAGTGCATTGTATTGTTAGCTCTATACCATTTATGAGGACAAACCTATGTAATAAAAACATGAATACATTCATGGGAAAGCGTCACCAACGTTAAGATGATAGCTACTCTCCGGAAGGATAGAGATGGGAGAGAGGGTGGAACTTCAACAGCTGTTTTATGTTTTTTTAAAAAATGTAACTGTGGCAAAATACACATATAAAATTTACCATCTTCACCATTTTTAAGGGTATAGTTTGGTGGTGGTAAGCCTATTCATGTTATTGTGTGGCCAGTCTCTAGAACTTTTTCTTCTTGCCAAACTGAAACTCTATACCAGGGGTTCTCAACCTGTGGGTCACGACCCACAGGAACTATATGAAAGGGCCATAGCATTAGGAAGGTTGAGAACCTTTAAACCTGCTCTATACCCTTTAAACAACAATTGCCTACTTCCCTTACCATAGTCCCTGGCAACCACCATTCCACTTCCTGTGTCTGTGAGTTTGACTGCTCTGGATACCTGGTATAAGTGAGCTCATACAGTATTTATGATGCAAGTCCTGGCTTATTTTACATAGCCTATTGTTCTCAAGGTTCAGCCATATTGTAGCGGATGTTAAAATTGCTTGCCTTTTAAAAGAATACTCCGTTGTACGTACATAGGGCATTTTGTTCAGCCATTCATCCATCAATGGACATTTGGGTTGCTTCTATCTTTTGGCTGTTGGGATATTGCTGTTACAAACGTGAGTATATAAATCTAAAGCAGTTTTGATAAAAGAAATGGTCAGGTAAATAGCATATTGTATAAATAGAGTAACCGGAGGCTCTTCTTTCTTCCCAACCTCCCACATCACATTCCAGTCAGATTTGCTCACTGTCCACCAACACTGTACTGGTAGAGGTGATCTAATGTATCTAAGTCCAGTGGTCAGTGCTCTGACCTCATCCTCTTGCCCTCTCAGCAGTAATTGATGGACGGTTACTCCTTGTACCGAATGCACTTTCTTCACTTGGTATCCAGGATGCCACACTCCTCATCCTCCCCCCTCAGTGGTGCTCCTCAGTCTCCTTTGCTGCTTGCTCCACACTTTCCAGAATTTTTACTGTTAGAATGCTCCTGCAGTCAGTCCTCTGACCTCTCTCCTTCTCCCCGTACTCAGTCCCTAGTTGATTCACTGACCTCAAGTTTGTAATTGTAGCACATACTTCCCCTCTGAAAACCAGACTCATCTATTCTGTCGCCCACTCAGCCTCTCCCTTTGAATGTCTGCTAGCATCACAAACCTAACATGCAAAAGCAAACTCTTGGTTCCCGCAACTCCCACTTCTCCTGCCCAGCTTCCCTATGGTGGTGGTAATCCACCTCCATTCTTCTTGCTGTTTAGGCTAAGCCTTGGTGCTATCCTTTACTTCTCTGGTCCCCAGGCTATCGATCAGGGAGTCAAGTCAGCCTTGTGCTCAGAACATATCTGCACTCAATTCCTCATTGCCTTCACTCTGCTACCTTGTTCCCAGGCTATCCCATTCCTTGATAAGGTTATTCCAATAACCTCAAATTAATCCCTATTTTTCTGTCTTTACCACCACCACCAGCATTTCACTGAAACTCTATAGTTTCAGAACATGCCTCATATCATGCTTTGCCTTTGCTCAGATATTCCAATGTCTTTTCATTTTTCTCAGAATAAAAGCTATTTCTCTACTCTTTGGAGTAGACTCCAAAAGCAGGGCCCATCCTGCCATCCTCCCCCACACCTGCACTTCTTTGACTTCCCACCTTCCCTGACCCTCAGGCAGCTCCAGCCACACACTTAGCACTTGCTGTTCCCTCTGCCTGGAGTACTATGTAGCTACACAACTTGTTCTCCCATTCCCTTTAGATTTTTGCTCGAATGTCACCTTGGCATAAAACTTTCCCTGACGACCCTACTTAAATTTGCAATTGATTAGCTCTTCCCTCATAGGTCCTTTTCTACCTTATTTTACTTTATAATATTTAAAACAAATTAGCTTAGTCACCTTTCATAATTATTTTGCTTTTCTTTCCCTTGGAATCTGGAAGACAAAACTTATAAGGGCTGGGATATTGGTCTGTTTTGGTTCACTGCTATATTTTTTCTATTCTAACCCTTTTCTGTTCTATCAAATTATTATTCGAATAGATGAGTCTGTAATGTCTTAAGACTTACGTGAGTTGACATTTGAGATTACAGTGTTACTTTCCTGTTGATTTCTCCAATTGCTTTTGCTCCATCAGAATGGCAATTTTAAGACATTGGTTCTTTTGCTCTCCTCCCTGGAAGTGGAGCAGGCTTATGACTACTTCAATAACTAGAGCATGGCAAAAGTGATGCTGTGACAATTTCAAGGTTAGGTAATGAAAGGTCATGCGGTCTCTTGCTTATTTTTTGGAATTCTTGCTCTTGGAGTCTTTACACTTAAATGTAAGAAGTTAGATTACCCTGAGGCTACTATATAGAAAGGAAGCCCAAGCTGCATAGAGAGGTCCTATATAGGTGCTCAGATTGACAGTTCCAGCTAAGCATAGTCTTCAAGTAATTTTCCAGCCAAGACACCAGACTTATGGGTGAAGAATTCATCTTGGGCTTGGCTCCATTCACTTGCTACAGCCTCTGACCATTACACTATAGAGGCAAGCCAACTCTATCTTCTATGACTTTCTAACCTAGAATTCATAAGTATAATAAAATGGTGGTGGCTTGACAACATTAAATTTGGGGTGGTTTGTTATACAGCAGATTTCCAGAACAACAACCAGATAAAAATAGTAATCACTTTTGAAAAGAAAGTTAAGTATTGATGGGTTGTTTTTTTTTCCTAATGAGAAAGTATGTGGTGTGTGTAAGCATTATTCTTCCAGGTTCTTCTTGGAAGCTAGCATCCATCCAGATTAAACTCACTAGACTCCAGACTCTCATTAACTGCCAAAAATTATCATTCTGATGAACCATTTGAGATTTCGTGCTCAACATTCTTGGTTCTTGGTATATTTCCATGAAGGAGCTGGTAGTTCTAGACCAACTAGTCCAACCTAGTCATGACATTATAGGATGTAACTTGGAGATCTATGTCATAGTGAGACACTAAATTTTGTGATGCTGCCAGTATTCTTCTCTTATTTTTTATTTTGCTTCTAAAAGTGAGAACGAGTGTGACTAGAAATACCAGCCAGAGACCAGCAGGTCAGTCAGCTACCTGTCTGTATATTCTCAGTGCTGGAAGGACGTTCGAAACCTACTCATAAAACTCCTTATTCTGCAGTCAGAGAAGGGAAAGGGTGTGCCCAAGGTCTCAGGCTTGGACTACAGGCTCCTGACTTCTGACCCCTAGTACAGTACTATTTCCTCTTAATAAGTAGTTCTTAGCCCAAAGTCCGGTTCAGATGTAAACTTTTGGGCTGCCAAACCATGCCCTGTGAACCAGCTGAACTAATGTACACCATTTTGTAGGCATATGTTTTTGTGTCCATTTCTGGAGAGAATACACATCTTCCATTTGATTTTTTTTTTTTTTTGAGAGTCTCACTCTTTTGCCCCAGGCTAGAGTGCTGGCTGTGGTATCTAAGCTCACAGCAACCTCAATCTCTTGGGCACAAACAATCCTCTTGCCTTAGCTTCCCGAGCAGCTGGGACTACAGGTATGGTGCCACCACGCCCAGCTAATTTTTCTATTTTTAGTAGAGACAGGGTCTTGCTCTTGCTTAGGGTGGTCTTGAACTCCTGAGCTCAAGGAATCCTTGGCCTCCCAGAGTGCTAGCATTACAGGCATGAGTCCTTGTGCCTGGCCTCCATTTAATTTTTATAGAGATTTGTGACTAAGAAAAGTTTAAGTACGATTGTACTTGATGATTTAATACTGTCATTTAAAAACTATCAGAATAAGTTAAGTCTTGTGCTCACTCATACCTATATGAGAAAAGCCTAAATGCCCCTGGGGAAATTCATTACTTGTTTAAGATTAGTGCATCTCTCAGACAGTTATAGTCTGAGCATCCCACCACTAACTCATCTTACTGCCTAAATTTTAGAAAAATTTGGCAAGCAGTCACTTTGCAAGACTAATAAGGTATTTTTCCTTGCAGCCATCCTAGTAGTTAAAGCTGAGAGAGCCAGGATAGTTACAGATGAAGCCTGAAAGCTCATAGGTTTACTGTAACAGCTTATTTTCATTCATACACCATCCAATGTAGGTGCTCAGCAACCTTTTTAAATGGTGTTTCGGGAATGCAGGTTTCTTTTATTTGGAGGCTTTTCCAACTTTTTTTATTAAGTCATTTGTACATAGATTATGAATACATTTATGCCATTATGAGATTCAATGTGTTGATTATTTGTACAAATTGGAGTGCTTACATCCTACTAATCAACATAGCCTTCACCTCATTTACCCAATTACAGCATTAAGGCATTTGTGTTCTACACCTGATAGATCCAACTTGTACTTGCATTGTGCTCTATCTGAATCCTGGAGTCCTTCGCTTCTAGCCAGAAGATAGGAAAAGCGGAGAGCTGAGCACTAGGAGGATGTTTCTATGGAAGTCGAGTTTCTCATTTCTAAGCACATCTGCTGGCTAGAAATAAGTGCCATGGCCACATTAGGTACAAGAATCGTGATTGTTGGGCTTCCTAGCAACAAGTCTATGCTGTGAAAAAAGAGCACAACTTTTCATTGGACCACTGGTCCTCTGTGCCATAAACAGAGTATTTTAAGAATCCCAAATCTTAGAGTTGGATGAAGTGTCTGAGATGAGACTATCAGATAGTCCATGTAGTCTGAAAACAGATTACAATACTCATTTATCCAACGTCTTTAGAATGTAGGTAATCCTCAGAAACTATAAATTCAGCATTTAAAAATAGTGTAGTTAAGAAAACTACAATTCCTGGGTAATTAGAGATTTCATTTTATTTTTAAAGGAGTGACACAAAGGGGAAGGACCCAATCTGGAATTTGAGCTGGTTTGTATTATAATAGAATTTGTGTAATGACAGCAAAGAGAATGCTGTTTCCATTTTTGAAGAACTATTGGCTACAAATTTAGCCTTTTTATTGCACGTTTACCCTTAACGATGTTTTTGTGTTTGGCAGAGACTACAACAGCATATGCCTTTACCCTATGGTTTTTATTTTCACTGTGTTGCTTAGTTGTTTCTTGATTATTTTTCCTTGTTTTATACAAGCTTAACCTCTCTCTTCAAGTTATTTTATTATTTTTATTCTAGTACCAGGATTGGGTCTGGTGTGAAATTATCATGCATTTCATTTTCAGCTTTTTTTATTTAAAATTGATTTTGATGCCACCTGGTATCCCAAATGGTTACCTGTGAACTGTATAAATGTATTTCTTCTACCACTCACTATAGAGCTACTCTGACAAGTGGCTTACTTTCTCTTTTCTCATCTATGGGATTTTTTTGGCCCAGTGAACTCCACCAATCTTGCAAGTAATGTTGAGGGCTAAGAAGCTTTTTTCCTTTTTTTTTTTTTTTAAGGAGGTTGAAGTCCTAATGGGATCCACCCAATCAATGGTGAGCTGGAACTGGATTGTACTGACTCATGAAAGCCAAATCTTGG
Source organism: Nycticebus coucang (assembly GCF_027406575.1). Classification (NCBI taxonomy): domain Eukaryota; kingdom Metazoa; phylum Chordata; class Mammalia; order Primates; family Lorisidae; genus Nycticebus; species Nycticebus coucang. The sequence continues at coordinate 53,086,361 of NC_069787.1, forward strand.
AAACTGCCAACAACTATTATAAATTAAATATTCAAATTCACATGAAATAAATTATCTTGAAAACTCAGAATTTCATAATTTTTACTACATTTTACTATCACCTAGGACAGTGTTTTTTAACCTTTTTTTTAAATCTCACTGCACACTTGAACCTATAGTTAAACTTCCACAGCATACTTAAATTATGTTGATCCAAAAAAAGAACAATAAGAAGAATATACTAATTGTCCTTTAACTTTTTTCAAAAAATAATTTAAATAATGATTGTTAAAAATTTTCAAAGTACACTTAAGATACTCTCACGACAGACTGGTTGAAAATCACTGACCTGGGATCTTAAAGTTATTATGTATATTGTGTACGGATGGTGGAAAATACTCTACAGTGGAGATACTATTGTGCCTGTCTTCCCAAGTCTGCATTCAATGATGCCCCTTTAGTAGGCTGAACCTGGCCATGGTGGATGCTGGCTGTTAAATGTCCAGGAGCCCACTGGACTCACCATGTAAGCCATCTTCTTCATTTGGTAATGCTGGAGACATCGTAGATGTAAAGGACATTTCTTCAGAAAACCTCTGCTATCTTCAGGGAGCCTAAAATGGCAGTGTTGCCAGATCATTGCAGTCTGGGGCCTCCAGAAGGACAGAGGGTCTCTTTCTGCTTCTCTACTTATAAAGTAGTTTCAGTAATACTTGACTCCATCCCTTCCAGGGATATGTTAAGGGGGAGAATGTCCTAACTGTTGTGAAGGCATTTTGAATAATTAGAAGGTATAGTTCTCAAACTGGAGGTTGATCTCACAAGACTGCTAATTCATACCAGTGATGACTTTGAGACTAAAACATTGTTCTCAGACCCCCTGTCCAGAGCTGTAATAGTGATTCCCCAGGGCTGGTAACAGAACATGTGGATCATGGTCAATATCCAAGATTTCTCGGGCCTCTGGTAGATAAGAACAGCATAACAGGATGTGGGCAAAAACTGCCTGCTTATCCTATCCTGGATAGGACTATCTTTAATTGTGGGATTTGATTCTTCTAACCATTTTTACATTAATATGTCCTATCTTTGTGGAATGGAAGTGATACTAGATGGTAGTGGTGGGGTAGAATTAATTTTAAATGTCTTTACTTGGAAAAAGCTAGAAATTACATTGGTTCCTTTTCCTTACCTCTTTCTTTTTTAAAATTTAAATGTTTGTGGTCCAATGGTTCTAAAAGAAATATCCCATACTGAGTCTAAACTGATTTTTCTGGAAGCAGAAATAAGTTTCGGTATCCCATAGGTGGCCCATATCAGCAGCAAGGACTATGTGAGTACCTTTGTTTACTCCTCCCATTGCCAACTCTCGTCAAACTATTAGTAAAATTATTAAGAAAATCAGGGCAGCACCTGTGGCTCAAAGGGCTGGGGCGCCGGCCCCATATACCGGAAGTACTGGGTTCAAACCCAGCTCCAGCCAAAAACTGCAAAAAAAAGGTATAAAAAATAATTGTTAAGAAAATCAAAGCAGGAACTGAACAAACTACCTTTTCTTTTGTCTCTTCTTTTCTGCTAAGACAACTTTTTAAAGTCTTGACAGAACCATTCTTTTCAGGGGAAACGTAGAAAATGAGCCTTCAAGCTTACAATCTCTAATTATATTGTTTGCTTTTTACCTAGAGAAATGTGCATCATTATTTCAAGAGTTCTTGGGCCCCTATCTGCCTTTAACCATTTTGTCTCTTCTCTAATGTTGTTGATATTAGTTCCAATTTTAATTTCTTAGCATCGTGATGTATAAATATATCACCCACAGATGTGCTTTTGAATAAGGACTGAAACTGTAAATTTGGAAGCAAGAGATTCACAAGGTTTCATCAGATCACTCCAGAAAGTGACACAGTTATATCGTAAAGATTTTAAATTGCTCATTCAAACCTACCTCGGTAGCAAAATGCCATGCGTGCAGCTGATTTGCAACCACGTTAGTCATTTTCTGTCCTCTGTTTTCTTGCTGTGTTTGTATTGGGAGCACAGAGTAATATAATTTAGTAAATTCTGATTTGATGGCTGGGCATCAGCCCCAATGTTGAACAGTATTCGGACTATGATTACTTGCTGGCTTTGTCACAGTTGACATTAATTATTGATGGAAGTTTCAGAAATAGCGCATGTGCCAGGAGCTCTTCAGCGGAACGCAGGCAGGCTCCAGGCAGGAGGGATGCTGAAGAGTGTGGGGGAAGAGGCACCTGTGGCTTGTTTGTGTCTGAGCGCAGGGAACCTGCACCTCCTGGGCTGTGTGGTACCTGTGTAAAGGTCATGTTGTAACGGAAGGATGAACCGTCAGACTTATTTCTATCGTGTTCCTCCCCAGGAATTGCACCGGAGAAGCCAACTTCAGCCGGAGCCAGCCAAGACGAAGGCTCTCCAGACTGTCATTGAAATGAAGGTAGGAGCTGAATACTTTTGTCAGAAACATCTGTGTCCGGGGAGTTTGTTCTGACTTGGCGGTGCCTAACATAAACATGTGAAATGAACCTTGTGTTTTTCTCTAGGCACCCTGCCGAGTGCTTTGCTTCTGGGTCTTTTTGCCTTCCTGGGCATATTTAATTTATTGGCCCTTTAATTAGGATGCCTTTTCTGGGCAAAAGAGTAAAGATGTCAAATATCCGTTGGCTGAAAGGAGCTGTGTTTCTTTCCAGAACATGGCAATGCCTTTAACCCTAAGGGACGTTTTGTGTGTGTTTTAAAAATTGAATTTCTAAAGCTAGAATAATTCTCTCCCCCACCCCTTCGCATTATTTGGCAAAAGGAAGTTATTTTACATGCAGTAGTGTCAGTAAATAATTAACATTATGCTATCAGCAAAAAAAAATTTTTTTTTAATTATTTTTCAAAAAAATGATTCTTTCTTGTGACCCCAGTATTTTCTCTTAACCACATCTGGAAGTGATAATACTTTTCTAAATACTTACAAAGTAGTCTTGTTAGCTATGGAGGCATAGAGATATACTATGTAAAGGAATATAAAAATCCTTCTGGGTGGATTAAGGGCATGTAAGGAATAATGAAGTAAATGAGGATGGCCAAGCCATGACCTATGATTAAGAAATAGATATAAAGGAAACAGTTGCTTTGCTAGTATCTAGATATTGAAGTCTTTGTACTTCCAGGTTTTTTTTTTTGCCAGAAAGAAGCAAATACCAAAGTATTTATCTCAAGAATAATTTTTGAGTTAAATTGTTCCATGAAGAAAAAAAAATTTATAATAAAGATGTTTGCAGTCTGAAAATTCGACATGTGAGTTTATAACTCAGAGAGTTTGCTGGTCACCATGGCTCTATAAGAGAATTCTGAAGCTTGTTGATGGGATAATGATTTTTTTCTGTCTCTCTAGCAGCACATGATTTTGAATTGTTTGCCAAAAAATTCCCAAGTCCTGGGGAAAAAGAAACTAATAGTTGCTGAATTCTTGGCATGTCCAATTCCGACTTGGGATTTTTTTTCCTAGTCAGTGACAATGTCTTCATCCAAGTGGACTTTGGTGGAAATAATAGAACATTTGCTTTCAAACTCTGTGTCTCTTAAGTGAGGTCGCAAGAGTCAAGGCACTCAGAATGTATTTGTAGCACATTGCTTTGAAAAATATCATTGATGGAACCAAATGCCAATAGGATTAAAAACTAATGGTTAATTCTGGTTCATTAATTGTTTTGAATTTATGTAACTTTAACTTATTTTAAAAAGAAATTTAATATTTCACACTTGGGGAGTAGTGGCTCGTAATTGAAATTTTATCCTCACTTCATATGGTAATCAAGCTTGAAACTCGGTTTAGCTTTTTAAAAAAGGGGGAGGGTGAGAGGAAAAAGGAAAAGATGAAAGGATAAAAGACTGATTTTTTTTTTTTTTTGCAAAGGGTGGCTTAATCCTTCTTACACCCAACTTCCCACCCACCTTCCTAATACCTAGCACAAATAGTAATGGAGAAGAGGATCATGTTTATTTCCAAATTATAATTTAAAAAATACTAAAGAAAGACTTTTATTTCCAAATTATAATTTAAAAAATACAAAAGAAAGACTGAGCTCCAAAAACCTTTGGAGAAACCAGGAGACATTTCTCCTAATGGTGGATATTTTCCTTTGTACAAAGACAACTAGTAGCTCCTTTGTCACTTTTTAAAGTAGAAAATCTGTTTGTTTCTAGTTTTCTGTTTCTGTATGTTTTATTACAAACAAAAAATTATAAATAATGACATTCTTTTAGGCTGTGTACATGAGAAGGCAAAAAAACATGATTTTTAGGGAAAATTTACATCTATATCTATATATATATTATCAGTAAATTGAACCTGGACCTTTTCTTTTATGGATGCCAGTGGTGCTGATTTGTAGGTATAAAAATGTATTTTTAGGACAAATGAAGATCAATATATTTGTCAAGGAACTAGGCTTGGAGATTTTCTATTGTCTTTTTGGATGGTTGTTAATTTGTAGAATCACTGCCTTCTGTCTTGTCAGCAGAGAAGTCTGGGGCCCATTAGCATCTATACCCAGCATACCTAAATTGAATTATGAAGGCAGCTGGTGGAGGGTCATCTCCTTGGCCATGTGTGTAGCTCATGATGGAGACTGTGATCTCATCCAATTTTGTACATTACACCCTGGTGAAATAGAAGGGAATGCTGGAAACCCATATTGTACAAGCTTTAGAGTTGACCACTAATTAGAACTGACCCTTAAAGCCTGGGTGAGTGGAACTTGAGACTCTTCTGTGTTCTAGCTTTGGGTAAACATCAATGTCATCTAATGCCTTGATAAAATTTAAAGTTAAAAAGAGCTTTCTTAGAGTAAATTTGCTGTATAGTTTCAGGAAGATGACCTGAATTATGGCCCAGAAGTTATCCATACTTTCTTTATAGAGAAATGAAGAGTAAACTTCAGACCCCCAACACCCCTACATCCACTTTGCACCAACTCAAGGAAGGCATTGACGTGAAAGTCTGTGCAATCTTAACTGCAAGCACCATTTAGAATCACAATCCAGTAATTCCAGAAGATCTCTAAGTAGTCCTCTGGACTTTTAGAGTTGTGAGAATATGTCTCCATAGGACAAGCATTGGGGAAGGCTATCTGCCTGCATCAAGTGGGGGGCAGTTCTCTTGCAGACGTTACATCTATTGCCAGCAAGTTGAGTCAGTCATCTGAATGAAAATAAAAGGAAGAAAAGTGAATAAAATTATTTGTGATTTATCTTCTTGCAGGCAGCTCCAAGTTTTAATTTTGATCCCAATTTTGTCTGGCAGGTATGTTCCAAGTTTGCACCTATAACTTTGTATGTGTTTCCTGGAGAAATTAGTTTCTTAGTAGATGTTGTGATACTCTTCTTTTTTGTTTTTGCTTTTGTGTTTGGAGATTCTTTACTAAGCTCCTCTTTTCTGCTTTTGTGAAGAACTGTCAATAACGATGACAGACGAAAGGCTTGTTTTCTCTTTTTACTTTCTTTAAGATGAATTCCTTTGATTATTATAAATTTAACTTGACATAAACATAATGTGCAAAAGTTTCATTTTGGGGGCCATTCATAAAGCTGGATCTACTTTTTAAAAATGAATGTCAGTAATGACAGTACTTGTGAGATAATCTCAAAAACTTTTCTTTGTTAGAACTTCTGAGGGAATGAAAATCTATTACAAAGCAACTAAAGCCAAAAGGAAACTTACTGGCTTACTTGGATGGGGGAAAAAAAAAAGGATATTGCTTCAGGCGTGGCTTGATCCAGGGGCTCAGAAGTTATTAGCAAGTCTTATTTCCTCATGGTATCACTTATCTTGGCTTCAATCATGTGAGCTTTATTTTTAGACAGCTTCTTTCTGCCTGTTTGAGCAAGAAAGCTGCAGCAGCTCCAATAATCACAGATAGATGGGCATGGAGAATGTTGTGTTTTTAAAAAATGCAAAAAATCCAATAATAATGACAGAGAGGGGGCATAAAACTTCACTCCAAAACTTAACAGCCAGGTTGAAAAGAAAATACATGTAGTTCCCTTGTTGTTATTTGCTTAATACATTAAATGATATTCACTCTTTATGAAAAACAAACTTCTTGTTAGCAAATCAGAAATTATCAAATGGGACATATATGAGTGACATAGAGTTTTATTAAGAAGGAATCTTCCCCAACACATTCTATGAAGCAAGCATCACCCTGACACCAAAACCAGGAAAAGACCCAACCAAAAAGGAGAATTTCAGACCAATCTCACTTATGAATATAGATGCAAAAATTCTCAACAAAATCCTAGCCAATAGATTACAGCTTATCATCAAAAAAGTCATTCATCATGATCAAGTAGGCTTCATCCCAGGGATGCAAGGCTGGTTCAACATACGCAAGTCCATAAACATTATCCACCATATTAATAGAGGCAAAAATAAAGATCATATGATCCTCTCAATAGATGCAGAAAAAGCAGTTGATAAAATCCAGCATCCTTTTCTAATTAGAACACTGAAGAGTATAGGCATAGGTGGCACATTTCTAAAACTGATTGAAGCTATCTATGACACACCCACAGCCAATATTTTACTGAATGGAGTAAAACTGAAAGCTTTTCCTCTTAAAACTGGAACCAGACAAGGTTGTCCTCTGTCACTTTTACTATTCAACATAGTGCTGGAAGTTCTAGCCAATACAATTAGGCAAGACAAGAAAATAAAGGGAATCCAAATGGGAGCAGAGGAGGTCAAACTCTCCCTCTTTGCTGACGACATGATCTTACAACCACAAGTCTCCTAGAAGTCATCAAAACAGACAGTAATATTTCAGGATATAAAATCAATGTCCACAAGTCAGTAGCCTTTGTATACGCCAATAACAGTCAAGATGAGAAGCTAATTAAGAACACAACTCCCTTCACCATAGTTTCAAAGAAAATGAAATACCTAGGAATATACCTAACGAAGGAGGTGAAGGACTTCTATAAAGAAAATTATGAAATCCTCAGAAGGAAAATAGCAGAGGATTTTAACAAATGGAAGAACACACCATGCTCATGGATGGGCAGAATCAACATTGTTAAAATGTCTATACTTCCCAAAGCAATCTACCTATTCAATGCCATTCCTATCAAAATACCAACATCGTACTTTCAAGATTTGGAAAAAATGATTCTGCATTTTGTATGGAACCAGAAAAAAACCCATATAGCTAAGGCAGTTCTTAGTAATAAAAATAAAGCTGGGAGAATCAATATACCAGATTTTAGTCTTTACTACAAAGCCATAGTGGTCAAGACAGCATGGTACTGGCACAAAAATAGAGACATAGACACTTGGAATCGAATAGAAAACCAAGAAATGAAACTAACATCTTACAACCACGTAATCTTCGATAAACCAAACAAGAACATACCTTGGGGGAAAGACTCCCTATTCAATAAATGATGTTAGGAGAACTGGATATCCACATGTAAAAGACTGAAACTGAACCTACACCTTTCCCCACTCACAAAAATTGATTCAAGATGGATAAAAGACTTAAATTTAAGGCATGAAACAATAAAAATCCTCAAAGAGAGCATAGGAAAAACACTGGAAGATTGGCCTGGGGAAAGACTTCGTGAAGAAGACTGCCATAGCAATTGCAACAACAACAAAAATAAACAAATGGGACTTCATTAAACTGAAAAGCTTCTGTACAGCCAAGGAGAAAACAACCAAAGCAAAGAGACAACCTACACAATGGGAAAGGATATTTGCATATTTTCAACCAGACAAAAGCTTGATAGCTAGGATCTATAGAGAACTCAAATTAATCCACATGAAAAAAACCAACAATCCCATATATCAATGGGCAAGAGACATGAATAGAACCTTCTTTAAAGATGACAGACGAATGGCTAACAAACATATGAAAAAATGTTCATCATCCCTATATGTTAGAGACATGCAAATCAAAACCACCCTGAGATACCATCTAACCCCAGTGAGAATGGCCCACATAACAAAATCTCAAAACTGCAGATGCTGGCGTGGATGTGGAGAGAAGGGAACACTTTTACACTGCTGATGGGACTGCAACTAGTACAACCTTTCTGGAAGGAAGTATGGAGAAACCTCAAAGCACTCAAGCTAGACCTCCCATTTGATCCTGCAATCCCATTACTGGGCATCTACCCAGACGGAAAAAAATCCTTTTATCATAAGGACACTTGTACTAGACTGTTTATTGCATCTCAATTTACAATCGCCAAAATGTGGAAACAGCCTAAATGCCCACCAACCCAGGAATGGATTAACAAGCTGTGGTATATGTATACCATGGAATACTATTCAGCTATTAAAAAAAATGGAGACTTTACATCCTTCGTATTAACCTGGATGGACGTGGAAGACATTATTCTTAGTAAAGCATCACAAGAATGGAGAAGCATGAATCCTATGTACTCAATTTTGATATGAGGACAATTAATGACAATTAAGGTCATTGTCATTAATGACAATGGGGGGAGGAAAAACGGGGGGAGGAAAAACAGAGAGTGGAAAGGAGGGAGAAGGGTGGGGCCTTGCTGTGTGCCACACCTTCTGGGGGCAAGACATGATTGCAAGAGGGACTTTACCTAACAAATGCAATCAGTGTAACCTGGCTTATTGTACCCTTATGTACCCTTATTGTACCCTCAATGAATCCCCAACAATAAAAAAAAAAAAAGTTTCAAAAAATATATTGATCTGATAAACCTGTTAACTGAAGTGGATTTAGAAGGCAGAGGTATATTGTTGTTATGTTATAGTATTTCTGTGGGTAACTGAAGTGAGGATCAGAGGTATTCTGTTTTCTAATCATATGGCCAACTAGGTGACTTGTGTGCTTTAAGTAGTTCCTCTTGAGTAACATTTGTCCCCAACATAGTTTTTTATTGGAACTGAATAATAAGCAAGGCAAAATTGAATTCTGCTAAGTTGCTGAATTTAGTGAAAGAATATGACTTTGCATTTAGGTGCAACTTCAGTGGGGAGATTAATTTTTTTTGTTACTAAAACTGAAGATTTTGTCTTTGTGCCAGGCAGATGACTGTTCAGTGCATGGGGGTGAGCTGCAATTGGGCTCAGTGTCCTTTAAAAGGTATCTTGGTATTTGGTCAAATTTGGCCTGTTGAGTTCCACAAGGTATTCAAAGGATCTACAACTTTGCAATTTCACAGACCTAGAAAAAATAATTTTATGTTTTGTTTGGAACCAGAAAAGAATCCAAATAGCTAAATCAATTTTAAGCAAAAAGAATAAATCTGGAGGCATCACATTACTGTACTTCATGCTATACCACAAAACTTTAATAACCAAAGCATCATGATACTGGCATAAAAATAGAAACGCAGACCAATGGAACAAAGGTTTGCTTTTCACAAAACAGACAACAATATACACTGTGGAAAAGCATCCCTATTCAATAAATGGTGCTGGGAAAATTGGATAGCCACACGCAGAAGAATGAAGCAAGATTCATATCTCTCACTACTCACAAAAATTAATTTAAGACAGATAAAAGACTTAAATGTAAGGCAAGAAATCATAAGAACTCTAGAAGAGAACTTTGAAAAAACTCTTGTAGATATTGGCCGAGGCAAGAATCTATGACTTCGACCCCGCTGGCAATCACAGCAAAACCAAAAATAAATAAATGGGACTTGATTAAATTAAAAACTCTTTTGTATAGATAAGAAACAACAGAACAAATAGACCCCTACAGAATGGGAGAAAATGTTACCAAGCTATATGTCTGATAAAGGACTAATAACCAGAATCTGCAAAGAACTCAAGCAAATCAGCAAGGAAGAAACAAAGAACCCCATTAAAAAGTGATCACAAGGTGTGAACAGAAGCTTTTCATAGACAAATGGACAATAAACATATGAAAAATGCTCAATATCACTAATAGTAGGGAAATGCAAATTAAAACCACAAGGAGAGAATTACTTTACCCCCAGGTAGAATGGCTTTTATTAAAAAGTCCAAAAAATGTGAATGCAGAGAGAAAGGAATGCTTATACGCTGTTCAGTGGGACGACAAATGGAAAACATGAAGATTCCACAAAAAACTGAAAGTCGACCTACCATTTTATCCAGCAATCCCACTACTAGGTATTTGCCCAAAAGAAAAGAAGTCCTTTTATGACAAACACACCTGCATGCTAATGTTTATTGCAGCACAATTCACGATTTCAAAGCTGTGGAATCAACCCAAGTATCCATCAATTCATGCTTGGAATAACAAAATGTGGTATGTGTATACTATAGTATACTAAGCCACGAAGAAGGATGAATTAAGGCCTTTTGCAACAGTTTTGAAGGAACTGAAGACTATTATCCTAAGTAAAGTACCTCAAGAATGGAAAAACAAATGCTACGTACACTTGCTATTAACTTGGAAGTAACTGGTGAGCATGTAAGTGCACAGAGGGAAGTAAAACTCAGCAGAAATCAAGAAGGGGGAGGGAAGAAAGAGGGAGTGAGCAAAAACCTAGCTGACAGGTACAACAAACACTATTTTGGTGATGGGTATACTTAAAATCCTGACTCAAACATAACAAAATTGATCCATGCAACAACTCCAAACATTTGTACCCTACAATATTTTGAAATTTAAAAAAAACCTTGGCAACTTTCTCAAGGTCACATAACAGGCTAGGAAGAGAGAGTTCTAACCAAACCTTGGCCATTCAACACAGCCTAATACCTATCGTGAATTTATTTGGATCCTGAGGTCTAGTAAGAGACCAATGAAGTGACTGCCACGTCTTCTTTGATTCTAGGGCCAACCTATGTTTATTTCATTCATCTTTGGGACTGTTACTTGTTTTGGTCTCACTTAGACTTATTCTCCCAGGATGCTGTGTTTATCCTTGTGCCAAGCCCAGATTTTCTAGTCAAGCCATTAGAATGGCTTTTCGGCCTTAAGAATATGTCCCTGTTTCAGGCGGCGCCTGTGGCTCAGTGAGTAGGGCGCAGGCCCCATATACTGAGGGTAGCGGGTTTAAACCCAGCCTCGGCCAAACTGCAACCAAAAAATAGCCGGGCGTTGTGGCAGGCGCCTGTAGTCCCAGCTGCTCGGGAGGCTGAGGCAAGAGAATCGCGTAAGCCCAAAAGCTGGAGGTTGCTGTGAGCCGTGTGACCGTGTGACGTCATGGCACTGTACGGGCGGCAAAGTGAGACTCTGTCTCTACAAAAAAATAAATAAATAAATAAAGATATGTCCCTGCTTCTTTTGTGGCTTTTAAAAACAACATCTTCACCACCTGCGACATCCCAATGGCAGGAACACCACTACCTTGTATACGGCTAGGGCACTTGTGTAGTAAACTGAATAGGTTTAATTTTCCCCATTTCAGGGAAGAGGAAGCTGTGGTTTAGAGAGAATAAACAAGCTGTCCCAGGTCCTAGAGATGGTCTGTTGGCAGCTAAAGTTCCTCCCTAGAGTTGTCCCCAAAGTTATTGCACTCTCCACTACTCCTGTCTGCTTTTTACTGAAGATGGCCCATAGATTCAAATGATTTTTCTTTTAACACTTTCTTTGGAAATTAAGCACTGAATTTTGCATCCTAGAACAGGTAGAAGCAGTTCATGAGAGCTGGAGATGCTGATTTGATATTTTTGGAAAGGTGCACATCTGTACTTTGTGCTATAAGGCAAGATTCATCTTTTTTTAATGTATGTTATCAGGTATCCAGATAGGGCTCCAAATATGTACCCCACTGCCAGCATGTGCCCCATTTCCCTCTCTGCATTTTAAGTCTTGCCCTGAAGTCTTAAACAGCATGGATTGATAACTTGTTTAAACTTGCACAGCCCTGTGTTTTTGATATACACTATTCATTTATAGTACCAGAATATTTTTTAGCTCATTTTTTCCCCCTTGGGAAAATTTTTTTTCATCTTCTCATCTTTCAACTTGAAATAAAATTAAAGTTTGTCCCATTTAACTGTTTTCCTTAAATAAGGGGGAAAAATGTGGGTTTTAAGTGATGACCAGAAAAAGCAAAATGTCAAGTTAAATGTTAGCTTTGGATGATATATAGTTGTCATTTTAGAAGCAAGTTGCAGTTTTTATAAAGACGAGGCTGCTTTCCCTTTTTACTTAAGCTCTTCTTACAATGTATTTGACTCTAAATCTTTGACTGAGTTGCCAATTAATAATTTCCACTATTAACTTGGTTAGTTTGTGTGACTATAACTCTTGAACTTGAATCACAAACACCAGCATTTATTGAGAAGCACAGCACCATGGTAAGCCTTTCAGAAAAACTAAGCCATCGGTCTTTAAGTATCTAATGGAAAGAAGTGTGTAAATCAAGTTATAAAAGTTATATAAGAAGGACAAAATAGATTGTGGGATTCGAAGGATATCAAATAAAAGAGGGGCATAAAATGCTTTTTGAAAAACTGGCATAATTTTGGTAAAGGGAAGCATGGTTTATCAACAGTGAGAAATAGAAGAGCAATGTCAAGGAGGCTGAAAAGTATAGGAGTGTCTGGGGAAGACCAAATTATTCAGTTTGGTTGATAAAAGACTTTTTAAGTTTAAGAGCAATGGAAGATCAAATTAAGCCATAAGAAAAGAGAAAAATAAAAGCTGAAATTAATGAAACAGGTAACAAACATGCTAGATAGGAACGCTAAACACTAATTCTTTGAAAAATTAACAAAAATGACAATTCCTGGCTAGAATCATCAAGAAAAGTAGAGATAGAACGAATAACCAGTATCAGGAATGAAGGGGAGTGCATCACTATAAATCTTATTAACATTAAAAATATGATAGGATTTTATTCACAACTTTATGGTAATGAAGTTGAAATTTTGGATAAATGGATACATTCTTTTAAAAACACAACTTGTCAAAACTTGCATGAGAAGAAATAGAATATCTGAGTAGTCCTATATATTAAAGGAAATGATTCTATTATTTAAAATCTTACCACTAACTGAAAAAAAAAAAAAATCCCCAAATCCAAACCAAGCAACAACAACAAAAAATCCAGGCCCAGATGGCTTTTTCAGTAAATTGTACCAAATGTTTGATGAATAAATTAGATCAATTATACAGAAACTCTTCTGAAGTAAAAAAAGAGAGAAGCTTGTTTTATGAGGTCTGCATAAGCTTGATATTAATACACAAGAAAGACATTACAAGAAAGGAAAATTACAAGCTATCTTCTGAATAAACATTTTGCAGAATATTCTGGTGAAGTGAAGGTAGCAACAAATAAATGACATGACCAAGTTGTGTTTATTTTAGAAGTGAAAAGTTGTACTAATATTTGGATACTAATCAATGTTATTTACTACATTAAGAGGATAAAGGAGAGAAATTATTATAAGTAGATGTAGAAAAAGCATTTGGTAAATGCAACATCCATCCCTGCCTCCAAAGAAGTTTTTAAGGAACTCAGATCATAAGTGGAGGATTTTTTAAATCTAATAAGGTGTAGTTACAAGAAAGCTGTAGCAATTTATATTTAATGATAAAATGTTCTAAGGCTTTATGATACACATAGAAGAAACAAGACCAGAATGTTAGTTACCATCACTTCTGTTCAGTGTTTTGGACAATCTAAGTATAAGAATTATGAGGAGAAATAAAACCATTTGTATTCATAGGCACCATGAATGCGTGTATAGAAAAACCTCAATGAATCCATATATAAACTATAAGATAGTAAATGAATTTACCCAATAGCTGGTTAATATTTAAAATTGAATCTTATTTCTACATACTAGAAAGGAATATTACATACAATGATACTAAAATATCATTAAAATATCATTGTATGTAATATTCCTGAAATATCCAGGAGAAAATCTAACAATGGTTGTACAAGAGCTAATTGAAATTAAAAGGTACAAAACACAGTGAGATGTAGAATAATCAAAACCTTGAAACAAAGACACAATTATCAACAGTAGAGAAATAAATAATGGAATATTTATACAATAAAATATTATAAGGCAATGAGAAGGACCAAGCTATTGACATATGCAATGATATCATTGGATACCACCAAAGGAATGTTGAAAGAAGCCAGACACAAAAGAATATATATAATACATTGTATATATTAAGGAGAATTGGAGAATTAAGTTCCCAAACTCATCCTAGATAAAGTGGTACATACCTCGTTGCTGAACATCACCATGGTCGCTTTGAACTACTTCCCTTGAGAAACCATGCACCAATGATAGTGTCTAGTTTACTCTCCAAAGCAGTTTTGGAACTCTTTCTGGAATGGCCATTGTCGTCATACAGGCAGAACTAATCAGTGGTATCAGATGACTGGATAGTGATTAATTTGAAGGGGGTAGGGTATGGATGTTGATAGGACCAGGAAGGAAGTTTCTGGAGTGTAGATAATATTCTATTTCATAATCTGGTTGGCAGATGCCCAGGTGTGTGCACTTTGTCATAATTCATCATGTGAACACCTGTGATTTGGGTACTCTTATATACACAGGGTGGCCATAAAGTTCGTGTGCAATTTAAAATAGTGTGATGGCCACCCTATATTACATGATACTTTGATTAAAATGTTAATTTAAAAATAAAGGAAGGATAATTTATCAAGAAAAAGACAATTCAGTTAAAGATTGGGCAAAGGATTTGAATAGACATTTCTTTTTTTTTTTTTTAAAGGACTCTTTTTTTTTTTATTGTTGGGGACTCATTGAGGGTACAATAAACCAGGTTACATTGATTGCAATTGTTAGGCAAAGTCCCTCTTGCAATCATGTCTTGCCCCCATAAAGTGTGACACACACCAAGGCCCCATGAATAGATATTTTTTCAGAGAAGATCTACAGATGGTTGATAAGAACACGAAAAGATGTTTAAGATCATGTGTCATTAGAGAAATGCAAGTCAAAACCACAATTAGATACAACTTCTCACTCACTAAGATGGCTAAAATAGAAAAGACAGACCATAACAAGTGTTGGAGAAGATGCAGAAATATTGGAACCCCCTATATGTTGATGGTTGGAATGTAAAATGGTGCAGTCCAATTGTTCAACAGTTTTTCAAAATGTTAAACATAGAGTAACCACATAACCCAGAAATTCCATGCCTAGGTATACACCCAACAGAATTAAAAACATGTGCTCATTAAAAAGTAAACTATACACAAATGCTCATGCCACCATTATTTTTTTTTATTTGACCTATCTTTTTTATTTAATGGATAACAACAAAACACACAAATCAATCTCAGTTTTTCTTTTCAACAATGTGGAGATAGCCAGATATTATAAATATTTTTCATTTCTTTCTTTTTTTATTAAATCATAGCTGTGTACATTGATGTAATCATGGGGTACAATGTACTGGTTTTATATACAATTTGAAATATTTTCATCAAACTGGTTAACATAGCCTTCACGGCACCCTCTTAGTTATTGTGTTAAGTCATGTATATTCTACACTTAGTGAATTTTACCTGTTCCCCTGTAAGATGCACCATAGGTGTGGTCTCACCAATTACCTTGCCTCCGTCCATCCTCCCCCTCCCCTCCCTTCCCTCTCCCCTTTCCCTGTATTCTTGGGCTATAATTGGGTTATAGCTTTCATATGAAAGCTATAAATTGGTTTCATAGTAGGGCTGAGTACATTGGATACTTTTTCTTCCATTCTTGAGATACTTTGCTTGCCTCCATTATTTGTAGTAGCCAAAAAGCTAAAACACCCACGTGTCTATCATCTGACACATGAAGCAACAAAATATGGTGTGGGTATATAGTGGAGTAAAGCCCTGATGATATATGCTGCAACATGGATGGACCCTGAAGGCATTATGCCAAGTCAAAGAGGCCAGTCACAAAAGGCCACATATTGCCTGAGTCCACGTATATGACATGTTCAATATAGGCAAGTTAGGAAAAGAAAGTAGATTATGACTGTCAGGGTCTGGGGGATGCGGAGAAAGAAGAGTGACTGCTAATGGGTTCAGGGGTTTCAGGTGATGAAACTGTT
Organism: Nycticebus coucang; assembly: GCF_027406575.1. NCBI lineage: Eukaryota > Metazoa > Chordata > Mammalia > Primates > Lorisidae > Nycticebus > Nycticebus coucang. The sequence continues at coordinate 53,102,365 of NC_069787.1, forward strand.
CTGGAATTAGTGGTGGTGGTTGCACAAACCACTGAATTGTACATTTTAAAAGGGTGAATTTTGTGGTATGTATATTGTATCTTAATAAAGCTGTTCTTAAAAATAAAGAAAAAGATTACAAGTAAAATGATCAATAATTTGGATTACTTTGAATAAAAACAGAACTATTAAATAACCAACAGAAAGATGCATTTCTTATGTTTAGTAAACTTACTATTCTTAATATATAAAGAGGTCATTGCTTATTAATGTGGAATAATAGCCTGGGGGAAAATGTACCAAAATGTTGACTTTTTTTTTTTTAAGGACACTATTAAAATTTGCTTTAATACTTCCTTGGGGAAAAGAATACCACACTTTTAATCAGTGATGAGAAACATTTTTACAGTAGTAGTGGTCTTTTATTTTTAATACCTATTATGCCATGAATTCATAGGGAAAAGTTTCTAGTACCTCAGGGAGGCACTTTGCCATTGAATGTGACAAAGCTTTGTATGACTACTATGCCATGAATTCATGGGGAATAGGTTCTAGCACTTTATGTCACTTTTACATGGGATCTGTTGGTTATCCTGTATGCTCTGCTATACACCTATTATGCCATGAATTCATAGGGAATGGGTTCCAGGAGCTCAGGCTCCTTTCTGTTGGTTCTCACAAAGTGGGCTTTTCTGGGTGGCGCAGGCTGGCGCTTCAGTTGAACCCAGGTACCTTTCTCTTTGGCTTCCTTCTTTTTCTGATCATTTTCCTTCAGGTATTTCAGGAAGCTATCTCAGCTCTTAGAGTGCTTAATATGCTCAATATGAACATTAATCCTCTTTGTAAGAATCTTGCCCTTGTTTATTTACAACAATGCCAACAGCCTGCTAGTCAACATTGTGGACTCTTCCAGTTTTGCCAGGGTAACATTTGTGTGGCATGCCTTTTTGAACAGTACCCATTCCCTTGATGTCTACAATATCACCTTTCTTGTAGATTCTCATGTATGTGGCCAAAGGAACAACTCCATGTTTTCTAAAAGGCCTAGAGAACATGTATCGGGTGCCTCTCCTCTTTCCCTTTGTGTTTGTCATTTTGGTGAATTACTGGAAGATGGCATCTCCAGCCAAAAAGCAATGTTTATTTTGGATAAGGAGATTATGAAGGATTCCTCTCCTCCAATTTTTGTGTTTTCAAAATGTGCATTTGTTATATAGGAATGATCAGGAATTATTATGTAGGCAAAACAGCAACAAGTTTGTTTAAAGAAAACCCATCATCAAAAAGCTTAAAGATATACATTTTTAAAAATTCCTGTTCTCTTTTGCTGGGCAGGCAAGGCTCCCCAGGGTAGAAGGTTAGGTTATTTATAGAAACTGAGAATCTGGCTCTGCTTCTTACTGTTTTCTATGCTCCAGCTTTCCCATCTGTGAAATGGGTCCATGAACCTGTATAGGATTGTAGTGGGGATTAAAATAGACTAAGGCATGGGGAAATCCTGGCACATAAGGAATGCTCAAGTAACCAGGAGTGGTAGCAGAGTCTGTAGTCCCAGCTACTTGTGAGGCTGAGGCAGGAAGATCGCTTGAGGCAGACGTTTGAGGCTGTGGTGTTCAGTGATCACACCCGTGAATAGCCACTGCACTACAGCCTGGCAACATAGAGGAAAAAACAAAACAAAACCAACAAACAAAAAATAGATGAACAGAGAATACTTTGCTTCTTCATCCCCTTCCCTTTTAGTCTAGAAGTTGGGTTTTACCTGTACAAAAGCGGTGGTGCATTTGAACAATGCCACCAGCGTCAGTTGAACCCAGGTACATTTTCCTTTGGCTCACAGATACAAAGAATGAAATAAGCTTACTTCAGGCAGAGAGTTTTAGCTCTGAATACACACGTAGTTTGCATGTTGAAAAGACTTTTTCAAAAAACATTTTTGAAAGGAGAAACCAATGGAGAAAAAATGAGGCCCATGAGGTCTGTGATTTTCAACCTTCCTAATGCCGTGAGCCTTTAATACTATTCCTGTGGATCGTGACCTACAGGTTGAGAACTGCTGACCTAGGGACTTAACTTCCTGGCTATTGAGCATTTGGCAAGTCACTTGTCCTCTCTGGCTCTCCCTCTTTCCATTTCGCAAATAAAGGGAATGGATTAAATGCCCTGCTTTTTTTTTTTTTATGTTGAATTTTATTGTAATTTAACTATATCTATAAATGGTATGTGTAAATTCAATAGCACTGTTCAGTCCATCCATTTGGTAATAGAAAAAACAATATTAACATCTTTAAGTAAGTATAGAGCTAGTTGAACATAAGGAACTAACTGCCCTGCTTTAACAATCCTACCAAGTCTGGAGCCTTGGTGACCAGCAATTCTAATTCTCAAAGGGCCCTCCTGGGCTGTCTGAATTGACTGACATTCTTGTTTGTTTGTTTGTTTTTGTTTTTTTAGCAGGCTGGGGCTGAGTGACATAACATTCTTGCCAAGTTGAAGTCTTACTTTCATTTGCTCTGTCTTGGCCAGCCCTGTGCAGGCCAGCAGCCCCTGCCCTCTCCCTTGCTGGTGCTCAGGTTCTGAGTCTATTGTTTATTTAGGGATTGCAATTTCCTTACTGGCATGCGCCCCTGCCAGCAGGGTTGAGAAGTCAACCACAGGCCTCATATGAACCTCCCCTTTCAAGTTTCAGTAATGACAGTGTACCAGCTGTCACATGCCTCATCCCTAAGGCCCGGTCCAGTTTCCACATCCATCAGGCCACGCTGGTGACTTGGTGTGGCCTGAATTCCACTGCTGCCTGTTGCTTTTTTTCCCATGAGACAAACTGGTTGAACACAGAAGGATTTTTGATATATTTTGAAGATCCTAAGAAGGACACCCCAAACCCAACAGGCAGGGGGTGTGGGAGGGGGACACTAAAATTGAGAGTGAGTGAGTTCATTACGAGGAGGCCAGTTAGGAAAGCTGCTTCATCCACTCTTTTCCTAAAGAGCATTGGAAGGGAAATAGAGCGGTCAGATGTCCATCTTTTAGATTCCCTGAAATGGATAACTGTGTTGCAAAGTTGTGTTTCTCTGAATTGCTGGTGTTCTCAAGAGGATGAGCAGCTGAAATTCAAACCCTCTTTGTGTTTAGATGTACATGAAGGATGACATCCAATTCTTCCTTGGGGGGTGTGGGGCACAGAGCTGCACACACGGAAGGACTAGCCACTCATCTGGAAGCAGTTTCTGAAATATTTTTCCTCCCTTTCCTTTCTCCCAACCTCTTTACTCCTTTCTTTTGACTTTCGTCTGTGATCTTTAGAGGCTAAACATACTATGTGCAAGAAAGAACCAGAATGACACACATTCTCTGAAGCCAGTCCCTCCTAAGGTTGGCCTGTGAACAGCAAGGTCCCAATAGGTAGCCTTCCCACTCCTATTCAAGGGAAGGCTATCTGTTGAGGGAACCATTCCAGTTTACTAAAGGGGAAAGCTTGGACATGTTATTTACCATCTGTAGGTCTCCTGACTTGTTAAATGATTAAAATTAAGTCCTTAATTCAAAGTGTTATGGGGAAGATTATATGAGATTTTGCTAGCACAGTGATTGTGCACAAAAGAAGTCTTTTGTTATGTTTAGGCAGTATTTTTTTCCCCAAGCTGAGGAACTTACAAATAAATGCAGATTTTTGTGATCCCCCCACCCCAACCCCAAAGAGAATGCCCGGAGTAAAACCAAATCATGGATTGTTTTTAGTTACTTTGTAGATGGTTCTGATGCAGTTAGTTCTCAGACGGGCACTGGGGAGACTTTGTCTTAGTGCATGTCATCACAGGCACACACAAATGGTTTTCGATTGGCCAGTGCTCCTCTGCATGCATTGGGGATGGTGAACACTCTCCATATTAATTGGAGCTTTTTTTTTTTTTTTTAATGCAGGCCTCATACTTAACTGAGAGGCACAGGTACAGCTACCCTGGTGGTTAAGATATTGAAAAATTTCCACAGTTATCCCAAACCCTCAGAGTATACCCCACCCCCACCAACTCTAGCCTTTCCTTGGGATCCCCCAAATTTAGCAACCAAAGAGTTAATCTCTTGTCCTGCAGGGACTTCCCAGACTTGGTCCCAGTGCTCCAGGGACTGTCTGTTCTGTTTCTGGCTCTGTTCCATCCTGGTTGTCCAGTGGCTTGGCAAACACTCCTGACTCCCTGGAACTTAAAACAAGGTGGAAGGGGGAGTTCAGTTTCTAGGTACAATAACACAACTCCATTGAAACTGCTCTCATGTCAGCAATGACATCTTAACTTTTCTCTTAGTCTTGGTCTTTTCATATCTTTCTTTGACTGCCCTTCCTACTTGAAACTATTCACTCTCTTATTTCCTGGAACTTGCCCATAATTTCCATGATTTTTTTACCCCTTTTTGTTTTGTTGATTTCTTTCACCATATTCTTCTTTCTTTTTTTTTCTTTAATTGTTTTTATTGTGGGGATTCATTGAGGGTACAAGAAACCAGGTAACACTGATTGCATTTGTTAGGTAAAGTCCCTTTTATAATTGTGTCTTGCCCCCAAAGGGTGTATCACACACCGAGATCCCCACTCCCCTCCCTCCTTCCCTCTTTTTACTCTTCCTTCCTTCTCCCACCACCCTCACTCCTTTTGCTCTTTCTGCTCTTCCCTGCCCCCACCCCCCCACCATGTACTAGGTCATTTATTGTCCTCATATCAAAATGAGTACATAGGATTCATGCTTCTCCATTCTTGTGATGCTTTACTAAGAATAATGTCTTCCACTTCCATCCAGGTTAATACAAAGGATGTAAAGTCTCCATCTTTTTTAATGGCTGAATAGTATTCCCTGGTGTACATATACCACAGCTTGCTAATCCATTCCTGGTGGGCATTTAGGCTCTTTCCACATTTTGGTGATTGTAAATTGAGCTGCAATAAACACTCTAGTGAAAGTGGCCTTAAGGTAAAAGGATTTTTTTCCTTCTGGGTAGATGCCCAGTAATGGGATTGCAGGATCAAATGGGAGGTCTAGCTTGAGTTCTTTGAGGGTTCTCCATACTTCCTTCCAAAAAGGTTGTATTAAGTTTGCAGTCCCACCAGCAGTTTAAAAGTGTTCCCTTCTCTCCACATCCACGCCAGCATCTGCAGTTTTGAGATTTTGTGATGTAGGCCATTCTCGCTGGGGTTAGATGATATCTCAGGGTGGTTTTGATGTACATTTCTCTAATAATTAGCGATGATGAGCATTTTTTCATATGTTTGCTAGCCATTCAACTGTCTTGCTTAGAGAAGGTTCTATTCATGTCTCTTGCCCATTGATATATGGGATTATTGGCTTTTTTCATGTGGATTAATTTGAGTTCTCTATAGATCCTAGTTATCAAGCTTTTGTCTGATTCAAAATATGCAAATATCCTTTCCCATTGTGTAGGTTGTCTATTTGCTTTGGTTGTTGTCTCCTTAGCTGTATAGAAGCTTTTCAGTTTAATTTGTTTATTTTTATTGTTGCAATTGCCACAGATGTCTTCTTCATAAAGTCTTTCCCCAGGCTGATATCTTTAAGTGTTTTTTTTTTCTATGCTTTCTTTGAGGATTTTTACCATTTCATGCCTTAAATTTAGGTCTTTTATCCATCTTGAATCAATTTTTGTTAGTGGAGAAAGGTGCAGGTCCATTTTGAGTCTTCTATATGTGGATATACAGTTCTCCCAGTTCTTCTACCATTTATTGAATAGGGATTCTGTCTCCTAGTGTATGTTCTTGTTTGGTTTATCAAAGTTTAGGTGGCTATAAGGTGCTAGTTTCATTTCCTGGTTTTCTATTCGATTCCAAATGTCTATGTCTCTAATTTTGTGTCATTGCCATGCTATTTTGATCACTATGGCCTTGTAGTATAGCCTAAAGTCTAGTATGCTGATGCTCCCAGCTGTGTTTTTATTACTAAGAACTGCTTTAGCTATATGGTTTTTTTTTTATGGTTCTATAAAAAATGAAGAATCATTTCTTCCAAGTTTGAAAGTATAATGTTGGTATTTTAAGAGGGATGGCATTGAATTTGTAGATTGCTTTGGGGAGTGTAGACATTTTAACAATGTTGATTTTTCAGATGCAAGTGTATTTAAAGCAACTAAAGTCAAAAAAGACAAAGATGGACACTTCATATTGGTCAAGGGAAAAGTACAACCGGAAGACATTTCAATTCTAAATATATATGCACCCAACTTAAATGCTTCCAGATTCTTGAAACAGACCTTAATTTGTATGAGCAATTCAGAGATTAATGTAATTGAAAACAAAAGAATCATTCAGAAAATTAATGAAACAAGGAGTTGGTTTTTTGAAAAAAGAAATAAAATAGATAAACCTTTGGCCAGAATAACTAGAAATAGAAAAGTAAAATCTCTAGTAACCTCAATTAGAAATGATAAAGGGGAAATAATAACTGATGCCACAGAGATACAAGAGATTATCTCTGAATACTACAAGAAACTTTATGCCTAGAAATTTGACAATGTGAAGGAAACGGATCAATATTTGAAATCATAGCCTGTCCCTAGACTTAGCCAGGAAGAAATAGTTCTGAACAGACCAATTTCAAACACTGAGATCAAAGAAACAATAAAAAATCCCCCAACAAAAAAAATGCCCTGGTTCAGATGGCTTCACACCAGAATTCTATCAAACCTTCAAAGAAAAGCTTATTCCCATACTGCAGGAATTATTCCAAAAAATTGAAGAAGGAATCTTTCCCAACACATTCTATGAAGGAAACATCACCCTGATACCAAAACTAGGAAAAGTCCTAACTAAAAAGGAGAACTTCAGACCAATTTCACTAATGACTATAGATGCAAAAATTCTCAATAAAATCCTAGCCAACAGATTACAGCTTATCATAAAAAAAGTCATACATCATGATCAAGTAAGTTTCATCCCAGGGATGCAAGGCTGGTTTAACATATGCAAGTCCATAAACGTTATTTACCATATCAACAGAAGCAAAAACAAAGACCATATCATCCTCTCAATAGAAACAGAAAAAGCATTTGATAAAATCCAGCATCCTTTTCTAATTAGAACACTGAAGAGTATAGGCATAGGTGGCACATTTCTTGAACTGATCAATATTAGCTGACAAAGCCATAGCTAATATTTTACTGAATGGAGTAAAACTGAAAGCTTTTCCACTTAGAACTGGAACCAGACAAGGTTGTCCTCTTTTGCCACGACTATTCAACGTAGTGCAATTAGGCAAGACAAGGAAATAAAGGAAATCCAGATGGGAGCAGAGGAGGTCAAACTTTCCCTCTTTATTGATGATATGATCTTATACTTTGAGAACCCCAAAGACTCAACCACAGGACTCTGGAAGTGATCAAAACATACAGCAATGTCTCAGCAATGTCAAAATCAATGTCCACAGTTAGTAGCCTTTGTATACACCATAACAGCCAAGATGAGAGGCTAATTAGGGACACAATTCCACCATCTCCTTTATCCTTGATTCTTAACCATGTTTGAGAATTCTTTCACCGCTAGACTGATGATTTCATTATCTCTACAGTCTCAACTTCCATTTTGGCTCCTGTGTTTATAATTAACTGTCCAAAGATTATTTTACTGCCCTCTTGTTTACTAGCTTATAAATGTCTCTCAGTCAGACTCATGTATAAACTCCTGGCCTGATTCTGAAGCCTAGTTGTCATTCTGCCTCACTTTCCTTTCATTTCCAACTCCTCTGCAACTAATCATGATCTATAGTGTTTAATCAGGCTGACTTCCTATCCTTCCTTAATATATACTCCAGACTTATTCTCTTATCTTTCAATTTACATTTATTAAATATTATATGCTGGAAATCATACTGCGTATTCCTAATTTTTGTGTATATTATTACTTCTGGCTGGAAAGAATTTAATCTTCTCCATGATAATCATACTTGTCTTCAAACTCCACATTAGGCTCCTGTACTTTTTGGGAGATTTTTTGACTGTGCTATGGTGGTCTTAGCAAATTTTGATTTCTCTGTTGGTAGACTTATAGAATATTATATATATTTTTGTGTTGTCTTTCATACTATTGCTTGTGCATCGTACTTTTCTGTTATAAGTGTATACAGAAATTTTGCTCTTGTATTTTGGTATTCTGGGGTGTGAGTCAGATCATCTAGGTGTTCAAATGATCTCATAAGGACCCAATCATTCATGCAGGTTCTTGATACATGGTAGCAAAGAAGGCCACAGTTAGCCACAGGGGCACATTTCTCTTACTTTTGGAAAGAGAGTAAGGAAGTTTTTCTACCCTTGTTATTTTGTCAGTCCCTTAAAACAACTCTGACTGGCCTTTCTAGAGTGGTATGTTTACTCCTGGACCAATCACTGTGTTTGGAGGATGCATGGTATAATACTTGCCTCTGGATAGAGCCACACAATTAAAAACTCCTGTAAAATCAAATGGATGTTGGGGGAAATGCACTTCCCAAAAGGATAAGAAGCTGAACACGTGTCTATTACAAAAAAAAAGTAATAGATATATGCTATAGATAGAAATGAAAGGGAAGGTAACTCTTATTGAACACCTACTCTGTGTTAGCTATTTTTTTTGGAAGATTTACATACTGCCATTGATTTAATTCTCCTAACAACCTTAAGTTATAGGATTAGCAAGGTTAGGAACATGCTGACAAAGCTTAAACAGCATGGAATAAAAAATGGAAGCTACTGTCTTGTACTTGTTTACCTAACAGAAGTGGGGAATTAGTAGAGCCTTACTACTTTGCTGTGAGTTTATGATAATAATGGCAACCTTTGCTCTTTTGAGGTTCCCTGAGAGGTACTTTGCATGCATTATACATTACTTTCAATTTTCGTCACATGATCATGAGCACAGTCTTATTTCAGAGAGGTTTAGCATCCTGCCCCAAAATGTAAAAGCCTAAACTCAGATTTGTATCCAGGTTTGTGATTGCCTAAAGGTCAGATTTTTTTCCTTTCTACTCAATCTGTCTTGTTCTTTTTTTTTTTTTTTTTTTTGTAGAGACAGAGTCTCGTCTCACTTTATGGCCCTTGGTAGAGTGCCGTGGCCTCACACAGCTCACAACCACCTCCAACTCCTGGGCTTAAGCGATTCTCTTGCCTCAGCATTCCGAGTAGCTGGGACTACAGGCGCCCACCACAACGCCTGGCTATTTTTTGGTTGCAGTTTGGCCGGGGCTGGGCTTGAACCCGTCACCCTCGGTATATGGGGCCGGCGCCCTACTGACTGAGCCACAGGCGCCGCCCTGTCTTGTTCTTTTTTGTTGTTGTTATTAGAGTTGAGTCCTTTAGCAACAAGAATAACTTCATACATGGAGACCAAAACTTCAGAGGTCACATAGCATCTAGTAAGGACCACTAGAGACACATCTTCTGCTGGTGGGTCATTAGTACCATGCACAGGCAGGACTATAGGAAAGGTACAGCCCTTCCTACAGCCCAGGGTTTCATGAAGAATGAGTCAGAAGTAGACAAATTAGACCAGGAAAAGATAGATAAAAGCACACGAATGCTTTTAATTTGACCTAGTCCAATCTATTTCTGTGCTTGTACAGTTTGCCATAGGCAATGACATACCATCTGTGCAGAAAAACCCAGAAGCACCCCCACCATCGAAGTGCAGTGTGTCTTCTGTCTTCTAATCCAGTTTATCATCTTTTGTAGTTCGATAAGGCCCACAAATGAATTTTTGATTTTTTGGTATTTGTTTTTTCTCCTACTGTGGTTTAGGCCTAAGTTGACTTATACCCGGAGTGCCTAATGTGGGTTCATACAACCACAGCAATCCCTCACAGCAACCCCCCCACCAAGACAGAACAGCACTCAACCTATGGTCCAGGGCCTCTCAGCTATATTTGTAGCTATGACTAGATGATTTTCAAAAGTTAGGCCTTTAAGAACCTCTGTGGTATTCGGTAATAATGGTTTAGAATTTTATTCTAAATAAAGTGTAATATAATTATGTAAGGATGTTTCCTGAACATTGGCTCACATTGTCTTTAAACTGAATTGGCTTTAAGCTTGTTGATCAATGTCCGTAGAGCGATATGTGATCATGGTGAATTCTGTGCTCTGCAAAAACTATATTTTTTTCTTGGCCCAATATTAAAATGAAACCAGTAATTCTTATTATATTTGAAAGGAAAGCACATTGTGACACTCAGCAATAACATAATTATTACTTTTTGTGACTAAATGATACTGCTTTTTTTCATGTTCTGCCCACTCAGTGTTCACAGTTCCTAGAGAGGAATTGAAATTGTTTCTTTCTCCTTAAGGGGAACATAATGTTTGACAAACACAAAAAGAGTAATTTTGGCATTCTGACTGGCAAAGATACTCCAGAAAGTTCTCCTGGCATTGCTGTCCTCTTATGCCAAATTGGTGGCCCTTGAAAGAAGGCTCTTATTTTTCTAAATGTACTTGGCCAGTACGGTTGCCCTGGTCTCTTCTGCATTGGTCAATTTTGTCCCTTGTGTCTTCTGGACACCTGCAGTCATTTAGAACACCTGTATCACCCAAGGACCTTGTGAAAATGAAGATTCTGATTCAGTAGTTCCAGACTGAGATCTGAGATCCTACATGTTGGAATAGACCCCCGAGTGATGTCAAGGCTGCTGATCTGTGGCCGTGCTTGAGATAGACTTTGTGTGTGAGAGAGAAGGATGCCTGGGAATCTTGTTGAGACCTACCTTGTCTCACACACCTGGCAAAGTGACTGGTACCCAGTAGGTGCCCAATATGTATTTGCTGAATGAATTAATGAGAGAACTCATTGTGTCTTGAGTTTATTGTCAATCTATAGCATACCTGTTTCAGAAAAATCCAGAGATAATTTTTAAAAAAGAGAAAGAGAGAAGGCAGAAAATCACTTATTTCAGTCTTCCCACTCAACTTTCACCCTCACTGCTATCAACATTGCCCTCATGAGCTAGTGCCACTATTTTTGGCTGGTTTAAAGATTAGAAAGGTGAGTCCAATGGGTAAATGGCTGCTAGGGGTTCAGTTCCAGTGCTTTATTTATTAGTTGCCTGTTGAATACCTATTTTGCATCTTTTGGATGATAGATATAAATAGTCTTGGTTATAAATTTTCTTATAGGAGTTATGATCTACAATTCATAAATTTTATAAGTATTATTTTATGAATGAGTGGAAAGAGTAAAAAAGATAGTTTTTTTAAAACAGGGACTAAAACAAACATATTTTAGGTATTGGCCCCCCCCCCCATGTTTTTCAATATTCTTACAGTCTATTACCAAAATATAGTGTAAAAACAAGACAATTTTATAGTTTCCTATCTCAAGTCTGTTTGTCACCTGGAACTTGGGGTAGTGAGTTCTGAGAGGATGGGAGTCCTTATCTGTTCTTTCAATGATGTCATTGTAAGTACTGGGCTAAGAGCAGGTGCTCAGTAGACTACTTTTGAGGGAGGGAAGCTAACAGGTGTTCTGGATATTTAAAACCCTGCTTATTTTAAAGTGAGGGTAATTGTGTGGTAAGTTTTGCCTTGAAGAATCCAGATCATTGTTTTGCCTCTTCATTTTGGTAAGCTAGCCTAGAACTTAACACCCTATTTTTTTCTAAGAATTAATGTTATAGATAGTAATACTGGGATAAATAAAATTAAATAGAATTAAACTTAATATTAAATAAAATATTTGCTGTAGGACTAACCCCCACAGACTTATGTGACCCTACAACCCTCCCCTTTTAAGTAAGGGAGCATTTGAGTTCTGTGAACTTTGGGAAAAACTACCCTATTATTGTGTTTCACTTTCTTCATTTCTAAGGAGGGCCCCAAATTACCAGCTTCTAGAGCGTATTTACTTGTGAAATATAGAGACATGTGTTTAAAAATCACTGCATAAATTGTTTTAAACTATCAGTTATAAATAACATGTAAAAATGTTTGGGGGAAGAAAACAGTTTCACAATTAGAGAGTAAAATGCTGCTCTACTTTCTAAGACTACATACTTTTCAGGACATTACAACATTATGTTTTCACTTCAGTTTTTTCTCTTTATTCTGGACTGGGGCTTAGAGTTACTGAGCCTGTACACTTAGTCCACAATAGCTGGACACCACCATCAGCCATGTCAGGCTTTGATACGGACTTCCATAGTCCTCCTTAAATACAGTAGTATATGTTTTTGGCCATTTATCTTAGATTTAGAGATTTTTGAAAAAGAAAATTCTTCAAACTGGGGCATTGACAAGCGATGAACTTTGATTTTCATGCTTATATTTCCTCAGTCTTCTCAGGCTCAGGATTTCAAATATCTTCTGTTTTTTTTTTTTGTTTGTTTGTTTTTTGTGAGGCAGAGTCTCACTCTGTCACTCTTGGTAGAGTATGTGGCATCATAGCTCACAGCAACCTGAAACTCCTGGGCTCAGGCTATTTTCTTGCTTTAGCCCTGTGAGTATCTGGGACTACAGGTGTGTACCACCGACCTGGCTAATTTTTTCTATTTTTAGTAGAGATGGGGTCTCATTCTTGCTCAGGCTGGTCTCGAACTCAAGTCATCCACCCACCTCAGCCTCCCAGAGTGCTGGGATTACAGGTGTGAGCGATCACGCCTGGCCATTTCCTGTATTTTTGTATCTGTTCTTGTCTGTAGGCCCTGATGATACTCTGCTTTTTTCTATGCTTATCATTTCAGAAGTTGGCTTCTTATGTAAGAACAGAAATATAAGTAAGGACAGAACAAATAGGTCCTTATTAAAGTGCTTCCCACAATACCATTTTTCCCCCTTTTCTTTTGGTTTTGGAAAACCTGTAGCTAAAGGTTAAAAGAAACACTGTGAAGAAAAGGTGTTCGTTAATTTAAGACAATTAGTAAAAGTGAAAAATATTTTCATACTGTGCTTCACCATTTGATGAAATTTTAACTCAGATGTGCTAAGACACTTTCACCATTTGATGAAATTTTAACTTTGCTGTACTAAGAGACTTTCTATCTTATCTCGATTCTGATCTTTCTTTAGCAATATGGGATTCTTCTGGGTCTAGTAGTGAAACATTCCTTCTAAGCCTTTGAGAATTTGGCAGCTGTGATCATTGCTCACTTAAAGCCTCAGCAGTTGACTGTGTAGAAAACTGAGGGTTTATAAGAAAGCCGCTTCTCCTGTCTACATGATTGAGACCTGAAATTATGCCAGATGCTATAAAAAAATTAAGGTCTAAGATGTGAAGACTATATCATGTATTGTGACACATACACAGTCACACACAGATGTGTACAAATATATACATATAGGTACACATATATACATATTAATGTGGTCTTGAGATTTGGATCTGAAATCCCAGACGATTTTACATAGGAAAAACAGGGATGTTAGCCCTTCTCTTTACACTTAACCTATACTTAAATTTATACAGATTGTACTTAGGTATTTGTAAACTCTTAAAGGTTGCACTTAGATGTTTATAAATCCCATCTGTGGCTGTGGCCAATTTGTATCTCTATAGAGAGAAGACATCTACTTCATATTGATTAGAGTTGTAATAGATATATTTTTATATGTCTTAAGGTAAACATGTAATCTTAAGGCTTTCATAGGAAGAAAGAAAAAATGTTAGTAATGGGTACATCTGGGTGATGGGATTGGGAATAATCATAATTATCATATAGCTTTTTAATTTTTCTTCAAGGAGCATACAAGTTCTGACAATTAAGTTTGCAAACTCATCCTAGAAAAAGTGTTACGTATTTCATTGCTGAATATCACTACAGTCGCCTTTGAAGTTCTCCTTGTGGGAAGCTATGCACTGATGCCAGGGCCTAGTTCACCCTTCAAAGCTATCTTAGAACTCTTTTTCTGGAATGTCATTGTATTACCCTTGATTTCCTGAATGTCATTAAAATGTCTTCCTTTCAATTTTTTTTTTTTTATCTTTGGCTTAAATAAAAAGTCATTGGGGGGCAGATCAGGTGAGTAGAGAGGGTGTTCCAATACAGTTATTTTATTTACTGACTAAAAACTACCTCATAGACAGTGCCAGGTGAACAGGTGTGGTGCTGGGATGCAAGAGCCCATTTTTGCACACACCTCTCTCATGCCAAGATTTTTCATTAAGATTTTCCTGTTTCTCTATCCATGTTTATTTGGGCTGCTTTGTTTTTCAAAGCAAGCCAATGATTTTGATGCACAATCTGATGAATTTTTGCAATGTTTTCATCGGTTCTGAGCATGGTGGCAAGTTCATGAACTTGTCAGACCTTGATATATATAGTCCAAAGCATGTTAATTTACAATGACTCTTATTTATTTTGAGAAGTCTGTTATAAACTTTTAGAAGTTCTTTTTACTGTTGCTTCTCTTGTTATCCATGGAATTCTCATACCTCAGAACTCAAATGAGTCATGAAGTATGACTCCTCGTGTTCCTGAACTTGGGGTGCCTTAACAAAATGCCATAGATGGGGTGGCTTAAACAAAGCTGGAGTTGGGAAGTTTGAGATCAAGATTCCAACTTGGTTGGGTTCTAGTGAAGGCTGGCTTCCTGGCTTGTAGATGGCTGCCTTTCCTCCCTTCCCACACTCTCTTCTTCCCTCCTTCCATCCCTCCCTCCCTTCCTTCCTCTCATTTTGGATTAATATAAAGGTACATACAATTAGGTTATATTGTTCATGTTTATAAGGTAAAGAGATGGTTGCTTTTTCCTTGTGTCCTTAGTGGTAAAGAGAAAGAGAGAGACCAAGCTCCCTGTCTCTTAAGAGCACTAATCCCATCATGAGGGCCCCACCCTCATAACTTCATCTAATCCTAATTACCACTCAAATACCCCATCCCTGAATACTATACTATATCACATTGGGGATTAGGGCTTTAATATATGAATTTTGGGGGAATACAACATTCAGTCCACAATACTCCCTTTTAGTTAAAACTGGTGGTATACGAGATTTCCAGATATTACTTCTAAATAGAAAAATACTGGCAGAATGTTTATAAAAACATTAATGGTGATTATCCCTGATCATAGAATTAGAGATTTCCCCCACTTTTTGTAAATTTAAAGAATATTGCTTTTGTAATTAGAAAAACTACAATACGTATTATTTTAAAGGAAAATGAAATACTATAGAATGTAACATTTCAGAAAAATCATGAAAGTTTCAGAATTTTTATCTTCTCAGGGTTTTTTTTTCTGAGAATTACAAGTGCCTATAGCACTTAGAGCACTTGGTTCTTGGGATATAATAGAGCTAAAAAGGTAGTTGTTGCTGCTGCTTCTATTAACATAATGACAGTGTTAAGGATAATAATGATTATTCTATTTCCACGTGAGATATACCCACTGCAAATGAAATAGACAACAGCCACAAAGTTACGATAGACATATGTATTTGTTGCAAGGTTTTTCTTTTTTAAAAAACAAGTCAGTTATAAACAGAGTAGACCATTCATTTTCTTTACTTTTGGGATTCTTAATCTTTTAGATTCTTAAAAAAATGAATTGGTAAAAATATAAAAAAAATTAGCAGCTTATTTAACATTCAGTTACAAATTTAATAAAGCTGCTTAAGTCTGTGTAATAAAATGACAGGTAGGTGTGACAGTGAGAAAACTTACAGCCAAACATTCAGTGTGTTTCCTTCCAAAGACTGATCTGATTCTCATACTATGTCCCTAAGGAAAGTACATAGTATTACTAGTTCTTTTTTTGGGGGGGAGTTCCCCTTTCAGAGCTCTCTCTTCCCTACTTCCTAACACATCATTTCTTATTATGCTTTAATATACTCTACCTTGTCTACAAAGTCTGTGTGTGGTTGTTCTTTTCCCAATTAATTCCACACCTGAGTGTAATATTTCTAGTTTTTTGGTTCTGTAAATCAATAGGTTAGAAATGTCCTGCAAGATATTCGTATTTTTTGTCATGTAAGGACCTGACTGCTCACCAAATAAATTATGACATTGTCATATTGTTTCTAGTTGCTCTACATTTTCAATATTTAGTGTATCAGCCATCCTAAGTCAAGATTCAGTTATCTAATTTCACTATGTCTGTATTTTAGATGAGGATCCTTTTCCCTTTCAGTAGATTTGAATTTCCTTCTCTCTCAGAGTCAAATTCCAAGCATGCGTGCCTTATAAAATCAGCCATAGAGTATGCACAAGAACAAACCATTTTTGTGTTTATACGTCGACTCAAAAATATAGACTGGTAAACTATACCCCAGATTAAAGTCTGTCCAATACATGGTGATTTGTTTTTATTTTTTTAACACCTTAGATTACTTGTATCACCTTTGCTTTGGCAATTGATTCCTAGATATTAGATAAAAATATGATCTTGATCAGGAGTTTAAACAAAACATCACAAAGGATCCTCAGAAGTAAAAAACAAAATGTTCTGGATTTGGGTCTATATCTCCACTATAGTTAATAACGTATGATAGCACTAGCAAATTATTCTTAAATTCTGTTTCGATGATTTTTATTGTTTCTTTCCTTTTTTACCAACAGGACACAAAAATCGCTTCATTGGAGCGAAACATAAGGGATCTTGAGGATGAGATCCAGATGTTGAAAGCCAATGGTGTGCTGAACACCGAGGACCGTGAAGAGGAGATCAAACAAATCGAGGTTTACAAAAGTCACTCCAAGTTTATGAAGACCAAGGTGCGGTCCAGGGTTATAAACTTTTATATTCTTGATGTAACTAGAAAGTTATAATTTACATACATACTTTTCCCAAATACCCACAATAATATGCTTTATGTGATGTCATGAAATATATGGACAATAAAGAAAAATATAGATTTTTTTAGTTCAGAAATAGAAATTCCAAGAAGAATGGAAGGGGAGAACCTTAGGTGGAATTTCTACTTACCAGTGAGGTTCTAGATTTTTTAATGAGATCTTTTGTTGTTCCTTTTTTTGAGGATTAACATATTTATAGTCTTCTGTCTTCCAAATTTTCACTATTGTTATAAATTTGTTTCCTCCTGTGGTTTTTCTAGTTTTTTTTTTTTTTTGCTATCATTGCCATATTTCTTGCCTATACCTAGAAGATGATTGTCTCAAAAGATGTTGCTCTTACAAGCCAATTTAATTCACTTAAGTGTAATTAGGGATATTTTAGTTTTAGCATAGGGTTTAAGATAAGTGATTTTGAGTCCCAATGGCTGCCATTTATTGAAATTATTCAACATCTCTAAGCCTAAGTTTCTTCATCCAAGTAAAAGGGATAAGAAAAGCACATTATTGGGTTGTTCTGATGATTCACAGAGATTACTCATTTAAAGCAGTTAGTCTATTGTCTGATCTCTAGAAAGCATTCAACAAATGTCAAGCATTGTCAATAACTTTATTATTATTGTTATATCATCTGTTGTTATAGAATGTGATAAACCCTCTGTAAGTTGATTGCCCAAGTGACTGTAACAAATAGGTCAACATACGGAGGTGGTCAGCGTAAGGAACTAGGCCTACTGTATAGATACACACATGTCTATTCTATGAAAATTAGGTCAACTTAAGGAGGTGGTCAATGTAGGGAGTTGGTCAACTATGGAGGTAGTACTGTATTTAGAAAATATTTTTAAATAACCTCCTGCATTAATTTGTATTGCTATTGTTAGTTTTAAAGATTTTGGCTTGGATTTTTCAAAATTAAACTTTGGATTATAAATAGACCAATCACATGAATACCTATTATTTTTACATGTGCATATTTATTTAATTTATGAATAACCTCAAGTAAGTCTTTTGAGACTTTGAGATGTTTTTATTCCTCTGTTTAAACCATTTTGTTTCTGAAAATAATAACCATACTAAATTTTTTTCTTCTTTTTCTACTATTTGCTCATAAATATCCCTGTTCATATTTTTTTTATTTTTTATTTTTGAGATAAAGTCTCACTTTGTCACCCTCAGTAGAGTGCCGCGGCATCATAGCTCATAGCAACCCTAAACTCTTGTGTAGAAGCAATTCTCTTGCCTCTAGTGGATTTGAATGTAACTACTTCCTTTCAGGTACTGCCTGAAGTGCAGAAGAGTTTCCCTGCTCAGTCCTCCCTTCTGGTTTCTTTTTTGCAGTCCCCCCCTCTCCGAGAGTTAAGCTGAGATACAGTGCAGCCAGCACAGTACTTAGGTGACCCTCAGCTAGTGCCTGTATCTCTCTGGAAATGAAGACCAGAGACACAGATATGCATGAACTTAAGAAGTTTAGAGGAAATTATTGTTTTGGCTTTAACTTTTCCTCCCCACTCTGTCATTCAACAGTGGGAGATAGTTCAAGTCACTTCTTTAGCTGAAAATGTCATGAAATTTATAAATGCTGCCCTCTATCACGGACTCTGTCCAAGTGAATAAAACATTTATATGGTCCTCACCAAGTTATGACCTTTATTAGCCCTATTTGTCTGAGAGACCATCAATCCTTGACTTAGGTTTAACTTTTAATGGCTAGTTACTTTTAACAGTTCCAAGAGCAGTTGGCTCAGAAGGAAGAGGAGTGCAGTGGAGTGAATTGGAGAGAGCACAGGCTGAAGATGGAAGGAGACTCCTGCGAGTCTCTAGCCTGCCCTTGGTGGATGCCAGGCTTGAGGGAGTGACCCACACTTGACCAAATTCTCCTCTCCTATACAATGCGAGTAACACCACCAACCTTAGAAGTGGCTCAGAGGAATCAAATGAGGATTAAATAATATAGTTAAAATGCCTGTATCAAAAAAGTAGCTAATAATTATAAACATTATTATTGAAGAAGTATAACCGAATGTAATAATTATAATAATAATGTTCTATTTAACCAACCTGACCAATGGGAAAAATGGATTTCTCAGAAATACAAATAAAAATGAATTCTTATAATGTCATGCAGATATTCCTTATAGAGGGATAGGCATTAGCTAAAAAGTACTAGTGAGGGTCACTTTTTAAGATTTTCTTCATTTAAAAATGTGCTTATTGGATTGAGTGATAATATTTATTGCTTGTACTTCATTACTCATTTTTCTAAAGTTTCCTATTTTGTGAGGTGAATGCGATTCCTTTTAGAAGCCTGGGAATACTGCTTGTGTATTATTATTAAAATGAATAAAGCACTCCATTGGAGGGAAAGGACGTAATTTCAATAAACTACGTAGAAGAGCACACACCTTCATTTTCATTCCAGGCAGATGGTTGGAACTGGGGTGGCCTCTGGAAAGCTCACTGATTCAATTAAGTGGCACCAAAGACCTAAAGTGCTTTTACAAAGATCATATCAAAGAAGAGCCATGATGTAACATTTTGGAAAGATAGAAGATGGGTTTCAGAAATGTAAAAGCAGAATTTTAGAATTTCAACTTGTGTGAAGGCAGGGATACAAGATACAGTCCTCCACCACAGAAATCCTGGCACCTTGCAAGTCTTCCGGCACGTGGATGTTGTCCTGAGAACCAGTACTTTGGGAGACCTCCTGATCTATGAAGCTCTCCCTTGTTGGAAACCCCCATTCCTACCTGAACTCCAAAACTTACAGGAATTGAACTGTGAAAACTGAATCTGAGAGGCCATGGAAAGAACGACTTACTTTTAGGAGCACTCTTAAGCCTGGAAAATACAATGTATCATATAAATAATTGTTTTCGTGGTAGGGAAAGAATGATGGCATCTCGTTTCTGGACAAGGCTTTGTTCCTAGTCTAACACATTTTTCATCTGCTGGTCCCGGTATTCCTATATTAGCTGCTTTCTCTGTTTTCAGTGTTTGCCAGAGACGCCACTCTGCTGTCTTAGATCTGCCCCTTTATTCTGAATTTGTAACACATTTTCTTATAAACCTCTGACAGATTACAAACCTCGTAACCCAAACTGCATGATAATAAGCATATCACTTTCTAGACATGAGAGCCATATCTGCAGTGAAAAAGAAGCTGTTTTCCTTGGCAGAGTGGAGTTTTGTTTTTTTTTTTCCATGGTGTTGGTTGTGTCGCAGACGTAAGTGGGGGAAGAATTTTCAGACAGGATGAAGTGTGCCTGATGTCCACATGGACTTCATATAAAGCATGTGATGTAATTCCGATTGGCTTTTCTTCTGGCCATCGCAGAGACAAACCTTCCCTGGCCTCAGTTCTCATGTATGTTCGATTGCATCACTTTCCATTTTTATTGAGTTTATGGCTGTAAAAGAAGCAGAAGGCATATTTTTATGGAAGAATATGATTTTTTTTATCCTGTAACTATATTCCCCTTAGAAAAGCCTTTTCAGTTATTGTCAGCATAAATATTTATTTAAAATTTACCTTATGGCAGTGATAGTCTGAAAGCTATTTAAAACCACTGCCTATTTAATATTTATAGACTGAAATAGTTTTATCATTGTAAATCTATTTTTATGGAATCAACTAGGTTATGTAGAACCTGCTATGCTCTTCCTTCTAATTAAACATCATTTTTGTGGATGGAGTTCATTTCATTAAAATTTCTCTCTCAAAACTCACATACCAGCTCTCTACTCTGGTATTTGTGGAAATTAGCGCAAATTGGTTTTTTCACTATAAACATCAGCTTTGCTTAGGTGCCTAGAGTTGAAAGTTTTTTTGAGCCTTGATTTCAGATAAATCAGTTTCATATGTGGAATCAACTATAGACTGTGCTGGATACAACTGGATGTGATCTAGGGGCCATTCCCACTGAGAAGCATGCTGATAATGCTGATCACAATAGATTGTGATTTCATTGATCATTTCAGGTAATCCTAATCCTGATTGTCCCTCTTCATATTTATTCACCATTCTTACTATGTGTGTGTGTGTGTCCGTGTGTGTGTGTGAGAGAGAGAGAGAGAGAGGGAGAGGTCTTAATTTTGTTCCAGGTAAAAATGATCACTGAGTCATGATTCATTACATTATAAAGAAATAATGTGTTTCATGAATCACACAAGCAGTGGTCTCTTGTTCACATATACCCAGGTACATTGATGAGCAATCATGATTCTTCCCAGTGAATCTTTAAGCGTATTTAGAATCCTTCAAGACCATTTTCTGCTCTGATACTACCAATCCTTTAGATTTGGCGAGCAAAATGAAAGGTGTTTGTTCCCTGATGGGGTCTGACTTCTCTTTGTGAATAAGATTTCCATCCATATCAACCTTTCTAGTAAGTCGTGCAACCTGACTCCTTCCGAAGCTGGGGGTCTTGCTCTTTGTTCAGTACACCACTCTGTTCATGCCCAGCTGTTGTGGCCAGTTGCTTGGTTATTGTTTGTGTCAGTTTTTGTTACTGAAAACAAATTGCTGAAAGAAATATACTGAGCTCTCTAATTAGAAAGACTCTCAAAGGTCAAGGCTAAGCCGTAGCAGGGAGCGTATGTGATAAGTAGAGCATGGGTTATTTATTCCTGTTGACATTTGTTAAACAGATGAACTTGAGCTTTAGCCACAAGGACATTGGAGAAAAGAGAAGACTGGGCCTACTGAAGATAAGGACTCTAATAGGAACCCCACTACCACCACCACATAAAGAATCCCAGACAGCTGCAAAATTAGTGTAGAGGCAAACACTACAAATGACTTTACCACACAACCCCTCTCCTCACTTAGACTAGGTGATTTCAGGGAAAAATTTCTATTTTAAAACTCTGAGTCAAGTAAAAGGTAAAAAAACTAGTTTTGAGAATCCATAACCACACCTGGCTGTTACATGGATGTGCTATGTGAGAGGATTTAAAAAAAAATTTTTTTTTTGAGGCAGAGTCATGTCCCAGTAGAGTACCTGTAACGTCATAGCTCACAGCAATCTCAAACTCTTGAATTCAAGCCTCTTGCCTCAGCCTCCCAAGTAGCTGGGATGACAGGCACCCGCCACAGTGCCTAGCTATTTGTTTTAGAGATGAGGTCTACTCTGCTCAGCCTGTGGATCTAAACATTTTAAGTAGGGAATGTAGTGTCCAAGGGTCCTGGGTGGGTAGTGCCCCCAGGTATTGGCAAAGGCCAGTGCTCTGAAGGACCACATATTCAACTTAGTATTTCTACAGATAAAGTCTAAAAAATTATGAGTACACAGTAAAGAAAAAAAATCACCAAACTTGCAAAAAAACACGACACCATAAGTAATAGCCAGTAGAAAGAATAAATAGCCGAACCAAAAGTCAGAGACTTCAGAATTGGTAGTATAAGACAAAGAGTATAAAATAAGTACATTCAATATATTTAAATAAATAAAAGAAGATATTGAAAATAATGAATAAAGTACAAGAGAGATAAAAAAAAAAGCAAAAAACACTAAGATAACCAAATAAAGCCTTATAGTCTGAAGACTTACACAAGCAAGGAAAAAGGCTGAAAATCAGTGATATAAGCATCCAATTAAAAAAATTATGTAAAGAAGAGAGAATAAACCCAAAGAAAGTAGAAGGAAGAAAATATTAAAAATAAGAGTGGAAGTTAATGAAATGAAAATATAATTGCATATTCAAAACAAACAAAATTGACTCTCTAACTAGATTATTTAACTTGACATGCCTCTGATGAGATTTATCCAGAAAAAGAGAGGTTAAAAATAAATAGTATTAGGAATAAAAAAGAAGTAATTCTAGATGCTATTGGTATTAAATATGAGTAGGTTTAACCAAAATTTCCTGCAAATAAATGTGAAAATTTAGATGGAATGAAAAAGTCTTTTGGGGGGAAATTTTATCAACACTGACTCAACTAATTAGAAACATGACTATTGCTATAACCATTAAAAGTGGATATAGTAAGTAATGTTCTTTGGAAAGAGAAAATACTAGCTCTGAATGGTTTTGCTGGTGATTTCTAATGAACATTAATGGAAAAAAAAATTGCAATTTCACAGAAACCATTTCAGAACACATTAAAAGAAGGAACATTCCCTACCTCATTTGGAAGGCTAAACTGATACTAAAACCTGCAAAGGACTTGGCAGCACAGAAGAGGCAGATTAGAAACAAATCTTTTTTTTTTTTTTTTTTGTAGAGACAGAGTCTCACTTTATGGCCCTCGGTAGAGTGCCATGGCATCACACAGCTCACAGCAACCTCCAACTCCTGGGCTTAAGCGATTCTCTTGCCTCAGCCTCCCGAGTAGCTGGGACTACAGGCGCCCTCCACAATGCCCGGCTATTTTTTTGGTTGCAGTTCAGCCGGGGCCGGGTTTGAACCTGCCACCCTTGGCATATGGGGCCGGCGCCTTACCGACTGAGCCACAGGTGCC
The DNA here is from genome assembly GCF_027406575.1 of Nycticebus coucang. Classification (NCBI taxonomy): domain Eukaryota; kingdom Metazoa; phylum Chordata; class Mammalia; order Primates; family Lorisidae; genus Nycticebus; species Nycticebus coucang. The sequence continues at coordinate 53,125,552 of NC_069787.1, forward strand.
GCCCCTAGAAACAAATCTTACTTATAAAATAATCCCTGACAAAATATTAGCAAGCTGAATCGGTAACACATACAAAATAGTGTATTGTGACTAAATGAGTTTTTTTCATAGTAATACAAGGGAAGATTAATATTAAAAAGTTCCATTATAATTCATTACAATAATATTTTAAAGGTAAAAGATGGTGATAAATCATGAGATACAGAAAAAAATGTCTGATATTATCAATGATTTAAGAAAACTTTTTGCACAGTTATAATAAAAGGAAATTCTGTGAAACCTAAAAGTGTCTATAAAAAACATCAAATTTAATGATGAAACATTGAAATCCTTCTCTTTAAGACCTGGAGCAAGACGAAGGGGTCACCATCACTACCGTGCCTGTCTGTTTTTCTGCATGGCCTCTCCATGGGTCTGGTGTGGGCTTCCTCACAGTGCGGCGGTCGCAGGTCTGACATGGTGGCTAGAGGCTAGAAGTCGAAGCTGCTGGTCCTTCTAAAGGCTAGAAATGAAGCAGACGTACGATACTTTTGCTGCATTCAGTTAGTAGGAACAAGTCAAAGTCCAGCCCAGGTTCAAGAGGAGGGTAAATATGAGGTTGGACAATTAAGTTTGTAAACTCATCCTAGAAAAAGTGCTACATACCTCATTGCTGAATATCTCTACAGTGACCTTCACGGTACTGCCCGTGGAAAAGCTATGCACCGATACCAGTGCCTAGTTCACCCTTTAAAGCAACTTTGTCGCTCTTTTTTCTGGACTGGCCATCATAGCTGTCATGTACGAGTTCTGACAATGAAGTCTTTGAACTCATCCTGAAACAGTGCTGCATACCTCATGGCTGAAGATCACTGTGGTCACCAGATGGCCAAGGGGAGTACTTCAAAGGTGACCATAGTGATCTTCAGCAATGAGGTAGATAGCAGTTTTCTAGGATGAGTTTGTGAATTTAATTGTCCTATTTCATAAATTCCACCTATAGTTGTGGAGCAGTGTTTGTGTACAAGTAGAAAGGAATTAGTGGAAGTCATCTCTGAAGATCATCTACTGTAATTCATGTCAGGTGACATGGATCAAGATGCAGTGTGACAGACATACTTAAAAGCTGCCTGTGATCATGCAAATTAATATGCTGCTTTGGAAAACATTTTGGTTTTATCTAGTGAAACTGAGGATTTACATGCAATGTGATCCCGCAATTTAACTTGTAGATAGGCATTTGAACTATCTACAGACAGGTAGATAGTTGTGTACCAGGTTACATGTACAAGAATGCTTAGAATAGTACTGTTTATAATAGTAAACAGCTTAGGAGCCAACCCAATGTCTCTCCACAGCAGAGTGAACAAATAAATTGTGATATAGTCTTATAATAAAATACTCTGGTGAAAAAGAATCAAGTCCACGTACAGTAACATGACTTACTCTCCAGGACATAGGATTGAGTAGAAAAAAGCAAGGGACCAAAAAAGTAGATGGCACAAATAAAACTTAATAACATGTAGAACCAATAGTATATTATTTTTTTTTTTATTTATTTTTTTTTTTTGTAGAGACAGAGTCTCACTGTACCGCCCTCGGGTAGAGTGCCGTGGCATCACACGACTCACAGCAACCTCTAACTCTTGGGCTTACGTGATTCTCCTGCCTCAGCCTCCTGAGCAGCTGGGACTACAGGCGCCCGCCACAATGCCCGGCTATTTTTTTGTTGCCGTTTGGCCGGGGCTGGGCCTGAACCCGCCACCCTCGGCATATGGGGCCGGCGCCCTACTCACTGAGCCACAGGCACTGCCCACCAATAGTATATTATTTATGGATGCAAAAATATATGGTAAACCTCAAAGGCAATTAAGGAAATGGTAAACATGAAATTCAGGGTGGTAATTATTCTCAAATGAAAAGAGATGGAGTCAGAGATGGGACGTGATGGGAAATTTTAACCATCTTTTTCTAGTGAATTGAATGATGGATGTTTCTTTTATCATTTTTCTTTACTTCTTATGTATATTTTATGTTCTTTTGTATCTTCTCAATATTTAATGTAAGCCAAACAAAATCCTCAATGCTTACTTTGTTTTGGGAGCATTCTCTTTTGTCAGATGATACCCTTGAACAATCATTTGCACTGTGGAATTGTGTCTGGGGTTAATTACCTGTGTTAGTGCCCTGTTGACCCTCATCAGGACCGTAATAGGCGTGGTGGTTTCTTGGATGGGTAGGTTTCACTAGGAAGCCTCCATTGCACTGTGAACCTTGTCGGGTAACCTGCTGGCAAATCTGCTGACTTTTCTGTTGTATTTGCTATGTTGACAGCAACCTTTACATGTGTTCCCTCAGGTCCCGCAGACTATGATTACCCTGGCTATCTCTTTAAGCAAACTCATGCCTTACCCATTGGATTAATGATCATTGGCTATTGAAAATAGAAATCAGTAGTTGTCATATGTGAAGGCTAGGAACAGCCATTTCTAATTTCTTACAATTATGCTGTTGTTTTGCAGATCGATCAGCTGAAGCAGGAACTTTCAAAGAAGGAGTCGGAACTTCTTGCCTTACAAACAAAGCTTGAAACTCTTAGCAATCAAAATTCAGATTGCAAGCAACACATTGAAGTGCTTAAAGAGTCGCTTACTGCCAAAGAACAGAGGGCTGCCATCCTTCAGACTGAGGTAAGCACTGTCCAGGATTCTGGACAGCAGAGACACTGAATTGGTAGAAAATGTCCTAATTCATGGCTTTCCAAACTCTTGGGGCCAAATGTATTTTGGAATGCAGAACTTCTTGGATTTTGGAAAGGTGAGCTCCATTGTATGTGTCATAGATTTTGTGACACCACAGAACACCCCGTACACAAACACATGAATATTTTTTCAGAAAAAAATCTCGCAGTAAAATAGTATAAAAACTGTACAAGTAGCTTCTAATATGTTTGTTTCAGGTGGCGACACCACAAGAGTTGGCTTCATATTTGGATATTTTTACCCCCCATTTTTTGGATTTGGGAACCACAGATAAGGGATGGGATCTGGAATGATTTCATTTTCTCAAAAATCATAAAATATCTAGATGCTATGTGCCTTACTTTGCTGTACATTTATCTGTATAGGGCACCCTATTGGCACTTGTCGTACCAAGGGTTTCTTGCTAAGGAGTATCCTTAATTTTCAAGATTCTTAAACCATTGAAGTTGGTATTGTATGAGATTCTTAAAGGAAATTGTTGCTGCCCAGCCAGGTGCATCTCCTCACTGCCCAAGAGAAAACAACTGTCCAGAGACAGCAGGGTTTACAGCAGAGAAACAGTTTATTCTGCAAAGTGCTAAGCGGGGAGATGGGAGAGATTTCTCAAATCTGTCTCCCCAAGATTTGGGGGAACAGGATTTTTCAAGACAGTTTGGTGGGCAGAGGATTAGGCAATCAGGGTCTGTTAATTGGCTGGTTTGGGGGTGGACTCATCAGTCCTTGGGATGGGCCACTGTCTGGATGGGTCAATTACTGGAATGCAGTGGCAGGTGGGGTGTGTGTGTCCCAGACCAGTTGACTCAGTTTCTTAGTCTGGTTTGGTCTATCAATTCACTGGAATTCAGGGCCTGGGAGATATCGCAAAAACTCTGAACAGGTGATGTTATTTACAGAGAAACATTAAAAATCTTTTCGGCTACCACCTGTGCCCTCTAAAGTAGCTATTATAGAGAAGCCAACAAGGAGACAGTGACTATTGCCCTGTTTCCCCAAAAATAAGACATCCTCTGAAAATAAGACCTACTTACAGGAAAGATAAGACGTCCCCTGAAAATAAGACCTAGCGCATCTTCGGGAGCACACCTTAAAATAAGACACAGTCTTATTTTCAGGGAAACAGGGTATCAAGCCAACAAGGAGGCAGTGGCTATTTTCCTTATTTTGGCTAAGCCTGTTCCTTCACAGAGTTTGATTATTATCATTATTTTAGGTAGGTCTGCTTCTTCACAGAGTTCTGGGGGCCCTTACGTTAGTTCTTGCTTTGCGCCCCTGTATCAGTTTGTAAGGGAAGTTTCAAAATGTTGGGTTTTATTTCTTATTCATATTTAAGGATTTTTTTTTTTTTTGTGTGTGTGTGTGGCTTTTGGCCAGGGCTGGGTTTGAACCCGCCACCTCCGGCATATGGGACCGGTGCCCTACTCCTTGAGCCACAGGCACCACCGTCTTATTCATATTTAGAAGAGCAATAAATACATGTTGCTGTCCTATTTTCTTATCTTCATTGGATTGAATTTTTGGATCTGTTGAGGAAGGCAAAGCACAAGCTAGTTATTGTGTAAATAGAGCAGTTGTCAGAAAAGTGGACGATAACGAAGAATGTGATGAATGTCCCCGATTTTTGTGCCGAGGTACATTGTTGTGTCACATGCATTACTTTGGGAGGAGGGACCCTCATTGGCATGCCCACTCACTCTTCCTGGGGCTCTTTGAGCCATGTCTTTGCATACATGTATTTAAGGCCTATGGGGAGTTTTGGATTTGCCTTAGGTGTTGGTAGGGCCTTTGAGTATATCTATGCCCTCAGTCGTAGTGCAGAACGGTGTCCAGAAAAGGAAGAAAATAGGTTCTGGACTGGATGGGTCTTGACATGGACCTGACTTTGCCCCTGTGCTTTTGACCATTGGCTAACAGGTAGTTATTGGATTGCTTAAAACCAAAACAGTTGGCCTCAATGGTGTAGATATTTCGCATTTAAGAAATACCATTTCGGTTGTATATAGTTCCATTGTGAATGTGAAGCCATGGCTATTTTCTGTTTTAAGGCAAAAAGTCTACTCTTTTCTATAAATTGGAAGGTGTGTATCTCCTTTGAGGAAGCAGCAGTGAATAGTGTCTAGAACTGGGCTTAGACTACAGCCACTAGGTGTGTGTGGCTATTTAAATTTAAATTAATTAAAATTTAGTGAAATTTAAAATGTAGTTTCTTAATTGCATTAGCTGTTAAAGCTGTTGTAGACACTGTTCCAAGTGTCTAATAGTTGCATGTGGTCAGCGGCTTCTCTCCTAGACAGCACAGCTATAGAATCTTTCTACTGACTAGCGCTCGTCTCAAAGGGGTTGACAAACCATGGCTTGTGGGCCAAATCTAGCCTTCTGCCTGTTTTTATAAATATTATTGGAACATAGCCATATCCATTCATGTACATCTGGTGTTGGGCTGTTTTAGTAAGACAGAAGCAGAGTTGAGCATTTGCAACAGAGATCTAGTCCACAAAGTTGAAAATGTTACGATTATAGAAGAAAGTTTAACCACCTCTGGCATTGTGATTCTGTAGGAGGAGGGTTGAGCGGGCATTGCAATGTTTAGCTAATCCTCTTTCAGGCTGTCATACTCTGAGTGGGGCTAGTTAGTTTGCTGCCCCCTATGCTAGAGCACAAATTCTTCTTCACTGCGGTTATTCACAAAGCCAGCTACTTGTACCCACGTTTGACAATAAGGCTAGGATTACTGATGAAGTTAGTGTTGCAGTGCGTTGTGTATGAGGGAATTTGAGAAGTAAGGAAGTCTGCTTGCCCAAACTGGCAGTCAGGTTTCTTGATGGTCCTCTCCAGAAGGAAAGAATGAGGAAACTCAGCTCAGAAAGGCTTTTCTGCTCACGGTCTTTCACTGATGGGTGCTGTATTCCCTAGATTCTTTCCCCTTTGTTCATCTCCCTGTGTTTTACCTCTTTCAAATTAATGTAGTCCAAATTAGATCTATATGTATTTCATGAAAAAGAGAGTGGTGACATTAAGTGGATGGCATCTGTCCCACATTCAATAATTAAAATGACCCAATAAAGAAATGGTGCTTTGAAGTAAAAAAAAAAAAAAAAAAATTCCCCATGTGAAGAGAAAGTGAGATAATTTTCTAAGTCTTCTGCTTTGAAGTTGTGAGGGTGAGATTAATGATTTTATCAGCTGGAAACATCTGAGGAATTTTCTTTTTACCTTTGTTCTTCTTTTAAGATCTCTTTGTATATGGAAATGGAGGAGAAAATTATGTAATGATGTCCATCTCATAGGGGAAGCAATTTAGGTTAAAATTAACTCTAATTGTTGGGTCATAGGATTTTTGGCAGCAGGGTATGATACTTGAAAGTGATTTCTCCACTTCTTGGAATAACAGAAGTGAGTAAGTCTCCTTACCTAACTTGGGGGAGGTCAGTGGGTGGATATTCAGGAGATGAGATATGTTATGTTTCATTATGCCCTGCAACAAAAGATCTCAATTGAAATGCATAAGAAAGATACGGTGCTCATTGTCAGAGGAGGTTTCCTGTGATAGCTCCTTGCAATTTGATTCCTGAGTTAATTTCTGAAAGCTCTTGCCAAAACAGAAGAGCTCTCTTTAGGATAGTTAGAGTCTTGCTAGTTTCTCTGGAATATCTGTGCTTAACAGTCCTTCTCTGTAAGGAAGGTTTCTGCTACCAGGGAATTTGCATTTGGGAGGTGGTAGGATGAAGGGTGGGGTGAGAGGTGGGAGGCAAGTTGTGTGGGTTTGCGGCTATGTGGTTTGGCTCCTTGGTTGGTTTGTTTTAACTTGTACAAATGCCCAGATGCTCTTTGACATGTGTGCAATAAATCAATGGAGTAATAATTACACACACAAGAGATATACCACATAGCATTTAACATAACATTTTACTTTTTAAAATAGCTTCAAAGGACTCTAAGGTCAAGTTTCTTATTTTGTTACTTCCCTTGATGTTTCCTATGTACCAACTTACCCTGTCCACCAACACATAAATTCTATAGCAATGGGGAAAATAATGAATTGATTTTCCCCAGCACCTTGAATTTTTTCTGGATTATAATGTAAAATTACCAACAGTACTACACATAAATCAGGAAGGATAGAGGACTAGCATTTATTCTGTGATACTGAGTAAAATGTTAATAAAACGCAGCCTTTAGAAGTGGGAGATGTATGGCTATGCCTTGGCCTCCATATTCAAAAACTGTGTGAAGTGGACAAGACTTGTAATTACCCTTCCATGTCCCAGGTTATAATCTATAAAATGGTGGCCATTGTGCCAGCTTGACATGTCTATGTGAAAAGTGCTTTGACTAAAGGGTTTCAGCTATAAATTGTGTTATCATTGTCATTGTTACTACTATTACTACGTTTATCAGGATATTTGCTTAAGTGGAACCTAAATACTCTGCCTCACTTCTTATTATTCACTTTGTGTTTTAGGTTTAAGGGTCTTTTTTGAGTTTTTGGTAAATGGAGTTTTTATAGACTCCAGACTTTGATATTTCAGTTGAGTCCCTTGTTTATGTCTTAGAACTATCTGGAGAAATAAAGATACTATGGAAGTAACCATCTATTTTGTTCTATCCCCAAATTAGAAGTTTTATTTCTGTTTTCTGGCAAGTACATATTTCCCCAACCCAGCGTGATTTCCAAACTTCCAGATAATGCTTTTCTTGTTCTCCCCCAGCCCCCCCGGAAGCAGTGTTATATGACTGTGGTATACAATGCTCACTTTTAGACTAATTTCTGTTCCAAATAAGTCAGGGAAGGGTTCTATTTGTCTAAGAGTAAGCACTTTGAAAATCTGTTAATTAACAAAGAATGTAGGAGTTTTGTGTTTATGCAGGCAAGAGGCAACAACATATGCAGGTTATGGTATTGGCAGCCTCACAGCAAGGGTTCATAACTGTTTAAAAAATGTGGTCAATACAGATGAGAATCTCACACAATCTGTGTGCCTTCTCCTTAAACGAAGTCACCTGGGTACATACACACTGACATTCACACGCAAGCATGTATTTAATTTTAGGTAGTTTATAGATACTCAGAAGCATTTCTAAGAATTTCACATTAATGATTTCTGCCATATGGATTTTAGGAAGTTTTTCATTTAACACATTTTTTTTGGAATGCTTGCTGTGTGCCAGATACAGTTCCTGCCCTCCTCGAGCACACATTCTACATGTGGATATATGATAGACAAAAGATTTATAGCACCACAAAGTCCTAGTGATTTCATTATCACTGAGTACTAATAATCTCACACAGAATTTTAATTGGACTTTATCTTTCCTTTTGTTTAAAAGTAGTTAAGGAAGGAAAGAAGACAGAAAGAAATCAATGTTTAACCCCTGTGAAGACTAAGGTTTGTTAACTGTTCAAAATGTCCATTTTCTCATAATTGAAGACTAAAATTGCGAAGGTAGTTACTCTAATGTTATTAAAACTCTGTTTTTTTGATTAAAGCTGATGCCCTTTGAGGTCACACTCCAGGAACTTGGCTCTCTTTTTTGAGAAATGGGATGGTATTTGTGGAGTTATAGACATTTTGCTAAGCTTCATTGTTTTGGCAGTTACTGCATATATTTGGAAGTAATTTACACAGATCCTTCCCTCAATGTGCTTAAATCAATGAGGTATCATTTGATAACATTTTATTCAGCAACTACAATATACAAAGTGCTGGACAAAGTAGAGATCCCTAATTTCAGGAGCTGGTAGTCTTGGCCTTTTAAATTTAATTTTATTGCCCAATGACTACTAAGTGTCTGATGGTTGTCATGCTAAGTCCCAGGGACTGCTACTGTTTTCTCTGTGGTGCTCTTAAACATGATATGATTTACCACCTGTGAAGTTGTTATTATTGAACCCCGTTTTAAGGTGAGGAAATAAAGGATCAGAGAGGATATGTAACTGGCTCAGGCCACACAATGACAGTACCTGGGTTCCCAAGCTCTGAACTCTCTAGTGCTTTCCCAAAAGGTCCCAGTGGGTTGAGGGCTTCCTTTGTGTCAGGGAACTGACTGAACTCACACTTAATGGCAAAGTTTGTGGCAAGTTTTATAATTCTGCCTTAATAGGTAGGTTCACTGGTGTTTTCAAGGATGCTTACTAGGCACAACCCTCTATTGGCTGAGAAAGGGGAAGAATGAATAACTCTGGGGCTTAAATCCTCAGAGTAGGGTCACACTATGGCCATAATAATGAAGGATATTGGCCAAACTCTAGGGAAGATACTATTTTTCAAAATATTTAGTCTCCTGGTATATTAAGAAGCATTTAATACATAACATTTGCTTTTTATTTCTTTAAAGATGTTTATATACATGCACACATGTATACATACACAGATATCCATACCTGCACGCACATTATGCTAAAACAATTAAAATAATGGGCAACCGTATGTTGCTGTGTTTTTATGATATACATGTTGTCCATTTGTGATGCAAAACGTTGAATATATTTTTAACAGAAGAGGCAATGATCATTTCTTCGGGAGGTTGTGTAAGGTGATGGTGGAGGAGGTGTTTTCTGAGCCTGCGGCAGCATCTTTCAGGTCTCTGAGTCACAGATGACTCGGTGTGATAACACAACCAGAGCACAGACTTGGGCTGTCAATTTGCAGGATGAATCATAAAAACCAAGCCATTGCCAATGAAAATGTTGCCACGTGGAAAAAAGAACACATTTGATATGTCCTTGTTTCTCAGTTTATTTGTGTTGAGATGGGCCCTTTGCCCCACTTTATGGTAAAGCTGTAACTCCTGGTCATAGAGGTCACCACGACAAGGAGTTGGGAATGCTTGGGGGCCCCAGGGACTGTGGGACACATGTATTCATGTGGGGCTTTGCAAACCACTCCAGGTCCTTAGGAACTACTCATGCTTTGAGACCGACACATTTGGAGCACAGGACTTTTTAAATGGATGGAAATAATATTTGCCACAGTGTATACAATGGAATTTACAAGGACCTATCCTTTACTTTAATTGGCATGTAATGATGATACATATTTTATGATGTAGAGCAATATTTTGGTACTATATATACAATGTACACTGATCAATCGAGGATAATTAGCATATCCATCACCTCAAACGTGTATCCTATCTTTGTGTTAGGAACCTTCAAAATCCTGTTTCAGCTGTTGAAATATGCAATAAATTATCGTTAATGATAGTCCCCCCATACTGCTATAGAACACTAGAATTTATTCCTCCTGGCCAACTATAATTTTGTATTTCCTAACCAACCTCTCTCTGTTCCTCCCCCTTCCTCACTTCCCAGCCTCTAGTAACCAGTTTATTTTTAAACAATAATTTCGGTTTTCTTTTTCACCTCCTGCTGTGGTTGACTGGCCAGCAGCAACGTCCTTTGTAATCACTTCAGCCTTCAAAGGATAATATTTAATGTCCCTTTTGAGATAGACTTTTGTTTGAGGCCCTTCATGATCACAAAGTTTAAATTTGATGTACTTTTTACAAGAGTTAGTAGCATATGTCAAAACCAAGGTTTAGGGCTGCGCAGTCATCCCAGTGCCATTTTGGCTGTCATTGTCCCACTTGGAAGACTTTCAGGGAATGTCTTTAAAAGTAATCAATTGGGCGGCGCCTGTGGCTCAACGGGTAGGGCGCCGTTCCCATATGCCGGAGGTGGCGGGTTCAAGCCTAGCCCCGGCCAAAAAAAAAAAAAAAAAAAAAGTAATCAATTAAGGAACTTGGTGAAAAAATACATAAAACAAAGCCCCGGTGTCATTTGTATTTTTCCTCTCTAATCCTGCTGTTGGCTTCACATTTTTAAAATGTTTTTATTTGACGGGGAAAAGCATCATTTGAAATTTTTATTGATAACACTCATAACTGCAAGAAAAAGACATAAACCTGCAAAGCAGTAACTATCATGGTGGCCACAATTGGGAGGTCTGCAAAATGGTTTATTACCAGTAGAAAAAAAAAACAAAAACGCTGGGAACCACAGTCGTTACAGAGGTCACCACCTCTGCTACATGCATTTAATTTTTTTCCTTTTTCATTGAAGAGGATGGAGGATGGTAGTGCCAAACTACATACTTTCCCCTCCCCTAGTGTCTGTGGGCTTTGTTTTGATTCTCTCTTTATTAATGATGTGAAAACTTTTGGGTCACATAAAAAGGCGCCAAGGTCAGGCTTTGTGAGCCTCAGAATGCTTGAAATGTCCTCGTATCTAGTAAATGGAGGAATTGTCTAACTGTTTAGCTGTTTTACAAATTTTAGCTAGTCTGAGTAAGCTTTGCAAAGCAGCCACATACCTCTGCTTTCTTAAGGTAGAACATGAAAATCCTGTGATAGAGAAATTAAAATGCGATGGAAGGGAGCATCTCCAGTTTGTTATAAAAGCTTTTTATGGTGGTGCTGTGGCAATGTCTAGGCTTTTAAAGGATGGTACAGGCAGCTAACGATATCTTGTTCCATAGGACAAGAGTCTAGTACTTTTGTTGTTGTTATTGTTGTTCAGACTTTCAGAGAATGCCTTATTTAACACCTTGTTAGGGTAAAGTTGCTTTGACTTTATAAACACAGGTGTTCGGTTTGAATCCTAATGAACTGTGAAATACGTAGATGTCTAAAAGGAAATTCTATAAATTGTGAACATGGCTCTGTCAGCACACTAAATGGATTAGGAAAATTCATTGTCTGCCCAGTAACCGAACACCAATGTGATGCATGTACATGAATTAGTCCTGAAAAGCCAATAAAATGGAGGAAGAAAGTAGACCCTTGGAGATGTTGATTGTGTGGGTTCCCCCACCACAAATGAGTGCTGGTACAGAAGGGCTTGGAAAGTCAGAACGGCTATTCAGAGGAAGGCCAAGAAGGGAGACATGTGAGCAGACAACACAGAATTTATAGAGTAAAACCACAAACACCTTATTTTCCATTGTACCAAAATCATGATGTTTTACAGGACTCTTTTTGTATGTAATTCTGCTTTCAATTTTAGATTGTTACTACAACTCAAATCTCATTATACGTGTTTCAACAAAAATCCTTTTTTAATCAAAAACTTTCCAATCCTTAGCCCATTGTCAGTGTATTTTGAGCAACTTATTTTTTCTAGTGGAACAAAAGAATTTGACCCTTTTTTTGGAGCTCATGGGGGGGTGTTATTTGACCTGTGTAGGCAGGCAGACATGTAATTAAGATAACGAAATCATTTTAATTTGTACATTAAATCCCTTCATAATCTTATATCCATTGTTTTGGGGTGCAGAGATACGGAGTTAGAGCTCTTTATTTTCTTTGAAAGTAATGGATCATTAGTGCTCTTGTTTGGTTATACTTCTGTTTGGACAAGGCATTGTCGATAATATATTAAGCTGCAACTGGAAAAAACAATCTCCAATTAACCCATCATCTATGAGACAATACGTGTCCTCTGCCAAACGTTACTGGTAAATGGTTTGTAGGAAGAAAGGAGTGTATTTCTGTCTGTGAGAAGTTGAGTTGCCTCTTTAAAAAGGGGATGACAGAATTTAGGAGGTGGGAAATCCAGCAGAACTCTCACTGACCACCAAACGCACATTCTTTCTCTTTTTTGAAATGAATTTTATAGAAAACAGAATTTATTAAGTACTTCCATTCACTTTTCTTTTTTTGTGTGAGGGCATACTGTTTGGAAATCAGTTTACCTTGTGATTATGTTCTTTTGACGCTGGATCCACGTTTGTCACACTTGCCTCCGTCCCTCTGGAAAATGGCTGACATTTGCTGTAGTTGGGTTTCTTTACATGTATTTACACAGCAAACCAAAATGTAAAGAATGAAGTTAATAGCAGGGCTTCTGCAAGAAGCCATTTTCATATGAACTTTTTTCTTTTTTTAAATTAATACAGATATTTGTTCCATATAGACATGTCCTTCCCTCCATTTGTTTTATTTTTAGAAAGTGGGGGAAATACAACTTGAGGTCATACGTTGTAGGGATGAGGATCAGTTAAACTCAAGGAGCTTGATTTCATTGCAAGCATTTCTATCTTGAAGCTCTGTGAAATTTATTTTCTTGCATTTGAAAAAAAAGTTTTCAAATGTAGGTGATTTCTTAAGTCCTTACGACTATAACAGAACAGCATTTGGCTCCTACAATACTCCTTGGCAGTTGTTAGTTTGAAACTGGGCAGATTGTAAGTTCTGTCTCTAAGATCTGGTCAAATGTGAAGGAAAAGAGAGGCTCTAACTCCTGAGTTATGAATATGACTTTTTAACCCAGTGCCAGCAAGCCAAGGCCAGAAGGGCCGGCTCCTTCCCTGGCGATGACCACCTTTGACAGCTTTTCTGAGAGTAGTACAGGAAAAAGAGGAAGGAGTGATCAGATGGGGACATAGAGCTACTTGCGACTGCCAGAGACCTAGCTGTCACTTAGGCAGGGACTTGAAGATTTGTTACCTATTCAACCTCACTTTTATCCAAAGTCAAAAAGTACATTTGAGTAAAGATATACATTCATTTTAAAGATTTAATTTGGAAAAACTTAAATCGCATGTACTTTCTTGTACGTGTGTGTGTGTGTGTGAGAGAGAGAGATAAAGAAACAGATACAGAGCACTTAGATATGGGAATTAGGTGTACAAGTATGTTGGGTGATCATTTTGGTAACCTTTTAAAATCTGAGCTCCAGTAGATCATTTATAAAGTACCTACTATGTGTTAAGCCTAGTGCTAGGCACTAGGGATATAGAAGTAAACAAGAAATAAATAATACTAACATGACTACCCATAATAAGATCATCAAAAAGAAAAGTTTAAGAGTTCTTTTTGTCTAAGAGTGCACCAGGATTGACGTACAGAATATTTAGTCTGGTGGACTCTTGGTTGCTTGACACAACACCTCTGGGTAAAACCACAAAAGTACCTAGTGAAAGGAGAACTTGTTTGGGGGGCTTGGAGCCATTTTCACCTACAAATCCTCTCTCCCCCCCCATTTTAAAATTTATTTGGTATTTATTTATTTTTAGTTCTTGGGAGTGTTTCTTTAAAAATTTTTTTTATTAAATCATAACTGTATACATTAATGCAGTTATGTGTACCATGTGCTGATTTTATATACAATTTTGGAATGCTTACATCAAACTGGTTACCATAGCCTTCACCTCACTTAATTATTGTGTTAAGACATTTATATTTTTAATAGATTTGATATGCACCCTTGCAATATACACCATAGGTGAGGTCCCACCAATTTCCCACTCTTTCCCCTCTTCCCCTCCCCCTCTTTTTCCCTCCTTCATCCTGGACTACAATTGTGTTTTATCTTTCATATGAAAGTGTGGGTAACCTATATATTAGTTTCATAATAGTACTGAGTACATTGGATACTTTTTCTTCTATTCTTGAGATTCTTTACTAAGAAGAATATGTTCCAGCTCCATCCAGGTAAACATAAAAGATGCGAAGTCTTCATCTTTTTATGTACATACACATGGTGTACAAACCATGGTTTACATATACCGTGGTTTGTTAATCCATTCATGGGTTGATGGGCACTTTGGCTGCTGCCATGACTTGGCAATTATGAATTGGGCTGCAATAACCATTCTGGTGCAAATATCATTGTTGTAAAGTGATTTTTGGTCTTCTGGATATACACCTAGTAGAGGAATTGCAGGATCGAATGGCAGGTCTACTTTTAGTTTCCTAAGCGTTCTCTAAACTTCTTTCCAAAAACACAGTATTAGCTTGCATTCCCACCAGCAGCGCAGAAGTGTTCCCTTTTCTCCACATCCATGCCACTATCTGTAGTTTTCGGATTTTCCACAGGTAACATTTTATGTTTTTATCATGTACAACATGTTTTGAAGTACCTATACATTGTGGAATGGTTAAATCTATAATAGCTAATTAACAAATGCATTACTTCACATAGTTATCATTTTTGTGGTTAAGAGAACATAAACATCCATTCTCCTTACATTTTTCAATAATACAATAGGCCGGGCTTGGTAGCCTTTAATCCTAGCACTCTGGGAGGCTGAGGTGGGTGAATTGCTTGAGCTCTGGAGTTCAAGTCCAGCCTGAGCAAGAGTGAGACCCCATTTCTAAAGAAAACAAAGACAGTTGGGCATTGTGATGGGCACCTGTAGTCCCAGCTACTCGGGACTGAGACAAGAGAATCGTGTAAGCCCAAGAGTTTGAGATTGCTATGAGCTGTGATGCTACAGCACTCTAAGGAGGGTGACATAGTGAGACTATCTCAAAAAAACAAAATTAAGTTCCTTATATAAGTAGAATATTAACTCCTTGTCAGATAAATGGTTTGCAGATATTTTCTCTCATTATGTAGGTCCTTTCTCCATTTCGTTGATTGTTTCTTTGGCTGTGCAGAAGCTCTTCAGTTTGATAGAATCCTATTTGTCTATTTTTGCTTTATTGCCTGTGCTTTGGAGGTGTTATCTAAAAAATTCCTTGTTCAAAGTCATGAAGTGTTTACCCTATGTTTTATTCTAGTAATTTCATAGTGTGGGGTTTTATATCTAAATTTTTAGTCCACTGTGAGTTAATTTTTCCATATAGTGAGAGAAAAGCATCCAACTTTATTTATTCTTCTGCATGTGTATATCTAGTTTCCATGCACCATTAATTGAAGAGACTGTCCTATATCCATTATGTTATCGGCACCTATGTTGAAAATCAGTTGGCTGTAAACGTATGGCTTTGTTTCTGGGCTCTCCATTGGACTATGTGTCTGCTTTTGTGCCAACACCAATCTGTTTTTGTTATCATAACTTTATGATAAGAGAGGTAGCATGATGACTCTCCTGTGTTCTCTTTGCTCAAGATTGCTTTGGCTTTTCAGGGTCTTTTGTAGTTTCATACAAATTTTAGAATTGTTTTTTCTGTTTCTATGAAGAATGTCCCTGATATTTAGGTAGTGATTGCATTGAATCTGTAGCTTGCATTGGATTTTAACAATAGTAATTCTTCCAGTCCATGAACCTGGGTTATCTTTCCACTTATTTGTGTTGTCTTCAATTTCCTTCAGCATTGTTTTATAGTTTTTGTTGAGATTTTTCAGCTCATTGGCTAAGTTTACTTTATGTGATTTTTTTTTTTGTGTGTGTGGCTTTTGTAACTGGGATCGTTTTCTTGATTTCTTTTTCTTTTTTTTTTTAAATTTTAAGCTTCCTTTATAAAAAGTTATCTCTTGTAATTTTAACATCATAGTCTGTGATTTGTAAGTGTTCATTTTAGTGTGAGTTGTGACTAATTCCATGCCATAAAATTGAAGTGTGAAATCCCCAAATTTAATTTTATAATTCAGAGTTTGAAAAAAACTTGGATATACTCCATCTAATGCAAAAGTATTCTTCAAAATGATTTTTTTCCATAAACAGTTAATTATTGTACAAGGCAGTAGCTAATACTGGATACTTCCATTAGCTGGAAACTTCTTTTCATTATGAAATTAGAATTTTCATATGGAAGTTTCCCACTTATTAATCCTAGTTCAGCACTTGAGTACGGACTGAAATCAATCTCTTCTTTATTCCATGTGCATTTCTGAAAGCGTATTTCATCATTTTCCTTTGGTTTCATGCCCTTGCAGTTCTAATTCATTCCAGTATGTCTTCAATGACTTGATCTATGACATGATTTGTAGATCCCTTCTATTAATTCTGTCTTATTTCTTTTTCCAGTAGTTCACTATTCTTGTATAGAAATGTTACTGATTCTTGCATAGTTTTTGTAATCTGAAACTCGCTATTATACATTTGTTCATTAGTTCTAATAGTTTTTCAGTGGAGTTTAGGGTTTTCTATATATAAGGTCATGTCATCAGAAAATAGATAAGTTAACTTTCTCTTTTCTAATAATAATGCCTTTTATTTCTTTCTCTTGCTTAAGAAAAGTAGGTGGGCATCCTTGTCTTGTTACAGAGATTGGAGGAAAAGATTTCAACTTTTCCCTGTTCAGTATGATGTTAGCTGTGGGGCTGTCATATATGGCCTTTATTGTGTTGAGGTATATTCATTCTATACCTAATTTGTTGAAAGTTTTTATCATGAAAGTATGTTGAATTTTGTCAAATGCTATTTTTGCATCTATTGAAAGATCATTTGATTTTTGTTCTTCATTATGTTAATGTGATGTTTCACATTTATTGGTTTGCATATGTTTAACCACCAATATAGCCCTAGGGTGAATCCCATTTGATCATGGTGAATGATCTTTTTAATGTGTTATTGTATTTGATTTTCTAATATTTTGTTGAGGATTTTTGTATCTTTGTTCATCAGAAATAGTTTTCTTTTTCTATTGTGTTATCATCTGGTTTTGATGTTAAGATAATGCCAGACTCATGGAATGAGTTTAGAAGAACTCCCTCTTTTTTTGGGGGGGGGAATAGTTTGAATCAATATTAGTTCTTTAAAAGTTTGGTAGAATTCATCAGTGAAGCCAACAGGTCCTGGGATTTTCTTTGCTGGGAAGCTTTTCATTAGTAATTTAATCTTCTCACTCATTATGGGTCTGTTCAGAATTTCTATTTCTTCCAGTTTAGTCTATTATCTTGTTTGTATCTATGAATTTATTCATTTCTTCTAGATTTTCCAATTTGTCAGTGTATTGTTGTTCATAATAGTCTTTTATAATCCTTTGTATATCTGTGGTATCAGTTGTAATATGCTCTTTTTCATCTCTGAGTTTATTTATTTAGGTCTTCTCTTTTTTTCTTAGTCTAGCTAAAGGTTTATCAATTTTATCTTTTTTTTTTTTTTTGAGACAGAGTATCACAATGTCACCCTGGGTAGAGTGCTGTTGTGTCATAGCTCACAGCAACCTCAAACTCTTGGGCTTAAGCCATTCTCTTGCCTCAGCCTGCCAAGTCGCTGGGATACAGGCACCTGCCACAATGCCCGGCTAGGTTAATTTTATCTTAAAAAAAAAAAAAATAACTTTTTTTGTGTAAAATATAAAAATACAATTTTATTCTATGGGGACATTGTAGTCTAGTTGTGGATTTCAGTGTGGTGCTACACTTTAGTGTTTATATTTATATATTTATATAGAAGGAGAAGGAAAGCTTCATGCAATCAATATAAGCTTTATGAGCAAAAGGACCTATTGGCTTTTCCACGGGGTACATGAGGTCTGAGAACAATACTTGGCATGATATGAGAACTTCCAAACATCTCTTCAATCTACTAATAAAATGTTGCTCTCTTATATTAGTGGATACATCCAGTTTTTAGGTGATTATTTATTATTATAATTAGGAGAAAATATGGATTAACTCCTTCATAATTTAGATGTGGGCCAAACTTTCTTAACTATGAATCAAATTCTAGCAATATTGCATAAAGACTGATAAATTCAATGACAAAAAATAAAGAAATTTCACATGGCAAAAAGTATCATAGAGTAAAAGACATATAACAACGTGGGTAACATACTTTCAAGTTGTGATTCAAATAAAAGGATTCATATGTCTCATAAATAAAGGTTTTAGAAATAGAAATGAAAGGGCCAACAACCCCACAAAAAAATGGGCCTGATATATAGATAGTCTGCAGAAAAAGAAATTTAAATGGTGCCTAATTAATAATGTTTAACTTGACACCTGGTAAAAGAAATACATATTAAAATCACATTGAAAAATCATTCTTCACTTAAATAGATTGACAAAAGTCCAAAAGTTTGAAACATAGTCTGTGGGGTGGAGGGGGGGACGGGACAGAACTAGCTCTCTATTAATGTTGAGAGTAATGTAAATGGTATGATCTGTCTTGGAGGAGAATTTGGCAGCATCTAATAGATTACATATATGTTTACTTCTGACTTTCAATTCTGGTTCTAAAATAGATCCCAAAGATACAAAACATCCAAGAATGTTCATTGCAATACTACTTATTATAGCAACAGACTGGAAACAACCAAGATGTCTACCAGAAGAGGAATGATTGAATAAGTCACTGTGATCTGCCAGGTGGAATACTATGCAGCTATAAAAAAAGATGAGATGAAGACTATATCAATATACCGATACGGAGTGATCTCTAGGATATTTTGTGAAGTAAAAAGATAGGGTGGTGAAAATTGTGCTTTAAGAGAGTGACAGAATGCAAGCATGTATGTAGGAAGGTTTATATTTGCTTATATTTTTCAAAAATGAGGCAAAATTAACAAAATTAATAAATAAAAGTTAGGAGGCAATAGAATGGAGTAGACAGATCCAAGAATTGTTTGGCTGTACATTGTTTTATAGATTTGACTTTCAAAAAGTGTAAAATTTTGCATAACTATAAAGCAAAATGGAATCCTCAAAAGCAATTTTTTTTTTTTTCATTGTTGGGGAATCATTGAGGGTACAATAAGCCAGGTTACACTGATTGCAATTGTTAGGTAAAGTCCCTCTTGCAATCATGTCTTGCCCCCATAAAGTGTGACACACACCAAGGCCCCACCCACCTCCCTCTGTCCCACTTTCTGCTCCCCCCCCATAACCTTAATTGTCATTAATTGTCCTCATATCAAAATTGAGTACATAGGATTCATGCTTCTCCATTCTTGTGAGGCTTTACTAAGAATAATGTCTTCCACTTCCATCCAGGTTAATACAAAGGATATAAAGTCTCCATTTTTTTTAATGGCTGAATAGTGTTCCATGATATACATATACCACAGCTTGTTAATCCATTCCTGGATTGGTGGGCATTTAGGCTGTTTCCACATTTTGGCGATTGTAAATTGAGCTGCAATAAATAGTCTAGTACAAGTGTCCTTATGATAAAAGGATTTTTTTCCTTCTGGGTAGATGCCCAATAATGGGATTGCAGGATCAAATGGGAGGTCTATCTTGAGTGCTTTGAGGTTTCTCCATACTTCCTTCCAGAAAGGTTGTACTAGTTTGCAGTCCCACCAGCAGTGTAAAAGTGTTCCCTTCTCTCCACATCTACGCCAGCATCTGCAGTTTTGAGATTTTGTTATGTGGGCCATTCTCACTGGGGTTAGATGATATCTCAGGGTTGTTTTGTTTTGCATTTCTCTAATATATAGAGATGATGAACATTTTTTCATGTGTTTGTTAGCCATTCGTCTGTCATCTTTAGAGAAAGTTCTATTCATGTCTCTTGCCCATTGATATATGGGATTGTTGGCTTTTTTCATGTGTTGTATACACCAATAACAGTCAAGATGAGAAGCTAATTAAGGACACAACTCCTTTCACCATAGTGTCAAAGAAAATGAAATACCTAGGAATATACCTAACGAAGGAGGTGAAGGACCTCTATAAAGAAAACTATGAAATCCTCAGAAAGGAAATAGCAGAGGATATTAACAAATGGAATAACATACCATGCTCATGGACGGGAAGAATCAACATTGTTAAAATGTCTATACTTCCCAAAGCAATCTACCTATTCAATGCCATTCCTATCAAAATACCAACATCGTACTTTCAAGATTTGGAAAAAATGATTCTGCGTTTTGTATGGAACCGGAAAAAACCCTGTACAGCTAAGGCAGTTCTTAGTAATAAAAATAAAGCTGGGGGCATCAGCATACCAGATTTTAGTCTGTACTACAAAGCCATAGTGCTCAAGACAGCATGCTACTAGCACAAAAACAGAGACATAGACACTTGGAATCGAATTGAAAACCAAGAAATGAAACTAACATCTTACAACCACCTAATCTTCAATAAACCAAACAAGAACATAACTTGGGGGAAAGACTCCCTATTTAATAAATGGTGTTGGGAGAACTGGATGTCTACATGTAAAAGACTGAAACTGGACCCATACCTTTCCCCACTGACAAAAATTGATTCAAGATGGATAAAGGACTTAAATTTAAGGCATGAAACAATAAAAATCCTCAAAGAAAGCCTAGGAAAAACACTGGAAGATATTGGCCTGGGGAAAGACTTCATGAAGAAGACTGCCATGGCAATTGCAACAACAACAAAAATAAACAAATGGGACTTCATTAAACTGAAAAGCTTCTGTACAGCTAAGGAGACAATAACCAAAGCAAAGAGACAACCTACACAATGGGAAAGGATATTTGCATATTTTCAATCAGACAAAAGCTTGATAACTAGGATCTATAGAGAACTCAAATTAATCCACATGACAAAAGCAATTTTTTAAAGTGAAGAGAAAAATGAAATGAACCTGTGTTATCTGAGTAGTGGTATAACCACAGAGAAGATTAATTCCAAGTGACTTTAAAATAGTACTTTGAGTGTATATTGCTAGTGGATATAGTCAAGGACAAAAAGAAAAGTAAAAATTCTTAAAACTTCTTTTCTGTGATTATATCATATGTTGTAACGTAAGAATTGTTATTCTAAGACTAACTGTGTATGAAAAGTAAGATAAAATAAATGTGTGTTTCTGTGGGTGTCATTAAGAGCTTTCACTTTGAAAGTGGGACAAATGTTATACATATGCAAAGGACACTAGATTTTGAATTGGAGCATCAATATGAAGTCATGTTCTATTTCATATTTAAAAGCAAATATATATGTCATATATAATAACATGTTTTATATATTGTACATATATGATTTTTATATATTATACTGTGTATTTCAGGTATGCCCCTGAAAAGTCCTAGAAACAATGACAATTTGGTAGAAATGAGCATCTCTTGTGTCAGATTATATATTTTTTCTCACTAAAGATCTTTATAAAGATGGCTGAGTCCATGCTGGCATAGGAAAGGATGCCTAGAAAATTTTGTCATATCAGAAAGCAGAGGGGAAAAAAAAAAATCAAAGACTGATAGATTGACAAAAGGACTCAGGGCCAAATAAAAAGATTAACACACTGGCTAAAGGATTTGAGATCAGTAATGCCTAAGGTATACTTGATGTCATGACATTACAATAATTGTTTTAAAAAAACTCTCGTTGATAAATTCTAGGGAATTAACTCATTGTTTTAGAAACTGGTGAATAAAGAGAAAGAATTAAGCATTCATCACAAATTTTTAAATATAAATTGTACTTCATGGTAACTAAAGTATTGACAAGGCATAGATTCTCTTTATGGAAGCATTCCTGCTAATAAATAAAGGAAGAATGATAGTCTGTCACCATTTTTTAACCTCTAGTGATTTAATGGATCTGGAGGTTGAGTTTCAATGGACGTCACCTCAAATATTACCTGTTCCTGATAGACATGTACTTTAATGCTGATGAAGCAGTCTTGCCAGGAAAACAAACTTGAATCTTACTGAAAATACCAAGGACAGAGAGAAACTTGGAAAACAAATCCACAGGGATGCAGTGAACAAGCGCCTCATCCTGGAAAATTCTAGTAGCACTAATGGCTGTGTTTTTTTAATTTTTGTTTTGTAAAAAAATGACAACAAAATATTAAGAAAAAAGATAGAGGTAGAGAAGGCACTTGTAGATCAAAAAGACTTAAAAAGATATCATTTGCAAACATAAAGAAAATGATACTCATTAACTCATGTCAGATTTGAGAAAGAATTAAGACAAGCAATTTGAAAATATTTCTTTATGTATAGTTATAGAATTTATATAGATAAGTTTCCTACAAGGTCATTTCATTTCTTTGGTTTGTGTTTTGACACATTTCTCGTCTCCATTATCTCGTCTAATAATGTACAGACTTTATTTGGATTGCAATTCAGATAAACAAAATGGTAAAATTATGAGCCAATTGAGGAAATGTAAAGGTTGAACTGATAGTATTAAGTAATCTTTGGTAAAAATTTTAAGGTAAGATGATGATGGAATTTTTAAAACAGGAAATCTTTGTTTGAAAGCTATATACTGAAATATTTTTATTTTTATTTTTTTATTACTTTTTTTGCAGCTTTTGGCCGGGGCTGGGTTTGAACCTACCACCTCTGGCATATGGGGCTAGCGCCCTACTCCTTTGAGCCACAGGCGCCACCCTATATACTGAAATATTTATAGATGAATGGATATAATATCTAGGATTTTATTAAAAATAATTAAAGAGGTGGGAAGGGAGGGAGGGTCATAGTTGAAACAGGAGTAGCCATAGACGCCATAGCCAAAGTTGAGAAATGGGTACATCATGCACATTTCATTATTTTCTCTACTTTTGTAGATGTTTGATTTTTATATGAAAAAACATTAAAAATGAAATAAACGTGGGGTCTTTGAATTTCATTCCCAGGGACATGGATAAGCCAAACATTAAAAATGAAATAAACGTGGGATCTTTGAATTTCGTTCCCAGGGACATGGATAAGCCATAAGAAGTCTCCCGCCTCCTACTTTCCACGCTCATTATATAGATGTTGTTGCCACTGAATTATTCTAAACATGATGGCAACCATAAAGATGATTTCAGACCTTTTGTTGTATCAGCTGAAGTGTACTCTCAGAAGGAAAATGTCTTATTTTCACTTTTTGCAGTTTTTCTAAGTCTTTGTTTTTATGAGAGGGTAATTTGAATGTAAAAGACCTGGAAGCAAGCACTGAGAAATCTGATAGGGAAGCAGAATCGTTTGGGCTTTTTATGTCAAAGCTTTTGGAAATCTTTTTTCAATCTCACCAGTCCGCGTAAGACTTTGCAGCTGGCTGATGTCAAGGACCTGCTGATGACTCATTGCACTTAGTCAGGGTCAATTCTCGATAACTTCCTTGGAAGTGCCTTGGGCTGCCAGGCACAGATGATGGCCACACAACTTTTGCTTGACATCATTTCTTTTACCCACACTGGTGGATATTAGTCATTGGGGGAACTAATTTCTGTTTTACTCTCAATTCAGAAGTTTAGAAAGCTTTATTTTGCCTGCCTGGATTCTTCTTTTAGTCTTATGATCTAGGTGTTTTCTGATAGTCAAATATAAGACTGACTCAAATAATTCTAAATATTTATTCTACCATTTTAGAAAGAGAGAATGTGTATAAAAGATGAAACATGGGGGTAAGACCCTGTTAATTTTCTTTTATTCTGTCTCCAGGCTAAAGCACATTCAACATGGACTTGTTAGAGCATGCCCATGTGTGTTTTGTAAATTGAGTTTATCTAAATCCCAGTCTAGAAGTAAGCCCATTTCGCTATTCTTCCTCCAGAAAGCAAATTTCAAAGTAAAACCATATGTTGGATGAAATACAATAGAGCTAAGATCATTATCAAGGGCTCTTAATGTCCTGTGCATTTGCAAACATAAAGAAAATGATACTCATTAACTCATGTCAGATTTGAGAGAGAATTAAGACAAGCAATTTGAAAATATTTCTTTATGTATAGTTATAGAATTTATATAGATAAGTTTCCTACAAGGTCATTTCATTTCTTTGGTTTGTGTTTTGACACATTTCTCGTCTCCATTTCTCCCTGGACTCTTAGGTCTCAGGAGACTTCTATTACTGCTCACAATCCTTGGATGATGTTTGGCCTCTGTCATTGTATCCGTTTTCCTTTTTAGCCTAATACTTGACCCTAGGTTTCTTGAGGATAGAGCCATCTTGTCTTACATTTCTTCTTCCTTCTGCAATGTCTACTTTTATTCAATTACCTCTCTTTAGCTACCGTACATGTGGGTTTATATCAAAGAATCTTGACAAGGTTTGAGAATGTTTCAGAGCACAGGTACTTGCTGCATTGACTGATCACTATGGGAAAGTGAACATAGCTTTGCATTTATTTTCATCTTCATAATGCTTTGTTGTCAGGTTGGTCTTTTATAAATAAGTCATTACATAAAACCTTATCCTGGGTGTTGTACTGCCTACAAGCTGAAGTTTGTAATTCAAGTCAGGAAAATTTCTAAAGTATGTAGTTCTTACTTTTACTGACATAGTTCTTACTTTTTACTGGCAAGCTAATGCTTTATATTGACGACTAACATAATTAAAGTCTTTTTCCCTCAGGTGCTTGTATTTGGAAAAGTCAGTAGAATGTAGTCATTGCTGGCATTAATGCAATTTAACACATTTTGCTAAGAGGAAATCTTATTCCATTAAGAGTAAAATAATAGTAGCATGTAATATTTATTAAACACTTACAGGTACCAAGTCCTTTTGTAATGTCAAATAATCTTCCAGTCAGTCCTAAGAGGTTGATACTGTCTGAATCTGATGGGCTTTCTTATTTTATAAAACTTATATATGTGTAGAGTGGCTACAGTTAGAATGAATTTTAATAATTATCTGTAATATGTATTGACTGAGAAACCCTAGGGTTAAGTGAGGCAACGTATCTTTGTCCTTAGGAGTATACCATGTATAGACCTAGACCCCAAATAACACTAGAGAATAAATTTAATAGTAAAGGCAGAAACAAAAAAAAACTATAGAACCCCCAGAGATTAGGATGCCTTTGGGGGATGGAGTCAAGACAGGCATTACAGAAGAGGAGACATTGGTATATTGGCTGTATTACACACATCTCAACCCACAGAAGACATGAATAAAGTCATAGACATGTGCAACTGACCAAGAAAGAACTAGGAAGAAATAGAAAATCTGAACAGACCCATAACAAGTAAGGACATTGAATTACTAATAAAAAGCTTCCCATCAAAGAAAATCCTAGGACCTGATGGCTTCACTGATAAATTCTACCAAACATTTAAAGAAGAACTAATACCAGTTCTTTCTAAAGTATTTTGAAAAACAAAAAAAGAGTTTTTCCAAGGCTGGGCATGGTGGCTCAAGCCTGTAATCCTAGCACTTGGGGAGGCTGAGGCAGATGGATTGCTTGAGTTCGTGGGTTTGAGACCAGCCTGAGCAACAGCAACACCCCATCTCTAAAAATAGCTGAGTGTTGTGGCAGGTATCTGTAATCCCAGCTACTTGGGAGGCTAACGCAAAAGGATTGCTTGAGCCCAAGAGTTTGAGGTTGCTGTGAGCTATGATGCTATGGCACTCAACCAAGGTCAACAAAGTGAGACTCTGTATCAAAAAAAAAAAAAAAAAAAGTTCTTTTAAACTGGTTCTACAAGGCCAACATCACCCAGATACCAAAATCAGATGCACAACACAAAGGAAAAAGAAAACTACAGGCCAATATCCTTGAAAAGCAAACATGCAGAAATCCTCAATCAAATATTAAGACACCAAATTCCATAGCACATTAAAAAGATCATTGACCATGATCAAGTGGGTCCAGAGATGAAAAGTGTTTACGAGGATAGAAAAAGCAGTGATAAAATGTTATTTTCAGTGAAATAAATACCAAGGAATGTGAAAGTGTGGCCTGTTCAAGTAACAGTGGTTAATTCATTGTGGCTGGAACTGGAATGCAATAGAGAGTATATAAGAGAGGGATAGGGTTATGTAGCACAGTAGTTGAGTTTATAAACTTTAGGGTCAGAAACCATCCTGGTTTAGAGTCCCAAGTCTATGTCATTTTAGCTCTGTGTCATCTGAAAATTTGTTCATTCATTAAATAAACATTAATTAATGTCTTTTATGAACCAGGCAATGCCGTATAGTGGAGCAGTGAACAGAATTGGCAAAATTCCCTGTCCACATGGAGCTTACTTTCTAGTGTGTTGGTGAGGGTGAGGGAGTAGAAAGAAGCAAATATGAAAAAGTCTATTGAGTGGCAAGTGAGATGGATTCTATAATGTTCTGGGTGGGAGAGGTACAAGTGCTAAGGCCCTTAGGCAGGAGTGAGCTTGGTGTGCCACAGAACAAAGAGAAAACTAGTGAGGCCCAAGTGGAGTGAGTGACAGGAGAGTGGAAGAAGGTGAACTTAGGATGGCAGAGCCTAGGCCATGGAGGGGTTTGTGGGCCACAGCAAGAAAATAGGAGTGTGCTCACAGTGCATTGGGAAGTCACTAAAAGTATTTACACGAGGTGGTGGGTGTCTGATTTGCATCCCTAGAAGATCAATCTGGCTGCTGTCTGGGGGAAGGGGCTGTATGGGGTCAGAGGGGAGGCTGTGAGGCTACTACAGACATCATGGTGAGAAGTGATAGTGACTTGGACCTACTACTGGTATAGAAGAGGAGAGAAGAAGATAGTTTTGCCAGCCTTTTTGGAGGGATAATGTCTAAGCAGTCCTTATTTATTTTTTTTTTTTTATTAAATCATAGCTATGTACATTAATGCAATCATGGGGCACCATACATTGGTTTTACAGACCGTTTGACACATTTTCATCACACTGGTTAAAATAGCCTTCCTGGCATTTTCTTAGGTATTTTGTTAAGACATTTAAATTCTACATTTACTAAGTAAGTTTCACATGTACCCTTGTAAGATGCACTGCAGTTGTAATCCCACCAATCACCCTCCCTCCGCTCACCTCCCCCCTCCTTCCCCTCCCTTTCCCCCTTCCCCCTATTCTTAGGTTATAACTGGGTTATAGCTTTCATGTGAAAGCCATAAATTAGTTTCATAGTAGGGCTGAGTACATTGGATACTTTTTCTTCCATTCTTGAGATACTTTACTAAGAAGAATATGTTCCAGCTCCATCCATGTAAACATGAAAGAGGAAAAGTCTCCATCTTTCTTTAAGGCCACATAATATTCCATGGTGTACATATACCACAATTTATTAATCCATTTGTGGATCGATGAGCACTTGGGCTTTTTCCATGACTTAGCAATTATGAATTGGGCTGCAATAAACATTCTGGTACAAATATCTTTGTTATGATGTGATTTTTGGTCTTCTGGGTATATGCCTAGGAGAGGAATTACAGGATCGAATGGCAGATCTATTTTTAGATCTCTTAAGTGTTCTCCAAACATCTTTCCAAAAGGAATGTATTGATTTGCATTCCCACCAGGAGTGTAGAAGTGTTCTCTTTTCTCCACATCCGTGCCAACATCTCTGGTCTTGGGATTTTGTGATATGGGCTAATCTTACTGGAGTTAGATGATATCTCAAAGTAGTTTTGATTTGCATTTCTCTGATGATTAAAGATGATGAGCATTTTTTCATATGTCTGTAGGCTGTGGGACTATCTTCTTCAGAGAAGTTTCTCTTCAAGTCCCTTGCCCAGGCTGCGATGGGATCACTTGTTCTTTTCTTGCTTATACGTTTGAGTTCTCTGTGGATTCTAGTTATTAAACCTTTGTTGGAGATATAACCTGCAAATATCTTCTCCCATTCTGAGGGCTGTTTGCTTGCTTTACTTACTGTGTTCTTGGCTGTGCAGAAGCTTTTTAGTTTGATTAGGTACTGGTAGTGTATTTTTGAAGCTGCTTCAATTGCCCCGGGGGTCCTCCTCATAAAATACTCGCCCAGGAGGAGGCAGAGCAAGATGGCAGCCGAGTAACAGCTTCCTTGCATCTGGGCACCGTGAGTGTGGAGAGATAGGACTCCAGGCATCTCTGGCTGGTGGGATCTGTCTATCATCACCCCTGAGAGGATACAGGGAGTCAGCGAGAGACTTCTGGACCCCAAGAGGAGGACTAAAACAGTGGAATACTGGCAAGTGGTCGCGTGTGTTCAATCCGTCTAAACCCGCCCGCAACTGTAAGTTCAGTAGCAGCGAGACTGCAAACCAGAAAGGCCTTATCTGTGAACTGTTTTGGTGTCTTTGGAATTGGCACTCAGCTGAACTGCCTTGGGGAGAGCCTGAGCGGGAGTGCAGAGAACTTTGGCCTTTGTCTAGGGCCCCAGTCTGAGCCACTAAGCCAGACGGAGCTAAAAGTGTTTGGCTCTGGGTCACAGGCAGCCATTGTGAGCGATCTGCCCCGGCAAGCTCCGCACTCAGGGTCGCAGAGCTAGAATTGGGTGGGAACTGGTAACCCAGTGACCAAGTAGCCTAAGGGCGGGGTCTGAGCCGCCTTGCAGCCCTAACCCTCGGGGGCAGAGGGAGACCAGTTTCGGCACACAGGGTAAGTAGATAGCCACTTCAGCAGTGATTCCAGGGACAAGCACTTCCCTGGGAAAGCTTCTGCTCAGCAAGTGAACAAGTTCAAAGAGCCTTTTAAGTGGGCTGAAGAGAGATTTAGGGTGTCTACCTGCTGGGGTTTGAGAAACTAGCAGCCTCCAGTCGTATCAGAACCGTGATTAACATCTCATACCCCAGAAGACCACGTGTTGCCCAGACAATATTTAATAACATATATATACTGCTTTGTTTTTGGTTGTGGTTTTTTTTTGGTTTGGTTGTTTTTCTTGTTTATTTTGATGTTGTAGATTGTTGTTTTGTTTTTCAAGTTAAACCTTTTCCATACAGATCCTTTTTCTTTCTCAATTTTTCTAGTTTAATTATAATTTCCCATTGCTGCCTATTTCAATAATTAGAACTTCATTTTTGTTAGTGTTTCTACCGCTATTATTTGGTTTTCCAGCCAATTTTATCCCGTAAAGTTTTCTGTTTGCTTGTTTTGGTTTGATTTATAGCATTTTTGTCTTTCCTCTCTACTTGGTGGAGGTGGGGTACTGTGTCTGATCAGGTTAGCAAAGAGCTGCTGACCTCAAGGGAACCACCCAACTGGGCACCCCCAGAAGGTGTTTTTTTTTTTTAAGGTTGTATCAAAGTACCCTACTGTACACCTATATTGCTCTGTCTCCCTCTTTCTGTGCCTCTCTTCTTTTTGTCAATATTCCTTTTACCAACCCCCTCTCCTTTCTCTATTTTTCTTTTTTTTTTATCACTTGGTCCTCCTTTCTTTCATCCCATTTTTGCTCTTCAACCTTCTCACCCTTCTGGTCCTGTAATCCTTAGTCCACAGGCACGAGAACTTAAAGAGCAAGAGGAAGTGAAAGGAAAATTAGGGCAAGGAAACAGATAAAAGAAATCACTCATGAGGAAGAATCAGCAGAAAACTCCAGGCAACATGAAGAACCAGTCCAGAACAACCCCGCCAAGGGACCATGAGGTAGCTACTGCAGAGAATTCCACCTATAAAGAAATGTTAGGAATGACAGAAAGGGAATTTAGAATACACATGTTGAAAACAATGGAAGAAATGATGGAAACCATGAAGGAAACAATGAAGGAAACTGCTAATAAAGTGGAAAATAACCAAAAGGAAATTCAAAAACAGAATCAAATAGGAGATGAACGATATGAAGAATATAAAAAGGATATAGCAGAGCTGAAGGAACTGAAACAGTCAATTAGGGAACTTAAAGATGCAATGGAAAGTATCAGCAACAGCTTAGACCATGCAGAAGAAAGAATTTCAGAGGTAGAAGACAAATTTCTTGAGATAACTCAGATAGTAAAAGAGGCAGAAAAGAAGAGAGAGAAAGCAGAACGTTCCCTGTCAAAATTATGGGATTTTATGAAGCGTTCCAACATACCAGTTATAGGAATTCCAGAAGGGGAAGAAGAATGCCCCAGAGGAATGGAAGCCATACTAGAGAATATTATGAAAGAAAATTTCCCAAATATCACCAAAGATTCTGACACACTGCTTTCAGAGGGCTATCGGACCCCAGGTCGCCTCAACTCTAACCGAGCTTCTCCAAGACACATTGTGATGAACCTGTCCAAAGTCAAGACAAAAGAAAAGATTCTGCAAGCTGCCAGGAGTAAGCGCCCATTGACCTACAGGGGCAAATCCATCAGAGTGACCGCAGACTTCTCTAATGAAACTTTCCAAGCAAGAAGACGATGGTCATCTACCTTTAATCTACTTAAACAGAACAATTTCCAGCCCAGAATTCTGTACCCTGCTAAGCTAAGCTTCAAAATTGACGGAGAAATAAATCATTTATGGATATACAAACATTGAGGAAATTCGCCACAAATAGACCAGCTCTACAGGAAATACTTCAACCTGTTCTGCACACTGACCACCACAATGGATCAGCAGCAAAGTAAGAACTCAGAAATTAAAGGACAGAACCTAACCTCTACATTGATGCAAAAGATAAAACTAAGCAATGGACTCTCACCAAATAAGACGAATAGAATACTAGCACACTTATCAATTGTCTCAATAAATGTTAATGGCTTGTATTCCCCACTGAAGAGACCTAGATTGGTTGACTGGATTAAAAAACACAAGTCTTCCATTTGCTGTCTGCAAGAAACACACCTGGCTTTAAAAGACAAATTAAAGCTCCGAGTCAAGGGTGGGAAGACAATTTTTCGGGCAAATGGAATTCAGAAGAAAAGAGGAGTTGCAATCTTATTTTCAGATACATGTGGATTTAAAGCAACTAAAGTCAAAAAAGACAAAGACGGTCACTTTATATTGGTCAAGGGAAAAATACAACAAGAAGACATTTCAATTCTGAATATTTATGCACCCAATTTAAATGCTCCCAGATTCTTGAAACAGACCTTACTCAGTCTGAGCAGTATGATATCTGATAACACCATAATTACAGGGGACCTTAACACTCCTCTTACAGAGCTGGACAGATCCTCTAAACAGAAATTAAACAACAATATAAGAGATTTAAATGAGACCCTAGAACAACTGTGCTTGATAGACACATATAGAACATTCCATCCCAAAGATAAAGATTATACATTCTTCTCATCACCCCATGGAACATTCTCCAAAATTGATCATATCCTGGGACACAAAACAAATATCAACAGAATCAAAAGAATTGAAATTTTACCTTGTATCTTCTCAGACCATAAGGCACTAAAGGTGGAACTCAACTCTAACAAAAATGCTCGACCCCACCCAAAGGCATGGAAACTAAACAATCTTCTGTTGAATAACAGATGGGTGCAGGAAGAAATAAAACAGGAAATCATTAACTTCCTTGAGCATAACAACAATGAAGACACAAGCTACCAAAACCTGTGGGATACTGCAAAAGCAGTTTTGAGAGGAAAATTCATCGCTTTAGATGCCTACATTCGAAAAACAGAAAGAGAGCACATCAACAACCTCACAAGAGATCTTATGGAATTGGAAAAAGAAGAACAATCTAAGCCTAAACTCAGTAGAAGAAAAGAAATATCCAAAATCAAATCAGAGATCAATGAAATTGAAAAGAAAAGAATCATTCAGAAAATTAATGAAACAAGGAGTTGGTTTTTTGAAAAAATAAATAAAATAGATAAACCATTGGCCAGACTAACGAGGAATAGAAAAGTAAAATCTCTAGTAACCTCAATCAGAAATGATAAAGGGGAAATAACAACTGATCCCACATTGATACAAGAGATCATCTCTGAATACTACCAGAAACTCTATGCCCAGAAATTTGACAATGTGAAGGAAGTGGATCAATATCTGGAATCACACCCTTTCCCTAGACTCAGCCAGGAAGAAATAGAGCTCCTGAACAGACCAATTTCAAGCACTGAGATCAGAGAAACAATAAAAAAGCTTCCAACCAAAAAATGCCCTGGTCCAGATGGCTTCACACCAGAATTCTATCAAACCTTCAAGGAAGAGCTTATTCCTGTACTGCAGAAATTATTCCAAAAAATTGAGGAAGAAGGAATCTTCCCCAACACATTCTATGAAGCAAACATCACCCTGATACCAACCAGGAAAAGACCCAAACAAAAAGGAGTATTTCAGACCAATCTCACTCATGAATATAGACGCAAAAATTCTCAACAAAATCCTAGCCAATGGATTACAGCTTATCATCAAAAAAGTCATTCATCATGATCAAGTAGGCTTCATCCCAGGGATGCAAGGCTGGTTTAATATACGCAAGTCCATAAACGTTATCCACCATATTAACAGAGGCAAAAATAAAGATCACATGATCCTCTCAATAGATGCAGAAAAAGCATTTGATAAAATCCAGCATCCTTTTCTAATTAGAACACTGAAGAGTATAGGCATAGGTGGCACGTTTCTTAAACTGATTGAAGCTATCTATGAGAAACCCACAGCAATATTTTACTGAATGGAGTAAAACTGAAAGCTTTTCCTCTTAGAACTGGAACCAGACAAGGTTGTCCTCTGTCATCTTTACTATTCAACATAGTGCTGGAAGTTCTAGCCAATACAATTAAGCAAGACAAGGAAATAAAGGGAATCCAAATGGGAGCAGAGGAGGTCAAACTCTCCCTCTTTGCTGACGACATGATCTTAGAGAATCCCAAAGACTCAACCACAAGACTCCTAGAAGTCATCAAAAAATACAGTAATGTTTCAGGATATAAAATCAATGTCCACAAGTCAGTAGCCTTTGTGTACACCAATAACAGTCAAGATGAGAAGCTAATTAAGGACACAGCTCCCTTCACCATAGTTTTAAAGAAAATGAAATACCTAGGAATATACCTAACGAAGGAGGTGAAGGACCTCTATAAAGAAAACTATGAAATCCTCAGAAAGGAAATAGCAGAGGATATTAACAAATGGAAGAACATACTATGCTCATGGATGGGAAGAATCAACATTGTTAAAATGTCTATACTTCCCAAAGCAATCTACCTATTCAATGCCATTCCTATCAAAATACCAACATTGTACTTTCAAGATTTGGAAAAAATGATTCTGCATTTTTTATGGAACCGGAAAAAATCCCATATAGCTAAGGCAGTTCTCTGTAACAAAAATAAAGCTGGGGCATCAGCATACCAGATTTTAGTCTGTACTACAAAGCCATAGTGGTCAAGACAGCATGGTACTGGCACAAAAATAGAGACATAGACACTAGGAATCGAATTGAAAACCAAGAAATGAAACTAACATTTTACAACCACCTAATCTTTGATAAACCAAACAAGAACATACCTTGGGGGAAAGACTCCCTATTCAATAAATGGTGTTGGGAGAACTGGATGTCTACATGTAAAAGACTGAAATTGGACCCACACCTTTCCCCACTCACAAAAATTGATTCAAGATGGATAAAGGACTTAAACTTAAGGCATGAAACAATAAAAATGCTCTAAGAAAGCATAGGAAAAACACTGGAAGATATTGGCCTGGGGAAAGACTTCATGAAGAAGACTGCCATGGCAATTGCAACAACAACAAAAATAAACAAATGGGACTTCATTAAACTGAAAAGCTTCTGTACAGCTAACGAGACAATAACCAAAGCAAAGAAATAACCTACACAATGGGAAAGGATATTTGCATATTTTCAATCAGACAAAAGCTTGATAACTAGGATCTATAGAGAACTCAAATTAATCCACATGAAAAAAGCCAACAATCCCTTGTATCAATGGGCAAGATACATGAATAGAACTTTCTCTAAAGACGACAGATGAATGGCTAAGAAACACATGAAAAAATGTTCATCATCTGTATATATTAGAGAAATGCAAATCAAAACAACTCTGAGGTATCATGTAACCCCAGTGAGAATGGCCCACATCACAAAATCTCAAAACTGCAGATGCTGGCATGGATGTGGAGAGAAGGGAACACTTTTACACTGGTGGTGGGACTGCAAACTAGTACAACCTTTCTGGAAGGAAGTATGGAGAAACCTCAAAGCACTCAAGCTAGACCTCCCATTTGATCCTGCAATCCCATTACTGGGCATCTACCCAGAAGGAAAAAAAATCCTTTTACCATAAGGACACTTGTACTAGACTGTTTATTGCAGCTCAATTTACAATTGCCAAAATGTGGAAAGAGCCTAAATGCCCACCAACCCAGGAATGGATTAACAAGCTGTGGTATATGTATACCATGGAATAGTATTCAGTAAAATACTATACATATTTTTAAAAAAATGGAGACTTTACATCCTTCGTATTAACCTGGATGGACGTGGAAGACATTATTCTTAGTAAAGCATCACAAGAATGGAGATGCATGAATCCTATGTACTCAATTTTGATATGAGGACAATTAATGACAATTATGGTTATGGGGGGGGAAACAGAAAGAGGGAAGGAGGGAGAGGGGTGGGGCCTTGATGTGTGTCACACTTTATGGGGGCAAGACATGATTGCAAGAGGGACTTTGCCTATCAATTGCAATCAGTGTAACCTGGCTTATTGTACCCTCAATGAATCCCCAACAATAAAAAAGGAAAAAAAAAATACTCGCCCAGGCCAAATTTTTCAAGGTTTTTCCCTGCACTCTCTTCATGTCTTAAGTTTAAATCTTTAATCCAGGGAGAGTCTATGTTAGTTAATGGTGAAAAGTGTGGGTCCAGTTTCAGTCTTCTACAGGTTGCCAGCCAGTTCACCCCACATCATTTGTTAAATAGGGAATCTTTTCCCCACTGAATGTTTTTAATTGGCTTATCAAGGATCAAATAATGGTAAGTAGCTGGATTCATCTCTTGGTTCTCTATTCTGTTCTAGACATCTACTTCTCCATTTTTGTGCCAATACCATGCTGTTTTGATCACTATCGATTTATAGTATAGTCTGAGGTCTGGTAGCATAATTCCTCCTGCTTTGTTTTTATTTCTGAGTAAAATGGCCCATATCAGAAAATCTCAAAATCTCAAATCTCAAAAATAATAATTTTTATTTATTATTTAGGTTTTTTATGATTCCATATAAGTGAAGTATTATTTTTTCAATATCTTCAAAGTGTGACAGTGGAGCTTTAATAGGGATTGTGTTAAAATTGTATATTGCTTTGGGTAGTATGGATATTTTAACAATGTTGATTCTTCCCAGCCATGAGCATGGTATGTTTTTCAATTTGTTAATGTTTTCAGCTATTTCTTTTCTTAAGAGTTTCATAGTTCTCTTTATAGAGGTCTTTCATATCCTTTGTTAGATAAATTCCCAAATATTTCATCTTCTTTGGCACTACTGTGAATGGAGTAGAGTCCTTAACTGTTTTTTCAGCTTGAGTATTGTTGGTATATATAAAGGCTACCGATTTATGAATGTTGATTTTGTAACCTGAGACGCTGCTGTGTTCCTTGATCACTTCTAAGAGTTTTGTAGTAGAATCCCTGGTGTTTTCCAGATATACAATCATATCAACTGTGAAGAGCCAAAGTTTGTTCTCTTCTGACCCTATGTGGATACCGTTGATTGCCTTTTCTTCCCTAATCGCGGTGGCTAAAACTTCCATTACAATGTTAAAGAGCAGTGGAGACAATGGCCAGCATGGTATGGTTCCTGATCTGAGTGGAAATGATTTCAATTTAACTCCATTCAATACGATATTGGCTGTGGGTTTGCTGTAGATGCCTTTATCAGTTTAAGAAATGTCCCTTCTATACCAATTTTCTTAAGTGTTCTGATCATGAAGGGATGCTGGATATTATCAAGAGTTTTTTCTGCATCAATTGAGAGAATCATATGGTCTTTGGTTTTAATTTGTTTATATGCTGAATTATAGATTTACATATATTGAACCAGCTGTGAGACCCTGGGATAAAACTGACTTGGTCATGATGTATAATTTGTTTGATGTGTTTCTGGATTCTGTTAGGATCTTGTTGAATATTTTTGCATCTATGTTCATTAGTGATATTGGTCTATAATTTTCTTTTCTTGTTGGGTCTTTTCTTGGTTTGGGGATCAGGGTCATGTTTGCTTCATAGAACGTGTTGGGTAGTCTTCCTTCTTTTTCTACATTTTGGAACAGGTTGAGTAGTATAGGTATTAATTCCTCTTTAAAGGTTTGGTAGAATTCTGACGTGAAGCCATCTTGTCCCGGGCTTTTCTTTTTAGGGAGATTTGGTATGGTTGGTGCTATTTCAGAACTTGGCATGGGCCTGTTCAACATTACCACTTGATTCTGGCTAAGTCTTGGAAGATGACGTGCTTCCAAGTATTAGTCAATTTAATTCAGATTTTCATATTTGAGAAAATAGTTTCCTGAGAATAAAGTTTCTTGTAATATTCATTAAGGATTTTTTGAATTTCTGAGGAGTCTGTTATTTCGTCTTTGTGGTTTCTGATTGATGAGATTAGAGATTTTACTCTTTTTTTTTTTTTTTCCTGGTTAGGTTAGCCAAACGTTTATTTTATTGACCTTTTCAAAAAACCAACTTTTTGATTTATTGATGTGTTGTATAATTCTTTTGTTTTCAATTTCATTTAATTCTGCTCTAATTTTGGTTATTTCTTTTCTTCTACTGGGTTTGGGGTTGGAATTTTCTTTCTTTTCCCATTGCTTGAGATGTCCCATTAAGTTGTTAACTTCCTCTGTTTCCGTTCTCTTGAGGAAGGCTTCCAGTGCTATAAATTTCCCTCTTAGGACTGCCTTTGCGGTATCCCAGAGGTTCTGATAATTCGTGTCTTCATTGTCGTTGTGTTCCAAAAATTTGGCAATTTACTTCTTATTCTCATCTTTGACCCAGCTATCATTCAGCATAAGGTTATTTAACTTCCATGTTTTTGTATGAGTATTCAGATTCCTGTTGTTACTGAGTTCCGCTTTTATTCCATGGTGGTCCTAGAAGATGCAAGGAGTAATTTCTATTCCTTTAAATTTATTGATGTTAGACTTGTGACCTAAGATGTGATCGATTTTGGAGTACGTTCCATGGGCTGATGAGAAGTATGTGTATTCACTTTTGTTGGGATGAAATGTGTTGTAGTTTGTCTGCTAAATCCAAATGTTGGATGGTTAGGTTTAAATCTAAAATTTCTTTGCTCAGCTTCTTAGTGGAGTATCCATCCAACACTGCCAAGGGAGTGTTGAAATCTCCAACTATTATGGAGCTGGAGGAAATTAAGTTGCTCAGGTCTGTTAGAGTTTCTCTTATAAATTGAGGTGCATTCTTCTTGGGTGCATGATTATTAATAATTGAAATCTCATCGTATTGAGTATTATCCTTAACAAATATGAAGTGACCATTCTGATCTTCCTTACTTTTGTTGCTTTAAAGACTATTGTATCTACTAATAGAATTACAACACCTGCTTTTTTCTGATTACCATTTGCCTGAAATATGGATGACCATCCTTTCACCCTGAGTCTATATCTTTCTTTTAAGGTAAGATGTGACTCCTGTATTCAGCAAATATCTGGCCTGATTTTTTTTTTTAATTTAATTTATTATCATTTTTTTTTTTTTTCAGTTTTTGGCCGGGGCTGTGTTTGAACCCACAACCTCCAGCATATGGGTCGGCACCCTACTTTGTTGACTCTCAGGTGCCACCCTGGCCTGAGTTTTTGTATCCAGTCAGCTAACCTGTGCCTCTTTAGAGGATAGCTTAAGCCGTTCACATTAATGGAGAATATTGATAAGTCTGGTAAAATTTTGGTATCGAGTTTTTGAAAGTCCAGTGGACATTTTTAATCCTTTTGCCACTGGAGAAGTTGGAGTTTGATCAAAAGTTTCTGAGTGAGTTTACTTTTGTGGTAAAGGATTGGGCTGGTCATTATGGAGGATAGGTCTGAGAATATCCTGAAGAGCTGGTTTGGTTATGGCAAATTTCTTCAACATATGAATGTCATTAAAGTATTTAATTTCTCCATCATAAATGAAACTCAGTTTAGCTGGATACAGGATCCGGGGTTAAAAGTTATTTTGCTTTAGGAGATTAAAAGTCGATGACCACCCTCTTCTGGCTTGAAAAGTTTCAGCAGGGAGATCTGCAGTCAGTCAAATATTCTTCCTTTTGTAGGTACTGGATTTCTTTCATCTTGGTGCTTTCAGTATTTTCTCCTTCGTATTAACTTTAGTGAAGTTAATTATGATATGCCTGGGAGATGGCTCATTTGGATTGAGTCGTGCTGGGGTTCTGAAAGTGTGTGCTCTCTGAATTTCAGAATCTCTTGGCATGTCTGATAAATTCTCTTTCATAATTTCATGGAGAAGACCTCTGTGTCTAGCGAGGCCACTTCATCACTTTCAGGGATTCCAATGAGGCTGATATTACCCTTCTTTGAATTATCCCAGAGCTCTCTGAGAGAATGATCCATTTTTGCTCTCCATTTTGCTTCCTCTTTGAGAGTTTGGGAGTGTTCAGAGGCTTTGTCTTCAATGTCAGAAATCCTTTCTTCTGCTTGCTCCACTCTGTTACTGAGGGATTCTATTGTATTTTTCAGATCTTGGAGGGCTGCAAATTCTTGTTTCATTGTGTCAAAATCTTTGGTGGTTTTGTCTTTAAATTTGTTCAATTCTTGAGACAACTTTTGAATTTCTCCTCGAATTTCTAATTCCGACTTTTGAATTGCTCCTCGAATTTATCATTCCAATTTTTCCTCCATTTTATTAATCTTGTTTGGAATACAAATTCTGAATTCGATTTCTGACATCTCGGCCAGCTGTTTATGAATGGGATCTTCAGTTACATCTGCCATATCTTTCCTTGGGGGGGTTCATCTATTTTGGTTATTCATGTTACCAGAGATTTTCCGCTGATTCTGCCCCATGATTGTTTTACACCATTTGATTTTTCCTCTGGAGCTTTGTCGAGGATCCATACAGTGCTATGGCCTGAGAAACTGGGGACCTGTTTGGTGTGGTGGGGCTAAATGGTTCTGTTTTGTTTTCAGCTGGTCTCTGTTCAACCCTAGTGAAACAGTTACTCTGGGTTGAAGTCTCAGCTGTGGAGAAATACCAGTAATTAAGTCACCCCACCCCCAGCAGGCAAGAATTGGAAAAGGAAAATGAAACCTTCCTATAACCACACACCCAGGGCACTACCTGAATAGTCCTCAGGCGATTGGCTTAGCTCAAAAGGTCCAAATCAATTGTCTCAGTCAGCACCTGTCTCAGGTGGGAGAGTTTAAAAGGTTTCTGGCAAGTGGATCATAGGGGTCTGGTGACTACTCAGATATGGCTTGCTCCGGTGCTCTGTGTAGTCAGAGGACCCATCCAGCTAATAGATCAGTCTGGGAAGGTTGATGCCTCCTTCCCCACCTTGCACCTCTGTCACACCCAGTCACTGATAGTCCCACAGTGCTTTGACCCAGTTGCCTGTAGTGAACAGATACTCCAGGGGTTTGCACCTACCTGACTCACAAGGAAATCTATTTCTGCTGAGCCAGGCCGCTGCGCTCTGCCTCTATCTAGCAGGAGGAGGTGAGGCCTAATAACCTCGGGAACTTGATGGAGGCTGGGGGGGGTGTTCACTCAGTTCCAGCCCTGCATCTGATTGATGTTAATGACAGAAAAGAACAGAACAACTTTGCGGGAATTTGTTTCTGTCACTGCTAACTTCTCTTGCAGAAGGGAAGCTGTTTTGAGTTACCAGAGCCTGCGCCTCAGGCCCTGTCTTTGCTCCTGTAGGTTTATATTTGATTACCTGTCAGTTCTAGCCTCTTGTCTTCCTTTGTCTATAGGCTGATGATCCCATGAGGGTTGGGTGCATCTTAGGCTCCATAAAGTGGTCCTCTGGGTCATCCTTGCCCTGCAAACTTCCCAGCTCTACGAGTGAGTTTCTAGTCTCTGCACTCCACCCAGGCCAGTACCGCCTCAGGCAAACCCTTTACTCACAGGGCCTGCATTTCCATCCCTATTCCAGGGTGATTGCCACCTGAGTAGATGCCTGGCCTCCTCTGGTTGCCCAGGTAGATAGGGGTGTGGCTTCAGAATATCCGGTAGTGAGCCCTATTGTTGCCAAAAGACGGCTGCTACTCTGTGTCTCGGGGCACCGCCACTCCAGTGTGGTTCTCTATCAGCTGACTGTCTTCTCGTCACTTCTGTGCCCCAGAGTCTGCACTGAACAGCTGCAGTTTAGGCCCTGTCCGCACCCCTTGAGAAATCAGTCAAGAATCTGGACTCCTGGGAGACAGGCCTCCAGACCTCAGAGTGAGAGTGGAGGGGAGTGCTGGGAGCTCAGAGCTGCAGGTAGAGAATATATAGTTTTATGCCTGGCAGGAGAACACCGTGGCACCCTAGTAGGGGAGGTAGGTCCATTTTTTAGAGGGTCTCTACCGGGGAGTGTAGTGGGAGGACCTTTGAACTGTGCTCATTTGTTTGTGGGGCACTCCGAGCCGTTCTCATGGGGAACAGGACTCCCATCCGCTTGGTGATGGATTTTGTACCTTTTGTTTGTATCCTTGGGGTCGCAGCTTGCCTCAGTGGGGTTGATGTGCGTTCTTCAACCTTCTCTCTTGGTGCAGCTCTAATCCACCAGGTTACTTGCTAAATTTCTGTCCTTTAACTTTCCTTCTGGACGGGAGCCTCTGTGGAAAGCTGGCTTCAGTCAGCCATCTCGTCTCTGCCCCTCTAAGCAGTCTTTTTATGTACTATTAAAAAAAAAATACAGACTGGCTTTTAAGCAATAGAAATTTATTTCTCACAGTTTTGGAGGGTAAGAAGTGTAGGATCAAGATGCTGGCAGATTCCGTTTGGTGAGAGCCAACTTTCTGGTTCACAGATGGTAGCTGCATGGTAGAAGGGCAAACTAGTTCTAAAATCTCTTTTATAAGGACACTAATGTCAGTTAAGAGGGTTCCACTCTCATGACCTAATCACCTTCTAATATCATTACATTGGAGGTTAGTTTTTCAGTATATGGATTTTGGGAAAACAGCACTATTCAGACCAGAGCAGGTAATTGTCAGAATTTTGAAGAACGTGAATATGAAAGGGGTTGGGAAGA
The DNA here is from genome assembly GCF_027406575.1 of Nycticebus coucang. NCBI lineage: Eukaryota > Metazoa > Chordata > Mammalia > Primates > Lorisidae > Nycticebus > Nycticebus coucang. The sequence continues at coordinate 53,166,589 of NC_069787.1, forward strand.
GAGAGGAATCAAGACAAATTCTTAGGCTTTAAGTTGGAATAATTACGTGGGCAAGTCACTTATCTTCTTGAATTCTAGAGCTTCTCCAAGGGTTAAATGAGATAAGAGATGGTGTGTTGCATGGTAGTTGAGTTCATCACATATGATTTGTGTTTTCTTGGAGTTTTAAAAGTCAAACTTTTTGTCTTTTGTAGACAAAAAGCCCATCTGATACCTTGGGAAATCAGATGAGGAGTTTGCATTCTAAGACCTGGCTATACTTTTACCCAACATTTTCTGGGCCTCCTTATGGCCTCTGCAAGCAAAATCTACCTGGTAGAACCTTACTTTGTACTCACTACAACTTCAGTCACCCAAAAACTGACATCTAGATTCCTTTATTTATAGTGGAGAACTCATCTTTGGAATTACTAATGGATTTTATTAATTTTTGATTATAAAGTAATGCAAAATTACATTTTCATTGTCAGAAAAATTTTAAGTAGCACAGAAAATATTAAACGTATAATAAATTCCCCTTGCATCATTCTAAATGCACTAAAGTTGCTCCTCTTGCCTGGGGGCTGCCGCCTTTATCATTTGGGAGTATGTCCTTCCAGATTACTTATAGGCTATGTATATGTGTGTGGGGTTATATTCGTTTATCTTGTGGGGATTTTCTCAAACTAATGAGATCATATTGGATATGATACGTAATAACTTGCCTTTCTCACTTCCTCTGTCTTAGAGGTCCTTCCACCTGTTGTACACACATCTACCTCATTGTTAATGGCTGCTCATGGCTCTGCACACTGTGTTAATCACTCTCCTGTAGATAAACAGATTGTTCCCAATGTTTCTGCCATTACAGACTTATTTTTAAGAACTGGACTATGTTAGTATGTGAACTTTCACCCATTTCGACAAAAAAAAACCCCCCAAAAAAACAGTTCTGGTGAAGTCCTTTGTCACTTTATGGTTGTACAGTGGTGTCTTGGCCCTGAAATGGGGCTGTACTCCAGTGGGGTCCATGGAGCGAGTGTGGGTTGCCTGCACATATGGCAATAATTTTTCTTGTTTTCTGTTGCTGCCGGCAGGAATTAGAACTCTTGGGCACAGTGAGCCTTGAATATTACAGTTTCCTTGAGAAAAAGTTGAAGTAAACTCCCCTGTTTATATTAATACCTAGTTTAAAAAGGGGGAAAAATATGTATTAGCTTTGCTAAAATAAATAATTTTCTGAAGAGGTGAGTTTAATGAGAATTTCCAAATTAAATTTAAGAGTTTTAATTCAACTTGCAAAGGATAAATAGTATCTTCAAAGTTCGGCCTTAACATGTAACAATTGTTTCTTAAGAAGGAAAAATATTTAACTGCACTGAATGGTTGGTTGGACTTTTGATCTTTGAAAGTTGAAGATTTTACAATTTTGAATATTAAGATTAAAATTTTCAGTAACTTTAATCATAAGGGTACTCATAATTGATATGCTTTTTGTGCACAGGTTGAGGTAAGCTAAATATATCTTGGAAGCAATACACCTTTGTTTTAGAGAAAAGACATTATCTTTGCTAAAAATCGGGGACTGTTCTAATTGTTTTTGTCATATTTTAATTATATATTTCACTAATACTTTCAAAAGTAAAGATAAGACTTAATGCAAACACATGACCTGTTTCATGGAGATGGAAGTGCTGGGAAAGAGCAACTTGTGTGCACCACAAACTTTACAAGCCTGTCTTAGTAAACTTTATAGGAGTCCTGCAAAATAGATGGTACTGCCCTGACTCCACAGGTGGGGAAGGTAAGGTCCAGAGAAGTAAAGTAAATATTCCAAAGCCACGGATCTCAACAGTAAAAGCATAGTAAGATTTCAAACCAGGGCTGTCTGATTTCACTGCTCTTTCCATGGCATAAATCTCGGGTCATTTTGTTTGTTTTCCTTTTTAGATTTACTTTTACTACCAGAAACTGAAACAACCTTCCATTCTTATTGTATATAAAGTATTTTGGTGATTAAATTCACTGGCTAGCCAACCTTGACTCTCAAATGGACCTGAAGTTCAGTTTATTAGAGGGCCTGGCAAGCAAAATGCTAGACCTCTTTTGGGATGGTTGTTTTTTGATCCCTGTGCTTAATCACAGCTCCCAGGTGTGGAAGATCTGGCTGAAATAGCTGCTAAGATTTTTGCACCTGGAGAACTCTTCCGAGGTATTCAGAGCCCCCTTGTGTCACATGATCCTAAGTCAGATTGTGCTAACAGGAATTGCTCTGTGGATGTTCCCTTCATCAGCATGACACACGTTAGGGGCTGCTTCCCAGAGTCTTGCTCTTTTCCTCCTTCTCTTGTTTATTTAGACATTTACAAAATTACAACTGAGGTGAATAATTTCCTCTTCAATATTTTCATTTTGGCTTCTAATCTCAACAGTACAATCTCTCTCCTCCTTTCCTCCCTCCATTCCTTCCTTTTTTCCCTTTGATATCTTTTCCAAAGGAAGCTAAAGAATCACTCTGTCCTGCCATTCTACTCAGCTCACAGCCCTCTTCCCTTAACCTGCCTCTGCTGAGTCTCTTTATAACCCAAGGGTTTTATGTCAGTGTGAGAGGGGCAGGCAGGTTTCATAAATCAGAGGAACCAGCTGAGTGGAGACTGCTGTAACTGGAAGAGCCACAGCCCAAGTTAAAGCTAATTCTTGCCCTCAGGAACTAGAGGCTCACTCTTGTTAGATCATCTGACTTTAAGAGAAGCAGGAAATCCAGACTTTTGGGTGGAATCTGTCTCTCTGTCTTTTTTAATTATGGCAACTAATTTAAAAAATTATTTTGCAGTAGTGTGCAGGCCAAACAAAAGACATCTGTTAGACATCATTTGAAATCTCTTAGTAAACCAAAGGAATGAGCTTTCTCATTTTGGAGGTAATTGCTGAACTCCCTCCATATTTCCCTACCTTTTTGCTAAATTGACCTTTCCTTTGGTACTTCTATTTCCCACGAACATTATCCCTAGATTCCTGAGAGGTAGTGGAGTGTTCTGCTTAAGAGCAAGGCTTAGGTATCAGACAAATCTGGGTTGAATTATAGCCCTGTCATATATTAATTTTGTTATCTTGGATGGGTCATTGCAGCGCTATAAGTCATCATAAAAGGTGACTTCTAGTGATCTGCCTTAATCACTTAGTGGCACAAGTCATATGTATTCAGGGCCAACTGTGTGTATCAAACACTGAGTTAAGTATTGGGGATGCCACAGTGAGTAAAGTAAGTAAACGTCGGCATCCTAGAGCTTACTGTCCAGTGGATAAGAAAGATAGTAATTAAATAATCTCAGTAAGACGGTTACAATGAGAAAGGGAGGGTAAGTGCTTTGCAAGAGCCAGTGGCTTACTAGAAGATGCTTGACCTGAGATCTGAAAGCTGAGTTGGAATAAACCAGGTGAGAAGGGGATGGCGTAGTATCTCCAGCCAAAGGTTCAGGGAGCGCTTCCTTCCTGGGCAATTGAAATCATACAGACACGATTTAGACAGATAAAATAATAATCTGAACTCAAGTCAATTTCACATGCTCCTGTTTTATCAAATTCTCTCCTAGAGAATCACAAAGTACCATTGCTTCTCTGCAACTTTCTAACAAGATTCCCTTGGTCAAGTGTAGTATAGTTACATTGGATAGTATGGTCTATATTATGCTGAGGTTACAGCCTCAAAATCTCAGTGGTTTAAAGCAGAGGTCAACAAACTACCACCCGTCAGCCAGGTGTGGTTGCTGCTTGCTTTTGTAAATAAACTTTCCACACAGCATGCTCCCTTCACAACTTCCATGACTTAGAGGAGCTGTGTTCATTGCCCTACTGCTCTGCTCTGTCCTTCCAGGCTGTGTTGAGCATTTGGAGCCCTCACTGGATGCTGAGCTGACAATACAGTTAGGTAAGCATGAACTTGCACAGAACAGGTGCTCACTGAGCGTGGTTTTTCCCTATCTTTTCTCTTCCTGCGCCTTCCTTTGGAACAGCTTCCTAAGCTCTCTGTGTCAGCGAGCTCTCTCTGTCAATGCAGATGGAATGTGTGGCATGACATAGTACCCCTATTTTGACAGCGCCCCTGTAAGGGAGTCCTTATTCTGATTTGCAGGTGCAAGGTACTTAACTAGGGAGGGTTGAGATGGGTATGAAGCACAGGAACTCACTCCAGAGCTGAGCTCCGCACCCATGCCCTCAACATTTGCTACAGGTATCTTCTTCTTTTTTTTTTATTTAATTTTTTTTTTATTAAATCATAGCTGTGTACATTGATATGATCATGGGGCATCATTCACTAGCTTCACAGACCGTTTACCAAGTTTCACATATACCCTTGTAAGATGCACCGCTGGTGTAATCCCACCAATCCCCTTCCCTCTACCCACCTCCTCCCTCCCTCCCCTCCCTTTCTCCCTTCCCCCTATTCTGAGGTTGTAACTGGGTTATAGCTTTCATGTGAAAACCCTAAATTAGTTTCATAGTAGGGCTGAGTACATTGGGTACTTTTTCTTCCATTCTTGAGATACTTTACTAAGAAGACTATGTTCTAGCTCCATCCATGTAAACGTGAAAGAGGTAAAGTCTCCATCTTTCTTTAAGGCTGCATAATATTCCATGGTGTACATGTACCACAATTTATTTATCCATTCGTGGATCGATAGGTGCTACAGGTATCTTCTAAGGATAAAAATGTCTTTTGGAAAGAGGGACGGAGGGAGGGGGGTGGGGCCTTGGTGTGTGTCACACTTTATGGGGGCAAGACATGATTGCAAGAGGGACTTTGCTTAACAATTGCATTCAGTGTAACCTGGCTTATTGTACCCTCAATGAATACCCAACAATAAAAAAAAAAATGTCTTTTGGGCATGTTGTCTTTGTCTTAGAAGCTACTTGTGTGGAGTAGAGGCCAAATGGTTCTGAGGATTATGTCAAATTTATATTGACACGGGGAATCCAGGCAATAGCCTATTACTGGATCAGTGACAAAGCACAATTGATGAGCAATTGCAATTTGCAATTTTCAGACTTAACTAGAATCATAATATCTATATAGTTTGGTCATCAAGCACCCACTGTCTACTGCTTGTGAGCACTGAGCCAAGCACAGTGAGGACTTGTATAAGCGACTCGAGAAGTCTTACCCTTCTCAGTAGTATGTAGCCCAGGAAGGTTCAGCAGCATCTGCTCAGAGCACAGGCTGTGTCAGAGGGACTCAGGATCAAATCAACTTCTATCATTTAGCTAATGTAATCTAGGCAATTGGTGTAACCCTTCAGAATCTTAGTTTTCTCTCACTGAGAAAAGAATGCCTGCCGCCTGCCTTGAAGAGTTATCATGATCATTCAGTGATGGGATACAGGCAAAATATTTAGCATAGTGCTGAACACTCAGAGAAGTTTTAACTATTTATGGTTTTCTATAGTAGAGGTACACCCAGTCCCCCCAGAAGGACCAAACAGGAAATATGAAGCAGGTATCAGAGAGGAGGGGAAGAATCCTTCCCTTCAGGCAGGGTGTAAAGGAAGGCTCCAAGATGGAGGCAAACTGGGATTGTAAGGATAATAGAATTCTGGTGTACAAAAAATGGGTAGGAGGGCATATGGCTTTCTAGGCTTAGGGAACAAAATGAACAGAGATAAGGAGACCAGACAGTAAAGAGTGTGTACAGAGAATTCCTCGTGGGATGTGTGGCTAGAAAGGCCAGGTAGAAGGTGTGGCGAGCCTCGTTTTATGAATGTTGATTAAAATATTTCTGGGACGTGACTGCAAGTGTGTGGCATTGTGGCAAGGAATGTGCACCCGTTCCTACTGTAGCTGCCTGCCACTCTCTGTCGCAGGAAGAATGCAAAAGCCATTCTGCTCCCAAGACGTTCACGCCTTGACTCTGTACTAAATGCAGGACTAGTTTGACCCTCCCAGGTTCAGTACAGAGGTACATCTGCCCTTATGCTTGCAATTTCATGGCAGACAAAATACTCCTGATCATAAATATTCCTGAAGCCAGGCTTCGGGTCAATCTTTTATGGAGGTAAAACAAGAGTAAGGCATAGCTTTCTTATTGTTTGAAAATATGGCTTTTATTTTTATTCAAGTATGGAGAGGTCAACAGACCAGGAGACAACTGCCATTGAAAAGATAGTTTTTACTTATTATTCCCAAGGATGGGGGATGGGGCACACCATGTCCTGTGAGGCCACACAGGGAAGCCCTAGGATTGGTCAGCAAGCAGAGAGAGGGAGGGGACAAGGTCAGAACCATATGGGATGAAGCAGGGCAAGCAGATTTAGGAATGGCTAGTTTGAAGAATTTCAGAGGGCTCTGGGCGAGGCCTGAAGTGTTCCGTACTTGGCCTGGGAGTGTTTAGGGAAGGGGAAGGGTAGCCCTGAGAGTTAGTACCAGATGTAGGAAGTAGGGGCTCTGGATTGGATGCCTTGCATATGGAAAGCATGTTAAAACACCAGTCCTCTGCTGTCTCTAGGAATTGGCTAGTCTCAGGCTGCAGATGTTAGCATTAGAAATACTGAAAATAAAAAGGCATGGTTCATATGCTTATGTCCTTGATAATACAAGAAAACTGTATCCTTTGGGAATTTAAAGAAAGTCTTCTTATATACTTGCTATGTTGTGATATAATGTTTTATATATACAGAGGGTGCCAAAAGTGTATAGGCATTTTAAGAAAGGAAAAAACTGTGTTAAAATTGTAATACTCGATATATATGATAACAATTGTTGACGATAAGTCACATTCGAGCAGCTCTTATAATTGCAGCAGTCAAATGTGACTTGAGTGTTGTAATTATTTATTACAATTACAAGATATATAGTTTTCACCCTGCCCCCTAGAACAGAGGTCCTAAAACTCTTGATGTTTCTGAGTGACAGGGGTAAGGCAGGCATCATTTGTTACTCACAATGAGCACCTTTTAACTACACCTGAATTTATGTCAATGAGGTGACTCTTGGAGGATGGAGACTCATTGCCAGAGGAACCGACACTGTGATTTGAAGTGAAAGTTTCAGTTCTCTCTCACTTCCAGGAAGAGGAGAGGGGTTGGAGGCTGATTTTAATCACCATAGCCAGTGGTTGAATCAGTTATCCCTATGTAATAAAACCTCTATAAAAACTCTAAATGTTGGGGTTTAGAGAGCTGTTGGTTTGGTGAACACATTGGGTGGTGGTAGGATGTCCTGCCGGCATGGGAGCTCCATGCTCCTCCCTCACACCTTGCCCTATGCATTTCTTTCGTTTGGCTGTTCCCGGGGTGTCCCTTTATAACAAACCTATATTAGGAAGCAAGGTGTTTCCCTGAGGTCTGTGTGTACCAAAGCTGAGGAGCGGGTGTTGGGAACCAACTTTTAGACAAGTTAGCTGGAAGGGTGGTTAACCTAGGCAACTACCTCCTGCATTTGCTGTCAGTCTTGTGGGATTGAACTCTTAACCTAAAGGGTCTATGCTAACTCCAGGTAGACGGTATTGGGGGACCCACTTCCCTGAACCCAGCTGACCTGGTTTGATTACTTGGCGGAGCTTGAAAGTTCAACTGAGGCACAGTGATAATCAAAAGCAAAAGTGGGTGGAAACTGAAAATAAAAACTGGAGCAGCACAGGCAGTGAGCATAGAAAGCAAAAGTGACCTGCACAAGTTTCAGAGTGACAAAGAGAAATGTTATTGAAGAACAAAGAGGAAGTTTAGAGCACTTCTAAAGAGAATTGGAAGTGGGTTCTCACGAAGGAGAAGAGGTGAGAGAGATGGGGGCATAAAGGCAGTGCAGAGGTATAGATACCTTTCTGTTTGAAATCAGTCGAAATTCTTTCATTGGCTTCTCTGCACCTCCGGGCATTATTGCACTTTTTTCCTATTGGTCATTGATCATTGCCTCTTTCTATTGGTCATTGGTTATGTAGGTTATCTCAGCCGAGGTAACTCTTTTCCCTTTTTTGTTGAGAGGTGCTGAGTGGCAAATGATCCTATAGGTCCTCCAGACTTCCTTGCTCAGCAGGCCAGCCTGTCCTCCTATTGCCCTTGAAGCCCCTTTCTCTGTGTCCCTTCCTAGATAGCATCAAAACCGTTACATTATATGACACCCAGATGTTTACAGAGAACTGGGGATTTGCTTCATGTGAAAACCCTACACATTTGGTATCGGAAGTGTTGCTGATACAGAAAAAGTTTTTCTTTTAATGGGACATTCTCCATTCCTAGAGAAAACACACACACACCCCTATAAAATATGTTTCTCTATGTGGGCATTAAGACACAGAAGGCTGTGATATGAAGGCATTTTCTTTTTTTTTTTTTTGTGGTTTTTGGCCGGGGCTGGGTTTGAACCCGCCACCCTCCTTGAGCCACAGGCGCCACCCTGAAGGCATTTTCTTGTATTATTACTATATAGCAGGCACCAAGAATCTTTCTGGTCCGAAGGGCCTGATGCTCCTCAGTGTTTTCTGCTCTGAAATGCCGTAAAGAAACCGCCTTACCTTACCCTTTCTGTACTACTGGTAGGACTACTTCCATGTGAGCAGCAGAAGCAGTACGGAAGCCTTTTAGGGTAACGCTTTCGACCTCATTCCTTCATTTATTATTGCCGTTTTCTTAATGTGTCCTATCTTCTTATATTCAAGACATTGATAAAGAAAACTCATCTTCATACAGGCGCTAGTAGTATGGCATCTGGTGTGTCCTATAAACGAGCACTGGCATGCTGGGCCCTGTTAAGTCATTAATTCTCAAAATGGATAGTAATACTCACACCCATTAGATAGGGAAGGATAAGTTTAGAATTCCTCAGTGACTTGTCCAGGGTGTGACACTCTGAGAGACAGAGCAGCTTTTTCTAATTTTTCATATTGCCTCTTGGGGACTCTAACCTGAAAGGCCAAACAGTTTTGATGGAATCTATATACCTTCCTAGATAGCTAATATCTGATGGGGGGTCTTCACCCACCACTGCTTGCGTTTATTTGTTAAATCATGTTTTGGGGCATCAGAGGCGAACAGTGTTGACCTTCCAGTGAAAATGGGAAATTTCAACTCTCTCTTCCTTTCCTGGAATCTTAAACATGTATTATCTTTTTTTTTTTTTTTTTTTTTTTGGTAGAGACAGAGTCTCACTTTATGGCCCTTGGTAGAGTGCCATGGCATCACACGGCTCACAGCAACCTCCAACTCCTGGGCCTAAGCGATTCTCTTGCCTCAGCCTCCAGAGTAGCTGGGACTACAGGCGCCCGCCACAACGCCCAGCTATTTTTTGGTTGCAGTTCAGCCGGGGCAGGGTTTGAACCTGCCACCCTCGGTATATGGGGCCGGCGCCTTACCGACTGAGCCACAGGCGCTGCCCAACATGTATTATCTTTATCATGGTAAAAATCTTCATAACCATCCTTGCTGCTTTTCTGGTAATGTATTATGTTAGCTAAATGCATGAACTCTCTTTTCCTGTTTATCCCTAAACTTATGTATTTTACATAGTGATTTTAAAGCTCCAGGATACTCTTTTAATAATGACAACCAGCCAGAACTAAATTGTTTTAATGTGATACTCTCTTTAAAGATGGAAGAGGAAGTGATAGCCTCTTATAAGGGCAATTTTGTACCTTTGATAAATGCATGTGTGTTTTTCTCTCGCTCAAAGCTTGTTATTTTCTGCTAATGTGCTATTGCCCAGGATTACTTAATTAAACATGACTTAAAAGTTTGTATTATGCTTTAAACTAGTGACAGAAATTGCTTAACATGATTTCTTGGTTATATGCTGCCTTTGGAATGGCAAGAAAGCAGAGTCAAGAAAATACAGTCACTTTGTTAAATCTTTATTTATTTTCTAAGGAGTGAGAGAGCATTTTTATCCAAGTGATGAGAACCTCCTGGAGTTGATTGACTTAAATTAGCTTGATTGCTTTTTATCAATTGCAGCTGCACTGTTTAGCATAAAAATGCAAAACATCTAAAAAGCATTTGCCTTGCAGCATACTAGAAAGATGTTTTTAGTTAGTTTTAAGATGTTTCAAATTTTTATTCTGCACAGATTCTCTGAGAATGTATCCAGAACATATCTAGTTACAGAGAATTAGTATAGATATTGTAAACTTCGAGAAAATGAATTAAAGAAAATATGCTGTTTTATGAATTACATATTTAGAATTTGGGCTTTTTAGCTTTTAAATGCCTCTGTTAAGTTAAACAGTTCAGCCATATTTGTTGCAGTGGCCAAGCCAAGGATTGCTGCTAAACATTAAAAAACAGTTGTTGGAACTTTTCACATAATGAGCCATTTGGCTTTTCTTGTGGAGCTGTGACATGGTTCAGCAGGAACTGGCTGTTGTAAAGTTAGGTAAAACCAGCTTTGTCTTGAAATCCTGTGAATGAATTTCAGACCTTCATCTTCATCTCCCTAGCTTAGATGGTTTGATGCTGAGAATGGCCAACTTACTCATGTCTTCTTGTGGAGGTGCTGCTGGGAGCAGCCAGCTCTGTAACATTCCCCGGTTCTCTTATCCAGCTGCTGTTTTTATACCTGCCATTTATTTGGCAGATTTTGCCCTTTGGTACTTCAGGGCATTATTGGCACTAAAGAGAAAGCTTGAGTGAGAGCATGAATGCTGGTTGCTCTAGCTTCTGGTCTTGATTGGTAGAAAGTGAATCTGTTGCAGACACTAGGACTACAGTGCAGGGTTCTAGTTCATAGCACAGAACTTCAGGGACTCACCAGGAGCCTGTTCCTTCAGCATGGGCTCTCCGGGTTTCAATGCATGCCTGAAAAACAAATTCTGACTGCAAACTTATTTTCCAATGGACTACTGACATTACTCTACTGGACAGCTTACAAGTTGTGTGTGTGAGAATGGCATTTGCCTACTTTTATTTGGCTGATTTTTCTCCTACTTTAAAGAGGGTGAAGTGTTATGTTCCTTGGTCCAGAATGGACAGGTAGGAGCCATGTGCCCTCAGTTGGAGAGGGATTTGGAGTCTGGAGCTATTGTCAGGTTGTAGGTCTCCCCTTTTCCCCTGCAAAAGCATCTGGGAGATAGTTATCCAGTCAACAATCTAAAGAAGCAGGGGTATGAACAGGCAAGGACTTTAGCAAGAGCACGTGTGTATCCTGGACTCCAGAGGTGACATGGCAGATAAGAGATTAATGAGGTCAAAGGCTTTTTCCACTAGCTTTTCATCTTGGCTAAGTTTTCAATTATACAATTAGACATCTGTAGACTCAAATAAGCCAGTATTTGATGTATCACATCATTCTGGGGAAATTTTTGAAAAATACTTCTTTCACTACTGCCTATCGGCCACTTTGGAAAAATAATTCTTCATCCCACTTTTAATGTGTTGTTAATGTGCTCTATTGATATTATTAATGCTTAAATCAATCACAGTTTTAATGTTATGACAGAATTAAAATATCATTTTCAAGTTCCCTTGTGATCTTCGTTATATTGTATGTACGTTAAGTTTGACATAGTTGTTCTTATAATATTTCTAAATTTAGGGTTTTGAGTTTTTAAATTTAAAGTGTGCCTGTGTAGTTATAAGCCTCCTGACTTATTTTCTTAATCATATTATGTGTCTCAGTTTCCCCAGCCACATTCTTACATTTGATCATTGCCCTTGTTTCTTGAATTTTTCACTGACAGGCATAATACTGTAGTGTGAGCATCTTTGAATGTTGAAATTACTGGATCAAAGGATATAACCATTTTTATGGCATCATGTGCACATTTAAATCACTTTCTGGAAGGTACTAGTGCACATAGTATAATGTGTCAGCAAAAGACTGATGCCAACTACCCTATACAGTATTTAACCTATGGCCGATGGGCCACATGCAGAGTATTTGAGGCCTGTTTTGCTTATTTGTGGTGTCAGATTTTGTGAAAATTGCGCACAGACCTTTTTTCTTTTTTTCCCATCAGCTTTCATTACTTAGTGTTTGCATATTTAATGTGTGGCCCGACATAACTCTTCTTCTTTCTATGTGTGGCAGAAAAAAAAAGGTTAGACACCCTTGCTCCTTGCTAGTACTGGCTCATGTAAAGTGTTCAACATATGATTATTCTTGCTTTATGATAACTTTACTTATCTTACAGGGTTGAATATATTTCCATACCTTGTGTATTGAGTATATTTTCTCCATGATTTGCCTGTATGGCATAGTCTTACTTAGTGTAAAGTTACACCAGAAATACTAAGCCTTTGCCTTAGTTGATGCAGTTATTTACCTACATTTTATTGTTTGCCTTTAGATTTTGGTTTTGTAAATTTTCATAAATTTTTGACTATCAGTTTTTTTTGTTTCAAGTTATTGTGAGGGAACAAACAACCAGGTCCCAATTTTTGAATTTGTTAGATAGGGTCCCTCTTGTAGTTGTCTCCCACACCCAAAAGGTGTCCCATACACTTCTACCTTGTATCCTTTGAGTGGGAGCACACTGATCCCCTCCCCCTAACTTGAATAGAATGAAGTTTTTCTCTTTTGTGGGCATGTGTTAGATCATCTACTGGCTTCATAATAAAATTGAATACATTGGATATTTGCTTTTCCATTCTTGTGATACTTTACCATGAAGAGTGTGTTTCAGCTCTATCCAGGGTTAATACAAAAGATGTAAAGTCACCATCTTTTCTTACGGCTGAATAGTAGTTCGTAGTATACATATACCACAGTTTGTTAATCCGATCCTGCGTTGGTGGGCATTTAGGTTGTTTCTACATTTTGGCGATTGTAAATTGAACTGCAATAAACAATCTAGTGCAAATGTCCTTATGATAAAATATTTATCTTTGAAGTAAGATGTCTAGTAATGGGAGAATCAAATGGGAGGTCTAATTTGAGTTCTTTGAGGATTCTCTATCTATGTCTTTCCAAAGAGGCTGTATTAGTTTGCAGTCTCATCAACAGTGTAAAATTGTTGCCCTCTCTTTCCAAAGTCCCACAGCATCTGCAACTGTGGGACTTTGTGATGTGAGCTAGTCTCTCTGGGGTTAAGTGATATCTCAGAGTGATTTTGATTTACATTTCTTTGAGGATTAGGGGTGATGAGCATTTTTTCATATAGTTGTTAGCCATTTATCTGTCTTCCTCAGAGAAGGTTCTATTCATGTTTCTTGCCCAGTGATAGATGGGATTGTTTGCTCTTTCTTTGTTTATTAATTTGAGTTCTCTATAGATCCTATTTATCAACCCTTTGTCAGATTTGTAACATGCAAATATGTTTTCCCATTCTGAAGGTTGACTGTTGGCTTTGTGTCCTTAGCTGTGCAAAAGCTTTTCAGTTTAATTAAGTCCCATTTGTTAATTTTTATTGTTGTTGCAATTGCCACTGAAGTCTTCTTCATAAAATCTTTCCCTAGTCTGACATCCTCAAGAGTTCTACCCACACTTTCTTCTAGGACTTTTATCATTTCATGTCTTAGATATAAATCTTTTATCCATCTTAAGTCAATTTTTGTAAGTGGTGAAAGGTATGGGTCTAATTTTGGTCTTTTACATGTGGTTGTCCAGTTCTTCTAGCACCATTGGTTAAAAAGGGGTTCTTTTTCACATTCGTTGCTTTTATTTGGTTTATCAAAGATCAGATAGCTGACAAGACTGGTTTCATCTCTTGATTTTTCTATTCAGTACTATATGTCTATGTTTCCATTTTTGTGCCAGTACTATGCTGTTTTGATCACTGTGGACTTGTAATATAGCCTGAAGCCTGGTAGAGTGATGCCTCCAATATTGTTTTTATTATTAAAAATTGCCTTCGTGATACAGGTATTTTTAGTTTCATACTAAACAAAGAACTATTTTTTCCATTTCTTCAAAGTATGATGTTGGTATTTTAATGGGGATTGCATTGAATCTGTAGATTGCTTTGGGTAGCATAGACATTTTAACAATGTTGATTCTTTCCAGCTAGGAGCATGGTATGTTCTTCCATTTGTTAACGTTTTCTGCTATTTCTTTTCTTAGGGTTTCATAATTATCTTTGTAGAGCTTCTTCATCTCTTTTGTTAGGTGTATTCCTAGGTATTTTCATTTTTATAGAAGGTACTGTGAAGGGAATTGTATTTTTGATTAGCTTTTTGACCTGGCTGTTATTGGCATATAAAAAGACTACTGATTTGTGGACATTGATTTTATACCCTGAGATGTTACTATATTTCTTGATCACTTCCAGGAGTTTTGTGGTTGAGTCTTTGTTCTCTAAGTATAAGATTGTATCATCAGTAAAGAATGAGACCTTCTCTCCTCCCATTGGATGTCCTTTATATCCTTCTCTTGCCTGATTGCATTGGCTAGAACTTCCAGGACTATGTTGAATAGTAGTGGTCATAGAGGACAGCTTTGTCTGGTTTCTGTACTAAGTGGAAAAGCTTCCAGTTTTACTCCATTCAGTATGATATTAGCTGTGAGTTTATTATAGATGGCTTCAATCATTTAATTAAATATGTCATCTATACCTGTATTCTAAAGCATTGTTGTTAAAAAAAGCATGCTGAATTTTATCGAAGGCTTTTTCTGCATCTATTGAGAGGATCATATGGTCTTTGTTTTTGCTTTTATTAATATGGTGAATTAGATTTATGGATTTGTGTATGTTAAACCAGGCTTGCATACTTGGGATGAAGCCTACTTAATTGTGATGTATAATTTTTTTAATGTGTAATTACAATCTATTGACTAAGATTTTATTGAGTATTTTTGCATCATTAGTATTCATTAGTGAAATTGGTCTGTAGTTCTCCTTTTTAGTTGGGTCCTTTTCTGGTTTGGGTATCAGGGTGATGTTTGCTTCATAGAACATGTTAGGGAAGGTTCCTTCCTTTTGAACATTTTGCAATAGGTTCTGCACTATAGGCACAAGCTCATCTTTGAAGGTTTGATAGAATTCTGGTATGAAGCCATCTGGTTCAGAGGGTTTTTTTGTTGAAAGATTTTTTTTATTGTTTCTTCAGTCATACTGCTTGATGTTGGTGTATTCGAGAGCTATGTTTCTTCCTGGTTAAGTCTAGGGAGATGATATGATTCCAGGTATTGGTCCTTTTCCTCCACACTGTCCAATTTCTGGGCATAGAGTTTTTTGAAGTAGTCAGAGATAATCTCTTGTATCTGATGTTATTTCCCCTTTTTTGTTTCTGATTGGGGTTATTAGAGATTTTAATTTTGTTTCTAGTTAATTTGGCCAAAAGTTTATTGTTTTTATTTATCTTTCTGAAGAACCAAATTTTTGTTTCATTGACTTTCTGAATGTTTCTTCTGTTTTCAATATCATTAATCTCTAATTTAATTTTGGTTATTTCTTTTCTTCTGGTGTGTTTGCTCTTTTTCCATTTCCTTAAGATTATTCATTAGGTTGGGTTTTTTTATTTGTTTGTTTGAGACAGAGTCTCACTTTGTCACCCTCGGCAGATTGCTGTGGCATCAGAGCTCGCAGCAACCTCAAACTCTTGGGCTCAAGCAATTCTCTTGCCTCAGCCTCCCAAGTAGCTTGGACTACAGGCACCCGCTACAGCGCCTGACTATTTTTTTTTTGTTGTAGTTGTCATTATTGTTTGGCAGGCCTGGGCTTGGTTCAAAACTGCCAGCCCCAGTATATGTGGCTGATGCCCTAGCCACTGAAGTACAGGCATGGAGCCCGATTCATTAGGTTGTTGATGTGCTATCTTTCTGCTTTTGGGATGTAGATGTCTAACATGATAAATTTTTCTCCTAGGACTGTTTTTGCCTAAGTCCTAAGGCTGCAAAAAGGCTCGTGTCTTCCTTATTGTTATGTTTGAGGAATTTAATAATTTCCTTCTTTATCTCTTCCTCAACCCAGCTGTCATTCAGCTGTCATTAACTTTAATGCCTTTGTGTGGGGATGAAAATTTTTGTTGGAGTTGAGTTCTACTTTTATTGCTTTGTGATCTGAGAAGATACAAGGTATAATTTCAGTTCCTTTAATTTTGTAAAGGTTTGTTTAGTGACCTAGGATAAGCTTTGGGATGGTGTGTTCTGTATATGTCTATTAAGCCCAATTGTTCTAGGGTCGTATTTAAGGCCAGGTATCTTTGTTCAGTTTCTGTTTAGATGATCTGTTCGGTTCCACCAGAGGGTGTTACAGTCCCCAGATCTTCTGGTGTCATAGGATACCATATTGCTCAGACCAATTAAAGTCTGTTTTATAAATCTGAGAGCATTTGGATAAATAAATATTTAGAATTGAAATGTCCTCTTGTATTGTTCCCTTGACCAGAATGATGTGACCATCTTTGTCTTTCTTAACTTTAGTTGCTTTAAATACATTGAATCTGATAAGATTGTGAACCCTCCTTTCTTCTGGTTTTCATTTACCTGAGATATTTTTTTCCAACCCTTTACCCTGATTAGAAGGTTAAAGGTAGTTAGTCATCCTTCTCTTCTGGCTTGGAAAGTTTTAACTGAGAAGTCCACTGTCATGATGGATCTGCCCCTGTAGGTAAAGTGGTGCTTACTCCTGGCTGCTTGCAGAATTTTCTCTTGTGTCTTGACTTTGGACAGGTTCATTACAATGTGTCTTGGAGATGATCTATTTGTGTTGTGATGACCTAGAGTTTGCTCTCCTTTTAAAAGGAGTGTTTCAGAATTTTGTGATACTTGGGAAGTTTGCATTTATGATATCCTCCAGTAGGGCTTCCATTCCTTTCCTTTCCTTCCATTCTTCTCCTTCAGTAATACCTGTGTATGTTTGAATGCTTTGTGAAGTCCCATAATTCTCTGAGCGAATCTTCTGCTTTCTCCCTCTTGTTTTCTGCCTCTTTAACACCTTAGGTTAACTCAAGAGCTTTATACTTTAGCTCTGAGATTCTTTCTTTTTCATGGTCTAATCTGTTATTGCTACTTTCTACTGAATCTTTAAATTCCCTGATTGACTCCTTTAAGTCATTAAGCTCTGCCATATCCTTTCTATTTTCTTAATATCTTTTGTCAATTTTTTGGTTTTGTTTTTCCACTTTCTCATCAATTTCCTTTATTGTTTTTGCCATCCATATTTTAAACTCCATTTCTGTTATTTCAGTTAATTCTTTATAGGTGGAATCCTCTGTGGTAGCTACCTCATGATCCCTTGGGTTTGGCTTTTTTTATGTTGCCAAAATTTTTCTGTTGGTTCTTCCTCACCTGTTTTCTTCTTGTTCACTTTCTTCCCCTACTTTTTCATTCTCACTACCTTCTTTGATTTCAATCATCTTGTCTTTGTGCTTAGGTGTTGAAGTGGCCTTTCGTTATAAGGCCAAAAGGAAAATAAGGGTAAACAGTGAAAGGGAGAAAGAAAAGAAAACGATAAATAGGGGATAAAAAGAAAAAGATAGATAAAGAAGGGGGTGGAAGAAAAGAATTAGAGGAAAGGAGAGAAAAGGGACAATAAGAGAGAAAGGGAGTAAGAAGAGAAATGGTAGTGTGCACCAAGGGGCTTTAACAATACCCATAACTCTAGGACATTGGGAGGCCAGGCTTGAAGTCAGGAGCTCCTTACCAGAGGAGTATAAAAGCAAGATCTGAGTATAAAAGCAAGATCCCACCTCTGCCAAATATAAAAAGAAATTTTATATTTGTTTCCTCAGTAGGGACCTACCAGTACCTTCTTTTCAAGGCCAAAGCTAGAAGGACACCTAAGACCATGTGCTTCTGGCCTCCTGAGCAAGATCAATACTGTGACCCCCCAGTTCTTAGAGAAGAGATAATGAAAGAAAGATAAAGATAGATTAGAAATGAAAAATACAATTGTATAAGATATAGAAGAAGAAAGAAAAAAAGTGTAGTTTATCTTAGCTGTTGTATGAGAAATTTATGTCAGAAGATGAGAAAATTAGAAAAATCTCTATTGAAAGAGAAAAAGGAGAGAAAAAAGAGAGAAATAAGAAAATAAAGAAAAAAGTAATACGGACTGAAAAACTGTAACTAAAGTAGAAGAACCCTATTCAAAAAAGTAAAAATGAGGGTGGTACCTGTGGCTCAAAGGAGTAGGGAGCCAGCCCCATATATTGGAGGTGGTGGATTAAAACCTGACCCTGGCCAAACCCCTCACCCCCCAAAAAAAGTAAAAATGGAAAATTAAAATAGCCAAACAACAACAATAACAAAAACTAAACAAAAAACAATAGCATCAGTATCAAAAGAGAGAAAAAAGAAAAGAATAAACTATGGAACAAAATTGAAAAAAAAGGGCAAAATATATAAAACAATATATACACACACGAGTATATATTGCAATGTATTACCTGGACACCAGGTGGCATTGTAGTGTTAGGAGATGGAGAACACACGCTTTATATGATGGGGGGTCCCAAGCCACTCTCTAGTTGCAAAGGAGACTGGATCTTGTCTTCCTGACTCCTTTTCCCTCAATCTGGTCCTGTTTACTTCCTCAACTTTCAGTCCCCAAAGCTCTCACCAGACTTCCAATGAAGTCCATCAGACAGTGTACCCTGAACATGAACTGCCTCTCCCAGCAGGTACAGGGGCAGCTCAGCTCACCCCAAGGATGGCCAGTTGAGCTCAGTTGGCACGCCAAAGCCAGCCGGGCAGTAAGACCCTGTGAACTATTCCTTCGTCATGGGTGGCCTTCCCACAATACTGGGGCCATGCCCATTGGAGAACCACCATGCCATTCAACCCCAGTGTCGGATGCTGCTGGAGTCTACTTATTGCTCTAGTGAGCAGCCCAGTCCAAAATCAAAATATGGCAGGACAGCCCTTTCCCATCTCTAGCCTCCAGATGTGGCTGAAATCCACTTTCCCTCTCTCACCATGAGTATCCAGCAAGGAGATGTCTCCAGTCTGACATTTTGCTCGACTTCCCCTCATTCATGTATTAATGGTTGAATCTGTCAGTCATTTTTGTCATAACTTTTTTGGTTCATCCAAAGATCAGAGCAGTTTTTTAATTCTCATTTAATTAAGATTATTGTCTGTGCTTTGATTGTTTGTTGTTATTTTGTTGAAATATTTGTTTGCTTATAATTCATTTATTATTTTTGAAAGCACAATACATGTCCAAGGTCAAAACAATTTCAGTGCTGCAGGTGGAAACGTCCCATGGCCTTAGTTGTATACCTTCATGTTCTTCACTTAGCAATATGCCTAAGAACTCATTCCACCCAAAAGAGATAGCTGACTTCGTGCTTTTTACTATTGCTTCATATTCCATTATGGGCATGGTCTATAACTTATATTTATAACCAGCTTAACTTTATTTAAAAAAAAATCCTTTTTAGAATATATCCAGAGTCTATTTTAGCATATGTTGCAAAGCATATATCTAAGTTAATGTCTTCCATTTTATTAATTTATCTTAATGTAATTTATTTAATGGTGTTTCCTCATTGTTTTTGATCCAGGCTTCATTTTATTTCCCATCTATCATTGACCTTGTTTGGGGGCTCCTTCTCCTATCAGCCAGATTGTTAGTGTTGTATCTTACAACAGAGTCCCCTACATTATGTTCTAGGTGCATGATTAGAGACTGCTTCCCTTAAACCAAAATTGCTTCATAAGAAAGAAGTTTGATATGCTTTCCTGATAGTTTTTCCCCAGTTTATTTCCAGAACATTTTTCTTTATTTCCAAAAAGGATCATCTATGTGGTACATTCAATCTTCAAATTAACTTGGGGAGAATTGATTAGTTAAATAAATAACATCTACTTTCAGATATTTCCCTGTTTAGTGTTACTTTTTGGTTTTTTTCTTTTTCCTTTTTTCTTTCTTTCTTTTTTTTTAAGATGTGTCTCACTCTGTTGCCCCAGGCTACAGTGCAGTGGCATCAGTCTAGCTTGCAGTAACCTCTAACTCCTAGGCTCCAGAAAGTCTCCTTCCTCTGCCTCTCAAGTAGCTGAGACTATCTGTGCCAGCCACAGCACCAGGCTAATTTTTTAGTACGGACAGGGCCTCTCTTTTGCTTGAGACCCTTAGGTCTCAAACTCCTGAGCTCAGGTGATTTAACTGCCTCAGCCTCCCAGAGTGCTAGGGTTACAGGTGTGAGCCACCACACTTGGCCGGTTGTCATTATTCTTTGAAAATCTTCTTTTTTTGTTCATGTTCGTGCACAGTAGTAAAACGTCAAAGGAATTCTATAGGAATGCTTAAAGAGTTTCTCTAGTAACAAAACTATGGCTCTTTGCCATAGGGATACTTTTTCTCATGTTGAGAGATTGCTTCCACTTCCCTTTAAAAATGCTTATAGAAATGAAAGTTATATTTTATTGAGTAATGTTTTAATATCATTAAAATGCTTGTTGGCTTTTCCTACTTTGCTTATTGATGGGGTGTTTCTATTAGTAGTTTCTAATGCTGATATACTCTGAGTGAAAGCCTTTTGTTGTAGCATGGCTTTTAATGTATTTTAAATTTCATGTGGTAGTTTTAATTTAGGATTTTTGTGTCTATATTGGTAAGGACAAAGTTATACATACACACAGCTTGATTGTATGTTGATTAATAAGGTTTTAAGATTTCTTGGTAGTGTAAATTAACATTTTCTTCTATTTCTTGAGTAGCTTATTTAATATTAAAATGATTTGCTCCTTAAAAGCTTGAAAAAAATCCCCCCAGTTGCCATTTTAGAAGGAATAAGTTACTATTTAGTTATTTATTTGGGGTTGGGTCATATCTCAAGTTTCTACTTTACATTGTTAGAATGAGAGGATTTGGACAGTTACTTTTTCATATTTATTTTTTTCCTCATTAATTTTATTTTATTTAGATGAAATCTTTTGATATAGTGAAAAAAATCAAAAGGGTGCCTTTGGTGACGAGGAGTAGTTTCCCAGTATTTTACCCCTTTTGGATAAAAGGCTGCCTTTGTAATTTTAAAGTAAAAGCAGAGTATGGGAGGTAGACAGGGTTCTTGAGGTTTCTTCACTTTGTCAGATGAGGAAGCTGAAGCACAGATGGGGTATGTGGCTTGAGTAGCAGGGGTGAAACCAGGGGATACTGGGACTGAGACCCAGCATTCCCTTAGTTCCTGTGTAGGGTTCTCTATTATCCCATACTATCCTTCAAAAACTGAGAAGGAAGCAAATGGGATATAAGGGCTCCTGAGATGCAGCAACAGTGAGGGAGAGTGAACCTGGAATCCCATGTTGATTTTGAGAGCTTAGCCTGTGAGTCAGAGATTACTGTGTTAAGTTTGAAGATTTACAGTTTATTTAAAGAAGGGTTGGGGACCTTAATGGACTGCAGTTAAATATTTTCATGCCAGAAAATAACGGGAACCCATTTAAAATTAGTTAAAGCAAAAAAAGGGGGGTTAGCAATTTATGTGATTGGCCATTTTAAGATTGCATTGACTTCAGGGATAGTTGCATCCAGGGACTCAAATATTGTCATCATCACACTTCTTTCATTTCCTCCTTCAATTTCTTAGCCTCCTCTCCCCCAGCCACCCCATTTTTGTCTATATTTTAGAAGTAGAAGACCTGAATTCACCATCTTCCATGTTTGCAACCCTAGCAAAAAGAAACTATGTGTCCCTGATGGAGGTCATTGGATAGTCCTAGGAAGAGCTGTGATTGACTGGGCTTGATCATCTGATCACCTCTGATTGAATTATGGCAGTGATTAGGTCACATTACTGCAATACTTCCAGTAACCAACATTACTAAAAAGTAATTTCTTCTTGTATATCTCCCAAAGAATTCACAAATCACTAAATCTTTTTTGCTTAAACCAATTTCAAATAGTCCCAGTGATTTGCTAGCATAAGAATGCTGACTAATATAAACTAGTTTATAAAAAAGAGCAACATTTCTCCCCATTTTCAAAGAACATGCCAGGACTTCTGTTACTCTTATCTAGGTATTCTCTTTCTTTACTAGCTTTTCTCTCTTTCTGGCTCTCTGTCTTTTCAGCATTAAAAAATAATGTACCTAATTTTGTATTTACTGATATTTCTAACCTCTAGAAGAGTACCTGGGATATAGTAGGTACCTTACCAATATTTTTAAATAAATGAATGAAGCTCTGTGAAAATGTTTTAAGACATGGGGCAGCTGGATATTTTAGCTTTGGTTCAAAATACCAGATGTGTCCTAAAATAACTAAAAAAAAAAAAAAAAAAAAAAAAGGCTAGGAGCTCACGTGGCCCAGTCCTGTCACATTCAGACACCTATCTCCATAACTGAAGTAATTAAAAAGTAATTCCATTCTGTTGAAGTCCCCAAAATACCACCAGCTAAATTTATTACAATTTATTCCACTGACAAAGCTTTAGCAGCGTCTCGGAAAGGACAAATCAAAAATTAAATATACATAAGTCTTTGGTGTTTAGCCTCAAATGTTTTAAGATGGGCCTTTTAGGCATAGCTAATTGGAATTGTCCAAAACTTATGACATAATAATTTAGAGTTGATGGACACAGCAACATGGGTCTTAAAAGAGAATCATGGTAAAGAAACTGTGGTTGATAAGAGAGTATTTTGCCCAGGTGAGCAGAGAAGATTTTTGTCTCCAATAAATTGATCAATGGGAATTTCCTGAAGGAAATAGTGATTTTATTTTTGGTTTACAGCTTCGTCTATTGTGGGCAAGAGTTTTTCAAACCAACAGCTAAGATGTTAACATCCTCTTGACACTAGGGTCTTGTAGCTTTTTGGAATTCTCCTTCTGCCCCTTAAAAAAAAAAAGTGTGTGTGTGTGTATTTATTTGTTTATTTAAATATAGATTAACTTTTGTTTTTTTCTTAGTTTACTCCAGAGTTTTTTAACTTCAAAATTATTGAAATTTTGGGCTGGATAATTCTTTATTATGGGGGCTTCCCTGGATTCTACCCACTGGTGCCAGTCCCCTTCACCTACACTCCCCCCATCCCCAGTTGTGACCATCTAAACACTACCAAAGTATCTCCAAACACTACCAAAGTACTGGGAGGCAAGATGGCCCCAGTTTAGAACCACCCACTTAGTTTTTTGTTTAGGTCTTACACAAAAATGGGGGGGCCTGGGAGCTGACCTAGAAAGTAAGAATTCATCCCTCTTAGAAGGTTATATCTGGACACAGTGATAATTTTGGCCCTAGGACATCCTTGCTGTGTGCTCCTTCTCAAGGACATATCTGATCATGCCACTTTCCATTGTTTTCAGGATAAAACAGGATCTATAACATGGCTCAGATCATGTGTATCATCTCCCTATCACCACCCAACCCCATTCAGCCAATTGGATTTGGCATGCATATCAAATTCATTTCAGGTTCTCTGACCAGTAATGCTGTGTCCTGCATCCAGATTTGGGATTGTTTCTACCCCAAATTATCTGTCCCCATCCCTTCCACCCCCAGACTAACCTTTGTCCTTTTGGCCTCAACCTTAATTTAATATCTCCTCCTTCAGCTAGCTCTTCCTAATTCATTCTGGACCCAAATTATCTGTCCCCCTCCCTGTCCCCTGTCTTTGTCCTTTTGGTCTCAACCTTACTTTAATATGTCTTCCTTTGGCTATCTCTACCTAATTCATTCTGTGCCCGCTTAGGACTCTTTACTTCCTCATTATAACAGGTAACTGATATTTCTCAGGACTTTTTTGTCTGTCTGACCTCCTAGGTTATTAGCCTAGTGATAATGATAGTACTGTCTTTTCCATCGTTTGTTTCTTCAGACCTCAGTAAAAAGCCTGGAACTTGGTCAATGTTGACAAAAAGTGTTGTCAAATAAATTTTTGCAAGTAGTGTTAATATACCATTTTGGAGAAGGATGTATATCTTTGAGTTAAAGTCCCCCAAATACCAACTACCTATCACTATCAACAGGTTCAGGAAGAAGAAATTGGGGTTGCACGCTAAGTCCTTTATGTTCTTCAAGAAGAAATTCAACTTAACTCTGAACAGCAAAATCAATAGAAAGGACAAATAATTTATTTCATTTTTATCTATTTATAAATTCAAAGTAAGCTTTTTCTTGGGAAAATAGACTCACAAGCTCTCTTTGCTGTTCTTTGAAATGGAACGATCCTCAATTTATTCCTCATGTTTAACTCTGCTGTGTTTAGCAGAAGCTTTATAAGCTGGAAACTTATGGGTGAGTCCAGTCCATGGAGATAGTTTTCTGGACTCACCTGCTTTGTTTTTTCTCATTAAGAAATCAAAAGAAGTTGCTGCAAGTGAAAAAAATCATGAAATTTCACCTAATAAGAAGGATTTCTTGTTTCTCTCAAATAATGTGAAGCTGTGCAGCTTGGCCTGGGCTTCCTCTTGGCAGGCTTGGGTGGGGGTAGGGTAGTGGCTGGCTCACCCCCCACCCAACCGGCATAAGATGAGGTGTGTTCCTGGTCCACCCAGTCCCCACCCCATTTGGAAACACTTGGAAAGACTCCTGTGTTACCACCTGACTTCCACTGGCATCGAATTTGCGACTCCAATGTTTCGTCTATGTCGTAAGTGAAGTGAAGAAAGGGAAAGGTTAGTGAGTGAACCTATGAATAAAAGATGGGTGTAAGAACATCCAGGTGATAGGGATCTGATAACAATTGTTATTGAAAGTGCCTGTTCCACTGAATTTAAAGTTTAATTCTCAAAGGAAGCCCAATCAAAATCCATTTTTATGGTCCCAACACCAATACCGGTTGCAGAGGATGAGGAAAAACTGTGATATTTCTAGGCTCAGATATGTCTAGGCTAGTTTCATCTGCTCAGAGGTTAGAGGCTCAGAGCAACCCAATTTCCTCTTGCTGGGTGGAGTATTTCCAACCTAGTACATTTTCTTCTCTAATGAATGACTTCCTTCCCTGTATTTCTGGGACACTAAAGCCATAATGGCTTCTCTGGGCCCTGGTGTAGGAGGTAGAAAAGCTGAGTTGTAGGATCCCTTCTGTCTGTTTCTTATGTTCTCCACTTCCCCCAGTGTCTGGGTTCTTCCTCTGGGCAGCTGAGGCTTGGTTCTGACTTTTAGTGGACATGGGGGTCATGAGCTAAGTCCTTTGCTTTCCTGAGGCTCACTTCCCTTCTGTAAAAACTGTAACCATCAGCAATACCCTTAGCCTGGCACTTGCTAATTAAGGTGTTCAATTAATAGTGGGAGGGTTTTATTTTTGTTATTTCTGTTTTAAAGAATAATTAGAATGGATCCCCTCAAAAACTGTCATAGAAATAGTGAAGGCGTGTATTGTGAATAATGTGAACTCTTTAAAGGCAAACACTCTTTTTCTCTCTGTCATTACAATATTGTTGTTATTGGCCAACTTGTAAATGTTCTCATCTTCCTCAGTGACAGAAGGCAGCTCTTGTGGTATTGTAGTGAGTGTGACAAGAATTAAGAAGGTACAGGCTGGAGACGCACATGTCTGCAACTCTCTGAGCGCAGGTGCTGTCTGCTCACCTCTGATTATGTCAGACCATGGCCACTTTTCAGAGAAGGCATCAACCCAGCCAGTGAAATGGATCTTTAGTTTCACAGTCTTTACAGAGATTAGAAAGAGCAGAATTTCATTTATCTTTGCCTGGAAAATAACTTTTCATTTAGAAATGAACCAAGAAGAGAAAAACAGAGGATGAATTTTTTTTTCTCCTTAATTTGATTATCCCCCAAATTTCTGTGTTGAGGATAACTGTCAGAGGTAAGAGAAAGATTTTAGGACACTTTCCTTGTAATTCTATCTTCTGAGTAACTTTTATAGCATGTATAGTCATGAAATATAACCAAGAGATTATTTTTTCATTTTTTTGCTTGTACATGGTACAAATGTAAATATATTGAGATTTAATAATATTAATGAAGGTAACTGGTGGTGACAGGGACTAGAAAGGAATGATATGGATGCCATAGCCTAGTCTTGACATTCTGAAGACACAGATATCAAAAAAATCCCTTTTTTTCTAGTTCCATAGGGCTTCTGATGAATAAGATAAAATTTGGCATTTGAGAAAGGTGAATTTTAGAAGGATATTTTGTCCCTTTGTATAAACAAAACAGCAATCAAAATGGTATGTCTCCTTGCAGTGGGGTTACTCTAATATACTTTTAATTTTGTGACTGATTTTTCAAGTGTGGAATTAAATCATACTGCATAAAGTGAGGCCATATAAGTCTTTGAAGGCAAGGATGTGATCTTTAAATATTCTGTTTCTAGGGCCTGCCACCGAGCCATGAACTTCAGTGCTCAGTGGTTATCAGAGGGCCTTTGTTAAGGTTCATGCTTTCTGAGAAAGGTGTTGGGTTTTGGGCCGAAAAGGCAGAAACATTCAGATTATGAGTTTAGCCAGTGACATAAACTAATGGGCCTACTGAATACAGATTATCATACATACATTAAACTTACATTTGAAAAATACTATTTTCTAAGCAGCATTTGCTACAGTATGCTCCCTAGGATATTAATAGAATATTATAGAAAAGAAACTGTTGGGGTAAATATGTTTGGAAAATGCCTATTAACCAAAGTTAAACTGGATTTTTTAGAGCATTTTGCAAATTCCTGAAGGAGCATTTCCCAAATTAATTTTATTGTGAATATTGCTCCCCACCTCCACTCACCTGTTTCCCCCAACAAGGGTCCTTATGGACCTGGTTTTCTCTGGAAAGATTTTTGGTGGTCCTGGAATTACACATAACAAAGAGTTTGTGGAAGGAGGAAGTGTCCAGCAAACTTGGCTAGCAGGGTGGAAGGGCAAGATCCAGGGTCAGGAACAGAAAGTCTGTGTTTATAGGATAGAGTTTAGAACTCTTTAAGTTCTTAAGTGTAACTGGGGTGGGAAAAGAAACTTTCATATATCTTTCAATTCGTCAAGAACAGCATTTTCCATAGATTTCCTGTTTTTCCTTTAGAAAAAGATGCCAACCCAGCCCACTGACATGGTGTGTGTGGCTTTGGGATCTGGCATTTTGCCTATGACTCTGTTCTCTGTGGCTCCTGCTGTGTCCTGCTAGCCCACCGAGGGTCATCCGGTACTCTACCTCTTCCCTCCCTGTGAACCTAACCTCCTGGACCCCAGGCACATGTTATAGCCTTGGGGAATATGCTACAGCCTCGGGGAGACATTTGACAGCCTCCGGGGACATGTGACAGCCTCTGGGGCTGCTTTCAGCCTTTGCTCTCTCACTTGTCCGTTTACTTACTGCTCTCCCTAGAACCAGGGTCTCTGGAGAGCAGGAATGATAGTTCATTTGTCTTTGGGTCTCTATAAAAAATAATAAACATTAGCTGTTGTGGTCGAGTGCTTGGATGAAAAGGAATACTATATCTGTTTTCTGGGGCTGCTGTAACAAATTCCCACAAACTTGGTAGCTTAAAGCAACCAAAATTTATTGCCCAGAAATCAAAAATCAAGGTGCTGGCAAAGGCCACCCTCCCTCCAGAGGCTCTCAGAGAGAATTCACCCTTATCTCTCCCAGCTTTGGTGGCTCCAGGCCTTCCTTGACGTGGGCAGCCAAACTCTAACCTCTTCCTTGGTCTTCACATGGTCTTCTCCTTTTCTTTGTCTCTGCTCTTTTTTTTTTTCCTCGTTCTGTTTCCTGGACTAGAGTACAGAGGCATCATCAGAGCTCACTGTAACTTCCAGCTCCTGGGCTAAAGAGATCCTCCTACTCAGTCTCTAGAGTAGCTGGGATGAGAGGTATGTGCTACAATACCCAGCCGATTTTGTTTGTTTGTTTGTTTTTTAAAGAGATAGGATCTCACTGTGGTGCCCAGGCTGGTCTCAAACTCCTGACCTCCAACGATCCTTCTGCCTTGGCCTCCCAAAGTGTTAGGATTATAGGTGTGAACCAATGCATCCAGGCTGCTTTGTGTGTCTTTTGTAAAAGGACACTTATGGTTGGATTTAGGGCACACTCAGATAATCCAGTAATCAAAAGGAAGTACTGTCTGGGTCAGAGGTGGGGAAATACGTTAGGATGATCTCATCTTGAGATTCTTAGCTTAATAACATCTGAGATAACCCTTTTCCCAAATAAAGTCACCTTTACTAGTTCTAGAATATGGACACATGTTTTTGAGGCCACTATTTAGCCCACTATAGTTACTAAATTGATTTTTTAACATTGGAGGACACTTGGGAAGAGCCTAGTCCGAGAATGGAAAGTCAGCTATGCATGTAAGTATGAAGACTCAGGGTTATTGTTTCAGATCCAGGGAGCCACAACCAGCATACTGTTGTTCCCCAGACTTGTGTATCTACAAGCCATCACTGCTTCCTCTTGCCCATCTTTTCACCAAGTCTTGATGTGGCCACAGGAGCCTTCTTTACATCAGGCTCTATGAAGCTACCAGGAGTTGACTGCAGTGGGTCTGTGCAACATGCAAGCAGAATCCCTGAGATGATAATCAAAGTGGATATTCTGAAAGACATGAACAAACAAATTTCATTGAAAGACTTTCATAAAAGGCTGAGGAATTCAAACTTGGTTGAAATGGGTACAGACTATGCAGCAAAACATATTCCTCAAAGGGAAAACTTTAGGGATGGGGTCAATGTGGCTGTTCGTATTTCTGGTCCTTTCTGTGCTTCCTGGTAGGATTCAAAGTGCCTGGTAAGAAGAATGTCAGGAGAGAAGAAATGACTTCCCCACAGTAGAGATTGGGACCACTCTGGTTAGTGGTGACTGCTTCTTGGAAGGCTCAAATTCTGCTCTCTATGTGCATATAAAGGAGTCTGACAATATGTTTGCCCTGATAACATCCTTACTCACCATGTCTCTGTGTAAACTTGCTTGCATTTGAATTGCAGTGGAGTGGCAAGCTCAGTTTGGTGCTTTTGGTTTATCCATCATCAGAAGGTTGTAATTTCCAGACGTATTTCCCCTGCCTCTAACTCAGACAGTACTTCCTTTTGATTACTGCTTTCATTTCTGGTTACTTGTGTTTCAGTTAGATAGGATGCTGCTAGCACATTTCCCCATCTTTAAATGTGGTAATTGTTAAAGGTAGGGCCCTTTCAGGTTATGATTTTTACCTGTTTTCTATCTATGATGTTCTGTTTGCAAGGCTAAATATGACGCAGGGTGCTGTCTGTATCCCCTGCTTAGAATGTACTGAAATGCTTACTGTTTAACTGGTAAATGCCTGGTGACCAGATCTGCTGATAGGATATCAGCCTGCTCAGAATTAATAGCCCCTTAGTGTGCCGGTGGTTTAATGGGTCCCAGCATTGTAGCATATGACCTAACAAAGTGGAATCATAATAGCACAGAATGTCAAAGCTGGGACTGGACCAGTGGGTTCCACTTCATCGCTTTACAGATGTGAAATGGTGGGAACTCCCTGTCACCTTACTCTTTTAGCAGCTAACTTGTGAATTCTCTTATAAAATTGTAGTACTATAAACAAACCACTGAGTAATAGAATAGAATATTGTTGACTCCATTCTCACAAAGTAAATTGATTTATATACACCCCCCCACACATAAATAGGAAATTAATAGGATGAAACTGATTTTCCATACCAAAATGTTCACTGAGATAATAGTGCTGTGATCTTCATAATATTTTCAGGAGCCAAGATATGGTAAACCCACATCTTGGGTTGGCTGTTGGTTTCTTTTTAAGTAAAAAAAAAGGGACCAAAGATTATAGATTGTGCGTATCTTGACTTTAATTTTTTAAATATCATGGCAGGGGTGGCGCCTGTGGCTCAGTGAGTAGGGCGCCGGCCCCATATGCTGAAGGTGGAGGGTTCAAACCCAGCCCCGGCCAAACTGCAACAAAAAAATAGCCGGGCGTTGTGGTGGGTGCCTGTAGTCCCAGCTGCTCGGGAGTCTGCAGCAAGAGAATCGTGTAAGCCCAAGAGTTAGAGGTTGCTGTGAGCCATGTGACGCCACGGCACTCTACCCAAGGGCGGTACAGTGAGACTCTGTCTCTACAAAAAATAAATAAATAAATAAATAAATAAAAATAAATATCATGGCAGTTCTTCCTTCTGGCTTAAGTGATTTCTTTTTTTTTTAAACTCATGGAGCTCAGTTTCTTTTTTCCCTGCAGCTCCCTGTTCCTTAGTATGAAAATGCTTCCAAGTTGGAAGAGGCTGTAACGAGTCCCAACAGAGAAATAATTGGTTGTTCTAGCCAAGGTAAATTTGCACAGGGTTTAGTGTTACCACCCATTTCAGAATCATTTATGTTTTTCCTAAAAGCCAATAATATGAAGCCCCTATTTGGCTTAAATGTGAAAGTGTGTTTCTAAATTCAGCACACACCTAGTGGGGTGAGTTACAATGGAACCTCAGTAGTGAACCTTCCTTTCCATCAGCTATTTGTATGTATAATAGATATCTCTGAATATATGAGGATAGGAGAAGTGTTTCATTACATTGAAAAGCAAATCTGTGAAAACTATTTCAGTACTAAATATTTGACTGAAGTTGAAATATCACAGTATAAGAATACACCTGCAGGTGGCATTTTGTGGGATTTTCTATTTGATGACATTTTTGGGGGGGCATATTAGATTGTATGGAGAATATACACATACACGTATATACACACAAACATGGATATGATGGCTAATATATATGTCAAATGTGGAAATGGCAGAAAATAATAGAACACAACACCGCCCCCCCCCGACATTATACATATATGTAAGTCACAGTTCTACCATTGTAGTTTGGAGACCCGTCAGAACTTCATGTTTTCACCTATAGATAATGCCTACTTGGCATAGAGATATATGTAGCTATAGATATTTATCTGTGTCTAATTACATCTATATAACATATCAGAAAGGATAAGATGTCTATCATGATTTTAGCACTTTACCCTTTTTTTGGTTTTTTGCTTCATGCCATATTCCTCTTCACTCCTGTGGTTGTTATTCATGCTTGTCAAATATTCCCTACTTTCCTTCTTCTGAATGATGTTCAGAGTGTGGAGTTTGACTGATAATGTGGTCAAATTTTGGCTTTATCACTTACAAGCTGAACAGCTCTGGGCTTTTTAAAAAAGAGATAAGACTCTGTCTCAAAATTCGGATGGACCTCATGAAACTTCTTCATAGGTGTTAGCTAATGTTATCATCGTTGGCCATGTGATTAGCTTTGAATGGCACCTGCTAGAATGTTAATGCAAATACCATAATGACTAACTTTATTAATATATGTGAATGATGGGATATATAATGTGGCATAATAATCATAAATTATGTTACTATTCACTATTATATAGCAGCCACTGTTCATTCATTATTCCTACTTTATTTCTTAGTGCCTTGGGATAAAACACCTTGTTATGTTTCTGTACTATTATTATCCTCATTTGATAGATGAGGAAACTGGAATTTAGAGAGATTGTGTCTTTGTCATGGTGAGTGCAAGGTTAAGATTTGAACTCAAGGAACCTTGCTCAAGAGCTGCTTCTTACAGCTGTTACTCTTTCCTGCCTCCCTATAATCTATTAACATTTTAGATAAAGAGACATAGCAGCTATAATATATACCACCACCACTCTTCCTGTCCTTGCCTTTTCTCTGCATGCAACATTTCTGCCCTGAGAAGGGATAAGATGGACGTGCAGGTGGGCAGGTGGTTTTCCTGGAGCTCT
The DNA here is from genome assembly GCF_027406575.1 of Nycticebus coucang. Lineage (NCBI taxonomy): Eukaryota > Metazoa > Chordata > Mammalia > Primates > Lorisidae > Nycticebus > Nycticebus coucang. The sequence goes on from NC_069787.1 coordinate 53,198,055, forward strand.
GAACCTGAATGGATTTACCTTACTGTGAATTCCCCATAGCAGTTGGTGGATGGGATTCCTTAGTTAGTCTGCAGGTGTAATTGGCTAATGTGTTAATTTAATCTTTGTTTTTATCATTTGTGTAGCTGAGCATGAAATAGGCATTTAATAAACTCTCATTTTTCTGCTTATATGTTTTTCCAGAAATAGTCTGTCTACGTACAAGCAAATGTTCTTTCTCATTTCCAAATTGGAAACATGTTATACATACTGGAGTATACATTGAAGTTTACATTTTGCTTTCACAAAAATTTTCTGCTATTTGCCATGTACCTTTTTCCATGAAGATATTTTAAATTTACACTTAAATCTTATTTGTCTATGTTTTCCTTGATGGTATCTAGGCTTTTTCTGTTGCTTAGAAAGGACTTCTATACCCCAGAGGTAAAAACAAGGGACCCCGTATTTTCTTTTATCACTTTTGTGGTTTAAGTTTTTGTATCCACTCTTTAGTCTATTAGGAATTTATTTGTGTCATGGTAGTTAGGTAAGGTTTCACCTTTATTGTTATTTTTCTAAATGAATAGTCAGTGTTCAGCCATTATCAATGGCATCATCCATATGTTCCATACTGAATCTAAATGCCACCTTTATCGTACACTGAATTTCTAGGTGTATATGAACCTATTTTAAACTCCCTCCTTTTTGTTTGTGCACTGCTCTTTTTTGTGCTACATCACTGCCAGACTGTTTTAATTACTCTTTAAAATGTGTTTTAGTACACTGCATCTAAATCACTCAACTCCCGTCATCACAAACGTTTAGGATAGGTAATAACTTTAGAAGTCATTCGGCAAAATGTTATTGGTTTTTAGAGGAGGTAGATGAGTCCCCTGAAGGACAAGCAACTTCCCCCAAGTCCCCATCCCCAGGAGCTAGCAAAGCCAGAAATTATTCTGGGATATAAGAGAAGGGAGTGTACTTTGAACCAGAAGATGGGACTTTAAATCACATCTCTATTACATTAGCCCGTGAGTCCTCAGATCTTCCGGGTTTTCACCTGTGAAAAATACTTACCTCACAGGTGGCCCTGGGGAGTGTATGAGACATCTGGCATCATCTAACTCAGTGCTAGTCACAGAGGGCCTGGCAAAGGTGGACTCTGAGCTGAGGCTTCCTGAATCCAGTTGGTGGTGTGTTCCCATTTTGCCATGCTGAAGCATTTCATAGCATGTCTCAAGATCAAATGTTTCATATCCATCCCACACCTTAAAAATTTGATGCTTCAAGATACTTTAGAACCCTTTTCCAAAAAAATATTCTGAAGGATATTATTTGTAGAAAAGAACACTTTAGCCAGACATATTGGCTCACATTTGTAATCCCAGAACTTTGGAAGACCAAGGTGGGAAGATTGCTTGAGATCAGGAGTTTGAGGCCAGCTTGAGCAACATATTGGGACCACCATCTCTTTAAAAAAAAAAAAAAATTAGTTGGATGTTGTGGTGTGTGCTTATAGTCCTAGTTACTCAGGAGGCTAAAACAGGAGGATTGGTTGAGCCCAGGAGTTTGATGTTGCAATGAGTTATGATGGGGCTATTGCACTGTAACCCAGGCAATAGAGTGAAACTGTCTCAAAAATGAGGGAGGGAGGGAGGAAGGAAGGGAGACGTTCTGTGGTAGAAAAACAGACACAGGGTCAGTTCAATCAAGTAAAAGAACATCTTTGCTGAGACTGTTCAGAACCTTTAGTATGCTAATGTCTATCGTAAATTCACTATAGCTTCCACTTGCTTATTTTTTAATTTTTATTTTTTGCGCACCACTCCCCCACCTTTTTGTTGTTGTTGTTGTTGTTGTTGTTGAGACAAAGTCCCACCCTATGCCCTGAGCAGAGTGCAATGGCGTCATAGCTCACTGTAACTTCAGACTTGGGCTGTGGGTATCCTGCTGCCCCAGCTTCTAGAAGCCACTGGAATTACAGGCACTCCCTGAGGCTCCCTGCTGGTTTTTGTTTGTTTGTGTTTTTTAATGAGTCAGGTTCTTACTCTTGCTCAAGCAAGTCTCAAACTCCTGAGCACAAGCAATTCTCTCTCCTCATCCTCCTGCAGTGCTGGGATTACAGGCGTAAGCCACCATGCCTGGGTACAGCTTCCTCCATTTCCCAAATCTGCGGAACATACTCGCACACTCACACTCCCATTTAACTTTTGTACAACACCCAGAAGAATTTCAAGGAAGAAATACTGTTTATTTTAAAGCAGTATTTCTCACACATGGGAAGACTTTGTAGACAGCCAGGATTGCTGTATGTAATCATTATTATTTATGTTAATTTAACTAGAGACAGAAATAAGACTAAGCAAGCTTATAGCTCTTGTAGGACTATGGAGCAAAATCAAAATTACTTACTAAATGAAAATACAGTGTAAAACTTAATACTATTTAAATTAATAATGTTAACTTAATATGGAGAAGGATAGTTTGCTGAACATGAATTTGTTTTTTATCCTTCACCCCCATCCTCCTCCTTCCTTTTTTTCTTTTTTCTTTCTTTCTTTCTTTTTTATTAAATCCTTCCTTTGTTTTCAATGTCCATTATACCACTTTATGAACATATATATGTATGCTTTATCTCCCACATACAAGTGAGAACATGTGGCATTTGTTTTTCTATTCCTGAGATACTTCACTTAGAATAATGGTGTCCAATTCCAATCAGTTGCTTCAAAAGACATTACTTCATTCCTTTTTATGGGTAACTACTACCCATGATATACACTAAGTATATATACCACACTTTCTTTATCCACCCATCTGTTGTTGGGCATTTAGGTTGATTCCTTATCTTTGCAATTGTAAACTGTGTTGTGATAAATATTTGGGTAGAGGTGTCTTTTTTTTGTAAAATTACTTCTTTTCTTTTGGGTAGATACCCCGCAGTGAGAGTGCTGGATTGAATGGTAGGTCTACTTCTAGTTCTTTGAGAAATTTCCATGCTGATTTCCATAGAGGCTGTATTATTTTATATTCCCCAAAACAGCATATGAGTTGTTTTTATACTTTATAATAATGGCCATTTTGATGGTTAAGCTGGCATCTCAATGTGGTTTTTTTTTTTTATTAAATCATAGCTGTGTACATTGATATAATCATGGGGCATCATTCACTAGCTTCACAGACCGTTTACCAAGTTTCACATATACCCTTGTAAGATGCACCGCTGGTGTAATCCCACCAATCCCCCTCCCTCTACCCACTTCCCCCCTCCCTCCCCTCCCTGTCCCCCTTCCCCCTATTCTTAGGTTGTAACTGGGTTATAGCTTTCATGTGAAAGCCCCAAATTAGTTTCATAGTAGGGCTGAGTACATTGGGTACTTTTTCTTCCATTCTTGAGATACTTTACTAAGAAGAATATGTTCCAGCTCCATCCATGTAAACATGAAAGAGGTAAAGTCTCCATCTTTCTTTAAGGCTGCATAATATTCCGTGGTGTACATATACCACAATTTATTAATCCATTCGTGGATCGATGGGCACTTGGGCTTCTTCCATGACTTAGCAATTATGAATTGTGCTGCAATAAACATTCTGGTACAAATATCTTTGTTATAATGTGATTTTTGGTCTTCTGGGTATATGCCCAGTAGAGGGATTACAGGATTGAATGGCAAATCTATTTTTAGATCTCTAAGTGTTCTCCATATCTCTTTCCAAAAGGAATGTATTAATTTGTATTCCCACCAGTAGTGCAAAAGTGTTCTCTTTTCTCCACATCCGCGCCAACATCTCTAGTCTTGGGATTTTGTGATATAGGCTAGTCTCACTGGATTTAGATGGTATCTCAAAGTAGTTTTGATTTGCATTTCTCTGATGATTAAAGATATTGAGCATTTTTTCATATGTCTGAAGGCCGCGCGCCCGTCTTCTTCAGAGAGGTTTCTCTTCAAATCCCTTGCCCAGTCTGCGATGGGATCCCTTGTTCTATTCTTGTTAATGCGTTTGAGTTCTCTGTGGATTCTGGTTATTAAACCTTTGTCAGAGACATAACCTGCAAATATCTTCTCCCATTCTGAGGGCTGTTGGCTTGCTTTACTTACTGTGTTCTTGGCTGTGCAGAAGGTTTTTAGTTTGATCAAGTCCCAGTAGTGTATTTTTGAAGCTGCTTCAATTGCCCGGGGGGGTCCTCCTCATAAAATACTCGCCCAGACCGATTTCTTCAAGGGTTTTCCCTACACTCTCCTCTAGTATTTTTATAGTTTCATGTCTTAAATCAAAGATTTAAAATTTAATTTAAACTTAAATCAAAGATTTAAACTTTCAGTCTTCTACAGGTTGCCAGCCAGTTCACCCAGCACCATTTGTTAAATAGGGAATGTTTTCCCCACTGAATATTTTTAATTGGCTTGTAAAACATTAAAAAATGGTAAGTAGCTGGATTCATCTCTAGGTTCTCTATTCTGTTCCAGACATCTACTTCTCTGTTTTTGTGCCAATACCATGCTGTTTTGATCACTATCAATTTGTAGTATAGTCTGAGGTCTGGTAGAGTAATTCCTCCTGCATTGTTTTTATTTCTGAGTCATGTCTTGGTTATTCGAGGTTTTTTCTGATTCCATATAAAACAAAGTATTGTTTTTTCAAGATCTTTAAAGTATGACAGTGGAGCCTTAATAGGGATTGCATTGAAATTATATATTGCTTTGCGTAGTATAGACATTTTAACAATGTTGATTCTTCCCAGCCATGAGCATGGTATATTTTTCCATTTGTTAATATTTTCAGCTATTTCTTTTCTTAGAGTTTCATAGTTCTCTGTATAGAGATCTTTCACGCCCTTTGTTAGATAAATTCCCAAATATTTCATCTTCTTTGGCACTACTGTGAATGGGATAGAGTCCTTAACTGTTTTTTCAACTTGACTGTTGTTGGTATATATAAAGGCTACTGATTTATGAATGTTGATTTTGTAACCTGAGATGCTGCTGTATTCCTTGATCACTTCTAAGAGTTTTGTAGTAGAGTCCCTAGTGTTTTCCAGATATACTATCATATCATCTGTGAAGAGCGAAAGTTTCATCTGTTCTGACCCTATATGGATACCCTTGATCGCCTTTTCTTCCCTAATTGCAGTGGCTAAAACTTCCATTACAATGTTAAAAAGCAATGTAGACAATGGGCAGCCTTGTCTGGTTCCTGATCTGAGTGGAAATGATTCCATTTTAACTCCATTCAATATGATATTGGCTGTGGGTTTGCTGTAGATGGTCTCTATCAGTTTAAGAAATGTCCCTTCTATACCGATTTTCTTAAATGTTCTGATCATGAAGGGATGCTGGACATTATCAAAAGCTTTTTCTGCATCGATTGAGAGAATCATATGGTCTTTGTTTTTTAATTTGTTTATGTGCTGGATTACATTTATAGATTTATGTATATTGAACCAGCCTTGAGATCCTGGGATAAAACTGACTTGGTCATGATGTATAATTTGTTTGATGTGTTGCTGGATTCTGTTCGTTAGGATCTTGTTGAATATTTTTGCATCTATATTCATTAGTGATATCGGTCTATAATTTTCTTTTCTTGTTGGGTCTTTTCCTGGTTTGGGGATCAGGGTGATGTTTGCTTCATAGAACGTGTTGGGTAGTCTTACTTCTTTTTCTACCTTTTGGAACAGGTTGAGTAATATAGGTACTAATTCCTCTTTAAAGGTTTGGTAGAATTCAGACGTGAAACCATCTGGTCCTGTGCTTTTCTTTTTAGGGAGATTTTGTATGGTTGATGCTACAACCGAACTTGATATGGGCCTGTTCAACATTTCCACTTGATTCTGGCTAAGTCTTGAAAGGTGACGTTCTTCCAAGTATCGATCAATTTCCTTCAGATTTTCATATTTCTGAGAATAAAGTTTCTTGTAATATTCACTAAGGATTTTTTGGATTTCTAAGGTGTCTGTTGTTATTTCGTCTTTGTTGTTTCTGATTGATGAGATTAGAGATTTTACTCTTTTTTTCCTGATTAGGTTGGCCAAAGGTTTATCTATTTTATTGACCTTTTCGAAAAACCAGCTTTTTGATTTATTGATCTGTTGTATTATACTTTTGTTTTCAATTTCATTTAATTCTGCTTTAATTTTGGTTATTTCTTTTCTTGTACTGGGTTTGGGGTTGGAATGTTCTTCCTTTTCTAGTTGCTTGAGATGTCCCATTAAGTTGTTAACTTCCTCTCTTTTCGTTCTCTTGAGGAAGGCTTGCAGTGCTATAAATTTCCCTCTTAGAACTGCCTTTGCGGTGTCCCAGAGGTTCTGACAGTTCGTGTCTTCATTGTTGTTTTGTTCCAAAAATTGGCGATTTCTTTCATAATCTCATCTCAAGCTGAGCAAAGAAATCTTAGATTTAAACCTAACCATCCAACATTTGGATTTAGCAGACATTTCTTTTTTTTTTTTTTATTAAATCATAACTGTATACAATGATATGATTATGGGGCATCATACACTCACTTCATAAACCATTTGACACATTTTTATCACAGTGGTTAACATAGCCTTTCCGGCGTTATCTCAGTTACTGTGCCAAAACATTTACATTCTACATTTACCAAGTTTCGCAAATACCCCTGTAATATGCACCACAGGTGTGATCCCATCAATTCCCCTCCCTCTACCCACCCCCCCCTTCCCACTTCCTCCTATTGTTAAGTTGTAGCTGGGTTATAGCTTTCTGAATACACATACTTCTCATCAGTGCATGGAACTTACTCCAAAATCGATCACATCTTAGGTCACAAGTCTAACCTCAGTAAATTTAAAGGAACAGAAATTATTCCATGCATCTTCAATCTCATCATGACCCAGCTATCATTCAGCATAAGGTTATTTAACTTCCATGTTTTTGTATGAGTATGCAGATTCCTGTTGTTACTCAGCTCAAGTTTTATTCCATGGTGGTCCGAGAAGTTGCATGGAATAATTTCTGTTCCTTTAAATTTACTGAGGTTAGACTTGTGACCTAAGATGTGATCGATTTTGGAGTAAGTTCCATGCGCTGATGAGAAGTATGTGTATTCAGTTTTGTTGGGATGAAATGTCTGCTAAATCCAAATCTTGGATGGTTAGGTTTAAATCTAAGATTTCTTTGCTCAGCTTCTTGTTGGAGGATTGATCCAACACTGCCAAAGGAGTGTTGAAATCTCCGACTATTATGGAGCTAGAGGAAGTTGCTCATGTCTGTTAGAGTTTCTCTAATAAATTGAGGTGCATTCTGGTTGGGTGCATAGATATTAATAATTGAGATTTCATCATATTGGGTATTACCCTTAACAAATATGAAGTGACCATTCTTGTCCTTCCTTACTTTTGTTGGTTTAAAGCCTATTGTATCTGCAAATAAAATTGCAACACCTGCTTTTTTCTGATTACCATTTGCCTGAAATATAGACAACCATCCTTTCACCCTGAGTCTGTATTTGTCTTTTAAGATAAGATGTGACTCTTGTATGCAACAAATATCTGGCCTGAGTTTTTGTATCCAATCAGCTAACCTATGCCTTTTTAGAGGACAGTTTAGGCCGTTCACATTAATGGAGAATATTGATAAGTCTGGTGAAGTTTTGGGTATCGAGTTTTTCAAAAGTCCAGTGGGCATTTTTAATCCTTTCTCCAGTGTGGAAATTGGAGTTTGATCAAAAGTTTCTGAGTGAGTTTACTTTTGTGGTATAGGATTGGGTTGGGTCATTATGGAAGATAGGTCTGAGAATATCCTGAAGAGCTGGTTTGGTTATGGCAAATTTCTTCAACATATGAATGTCATTAAAGTATTTCATTTTTCCATCATAAATGAAACTCAGTTTAGCTGGATACAAGTTCCGGGGTTGAAAGTTATTTTGCTTTAGGAGATTAAAAGTCCGTGACCACCCTCTTCTGGCTTGATAAGTTTCAGCAGAGAGATCTGCAGTCATTCTAATATTCTTCCCTTTGAAGGTAACGGTTTTCTTTCTCCTGGCAGCTTTGAGGATTTTCTCCTTCATATTAACTTTAGTGAAGTTAATTATGATATGCCTGGGGAATGTCTTATGGGGGTTGAGTCGTGCTGGGGTTCTGAAGCTGTCCGCTATCTGACTTTCAGAATCTCTAGGCATGTCTGGAAAATTCTCTTTCATAATTTCATGCAGAAGGGCCTCTGTGCCCAGCGAGGGCACTTCATCTTTTCTGGAACTCCAATGATTTGGGTATTTGCCTTCTTCGAGTTATCCTGGAGCTCGCTGAGGGAATTATCCATTTTTGCTCTCCATTTCTCTTTCTCTTTGAGAGTTTGGGAGCATTCAAAGGCTTTATCTTTGATGTCAGAAATCCTTTCTTCTGCTTGCTTTATTCTGTTGCTGAGGGATTCTACTGTATTTTTCATATCTTTGAGGGCTGCAAATTCTTGCTTCAGTGTGTCTAAGTCTTTGGTGGTTTTGTCTTTAAATTCGTTAAATTCTTGAGACAACTTTTGAATTTCTCCTCAAATTCTTAAATCCACTGTTAATCTTTTCTGCAATCCAAATTCTGAATTTGATTTCTGACATCTCAGCCAGTTGTTTATGAATGGGATCTTCAATTACATCTGCCATATCTTTCCTTGTGGGTGTTGATCTATGCTGGTTATTCATGTTACCAGAGTTTTTCCGCTGATTCCGCCCCATGGTTGTTTTACTCCCTCTGATTTTTTCCCCTGGGGCTTTGTCAAGGGCCCGTACAGTGTTGTGGCCTGAGAAACTGGGGACCTGTCTGGTGTGGTGGGGCTAAGTGGTTCTGTGTTGTTTTCAGCTGGTTTCTGTTCCACCCTAGTGAAACAGATACTTTGGATTGAAGTCTCGGCTGTGGAGAAATATCAGCAATTAAGTCATCCCGCCCCCCACCGGCAAACAATTGGAAAAGAAAAATCAAACCTTCCTACCACCGTGCACCCAGGGCACCACCTGATTTATCCCAGGCGATTGGTTCAGTTCAAAAGGTCCAAATCAGTAGTCTCAGTCTGCACCTTTCTCGTGTGAGAGATTTTAAGAGGTCTCTGGGAACTGGATCACAGGGGTCTGGTGACTACTCTGGTGTGACTTGCTCCAGTGCTGCGTGGAGTCAGGAGGAGCCACCCAGCCAATAGATCAGTCTGTGAAAATTGCTGCCTCCTTCACCACCTTGCAGCACTGTCACACCTATTCACTAATAGCCCTGCAGTTGGCTGACCCAGTTGTCTGTAGTGAATCGGTACTCCAGGAGTTTGCACCTGCCTGAATCACAAGGAAGTTTGCCAGGCCGCTGCGCTCTGCCTCTCTCCAGAGGACAGTTGGCTGGAAGAGAGCTACACTGGAGCAGCGGTTGCCTGAACCATGAAACAGCAGCCCTCTTTTCCTAGCAATACGGCTCACTACCGAATATTCTGAAGCCACACCCCCTGTCTCCCTGGCAACCAGAGACTCTGAGTTTGCCTGAGGCAACTCCAATTTATAAACCAGGGAAACTCCTAGGGCAGGGCTGACCCAGAGGTCCGCTTTACTAAACCTAAGACGCACCTGGCCCTTAGGAGATCATCAGCCTATAGGCAATACAAGAGCAAAGACAAGCTGATTTAGAACTCAATTCAGCTTCTCTTCTGCAGGGGCACCACAGAGTTGTTCTGTTCTGTTCTGTCAGTAACATTAATCAGGGGTGAGACTGAACCTGAGTGAAAACCCCCCAACCTTCATCAAGCGCTCGAGGTTGTCAGGCTTCACCTCCTCCTGGACCCCTGGGGGACAGGCCTCCAGACCTTGGAGCAAGAGCAGAGGGGAGCACGGGGAACGTTGGGAGCCTGGGGCTGCGGGCAGAGAACACACACAGCTTTACACAGTTTTATGCCTGGCCGTATTGTCACCAAGAGACAGCTGTCGCACTGTGCCTCAGGGAACTGCCACTCTGGTGCAGTCCCCTCTCCACCGACCAGGACTGTCCTCCAGACCACAATGAGTGAAGGGGAGCGCTGGGAGCTCAGAATTCCAGGTAGAGACTATATACAGTTTATACAGTTTTATGCCTGGCAGGAGGATGCTGTGGCACCCTAGTAGGGGAGGTAGGTCCAGTTTTTAGAGGGTCTCTCCCGTGGAGTGTAGTGGGAGGACCTTTGAACTCTGCCTGATTGTTTGTGGGGCACTTTGAGCTGTTCTCATGGGGGAGGGGACTCCCGTCCGCTTGGTGATGGATTTTGTACCTTTTGTTTATATCCTTGTGGTCGCAGCTCGCCTCAGCGGGGTTGACTTGCATTCTACAACCTTCTGTCTTAGTGCAGCTCAAATCCACCAGGTTACTTGCTGAATTTTTGTCCTTTAACTCTCCTTCTGGACAGGAGCCTCTGTGGAAAGCTGGCTTCAGTCAGCCATCTTGTCTCCTCCCCCCTCAATGTGGTTTTAATTTGCATTTCCCTGATGATAAGTGTTGTTGAACATCATTTTTGAGACAGAGTCGCACTCTGTTGCCCTAGGTAGAGTGCTGTGGTATCATAGCTCACAGTAATCTGAAACTCTTGGGCTCAGGCTGTTCTTTTGCTTTAAGCTCCCAAGTAGCTGGGATTACAGGTATGTTCCATGACACCGGGCTAGTTTTTTTTTTTATTTTTAGTAGAGACAGGGTCTTGCTCTTGGTCAGGCTGGCCTCAAACTCCAGAGCTCCACCAATCCACCCTCCATAGCCTCCCAAGAATGCTAGGATTACAGGCATGAGCCATTGTGCCCGGCCTTATGTTGAACATATTTACATATGTTTCTTTGCCATTTGTCTTGCCTTCTTTTGAGAAATATTTGTTCATGTCTTTTGCCTACATTTTGATGTGTTTATTTTTTTTCTTGCTGATTTATGTAAGTTCTTTGTAGATTCTGAATATTAGTTCTTTGTTGGATGTGTATTTGGGAATGTTTTCTCCCATTCTGTAAATTGTGTATTTACTTTGTTGACTATTTGCCTTGCTGTGCAGAAACTTTTTAGTTTAATTAAGTCCCATTCTTGCATTTTGTTGCTGTATTTGCTTTGGGACTCTGAACCTTAAATTCTTTGCTTATGCCAATGTCCAGAAGAGTTATGTTTTCTTCTAGAATTTTTATGGTTTAAAGCCATACATTTAAATCTTTAATCCATCTTGAGTTAATTTTTCTATATGGTGAGAGATAGGGATCCAGTTTCATTCTTTCGCATGTGGCAATCCAATTTTCCAAGGACCATTTACTGAATAGAGCATTCCTTTCTCCAATGTATGGTTTTGTCTGCTTTGTCCAAAATAAGTTGCTAATAATGCAATGCCTATTAAAGCACTATTGTCATACTTTAAAAGTCTTGAAAAAAATAGTACTTAGTTTTATGTGGAATCAGAAAAATCCTCAAACATCCAAGGCATTATTCAGAAACAAAAACATATCAAGAGGTATCACGTTACCAGGCTTCAGGCTATACTATAAGTCTATAGTGATCAAAACAGCATGGTACTGGAACAAAAATAAAGAGGTAGATGTAAGGAACAGAATAGAGAACCAAGAGATGAACCTAGCCACTTACCATCATTTGATCTTTGATACGTCTATCAAAAGCATTAATTGGGGGGAAGATTCCCTATTTAATAAATGGAGCCGGGTGAACTGCTGGTGACCTGTAGAAGACTGAAACTGGACCCTCACTTTTCACTATAAGCAAAAATTGCTTCTCACTGGGTAAAAGATTTAAACTTCAGCCATGAAACTATAAAAATACTAGGAGAGAGTACAGGGAAAACACTTGAAGAAATTGGTCTGGGAGAATATTTTATAAGGTGACCTCCCCTTCCCCCCGCCCCTGGCAATTGAAGCAACACCAAAAATATATTACTGGGATCTGATCAAACTAAAAAGCTCTGCACAGCCAAGAACGCAGTGAATAAAGCAAGCAGACAGCCCTTAGAGTGGGAGAAGATATTTGTAGTTATGTTTCTGACACAGGTCTGATAACTAGTATCCACAGAGAACTCAAACTAGTTAATAAGAAAAGAACAAATTACCCCACTTCATTGTGGGCAAGAGACTTGAACAGAAGCTTCTCTGAAGAAGACAAGCACATAGCCTACAAACACATGACAAAATGCTCATCATCTTTAATTCTCAGAGAAATGCAAATCAAAACCACTTTGAGATATCATCTAAGTCTAGTAAGAGTAGCCCACATCACAAAATCCCAAAACTTCAGATGTTGGCATGGATGTAGCAAGAAGGGAGCACTATTTCACTGCTAGTGGGAATGCAAGCTAATCATTTTTGGAAAGAAGTTTGGAGAACACTTAGGGAGTAAAAAGTAGATCTGCTGTTCGATCCTGCAATTCCTTTTCTAAGTGTATACCCAGAGGACCAAAAATCATTTTACAACAAAGATATTTACACCAGAATGTTTATTGCAGCCCAATTCATAATTGCCAAGTCATGGAAGAAGCTGACGTGCCCATCGACCCATGAATGGATTAACAAACCGTCAAACCGTGGCATATGTATATCATGGAATACTATGCAGCTATAAAAAGATGGAGACTTCATGTCTTTTATGTTTACCTGGATGGAGCTGGAACATCCTCTTAGTAAAGTATCTGAAGAATGGGGGAAAAAGTATCCAATGTACTCATTACTTTTATGAAACTAACATATAATCACCTACACTTTCATATGAATGATAAAACACAACTATAGTCCAGAAGGAAGAAGGGAAGAGGAGGGAGAGGTGAAGGGAGAGGAAAGTTTGGGGAGAGGGAGGGTATTTGTGCTCACCTAATGTGCCCAATGCAAGAGTACATGTCAAAATTATTAAGAGTAGAGTATAAATGGCTTAACACAACAAATAAGTAAGTGAGGTGAAGGTTATGTTAACCAGTTTGAAGTAAGCATTCCAGATTGTATATAAAATCAGCACATTGTACCCCATAAATGCATTAATGTAAACAGTTATGATTTAATAAAATAAATCTGAACTGCAAAATTACTGGCTACTATAACATTCTTGTTAGAATTATTCAATAAAAAATTTTCAATGGGGGTGAGAATCAGTTGGTAATAGCTTTATGGCTTTATTTCTGGGTTCTCTATTCTGTTCCATTGGCCTATGTATATATCTACCTATATACCAGTATTATGCTGTTTTGGTTATTATAGCATTGTAGTATAATTTGAAGTCAGGTAATGTGATGCCTCCAGATTTGTTGTTTTTGCTTAGGATTACTTTGGATATTTCGGCTCTTTTTTGGTCCTGTGTGAAGTTTAGAGTCCTTTTTTCTTGATCTATGAGAAATGACATTGGTATTTTCATGGTAATTACATCAAATCTATAAATCACTTTGGGCAGTACAGACATTTAAAAGATGTTTTTCCATTTATTTGTGTCATCTACAATTTCTTTTATCAATGTTTTGTAGTGTTCCCTGTAGAGATCTTTCACCTTCTTTGTTATGTATATTCTAGGTATTTTAAATGGTATTGAGTTTTTGATTTGACTCTCAGCTTGACTATTATTATTATTATTATTATTATTATATAGAAATGCTATTGATTTGTGTATACTAATTTTGTTACTGAATTTATCAATTCTAGGAGTCTTTTAGTGGAATATATGATTATATCATTGGCAAACAGGGATGGTTTGATCTCCCTTTTTCCAATTTGGATGCACCTTATTTCTTTTTCCTTATCTGATTGCTCTAGCTTCTAGTACTATGTTGAATAGAAGTGGTAACAGTGTGCATTCTTGTTGTCTTCCAGTTCTTAGAATTCTTTCATGTTTTCCCCATTCAGTATGATGTTAGCTGTGGGTTTGTCAAATATGGCTTTCATAAATTTGAGGTATGTTCTTTCTATGCCTAGTTTGTTGAAGGTTTTTATCATGAGGGGGTGCTGCACTTCATCAGATGCTTTTTCTGCATCTGTTGAGATGGTCATATGGTTTTTGTTTTTAATTCTTTTTACCACATTTACTGATTTGCATATGTTGAACTATTTTTGTATCTCTGGGATGAAACCCACTTGATCACGGTGAATTATCTTTTTAATATGCTGTTGGATTTGGTTTGCTAGTATTTTTTTTTTATTTTATTAAATCATAGCTATGTACATTAATGTGATCATGGGGCACCATACACTGGTTTTATCTACCATTTGACATATTTTCATCACACTGGTTTGCTAGTATTTTGTTGAGGATTTTTACCTCTATGTTCATGAGGGATATTGGTTTGTAGTTTTCTATTTTTTGTCATGTCCTTTCCTAGCTTTGGTATCAGAGTGATACTGGCTTCATAGAATGAGTTAGTGTTATAAAAGCAGTTTCAGTAGAGTAGGTACTAGTTTTTCTTTGTAAGTCTCGTAGATTTTACTGTGAATTCATCTGGTGCTTGGCTTTTTTGTTGTTGTTGAGAGATTTTGTTTATTACTGTTTCAGTCTAGATACTCATTGTTCAGTGTATCTACCCTTTCTTGATTCAAGCTTGTGAGATTGTGTGCTTCTAAAAATTTATCCATTTTCTCTCAAATTTCTAGTTTGTGTTGCACATGAATTTATACTTGATATGAATGTTATACCAACTTCAGTGACTCGGATGTTAATTCCAGATGTCTGAAATTATATATAATATTATAAATATAATATAAATATAATAATTATAATGTGTGCTATGATGATTCAGTTTCCTCACTGATTGCTGTTTTTATTTGTGGTGCTGATAAATTCCTTGTTTGAATAGTTACTATGATGTCCTGTGGCTGAGATTGGAGGGAATATCTGAGAGAAATAAAAAGTCCTTCTGTGCTTTTTCCATTTTAACCTTGAAGCAATCTGAAGGGCAAACACAAAGGCATATATACAAATATTTTAGCAATCCTTGGTTGTAAGTAGTTTTGAGACAATCATAGGAAAGCAAAAGATAACATGAAAAAGAAATGAAGAAATAGCATAAAAAATTTATTGTAGCAAACTCATGGATCCTTGAACAGTTCCCCATCCTCCAGGAGAATTTGAAAGGCATGACTCTAAAGTATGAGGTTATATCAAATTACTACAATCCCAAATTTGTTAGTCATTAACAAATACTTCAGCGATACTTGGATGGAGGTTACTTATTTGTATTTATTGAAAAGCACTGATCTTGAGATCACTAAACTATTACTCAATTGTAGTATTTAATTATCTGTGTTTTAAGTTTTTTGGACTTCAGAGATAGTTTAGAAATTTCATTGAACATCTAAGTAGGATCAATATTTTAAATTTTATGTTAAAAATTTCATTTTAAAATTTAATGTACTTACTTGAATGGAAAGTGAATGATACATGGTGTTTTCTTAAACTTGTTTTTTTGGTATAGTAAATGTTTTGAAGATGGACTTTTCAAATGTTAGGAGATACTAAGATTGATAGCTTTGCAAATTGGTTTTAAGTATTTTGAATTTATAACTATAATCATGTTGCAAAGTAACATTGACTTTGGAATGGTTTATTTCCTTTTGTAGTAATTCAAAATAGTATGACAGCTATAGTTTTATAGTGAGCATAAAAATGAGTGAGGTAAGTTCAATGAGGTAAGGTTAGTGTTGGAAGTTTTATTAACAAAAACTTTTAAGTATTAACACATGAGTTACAATTCCCATGTGTTTTCAGAAATTTGCTGGAACTGAGCTGAACATTAATTTTGAACTTTGGACTAGTCATTTAAAACCACCTAATTTTAGTGTAAGAAGTAGCCAAAAACTTAAGTATGAAAACAGGCTTTATAAATTTGGCTGGATTATTAACCCACATATGATATGAATTCTTCCACATAGGTGATGCCAAGCACTCTTAACCCAGCATTGTTTTCTTCAAGTAGGTGGCATATGGGACTTGGGTATAATTTTTTGACAGGTAGGTAAGACAAATGCATCTTTATAACCTGAAAATCTCAACTGTGTTATTAACAAGCTGGCGATGGTAACTTAACTTTTATAAGCCTAGAATGTGGTTATATAATACTACATATCCATGAATTCTATTTTTTGAATTGAAAATTTATAATAGAACAGGCATAATCTAAGGGAAAGGTGCACTGTAAACAATGAGGCACTCTATTGTTGTAGATATTTTTATTTCTGTTGGTGCTGTCTAAATATATTAAAATATAATAAAGTTTTTTTCCCTCTTGTCAAGTGTCTAAGCCTTTACTTGCCAGAAGAAATGACGACACAGAAGAGGGATAATTATAGTCCTTCCCCTCCACCCCCATTCAGCATCACTCTGTTGACTACAATGATCAACAAGAGGATAAATACATCATTCACATCAATTGGCCTGGGAGGACTGAAAGGCTTAACTGAAATGACCAAATCTCCTTTTACTCATAACTCTCAGAGGAAGAGACCTTATAACAAACATCCTAAAACCAGGAGTTCTACTGGGAAAGGGAATTCTCTTGGTTTTCAACTGTATAGATGTCCTCTCCTTATAAGTTTTTGTTAATTTCATCTCAGACAGCTGCTTTTAAATGGGAATGAATCTGTCCATGTGCAGATGTTGTCCTAATTTTTCTTCCAGAGAGATGCTAATATAATCACAGGATTAATCATCCACATGCAGATGAGACTCCAGCCCAGCTTCTGAGGTATCAGGAGCTTGCAGGCCATATAGATATTTGCCTTTTGGATATTTCCCTGCCATCTCCAACTGCACATGCGTAATCCTGAACTCATTTCCTTTCCTCGAGTATGCTTCTCCCTGTTCTTTCTAGCATAGGCAATAATCCCACTGACTACTGAGTTGTTCCACACAGTGACTCAGGAGTGATCTTTCACCCCCACACATGCAAATCCTCAGTTCTGCCATCTGTCTCCTGATTTTATCTCAGACACAGCTTTGTGGCTCTTGTCTACAACCTCCCTCCCAGTTATGGCAGCTCCTGTCTCGTTCTGGCCCACTGAAGCATCTCCCAAGCAGCTGTAGCAGTCAAAGAGAAAAGGGCATAATCCCAGCCTCCGTTCCTGTTCCCTAGTATCTGTTTCTCATAGAATCAAATTTTTAAGAAAAAGTGCATGAAATTGTCCATCCTTGGCCAAGAACAAGATTGTATTGGTGTTTAATAAATTCTTGTCTTTCTGGTTCAACAAGGTATGCACCTTCTGTACGCACCTGTACCTTCCTGCCTCAGACCCAAAGTCAATCATTTCTACAATGAACATGTTTTTTTGTTTGTTTGTTTGTTTTGGGGACAGAGTCTCACCATGTTGCCCTTGGTAGAGGGCTATGGCGTCACAGCTCACAGCAACCTCCAACTCTTGGGCGTAAGCGATTCTCTTGCCTCAGCCTCCCAAGTAGCTAGGACTACAGGCACCTACCACAATGCCTGGCTATTTTTTGTTGCAGTTGTCATTGTTGTTTGGCTGTCCCAGGCTGGGTTCGAACCCCTCAGCCTTGGTGTATGTGGTCGGTGCCCTACCCGCTGAGCTATGGGCACCGCCTGAATGTGAGTTTCTTATAGTGAGGAATTCTTTTCATAGACCACAACCTGGGCATTTGAGATGTGATCTCATTGGTACTGAGGTGGTCAATTTTTCCTAAGCCTTTTTACTGGACAAAACTAGAAAATAATTTCTTTCTTTCTTTTTTTTGTATTAAATCATAGCTGTGTACATTAGTGCATTCATGGGGTACAATGTGCTGGTTTTATATACAATTTGAAATATTTTCATCAAACTGGTTAACATAGCCTTCACGACATTTTCTTAGTTATTGTGTTAAGACATTTATATTCTATACTTTGTAAATTTCACATGTACCCTTGTAAGATACACCATAGGTGTGGTCCCCCCAATTAGCCTTCCTCCACCCATCTGCCCCTCTTCCCCCCATCTCTTTCCCCATATTCTTAGGCTATAATTGGGTTATAGCTTTCATATGAAAGCTATAAATTAGTTTCATAGTAGGGCTGAGTTTATTGGATATTTTTTCTCCCATTCTTGAGATACTTTGCTAAGAAGAATATGTTCCAGCTCCATCCATGTAAACATGAAAGAGGTAAAGTCTCCATCTTTCTTTAAGGCTGCATAATATTCCATGATGTACATGTGCCACAATTTATTAATCCATTCCTGGGTCAATGGGCACTTGGGCTTCTTCCATGACTTAGCAGTTATGAATTGGGCTGCAATAAACATTCTGGTACAAAAATCTTTGTTATAATGTGATTTTTGGTCTTCTGATTTTTGGTTTTTGGTCTAGTAGAGGAATTGTAGGATGGAATGGCAGGTCTATTTTTAGATCCCTAATTGTTCTCCAAACATCTTTCCAAAAGGAATGTATTTGTTTGCATTCCTACCAGCAGTGTAGAAGTGTTCCCTTTTTTCCACATCCACACCAACATCTCTGGTTTGGGGATTTTGTGATGTGGGCTAATATTATTGGAGTTAGATGATATCTCAAAGTAGTTTTGATTTGCATTTCTCTGATGATTAAGGATGAGAGCATGTTTTCATATGTCTGTAGGCCATGTTTCTGTCTTCTTCAGAGAAGTTTCTCTTCAAGTCCCTTGCCCAGCCTGAGACGGGATCACTTGTTCTTTTCTTGCTAATACGTTTGAGTTCTCTGGTGAATTCTGGTTATTAAACCTTTGTTGGAGATATAACCTGCAAATATCTTCTCCCATTCTGAGGGCTGTCTGCTTGCTTTTCTTACTGTGTTCTTGGCTGTGCTTTTTAGTTTGAACAGGTCAAAGTAGTGTATTTTTGGTGCTGCTTCAATTGCCCGGGGTGGGGGGGTCTTCATTATAAAATATTTGCCCAGGCTGATTTCTTCAAGTGTTTTCCCTGTGCTTTCTTCTAGTATTTTTATAATTTCATGTCTTAAGCTTAAATCTTTGATCCAGTGAGAATATATCTTAGTTAAGGTGAAAGGTATGGTTCCAGTTTCAGTCTTCTACAGTCTCCAGCCAGTTCTCCCAGCACCATTTGTTAAATAGGGAATCTTTTCCCCACTGAATATTTTTAATTAGCTTGTCAAAGATCAAATAATGATAAGTAGCTGGGTTCATCACTTGGTTCTCTATTCTGTTCCATACAAAATAATTTCTTGAAAGAGAAAAATGTATTGTGTGTTCATGACATTTCCAATTTGAACTTAGCACTACAAGGCTTTTGTATAAGTTCTTAGATTTTATATATGCTTGTTGTAT
Organism: Nycticebus coucang; assembly: GCF_027406575.1. Taxonomy (NCBI): domain Eukaryota; kingdom Metazoa; phylum Chordata; class Mammalia; order Primates; family Lorisidae; genus Nycticebus; species Nycticebus coucang. The sequence goes on from NC_069787.1 coordinate 53,217,236, forward strand.
ATGCTTACTTATTTGCTCACAAATATATAATTAAATCACAGACCTGATTGTCTTGTTAAAAGGTTGTACCCTCTTTTGGTGGAAATATAAATTAGTATAACTTCTATGGAAAAAACCATGGAGATTTCTCTAAGACCTAAAAGTACAAATTCTATTTGATTCAGCAATCCCACCACTGGGTGGCTACTCAAAGGAAAAGAAATTATTATATCAAAAAGATACTTGCAACTGTAACCTGGCTTATTGTACCCTCAATGAATCCCCAACAATAAAAAAAAAAAAAGATACTTGCAAGCATATGTTTATTGAAGCCCTATTCACATTCCTATTCCTATGGAATCAACCCAAGTATCCATCAATATATGATTGAATAAAGGAAATGTGGTATATAGAGATAAGATTATATATAGTATAGATAATATACTATTCAGCCAGAAAATGAATGAAATCATGTTTTTTGCAGCAACATGAATGGAACTGGAGGCCATTATCTTAAGTAAAAAAACTCATAATGAAAAAATATGGCATATTTTCACTTACAAATATTAGCTAAATAATGTGTATACATCACGTGGCTATGGAGTGTAGAATAATAGACAGTTCCACACAGAAACATGGGGATGGGTGGATGATGAGAAATTATGAGTACAAAGTATGTTATTTAGGTGATGGTTACAATAAAAAGCCCTTACTTCACACGGCTATATGGAAGATATATAGACGATATAGCCATGTAACATGCTTACAATTGTACCTCATAAGTTTATGCAAATGAACAACAAAAAATCAAAACCACAAAGTAAATAAATGTCTGTATTCCTAATTCCTAGAACAATTCTAGGCACAAAATTGATCTTCATATTTATCAAATCAATGAATAAGTAATTCTACTTATTGTCACCTACACAGATGAGAAATCTCAATTAAAATAGCTGCAGAAGTCAAAGAGTAGAAGGGCCTACCTGAGTATAGGATAAGAGGTGGACAGGCCTCCTCTATAGAGCCATGTTTTATTTATTTATTTATTTTTTTCTTGCAGTTTTTGGCCGGGGCTGGGTTTGAACCCGCCACCTTCGGTATATGGGGCTAGTGCCCTACTCCTTTGAGCCACAGGCCCTGCCCTAGAGCCATGTTTTGAAGGTAGAGATGCTCAGGGACATTTTTTTCTGAAAGGCAACTTTTCCTATAATTAGATGTTTATGTGAAAGAATTTTTGAAAGCAGTGATTATTCTCCTTTCTACTCCTCCTCCTTTTTTTTATTTTTTGTTTTTGTTTGTTTATTTTTTTAAAATAGAATCTCACTCTGTTGCCCTATGCTACAGTGCCATGGCATTGTCCTAGTTCCCAACAACCTCAAACTCCTGGGCTTAGGCTCCCAAGTAGCTGGGACTATAGGCATGAGACACAGGGCCCAGCTAATTTTTTCTATTTTTGGTAAAGATGAAGGTCTCACTCTTGCTCAGGCTGGTCTTGAGCTCCTGAGCTCAAGCAGTCCTCCCACCTTGGGCTCCTAGAGTGCCAGGATTATAGGTATGAGACATCACACCTGGCCACTTTCTTCTTTTTTCATCAAGACTTCAGGAAGATTCACACTAGCTAAATTACCAAGCCTATAATGTCATGGATAATTATTCTGTTCTGTTTTATAGAGATTGCTAGCCTCTGATGTTTAGAGAAGGGAAGCTCTGGAGGGCTTCTGCTCTATGACCTTGTCTTCAGTTGGTACATTACAGTCCTGCAGTTTCTTTGAACACTCCCTGAAGTTCCAGCTCTTTGTCCTTTTGTGGTCATGATAGCTTCACTCTAAGTTAATGTGATGAGATTTTCGGTGACAGCAATCAGCCAACCTTGTGTTTGCTGTTGGGCCCAAATCCTCTCTGAATCATCTATATGCAAGAGAGATTGAAATTCTGGGCCTAGGAATCCATTCTAAGGGTAAAGACTTTTGGACTTTAGAGTCAGAGACCTTCACTGTTCAATATGGTAGTCATGAACCATATGTGGCCATTGACCACCTGAAATGTGCATGTCCTGATTGAGGTATGCAAAAGTGTAAAATGAATGCTGGATTTTGAAGACACCTCCAAAAAAATTTCAAAATATCTCATCAATATTTTTGATATTCTTAAGTATTAATATTTTAGATACCGTAGATTAAATTAACTATATTATTAAAAATTAATTTTACCTGTTTTTATTTTTTAATGTGACTATTAGAAAATTGAAACATACAGTTGTAGTTTGCATCATATTTATTTTGGATACACAGTCTTTTTTTTTTTTTTTTTTATTGTTGGCGATTCATTGAGGGTACAATAAGCCAGGTTACACTGATTGCAATTGTTAGGTAAAGTCCCTCTTGCAATCATGTCTTGCCCCCATAAAGTGTGACACACACCAAGGCCCCACCCACCTCCCTCCTTCCCTCTTTCTGTTTCCCCCCCATAACCATAATTGTCATTAATTGTCCTCATATCAAAATTGAGTACATAGGATTCATGCTTCTCCATTCTTGTGATGCTTTACTAAGAATAATGTCTTCCACGTCCATCCAGGTTAATACGAAGGATGTAAAGTCTCCATTTATTTTAATGGCTGAATAGTATTCCATGGTATACATATACCACAGCTTGTTAATCCATTCCTGGGTTGGTGGGCATTTAGGCTGTTTCCACATTTTGGCGATTGTAAATTGAGCTGCAATAAACAGTCTAGTACAAGTGTCCTTATGATAAAAGGATTTCTTTCCTTCTGGGTAGATACCCAGTAATGGGATTGCAGGTTCAAATGGGAGGTCTAGCTTGAGTGCTTTGAGGTTTCTCCATACTTCCTTCCAGAAAGGTTGTACTGGTTTGCAGTCCCACCAGCAGTGTAAAAGTGTTCCCTTCTCTCCACATCTACGCCAGCATCTGCAGTATTGAGATTTTGTGATGTGGGCCATTCTCACTGGGGTTAGATGATATCTCAGGGTTGTTTTGATTTGCATTTCTCTAATATATAGAGATGATGAACATTTTTTCGTGTGTTTGTTAGCCATTCATCTGTCGTCTTTAGAGAAAGTTCTATACATGTCTCTTGCCCATTGATATAAGGGATTGTTGGCTTTTTTCATGTGGATTAATTTGAGTTCTCTATAGATCCTAGTTATCAAGCTTTTGTCTGGTTGAAAATAGGCAAATATCCTTTCCCATTGTGTAGGTTGTCTGTTTGCTTTGGTTATTGTCTCGTTAGCTGTACAGAAGCTTTTCAGTTTAATGAAGTCCCATTTATTTATTTTTGTTGTTGTTGCAATTGCCATGGCAGTCTTCTTCATGAAGTCTTTCCCCAGGCCAATGTCTTCCAGTGTTTTTCCTATGCTTTCTTGGAGGATTTTTATTGTTTCACGCCTTAAGTTTAAGTCCTTTATCCATCTTGAATCAATTTTTGTGAGTGGGGAAAGGTGTGGGTCCAGTTTCAGTCTTTTACATGTAGACGTCCAGTTCTCCCAACACCATTTATTGAATAGGGAGTCTTTCCCCCAAGGTATGTTCTTGTTTGGTTTATCAAAGATTAGGTGGTTGTAAAATGTTAGTTTCATTTCTTGGTTTTCAATTCGATTCCAAGTGTCTATGTCTCTGTTTTTGTGCCAGTACCATGCTGTCTTGACCACTATGGCTTTGTAGTACAGACTAAAATCTGGTATGCTGATGCCCCCAGCTTTATTTTTGTTACAGAGAACTGCCTTAGCTATATGGGTTTTTTTCCGGTTCCATACAAAACGCAGAATCATTTTTTCCAAATCTTGAAAGTACGATGTTGGTATTTTGATAGGAATGGCATTGAATAGGTAGATTGCTTTGGGAAATATAGACATTTTAACAATGTTGATTCTTCCCATCCATGAGCATGGTATGTTCTTCCATTTGTTAATATCCTCTGCTATTTCCTTTCTGAGGATTTCATAGTTTTCTTTATAGAGGTCCTTCACCTCCTTCGTTAGGTATATTCCTAGCTATTTCATTTTCTTTGAGACTATGGTGAAGGGAGTTGTGTCCTTAATTAGCTTCTCATCTTGACTGTTATAGGTGTACCCAAAGGCTACTGACTTGTGGACATTGTTTTTATATCCTGAAACATAACTGTATTTCTTGATGACTTCTAGGAGTCTTGTGGTTGAGTCTTTGGGGTTCTCTAAGTATAAGATCATGTCGTCAGCAAAGAGGGAGAGTTTGACCTCCTCTGCTCCCATTTGGATTCCCTTTATTTCCTTGTCTTGCCTAATTGTATTGGCTAGAACTTCCAGCACTACGTTGAATAGTAAAGGTGACAGAGGACAACCTTGTCTGGTTCCAGTTCTAAGAGGAACAGCTTTCAGTTTTACTCCATTCAGTAAAATATTGGCTGTGGGTTTGTCATAGATAGCTTCAATCAGTTTTAGAAATGTGCCACCTATGCCTATACTCTTCAGTGTTCTAATTAGAAAAGGATGCTGGATTTTATCAAATGCTTTTTCTGCATCTATTGAGGAGATCATGTGATCTTTATTTTTGCCTCTGTTAATGTGGTGGATAACGTTTATAGACTTGCGTATGTTAAACCAGCCTTGCATCCCTGGGATGAAGCCTACTTGATCATGATGAATGACTTTTTTGATGATAAGCTGTAATCTATTGGCTAGGATTTTGATGAGAATTTTTGCGTCTATGTTCATGAGTGAGATTGGTCTGAAATTCTCCTTTTTGTTTGGGTCTTTTCCTGGTTTTGGTATCAGGGTGATGTTTGCTTCATAGAATGTGTTGGGGAAGATTCCTTCTTCCTCAATTTTTTGGAATAATTTCTGCAGTATAGGAATAAGCTCTTCCTTGAAGGTTTGATAGAATTCTGGTGTGAAGCCATCTGGACCAGGGCATTTTTTGGTTGGAAGCTTTTTTATTGTTTCTTTGATGTCAGTGCTTGAAATTGGTCTGTTCAGGAGCTCTATTTCTTCCTGGCTGAGTCTAGGGAGAGGGTATGATTCCAAATATTGATCCATTTGTTTCACATTGTCAAATTTCTGGGCATAGAGTTTCTGGTAGTATTCAGAGATGATCTCTTGTATCTCTGTGGGATCAGTTGTTATTTCCCCTTTATCATTTCTGATTGAGGTTACTAGAGATTTTACTTTTCTATTCCTCATTAGTCTGGCCAATGGTTTATTTTATTTATTTTTTCAAAAAACCAACTCCTTGTTTCATTAATTTTCTGAATGATTCTTTTGTTTTCAATTTCATTGATCTCTGATTTGATTTTGGATATTTCTTTTCTTCTACTGAGTTTAGGCTTAGATTGTTCTTCTTTTTCCAATTCCATAAGATCTCTTGTGAGATTGTTGATGAGCTCTCTTTCTGTTTTTCGAATGTAGGCATCTAAAGGGATGAATTTTCCTCTCAAAACTGCTTTTGCAGTATCCCACAGGTTTTGGTGGCTTGTGTCTTCATTGTTGTTATGCTCAAGGAAGTTAATGATTTCCTGTTTTATTTCTTCCTGCACCCATCTGTTATTCAACAGAAGATTGTTTAATTTCCATGCCTTTGGGTGGGGTTGAGCATTTTTGTTAGAGTTGAGTTCCACCTTTAGTGCCTTATGGTCTGAGAAGATACAAGGTAAAATTTCAATTCTTTTGATTCTGTTGATATTTGTTTTGTGTCCCAGGATATGATCAATTTTGGAGAATGTTCCATGGGGTGATGAGAAGAATGTATATTCTTTATCTTTGGGATGGAGTGTTCTATATGCATCTATCAAGCACAGTTGTTCTAGGGTCTCATTTAAGTCTCTTATATCCTTGTTTAATTTCTGTTTAGAGGATCTGTCCAGCTCTGTAAGAGGAGTGTTAAGGTCCCCTGTTATTATGGTATTATCAGATATCATATTGCTCAGACTGAGTAAGGTCTGTTTCAAGAATCTGGGAGCATTTAAGTTGGGTGCATAGATATTTAGAATTGAAATGTCTTCTTGTTGTATTTTTCCCTTGACCAATATAAAGTGACCATCTTTGTCTTTTTTGACTTTATTTGCTTTAAATCCACATGTATCTGAAAATAAGATTGCAACTCCTCTTTTCTTCTGAATTCCATTTGCCTGAAAAATTGTCTTCCAACCCTTGACTCGGAGCTTTAATTTGTCTTTTGAAGCCAGGTGTGTTTCTTGCAGACAGCAAATGGATGGCTTGTGTTTTTTAATCCAGTCAACCAATCTATGTCTCTGCAGTGGGGAATTCAAACCATTAACATTTATTGAGATAATTGATAAGTGTGGTAGTATTCTATTCGTCTTATTTGGTGAGAGTCCATTGCTTAGTTTTATCTTTTGCATCAGTGTGGAGGTTAGGTTCTGTCCTTTAATTTCTGAGTTCTTACTTTGCTGCTGATCCATTGTGGTGGTCAGTGTGCAGAACAGGTTGAAGTATTTCCTGTAGAGCTGGTCTATTTGTGGCAAATTTCCTCAATGTTTGTATATCCGTAAATGATTTGATTTCTCCGTCAATTTTGAAGCTTAGTTTAGCAGGGTACAGAATTCTGGGCTGGAAATTGTTCTGTTTAAGTAGATTAAAGGTAGATGACCATTGTCTTCTTGCTTGGAAAGTTTCATTAGAGAAGTCTGCGGTCACTCTGATGGATTTGCCCCTGTAGGTCAACTGGCGCTTACTCTTGGCAGCTTGCAGAATCTTTTCTTTTGTCTTGACTTTGGTCAGGTTCATCACAATGTGTCTTGGAGAAGCTCGGTTAGAGTTGAGGCAACCTGGGGTCCGATAGCCCTCTGAAAGCAGTGTGTCAGAATCTTTGGTGATATTTGGGAAATTTTCTTTTATAATATTCTCTAGTATGGCTTCCATTCCTCTGGGGCATTCTTCTTCCCCTTCTGGAAGTCCTATAACTCGTATGTTGGAACGCTTCATAAAGTCCCATAATTCTGACAGTGAATGTTCTGCTTTCTCTCTCTTCTTTTCTGCCTCTTTTACTATCTGAGTTATGTCAAAAACTTTGTCTTCTACCTCTGAAATTCTTTCTTCTGCATGGTCTAACCTGTTGCTGATACTTTCCATTGCATCTTTAAGTTCCTTGATTGACTGTTTCATTTCCTTCAGCTCTGCTATCTCCTTTTTATATTCTTCATATCGTTCATCTCTGATTTGATTCTGTTTTTGGATTTCCTTTTGGTTATTTTCCACTTTATTAGCAGTTTCCTTCATTGTTTCCATCATTCCTTTCATTGTTTTCAACATGTGTATTCTAAATTCCCTTTCTGTCATTCCTAACATTTCTGTATAGGTGGAATCCTTTGCAGTAGCTACCTCATGGTCCCTTGGCGGGGTTGTTCTGGACTGGTTCTTCATGTTGCCTGGAGTTTTCTGCTGATTCTTCCTCATGGGTGATTTCTTTTATCTGTTTCCCTGCCCAAATTTTCCTTTCACTTACTCTTGCTCTTTAGGTTCTCGTGCCTGTGCACTAAGGGTTACAGGACCAGAAGGGTGATAAGGTTGAAGAGCAAAAAAGGGATGAATGAAAGGAGGACCGAGTGATAAGACAAAAATAAAAGAGAGAAAAATAGAGAAAGGAGAGGGGGTGGGTAAAGGGATATTGACAAAAAGAAGAGAGGCACAGAAAGAGGGAGACAGAGCAATATAGGTGTACAGTAGGGTACTTTGATACAACCTTAAAAAACAAACAAAACACCTTCTGGGGGTGCCCAGTTGGGTGGTTCCCTTGAGGTCAGCAGCTCTTTGCTAACCTGATCAGACACAGTACCCCACCTCTGCCAAGTAGAGAGGAAAGACAAAAATGCTATAAATCAAACCAAAACAAGCAAACAGAAAACTTTACGGGATAAAATTGGCTGGAAAAACCAAATAATAGCTGTAGAAACACTAACAAAAATGAAGTTCTAATTATTGAAATAGGCAGCAATGGGAAATTATAATTAAACTAGAAAAATTGAGAAAGAAAAAGGATCTGTATGGAAAAGGTTGAACTTAAAAAACAAAACAACAATCTACAGCATCAAATAAACAAAAAAAAAACAACCAAACCAAAAAAAAAAAAAAAAACACAACCAAAAACAAAGCAGTATGTATATGTTATTGAATATTGTCTGGGCAACACGTGGTCTTCTGGGGTATGAGATGTTAATCACAGTTCTGATATGAGTGGAGGCTGCTAGTTTCTCAAACCCCAGCAGGTAGACACCCTAAATCTCTCTTCAGCCCACTTAAAAGGCACTTTGAACTTGTTCACTTACTGAGCAGAAGGTTTCTCGGGGAAGTGCTTGTTGCTGGAATCACTGCTGAAGTGGCTATCTACTTACCCTGTGTGTCAAAGCTGGTCTCCCTCTGCCCCCGAGGGTTAGGGCTGCAAGGCGGCTCAGACCCCGCCCTTAGGCTACTTGGTCACTGGTTACCAGGTCCCATCCAATTCCAGCTCTGCGACCCTGAGGGCGGAGCTTATCGGGGCAGATCGCTCACAATGTCTGCCTGTGACCCAGAGCCGAACACTATTAGCTCCGTCTGGCTCAGCGGCTCAGCCTGGGGCCCTAGACGAAGGCCAAAATTCTCTGCACTCCTGCTCAGGCTCTCCCCAAGGCAGTTCAGCTGAGTGCTAAGTCCAAAGACACCAAAACAGTTCACAGGTAAGGCCTTTCTGGTTTGCAGTCTCGCTGCTACTGAACTTACAGTTGCGGGCGGGTTTAGACGGATTGAACACACGCGACCACTTGCCGGTTTTCTACTGTTTTAGTCCTCCTCTTGGGGTCCAGAAGTCTCTCGCTGACTCCCTGTATCCTCTCAGGGGTGATGATAGGCAGATCCCACCAGCCAGAGATGCCTGGAGTGCTATATCCCCAGACTCACGGTGCCCAGATGCAAGGAAGCTGTTACTCGGCTGCCATCTTGCTCCGCCTCCCGATACACAGTCTTAAATCTTGCATCTTGAAGAGCAGACATGCCTGTGCAACATTGCCAGCCCATCTACACATCTCAAACACCACTCACTTCACCAAGGAAAAAGCAGTCCTCATGTCAATTACATTAATTGACCAATTTTCTGGTGTCCATCTAACTTAAAGAATATTTAGGCAATTTTGGTAGCTGGCTCCAGAATGTTACCTTTTAATTAAAGTCTTTCATAGTTAATTAATTACCTGTAGAGAATTTATTCTGAGTTGGGAAATACACCTATCCACCCACCCACCTAAATACTCCTCTATGCTGACACATGCATCATAAAGTGTATGCTGAAATATTTAAAAGTAAATATCAAGCAACATCACACTGTGGTGTATGTTAGAGCACAAAACCTTATTTGCTGGTTCTCCACTCTTCACGAGGACTGTTGGTCGGCAACCTTTATTACATTCCTGCAGTATGTAAATCACTGGATTAGAGGCTGTGGAAAGCAGAATAATAAAATCTAATAATAATAGCAAAATTTATCGAGTGTTTTGTGGTGCCAGGCACTGTGCTAAGTGCTTTACATGAGTTATTTAGTTTAAGCTTCAAAATAACTTGATGAAGGAAGTATTGTTATTGTTCCCATTTTGCTTATAATGCCTGAGTTATGTTCTCAACATTTGGAAGGCCATTGCTATGAGTAAGTTGAATACATAGGCACAAAGTATGTTGTGAAACATCCACTTCAGCCACTCACTTATCCAAGGAGAAACTCAAGTCAATGAGCATAAGGGGACCATTCCTCTTCTGTCTCTTTCTCTCTTCTTTCCAACGTGTTGATTATTAGCCCTGTGTCCACTCCCCCAAGGTTCTACAGCCCTTTACTTTTAGCTCTATCCTTTGCTTTCTGTCATTTTTTCTCTTTTTTTTTTTGGATTTGTGGGGAAAGGAGATGGAAATAGAGGGTCCTACATGCAGAAAGAGTGGAAGGAGGTACAATGGCCCTATTTCTTTAGGTTCCTGATAATCTCTAAGACAAACAAACGTTTCTAGTTTTTTGTTTTTTTTTTTTTCCTGGAAACGTTTCTAGTTTTAAGGTGCCTACTTTTTATCAAAACCAGGGGAAGTTATTATAATGATTTCTGAGTTGTGTAACAAGTTATACTGTACATCTAACCAGTGGTAGGGATTGGAAATTAGTTGGGGGAAATTCTGCTTCTTTTTGTCATTTGAAGAGGTTAAATGGACCAGTGATCAAATTGATCATGTTATGTAGGTGCTACCATCTTACAGCTCCAACATCTGGGAAATGTGGTCTCCAAGTCTCTGAGGAAGAGGAAGAGTGTGGGGTGGCAGAGATAAGAAGTTTCATACCTTACTTCTGCCTACATTTTGTGACTACAATACAAGGGGGCTGGCAAGTGTGGTCTTCCCTGTGTTCAGGAAGGAAAGAAGAATTGGGTGTGAGTGAGAACTAGTAGTTACTACCACGGCAAGTTTTAGGTTTTAGGTTATTTTTAGTGTTTGTGTGTTTGAAAGCTGTGTCTTCCCACTTGAATGATTGCAAGTTGAATCAAATTCAAATATACCCTTGACCCAAGTCTTCTATTAGGAAAAACAAACAAATGAAACATTGAACGTGAAATAAAACTATATTGGGAGCTTTTGTGAGTGTTCAGTTTTCTTGTCTTTTAAAGTTGTTCTTTGTGATAGCATGCTTATACAATTTTTGAAGCGTTGTCAAGTGGGTAGTATTTAATCTGTGAAAATTTTTAAGTGGCTCCTTTTACTCTCTCAAGTGTTTTTTTTTTATTCTCTCAAGTATTGCTATAGTCATTTTAAGATTGAAATGAACCATTTAATTTTTAAAAATTATTTATGGAGCCTCAAATAGCACTTGGTGCTCTGTCACAACATTAGACCTGTTTCTGAGGGCCCACTGAAAATACAGCAGAAAGGTTGGGGGTCTTAGCTATGGAACCTTCTAGAAACATACCTCACCATTAGAACTGGTTGTAATTCCTACGTGCTGACATGAAGATTAATAATGCTTCACTCTGATTTTGGCAATTTTTACCAATTTCATTGCCATGGCCCCTTTCTTTCAAGTTATTACCCGGAACTGAAGTGATAACAAATGTTTTATGTTTTATACTGCCCAGATAAAAGGTTAAATTTTTGCATGTCACATGTTCTCTCTCTCTCTCACGTACACACACACACACAATGCACATACACAACTAGGTCAAAGGGAAATGAGTAATTCTCCTAGAATGGAAAGATTGTTCTAGTTTTAACATTAGGTGGCTAGTTCTCATGTGCTTAAGTCACATGTAAAAATCGGAAATTGAACCTTATCAGTCTTTGTGCACTGACTACATCATGTAGTTATAATTTTCTGTGTATCATACAGTTTTGTTTTTCTGGGAACGAATGTTGCTTTTGCTTCTCAAGTTTTATTATTGAGTCAACTGCCAAAGTTTAAGAGAGAGAGTCAAGGGCTCTTAAAATTATTTGGTGTTGAGTGAAGAGGCAGAGAAAGGTATTCCATATTTCCAAACATTTTAACTTTTATGTCTCTACCTGATGTTGGAATATAATCTAAACTTCAAGGCTTTTATGATTCTTTTTAAAATGATGTACACTGTTGAATGAAGTTGGAATATCACTGAGAGGAACTTTAATTCCACCCATGGATACATAGTTTGGAACTACATATTCTAATTTTTAATAGACTGTATTCTTTCTTGCCTTTCATCCCTGTATTTAAACTTTTGTAAATCAGGCAGCCTGTGTGCCTGCATGTGGTTTTGCACCATCTGGAAGTTCATATTCGACTTTAGAAATGATGTCATACTTGCTTACTGCAAACTGGGCTAATGTTGGTTGAGATTGGATGTGGTTCAGGTCAAAGTTTTCTCTTAAAAAAAAAAAAAAAAAAGAAAGAAAAGGCCCTCAAGCATCATTTCTTGATTTTAGGAGACTGCGCAAAGCTCTGAAATTAGAGTGAAGGTGATTGAAGGGCATGATCCAAATTCCTTTGAAGTTAAGTACATGCTTTCTGGCGCATGGAAAATAAACTCCCCCAAGAAGACCTCAGCTGGCACAGACGCCCTCCTGCCACGTTGAGTTTGGGTGCTATGAACAGTGTGTTGATCACAACCGTCCTTGCTTGCTGTTTTGTTCCTGGAGAAGTATTCTCATGGCTAGGGTTGCTTTTTAATTTCTTCTGGGCTCAGGAAGATGCGGCAAAGCACTGATCACACATGGTGAGAAGGTGTTACAGTGTTAAGCCTTGCGGTCTAGGTTATACTCCAACAGCAGGCAGAGACATAAAAGTTAAAATGTATGGGAATATGGAATACCTTTCTCTGCCTCTTCACTCAACACCAAATAATTTTAAGAGCCCCTAACTCTCTCTCTCTCATCATTATGGTCTCTTTTTCTAAACTCTCTCCAGCACCACTCACTACCTCCCATACTATAATTTATTTACATCACAGTTTGGTTATTGGTCATTTCCTTCAGTGCAGATAGAGACCATTCAACTTTGATAGCTGGAATGTGGGGCTGATGGGACCACAGTCTTGGGTTTCTTCACAGAATCACACTGAGTCCTTGTAGGTCTGTGTGCCAATATTTACAATTGATTGCAACTCCTTATAACCACTGCTATAGTCCGGAGTGCTCGGCATGTCCTGGTAATTTCTAAAACTCTACCAAATGCCTGTTCTTTATACATAAACTCAAAAATCAAATTTTATTCTACCAAATATGAGGAAAACCCAAAGAGAAGTAGAGTAGTGGTGCCATTCTGTCCAAACAGAATGGACACTTGGAAATCTGGAATGTTCAAGCTTTAGTATATGAATTTCCATTTAGGATAAAAGAAGATGCCTAGGACGTGAGTATCTCCCCTCCTCCTCAGCTCCTATTTCTCTATGGCTATTATTTGAGGGGAGGCATGGTTCTCTGATATTTGAAGAATCTGCAATTTTCACTCTCAGAATGAGAGTCACAGAATGCCCATCCTGTCTCGTAAAGCAGTCAGGGCCACTCAGCCTTGGGGACTCCATGCACCTGTGATCACCCCTTCCCTTGCTGGGACTGCCCAGAATCATCCTCTTCGCTGGGCCAGGAACCATGAAAACTTTCTACTCAGCCACCTCTCTGCCATCTTTGACTTTTAGAAACACAATTTAGGCATCTTTTCGTTGGAAAGTGGTAAGTAAGCAAAGGAGATCTGCTATAACAACTTTTCTTTCTCTGTCGTATCATCATCTTTCTGTGATATATTTCTACCAAAGACTGATTTTGGTCTTCAAAATCATAAAATCGTAGGCACTATTTGTTCAAATATCTTTGTTTTACCCATAGAGAAACTGAGGCTGGAAGGCTGGGTGGGTGTATGTGAGAATTATTTTTTCTGAGCCGCACAGCCAGGTGGAAGCAGAACCAGGCCTGAAGTGTCCTGAAACCTAACGTGTCTTCTCTGCATTGTTCCTGTTGGCTTCTTATGGCTTTCTGACATCCTTTTTTGCTTTTGGTTTCATCTGAATTTTACTTGCCTGTAGCATAAAGAAGTGAAATGTTCAATAAAATTGGTAATAAGATGTAGCAACTACCTACTTTCCCTTGCCTCATTTCTTTTTCCCCAGTACAAACTCCTTTAATTCCTTGTGTTTGGTTATTTTCATATCATGCTTGCATCTCTCCTTTCTATTTTTTTGAGACAGAGTCTCAAGCTGTCACCCTGGGTAAAGTGCTGTGGTGTCACAGCTCACAGCAACCTCAAACTCCTGGGCTTAAGCCTCACGTTCCCAAGTAGCTGGGATTACAGGTGCCCGCCACAACGCCCTGCTCCTTTTTTTGTTGCAGTTGTCATTGTTGTTTTAGCAGGCCCAGGCTGGTTGGAACCCACCAGCTTCCATGTATGTGGCTGGTGCTATAACTACTGTGTTCTGGGGGCCGCCTCTACTTGAGGGTGGAGATTAAACCCTTTTTTTTGCCCCAACACCCCATCACCATGTGGACCTTCTCTCACCCATCCTCCTTTCTTCTTCCAATAGGGTTATATGGTAATTTAGTTGCCAGGCTGGTTTTCTTAAATATTTGGTTTTTCTTTTTCCAAGAAAGAGATCATCATAAGATGTTTGTTAATTCTTAATTGTATACCCATATATTTTTCAACTTTATTGACATTGAAGTATAAATTATTGAACTGTATAATTCAATGAATTTTGATTAATCTGTACACCATGTAACCTCTCTCCACTGTCCTCCACCAAAAAAATGCCCTCCTGGCCCTTTAATTAGTCCTTTGCCCCTCCCACCCCAGGCAAACATGGCTGTCACTTCTCTCACCATACTTTGGTCTTATCTTATTTAAAATTTCATAGAAGTAGAAATAGCATGTGGAATAGCATCTTCTCAATTCTTTCACTTGGCACAGAGATCCATCTGTGTTGTGTGTGTAAGTAGTTCATTCCTTTTTATGATTAAATGGTATTCCATAGACATATACCACCATTTGGTTTATCCATTCACTTGCCCATAGACCTTTGGATTGTCTCCAGTGTGATCTATTATGAACAGTGCTCCTATGAACATTTCTGTAAAATCGAGTTGTGTACACATCTTTTAGACTCACTGTGTGATCTTATTTAATTTTGATTTGTTGTGGTAAACATAGTATATTCCTTTCCCATGTCAAGGGAACTAACCACGGGTTATTTCTTCATTTCTTCACAAAATAACCAGGACAGATCCTTGAGGAGTTAATGGCTAAAAACAATCGGTGGTTATAAACCTGACTTTTATGTAAGATCACATGTAAGGTGTCTTTAATGATCCAGAAAAAATAAACCGTGGTGGTTGTCTTAGTTTGCTCAGGATTCTATAACAAAGTACCTAGGCTGACTTATAAAGAACAAAAATGTGTATCTAACTAGCAGAAGCTGGGAAGTCCAGGTCAGGACACCTGCATTCTGGTAAGTGTCACTTAGGTATCTGGTAAGGGTTTACTCTTTGCTATATACATGGCACCTTTTCATTGTATCCTGTGTCTGGGCAGGGGTGCACGAATTCCTCTGGGCCTCTTTCAGAAGGGATTGAATCTCATCCATGAGCACTTTGCACTCAAGACCAAATCATCTCCTAAAGGTCCCCACCTCTTAATACTGTTGCATTTTGTCCTGATTTGGACACAGGAATTTTGGAAGACATAAACATTCAGACCATAACAGTAATATCTGCTGAAGTGGCAGCACAATAATTGTCACAAAGGGTTCTAATTTTTTTTATATCCAATAAAAATACAAATTTGTGGAAATAATATATTAAATGTCATTGTTCAGCTGGGAATGATTTCCTTGGAAATCTTGTAGTCTGTTATTAACAATAATAAAGACAATATCCCTTCAAATAAAGTGTTTGTCACAGCTTCTTTTAAGACTAGATTAGTGGGCATTCCTAAACACAGTTGTAAAAATGGTATTGTAGATCAATAAAGCAGAATTTTAAAAGACTATAGAGGATTACTTTTAAAATGGTCTTTGTATGGTCTTCATATTGTTTGGATTGTTTCATTGTTTAACTACCCTAGTGATTTTTTTTTTTCCTATGATCTAGTCCGAGTAATCTAGAAATAGAAATTTTTTTTGCACATGTCTTTAAAATGTTAAATAAAAAATAAAGCTTGGGGCCGGTGCCTGTAGCTCAGTGGGTAGGGTGCTAGCCACATACATCGAAGCTGGAGGGTTCGAACCTGGCCCGGGCCTACTAAACAAGAATGACAACTGCGGGCGGCGCCTGTGGCTCAGTCGGTAGGGCGCCGGCCCCATATACCGAGGGTGGCGGGATCAAACCCGGCCCCGGCCAAACTGCAACCAAAAAATAGCCGGGCGTTGTAGCGGGCGCCTGTAGTCCCAGCTACTCGGGAGGCTGAGGCAAGAGAATCGCTTGGGCCCAGGAGTTGGAGGTTGCTGTGAGCTGTGTGAGGCCACGGCACCATACCGAGGGCCATAAAAGTGAGACTCTGTCTCTACAAAAAAAAAAAAAAAAAAAAGAATGACAACTGCAACAAAAAAATAGCCGGGCGTTGTGGCAGGCACCTGTAGTCCCAGCTACTTGGGAGATTGAGACAAAAGACTCACTTAAGCCCAAGAGTTTGAGGTTGCTGTGAGCTGTGATGCTACAGCACTCTATCGAGGGTGACATAGTGAGACTCTGTCTAAAAAATAAATAAATAATAAATAAATAAAGCTTATGCTTCCTCCTTTTATTAATGACATTTAAAAATCAGGAATTAGAATTTTCTAATTTTTGAGTCAAGATACAAAGAGGGATTTTTTTTTTGTATCTTTTGTCTTTCTTTTCTTTAAAAGTGTTTGAAAAGCGTTCTTTCACAAAGCTGGAGAATGGGTATTCCATTTTCTTCCTTCAGCAGCATTAACTTCCTCTTTGCACCACGTACTTTTCATATTTAGGAACATTTTCTGCATGTCTGTTTTGTTCTTCCAGATGTCCATGGTGTGGCTCATCATGTTTTCCTTCTTCCTGGGGCATGCTGCATGTCCCTGCCCCCCTCCAAGGGCACCACCAATGGGTATCCTGACTTCTTTGTGAAACCACAGCCTTCTTTCTTTTTTCCTGATTCCAGGTAGATGCACTGAGGTTACGCCTGGAAGAGAAGGAATCTTTTCTCAATAAAAAAACAAAACAGCTGCAGGATCTCACAGAAGAGAAGGGGACACTGGCTGGAGAGATCCGTGACATGAAAGATATGTTAGAAGTGAAGGAAAGAAAAATTAATGTTCTTCAGAAAAAGGTGAGTAGCTCCCTGAAACCCTTCAAGTTTTGAGAGTTGGAATCATCCATGTTTTGTCATTTCAGAAAAATTTTGAGCACATGGAACATAAAGTATCTTGTAAGAATTTTAGATTAGGAAGTATAAACCTTTTACTTACTGGTAATTCACTTACCATCTTTTTTTGCACGGCTCGATGAATTTTCTGTTTGATTATCTAGCAACTGAACAGTGATGATTGTTTTTCATTTGTCAGCCAAAACATAGAGGTAATTCTACCAATTTGAATATAAATAAGAAATAAAAAAAGATCCAAAAAATTGGTTAATGTTTCCTCTTCCCTTACTGAGAGTTAGCAGAGTATTTTGTG
This sequence comes from Nycticebus coucang, assembly GCF_027406575.1. NCBI lineage: Eukaryota > Metazoa > Chordata > Mammalia > Primates > Lorisidae > Nycticebus > Nycticebus coucang. The sequence goes on from NC_069787.1 coordinate 53,234,316, forward strand.
GGTCTTAAATGTGTTTTAGATGCATTTCACATTCATATAATCTTTAGTAGATCCTGTTATGCCAAACCTAATGTAGATTTGGAGGGAGGTTGGAGTTTACACCCATTGGTTAATTGAAGTCAATGGAAAGAACTTGTAATAGGTTCCAGCCACACTGATTGAACCCAGCAGATGCTCAGCTTTGTTAGGGCTCTTTCTCCCATCAGGTCATTTTCTCAATTATAGGAGACCCTGATTTTGTGGCAGCACCCCAATTTTCTTTTGGAAAATTCTCATTTGCTGCTGTGTACAGTTTTGTTGGAACCATTGTGTGACTGCCTTCTTCTAGAAAAAAGTGGACTAGAAGAGAAACCAATACCTGTTCTTTTATGAAAAAGAAAATGTGCTGGAAAGATCTAAGGGCTTTCAGAGGAACAGGCTTCCAGTGTGGACACTGGGCAGAAGTCAGTGGCGGACACTGGCCAGGATGCGTCATTGACAGGCATGTGGCCCAGCACCACCCTGCGGCTGCAGGCAGATGGAACCAACTGCCCCACTCTTGGTGTCACTGGCCACTATTACCTCCCACCTGGTTTAGATCAAGAGCATTCTCGCAGTTCTTCCTGTTTCCACCCCTATGTTTTCTGATGCCTGTTGTTAATACAGAAATAGGACTAGCCCTTTTAAAGCATAAAACAGTTTATGTCGCTTTCTGATAAAAACTAACCAGGCACAACTAGCTATGCAATTTGTAGGGCCCAGTGCATAATATAAAGGTGGAGCCCTTTGTCCAAAAATTGAGAATTTCTCCATAGAAATAGCAGGGCAATAAGCATAGGGACCTGTGCAGCTGTCCCCATCTTCAGTGACTGTCATTTTAACACAGGATAACAGTGGAAGTCCTCAGCAGGGTCCTCATTAGGCTCCCTCTGGCCAGTCGGACCTTCCGTCTCATCCCTTTCCACTTTGCTCATGTTACATAGGCTGCTGGGGCCTTTGTGCTCTTCTGCAGACATGCTCTCTCAGGATCTGACCTTTGCTGGAGCCTCTGTGGAAACACTCTGACCCTCAACTCACATTGCCCAACATGGTAGCCATGAGCCCTGTGTGGCTATTAAGGCCTCGAGTTGAAATATGCTGCAAGGGTGAAATACACTTCGGATTTGGAAGACTTAATATGAAAAAAAGAATATAAGATCTTTCATGAATCATTTTTATATCATGAAAATATTTTGGGCATATCTGATAAAATATATTGTGAATTGTATTTCATTTGTTTCTTTTTAGTTTTTTAATATGTCTATCAGAAAGCTTAAAGTGACCTTCCAGGTCTCAACTCAAATGGTATTTTGTTATAGGCCTTCTTTGCCCATCCTGCATAAAATAGCATGGCCACTCCCATTCCTGACTTTTGCATTCCCTTATCCAGTTTTATTTTTCTAAGTAGAACTTATCATCTGACAGATGTGTTTTTTAAAATTTGTTTGCTATATTACCAGCATATAAATTCTAGGAGGGCAGGCTTCCCCCCCTACTATGACATCTTTAGTACACAGAAGGTATACATGCTCAAGAAAGATTTGTTGAATGAACAGTGAATAAATGAATGAATAAATGAACTTGCTGGAGTTAACATCTTGGGTAGGAACATTTGGTTGGCCAAAATTAGATTATGTGCTCACCCCTTACTGCTAGGAACACTCTTTCCTATGAAGTTGTCTCAAGGACAGAGCTATAGCACTTGTTTTGTTCTGTGGCAAAGCTGTGATGATGATGTCAACAAATTCCTAATATCTAGAGCTCCCACCTGCTCATGCTTCTGCTTTTTCATTAGTGAGCTCTTTAGTCTGTCCTCAACTCTGAGATCCAGCTAGCCTCTTCCCAGTGGACTCCTGTGTGTTATGCTCAACCAGAAGTCTCAATGGTACGTTTGTGTATAGTATAATGTGACTCACATTTAAAAAATGAAGTTAGATTTAAATCAAATCTTAGAAACTTTACCAAAGAGTGAAAAGGAGAGATCCTGCATTTGTTTGGAATTCTTAGGATATTGACAGTTTGATCCTATTATTCATTTCTGTAGAGATCTTCATGCACAAAGTCCTGGTCATTAGATTCCCCTCTTGCACACCAGCTTATTGATATGCATAATTAGAAGAGACTTGGGCAGAGATAACTAAGAAGCCTTGAAGCAGTGGGGCTGCCTAGGCCAGGTGGGATGAACAGAGAGACAGCTATAGCAGTGGGTCTTGGAGCACATCCTAAAGATTCAAAATAAGACTTTTCATTTAAAATCTCCAGCAGCAGCTGGGTACAGTGGCTCATGCCTATAATCCCAGCCTCTGGGAGGCTGGGGGGGTTAGATTGCCTGAGCTCAGGAGTTTGAGACCAGCCTGAGCAAGAGCGAGATCATGTTTCTAAGAAACAGCCAGCGTTGTGGCAAGTACCTATAGTCCCAGCCCCCTAGGAGGCTGAGGCACGAGAATCACTTTTGAGCCCAAGAGTTTGAGGTTGCTGTGAACTATGATGCCACAGCATTCCACCCAGGATGACAAAGTGAGACTCTTTCTCAAAAAATAAAAAGTTAAATCTCCAGCAGCAAGTAATAACAAAAGAATGACGTTTATTGAACTTACTTATATTGAACTGTGTGCTGGTTACTCCACAATGCTTGCTACATGCACTATTTACTCTTGGGAATAAATAGTGAGATAGGGACAATTATAAATCCAAGGTACAGGGATATCAAGGCTGTTGATAAGCTTGTGCAAGGTCACACAGTCTAGATATAATTTTTTCTGGGGGAAAATAGAATAAAATGATTGATACAAATTAAGAGAATAAGGATCACTTTTCCTTTGGCCTCAATTTTTATGGTGATGACACCAGGCATGAGAGTGAATTGAGGACGAATATTATAGTTGTTTGTTTTGCTGGGAATTGAGACTAAGTGCTCTCATTCCTGAGGAATAACAACAATTTTCTTGGTAACAATTTTGGGGTGGCACTTTGAATGCCTAAGTGACAAATGGCCAATTTTGCTGATGCAAATGCTTTGCAAAATGTTAAACTTTCCCCCACATCCAGACTCAAAGGTTTGAGAACCAGTTGGGAAGTTCTAGAATAAAACCCATTGTATATTATGACTCCTTTTGGCAACAGGATCATGATTTCACTTGTTTAAGTCATGCAGATAATGGATTTGGAAGGATTTCATGCGTATTTGGAGAGGTAACTCAGTTTCAAGTCTTTTGATGGAGTATTTACTGATACATTTGAGGAGGAAATAAAACCTCTGGCAAGATAATAAAGTGGCAGGACCTCTCTTATACCTGAAATGTGAAAGAAAAATAATCCCCAGAGAAGTAATATAAATGATTTAGAAACTGACTCAAGATGTGGAAATAATACCGAAGGTAATGGGCCAATGAGACATTGTCTTTGGGGCTGGAGCCTCTTTGGAGCTTAGACCACATTTAGCATAATGTCTGTTCTAGGGCAGGACTGGATTGAAACAGTATAAGCTTTAGGATTAGGGTGTGATGGTGAGGAAAAGTAATAAGCTGTCAGTGTCAAAGGCGCAGGTTTCATATCTCTTGTTCATGGACTCTTTTGCAACCTGCTGTGTGTTTTGATGCCAGTAGAATGGTATGTTCCTTCTCTAGTCATGTTTAATCTGGTGAAGCTGGGCTTGTACTTTGTGGAGCTTTATTTCACAGCAGTAAGCCATGGAGACAGGCGTGGACATGATGCTCTAAGCACTTGGTCACAGGCGTGAACATGATGCTCTAAGCACTTGGTCACTTGAGGAAGGAAGTGAGGCTGAACAAATAGACAATCCCAGGTGGCAGGACCTCCATGATGAAGATTTTGTAACAAGATGAGATCATCCAGATTGGGTTTATGTGCCCACGATCTTATTTTTGGCTCTGCTCTGTAATTCTAAGATAATGGAGTTCTTTTAGTAGGGAACAAAAACCTGCATGTATGAAAAGCGTCTGGTGGAATATCCTCTCGTGGTTGTGACACCGGCATCAGAAGAGCAGTGTCGGTTTCATGCTGTAGCCTTGGTCTTCTGTTCCCATATCTGAATTTACAAACTGCAACTGATGAAGTGCTACCTGACTATTGAGTTTTTATAGGAAATGTCATAAAACCTTGATGACATTGTGCATTTGGAAGTGTAAAAAGTCCAGGATTTGAGGACACGGTAGCTTTATGTGAACCAGATCAATTTCAGACCTTTACGCAGCTCATAGATTCTATCATCAAACCTTGCTATCCAAAAAATGGTTTTTAAAAAGCCATTAAAATTGGACAAAAATTCTATCTCCATTTTCATTCTAGGCCTCCGTCCTACAAGCAATGTGAATTTATAGAGCAGAGGTTCTTTATTAGGGATAGAAAAACAGATGGTGATCTCTCTGGAAGCCACGTTTGTTGAACGTCTCCTGAACTCCATAGTGGCTCTGGGGGTTGGAGAAGGCAGGCAGGGGCCAGTGGAGTCGGCTCCTTTGGGTGTCGTATATGGGTCTGCCTGCATCAGCTGCTTTACTGCCCCTATTTGGAAGCGTGGTGGTGAAAATTGTGAATGGCGATAAGCTCAGGGTTAAAGGATGCTATTGGAGTACTAGTTTCCTCGTGAGATTTATTAAAAAAAAAAGTAAGAATCTGAGAAGATGGCTACAGAACATAGAGCTTGCCATGTCTATTTAAAATTGAACTAAGGTGTGGAAGATTTTTGGACTCAATTGAGCTCTTTCTTGGTGTTTAAACATCTAGTTGAACTTTTATACTTACTATCGGCAAACCTCCTAATTTTTTGAATGTGTGCACAATTATATCATTTTGCATTCACTGAGTGCTTCCATGTGTCTGTCAGTCACCACTCTAGTACCTGGAGTTTCAAAGAAAAATAAGATGTTCTCCAATGTTTAAGAAGCTGACAGTCTGGGTGGGGAGACAGAAATGCATAATCCTAAACGTAGATGTTGTGGAGAGCAGCACAAGGCATCTTACTGGAAGCCAACTACCTGCTGGATGCAAACAGCAGAAACCACTTCTGGCGACCTTAAGCAGAAGGGAATTTATTGCAAGAATATCTAGAGTCCCAGTATCAGGTCTTCAGAACCTGACTGGGGGTTGATCAAGAACTTGGATGGCTCTAGGAGAGCAGGGGAAGGCAAACACCACCATGATTTCCTAACTGGGAGCGTTTTTCTGGTCAGGTGTTGTTTCTACCTGGCTGCTCGCTCTCCCCTTCCTCCCTCTGTCCCCATGTCAGGTTGCCAGTCAGGATTCAGAGTCCTAGAACAAATTTGACACACTGTCTCTCATTGGCAGGATCTCACAGGAACTTACCTTTAAAAGAGTCTGAGAAATGTGGCTCTAAGCTTTACACCTGACCTTTCGACTTAGTTCTTATATCGCTTACTTAGGGAAGTCTTTGCTGACACTGTAAGCTGTTTCTTGGCTCCATTTAGAATTATGCATCCCTTTGGTGAATGTTGGCTTCACTCTCAGGGCTTGCGGGCCCCAAGCATGATTATCAAGATACTACCAGCTCCTGCCAGAATTCTTGGCATGCAATGGTCCTTGATCAGTATGCATTAGGTGAATAAGTGAACTCAGCAAATTTTCATGAATGAGAAATTGAAGAGGAGAAATCACGTTGAGATCTACTTCTAGCCCAAGGATGTCAGAAGGAAAGTCGGATGCTCAGAGGAAAGTCGGTTGCCCCAGTGAAATGTCAAACCCACTCTTGTTCCCAGCACGGCATGTTCTGTGTAGGCTGCAAGATGGAACCTTCCCGTGAATAATAAAACAGATGAGGGAATGACTGTTGCTCTACCCACACCTAACACCTCCAGCCTTGGTTCCATTACCCTGGAAAGGTAAAAAGGGATGAAGATTTGAGAAAGGGAGCTTAGCCACTCTTCCTTCATTTTCCTTTTTAATATAAAGAAAATGTGGCATTTATTGAGACTGTTGTCTTATTTTGCAAAAAGAGTGCTTCCTTCGCCAGTTTTACTTCTAAATTAATAGATTGTTAGAGGCATAATCTTTTATGAGCGTTTTAGAATTGATATAGGAAAGTGACTCTTGAGGTCCAAGTGGGTCCTTGGCTTCGTACAAAAATTCAGGAGCAAGCTGACAGTGTAAAATGAAAGTGGGATTTATTAAGAAACTATAGAAAGTCTACTCTACAGGCAGACTACAGGGTAGTTCTCTCTGGAGAGGAGAACTGGCCCATGGTTCCTTTTGCCCCAGCTTAAATATGGGCTAAACAAGGGGCAGAATATTCATGTTGTTTCTTAGGAAGAGGCAGAATGTTTTTCTGAAATTGGGATGACTTACTGCTCTTGACTATATATATAGCAAAATACAGAGTGTTATGGTGTCAGGTGCATTTTGAGAGTGGAAGGTTTCCTTAGAAACTTTTATAGTAATGAGGTATAAATCTGTAAGGTCAAGAGGTGACTAATTTCTCTACCATCGTGGTTCTAATTGGTTGGAACTTGTCCTGCCCTTCATCCTGTTTTGATCAGGGGAGAAACTTTCTTTTGAGACTTCTTGAGTCAGTCAGACAATGTCTGCACAATTAAGCAATGCCCATAACAATGGTCAAAGAAGTGTCTGAAGCAATGCCCATAGTGGTCCCTGTCAGTTCCTTGCCTCACATCAAATTGCTGATTATACATGGTCACTTCCACTTAGGACAATATAAATGATAATTTGTATAATGAAATTATCTGCTATTGATTGAACCCTTACTGTAATATCAGACACTGCACTTGAGGAGAGACAGGTTTAGAGAGTAACTTGCTCAGAGAGACATGGCAGGAACAGGATGGAGCTATTCTTAACTACCACACTATTCTGGTGTTTTCCCAGGTTATGATCTTACCTCCCTTGTGAGATAAATGGGATTATTTAGGATTAGCTAAAGTATAATTTGAGCAATTTACCTGAGATTAATATATAAGGATGCCAGTTTTTAAGACCAAACTAGCAGAGATAGAGCCACTAGGTAATATGATTTAAAAAAAAAATAGGAAACCAATTACATTACTCAAAATAAAATACTATGTCCAGATTTTAAAATTCCTTAATCTATATGTAGAATAAAGAAAGGTTGTGGTACCCTTCGATTTCTATTTATTTTTTCCCTATGAGACTTCTCCTTTACCATTCTAAGCCACTGAGTTGTTTTGGTGCTTTATTTAAAATTTTTTTTTGATTTTAAATTAATATGAGGGTACAGATTTTTAGGTTACCTTTTTCTCACTTCCAAAGTAATGTTCAAGTTGCAGTTTGAGCCCTTTATCCAGGGTGCATGCTGAATTCCCTGACATTGTGTGTACTAGGTGAGATTCTGCCAATTGCCTTCCTTCCTCCCTCCATCACCCTCCACTCCTCATCCTTCTCTATCCTCTTCCTTCCCCCTCACTAGCCTCTATTTGTGTTTTATCATTTGTGTGGACATGCACTTGTTTATATATTGGTTTCATATTAGTATTGAGTACATTCGATTTTTTCCCCATTCTTGAGATACTTTACTAAGAAGAATGTGTTTCAAATCCATCCAGGTGAACATAAAAGATGTAAAGTCATCAATTTTTCTTATGGCTGTATAGTACTCCATGCTATACATATGCCACAGTTTGTTGATCCATTCAAGGGATGATGGGAATTTAGGTCATTTCCATGACTTGACAATTGGGAATTGAGCTGCAGTAAACATTCTGGTGCAAATATCCTTGTGGTAAAATAATTTTTGTTCTTCTGGATATATACCTAGTAATGGAATTGCAGGATCAAATGAAAGATTGACTTTTAGAGATTAAGAAGGAAATCATTAGATTTCTTGAATAAAATAATAATGAAGCTGCAAGCTATCAAAACCTGTGGGATAGGGTGGCGCCTGTGGCTCAGTGAGTAGGGCGCCAGCCCCATATGTTGAGGGTGGCGGGTTCAAACCCAGCCCCGGCCAAACTGCAACAAAAAAATAGCCGGGCGTTATGGCGGGCGCCTGTAGTCCCAGCTGCTTGGGAGGCTGAGGCAAGAGAATCATGTAAGCCCAAGAGTTAGAGGTTGCTGTGAGCCGTGTGACGGCACGGCACTCTACCCGAGGATGGTGCAGTGAGACTCTGTCTCTACAAAAAAAACCCAAACAAACCTGTGGTATACTGCAAAGGTGGTCTTAAGTCAGAAATCTATAGCACCAGATGCCTTTATAAAGAAAATAGAATAGTGTTTTCCACTATTCTGGAAAACACCAGAATAGTGTGATAGTTAAGAATAGCTCCATCCTGTTCCTGCCATGTCTCTCTGAGCAAGTTACTCTCTAAACCTGTCTCTCCTCAAGTGCAGTGTCTGATATTACAGTAAGGGTTCAATCAATAGCAGATAATTTTTATACAAATTATCATTTATAAAGAGAGCAAGTTAGTAATCTAATGGGCCATCTCAAGCATCTGGAAAAGGAAGAACAATCTAGGTCTAAGCCCAGCAGAAGAAAAGAAATAACTAAAATTAGAGCAGAATTAAATGAAATTGAAGACAAAAGAATCATTTGGAAAAATCAGCAAAGCAAAAAGTTGGTTCTTTGAAAAGATTAATAAAATTGATAAACCCTTGGCCAGACTAACCAGAAATGGAAAAGTAATATCTTCAATCAAAGGAGAAATAACAACACATACTGTAGTAATACCTTCAATCAGAAATGATAAAGGAGAAATAACAACATATACCGTAGAAATACAAAAGATCTTCAATCATTGTTACAAAAAGACTCTATTCCCCAAAATATGAAAATATAGAGGAAATGGACCAATAACCTGGATCACGACACCTTCCTACACTCAGCCAGAAGAATTAGAAATTTTGGACAGACCTATGCTAAGCGCTGAAATTGCATCAGCTATGCTGCTTCCTTTTTAAAGAATTGTAATGTTTTTGCCCTGATAGTAGTTTCACTTTCTTTTCTTTGTTGGCTTAAAGGGCTCAGACTTCAAAAGATGATTTGAGACATTTAATCAGCTTTCCTGGAATATTCACAGGTGAACTCACATGGGAGATCCCTCATTCCTTGTCAAATCTCAGGAGGAAGTACTCTAGGAAGCCTCTCTACTTTGCAGGGAGCTGTTCACTTAAAGGCTGACTTCCTCGGTATCAGTGAGCTCATTCTACATCTGAAGCCAGGAGCTAGGCTATCATCTCAGAATTGGATCAAAACTAGGGTTCTAGAGTGGCTTTGGGTCTTAGGCAGGGATTCTCGACCAGGCGCCACATTACAGCCCTCTTCCTCACACCACTGGGGACATTTGGCAATATCCAGAGACATTTTTGGTTGCTGTAGCTGGGAAATTGCTGCAAGCATCTTTTGGGTAGAGTCTAGTCCAACATTGCTAAATGTCCTCATATGTAGAAGAACACACTCTCACTCCCAACACTTAATTACCCAGAGAAATCCTTGTCTACAGGAGTCCCTTCCTTCCTGTGTACGGACCACCCTACTCATGGTTTTCTAGGCTCTCTGCCTTAAGATAGTGTTCCTTAGAATAGCTTTTACTTAGTATAACAGCCATTTCTGTACTCTGAGTATTATCTCAATTGATACATCTAACATTTTAGACTTTGTCTCTGGTATTGTTTTAGGCAATTTGTAGAGTTGAATGTCTTGTGTGTGTGTGTATACTTGAGTGTATATATTTGGATTATTACCACTATTTCTGTTTTATAATTTTCTCATATAATAAATCCATATTTATAAAGAGTGTATATGGCATTCTTGAACTATTACTAGTATTAAAGTTGATCTGACCACATTGATCATGATATCAATTAATTTGGAGAGGGAAGCTGATCAAATGTTCTATAGGGAACATATCATAGGAAAAGAGCATCTGATTTGACAGAACAGAGATAACCCACTAGAAGATACCACCTAGTTTAAATTTTTTTGGCTATACATATACCACAATTTACTAATCCATTCGTGGGTTGATGGACACTTGGACTTCTTCCATGATTTAGCAATTATGAATTGGGCTGCAATAAATATTCTAATGCAAACATATTTGTTATAAAGTGATTTTTAGTCCTCTGGATATATACCTAGTAGAGGAATTGCAGGATCGAACAGAAGGTCTATTTTTAGATCCCTAAGTGATCTCCAAACTTCTTTCCAAAAGGAATGTATTAGCTTCCAATCCTACCAGCAGTGCAGAAGTGTTCCCTTTTCTCCACATCCACGCCAACATCTATAGTTTTGGGATTTTGTGATGTGGGCTAATCTTACTGGAGGTAGATGATATCTCAAAGTGGTTTTGATCTGCATTTCTCTGAAGATTGTATACCATGGAATATTATGCAGCCTTAAAAATATGGAGACTTTACCTCTTTTATGTTTACATGGATGGAGCTGGAACATATTCTTCTCAGTAAAGTATCTCAAGAAGGGAAGAAAAAGTATCCAATGTACTCTACTATGAAACCAATATATAAGCAAACACACTCTCATGTGAAAGCTATAACCCAACCACAGCCAAGATGAAGGGGAAAGAGGAAGGGAAGGGGTACAGAGGGGGGAAGATGGGAGGGAGGGTAATTGGTGGGACCACACCTATGGTGCATTTTACAAGGGTACATATCAAAAAACCAATATATAAGCAACCACACTTTCATATGAAAACTATAACCCAACTACAGCCCAAGATGAAGGGGAAAGAAGAGGGGGAGAGGTACAGAGCGGGGAGGATGGGAGGGAGGGTAATTGGTGGGACCACACCTATAGTGCATTTTAGAAGGATACATATCAAATCTACTAAGTGTAGAGTATAAATGCCTAAACACAATAATTAAGAAAGTGCAGTGAAAGCTATGTTAACCAGTTTGATGGAAATATTTCAAATTGTATATAAAACCAGCACATTGTACCCCATAAATGCATTAATGTACACAGCTATGATTTAATTTAAAAAATACCATTTATTTCCTAAAAAAATAATAATTTTTTTGGGCTAAATTCCAGAATTCTAGTCATTTGAAAAATAGTTACATTTAAGGCTGATTATTTTTTCTGATGAAAAGCAAAATATGGCTTTTATTTTATTAACATTTTGAGTAGAGAATCTGATTTCTATATTTGTATTAAAATATTTTTTCATATATTTTATCTAATCACATGGGGTAGAATAAAATTGTTTCTTCAATGTGTATTGAATGTAGATTTAATTAACCAATAAACTCCTTTAGATGCGGTAGAACCTCCATAGTTGATCAGCTCCCTGTGACTGGGTCAATCCTCCATATTGACCACCTCCCTAAGCTTACCTAATTATCATAGATCAGGCATGCACTACCTGTACTCAATGGAAGTTCCTTATGTTGCCCACCTCCATATATTGACCAGTATTTTATAGTCCCTTGAGTGGTCCACTTATAGAGATTCTATTGTATTACTTTAAAAAAGTATTGTTTAAGTTCGGGTTTGTGATTTGCCAACATTGTTTAGAAGGGTGCCTTCATTGGTCTAGGAAACAAAGGAAAGCTAATTTGGTAGGTCACATAGATAAGTTCTCTGTATGTTTTCTCTGTTTGAAGGGTAGCAGTATGTCATCAGACCTAAGAAGCATCTTTGCTTTTGCATCATTTAATACATTATTTTTTCATCATGGCATGAAGGTGATGCCAGGGGTTCCAGAGCTAAATAAATGCCCAGGACAAATAATAACCAAGAGTGCATGGCTGCCACTTTTGGCTGGAATTATTTGCCCCAGTGTTGCTGATGGTCTAGGGAAAAAAAAAAAAGTGTGGTGACTTTATCCACTTTACTCATTTTGTCCCATGAAGTGATATTTCAAAAGTCACTTTGTGGGTACTTTGTGTCTCTTGAGTACAGGTTGTGGTTTCCTTGGTAAACCTCAGGCTTCTTTGTGAAGCAGTGAATTCACCAATCTCCTCCTCTGCATATATTACTTTTCTTCTAAGGGATTTGAAGTTGTCCTTCTAGAAGTGACATTGATGAAATGATATTTTATTATCAAAGGAACTGAAACTAGAAAAACCATCCTTCAGATGGAGCAATTAAAGAGATTTAGGGAAGCTGCTTCATTCATTCATGTATACATTAAACATGTGAGGCACAGTCTTTGCTGAGCTATACCTCAGCTATACCTTGGGCTCTATTGAACACAATCCAAAACTATTTGACTGTAAAAGACATGTAAGTATGGGTATGCTGATGAAGCCTGGGCAAGCCTGAAGACAGTAAGATATGAGAGAATAGGAAACCTGGAAGGGACTTGATAGACCCTGTTAGTATAACCTCTTCATTTCCCCACTCAGGATATATAGGTCCTGAGAGATTAAGTGATTTGTTCAAGGTCACAGAGTTAATTATTGACAGAGCCTGGGCTGTACCCAAGTGTCTGAGTTCGATTACACTTTTCCTTTTCTTCTCTCAATGGCATCTGAGACCTTAGGCACCATTGCCCTACTTCAGCCAGTTTGCCTTCCTTCCTACTGTCCATCCATCCAGCATCTGGAATGAGCTGGACACCCTGAAGGCATTGGACATACATACACTATTGAAGAAGATATAATTTCTATCCTCAGGGAGCTCATACTCGTGTAGAAAACCACAAAACAGGCAATTACAGCCCAGTGTGTGATGCCTCCTGTGCCAGCCAAGTATACAGTGCACTTAGAAGGGGCACCTTACTTAGCCAAAGGAGTAGGATGAATAAGAAAGACTTCTAGGAAAAGCTGATGAGCTAAGTTGAAAGCTGAGGGTCTAAGGGCTGTTGTCCAATGAAAGCAACAGTAATAGCATTTGCAAAGGTTTAGCAGGAAGAGGCAGTATTTGGGGGAATCAAAAATAGTTTGACATAAGTGTACCATACTGCCTTGCCGCATCTAGGAAACAAATTTGACAGGAGCTTTTCTATTCTTTATGTCCTCTAGCAGTCAAACATATTTTATATTAAAGTTTAAGGGTCATTTTGACTTCTATAGTGTACTCTTCCAGTCCCTTGTAACTTGCAAGTAGCAATACTGATTATCAGTTTTCTTTCAAAAATGGATTTCACAGCCAGATCATGCTGAGAGCTGATCTTTATTCAATGAAAACAATGATCTCACGCCAGGGGAGGCAAATTCTCATTTAAATAAATATTTGTTTCTGGGTTAAGACCTTATATTCTGTACTCAATTTTACCATGATGGACTTTTAAAAAAGATTGGTTTATAATCACCTGAAAATTCCCTTGGAGATTTAAAATAAAAATGCTCAGAGTGTCATGACTGTGGCCACTACCCTAATGGGTATAGGCATCTTGATACCATCAATCTCAACAGCCAGCCGTTGCTTATAGTTTTGTGATATGGGATTAGAAATAGTTGAGCTTTTATATTTTAAATCTGGAGATGATTCCATTTTTCTTCCCACACACTCCCCAGGCCATTTGATTTAAATCAAACTTATTTATGTCGGAAGGGAAATTTTCTGTCTTTTTTTACTTATCCTGTGTTTGGCAATGAATTCTGGTTTGCTGTGAAGAGTTTTACACACATCTATATTAGCATTTATCATATTATATTGTAAGGGAAGTTCATAATTCAAAACTTTTATAATATACATGTAAGTTTCTCATAAGAATAAATGTAAAGTAAGGGTGATGTGTTCTTGGGGACATATAACTCCATAATTATTGTGCGTAATGGGCATCTTTCTACTGTTCTGATACTGTGGTCTCATCACCAGTATTTTTTTCCTTGATACTTACCTGATTATACTACAGCTTTTGCAAACTAAAAGATGTAACTTTAGTTACATAATAATAGTCTATACCAACTATTTTCACAGAAGCTGGATTCTAAATCAACAGCACAAAGTATATGGTAGTCTGGGGCCCTCATCATAATATTTTATCATCCCTTGTCTTTGAGAACTAGCAGTAGCACTCACATTCAATCAATCTGCAGACAATAATAGAATTACAGTTTTTACAAGTCATTTACAATTCTAACAAAAATGCAGTGGCAGATAGAATTCTCAGATAGACTCTAAGGTTTCCCATTCCCCTGGTTTACATGGCTGAAATATTGCCCAGGTCAGTGAAAATGATGAATGTTATACCCATGATTAGGTTAGATTATGTGGCACAGTTGCCTTTAAGAAAAGATGGGCTCGACATAATCAGATGAGCCCTTTCAATCTAGGTCCTTTAGTCAGATATAAAGAAGTCAGTGATTTAAAATATGAGGGAGTTCAGTGCATGAGAAATTCTCTTTGTGGATATGAAGATGGAGGGGGCCACATGGCCAAGAATGTGGACAGCCCCTTGGGCTGACAGTGGTTCCTGTTTGATGGCCAAAAAGAAGCAAGGACCCCAGACCTAAACCAGAAGAAATTAAATATAGCCAACAACAAGAATAAGCTTGGAAGTGAATTTTTCCTATGGCTTTCCAGACAAATACTCAGCTTAGCTAATACCTTGATTTCAGCCTTTAAAGCCTGAAGATAGACTCCAGTCACACCTTGTCAGACTTCTTACCTACACAACTCTGAGTTGATAAATGGATGCCATTTTTAGCCATGAAATTATTGGCATTTTGTTATACAGCAATTGAAAATTGATACAAATGCATAGTAAAATAACTTTTTAGCCTGGGTGTGGTGACTCACACCTGTAATCCCAACACTTTGGGAGGCTAAGGTGTGAGGGTCCCTTGAGGTCAGGAGTTTAAGACCAGTGTTGGCAACACACCGGACACCCTGTCTACAAAAAAACAACAAAAATATTTAGCTGGCTGTGGTGGTGTGAATCTGTAGCCTTACCTATATTGGAGGCTGAAGTGGGAGGATTACTTTAGTTCAGGAGTTGGAGGCTTCAGTGAGGTATGATTGGGCCAGTGTACTTCAGCCTGTGACAGAGTAAGACCCCCATCTATAAAAAAAAAAAAAAAAAAAAGAAAGAAATTTCAGAGTTGCCAAACCTCTCACAGAAATTCAGAGGCAAGTAAACAGTAGTGGAGTTCACAGAATACTGACAAGGAACATTGGTCCACTAAAGTGGCACCTTTAGTAACTATAACAAAGCATTTTTGAATTTCTTAGCCACCACTCTGCTTTGAAATCATGGGCTTTTGATGAAGTTTTATAATTTTAAGGGGATTTGTATTATTTCAAAATGTATGCATAGGAGTGATCCCTTATTATAGTTTTCTGACTATAGTATTTCAAATCAAGTAACTAAGATTTCCTAAAGTGTGATGCTATATCTTTTTGTTTGTCTCCCATTAAACCTTAAATTCAGCCAAGGAAGTAACTGGATCTTACTCATCTTTTTATCTCTCATACCTAGCACAGTGGTTGGCATGTTATAGGTACTTGATAAATGTTCAGTGAAAAATTGAAATGGAATGGAATAAATAAATAAATATGTCCAAAGTTCTGTTTATATTCAGAGTGAGAAAAGAAATAGGAATGGCTATGTTCCAATAAAACTTTATTTTAAAAAACAGACAGTGGATCAGATTTGGCCCTTGGCCATAGGTTGTTGAGCTGTGATGTAGATCACAAGTTATTATAGCTTCTAGGCAATTCTAACATATGCCAGTCTTCATGGTAAGTTTGAGATTTTTCAAAATGTACTCCAAATATTAAATAGAGTTAAACAAAGTATACCTCTTTTTCAGACTGTGTTTACTTTTTGCCTCAGACATTCCCCCTGGTGCAAAGGAAAGTCAGTCATTCATCTCCCAGGGTGAGGTCTTCCCTGGTTTCTGTTGCATTCTGTAGCTTTTTTGTGAGTAAATTCTGAATGAAGCAAAGCTAATCAAACAGGATGAGTTGAATGAATAGCACTCATTGACATGGGGTGGAGATATTTCTTTCTCTGATATTAAAATATGAAGTTGAATTCGTTAGGTCACATATGATACTCTGACTTATAAAACCTTATGAAGGGTGGCATACACACACAGAGGCTCCCTCTAAATTATGAATATTTGTGAATTTGTGAACAGCTGGAAGCATAAACAGGGATGACCAGGTGGGAAGGAAGAAATAGAAGCAACGATGATCCTTTGCTGCGGCACCATGTTACCGACACCTCTCTTAAAGCTTTCAGGGGAATGTTCTTTGGGACAAGTAGATGGTGGGTATAAAATGTCAGAGAGACAGGGAAAACAAATGTGGGCAGTTTACTGAAGTTGCTTTATCTACTGATTCTTCACCTAGGAATTCACCTTAAGAAAAAAAATTAAGGATGTAGGCATTGGTTAAGCCACAGACTTGCTCATGGTGTGGTTCTTTAAAGAAAAAAAAATTTTGTTTTGGCTGCTCAGTGAAAATATTCCAAAGTGAAAGAGTAATTAGATAAATAAATGAAAGTATATTCATACATGGAGATTCAGCCAGAAGAAATGATGTTATAGAAGAATAATTAATGAGATAGAGATTTTCATTATTTTGTTAATTAAAATAAACTGTTTACAGTATGCATACACAGAAAACTATTAGAGAATGCTTGGTTTTCCAAACTTGCCACGAATTTATAATGTAACCTTATTTTTGTTTAAAATGTTTATAGACACATACTTAACCACATACACATAATTCAGTGTAGTAAGTTAAGTTTGTTAAAGGCACAGACTGTGACAGATCTGGCTTTAGATCTCTGTGCTGTCACTTGTGGGTTTTTTAACCTTTGGCAAGTTTCTTATATTTTCTGTGCCTTGGTTTCCCTATATTTAAAGTGAGAATAAGTTCATATCTTTCAATCTCCATTTTTCTCAACATAGTAGATGTTGGAGAGGTGTTTGTTGAATGAACAAGGTGCTCATTGTGGTTGATGCATAATAAGTTGTTATTTTATACTAAATAGGAGAATTCAAAGGCCAAATCTATCAACTTTTTAAAAGAAATTAGAAAAACATAGAATGACTTTATAATAAAGATAATTTTCAATTAGTTTTTAAATTTACTTAGTAAAATTAACTCTTTTTGAGTTTTAACAAAAACATGGAGTTGTATAATTCCCTCCACAGTCATTATATAAGAGTTTATTAACTGAAGAAAACCTCCTTCATGCTGCCTCATTTCTGGTCAACTTTCGCCAGCCTCCAATTCCTAGCAACCATGGATTCGTTCCCCTATCCTTATTTTGCCTTTTACAGAATATCACAGAAGTAGAACCATCCAGTATATGTTCCTTTCTGTCTGGCTTCTTCCAATTAGCATTTGAAATTCATCTTTGTTGTAGCTTTTGTCAATAGTTCATTCTAAAGATTATATTTTTAAAGATGACTTGGAGAGTGACCTTGTTATTTATGAAGCCGTTCATGTAATAACCACACAAGGCTGTTATTCTTGAAGTTGTCCTCAAGCCAGATGTGGCAGGGGAGAATGTTGATGCCTAAGAGGACTTGACCTGTAGCCCATTGAGAAGGAGAGGATCTGAGAGCCTGAAATCAACTGTGTTACCCAGGATGAACTCAAGTCATAGTTAAGACCAGAATCCAGAGCCCTTGATGCTAAACCTTCTAGGTTATATTGGAAGTTAGATGGGCTAAAGAATTCTGGTGGAGTGCTAATAAAAAACTCACTATAGGGCAGGGAGTGCTACCATGTACACAGGTGTGTGTGTGTGTGTGTGTGTGTGTGTGTGTGTGTGTGTGTGTGTGAGATGTGTTGTGTTGAAATGTAACATTAAGCAATCTTTAAAATGAGAAGCAACCAGAACTTCTTGTTTTACAACGAGAATAAAGATCTTATAGGGGTTAGTTTATGTAAATCCGTATCTAATTTCTAGTGTTCTGGGTAAGCAATGAATGGGTGGGGAGTGCCCAGAGGTATCTTAGGTGCTAGTTTCACCCCTATAGCAGATATATGGTAATTGCCAAGCCTTTTAAATGGGTAAGTTTGGCCTGATGAGCACCAGATCCCCACTGAAAATCATACCAGATCTTGGAGAAGTGTATAGTTTGTTCCTGGAGCCTAAACTATAAAGAGTCCTTTTGCTTGTTATCATTTATCTTATTTGTCTTTTATTTATAAAGGAATAGGGAATACTTTATTTTAAAATAATAAGTATATAAGGAAGTACCCTATTATACCTCTTCAAAAAACAAAAGAAACAAAACATAGCTTTTTCATTCTTAAAAAGACATACTAGGTTTTTTTAAAAAAATGGGTCTCTTCTGCCCACAAAGAACATAGTAAGTAAAGCAAGCAGACAGCCCTCAGAATGGGAGAAAATATTTGCAGTTTATACCTCTGATAAAGGTTTAATAACAAGAATCCACAGAGAACTGAAACATATTAGCAAGAAAAGAACACGTGATCCCATCTCAGGGTGGGCAAAAGACTTGAAGAGAAACTTCTGTAAAGAAGACAGACGCACGATCTACAAACACATGAAAAAAAGCTCAGCATCCTTGATCATCAGAGAAATGCAAATCAAAACTACTTTGAGATATCACCTAACCCCAGTAAGAGTAGCCCACATAACAAAATCCCAAAACCAGAGATGTTGGCGTGGATGTGGAGAAAAGGGCACACTTCTACACTGCTGGTGGGAATGCACACTAATACGTTCCTTCTGGAAGGATGTTTGGAGAATACTTAGAGATATAAAAATAGACCTGCCATTCGATCCTATAATTCCTTTACTAGGTATATACCCAGAAGACCAAAAATCACAATATAACAAAGACATCTGTACCAGAATGTTTATTGCAGCCCAATTCATAATTGCTAAGTCATGGAAGAAGCCCAAGTGCCCATCGACCCACGAATGGACTAGCAAATTGTGGTACATGTATGCCATGGAATATTATGCAGCCTTAAAGAAAGATGGAGACTTTACCTCTTTCATGTTTACATGGATGGAGCTGGAACATATTCTTCTTAGCAAAGTATCTCAAGAATGGAAGAAAAAGTATCCAATGTACTCAGCCCTACTATGAAGCTAATTTATAGCTTTCATATGAAGGCTATAACCCAACTATAGCACAAGAAAATGGGGAAAGGGCCAAGAGGGCCAAAGGGGAAGGGAGGGGAGAGGTTAGGGTGGAGGGAGGGTAATGGGTGGGGCACACCTATGGTGCATCTTAGAATGGGTGCAGGCGAAACCTACTAAATGCAGAATACAAATGTCTACATACAATAACTAAGAAAATGCCATGAAGGCTACATTGCACAGTTTGATGAGAATATTTCAGATCTTATATGAAACCAGCACATTGTACCCCTTGATTGCACTAAACAGCTATGATTTAACAATAAAAAAATTAAAAAATAAAAATGGGTCTCTTAAATCTATATGAATTATCTATTTTTTTTTTCTGGGGAGTTAGGACTTTATTTTTTATTTATTTATTTTTTTATTGTTGGGGATTCATTGAGGGTACAATAAGCCAGGTTACACTGATTGCAACTGTTAGGTAAAGTCCCTCTTGCAATCATGTCTTGCCCCCATAAAGTGTGACACACACCAAGGCCCCACCCTTTTTCTTGCATAAGGCAATGAACAAAATAAATAAGATTAATAAGGATAATTCACATTTATGGTTTATGATAGGAAATCCAATAAAATTTTGTAAATAGTATGAAAGATTTATTTGCTAATTTGAGTTGATCACAGTAATTCATGCTCATGCACATGTGTATATCAGCTAATTTTCCTCTGCATTATTTTAAACCTCCCCTTTTAAACATTTTTTATAGTACTTGACTAAATATCCCAGATAGAGAACTTACGGACCCCAGGACACTTACATATTTGGTTTGTTTACAGTAACTTTAAATCTCTGGTAAACATGCCAGTTGTTACAAGGAAATACATGTTATTTGCCATGTTCAAATCTAAGCTCTCGGAAACTGTTCTTGAAGAACTGTAATTGTGTCTTTAGTTTGGTATTTCATTTCTGTTTATAGTTCAAACATTTGTTGTATATTTCTGTGTGGTTTATATATTTTTTTCATGTCAGTGCCACAAGACCTTTATTTAGAATTTTAAGCTAAATATTTTTTCTTTGAGTAATTCATCTTTTAAATTCCCTTCCCTTCTTTTGTAAAGTCTCCATAATCAAGTATCTGGGAACTACACAGACTGTGCTAAGTGTTATAGTGGTTGACAAACGAGTCTGGTTAGATAAGTCTTCCCATTGGGGCGTCAGCATGAGTTAGTTCATGGAGAGAAGAAGGTGGTAGAAAATAGCATCCAAAACGCTTACAAAATCAATGATGTGTGGTGGGGAAAGAGCCTAAGACACCATCCCTGTGTTGAACTGAGGACAAAAATCAATTTCAGCTATTGAAATTGCCTTACAGTGCATGGGAGGTGCTAATTTGCTCAGACATCTTTTGGCAAACTTGTACTAAGAATCTGCTCCATCCTGTTGTTATTTATGTGCAGTAGTGCCTGTAGCCAGAGAGCTATCTTTCTGACTTGCCTCTTTCTAACTGAGAATAAAGGCTGGAGGAATATAGGAGATGTCAGTAGCAACAAGCAACTTGAATTCCTCAAGATAAAGACCATGGCTGGGAAGAATTGAGCAGGCAAGTGAAGGTTACTAACTCCACATTAATAATAAAGTTTATGAGAGTGCAGAACAAATCATGCCAGGCCATCTTTACGGTTTTCTAGGTGGATGTGCAAGATTAAAGAAAGGAATTCAATAGCTGTAATATCTGGAATTGAGTAAATCATCTAATTCAGTGTCTCCACAAATCTTTGGGGGCGGTGGGTGTGGGGGCAGAAGAGGGGGAGACCCTCAATGAGAATTGGCTCTGAGCACTGTCATGTGGATTCAATTTGGCTGTTGTAATAAATTACAATGGAACAGGGTCCGTTGGGACAATGTTGGGATCAATAAAAGGTCAGCCTGTAACATCTCCAGCAGTGGTCTGGAAGAATGGATAACACACTTTATTAAGCTTGGCAGGCCGGGAGGTTTTGGAACTGTTGTGGTCATCACCACTGTCGTTAGCCTTTACGAAGCACCTGTGGGGTATGGGTCACTCTAGGGCTGCTAGATGAAAGATAGAATGTGTAAAATTG
Organism: Nycticebus coucang; assembly: GCF_027406575.1. Classification (NCBI taxonomy): domain Eukaryota; kingdom Metazoa; phylum Chordata; class Mammalia; order Primates; family Lorisidae; genus Nycticebus; species Nycticebus coucang. The sequence goes on from NC_069787.1 coordinate 53,255,369, forward strand.
CCCAAGTGGTCACGTTCTTTAAATAATGGTAATAGGTACAATTGATTGAATTCTTACAAGGCTACCGTGCATAGTACTAAGCCTTTTTCATGGATTATTTCTTTTAATCCTGATGGCAACCTTTGAAGGGGGATTTTCTTCCCATTTTCCAGATGGGAAAAGTGAAATGCAGAAAATTACTTTAGATAATCTAGCTGATAAGTAGCAGTAACAGGCTATGAACTGAGGTAGTCTGGATTTTACTCTGAAACATTATCTATGCATATAGATATCTCTATGTGCTCAAGGAGAAAGACTTTTCATTTATTAGTTCATTCCTTTTTTTGTTCATTTATTCAGCAAAAATATATTAAATATACTTAACATAATCCCAGTGTAGAAGAAGAGACAGAACTCATTCAAGGAAATTTTTAAAAAATGGTACAATTATGACTGTGATACAGTCATAAAATGAACAGATGTTAAAGATTTTAATGAACTTATTAATCAATAAAGGAGCCAGCCAAACATTAGAACTAGATAGAGAATTTAGAGAACAGATACATTTATGGAGCAGGAATATTGAAGTGAATGGGCAGCTGGAGCCATAGCTGGTTTTCCCCATGTGCTGAGAGGAACTCAGCATAACTTTCACTGAACAGGTCAGAATCTGCATGTTTTTAGATGGGAATTATTTGTTGTTGGCTATCAATTATTTATAGTTTACCAAGTTGTATAATAGCTCACAGACAATAAATGACTAGAACCAGATAACCTTAAAGGGTATGATCTGAATAACAGTTCTTTATTGAAGAACGTTTTTTTCTTACAACACTAAGGAAAAAATTGTGATGCTATCGCACAATAGAGTGTGATTTGGGATAAAAGACTTAAATTCGGAGAATACTTCCAGCTCTCCTAAATTGTTCAGAGAGAACTTCAGGGCAAAAATGGAAAGTAAGAATCTTTGAGTCCAAAGCTCCTCACTTTTCTGATGGGGAAACAGTGGCTCAGACATCTGAAGAAAGCTGTTCAAACTCCTTAGCCCAAGAAGCCTTGTAACTTGTGGCTTTCCAGGGTCTCCTTGATGACCCTCAGCCAAAGGAGAGTAGGGAGGCCTCTGACCTAAGTATCTGCAGGAAAGCAGGAAAGACTCTCCAGAGGGACAGAACCAATAGATGTTGTGTATATATAGAGAGATTTATTTTAAGAAATTGTTTTGTGTCATTGTGGAGGCTTGGTAAGTCCAAAATCTGATAGGGGAGGCTGGAAGACTGGAAATTCAGGAAAGAGTTGTAGTTTGTCTAGGACAGTTTGCTGATGAGCCTGGAAGAGCTTCAGATGAAGTCTGAAGGCATCAACTGGAAGATTTCTTTTTTTATTATTATTATTAAATTACAGCTGTGTACATTAATGCGATCATGGGGCACCATGCACTGGTTTTATAGACCGTTTGACACATTTTCATCACACTGGTTTACATAGCCTTCCTGGCATTTTCTTAGTTATTGTGTTAAGACATTTATATTCTACATTTACTAAGTTTCACATGTACCCTTGTAATTTTCTTTCTTTTTAGAGACAGAGTCTCCTTTTGTTGCCCTCAGTAGAGTGCTGTGGCATCACAGCTCACAGCAACCTCCAGCTCATGGGCTTAGGCGATTCTCTTGCCTCAGCCTCCCAAGTAGCTGGGACTATAGGCACCAACCACAACGCCCAGCTATTTTTTTGTTGTTGTTGCAGTTTGGCTGGGGCTGGGTTCGAACCCGCCACCCTTGGTATATAGGGCCGGCCCCGTACTCATTGAGCCACAGGCGCCACCCAACAGCTGGAAGATTTCTTCCTGCCTGGGGGAGGTCAGTCATTTGTTCTATTCAGGCCTTCAACTGATTGGATGAGGCGCTCTTGGATTATGTAATGTACCGTGCTTAATCAAAATCCACCAACTTAAATGTATATCTCATCCAAAAGCATTCTGTAACATCCAGAAACTATGTGACCAAATATCTAGGTAGCATGGTCCAGCCAAGCTGACACATAAAATTAACCATCAAACCCTATCAGGGGACTGAGGAACTTTGTCCAGAAGAAGGGGGTAGGGAGGTGGCAGAACTGGCGAAGGGGACGCTGAGCACCAGCACCTGGAGGGCGCTGTGGTGAGTATAGGAGGCTTGTGGAATGGTAGGTAAAACTTTTCCAACTTTGTAACTTTCTAAAGAGCCAGCTGTTGGAATAAGACTATGGGTCACAACAATTATGGAGACTTGTCAAGGTATGTGTGTCTCCTTCAATGTTAAGGGGAAGCAGGGATCAGGAGAGGTTTCCAAATAGTTGTGACTTGACAATATATTTGAATAGCAGGAATTATAACCAGAGGACATCTGATTATCAAGTCCAGGCTATCTCCATAAAGTAATTTGTAATCAGAGTTGAGAATTTGGTTTATAATGGTTTCTCCGAAAATCATATTGATTACATCACTATAAAGAACTTATAACTGGAAATCAGTTATTTGGGGAAGAATGTGGAACATAATGCAACGTAAAATGTTCCCTCAAATTGTCTTATTGAAATACTGAATTGAAGAGGTAGGCCATTGTGTTTCTTACCTTGCTCTTCTTGTTTTTTTTTAACCATAGTATTTCACTATCATTTACTTACCAATTGTATTTATTATCTTTCTTTATTATCTCCCCCCCCCCCTTTGCCAGGATCTAAGCCCAAGGACAGGGATCATTGTTTACTTGTATACCAGTGCATTCCTAGTGCTTAGATCAGATCAGCCTCTGACATCTAACAGGAGCTTAATCAATCTGTGTAAAGTATATTGCACGATGCCTCGTTCACTCCTTATAACTCTCATGTCAGTGAACTAGGTCCTGTTCTTATCCCAATGTAACAGAAGAAAGCAAGGTTCTGGCAAGTTGCTCTGGGTGCTGCATTTTAGGTACAGCTTTAGAGAGGCTGAAGAACCACGCAGCTAAGTCAGAACACTACCCCGTCAGCTGAGGTCACGTCTGGGACTTTGCAATTGAGGAGAATCCAGCAATTCTGAAGATTTCACAGGTCCAAAGCAAGACAAAAAAATGCTTACCCCATGTGAGGCCTGATGCTGAAAAATCCAAAGAAGGAAAAACTGTGTTAGTTTGGGCGGCACCTGTGGCTCAGTTGGTAAGGCGCCGGCCCCATATACCGAGGGTGACGGGTTCAAACCCGGCCCTGGCCAAACTGCAACCAAAAAATAGCCAGGTGTTGTGGCAGGCGCCTGTAGTCCCAGCTACTCGGGAGGCTGAGGCAAGAGAATCGCTTAAGCCCAGGAGTTGGCGGTTGCTGTGAGCTGTGTGAGGCCACGGCACTCTACCCAGGGTGATAAAGTGAGACTCTGCCTCTACAAAAAAACAAAAAAAACAAAACAAAAAAAAACAAAACTGTGTTAGTTTGCGGAGTTATTATTTGATAGAAACAGAGTTTTAGGTTTGCAAGATAAAACTTTGCCTATAGGACACTTAAAAGTGGTTGAGATGATAAATTTTATGTTTGTGTGTTTTACAATTAAAAATAAAACATAAGTTAAAAATACATTAAGATTTAAAGCCATTTTTTATGATATAAATAGAGAAAGAGGGATAAGCTGAGAATTAAAAGAATATTATTAAGTTAATGAGAGGAAGAAAATGGGGCTGAATTTTGGTTTCTTTTTTTCTAACTCTGTAACTTAGTTCCTTAGACACCCCTCAGGCCTCAGTTACTCCTGAGGGTAACTGTGAAAAACATGGTCATTTTACCCACTCCATAAAGAAGTTGTGCAGATTCACGAAGAATGAGTAGAAAAGGTGCTTGATGGTTAATGTGTATGGTTATGATTTAATTAAAAAAATAAATTTGTACTACACACACACACACAAAAAAAGAAAAGGAGCTTGATGAATCCTTTTGGGGGAGGTATTCCTAAATGATCAGGAAAGGCACCATTATTCATTCCAAACCCTTCATATAGTGATTGGCTTTCTTTTTTCCAGTAAGGCAGTGAGTACAGGATTGAGAACTCTAAGAGACCAGAGCCAGTCAGAAAGCACTTGTCACCTTGTCCCTTCTAGTCTCTACTCAGACTGCATTAAGCAATGAACAGTTTTTATCAGCATGGATTTCTCAGCTCTTGAAGGTTGACAGCCATGTTCAGGTACTGCTAGGGCACCCCAACTTTCTCACAAGGCCCAAACTAGACACAGATTACTCCAGGTCAAGTTCAAAGACATGACCTGGTCACTGTTATCTTTTCTGTCTGAGTTGGTTGACAGTGAGGCTGCAGTTGTAATTCTTCCTTTCTTATTTGGGGCACTGAAAAGCAGGTTTCTCCTGTTTCTCTTGAGAAATATCACAAAATCATAGCAAGCATGCAAGCATCCTTATGACATGAGGATCCTATGAAGACCAAATAACATTTTGTGTTTTCCTTCTCTCCTTATGGGAATCTACATAAATTATTTCTTAGGAATCAAACAGACCAAATCTTGTGTCTTCTAGGAACAAGAATTTAAAAACATTTGTCTCCAGATGAAGGAAAAATTATCACATGTCAAAGGTTAAGATCTTGGTCTGGTGAGGCAGGGCAGACTAGAGGGGTTGTGGACATTGGTCAGTAAACACTCAATATTACTACACATCAGAGATGAATTTGCTGGGAAGCTGCTGATGCCCAAGTTTACACCCCGCCCTTGCACAAGTCTCTTCCAAAATCCTGGCAGCGTAGTCTCATGTTTACATTTTGTATATTCTGCAAAAGTAAGATATTTCTTTAAAGAGCTCCTCCGCCCCCCTTCCTACCCAATTCAGGCCTCACAAAATCTGGATTCACCCCTGCTGTTATTGTTGTTGAAATGTGGGCAGACAGAACCAACCACAATGTGGCAATTCTCAACACTATGGGATCAAGTGCAGACAGAGAGAGGAGAACGTCAGAGGTGGATGGGCCAAGAAGTAGAGATGGAATGAATTTGCTGCAAATCAAAGGAATCTCCGTGCAGCTGGGTTGTGCTAACGATGGGGCCGATGGTCCTCTGGAGAGCGGCTGATTTGGACGCCAGCCTCCACTGCCTCCGCAGTCTGTCCCTCTTGCCTGTTATACAGGACATTCTAGTAGGAGAAGTACTGCTTGAGCTCTTCGGGGCAGGCTTGATGACTGACGTGTTTTAAGTCAAATCTTCCCTGAACAATAGGAGCTAAGGTTATATATCAGAACCAGACATAAATATATTTGGCCATGGATTATAATAGAATCTGTTGGTGCTAAAGATAATCAAACCATTTCACTTTCCATGTATTTTATTGCCTGAAAAAAGTGATATCGTTCCTTTGAAGACAAGAGAATGACTTGCTTCATTTGCTGTTCTGGTGGGAGAGAAAAATCTCTGAAATGCAAAAGCAAATGATAACTGTCTTTTCTTCCCAAATCTGCCCTCCCCCTCAGGGGATCCTGCCATCCCCATCTAGAAGCTCAGCTTGTTCCTTCGGCCTCTCCAGGCTTTATAGCAGGAAGGCTGTGTGCATTCCTTTTGCTGGCTAGTGGGAAGAGGCAAACTGTTGAGCAGATGTTGATTAACAGGGCCCAGGTCGCTGCGTTCAGCGTTTCAGTTTTAAGTTGAGTGAGGCTTTGATAGTTTATACACAGAGGGCCCATGTCTTGCCCGAGGTAATGAATGCTGCAACCAAACACTAGCATTGTTTTTCGGAGCCTGCATGTTACAATATTGAGTTACATAGCACTACCATGAGGGCTGTGAGCCTCCGAAGAGCAACATTTGGCCCACAGCAGAGCTTAATTGCTTTTTTGATATAAAAGTACATATATAGAGTATGAGGGCAATTTTGAATGACAATAAAAATCAAAGCACCTTGAAAACAGGCTTTTGATTGTTACTGCAGCAATTTTTCTAAGCTGCTTGGTTGGGTATCAGCAAAGTCACTTGATTTTTAACTGTTGTTCTCAGAGAGATGGCCCATGTTTTATCAACAGACAGTATCTTAAGCCAGAGACTCACGCGTTGTGTGGACTGAGTCAAATTATTTTTATCCCTTTAAGCCACAGATTCCTTATTACTAAAATAAGAATGGAGAATAACTTTTCTACAGGGCCGTTATGAGGGTTAAATGAGATAATGGATGTTAAAAGTATTTAGCAAGGAGTGAAGAGGGAGTACCCAGCTGAAAACATGAGACGCATCATTTGATACTTAACAGCCAATTATATTTATATATAATATCATATATACGGATGGTATTTATTCAGTTATATAATGGTATACCACCAAGTTCCACACCGAGGCTTCATTTGTGTTATCTCAAAATTAGGTGCAGTGGTTTGAAATGGAATGTCTCTGGAATTTTTATTTTGAGGCCCTTGAACTTGATTTCTCCTGTTCAATGTTTGGTTTTCTTTGTTCTAATTGAAGCGGATACATTACTCTGACCCATATGTGGGCACAGACCTGCTATTCCTCTTTAAGTACTACCTGTGACATCCCTAAAGAAATAGCTCTAGATTGGGATGCAGGTACTATATGTAATTTTATTAAAAGGATAACTTAATATTATTCTCTTCTGTTCTCCCAAGTAGTATAACATTAATCCTAAAAGCCAAGTGAATATAATGATTGCCATGTAATTGATAGCCATTAGCAAACTTTAACTTAGTGGGAATTTGAAGGAAAGTTTGTAGGTGATTCAAAGACTCACTTACGAATAAATGATTTCAGCCAGAGCTGCAGCTGGCCGTCTTCCTCTTTGTGTCTTTAACTGCAACTGTGAGGAGGTTACAGTTTTATTGCCTAGAATTAAGATGGGAGAAATGTAAACTACTTTAAGAGCTTTGACTTTTTTTTCTTGGCTTTAAGGAGTTAGACTAAAGTTGTACTAACTTTTTTTTTTGAGACCAAGTCTCATTCTTTGCCGTGGGTAGAGTGCTGTGGTGGTTTTATAGCTCACGGCAACCTCAAACTTCTGGGGTTCAAGTGATCCTCTTGCCTCAGTAGCTGGGACTACATTTTTCCATTCTTAGTAGAGTTTTAGTAGGCCATTCTTACTCAGGCTGGCCTCAAGCTCCTGAGCTCAAGCAATTCACCCACCTCGGCCTCCCACAGTGCTAGGATTACAGGTGTGAGCCACTGTGCCCAGCCAGTCAACTGTTCCTTAAAGATGCCATCTTACATGAGGAAGGGGCATTATCACTTTCAGAGGGCACATGTTATCCCACTTCATCTTCTCCATAATCATCTTGTGGAGTCATTGGAGCGGCTATTATCCTGCCCAGTGCTGTGGATGAGGAAGCTGAGGTCCAGAAATGATTCTATGGCTTGATTGGGATCATGAGATGGGAAAGCAATGGGAATCAAGCTTTCCGGATTCTAGCAGAAATAACAACAATATCATAATGGCGAGGCTATGTGAAAGATCAGGATAGTGTTTTGCGCGTCAGCTGAGGCCTCCTGTCCTTTGAGATGTGTGTCCGACCTGACCACTCATCCCTCCCCAGGAGTCCTCCTCACTCCTCCCCGTCTCCCCCTTGCAGACGCAAATTTCCATCCCTGTTATGCTTTTGAGCTCACACTGCCTTCTCCCGCTGGGTGTGGTCATTCTGTTTACCCCATCCTGGAACACAGCCCCTTCTCCTTGATGTCCACTCTTATTACTCATCCAAGGCACGTGGGGCTGACAGGCTTTTCTGAATGCTCGGGGTGGGAGAGTAGGGCGGGAGAGTAGGGCTTATTGCCATAACAGATCAGATTTGAGAAAATGGAGCCACGGCCATCCCTGCTTGTTTCTTCTTACAGTTTTTTTTATTTCCTCCTCCTCCTCCTCCTCCTCCTCTTCTTCTTTGTCCTCCTTTCCTCAGCCTCCGAGAGTCCCAGAGTGCTAGAATTACAGGCATGAGCCACCCTGCCGGCCCATGTGGATTTTTTCATCAGTCATTTTTGCCTTCCCATTTCAGCAGCTCACCAAGCTGCTCGGCCTCCTCCCTCACCCACTTCTCTCCCTGCGCCCCCCACCCCCATGCCTGTCTTCACACCGTCAGTTCGACCCCCACCAGAGCACAGTGGAGTTTAGGTCTTTTCATATTCCTCTGTCTCCCAACAGACCACAGCTCCAGTCTCTGATCCTTCCTACATATAAAGGACTATGTATTACTAATTAGTAAGTACTATTTCCCTAAGCAAAGGCAACATTTGCCCCAAATTAAACTCAGTTGCTAGCTCTTAAGATGGTATTTCCACCTAGCTTTCCACACATGCAGTAACTCTTATAGCTGCTGTAACTCTCCTGTGGGATAGGCATTACTATTATCCCATTTTACAGTTGATAAACCTGAGGCTCAAAGAGATTAGCTAACATGCCTAAGGTTACTTAGAGATCTTACCTCCTCGTATCTACTATACCAGGGCTTATCAAACATTTTCTTGAAGGGCCAAATGGCCTCCACTGCAAATACTCTGTTCTGTTATTTGTAGCACTAAAGCAGGTGTAGACCCTACATTACATTCATGAATGGTCACAGTTCGGTTTCCATAAATTTTGCTTACAAAAGCAGGTGGTGGGCTGGACACTGGCCTGTGGGCCAGAGTTTGGCCAACCCTGCATATTACCCTTTGTCCATCATACTGGTTCTCTATTTAATGTCTTTAATTTAAAACCTAAAGTGGAGTGTAAACAGAATCCACATGGCCACATCATTTCAAGCTTTTTCTGGTTGAAAGCAACCTGAAGATTTGCACACAGCAAATAGTCCACAGGGATTGTTAAACTGTCTTAGAGGGCTTCCGTGATGGTGCAGACTCTGAACTTGATTGGAGACATGCTGAGATTTTACAGTCCTGGCAAATGGCACACCGTTGGAATTGTCTGTTACTTGTACTTTCTTTTAAGCAAAATGGACAGTGTTTGCCCTACCCTTGTTTCTCAACGTCTGCCTTTCTCTGCGGGGCCATAGGGACCTACGAGAGCGTAGTTTATGCTCAATCTGTTGTGTCTCGAGAACAGCAGGAGCTCCTGTTTTCTATGTCTTGGGACACTAGTGCTGACAAATAATGTGACCAGGTTAAATCTGGGTACTTTTTAGTGGCTTCCCAGTGTACCGTGTTGGTGGAAGTCAGAGTTCTATTTTGCCTGAGTCAGCTTTCCTGTGATCTGCTTTGTGCGATGGCCTCATCTCTGGTCCCTGGTTCTAAAGACTGACGTTGAAAACAAAGATGTATTCTCTCTACAAGGATGATTTAAAGAAATACTGAACTACTTCTCAGGTTTTCTTTTTTGGTAATTCAGTGACTTACAAGTGGTGTCTGTCTGTCTGTTTGTCTCTCCCTCTGTCCCTCTCTTCTTAAAAATACCTGTGAACCATCCATCACTATTTTTCAAGTTTCAGTTTAGTAGAGTTAAGTTTTACTGTAGCTTATCATGTAAGCCCTTGAAAGTAGGGGTTATAATGAAAATGTTGAAAATACCTTCATCTGTTGGTAAATGTTTTCATTCTAGCACTTATCTGAGTTCCAAGAGAGCCCTAGAAAATTATTCTTGGGTCTCTTATTGAATCTACCAATCCCCAGTTGCATTCTTTCTCAACAAGCAGAGTGACATCTCCATTAAGCTTACAGCCCCGGGAAGTGCCTCACTCTGAGCTACAAACAGGTCCGCCCGTGTCTTCTCTTGGGCTCAGAAGCATTCTAAAGTATATCTGGCTACATGAGTCAGGGAATGGGTGGTAAAGGGGTTTTCTTCTGTCTGAAAAGCTTTATATGAGTTTTCATCTGCTTTCCCTAATAATTACTACTTTAGAAGAATCAAGAAGATGTTCCCGAGTTTCAGAGCATAGACCTAATATTTCTTTTCTTTTTCTTTTTTTAGAGACAGAGTCTCTCTGTCATCCAGGCTAGAGTGCAGCGTTGTGATCACAGCTCACTCCAACTTCCAACTCCTGACTCTGCATGCCTCTGCCTCCCGTGTAGGGACTATAGGTTGTGCCACCAGGTCTGGCTAACTTTTCTAGTTTTTATAAAGACACAGTCTCACCGTTGTCCAGGCTGGTCTTGAACTCCTAGCTTCAAGCAGTTCTCCCATGCCTTGGCCTCCCAAAGTGCTAGGATTACAGGCATGAATCACCACACCCAACTGACCTACTATTTCTAAAGAGAAACCCATGGAATTTCATCTGGCACCCATGTACTGAGGACCTACTATGTGCCAGATGCTGAGAATGACAGCGCAGGATGGGAGAGAGAGAGTCCTTGCCCCCACGAAACTTCGGCTCAGCAGGAAATGACAGTCAATACTCAAACATCAAGCTAAGATTACAGAGTCAAGGACCTGACAGCAGGTGTAGGGAATGTTAGGGAGGCAGGGTAGGTGCTGAGAGAATGTGGAGGGCAGACAGGTTAGAGTCCGGGAGCTTAGTTAGTTCAAGGACTTTAATGTGACTAGAGTTAAGGGGCCAGACTTAAAAGGAGGTTGGGGAGGTAGGGCTGGGACGGCCTTGTACGAGGGGCATGGATTTCATACTTGCCTGTGAAACTGAGACAAGGCAGCTTCGACAGTTCACCAGCTGCTTTCTACCTTAGTCCCCCTGTAGATCCTGGATCCAACTGGAAAGTGTCACAGACTGAGAAAGTTGTGCAGAAATAGCTGTTGGAGGCTACCCTTAAGTCTTAGAGGTACAACCCTTAGTACAAGCACTTTTTACTAGTTCAGTCACCTTTTACAATAAACCGAGATATGATTTACATATAAAGTAAAATTTATCCTTTTTGCTGTTAAGATCTATGCATTTTATAAAATACATACAGGTATACGTGACCAGCACTGTAATCAAGCTATACGACAGTCTCCTTGTCCTGAGCAATTCCTTCATATCCCTTTGTAGTCAGCCTCGAGCCCCCTGGCAACCGCTGATTTGTTGCTTTGTCCAAGTACTTTTGCCTTTTGTACAAAATGTCATATAAATGGAGCCTTTCCTGTGTAGCTTTGGGGTCTGGCTTCTTTCCCTTGGCATAATGCATGTGAGGTTTATATGTGTGGTTTGGGGTCTCTGTAGTCTGTTCTTTTTTATTATTGAATAGTATTCCATCGCATGGATGAACTTCAGTTGTTTGTCCCTTCACCTGTTAACATTGTCTGGTCTCTTAGTCACTTAGGCCAGTTCTTCACAGTAATCTTACCTGCATGGCTGGGGGCTTCCTGCCAGCCATTTCTGCTTTCACCGTATTCTTCACATCCATGTGAGTCCCACAGCAGGTAGCCTCATCTTTATCAAACACAGATCAAATCATGCTGTCACCATGCTCAAAGGCTCGCCCTGCCCTCAGAACAAAAGTCCTTAGCATTCTCACACTGTGCTCTGTAATCTGGGCCCTGCCCATCTCACTGGCCTCATCTGTCCCCTCACCCCCTGTCCTCTCCTGCTGTTTGGAACTCCTGTGTCCTTTTCCCTCACAGCCTTTGCCTTGCAATTCTCCCAGCTGGTTCTTCCTGTTATCTGCCTCTCTGCTCAGAGGTCACCTCCTCCCAAAGTCTTCCTGAGTACCCAACTCACATCACTCATCTCCAAACACTATCGCTTTGTATTCTCTGACCTGTTCTGTTTGATAGCATTTTATTCCTGTCACTGTCTGAACTTACTGTGAAGTCATTAAATATCAAATGTCTGATGTAAAATCGAAAGTTTTGTTTGTTGTATCTCAAACAAGAAGCAGTACAATTAATCTAAGTATGCGCCTCAACTATGGACACAGTTTTGCCATCTTAATGACAGCTTGTCAATGTCAGCAGTGAAGAAGCCTGGAGAGCGAGCGGCCATAAAATTGAGAAAGGAGTTTCCCGCAGATTCTTGAGAACTGACTGTTTTTCTGTGCAATAAATGACCCAAAGCCCAGCAGAAGTGATATTCAGTTGGTGCAAGAGGTCTGGTGGATACGTTGGATGACAGAGTTTCCAAGTCCATGGTTTCACAAATATTGCTCTCTAAAAAATTATTCGAAAGGTAATCAATAAGCAAAAATGTGCTTTTGGAAGAATAAGCACGTATCCTCATGATAAAAATAAAACAAGTGTCAAAGTGAAATTCAGAGATATCAATTGGACACAAACATTTCTTAATAAAACCTAATACATTTCTGTGCATTTGTTGGCTTGTTTATCAACAGTGTCCTCTAATTATATGTAAGCCCCTCGGGGGTAGGGACTTGGTCTGGCTCCTTCACCCAGTAGGAATTAAACATTAGCTCAATACTAGGTAGATTAAAAAATATTATTAATGAAGATTTTGTGTGCATGCTATCCTGTAACTGGTTGATCTTCATTGAGACTTGGCTTGTGGGAGGGAAGGGGCCAGAGGGAAGTCTTAGAATCACACCAGTTTGCAATCAATGCTTATTGGAGAGCTGTTTTGAGCATGCTGTGGCCAAATATTAAAAAATTAATATTAAAGCAGTAGGTAGATGACTGTGGTATATATATGTATGCACTGTGTTTGGAAGGCAACAGACTTGGGTTCAAGTCCTACTTTTCCATCTGGTTATAATGTGACCATTGTCTGTAAAATAGGGATCTTTGTCCCCAAATCCTGGGATTGTCCTGTTAATTCAATCAGCAAACACAGTGCCTGGCACTGGGAAGCCTCCCTCTAGACACACAGTTTCCTCTTGTCCCCCTTCTTTCTGAATTAAGACTCAGGTAGAATTAGGCAAAACACTGGAGGAACTTAAAGCATAATATTTAGACCAAGATAAGTATTGAGAGCAGATTGGTCTTACTTATCTGAATACCAACCTGAATATCCTTAAATCTTTTATTGTGTGTTTGTGTGTGTGTGTGTGGGGGGGGGTTTGGGGGCTTACTCTAATTAATTTGTTTTAAAGGAAATCACCAGGCAGCCCTTTTGGGGGGGGGGGTCTAACTAGGGATTCACCCAATGAATCCAGGGCTATTATGTCGCTACCTTGGAATTACTCTCCATCTAGGGCCCTAGAGTATAGAAGCTGCTGCTTTTTTGTGGGTACAATTCTACATCTGCAACTGATTGAGTCTGCACATGGGCTTGTACAGACATAATTAGCCACTTGCCCCTCATTTTGAGGGTGCAAGTGCCTCCTCTTGCCAGCAATTACTGAGCCATGGAAAAGAGGAAGCCTAGGGGAGGGCCTGTGGAAACTGACGCATAAGCAAGTTACTTTCATTTTTTAAAGTTAGAGCTATCATTTTCTTTTTAAAGAAAGGAAGTACTTTTTAAAGAAGTACTTAAATGTATGTAAGCCCTCTTGGATCAAACCTACCAGCAACCCCTGTATCTTTCCCTGGGTGTAACACTCCACTAAACTTCCCTTAATTTTGTTCAGAAGACTTATTTAAATGTTACGTGTTTTAAGGGCTACATTTAGTTTTGCAATTGGTTCACGCTATATGCCAACTAATTATTAGAAAAGTATCTGGCTTATGAACCCTGTTCCATTTTCCTGTAGAAGGATGCAATGCTGCCTCTCAGCAGCCCCTTGCATTTTAATATCCTCTTGCAGGAAATTTTGCAGTGACCTGCAGTGTGGCATCTTTCTATACATCTGGATTTGGGTCACTCACTCCAAGCGTGTCCTTAGATTAAGGACAACATCCAGTGGCATTAGAGTACCAGAGGAATTTGTTAACAAACCATAGAAGTTGTTGATGGCCATCCTGGAACATCCATTTGTGAGATTCTGAAATTACACGTGGGAAGCTGCCTTGGACAATAAAAGAACAGAACACATTCTGGATCTTAATAGGAAACAAAAGGACATAAACAAAAGCAGACTGTGCTTTAAATATCTGATTTCAGGACAAGACTAGCCTCCCAGGAAAGTTTAAGGGCCCCTGAATTTAATTGGGAAAAGAAGTCCAGTTGAAGTTTTTTTCAGTGTCAGGCTAGCAGATGAGATTGAATTTTTGACACTTTGCAGAAGACAGACTCCTTTCCATTAACGGAATGAATCTGGGGCCTGCGTCATTATTTTACTTTGTAAATTCTGCATGGGCTGTAATCAGACCTCTCAAAGGCAGATGGTTACTGCTGTAAGGAATGAAGGATGACATTAAACTTTTGAAGGAAGAAAATGAAAGGCCCTCTTAACTATTTCATCTCATCAGCCTAGCCCTGGGGTTTAACTCACAGACATGTAGGATGCCCCTCGAGGTTGTTTTGTGCTTCCTCTCCCAGTACCTTTGAGAGCCCCTGAAATCCTTTTACCAGGAGATTGAGAGACAAAGAATATGCAGGATTTGTCTCACTGATGCTGACGCTCTGTTCTTTAGGATTTACCACATTTAATAATTTTTAATGTGTGTTTATTATATCTTCAGCCTCTTTGTTTTATCTTTGGCCTCCAGTGGGTTCTAAATGAGGGTATGCAATGGATAAGAGTGTCATAAAGAAACTGGTGAGTTCCCATGGAAGCAGCAGTGGGAAGATAGGAGACCAGATCTTTGCACACTCTTTGCTTTCTCACAGAAGATGCCAGTGTTAGTGCAAGGACACTGATTCTGTGTTATTCTTAAGAAGGAAGGCTCAAGGGGAGAGGAACTGCTTCCTCCTGCCCCATAAATCCCTAGCCTCTGCCTAGACCCATGGGGGGGCTTCTCTTAGATGTCAGTGAATAATGCTTTGTGAATTCTCAGACCTTTGAAAAATAAGCTCAGTTAAGTGGAGACTCAGGGAGAATATTGACATTTCTCTTCAAGACATCTTCAAGAGGGAGTAACTACAAGGGAGTCACTATTATTTTTTAGAGTCAGTTTGATATAAAAATGTTTCAGTGTCAGTGTTTCCAAAGCATTGGTCCATGGACTACTAGATCAAAATTACCCTCAGCACACAGATTCCCAAACCTCACTCTGGACCTGAGGAATCAGCACCTCTGGTCGGAGGCCTGGGAATCTGCATAATCAGATATTTACATGACTCTGATATACAAATTGAAAGCCACACTATTAATTATATAAGTTTTATACTTTAATAATTACATATATATTTTTTGCAGATGTGTGATTCATCACAACACAGTGACCGATAGGAACAGATGATCCCTCTAGGACAGCTGATTATATTTAGTTGTGTAAATCTCTTGGACGCTCGTACCTCTCAGAGGTTGCTGAATTACATTCCTTGTGGGTTTTATGTCCGCCCACCCTTTTGTCCAATGAAGAACATAACTCACTGTGTCACAAAACATTCTTGAGAAGGGATTTGACCTTAACCTCATGCAAACTCTTCATTTCCAGAGATCCTTTCATGTTTAGTTTCTAAAATATCTGAGATAAATGTTAAAGATGCTTAACGTTACTGTATAACATTTTTGAAGCTCAGACGCAACGCTGTGGCTTTAGTCAGAATGACAGGTAAGGTGATACATTCCTAAAGAAATCATCTGAAGTAAAGGGGGTTTGAGGCACAGGTAGGCTTCATCTTTGAGGTCCTGCTAGGGCCATTCAAACCTGGGCTCTGGAAGGTTAAGGATGGGGAGAAGTCTTGCCAAGTGCAAGTAAAAAACATTATAAAGAATCACATTAGACAAATCAAAGAAAAATATACTAAGAGAATGGTCTCCCAACAAGTCATGCTCATGAAGAAATGCTGCTGTTCATTGTGCTTCTTTGTGTTTCTAAAATGAACATAAAAAGTGAATTTGCAAAATTCACCTTTAATTCTTGCATGTTAAAACAGCCCTCTTCAGGAATAGCCTAGTGATGGTAAAATACACTTTAATCTCTACTTCATAAAGCTTTGTAACAACTAAAAAAGAATTCTAATATTCTGTTGGGTTATTTCGTAGATTATATTGATAGTGAAATTCAGACAGTGAGATTTAGTAATGTGCATTTTTCTACTCTACCCGAAAATAAATTTTATAGCCACCAGAACTATTGCTTTGGTTTCCATTTCCAGCACATGTTACTATGTTTTTGAAATGGAACATTTGCTGTAGGGGACAGAACATTTAGCATGAAGGATACTAAACAGTAACAAAATAAATTGTCTACAAATAATGATGGAGAGTGCTTTGACATAATGTTTCTATTTTTCAGTCTAGTAGTTCATCTCCCTGTCCTTCCTCTGCCTTTGTATGTGACTTGGGGAGAGAGAGTTAGGATTTATTTATTTAGGAAGTAAATGCTCAGTGTAACCTGGCTTATTGTACCCTCAATGAATCCCCAACAATAAAAAAAAGGAAGTAGATGCAAGGGCCCCCAAATGAACCACGTCCTAATCCTGCCCCGTGTGACTCTTAAAACAACATAGTGGGGGGGACTTTTTGAAATGCTATCTGTTCTTAGGAGGAAAATTTCTGCAATATGAGGATTTTATCCTATTAAGTACTTCTTAAATTAAATTAAAGAACATAGAGTACTTATGTTGGAAAATAGTTTCTGGAGTACTAAAGTGCTGTCCTTCCCCTCCCCCCCCAGATGAATACGTACCTGTTAACTCAAATGTAGTTTCTTCCATTATTTCATTTTTGCACTCAAAGGCAATAAATCTCATCTTTTTATTCCCTCTGTAGGTTTCAAAATGTTTAGCTCATAAAATTATATAATCACTTGAAAAAGTAAGAGGCCAAATTTAGAATTCAAAACAAGGACTATGCATAAAACAATCCTCTTATTAAAAAAAAACACAAAAAACTAAACTAAAACTAAAACCCCAAGAACTCGGTCAAAATTGTGAAAAGACATCAACTTGAAGTAATTTAAATAACACAGCTTTATAGCTGTTTTAGAATAACCTTGGGGAAATATTTCCTAAAACAAGTTCTCCCTTAAGTAATTATTTTCGACAAGGTTTTGAAGAGCAAACTCTCTTGAAGTGAATTGTTTTCTTTGATGCTGCGTTTTTCCTGCAGATTCCAGAGGGCAGAATATTTGGTTTTAACGTAAGATAATGAAAATAATTTTCCTTTGAGAACTAGGTTTTCGGCTGCATTGTAAAGCCTGTCTGCAGGTGAGATTTAATTTAATCCTTTGAGTACTTAAGAAGCATTCCTGAGACAGTGGCCAAAAAAGTGACAAGATTAGCACTTTGTTTATTGACAGTGTGTGGACAAGAAAAGACTTTTATCCCCTGAAGAGTTTAATGACTTTTTTTTTTTAAGTGATCTTAATGGCATATCTTAATTACTAAAATATACATTATTTAAATAAAGATTAGATGATGCACTTAAATTTTAAATTTAGTTGCAATTGAATTGTAGCCTAGGAATTAAATAGCAACAAAGCCAGCATGAAAGGCAGGTGGTATCTTGTCAACTAAATTTTAAGTTTAGACAAGAGTTAGAAGTAGGAAAAGAAAATGCATCAGTACAAATCTGCAGAAGATCAGTTACATGTTTTCAGAATCAAAGCCATCTATATGGTTTGAGATTTTAAGGATTTTGTAAGTTTTTTTTTTCCCCATTTGTCTCATTTCTTTTTTAATTCATCTTTCTTCCTGAGTGTTTAGATAAGCAGACTCATTTTCTCATATCAGGTGCTATTTGAATAAATACAGAATTCCACAAAAATGAAAGGTGTATGCATTGTTGAAACTTGACCCCAAAGCTACATAACATACATAGTTTTGACTTCAGTGTGTGTACAAATACACTTTCGCTGCAATATAAGGATTGCTTTGTGTATGCTTTTTTTTTTTTTAATTTGGGGGGATACAAAATATTTAAAAATAGGAATATTTCACATGACAAATTTGACAGGTTTTCAGGTTTTTATATGGACAGCAAACAAAAATAAGTTTTCTTTTTACCTATCACGATATCCAGCAGAAATGAGTGTACATGATAGTAGGAGTTTTGGACCTCCTAAACACCCTGCCTTCCTCCTAACAGGTTTAGCCCTGGTTAACAAACCATAGAGATCTAGTCTACAGCAATCACATAATATTTTCACATGATGAATATTTCTTGTAGCTCCCTTGCACTTTTCCTGTCATTTAATCAATGGATTTTTTTCAGGATGTTCTGTTTTGTAACAATTTGGGGGATGTTTTAAATTTGCTGCCTATTTATTTTATGTCTAAAGGAAAAATTACACAAAATTCCATATTATTTGGGAACATGCTGTCTTGGTTAGGGGTTTGGATCACATTTTAAAATTAATTTTAAGAGAAAGGAAATCATATAAATGCTCTGGAATTCAGATAAGCACCAAGCATGGGAAGTGGGTGCTGTTAGAGACCTTACCCAGTGGAGTCAGACTGCTGAAGATAAAGAGGATAGTCCTTGAAATATTGATTATGTCCTTTAGGGAGCTGTTTTCTTTTTTGCTTTCCCTCTGTCCGTTTGAATTTGGGCTTTCGTAGAACTTGCATAGTGTAGTAGCCCAGATATTCCACAGGGTGTCATGATGTAGTTATTTGTTCTTGGGAACTCTGTCTTGGTAGGAGGTAATTTGAGCCAAGTTCATCTAGAGTTTCAAATGGCTAGTTGATTTTATTTTCAATCTGGGAATATTTACTGAGGACCTACTATGTGCCAGCCTCATGTAGGAAATTCAGAACTTAGCGGTATCAGGCAGGTCCTCTTCTTCATTTTGAGTTTGGCATTTTGGCCAGTGGAATATTTACTAACACAGTGAGTTAGTTTGAGTTTCTTTCCATTTATTTTCTATATAGTGTTAAGCTACTTGGGAGTAAATCTCAAATGGAAGATCAGGTTTTACAAACCACTCAATTCCCCAACTAGAGTTTGGTTCCCTTCCCTGTACCTACGGTGGGAATGGATCCCCATGTGTACTGGTGCAGGTGGGGGGCTGAGGGTGTCTGCTCTCAAAAGCTCCTGGTGTGGTCTTCAAAAGCCTCTGGAATCAATCTGAGGGTTCTAAACCCTCTCTTCACCACTACTTTACTAGGTCATCTTAAATAATTGCTTTACTTCTTTTCATTAGAAATCAGTTATGGGATTTTTTAAAGGAATTGTATCAACCTCTTAGTTTTTTTTGTTTTTTTAATTTCAGGATATTAGGAAATACACTTGTTTTGTTTATATACTTGTTTTTTTGCACAAATTGTGTCAAGGTTATAAGTGTGCCTCCCACCCAGTGTGCACTATGCCCAATAGGTGTGAATTTACCCATCCCTTCCTCCTAGCTGAATTCTCATTGAGATTGACTTCCATATGCACACTTTAAATGCTGATCCATCAGTTCCAACCTGGTATTGAGTACATGTGTTTGCTTTTCCATTTCTGAGAAATTTTATTTAAAAGAATGGTCTCCAGTTCCATCCAGATTGGTCACAAAAGATATTACATATCCATTTTTCTTTGCGGGTATTACTCCATAGTATACATATACCAAATTTTATTAATCATTCATGTATTGGTAGGCACTTGTGTTATTTTTATGTCTTTGCAATCGTGAATTGTGCTGCTATAAATATTTGAGTGCTGTGTCCTTTTTATAAAACCATCTTTTTTCCTTTGGTTATATATTCAGTAGTGGGATTGCTGGATCAAATGGTAGGTCTACTTTAAGTTCTTTGAGGTATCTTCATATAGTTTTCTGTAGAAGTTGCATTAGTTTGTGGTCCCACCAACAGTGTATAAGAGTTCCTTTCTCTCCACGTCCATGACAGCATCTGGTATTTTGGGACTTTTTAATATGAGCCATTCTCATTGGAATTAAGTGATACCTCATTTGATTTGCATTTCCCTAATAATTAGAGATGTTGAGCAATTTTTATATGAGTTTGTTGACTATTAGTACATCTTCATTTGAAAAGTTTCTGCTCAGGGTGACACCTGTGTCTCAAAGGAGTAGGGCGCTGGCCCCATATACCAGAGATGACAGGTTCAAACACAGCCCTGGCCAAAAACTGGAAAAAAAAAAAAAAGGTTCTGTTCATTTCTTTTGCCCACTTTTTAATGCAACTGTTTGGTTGTTTCTTGCTGTTTTGCTTGAGTTTTTTTTTTTTTTATAGATTCTGGTTATCAGTCCTTTATCAGATGCATAGTGTGCAAATATTTTCTCTTATTCTCGTGTTGTCTATTTGCTCTTGTGTCCTTGGCTATGTAGAAACTTTATAATTTTATCAGATCCCATTTATTTATTTTTGTTGTTATTGTGATTGCTTTTGGGGTCTTCTCCGTGAATTCTTTGCCTAGGGGAGTATCTATAAGAATCTTTCCAACATTTTCTCCTAGGATTCTTATAGGTTTAAGCCTTTTGTCTATAATGAGTTAATTTTTGTGAGTAGTGAGAGAGTAGTGAGAGGTGTGGATCTTGTTTGTCTTTTACATGTGGCTGTCCAATTTTGCCAGCACTGTATATTGAACATGGATTCTTTCCCCCAGTGAATGTTTTTATCTATTTTGTTGAAAATCGCATGAGAATGTGAGGATAATTTCATCTCTGGGTTTTCTATTCTGATCTATAGACCTGTCTCTGTTTTTGTGCCAGTACCATGCTGTTTTGGTAATTACAGCCTCGTAGTACAGCTTAAAGTTTGGTAAGGTAATATTCCCACTTTCTTCTTATTATGTAAGGTTGCGTTGGCTATTTGAGATCTTTTTGGTTCCATAAGAAGTGTTGAACTATTTTTTCTAGCTCTGCAGGAATGGTATTGGTATTTTTTTATTAAATCATAACTGTGTACAATTATGGGGAACAATGTGTTGATTTAATATACATGTGGAATGCTTAAATCAGACTGATTAACATAACCATCACTTCACTTACTTATTTGTTATGGTAAGATATTTATAATATACTTTTGGTAGTTTTGAAATGTACCATTGCATTATGCACAATAGGTGAGGTCCCATCAAATATCTTCCCTCCTCCCAGCTTTCCCTCCCCTTTTCTTCCTCTCCCCTCCTTCTCCCTGGACTATAGTTTCATTTTATCATTCATATGGATGTGTAGGTGATGATATATTAGTTTTATAGAATCTTCTCTGAAGATGACAGATTAATGGCCAACAAACACATGAAAAAATGCTCAACATCTTTTATTATCAGAGAAATGCAAATCAAAACCACTTTGAGATATCATCTTACGCCAGTAAGATTAGCCCACATCACAAAATCCCAAAACTACAGATGTTAGTGTGTATGTGGAGAGAAGGGAAAACTTCTCCATTACTAGTGGGCCTTTTTAGAAAGAAGTTTGAAGAATTCTCAAGGAACTAAAACTTGACCTACCATTCAAGTCTACAATTCTAAGTATCTACCCAGATGATCAAAAATCATTTTACAACAAAGACGTTTGTGCCAGAATGTTTATTACAGCCAATTCATAATTGCCAACTCATGAAAGCAGCCCAAATGCCCATCAAACCATGAATGAATTAACAAATTGTTGTATATGTACACCATGGAATACTCTGCAGCCATAGAAAAGGATGGAGACTTTATAGCTTTTATGTTTACCTGGATGGAACTGAAACACATGTTTTTTTTTTTTTTTTAGACAGAATCTCAAGCTTTACCCAAATTGGGTACAGTGCCATGGTGTCACTGTAGAGTGACTTGGCGTCACAGCTTACAGCAACCTCAAACTCTTAGGCTTAAGCAATTCTCTTGCCTCAGCCTCACAAGTAGCTGGGACTACAGGTGCCCACCACAACACCTGGCTATTTTTTTGTTGCAGTTGTCGTCGTTGTTTTAGCTGGCTCTGGCAGGGTTTGAACCCTCCAGCCTCGGTTTATGTGGGCAGCGCTCTACCCACTGAGCTACAGGCACTGCCTGAGACACATTCTTTTTAGTAAGGTATATCAAGAATGGAAAAGGCATTGGTATTTTGATGGGAATTGCATTGAATCTGTAAATCCCTTTGAGTAGAATTGCCATTTTAACAATATCTGCTGATACTCGATCCTGGTATGTTTTTTAATCTGTTTACATCCTTTGCAGTTTCCTTCCTCAGTGTTCCATAGTTTTCCCTATAGAGGTCTTTCACCTCCCTTTGTTATGTATATTTATATTAATGAAATAAAAAGTTGGTTCTTTAAAAAGATAAGTAAAAATGATAAGCCTCTTGCTAGATTAACTAGAAACAGAAAGAGAAAGAAAAGCGCCATATTAAAAGTGAAAAAGGAGTGGGTGGTGCCTGTGCCTCAAAGGAGTAGGGCACCAGCCCTAAATGCTGGAGGTGGTGGGTTCAAACCCAGCCCTGGCCAAAAACTGCAAAAAACAAAAACAAAAAAAAAAAGGAGAAATCACAATTGATATTACTGAAATACAAAACATCATCCCAGAATACTATTAAAATCTCCTTGCCCATAAACTAAAAAGTGTGGAGGAAATGGACAAATTCTTAGAAACACACATTCTACTGAGGCTCAATGAGGAAGAAATAGAACACTTGAACAGCCCAATATTAAACAACAAAATTGAAGCAGCAATAAAAAATCTTCCATCTGAGAAAAGTCCTGGACCAGATAATTTTACACCTGAATTTTACCAAACCTACAAAGAGTAACTTGTATCTATACTGCAGAAATTATTCTATAACATGGAGAAGAAAGGAATCCTCCCCAACGTGTTCTATGAAGCCAATATTACCTTGATACCAAAGCCAGAAAATGACACAACTAGAAAACTACAGACCAATATCTGTAGTTTAATAGATGCACATAATCTTAATAAATAGAATATAGGGCGGCGCCTGTGGCTCAGTGAGTAGGGTGCCGGCCCCATATGCCGAGGGTGGCGGGTTCAAACCCAGCCCCTGCCAAACTGCAAGAAAAAATTGCTGGACGTTGTGGCAGGCACCTGTAGTTGCCGCTGCTTGGGAGGCTGAGGCAAGAGAATCGCGTAAACCCAAGAGTTAGAGGTTGCTGTGAGCCGTGTGATGCCATGGCACTCTACCCGAGGGCAGTATAGTGAGACTCTGTCTCTACAAAATAAATAAATAAATAAATAAATAAATAGAATATAGATGCAAAAATTCCTTTTTGTTAAGTTTTTTTATATAACAATAACAATGTTTAAGATAAGGATTAGAAAAAAAACCCTTGTAAAGAACGAAGGAACATAAATACATTCAGAAAAAGAATCAGGTAATTGCCTCATCGAAATATTGAGCAATAATAATAATAATGCAAAGAAAGTAACATTCACTTTGTCAAATAAGAGTATGTCTATTATAGAATGCTTTGAATCTGAGATTTAGTATGGAGTCATCAGTTAACTTATTATTATTTTTTTAAGTATACTTAACTAATATTTATAAATAAAAGTAAAGATAATTTCAAAAAACAAATCATGCTAAATCTTATAGACAATAGAAAAAGAAGAAATACATTCTACTTGATCTGGCTACACCCGATATTAAAGTTGGAGAAAATACATTATTATAAAGGAGAAATTACAAACATATGTCACTTATAAGCGAGGATACAATATCCTAAACAACATATTAACATGTTGAATTAAAAATTAATGTTTAAGTAATATACTTTGGTCAAAATCAAAACCAATTTATATGAAAATTAGTCACTATTTTCTTTTCTTTTCTTGTTCTTTTTTTCCCTCGTCTTTTACTCTCCCTCAGCCCTTCCCTCCTCCTCTGTCTGTTCTCCCCTTACCCCATGTCCCACATGTCATTAATTGTCATTGTCATTGAGAAGAAAGGAATCCTCCCCAATGTGTTCTATGAAGCCAATATTACCTTGATACCAAAGCCAGAAAAAGGCACAACTAGAAAACTACAGACCAATATCTGTAGTTTTATAGATGCACATATTCTTAATAAATAGAATATAGATGCAAAAATTCTTAATAAAACTTTAGCAAACCGAATTCAGCAGCATATCAAAAAAATAATTCACCATGACCAAGTGGGCTTCATCACAGAGGTAAATATAGTTCAACATACACAAATTTATAAATGTAATTGATGCCAAAATAAAGACCATATAATCCTTCTACTTGATTTAGAAAAGCATTTGACGAAATGCGATGCACTTTTATGATAAGAATGCTCAACAAAATTGGTACAGATGGGATATCCCTCAAAATTAGAAAGGCAATATGTAACAAACCTACAGGCAGCATCATATTGAACAGGGAAAAATTGAAAGGCTGCTCAGAACTGGAACCAGACAAGGTTGTCCACTTTTACCACTTTTATTCAACATAGTGCTGGAAGTTCTCTTATCAGAGCAATTAGGTAAGACGAGGAACTCAAAGAGGGTTCAAATGGGGAAAAGAAGAGATCAAACTATTACTCTTTGGTGATGATATGATCTTATATCTAGAAAATCCCCAAACTAAACTAAGAGACTCTTGGAATTGATAAATAAATTTGGAAACGTCTCAGGTTACAAAATCAATGTATACATCAGTGGCTTTCATACATGTCAACAACAGGCAAGCTGAGAATAAAATCAAAGATGCAATACCTTTCATAATAGTAATAGTACTGGGATTTTTAAGGGCAAATGAAAGAATATGGTTTAAAAAATCATTTGGTGATTTCCACTTCTAAGATAAAATGATACAAACTCATTTTTACTTGCTCTGGACTAAATATTATGTAGTTTTCATAGTTATTATAAATGGGATTTTTAAAAAAATTCTTTTTCAGATACTTTGTTGTTAGAGATAGAAAAGCTACTTGGTTTGCATGTTGACTTTCTATCCTAAAACATTACTAAACTTGTTTATTAGTTCTAACAGTTTTTGCTGGAGCCTGTAGGGTTTTCTATATGTAATACCATGTCATCTGCAAACAGAAGCTATTTTACTTTTTCCTTTCTGATTTGGATGGATTTTATGGTTTTTTTTTTTTCTTGCTTAATTGCTCTAGCTAAGACTTTCAAGTATTATATTGAAAAGTGGCAAGAGTAGGCATCCATGTCTTATTCCTGATCTTAGAGAAAAAGGTCTCAGCTTCTCACCATTGATTATGAAGGTCATCTGTGACCTTACTATGTTGCGGTACAGTCATTCAATACCCAATTTTTTGAGAATTTTTATCATGAATGGATGTTGAATTTTGTGTCCATTTTCTGTATCTATAGAGATGATTCAATAATTTTTATTCTTCATTCTATTAATGCAGTGTATCTTATCCATTTATTTATTTATTTTTGTGAGACAATGTCTCAAGCTGTCACCCTGGGTGGAGTGCTATGGCATCATAGCTCACAGCAACCTCCAACTCTTGGGATCAAGTGATCTTCTTGCCTTAGTTTTCCTGTTTTTAGTAGAGATGAGGTCTTACATTTGCTCAGGCTGGTCTTGAACTCATGAGCTCAAGCTATTCACCTGCCTTGGCCTTTCAGAGTACTAGGATTACAGGTGTGAGGCACTGTGCCCGGCCTCTATCATATTTATTGATTTGCATATGTTAAACATCCTTGCATCCTAGGGATAGATCCCATTATGTCATGATGTATGGACTTTTTGCTGTGTTGTTGAATTTTGTTTGCTAGTATTTTTTTGGAGATTTTTGCATCTATGTTTATCATGGATATTGGCGTGTAATTTTTTTTTTATACCGTTCTTTTCTAGCTTCAGTATCAGGATAATACTGGCCTTGTAAATTAAATTGGAAGTGTTCTGTCTTAGTCTGTGCTACTCTAACAACATACTTGTAAAGAATAGAAATTTATTTCTCAAAGTTCTGGAGGCTAGGAATTCCAAGTTCCAAGGTGCTGGCATCTAACGAGGACTTCTCTCTGCTTCCAAGATGGCCCCTGAATGCTGTGTCCTCCAGAGAGGAAGGACATATGTCCTTAGATGGCAGAAGGCAGAAGGGCAAAAGGATAAAACGCTTTAAGCCCTTTTATGATGGCATCATTTCTTCATGTTTCAGTCTTGGTAGTTTATATTTTTCTAGAAATTTATCAATTTCTTTTAGGTGATCCAATTTGTGGATGCACAATTGCTCGTAGTAATAATCTCTCTATATCCAGTTAGAATATTTCATCTTTCATTTATAAGTTTATTTAAGTCTTCTTTAGTTTTAGTCTAGCTGAAGCTTTATCAATTTTGTATATTTTTCAGAAAAACAGCTCTTATTTTTATTGGTGTTTCTGCTGTTTTTCTAGTTTCCATTTCATTTGTTTCTCCTTCATTCTTACATTATATTTCCTTCCTTCCTTTCTGTTAACTTTTGGCTTAGTTTGTTCCTTTTTTCTAATGACTTGAGGTATAAAGTTCAGTTGTTCATTGATATCTTTCATTTTTCTTAATGTAGATGTTTATCACTATAACCTTCTCTATTAAAACTGTTTTTGCTGTGTCTCATAAATTTTGGTATATTGTATTTTCATTTTCACTTGTCTCTGGATTTTGTAAAATTTCCCTTTTGGTTTATGTCTTGATCCATTGGTTGTTCAAAAAAATATGTGGTTTAATTTCCACATATTTGTAAATTGTCTGATTTTTCTCCTGTTATTAATTTTTAATGTCATACTATTGAGGTTGCAAAACATACTTGATATGATTTCAATGTTATAAAATTTGTTAAGACTTGTTTTGTAGCTCAAGATATAATCTATTGTGAAGAATGCTCCATTTGCACTTGGAAAGTATTCTGCTGCTTTTGGATGCAACGTTCTGTATATGTCTGTTAGGTTCATTTGGTCTGTAGGGTTATTCAAGTCTGATGTTTCTTTATTGATTTTCTATCTTGATAATCTATCCATTGTTGAAAGTGGAGTATTAAAGTCTCCTACTATTTTTGTATTGCTCTCTATTTCTCCTTTAGTTTTTAATTATATTTGCTTAATATACTTAGGGGTTGGTAGGTTCATATGTGTATTTACAATTGTTAAACCCTCTTGATGAATTGACCCTTTTATTATTATATAATGACCTCCTTTGTCTTCTATTTGTTTCTAATGTAAATATAGCCACTCCTGTTCTTTCTTTGGTTATCATTTGCATGGAATGTCTTTTACTATTCCTTCATTTCCTGCATATAAATTTAATGTCCTTTAAGCTATAGTGAATCTTTTGTAGTCAGCATGTATTGGAATCTTTTTGTTAAAAAAAAAATCAATTTACACACCCTATGTCTTTTGGTTGGATAAGTCATTCTATTTACATTTAAATTAAATTAAGTATTTGTAAGTAAGGACTTCCTACTGCCATTTTGTTATTTTTTGCTTTGTAGATTCTTTGTTCCTTTTTTTTTTCTTGATAACTACCTTTGTGATTTGACTTTTTTTTTTGTAATGGTATGCTTTAGTTACTTTATCTTTTGTCTATCAACTATAGCTCTTTCTTTATGGTTACCATGAAGCTCATATAAAATGTCTTATATTGATAATAGTCTGTTTTAAGCTGATACAAACCTAAATTTGACCATAGACAAAAACTCTACACTTTAATTTCTTCCCCCAACACATATTAGTAACATCACAGTTTTTGTGCATGTTTTTCATTGGATTTATTTTCTATTTTTTTGTTAAATCCTAGCTGTGCACATTAATGCAATTATGGGGTACCATGCACTGGTTTTATATACAATTTGAAATATTTTCATCAGACTGGTTAACATAGCCTTCCTGGCATTTTCTTAGTTATTGTGTTAAGGTATTTATATTCTACATTTAGTAAATTTCACATGTACCCTTGTAAGATGCACCATACGTGTGGTCCCACTAATTACCTTCCCTTCACCCATCCTCCCCCTGCCCTCTCCTCCCCTTTACCATATTCTTAGGCTATAAATAGGTTATAGCTTTCATATGAAAGCTATACATTGGTTTCATAGTAGGGCTGAGTATATTGGATACTTTTTCTTCCATTCTTGTGATACTTTACTAAGAAGAATATGTTCTAGCTCCTTCCATGTAAACATGAAAGAGGTAAAGTCTCCATCTTTCTTTATGGCTGCATAATATTCCCTGGTGGACCTGTAGAAGACTGAAACTGGACCCACACCTTTCATCATTAACTAAGAAAGATTCTCACTGGATTAAAGATTTAAACTTAAGACATGAAACTATAAAAATACTAGAAGAAAGCATAGGAAAAACTCTTGAAGAAATCAGTCTGGGAGAATATTTTATGAGGAGGACCCCCCGGGCAATTGAAGCAGCATCAAAAATACACTACTGGTACCTGGTCAAACTAAAAAGCTTCTGCACAGCCAAGGACACAGTAAGTAAAGCAAGCAAACAGCCCTCAGAATGGGAGAAGATATCTGCAGGTTATGTCTCCGACAAAGGTTTAATAACCAGAATCCACAGAGAACTCAAACGTATTAGCAAGAAAAGAACAAGTGATCCCATCTCAGGCTGGGCCAGGGACTTGAAGAGAAACTTCTCTGAAGAAGACAGGCGCATGGCCTACAGACATATGAAAAAATGCTCAGCATCCTTAATCATCAGAGAAATGCAAATCAAAGCTACTTTGATATATCATCTACCTCCAGTAAGATTAGTACACATCACAAAATCTTGTGCATGTTGTATAGCAATTAACAAATTATTATAACTGTAATTATTTTTAATTCTTTTGTCTTTCCTTTCTTCTTTGCTTATAAAAGAGTTCTTACTACATTGCCCAGGCTGGACTTGAACTCCTCAAACAATTATACTACCTTAACCTCCTGAGTAGCTGGGTAGGATACAGGTGCTTGCTACTGCACTTGGTCAGGTCTGCGAGGTTTCTCTGGAGAAAACCACTGATAATCTTAAGGAAGTTCTCTTATATATAATTAGTTACATTTTTCTTGCTGCTTTCAAAATTCTCTTTGTCTTTTGAGGCTTTGATTATATTGTTTCTCAGTGAAGATCTCTTTGTATTTAATCTATTTGGGGTTTTTTTTTTTTTCATGGATCTGGATGTTCACTTCTCTCTCCAGGTTTAGGAAATTTCTGTCCTTGTTAGTGGTCTATCTGTGTTTTCTTGTGGTTTACTGAGCTTCTTAAAGAAGATTATTTTTAATTTTCTCTCAGGCAGTTTGCAGACTTTCATTTCTTTAGGGTTGCTTACTATTTTGTTATTGTTTCTTGGATGGCTTCAAGTTTCCCTGATTATTTATGTTCCTTGTAGATTGGTGTTTTTTGATTATATATTTGAAAAAGTAGGCACTTTTTCTAATCTTTACAAAGTGGTTTCAGTAGGGAAAGACCTTAACCTGGAAGCCTATCCAGAGATTTTGTGGGGTTCGTAGCATGGGGTTTGTGGCTATATTTGCTTCTGGAGTCTTCAGGCTGTCTAGTCTTATATACGAGTACATATGGCCCGGTATTTTTCTTGAATATATGGAGCTGGGCCTGGAACTTGGGACCACATGGCAGGCCTGGTGCTGAGTCCATGGTATGGTCCTGGAATCTGGGTCATTGTGGTTGAAGTTATATGGGGGCCAGCCTGGTATTGGGGTCCACTAGAGTGGGCCTGGTGACTGTGTCTATTGGTGCAGACCATGCAGCAGACCATGCAGGAGGAAGGCATGAAGCCTGTACTCATAGGATGATGCCTAAAAAAGATGTGCCTGGTTCTGAGTCTGCAGGGGCTAACCTGGTGCTGGAATTCACTTGGTGGAGGATAAGGGCATCCTAAAGCTTGTGTTCACAGAAGCTGGTGCTGTGGCAGATGTGAAACCTTAGTCTGCAGGGGTGGGCCTGAAGATTTGGTCAGTAGGCAGTTGTTTGGTGTCAAGGTCTACTGGGCTGGGACTGGACCCTGTGTCCTCTAGGGTGGGCTTTGACCTTCGGGGTACTGGAACCTGGGGCCTCAGGGTTAGCATGGAGTCTGAGGCCAAATGGTCAACTTGACCCTAGGCTGAGTCTGGAGTTGCAGGGGCAGTTCTGGTTTCTAGGCCTGCCTGCAGGGTTAGCCTTGTACCATAATAGGTCTATAGGGGCTGGTATGGAGCCTTGGTCTATGGGGGAACTGGTCTAGAAGTGGGATGGGCTTAGAGCCTGCATCCCACAGGTTTGGGTCTGGAGCCTATGGATTTGCTGGATGGCCTGCTGGTGGGGTGTGCCTGGAACCTTACTTTTCTGGAGCCAGACTGTTTCCAGGGTTCACTGGAGTGGGGCTGGTGCTGGGAACTGGGGCAAAGTCAGGTACCTCCTTTCCCATGTAAAAGATATCTCTCTCCATACTGTACTCCCTGGTTGGCTGATTAGATAATATAAAACTCTTCTTTCTCTCCTACTGAGTCTTTTCTTACTTTTATACTCTACCCAGGGATTTTATTCACTTACCTAGAATCATTAGCTCTTAGGAAGTTATTATGATGCAAGAGGAATTATTTGAATTGATGTTTGTGCCAAGGAATTAGTGCTAGAGACTCCTATTCAGGCATCTTACTGACATCACCCCTGATGCTAATTAATTAATTTTTTAAAACCAGGAATGGCTATGTTAATATCAGATAAAGTAGAATTTAGAGCAGAGAAAATTACTAGGGATGGTGAATGACATTACATAATAATAATCACAATTATCATTTGGGTCTTCAAATTACCACTACCAGCAATCGACAGAACTAAATACAGAAAATTAGCAAAGTAGCCAAATGTAGTGGCTCATTCCTGTAATCCAGGCTCTTTGGGAGGCTAATGCATGTGGATTGCCTGAGCTCAGGAATTTCAAGACTGGCCTGAGCAAGAGTGAGACCCTGTCTCTATTAAAAATAGAAAAACTCACTAAATGTTATGATGGGCACCTGTAACCCCAGCTACTTGGAAGGCAGAAGCAAGAAGATAGCTTGAGCCCAAGAGTTTGAGATTGCTGTGAGTTCTGATAGCAACAGAGTGATACTGTGTCTCAAAAAAAAAAAAAGTAAAAAGAAGAATCGAACAATTCTGTCAAGATCGAATTGATACATATATTACATTCCCAGTAATTGCTGAATATACATTCTTTCCAATTATATGTGTAACATATTTTTTTAAGATAAGCCATATTATGAATGGTAAAACAAATCTTACCAAATATAACAGATTTGGATTTGTATATAGTATGTCCTATGATTGTAAGACTAGAAATCAGTAACAGAGAGATGAGAACATCTACAAACACTTGGAAATTATACAGCACACTGCTGAGTAATCCATGGTTCAAAGATGAAATTTGAAGGAAAAGTACATATAAAATTAAAGGAAAATAAAAATACAACATATGAAATTTCGTGGGATGCAGCTAAAGCAGTGCTGAGAGGGAAACTTACAGCATTAAATGCATACATGGGGAAAAAAGAAAGATCTCATATGAACACACCAAGTTCCTACTCCAATAAACCAGAGGAAGAGTAAAGTAAACTCTAAGTATGCACATGGAAAGAAATATTAAGAAAGGAAGTAATTGATAAAATTTAAAATATAGAAGCAAAAGAGAAATCACTAATATTAAAAGCTCCTCTTTGCAAAGAATCAATAAAATTTTTTTTTAAGTATAAAATTTATGTGCAAATTTTATTTATCAGAGAATCATGCACTGGTTTCCAAGTTTCTTTTTTCTTTTTTTTTTTTTTTTTTTGTTGGGGATTCATTGAGGGTACAATAAGCCAGGTTACACTGATTACAATTGTTAGGTAAAGTCCCTCCTGCAATCATGTCTTGCCCCCATAAAGTGTGACACACACCAAGGCCCCACCCCCCTCCCTCCGTCCCTCTTTCTGCTTTCCCCCCTCATAACCTTAATTGTCATTAATTGTCCTCATATCAAAATTGAGTACATAGGATTCATGCTTCTCCGTTCTTGTGATGCTTTACTAAGAATAATGTCTTCCACTTCCATCCAGGTTAATATGAAGGATGTAAAGTCTCCATTTTTTTTAATAGCTGAATAATATTCCATGGTATACATATACCACAGCTTGTTAATCCATTCCTGGGTTGGTGGGTATTTAGGCTGTTTCCACATTTTGGCGATTGTAAATTGAGCTGCAATAAACAGTCTAGTACAAGTGTCCTTATGATAAAAGGATTTCTTTCCTTCTGGGTAGATGCCCAGTAATTGGATTGCAGGATCAAATGGGAGGTCTAGCTTGAGTGCTTTGAGGTTTCTCCATACTTCCTTCCAGAAAGGTTGTGCTAGTTTGCAGTCCCACCAGCAGTGTAAAAGTGTTCCCTTCTCTCCACATCCACGCCAGCATCCGCAGTTTTGAGATTTTGTGATGTGGGCCATTCTCACTGGGGTTGTTAAATCTTCAAAAAAAATTTTAAAAAGGAGATACAAATTACCAATTCCAGAAATGAAACAGGAGCTATCATTATAGATTCTGTAGCTATTAAAAACTTAACAGGGGACCTTGGTGTGTGCCACACCTTCTGGGGGCAAGACATGATTGCAAGAGGGACTTTACCTAACAAATACAATCAGTGTAAGCTGGCTTATTGTACCCTCAATGAATCCCCAACAATAAAAAAAAAAAAAAAAACATAACAGGGGCATACTAACAGACCACTTTGTGCTCAAACAATTGACAGCTTAGTAGAAATGAGCCATTTTCTAAAATACAAATGATCAAAATGCAACAACATGAAATAGATAACTAATATAGTCTCATAACCATGAAAGACAATGAATTTGTAATTTAAAAGCTCTTAAAAAAGAAATTTGCCAGCCCAGAAGGCTTCACAAGAGAATTTTAGCAATGTTATAAAATTAATACTAATGTTACTCAGTTTCTCTCAGACAAGAAAAGAGAGAGAACGCTTCACTACTAATTTATAATGCCAGCAATTCCTTGATACCCAAACTTGAAAAAGATAGTGCCAAATTTAAAAAGGCATAAAACCAAATACCACTCAGAAACTTTATAGATACAGATCATTGTCTCTCATGAATTTAAATACAAAGGTACCCAACAAATTTGATTAGTAGATCAAATTCAAAAATTTATTAGTAGAATTTATTCCAGTTGTGCAATACTTATTCAACATACAAAAATCAATCATTTCAATATACCATATGAACAGGATAAAGATGGAAAAAAATACCATATTAATAAACACAGAGAAAGCATTTTACAAAACTCAATACCCATTCATGATAAAAAAAAAAAAACTGTTAGTAATTTGGGAATAGAGGAAGACTACCTTAACTTGATAAGGCACAACTACAGAAAGCCTATAGCTAACATTTGTTTTTCACCATTAAGACTAAATATGCTTTCTTTAAATTGAGGATAGAAATAAATATGTGTACTCTCACTACAGCTAGGCAACATGTCACTCTGAAGACCTAACCACTGCCATAAGGAAAAAACAAAACAAAACGATTCTCTTTTGCAGATGACATTACTGTCCACATAGAAAATTCCGGGGAATCTCCAAAAAGAAAAAGAACATACTCCTAGAACTAATTAGTAAGCTCAGTGTGGTCTCAGAATATAAAGTTAGCATACAAAGATTGATTGCATTTCTGTATTCTGATAATGAATATGTAGAAGGTAAAATTGAAAACATACCATTTATAATCATCTAAAGAAAATGAAATACTTAGACATGAACTTATCAAAACATGTACAGGATCTGTGTGCTTGCAACTTATAAAATGTTAATGAGAAAATTAAAGAAGACTGAATAAAATGAGATATGTACTGTATTGATGAATTAGAAGACTCAACATATTAGAGGTTTTAACTTGGCCCAACTTGAGCTATAGGTTTAATGGAATTCCTATCAAATTTTGGACTGAGCCTTTTTGTGGTTATATACAAGCTTTTTCTAAAATTTTAATGAAAATGCATAAGCACTAGAATAACTAAAACAATCTTAAGAGAAAAAGAATTAGGTGGGATGAATTTCTGTGCTAATTTTAAGCCTCAATGTTATATACAGCTACCATCATCGAGATAGTGTGAAAGTGTTAGAAGAATGTAGCTATAGATCAATGAGACAGAATAGAGAACCCAGAAATACACCCTCACAACTATGCCTAACTAACTGATTTTTTACAAAGGTAAAATACCATTTCAATGGAGGAAGGATAGACTTTTTAACAAATAGTGCTGGAACAGTTGAATATCCACAGACAACAAAAATTAACATTGATGTAAACTTCACACCGTATGCAAAAATTAACTCAATGTGCACTATGGATTTAAATTTAAAACATAAAACCATAATTTTTTAAAGAAAATTATGGAGGAAAATTTTCAGGAACTAGGGCTAGACAAGTTCTTGAAATTGGCATCAAACACGTGATCCATAAAAGGAAAGATTGATAAATGTGACCTGTTCTGTGTAAGATCCCACCAGCAGGATGAAAAGACCAGCTATATACTTGGAAGGAACAATTGCAAACTTTCTATATAACAAAGGAATAATATCTAGTCAAAAATATCTTTGACTAGATATTTTATTGTTACAAGTCAACAATAAAACAAAAACAAAAGCAATTAGAAAATTTGAAAAAATGGGTAAAAGACATGAAGAAACATTTATCTCCTGATGCTACTGAAGATGGTGTACAGATAGCAAATATGCATATGAAAAGTCATTAAAAATCATTAGGGAAATGCAAGATAAAACTACAATGATAGGTTATCACACATCTATCAGAATCGCTAAAATAAAAATAATGACAACACCAAAAGTTGGTGAGTATATATAAGAGAAACCAGATCATTTATACATTCATGTTGGGAATGTAGAACGGGAAAGCTACTCTGGAAAACAGTTCAGCAGTAGTTTTATAAAATAAAAATCACAGTTTCCTTACAATTCAGCAATTGCACTCTGGTAGCATTTATCCCAAAGAGATGAAAACTTATGTTTACAAAAAAAACCAGTAGTTTATTTATAATAGCCCAAATTGAAAACAATCCACATGTCCTTCAACAGGTGAATGGTTTCCCAAGCTGGTATATTCATACCATGGAGCACTACTTAGCAATAAACAGGGAGCTGTTTTCCCTGACTCTGGTTCTCCAGCCTGTCAAGCAGTTTATTCAGTTCCCCCTATTTTTTACTTAAATCAGACTGAGTTGTTCCTGTTGCTTTAACTAATAATTTTAATGGCTACCCTTGGTGTGGATAATACCAACTTCAGAGACATGTCTTATGGAGAAAAGAAACTTTTTTAGTAACATATTCAATTCATAATTTAATAATGAAAACAAGCAGAAAGATACTTTTGGGGTAGTAGTTGAAATTATGAATTGTCTAAGCATGTTAGGGCCCCTGTTTTAGGCTATACGTGGACCTTCTCCATCATCCTTAATTTCTTCTTTGTAGAGTCCCAGAGTTGAAGGGACTCAGCCATCACCTACTGGGGCCTTTTCCTTTTTCACAAGTCACTTCCACTTCACTGTACCTTCTTTCTTTACATCTCTGACTCATTCAGTGGGTTAACGTGGTATTGCCAGTCAGTCAGGTATTGTGCCAGTGAGTACTGCAGAGCTCTTGTCTTTTTCTTTTTTTTTTAATTTCAGATTAATATGAGGGTATAAATGTTTAGATGACACTGTTTTCATTTCTAAGGTAAAGTTCAAGTTTGGTTGAGCCTTTCACCCAGGGGCCCTGCTGCACACCCTCACATTGTGCACATTAGGTGAGAACCCACAGATCGCCTTCCCTCCTCTCCCCTTCTCCCCTCTCCCCTTCTCCCTTCCGGTCCTCTCTCCTCTCCCCTCCCTCTCACTAAAATATACTGTGTCTTTTTTCATGTGGGCATGTAGTTTACGTATTGGTGTCATAGTAGTATTGAGTACATTGGATGCTGGCTTTTCCCTTCTTGTGATACTTTACTAAGAAGAATGTGTTTCTACTCCATCCAGGTTGTCTTATTTGAGCTCACAGTTGTAGACATTGATAAGAGGCAAGTGTATGAAAAATGCAGATTAGGAGGCTTAACGTGTTTTGTGGGGTGGGGGGTCAAAATAGGAATCTTAGAGGAGGCAAGGATACTAAAGGTTTGTATAAGATTTGAACAAGTGAAAAGTTGGAATGGGAAGAGTTTTCAAGCAGAAGAAATGGATAGCCAAAGGTGGGAGAGGTATAAAGACAGCCTGGTCCTGGGAGCTCGCAAGGAGAGTTTGGCAGTGTTGGGACTTGGCTGGGGGATGGTAGATGATCACATGGACCATGCCTTGCAGGGCCTTTTGCATGATATCAAGGAGTTTGCTCTTTATTTGGAAGGCAGTGGGAGCCATTGAAGGACTCAGGGGGGCAGTCATTTAGTTAGATCTGCATCTTAGGAAGGTCACTTTGGCTGCAGTGTGGAGACCAAATTGGAGGAGGAGCAAATGTGAAGTCAAGGAGGCTGTGGCTGTTTAGTCGATGACTAAACATTTGTGCTGGGGACTGCGTTTGTGTGAAAACAGACAGCAGAGCTCCCGTGGGTGTTGGCTCTCGGGCTTGGCAAGCCAGTAGTTAAGGGCTCCATTAGCTCGTGGGCAGCTTAGGATTAGGACTGTCAGCTGACCTCCAGGGCCTGCCCTCCACCTCTGGCCTTCATCCCCTCCTCTGGGTTCTGCCCTGTGAGGCACAGCTGTTGCTTCTGTAGTGCAGGCTTCTGAATTTGCTATGGCCGAGAGGTAAGGCAGGGTTTCGCTCCAGCCCCTGCGTGCAGACCCTTCTCTTACTTTACCAAGTCACAGTGACCAGTGAGTGGTTTGTGTTGCTAAAATGGATTCCGTTTTTGCAACATGTGAAATTTCTCAAAAAATCCTCATTTTCCACTCCTAAACCCCCCCATCCTAACTTTTCAATGCTTATTTTCTAATTTTTGCTAATTAAACGTTGTAAAAATTCACCCTTTGAAGAAAAAAGTTCCAGATATTTTTCCTGTAAATGTGATAATAATATGTGAACCAGAGAAAATGGCACAGTTTTTTTTAAAGTTATAGAATTTTACATTCTCCCCAGTCTCCTAAATTTAAATTTAAAGAATTTAGTCCTCTTTGCTATAACAAAGCACCAAAAGGAACAGTCCCTCCTGCAAAGAGGAGTCTTTTAAAAAGCAAAGCCATATTGTTTAAAACTCATTGAAAGAACCATTCTAATATTTTTGTAGTTGGTTTTAAAATATCTTTTTATTCTACTTATTATGCTCAATGACAAGTTGCCAGATGCAAAAAAGCAAGAAGAAAAGTAACATTATTAGTAAACCTGTTTCCACATAAAACTTTTTAGTGAGTTCATACATTTTTGTTCTCTTAAGAAGTTTTTCTTTTTACACAATTAATGTTGCATTATTTTATATCCTGCCTTTTTCTTAAGATTGTGCTATTTCCATTTAGTTAGCAAATACTATGCAAACATGATTTTAAGTACATGCATAATAGGCCATGCTTTAAATCTGTAATTGATGGTAGTAACTTGGATAATTCAGGTTTAAGTAGGCATTTGTGTTATTTATCAAATTCTTTGTTATTTACTCATGTATATGTTATTTATTATTTTTATGTACAAATACAAACTAAAAGTGGCCCATAATCTTACAGCTAGATAGTCCTGGTTGATAGTAAAGAAATAATAACACCTATATGGCTAGAGAATTTAAGCAGAAATCTATACAAATGTACAGAAATGAAAAGCAAAGTTCTTCTCTTTGCTTAAATCCTTTCTCCCAAAGTTTAAATTTTTTGTGTGTGATTTTCCCCCCACAGATATGTTTATCTATGGAGAGATTTAATTTTTTTATTTATGCAAGAGGCAATGTTCCCCATGGTGTTCCCAACCTTATTTTTTTCTCTTAAGAATCAATTCTGAGGCTCAGCGCCTGTAGCTTAGCGGCTAGGGAGCCAGCCACATACATGAGAGCTGGCATGTTCAAACCCAACCTGGGCCTGCCAAACAACAATGACAATTACAACCAAAAAACAGCCAGGCATTGTGGTGGGCACCTGTAGTCCCGGCTACTTGGGAGGCTGAGGCAAGAGAATCACTTAAGCCCAAGAGTTTGAAGTTGCTGTGAGCTGTGAAGCCACGGCACTCTATTGAGGGTGACATAGTGACACTCTGTCTCAAAATAAAAAAAAAAAAGAATGAATTCTGATAATCTAATTCTGCTAAGTGTGTCTCCAATTCCAGTCTGTTAGTCAGTCTTGCCTATGGTGTCATTGGCTCTTCTGCTGGGTTCTTAGATGTGAAATAAATAGATATGCCCCTGGATGTCCAAAGGTTTCAGCATCCCACATTTCTCTAGCTCTCAGCCTCTACCCATGTGCTGGTAGGACCCCTGACCCTCAGCTTCAGTCCTAAGTCTTCCTGTGTTTTAGGGGAGGTCCCAGGGGTTCTCACATAAGATCACAGCCAGTTTCCTTTGGCCTCTATTTCCAGCACCCAAAGTCCCTTGACATCAGTGCCTACCTCTGCCCCAGAGCCGAAACCCTGAGAGAGAGTCCCCTTCCTCCTGCCCAGGGTACTGTCTCTCAGGGGGCGCACATGGGCTTAATTAGTATGCTTGGCACCTCCATGGATTCGTACATACATGCGTGCACAAATGTATCTGTGTGTACTCAAAGAAATAATGTCCACTCTCTCCAGAGTCGGTCTCTCAGCTGTTGGTTTCTGCCACATAACTACTATCACTCTGACACATGGCCATCCCCATTCTTGCTTGCACACAGATTTGCTTATGGTGTGTAAGCACATGAAAACTTGTCTGGAATAGAAAAAGCCTTTGCTTTGACTGAAGATGATTATAGCGTTTGAGCTTCTGTGTTTTCCATGGAGGGACATTGAATCCTCACAGAAGCAGCTGGATGGGAACACATCTTATATTGATGAAGGAAATGATTTGACCTCTAACTTGAGCTTCCTGGATGTCTGTCTCAAGACAGAAGAAAAATAAAAGAAGGAGGGAGGGAGGAAGGGAGGAAGGAAAATAATAAAAGGGAAAAATTCATTTCTGTTAGGTCACATCCCTTGTAACAATTGGAAAAATTAGCCCAGACGGTGTCCTCCAGATTGAGGGTCAGCACAGCAGAGTCTTTGCGTTCAGACCTACTGTGATGATGCTAATTTTGCCATGTCTGTTATTACTGTCACTGAGTCCTCCTCTTCATTGCTCCTGCTATTACTGTCATTATTTACTTTGGCATTCCAGATTCATGCTAAAGAAATCAAGTAATCAAAAAAATTATTTGAGTCATACATTGTAAAGCATGTATTTGGAAGGATTCCCTGAGAAAGCTGGGTGTAGAATACAAATATTTTGAATGGACTTATCTTAGAGTTGTACTGCTTTTTTTCCTTGTCATTTAAAAACCCTTAATATGAATAAATTGTTTGTACAATGGGGCCTTTTTTAATCCTCAGATAAGAAATATATGGTTTGAAAGCAGAGAATAAAAACATGAATGATAATGTCCGCAATGCCCAGGGGCGGGTCCTTGCTGCTGCTCCAGGGCAGGCGTTATAATGGGCCATTTGGTGTGTTTATTTCAGGCTGCAGATAGTGGATAAGACTGGCTGGTTGTTTGCCAGCACATGACTTAGTTGCCAAATGGAGTGTTTAGTGCTTGTTACATTTGACTTGTATCACAGGTTCTTCCTATTAACAGTCTGCTGGTGATAACCTACTTGGCTTTTCATGTGGTTACTTTGAAACGCCACTTGACAACATAAGGCATATCGCAAAGTTTAATACTGAATAAAGGAGCCAGGGAATGACTACATGAGTTCTGCCGTATACTGATATGGTGCTGGGTACAGACTGGGCATCCAGTACACATCAGGGAATTAATCCTGTGTTTCTCTGACTCGCTATACCAAGCTTAAGTCTATGGACTTCAAACTTAAAGGGCTGTAGAATAAAGGGGATAGAAATATTAATACATAGAAATAACAACGCGGGCCTGTGTCAGAGGGCTTGCATTCATATACAGGAAGATATTCTAATCATCTGTACCAGCATTTGAATACAAAGTTGAATTAAATGGAAGAATGAAGGTCTCATTGAAATGGCCTTAAGTTTAAGACAAAGTATAACCTCATAGTGAGGACAATTTCTGTAATCTCAAGTCTATTTTTTTTAAGAAAAAGAGGTTCATTTCAGGAGTTTTAGCCTTGCATGTGTAATGCAATATGCATTTAAAATGGTGATCTTTATTTTTAGATTGAAAACTTGCAAGAACAACTTAGGGATAAAGACAAGCAACTGACCAATCTGAAAGACAGAGTGAAGTCCTTGCAGACGGATTCCAGTAACACAGACACTGCGCTGGCGACGTTAGAGGAGGCTCTGTCAGAGAAGGTGAGCTTGAATTAAAAAATGGGGGGATCAGGACTTAAGGAAACAAGCTTGGGAGGACTTGACCCAAATGCATTTAAATGTGCCTTTTCTCCATTTGCTGTCCTACTTCTAGTCCCAGCTGGGCCTCACACTTCCCTCTAGACTTGGCGCACTGCAGCCAGAGGGGTGTTTTCAAATGCAAATGGATCACATCTCCCTGACCCACCTGAGAACTTTCACCAGCTTTTCATTGCTCTTAAAGCTGAAATTGTCCGCCTGGCCCATAGGCCGTCTGATCTGGCTTTTATGTGAGCAGCCCATTCCCTGCCTGCCTGCCCGCCCACCTGCTCTCTCTCTGAATCCCTCCTTCCTTCAGCCTCCTCCTTCCCCTTCCATTCCCCTCCTCTTTCCCTCATTCTCTGTGCTCTAGCTATGCTGTCTTAGATTTTCAAGCATACCATGTTCCTTCCTGCCTCAGATTCTTCACATATGCTGCTACCCAGACCAGAATGTTCTTTACCTTCTGTAGACTTAAATTCTTTGGAGCCAATGTGTCTGGATTCAAATTCTGTATCTGACACTTACTACTTTGGACAGGTTACTCCTCATTTACTCAGCTTCTTCATTTGCAAAAGGGAATAATGATAGTATCTACCTCAGTGAATTATATTCAGGAGAAAATGTACTAAAATGTGGAATGTGTTTAAAATTCTAGGTATAATAAGTTATCACTATTATTATTTTCTTGGTCATTTCTTTGGGGACACTTTCTAGATAGACCCATTATGTTCTCATGAAGATCATGAACTTTCCAGCACTCTTGTCACAATCTTAATTGTTAATTCATCTTTGTTTATGTGATTAATTAGTCTTCTCTGCTAGACTCCAAACCCACAAACTGTGTTCTTGACATTCTCAGTGTCTGGCAGAATGCTACACAGGCTCAGTGTACGATGGATAGGGGCTGAGTGGTCCCCCACTATGTGACTGCCACTGTTGTGGGCTTTGGGCTCCTGCAGAGAAGAGAACGAGTGAAAATCCTGGCTTTCATGGAATTTAGATTCTAATGGGAGTAAGCAGGAGACAGATTATAAGCGAATAACATACATAGGATTTTAGAGGGTAAAATTTATATAAAGGAAAAGAAAGCAGACGGGGTACAGACAGTGCTAGGGTGGGTCAGCCAGGTAGGGGTGACATTTAAGGAAAGACGTGAAGAAGGTGAGGGGTGAGTCATGAGCCCTCCTGGAGAGAGGATTGTATCAGTCAGAGGGCGAGTTCAAGGGGCCGGGGAGAGGAGGGGCAGCAGATCTCCTTGTTAGAAGAGATTTTTAAAATTGGCTTTTACTCTGAAGGGAATGGGATGCCATCCTGAGAGTTTTCTTCTGACTTGACGTTTAAAAGGAGAATTTGAATAAAAGAGTGAACGCATTAGTGGATTCCCTTAGGGAAATAGATCATTCCATCCTGGCTACAGTCATTCATTCTCTGGGTCCCGCTGCAGGTATCACACTCTGGAGTTGAATTTTCATATATTTTATCCTGATT
Source organism: Nycticebus coucang (assembly GCF_027406575.1). NCBI lineage: Eukaryota > Metazoa > Chordata > Mammalia > Primates > Lorisidae > Nycticebus > Nycticebus coucang. Next base: position 53,296,993 of record NC_069787.1, read on the forward strand.
GTCAAAGAGCCAGTCCCCAGGAGCAGCCCAAGCTGAAGTTCTTAGGGAATTCTGGGGAGGGAAAGCTTACAGCTGATGTGCTGGTCGAATATGTGCGGTTTTTAGGCCCATGTTATTGACATGACTTTTTACATTCTCCTTGAAACAAAGAAAATAAATATTAACGCTTAAAAATAGGGGGAGCAGACCCATGGTAGTCCTTTTCTTCATCTTTCCCATCATATTGGATTCTGCAGTACTTTGAAGGATTTGGCCACAGTTACAGCAGTGCTCTCGGGTTTTCCTCTTGCACGGCGTACTATAGTAAGAGCACCATCTCCTCTACTCCATGTTATTCTAGTCTATAAGCTCTGGGGTAATGAAGTTAAGAGACAAGGGATCTAGGGTCTGACAAGTAATTCTCCCCCAGGGTCTCAAATTCCCCATTGCTGGATGGGAATGAGATTGATGCCCTACCATTTCCCTAAACTGGTGTGTCCTTTAGAATTATCAGAAGGTCCCTGTTGAAAATCTACATTATTTGACCCCATCTATACCTAGTGAATTAGAACTTTGAGTAGGGTCTGGGAATCTGCACCTTAGAAAGCTCCCCAGGGCATTGTGATGTACACTTTAGTATGAGCATGAATGCTCTGCATTAAAAATACAGAAGCTCCAAAAAGAGCCATAATTCTATGGCCGGATAATCTCCATGGTTCTATTAAAATTGTAAGATTATAACTTTAAGGTTAAATTCTAAGAATTAAAAGATTTTATTTGAAGACTTATAAGAATATTTAATAAGATAACTTGTTAGGAAAAGATATTTTTCTCTTTTCAACTGTCAAGAATTTATTTCCAGAGTTCTCTATAGTAATTTCATTCGTAAAATTAGAATGAGAAGATGTTGGCTCAAAAGCTATTAATGATTATATGTCCCTTTTGTGTTTTGGGGTGGTGTGATGTCAACCCATTTCTACCACTTGATTTCTTTCTAAAAACTCACAGAAGTAAACATATAGCATATAATTTTCCATGTCATCTTGGCAGGATTTTATTTTTTTTCTGGGCCCATTCATATTTGATTCATTCTAGCTTAAATCGTAAAGCAATCCCCAAATCCAAAACAACTCCTTTTTTTTAAAATGCTTCCTTTGAGGCTGGGGTTGGGTCTGGCAGGAAGGCTGAGGTCTATGGGAGTGTGGCCACCACATACTGCCTTCACCACTTGAGGGTTGCCTCACCTGGGGCAAGCCTCTTCTCCCAGGGCCTCATCTTCAAAATGCACATTTGACTTAGTTGACTTCTGAGTTTCATTTTCTTCTGGATCTACCTTGGCATTGAATTATTCAGTTTGCCAATCTGCAGTCTCAGGGATATCTGAACTGGACCAATAGAAGGACAAGTTGGGAACAGAAATGAGGGGAGTGGGTTTGGTGGAGTGTACGATGACTGTGGCAAGCCAGGGAGTCTCTGGCCTATCTCCAAACATTCAAGTTCAGATTTTAAGAAAGTTCAGATGCTCAAGTCAAACAACACAGCTCAGAGCCACCAGATGTAGCCTGTGTGCTATTCCTTTCCAAACCCAATTTGCATTTGATTTTTAGCTTTCCATAGCAGTGAAGGATAAAAGTGAACATAGAGCTATTTATTTATTTATTTATTGCAGTTTTTGGCCAGGGCTGAGTTTGAACCCGCCACCTCCGGCATATGGGGCCGGCGCCCTACCCCTTTGAGCCACAGGCACCACCCATAGAGCAAATTATTTGCAAAGCATTTTTAAAAGGTGCCAAAATTGGAATACTCGTTTATTTGAAAATAACAGATGAAAACCACTGACTAGGAACTGGCAAGGTTCTATGTCATTGTGTATCTTAGACTTAAGTTTTGATTGCAGTGAGTTTCAAATGTTTGGATGTCTCCAATCTTTTCACCTAGAAAGTTTCTGAAAATACAGTTTCCTGGATCCCATCTCCTAGAGAGTGTGATTCAGTCAGGCTCTTCTGTGTCACCCAAGAACCTGTGACTTTGAAGTTTGACCACAGATTCTGATGTTAGTGTTCAGGAGATCATATTTTGAGAAACACTAAATACATGCTCTTCCATTTTAAATATGGAAATGGTCTTAACAATGTGAAATGACTTGCCCGGAAGTGAACATTTCGCTTGTGTGCAGCAACCGTCTCCATTTCTGGGCCTGGACAGACATCATTAATCAACTGTGGCACGTGCTAACTTCTCAACCCTGCTGTCCCAGAGGCAGCTTCCATTCTGTCTGAGCTGGCCCTTGGTTGAGATTTTGTTACCTCCTCTGGACTAACCTAAGGCTAGTCACTCACAGATGACAGAGTAGAATTCAACCGCAACATTCTGATCTTTGCACTTTTGACAAGATCGCAATCTCCTTTACATGTCTTTTGCCCCACAAGTTCCATTTTTGTCCACATATAATTACACAGAATTTTTGGAACAAGACATGGTGTGAAACAATAAAATGATTAATAAAAATCACAGATTTCTACATACATTTGATTACTTGCCATCTTTTGGCTGATGGATAGAATCCATCAGGCACTATTTGCCATTTCCCTTGGATTATGGCATCTCAGGGAGTGGGTTATTCCTTTTAATTCCCAGGAACTTATTCAACTGTTAAGAGTGTGCAAAACACAGTGCTGCTCAGTGAGTTAAGATTGAGTATGACTTCGTTCTAGGATTGACACACAGAAGCTCCAGAGACGGCTCCCACTGTATTTATAAAGCTGGTCTCGCCAAGCCTTGCTGTAGCCACAGAGCAGATAAGCATTTGAGAGAACCAGATAGCAGGGCTGGAGGCCACTGCAATTCAGTTCCCAGCTGGTGATAAAGCACAAATAGATCAGACCTGTGCAGAGCCAGATGAGTGCACAGGGAATGCTCGCCAATGCAAATAAGACTAAAACAAGAACACATTGTTGGAATTTCTGCAAGTTAGTTGTTAATCAAGTAGATCATGGCATATTAGGGCCTTTTAACACATGTTTTTGACATCTGGCCCTGTGCAGCTGACAGTTAAATTAGTTTTGTGATTGACGGAGAAATATTTTGTAGTATTGAATCATCAATAACACTTAAAAACATTGCTTGCTGATTTTTTTTGTCATCAATGCCCAGTCAATAGCACAAGTGCTTAGAACAAATCAACTTACTTTCCAAATGATTCTGACACCTTCTGGCTGTTAACACGCCTGCTTAATTTTATTACCTTTCCTTTGAAGCCAAGATGATCCCTAATTTGAGTTCTCTTTCCTTCCTTCAGCCTTTTTAATTGCTTCTGGTATGCCAGACACTTTGCTTGGCACTGGCTTAAAGAGAGTCACAGGATTTTAGTACTGGAAAGCAGGGCTAGGGGGACGGGCTGGCAGTGAAGCCGTTCGGCAGAGAACCGAATGGAAATGAGGGCCACATGACCCAGCCAGAGGAATTCCTGGGAAGATTTCCAAATAGTAAGGTGATGTGGTCAGTTTGGAGATTTAGAAATGCCACTCCAACAGTCACGTATTGGAGGTGATGGGACGGAGACGGCCTGGTGGCTAAGTGATTGGTTATGGTGTGTGTAGAGGGCAGAGAGGCTCAGTTGCTGAAATCATTAAAAGCACTTGAGAGACTTACCATGCACTGTGGCCATTTCCTTTTGCAGATCAGGTGATTGTCTGCTTGTCATTGTCATGGGTAGAGTAAAATAGGACTACAACTGGAATCGAGAAGAAACAAACACAGGCAGTGAATAGATTCATTTGTCCTATGCCCATCCCTACTGTTGTACTAATATACTTCACTTAATGTGGTTTTAAACAATTGCAAAATAGTAGAGGTACTTTTTGCTCCCTCGAAAGCATTAAATACATAAATTATTTTCATTGGGGTGGAACAGTTGCTTCCTCCTGGGACCTTAAATCACAGGCTAAGTGTCTTTCCCCTGCATTAAATCCTGATTTACCACTGTCTTCTGTATCAGGCATTGTTTTGTACAACATACTTATAAAAGATAATATCAGCTCCCTTAGGCACAGTTGTTACACTTGTGTTTTCTAAGGTGGCCATCCAAAAGAAAGTTAAAATGTGTGGTAGATAATTTGAAACTAATTTCAGAGATCTAACTCAAGCTTTACTCAGTTCTAATTTTCCTTTTCCCATTTTTTTTCTTTTTCTTTCTTTCTTTTTTTTTTTTTTTAAGGTTTTTACTTTGTTATCTGCCAAAGTATAAAAGTATATGTTTTGGAAAACATATCTATTCAAGTAGTGTTTCATGTCAGTATGAAAGTGAGAGGCAAATCCTCAGATGTCCTCAAATGTGTCTGTGGCTAGACCGAGAATCAGAGCCCCGAGGGCAGTGTGGGCCCTTTGCTCCTGAGCTGGGCCTCCTTGCCTCCCTGAATGCTGGGTTTCCTCTCCCCACACTGTCAACAGTGCCACTGGTCCTGCCCTCGCAATTGTGCTGAGGACTGACCAGCGGAACTCCATGCAGTACCCTGCACACTGAGAGCCCTTGAAGAGGGGAAGCTGCTGTTTGAACTTTGTTCAAACTCAGCCAGTGATTTGGAATCTCCACTAATTGTAAAGAAACCATTGAAAAAATGGAAATAAACATCTCCAGGCACACGGGAAAATCGTAGACACAATAGACTGCCTATTTTGTCTCAAGTTCTCATTGTGAGTCCAACCCAAGTCCTGGAGGACCCAGGTCCTGCTCTCCTTCAGTCCTCTGTCTATTCAGAGAAAGCAAAGAAGCCCTGTCTTGAGAAACCAGAAAATGCTCCTTGATGCCAGATGGGGAGGCCAAGCAAAGGGTTGTGAGCCATGAGTTCTGCTTCTTCCCCTTGTCTGTGCAAGGCTTTGGCAAGTCTAGAGTCTTGGGGCTGGAACCTCCCTTTTCTAAACCTACTCTAGGAATTTGCCAGATGCCACCAAGAACAAAAACAGCTTCAGAGCTTAAGCATTAAGATCCCTAGCAACCCTGTGATGCTAACTTTTATTAACCAATCAAAAGCTATATTGACTGTCTTTCCCAAGGCCGTCACAAACCAGATTTTGAGTTTCTTGTGTCTGTTGATTTCTGTAGAGCATTTTGTAGCTCTATTGCCTCTTATTTTCTTTCATCGTATCCTTTGGCCTGCACACTGATGAGTTCTCACCGCTTCTTTTTTAACTGTCCTTTCACAGGAGAGAATAATTGAGCGCTTGAAAGAACAGCGTGAGAGAGATGATAGGGAAAGACTAGAAGAAATAGAATCCTTCCGAAAAGAGAACAAAGACCTGAAAGAGAAGGTCAATGCTTTACAAGCTGAACTGACTGAGAAAGAGGTGAGTCTGGAAAAACAAATGAACCACATCGATAGTCCTCATAACCCTACACTGATCGCAGCTTCAAGAGACTAGAGACTTAGCTGAGGGATTGTGCGAAGGCTTGGGAGTTTGGTAATCTTTCTTTTGCAAAACGGCCTGAATTGAAAGGGAACTACCCTGTTTCCCCCCAAAATAAGACATCCTCCGAAAATAAGACCTACTTACAGGAAAGATAAGACATCCCCTGAAAATAAGACCTAGCGCATCTTTGGGATCACACCTTAAAATAAGACACTGTCTTATTTTTGGGGAAACAGGGTATTTCCTGTAACGTCCTTCATCAATAATGCCCTGTGCACATCTTCTCTGCTCTGATAACTACATACGGTGTAGCCCTTTGGAACCTATATGTCTTACCACATTTGCTCAGCTTAGAGCAGCGGTTCTCAACCTGTGGGTTGCGACCCCTTTGTTCCATTAGTAACAACACAGCAATTAGGAAAGTTGAGAACCACTAGCTTAGAGGATTGTATATTTTTTCAAAGTCCCACAACCCTTGCTTGAGATAACAACAGCAAAGAAAATAATAATCAGAATAGCTCCTCTTTATTGAGGGTCTGTTATATGCTAATCCTCGTGTTGGGTGCTTTACACTCACCTGTGCTTCCCAAAGGGTCACCCAATACCCTCAGATTAGGAAATGTGATACCATTTTGGGCACAAAGGTATAGGTTACATGTGGCTGCTGTTCTGGAATCTTACTTTACATTACAGTAAATAAAATAAACATGAGTACAGAATATGAATGTCATGTGCATTTTTAATATAAACTAGTATACTTTATTTTTTTTCTCTCTCTCTTTTTTTTATTGTTGGGGATTCATTGAGGGTACGATAAGCCAGGTTACACTGATTGCATTTGTTAGGTAAAGTCCCTCTAAACTACTATATACTTTAAACAATTTTTTTTCCCCTTGGTGGTAATGAAGAGTATGCTTTAGGCTATATAACCCTGATCCTCCAAGGGATACCTCCAACACTATCAGTTTTCTTGGGGACACTTTGGTGGATAAGGTGAGAAGCAGCAATACACATTACATCATCCAATCTCCACAACTCTGAGGTGTGGCACTGTCACTGCAACTGGCCCCTTCACATTGATTTTTGTCTGTAGGAAATGTCCCTTTCTTTTAGGATTTATAGGCCCTTTGACCCCGCTGGATTGTACTGCTGTATAGTGATCTATTTCTAGTTCCATACTATCCCTTCACCCTTTGGTTATTGATAATCCTATACAAATTAAAGTCTTGTTCAAATTAGGAATCTGAATTTCACATAGTTTATCAAATCAGTGCGCTTGACCCCATACATGCATCAGTGTACACAGTTAGGATTTAATAAAACAAAACAAACAAAACAAAACAAAAAAACAAATTAGGAACCCAGAGGAAGAAGGTAAAGAGTTGATGAGTAAGAAGAGCTTTGAGGATACCTAGAAGCAAAACCTATAATTTTTCTATTTTTAGTAGAGACGAGGGTCTCACTCTTGCTGAGGCTGGTCTTGAACTCCTGAGCTCAGGCCAATCCACCCTCCTCAGCTTCCCTGAGTGCTGGAATTATAGGCGTGAGCCACCACATTGGCCTGCCTACTAATTTTTTAGAGAGGAAATTATTTCTTTGATATGGAAATAAAGAATTTAAGTCTTCTTCCTACTCTAATTCTGACTTGGAAGATCTTGGTTTGCACCTTAAAACCAATGCATATACTTCTAATTAAAAGATACCTTGATGATATGGTAGACATAAGCTTTAAATGGAAATAGTTTTGTAAGCAATGCCAATATTGTACACATTTCAGATAGGCATTTTAAGAAATATTTATTGTTCCTGTGTACCGTGGTTGGCACTGGGCTGGGTGTAGTCAGGATTCTTTTAGGAAAACAGAACCATGTTAAAAAGTCTAATCAGATTAAGACATTTATTGCAAGGAATTGGTTTGCGCAGTCATGGAGGTGAGGCAAGTCTGAAATTCACTGGGTCAGCCATCAGGAAGGGCCGACTGGATGAAACTCTCAGATAGCAGCTGACGCTGCAACCCACAGGTGGGACTTTTTCTATCTCAGAGAAACCTCGGTTATGCTCATCAGGCCTTTCAATGGATAGACTCAGGGCCACCCAGAGCACCTGGGATAGTCTCCTCAAAGTCAACAGATACAACATGTTAGTGGTGTCCACAAAATGTCTTCATAGCAACACTTAGGTTCATAACTGGGGACTATAGTCTAGCCCAGTTAACTAAAACTGGCCATCACCTGTAGCATTTAAAAACATATAAAAAAGAACAATATATAGTTTAGTTGAAGCAATTGTATGTTTGCACCTTGACAAAAATAATTGGATTACAGGGTCATTTGTCATTTCTGTGGAAGGGATATGGTAAAGAGCATTGTGATTTGAATTGTAGACCTGGGTTTGAGACCTGTATCTGCCATTAATAGGTAAGCGACCTTTGACAAGACACTCAGCTAATGTGAGCCTCAATTTCTTTCTTTCTTTTTTTTTTTTTTGTAGACAGAGTCTCACTTTATGGCCCTCGGTAGAGTGCCGTGGCCTCACACAGCTCACTGCAACCTCCAACTCCTGGGCTTAAGCGATTCTCTTGCCTCAGCCTCCTGAGTAGCTGGGACTACAGATGCCCGCCACAACGCCCGGTTATTTTTTGGTTGCAGTTTGGCTGGGGCTGGGTTTGAACCCGCCACCCTCGGTATATGGGGCCGGTGTCTTACCGACTGAGCCACAGGCGCCGCCCGAGCCTCAATTTCTTGACCTGAAAAATGAGAATGGCTAACGTGTTCCTCAGAAGATTATTACTCTGTTTTCCCGAAAATAAGACCTACTTACAGGAAAGATAAGACATCCCCTGAAAATAAGACCTAGCACATCTTTGGGAGCACACCCTAAAATAAGACACTGTCTTATTTTCAGGGAAACAGGGTAGAAGCACCTTGCAGGGTGATGGTGACCTTCATCATCAAGGTCATTCCAGGGCCCATGAAGCAGCCCAGCATAAATTAGTAGGCAACTTCACTTAGTGAGAAACCACATATGTTTAGTATCTTCCTAGGTGCAGCAGTGAATAAAAAGGAAATGCACAGAGCCTGAATTTGCAGTAAAAACACACATTTTAGTCACATAAATATTGCTAACCATTTTATATTTGTTGATGAACACTGCCCTTCTTCTAGTAAAGTCATGCTCAGTGATACATGCAAGTATTTATTTCTTCAGTTGTTGGAATTTAGACTTTACACAGGGAAGTTATTCATTTCAGGATATGATTAGTGACTGAAATAGTTTAGGTGACCCTAAGTCTGAGTTGGGAGATTCTTTGCATCTGTTGAATCTAGATGACAAAGGACTGGAATATAAAGTTCACCTTACTCTAAATTTCAAAGTAATTTTATGTTTGATTCTCCAGAAGATGTTTGAAAAGACATGGTCATTTTTTGTGTGTGTTACACCTATGGGATTTGATAACAATTTAATAGGATGCTTTTATTATATTTGATTTACCCTTTGTGGTAGAGGAAGGAGAAAGCATTAAAATCAGTAACTTCTTTCTCATTTGTCTCAGGATCTGCATGGGCTGACAGCAATAAATGTGAATGGAAGGTTCAAGTTGTCTGTTTTGCTATGACATGTAAAGATCACCTTGGGACTTAACATCGTTAGCGTGATTTGAGACATGAAACATGCATTTAACTGACCACACCGTTTGGTCACATTTGATTCTATTGCAATTAGATCCTGCTCAGTTCTGTAAGCTGGCCAACTTTAATTTCCTGGCCAGAGCAGACTATTGTTACCTTAGTAAGACTATATTTATCCTTTCTGTCTCCTGCACATTTATTGCTGTGTATACAATCAATGTATTCAAGTTGAAGAACCTTGCGAGTAGAACTTGCAGTGTTTTACTCACTAGCATTCTTTCTCTTTCAGTCTAGTTTAATTGACCTCAAAGAACATGCATCTTCATTAGCCTCTGCAGGGCTGAAAAGGGACTCCAAGTTAAAATCTCTAGAAATAGCCATTGAACAAAAGAAAGAGGAATGTAGCAAATTGGAAGCACAGTTAAAAAAGGTAAGTGAAGTCTAAGCAAAAACATGCCTATTTTAAGATGAATTTATAAAATGGGAAAGGAAGAGAAAATTTTCAAAGGAAACAAACCCCTTATCTTTTGCTGTCTGCTGATAAAAGAATTAATTAAACACTCTTAACTTTACTGCTAAGAAGTCTGTATCACATCTGTCTGTGAACCAGAAAAATTACCTCAGGTTTCCTGTCTAAAGAAAGCTTGAAAAATAGATGAAAATAGTAGCAGAAGTGAAAAGTATTATAAAAACCAGCCGTTACTCTCTGGGCAAATCTCAACTATCAAAAAAGAGAAGGAAAAAAATGTTTGCGACAAACCAAAGAATCCAGGGGCCACCCCATCATATGTTGACAAGCTTTTACTGCTTTCTAAAGTAGGTCGATCTTTATATTAGAATTTTGTGAAACTTTTCCTGACATCATTACATGTTTGGAAGTTGACCAAAATAGTCCAGTCCCTGGCTAATCTGTAGGATGGCTATTTACACTTGACCAAAAATGGCCTTATTGTCTACAAAAGCTTGTTGTGTATCGAAGGGCTTTGGCAAAGAAAGCAAGATCTTTCCATCACGGCATGGACATGTTTCCTCTGACCTGGACATTCTTGTGGAGTGCATTTCCAGTCACGCATTGTGCCTTTGACTTTTCCCCTGTGTTGTTTGGTCCGTCTGCACTCATTGTTCACCTAAAACTCATAACGTTATGAGTTTAAGCATTTTGTTTCCCTGCGACAACTTATAAACTAATTCAAAAAAGGTGATAAGAATATAAACAATCAAATAAAGCAGATAATAAAATTCAGCTATGTACATTTCATAGCACACTGGAAGGGGGATTTGTTAGCTAAAGGCATGAAAATACATGACCTGGGCAGTCAAGGATGTTAGGGAATTATGTGACTGTGGAAGAATTATTCTGGATATCTTACAATGTAATATACTATTTGTATGACGCAGTATTTGACTGAAATGTGACTACTGTGCTCAGTTTATAAGAACTTTTAGGAAATTCTCATGAGTAATTTCACACTAAGAAAGTGTAGTTACCAATACAGCAAAACTTAAATGTACAGGTCAGATTCTTCAGCAGCAAAACAGCAAGAAAATCTCTGATTCCTAATTCACTCAACATCTCACTTAGTTCAAGCGATTTAATGAAGCAGAAATCTTGAATAACCTATGAAAGAATTTAGAATTGCCCCTTAGAGGGGTGTTTACCTGGAGATTGACTTGCTGTTTATGCATTGGGTGTGTTACACACATTCATGACTTATATCAGTGCGCTCTACAATGTATGTCAAGAAATAAACCTATGAAAGATAGTTTTTTATTTAATAAAACAATTTTGTCATCATAAGGCAAGCTCCAAGGTAATTCTGTCCTTTTGGAGGTCACATGTACTGTCTTACCTTGGTCATAGTGTGCTGCACCTAGAATCAGGAGGAGCTCAAATAGGCTTGGGCCTAAGAGATGCCCTCTATTCACTCTCATGAGCTGCTAAGGCCATTGGGTATCCCATGTATTATTTCTGCAGACACGTGTGTGACAGACACCCTCCTTTTCAGTGTAAGTCATCTATAGAATTTAAAATCCTCTAGTAATTAAAAGGAAGAGTTCACACGTTGGTGCTTATAGTTTCCATGTACGTTACTTGACTAGTTTAATAAATCAACATCCGTGCAATTCAATGTAGTTTTTTTCAACATAGCTGTGGTTTGCCCAAGAGATCACTTAGAGTATGTGGTTTCCTTAGACTCTTAGGTAGATAGCATGTACTGAAATTCACATACCAAATCCTGTAAACATTTTAGCATTATTCCTGACAGCATTTTAACAGTCTACCAGCTAACCAGAATTAAATTAAATATGGTTGTCTTGCTCTAAAGAACCTATTTAATTTATGAAACGATAACTTATTTCTAGGCATATATATATAATCTTTGCTTATACTGTCTCCTAAATGCATAGTACAGTGAGTTTAAATAAGGTAATGATAATTCAAATATTTGTATGCCTAACCTGCAGATGGTATTTTATTATATTTGGCTCTCTGGCATTAACTAAACTCAAAAGTTTAAAATATTTTTTCAGTAGCCTTTAATTTCTGCTAATAAATAGTTCCATAAAAACCTCAAATGCCCATCACCTTAAAAAGAATTGAGATCTACATGAAATATTTGAAAATATAAGCCAACAGTATGTGAATATACATATAAACACATCATTTACTCATGGAAAAATAAGCAGCTGTAAAAGCTTAAGGAGTGTCTGGGCCTCCTTTTAAATAAAAGGGTATGTGACTTGTGAATAAAATATAAAGGTTTACTAAATGAAAGCTGAAAACATAATAGTTTTATTATGCCATAAATACACCATGAATTCTCAGTGGAATTTTGCTCAAGATTTGTGAGCGTCCAGGTATTTTTGTCATAAAATCTACACAACATGGTAAAAGTGTTTAGTTGAACAGAAACCTTGTCTGCTAGTGACACTGAAATCCAAATGGTGATTTAAATTTATTTTTGTCCTGTGAACAATGCTGGACATTGGTAAAGTCAGTTTTTACATGACAGTTTGAGGAGGACGTTCACACACATCCCTTTAACCCTTTATTATGCTGTGTTAATTTGAGACATCTTCAAATACCTCGTGATAAAAAAATGGTAATAGGTAGAAAAAGAATGATCTCTAGTGCATTTCATCCCACCTTTTAAGGAAGATAATTAAATGTTCATGTCTGAGGAAACTCTTACTGCTATTAGTGAGGCAGATAAAATGGTTCTTGCCAAATAATGTGCAACTGCTCATTATGAGTGCGCTTTATGGTTAAACACAGTCATCAGTCTTGAATAGATACCCAGTGGTTGAAGAGAACTTGATTATTGGGGATTATTTTATCTTTCAAAAGGGTATTTGGGGTTCAAAATGTAGAAGTAAATTTACCCTGTGTGACCATAAATCAAGGGAGAAGCAAGAGCGATTCACAATGTCATGATTTGTGCTCTTCAGTAATTTTTCAATTAGTATCATGCTCAAGGAGGGTGGTTTACAAACCCATGATAAAAATCATTTACTTCCCCTAAGTTGAAGGAACAAGAAATCCAGGCTCTTACTTAAAAAGCTAAGAAGCTTATAGCAAAAGAACAGTTTCTACAATATTTCACCTCGACTCCTTGACATCAATTCCTAAATTCGTGGTGTAGGTATTTAAGAAACATAACTTGGGAGTGCAATTAAAAACAATATACATTTAAAGACACAAATGTTAAAATCTTCTGCACAAAATAGATAGGAGAGTGTTATATTACGTATCTTCTAAGGCACTTGGGACATATTAAGGTATCTCTGAAATTTATATTTTTTATTAATTCTGAAGTAACAGTGGAAACTGGTTATAGGCAGTAGATAATACTGTATTTTGATTCCTTTTGATCTTCCTCCTGAGTTAAAGTTTTTCCTTCTCCCATTTGAGTTGATCCAAAATGTCTTACTTACTGATATTTTGCGATTGGTAACCTGCTGTTTCCTAATCCGTACTTATCTGAAGTTAGATTGAATAGAAAATTCAGGCTTGTGTTAATATAAAAGAAGAGCTATAAATTCAATGATAAGATTTAATTAATCTTTTATTATTACCATCTTTGAAGTTCAGGTAATAAATTGCAGGCTTGGCCAAAAGTACTTCTTCTGATTCATTGCTGGAGACCAGCACTTCATGTATCATCAAAAGCGGACAGCTTTCTTTATTTCATGGGTTATTTAACTTGAGAAAAAGAAAGTAACACAAACCTTAAATTTCTTATTCCAGCTATTCTTTTTTAGGAGCCAAAGTCAACATTTGTATTTCCCTAGAGCTTCTCACTTTCACTGTGGAATGTTTAGAAACTGAAATTTCTCCTTTTTAAATGACCAGTTCGTCTGTGCGAATGCACTAGATGTGTTGAGCTAATGCTGTTTTTCTGGATCTTTCCTTCTTTCCCTGTCTGTGCTTCAATGCCTCCCCAACTTTGCAATGTAGCAAGCTGAGCAGTTGTTCAATCAGATGTACAACCCAGTAAGTCATTTCTGAAAGTTCCCGCTGTAACATATCAAAGCATGAGGATCCACTGATCACATATCACGGTGTGCCCTACTAAGGAGGTTTTGAAAATATTTATGAGTCTCTCTCCATTTCCATTCTGTTAAAAGAAATGATCTGTGCAGAGGCTACTGCCATTTCTTTTGAATGTGAAATTTAAAAATTAATAACTCAGGGAAATATCACTAGCTCTAATATTACCTCTTTCTTAACCTCAGCTCTAAGGCTATTGAAAAATGGCAGTCAGCTGACGATCTCAGCTTATAGAATTCTTTCATAGGCCCTTCAAATACAAGCCCACCTATGCCAGAAGGAATAATAGCATTTGTGAAATAGTAGACAATTCAATGTATGTGGTAGTCACAGGATAAAAGTTAAAATAAGTTTAGATTTAAAAATAGCGCTATACTCTTTTGAGATTGGCAAACACTAACATTATTGTGGGGGTTCTAAGAGTGAAAAACATGCCATTTGGCCGAGGACAAACCATAATATAGTCTTCTAATAACAGATAGTAACAATCCTGATTATGGTTTAATAGAGTACCAAAAGCCAGGTAACCAGTAAAAATATTTATAAAATGATCCAGATGCCACCACAATTTTTTTTTATCCTAATGACATGGGTGCATTTATATGAAGCAGTTTTTTTTTTTTTTTTTTTTTGCCTAATTGAAGAAGAAAGGTTTTTTTGTTTCAGCTACTCAAGTGGATTTCTGGGAAAAATATTTCATAAAGGTGGCTAGAATTTATTGTTTGGCAGATGTGGTCTGTGCTATCATGATTTCTAACTCCTGTGATGGGAAAAGGAATAGCATGGATAAAGCAAACAATTCAGCCAACAGCTTTTTATTTGTTAAGCCTTTGCCCCAGGGTATGTACAGCTTGATATACAAGATGCTTGCGCACTCAAATAGTTTCAGACCTTACACTCCATTCTTTACAACAAATTCTATTTTAGCAAATAGAATTCCTAAAACCAGGTTGGAGCATCTTTGTTACCTTCTTTTTCCAAATTCAGATTCTAGCAGAGTAGCAAAAAATTAATCAAAATTAATCAACCCAAGTTTCTTTCCCTTAGCATTTGAATGGAAGTCTTAATAAACAGGCTTAAGACTAGAGAGGTAAAGACAAGTAAGACTGGAATATCTCAGGGTGGCGCCTGTGGCTCAAAGGAGTAGGGCCCCGGCCCCATATACTGGAGGTGGTGGGTTCAAACCCAGCCCTGGCCAATATCTTCTGGCTCAAAAACTCACCTGGGGGGTGGGAGGTGGTGGAGTGAAATGAATTTTTTCTTCAGACTAGTTAGGGACAGGAAGAAAACCTGAGTATATGGAGAGCAGATAGTGAAAGATTTTTTTTCCTGCAGCAGCAAAAATTTACCAAGACCGTTAGAGGAGTTCAGTATCCCTGGCAGGATGGGTAGGACCAAAGAAATGACTCTGTTAACGTTGATACCTTGTCCAGAAGTATTGATGGCAAGGTATCATCAACATTTTCTTCACTTCACCACGGTGATAGGTCTCCAACACACACAAGCAATCTTTTCAATGCAAAAGTCTTTGACTGACTTTTTTCCCCACGGTAATGAACCTAAGCCACTGGCTTGGCATCCTTGGGGATATCGCCAAACACTCATGAATTCAACTCCCTCTGTCTGTAGATAGATATTCTCAGAGGGCACTTCCTTTGGGACAGACAGGGATACAGTGTGACAGATTTTCTATTCTTAATAGTCTTTTTAAAAAGTTACTATGTTTTTGTTATTTGTAAAAAGAATATATGGTCACAATAAAGAATTTGCAAAAGAATGGAAGGATATGGGAAAAAATAAAAAAAAAAGACAGGGCATCTCACTTCTTTTTCTTTCTTACTCCTTTGTTTCCTTCTCTTATTTGTTCTTTTTTTCTCTTTCTTATCTGGTGTGCGATTTATTTTCATCAAACTATGTCAAAGTATTATTCAGTTTTATGTCCTATTTTCTTACATCATTAGACTTTTCCATTATAATTTGCTCTTCTGCCAAACGACTATTTTAATGATTATATATTCTACCCTATTTACTTATTTCCCTAATGTTGGTTATTCCTTTATTTTATTTTTATACTCTAAAATACATCTTTCTATATTAATTTCCCAACACTGTTTGTTTATAGACTAAATTTCTGGGCCAATGATTTTTTTTAAAAGATCCCAATAATTCCTACTCTGGTGTATTTCTGAGAAACTTCACTGACGTATGCTCCTCCCAGTGGTCATTCAAGGTGGCCTTCCTGCCACACTCTGACCAACATCAAGAATTGTCATTTTACGTAACGTTGAAAAAGGCTTAGGTAGAAATCTTTTTCCTTTTCAACTTTCCTTTCTTTAATAACTAGTGAAGTTGAGGTATTTTTTCTTCTGTAAGTCGTTTAAGTCATTTAAACCCTTGGTTTTGAGTTTACCGTTTTGTTCCCTGGTTTATGTAAGTTATTTTCTGCGGCAGTTTTTACTTAAATTTTTTTTGTATATAGAGAGAATTATTTTGAAGTTCTTAACCTGTGTTTTTCTTTAGGCTTTCTTCATTGCTGTTATTCTTTGATGTATTTTCTGGTTTCGCTTACCTGGATTAAAAAAATTTAATGTTCCTTTTTCAATCAGTTTAACTTCGTTATCTATCTTTAGTTTATTTTTATTCCTGGTGATAGATGAGGTTCTACCTATCTTTTTTCTAAATTATCAAATTATTCTAGCACTATTTATCAATTAATTCTTTGTCCATTGATCTTGGTACTATTTTATTGCATATTAAGTTCTCATATGGATGAATGTCTTAAGTTTCTGAGTGTCTGTTGAGTTTTATCAATGTCCCTTGTTTCGGAGGTCAAAATTTTACTTATTATGGGTTTATAATATTTTTATATATCTAGTAAAATAAGTTTCACTGTAAAACTTTCTGCTTTTGTCTTGTTTTGTTTCAATGTTTTTAGCTTTAATTTTTCTATCATTCTAAATGGATTTCAGGATCACCTTATCAATTAAAAAGTTCAATTGTTAGATTTTAATTTGAATTATATTCAGCCTATAAAATACCTTTATTTTTATTTATCTACTAATTTATTTTGAGGCAGAGTCTCACTTTGTTGCCCTCAGTTGAGTGCTGTGACGTCATAGCTCACAGCAACCTCAAATTCCTGGGCTCAAGTCATCCTCTTGCCTCAGCTTACTGAGTAGCTGACACTAAGGGTACCCATCACAATACCCAGCTATTTTTAGAGATGAGTCTCACTCTTGCTCAGACTGGTCTGGAACTCCTGAGCTCAAGTGATCCACCTGTCTTGGCCTCCCAGAGTGCTATGATTACAGGCATCAGCCACTCCACCTGACCATATAAAATATTTTTATTAAATCATAGTTGTGTACATTGATATGATCATGGGGCATCATTCACTAGATTCACAGACCGTTTGACACACTTTCATCACACTGGTTAACATAGCCTTCCTGGCATTCTCTCAGTTACTGTGCCAAGACACTTACATTCCACATTTACCAAGTTTCACATATACCCTTGTAAGATGCACCGCTGGTGTAATCCCACCAATCCCCCTCCCTCTAATGAAATATTTTTAGAATGATAAGTTTCTAATGTTATTGCTTCCCAATAATTAATGTGACACAACTTTTGTTTATTTCAGTTTTTTGGGGTTTTTTTACAGTAAAGTGTTGACGTTATCCTACTTACAGGCTGTGGTATTTCTTTCTAAAGATAGTCTTAAGAATTTTTATATATATAATTTTTAGGTTGCTATTGTGAATGATGTATTTTTTCTTTTGTTTTCTAACCAAGTATTGGTATCTAGGAAATTTCTGTTATTCTTGTATGTTCATTTTCAATATGGCCACTCTACAAATTTTTTGTGAATTATAAAATAGTTGGTTTTTAAATATTTTTATTTTTAAATAAAATAATCTTATAGTCAGTTTTATATCTAATATTCTGCCCTATATCAGAGTACATAAGGATAAGCTTTGAAGTGCTCCTGCAAGGTTTTTTTTTTCTTCATAGAATAGAAATAGACCTTTTACTTTTTGTCTCCCTTTGCTTTAGTGATTCCATTGTACTAAATGATACTCTGATGCCATTTCTTTGGAACCCAAAATTTTGCCTTTGTATCCTTATTATTTCTTATAATAATAACCTTCCTACAGCTTAACTACCAGTCTCTACTGGAAAAGTTTTGTTTTATCAATTGTAACTACTGTGCCTATTATCTTCAACTGGGTTCTTTTTCTTAGTTCTTAATTCTAAACAAATAAGATGTTTTTTTCATCAGTCTCAAGTACCTTCTTTGCTGTGGCCCTAGTGTTACTGTGCCTAGAGGTGGGATCAGGAGTCGTTAATAAATTTTTAATAAATCTTAGACTTTTTGGTCCCTCAGTTTAATGCTTTGTTCCATATCCTCAGTGCTACAAGGCAGATGAATGACTTAGAGGCACAGGGGGCAGCCTCACTAACCAGGGCACATTTGAGGTGCCTCTGATGTCCCCCACACATAGGAGTTCTTCCCTAGGTGGGTGGTTATTGTTTTGAAATCCCATATCTCTGAACAGGTCTTTCTCAGGGCTCACATTTTACATAAGAGTTTACAAAAAAACAAACCCTTCAGCATTTTTCCATTCCAGAGGGGGAAATAATCTTATTTATGTTCAGTGAGGTCTTCCTGATTTATATGTCATTCTGATATAGGACTGTGTGATCCCAGGAACATGGAGAGCTGAATTATAAATGCTTTCATAGCCAGTGTTCAGATATAGCGCTTTCTTTTACAAGACTTTTTGACTCTATTTTTGAAAATTATTTGAGTCACTCTTCAACCAGTAAGCCTCAGCACAGTGGAAATTACAGCTATTTAAGAGATTTAGTTTAGAGCATACACATAGCATGTACAAACACATGAATGTACACAAACACACCCCCCTACCATTGATCCACAATTTCAATGTCTAAAAAAATGGAGTAATACATGAAATAGCACTTAACATTTAAAGTTATATGTTTTCTTGGAGGATATCCAGATAATTATCTCAGTTTTCTACATTGCTAATTTTAAGAAATTCCATAGTTAAAAAGGATTATGTTAATGGTTACATTTTTGTTTGAGGAGTCTTTAAAGTTATTAAGGGTACAGTTGATTCTTTTTATTTTGTATGTGTGTTACATAAGAAAAATTATTTTGAATATTTGTTTATTTTTTTATATATCCTATTTGTTCCATCTATAGAAAAAATTTCTTTTTGGTATAATTGTTTTAATATGCAACTTGTGAATGTTATGAATGTAATTAGCTTTAAATTGTGAAAGAATAATTTTCTTTGAAACTGGGAAGTGTAAGATTTCAAGACACATTATTACTAGTTTCCATATGTATTATTCAGACTCCACTCTCATGCCTGGTATTAATTCATGAGATTTAAAATGAAATTTAAATGATCTAATGTGTTGTAGTTCGATGGTCACCCTTAAAACCTTTATTTTAAAAAGTAGTATTTTTTCATAACTCGAAATTATGAGAAGATTGGAAGTTCTTTTAGAATACGTAAGTCAAATATAATGTTTAAAATAGTTTATATACTCTGTTGTTAAGATATGAAAGGAACAGTAAAGTGCTGTCAGTGGACATTAAACCACCAAAGTGCCACAATCAAGAATCATACTTTTACAGTGCATAAATTTAGCGCATTATTGCTAAAATCCAGAAGCAGCAGGAAAGAAAAGTTGTCAGGTTCATTAGTTAACATTCTGCTTATACTTATGGTTATGACTAAATATTTGTTTTCAGGGAAATGATTTTTTTTTTTGTTTTTTTGTTTTTGAGACAGAGTGTCAAGCTGTTGCTGTGTAGAGTGCTGGGTAGAGTGCCGTGTCTTAGCTCATAGTAACCTCAAACTCTTGGGCTTAAGTGATTCTCTTGCCTCAGTTTTTCTATTTTAGTAGAGACAGGGTCTCACTTTTGCTCAGGCTGGTCTTAAACTCATGAGCTCAAGCAATCCACCTGCCTCGGCCTCTCAGAGTGCTAGGATTACAGGCATGATTTTTTATTAAAATCATTAAGACTCATTTCAAAGGGAGATTGTTATATAATATTATAATTGAATATTCCCTGCCTTGTTTCACAGCAGGTTTCTGGACCAAAGTTAATGCTTTCCTTTCTAAGCATCTGAAATGATGAACCAGTATTTTATTGACAATAATCAATGACCAACCTTCATAGAATTAAGTGTGAATGAACTTGTGATGTGTGATTTTGATTCTTGCAGCTAAAGCCAAAGTAGGGGGTTGACATTTTCTTCTTAACTTTGATTTAGATACTATACTAATCTGAAATTTTGCCTATTTCCCAAAATGGTTCTAAATTCTTTCATTGAAATAACTGCCAGGAATTGCAGTGTACTGCTCATCCCAAGTCATGCCCAGATTCCTCTTTGTGCTTGATCCAGCATTTCAAAATCAGTTCACATCAAAATGCTGAGGCTTGCCCACATCAGTGAAGCTCCAAACTTTGTTTTGATTATTCCCATTTGTGGGGAAATTTCCTTACATATGGAAATATAAGAAACATAATTGGGAGTCCCTCAAAACTTATTGATCTAATATGTAATACAGACATTTCTGAAATGTTCTTGTTCCAATTTTCTATGTTTCTACAAGGGGCTTGAGAGTTGCTCTAAATGTTTCAAGAACCAGTTTTAGGCAGAACCAGATAGCTGGATTTGCCTTTAAACAGACCTCTTTAATTGGCAAAATTCAACCTCTGTACATTGAGAAAAGAATGCTTATTGATATTCCTATTGATGATCCTTTGGAGGATGACCTTGCAAGGTACAATGTTCTTGGGCTATATGAATGATATACAAGATTTGAAATCATTAAAAGAAAATCCACATCAATCTGTATTTTCAAGAGTTAGATTCCTGACTAATGAAGATGGGGAATAGAACAGATGAGCACCACCCAACAGATTCTTAAGGGTAAATAATTACTATGGATTTTCAATTTATGTCTTGAATGGGTCAGAATGTCATGGTAGAAATTTATCCTAGTAGTGATTTATTCAAAAAATCTATTATTTTTTTCTACAGTGTTGACTGTATTTTAGGCCTATATCTGTTACCTACTTTTGATCTCCACCAGGAGCAGCCAGTCCAGGTCCACGCCTGTAGCCCAGTGGTTACAGCACCCAGGCTGGCGGGTTTGAACCTCGCCCTGGCCAGCTAAACAACAATGACAACAGCAACAAAAAAATAGCCAGGTGTTATGATGGGGACCTGTAGTCCCAGCTACTTGGGAGGCTGAGGCAAGAGAATCACTTAAGCCCATGATTTTGAGGTTGCTGTGAGCTGTGCCGCCACTGCACTCTCCTGAGGGTGTCAGAGTAAAACTCTGTCTCAAATAAATAAATAAATAATAAATAAATAAATAAAGTAGCATGTTTTAGGCTCGGCGCCTGTAGCACAGTGGTTAGGGCGCTAGCCACATACATCGGGGCTCATCATATGTTTCAAGTCCCGCCCGGGCCAGCTAAACAACACTGACAACTGCAGCAAAAAAAATAGTTGGGCGTTGTGGTAGGTGCCTGCAGTCCCAGCTACTTGGAAGGCTGAGGCAAAAGAATTGGTTAAGCCCAAGAGTTGGAGGTTGCTGTAAGCTGTGACTCCACAGCACTCTACCGAGGGCGACATAATGAGACTCTTTCTCCAAAAAAAAAAAAAAAAAAAAAAGGAAGAAGAAGAAAAGAAAAAAGAAAAGAATTCATGTTATAATTTGAAAAGGCAAGAGTATTGCCTAAATACAGATAATATGCTTCCTTCACTCTCATTGTTTAGAGGAGGCTCTGGCCTTATAATTTTGAAGGAAACATTGGCTCAGTTTCCTCCTGTATTTTATTAGTATCACCCTATGTCTGTAGAGCATGGTATGACACACTCATGCTCTAATGGTTAACAGTTTCATCTCATCATCTGAAAAGTTGTGATTCATGCTGAATAGAGCTGGTTATCCACAATGTCTTCATAAATACTGTGAAGGCGTTTGCCTGCAATACCTTAGGATGGGCTGGGGACTCACCAGCCTTCCCAATCACGTGAAACGCTCTTGTTCGCTGTCTCCCTATGGAGTGCAGCCATGATCCAAGAAGCAGCTGTTTCACTCCCATTTCTATCTAACTGCCTCTTAAAGGTTTTGATTGACTTACAATTTTAAAAATAAGACCTATTTATACCTTTACTGAATAGCCTTTCCAGGAATTCTGGCACCAAGACTGAAGGGGTTTTGACATAAAATCTTTTGCCTAGAAATCAGTAGATATTGTTACAGTGATAAATATATTTAAGTCACAGGTATTTCTGAGGCTGCTTATTTATATTAATGGAAGACCATTAATACCCACAAGTAGTATCTAACATACATCTGGCTAGCTGGAAATTTAATAATGTGACCTAATTTCAGTATTGGATGAGGTCAACAGAGGTTAAGGTCTAAATCCAGGCACATTTTTTTCCCCCTAGACTTTCTGTACCTCCAAACATATAATGAGTCCCTTAACTACACTGACTTACTAGTTTGAATTGATACAAGCCCATCTGATTTCACACAATGTTGAAAACTGGCTGTATTGATTTTCCTCTTTTCTTCAAGGATCTAAAATAAGAAATGTGCACTCATAATTGTCACTAGCAGATTGTGCTTTCTCTGTAAACCTATCAGGTATTTTTTTTTCTTAATGGAATAGGTCATATCTTGTTGATGAAAATTAAATAAAGCTATATTAACTTAGCTGTATAAGGAGCCTCATTTTTGTGAGAGATCTATAAAATAATAAAAACACAAATGAATAATCTCTTCCCTTTGTTATTTCATGATATTTTTGCTGTTCTTAGGCTAATTCATCTGCCTGTGAATGTAAAATGAAGAGCTAGGTTTAGAATCTAGGTTTCACAACTAGTAATTCTGTACTTGTGTACTAAATAAATAAGGATGATAATGAGAATAAGAACAAAACAACTAATGTAAACCAGCTAAAAGTTCTTTGTGAACTTTTATAAACCAAAGTCAGGAAAGGAATTTTAACTCTGGTTAGGAACAGGTAATCAAAATATGTTTATTCATTTGTTTTGAGTGCTTCTAGCTGCTTGTTATATACCATTCATTAATTCTTTTTCATTTTATTTTATTTTTTTTATTGTTAAATCATAGCTGTGTACATTATTGCAATCAAGGGGTACAATGTGCTGGTTTCATATACAATCTGAAATATTTTCATCAAACTGTTCAACATAGCCTTCATGGCATTTTCTTAGTTATTGTATGTAGACATTTGTATTCTGCCTTTAGTAAGTTTCGCCTGTACCCATTCTAAGATACACCGTAGGTGTGGCCCCACCCATTATCCTCCTTCCACCCTAACCTCCCTCCTCCCTTCCCCTTCCTTGGCCCTTTCCTCATAGTCTTGTGCTATAGTTGGGTTATAGCCTTCATGAGAAAGCTATAATTTAGCTTCATAGTAGGGCTGAGTACATTGGACACTTTTTCTCCCATTCCTGAGATACTTTGCTAAGAAAAATATGTTCCAGCTCCATCCATGTAAACATGAAAGAGGTAAAGTCTCCATCTTTCTTTAAGGCTGCGTAATATTCCATGGTATACATGTACCACAATTTGCTAGTCCATTCGTGAGTCAATGGGCATTAATTCTTTTTTAAAGATCATAATGGCATTGGCCAGATAGTTTAAGAAATGTCATAAAAAGGTTTTTACCTGCTATAAAATAATGGTAAAATAGAAGAAAATTGGAGAATAGGTTAACATGAAGTTTTTTTCCTTAGCTATTTAAAAACTATATTTAAGTGCTTTTTGGTCACAGAAGTAATGAGTTAATTCTCGTTATCATAAATAGAAGTAGGTGTATAGAGTAGTTACTTTAAATAGGATATCTGTTCTACATATTTGAAGTGGAGATTAGGAAATTTAAATACTCAGTACTTTAAAATAAAAATGATTAGAAGAATAAACTCCTAACAGTACATTAGCTCAGCATTCTGTTTCAGATTACTTTAATTATATTGAAACAGGCCAATAAGCAATTAAAATGAAACCCAGAGTACGTATACTAAAAAAGCAAAAATAAATGTTTTCTGAGAAGTATTGGTAAAGGGGAGTAAACCAGTGTCTGATAGTATGTTGAATTGTCATGTATTTTTCCCAAGTTCTTTTGCATAGTTGAGCTTATTTCTTAAATAAGGAAATCTTAGATTTAAGAACGTGGAAGCAAATTTTCCCCTTCATCCTCATGCTTAAATAATATGTTACATGCAAAAATATTATTTTTAAAATGATTATTTTGTCATAAGCAATAAATTTATTTTATTTATACTAATTTGTGAATTTTTTCTACTAAATCATTGCAAAGACTGTCAGCCTTCTAACAGTAGTATTAGTATTAATTTCTCTATCCATGCATGATTCATTGGACCCCCCACAGTAGCTATACCTTGCTTGCCTTGTTTTTTTCCCTGAAATTAAAAAAAAAGAAAAAAAAGTAACATAAAAACCTAGTAAACGTCTGCTCTACATAGCAAAACAGCAGAACAACTGAAGTCCTAACAAACGCTTAATGTTTCATTTTAGAGATACAGACATCTATGACTTCTCTGAACTTCCCATGTTCAATGTGCACTGTTGTTAAATTCCTTGTTTTTTCCCTACCTGCTCTTTGAAGAAGTCATTTAGGAATAATGGGAAACAAGGGGTAGGCAAAAATATCGCAGTGCAGTGTTACTTCTATCTGTCTGGGAATATTTCAGCCAAAAGTTTATTTTGGGAAAAAAAAAGTCTGATCCCACTCACACGCACACACACACACGCACACGAAACCACAAATACTTTGGCTGCAAATGATTCTGCAGTGTTGTTCCTGTGCTGTTGCCTGTGTCTGTTCTCGTGTGTAAAGCTGCCACCCACCCATGCATGTGTTTGCAGATCCTTGTCTGTGTGCTTGGTCATGAATTAGCTCATCCTCCTCCTGGTTTAGGTTACATGTATTCAAAAGAACTGGAATTTATGGGTATGACTGTTAGCTGGAAAGCCCTCCCTCACTTCTAAGTCTTCCTTTCAAACTGCGCCTTCTGCTGAAACTTCTGAGTGGGATGAAGTGTCGCTCAGTCGCTGGGTCTCTTCTGTGCTACCTGGCTTTACGTAGGCCCTGGGCGGTTCTTGGAAAATCATATTGCATTGTTTCAGTTTCTCTGCATTGGAAATGAAAGCATTTGGTACGAATCACCTCCTGAACTGTGAGGAGTTGAATTGTCTTAGCTCTGCTTGCCAAATGACCTGGAATAAAAACATCCCAGTCTCTAACCCCACCCATCCCCTAGTTTGGGGTGGAAAGAGAAGCCAAAAGTAGCAGCAATATTTAACGCAACAAAATATCAATAATGAAAGGAACTTCCCTGTGCAACTGTAATATAATTTAAAATCAACATTATTCTAAGGTAGCTGCAATGTGGTATTTTTCCCATTTTGCCTTTGCACTGACAATTATACCCATAATTCTTGGTTATTTTCTCTCCAAAGTTAATTTCTGGGCCATTGGTGACTGCACTGTGTAATGTTCCAAATTGTTGTCTTAATGATATTCTTTAAAAATGTAATGTTGAAGGCACATAATATTGAAGATGACTCCAGGATGAACCCTGAGTTTGCAGACCGAATGAAACAGCTTGATAAAGAGGCATCTTACTACCGCAACGAGTGTGGCAAGGCCCAGGCAGAAGTTGACCGGTTGTTGGAGATCCTCAAGGAGGTAGAGAATGAAAAGAATGACAAAGACAAGAAGATCGCAGAACTGGAGAGGTAAATTTCACAGTCCTGTGAATTGTCAACAGTGGGTGAACATGGAGTCTCAGGTTGTGGTGGATTTGGGGTGTTGGTCCATGTTACCAGGTGGGAACAAGCTAGGGATGTGGGCTGTGCTGTTAAGCATGATGTGTCTTCTGTTAGGTTACTAAGAAGGGAATTGGCTTGTCTTTTGAGGTGTTATGTACCTCTTCAGTGTTTAAGAAAATGATGATCAACTTTTTTGAATGTTTCATGATCTAGCATTCTTGCCAGAAATGTTGGTAAGAAATTCAGCCTTTGACTTCCTGGAACCTGAGTCCTTTCTCATCAAAGATAAACATTTGTGGTATAGATTTGCCTTGAGCTCCAAAATATGGAAGAATATAGTTGATAATTCTTCATTCAAATTAGGGTAGGGGGAGGAGCTCATATCTTTGGATGTCTTTTGACTCACCATGACAGATTCATTCTGGAGATTAATCATCTGAGAGGACCTTATAGCACATGGTCAATAAATATGCTTGAATAAGGCCTATGTGATAGCAAACTATGTCTAAAAACAAAGAGGGTCATATCAGAGTTCAGAACATTCCAATTTTCAGATAAATCATATCCATATTATATTTATATATAGCATGGGATCTAAAAATAAACTTACTATTAATGCTTTTTCCTATACTTCATGTAAGGAAAAACTTTCTGAATAATCTTACGTAACTCCATAACCTCTGAGAATTTCTTTCTGGTTCAGCAATGAAGCAGAATTTGTCTTTCCTAGATTTAGTCCATATGGAAGAGATCAGAAAATTTTGAATAAATCAGTGAATGTTTGCCAGCTTTGATCGAGACACTTGTGAGGCCCTGAAGGACTTCAAGATGAATGCGAAGTAGCTCTCTGTGGTCTTGGGGAAAGATCATGCGATTTAATGACAGAAAGACCTGGGTTCAAGTTTTGCCTCTGCTTTGTGCCAGCTGTGTGGCCTTGAATCTTGTTAGAACCGAATTTCTAACAATCTATTAAAATGTCCCATGCTTTGCAAACCCCTGGTCTGTGCGTAAGGTGAGACACTTACATCAGTATGAACGGGTGAATGCTAAAACAAATACATTCTTCATACTAATTGGCTGTGCATTGAACAAATAGGATAATTTCCAATAAAATTTCAATAACATTTTGGAATATAGTATTTACTATAAATTCCACATCAATTAATATTTCTTTTAATAATCTTAGCATTAGTTTGATTATAGTCTGATTTTTATTCAGTGTGATCATTTTGGCAATAAAGTTAAGGATTTCTTTTTTCCTGAGGTAACAGTATCAATTAAAATCTTTATAAGTTTTAATTTTAAAATGTAAGAATGTTCTACCAGCCTACTGATTCTTAAAAAACTGGGAATACTGTTGATTTTAGATGTATCTACCTGGCTACTTTGGCAAAAGTTCAAAACAATTTTTTTTTTTTAAAGCTAGCATGAGAACACAGGGCAGTTATGATCACATATCTAGATCCTGTGGCCAAAGAGATGTGAAGCTTTATTTAGGTTTCCTGACTCTTGCTCCACTGCTCTGAGAAGCAGAGAGCCTATGAGGGAAGCCCCAGATATGATGCTGCTAACATTAATAACAGTATTCTAATCATCGTAAAGGGGTATGTATGCTCTATGCTCACTGTGTTCCAGGTACTTTGCTAAACACTTGACCTTCATGCTGTGTATCATTGAATCTTAGCCGCGACAT
The DNA here is from genome assembly GCF_027406575.1 of Nycticebus coucang. NCBI lineage: Eukaryota > Metazoa > Chordata > Mammalia > Primates > Lorisidae > Nycticebus > Nycticebus coucang. Next base: position 53,324,141 of record NC_069787.1, read on the forward strand.
AGAAATTATCATTCTTCTCATTTTACAGATGAGGATCTATGACTTACATAGATTTAAGTAACTTCCTCCAGGTTGCAGAATCAAAGTTCATGATCTGCACCTGGGGCTGACATAGGAGCCACTGAGAACAATCCATGGGCCAGAAGAAAGCACGAGGCCAGTAGCATTTAACACTCATGCCGCCAGCAGAGAGCCCTCCCCCAGCAGGCATGACTGTCGGGCCACAAGAGATCTGCTTCTGTTTTATGAGCTTTTTTTTTCATGGGGGGAAAAGTGACGTGCCCCACATTTAGAGGCATTTCTCTGCACGAAACTAGTTGCCTACAACTGTAACTGAAACTCAGGATCAGCCACTGTAAACGTTTACGTATAAATAGCTTAATTGTCTAGTTGAACAAACAGGTCTTAGCTGGACACTATTGCCATTAAATCATCAAGGATATTCACATTTTTATTTCTTCAATATGGAATGCATTAAAGGAGCAGTGATTTTACAGGCATTTATCTTTATGTACTTTCTGCACATTTTCTTTATCTTTGCCTTTGGCTCTCCTTAAAGCTGATGCCTCCCAGGCACTCTAATTCATAAAACGTGTGCTGGGACCGGACTCTGCACCAGTTCTCTGACTGCCTGCGTCTTCTGTCCAGCAGCAGAACATAGTCTGGAAAATGTCTGAGCCCCAGCCCCAGCCCAGGCCCCAGAGGAGGTGGGGGTAGAGATACATAGGGGAAGTTTCTTGGGAAAAGGAGGGCTCAGCCTTGGCTTGTGTTTCTGAAGCATTATCTGCTGGGCTACATGTGTATTCTTCCCCGAGCTGTCAGGCAGACTTTTTCAGATTGGGCAGTATTGCCATATGCTGGCTTAAACTACAAAATTCATACCTCATATAGTGTTGGGAAGTAAAGATTTCTTAGCAATGTGACATATATCTCCATTTTTGAGTCATGGAGAAGTGTTTGCAATTAAGTTTGTGATTTTGAAAACCAAAATATTGAAGTTGAAATAAATTTGTGGTCTCTGGCTTGTAATGTGACCTAGCAGAGGGAAAAGAAATCTCTTAAAAGCAGCAAGTGTTTTAAAATATTCCAGAACTTCAGTCATATGCAACAAAGGGTACAGGGTTAGGAATAACTCAAACGACCCTGACAGTGGCCCATTTCTCTTTCAGAGGGCAGTTCATGTTTACTTTCCATTCTGTTAATCTTCCTATTTTTGATTTCCACCCCCCCAATGTATACATTCCAAACAGCACATGGCTGGCATTTACATTTACCTCTTAAATTCCACAAATGATGTTTTTCATCAGCCATAAAAGATTTTTCTTTTTAACTGCATTTTGCTCCAGTGTGGTCCCATGTACAGTTTTGTCCATAAACTCTTGTACTTGAAGCTGATGGCCCCGTCAGGAGCTTCTGCCCTGGACTGCAGGCTGCTCCTGGAGGGAGCATTGGTTACTGGGTACATGGTGGGGCTTGGGCAGGTTCCTGAGAGTGGGCCCAGATCGCACTAAAGTCTTTATTCCCTTACCCATGTTAGATGTCACATATGTTAGATAACCAAATAGCTAATTAAACTTTAGATGCTGTGAAACATGTGGCACTTCTGTGTCAGTGCTCATCAAGGTTTCTGAGTCTTATTTAGTTTCAGGATTAATCTTTTGGTTCCTTAGGGGAAAGCGATGTTAAGAGAGTTAACCACCAGATTTCTCACATCCTACCCATGGGAAGGAATCAGTCCAGTGACCTTTCCCGTCATTACCTTATTTCATCTAGAGCAGTGGTTCTCACCCTTCCTAATGCCACGAGCCTTTGATACAGATCCTGTGGATTGTGACTGACAGGTTGAGAACCGCTGATCTAGACGATGGGTTGCTGCATGAACCATGCCCAAACTGAGCCCTCAAACACATCAGTAATGCGCAAACTGAGCCCTCCATCACATCTCTCCCCATTCTGGAGAGGGTGGTGAGGCCTCCTCTGGGTTCTACCCAGGAGGTATAACATCAGAATGGATAACCAGGTTCCACTTCATTATCTGGATCAAGGACTAATACTACCGGACATCTGGACATTAAGAAATCATTTTAGATACCTAAAAGAGAATAATGTGAGGTTGAGGAAGAGACTATTAATTTTCTTCTGATTTGCTTAATAATGTGATGACATAATTTCCTTGATGGCTTTCAGAACTCTTTTCAAAATGTAAACTTAAGCTTTATTTTTATTTTTAAATTGTGATAATATTTTCTAGAAGTCTAATAGTACACGGAAAAAACTTGATGCCAATTTTATTTGTTTTGATATAAACTCTTCTTGCTGAGTAATTTCCATTTATTTTGTTAATGTATTCGAAGGGATTTCTTGAAGACAAGTGACAGATGGTTCTATACCATGCCTAGCAACATTTTGGGAGGCATCAAGGATGTCATGAACATCTTTGAGAATTTTATGAAAACTAGGAGCTCTTGGAAGAGGCATCTTAACCTTAAATATGTGCTTAGGACTCCCTAAGGCTTGGCCATGGACCTCAGTTTAATTACTTCTGATCCAGGGGGATTTGAAATGGCAGCTGGTGCCAGTGTTGCCAAAGTCCCCACAATGACCATGGTCTAATCTAACTTTCATTTGGGACCAGCTGTGTGTTTATGATCATGAAACACTCCGCAGGAAGATTTCAGATAGGAGGGATTATCAAATTCACACTTTCCCCATGTGTTTAATCTTAAATTTTCTCTTTCAGTTTTATTATCATAGTCAACAGTGTTTTCATTTGAAATGTTCTAGTTTAAGCTTTATCTTGAGGATTTGTTTTATTCTGTTTTGTTTTTTCTTCCTGTGTGAAATGCTTAAAACTACTTCCTAATAGTATGAGACAGAGGGATCCCACTGAGTGGATAGCTGGTAAAGTATTTGTTTATCCACTTTGCTTTCGCAAAGGGCATTTTATAGGTTAACAAAATGAAGGTCCACATTGTGTTCTTGTGGTAGCCTGGAAGATGAGTATGATTTTTTGGTAGTTGTTTCTTTTTGCTTGGTGTTGAGACTACCATTTTGACTAATTAGAAGGGCATGTTAGATATTTTTGTACAAATAAGTTACCAAGCATCTGGATATTTTCAGGGATGAAGTCAGAGCCTCATTTTCACAACTGAAAAAAATTACTCTCAGCTTTGGAAGTTCCTCTGTCCTTGCTCGGGAGGCTGATGGGCAGGTGGCATCCCACCAAAAGCCTTCCTCACCAGGTCTTTGATCATTGCTAGGTACAGCACTCTGTAAGCGTCTAAAATGGAAGTCTTTGAACTGAAAGCCAAACTGCTCGGCTCCTTTTGGTTTCTAGGGATGAAGGAAAAATATCTCATAGGATATAACCATCCAACTTACTGGCTCAAATAAAAATCTTCCTGACATCTGCGCTTCCTGCCGGACCTAATACCTTAGTAATTTCCATCTCAGTTTATTAAATAATAAAATTTTATATGCACACAGATAGGAACCCCTCTATAAATATCCTTCCACGGAAGGACTAATGCTGTCATTGTACCGTGGGAGCACACCTCTGGTTCCCATCAGTGCCTGTTGTAATGATGTGCATGAGAGCAGATACCAGTTTCCTAGGTATGATATTTAATGCAACAGCTTACAGTGCATGCCTGGGGCTTGTGGGGGGTAATATCAGATAAAAGTTTGCTTTGTTTGGTTATAAACCTGCTAATATAACATTTGTTGGCTGTATGTTTAAAACTAATGCGTTTCCTTCCTTTTATTCTCTTTTGCTATCCCCTTTCCTTTCTGCTTATCCTCCAAATTGCTGCTTTCACCCTTGCTCCAATCAGCTTGACTCTCAGGTCAGTACTTTCAGTTTTTCTTTTAACTGCTTTTCCCTCCTAAGCTCAATTTATTGCTTGCACTTGTTTAACAAACATGTTTCTGAAATGGTTTTCCTCTGGCCACCACATTTTTTTTTTTTTTCACATTTCATCCCATGCATAGGGAAGGTTTATTTTACCAGAAGGCTGTCTGTATAGATGGGAAAAGGCAAAGAAGAGTTGAAAATAAACCACTGTTGAATCACTTGATTAGTTCTATTCCTGGATTACAAAATCAGTAAGAGAAATCATTGTGATAACTCCTGAGTGCATCTCTCCTGAGCAGCTCAGAAAATTGCATGATGATACGACATGAAGATGTGGAATACATGAAATGCAGAATGCTAAATTTAACCGAGGGGAACAAAAGATCTGCCCGTGACACAGCAACTTAAAAGCTAAATTTAATAGCTCGTCCAGACTTTTTGCTTAATAAATCACCATGTTTTGAGAGATTTATAATCCTTTTTTTTTCAAGTCACTTTTGAAAATTATCAGTGTCTTGGTAACATATTGTACACACATGTTATTTCCTGACATTGTTTTGGTTTTAACTTTCTAACTTCATTTTTATTAACCATAGGACCTTCTTTAATTACCTATGGCATTGCATATGGAACCAAGTGTAAAACTAGATTCATGGTTGACTGTGTACACTCAGTATTAAGAAATGAAATGGACATTTTGTTTGAAAATGCATCACAGGCTTAATTCCTCTAATGTAGGAGGCCCAAGCCAGCAATTTCTTCTTAAGTCAAAGAAGTCGTCTCTTTCTGATAACACATGAATATATAGTGATCTCTTTAACCATCAGTGAGTTTACTAAAAGATGCTCATTCAACTGTCAACTGAGGCTAGCTCTAAATCTCAATAAAAGAAAGTCTCAAATGAAATTGATAGTCAATATAGTTGTCATTTTGAAAAGTAAGTTATATTATTTTTTTTATGGGGAGCTTGTACCCGTTTATTCTGTCCTATCACCCAGGCCACCAAATCGATTATTTATTCCAAAGTGAGGCTTCCTTCTCATATACCGATTTCATCCCCCTGCTGGCTTCCAACTCCAGTGGCTTGTAGTCTGTAGCCACTTGTCAACTACATATCCCCCAGGGACTGCATGAACGCCATCGCATTGAAAGAAACCCCATTCTCAAAAGTTTTCCCACAGAGAGGGCTGAGCAGAGATTAAAAGCATAGTCCTGGAGAACTCTCTCACTAGAAAGTGACTGTTAATTTGCTTTCTGGAATAGAACAAATCTGGTACAGCTACGTGCAGACACACAGACTTCGTCATGGCGGGGGACACGTTGTCTACATGCATTTGAACCTTTCCTCTGAGTTTTGGATGCACTCGTTCAGTGGAACTTTAAGCCCTTCTCCTTGCCTGTCTTTTTTGTTTTCGTTCTCGTTTGCCTTCCCTTTGCTGCCCTTTAACTGTACCTCTTCATGGTGAAACCCTTGAGACCGTGGACCACTTTTGCTCTTACATGTCGATCCCAGGCTCCCCATTGGGATCTGAAGGCTTTTTGCCCATATTCCGTTGTGCGCACCAGGAACTTTATCAGGTAGTAGTTTGTTTTTTCCTGTTTCATGGTAAATAAACATGAACTCTGACTTTCAGAAGATAGGGTGTAGGGTTAGAGCTGTGAGAGGTTATGGGTGGTCAGTGGTTCTTTGGACAGGGGGCAGGGTGTGCCAATTGAGTTTGGTAAAAGGGATTACTCACGGTTCAGATTATTCCAGGATTTAACCTATTGCCTCAATGAACACGGTAGAGAAAATGTGTAATGATTGTGAATAGATCTCTGGTTGTATTTTTGGTATAGGAGGAATTGAACAACCCTGCCTCCTGGAAATAAAAAAGTCAGCAGAGTCCTGGAAGCTTTCTTGAGCTTTGAGACGTTTCCAGAGTTAACTATGCTTTTTTTCCCAACTGCTTCCAGGTTTACCAGTTAAAATAAAATGAAATGTAATAATTGAGTTGAATGTGGGCTCTCTGGCCCATATGCTGTCTTTATAAGGCTTACAGTTGAGATGCATCTATGTGTATGTGTGTGCATATATGTGTGTGTTTGTATAAATACATACCATGTATTTTAGAAAACTCATGTCTGGTCGTTCTTATTGTAGAAGTTTATAGTCTTCCCTGCTTATCCCACCTCCCAATCTGAAGTTTTACTAAGTCTTGGGGCTTCTCTGTGTACTGTAGACTCCAAGGAATGTTCTCCCCTGCAACTATTTTTTTAGATGACATCATTTTCTTTTCAAACTCTATATGGACGCTCATGTTTAAATTCAGGTGGAATTTATCAAGCGTATATTAAGCATTGGGTTTGGTAAAATACAAATGTCGTATTCTGAACCTGTTCATGTCTCCGTTCCAGTAAACTCCAGTTCTGTTTGGGAATCTCTGTACACAAACCAGTGGGAAGATGCAGCAGTTTAACACAATATCTCTTTATTGTATTCAAGGGGAGGGTTTATGTGAAACTTGCTCATTTCTAGGAACTAATTGGGAGATTGGCATGTGATTAAAAGAAAAAAAATCTCCTTTGGGATGCACTTCAGAATCCTGCCAGAGATGCAAGCAAGTAGAACCAGAAGATTGGCCCTCTCCTGGGCTTACCCAGCCTCCAGCTCGTTGTAGATCCCGATTCAGATATCTCCTTGTTTGGGCCTCGGTGTCCTGTCTTGGAGAGGACGGAGCCATCTTTGGAGAAAGGCTCCTGGAACCCTGCCTGCACATGGGCATCACATGTCTGGCGAAGGGGCTGCCGGTGACAGGCCCAGTGCACCGCCCTGCAAGCAGGCTCAAGCTGATGGCTGGCGCCTGGCAGCAGGCGTGAGCTCATATTGCAGAGTCACTTCAAACACTTCTCCCAAAATAAACTCTTTGTGATGTTTCCCCAAAGCTGAACACTGTGCTCTCAATCCCTTATTCTTCCAGCAAAAGCCGAAGTCACTCCCCCCGGACCTCAGAGCCTGTTGCCCAAAGAAATAATGAAAAACACCTTTCCCAGAGCATCTTTTTATTGTTCTGCAATTTTCTCTTTGGTAGGGTCAGTTCTTTACCTCATTCTCACCACAAATACATATCGAGCACCTACCCTATGGTAGGCTGGGCGCTACGTGCTGGCCCCACATTTACCAACACCTGATGAAAAACTAACTGAACTGTTTAAGAAACGCGGCATGTTACATCAGATTCATGAAATGTTGCGTGTCCCAGTCTCATTTTTAGATTCATGATGCAGGTTGATGATAATACAAATATGAACAGGAATATAGAAGTGGTAGCAGCAGCAGCATTACCATTGGTGCTAACTAAGTGCCAGCACACTTTTTCTATAGTATTTACCTCTCCCAGCGAGGTTGGACTATCATTTTTTTCATATTGGCAAAGAGGAGACTGCAGTTCAGAAAAGTCGAGTATTTTGCTCAAGTTAATACAACTAGTAAGTGACGTAGTTGGATCCCCCCCCCCAAAATTAATCCTTTCTGATTTACAAATTGAATCTTTTACTGCTTCTGCTCTAATCTCATAGTAAAAGCTTGGAGAAGGTCTGCAGGGAGGAAACCGTGCAATTTTGTTCAATCTTTGGTTTCCCAAATGTGGTGTTCATAGAATATATTTCATGAAGTGCTTTGGGTAAAAAAGTGTCCTGCTATACAGCCAACCTTACGGTCATTCTGAGATCCACCTCCCCTCTGCCCCACTTTGGTTCCTCTGTGTGCTAATCCTGCCCCTCCAGCTCTTCTACCCACTTCCCTGACCCCCTAGACTAGCCTCTGGCTCCCGAAAGTGTGTCTTGCCACATCCTGGAGATGGCAGTCATATTCTTTTTCTTTTTCTTTTCTTTTTTTTTTTGGAGAGAGAGTCTTATTATGCTGCCCTCAGTAGAGTGCTATGGCGTCACAGCTCACAACAACCTCAAAACTTGGGCTTAAGTGATTCTCTTGCCTCAGCCTCCCAACTAATTGTAGTTGTCATTGTTGTTTAGCAGACTCCAACCCACCAGCCCCCGTGTATGTGGCTGGCGCCATAACCACTGAGCTATGGGCGCCGAGCCAGTCATATTCTTGAATATTGTTTAATAAATGGTGAAGAAAGAAGTGCCCATTAGCTCTGTCTTACCCTTCCCACCTTTTTCTTGGTTGATTATCTAGGTTCAGATAGGAACCACTGAGAAAAGCTAGAATTGGTTTTCTATCAAGCCTGGATGTTCAAAAGTTCAAGAAAAATAGAGATAGGAAAAAAGGAAAGGAGTATCTCTATTTAACTTTTACTTTCTCTCTCCTACTTTTTTCTTTCTCTCTTTTCTCTATTCTTCTCTTTCCCCTCCTCCCCTCTCTCCCTCCCCCCTCCCTCCCCCTTCTTTCTCCCTCCCCCTTCTCCCCCTCCTCTCTGTTTGCTCCCACCCCCTTCTCTCTCCTCCCCCCTCCTCTCTCCTTCTCTCTCCCTCCCCTTCCTCCCCCTCCCCCTTCACTCGACCTTCCCCTTCTCTCCCTCCCCTCCTCCCTTCTGTCCCTCTCTCCATCTCTCTCCCTCCCCCCTTCTCTCCCTCCTCCTTCTGTCCCTCTCTCCATCTCTCTCCCTCCCCCTTTCTGTCCCTCCTCCTCCCTCCCACCTTTCTACCTTCCTCCTCCCTCTCTCCACCTTCCCCCTCTCTCCCTCTCTCCTTCTCTTCCTCTCTAGCTTTCCTCTCCCCTCCTCCTTGACTATTTGTTGAAATCCTCCATGTCTTTGCTGGGTAGGTGTTGGGGATATAGCAGTGAAACAGACATGATCCGTCCTCTCACTGAATTCAAAGACCAACACTTCCTATAAGGGAAGGATTTGGCCACTAAGAAAAATACTTTGTATCATTTATACTAATAACTGGAAAAACTGGGTTTCAGGTGTGTTTTTCCCCCTCTTTTCCTGTTGGGTTGAAGGGGTTATCCACAGGTCAGAAAATTATTTCCCTCTTTAAACCTGCCTTATACTAATGCTGACATTTCTGGTGAAGTGTCAGAAAATTTTATGCCCAAGCAAAACTGGTAGAAAGCCAGAAATTGGCTGATTTTGCTTTGGGTGCAGATATTTTATTGGGGATGGAAAAAGTTGTTTTCCTTGATTTACAGCTCCTGCAAACATAAAGTGGGTTCTATATTTAGAAATGGTTTTTGAGCCTTTGAGGTTTAGCCAGGGTTCGGTGCTTGCACCTTTCCGATCCTGGCCTTGGTGGACTTACTATGGCTAATGTTTTGCTGAGCCAGCTCTGATTTATGGAACGGGGGCTTTATGCTCCATATTGTTTTTCTATTTAGCTTTTGCTGGTCTTATGCTCTGTGTGTACCTTCTAGAATGGTGAAGTAAAATAATTGCTGTTGTAGTTGAAATGTTTTGTGGTGCAATATGTTTCTGAGGTTCCTTGGAAAAAACAACAGCAGCAAAATTAAGAGATGGTCCTAGGTAGGTCTGTGAAGAGTTGATCCAGAATAAGAGATACCAAGCTGGTGAAGTTCACTATTCATCTGTACTTTTGTTTCCAGAATCTTTTCTTTTCTCTGTTCCTCCCATCCTCTTGGCTTTTGGTTGGTACTACCATATGGATGAATATCAGCAAATAGTAAATCTCTCAAGATATGTTAGCTTGTTCTGTAAATGTTGAGAAGGGGAAGGAATTTTTTTAAAAAATAGTTTCTTGGTATTATTATAAATCACTTTCTAGAAAAATAATATCTTATTTCCTTTATATGGCTTTTCTTATGAAATGTGAATTCTGTCACTTCATTACCTACAATACTAGCTGAAGTTGTAGGGAAACCTAACCGTTCAATGACTGGGACTTTCTTCCCTGTGGGGTGAAGGTGCTTAGAATTTCCACACTGTGGAATGTCACATTTTTGTCAAGCTTACATTTGGGGGGAAACCTATTTAAAAATGAGTGAGTAGTATGAGTGTTTGTCTAAAGAAACTACATTGTTTTTATATCTAACAAAGCCTTTGGACATTTTTTTCCTGTGGGGGATTCTGATGATTTTAATATGTATTGTCACTCTTTTCATTGTACTCTAAATTCAATAATACTACATAAATAATAATTCATTGCAATATTAAACTAAATGAATATGAGAAACAGAAGATAATAGGAAGCCAGAAATTGGGTGATGTTGCTTTTGGGTGCTACTATTTTATTGGAGGAGAAATTTCTTTTTAATTTTTTCAAATTTATAGCCCCTGCAAACATAAATTGGGTTCTGTAGAATTATTCTTGTAGCCAAAGTTTAATGCTAGAAACTATAGAATAGGATTCAGAATGGAAATAAATTTCCCCATAAAGAGCCTCTGTGGCTCCTTTTTCAGTCCAAGAACAGTGAGACATGTTTTAACTCCACTTTGCAGAGAGCAAACATGTAGACATTCTCTTCTTTTTTTTTATTTTTTAGACTGGTAATATTATTAATAGAAGCACTTCTTTTATTAATATATACAGAGTCATATGTATAATAATTTGTACTTGACGATAATTTTTTTTTTTCAGTGAAAGGTGAAAAGTGTGTAACAGAGTGTTTTGAAGAAATGTACTATTTCTTGTGAGACTCCACCCATAATCTGGAAGAAACAAGGGTGAACATTAGCAGCTCTTGTGACGTTTTAACTTGGGGTGGGGGAAGTATTTCATACAGAGAATTGAATCACTTTACAAATTTCTACATTAGGTCCTGGGAAAATCTCTTTTGAGAGTTTTGAAAACGGAATCACCACCTTTCTCAGATGGGGAACAAGAAGTAACAGAATACTCTCTCACTGGCCCTTGGTGTTGGTCAACTGGACTATTTCTGTGGCTGAACAGATCTTGATGTGATGTGTGAGATGAAGTGTAAGAAGTGTGGTTTTAAATTTAACTTCAGAACCCTCTGCTATTTAATCATATGTCAGTTTGATGGTTCCAAGGACAGCATGATATGTTCCTCATAGATAATAACCGTGGGGAGAATGAGTTGGTTATAATAATGAATAACTGGAGAATCTTCTGATAACCTGCAATGAATGGGCCTTGGTGAGAAACACTTACTGGGTAATTGGCAGATAGGCGTCCTATCTCACTGCTGAGTGTGGGTGCTTTTCCGCCACCTAAATATGCAAAGCAGGGCTTTTTAGGGATTCCTGAGCAGATAAAGAAACACTGGTCTTGGATTCCACATGTGTTGTCTCTACTAGACTTGCTCTAACTTGGTAATCATATTTCACTAAGGAGACAAGTTATTTAAACTGTTATCTATTGTTGGAATATTAAATATAGAAAATTAAATGAACTACCTTCTAAGAAAGAATATCATCATTGCTGTAGCACTTGGGACAAGATACTTCCTATCTCTAGGCCTATCTCTGTGTCTGTAAAATGGAGACAGTAATATTAAAACTTCTCCCTCATGTGCTTGTGGTTGGGGTGCCCACTGTGCGTGGAGCACAGTCCTAGCACCTGCCAGATGTTCAGTGAGTGGCAGTGGTTGTGGCTGTCATAGTTGTGGTGGAGGCGAAGGTTTTCATGGCAAGGGTGACGGGGAGAATGGAGGGTGGTGCAAGGGAGAAGTGGGCTGCCTCCATTACTTTTCCAGTTGAAAAAAAAACGGAACCGTTAGAATAAAGACTTTAAACTTCTCTCCCTTACAGTACTGAAATATCTGGGGGAGAAAAGTTGAAAACAACATCATCAGCTTGAATGCTTTTTACCTCTGAGACATGGATACGTGAACATAGAAAATCTAATATGCTTATCAAAAAGTAACCTTTATAAATTTGTAAACTAACTCATTCAATGCTTATTTGTCTTACATAAGAACTTATTTTAGACTTTCTAGAATGAGGTAGCTGGATTCAGCTTCTGTCTTTCTGTATTCACGTGTAAAACACCCTGACATTGAGTTTAGAGGATGGGCCAACTGTCCAAGTACGTTCCTTCATTTACTTCTCTTATTCACTTAACTTATTCATTTTCAATAGAATAGTAATTGTACAGCCTGCTCTGTAACAGGTATGTGGTATATAATTGGAATCACCCCCAGAAGGCACATTGTGGGAGACAGAAAGAGATGAATAGTATTCATATATTTATAATATCATATCATATCTATGCAAATGGTATAATGTCATACACACCATTTTGGACCTTGAACTTTGTTTTGGTAGCAAAATCTCTGTGAGATCTTTCCATAGCCAAAGATGAAACTTTCCATCCCTTTCACCTCCACATTCTATCCCACTGCACCTGTCTCTTGCTGATGGACTTTTACCTTGTTTCAATTTTTTTCCTCTCATGCAGACTGCTACAATTAATAATTTGAATAGACATAATTTCATGTGTATATAAATATATCTGTAGGATAAATTCTTAGATGTGGACTTCTGAGGACAATATGTTTCTAGTTTGTCTAGATTTCCTAGATTCTAAATTTATGTTGTCTTCTATAGAGATTAAACCATTTACATTCCTATCAACAATGTGTTAAGGCTGCCTATTTTCTATCTGCCAGGGCAGTGTGCTTTCCAAAATTGTTTTCTTTTTTTAGTGACAAAATCTCACTTTGTCACTCAAACTAGAGTGCAGTGGGACTAACATAGCTTGTATAGTCTCGAACTCCTGGGTTCAAGTAATCCTGCTGCTTCAGCCTCTCAAAGCGCTAGAACTATAGGCATATGCCACCATGCCTGGCAGATTTTAAAAACTTTTGTAGAGGGCAGCGCCTGTGGCTCAAAGGAGTAGGGCACCAGCCCCATATACCAGAGGTGGCAGGTTCAGACGCAGCCCCAGCCAAAAACTGCAAAACAAACAAACAAACAAAAAAAAAAAAAACGTTTGTAGAGATGGGGTCTTGCTATGTTGTCCAGGCTGGTCTCGAACTCCTTTTGGCCTCAAGCAGTTCTCCTACATCAGCCTTTCAGAGTGCTGGGATTATTGGTGTGAGCCACCATGCTTGGCCTACCCAAACATTTTTATTTTTGTTGATATGGAAGGTGAAAACCAGAATTTAATTGTAGTTTATGTATTTGCTTGTATTTCATTAGAAGTAAATGGATGTATTTAATTATCTTTATACTTTGTCATTTTATTTTGGTTGGCCCCTTTTAATGTATTTGTCAGAGCTCTTTACATATTAGGAAAATTATCCATTTGTCTTTGTTCTGGGTTTTAAAAGCTCCCTCCTGCCAGTTTGTCACTTTTCTTTTGATTTTGCTGATGGTAATTTTTGTTATGCAGAAAGTTTTTAAAAATTATTTTTATATAGAGAAATGTATTCAGTTTTTTATGTCTCTAAATTTTGTGTCATGGTTAGAAACCCCTTCCACACTACAAGATTTTAAGAACAATTATGTGATTTCTTTTAGTATTTTTATCATTTGTTTATAGTTCTGGCTGCTCTTATGAAATATTTTAAATTGGATGGTTGATAAACAATGGTAGTGTATTTCTCGCAGTCCTGGAGGGCGGGAAGTCTGAGATAAGGTATCTGATGAGAGCCTGATTTCTGGCTCATGGACAGAGCCTTCTCCCTGTGTCCCCTCAACGTAGAAGGGACAGACAAACTCCCGTAGGCTTTTATAAGGGCACTACTCTTACTCCTAATCATCTCCCCAAGGCCCTGGCTCCTACTACCATCACCTTGGGGGCTAGGATTTCAACCTATGAATTTGGGGGTGGGATACAAACATTCTTTTACTACTTTTATGGTCTTTTTTTTATTTTTTGCATTTAAGTCTTTGAACCATCTGGAATTTATCTTAGTGTAAGGTATGAAGTATGGATATAACTTAATTTTTTTCCTAGGTCAAATGGAGTTTAAATGTCACTTTCTCCTCTTCCCCTCATTGGAGCTAGCCCAGCCAGGATTAGGTTGGTCTGTTATATGTGCATGTCGCTTCCCCGGAACATGGGGCACACTCCTGATTGCTTGTTCAATGTCTGTATTTCAGTTCAGATTGGAACTTCAATTTGGAAAGGACCTGACTTATCCAATCAGCACCTACAAAATAATAGACACTTAATAAATATTTATAGAATAAAGAAATCATGTGAGTTGTTAAGAAATGGAGTTATGAGGAGGTAGAGATTCAGTAATTAGAAGCCGTGGAACAGGCGTGCGGAGTAGAATGTGAGTCACTGAGGCAGCGAGGGGGGGGAGAAAGAGGAGCCGGCTCTTGCTGTATGGAACGATATGACAAACCTGTGTCTAAAGTCACCTCGGACAACTTTTGTTTGTTTGTTTGTTTGTTTGTTTTTGAAGCAGAGTCTCACTCTGTCACCCTTGGTAGAGTGCCGTGGCATTCTAGCTCACAGCAACCTCAAACTCTTGGGCTCAAGTGACCATCTTGCCTCAGCCTCCCAAGAGGCTGGGACTTACAGGTGCCCACCATAATTCCCGGCTGTTTTTAGAGATGAGGTCTCTCTCTTACTCAGGCTGGTCTCGAACTCCTGAGCTCAAGTGATGTACTGCCCTGGCCTCCCAGAGTGCTAGGATTGCAGGTGTGAGCCACTGTGCCCACCCCTCCTGGATGACTTTTCTATGCCCCCTTCTGTGAGACACAGGAGGAAGTCTTCTTTTTGGGAAGCCAAATTTCTCAGCTTTCCCTGGGTTCAGTAAGACCTACCTGCATACTTAAGATCCTACCTAACTGTTGAAGGAGGTAGGACCAAGCATGGAAAATATGGTAGGAGCTAAGAACAGAGAGATTTTGGCAAGGCTGTGTTTTAGCTGCTTTGGGATAGCTAGGTGGCCCTGCCAAGTAGGCATATTGGAATGAAAATCTGAGACAAAGAGGCATTACCCATGGTACAGGGTGGCAAATTCTACATAAATGTCATGGGCATTCAGAGGAGGGAGGAGTTAGGGAAATTTTCTATGAATGTAATGATATTTGAACTGGACTGGAAAAATGGAGATTTTTCCAGATATGTGGATCTAAGTGGAGAGCCCAAATAACGTAACAGAGATGGGAAGACACTATTCAGAAGAAATGAGGCAGGGACGTGGGAGGGTGTAGCCTAGGCTCTGTAGTTAAGGTGAAGAGGGGCAAAAAAGAGCAGCCAGGACAGGGGTAAAAGCCTTGATTGCTTAGCTATAAGATTTTGAACTTCCTGAACCTAGGAAGAGCTTAGTGAGGGGAGTAACCCTGTAGCATCTCTGTGCTGGAGGGGCAGGCATAGCCCAGGCTAGAAGGCACAATAATGAATGAGAAACCAGTTAAAAGGATAAAGGGATAATGATGATTTTTTAAAAAATCAACACTACAAAAAGCATCAGCTCATATCTCTATTCTCCTTTAGTTTCTAGAAGAGCAACACCATGTTTCAGCAAGCAAGAAAGGAAAAATGAACATTCAAAACCTAGCTACTGCTCCAGATAAGAGCAGGAAGAAAACAAAGACACGGCGAAAGAGCATTTTGCTTAGTTGTCTGTTGTTGTTTGCTGCTGCTTTTATAGAAGCAGAAATAAGAACAGACTTTCTTGAGTACTCATTTGGTGCAAGACATGGTGGTAGGCGTTAACCAAGAAAACCAAGACTCAGAGAAGTTAAGCAACTTGCTCTCTCTCACACAGCTATCGAGTATAATGGAGCTAGAGTTCAAACTCAGGCTCCAGCGCTAGAGGCTTAAATACTGCCTCCATGCCACAGTGAGACTTTTTGAGTTAGTATAAATTGATTTGGCCCAAGCACTCTTGGGACCATAGAGACCACTCTTTACTATGCTTCTTTTGGGGTGGAAATCTATTGCTATAATGCAAAGGATTCCAAGCGTTGATGAAAACCTCTTGTAATGGAAGTTGAGAAGGTGTTTGTGTTGGCAGTTCCAGCAGGCTTTTTTGAGCTGCTGGTCAGAGTCTTTGCCCTCTGGTGAGCAGGAATGTGAAATTCCTCCTTTTGAAGTGAGTTTGAGTGGGCCCAGTGAGTGGGCCTCCACAGAGACAGTGGCTTTGTAGGCGGGAGACAGTCATCAGCTCTGAAGCATGGGCGGCGGCAATGGGGGAAGACCTTGGGCCATCCATCCTCCTGCTGGCTTGAGATGGTTCCCTGTGGGGAATTCTGGGGAAGCAGCCAAGAGAAAAGATGTATTTTCAGGAGGGGTTTTCTGCTTCTTCCAGGAATCATTTTTGGGACCGTTCTTCATGGCCCCACACAGTGTGATTAGAGAATCCCAGCCACATAAAAGCTGAAAAGAAACGAAGGTCTTAGTTGTGATATATGATGGGTTTTTTTTTTTTTTTTTTTGCCTTTTGGAAAACAAAACAGCTCTCGAAAGGAGAGGACTTCTCTGCAATGGTGTCTGCATCTGCCTTGATCTTGTCTGACACAAGTGGGAGCGCTGGCAGCGCTTCACAGAGACAAAGGCTGAGGATTCAAACCATGCTCTCGTACCCCTGTGCAGGCAGTCATCGGCCCCTGCAATCATCCCTTCCATTGCTATGGCAGGTCAAAGGGCAGGTATCATTGCCGTCAAGATGTAGGGTCTTCCTCCTACAGAGCATTTTTTTTTTTTTTTAACTTTTAAACTTTCAACTTTTAAGCTTTAATGACCGTCTGTGTGCCTGATGGAAAGGATCTGTGCTGGCCTTTCCGTTCTCAGAGCTGCCGTGGAGAGTGACTAACAGCTTTCCTCCACTTCTCTACATTTTAGATGCTATTTGCAGGGTGTTTTTATCACACAATTAACTAAAATTTGGTGAGTTTAAAAGCACACACGACCTTTCTAAAGACCTTGTATTCTTTTAACATAATTCAAGGGAAAGATAACTCTGTGTGCCTTTCTCAGAAAGTGTTGCTGCTATTCATTAGGCACTTGCCATGGGCCATGCTGTCCGTTAAACACCGAGTGTACGAAAGTTTTTCTAATTTTCACAACAACCATGAAAGAAGGGTGGTATTAATTTGCAATGGGAGGTGAGTAAACGGAGGCTTGGTGAAGGCATTGTTAATCTGCTTTGGGTCAGTCTGGATTTGCAATAACCCAGGTTATCCCAAGAACAAGGGTATGGATACGGGCACTGTGGCTCCTCCCCTGCATGCTATAATAAAATTTATATTAATTTGATAATGAAAAGTTATTTTTATTCTGAAGGCATTGGGGAATAGGATTATATTTTAGAGAGATGTTGGACTTACCACCCTTTCCTTCACACATCCTCCTACTACTGCACGTAGTTGGCACCTAGTGTTGGAACTGGCACAACATCCACTTTCTAAGTTTTCTAAGATGGAAAACTCCAAGTGGCTGTGGCTGTTTCTGGTCTGTATCCAATCCTGTAGATTCCATTTTTTCTCACTTCTTTTCCTCATTCTCAGTGAGTCTGTCCCCACCGGTCATTTGGACTATTGCAGTAGCCTCCAGAGAGTCAGAGTCTGTCCCCATCTTCTACTCCAGGTAACATCAGTGATAAAACACTTCATACCTGGATGGCCTGCTGCCTCCTCTGCCCACACTGGGCAGAATACCCAGCTCTAAAGCCTGGCTTTGTAAGCTCTTCACACTCTGGCCCTGTGTTTCTGTCAAATCGCATTCTAATCCCCGATGTGTGCACACGAATCACTCTGTCCCTCGTTTTCCATCCAGTGTTTACCTTTACTGAATTTTTTCTTATTTCCTGCTCTTGCAAGACCTTTCTCATCTCTCGACATGAGAGTGTACCTTTCCTATTGTATAAATGCCCTACTGGTTCCCTGAAAAACCCCCTGTACATCCTTGAAGTCCTAGTTCACTTATCACCTTCTGATTCCTCTTAAAAGACAGCAGTTCCATGTGGTGGTCACAGTACTTAGGGGATGTTGTGAGAAGCATTTTTCTGACACTTCTCAGCACCAAGTTTCTCCCTCCCGCTGGTGCTAATGATGGTATCCTTCCCTCCTGGTGTCCTCCGTGCCTGGCCAATGGTTTAGTGCTCCATTCATGATTGTTGAATAGATGGCGGGACAGATGGAAGGACAGGGATGTTGATGAGTGACAAGGAAGCCAGATGGGAGCATTTCAATGTCTGAACAGTAAAAACAACAGTATGAGCTAAGGTGGCATCAATAAGAATCAAGAGGCAGTAGCTATTTTACTAGACATTTTAAAGTAAATTAGAATAACAGTGCAAGGTGAGCCGTGGCATGTGAAGTGCTGGGAAGAGAGAGGACTTACCCCTCCCTCCTTGGCTCTCAATCTTGGACAACTTTGAAGGACACAGAGAGTGCAGAAGAAGGGTGGTTTTGGCTCTGGAGAAAGAACACTGAGATTTAAATTTTGAATATACGTGGAGAAACGTGGGATATCCAGGCAGAAATTTTCGATAGACATTTGAAAATGTGAGGAGCATACAGAGGCTCTCTCCTTTACCATGCGGAGGGTACTTCAGCTTCCTGCCTGGCATTCTGTTTTTCAGCTGCAGTGTCTATCCCTGGCCCCCTTCTCCGTGCTCTCGTCTGCATGTTCCTGACTTAGAACGATGTCCCGGACGTATTGTAAAATGTATAGCATTACCCATTGTATTTTTAAAGGTGTTGTGTGTTTTTTGCCTGGAAAATTTCTAGATAAATTTCTTGTATTTTTGAAAGTGTTGTGTGCCTTTTGCCTGAAAAATTTCTAGAAAGATTATTAAAAAAACTTTTTTCAGTAGGTTGGAGGAGAATCTAACTCTTCTTTTTATAAAGTCTTCTGTACTATTTAATTTTTTATTACTAATGTGTAATTTTTTTTATTAAGATCTATTCACATACCATAAAATTTATCCTGTTAATGTGTATAATTCATTGGTTGTTGGTCTTTTCTTTTCTTTATTTTTGCAGTTTTGGCTGGGGCTGGGTTTGAACCCGCCACCTCTGGCATATGGGGCTGGCACCCTATCCCTTTGAGCCACAGGCACCACCCTCCTTTTTTTTTTTTTTTTTTTTGAGACAGAGCCTCAAGCAGTTGCCCAGGGTAGAGTGCTGTGGCATTATAGCTCACAGCAACCTCCAACTCCCGGGCTTAAGCGATTTTTCTGCCTCAGCCTCCCAAGTAGCTGGGACTACAGGTGCCCACCACGACGCCTGGCTATTTTTTGGTTGTAGCTGTCTTTGTTGTTTGGCAGGCCCGGGCTGGATTCAAACTTGCCAGCTCAGGTGTATGTGGCTGGCGCCTTAGCCACTTGAGCCACAGGCGCCGAGCCTGTTCGTCTTTTCTTAAGGCCATGCAACCATCACCACTGTCTAATTCTAGAGTTAAAATTTTATCATCCCAGAAAGAAAGCCCATGCCCATTCGCAGTCCCTCCCCACTCTTCCCTGCTCCCAGCCCTGGGACACTAATAATCTACTTTCTGTCTCTGTAAAGGATTGGGTATTTGGAACATTTCATATAATTGGGATCATCCATTACATGGTCTTTTGAGGCTGTCCTCTTTCACTTCGCACAAGGAGTTTGAATTTCATCTATTTTGTAACACGTATCGGTACTTCATTCCCTTTTGTTGGTTAATAATATTCTGCCGTGTAGGATATACCACATCTTATTTATCTCTTCATTAGTTGACTGACTTTTGGCTGCTCTTACTCTTTATATGTTATGGAAACTGCTGCTATGAACAAGCTATTGTTTGAACATATGTTTTCATTTCTTGTGGGTGTATACCTTGGAGTAGAATTGCTGTGTCATGTGGTAACTCCATGTTTAACTTTCAAAGAATTGCTGAAAGTTTCTTGAAAGGGGCTATGCCATTTTACCTTCTCACCAGCAACATTTGGTTATTCCCAATTCTCTAAATTCTAACACTTGTTATCATTTGTTGTTTTAATCACAGCCGTTCTAGTGAGTGTGAAGCGATATGTCACTGTGGTTTTGATTTGTGCTTCCCTAATGACTGGTGATGATGAACATCTTATGGTTGTATTGGTCATTTGCATATCTTATTTGGAGAAATGTTTATTCAGATCCTTTGCCCACGTTTAATTGGGTTATTTTTTCTTTGCATTGTGTTATTTGTATATTATGGATACTACACCCTTACCAGATATATGATTCTATTTTTTTGTATGTTAGTAATTTTACATTTGTATTTGATAGATTCTATTAAAAATCCCATCCAAACACAGTAGTCAAACTTTTTAATATATCGAAAAAGAGATAGCTTAAAAAATTATGTGCTCAGAGAAAACAAGTGGTTTGCACTATTATAATTAAACATGTTGTCTACAAATAAATTACCAGTTGACAGCATTAAACTGGCACTGCTTTTCTAAGGGTGTGACGAAGTAAGATTAAAAACAGTTTACCAAATGTTAAGAACTTGTAAAAAGTGTAATCTTGACCCTAAACATGTGGACTCCTACAAACACACATATGGTCACACATGAAGTAAATGCTTCTCTTTTGGTCATATCTTAGCTCCCTTTGAAATGGACCCTTACTTCGAATATTTGCTTAGTTTTTATGTCTACCGATGTGACTGAACTTCAAAATTTGAGCCACTTCCAACCAAATAATTTGCCCATTTAAATGCTCAGGGTATGGCCTCATTTTATAGTGCCATAAAATGAAATTTAAAAAGCCTCTCCAGAGAGCTGTGATTACCATTTTTTTCTTTAGTTGTTAGCCAAGCTAATAAATATTCTTAGCAGTTCTGTCATCGTATGTCATATAAAACCAGATCTAATGATCAAACCTAGGAGAGGATCCCAAGCACCCCAGCCTTCCGTGCGGCTCTAGAGGAAGAAGTGATCCACCTGATAATTAGACCCTTGGGTTTTTGGAAATAGGACTTAACACACACCCTGAGAGGGGTGGATGAAGGGGCCCTGAGAAAGGTGGCTTACTGCAGATCAACTGGCTGCTCAGGGAAGGGAAGGGATAACTGCATGGCCCCGGGCTGCTGTGTGTGCCCAGCCTCCCTGAAGAGACGCTTGGCTGTGATGAGAGATGGTCTTAGTGGCCTCTCTCTTCCTAGATGCACACTGGTGATAGATGTGTTCCTGCCCAGCACCTTGGCTTTCCAGCCTTCCAGCTTTCTTGGCTCCCCAGCATACCATCTTAGACTCAATAGCACATGGTCTCGCTTTGCAAAGATCTCCATTAAGGCTTGGGACCTCTCTCAAATTTTTGACAGCCAGTAATTCTTAAAGGAAAAATGAATTAACTCCATTTTAGCATAGACATAAGGCAAGAGAGTTGTTTGGGAGTGATTGCTGCAGGCCGTTAAGACAGCTACTCAGCTTTCAGGCCTGGCAAAAGAAGGATAAAAGTAATGAGTTAACCTGCTAAGAATTTGGCCATTTTAATCATTTGAGTCTGGGTATACTTTGTTCCATTTATGCTGAGTGGGGAAACAGTTATCTTGATAAGCAGGGATTTATCTCACCCCCACCTCTCAGTGGCTGCCTAGATTCAGAGTAGAATGGACCCCTTTATGTAGCAAGGGGAATGGGCATGCTTTGTATGAGTAAAAAAAAGAAAAAAAGGCATTGGTATTTTTTCAAAGTTCTTATCAGTAAAGAGCATTACTGAGAAATCCAATAGGGTAGTGATGACATTCAATTTTATTTGTACCAGGAATGCACAGATGGCTGGAGTTAGCAGCTATTCATTTTTAGCACATATCCTCATTATTGTTGGTGGGAATTACACAGACCTATCAAAGGGGGAAAAAAGAGGGGAGTCTATCATATCAAATAAACGTGTACTATTTTTGTGCAGAGGTCACATACTTTGAATAATTCCTTTCTGTAATTGTAACTTCCCATAGTTAGTTTATTCTTCTTGCTGAATTTGTATGTTGTCATGGCACTTTTAATGGGCTAAAGAAAAGCATTTCAGCAAACTGCACAGGTCTGAGACTTACAATTAGTCATCGCAGCTTGGGAGCTGTTCTATGAACAGGTCAATCGAGATTGTGTTTTTACAGAAAAGTTCCCCTTGATTAATTGCCTGGGAAATTTATTTTAGTTTGTGGAGATTTGTATTATAGAATATCCTAATCCCAACAGTTCAGGGAGAAACCTGTGTTTGGTTGTTATTGTATTTGAATCACCATGTTTTCAGGTGTTTCCAGGACTTTTCCTTTAATCAGTTTTCTCCAAATAGTGGTGTAGAAAATAAATACCAACAGCTAGGGAAGCTACGGTTCCTTGTTCATTCAGAATGTAAAGAAAAATAGTAAAGACCTCAAATGGAAAGAAAATAAATTAGTTAAAAATGGAAGCAACATAGGACTTGAGTTCACTATGGCACAAAGAGTTATTAAGAATGCGACACATTATTTTTGAACAGTGTCCTTAGACCATGTGGGGCTGCTATCACACAATACCAGACTGGATACTTTATAATGAACAGAAGTATATTTTTCACAGTTTTGGAGACTGGGAAGTTCAAGATCAAGGAGCTGGCATCTGGCAAGGGCCTTCTTGCTGCATCATCCCATGGCAGAAGCAGAAGAACAAGAGAGGGGCAAAAGAGAGCGCAAGAGAGAACCAAACTCCTGAGTTTGTAAGGAACACGCTCCCTCAATAACAGCATTCATGAGGATGGTGCCCCCAGGACCCAAACACTTCCTATTAGGCCCCACCTCCTAACACTGCTGCAAAGGGGATCAAGTTTCTAACACATGGTCTTTGGGGGACACGTTTAAACCTTAGCAAATAGAATGTTGCTTTCCTCCTGGGCTGGGCTTTGGATATGTTGATTACTTGGGAGTTTGCCTTTTCTTTATTTGAGAAAAGGGAACATTTTTCTTGCTGATTTCTCCTTTGAAGGAAGAATTTTGATTTTATAAGGTACAACAAAGAAGAATTTAGGATTCATATCAGCAAACGAACCTAAAATAGTAATCAAAATCACTGCAGAGGCTGAGAGGCTGAGAAATACGAGGTCATGACCATTATCACCCACTTTCTACGAATGAATTTCTTTTTTCTGCTGTGTCTTGAATCTTACCTAAGTATTTTCCATTTTCATCTGATCAGTATTGGTGTTCCTCTCATAAAAGTAAAAACATTAGAATATGACTTGTTACCTGTAGAAAAGTCAGTCTGTACAATACGACTTTAAATTATGTCTCATTTCTAAATTAGGCTGTAGCTACATTTAATAAAAAGTCACTTACACATTATCCTATAGGACTTTAGCTATTCCCCAAACCTCAGCTATTCACTGGTAGTTTCCTTGGTTGTCATATGAGAAGTGTTAGAGCAAGCTTACTCCTGTGTGTCTTCAAAGAGTCTCAGATGGTTTTTAGTCTACCTGGTGTCTGTTTATACAATGGCCAGAGCCTATGTGTAAAGGCTAGATACCCTCATAAGCACTCTTTAGGGGTGTGTGTATGTGTGAAATAAAATAAATGTAAAAGGAAATGTGTTTAATATATGCATCTGTGCATGAAATAAACTTAAATACACATGTATGCGTGTATCCTCTGATGTGGGTAATGGTTCTCTACTGAGTTTTCTGTGGGGAGAAGGAGAGAAGGCACTTGAAACAGCCCTTGGTGGATGGGAGTGACATAGTTTTGGAAAAACAATCTCATAGACGGGCAGTGAGTTTTTTCTTTCTAGTAGTAGCTGTTTGAAATATATACTGCTTAAGTGTGATAACTGGAAATTAGCAAGTGTGGTAAATGTGAGAATAGCACTGTCAGGTTAGGAAAGTGACATGAGTTTTGGAGTCTTAACAGATTGGGGTGGCACCCAGCGCTGCCTCCCTCTGGCTGGATGAGCTCTCTAACCAGGCTCTTTACCTGTTCATCCTCATTTTTCTGATCTATGCAATATTTATGTCGTTATGTTGTCTGAGAATTAAATGAGATGTGTATGTGACATGAAGAACGCTCAGGTCAGAGAGTTGCTGGTGAAACGCTGCATTCGGTAGAATGTGTGCCTGCGAAGTGCCTTGAGGGTTTCAGAGGCTGCTCTGTGAATTTTAGATAGGACAGTATTCCTAAAAGGCAGGCCATCCTGCCCCTGGGGGTTGCAGAAGTGTTGCTATCCTGGTGAAAACTAGAAAGGGCATGAAAAACTGAGTGCCCAGGATTTTTCTACATCATGATTCTAGTCTGATCGTGCCCCTTGAGTATTTGGGCTTGGTCAGGAAGAGGGAAGCATGAGAATGAGGTTGATTTCCGGGGGTCAGGAATCTGCTGATGGGCTCTCAAGACTTATTTAATCTTGTCCCTTTGTTGTCTGTGTTTTTATTTTTTGGTAACAGTTATTAAGATACCCTAGAGGCAGTACTGTTGAAATGAATGCAATTTGGAAACCATTGAATTAGGAAAAACATGTCACCAAGTGTAACAGAAATAGGTGGCATTGCAGTGATAGATTCTGGAAGTGGAGCATTGTGCTGAGGCAGTTGTGTGAGGAAGTGGTTTGTCCTGTCCCCTCATTCATTGAGGGAAGTGGTTTATGCCCTCTTTGTCAACAATTCTGCCACTTTGTTATCCTTCACTGATTTTTGTTTCTTCCGCCACTCACCACTGATTCTGTTATACTCATTCACATCAGCTGAGAGAAGAGGAGTGGAAAGAGGCACTTATTTTTGCAGCGTGTTGTCATGGGGATAAATACTTGGGAAAGTGTAAGGATGCATACATTACCATAACCCTTGGTGAGTGAAGCCTTTCAGATGCCTTGGGTTGCATTACTGAAAATGGTTTGGAAGAAGTTTGGGACAATGGAAAAATGAGGTCTGCTAGGTAGATACTAAGGTAGTTGCTCAGAACTGTTTGAAATTGGCAATAAAAAATTCATACCAATACATTTTAGAATAACACTAAAAAATTAAAACAAATATTTAGAGAGTTTGTAAAAAAAAAATAAAACACACACACCCACCCACAACTGAGACATTAGCTAATGTCCAAAGTTGCGCTGTTGTGCTGTCCAGTAGGAGAGCCACTTGCCACATGGGAATATTTACATTTACATTAATTGTAACTAAATAATATTTGAAAATCCATTCCACATTTGTACTAGCTGCATTTTAAATATTCAGCAATGTCATGTGACTAGTGGCTACTGTATTGAACATCATAGAAATAGAAGATGTTCCTGATCACGGAAGGTTCTATTCCATAGTACAGATGAAAGACAGAATTCTGACATGGCCCCGGGCTTTCCAACCCCTGATTTTCATACCTTCATTGATGGAATATGGCAAAGTACTAGATGCCCTTTCCTGGTATGTCATGTGGCAAAGGTGACAACTACCACTCCCATGGTCATGCTATATTGTCTAAGACCCCATAGTAGCAGAGGAGAGAGGGAGAGTCTCCTGTTTATCTTGAAGAATTAGCCACACTGAACTGCCGAGGTACAGGGCTGCCTGGCAAGGAACTCTGTGCGGCCTCTAGGGCCCGAGAGCAGCCTTCAGCCAGAAAGCTGGGAATCTCAGTCATGTAGCTGCAAGGCGAGGAATGCTGCCAGCAACCTGGATGAGTCTGGAAGCACATTTTCCCCCGTTAAGCCTACAGATGAGAAACGCAGTCTGGCTGACACCTTGATTTCAGCCTGGTGAGACCATGAACATAGGAACCAGCTAAGCTGGACTTCTGACCCACAGGAGCTACGAGATAATAAACAAATGTTATTTTAGGCTGCTACATTTGTGGTCATTTGTTACACAGCAATAGAAATCTAATTCAGCCCTGCTCTAAATGCTGGATGGTCTGATAAGCTACTCAGATAGACCAGACCCTAAAGAAAGTATAACTTGCTTTATCGAGGCTAGGTTTTAACCTACCTTTTAGAGAAAAAAAAAGATTGTAACTTTCAAAAAGGAATGCCCAGGCTTGGCTAATATGTTCCTTTCACTTTTGTGGCAAAGGTCTTCTAATAATATATAAGACTACTTTATTATTTTTATATGGCATAATAGATAACACCATGATCTCTGGCATCCTAGGAACAATAGTTCAAATTTTTCATCCCTTACTTAGGAACTGTAAGATATTAGGCAAATTACTTAACCTCTCTAAGCCTATGTTTCCTCATCTGTAAAATGGGTATAAAATACCCTCCACATGGGGGTGTTGTTTCTTTTAACCGAGTTTACATTTTTACTGAGTTTACACTTTTGCAATGCTAAGCACAGCACTAATCCGTAATTCATAATTGGACATCTGAAAATAGTGTGTTTGTTATTTAACAATATTTTAACGTTGATTTTGATAGCAAATAATATAAACTCTAACACCTTATTTCTGTATTCTAATTTGGAAAACCATCATGTAAGATTTTTATCTTCTTACACCTCCATTTTATTTTATGTCTGGGCTGCTGCAGCCCAATTCCAGATTGGATGCAATAAAAATAGGCCTTGTGTGCACGAAGTGCCCCTCGCGCTCATAGGCTGCTCTGGCTGTATATTGTCTGGGCAAATCGCCCCCAACCTCTGGCCAGACTGTGGAATGTTGGTTTCCTCCAACATTAGCCCCCTGGGGGTCAATTTTCACAGTTTCCATATGTTTTTATATTACCCCAAACTGTAAATACAGCTGACACCCTACCAAATTGGCCCTCATGTGCCTGTGTCTAGCAGCAGAGTTGCAGGCTTTTAGAAGGATACAATACTCCGTGGAATTGTGGCAATTATACGAATGTTTTGTTTTTAAAGTGTTCAGATTCCATTTTTTGATTGGAAAAGAAGTCAATGATGTGCAAAGAGAAGATATGAGGTGTCAACGGAGTAGGAGTTTTAATCTTTTGTCTTTCCCTGTCCTGGGCTTGCTGCCATGGTCCCGGAAGTTCTGTTCTCACGCCTGTTGCCTGATATCTGGATGCTCCGTACCCCTTTGTCCTTCTCTTACTTTCCTTTTCATTATGCTTCCCTTCTAACTTTCATCTTCACTCATCTCCAAACTCCTTGTGTCTGATCCAGTCATTTGTAAAGGGAGAAGAACCATGCTCGTGCTACAGTGAAGTTCCAGGATGTGAAATGCAATGTACGTTTCTGCTTTGAAGGGAGATTCATCCATTCAAACTAATAATTTGTTCAAAAGGTGGTCCTGCTGAGGTTAACAGGTTCAGAGAATGGAAATCAATAGGGAAATTGCCCAGCACCCGTGTTGGTTTTGCTTTCTGCTTTGGAGCCAGGTCCTCGCTGCAGTGAGTAACCCATGCTGCCACTGTGCATTAAAACTGCTAAGCTCTCACCTTCCGTTCCCAAGCTCCCCTAGTGGAAACCTAACATTCTCAAATAATGACCTCATGGGTATCTTGTTCTCTCATAGCCAACCAAACTGCTGTCCAGGGGTATTCTATAAAGTTGGGGGTGATGTTTCTTGAAGTGGCTGGACTATAGAACAGAGATTTCCATTTCTGAGATTTTTCCATTTCTGATCCAAACAATTTTCTTGGCTGCTCAGAAGAAGAGTAAGCAGGACAGTGGTAGGAAGGAACTCTGCAATGATCTCCATAGCTGGTTGGCACAGGTCTGAGGTTAGGGATTGGACAAAGTCTTTGGAACCAGCCTGATTGAGAATCCTGGAGCTAACATGCGTTAGCTCTGTGGCTTTGGGCCTTTTCTTTATCTATGAAAGGAATAAGCAAACAGGACCTAACAAGTAGGGCTTTTGTGAGAATTAAGCAAATTAACATGGGTAAAGTGCCTACAGCACATTATGTGATTTCAAAGAGTATGTGGTGTGAGCATTTGCTATGACATGGTTATTGGCACAACATAGTTATTAGACCAGGGTTTAGCACACTTGGCTCACAGGCCGAGTCTGGCCCAGCTACCTGTTCTTGTAAATAAAGTTTTATTGGAACACAGTCATGGTCATTTGTGTACATATTGTCTGTAGATGCTTTTGCTCAACCATGACAAAATAGAGGTAAAATTGAGTGATTTTGACATAAGTTGTAGAGCCTGCAAAATCTAAGATACACTTTATAAAAAAAAGTTTGCTGAAAACTGTTCCAGACTTTGGAAAGCCTTTTTCAGCTCCGTAAATGGGAATAGGCCATCACTTTTCCATCAACTATGTAGTTGTTTTTAACCATCTACTGAATACAAATCAAATTAGGAAAGAGATACCGCGGCCTGCTTACAGGCATCTGTGCATGTGTGTGTATATGTGTGTGTCTGTGTGGCTCCAGTCGCTTAGATTTTCAGTTTAATTGTGAAAATAACCTTTATAGCAATGAGAACACTTGTACTAGTACCAGGTAATAATACTTATTTGGTATTTATCATTATTCTAGAATTTGTGTGTGTTTTTTTGACTGAATACCATTTCATTGATAATAAGCTGATAATCATTTTATGGGATTTAATTCTTTTCTTTATAGAAAGTACCTTTTCAAAATAAATGTAAGAGAATAATCTTAATTCATGTAAATCCTTACATACACATTCCTAAATAATTTTAAGAGTTCATATAAAGAACGTGGCAAAGAAACGAGAGTCTGTTTCTTATTTGGACCATGGGGTGGGGGGGTTTAAGAGTTAAATTCAAGGTGGCAGAAATCTATTGGTAACAACAGCCTGGGTATTGTGCTAAACCCTTTGTGTAGAGAAGACAAGAGGACAGGTGTGATCACTCTCCAGAAGGTGCCTATAGCAGAACAAGGAAGATAGGAAAGGATCAGAAGTATGAGGGTTTTGTGGCCATGATGTGGGAATCTGTAATGGAAGGACCCAACTTTATAGACTGAGAAGGTTTCCAGAGGATATTGCTGAAGTGAGAGGATAAATATAAGTTCTCTTTAAAGGGCTGGGGTAAGGGTGAGGTGAAGAGTTTCTAGAAGAGGAAAATGCTTATGTAGAGGCCCTGAGGACAGTAGGGCTTGACATGTCTGGGTGAAAATGAATGACTACTATGAATGGGGTGGGAGGATGAGTATGACTCAGGGAGATAGAAGTTAGATTTGTAGAAGTCATGGAGGGAAGGAAGCATAGATGTTCTTACAGTTAATAGAAATCCACTGACAAGTTTGCATGGATGATAGAATCTATCTATGCACTTTCCTCTGCCCTACAGAGAGTAGACTAGATGGGCCAGTTGGAGCTGGCATCCACATGCAGGTTGGTGATGATGGTAGTGGGCCAGAAAAGATGTAGTTGAGAGTCATTCTTTCACTCTGGTGAACACCCTAGGGAGGAACTCTGTCCTGGCAGTAATGCCTGTCTGGTGGTGGAATAGTCCATGAGCAACTCAAAATGATCAGAAATTGTGCTGATTTTTCATTCTTGAGACAGCTTTTGAATTTCTCCTAAGTCATGGAAGAAGCCCAAGTGCCCATCGATCCACGAATGGATTAATAAATTGTGGTATATGTACACCATGGAATATTATGCAGCCTTAAAGAAAGATGGAGACTTTACCTCTTTCATGTTTACATGGATGGAGCTGGAACATATTCTTCTTAGTAAAGTATCTCAAGAATGGAAGAAAAAGTACCCAATGTACTCAGCCCTACTATGAAACTAATTTAGGGTTTTCACATGAAAGCTATAACCCAGTTACAACCTAAGAATAGGAGAAGGGGGAGGGGGGGGAAGTGGGTAGAGGGAAGGGGATTGGTGGGATTATACCAGTGGTGCATCTTACAAGGGTATATGTGAAACTTGGTAAACGGTCTGTGAAGCTAGTGAATGATGCCCCATGATTATATCAATGTACACAGCTATGATTTAATAAAAAAAAAAAAAAGAAAAGAAAGCTAAATTCAAAAAAAAAAAAAGAAATTGTGCTGAGTGCTAGGTGGCAACTGCACAGGGTACAGGCAGAGAGATTTTTCAGTGAGGGGAAAAGACATCCTTGCATTTGGTGCTCAGAAAAGGCCCTCTGAAAAAGCAGTTCTTTAGCTGGGACCTGAAGGATAAAGGGCAGTTATGAGAGGAATGGTGGCTGTGGAGAGGAGCCCCAGACAGAATAGTCTGTGCCTATGCCCTTGGAAATGAAGGAGATGGTGTGGTCTAAGGGCTAAAAGACTGGATTCTGGATTCTGGGCCTCAAGGTGAGGACAGGACAGAATGACGCTGTCTGGCAAAGACTTCACATCTGGTTTTTGCTCTTTAGGACACAGGAAGCTGTTGGAGGATTGTAGATCAAGAAGGGCATGATCTGACTTGATTTGAAAGACTTTCTCTTGCTGCTGAGTGGATGATGGATTTAAAAGGAAGCAGGAGTAGAACCAGGGAGAGCAGGGAGGAGAGGAGAGCGCTGTGGCCCAGGCAGGGAGTGGTCATGGCTTGAGCCGTCATGGCAGCAGGATGGTGGAGAAGAGGGACCTGCCGCTCTCGGTCGCCTTGTCTGCACTGCTGCACCACTCCACTGTTGGCTCTGGGAAGGGCATCGAGGCACCAGAGGATATATGGAACCACAAGGTACTAGAGCAGGACAGCGGCGGGGCAGGCTCAGATGGCACAGGAACCCTGATTTGGGCCTTTCTGGAAGTGAGTTTGCTACCAACTTTGACCATGTGGGCTGAGAAGCCTGAGCATGTATATGGTCTGTAGTAAGAGGGATGTGGAGTGTGATGACACATTTCATGCTCGGCAATGAGAAAAATAACCATCCCAGGGTCACCAATCTCAGACCTGTATGACCACCCTGAGCTCTCTGGGTCACCAGACCTAGACGGGGAGGCCCAGTGATAAGGATTTTATTTGGTGAATAGTACATCAGAGCTAGGTTTGTTAGTTAATCAACTGTGTATGGTCTGCTTGCTAGGAAGACCATCTTATTATTAGATGCCCATGGATTGAATGTTGAATCCTGAGGAGGTCAAGAAACAGGCTTTGACTTTTCCCTTTGAGTTTTCTCATACCCGTGCTGCCAAGGTCATTTGGAAGGGAAAGGGGGCGTTAGCAGTCACCCCAGCTTTCTCTGCTTCCCTTTCCTAGACTTTTCCTGTATAGGTTCTTACTGTCTTGTAGCTTCAGCTCTCAGTTTCTGGGTTCATGTAGTCAATATTTGGGGGAAAGTGTTCTTCAGGGTCAGAATGAGGAGAACATTTGAAAGAAGTCAGCCCTTCAGAAGCTCCCCTCAGAGTGAAATATCCACAAGGAAAGTCAACTCTTCTGTTGCTAATTGTGACCTTGTGTGATGCTACCCAGGATTGCTGGCAAGGTCTTCCTGGCTTGGGTAGGAAGGTCAAAGTTGAAGGTAGGGGGAGTGGGTATGTGCTTGGGAGGAAGGTTTGGGGGAGGGCAATCAGGTTGACATTTATAAAGCACTCACTGTGTGCTAGGGACTGTTTTAAGAGGATTAGGTTTGTTAAATCATTTAATGTCCCTCTCCCCATAAAATAACTTGGACAGGGTCACACAGACTTGGTAAAGATGCTGTGGCAATGAGAAGGTAGCCGATCTAGCCAATAAGTCTTGGTCCTGAGCATCTTTCTGTATTGCCCTCTACCCCCTTGGTCTCAAAATGATTGAGTCCTTTTGCTAGGCTGAACAAGGAATTGCCTGATAGGAGGGTTTTGCTAGCGGGGCCTGATGCTGTGAGGTGTACACGGTATTGTACTAGACTAAAACATTCTTTGCCTCCGGGAAGTTTCACTTCTCAAGTTTTCAAATCTGAACAGTCCTTCTCTTTAACACTTTCAGTCCTTAGCTATGTCATTAGGTTCTGGATATATCCTGCTGGCCTGCTAAGTGATAAATGATGTCTTTTTAAAGGTGCATTGTCATTATGTGCTTTGAGCAAAGGTGGCCTTGTCTCTGGTTTCTTGGGTAGCCCCAAGCACGACAGAGCAGGCAGAAGACAGGATGGCAGTTGCCTCCTGGGAGCAAGTACTGTTAGCAGGGAGAGCAGGAGGAATAAAAAGAGGAGGGAAGTGAAGTGTGAAAGCTTGGGGAGTGGGCATGGGCACCCCACGGAAGGGTTTGCACAAAGACATAAGCAGCAGGCCACCATCAAAGCTCGTGGCCAAACAGCTGAGCTGCTCTTGAGAGGCTGGCACAGATGCACAGTGCTAGTGATCTGGTTCATTCTGGAGCGAAGTCCTCTTGTGGCGGCTTGCCTCTGAGCTCTTTGCTGGAAGAGGAATTGGGTTCAAGTAGCCACAACAGGCTAGATCCTTTCTCTTCCAGGAAGGGATATCATGCTCTTGACATTGAACATACTTATTATATTGACTATAAATATTTTTTAGAATATTTTTGGTAGGTTGTTGAAATTTATAGCTTTGTTGAAGTACTGAATGGTATTTACCAGCTTCAAAAAAATGGAATC
The DNA here is from genome assembly GCF_027406575.1 of Nycticebus coucang. Classification (NCBI taxonomy): domain Eukaryota; kingdom Metazoa; phylum Chordata; class Mammalia; order Primates; family Lorisidae; genus Nycticebus; species Nycticebus coucang. The sequence continues at coordinate 53,356,170 of NC_069787.1, forward strand.
ATCTCAGTGGTTAAAAGTAAAACTTTTATTATCAGGAATTCAGCGTGCAATATGTATTCTCAGCTTCCATTTTGTGTGTGTGTGTGTGTGTGGCTGATCTACTTGGGCAGTCGTCTCAGGATCCCAGCTGACCTCCCCATGCTTGTCATGACCTTCCTGCAATGCTTCCATTAGGATGACCTTCTAGCAAAGTAACTCACCTTAATAGTAAGGAAAGCACAAGCCAAAGCTGAATGTGAGACAAGAAACATATTTAACAATGCATTCCCAAGTCCACTGTTTGAGTATTTGGAAGACCTGCTGTTCTGGTGTGGGAAAGGAGTCCCTGCCTCTGTGTGTACAACACTGCTCAAGACATCATTACATTCTTATTGTGAGCCGACAGTTAGACAGAGAGTGAACATGCTTGTGGTCTGTTCTAAGCATTTTACCAGTGCTAACTCTGGCTCATCAACCCTTCACTGTAACCCTATGACTTAAATTCTGTTATTCTCCCATTTTACATGTGAAGAAGCTGAGGCACAGAGAGAGAGATTGAGAGACTTTCCCCTGGCCATGCAGTTAGAAACGGCAGACTTTTGGCAGGAGCCCAGGCAGTCTGGCTGCAAAGTTTATGCTGGGAGCCACTGTGCCGCAGCTGCTCCTGGAAGATGCGTATGGCCCAGAAACAGGTTTGCGCAGGATCGCGCTGTCTCATAACTGCACACGCGCAGTTAAACATGCACCTGCTTGTTTATCCGAGATATGCGAAAGCATGTGCCCACAAAAAGTCTGACCCGAGAATGTTCATTGCAGCTTTATTCTTAACAGCTAAAAAGCAAATGAAATAGCCCAAATATCCATTAACAAGTGAATAACTAATCAAACCACAGTATATTCATATAATGGAATACTTCCCAGCAATAAGAAGGGACGAATTGATATACGCAACAATATGCATGAATCCTAACCTCTGAATGCTGAATGAGCAAAATCAGACACAAAAGGATATATATCGTGTGATATATGAAGTTCAAGAACAGGCAAAACAAAACCTTGTAGATAAAGTTTGAATGGCAGTTAGTTTAGGCAGAGGAAGGGACATGAGGCTAGGCAATGGCGATATATTGGTAATGTTCTATATTTTGATTGGTCAAAAATCATTGATTTAAGCCCTTATGTATGCATTTTCTGCATGTATGCATTTTCTGTACTTATTCATACCCTATCTACACAGGCACAAAAGGCTACAGTAACCATTGAAGTTTCCCTTCTTCTCTAAGCCCAATCTTTTCTTTATTGGTAACCATTGTTTATAGACTTGTGTGGGGTTTCCTGCAGTTTCCATTTATATGCATGTGTGTTTATATTCATCCAAATGGGCTTTCGTATTTTGAAATAAGACCAGGCGATACGTATTATTCATATTATCCTGCTACCTGCCTTTTTCAAGTAACAATGTATCTTGGAGATATTTTTCATGTCCCTACTTCATTTCCCCTTAATCTTTTTACCTGGCCAGATTCCATATTATGAATGTACTTCATTTCTTCAGTCAGTTTCCTTCTGATGGACAGTCAGGCAGTTTTCAAATTTTCACTTCCACTGTTGTAATTAAAATGCTTGGGCGGTGCCTGTGGCTCAGTGAGTAGGGCACCGGCCCCGTAGGCCGAGGGTGGCAGGTTCAAACCCAGCCCCGGCCAAACTGCAACAACAACAACAAAAAAAAAATAGCCGGGTGTTGTGGCGGGCACCTGTAGTCCCAGCTACTCGGGAGGCTGAGGCAAGAGAATTGCCTAAGCCCAGGAGTTGGAGGTTGCTGTGAGCCGTGTGACGCCACGGCACTCTACCGAGGGCAATAAAGAGAAACTCTGTCTCTACAAAAAAAAAAAAAATGCTTGTACATACGTATTGTGGATGTGTGCAAACATTTTTGTAGGCTCCTTTCCTAGGAGAAGAACTTGCTCACTTGGGTGGATACCGCCAAATTAATTTCCAAAAATGCTTTTGTCAATGACACTTCTTGTGGCCACATATCAGAGGTCTGTCTCCCTGCATCCTCTCAATAATGAGTAGTATCAATCTTTTATTAAAGTTTTTGAGAGTAGATGATTAAAACAATAGCATTTTAGTTTTCTCTCTCTCTCTATTTTATAAATGTACACATGCCCTTCAGAAGGAAGCATGCATCTCTTGTCCTGTCCTCCCGTCTGTGTTTCCAAGGCTGACATACTATCACTACATAGTAAGTTAGAGGACGCATCCTAATTTGAATTTGACAGACTATTCTAATGAAAATATTACGATTCTGTTCTCTCTGACACTCATCTTTAATACGGTTGCCATTATTGACCTTGACATTTGCTGAGAATTTCTAATTTCATCTACGTCCCTTAATGATGGCTGAATTTTGAAAAAGGACATGACTTGCTTTCTGAAACTGTTTTAAACTGGTCAATTTAAGTTGAACATTGAAAAGTAACCTTACTATTGTATTTTCCAAATAACTTTTCCCTTGTCATTGTTCATGTATTTTAAAAATCTGCATCTTGGATATATTTAATACCATTTTCTTGGAGAAAGAATTCACTCCAAAGAAACTTCTTTCTTGAGCATGTGGATCAGGTCAGTCTCTGGCAGAGCCTTGAAACTGTGCAAGTTGCTGAGCAGGTGGAAGTTTGGAAAAGAGTGATACTTTCTTTTGGGGCAGGATAGCAAGAAGATGGTGCAATCTGGAACCCCAGGGGCCCTATCATCTGGGTTTTGGAGGCAGTTGGCGGCTATGCTGACTCGTTCGGTCCTGACTTCTGCAGATGGGAGAAGATGCAGAGACTGAAAGGTCACTTACAGATTTCATTGTTGGAAATGCTTTACTAGCAAAAATCACTGTGGTCATTTTTTCACTGGGCATCTGTGAGGGCATTTTTCCTTATCCAAGGTATCTAGTACTTTTAAATTCCGTGACTTCTCTCTCTGCCTCCCTCATCAATTGCCATTTTACTCAGTGCTTCAGATTAGCCTAATCTTCCCTGAGGGATACCTGAGAGGGCTTATCTTGTAGCTCAGGCACTGCCCACTCATCCCCATCCCACTTTGCCTCTTTCCTACCTCTGCAGAACATTTCTTGTTTTCCTTTTTGACTGTCAGTAAAAGTCAAGACTTCCAGAGTCTACTGTGATGACTTTTGACTTTTCCTTTTTCTTTCAAGTACATTTTTTATTAGAAGAAAGGCTTTGACTGCTAGAAACATCTTTGAAAACCACGGCGGTACTACAGGGAGTGCGCACACTTCATCTATACTATTTATGTTTTCATGTACAAGGACAACGAGGTGGGTCTCATCACCTTGCTCTGAGCTGATGTGATTGACCCAAATTCTAAGCAGTGCCATTCACAGCCCACTCCTATGTTTCAACCACCAGTGTCTTACAGAGGGGAGTGTTTGAAGGAAGGGATGGAGAATGCTGGAGATAGACTTCCATCACAGTGTCAGAATTTCAGTTGCCCGTTTTTCTTAGCCACTCATGCTTAACTGGGTTTGGAGACATGGACTTGGAATTTATTTTTTCTTTTGGATTGAGAAAAACATTGCGATATCCTTGAAAGTAAGGTCTATATGTTTAGACTGTTCTGAGAACTTTGTGGGAGTTCTTTCAGTATGCAAATGATGTTTATAAGGATAATCTATTTTATTTATCACTGGTACTTGGTGGTGATGGGGGGGAAGGTTCAGCAGTTGGCCTTACTTAATGGTATGCTTTCAAGTCATAAAAAGTATTTCTTTATAAAAGTGTCCTCTAATTAAACAATCACACTAATCATACTGACCTTTCCATCACATCCTGTTACTGGCACTGGCCTCTTTTCCCAAGGAATTGAAAAACGTGCTTGCCCCAGGTTAGTACAAACTTCGGAAATTCTATATACTCATTCAATTAGAAAGCAAGAGGTTGTTTTTAACATCTTTACGCTAATCAAAAGATAATTTTCTCAAAGGTGATTAGCATGTAGGCTTGACCTGGTGGCTTCCTATGTGTATATTTCGGTAGCTGGTAAAAATGGGGACTTGCCAGATAAAACTCATGCAATCTGAATAATGATCAGGAAATAGTTATTCTGTTTTACCTATATCCTACTGATAAGGGCCACCAAGTATGTTTAAGTCACTGCTTCAGTTGGTATTGTAAGTATTCATAAGAAGCCAAAATGTTCAGAATTTTTTTTTGTTGTTGTTTTTTAGAGGTAGTATATCATTATTTATCCAGGCTTGACTTGAACTCCTGGGCTCAAGTGATCCTCCTGGTTCAGCCTCCTGAGTAGCTGGGACAACAGGCGTGGAATATTTTTATTAGCAGGATTCCTAATTTCATTTGACTAAATAAACAAGCCTCTTAAACATTATTGGCCTGGTGTGGGAGAGAGTGGGGGAGTACCTGATTGTATGAGGACTCGAAATGAGACTTTCTGTGGGGAGTGTCTTTCATTTGATTTTTATTGTTTCAATTTGACACGTGTGCTGTATATCATCTAGTTCTTATCTTGTTTATATTTTCGGAAGAGCAGTGATTCTCAATATGCCTGTTTTGGGTGCCAGGGCTCAGTAACGGCCGATGTAGCAATGCTGAGGAGAGGGGGGTGAAGGGATTACAAGGGACCCCACATGATTCTGTCCCTCTGCCGTCCTCCTTTGGTCACTGGCCCTGGCCCTCGGCGCTGCCCTCCCACCTCCTCCCATGTTGGATTAGATTTATAACAGCTGCCGTGGACATGGCTGCCTAAATCTGTGGAATGTTTTGCTAAACGCTGCTGGTAAAGTAGTCCACATTCAGCTTGTAACTCCTGGTTTTCTTTTTTCTTAACCCGTTCTTTATCCTTAGTCTTTTACCCGCTTGATCACTTTATGATTTTGCACTTTGACATTCTATAGATTCATTAAGAACTTTTACTGCAAGCCCCAGAGCTTTGTTTAACATTATGATTAGCCAAACTGTTATTCTGTTTGAGCTAAGTGATGACAACGTATTTGATTGGAGCCTTGTCATTGTTGTTTTAAAATCAAAGTAATGGATTATGATCTCAGAATAAGAACATGATCCAAAAGAATAATAATAATTAGAACAGCAACCACTTAGAAGAAAATAAAGACTCCACCACCAACCACAGGCCCTGCATGCCTAGGCCCCACCCACCTGTGCAGTCCCATCGTCTCCTCCACTCCGTCCCCCACCCTGGGCTAGCCTCCCTGCAGCTATCCAGTTCCTTCTTTCCACCTCAGGGGTGACAGTATTATCTCCTCTCCTTGGGGAGCTCCTCTACTGGTGTTTCTCTTGGTTGGCTTCTTCTATTCTCAACCACAGTCTCGCCATCTTGGGAAGGCCCTCCTTGGCGACATCTCCTTCCACCCCCCATCTGTCCATCTGTGCACATCGCCATCTCTCCTGGCATGTTGTTTGTTTGCTGCAGCGTTAGTAAACCCAAGTTGAGTCTCCTCGGTGCTTGTCTGTCTTGCTCCCAGGACTCTAAGCTCCATGAGGGTAAAGACTAAACCTGTCTCATCTATCACTGCAGCCCTGGTCCACCTGGCATTAAGTGGATGTTCAGACATATTTGTAGTTGAATGAATGGAATATTCTGGGGTTTCAGCTGTTTCCTGAGCTCATCCAGATATTCTCTGCTTAGTACTTCCAGAGTCTACTGTGATGAGATATGGTCTTCCAGTGGTTGAATGTAACCAAGTTGTGCTGACTTTTCTCAGGCATATGAAGGATCAGAATAAGAAGGTGGCCAACCTTAAGCACAATCAACAGTTGGAAAAGAAGAAGAATGCTCAGTTATTGGAAGAAGTCCGCAGGCGGGAAGATAGCATGGCTGACAACTCACAGCATCTGCAGGTGAGCCCAGGCTTTTCCTTAATCTATAAATATTTGGAGATCGACTGTCTCAGAAATGTAGCCATTGGTGCAGGAAAAATGTGCAAAAATGGTGGACTTGCCTGAGTCTAGTGCTAATTATATACTCCCAGGGAATGCCATAGGTCTTTCTGAGTGTGGAGTGTCATTTTCAAAATGATGCCTGAGGAAAGTTGATTACAGTGGAGCCTCGAAATGCTGCACAGACTCCCTGGGCTCCTGAATCTCATTTTCAAAGGTAAGGGCTGCATTGATGGAGTTGGCAAGAAGTTTAAGACATAGAAATGTCTTCTTTTTTAATTTATACATAGCTTGTTTGGGGGTTGGTAGAACAGGAATGTGTGTGTATTATCACAGAAGGTATTTGGAAAAGGGTGCATCTCAGACGGTTTACAAAACTGGTTTTGTTTTATTTGAGACTCTGAGGCTCTGAGACAGATCATTATTCTGTCTTTATGAATAGAGCTATCTCTCCACTGATATCTCTATCTACCAACTGACTAAAAACGCCAGTTTTTCCTCATTAACTATCCTTATTTTTGGTCAAGGAGCTCTCCCCATGTGTTCAATAAAGCATTCATGCTAAAAAAAGAGCATTTGCTTTCAAGTTCCTTTATTTATTCCAGTGTGCCTTTGGACAGAGCAGTTCAAGTTGGCTGGAGTTCATGTGAAATTTTGCTTATTAATTAGTGTCTTTCTCCAGTTATATATTAGGTTTCCTCCTTGGAGATAGAAGAAGTTAGATAATTCCAATCTGTACTCATACTTCATCTTTTTAATTGGCCAAAGAGAAATAAATAGTTATTCCAGACTAGGAAATATAAGAAAATACTTTGTGTAGAACGTGTCACAAGGGAGTGAGTAGCTGATATGAGTTTTTTTGTTTTTTTTTTTCTCTGTGTTCTGGACCTGCCTTCTGGTACCACTCAAGCCCTCTCTACATTGATGCTTGACTTAGAGTGTTGACTGAGTAGCACAATCCTAGGGTCAGGTTCTATATGAAGTTTTGGTCCCACCTTAGCATGGATTCGTAACTTATTTGAGTCCACATCTTCCTCAGTGCTGTTGGCAAATCACCTCCCAGAGTTCTGGGTGTGAACTTTTCCCGTTCATCACAGATGTTATATTGAAGCCTAAAGACTGAGATAATAAGAAGTAAAATTCGCGTAACAATTTACTGTCTTGCCAGACACATGTTCTCATTTATTTCTTACAACAATGTTGGTAGTTTTACCTGTGGTAAAACTAGGGCCTCAGAAAAGTTGTGAAGTGACACCCTCATAGAGGGTGGAAATAGACCTGACTCCAGCTCTTCCTACCATGAAGAAACTCATGAGGAATAGTAACAGGGGTAGGGCTCGTTTATTGAATGTTTCACTGTGCTGGGTACTGTCAAATGTATTTTTCTTTGTTGTGGAGATGGAGTCTTATTACATTGCCCAGGCTGATCTGAAACTCCTGGGCTCAAGCAATCCTCCTGCCTCAGTCTCCAGAGTAGCTGGGACTACAGGCATGTACCATCACACCCAGCTAATGCTACATACTTTACAGCAGCTGTTATTTTGTTTATCTCTTAGTCAGGTTAGTGAGGACATTTAAGTGCAAAGGACAGCAACACAACTTAATTGAAATAAGAACAAAGAAATCAGTTAGCTAAATTTACTGGAGAGGCATGGGGTGGAGTTTTGACCTGACTGGATTCAGATATTCCAGCAGTGGCGGCCTGGGGAATCTACTGCCACCCTTCTGCAGGATCATTTTGCTCTTTGTTGCCTTGATTCTCAGGAAGCCTATCCATGAGGGAAGGCCACCAGCAACCAGACTATGTCCTAAGAGTACAGTCACCCCAGCGAGTGGAGAATGGCTCTTATTTAGTAGTTCTAGCAAAAGTTCAAGGATAAATGTACAAATCGGCCAGGCTAGAGTTAGGTTATATGGTTATCTGGAACGTAGAAGAAAGAAGCTGGCCTTACACAAATCCAGTGGGCTATGAGAGAGGACAGGTAACTTTCCACAAGAATGAAATGAGTTCTGTTACTGGCAGGGGTTCTGGGCAAATAAAACTCTAGAGATCCACTACAACCCTCATATGGGGTCTATTAACTAATGTTATCCCATTTAATAGATGAGCTAAAGGAGGCCCTGAGAAATGGAATAGCTTGCCCAGTGGTGACAGAGCCAGGACTTAAACCTAGATACGAATATTTTTATTAATTAATTTATTTATTTTATTGTTTGGGATTCATTGAGAGTGAAGAAGGTTACACTGATTTATTTGTTAGGTAAAGTCCCTCTTAAAATTGTGTTCCATCCCAAGAGATGAGCCATACACCATGACCTGGCATCCTCCACCCTCCTCCCCTCTCCCCACTTTCTTATTCCTCCATGCCCCTCTTGTATTAGTTCATCTATTGCTTTCATATTAGAATTGAGTACATTGGATTCTTGATTCTCCGTTCTTGTGATGCTTTACTAAGAAGAATGTATTCCAATTTAATCCAGGTTAATACAAAAGATATAAAGTCCCCATCTTTTTTAGTGGCTGAAGAGTATTCCATGGTGTACATATACTATAGCTTATTAATCCATTCCTGGGTTGATGGGCATTTGGCTGTTTCCACATTTTGGTGATTGTAAATTGAGCTGCGATAAACAGTCTAGTGCAGGTGTCCTTAAGGTAAAAGGATATTTTTTCCTTCTGGGTAGATGCCCAGTAATGGGATTGCAATATCAAATGGGAGTGGAAAAGTGTTCCCTTCTCTCCACATCCATGCCAGCATCTGCAGTTTTGAGACTTTGTGATGTGGGCCATTCTCACTGGGGTTAGGTGATATCTCAGGGTAGTTTTGATTTGCATTCTGATGATTAGGGATGATGAGCATTTTTTCATGTTGTTAGCCATCTGTCTTCCTTAGATAAGCTTCTATTAATGTCTTTTGCCCAGTGATATATAGGATTGTTGGCTCATTTTTTTGTTGATTAATTTGAGATGTTGAGAGTTCTGAAGAATCAGGAAGGGAAGAAAACTGTGGGTGGCAGAGGGTCTTTGTAGATCGGGCAGAGACGTGGCAGTAGTGAAGGCTCTCCAGGCAAAAGAACTGCCAGAAAAACTAGAGAGGTTGGAAAGAGCCAGGTATAGCCAGGGTACAAAACATAAGCACCAATTGATAATAGTAGCATTTTTCAGTGAGACAAGTGTTGTCATCTTTAAGCGACTCTAGAGCTTGAATCCCTGGGTTTTATTCCAAGCTTCAAAATTCACTGAATGTCTATAGAAAGGTTACTTAACCTCTTTGAGCCTCAGTTTTCTCATCTGTAAAAGAGGAATAGTAATTGCATCTACTCCAGAGTTGTTATGAGGGTTAAAGAGTCAACTCATTCAAAGAATTGGAATTGTTCTTCACATGGACCATGCTCAAAATAAGTGTTAGTGATTAACTATTGTTATAATAACAAAGGAAAGGTAAAAGAAACATTTTAAAAAGAGTTGTCTATTATATGCACAGATATTTATATGGTTCTACTCTGATATACATTGAACATTAAAGTTTTTGCCTTTGTATAGTAACTTCTTTTCTAAGGACACAACTAGTTATGGAAATTAATGTCTTGTTTTGGCCCATGACCTTTTGTGTAGCAATATTTTCATGAGGGCCTTGATAACTACCTCGCAGGCCTATTCATAAAAGATAGCATGGTCTGGAATTGCTTAGTTGCATTCTTGACCACCCCAAATAAAGGACAGCATTTGAAATGCAATAAAAGGTAATCACGATTAATTTTGATGAAAATGTCTCTGGTTAAGGTTAATAGAGAATGAAACTCCCACTTTCCTGGATTGTTAAGCAGATGTGCGCAGATGTATATAGTATTTACTGCCTTCTGAAAACGGAGCTTTCTGGAAGCGCTTGATTTTTTAATATTGCTGTTGTTTTAAACATGTCCTGGTAGTCTGTTAAACTCTACAAGTGTCAGTCAGTTAGGGCTTGTTTTAGTTGGTTGGTTGGCAGTTGTGGGTTTGACACCTGCTAAATTTGATTTATTCTACACAAGTGTTTGGCAATGATTAGATATCCTGGCTTCATGATTTTAATCAACCAGTTAGCTATTACTTCCAGAGAAAGATCAGATGGAGTATTGCCTGCAACAGTAATAGCTGTTGGATCAGCCTTCAAAGGAGAACTTGAAGAGATTCAACTAATTGGTATGAAAATCAGAGGTGAAGTTGAATGCAGATAGAGTAGCCATTGTTCAAACAAGGATGACAAGGGCCATAGGTAAAACCTGGGCCACCTCCGTCAAACCTAGATACATAGTCATGGTATAAAACATTTCACAAATCTGAACTTCCTGAGTTTGTAGTTTCCTGACAGCAATTGCAAACTCAAATGTTTTCAGGGTCTAGACCAGTGGTTCTCAACCTTCCTAATGCTGCAGCCCTTTAATACAATTCCTGTGGGTCGTGACCCACAGGTAGAGAACTGCTGGTCTAGACTATTAATTAAGAAACAAGTTTGTATGTAAGAAAAATGATGATGTCTGTTTCTTTTTGCTTTTTATTTTTATTTTTGGTACAGATATATTAGTTAGCAATTGCCATAGTAATGCTGTGTAACAACAAATAACCCCCAAACTCAGCTCATCTTGCACTGACACTGTGATGTCTACCCTCTTTCATTGTCCAAAGCAAAGCACCTGGCTGAGGTCAGAAATGTACACTTTACGCATGAAGAGAACATTGTCAAGGGGCAGATAGAAGGAGAGGTGAGGAATTGAGGCCAGTCACTCAATTCCTCAAAAGAGACAAGGCTTGGGAAATATTTTTCTATTATAACAAAAATAACAGCATAAGCATAATGAAAAATTTTGGCTGTGGTTCATTGAGAGTGGGGGTGGGAGCTGAAGGGAACTCAGGAAGGAGGCCCTGCCTCATCTAAGGGAATAGGGACCACTTAAGATTCCATTGAACATTGCTATAAAGGTGGCCTTAGGGTTATGGGGCCCAGTGATTGTCTAAGTCATAAAATTTGAATTTTTGTGTGAAATCTATGAGTTTTAGAAAGTTGGTTCAATTTTCTAAACACTCTATGGATCTCACATGAATTGACCATTAGTTTGTACCCTCTGTTGCAAAGCCTGGCACTCCTACTCTTTGTTACAGTATAAACAAAGTGAATAAGAATGCACCCTATTTTACTCAAATTGACCCATCAAAAGGAGGTGGCAGTCTAATATTTGTCCTGAGTCCTTTTTTGGTGTAAAAATATCTTGAATTGTTGCTTCTCAGAGGAAATTACCTACTCTCTATAGGAATAGGGAGTGTTTTTGATTTAACTTCTTAAATAATTTTTTTTTTTAACATTGGCAAGGGGAACAGGAAGGGAAGAATATAGAATTAAGGAGATGAAACTGACCAGTGTTTAAATACTGGTCAGGGCCTTCTAGCTCAGGGCCTTGATAGAGTAAGGCAGAGACTCTTTCTTATCCTTACCCTTTTTCATCTGTCAATGGGAATTATAATTTCCACCTCCCTGAGTGGATAAGTAATATAAGGTTTGTGAAAGAGCCTAGCATGGTACCTGCCCTATGTAGACTTCAGTTCCTAGAGTTTTCTCCTAGAGAGACTGATAATGAGCTTTTAATCATAGAAGACAGTGCCCTTTGGGACTATCGCCCGACATATCCTTTGCAACTATTTTACGCTGATGAGTAATACAGACATAGAACACACACCAGCAAATCCAAGTTTCCAGTAAAGCGTTAAAAAACATTGTGGGCAATCAGGAGGAAAATGAAAACATTTTTCAAGCTAATGTTGAGTTGAGTGTGAAAGGTGCATGTGAAAGAGGGTGATTTTCTTGTTACTTCTGTAGAGCTTTTCCCCAGGACACAGATTATGGAGCATGATATTTATGTCTGGCCTTGGGGCTTTGGGCTTCTGTGTGTCCCGTCAGAGCCCACATGGAGATTTCCAACAAGGTGTGTTTCCGGAGATTCACACTAATCTTCATTAGCAGAATGGGATGCATTTTTTGTTCAACCTCTAGCTATTTCTTGCTGAGTAAATATACCAATTTGAAACCCCAGTAGACATCTTTGTAGATTTTGGCTGCATTTTTCCATGTAGTTTATCGAGTTAATGAGCTAACATTCTAAGAAATGCACAAGCCAATATTTTACACTCCTTTTCTGTTGTATGTCTGCAGAATTCTCTTCAATTTATTGCCTGAAAACGAAAGTCTGTTCTTGTGTGCTTCCGTTTCCAAATTATAGGTTCCCAGGGAACTGTAAAGTTTCTTCTCTGCCCGTGGTTAAACCCAAGCGCGATCAGTTTAAAAAGCAAATGAATGTTCCCATTTATTCTTGTCCTTTTAATAGAGTTTTTTTAAAAAAGAAGCTAGAAAGACAATTTTATTTTTCAATTTGTGCAACCCTGTCCATCCATATCTTTTTCCCCAGGGACTTCCTTTACTTCGCTCCTCCACTTAGATTTGGAATCACCTAACAGGGGAAGTGTAACAAACAACATAAACCTCAAAAATGCATAGCTTTCAGCAAAACATATAGTTCATTATGAAGATCCCAACAAGGTTGGCTATGTTGTTTCTTTGCAGAGGGATGAATATATCTTAAGCAGCAATTTTTAGGCCTCATATCTGTATGTTCAACTCTCCAAGTCACTGAGTTAAGTTCAGTTCTTTTTCAATTCCCTGAGCTTAAAATTGTTACTCTAACTGTGATCTATGTTCGTGTGTTATGGTACACTTACCTAAGTACTGCCATTAGAAGAAACCTGACCAGCAGAGTTAAGAGATTTATCATTGTCAAAACACGTTTACTTAGTTCCTAGTTTTTCATGCCTGTTTGGTAGGTATGGCGTAGAGTGATTTAGGGAGGCTCTATTTAGCCATCATTTTCAACATATGGAAAGATGAGAAAGGTCTACTACAGGTTTAAAAGAAAATCCACATTTGTTCAAAATTTCATTAGGTTTTAACATTATGATTTTTTTTTTAAAACACAGTGAGGTGTTTTCTTTCTTTCTTTTTTTTTTTTTTGTAGAGACAGAGTTTCATTTTATTGCCCTTGGTAGAGTGCCGTGGCGTCACACAGCTCACAGCAACCTGCAACTCCTGGGCTTAGGCGATTCTCCTGCCTCAGCCTCCCGAGTAGCTGAGACTACAGGTGCCCGCCACAGTGCCCGGCTATTTTTTTGTTGCAGTTTGGCCGGGGCTGGGTTTGAACCCACCACCCTCGGTATATGGGGCCGGCGCCCTGCTCACTGAGCCACAGGCGCCGCCCCGAGGTGTTTTATTTCTTTGTAGTTTTCTACCCTGAAGGGTTAGAGATTGGGAAGTTACATTAAATTATGAATAAATCCCATCACATGATTGATATGTGGACTGAGCCTCATCCACCTCTTCCAGGCTGTGTTCGTGGTGTCAGACGAAGAGAGATAGTCAAGTGTTTGTTAGTCTGCATAGGACAGTCAACACTGGCAAGCAGGGCTGAGGGTCAGCACAGAAGCGCTTTCTTTCCTCAGGGATTTATTTTGACATTTGTTTTTCTTTTACATGGTGATCCCCATGAGCCAAAAATGACTTTTGTTGTAGCAGGTCCCTATAGGCAATCTTGGAAAATCTTATTTGACAATCAATTTTTGGTAGCTTTGAGTTGAAGTTGTTACTCTTTGTAGTAACTGATAGACTGTCAGGGGTGGCAGGCATCCTGTGTGATGTATTTGGGAACTACCTATTTGTTAGAAATATTCCAAAAAGCCAAGTGAAATTGTGTAAATAAAACTGTTGTATGTGGAGTTTTTCTCCTTTCCTCCCAATAAAGTATGACTTGTTTTTCCAAATGTGCAGTAACTTGCATATTTCCTCTGAGAAATGTCTTCTGCTTTTTCCTGTGGATTTGTGACATAATCCTCCACTTCATCCAGCCCCTCTGTACAAACACGATATATTTCTATAGAAAAGAGAGGTTTACCCTTAATCAAGTGTTGCCTAATCTACCTACTAAATTACCCCCGGGAGACAGAGTGGGGTTCATTACTCTTTTCTGAAGGGTTTTCAGGTTTCACTCCATTAGTGGCTCTTCGACAGTCTTCGGCAAAGTGAATGTTTATTTGCCAAAGGCTGAAGATCCTGCAGAATGAAATGCAACATATTTGGCAAATGAAATCATTGTTATTATGGGGGTTGTGTCTGAAATGACAAGGCTTGGAAGGGTGGCTGGAAGAAGGAATCTTGCTAGAATAATATAGTTATCTCTTTTTTTTGAGGGGAGTTAGTAAGGAAGATTAGACTATTTTTTAGATGTTATCCTCTTTTGTGCCTTTCGATCCCTGAAATATAAATCCGTAAGGGAAAGGCAGTGTCCATCCTCCTTGTGCTCCACTGAAAAATAGAAACAGACACAGATTCTCTCCTAAAGGACAGGGTATGCTCAGCTTTCGGGGGGGAGGAGGAGGGCTGGATTTGAAGAGTCAGTCTTGCCTCTGTTTATCCCGAACTCCAACTTCTAGGCTTATTTTGAGATGAGGCTGGAGCTGTAAACTGAAGACGCCATTCTTATATGTTTATTTAAGCCCCTGCTGATGGCTCGGAGCCCATAGCTCAGTGGTTAGGGCCCTGGCCACATACACTGGGGCTGGTAGATTTGAACCCAGCCTGGGCCTCCTAAACAACAGTAACAACAACAACAACAACAACAAAATAGCCACGCATTATGGCAGGCACCTGTAGTCCCAGCTACTTGGGAGGCTGAAGCCCCAGAGTTTGAGGTTGCTGTGAGCTATAATGCACTCTACCCAGTGTGACAGAGTGAGACTCTGTCTCAAAAAATACCCTGCTGATGATCAGTTTTGTCAATAATAAGACAGCAGCCCACCTAAACCAAAGCCCTGGGTGCCTTATAAAGTGCTTTCACAGGGAGATCTGCAGGCTGCACTCCTGTTGACCTTGATAGACAAGTTTGTCTATCATCAACTTGTAGATGGGGAAACTGAGACTCAGACAGCTGTTTAGTACCTCATCTGCAATCATGGGTCTCCTGAAAGGCCAGGTTTTGAGGAGGGACCACAGCTTCATAGTTCTTCCAGTGAACAACAGACTAAGGCCCCACTGTTGTACACCAAAAAAAATACTTCCTCAGAAGGCAAAAGATTCTGAACCATAAATCATGCTTTTAAAGCCACTGAGAAATGGGGCCTTTGAGGCTTGCGCGTGGGAGCATCTACGTATTTTTCAATCCACAGTATGTCTAGTACAATTATCAAAGTGGATACAATGAAGGTGTTACTGAAGAACCCACACTTTGAAGGCAAGGGAACTGAAGGAAGAAAACAAATTTGGACAGCACATCTTATTACTTTTTTTAAGGTGAATTTACATAATAATTCATACACACGAGACACATGTAATCCCTAGGTGGCAATCGTGTTCAACAGGCATCAAAAGAGCCAGTCCAGTTAAACCAGCTCTCCCCCGGTCAGGGTAATTACTTTAGGTTTACCCAGCAATATCACTTCCAAGGGTTAGTCAGGGGGGCACCTGCAAATCACAGTGTGTGTCACCCTGACATCAATAACCTCTTTCTAATAGATGCTGGTATTTCAGCACTTTGCTGCCCAAGGCAGAGACTTGAGCATGGTTAATTTTTTAAAATGCTGACTTTGACTTATGGCTTGTCCAAAACATTGCTAAGCCTTGTATTCAAGCAGTCCAAGTTAAGGAAATGACAATCAATGACATAGGCAATGATTTAGATGGAAATCTTGCAAAAGGAAAATACAACTATAAAATCTGTTCCTATTCACTTAATAGTCTCTCCTGTAATACACTTTTGGGAAGTTGGTAACTTGAATTTATGACACTTTTAATTTCTTCTCTGCTATTACAATTTCCCTCTGCATCTTATTTATGTTGCCTGGAAAAAAACCCTGTGAAGTTAAGCCATTGTAAGTTTTTCTTACTAGAAAGGAACTTAGACTATATTTAATATAAGCTCCTTGTTTTGCTGAGGGGCGCAGGGCCCAGCAGAGGCAAATGGCCTGTCCGTGATGCTGGAGGGAATTACTGGCAGAGGGAAGACCAGATGCTAGGCCTTCTAAATCCTTGTCCAGGCCCATCTGTGCAGCCCTGTGGTTCCACGAGGTATGTCTGCCTTCAGTAGAATCTGACTGGTTAAAATCCTCAAGCTCAAAGGTCAGGCCTGTGTCCTTCAGCATTGGATAACAGATTGAGCATCAAATTACTCCTCAAAATAAACTAAGATTTTTGCATTTCCCCTCAAAATAAATTAAGGATGTTTCATCATCTCCTATGTCTCTCTCACATATTCCAAACTAGAGTAACTAAAGAAGAAATGGTAAATTGGCGGTGGAGAAAATTGTTGTGAGAATAGACTAAAGAATGTAAGACTCTTTTTTTTTTTTTTTTTGGACAGGATCTAATTTAAATTTTATTTTATTGTTTTCTTATTGTTTCAGGTTAATTGAGGTACAAAAATTAGGTTACATTGTTCACATTTGTTAAGTAAAGCCCCTCTTATAATTGTATCCCACCCCCAAGAGGTGTGCCCTACATCCTAACATTGTGCCCATTAAGTTGGAGTGCACCCATCCCTACTGCCTCTCCTCTCCCCCCTCCCTCATTCCTCCATCCACCCCTACCAGGATTCTTCAGATGATAAATAAAAATTGGTTTAAGTTATTTGTGTCTTTGCCACTTTTCTTCATTCATAAAGGGATGTCACCCATAAAGAAATTCAGGAAGTCTCTTGTTATGGAAAACAAGGGTGGAATGCTCAGAAAAGTCGACCCAAAGAGTGATGGCTGCCACTTGTATTGAGTAATGAAGTAGAACAAAGACAATTTCTTGGTTGAGTTCCCTGGGAAATGGAGACTCTAAGATTAACAAGTAGGAATTTTCTTGGAGATGTTCTCAGGAAGGGAAAGAAGCAGGGTCGGGCACAGGGAAAAGTCAAACTGTAATGTTTTTGTAGCAAAGGCCTCCGCAGTCCCCACCAGTTGCTCTAGAGCTAGGATAGCCATTTGGAGAGAGTTGGCTCTGATTGAGGTGAGAGGGCTGGACCTTGTGCCCCTTCATCAACCAGTGAGTGGAGGTGGACAACCCCTGGGGAAGGGTGTAATCTTGGATAAGGCAGCTTTCAGGGAAGGCACATCCCTGGCAGCTGGAGAGTGAGTGCCTTAGACCTGAGGAGTGTCAGGGTATAGTGCACTACCAAGTCTGCCGCAAACACCCCCCCATGTCTGTTGCATCCTCCCTGTTGACACCCATGGCAGACACAGACACCTGTCTCTAGACTCTGGCCCACCTAGCAGCAGTTAGAAACCAATCCTAGTTGGCCAGATTGCTACCTACACACGTTGAATAGTTTAATCTATTGAGGTTGTTACTGTCTTTGCAACCATCTCTCAATGAGAAGTTGAGATGTGGTGATGGTAATTGACATGTCACAAACTCTGTGTGGAACTGTTTCTTTATGTGCTTTACATTGGCTGTAGTAACTATAGCAATAGTCAAGATGGGGCTACTCTAAAAACAGATAGAAAAATTAGGTGGCATAAACTTGGGTAAGGAGACTTTATTGATTTTATGCGGAAGAAGGTGAACTTTCTTTTAGCTAGTGAGCTAGGCTTAAGTGCTTCTTAAAGGTTTGTTAAGATGCACCTTTAGTTCAGCAAATAGTTCTGTTGAGGTTTTTTGAGGATTGTTTTTGTGTTTGGCATTGTGCTACCTGCTGGGATTTAACAATAAGTGAAATAAGATGCTTCACCCTCCAATGTCTCAAGATCTTTTCTTGTGACCAAAAGTGCCTTTCCCCCAGCATTTGATTTGCAGAAGCTTCTGAAAGTAAACCAGAACGTGCATTATGGGGCTGCTGCCTGCTCTGAGATTAGTAGACCATTTGAAAGCAGTACCAAGGAGGTTTTGTCTACAACTGGGGGCTTGGTTCTTATGAACCAGAACAGAAGCTTCCAGAAGGTCTTCTGCACCACAGCTTGTCACTGGGGTTCCAAGCTTTTGAGTTGGGAAGAGGCGAGGATATCAAATAGGTAGTTGGGGGGGTCTGGGTTTTAATCTAGACTCAGTCACGAATGAACTCTGTGACATTGTGCAAGTGACTTTTTTTTCTCTTTAAGCCTCAGTTTTCACTTCTACAAAAGAGAGGCTTGTGTTAAGATAAGTTGGCCCCTTTCAACGCTGACATTCTGGGGTCTGGGATGAAGACCAAGATGTACGTGGTGGTTTTGAAGTAGCTTCTGTGTGAGGTGGTTCGTGCATATAATCCTAGCACTGGGAGACTGAGGTGGGTGGATTGCTTGGACTTAGGAGTTTGAGACTAGCCTGAGCAAGAGTGAGGCCCCATCTCTACTAAAAATAGAAAAACTAGCCAGGCATTATGGTGGGTACCTATAGTCCCAGCTACTTAGGAGGCTGAGGCAAAAAGATAGCTCAAGCCTATGAGTTTGAAGTTGTTAAAAGCTATGATGATGCCATGGCTCTCTACCCAGGGCAGCAGACTGAGATTCTGTCTCAAAACAAACAAAAACTAAAAGAACCCTCCAAGAGGACCAGTTGGAGAGGCTGCTGCTAAAACTGAGGGGGCACCTTAGGAGCAGGGATGTCCCCTAGGGGGAGTGTGAGGCGTGGGACAGTCAGGCTCCTGGGCCCATCCTGGTAATACAACACCTGGCTTTAAATAGGTTGTTCTAAGAACTCTGTTTTTTTCTGTCTGGGGTACAGGGTCTTTTGAGAAGACTTTTGTAGTATGCACTAACAGATTATGTTTTCTTTTCTTTAGAGCAGTGGGTTATAATAATATATCCACCAAGGGTTACTTTTTTGGTATAAGATGGATTAGAACTGTGACAGTCTGGACACAAGATACACACTGCAGGAACTTCTCAGGATCCAGCCACCTGGGTTGCAGACTTATTTCTCAAGGGCAGCAGCTATGTGGCTTTTAAATATAATTGTTTGTGAAGTAGGCTATTATTTTAATAAGCCAGTATGTCAATAGGGGCTATTTTTTCCCTCAGCTGTTCGGGTCATGGTGAACTGTGGGAAAATAGAAAAGAGACTAATTTGACAAAAACTGGGTTGATACCATCTAAGTTCACATTTCCTAAAACATGTTTATCAAAGTGATAGTTCTATGGGATACTTTAAGAGAAAAGGGTTTCATTTGTCAAATGCCTTTGGAAACCAACATATACTCTTATCTTTCACTTCAAATGGACCATGGACATTAGCATATTAAAGGCTCTGAGAAGTCCTGCAGTCAAGAGAAATGTTTAATGTTCCTTCATCCAAAGTTTCTCTGAATCATTCGGGAAAAGAAGTCTTTTTTTTTTCCTCCCCAGAACACCTATTATTAACATTGTAAAGAATTAGTATTTTATGGAACTAAGGTAAATGCTGATTTAGGCAGTTCATTGTGCTGATAACTGAGATATGCAATTCTTTCATTCCATTTGGAGGTTGGACAAACCGCTGCAGTGACACTTTATCAGGCATAGTATTGTCTTTGCTGAATTAGAATTTGCCTGGATTGCCCCTGCTACCTGATTAAAGAACAGCTCTGGCAGAATGACCAAGAAAATTCTACTTCTGATATACCTTTTAAAAATCACACCTCATCAATATTAGTTTATGTGAAATAAACTTGAAAAATGTTTGTGACAGGTAAAGTTTTCTTCTATCATTCCTGGACCCTGGAATCCACATTGACTTCTAATGATAAGCTCACATTATGCTGTGGTCCAAATCCAAGTTTGATGAAGAATGTTTTGGAGGAAGATGTGGAAATTAGTCCAGCCTTAAAATATAAAATTGAATTTTTTAAGGTATCCATTGTTAATTCTCACTTCGATACAATTTTTCCTTCTTTCTGCTGAGGCAGTTTGTTCGAAGAGTGGAATACAGTGCTTTAGGTTATGTTATGCTGTCAAAGTCAATTATACGGGTTAAAAATGAAGCATAGAGCTTCCCTATGTTATTACCAGCAGACTTGTTTTTATTTTGTTTGTACACTTTTTGGCTGTGAAAGGATCCTTATGAGAAATTAGAAAACCACAAATTTGAAAATGTTAACAGTTAAACAATATAACCTTGAATGTATGTCTCCTACGTGCTTGAATTTGATCATAAGCGGGCCTGTAATTTCTGAATGAACTGCACCTCTCTTAACCTGGCTTAACGATGGCTTCACCCTTTTGCTCATCTTACAAGGTTATTTTCCCTCTTACTCTAAACGGGGGTTAAGGTCACACTTGCCTGTGGCTTGGTTCACCAGAGTAAAGTTGCACTTCACAAGAATTACCATACGTACTTTAGAATCCAGTGTTTAATACCAGGGTAGTAGTTAAAACTGGATTGATTTTTAGAGGGTGGGAAGTCTGGGAGACACATGCCATGGGTCAGGGAGGATGCTTTTTTCTGTAATGTTATTAATTCTCAAAAGCTGACTTTTTCTCCATATAAAAATAAGACCATATCTCTATATTTTAAATGCTTACAAAATGACAGTCTTACTCATCTATTCATTCATTCTGTAGCTATTGTGTCAGAATCTGTGCTAATTTCTTGGGTTGCCTCTGAGACCAGGGTCTTGCTTCTTTCTCATCTTGTCTAATGCACAGACAGAACTGGGAAGGCATAATCATGATACAAGATGTACTAGGTAATGGGAGAATAAAATCCAAAGGAATTTTTTGATAGATTGAGCTAAGGAACAGTACAAGTTCAAAAGATGAATCTTTTAAGCATAGGCAGCCTGAATGTTCCCACCCATGTCATTGCCCCTAGTTTTGTTGTGGTTCCCTGCAAACGCTTCCTGGGGAGAAAGGGCTGGGCCCCTGCCTCTGGTTCTGGTGATCACTTCCTACCATGATTGATGACTCAGTAAGTATCATTGTATGTACCCAAATATAAGCCGCCCTGAATATAAAGCCATCTACTGATATTTCTCAAAGAGAAATTTCAAGACTTTTTTTTCAAGTTTGAATATATGTAAAACCTCATAGGAATATGGATAAAATAGTTAAGATGTCTATATTTGGTATTTATATTATCAATTTAATTACGTTTAAAATCACTTAGGCAGCAGTTGCTTCTCACCACTCTTGTATCATATGGAACAATGGCATTTGAATGCTTCACAAACATCCTCTGTCTAACAGTTTGTGTCCCTTGGAGGTGCTTGTCCATCATCTGGTGCAGTCTTCCCTGTACTTCATCTTCACCTCTCAGAGATTTGATCACAGTACTTTGGAAACTCATGTGTGACCCACTCTCTGGGGCAGTGTTGTTCAACCTTTACTATCTCAGGGCACACTCCAACTTACAGTTAAACTTCCACGGCACATTTAAATCACGTAGATTAAAAAAAAAAGAGTAAACACAGAAAGAAAGCACTGACTGTGCTTTGAACTTCTTTAGAAAATAATTAAGGGTCTTTAAAAATTTTCGCAGCACACCTAAGATCCTCTCACTGCACACTAGTGTGCCATGGCACAGCAGTTGAAAATCACTGTTCTAAAGTCTTGTACAAAGCCACAGACATACATTCCCACAACATTAGCAGGGCTCATCTTATGATTTTAAAGTAGGTATTAATATATTATCAGGAAGAGTTGTAATTGCTTTTCTAAGGTTTGTTTTTACCAGACTGGTTAAGGTCATGGGCTCCTGTGTTGACTTTTGAAGCTGCTGCTTACTATATGTGTTGTGCCATGAGGTTGTTAAGTTTCAGGTGATAAAGTACTTACTTCTTTCATGTTCTGTGGTCATTTAGAAAAGAGTGTCTGGCATAGGGTAAGTGTTGGCTGGTGCTGCAAGGATGCTAGTGAGGAGGCCGGTGATGCTGTGACATGGACACTTCTGAGGGCTCAGCAAAGTCTTTGCTGTAGCTTGCAGTGCCCTGTGTAGTCGGCCCTGACTCTCTTTGGGACCCTTTGTCCTCTCACTGTCCCCCTCCCTGACTTCTCCAGCATGCTAGTCTCCAAGCCTGTCATACACTGGATCGTGGAACATGCTAGAAGGTTCTTTCTTCTGGAATGTGTGTGACCTACTCTTTCATTTCACACAGGTCTCAGCTCACATGTCATTTCCTCAGAGAGCCTTTCTCTGAATGTTCTTTCCAGTGTTCGTAAATGTTAGATAAATAAGTGGCCAAATAATCAGAGAGGCTAAAGGATGCGTCATCTAGGTGCTGTCATGAAGTTTGTTTGAACAGAGGTTTGCTGCAAGAGGCATTCTCACTGGCCCATGAAGATGTGCATCTTTAGAGATGCACCCTGGTCATTTCCCTTTCTGTTGTAAGCTATAAAGGGCACTGACCTGTTGGAGTGGCTGGAAGGAGAGCAGGGAGGGGCAAGTGGAATAAGAGATCCAGAGGAAATCTAATTCCCACCCCTCCCTCGGATCAATTGCTCGTATAGAAAGTACCTTGCATGCACATGTGTAGGATACATGGTCCCCAGCCTTAAAACAAGTTTTCCTTCATGTTTTAGTTCTCGAGAGAAGCCAGATTTTCCCTGAGTGTTTAGGTCTTTGATACCTATTATGTGAACAAAGAATTTTCTCTTTTAGCCAAGAGTTTATCTATTGTCTAATTGACAGATGGATAGAATCATTGGGTCATTCAATGAATGAGTCGTGAGCTGTGTGCTCGGCGGTGGGCAGGGAATGCTGAGCCTGTGCAAGCTCTAGGTTCACATTACTGCCACCATGTTCAACAGTCTAGTTTTTGGCACTCACATGTCCAAATGAATGTTTCCCTTCTCACTAATCCCCCTGTGCAGCTCCTATTCATTTCCCAGCATGGGAAAGCCACATGGGAGATCTCACTCTTTTGTAATCACAACCTGTTGTACCCTAAAACTAGTCCTTCCTAATTTGACCACTAGCCTTATTCCCCAGATTGGGTTCTAAGAAACATGTGGCTATAAAGTTATGCTACTAGAGTGATATTTTGTCATAAAAGTATGCCTGATCTGGAGATTATTCCAAAGGTGAGTTTCTCAAAATGTGGAGTAAATGTAACAAGCCTCTAAGGTGACTACTTAGAATGAGGATGGTGTGCATGGAGATGGGAATATTCCAGCATATTTTTAAGCTTAAAATTTTTTCCATACCACATGATTTTAATTTGAAATGAAGCATGCTAGTTTTTAAGCATCATATAAATAATACACTGATTAGGGTTCCAACTTTTCAAATGGGTCCTTCTATAATGCAAAAAATTCAAAGTAATTTATAGCTACACAAAAGCCTTATGTTGCCAAAATTATGTCGACATCGTGGGTGATATTGATTCTTTGGAGGCATAAATTATCCAGAAATTCCCTGAGTTCTTCCCAATTTTTCTTCTTTGTTTTTTTTTTTAATTTTTTTATTAAATCATAACTGTATACAATGATATGATTATGGGGCATCATACACTCACTTCATAAACCATTTGACACATTTTTATCACAGTGGTTAACATAGCCTTTCCGGCGTTATCTCAGTTACTGTGCCAAAACATTTACATTCTACATTTACCAAGTTTCGCAAATACCCCTGTAATATGCACCACAGGTGTGATCCCACCGATTCCCCTCCCTCTACCCACCCCCCCCCTTTCCCACTTCCCCCTATTGTTAAGTTGTAGCTGGGTTATAGCTTTCATGTGAGAGTCCCAAATTAGTTTCATAGTAGGGCTGTGTACATTGGGTATTTTTTCTTCCATTCTTGGGATACTTTACTAAGAAGAATATGTTCCAGCTCCATCCATGTAAACATGAAAGAGGTAAAGTCTCCATCTTTCTTCAAGGCTGCATAGTATTCCATGGTATACATATACCACAATTTATTAATCCATTCGTGGATCGATGGGCACTTGGGCTTTTTCCATGACTTAGCTATTATGAATTGGGCTGCAATAAACATTCTGGTACAAATATCTTTGTTATGTTGTGATTTTTGGTCTTCTGGGTATATGCCCAGCAGAGGAATTACAGGATTGAATGGCAGATCTATTTTTAGATCTCTGAGTGTTCTCCATATATCTTTCCAAAAGGAATGTATTAATTTGCATTCTCACCAGCAGTGCAGAAGTGTTCCCTTTTCTCCGCATCCACGCCAACATCTCTGGTCTTGAGATTTTGTGATATAGGCTAGTCTCATTGGAGTTAGATGATATCTCAAAGTAGTTTTGATTTGCATTTCTCTGATGATTAAAGATGATGAGCATTTTTTCATATGTCTGAAGGCCGTGCGCCTGTCTTCTTCAGAGAAGTTTCTCTTCAAATCCCTTGCCCAGCCTGCGATGGGATCCCTTGTTTTTTTCTTGCTGATGAGTTTGAGTTCTCTGTGGATTCTGGTTATTAAACCTTTGTCAGAGTTATACCCTGCAAATATCTTCTCCCATTCTGAGGGCTGTCTGCTTGCTCTGCTTACTGTGTTCTTAGCTGTGCAGAAGCTTTTTAGTTTGATCAAGTCCCAGTAGTGTATTTTTGAAGCTGCTTCAATTGCCCGGGGGGTTCTCCTCATGAAATACTCACCCAGACCAATTTCTTCAAGGGTTTTCCCTGCATTCTCCTCTAGTATTTTTATAGTTTCATGTCTTAAGTTTAAATCTTTAATCCAATGAGAGTCTATCTTAGTTAATGGTGAAAGGTGTGGGTCCAATTTCAGTCTTCTGCAGGTTGCCATCCAGTTCACCCAGCACCATTTGTTAAATAGGGAATCTTTTCCCCACTGAATGTTTTTAATTGGCTTGTCAAAAATCAAATAGCGGTAAGTAGCTGGATTCATCTCTTGGTTCTCTATTCTATTCCAGATATCTACTTCTCTGTTTTTGTGCCAATACCATGCTGTTTTGATCACTATCGATTTGTAGTAAAGTCTGAGGTCTGGTAGTGTGATTCCTCCTGTTTTGTTTTTATTTCTGAGTAATGTCTTGGCTATTCGAGGTTTTTTCTGATTCCATATAAAACGAAGTAATGTTTTTTCAAGATCTTTAAAATATGACAGTGGAGCTTTAATAGGGAGTGCGTTGAAATTATATATTGCTTTGGGTAGTATGGACATTTTGATAATGTTGATTCTTCCTAGCCATGAGCATGGTATGTTTTTCCATTTGTTAACATTTTCAGCTATTTCTTTTCTTAGAGTTTCATAGTTCTCTTTATAGAGATCTTTCACGTCTTTTGTTAGGTAAATTCCCAAATATTTCATCTTCTTTGGCACTACTGTGAATGGGATAGAGTCCTTAACTGCTTTTTCAGTTTGACTGTTGTTGGTGTATATAAAGGCTACCGATTTATGAATGTTGATTTTGTAACCTGAGACGCTGCTGTATTCCTTGATCACTTCTAGGAGTTTTGTAGTAGAGTCCCTAGTGTTTTCCAGATACACAATCATATCATCTGCGAAGAGCGAGAGTTTGATCTCTTCTGACCCTATATGGATACCCTTGATCGCCTTTTCTTCCCTAATTGCGGTGGCTAAAACTTCCATTACAATGTTGAAAAGCAATGGAGACAATGGGCAGCCTTGTCTGGTTCCTGATCTGAGTGGAAATGATTCCAATTTAACTCCATTCAATATGATATTGGCTGTGGGTTTGCTGTAGATAGCCTCTATCAGTTTAAGAAAAGTCCCTTCTAGACCAATTTTCTTGAGTGTTCTGATCATGAAGGGATGCTGGATATTATCAAAAGCTTTTTCTGCATCAATTGAGAGAATCATATGGTCTTTGTTTTTTAATTTGTTTATGTGCTGAATTACATTTATAGATTTACATATATTGAACCAGCCTTGAGACCCTGGGATAAAACCAACTTGGTCATGATGTATAATTTGTTTGATGTGTTGTTGGATTCTGTTTGTTAGGATCTTGTTGAATATTTTTGCATCTATATTCATTAGTGATATTGGTCTATAATTTTCTTTTCTTGTTGGGTCCTTTCCTGGTTTGGGGATCAGGGTGATATTTGCTTCATAGAACGTGTTGGGTAGTCTTCCTTCTTTTTCTACATTTTGGAACAGGTTGAGTAATATAGGTACTAATTCCTCTTTAAAGGTTTGGTAGAATTCTGACGTGAAACCATCTGGTCCCGGGCTTTTCTTTTTAGGGAGGTTTTGTATAGTTGATGCTATTTCTGAACTTGATATGGGTCTGTTCAACATTTCCACTTGATTCTGGTTAAGTCTTGGAAGGTGGCGTGCTTCCAAGTATCGGTCTATTTCCTTCAGATTTTCATATTTCTGAGAATAAAGTTTCTTGTAATATTCATTAAGGATTTTTTGGATTTCTGATGAGTCTGTGCTTATTTCGTCTTTGTTGTTTCTGATTGATGATATTAGAGATTTTACTCTTTTTTTCCTGATTAGGTTGGCCAGAGGTTTATCTATTTTATTGAACTTTTCAAAAAACCAGCTTTTTGATTTATTGATCTGTCGTATTATTCTTTTGTTTTCAATTTCATTTAATTCTGCTCTAATTTTGGTTATTTCTTTTCTTCTACTGGGTTTGGGGTTGGAATGTTCTTCCTTTTCCAGTTGCGTGAGATGTCCCATTAAGTTGTTAACTTCCTCTCTTTCCGTTCTCTTGAGGAAGGCTTGCAGTGCTATAAATTTCCCTCTTAGAACTGCCTTTGCAGTGTCCCAGAGGTTCTGATAGCTTGTGTCTTCATTGTCATTTTGTTCCAAAAAATTGGTGATTTCTTTCTTAATCTCATCTCTGACCCAGCTATCATTCAGCATAAGGTTATTTAACTTCCATGTTTTTATATGGGTATGCAGATTCCTGTTGTTACTCAATTCAAGTTTTATTCCATGATGGTCCGAGAAGATGCATGGAATAATTTCTATTCCTTTAAATTTACTGAGGTTAGACTTGTGACCTAAAATGTGATCAATTTTGGAGTAAGTTCCGTGGGCTGATGAGAAGTATGTGTATTCAGTTTTGTTGGGATGAAATGTTCTGTAGATGTCTGCTAAATCTAAATATTGGATGGTTAGGTTTAAATCTAAGATTTCTTTGCTCAGCTTCTTTCTGGAGGATTGATCCAACACTGCCAAGGGAGTGTTGAAATCTCCAACGATTATGGAGCTGGAGGAAATCAAGTTACTCATGTCTGTTAGAGTTTCTCTTATAAATTGAGGTGCATTCTGGTTGGGTGCATAGATATTAATAATTGAGATCTCGTCATATTGAGTATTACCCTTAACAAATATGAAGTGACCATTCTTGTCCTTCCTTACTTTTGATGGTTTAAAGCCTACTGTATCTGCAAATAAAATTGCAACACCTGCTTTTTTCTGATTACCATTTGCCTGAAATATGGATGACCATCCTTTCACCCTGAGTCTGTATTTGTCTTTTAAGTTGAGATGTGACTCTTGTATGCAACAAATATCTGGCTTGAGTTTTTGTATCCAGTCAGCTAACCTATGCCTCTTTAGAGGACAGTTTAAGCCATTCACATTGATGGAGAGTATTGATAAGTCTGGTGGAATTTTGGGTATCGAGTTTTTCAAAGGTCCAGTGGACATTTTTAATCCTTTCGCCAGTGTGGAAGTTGGAGTTTGATCCGAAGTTTCTGAGTGAGTTTACTTTTGTGGTATAGGATTGGGTTGGTCATTGTGGAGGATAGGTCTGAGAACATCCTGAAGAGCTGGTTTACTTATGGCAAATTTTTTCAACATATGAATGTCATTGAAGTATTTAATTTCTCCATCATAGATGAAACTCAGTTTAGCTGGATACAAGATCCTGGGTTGAAAGTTTTTTTGCTTTAGGAGATTAAAAGTTGATGACCAGCCTCTTCTTGCTTGAAAAGTTTCAGCAGAGAGATCTGCAGTTATTCTAATATTCTTACCTTTGTACGTTATAGTTTTCTTTCGCCGGGCTGCTTTGAGAATCTTCTCTTTCATGTTAACTTTAGTGAAGCTAATTATGATATGTCTGGGAGATGGGAGATGGCTTATTGGGTTTGAATCGTGCTGGGGTTCTGAAGCTGTCTGCTATCTGAATTTCAGATTCTCTAGGCATGTCTGGAAAATTTTCTTTCATAATTTCATGTAGAAGGGCCTCTGTGTCCTTGGCAGCCACTTCATCATTCTCCGAAATTCCTATAACCCTTATGTTGTTTTTTTTTCGAATTATCTGAGAGCTCTCTGAGTGAGTGATCCGTTTTTGCTCTCCATTTCTCTTCCTCTTTGAGAGATTGGGAGCATTCGAAGACTTTATCTTCAATGTCAGAAATCCTTTCTTCTGCTTGCTCCGTTCTGTTACTGAGGGATTCTACTGTATTTTTCATATCTTTGAGGGCTGTAAGTTCTTGTTTCAGTGTGTCTAAGTCTTTGGTGGTTTTGTCTTTAAATTCGTTAAATTCTTGAGACAATTTTTGAATTTCTCCTCGAATTCCTAATTCCATTTTATTAATCTTGTCTGCAAACCAAATTCTGAATTCGACTCTGACATCTCAGCCAGTTGTTTATGAATGGGATCTTCAATCACATCTGCCGTATCTTTTCTTGGGGGGGTTGATCTATTCTGGTTATTCATGTTACCAGAGTTTTTCCGCTGATTCCGCCCCATGGTTTACTCCCTTTGGTTTTTCCCCTGGGGTTTTATCGAGGGCCCGTACAGTGTTGTGGCCTGAGAAACTGGGGCCCTGCCTGGTGTGGTGGAGCAAAGTGGTTCTGTCTTGTTTTCAGCTGGTTTCTGTTCGATCCTATTGCAACTTCTACTCTGGCTTGAAGTCTCAGCTGTGTGGAAAAATCAGCAATTAAGTCACCCCGCCTGCCCACCTCTGGCCCCAGTTGGAAAAGGAGAATCAAACCTTCCTACAATCGCACACCCAGGGCACCGCCTGAAGAGTCCTCAGTCTATTAGCCCAGTTCAAAAGGTCCGAATCAACTGTCTCAATCGGCACTTGTCTCAGGTGGAAGGGTTCAAGAGGTCTCTGGGAACTGGATCACAGGGGCCTGGTGACTCCTCTGACACAGCTCACCCCAGTGCAGTGTGGAGTCAGGAGGAGCCACCCAGCAAACAGAGCAGTCTGGGAAGTTTGACGTCTCCTTCCCCACTTTGCCCCTCCGTCAGACCCAGTCACTGGTATCTCTGCAGATGGCTAACCCAGTTGCCTGCAGTGAACAGACACTCCGGGGGTTTGCACCTGCCTGAATCGTAAGGAAGTCTGCCAGGCCCCCGCAGACTGCCGCTATCTAGCAGGAGGAGATGGGGCCTGACATCTTTGAGTGTTTGATGCAGGTGATGGGAAGGAGGTGTTCACTCAGGCTTAGCCCCGTCCCTGATGGATGCTGCTAACAGAACAGAACAGAACAGACAACTTTGTGAGGTTCTGTCTCTGTTCCTGTCGTCGCCTACAGGAGACGGGCTGTTTTGAGTTCAAACGTCTTTGCTGCTGGAGAATTGCGTCTGAACACCTCTCTGGGTCGGCCCCGCCCTGGAGGCTTCCGGGTTTGTGAGCCGTGTCACCGGTGGCCTCCTCTGGTTGCCCAGGGAGACAGGGGGTGTGGCCTCAGAATATCCAGAAGTGAGCGTTCTGCCGTTAAAGAAAAAACGGCTGTTGATCTACCTCCAGGGAACTGCTGCTCTGGTGTGGGCACTCAGGCGACCCTTTTCTCCTCTGTCCCGCGCCCCAGAGTCAGCACTGAGTGGCCGCAGTTTGTGCTGGGTCCACACCCCTTAAGAGATCCCCCAAGATCAGAACTCTTGGGGGATGGGCCCCCAGATCCCGATTGGGAGTGGGGTGGGGGGAAGCTAGAGTTTCATTCAGTTTCACGCAATACTACGGTCTGGGGAGGGCTCCTGCACTGCACCGCAGGGAAGTGCCGCCAAGGCTTGATTTCCCCTCAGCAGAGTGCCCTCTCCTCGCTCACGTGTCCCAGAGTCAGCGCTGACCTGACGCAGCTCAGGCACTGTGCACTCCCCTCGAGAAATCACCCAAGGAGCCGAACTCCTGGGGGATAGGCCCTCAGACCCCGAGTGAGAGTAGGGGTTCTCAGCTCTCAGCGGGGAGGCCAGAGTCTGATTCAGTCTTGGGCCCCGTATGCCCGGGGAGGGTTGGTGCACTGCACCGCAGGGAAGTGCCGAGAGGCGTGACTCCCCCTCAGCCCGGTGCCCTCTCCTCACTCGGCGTGCCTCAGAGTCAATGCTGACCAGTCGCAACTCGGGGACTGTCCACTCCCCTTGAGAAATCACCCAAGGATCCGAAGTCCTGGGGGACAGGCCTCCAGACCTCAGTGGGCGGGAGGGGAGCGCCGGGGATTCAGGGTTGCCGGCAAAGGATTCCCAAAGTTTTATTCAGCCCTATGTCCGGCAGGAGAACGCCACAGCACCCCAGTAGGGGAGGTAGGTCCAGTTTTTAGAAGGTCTCTCCCGTGGAGTGTAGTGGGAGGGCCTTTAATTTCTGCCCGCTTGTTCAATTGTGGGGCTCTAGAGCCGGTCTCATGGGGGAGGGGGACTCCCGTCCGCTTGGTGGTGGATTTTGTACCTTTTGTTTGCGTCCTTGTGATCACAACTTGCCTCAGCGGTGTTGATGTGCATTCTTCAGCCTTCTCTCTTCGTGAGGCTCAAGTCCACCAGGATACTTACTAAATTCCTGTCCCTTAACTCTCCTTCTGGATGGGAGCCTTTGTTGAAAGCTGGCTTCAGTCCGCCATCTTGTCTCCCCCCCCAATTTTTCTTCTTTGTCTAGATTTTTTTTTTTGTCCTTTTCACATTTCTTCTCATCCCCCTCCCCTCATTTTAGCGGGAAGATGATGTATCAGTGGCCATTCCATTAATTTCTTTCTTTCTTTATAAGTCTTCTATTCCCATTCATAATGCCTGAAAAGTTGAAATGCTTTTATAAAAAATTTTGCTCATATCGAAGTATTGTTTACTATTTTGTGAGTTGATGGATTCTTTGGGATATTTCCTTTTTTATTATTACTACTTTTTTTATTGTTTGGGATTCATTGAGGGTACAAAGAATTAGGTTACACTGATTGCTTTTGTTAGATAAAGTCCCTCTTATAATTGTGTCCCTACAACAAGAGGTGTGCCATACACCATGACCTGCCCATCTCCATCTCTCCTCCCCTCTCTCCACTTGCTCATTTCCCTATGCTTCCCCTTGTATTAGGTCATCTACTACCTTCATATTAGAATAGAGTACATTGGATTCTTGCTTCTTCATTCTTGTGATGCTTTACTATGAAGAATGTATTCCAAGTCCATCCAAGTTAATACAAAAGATGTGATGTCTCTATGTTTTTAGTGGCTGAATAGTATTCCACGGTATATATATATATATATACCACAGCTTGTTAATCCTTTCTTGGGTTGGTGGCCATTTAGGTTGTTTCCACATTTTGGCAATTATAAATTGAGCTGTGATAAATAGTCTAGTGCAAGTGTCCTTATGATAAAAGGTTTTTTTCTTTTTCCTTCTAGGTAGATGTCTAGTAACGAGATTGCAGGATCAAATTGGAGGTTTAATTTGAGTTCTTTGAGGATTCTCCATTCTTCCTTCCAAAAAGGTTGTATTAGTTTGCAGTCCCACCAGCAGTGTAAAATGTTCCCTTCTCTCCACATCTATGCCGGCATCTACAACTTTGAGACTTTGTGTGGTGGGCCATTCTCACTGGGGTTAGGTGATATCTCAGGGTAGTTTTGATTTGAATTTCTGTGATGATTAGGGATGATGAGCATTTTTTCGTATGTTTCTTAACCATTCATCTGTCTTCCTCAGAGAAGGTTCTATTCATGTCTCCTGCCCAGTGATATGGATTATTGGGTCTTTCTTGTTGATTAAGTTCCTATAGATTCTAGTTATCAAGCTTTTCTCCAATTCATAATATGCAAATATCTTTTCCCATTCTAGGGGTTGTCTATTTGCTTTGGTTGTTGTTTCCTTAGCTATACAGAAGCTTTTCAGTATAATTAAGTTCCATTTGTTTTGTTGTTGTTGTTGTTGTGATTGCCACGGAAATCTTCTTCATAAAATCTTTCTCCAGGATGATATCTTCAAGTGTTTTCCCCACACTTTCTTTGAGGACTTTTCATGCCTTAGGTCTAAATCTTGTATCCATCTTGAATCAATTTTTGTAAGTAGTGAGAGGTACAGGTCCAATTTCAGTCTTTTACATGTGGTTATCCAGTTCTTCCAGCATCATTTATTGAATAGGGATTCCTTTTCCCAGTGCATATGTTCTTGTCGAGTTTGTCAAAGATTAGGTGACTATAAGATGTTAGTTTCATCTCATGGTTTTCTATTCGATTCCAAATGTCAATGTCTCTATTTTTGTACCAATACCATGCTGTTTTGATCACTATGGCCTTGTGGTATAGCCTGAAGTCTGGTTCTGGTAGGGTGATACCCCTGGATTTTTTTTTTTTTTTTTTACTAAGAATTGCCTTGGCTATATGGGGTTTCTTCTGGTTCCATACAAAACAAATAATAATTTTTTCCAAATCTTGAAATTATGATGATGGTATTTTCATGAGGATTGCCTTGAATCTGCTATTGGTTTGGGTAGTGTAGACATTTTCACAATGTTAATTCTTCCCAGCCATGAGCATGGTATGTTCTTCTATTTGTTAATATCTTCCGCTATTTCTTTCTTAGGGTTTTGTAATTTTCTTCGTAGAGGTCCTTCACCTCTTTTGTTATGTATATTTCTAGGTATTTCATTGTTTTTTGGAAGCTACTGTGAAGGGAATTGTGTTCTAGATTAGCTTCTCATCTTGTCTGTTATTGGCGTATACAAAGGCTACTTATTTGTGGACATTGACTTTATATCCTGAGACATTGCTGTATGTTTTGATCACTTCCAGGAGTCTTGTGGTTGAGTCTTTGGGGTTCTCTAAGATCATATCTTTGGCAAGAGGGAGAGTTTGACCTCCTCTGCCCCCATTTGGATGCCTTTTATTTCCTTCTCTTGCCTGATTGTATTGGCTAGAACTTCTAGGACTATGTTGAATAGTAGTGGTGATAGAGGACAACCTTGTCTGGTTGCAGTTCTAAGTGGAAAAGCTTTCAGTTCTATTTCATTTAGTATAATATTAGCTGTAGGTTTATTGTAGATGGCCTTGATCAGATTAAAAAATATGCCACCTATGCCTAAATTCTTAAGTGTTTAAGTGTTCTAATTAGAAAAGATTGATGAATTTTATCAAATGCTTTTTCTGCATCTATTGAGAGGATCATATGGTCTTTGTTTTTGCTTCTGTTGATATGGTGAATTATGTTTATGGACTTGCGTATGTTAAACCAGCCTTGCATCCCTGGGATGAACCTACTTGATTGTGATGAGTAATTTTTTTAAATGTGTAGCTGTAATCTATTGGCTAGGACTTTACTGAGAATTTTTACATCTATATTCATTGGTAAAACTGGTCTGAAGTTCTCCTTTTGAGTTGGGTCTTTTCCTGGTTTTGGTATCAGGGTGATGCTTGCTTTGTAGAATGTGCTGGAGGAAGATTCCTTCCATCTTAATTTTTTGGAATAATTTCCGCAGTATGGGTATAAGCTCATCTTTGAATGTTTGATAGAATTCTGGTGTGAAGCTATCTGGACTAGGGCTTTTTTTTGTTGGGAGATTTTCATTGTCTCTGTGATCTGAGTTATTGAAATTGGTCTGTTCCAGAGATCTATTTCTTCTTGATTAAGTCTAGGGAGAAGGTGTGATTCCAAATATTGATCCATTTCCTCCACATTGTTAAATTTGTGGGCATGGAGTTTCTTATAGTACTCAGCGATGATTTCTTGTTCTTTCCTCTTTATCATTTCTTATTGAGGTTATTAAAGATTTTACTTTTCTGTTTCTAGTTAATCTGGCAAAAGGTTTATTGATTTTATTTATTTGAAAAAACAAGTTTTTGTTTTGTTAATTTTCTGAATGATTCTTTTGTTTTCAATTTCATTTATCTACAATTTAAGGTTGATGATTTTTTTCTTCTGCTGGGTTTGGTATTAGATTGTTCTTCTTTTTCCAATTGCATAAGATGGATCATGAGTTTGTTGATGCGTTCTCTTTCATCTCTTTCAATGTAGGCAACTACTTCAATAAATTTCCCACTGAAGACTGCTGTTGCTGCACCACACAAGTTATGGTAACTTGTGTCATTGTTGTTATGTTTGAGGAATTTAATGATTTCATCTTTTATCTTTACCTGAACTGAACTGTCATTCAGCTTAAGGTTGTTTAATTTCCAAGTCTTTGTGCAGTGTAAACGTTTTTGTTGGAGTTGAGTTCCACCGTTATTGCCTTGTGGTCTGAGAAGATACAAGGTATAATTTGTATTCTTTTAATTTTGCTGAGGTTTGATTTGTATCTAGGATATGATCAATTTTTGAGTATATACATGGACTGACGAGAAAAATGTATATTCCTTAGCTTTGAGATTGTGTGTTTGGTATATGTCTATTAATCCCTTTTGTTCTAGGGTCACATTTAAGTGTTTTGTATCTTTGTTTAGTTTCTGTTTAGAAGATGTGTTTATTTCTGTCAGAGGGGTGTTAAAGTCCCTGCCTATTATGATGTTATGGAGTATCATATTGGTCAGACCTATCAAGGTCTGTTTCATAAATCTGGGAACATTTAAGTTGGGTGCGTAAATATTTAAGTTTGAAATGTCTTCTTGTATTGTTCCTTTGACCAGTATAAATTGTCCATCATTGTCTGTCCTAACTTTAGTTGCTTTAAATCTGCTTGTATCTGAAAATAAAATTACAACCTCTCCTTTTTTCTGATTTCCATTTGTTTGAAATGCTGTTTTCTTTCCCTTAACCCTGAGTCCTGTCATGTCACTCAAGGCTAGGTGTGTGTCCTGAAGACAGCACATGGATGGCTTGTGCTTTTTTTATCCCATCAGCCTGCCTGTTCCTCTTCAGTGGTGAATTCAATCCCTTAGTATTTATTGAGAGAATTAATAAGTATGGTGGAGAGCTATTCATCTTATTTTATGAAAATCCATTGTGCAGTTTTATCTTTTGGGCCACTGTGGAACCTATGTTTTAACCTTTAGCTTCTGGGTGTTTACTTTGATGGTGGTCCAGGTGGTGGTCAGTGTTGAGAATAGGTCTAACTATTTCCTGTAGAGCTTGTCTTGTTGGGGTACATTTCCTCAGTGCTTGCATAGCTGCAAAATATTTAATTTCTTTATCAATTTTGAAACTTAGTTTAGCAAGATACAGAATTCTGGGCTGGAAATTGTTTTGTTTAGAGATGTTGAAGGTAGATGACCATACTTTTCTTGTTTGGAAGGTTTCAGTTGAAAAGTCTGCTGTCATCCTAATGTCCCTGCCCCCGTAGGTCAGTTGGTGCTTACTCCTGGCTGATTGTAGAATTTTTTTCTTTCATCTTGACTTTGGACAGGTTCATTACAATGTTTCTTGGAGAGACTCTGTTTTAGTTGAGATAACCTAAGGTTTGATATCTATCTGAAAGTTGTATGTTGGGGTCTTTAGTAAAACTTGGGAAGTTTTCATTTATGATTGTCTCTAGTAGGGCTTCCATTCCTTTGGGACAATCTTCTCCTTCAACAATCCCTGTTATTCATATGTTAGAATGCTTCATGGAGTCTCATAGTTCTCTAAGCACCTGTTCTGCTTTCTCTGTCTTCTTTTCTGCCTCTTTAACTACCTGAGTAAACTAGAAAGCTTTCTCCTTTAGCTCTGAGGTTAATTCTTCTCCATGGTCTAACCTATTTTTGATATTTTATACCACATTTTTACATTCCCTGATTGTCTCCTTCATTTCCTTTAGCTCTTCCATAACCTTTCTATATTCTACATATCTCTCATACAACTTTTGATTCTATCTTTCCGTTTTCTCATCCATTCCTTTTATTGTCTTTATCATCCATATATTAAATTCCCTTTCTGTCAAGTCCATTAATTCTTTACAGGTAGAGTCTTCTGCAATGGCTGCCTCATGGTCCCTTGGGGGAGTTCCTGTGTTTTGGTTTTTCGTGTTGCCTAAATTTTTTTCTGTTGGTTCTTCCTCATGTGTTCTTTCTTCTTGTTCACCAACTTGTCCTTTTTACTTTTCACTGCTTCTTTTGTTTCAAACAGAAGTCCTTGCTCTTGATGATAGTATGTTGCAATATGGCTGGGACATCAGTTGGTGCTATTATTATTATTTTTTTTTTTTAGGTGACAGAGAGCATAGCCAGCTATCTCTATGGTCCTTATTCCAAACTTAATTGCCTGTGGTGATCGCCTGATTGTTTCCTCAGCATTCAGACCCTGCCAGGTTGGGATCTTATAGCTCACAAGGATCCTTCAGGGGCAGGTCTCACAGTATCCTCTGACTCCAGTTCCTGTACAGTGCAGGAGTCCCTCAGTCTGTCCCAGGAGTGGAGTTCTGATCCTGGCAGGTGGAATAAAGATAGCTGTACTTTAGGCCCTTGTTAAGACCTTCTTATGACCTTCCCAAAATGGCAGCCCCCTGGCTGCACAGACCTTGTCAGTATGGCTACCTTATCAGCCACCAAACCTATGGCAAATCCATTCCAACTGGCATTCAAATCTGGTTGCTGTACACTGTTCGAGTCCATCCACTCTTCCAAGTTTTCCATTCAATGTGCAGGTTCCCCCTACAATTTTAAAATAAGTTTAAAACAAGTTTTAAAAAACTTTAAAAACAAGTTTTTAGTTTTCCTAAAATCTTTGGAAAGGTTTCCTTCCATCCCAGGCCTCTGTGGGCAGCTATCTCATCCCAGCTGGTCACAATCACTTACCTAATTCATCAGATTTCCACCCCTCTGCTATATCCAGCTCACCACCTACTCCTTATGCTCCGTGAGCTATGACTCTGGGTAAGGTCCCCGCACCAGGTATGGCTGGGTTCTCTTTTCTCCAGTCATTCTAGGAGAGCTCACATGAACAATCCTTCTTATCTGCCATCTTGCTTCATCCCCCTTCTTTCTTTAATCTAGAATTACACATGCCTAGAATCCATTTTTCCTTCTGCCTCTTCATAGCCTTGTGATAGTGAGGTTTCTGAATTTTGGTGTCCTTAGTTTTCTTATCTTTTAAATGGTCATAAGAAGACTAGCTACCTAATCATTGTGTATAAATCAATGGCCTTTTTTTTTTTTTTGTAGAGACAGAGTCTCACTTTATGGCCCTCGGTAGAGTGCCGTGGCCTCACACAGCTCACAGCAACCTCCAACTCCTGGGCTTAAGCGATTCTCTTGCCTCAGCCTCCCGAGTAGCTGGGACTACAGGCGCCCGCCACAACGCCCGGCTATTTTTTGGTTGCAGTTTGGCCGGGGCTGGGTTTGAACCCGCCACCCTCGGTATATGGGGCCGGCGCCTTACTGACTGAGCCACAGGGGCCTCCCTAAATCAATGGCCTTTCAATGTAAAATCATGTAGAACCTCTCAATGTAGAACCAATGTTCTATGTGCATAGGAATATGATCTGAAAATGACATATAGTTTTTGTTATTGTTATCATTGCTGTAGTTTGCATTGGCTAAATAGTCACTCATTTTCTGATATGCTTTGTAGGGTCCCTTGCTAACTGTAGGTTTTCTGTTAAAGTCTTGATTCTGAGGGTTATACTTTACTCATGGTTTGCATGCCTGTTCTGACAGTTTAGCACTGATTGGGAGAAAAATATCAGATTTATGTCTTTGTATACTTTTTCCAAGTGTCGTAAATTTTTAAAACTTTTCTTAATGTTTGGCAGGAAGCCGTACCCTCATTGAGCACACATGCACATATGGTATATATGTATGTGTGTAGATAATAGACACACATATGCATTTCCATTTTCAAATAGTTTTATTTTCTTGCCTTAAAACACCATGGCCTCCTAATTTTTCTTGCTTGGGTTAGATGTCTGAAGTTTCCACCTCTAAATTAAACACCAGAAGAATTTGACGCATAGGCACCAAAGTAGTAGCCTTTAAAAAGCCACTGACTTCACTCAGATACTTGGACAGAAAGCCCTTTCTTCTTTGTGCTCACTCGGTGTCTGGCTTCACCAGGTTGGGTGAAGTGAACTGTGTGTCAGTTGAGCTAAATATGGCCTTGCATACCCAGGTGCTAGAGGTGGGCAAGAGGTTCCTGTAAATTGAGAGGTTGGACACAGTCTTCAGGCTGGAGTCCGGGGGAGTGAGGTGACTGAGGAGGAAAGGGCCCTCCTCCTGTGGCCAAGCAGTTTGCCTGCAGTTAGTGTGGGCCACAGAAGGGTTTCCAAACGTACTTTGACAGCTACTTGGTTAATTTGATTGATGCTACAAAGAGAAGCAGGACCCTGATGAGTATTTATAAAGTCCTGCATGTACAGTCTGCAGGGGCAGCCACAAAACCAAACTAAACACAGATTTTATATATGAAATAAATTTTTGAAACACTTTGTATACTTCCCTGTCATACTAAGTATATTTAGCTATTGTTATTCTTTCTTCTCGGGGCTAAAGGATTTTGTTTGCCCTTTTTATTGTTGCTTAAAATTTGCAATTGACCAAAATTCTGTGCAGCTGTTTTGATAACCAATGAATATTCTTTTCCCTGGCTTCATCTTTGCAAGGAGAATAGGCTTTCTCCCTTCCCAGCCTGGAGGTTGGCATTTGAGAATTAGCACTCTTACTTTCTTTATTCTCCAAAACAATTAACAAGAGTATCTTTGGTGGCCAGACCCATGTATTAATTGCTTACTTTTTTCATGGTTCCTGGTCAAAAGATATGTTTATCTCGAGATAGATTGCCTCATGCCAGCTGGTTAGCACTTGAAAAGAATTCCAGGATGGCTTGGTCTGCCCCTGAGGGTCATTACCACTTGCAGAAGATTTTATCATAGTTGTAAGTAGGAATGAAAAACCCTGTTGGACTGTGGCTTCTCTGAGTGCTGAATATATTGGCTATGCATTTTAAGTGGTAGGGAAAAGACAAATTGTGGGATGAGGAGTGTATAATATTTAAGACCTGAAGGAAGAGCCAGAGCCAACCATACTGATAGTTGGGGGAAAGAGCATTGAAGGTGGAAGAAACAGCATGTACAAAGGTCCTGAGGTGTGAGAGAGCCTGGCTGATGAGAAGAATAACAGTATGAACTATGTAGAATTACTAAGAAAATGGTATCTCTCTCTTAGGTTATTGTAAGGATTAAATTTGATGAAGTACATTAAATACATGGTATCCATAATGCTCGTGTTCTATTTTAAATTGCACACAAACTTTATGGCAATTTTAAACTCACCCTGTACTGAGCCCCTGGCATACAATGGCAATAGATATCAAAATAATAACATCATTATTGTCTTCATCTACTTTAAAGTTTTTCTCTGCATATAGAAGTTCTTAAAAATACTTTAACAGATGCAAAAGGAAAGAGGCCTTATATTTTTAGTGATTACTCAGGCCTTTTTGCTCCTGTAAGTTATCCATCATCCAAAGTTTTTCTCCGGCTTAGCTTTCCTCAGACATATTCTGTGTCTTCAAGTAGATCTGCTTTGATTCATGAATAGAGACAAGGAAATGGAAGTTGGATATGAAATATTTATTGCAGTGATGAGAACTTACAGAAACAGGGAAAAGACTTATTATAAATTCTCTATTTATAGAACTAATTTTACACAAATCCTGTTGATCATTTGTGATCTTAAATTGTAGAATCCAAGGGGATGGGAGTTTAAAAAAAAAACACAATATAGAAAATAGCTAAAAGCCCATGTATAGCCAATGGTTTTATAATGTGAACACCTTTGAACGACCCCTCCGGTAAAGACCTAGAACTATTACCCCAGGACCCCTCAGAGGTCCTGCTTAAATCAACCCATTTCCTCTCCCCAAGGGTAATCATTCATTCTCATGACTTCTTTGGTACTCTTTACCTTACTTTCTTTTATGTTTTATTATCCACACGAGTATCCCTACATAGTAGAGCTTGGCTTTGTCCATGCTTTGTTTGTCTATTTTCAAAATTTTTACATTGAGAGGGCCAGAATGAAATAAAAGTGGCCATGTAGGGAAAAATCAACAGAAAAAAATCAACAGAAAAAAAAAGTTATCAAAAACTTGATTTCAACCAGGGCTATTGGCAAGTGGGAGATTCTCAGAGCAATTGAGGAGGGCAAGGAGGTGCCTGGGTGGATTGTGGGGGCTGGCTGAGAGGACAGCCTGGTGGCAGTTCTGAATGAGAAGTTATAGGGTGCACTTTCTGTTTATGTTAGAAAGGCTCCTCCTTTGAAGGAGCCATGGCTGTTTCCCCAGGTGTGCTGCTCCAGAGAGAAAGCTTAGCTATCAGTAGATAGGAAAAAATGAGAGAAAGGTTGGGTGCCTCCATCAGCTGGCTGAGGAAGAGGGGCTCTGTGTGAGAGGGGGTAGAGACCACTGGAGAGATTGACTCCTCAAGGCAGAAACAAAGGGATAGTGGGACTTCATGGGCTGGATTATTCACAGGAAAGAAAATGGGTCAGTACTGCTGACTTTTTCCACTTCCCCACTCGGTGCCATTTGTAAAAACCGTGCTCAGCGCCTTTGTAGTTATTAACATAAAATCTAAGACAAAACTAAATGGGGTTTTTGTTTCCCTTTGGAATAACCAGGCAACTCTGGGCAACAGTTTGAGAATATGACCCTTCAGGGCCTGGTAGGAGAGTAGCTAATTACTGGGAAAGGTTCTAATGAAGAAAGTCTTCAAATGATCTGATAGCAAAAGGAAGAATGGACAGGTATCCAACTTGGAACTGAGCTGCCTTGCACTCTGAAGGAGAATTTTAATTCTGTCACTGGGGAGCTGATTTTTAATTCTGCCCTTGCTAGTAACTACATAAACATTTATGAAAAACAAAAAGATTCCTTGAAGGCAGTTACTTAAATATTTATAGAGATTCTTCTGAGTGCCAGGCACTGTACTAGGCATGGCTTATATAGAAGTCAATGAGATGACATGATCCCAGGCTCACAGAGTGGCCTTCCTGTCATGGAGACTGACTTGAAACAAGAAATTGGTCATGAACTTGTTGAGTGCTATGAAGCACTCCCAAGGGATTGCCTTGCTGGAGGACCTGGCTAAAAGGGCCATGATGTTCTAGTCTAACCTCGTCACTCCTCAGATTTAGAGACAGATGTGATAAAGTAAAAGAGGATGCCTTATTCCAGGGAATGTAGTTTGCCACTGACAGAGCCAAGATTCAAACCTGAATCTTACTTGTGTTCCACTGTTCTGTAGTCAGTGGAATGCAGGTGTTGTGTTTCACAATGTGAAACTAGAAGATCAGGAGCCTGGTTGTAAACGTAATCTATTCCATTCCCTGATTAGTGCTATAAAATCTTCATGTGCCCTCCACTTTGGTGGGCTTTTGCTCTTCTCGTTTTTATAAAATGTTCTCTTGGGGCAGCAGTTGCTATGCAGAAGCCAGCATCTAGGTTCTTAGTTTGAATTTAGGCACAGCTTCTATTCCATGAATTATCCCCAGGAAACAGATGTTGCTGATCCTTGGACCTTTCACTGCTTTTTCTTATCCTAGAAAGATAGGTGATTTCTCAGATGTTCAACAATTCCATGTAACTTTTCCATAATAATTTAAAACAACTTGAAAATATTTTAGAAGTTGTAGAGATAAACCTAAAAAGTGAATGGGTACCCATTCACTCAACTCCTTTTTTCTGGGTGGGTAATTTGAAATATGTACTAACTAAAATTTTCTCCATTGTTTAAAAAGACTGTATCTAATGAAATACTACAGGACAGAAAGTGTTCATCTGAAGCATAGCATGATTGTAAAACACACAGACACACGTGTGATATACATTTCATAGCTTTGTATATTTTACAGGCAAAACATTGACACATGGTAGAAATAGGACTGCATACAGTGAAACGGGTTTAAATAGTGGCGTAGTATGGCTGTTTGTTTCCGCTGGCTTTTTATTTATATGTGTGTAATTATGATTTCCAGTACTTATGACCAGAGTATTTCCAAATTTGGTTTCATCTTTACATCTTTCCTTCCTGGAACTTCTTCTGTATCTCCTGTTCGGCTGGTGAGTGGTTCTCTTTGTAATTGGAAAGATCATATTTGGGTGTAGCATGGTCTGGCCTCCTGGGGACACTGCCTAGGCATTTTCTCAGCTGTCCAGGACATAACCTGACAGTCACCTTTAGTTCATCCCTGTCCTCAATACTCCCCTCCTTTCACATGTCATTGCTCACCAGGTCCCCTCCTGATTTTGGTCTCTAAAGATTTCTCAGATCTATGTTCTCTTCCCTCTGTACCCTGCCTTGTTCTGATCTTTGTCTTTTCTTGCTTAGATTTGGTAATGGCTTTTTGACTGACCCTTTTGCCTCAAGCCATGATGCTGTTCTAAGTCATTCTCTATATTTCCTCATCGCTGGCCTACCTGAGACCTTCACAGCCCTGCCATTGCATGCATGATACACTCTGAGCTCTTACCAGGACATTCAAGGCCTTCCACTGGTCCTGCCCCAGCTTAATCTCAGCCTCATTTTGCACCAGAAACTGCTCTGGCTAGCTGTAGGATACAGTAACACTAAACAGACACATGTACTCTCCTTTTTCTCTCCCCTGGCTCCAGCCTGCTCCATTCTCACTCTGCTATGTTTAATTGTGGGTGAGCAGAATGTATTGGAAGTGGCAATGAATGAAATAACCTTTGACCCTGCTTTGCACCAATCTCCAGAGTGATCTGTGTATATGGCTATCTATACTACCCTTAGCGAGGTAGTACATCTCATAATGAAAATGGCCCCTAGTCACATCAAGTTCACACACGAAATCTAGGAATATATCCACAAAGGCTTCCCTCTGGATGGATTTGGAAGCAATAGTATAAAGCATCTGGCTTTTATGGGTGGAAATTGGAGAGTAACTATTCTCAGCCTTCTACTGGGAGAAGTGCCTTAGGTGTTTTGGGGGTGGTGGGGGGAAGAGAGACTTAGTTCTTGGCTTTTACTCCTCAACTTGACATTCCACCTCACACCCTCTATCCCTAAGTCCCAGCCCCTACAGGTGATTTCTGCACTTCTAGATCCTTCTCTTTGCCTCCCTCTCCTTCCTACTTGGCACTCTGCCTTGTATGCTGGTTATCCTTTATTCAGTTATATCTGGGCCCGCATGGTTTTGGGGGGGAGGGAAGGAGGTGCTCATGTGGGGCCAGAAATGCCTTTAAAATGTGAAGGTAGGAAAAAAGAAAGGGGAAGGAGGCTGTCACAGAAATGTCATTTGAAGATGGGATATCTAAAACACCGGGTGGTAAATAGGGGCCTAAGGGGCAAATCTGAATCCAACCTGCTACCTGGCTTTGTGAATACCTTTATTGCAATGTGGCCATGCCCGTTCATTTATGTATTGTCTATAGCTATTTTCTTAGTACCGAGCTGAGTAATTGCAATAGAGACTCTATGACCCACAAAAGCTAAAATATTTAGTCTCTAGCCCTTTGCAGAAAAAGTTTGCCAACCTCTGCTCTATAGGACAGTGATGCCTTTCATGAGGACAGATTTAATTCTATAAGCATGTCTCCTCTTTATTATTATGCTTATATGAACATCTGTCTGTGGTTATTTGTGTTGTATCACCCAAGGTGCTTTTCTTTTTTTTTTTTTTTTTGTAGAGACAGAGTCTCACTTTATCGCCCTTGGTAGAGTGCCGTGGCGTCACACAGCTCACAGCAACCTCCAACTCCTAGGCTTAGGCGATTCTCTTGCCTCAGCCTCCCAAGTAGCTGGGATTATAGGTGCCCACCACAACCAAGGTGCTTTTCTATACCATGCGTCAGAATTCAGGATAGCCAAAAGTTACTAATAGAAAGTAGAGCAAACCTGCCCCTTACAGCTATAATCTGGTGTTTGCAGCTTCGTCATAACTGGTTTTTAATATGTAAGATTTCAGTTTGAGTATAAGTAAATAGATTGCCACTGAGATCACTATGGCAATCAGATTTCATTTTGGCAGACAGCTCTGAACCCTATGTTGGGAAAGAGTATGAGGTCCCGAGGGACTCAAAACAAAGCAATGCTATAATTGATTAGTGATGTCTTTCAGAGCCTGTGCAATGGAGGAAATGAGATC
Organism: Nycticebus coucang; assembly: GCF_027406575.1. Classification (NCBI taxonomy): domain Eukaryota; kingdom Metazoa; phylum Chordata; class Mammalia; order Primates; family Lorisidae; genus Nycticebus; species Nycticebus coucang. Next base: position 53,400,149 of record NC_069787.1, read on the forward strand.
CATTTGTCTTAAGCTAGAAACATCTTCTTAAAGCAGTAGAAAGTTTAAAGACCTGAATGCCTGTGGTTCTGTCTATGACAGCATAGCCTCTGATCTGCCGGTCACTAAAAGGAGAACCTCCATAGCCCAGAATCATCACATTTATAGCCTATCATGGAGCTGCAATTGAAGAGACAGAGTATTGATTTATGAAAGCAATAGTTGATTGAAGATAATTCTGTGTTTGCAATTATATCCTCTGAGCCAACTTTTTATTAGAGTAAGATGCACATGCACATATACACACAAAATTTGCCATTTTAAAGTGTGTAGTTCAGTGGTGTTAAATACATTTACATTGTTGTGCAGCTATCATTACCATCATCTTTAGAACTTTATCATTTTCTGAAACTGAAGTTCAATATCTGTTAATCAATAAATCACCATTTCCCTCACCCCCAGTCCTGGAAACCACTGCTCTATTTTCTGTCTCCATGAACTTAACTAAATACCTCAAGTGAATAAAATCATACATCATTTGTCTTTTTGTGTATGATTTATTTCACTTAGCACAGTGTCTTCAGGTTTCGTGCTTGTTGCAGCATCTGTCAGAATTCCGTTCCTTTTTGAGGATGAATACTATTCCATTGCATGTATATACCACACTGTGTTCATTTGTTCATCTGTAGATAGACACCTGGGTTGTTTCTGCCTCCTGGATATGATGAATAATGCTGCCATGAACACTGGGATACAAATATTTGCTCAAGTCCCTGCTTTTATTCTTTTGGCCATATACCCAGAAGTGGAATTGGGAGCATATCTTAATTTTATGCTGAAGTTTTTGAAGAACTGCTGTACCGTTTTCCACAGTGGTTGCACCATTCTATGTTTTCACCAGCAACACACAAGCGCTCCGATTCCTCCACATCCTCACCAATAAATTGATGCTAGCCAGCCCAGTGGGTGTAAAGCAGCCTGTCATGGTGGTATTATTTGCATTTCCCTAATGTTGAACATCTTTTCATGTGATTATTGTATATCTTCTTTTGAGAAGTGTGTATTCCAGTTGAATCAACTGTGTATAGTTCATTCACACTGCTGGTTTCTGTAGAGAGCAAGAGACAGCGTTTCCACTGGGCATTTCCCTGCATGGGTCCTGAAAGATCTTGAAAACAGTCACACAGGAGCCCCCTATGATTGTAATTACAAGCCAGGAACATTTAAGGAAATTCTAAGTGGAATGGGGATGTTTCAAAGCATCTGTAGAAATGAAGATAAAGAAAGGAGGGAGAGGGCGGCGCCTGTGGCTCAGTGAGTAGGGCGCCGGCCCCATATGCCGAGGGTGGCGGGTTCAAACCCAGCCCCCGCCAAACTGCAACAAAAAAATAGCCGGGCGTTGTGGCGGGCGCCTGTAGTCCCAGCTGCTCGGGAGGCTGAGGCAAGAGAATTGCTGAAGCCCAAGAGCTAGAGGTTGCTGTGAGCTGTGATGCCACGGCACTCTACCTGAGGGCGGTACAGTGAGACTCTGTCTCTACAAAAAAAAAAAAAAAAAATTAAAAATAAATAAATAAAAAATAAAATAAAATAAAAAAAGAAAGGAGGGAGAACTGCCGACTTCTTTCCATTTGTATCTTCTTTCTTCCCAAGAGTGAGAGAAAGGGGAAGGGGAAAAGAGACGGATCCAAAGGGTGTTGCTTCTGCTTGACTTGGGTTTAAAATAGGTCCCTCCCAAGGCCCCAAAGCCTCAAAACCCACAAGTGACATTTTTAGTACAATGTCTTTTTTTTTTTCGGTGTGGAGGCCTTTGATTATCTCACCATGATTACTATTTTTATGATGTGTTTTTTTCCCCCGGTGGCCATATTTTAGTGAAGCAAAGTTTGAGTTGGTTTTGTTAGAAACGTCACTCTGGATTTACCTTGCTTCCAGCAATCAGAATAGTTTAAATGAAGTTTTAATGTACTTCGAGTAACTGATTTCAAACTTTATGGGGTCAGAAACATTTTAGGACAGCTGATAGAAAATTCTAGTCCACCTATTTAGTTTGAAGACTGACTGAAGCAGGTATGTTTGGGAAGACTTCTGAATGAATAGATTTCTCTTTCTGAGCCAACATGTAGGGCAAGACAGTACCTCTGAGCTGGTATCATACAATTGTTAGAATTTAGCAAGAGTAAGGGGCTAGAGAGAGATGTGTGTCTGTCTCATTTACTGAAACTTCCCTTAAATGAGGGAAAATAATTACTTACATTAAAAATAGAGGTTATCTGAAAGAAACGATCAACAGTAAATTTGGGTTACGGATGCATCTTCAAACGCCCTTTTGATGTTCCCTATTGTACATAATTCCTATCCAACATGATCTTAAAGTTATAAGGTTTAGTCTTCTCTCTATATGGACTGCAAACATATTTAATCTCCTATTAATAAAAAAGAACTAGCAGAAACATTAGTGGTATGCTAGTTCTTTTTTATTTATTTTCCAGCTTTGCTGTTAGTGATCTTAGATGCCCTCGCATTGTGTTCATTGTCTCAACACCTCATTAAAAACAAACAAACCAAAAAAACCACACATTCCGGTTTGGTTGTTTGGTTTGCAATGACAGAATTTTGGATCTGCCATGTTGCAAATTCCCAACTGAGAAGCAGTCTCCAAACCTTGCTTCATAGGACTGTCCAGGACTACCCTGTTTCCCCGAAAATGAGACAGTGTCTTATATTAAGGTGTGCTCCCAAAGATGCACTAGGTCTCATTTTCAGGGGACGTCTTATCTTTCCTGTAAGTAGGTCTTATTTTCGGAGGACGTCTTATTTTTGAGGAAACAGGGTAGTATGTATGGGAATGTAGCCTTCAGGGAAATGAATACAGATTTTAGGAACGATTACGGGAAAAGTCTCATAACTAAATTGGACCCTGTCCCCCTTCCCCAAATACCAACACCATCATAGGGATGATTGTGTTTATATAAATTTAAGGTATTGAACTATTTTGGATACATTTTTATTGGTATGTGTTTCGTTTGCCAGAGTAAGGAAGTTCTCAGACTTATGTCGGTGGGCAATTAAGATTCACATTAATTCAACTGAAGCCTCTAATCCCATCAGTTGAAGCAAATATGAATGAGATGGTTAACGATTAATTGCCTCATTGCACAAACACATTCATAGGTGGCTTTAACCTTAGTATCCAATAAGCAAATTGTGAGAGCAGTTTTGGATGTGCTCAGAGATCTTTGCATTCCCAGCAGAGCTTAGTGGTTAAAGTTCAGCCTCTGCTGTCGTTCCACTAGGTTTGAAGCCCAGCTTCATCACTTCTGAGCTGTGTGACCTTGGGCACGTCACTCATCTCTCTGCCTCACTATGCTTCAGTTGTCAAATGGAAATTACTGTCATTGTTATCATTTTTATTAAATTCCCCTCATCCTATCCAGTTTTGCAGAAGCATGAGTTCTTTTATTTCAAATGCAATTTTACATTCAAGTGTTATTTCAAATTGTATTAGAAGCAGGTAATGAGGCACTACAGGATTAACGTGGAACCTAGGTTGATGTTTATCATCATCAAAATAGAATTAGGTTAATTAGATGTAGGGTAACTTCTACATAGTGTTATATGTTAAATGTGGTGACTGTGCCATCCAGGAAGAGATGGTGTCCTTTCACATGAAGCCCATCCCTGAGACAACTGTTAAGTTTTGAACAGTTAGAAAACCCCCTTCTCATTTTACGTGTGTGCATGTATGTATGTGAACACACACGTGTGCGCCCAAATATATCTCTCCATTTTTTTTATTGTTAAATCATAGCTGTGTACATTAGTGCAATCAAGGGGTACAATGTGCGGGTTTCATATACAATCTGAAATATATTCTCATCAAACTGTTCAACATAGCCTTCATGGCATTTATATCTCTTCATTTAATTGGCATTTGCTGACTTATTACTTTATTTCCTTTTAAAAGCAATTATGAGGCCGGGCGCAGTGGCTCACACCTGTAATCCTAGCACTCTGGTAGGCTGAGACTGGTAGATTGCCCTGAGCTCAGAGGTGCGAGACCAACCTGAGCCAAATTGAGACACTGTCTCTACAAAAAAAGCCAGGCATTGTGGTGGGCTCCTATAGTCCCAGCTACCCAGCCCCGGCCAAAAACTGCAAAAAAAAAAGATAAAGATGTAAAGATGAAAAGATAGTTGCCTCCATCTTGATCCTTTTATTCCATTTTACCCAAAGAGAATCTTATCCTGAAGTCCCTGTGTCATGCTTATTTTTATACTTATTTGACGTATGTCTCTATTCCTAACCTATTTTTATGATTTTGTTAGATATTTATTAATTCATAAATAACATGTACTATTATTTTGTATGTTCTTAAATGTAATAGGTGGTTTCTTATTATCTTTACATATTAGACTAATTATTGCCCAGGGTCACATCAAAGAACCTTCCCCTTCAAACTTGGAGCCTTTGCCTAAAAGGCCTGATATCCCCATGGCTGGTTTCCTGTCTCCTCACGTCTTTATTTAACCTGATTCTGCTTTAGAGCCTTCCTAAGTTACCCCCTTTAAAATGGCAAGTCTCACTCTAATCCTTCATCTCCTTTATCTGTGTTATTATTCTCCCGCACTTTTTACCCTCTAGTTTACTAAACATTTTACAGATTTTCTTCCTTTTTGGCTGTGTCCTATCACTAGAATACAAGCTTAATGAAGATAAAGTTGTGGGGTCATGGGTTTTTTGATCTCTTAAAAAAATGCTTCATTTCAGACACACCTATATATAGTGCTCAGCAAATATTTGCTGATTGAATAAACATGCATCATTGGACAATTCATTTCATTTCTTAATAGTATATTGTTGAAGTTTATCCGAGTTGATGCCTGTAGCTCTGTTTGATTTTTCACTCAGCATTCTATTGGTTATCTACACCACACTGTATCTACTTTTTACAATGGTTGACATACATGTATTAGTTGTTTTCATATTTTTGCTTTTATAAAGTGTTGTGGTAGACATTCATAAGCATTTTTATTTAAGCAAATGTGTGAATTTATCTTTAATATATACTTGGAGGTGAAATTCCACATTTGCATCGGTTATCTGTTGCGCGTAACAAAACACTCCAAACTTACTGGTTTAATATGATGTGATGTGCTAGTATATGGGTGGGCACAGTGGTTCTGCGACTAGCCATATTCATCTGATCTGGTTGCAATCAGATGACGGCCAGAATGAGTGTAAAGTCACTTCAATTGCACATCAGGCTGTTGGGGCTGCCTGTATGCTAGGGCACCTTGGATGCCCATGTGGCTTCTCGTCCTCTGATAGAGTAGCCCAGTCTCCTCACAGCCTGGCATTCTTATGACAGGTTCCAAGAAGGAGCTGCGAGGCCTTTTAAGGTCTAGACTCTAAAATGCACATAGCATTACTTTTACCACATTCTATTAGTCAAAGCAAGTCCCACGATTAAAGGATAAGAGAAGCTAAAATATATTGTGACCATGGTTTTCTAATCTACCACACTGGGTCACAGATTGTTCACATCTTCAACTTTACTACATGTTGTCAAATTTCTCTATAAAGTAGTTTTACCAGTTTATTCCCTGCCTCTCACCAACTGCTTGTTAAGAAGGAGTATCGCTGGAGCACTAGTGAGACAACATAGATGTGCACAGACCACACTTCTCCCCCCAGCCTGTCTTGTCTTTGGGTATTACAAGCTAGTGTCTGCTATGTATGCAGTGAAACCTGATGGCTCTTCCTCTGGGGCACACAGACACATTACATTTCCCAGGTGCCATTGCAGCTGGAAGTGGCCATCTGACTAAGTTTTGGTCAATAGAAACTTGTTTTCCATTTTCAGACCTGGCATATAAACAGCTTTGGTATGATCTACCCTTTTAATCCCAGTCTCATATCTAGACACAGAAGATTTGCAGGGACTCTGAGGGCCAGACTAAAGGCTAGTGGAGCCATTAGACAGACAGCACCTGAAGTCCTGTTCAGAGGCAGCACCACCCTCACCTAACCCCTGCTCCTCTAGCTCTAGCAACTTGAGCTAGAAATACACTTAGAATAAGCCACTGAGATTTGAGTTTATCTGTTAGAGCAGAAAGCATTTTCTTAAGCAGAGAAACCCTCAATGACAGTGTCCTTATTTGTCATCTTTAGGTATTGATGAGAGTTAATCATCTAGCTTAATCTCCAAAGATAAAACTGGTATCCACACACCATTTCTTAAAATTTTCTTTCTTTTCGTAAATTTTGGATTAATATAAGGGTACCTCTGATTAGGTTATATTGTTTGCATTTGTTAGGGAAAGTCTGAGTTATATTTGAGTACTTTACCCAGGAGATGTGTTCTGTACTCTTACGTTGTACCTGTTAGGTAGGAGCTTACTGAGCCCGCTCTCCTCCTTTCCCACTCCTCTGTGCTTCTTGAATTTAATTATGCTGTTGTCTCATATGAGCCTATACTTGTTCGTCTACTAGTTTCGAATTAGTATTGAGTGCCTGGGATGCTTGCTTTTCCATTCTTGTGATATTTACTAAGAAGAATGTATTTCAACTCCATCCAGGTAAATACAAAACATGTAAAGTCTCCATCTTTTTTAGTGGCTGAATAGTTTTCTATGGTATACATGTATCATAGTGTATTAATACATCCACGCATCTGTTTTAAAAATATGTAGCAGCTTTATTAAGGCAGAATTTACATACCATCCTATTCACCTATTTAAAGGGTATCATTTAATGTCTTTTAGTATGTTCACAGGGTTGTGTAACCATTACGATGATCGACTTTAGAATATTTTCAATACCCCCAAAGGAAACCCTGCTCTCATAAGCGATTACTCCACCTACCTCTTTCTTTTCTCTCATCCTCGGCTTCTAGTAACCACTGATCCATTTTCTGTGTCTATGGATCTGCCTTTGCTGGAGATTTCACATGAATGGAATCATCCAGTGTACAGCCCTTAGAGCTGGCTTCTTTTACTCAGGATAATATTTTCAAGGCTCACCCACATTTAGCATGTGTCAGTGATTGATTTGTTTTTTTTTGTTTGATTGTTTGTTTGAACTAGATTTCATTGTGTGGCTGTATGGATAGATCACATTTTATCTACCCTCATCTAGATATTGTTCCAGGTATTCATAGTGTGACTGTGAATAAGAATAAGTGACTCTGCCCTCATTAACAAGAAATACACTGTTTTTTAATAAACAAGAAAATTGGAGATTGTAATATGCGCTATGAAGGAAATCAACTAGGCCATATTAGATGCAGGGTGGCTTGGAGAGATGGGAGGACTACTTTTAAAGCTGAATGATAGGCAGGAGCCAACCTGCACAGCGCTGGGATGAGAGAACTCTCTGTGCAGGAGCAGCACGTACAAGCTACGTGCAAGCTGCCTGGGCTGCGAACAAGCTCAGTGTGTTTGGGGAGCAGCGAATGTACCAATAGGCCTGGACCTTACAGAGCGAGGGAGAGTGGGAGGTATCATTGGTAAAACTTTTGATGATACTATACTAGCTCACCTGTAATTATGAATAAAGAAGCATTTTTACCTCTTTGCATATTCTAGAATATGTATAATATGGCACTAAGTGGAGTCTTAAAAATAATTTTTGGCCAATGTTCTGGAATCACATTTTGGATCCCTGGTGGTATGAAAAAAATCACCTGTTACAAGCACCAGTCTAAAAGTCTGTCAGCAAGGCAATAAACGTTTGGAAACCCTCGAGTAAATCTTTCTCGAAACCTGGATTTTTGTGTAAAATGAGCCTAAAGTCCATTGGCATGCCAAGCATTTTATGGGAATAAATTGGGTGCTTTGTGAAGTACACTCATTCTTACAGGCCACTGGGACTGAAATGTTCTTACCACGCTGTTGCCGTGGTGAGCTGAATGGGTCGGCAGCAGCGGGAGGATTTAGCACTCCTCTCAGAATCACCTGGCTTGACCTCACCGTGCAGTTCACGCTCTGGGACTCTGAGTCAGCAGCTGTGTGTGGGTCAGGATGCCCTTGTACAAACACCCTGGATGTGTACATCCTATTTAGAAGACATTTATTATTAGGAAGGGCTTTTGTGATATTTTGTGTTTGTCTTACAAATGTCATGATTTTAAATATTGAAATAACTTTTGGAATTATCTGTTCCTTTTTTAGGAACTTACTCAGCATTCTCTCTATTGACAATATAGCAATGAATGAGGAAGTGAATCCTAAACCTCCGGACAGTCCCCTCAAAATTTAAAGTCAGTCCCCCCAGTAACTTCACTGGAGCCTATTATCTTTCTGCATACACATATTTTCAGTGAGTGTGGTTGTCTTGTTTCCAGCCCCTCAGCCAGACAGAAGGTAGGAAAGATGTTACTTGTCAGTTGGTATTGACATCAGTCAGGATAGGAGGGATCTTATTGTACATCCCTGTTAGCTCAAATATTGTGTCTTACTCATTAATCCAAAACAATTCAACCCACTCTTCACACAATCAAAATTACACTTGGCAAGTAACAGAGTTTCATCAAAGGCCTAAAATATTAAAAACACGGCTGCTGATTTCCTGAAACCAAGGCATGTTATACATGAGTCTAAATAATTCTTGGTATCTGTGAGTTTGATTTATATTCTACCCCTACAATAGCCTTTTGTGTCCTGCATTCAGACTTCTTCTTTTAAAATCAGCTAAAATGACCCCTCGTGTCTATTTCACGGGAATGTCTTTTGTAAGGCATGAGCTGCATCATAATCTTTATTGGTATAGCAATGATTGTGTAATTATGTGAGCATTTAAAACTATTTATTTATTTATTTATTTGAGACAGAGTTTCACTCGATCACCGTGGGTAGAGTGTCGTGGTCATCATAACTCACAGCAACCTCAAACTCTTGGGGTCAAGCGATCCTCTTGCCTCAGCCTCCCGAGTAGCTGGGACTAGAGGTGCCCACCAAATGCCAAGCTAATTTTTTTGTTTTTAGTAGACTCAGCATCTCACTCTTGATCAAGCTGGTCTTGAACTCCTGAGCTCAGGCAATCCAACCATCTCAGCCTCCCAGAGTGAGACTTAATCAGGGGCACTATGGGTGTGAACTTTTCAACTATGTGATGGATCAAATTAAAAAGCATGTATGAATCATGGGACAACCTCATATGTTTTATAAAAGACTGAATCTGGAAGGCCAGATGCAATTTGACATTTAAAAAAATATTTGGTTCTATCTTAATTGATTTTCATATGCACGTGATTCAAAAATGAATCATGGGCCTAATTAGAGAACTGCAGGTATATTAGGAGGACGCATGTCCAGAAAGGAAGCATGCGTCTGGGTTATTTCCTTCCCCCTCTGTCTATGGTGGGTATCTAGTTTTGCAGGGTGAAGTTCAAGAGATCCTCAAAATCAACAGGTAGCTGCTCTTCTTTTACATGTCTACACATCTCCCAGTTGCAAATGGTGCAATGCACGCGCTAGTCATTTTTCCTGGCCTGCGGTAAAGCTTAGGCAACAACTCACTTATATCCTGGAGGTTCATGAGCTTTTCAGGCCTGTGTCTACAGGGAGGAAGACCAGTAAGGTGATGGCTTTCCAGAAGCGTTAAGAATAGAGTAGTGTATATATCAACAGAAGGAGGATTTGTGTAGGGGCGAGTCCTATGTTAAAGAGAAAAGCTAGCAGTATTCTCAGAAGATGCAGGTGACCTCTGAAGTAAGCAGATTCATAGCCTCTGAGTTCTCTGAGCTTCTGTTTCATTCTTAGCTGATAGGGAGTATTCAGAGTATCTTACTATTTAAAGAGAAGGGAGCCAGTCTCCAACCCCCAGTTTAGCCAGCTTTAACATTAAAGCAAGTGAGATTAACCCAGAGGAGGTTCCAGAGCCCAGTCCCTGGTGGTGGGAAGCTAGCCTATAAAAACCAAAAAGTGTCCGTTCAGTTGTTGCCTGATTTCTACGTTATCTCCAGCTGTTTTCTCATGGCACATCTTTCCCTCACAGCGTTAACTTCATGAGCATAATATTAACTGAACATGTTTTTTTTTAACGTATCACTTTTTTTTAGACCAACAAGTGTCTAATCTCCTTGCCTCTCATCCACTAGGTTTAATTGGCTGCCTTGTCTTTATATTTTTTTAAAAAAAAAAGTAACTCTTTTTTGGTAAAAGGGCAAAAACATTTTGTTGGTTTCAGGAAAAGGGAAAGGAATTGGAAAGTCCTGACTCAATCAAAGGGAGGATCCTTCTGAATCTCTACCTTCCAGCGAGATATTCCTAGAAAAATTAGGGAGCAGTTGTTTTGATTTTGAAAATCCAGAATGGCCTTTTACTAATAAAGTAGTGGCTAGGAACCAATCATTGAGTTCTCACATAGATGACTCCATGTGATAAATCTAGATGAGGCATGAACAAGAGGGGTGAGTTGGCTGAGTGTCACATAGGGTAGTGTCAAGTTACAAGAGTTTTGTGTTCCCATTGTCTTTCTGGAGCAAGACCTCACCCATAGATCAGAATTCTGCATTGGAAGAAGTAACCTTCTATTTGGCCCACTTCTTTTCCTTTTTCTTAGAATATTTTTTTTTGTCCTTTTATAAAAACAATTTTTTAAGCATAATGTCAGCAAAAACCTAAGTTACAGAAAATACAGAAAAACAAAAAGAAGAAAATAAAATAACCTCCTCTGCCTGGGTTTGTATACTTTTCCAAGCGACCAGTTGGTTGGGGGAGTGTTCTAATGCTTAAAGCTACATATGTCCTTTGACCCAGCAAATGCCTAGAATTTGTCTTATGTAATAATTGGACCATTAACAGAGAAAATTTTTTGGTATATATTTTATACTCATTTATGTCATTTGAAAATTTGGAAGTTAATCTTAAGACTCATCAAGATGGGATTGTTGTAGACAATACTGTGGCTGTGAAAGAAGTAGATCAATATTTATTGACAAGGAAAATCCATGTTATTTTGTTAAATTAAAAGGAAAGTCAGAAGGCAGTATGTGTAGCATGATGGACTTTTAAAATGATGAGCATAGATGCAAAAAAGTTTAAATGACTATCAAAATGGTTATCAGTGGTCCCGAGTCTTGGGATTATGTTTTTGTTTTCCTTTCTCTTTCATACTTTTCTGTGTGTTCAAATTAAAAATATGCAGACATACATGATTTTGTGTCAATAAAGTTTCAGTAGAACTACACAAGGCGCTGTAACAAACTGGTCAACATAAGGAAGTAGGCCTATGGTACTGATAGGTACATGTGGTACATGTCCGGCCTATGAACGTTAGGTCAACTTAAGGAGGTGGTCAGTGTAGGGAGGTGGTCAGCTATGGAGGGTCTGCTGTATTTTGAGTTTGGATAATGAGAAATAGAAAAAATATTTCATGATTCATAATCAAGAATAACCATTTTTAGTTCCCTAATACTTTTCTAATAGCCTTCTGTGCTATGTATCTGAATATGTAAATGTGTATACATAATTTTGTCTTTATTAATGGAGAGTGATAGATATGACATGAAGAGGGTTGAATTCTCATATCTAGGGAAGTACACACCATTGCACACATACACACACATCCACCCACACTCTGGGGTGATAGTAAAGACAAGACATTTGGCTGTTCTTCAGCTTAAATGCCTTTTCCTTTTTTCTTGCTTCATTCTTAAACTATTTCAGTGTCTTAATGTCATCAAATGATTAATACGATGTTCATTATAAAATATATATTATTTTATAGTGATAAACATATTTATAATAATAAATATCATATTATTATAAAATAATATGTTGATTTAATAATATTTTAATGGTCATCATTATCTTTCTTTCTAGCATTGGCATCCATCAGGTAACTTACAGGGCTGAAATAGTAGCTCTGGGATCCCTCCTCTGAGATTTCTTATCTCTCTCCTCACCAGTAGGTATCATCACTTTTCAGTGCACACCACATAAACTGTGCTAGCCTTGGTCTAGTTTAAGCCAGTTTATGCCAGTACTTCAAAAATGATGTCTGACCAGTCCTGAACACCACCAGTGAAGAACCTTATACAACTTTCCAGAGTAACTGATCCCTTCCGGTAGATCATTCCAGCACGTGGGGGTCCATTGGACCCCATTGCTTCGGATATCTCTGTGTGCCTTTAAGTCTGTACCCTCACTGGTAGAAGGACCATTCTTCCTCCTGTCTGTGAGCACCCAAAATCAAATTGCTCCTTTGGCCTTTCAAGGGGAGCAAGGAGACCATTGAGCTGAAATACCTGAAAATTTGGTTGTATCTACATGAATGTGGTATTATGACTTATGGTATTTTCTAAAGACCTTTGGTCTCTAGTGGCAATTTTATTTTGCAGAGGTGTCAGAAAAGAAATTCACCTCGTTGAAGAAAAGGAATTTTGGTATTTTAACCGCTCCCCACACACACACACATGCAGGAACTTGAAATTTCATTCATGCTCTGTGAAATTGAAGAAATTGGATATTTGGGAATGGAAATTGGTGGTCCTCCAAGCAATATGGGATCTAAAAGTGTTAAATCCTTTCATAAATAAACCTTGATTCAGACTGGAATGTCTTGGCTTGATCTTAAAGGTGATATTTATAGGAGACATATAGCCGTTGACTGGCCTTAAAGATAATTATCTGCGCATTCCAGTCTTGGTCTGCCGTCAGCAGGGCCTGGCTTGCGATGAAGTCAGTGCTCTTTCCTTTATATGAATATTGCATTTAGACAGGCCTTCAACCGCAGGACGTTTATGAACCTTATTCTGTTCATGGACTTTGACAGCAAAAGAAATATCACAATAGTGGCAAACGTTATCTTTCAAACCTTTTAGATTTCCATGCTGTATGAGTCTCGGCATTCTGGGTTATTTCCAATTAGGCCATGTCCTGCCATCTTTGGGCTAGTGATTTTTTTTTTTTAATTGTAAAATTTGGGGATTCTTAAACCTATTAAATTACATCACTGGGGTCTGTGCATATGAGTTTTTGGATGAAGTTGTGAAATGAAGTCTGTTCACCTGGATAATTTTCTTGGGTTAGAGAAACAAAGACCTTTTACCTTTCCTCTGTGTCGGGAGAAGTACAAAACTTCCCAGAACTCAAACTCTTGGCCATCCTCTGGACAAGGAAGGGGTCTTTCTTGATGTGCCCATGGCCAAGGAATGTTCCCATTCGGGTTATATCAGCACATAAATTTTAGACAACAATGTGAAAGAACACAGAACCAAAACACAGATCTGAAAGACTCTGAAGGGGAGGCAGGTTGATAGATTGGCTGAGATGAGTGCCTGGCATCACACAACTACCTGCCTGACTGCCGCTCTTCCCATTTTCTAGCCATTTGATATTGGCCCAGTTTAACCATTTGTGCCTGATCTGTAACATGGAAATCATAGTAGGAACTGCCTCATTCTATCAGATAATTCTGTCTAGTATATAGACTAGGGTATGGCCAAAGGGAGGTACCCACGGAAGGCGAATGTCTTATTATTTAAACAACTATTTTATCTGAGGATGGACTCTGTGCTTAAGGCCTCCAGTTTCCTCTGCATTGCCCCAGTGAGCTCATTCTCTGTGGCTAGTAAAGGTTATCCTGAGGCGAGACAAATAACCCTTTCCCTCCGAATGGTAAGCTAGAGCCACATCTCCCAAAACTAGGGCACAGAGCTGCATATGGCAACTCTATGCGGGAAGATTGTGGGATACCCCTGAGTGTCAGGCATAGGGCTGGAAGAGAACTTAAGGTTCACTCAGGCTGGGTGTGGTGGCTCATGCCTATAATCCTAGCACTATGGGAGGACTGGTTGAGACCAGGAGTTCAAGATCAGTTTGAGCAACATAGTGAGACCCTGTCTCTACAAAAACAGAAAAATTAGCCAAGTATAGTGACATATGCCTGTAGTCCCAGCTGCTAGGAGACTGGAGTAGGAGGATTGCTTGTGCCCAGGAGTTTGAGGTTACAGTGAGCTATCATGACATCACTGCACTCTGGCCCTGACAACAGAGTACAACCCTGTCACAAAAACAAAAACAAAAATTTGCTCAATTCAGGAACTCATGTTATACAAGGGGAAACCGAGGCACAAAGAGGGAATGACAGGAAGAGACTAACCAGGCCAGCTGGCTTTCCTTCCAGCATTTTGAACCAGGCCAGCATTTTCCTTCCAGCATTCCCAGACTGCCTTCTCCAGGACAGCATTCCCAGACGTACCTGACAAAGCCGCCCACCTCTCCCTGGAAGGCTCCTTTTGCTCCTCATTGTTCCCTGACCCTGCCTCTCCTCCTGGTCTCTTTCTGTCCCCTGAACAGTGTTATGCTTTCTGAATACTTCCTGGCTTTTTCTCCCTCCCTCCCACCATTCTTGCTTGATAAAATTCTGCCCATCTTCAAAATAAAAGATCAAAACTGATCACTCATGATCCAGATGCAGCCCATAGGTATGTGCTGTTGAATTAAGGCAGGTGTTTTTCTCTTTAATCAAACCACCATTTTAAAAATAAGATTTTACAGAAAATTTCAGATAGTTTTTCCTGCTTTTGATAAATCAGAGGATCTGGCCATGTAGAACCTGGTAGAAATTAGCTGCAGCGAGGGAGCATTTCCCTGTGTGGCCAGAGTCACTCCTTGGTGGCAACTGCTTTGCCCCACCAGCATGTGAGTTTGTGACCCGTGTTTTGAGATGTGGTTAAATGGTATCCCTTCGGGAAACTTCCCTGCCCTTTGTCTGGCCTTTCCAAATGCACCATCCCCTCCTTGTCTGTGCCTTTGATTCTCTGCTTATGCTCCTTTTACCGCAGGGATGGAATTCTGTACTTGTTGATTTTAGTAAATCATACTTATCATTTGTCAAGTGCTTACTAAAGGCAAGGCACAGAGCTGAGTGTCCCTTGGACATTTTAATCTCTAGGCCTCACCGTGACCCCCAGTGAAGTATATTGTTATCTGGAATCCACACATGCAGAAGCCCAGAGAGTGTAAGTGGCTTGCTGAAGGTCACACAGCTGGTAAGTGGCAGGGAAGGGATTTGAGCCTTTATCCATCCAACCTCACTAGCTGTGTTTCCTCGTGTTTTATACTGATGGACCTCTCCCATCACACTGAGGGCTATGGAACAGGCAGGAATGGCATCCTCTTACTCCAGACAAGGAATGCTTGTAGAATATACTACATCAGCCCACCTCAGAGGCATAGGCCTCTGATCCATTTTCTCCAGTTTAACAATTAAGCAATGATGGTAATGGAGGTATTGCAATGTTTTGGGCACTTCCTGTATGTCTGATGCTATTCTAGACACTTTACCTTACAATCTTTTATAATTTCCACAAGAGCCTGGTACAGCAGGACATGTTATTTCCATTTACAGTTAAGGAATCAGAGGCTCAGCAGAGCCAGGTACCTTGACCAAAGCCACGTATGGACAATGGGCCAGGATCTGAACTGGGATTTTCTTAACTCTGAGTCCTACACTTTTTCTGTATCTTCTACTAACTCTCTCATGTTTTTATACTACTTTTCTCATATAAAAGAAGGCAGAGTCCCGTTTTATGTTTTTCTCCAGCTTTATAGGTAACATCACAGTTACTTTAGCCATTGGTTCTTCCATTCTCTAAGTTATCACTCTGTGCTAGGTATTAGATCAAGGCCAGGCTACAAAGATGGCAAGTCAATGTCCATCCTCAGGAAACTTGACCATCACTGAGGGCTAGGACCAAGAGTCTCTACCATCTCGACAGTCGCCAGAGACAGGGCAGGACTCTCATGTCAGCAGTTGGGCTGTGACATCCTCACACTTGGCCTGATCACCCACCGGCTTTAACAGACACGAGCCAGAGAATCCTTCAAATCAGTGGGTTTCCTTTCCCAGAGCATCCTCCAAACACAAGAGTGCTTGAGAATATGGGGAATTTTCTGGGCTAAATGTTCATACTCCCGGATTAGTCCCCTGCCAAATCATGCCCACTCTGCCAGTTAGAAGCAGGTCGATGACATCTGTGTTCAACGTCCTTTAGAAACTGGGCAACATTGTATGAACCAGTAGTTCTCAAATTTGAACCTGCATCAGAATCAGAATCAATCCGAAGGGTTGTTAAAATGCAATTTGTTGAGCCACATCCCCAGAGTTTCTGATTCCATAGCTCGAAGCCTTGAGGGGAGGGATGCTGAGAATGTGCATTTTAGAATCTTCCTACGAGATGCTGCTGCTGGTTGGAAAACTCCCCACACACTGTCCCCAACACATACTCTTTGGGACCCACTGGTATAATCTTCAGGAATTGTTGGTTTTTTTTTTTTTTTTTTGTGCTAATTCTAGTTATGAGTTAGGTGAATGTTTATTAAGCGTCAGCAATACCCCAGGCCTCAGAATGGGCATTATAAATACAAACTGAGTAAGTTAGATATGGAGCAGAGAGCCTAGTGAGGTTAATGGGAACATACATATAAAGAAATTTCTAAATAGCTTAAAATTGTGTCACATGCCATGGAGGAAATAAACTTGGAACTGAGCTAAAGTATACCAGGGACAGGGGGGAAGTGGGCTGCTACTTTATCTAAGGGGATTCAGAGGGCCTTTTGGAGGTGATGACATTTATGCCAAGACCTGACAGTTCTGAAGATGCCTGCTAGATGAAGAGTTGGGGAGGAGGGGGTTGGAAACAAGGCACGGTAAAGAAAGAACAGATTCTGCAAGGGTCGGGGTGACATGGGGTGTGGACAAGTAGGCAGGCGGAAGCTCAACAATACAGGGAAGGAGTATTGTTGTGGCCACTGGAAGGAGTTGGTATTTTATTTGCAAGTCAATAGAAATGAGAGGCCTCTTTTTTTTTCTGGGTGGCGCCTGTAGCTCAAGGAGTAGGGCGACAGCCCCATATGCCGAGGATAGTGGGTTCAAACCCAGCCCTGGCCAAAAAAACAAATGAACAAAAAAAGAAACAAGACTGCCTCTTTTAAAATTATGTTTTGATCTTGGAGGTCAGTGTTTATGGGTGTGAAGATTCCTTATTCTGTTTAATTGTGTAGTTTTGGCTCCCTGTGCCCATGGTATAACAAGTGGAAATGGTAATTTACCATGAGTTATCGCAAAGCGCCAAAGTGTGTTAGGGCATGTGGTGGAGGGCAGGAAGGATGCTAGATACTTGCACACAAACACCATCACTACCTCTCCAAACTGTGAGCTCCCTCGAAGAGTAAAATGTGGAATGCACAAGCCATCAGAACCCAGGCAACAAGCCTGGGGACTTCCTTTCTTTCTCTCTCTCTTTTTTTTTTTAATTTTCATATTTGGAAACTAGAGCTGCTTTTGTTACATTAAAATCATTGCATCTGGGTAGAAAACGCTCTTTCCATGGTTACCTTTGCTTTTTAAAAGGTTAGTTCTGTTGCCAAAACATTTTAAGTTAAGTGTTAGTAGGACGTCTGTAAATAGAGGCTGCGTCACAGTCTGAAATGGGGATGCGGATTATTAGCTGTCACACATTTCTTTCTCTCTAAATGGAAAAAAAAGAGGCCACCAGGCCAGCAGATTGCGTCCACACCTTGGTGGTCAGGGAGTGTTGAAGAGTTTGTGTGGCCATCCTGTTCAGAAGTGTGTCTGCCCCAGACGCTCTCTTTCTTCACTGTAGAGTGGAGTGAGTTATACTTTATTAGAATCATCCAGATGAGAACACGTTCATGATGGTTTCTACAGCATTGGGAATTCCTGCTTTTTTTTCCTTTTTTTTTGTTGAGTCTGCTGGAGTTGTAAAAGGAAGCTTTCTGGACAATACGTTTGTAGCAAAAAGGGGTAGAATGAGGTTGGCAAGGGAAGAAGCAATTTTGATGTAATAAAAATAGGATTGTTCAGACCTGAGATGAGAGCCTTTTTACTATTTGGTATTCAGATGAAATTTAGTTTGGAAGTCACACCAGCGAATATTATGTTTCTTCCGCACCTTGGCTGTGTTTTCAATCAGAAGACATCTTGATTTTGCTTAACTTGTGCAGTAATCAGAAAACCATTGATAGTTTCAACTTGAGTGTGTGTCTTTATTTTATTTCATTTATTTTATTTTGTTATTTTATTTAGTCCATTTTTTACTTGCAGGAACTCCAGCCATTAAAATTATGATTTTTACATCCATTTGGGAACCTTAAAGGAATGATTTCGGGTAAGGCAGCTTGCGTGCCACCCACATGACACAGTTCCTTTCTTTTCTGTGCTTCTTTGCGTTGGCACTTAATTTGTTACTGTACATTAGAACGTTTCCCCATCGCCTCTGAAGCTGCCTCATAGGCAAGGCTTTTAGAACTTGGATTTTTAAACGTGAAACAGGATTATGGATTAATCTCGGGCAGGGAAGTCCCTGAGGGCTGTGTAACTAACAAGTGAGCCTCTGCTCTTGGCAAGGCCCTTCCTGGGCTGCCCTGTTCCTGCCGTTGACCTGGTGGACGAAAGAGTGGATGTGTGTGTGAGTCTAGGCATGACTTCTCTAAAGATCAACATTTGTACACACTGGAGTCACCTTTTATACATAGTGCTACTGACATTAACCAGAGAAGTGGGCCTGACAGCCTGGGCCTCAACGCCAGCCAGAGAGTGGCCCGGCTGTGCGCACAGAGTTCATCTGAAGGGATTCAGCACAAAATTACACAGCCTAATTGTTTTTAGTCCAGAAGAAACTATATCGCCCAGGTGGAGGTGACTTTAAGGTTACTGAATGTGACCTGTCAAAATAGGGTATTCATTTCGATATGTGTTTAGTTACTTATTTTAAATATCAAGACCGTTCCTCCTCTTGAACTCTGAGTATCATGGGTTTCATTCTGGCTCGTGATATCAGCGTACATTCTTGAAGAAAAGAGAGGAAAAATAATAATAAATATTTTTAAACAAAGCAATTTAAATATTTGAGAGGCCCTAAAAGAAAGAAAAAGCCCCAACTGGAGCAATCAGATCCTTGTATGACTATCTGGCTTTCAAGCCAGGAATCCCTTCTTTTCATTTATATTTGTCTTGAGACTATTTGATATCAGGGTTCATTTGATGCAGGATTATGTTTTATTACTTATAGGGAACTACTAATCTCCTATTGGTAATAAAAATGGTTAATTTTTTTTTTGAGTAATCATCACATAGATTGATGGAACTGTTTATTGATTTATTTTTTTGAGACAGTGTCTCGCTTTGAAGAAAGCTACTAGGAAAAATATAACTTATTTTGAAAATATAGCCCAAAGGTATAAATTGTAGAAAATATCCTTTTGGGAAAAATGTAGATTTCTACTTCCAAAGCATGATACAGGTATTTGGTGACGCCTGGAGTTTAATATGTGTCAATGTAGATCTTATGATCTAACAAAGAACTTTTCATCACTGTAGTGAATTTTTGAAGAATCAAGTGTCACATGTCAGGATTTGAGTGTTTTTATTTCTGCCTGGGTGAACAGTGAATGTTCCCATGCATCAAAGTAATCAGGAAAAACAAAAGCTGCTGCTTTTAAGCATGAAAATTATGTGTGGCAGGATGTGTACTTTGGTTGTTTTTATAGGAGTGGCTGACTTTGACCCTTGCTGTCCACCCACTCTCAGCCAGGCTCCCCGGAGACCAATACACAGCCTCAGGGAGGAGATGGGGGATGGTCTCTGATGTGGAGCAGGTGAGAAGCAGAGGAACTGGGCCAGGGAGCCAGTGTCAAAAATCCCATTCTCATTAGTTCAGCAGGACGGGCGGGAAAGCAAAGTCTTCCTCCCAGGAGTCCAAGGGGGATGTTGAACGGCTCGCTGATGAGGCGGGGGTTAGTGGATCTGCTGCTGGGATCGCGTGGAGATTTATTCCATTTGGAGATGGCAGAGAAGCGGAGAACCCCCAAAACAGCTTTAAAAGCGAGGTGTGGTCTGCCAGCTTTGCTTACGTGGTGTTTCTCACACCCTTCACCAGTCGCTCTGTACGTGGAGAGGACAGACTGTTTGGGTGGGCATCTTTGTTGTGAGTCTTCTCTGTAGGAACTGATTTTTCCCAAAGTTAACCAATTAAGAATTGGTTTTTTCCGTATAGCAGTAATCGCTCTGCGAGGAAGGAGCCAAGTCACTGCGGGGGATGCTGCGCCCCGGGGACGCATTTGGGAAGATGTGCTTGTTCCTCCTGAAGCAACGGGGTCAACATAAAGCCCTTATAAAATGGTTTAAATAAAGGAGAAATTGAAGTGGAAGATTTCATTCTGGCATCTCATGCCTGGTTTTTGCTTTCCTCCCACTGAGGAGCGAACCAAGCCAGCAGTCTGCAGGATGTATTTAGTTTGAGGATAATGCAGCTGTACTATGAGTTTTATTTACCTGGATTATAATTATAAGGGAACAAGTACCTGCCAGTGGTATTTATGGGTTAGCGCATCATGCACTGTTCGCTGTTGTTGGATGCTACACGTTAAAAACGTGTGTGTCTGTGTGTGATGCTCTCTTTTATGAAAAGGTGACATAGTTATGAAACTTTTATCACATGACTTTAAGGTCAGTTTCATATCCGGATTCAGAAGGTGTCAAGCCACTGACTTTAATGCTGTTTTACCTGGTTATGGAGTCACCCTCAGGAATAGAAGGCATTTACAATATGAAAATTCTCTGCTGAGGGTCCTTAGAGCTGTGATATTTTGGGGAGAGATCCTTCCTTAAGTGTATGGGAATGGACTCACTGACCTTGAGTATGCTGACTATGGGTGTGAGAAGATATTGCTCACATGATTAGGTATGTTATGTGCTACAGTTGACTTTAAGAAATAGACGTTATTCTTGATGGACTTGACCTGATCAGGTGAGCCCTTGAAAGGGATTAGGCCCTTCCTGAAGAAGCTGAGTCAAAGCATGAGATGAATTTGATGTGAGGGATATTCTCCATTGGTGGCTTAAAAAATTTAAGGGGGTCATGTGGCAGGGAATGCAGGTGGCCTCTGTGAGTGGCAAGGAAATGGTGACCCCAAACGTACATCTGCAAGGAATAAAGTACTGTTTCAACCACGTGCTCTTGGAATGGACCCTGAGCTCCAGATAAGAAAGCAGCCTGTCAGGGCTTCCATATGAGCTCCTTGTGAGACTCTGAATGGAGAATCCAGTCACACCACGTGTAGACTTCTTACCAGAACTGGGAGCAGCCATGTTTGATGTAACTTACTGTACAGCAATCAAAGACTAAAAGGGAATATAAAAGTCAACAAGCCATTTTGGAGTAGCGCTGAGATCAAAGGGCATAGTGAATATTCAGCTCTAGTGAAGCAAACGGGACCCAAGATGCATTCACTGATTTTTATTCATCTGTACATTTGTGGATGCTGACTGCCTGCTAGATGTTGTACTCAAGCCTAGAGAAATTGAGGGAAATGAGCCAAAGATTTTCTTGCTCTTCAGGGGCTCATGGCTCAGGATTTCCTTCCAGACCTTCTCAGTACTTGTTGTTTCTTTTAACTCTTCTCCATTATATCTGTACTCAACTGTCAGACTCACATCCCGATAAACAGTAACCACTTGCAATTCTTAGGCAAATCCTTTTCCCTTCCTGAGCTTGAGTTATCCAACAGTTAAATGGCCTGCTTCTTTGGAAATGTGTGAGTATCACATGGGAGATGGAAGACCATATCATTTAAATCAGAGGTAGTGAATACCTTTCTGCATACAGGCCCTTTCTTCTTCTCTCCCTCCCAGCATTCCTGCCACAGTGATCTACTGGTCATCTCCTGTGACTGTGTGTTTCAGAGATGCTCCCCACAGTGGGAAGATGCAAAGACGCGTTAGACTGCGTGTGTTCAAGGAAAGCCACTGCCTACCACTCGAGGTAGACGAAACTGTGATGCAAGGATCAGGCCTGAAGGATCCAGCCAGGAGTCAGGATTGACATCTGTCATCTTCAATAGATTTCTCCTCCACAGCTAAGGCAATGGGAGAATCCATTCTGATTAACAAACCACCCTGATTTGTTAAATGGCAATGAACAGACTCTGCTAATAGAGATGACCAAGTGGCAAAGACACATGGGTCTGATTTTCTAGGCGTTGACCCCTCATTTCGAGTGCTGCAGAAATAAAATGATAACAACAAAGTCAGGCAATGCTAAACAATTACAAAGAAACAAGCAAATAACCATACTGGATTCCTAAAACCCACTTCATCAGGGAGCAAGGAGAAATGAGCAGAGTGAGTTGTGTGGCAGGGCATTCTCAGGGCCAAAAGCATCCATGCCTGCAAGTGCAGCCCATTGTAAGGTCATTTTGGCTGAGTGTGGCTGCCACCATAATGCTGTTGATGGGCTCTGTCCTATTCTGGAGGCCTGCTTCACTCCTGTTCCTTGGAGGCTATGGTCTGCTAGGGACTTATTTTCCTTGGAAGCAGAAATACTTTCTATGCAGACTTTTCTTGGTTGAAATTTTAAAGCATATTCTTTATTTTTTTACATTAATAATGCATATTCATAGCAATAAGTATGAAGAATAATATAATAGATTATATGAAATCCCTGAACTTAGAAACAAACCCGTAATGAATATTTTAAAGATGCATTTCCTTCTAGACATTTTTTCCTATGAATATTTTATTCATGAATATCTTTACATTGAATATTTCTACTTAGTGTTTAATGTCTGACCAACATCAAAACAATTGGATGCTCGTAATTTGTTTTCCAGTTTCCTTGTGACACTTTTACACACACATATACACAGACCCCCTATAGTTTAACTCATTTTTCTGGAAGGTGTGTATGTATATGTAAGTTTTTATGTGTAGTGGTATAGTGTACAAGTACGTACACCCATACATATTTTATTTTATTCTGATTGTGATAAACAACATTGTAGTGAATATGTTTCTGGCCTTACAATAAATCCCTTTGGGAACATCCCTTATTATATTCTTAGAATGAATCATCCAATAGAATCACTGGATCAAATGGTAATTCATGAGTTATACTGAATTTAAAGGAAGCGGAAAGTTTTTCTCATATGATCAAAAAAACAAAACTTTGTACTAAGGTTGAAGTAACATCTGCATATCCCCACTGGACAACCAAGTTGTGAATATTGGATGTTCTGATACTGCTCTTTCTAAGACAGTAACGCTAGCCATGGGGCTGTTTCCATTTATACTTTAATTAAGATTAAATTAAATTAAAAATTCAGTTCTTAGGGTGCACCAGCCACATTTGAAGGACCACATAACCACATGTAGCAGTGGCAGGTGCCCTGGGCGGTACCAATTAGGACACTGTCCCCACCGGGGGACGTTTGGCTGGATAGCACTGCTCTATTATCTTCTCTGGTGGCTTCGTCTTTATGTTTGGAACTTAGACTAAGTAAGATTAAACCATGAACAGTGCCCATTTGGTGTGTGATTAATTTGGTTTGTCAATAAAGTAGGTCTCATGGTAAAACATTTGCCATTTCTTTGAGGATGAAAAATATGATGTCTTTCTGAAAATATAAGAATATGGAAATCCTTTCATTCTGGGAGGCTGAGGCAGGTGGATTGCTTGACCTCAGGAGTTCAAGACCAGCCTGCACAAGAATGGAACCCCATCTCTAAAAATAGCCAGGGGTTGTGGTGGGTGCCTGTAGTCCCAGCTATTCTGGAGGTAGAGGTAAGAGGATCACGTAAGCTCAAGAGTTTGAGGTTGCTGTGAGGTATGATGGCATGGCACTCTACTTTTTGCTTATTCATCCTCTTACAGGCTGAAAACTAAGCACCAGAGTATCAACTAATACCACTGTTGGTGATGGTCCTCTGTCGTGTTCTTACTGTGTACCACGCAAATAGCTGTTGTAGCTCAGGTGTTCCCCACAAGGTCCTGGGATGTGCAGTAATTATTCACGTTTTACAGAAGAGAAAACTGATGCACACAGAGGTTTGTGATTCTCAAAATCACAGAGCCAGCATGTAGCTGGAGCCTGGTTAGGACCCAAGCTATCTGGCTTGGGAGTCCGTGTCCTTCACCATGTCTCCACTGCTTCTCAAGAATGTCCCAGCCAGTTAGGGAAAAGGCCAGCTCCTTGCCATGCTGCAGAAGAGTGACACACACCAAACAAGCTTCCCAGCTACTCAGGGTGTGCCTGTGCTAGACATACACAGAGACATGGCCACACAGCCTTTTTCTCACAAAGGTTTCCCCAAGCCCAACGCCATCTGGAAGGAAGAATGCTCAAGGGCATTTTTCTTGGAGAGAATTTGTACACGTTTATTGAACGTAAGTGTTTACGTGAAATATACATTCCTGTGCTTTGCCCATTTCTATCTGGAGGCCCAAGAGTATTCACAATGCACATTGGCATCTTAAAGGTTCTGATGATTCTTACAGTATCAAACCTGCAGTTTAAGTTTGGCACAGAATTCTTCAAAATTATTTGACTACAGAACATGTTTCCTCTTGGAATCCCTATTTCTATTAGTCACGACATGAGCAACTGTCATCCCTTAGTCCTCTGAGCCCGTTGAACGGGCCTGTTAAATCAGATGTAAGTATTTTTGCACATTTCTTCCCCCCTTCTCTCCTTATGGAATGGAGTTTTGTTGATAAGCCTGGGAAGAGAAAGGGGAAAGGGAGAATTTAAAGTGAAGTCAAAAGTAAAGAGCTTCAGCCTAAATAAATTGGCTTGATGTGGGTATTTGTTTAAAGTGGAAGCATCACAGGTACCATATTTAAGCAAAGCTCCTAGATGCATAAACTTCAATGAAAAGAAAACAAATCACAAACATAACGTTGAGGATGGTCAGGTCCAGGCAGAAAGCAGTCTGGGGATTATCATTTTCAAACTTTTCCAAAAGGTGTCACTCTAAGGCAGCCATGGGAGGTGGGAGGGAGGAGGAGATAGAAATGTCAGATAAGAGGAATTGGAACAATAAGATTAGGAGTCCACGTTTTAACAGATCCTTCAGCCCACAGCACCACTGTCTGAGAAGTGGCCGCTGCCCACGAGGGGGCTGGTGCATTTATCTTCACCTTCTGATCTCAGGGTGACCTTCTGTGCCCAGAGCAGAGCTGGGCCATTCCAGCTACTCCCACAGGACCAATTCACATTCCGGATTTGCTGTTACCCTGGACAAGGGGATTTCAGTGGCTCTGTGTTCTGGTGCAAACTGGAAACTACCATCCGCTTGCGCTCAAGATGGAATGAAGGCAGGAAACCAGGATGGGGGGGAGCCCAACGCAGAAGAGGCCAGTCTGTTTTTAAAATAAATATGGCTTTCAATTTTTCAAATCAACAACACAAAATACACACCAGCTCAATACTGGCAAGTAATTTAAGGGAAAAATTGTTTTACCGAAATATTTGAATATCAGCTTTCACCAGACAAGCCTCTAGGAAAGCATGGGAAGTCATCACGTGGGGTGGGAGGAGATACATAGAGCACTGGGAGTGGGATCCTGGCAGATAACCGAGAGAGAGGCTGGTTTTCAGATATTTAGTTCACACAAATGTATGTGATAAGTTTGAGTCAACACATGTTAATGATTTAAGGTCTTAAACGGTTTTTTTATTTTATTGTTTTAAGGCTCCGCTGTTCGTGTTAAGAGATGTGATAGTTTCTCCAGAGCCACACGTAAACACGACACTCTTTAGAAACCCATTTGATGGTTTTATTCTCAAGGTGTACAGTTATGAATTATTCTGAATACAGTTGACATTTCCTGGTAACCAAACTATTTTGGAAGAGAGCTTTTGATGATCTGCAGTATAGAATGAATAAAAGAAAAAAAGGCACAAAATTAGTTGGGGTTTTGTTTTCTTGGTGGGTCTACATTGACCTCTAGATTAAAGAGGGCTTTAATTATTACATTCTACCCTGTTTCCCCGAAAATAAGACATCCTCTGAAAATAAGACCTACTTACAGGAAAGATAAGACGTCCTCTGAAAATAAGACCTAGCGCATCTTTGGGAGCACACCTTAAAATAAGACACTGTCTTATTTTCAGGGAAACAGGGTAGATATGTAACATCAAGCCAATATAATTTAAAATAAAATACTAGCTTTCTACATATAAGATTCTAATTTCAATTTTGCCATGTTTGGGGACCTTTGAGCAAATGAAAATGGAACATCTTGAGCATTCTAGACTTCTGAGATTGTCATGAATCCTATTTTTCCCTGAGAATGGTATTCTAGGAATTAAATACCTTCTTCCTCAGACTACTTTTCTAGGAATTACTGTAGGTTCGTGATTTACTATAGATGTATTTCTAAAAGAAAAAGGTAGAGACAAATGGTTTGCTTTCCTGCTGGATTTCTCAAAAGCTTTTTTTGGCTCCGAATCACTGATTCTCTGAGCAGCACTTCCCTAAAGAACAGGGCCGCGGAGCCTCCTCTGCCTGGGCCACCACCTCCTCTTTACCAGGCTTCTCCTCCCTGCTGTCTTGAGGGAGGCCGGCCACAGTTCCTCGGGCAGGATCAGCTGCTGTTTTACTCTTTTATGTCACTCAATACTTTTACTTAATGTTTTCTTTTTAAAATTACAATTATAATTAAATGATTGTTTGAGTCTGAGCTTCCCTGACAAACCAGACCGCTTCTGCAGACTGGCTGCTGTCCAGCAAAGTGCCTGGCGTGTGGGAGACACCCAGCCCGGTGGTAGAATGAAGGAAGCAAGGTGCTTATGTCTCCAGGCCCCAGGACAGAGCGTGTCGAACACAGAACAGGACTGCAAGCTGCTTGCTTCTACCCTAGTGCAGAATCTGAGCCATTTTTACTGTGCTTCTGTGACACTTGTAGATTCTCAGGCAAATAGAGAGCAAGAACTTGCGGTCATTTTGTGAGGACAGCAAGGGGACCACTGATTTATCGGGTAGCAAAGTATCAAGTTTGGACTTACACTTCATCTATCATTGCACTAAGTGGGTCAAAGGAGAGTGTTTCAGAATCCTGTCTTTGTGTTCCCTTTCCTCCCATTGTGCAGGTATTTATTGCGTGTGGACACTGGGACCCTGTCAGGTGCTGAAGGGGCTTCCAGAGAAGATGGCGGCATGGTCTCTGCCCTCCAGGGATTACAACCTAGTTAGTTGCAGCAGCTAAGCATACGCATTGTGCAGAATGGGGGTAGTGGTGAAAGTTGCAGGCACTTGGGTTGGGTGGAGGTGACGTGGCTGGGAAGTGGCAGGTGCCGGCCACTTCCAGGGTGTTGGGCAGAGAGGGCTGGGTACCTTATAGAGCATCGCTTTATGCTCATGTCAGTCCCGTGTGGAAGCTTCTGTCTCCTCTCTGCTTTACAGGGGGTGGATCTACAGGCTTAGGGAGGTCAGCAGTGCCTAGGGTTCCCAGACGTGGCTATCCTTGGGAATCACCTGGATCTTTAATAGAATACAGATGCCTGACTCCCACCCTCAAATAGATTGATTTAATTGGGAGGAGTGTGACCACAGTGTCGAGACTTTTAAAAACTTCCTGAGAGATTCTAACATTCAGCAAAGTTTAGGAAGCATTGGGTTATGATTGGTCTGAGGTCAGAGATCCTATATGTGGAACCAAAACTTGACCCAGGTCTGATTGCTTCCAGAGCTCCAGCTTTTATTTGCTGCATGCTATGAAGGAGGCCGGTTACAGACAGAACCTTGAACAATGAGCAATTTCAGTAAGCAGAGGAGTGAGCAGAGGGCCAGTCCGGTGGTGCGTGTGCTTGGGGATAGGTGAATGCAATAATAAGCAAACAAAAAATGGGCTGAATACTTACGAGGAACTATATTAACAAGAGCTGACACTTCAGTGGCGCCAAGAGCTTGGCATTGTTCTCAGAGCATTGCATGTGTTAACTCATTTGATCCTTACAAAGACTCTTTGACCTGAGTTCTTTTATGAGCCCCACTTCACAAGTGAGAAACTTGAAGCTCTGATTTTTGTATAAGTCACTTAGAAGTAGGTGCACAGCGGGTAAGTGGCAGGCTAGCTCCTGAATTATGTTCCTAGCCATTGTGCTGTGTTACCTTTTGTGTTAAGTAGATACTGAGTGTTTTTGTGTTTGCCAGGCCCTGCACTAAGAGCTTTACATTCATTGCTTCATGTAATGACTTTCAATAACTCTTACAAGAAGTACTATTGTTTCAGATGAGGAAACTCACACACATTCCCAAGGTTCCCTAACTAGTTGGGGGTAACAGATATTATTGGTACAATTTGACTTTATAATCCACGCTTTGAACCATTCACATGTTTTAAAATATTACATTTTTTTTTAGATTTTAAATTAAATCTCAGTGGAATGCCATATATAAAGCAGGTAAAAGCAGAATAACTCCCCTGGACTGTGGGATGGTGGACTCAGACTTCTGCTGACTCACACTCCTCCACCCTTTCCACTAATCTCTTTATTAGCCTCTAGACATCTTTCTGGAACCCCTGATGGTCTTAGAGACACAGTGTGAAAACCACTGCTATGGATAATAGGAATCTTAGAGATGCTGGAGCCAGGCCAGTTATTGCTTTTGAGGAATATGGATGATTTAGGAATGTTTTCAAGACCCTGGGAGACAAGTTGTGATAATAATTTCAGGGGAACTTCTTTGAATCTCAGATGTGCGAAGCTTAGTTCAAAGACAGTGAAAATAGCTGAAAAAAATATCAAAAGGGAAGTCCAACTTTTAATTGTCTTTAGAAAATAACTTAGGAGTCTAGGAATAACCCTTAGAAACTTTTTTTCTACCCTTTTCTCTTCTCTCCATTTGTCTTATTCTGCCCTTAAAACAAACTCTGTCTCAAGCCCCAAGGCTCTTTCTTCTTCCTTCCCTTTCTTATTTCTCCTGCTTTCTATTATGTAGATCATCTTACAATATTTTTTTTTTCTTGAGACAGAATCTCACTTGGTCACTCTCAGTAGAGTGCCATGGCGTTATGGCTTGCAGCAACCTCAAAGTTTTGGGTTCAAGTGATTCTCTTGTCTCAGCCTTTGGAGTAGGTGAGACTACAGGTGCCCACCATAATGCCTAGCTATTTTCTTAGAGATGGGGTCTTGCTCTTGCTCAGGCTGGTCTCAAACTCATGAGCCCAGGCAATCCACCTGCCTCGGCCTCCCAACTACTGGGATTACAGGTGTGAGGCACTGTATCCAGCCATCTTAGACTATTTTGAAAGCCTATCCCATTGCATCCAATTTCATAGCTTTACTTTGCAATCCACTTGCTAATTCTGTTTTATAAAATCCAGGAACAGACCTGACTGAGAAATATGCTGCAGTGGAAAGAAGCTGATCAGGCAAAGCCATGTCCTCACTCAGAATAAGGGCAGGGACAGAGGCTTGGAATACACCCACACACATATGTATATGTGTGTCAGCACACTTACACATGGATATATGTATATGTAATTGGTTTTAACCCCTGTCACACATGTGGGAGGGGAAAAGAGTGTGACCACACTGAGCTTGGGTGTCAGAAGTGAAATTAGACAGGAATAATGGATCTAAGAGGTGTTTCCAAAATAGAGATGTCAGGTTTAGTGATGAATGGAAAAGAAAAGAGAAAGAAAAAGAAAGAGATAAATGTGGTTCTAAAATGTTAAACATGAGTGATTGAGAAAAGGTCAGGGTGTTCGACCAAAATAGTGGTTGTGCTAGTCCCTGGCAGTTTGGGAGTGTGGGGGCAGGTGGTAGGGGTTTGTTTTAGACATATTAGATCCCTAGCTGAAGGATCAACAGTCCGCTTTTGGTCATCCTCAACTTAAAGAGATAACAGGGCATCCAGATGGAACCAACAGGTGGTTAGGTACAAGTAAAAGCTATAAAGTGAGCAAAAAGAGGTAAAGATTACAGAGGCCTCTAGATAGATGTGAGAGCTATGGAGACACACTTTAGTCTGTCTCTTGAGTATCTACGTGGATGAGGAAAATGTCTCTAGTACAGAGTCACAAGGGAAAGGACCCAGTTGTAGAATGCAGGAAGGTGAGGAATATGCAAAAGAAACAGGGAAATAGATTCCTCGTGTCTCAGGCTGCTGTGACACCATACCATAGACTAGGTGGCTTTTAGACACAGGAATATATTATTCACCATTTTGGAGGCCAGGAAATCCAGAATCAAGGTGCCAGCATGGTGGATTCTGATGAGAGCCCTCCTCTGCGTTGCCAACTGCTGGCTTCTTGCTTACCCTTGCCTGATGGGAGGGGCAAACAAGCTCCCCGGAGCTTCCCTCATAAGGGCACTAATCCCATTCATGAAGGCTCTGCCTTCATAACTTAATCACCCCCCCAACTTTCCACCTCCTAATATTGTCAAGTTAGGGTTAGGATTTCAACATATGAATTTAGAGGGGTACTAAACATTCAGACAGTAATGCTGAGGGAAGCATCTGTTTCAGTGGGATGGGAAGTAGATAGAGTACCATTCACTCATTAGAACTGTATTTCCAAAAGACTATTTAATTATGAAGGTAAAGTGCTCATGATATGCTTTTCATGGATATATAAAAATTGCATATTTCTATGTCTATGTATGTGCATATGGCATCTCAATTACATTACACAAATACAGGTGACCATAAAGTTTGTGTGCAGTTTAAATAGTTATAACTATTTGTATATATGGATGCAGATGACCAAATAAATATTTATAATGTTTATTTCTAGATAGTGGGATTTGGGAGGGTCTTAACTAAACATATGTTATTCAGGGACCTTAACTAATAAGTGCAAATATTGTAACCTAATGGTTGGTACCTTCATATTCATCTGAAATAAAAAAATAAAAATCATGTTATTATTTAATCTTAAAATGAAAATTTTTAAATTTTCAGATATGCAGATTTCATATTCTGGACAATGAATACACTTTATTCTTACTATCAGAAAAAATATCAGTTAGAAGGAGAATAAATGTCTTATGGGCTATATCATCTCACTTAATGTGCTTACAAATACCTAATAAGAAAGTGACATGGTCCCTTATTTACAGCTGAGAGAGATGAAGGAATTTGTCTCAGTCACACAATTACTAAGCGATGCCATGATTTTAATCTGTTGGTTGTTAAGATACAAACCACATTTATATGATCAGTAAAAAATTACTTCCAAGAAGGGGCAGATAGGTTTGGGGGAATATTTATCTGTGCAAGCTACACATTAAGAAAAGACATTTGGTAAGAAGGAAGGTACCAGTGGCCTATAGGAGTAGAAATTCCGTGGGATAACAAGAATAACAAGCTATTTCTTCTTGATGAGAAATGACTGGAGGTGGGGAAGGTGGAGGCAGGTATAGAGCACTTGGTAAGAAATTGGAGGGTTCACCAGTCCCAATGGGCCAAGTTATGCTGGGAGAAGCAGGCCCAATCTCAGTGGTGTAGCACAGTAAAAGTTTATGTCTTGCTTCTGTGTTGTGGGTTGGTCTTGGGCTTCACTGTGGTCACTCAGAGCCTCAGGCTAAAAGAGATGTCATCTAAAACTTCTCTTGTCACCATGTCAGGAAAGGTGAAGGTTGGAGTTGCATGCTACCAGTTAACTGCTTCTACCTGGAAAGGACAGTGGTTTGTTCAGCCCAAGCCACACCTTAAAGAGAGAAGGAAAGTCTGGACCTAGCATGTGCCCACCAGGAAAAGAGAACTAGAATATTGTGAACACCCTACTGGCTACCACAGCAGGGAAAACATTTCTAGCTTTTTAAGGCCCATGTTTTTGTAGCAAAGGAAGCAGCTTGCAAAACTATCAAACATGACATACAGGAAGCACAGAGACATCCTCAAGGAAATTGAGACTCCTAGGGTATAGTGACTGCAAACATTAGAAAGAAGCAGTGTTGTGCTCAGACAAGAAGTATGTACCTAAGGCCAGCGGCCCTCAGGCCTCAGGGTGCTACCTTCACTGCCCAGGTGCATACAAATTAGGACCAGGGAGAAGCTCTGGCCTGGGGAGCTGTTTCCAAATTCTGCTCCCAAGGTCTTGAGACTAGCAGTCTCACCTCATACTCACAGTTACCAACGGAAGCCAATGGCACCTCCATCAGTGAGATCTCGGGGTTACATGTTCTAGGTGCCCAGGTTTCTCCACGCAGTTACTGCGGGAACGACTGTGCAGTCTGCAGGTCATTACTCTAAGTGTAATTTAAAGTTGGGTTAACATAAAACTAGTTGGTGCCTGCCCTAAGCAGTCTGGTGGCTGGTGGACTAAGACCTTGGAACCCCAGTGAAGTAGCTCTGTGTCTATAGATTACAGACAGATCAGCTTCAAAAGACGCAAATCCTGGAGGCCTCCCTTCCTCTGGAATCAGTAGTATGTTTGAAATAAAGAAAATGTGGTCCTGAGGACACAGGACATCTTATATAGAGGCTCAGAAAGACTATCTGAATTGACATTTGGAATTACCATAGTTCTGATATTTTTGAATACTGCTATTGAATATATCAAAAATAGGAAAAAAGAGAAGAGAAATAAAAAACATGTTAGCCTCATCAAGTATTTCTTTGTAGAAGAGCTTCTAATACTATTTCTGATGTTGTATGAACTTGTATGTCAAACGAAAACAGCTTATTAAAATGCTTTTTCAATGTTGCATATTTATAAAGTTAAAGAATAATGCTATTTATTTGATAGTTAAATAGGTGTAGTTCTGTGACTTCCACATGTTATTCTTGCTTTTTAAACAGTTTTTGGTTTAGGCTTTGGCTTAAATTACATGGTCATTAAGTTTCCTCTTTTTATCATGGCAAAATGGATGGTTTTCTGAATCTTAAAAGCATGTAATTTACCTTGGATATGAACTATAATGCTTATTCTGAATAATTTCCATGTAAAACTGAAGAAATTGTGTAGAAAGTCTTTATGAATTGGAACTTAACATGTCATTGACACATTTTGAAGGGTGTTCTGTTGACTTTAGTGATGGATGAGCCTATATTGCCAAGTTCAGCTGGAAGGGGTGGTTTAAAAAGCCAAACATCAGCTGTGGAATCTAGAAACTTCCTGGAACCATGATTTTGACCAGCAGGATGGATGCGGCCTGCGTCTGCACAAGGGATGGCATTTTACCAGCTTGCTCCACGGAAGTCTCTGGAACATAACCATAAAACACCAGCCCACTTTGTTGTGTGTTGGCTTTTAAAAGTCCCTAATAGTTTGGGGAGGGTAAGGCCTTGCCTCAGGGCTCCATGGTCCAATTTTTTGGGACCTGGCTGAAAATCCTGGATATTTGATAGTCTGGCTTATTTCTATGGTGTATTAGCACCCTATAAAAGTTACATGTCATTTATTTCAAGTTTAGAACCCTCTCAAACTTCAGGGCAAACCAAACTTGAACCTTTTGTGGCTGGAATTCTGTTTACTTTTGGCCAAACCTTGTTTCCTGAATGTAAGTCAGGGAGGTGAGGAGAGAGGGGCTCCTGAGGCCCCTTGGACATAGAATAGCTTTTACCAAACAAGGCTTTGATAGGTTAAAAACATGAATGAATCTGAAACATGTAGATTAACTTTCTGTCAAAGTACTCTGGGGCCTACGCACAAAAGGATATTGTGCAGAGCTAAATGCATTTGAGAGGTACCTTCCTTCATCTGTGAGGAAGAATCTGAGGTTTTTGCCAAACATAGGTTGAAATAGGGTCAAGCCAGTCACACGTGTCTCCCCATGTCTAATAAATAACATTAAATAGTTTCTTTAAAGGTTATTAAGCAATCTGATTGAACATGGACCTTGGAGAAAAGTGGACGTTTCCGTGGCTCCAATCATAGGTGTCCCAGTTCAAGGACACTTCCCGCACCCCTGTGTGTATATTATTAGAACACAGCCTAGCAAAGGATGCATGGTGCTTGAATGAAGGAGGAATAACACCCCAAACTCCATATGCCTTTCAGATAGAAGAACTGATGACTGCGTTGGAGAAGACCAGGCAGGAGCTGGATGCCACCAAAGCACGCCTGGCCTCCACGCAGCAGTCCCTGGCTGAAAAAGAGGCACACTTGGCCAATCTCCGGATGGAGAGGAGGAAACAGCTAGAGGAGATCCTGGAGATGAAGTGAGTACCCAGTTTTGCCTTCACAGCCTCTCTCTTCTAACCTCTTTGAGGGTGGGAGCGGAGAAGGGCTATGAGAAGATGAAGAAAGAGCTCAGAGAAAGAATAATTCACTTCACACTTGGCTAGTCATTTCTGAGACTGTGTTTCTTATTTCAAAGTTATAACCTTGATGTCTCAATTTGGTTTTCACATCTGTGATTGAAAATTTACTATTCCTCCAACATTAGATTTTGTGCATCTGTGCTTTGTGGATGGTGCTGGTGTTTAGAGATCTGTCACAAAAATCTGAGCCAGCCAAGAGACAGAAGCCTTGTGAAGCACAATGGTAATTTGAGCAGTGCTCACAGTTAACTGGAAACTTTTCTAAGGAGGTGTTTACTAATTGTGACTATAACTCTGCTAATTGTATTCTTTTCACTTGTGTACAATGCCTGGCCTGTGTTGGCTTTCATAGAGTCTCAAGGTTGGCATGTCTTTGTTTAGAAAGCAGAACTCTGATTTGTTGGGCTGATAAAAACAGGTTGGAAATCCCATTGCCCCCAACCTCCTACACATTCCACTTGGGGGAGGTTGGTGTGGGTGAGGGAGGCAGATTAGATTAGAACCAATTGCTTTCTTTGATTTAGTCAGTAAAGTGCAGCTCAGAGTTGGGAAATGGTCATTCCTGTGGTCCCGTGACACACCCACTTACACCTGCCTCATTCAGTCCTCACAGTGAAATGATATCAGTAATTATCAGTCGTAATGGGTCCATTTCTAAATAACTAATCAAGTATTAGCATCTCTCTGTATAAGTTTTAAGATGAAATAATCAGTAAGATATAATTTCAATCTAACTTCCTTCCATGATAAGGGGAAACATACCTAATTATGGGATCTTAAGCCTGTAACACAGACTTTGAAATTGGTGAGTAGGTCTGGAAATGACCTTATTGTGACCCAGAAAGTCTTACACATGGTTAACATTAAGCCCAGAAAGCTTACATCATGGAAAATATAGAATGAAGTATTTTGAGGGATTTAATAATGAGGACAAAACTTTTATTCCTCATCAACTACCTCAGTTTCTCCAAGACCAAAGAAGTAGGTTTTTTTCACATATAAACTGGCATTTTTCCTAATAAAAGATGATATAATAAAAACAGATACTATACTCAGTTTTGAGGTGAGGGACTCAGACTCAGAGAGAT
Organism: Nycticebus coucang; assembly: GCF_027406575.1. NCBI lineage: Eukaryota > Metazoa > Chordata > Mammalia > Primates > Lorisidae > Nycticebus > Nycticebus coucang. Next base: position 53,435,242 of record NC_069787.1, read on the forward strand.
TCAAATAATATGCTTAAGGCCATCTGGCCAAGATTAAAGTCAAAGTCTTCCACCTCAATATCCCTTTCTACTACCTCATTTTCTTGAGGAGCTTATGAACTTGGTCAGATCTGGAACTTTTGTCTGTTTGAGTCATTGCAATATCATGCTGCCTTGAGCAGTGCCAGGACATTTCTAGGTGCTCAGTAACTATTTGTTGCCAAGAACAGTGATAGGAAAGGAACTTAATAATTGTTTGTTGAATGAGTAAATTAATTGAATGCTGGTGATTGAATTTTATGTAGCTAAGAAGAAAAATATTTCAAGTGTCTGTGACATTATCACCTTAATCAATGATTCATTAGCAATAAACAATGCCAGTATTAATATATTAACAATGTAGGTAGATTGATTCCATCAGCCTTAATTCTTTCCATTTATCTGTCTCATTCCTGCCTCCTTATGTGGAGCAATATGAAAAAATATGTTATGTGTCAAGTCCAGCCTTGTTTTTCTGCTTGTTTTCCAGCTGATCCCAAGTTAACGATACATCTCCTGAAGTGATTTATTGTACCATTATAAGGAAACTTTTATGACTTTCTGTTTATAAAAAGAGCATATACTTAAAGCATTTGGAGAGAATACATAATGGTGAAGTACGCAGGTTTGGGAGTCATCAGCCCTGGGTTGGAGTCCTGTTGTTTCCACTTGGTGGCTTGTGACTTGTGAGAAATGCCCTTGAACCACAACGACCCCTCAGTATCCTCTCGTAATCATTTGCATGGTGTGGTTGTGAGGAAGGGTGCTCAGCAGAGGGGTTGGCACACAGCAAATAATATGCGTGTGTAAATGGCTCTATCAGCCAATGAAAATATGTCATTTGTTTCATATACTTTATGAAGACTATCATTTATCTAAAATGTGGATTTATTTTTTTTAAACATATAAACCTTTCCATGTGTATGTTTTCCCACTTAACTTCATGATTTCAGATAGCACCTAACTAAGACCTCTTTTGGTACATTGCCACATTACTGCTTAAGGGCTTAAGCAAAATAAGCCACTGCAAAATAAATATAAAATTCCTCTGCAAAATAAGCCACTGCAAAATAATAAAATTCCTCTGTTAATTCCTTTGGTAAAAGTAACAAAGCCCTGCTTCATTAAGCCAAAGATGGACCCTATTCACTATTTACTGTCTCAGAAGCCCAACGTATGAACCAGTACCAGGGAAGGACACAGGGATAGGGCAAATACATTGACTGAAGTCCCCAGCTACATTCATGAACCTCTTGAGCTGTTCAGGTGAGCTAATTGGTTTGATCGGACAAGATTTTTAAGCTGGATTGACATATTGGTTGTTTTACATTGATTGGGTCAATGTAAGTTAATGGGAATACTCAGATGGGTATTATCATTGTTGGTACTTCTTACCACTGTGCCAAGCATTATTGGGTTTACATTGAAGTGGCACCCACCACGTGAGCATCTTTAGGTCAGGTCTACCCGGTTTCAAACCCTGGTGAGAAGGAGAGGCTGTGTGTTGCTAGAGCAAAGAGGGTGGGGCTGTGAGTCAAGAGAGGGGCAGTGTGATCCCGTAACTCACTCTCGTCTCACCCTGTAAACAGTAAAGATCACCCCTGCTTGGTCAGGGCTCTCTTCAATGAAGGGAAGGTGATAATACCTGTCTTGCTTATTCTCCAGAACTGTGGTAGGGACAGGATTTTTTTTTTTAAAGTATCAAACTAAAATTTATATAAACCAGTATATGTAAAAGTGCTTTGAAACATAAAAAGGGCTTTTGAAATGAGAGGTGGCATCTGTTAAATTCATTGCAAAATGAAATGGCATGGAGTTAGGTTCAACTTCCCAGCCTGCATAAGCTGGGCTCCCATTCACATCATTATGAATAAAAAATTCACCAGGTGCTGGTGAACAGCACTTGTATTGGAGGCCACAGATTCAAGGATGTGCTTCATGTTCCATGGCTCCTACAGGTAGCTCATTAGTCCTTATACTAAAATGGAAAGTCTTTCCATATAATCTTCCCCCCTTGTCTTGGTTTTTGGTCCAGAGCTTTACAGAATTCACCTGAGCACCATCAATAAGTGGCCTTTTAGATAGTTGTTAGATATCATTGCTTGTTATAGGAAAAAAAGAGGAAATATGGAGAAGCAATATGAAAAAATATAATCACGCATGATTCTAACATGCAGAGATAAATACCGATGGCATTTTGGTGTATACCTTTATAAATGCTCCTTATTTTAAAATGAAAATTAGATTGTGTTTGTGTATTCTGTAAGTCCTTCTTCTTTTGTTTATTGAATGTGAACCTTCCATGTCACAAACATGGAATTGTATTTTGTAAATTACTCAATATACTGTCATGTAGGCTTATCTCATTATTGGGCATCTATCTTGGTTCCAATATTTTGCTAATAGTGAATATGTTTTAAGCATCCTCCTGTTTTGTTTTATTCACTTCTTTGTAAATAAAGTTTGACATGCAGTTGTAAGAAATACAGTCTCCCGTGCACAGCGCCATTTTCCTCCATTGTAACAGCTTGAATACTTATAGCATAATATCACACAAGATAATTGATATCTGGCAATCTACTGATTTTATTCAAATTTCTGCAGTTTTGCATATTTACAAACACTATTTCGATTTTTCCAGTTCTACCTGCGCTCATTTGTGTATGTATGCATGTGTTTAGTTGCATGTGGATTTATCACAGGTGTGGTTTGTGTAATCACCACTGTGGTCAAGATACAAAACTGTCCCATCATAATCACAATCTCTGGTACTATCTGTAGGTTGCTACACCTACTTTCTAGCTGTTTCATTTTTAGCCTAAATTTTCTTTTGTTTTAGAACATTTTGGGAAATGTGGCATACTGACCTATATTTTCCCTTGCCATTTTTCTTGGGCTTGTCCTCCTATTTTAAATCTATCTATCCATCCATCCATGTACCCATCCACCTATCTATCTAGATATTAATAGATATATACCCACATAGATATACAGATATGCACATATACATGTGTGTATGTATTTTAATATAGAGATGGGAACCCACTATGTTGTTTAGGCTGGTCTTGAGTTCTTGAGCTCAAGTAGTCCTCCTGCCTTGGCCTCTCAAAGTGCTAGAATTATAGGTGTGAGCCACTGTGTCCAGCCCATATTTTAAATTTTGACTTAACTTAGAAGAATCAGGCAATATTTTCTTTAACTTATTTTTTATCATGTGATTATATTTGTTTACAATGGAATTTTTGTTAATACTGGCTATTAAGAACCTGTCATATGGTAGGCATTCAATAAGTATCTAAGGAATAAAAGGATGAATTAGTTTGAAAATTATAAATATTCATTGAGTATCTACTATGTGCCAGTTCCTGTTCTAGGTGAAGAAACATAAAAGACCATCAGGCTTGTCAGTCCTACATTTAATAAAATGAGTGAAGGAAATGAATGAAAAAGCAAATAAAAGTAATTTCTTATTACCCATAGAGGTTCGAATCCCACTTAGTCATTTCCAAAGGTAAAGACCTTATTGGTTATTTGGGATAAGTAGGGATATGGAAAGTGTAGTGTGCCTTCCCATAGTCTGGGAATCCTTTCAGGAACTGAAGCCAGGTTAACACAGAAGGAAAGCATTAGATGAACAGAAATCCTTTAGCATCTGCAGGGAATTGGCTTAAGGACCAAAATTCATGGATACTTAGTCCCTGATAGAAAAAGGGGGTAGTAGTGTAGTACTTGCATATAATATGTGGACATCTTCCTTTTTTTTTTTTTTTTTTTTGCAGTTTCTGGCCGGGGCTGGGTTTGAACCCACCACCTCCAGCATATGGGGCTAGTGCCCTACCCCTTTGAGCCACATGTGTCACCCTCCTTTTTTTTTAATAGACAAGGTCTTGCTGTGTCATCTGGGTTAGAATGCAGTGGCATGAGCATAGCTCATTACAACCTCAAAATTCTGGGCTCAGGTGATCCTTCTGCCTCAGCCTCTGAGTAGCTGGGACTATAAATATGCACCACCATGCCTGGATACATCTTTTTTTTTTTTTATTGTTGGAGATTCATTGAGGGTACAGGAAACTAGATTACACAGATTGCATTTGTTAGGTAAAGTCCCTCTTTCAATTGTGACTTGCCCCCCAAAAGTGTGTCATACACCAAGACCCCACCCCGTCCCTCCTTTCCTTTCTTTGCTCTTCCTTTCCCCCACCCTCTCCCTCCTTCTCTTTCTCTCTGCTCTCCCCTTCCCCCACCCCCACCGTGTACTCCGTCATTAATTGTCCCCATATCAAAATAATAGGTAGGATTCATGCTTCTCCATTCTTGTGATGCTTTACTAAGAATAATGTCTTCCACTTCCATCCAGGTTAATACGAAGGATGGAAAGTCTCCATTTTTTTTAATGGCTGAATAGTACTCTAAGGTATACATATACCACAGCTTGTTAATCCATTCCTGGTTTGGTGGGCATTTAGGCTGTTTCCACATTTTGGTGATTGTAAATTGAGTTGCGATAAACAGTCTAGTGCAAGTGTCCTTATGGTAAAAGGATTTTTTTCCTTCTGGATAGGTGCCCAGTAATGGGATTACAAGATCAAATGGGAGGTCTAGCTTGAGTTCTTTCGGGGTTCTTCATACTTCCTTCCAAAAAGATTGTATTAGTTTGCAGTCCCACCAGCGGTGTAAAAGTGTTCCTTTCTCACATCCATGCCAGCATCTGCAGTTTTGAGATTTTGTAATGTGGGCCATTCTTGCTGGGGTTAGATGATATCTCAGGGTGATTTTGATTTGCATTCCTCTAATAATTAGGGATGATGAGCATTTTCTCATATTTGTTAGTCATTATCTGTCTTTTTTAGAGAAGGTTTTATTCATCTCTCTTGTCCATTGATATATGGGATTGTTGGCTTTTTTCACGTGGATTAATTTGAGTTCTCTATAGATCCTAGTTGGCAAGCTTTTGTCTGATTCAAAATAAGCAAATATCCTTTCCCATTGTGTAGGTTGTCTATTTGCTGTGGTTGTTATGTCCTTAGCTGTACAGAAGCTTTTCAGTTTAATGAAGTCCCATTTGTTTATTTTTGTTGTTGCAATTGCCACAGAAGTCTTCTTCATAAAGTCTTTCCCCAGGCTGATATCTTCAAGTGTTTTTCCTATGCTTTCTTTGAGAATTTTTATCATTTCATGCCTCAAATTTATCCATCTTGAATCAATTTTTGTTAGTGGAGAAAGGTGTGGGTCTAGTTTCAGTCTTTTGCATGTGGACATCCAGTTCTCCCAGTTCTTCTACCATTTATTGAATAGGGATTCTTTCCCTCCGTGTATGCTCTTGTTTGGTTTATTGAAGATTAGGTAGCTGTAAGATTTAGTTTCATTCCCTGGTTTTCTATTCGATTCTAAATATCTATGTCTCTATTTTGTGGCAGTACCATACTGTCTTGACCACTATGGCCTTGCAGTACAGCCTAAAATCTGGTATGCTGATGTCCCTGGCTTTGTTTTTATTACTAAGAACTGCCTTAGGTATTTGGATTTTTTGTGGTTCCATACAAAACGCAGAATCATTTTTTCCAAGTCTTGAAAGTACGATGTTGGTATTTTAATAGGGATGGCCTTGAATCAGTAGATTGCTTTGGGAAGTATAGACATTTTAACAATGTTCGTTCTTCCCAGCCATGAGCATGGTATGTTCTTCCATTTGTTAATATCATCCTCTATTTCCTTTCTTAGGGTTTCATAATTTTCTTTATAGAGGTCCTTCACCTCTTTTGTTAGATATATTCTTAGGTATTTCATTTTCTTTAAAGCTATGGTGAAGGGAGTTGTGTTCTTAATTAGCCTCTTATCTTGGCTGCTGTTGTCGTATACAAAGGCTACTGACTTGTGGACATTAATTTTACATCCTGAGATATTACTGTATTTTTTGATGACTTCCAGGAGTCTTGTGGTTGAGTCTTTGGGGTTCTCTAAGTATAAGATCGTATCGTCAGCAAAGAGGGAGAGTTTGACTTCCTCTGCTCCCATTTGGATGCCTTTTATTTCCTTCTCTTGCCTTATTGTATTGGCTAGAGCCTGGATACATTTTTTAAAATTTGTTTTGTAGAAATGGGGGTCTCAGCATACTGCCTAGGCTCATCTTGAACTTCTGGCCTCCAGAAATTCTCCCACCTCAGCCTCCCTGGCTAGGATTACAGCATAAATTTCTGCACCAGTCTTCCTTGTACTTTAAGTCATCTCTAAACTACTTATAATACATAATACAATACAATTTCTATATAAAGAGTTGTTACATACTATTGTTTAAGGAATAACGTCAAGAAAAAAGTATGTACATGGTGAGTTCAGATGTAGGGTGTTTCCTCCCCACCCCCACCCCGGAATATTTTGGATCTGAAGTTGGTAGATCCATGGATGTGGACCCCATGTATATGGAGGGCCAATTGTATTCCCTACAGGATTCTTCCCTTCAACACTCCTGTCTTAGTCTGCTTAGTGTTGCTATGAAAGAATGCTTGAGGCTGGGTAATTTATAAAGAATAAAGGTTTATTTGGCTCACAGTTCTGTGACTATACAAGATGCATATTGCCAGCCTCTGCTTTTGATGAGGGTTGCTTCCACTCATCATAGAAGGCAAAGGGAAGCTAGTGTGTGCAGAGATCACTCGTTGAGGGAGGAAGCTTGCAGGGAGGAGGTATTTCAGGCTTACCCTGTGGGAGGGTATTAATCTATTCATGAGTGATCCCCACCCCCTCTGTGACTCAAACACTTCTCATTATGCCCCACCTCCAACATTGAGGGTCAAATTTCTTTCTTTTTTTTTTTTTTATTAAATCATAGCTGTGTACATTAATGCAATCATGGGGCACTATACATTGGTTTTATAGACCGTTTGACACATTTTCATCACACTGGTTAACATAGCCTTCCTGACATTTTCTTAGTTATTGTGTTAAGATGTTTATATTCTACATTTACTAAGTTTCACATGTACCCTTGTAAGATGCACTGTAGGTGTAATCCCACCAATCACCCTCCCTCTGCCCATCCTTCCACCTCACTCCCCTCCCTCTCCCCCTTCCCCATATTCTTAGGTTATAACTGGCTTTCATATGAAAGCCATAAATTAGTTTCATAATAGGGCTGAGTACATTGGATACTTTTTCTTCCATTCTTGAGATACTTTACTAAGGAAAGATGGAGACTTTACCTCTTTCATGTTTGCATGGATGGAGCTGGAACATATTCTTCTTAATAAAGGGTCAAATTTCAACATGAGGTTTAGAAGGGGAAAATATCTAAATGATAGCAAGTCTCTTCCTCCGTTGGTCTTTATTAGTTGGTATTCTAATTGCCAGTCATTATTCCCGCACTGGAAAAAACTAATAGTTCTCATCCATACATCTTCATAGAAGAACATGATGTTCATCTTTCCTGTGCATAAGATTATTCTTTTACTTGAAAATATCTAAAACCTCTTGCTAAGATACTTCATGGTGGTTTAACTTAGTTATATTTCCTACTATTTAAAAGGAGTTTTAGTAAACGAATATTAAGACCATCCTTCTAGGTTTGATTTTACTAAGGCCAGTAAGCTTACTAACAGTAAGTTAGTGTTACTGTCCAGTAACCAAGGTCAGTTATTTAATTTGTAGCAGGTGAATTTGATATTGTGGCTGAAAAGAGTCAAGAGCCAGTAGATAGAATGCTTAAAATCTACCTGTGTGCAATTGCACAGGTGATTTAAACTCCCTGAGTAATTTCATAGGCAGACAGGCAGCCTAACTGAGATTTTCCTTTTTGTATAAAATGCTGAGTTGAATAAAGGCTTTAGTAGCTGGTTAATAGTCACATGTTTTGAAGTGTGTGTTTTAGACTTTTTGCAGTGATTACCTCTGCTTAGGTTAAGTAAAAAATTTAAGCAGACCTCTGTGTTTTTATTTTTATTTTTTAACTCATCTGAAGGTGTGGTGCAATCCATCTTAATTTACTGAGTATGGTTGGATTTTAGACATCTTCTCCAGATAGCCTTGCAAAGCTTTGTATATACTGTGTTCTTTTAGGACGTTCTCAATGAGGCAGGGAGTAGCTTATTCTGGTGCATTATCCTATTGGCTTCTTTGATCTGGGATTCTTTCTGAGAGTACCACTCATTAGGTAAGTACCCTTCAAAGGAGAGGCAGTGTGCAGAAGATGATAGAATCGATTTATTCTTTACTGCATGCCAACATGTAAAAAGACAAATCACTTTCTTTAAGAAGGAATCCTAAGTGCCTAGCAACTTGGAGAGGATAAATGGAGCCTGGAGAGGTGTTTGGAGGGCAACTGTTACTTAAATTTGATAAACTCAGTTACAAGGGGGGTTGTTTGGGTTTACAGAGATGTTATGAGCATTGATTGAGATTATGCATTTGTGAGAAGTGATACATATGTGTTAATATGTTAGGTATATCCATTACAGTTAACATACACAGATCCTATCTTTAAATTAGAATTTGGCCTTATACATTGAAGAATTTTTTTCTTATTATGACAACACAATTCTTTTTCCAACCAATGGTGAATTTAGAAAAACGTTGATATATCTAATTTTTAAAATATTAAATACTCTGTTTGTGTCCCCGAACATCCCCATCTGTCTATTTACTACCTGCTCAGTTCTAAAAGGTATTTTTAATTCAGCTAGAGCACTGACAAAGCTGTTTGCAGCCTAAGTTACCTGCAGTGACAGAGGACAAGGAATGGCATTTACTCATACAAAATTGAATTTGCTTTGAGTGGCAGGTGGTGACATAATGCCTAGTTGTTTGCTAGTCATGATTTCTGTTTTTCTCTTTTTAACTCTGAAGTTGGTGACTTCTAATCTATAGCAGAAAAGACTTGCTGTACACAAAATGTACAAGGGGTAAGTAAAACTTAACTATAGAGAAAATTACCATAGACCAGTGGAATGCTCTAGTTAGCTTCAAAGACAAGGATTGGAAGTACCCACATTTCAGAACCTTTAGCATTAGTAGCCTTGCAGCCCCAGAGCCCCATGCTCCTTCTGTCTTGGTGGTTTTCCCATTTTTGCATTTAGCTTCCACCTTTTGGTATAACACGTTTGCCTTGATTCCAGCTATCTGATCCATATCCCAGCAGGCATAAAGGAGAAAAGAGAAAGAAGCCTCCTGTCCTTTAAGTTATACATACCATCTATTGACAGCTGAGTTGTTTAGAATTTGTTCAATAAATAGTTGTTGAGCATCTGCTATGTGCAAAGACTGTTCCAAGCCTAGGCACCCACCTCAGCACTGTTCTGAGTGAATAGAAAGGACTTGGTGAGCAAAAATCCTCTTTTTGACGGAGCTTGTATTCTTATACTCCAGGTTGTAAGTTACCTGGTCATACTTAGCTTGAAGACAAGCAGGAAAATGTGACTTTTAGCTGGGTGGCTCTCTGCCCAGTGAACATTCTGGGAATCCAGTACCAAGTAAGACGAGGAAGAAGGAAGGAAAGGAAAGAATGGGTACAGGGGGCAAGTAGCAGTCTCTGCCAAAACAAGTAAAGTATGAAAAAAATAGGTCAATTGGCATGTTGTTTCACTGAGCATTAAAAAATAACTTAGCAATTACATCTTTAGAGAGAATATTCCTAGCAGACATTTACTTTTATCCATATGTGTCTAGTGTTTATCTGGGTCCATTTCTGAGTACCGAGTAGGTAAACTAAGGGGAATCATGTGCAGAGTGTACAAGTTGAAGGATACCTGGCAATCTCATCATGTTTGGGACAGCTGTTGGAAAAGTGGTGTTGGGTCCAGAGAAGGCCAAGAAGGCACGTGCACCTTTCAAGTATGAACGAGGTGACACGCCAGAAAAGATGTGAACCTGATTTCTGCTTCCTTGGAAGATTGTGCCGGAGTTGGTAGTTAGAATGTAAGAGGAAGATTTTCCTTCGGTGCAAAAGAACTTCAGAGCACTAGAAACTTTCTCACCTCTCTGGGTGCTACAGATGGAATTCCTATCCCAAGTAGAGGGCAAAGGTGATCTCCGAAAATCCTTCCAATGTGGAATTCTATCTATAACTACACTAAATAAATGGCCTGGCACAGAAATTATATTTAGGAGATACCAGGGTCTTCTTTCTTCCTTCCCTTGAGGAATTCTATTTGAATACAAAAACTTTTGCTGTAAGTGTATAAAACAAAACAAAACAAAACAATTACTCCTTGGCTTAGGACACTACCTTCTCAAATATAGAATAATAATAATAGAATTTTTCCTGTATTGTAGGACAGTTATGTTTAATAAAACCCTTTGGATGTGATCCACATGAGTCAAACAGAGATGTATGTCACAACTCACTACAGGGAAAGAATCAAAGTGGATTAAATGGAATCCTGGGTAGAATAAAGAGCTCTTCACTATCTTTCCCTTGATAAATGTACCATTTCTGATTAAAATGCCTTCAGAGAATTAAATTAGCCCAGGCATATAGACTATCAGTGCACACAGACTTTGTATGATGGGATTAGTATTACCAGGGAACAATTATTAAGTGCTTATTACACGGGCTAAGTATTTCACTTGCGTATTGCTGCCACGTCTGGGAGGTGGGGAGTATTATTATTCCCATTCTTAGAGGCAAACACTGAGTTTTTGATACCCAGATCTCAAATTCAAGTTCCTTTGACATGGTAGTCCACTATCTTGACTATTGCATACATTCTCTCCTAATGAACTTGATATGTCATTGTAAGAATTTCAAGTCTGAGAATGATGGGACCAGTTTTCATTAAATAGCAACAGGCAATAGGTGCTTCTTCCAGCTCCTCCAGGGATCAGGACAGCAGGCTGCGTGATGGTGGGAGTGAGGGAGCTTGTTGGGGCAGGCCTTTGAAGTCAGCTGCCTTATCTTAAAACAAAATAAGGGACACACTGTATTCTGGCCAAAAACACACACTGTATGTATAGTTTTAATAGTGAAAAATGTCAGTCAAAAGGGCCCTTGGCTTGGTGGTTTTTAATGGAAATACAAACATTTTCTGAGCTAGAGAAGGATAGTCTTTCAGCTTAAATAATCATAATCAGCAGTTAAATAATCTAAATGCTTGCGAATCATAGAGCTTAAATAATTCCAAGCACCATACTTCATGTTATCTCTATCCTCACAGCAGCCACATGTGGGCCAGGGAAGGTCACCACCTAAAAAAAGGAAAGAGAAATACTCAGGCTTTCCAAGCTCCTCAGACATGGCAAGTCAAAGGGGACAGCTGTGGCCCTTTCTCCCAATCCAAGAGCAACATCATGTTGGAAGAATTCTGAGAAGTTTCTGGTCTAGTGCTATGAGGAACAGTGCCAGATTTAATACCCCAAGGCAAGGGATGGGGCAGCCACATCATGCAAAGAGTGACCAAGGGGCAGATGGTACAGCAGGGTCACACGTCAAATTCTGAAACAGAATTACTTGGTGCAGTGAGTAGAGCTCTGGGAACACAGCCTGACTCTGCCAGTGATAGCTGGCAAGCCCTGGCAGACCTGACCTGGGCTCTCCAACTGTGGACAAGCCTCTGGACTTGCTGATCGTGTTACTATTCTGTGATTGTCCCAAGCCATAGCTCTCAAGTGGGGGTGATTTTGTGCCCCAACCCTGCCTAGGCAATATTTGACAAAGTCTGGAAATATTTGTGATTGTTACAGTGGTGAGAAGTTACCTCTAAATCTAGAGAGTTGAGGCCAGGGATGCTGCTGACCCTCCTGCAACACAAAGGAAGGTGCCCAACAACCAGGACTTATCCGGCTCCAAAGGCCAATGGTGTTGAGATTGACAAACCCATCTGCAACTTCAGTTTTAGATTGGTGTTTCTGAAACTAGGGAATAAAAAGCCTTTGTAGGATCTCATCTCTGATTTAACTGGACTGACTTTCAGAGGAGATTCAGGCAAGACGTATTTTCCCCACTAAAGATTACAATCAGGCCCAGAGGGTGTGGTGGCCTAGGAAGGTCCCACTTTGTGTAGACAACTCTGACCTTTTGGCTCTGGCTTGCTTTCCTGGGACTACAGACAAGCTCACTGTGTAGCTCCCGAATGGCATTGGCATAGGTGTCAGATCCAAATCCTCAGGGGACTGAGCCCTCCATGAGCTAGAAACCTTAGGTGGGATCCAGAAGGTGGGCAGCTGTTTCCCATTAATGGCTGTCCCATTAAAGCCTGCTGCTTGGCAGAGCACACAGTCCTACCTAGCTCCTGTATCTCATCGTTCCTTTACCTGTGGCTCTCTCTGGTCCTCAGTTTGTCTAACTATAAATTAAGGATGTGAATCTGGACCGTCCTCAGAGGTTAGGCCAGCCCTCCCGACCCATGTGTGAATGTGTGATTACAGCAAGCCCCGTACTGTCTTTCCACTTTTGTCTGTCCTTTCTATTCATTGCTTCCTGTATAACATCCCATTGGGTAGCCACATCCGTTTGCAAAGAAACACTTCTGTTAATGGTCATTTGTAGCAGAAAAAAATAGAATAAAAATGAGAACAACAGAGGCATGGAGAATATCAGCACAGGGCCTGGAGCCAACCACGGGAAACAGCTGCCCCAATGCCAACTGCCTGGCTCACCTGTGAAGGACCAGACTTGGACAAGTCCCAATTCGTGGAGTTTCCCTGCCTCTGTGTGATACCTTCTTTGTGTAGGTAAAATATAGTCTGGGTATTATCAAGGGAAGCCTCAACCTAGAGGATGTAGAGGATAAATCCGGAGATCTGTGCCTTCACTGGAAGGAGATACTACAAAAGGCTCCAAGGCAGCGGAGACTCAGGGAGTTTTTAGGGAGGGATGGCTTAGAAGTTGGGAAGGCTGGGCGGCGCCTGTGGCTCAAGGGGGTAGGGCGCCAGCCCCATATGCCGGAGGTGGCGGGTTCAAGCCCAGCCCTGGCCAAAAACTGCAAAAAAAAAAAAAAAAAAAAAAAGAAGAAGTGGGGAAGGCTTTGAAAGTTCTTGGTCTCTGGCAAGCGTTCAGTTAAACTTTGTCAAAGGAATGAATGAATATTGATGAAAATTACACTTTGCCTCCTGCTGGCTACCTCTCCCTCCTTTCCCCCCTCCATCTCCTCTCTTCCCATCCTCTCTTCCACACTGTCTCCTCCTCCCGCTCCTCCTCCACCTTCCTACCTTCATTTCTCCACTTCTCCCCAACTTCCCCTCTCCTCCTCCTCTTTTCTTATCTTTCCTACCTCTGTGGCAGTGCCCTACAAAGCCCAGGGTTCAAATGTCATCTGAATTTTTTCACTATAATGGTTGTATTGCTAGATTCTCATTTTGACTATTAGGCAGGAGGCAGACAAAAGTTAACGGAGAGAGACAGAGGGACAAGTTCTGAGGCAGAGAAGGGGCTGGCTCTGGAAATTTTGCCAGGGGATAGGGTATGTTGGGGGGGATCAGTCAGTTCCCCAGGACCAAAGTGATTGAGAACTATGGCTTGAAGCTAAGAACAAGTCTTTTGTTTTTCAGCATTTGGGAACTGACAGATTGGGAAAATTGAAGTGCCGTGTTTGGCTTGATCTCTGGATTAAGCCAATAATATTCTGGGATCGTCATTCTAACCATTCGAACCTGCAGGAAGCTGAGGCTGACTTTGTGGATCTGTTATCACCTCATGCCCAATACTTCACTTCCTTGCAGAGATCTGCAGAGTGCCCCGTGGCTAGGGCCAGCACGCAGTGATGCTAACAGTTACGTGGCTGCCTTCCTGCTCTGTTTGGAAATTGGTGTTTGTGTGTTCAGTTCACTGAGCCCTGAGCTTGGAGCTTCTTTTTCTCCTCAGCTTTGCCTCTGGAAGTACTTTTGGATAACATTCTCATCAGTATGTTTTCAAGGCTCCCATCTGCAAATGCTTCTTATAAGGCAGTATGGATGGTGGTCTCTGTTGGCCCCCAGCCCTGTCAGTCTCTGGGAAGCTGACCCTTGTGGGCTGCACCACCAGGTTCCCTTGCTGGCTAACTCCTGCTTGGGTTTGTGGCCAGGCAGAGGCATTGCCGGCGATGGGAGGGCAAGAGAGAAAATGTTGAGGGAATTAATTCCCTGTCTCCTCCTTGCTTTGGGCCAGGGTCTCTGGCAGAATTGGCTTCACTCCATGACTGTAGTTCCCTGTCTATGGCGCCTGTCCATGGCTCCAGTGTGACACATGGTCATGGCTGCCTGGTGTCACTAGTTTCTGCATGCCTCAACATCTTGTCCTTTCATTAATCCTGCCTGCCCCTGCTCTGCACTCCTTCACTGAAGTCCCCTCATTGGAACCGTATGTGGCACATTTTGTTTCTTCCAGAACCCAGACCAGTGTGATGGGGAAGGCCTCGGTACTGTGGTCAGATACGTAAGATTTGTAAGAGTGATTTAAGAAAGTGTTGTTAGAAAATGTTTACTTTTCCCAAAGTAAGTCATTTTGGAAAAAGAAGCTGATTGCTTGATACTAAAGTCAAAACACTAAAACAAAAGTGCCATTTTGTGGTTTTCTAAAACGGAATGGCTTTCAGATGACCTTTCCAAGGGATGACTGGTGCTACCCCTGCCTTAGAAAGATGTGGGTCTGACGTTCCCAGAGTCAGCCTCAGTCTCCGGATGAGTGAAAATAGCCCCAAGCTTCTGCCACTCTCCCCATATTCTTCAGGCTGGGAAAAGATGGTTTGACTAAAAGGAAGAGGTTCTTGAGATGGAAGCAAAGAGAGCAGCTGGGGACCCTGTCCAGAGTTTAGATCAGCTGCCTCCAAGCTGTGGGTAGCATGAAACTAAAGGCAATTGCAGTTTTTTGTAGCAACTGCTCTCATCCAGCTCTCTAGACTGAGGTACCAGCCCTCTCAGTGCTCCTTTTCATTAAGTCAGTCTTTTTTCAGTCATTGGCTCATTCGTAAAGCAAATCAGGCTGGGCAGTCAGTTATTCTTTGAGAGAATGAACAAATATTTATTGAGTAAGTGGTTGACAGTCTAACGTCCATGCAAAGGATTAGATGTCTGAATGCAAAATTAAAACTGGGATAAGTGTGCAAATAAGAAGAGGTCCACAGAGCTGTAGGAGCATCCTGAAGACACCCTAAGGATGTGGCTATGAGGTGTGATGTGTTCATCAGGTGACGGAGTGGGGCTGGAGGGCAGGGTTGAGGGAATGCACATTCCAAAAGGAGGGGCCTTGCCTGTACAAAGGCCCCAAGGCAGATAGACTGACCTGCCTTCCGTTAGCTCATTGGAGGCCTGTGTGACTGGAGTACAGAGACCAAGGGGGGAAACAGGATTGGTCAAGGCTGGAAAGGTTGGCAGAGGCTAGACATTGAGGCGACAGTCAGATTAATTAGGTCAGATTATCCTAAGAAAAGCAGGAACCCTTTGACTGGAAGCAACATGATTGGTTTATGCTTTGAAAATAATCAAAAGCTACTATAGCGCACTTATCATGTACCTGGTACTTCTAAACAGCTTGTGTACATCAGCTCATTTAATCTTTACAAGATTATAAGATAACTCCTGTTATCTTCATTTTATATTTAGGAAAATAGGAGCAAGAGGTTAAATAACTGGTCCTAGGTCGCACTGTGAAGGTGGAAATTGAACTTCTCAGGATTGTCATGTAGTCTGGCCATGTGCTTGACCGCTACACCCTCCCTCTGGCTTTCCCTCTGGTTTTTGCACAGAGAGGGGATCTGGATGTGGACACACTAGTTAGGAAGCTGCTGCCATCTTCCTCGTGCAAAGAGCTTGGCCTAGGAGGGGGGCAGTGGAGGTGGAGAGACGTGGAATAACGGAAGAAATCTGTAGGAAGCCTCATGCAGTTAGATTGCCTATAGGAGTAATGGAGAAGGGTGCCTCTCTTTTTCTTTATTCCTGCCTCTTCTGTCCTGGCTCCCCCAAGCACTTAACCCTTCCATGCACATGGGCTGTGAAGGAGTTGTGGGAACTGTTGCTCTAGTCCATAGTTTCTCAACATAGCTCTATTGACACTGAGTGTGGTGATTCTTTGTTGTAGGGGGCTGTCCTGTGTTTAGTAGCATTCCTGGCCTCTGCTCATTATATGATTGTATCAGTCTTTCTCTGCCAGTTGTGATAGTCAAAAATGACTCCAGACGTTGCCAGAAGTCTCCTAGAGGGCATACTTACTCCTGGTTGAGAACAGCTAGTCCAGTGCTAGCCTAGTGTGTAGTTTCCCACCTTGGACTCGTGGCCCAGGTCTTCCCTGGATTACCTTGAGCTTTGAGCCAGTGTGGTAATAGCATTATTAGAGAGTTAACACTGGCCTGGGCCCAGGACCTTGGGAGGCAGATGAGCCCAGACCAGGTAGGTTCAGAAAACTTAGAAAGGATTCTTTTCCACTATCCAACAACATCATCTATCCAACAATCTTTGGATGGATGTCTAACTTCCTAGACACTTAGCCATCATTCAGAACCATTTCCTTCTCTTTGGGGACATAAACTTTTAAGTCCTATGCAACTGATTCCAACACAAGCCTTTTGTAACCCATTCTTATGTTTAGGCATTGCCTGCATCTAGTATTTCTGGAGCAAATGTTTCCTAAACAGCTCCAAAGATTTCCTTCGCAGACCTTGATGTGTTTAAAAGGCCTTTCTATTGATGTTAAGTAAACTGCCCATTTGGAAAGATGAATTTATCAACTGTTTATATTTAGAAGAGAGGAGAATTTTAAAGAATATTGGTCAATTGAAAAGTCCTTACTAAGTCATATTTTTTAGAAAGTGTCACAAGAAACCTGTCCTTTAATGTGGCAACCATGTAGATATCTGGGAGACATCGCCAAGCCCCCGAATGCAATATGGCCATGAGTCTGATGTTGATGAGAGGTGCTTTCTCTTCCTCCAGAAACAGGGGATGCCTCTGGATTGGAGTGGAATCGTCCAATGAGGACCATCTCTTCCCTGATTGGTGGCCTCATGGGCTTGAGTAAATTGTTGTTAATTTTTTAAACATCAGTTATATATAAAAAGAAAATGAACTCCCACGTTCCCTTTACCCTACTTTAGTGATTATTCAGCTTGTTGTCAGCTTTGTTTCCTTTATATCCCCCGTACTGCCTACCCTTTCCCTGGTTTACTTTGAAGAAAATCTAAATCTCAGATGTTATATCATTTTATCTTTAAATATTTCAGTACAAACATTGTTTTTTTCAGATAAACATTTTGACACCAAATTACAAAAGCTTTAAGCTGGTGGAGAGTTCTAATAACAACCTTTTCTCATAAAGTTGAAATCCCCTGGGACCTAAATATGAGAGCTTTAGATTTTAATTTTTTCAAATGTTGCTATAAAACAGCAAATGGAGGGCGGTGCCCGTAGCTCAGTGGATAGGGTGCCGGCCATATACACCTAGGCTGGCGGGTTTGAATCCAGCCAGGGCCAGCTAAAACAACAATGACAACTGCAACAACAACAACAACAACAACAAAATAGCCAGGTTGTTGTGTCAGGCACCTCTGGTCCTAGCTACTTGGGAGGCTGAGGCAAGAGAATCGCTTGAGCCCAAGAGTTTGAGGTTGCTGCGAGCTGTGATTCCACGGCACTCTACCCAGGGTGACATTGTAAGACTCCATCTCAAAAAATAAATAAATAAAATTAAAAAAAGAAAATAGACCATTTGGGAGATACTACATGACTACCTGGGGAATCAGAAGGATTTATAACACTTGACACATTCCTTAATTGATTTTCAGCTCGATTCTTCTAGAATTTTGCTTAAGTCTCAATGTACCTTGGGCTACATAGTTATATCTTGGTAGAGGTTTGTTATCCCTTAGCGATTATTGGCATTTCTACACGTAACTGGAAGGGAAAGCCTTTTCTTGACTCTGTCTCTTTTCAACTTCTTTTCTTTTTTCTTTTTTTTTTTTTTAGCTTTTTCTTCTTTTTATTTTATTTTATTTTATTGATATGAGGTCAACTTCTTTTTCTTTTCGTGTCATTTTATTTAATTTATTTTTTATTAAGTCATATACACATAGATCATAAATACATTTATGCATATGTGGGGTACAATGTGTTGATTTTTTTATACACAAAAAAAAGCGTGTAATCTGACACGCTTACATCAAACCAATCAACATAGCTTTCACCTCATTTACTTGATTATTGTGGTAAGATATTTATGTTCTATACTTGACAGATTTGACTTGCACCTTTGCAATATGCTCCATAGGTGTGCTTTTCAACTTCTTAACTGAATGGAAACTCTTCAGAATTTTGAAGAAACAAACAACTTTCCAAGTGTGAAGTTGAACTGGTGATTGATCACATCTTCTATGCCTAAAGTGTCCTCAGGTCTTGATTAATGGTAGCTTTTCTGGAAAGAATGAGACTGAGAACAAGCCATTTGTAGGGAGATTAAATTCCCGAGGTCTAAACATAATCACTCAGCTTTTTGCACTGTTTTTGTTAATGATCACATCAGCATCACATTGGCTTGCCCTGAGAATAAAACCCTCCATTTTATTGGAAAAAAATTGATTAAATTCTACAAAGTTGGTTTGGGGCACTAATTAATTTATTTATCATTATTAAGTAATAACTAGGGATCTCTTACTGTACCAGATGAAGACCCAGTCATGGCTTAGACATGGTCCCTGCTTTCCAGGAGCTTACTCGTATTTGGATTATTTGAATATACTTGGTACATCCAGCCTTTGCAACACATTGGTGATTTAAAGGGGCAGTAGCAGGGTTACACATTCAAATATCCTTCAAATTGGCTGGGTGCTGTGGCTCATGCCTGTAATTCTAACAGTCTGGGAGGCCGAGGCAGGAAGATTGCTTGAGCTCAGGCATTTAAGACCAGCCTGAGTAAGAGTGAGAACTTGTCTCTTAAAAAAAATAGCTGGGCTTTGTGGCAGGCACCTGTAGTCCAAGCTACTTGGGAGGCTGAGGCAAAATGATTGCTTGAGGCCAAGAATTTGAGGTTGCTGTGAGCTGTAATGTCACAGTGCCCAATCCCAGGGCAACTGAGTGAGATTCTGTCTTATAAAACAACAACAATAACAACAAACCCCCAAATATCCTTCAATTAGATAATCATGGGATATTGTTGAGTTGAGCCAGATTTGGAGGTTAAGCTTTCAAAATCTGGTTGTTCTAGAGGACAGTGACTCAAGAAAGCCTCACAGTTGGGTTAGGAACATGGGTGACATTCTAGCCCTGGCTATAATAAAAAGTTAGGGAGAGGAAATGTCTCATAAGGGGCATGAAGTGTCAAAGCTGGAGTCCTTCACCAAAACAGACTTTGTGTTTGTTGACACAGACTTTGCAGTTCAGTTGACAGTTGGCCTTGAGCCAAGCAAGACTGAGTGGTGACAATTTAGTGTCATCATGGCAACTTAATGTCTCCTAGCATGTGGACTATAACCTCCTCTGGTGGTACTTCTTAACTCCTTAGCAATATCTCTAGAAAAGGGTCTTTTAGCTTCTTGAACTTTGGATGGAGAAATGATGCCTTAGCACAAGGGTAAGAGCCTGGGCTTTGAGGGTCAGAAGACTTGGGTTTGAATCTCGGCCCTACGGCTACTCTTCTCTCTGTGTGACCTTCCTTATTCAAGTGTGTTAATGTTATTATCTCCCCTGTGGGGTTCTTCTAAGGATTAAATGAGTTAATACATATAAAACCCTTAGCTTAGATCTTGAGCCTAGTAAGTCTTAACAAATCTCATCAGTGTTCTGAGGGAACTCATTCTCTCTGCAGAGAGCTGTGGTGTTTTTTTTTTTTAATTTTTCCTTTTGTTATACCATAATAGCTTCCTATGTAACTTCACTCTCATGCCCTTTGGTCCTTTAAGATTTTGTCTTTTGAGGTCACTGAAGCATTTAGTTTTTCCTGACCATTGAGTCTTTAAGGCAGTTCCCTTGTCTCCTCTTTCCGATTCCTCTCATGCAGCAGAACCTTCTTACTGCCATGTGAAAGCACTCGGTTCCTCCTTCTCTTCTTCTCATGACAGGTTTTGAGTACCCATCTCCTTTGGATGTCCTGTGAATTCTTTCTCTATCCATTCCACAAATAGTTACTGGGCACCTTAATGGAAAGGGTGCTGTGTCTGGCCCTGGAGACAGTCCCTGCCTAGTGGAGCTCCCACTCTAATGAGGAGGCTGGTGGGATAACCTGGTAGTTACAGTGCTGGGTGCTGAGTGCTCTCATTAGGGAAGTCCTGGGTGGTGTGGGGCTTTCTATGTCAGAGGAGGCGTGGTGGGTGAGGGAAGCATCCAGGAGGGAGGGGCATGTCAACCGAGACCTGAAGGGTGATCACAGTGAGTGAGGTAGAGGGGGAGGATAGGGTAGAGTTTCACAGTCTTTCACAATCAAATGCAGTAGTCAAATGGACAATGAAAGTAATTCAATGTTGATACAGATAGTTGTCTTCTGAAAGCCCAAAACATCTCTGGAAGGCTCTACTGAGAGTCACCATTCTTATTGGGGGGGAGGGATGAGAAGAGGGGATCCCAAAATGTCACTCTTATAAATATGAGATAATAGATATCTTCTATTGTAATATCCTTGATGCCTAACCTTATTTTTGCTTTAAAATAGATTCCCCTTTAAGAGGTGGCTAGAGGCTCCTTTTCCCTCCATTTTCACATTCTTCATTGGAAGTTGGCTATTAACCCAAGTCATTTTTCCCCAGCTGCCATTAGAGATGCTATCTCCACAACGTATAGTAACATTGTTTACATTTGCATTGGTCAGCTGTAACTGGATATACAATTTTTGGCATTACCTTTCCCTCATGATAGTATTAGAAGTAATTTATATGTTTATAATAAGAAAGGATTTAGAAAAAAAATAAGATATACAATGAAAGAGGCTCCCAGAACTGGTCTGGAATTTTTCAGGGAGATGCTGAACTTGGAAAATATTATTTAAAACTCTAGCTTGGAGTTAAGCTTTTTAAATACAAGGAACAATATATGCATGAAAATCCATGGCAGAAAATTTGAACCACTTTCCGTTGCATAATATAATGTTTTATTATTTTAATATTTGAAAAAATACAATGATTTTTTTTAAAAAAAGAATATGAAATCTTAGAAAAAGAAGAGTTGGCTCTTGCCAAGGGTGACCTCAGTCAAAATTGGTCTCTCTGCCCCTTAACATCTTTGAAAACGTGGTTTAAGTTTTATTAACTTGTAATAATGATCAAAATTGTAGAATGAGGTGGTACTTTTATTGAGCAGCAGCCAATGGAGGACCAGGAAGGCTTCAGCTTCTGATGTGAAAGTTCACAGAATAAGGGCTATCCAAAATCAACTGGTTGGAAGGTGAACTGGCTTCTGTTGCCAGAGATTTCTTTGTTCTTTTTATTGAGGGGGATGGGTGAGTAAGCTGACTCAATTATGCCCCTATCTCCTGAAACTCCCCCAGCAACATTCATTTCAGCCTCAATAGCACCAAGAACAGAACTGATCAAATACAGACAATAGATATACCAAAAAAATTGTTAAACATGGAGTTACCACATGACACAGCAACTGATTTTCTAGTTATATACCACCCAAAATGAAAATATAATCACACAAAAACTTGTATATGAATGTTCATAGAAGCATTATGCATAATAGCCAAAAAGTGGAAATAACTCAAATGGATGAATTGCTATTAAATGGATAAATGATATTAAAAAGATAAGCATTTCCTATACATTGGAATATTATTCCATGGGCCTGTACAGTGTTGTGGAATAATATTCCATGGTATAGGAAATGCTTGTCTTTTTAATATCATTTATCCATTTAATAGCAATTCATCCATTTGAGTTATTTCCACTTTTTGGCTATTATGCATAATGCTTCTATGAACATTCATATATAAGTTTTTGTGTGATTATATTTTCATTTTTGGTGGTATAAGAAAAAGCCCAAGTGCCCATCGATCCACAAATGGATTAATAAATTGTGGTATATGTACACCATGGAATATTATGCAGCCTTAAAGAAAGATGGAGACTACCTCTTTCATGTTTACATGGATGGAGCTGGAACATATTCTTCTTAGTAAAGTATCTCAAGAATGGAAGAAAAAGTACCCAATGTACTCAGCCCTACTATGAAACTAATTTAGGGTTTTCACATGAAAGCTATAACCCAGTTGCAACCTAAGAATAGGGGGAAGGGGGAAAAGGAGGGGAGGGAGGAGGGAGATAGGTAGAGGGAAGGTGATTGGTGGGATTATACCAGAGGTGCATCTTACAAGGGTATATGTGAAACTTGGTAAATCGGTCTGTGAAGCTAGTGAATGATGCCCCATGATCATATCAATGTACACAGCTATAATTTAATAAAAAAAAAAGAAAAAATAATATAATCTTCCTGAAAAAAAAAGAATATTATTCAATAATAAAAAGAAATGAAATATATATTTTTGTGAGAGAGAGCATCACTCTGTCACCCTGGGCAGAGTGCTGTGGCGTCATAGCTCACAGCAACTTCAAACTCTTAGGCACAAGCAATCCTCTTGCTTCAGCCTCCCAAGTAGCTGGGACTACAGTTGCCTACCCAACACCCAGCTAGTTTTTTATTTATTTATTTATTTATTTATTTTTAGTTACACATAGGGTGTTACTGTTGCTCAGGCTAGTCTTGAATTCCTGAGCTCAAATGATCTACCTGCCTTGACCTCCCAGAGTACCAGGATTATGGGCATGACCCACTGCGTCCAGCTGAGAAATGAAATATTGATAGATGCTCTAACATGGAAGAATGTTAAAAACAACAGGCTACGTAAAAGAAGTCAGTCCTAAAAGACCATATATTGTATGATTCAATTTACATAATAAAGTAGAGACTGAAAGTAGATTAGTGATTCCCTAGGGCTGGTGGAAGGGAGTAAGGGGTGATTGACTAGTAATGGGTTTCTGTTTGGGCTGATGAAAATTTTCTAATATTCTATTGTGTTAATGGTTTCACAACACTGGGAATATACAAAAGTTAACAGAATTGTACACTTTAAAATGGGTAAATTGTGCGTGTGTGTCAATCTCTCCATAGAGCTAACCGGGTACACTGCACATGCTGTGAAATCTGCAAAGACATGCGAGTTACACCCATGTCTGTGTTTATTAGATACAGTGTGTTTGAAGGTGGAATACCTATAAAATGGTTGGACTTATTAGATCAGCTTCTAAATCATAACTCAGCATCTAAAGAATGCATTGCCAAGCAAAGGGGACTGGCACTTGAAGTGAACCTAGTCATGTGAATTCAATCTACTTATATTTATTTTGAGTCCTATAGTAGGTACCAAGCCTGGTGCTAGGAGCTGAAAGTAGGCAGAGAAGATTGCATAATTGGGTCATTATGTTATAACCTAGACACATACAAAGGGCTTTTTCAGTAGTTCCTCAGAAATGAGAGAGAAATTCATTTGGTCTGTGAGTTGCAGTGGACTTTGAAGTGTAATATTTAAATTGGGTTTGAAGATGGAACAGTTCAACAGGTGAATAAGTGAGAATTTCTTAGGAAGTGGGTAAAAGGAACTAAATAAGGACTTGTTAAACAGAGGGGTGTGATAATGGTGGGGATAATGGTTTGGGTAGTAGTGGTGGATGAAGATAGTGATGATAATGATGGTGGTGATGGTGGTAATGATGATAATGGTGATGACCCAGTGGTCATGGACTTGGCGGTACTGCTGATGGTGATCACGACTATGATTATGATGGTGGCGATGGTGTTTACATTGGCAGTGATGGTTTGACAATGATTGCGTTCCAGGGACTTCTGAGGCATCTAAATGATGTGCCTCCAGGAATCTTTGGCCACTGGGTTTGAGCTGTACATGGTGGCCAGGAGTGCCTCATCATTGGCCAGTGTCTTGCTTTCTGATTAAATGTTATCTTTTTAGTGAGGCTGGTGGAAGCCTATAAACAGGAGCCAAGCACATTAGCAGTTAGTGAATTGTTGTGCTTGAACCTAATATACAGTGGCCCTGACCTTTGCAATTACCAACCACTCAGGTCAGTGACTTTTTTGGAAATCAACTGTGTGTCTAGTTCTGGATCTCATAATGACTCCTCTCATGAAATCTTTAGGTTAAAAATATTAAGTTGAACCATATCTAATTGCCATTTTTGTAGATCCAAAGTGGGTGGTTATTAGCAATTTCATCTGGATCAAGCTATATAGCTGCTGCCGATTTCTAGGGTGTCCCAAAAGTCTCTATACCTAGGAAACCAGATACCTTGGAACATGTTCACCATGAGTGGGAGAGAAGACTTTGTGTGTGTGTAGGAAGAGGTGGCCAACAGGAAGGAATGTTTTGTAAATAAAGGTACATTTAGCTACAATTTCCCATTTTCCCCTGTGTGTGGTGACTTCTAAGGCGCCCTGTTTATCCCCTATGCTTTCTGTTGAGTGTGTCGGGTGAGTATGAGGGATCGAGAAGAGATTTACATTGTCCCGATATTGTGACAGCCTTTGTGCCATTGACTCTGCATGACTGTGTGTGTTACTGGAGGAAATAGTTGTGTACATACTATAGATCAGCGCAGTCCAGTGCTGTAGCCATGACCTGTATATGGCTATTAAGTATTTGAGATATGCCTAGTCCAAATCGAGGTGTGCTGTGAGTATAAAACACACACCTAATTTGAAGAAATTAGTATGAAAAAAAGAATATAGATTATCTAGAAATAATTGATACACATATGTATTGATTACATGTCCAGATACTAGTATTTCAGACATACTAGGTTAAATAAAATAATATTAATTTAACCTTTTTTTCCTGAGGCTGTTAGAAAATTTGGCTTGTCTTATATTTCTCCTTGAAAGGAGGGGTTTTAATGTCTTTTTCAGTATACTTTTTTTGGTAGATTCAGGAGGAAAACAATTCAAAGCAGCTTTCAGAAATTGGCTCTTAAATTTTCTGAGCCTAACTCTGCTTCAGTTTCCTTGAAAAAGGGAGGAACACCAATCTGGTCTTTCACATCTACATTTTGAAAATTGCATTAGGGAAATATATTCCCTTTCTAACATACAAAACACATTCTAGCCACTCATGGTTTTTCTGTGTTCTTACAGTATTTTCTTTGCTGTTGCTTTTTGTTCTCTGTGTTCATCCTGTCATCACTTTATCAAAATCCTGAGGCCCTGGCATGGAGCAAGTAGAGATGTTCACGATACAGGACTGCCTCACTTATTCAGTATTGAGTCTGTCTGAATCACTTGAGGATTGGCTAAGTGTATAAGCATTTAGATTTCTCCAAAATTGAGACCATGCCACACAGTGCAGGGTAAGAGGGGGTAGGCGGAGTGTGTCAGTCTCCCGGCGCTGACAATTTGAACTGTCAGGGTCAGAGCCCTGTGGTCTCCTTTTGCTCCCCTAATCCCAACTAAGAAGGTAATTTAAGTAGAATCCTGGGGTGCCAAATTAAAGAGGCTCTAATGGGAACATGGGAAGTGGAGGGTTTAAAGGACAGCCATTAATGTGCTCACTTCAAGATGTACTCCCGTCAGTGCTGCTTAAAAAGGCATATGCTCTCCGCGAATGTCTTTTCTTTTTGGAACCCAACCAAGGGCAAGTATGGATATTTTTAAACATAATATTTTGGAACCCAAGGGAAGTCCAAATATCACAGACAGTGATAAAACCACAATTTAGTAATTGTGTTGTGTGATCCTGCAGCATGTGGAGGGGGGCTGCTGGAGGGGAAGTAGGACAAGTGGAGCAGCAGACGGTGTACATGTCGAGCTGTTATCTAGTCCTTTCTGGGCTTATTTGCCCAGATAAATCTGCACAGTGTCCAGAAACCCTCTTTTCTCCATAGCTTCATCTTCTATGCCAAAGAGAAATTAGGGTAGGTATTGGCTAGAAATATACTTACCTGCCCTAACAGAAAACACAACAAATAGAATAATGAATTTTCTCACAAAACAGTAAACCTGGAGATAGGCAGTCTGGTAGGTGTAGGCTATCTTACTATTGCCATCATCCTATTTTATCTCATCATAGCCAGCTTTTGTCTTTATGTCACAAAATTGCTGCCACAGCTCCTGTCATCACATCTGTGTTCCAACAGAAGGAAATGTAAGTACCAAATGATATCACTGGTGGGAAGGGCCATCCTTTTTTATCTAGAAAGGGACATCTCCTTCCAAGGACTTTTGCCCGTATCATTGGCCTGAAGTGGGTCACATGGCTTCTCTCAGGTGTCCTGGGATTCTGAATAGATGAAGAAGCAACTAGAATATGTAACCTCTGACAAAGAAAAATATGATCTCCTAGCTCAGCTCTTTGTGCATAGTATACTATAATCTAAAAAGGGAGCTTAAAATAATTTCACTTTTGTTGTTGAAATACCAGACCAGGAAGCATTACAACTATATCCTCTAGAATAGAGGTGGTTACTTTGATTAGCAGCCAACACTGGTTAAGCAAGTGCTGTAGAACACAGGCACGGGCTCACTGCATTACATCTTACTTGTTCCTTACAGCAACCCGATGAAGGAGATGTTATTCTCTCCAGGTTACAGAGAAAGACAGTGAGGCTCAGAGAGGCTCAGCAGACTTGCCTAGGGGACACAGCTGATGCGGAGAAGAGCTGGGCTGCTAATCTTTGCCTTCTGCCACCAAGGCCTAGGTCTTGATAACTAAGCCTTCTCCTAATGAGAAGGCTCTAAATGGGGAGTTGATTTGCCTAGTAATTTGCTAACCCAATTCAAAGCTTAAAACCAAAGACCTTAGAGTGAATATCAAAAAGGACCCCTCACCAAAAAAGGCGGGGGGAGGAATTTAAAAAAAATTAAGCTAACTCTAGAGCAATTAAAACAGGTCCCCTGTCACGGGCTGTTAAAGTTCTAAATGATGCTGAGTTCTGGACTCTCTCCGTCTTAGAATATTTTTTCATAGATACTCTGTTTAGGGAGATCTGCTATGTCTCCAAATGTAATGGTCGGTTTGGGGTTGTCTAAGGGCATTCTCAGGAGGGGTTAGGCCACTTGGTACTGGGTGCCCTTCAGGTGGAGTTGAGAATGAGCTGTGTGCTTATCTTGGGGTGCACCCAGCTCCCCTTGCTTCTATGAGATCCGGTAGTACAGAAGGAAAAGTAGATCTGAATCGGGTCCAAAGAGTGGAAGTTCCCCAGAAATGATGGATCTGCCTTTGATGTCTAGCAGCTTCCAAATAGCACAGAAGTGATACAGATACATGCCAAAAGGGGGGGAAACAACTTTTGATCTAGTTAGAACTAATTAAACTTTCAACGTGCATGAAAGAAACTTGAGTGCTGGCCAGTTGTTTGCTATGGATGGATTTTGTCAACCAGCACAATCGAAAATAATGGAGCTAAATCAATCCCCTGCCTAGCTTTCTACTTGGGGAAAATGAATTTTTTGGTTTTTGCTTCTAAAATGTTCAGGGTTTCCCTCCTCGCAGGCTGAAATTACCTGCAGAGTCTCTTCCCCTCCCCTTTATCCAGTGATATTATTTTTTTCTTTAATGTTTTCTCAGAAGGCTCGCCCTCCTCTCCCTCCCTTGTTGTCATATTGTGTTTAGTCTAATGTATGCTTTTTGTTAGTATGTGTACTAGAAAAAAAGATAATTTAATTAAAAGTAGAAGGGAAGAAGCCCTGCAGGAGTTTGGCAGCAGAGGAAAACGTGGGCTCTGGTATTTGATCACCAACTCCCATTCAAAGCTCACAACTCTTTCCTCGTTAGCAGGGGAGTGTTTTGAACTTTATAAGCAGGCTTTGACAGAAAATAAAGTGTGTTATTTGACAGGACAACAGGTCTGTGAGTGGCTTTCTAAAATTTCTGCTGCCTTTATTCAGAGCGACTGGCTTGGTAAATGTTTAGAGGGCCCTAATTATGCTTTGGGGCGATTAAAACATTGTGGATTTATGCTGGTTCGCTAAGGAGAATGGCCTACTCCACATACCAAAAAAGAAAAAAGAAAAAAAAAAAAACTCTAAAAGGGAGGAAAGAAAAGAAAAAGGGAAGCGGGTGGTGAGGGGAGTGCACACCGGCCCGGCATGGAGAGGTGGCCTCTTGATAGAGCATATGAATCCACTTACATGTAAATTGCTTGTCGCTATGAATTAAGGGAAGGCTATGAAAGAGCTGCTTTGCCGTGTTTACTATAGGATTTTTGACAGACTCTTTCCTCTTTCAAGTAAATTTGGCTTAAGTCAATAGTCAGTCCAGTTTTAAGTAAACTCCTCTTTTGTTACATTAACAAGGTTATAACATCACTGGGGCAGATTTCCAGCTGCAGGAACCGAGGCCTAAGTATGGGGCTGAGGGTATAATTAAAACCTTCGGGTGAGAGAGTTAAACTCTCAAGTAAAATTGGATAAAAGGCTAATTGTCCATAGCAGCATAATGCATGCTTTAAATATCTGTGAAATGAAGATGAATAGTAGGAGGCTTGCAAAAAACCTTTCTTCTCTGTAAATAGAGATCTGAGTTTTCAGTTTAAGAGAGCAGGAACCCCCTCCCCCTAAAATCAATTTTGAAAGCATGGTGTCATCTCCTGTAGCTCCAGTGGTTTACCTTCCATCTGTACTAAAGATCTCCCATCTTACAAAATAAGGAGTGTTTATGGCTGATGGGCAGGACCACAAGGAGAGGCCTAGGTTTTCTGGTTCTGTAGATCCAAACAGGGGCACTTGATTCCCACTTGCAACATCTTCCTTTAAAGAAGGGGTGGAATTGGAGGTGTGGATGGGGAGGTAGTGGGGGAGTCTAGAGGAAGGGTGCACATACCTTTGGTGACCTTGGCAAAGATGATGTCCAGCCAAGCAAGATGATACATTACCACAATGCTAAAAAAAAAACACAACGGCTTGTAATGGCAGCTTGTCCTGAACAAATGCATTGTGAAGGCCCATTTGTTATTCATTAGGAGCAGGCTGGCCAGGCTGACTGGTAGAGAGCCTGGAGACTTAAGGTCATCCTGTACCCCTACCCCAGTGGCACAAACAACTGTGAAGACAGCTTCAGCAGCACCTCCACCCCCAGACTTAGCTGTGTTGCTGTTTGAAGCCCTGCAGGAATGAAGGTGTTTGAAACAGTTTAGTTACTCTGAAGGGGTGAGAGAGAAAGTGGGGTGGAAGGAAAGAAGAAGAAGGGAAAACAGTAAAAATAAATACAATAGAACCTCCATAGTTGACCATCTCCCATCACTGTCGACCTTCTTAAGTTGACCTAATTTTCATAGACTAGATATGCACCCCATGTATGTATCAGGACAGTAGGCTAGTTCCTTATGTTGACCACCTCCATTTGTTAACTAGTTTGTTATAGTCCCTTGGGTGGTCAACTTGCAGAGTTTCTACTGTAGTTGTATGGGCAAAGTTTCTCCATGGAGCTAAGTACTGTGAACCTACTGCTGAGATGTCCTGTACCTCACCCAAGCAGCCCAAGTAGTGAGTAAGCCCCCAAAGAGCGGCTAGTCTCTCCATCTGAACTGGGAACAATCAGCACGAAGCTGTTGAGGAGTGGTCAGTGTGAGAGTTCACAGAGAGAAGTGCACAGCCAGGTGCAACTCAGAATTGCTGGGTGCAATGTGGTAAGACACTGAGAGTGCCCCGAGGCTCCAAGAAGGCCAGATCGGTTCTTTGCCAAGCCAGGG
Organism: Nycticebus coucang; assembly: GCF_027406575.1. Taxonomy (NCBI): domain Eukaryota; kingdom Metazoa; phylum Chordata; class Mammalia; order Primates; family Lorisidae; genus Nycticebus; species Nycticebus coucang. The sequence goes on from NC_069787.1 coordinate 53,464,830, forward strand.
GCACAGTGCCGTGGCTAAGAGGGCATCTGGGGCTGGGAAAGGAGGCAGAAAGGGAAGTGAGAAGCGAGTGAGAAGATTGAGGACAAATATCCAGCATGCAAGGAAAACGAGGTCTAGCCCCCGAGCTCTAAAGCAGAGAACAGTGCTGAGGCTGGCCTAACTCTTGCCTGCCCTGTCTGCTGCACAATGTGACTGCTGCAAAGGAGATGGCTTAGGAATTGCACTCTTGGAATTTTCAGCCTAATTGCATTGCAGAATATTTTTGTCTTGCTACACAATGTAGAGACCTGTGTTTTGAATCAAAATCTTTCTTCCGATTTTGTACATCAGAGTATTTTAAGGTAGTACACACCTACTGCTTGTGATGAATGCTTTTTAGCAGGGCTGCGATACCTAGCGTCCATTTCACTGTAAGCAGCAGTGTGCTTTTGGTACAGGCATCAAAGCCTCCTTTAAATATTTTTGCTCAGAGAGTCATTTAGATTGCACGCTTGCCTTGTGGCAGCTTACTATCACTAGTGTTTTGAATATGTTTAAGTATGTTGAATAAGAGCTTATATTTTAGAGTTTATAAATCCATTTCTCCTGCCAGCATTATAAATTTAAATTCCTTCTTACATGTACCAAAGACATGTAATATATAAACAGGGTTATAGCCCAGAGTAAGAATGATATTATGAGAGAATAAAATGGAGAATGCTGTGTTTAATAAGAACCAACTCTTATTAGTTCAAAGTAATAAAATGTTAGCCATCTTTACATGACTCTGTCTTTAAGTAGCATATGTATCCTTTTTAAAGTAGAAGTTTAGTTATCCCATGTGTGAGTAGACATGAATACATTATCACAGGTTTCAGTGAAAACTACTATTCTTTCTATAAATTATTAAAGGTTGATGCCAAGTTAAGGAAAAGTAATTGTGTTGTATTTTTTGAGGTTATGGGCTATTTGGGGAGCAGGGGAAGGAGAGGCTGGGAATTTGCAGACCTACATTTCATTGGATGGCTGTCCGTTCTGTAGAGCGCATGGCTGTAAACAGATGCCTGACCATTCCAGAGATGAGAGTCCTCACCTGATGAGTCAGGCAATGTTTGGACATCAACTGATTCATGATGAGGGGAGGACATTCCCACTTCAGAGCCCATTGTGAATGTGTTTCTGAGTTGTTTAACGTGTTTCCCACAAACAGGACATGACATGTATGCTTTAAATGAAAATAATGTTCTTGTGCTCGGTGCCAGACCGGCTTTTGTCAAGAGCATGCTGGCAATCGGAAGGGCTCTGGGCTGACGTGGCCCACAGGCCAGGTCCTTAGGGGATCTGGACTTGATGTGTTTTACACAAGAAGGCTCTTAAATCAGGGGGCCTCCCTGAAGGCCCGCACCCGGTGTGTGCCCCACCCTGCAGCAGGCGCTGGAGCTGGGGTTGCTGCAGTTTCTGCGGTTCTCTGCTGGCTGGCGGTGAATGAACAGGAAGATTTTCTTAGTCTTTGGATTCCTTAGCTGAGGAGTTTATTGTCAAAACAAAACAAACCCCCCAAAACCAAAATAAAATAAACCAAAAAGAAAAATACACACATAACCAGAACTCAAAACAGCAACAGAAAAACTCAAGTTACTAGAATATGGGAATTTTAAAGCATATCTAGGTGTGCTTTGTGTAATCTGTCCTTCTGGTGACTTTTATTTTTTTTAATTGTGGTAAAATACATGTAACATAAAATGTATTACTTTAACCATTTTTAAGTGGCCAGTTCAGTGGTTTTGAGTACACTGACTTTGTTGTGTAGTTGTCACCACTATTCATCTCCATAACTTTTTCATCTTCCCGAACTGAAACTCTGTAGCCCTTTTATAGTCACTTCACATTCCTCCCCCCAACCCCCCAGCAATCACCAAACTACTCTCTGTCTATGAATTTGACCCAACAAGTACCCCGTAGAAGTGGAATCATACAATAGCTGACCTTTTGTGATTGGCTTATCTCACTTAACGTAATGTCTTTAAGGGTAACGACTCTGACATACGCAGATCAGAGGATATCTTTTTTTTATGTTTTTTTTTATTATTAAATCATAGCTGTGTACATTAATGCGATCATGGGGCACCATACACTGGTTTTATAGACCGTTTGACACATTTTCATCACACTGGTTAACACAGCCTTCCTGGCATTTTCTTAGTTATTGTGTTAAGACATTTATAGTCTACATTTACTAAGTTTCACATGTACCCTTGTAAGATGCACCACAGGTGTAATCCCACCAATCACCCTCCCTCCACCCATCCTTCTCCCTCCTTCCCCTCCGTCTCCCCCTTCCCCCTATTCTTAGGTTATAACTGGGTTATAGCTTTCATGTGAAAGCCATAAATTAGTTTCATAGTAGGGCTGAGTACATTGGATGCTTTTTCTTCCATTCTTGAGATTCTTTGCTAAGAAGAATATGTTCCAGCTCCATCCATGTAAACATGAAAGAGGTAAAGTCTCTATCTTTCTTTAAGGCTGCATAATATTCCATGGTGTACATATACCACAATTTGTTAATCCATTCGTGGATCAATGGACACTTGGGCTTTTTCCATGACCTAGCAATTATAAATTGGACTGCACTTCTACACTGCTGGTGGGAATGCAAATTAATACATTCCTTTTGGAAAGATGTTTGGAGAACACTTAGAGATCTAAAAATAGATCTACCATTCAATCCTATAATTCCTCTACTAGGTATATACCCAGAAGACCAAAAAATCACATTATAACAAAGATATTTGTACCAGAATGTTTATTGCAGATCAGAGGATATCTAATGCAGTTTCCACTTATGTTTCCTGAGTACTTCTTTTGTGCATCTTTTAATTATCAACTGGTTGATTCATCAAGCTTCTGGGTCCCAGAATGGCATGGATATGGGGGCGGGGGAGATATGTTGTCATTGTAGATAAATGGTTTTCAACCAGGGGCAATTGTGACCCTCAGGGAATATTTGACAGCTAGAGACATTATTGTTTTGTTGTCATAACTGGGCAGAAGGTGGGTAGACGCCAGAGCATTTGCTACTGGCATAGGGCTATTGGACAGAGGTCAGGGATACTGGTAAAACAGCCTCCCGCAACAACACTTATCCTGCCCAAATGTCAATGTGCCAAGTTCGAGAAATCCTATCCAGGGTTAATGAATATGCCAGTCACTTATGGGGGAAAAATTTTGAAGACAAATTCAGGGCATACTGCTTATTAAATAGTTTTGAAATAAAGTTTCTATGCTTCTGTCAGTTGATTATTAGTTTAGTGGAATGTGTTAATGTTGGGAATTCAATCCTGAGCAAATATAGACTGAGTTCCTGCTCTTATGGAGTAACTTCAGCCATAAAAATGGGAGGATTCAAAGGAATCCTTGTACCTTTATCTTCATTCATTCTGCTGTGAGTTTTTAAAGGAATGTTTATGTTTATGTGTAGATACTCTGGTAATCGGGTTGGATGGCTCCAGAGGCCATGAGGTATAGAGCTGAGGCTAGGAGACTGCACTCTTATCCTTGTTCTGTTACTGAGTGGCTGTGTGACATTTAACAATTTTGATGACCTCTCTGAGCCATATTTTTCTTACTTGTGAGATAGGAAAGTTGTAGTATATATAAAAATCTATGTCATACATCATTGGCATTAATAAAATAATTCTGATCAGGTGGTCTTATGATGTAATTACTACAAAGCACATTCCACTATCAGTTGTTTTTTACCATTTATTTCTTTAGTAATAAATGAGTATGTTAAACCTGAAGTGAATTGCTGATAGAGGTACCCTGTTCTCTGCAGGGGCTTGAGACCCTGGGCTCTTTCTGTTGTGGTGTCTCTTCTTATTAGGTCAGACTCGCATGGCCAGCAGTGGTGTGAAACCTGTGTGATCTGGTCCACTCTTTTTTTTTTTAATGCAGTCTTGTTGTGGTCTACTTCAGTGAGAATAGATGGTTTATCTGAATTTTTCAAAAGTTATATGCATAGATATATTTGTGTGTATATGTGTGTGTGAATATATATATATATGTATGTAATAAAATATAATTAAAGCTATTTTTTAAACCTCGAGATGGGAAAAGTGAGTAGCAAGTATCTAAAATGAAAGTTCTGGAATAACGTGCCTCATACAATAGCAGCGTAAGCCTAACTAAGTAACGCCCTGGAGAGCCTCAATTTTGTGTACAACCCAGAAAAATAGTTATTTCCTTAGAATGCGTTATGTGTCTTTTTCCAGTGTGGTCCTTCCAGTTTGTGTATGTGCACGCATATGGGTGCACAGACACGTGTGTGTATAAACAAAAAGGCAAAATAGTTCATTGTATAGACTTATAGAAAATGCCACTGAAGTGAAGGGGGTCTAGGTCAGAGAGAACATTGAGAATGAGGCCTGGGCTTGGGGCTGCCGCATAGCAGGCTGCTCTGGGTCAGCACCCTGTCCTCCTATTACCACGTACATTCTCCTCCCACCAGAGCAAGCAGCTGATGAAGTTCAGGCTATCGTTGGCTTTGAAACTTTATTATCTAGCATTTTGTCTTAGATGAATGCTAAGTTTCTTCCTAAGGCCAGAGCCTTTCTAAGAATGTGCCAGCAGCCCCTGAGGTCTCTGAACTTCAAACAAATGTTTTTAGGGTCTGAATTTTGAGCCTGAACTTCTATCTGGCTCTCCACATTGTTTGATGTGATCCAGTCTTACTCTGCCAGTCAGACTTCATGGCAGGTACAAGTCCTAAGGGAAGGCAGGCGAGAAGACAGAGCAGGAGACCAAACCTTGCCTTTCTGCTCCTGCTTTTCTTGTCTTGTCTTTTTCTATTCTTCTTTTTCCTTTCGTCTACCCTCCCCTCCACTCCCCTTCCCTTCCCTCCCCTCCTGTCTCCTCCCATCCGCTCCCATCCCCTCTCATCCCCTCCATCCCCTCTTCTCCTCTCCTCTTCTTTTCTTTGGGGGAAAAAAGAAAATCCTAGAAACAGGATGCCAAGACATTTCATTCTGCATGCTACCTTGCCCTGAGTGCTAATGCCTATTTAAAACACTTAAGGCTCTATAGGAAAGAACTCTGTGATTAATTAGTGATGTCTGACATGGTTGGGTAAAAGCTGCAATGGCATATATGCTATGTATTTCTCAATATTGTCTAGTTTTGGGTTATTAGATTAATAGTGTGACTTTCTCAGAATGGTCCTGGCTGTTAATTAGGACGTTTTGATTCTGCAAAATGCATCTGAGACAGTTGATCCTGCTGTGGAGATGAACTTTGAGCCATATTACTTGGGTTTTTGGAATATTAGCTCTGCATTTTATCACCCATGAACTCTTGGGAGGACTTCTAGGTGTTTCTGTGTCTATATGTTCCTCATTTATAATTAATGATTACTGCTTCCAGTTATTGTGAAGATAAAATAAGTTAGTTCATATTATTTAGAGTAGTGGCCAGTACATGGTAAACTTTCAGCCAGTGTTGGCATATGTGTTGAATAGCAGCCTTCACAAGATATGTATGTGTATTTGGAACCTCAGAAAGTGACATTTTTTGGAATAAGAGTCTTTGCAGATATAATTGAGGTATCTTAAGATGAGTTCATCCTGGATTAGGGTAGGTCCTACATCCATAAGGTGTCCTTGTGAGACAGAAAAGGAGAAGATACGCAGAGATGCAGGGAGAAGTTCATGTGAAGAGGGAGGTAGAGATTGGAGTGATACATCTATAAGTCAAGGATTGCTGGCCACCACCAGAACCAAGGAAAGAGCCATCGGTAGGATGATTTCTCTCTCAGTGCCTCCATAAGGAACCCACTCTGTCGATACTTTCCAGACTTCTGGCCTCCAGAACTGTAAGAGGACAAATTTCTGTTGTCCTAAGCAACCACGTTGATAACTTGTTATAACAGCCTAACAAAATTATTACAGTACAGTTGCATATTGGTATTATTATTGCTGTTTTCTTTAAGGAGACAATCAAGCCCTGGCTATTTGTAGAGTTAGAGGAAATCAGTCAGAATCTCAGGCAGGCCGGGGGCACTGTTACAGTGATGGTGGTGACTGGCTTGTTCAGTGGACTCCTTTTCCCTCCTAGTTCTTAGTCCTCAGAAGATACAAAGTAAAGTTGTTAGAATATCAACCTGAGGAGAGTCCTAGGGAGCTGAGATATGGAATGGCTGGCTTGAGGACAGACAAGGCATTTTCCTTGTACAGATGCCAGCTGTTACATCAGAATTTGAGAGAAGGCAGGGAGTTGAATTCTGAAACAAGTGAGCTTTAGAAAAAGAGTTTTAAAATATACAAAGGGGACATGAGCCTGGAGGCAAGGGCCAAGTAGTGGTATTCTTGAGGGGACAGAGGCTGGAAGAGACCACAGACCCAGAGGGTAGATGATACTTCAGCCTGCCTAAAGCAACCTGAAACTTTTATAACCTGACAGTGCATCAACCACTTCCTCAGTTGGGAAACTGGATTTGGGGAGCCAGCACTTTCTGCATGTTCAGATCAGTCCGGCTCTACGTGTGTTTGTGTAGAAGCACAGATCAGTGGAGGGTTGGACAGCAGTCCAGGGCTCTCATCTCAGACTGGCCATTCCTGTGTGGTCTCTGGTTTACTTAATATCTTGGTTCAATTTTGTCCACACAGAAAATATGAGTGACTGCCCATCATGCAGACCATATTTTGAGAACAGCTAAATCTAGACTCACCCAACACAGAGCCTGGCAGATAGCAGGTGCTTTTAACTATGTAAGATATGAAAAACCCTGGGCTAGGCACTTTAGGAGAAAATAGATGAACACAAAATAGTCTCCATTCACCAAAGCTCCCCATTAGAGTGGAGCTACAGTGGCACGCGTAGGAGAATGAAATGTCAGCTATGAAAGGCAATCATTTTTGGTTCTGTTTTGGTTTCCCAAACTGGGGATTGAGCAAGGGCTTCATAGAGGAGATCCAGGTTGATCTGAATCTTGAAACATAAGTAGAGTTTCCATAATTAGGGAACTCCCATTTTATAACCAGGGAAATCAGGCATTAGCTTAGTAGGGGCCAATGCAACCGGTGTCAGAGAAAGGTAGACATAGGTGGGGGGCTTAGAGGATGACGAGTCATCCTAGGGGCGAGCAGTTATTAGGAGCTTGGAATGGAGAGAAGTGAGTGTACGGGATGAGGCTGGAGGTGCAAATTTAGATCAGGAATTTGAATGTCACCATAAGTAATTAGGGGCCAGAAGGAGATATGAAATGCATTTGAAAGCATAATGGGAAGGTGGCTGTGTGAAGGATGAATGGGAACAGAAGTTAGTTTGAAACAGGAGACAGAACTTGGGGAAGAAGAAGAATCGGAAAAGACACGAAGGAGAGAAAGAAAATAGCTTCAAAAAATTTCTTATGGAGTGTTGAGTGAAGGTGAGATCAGTAGGACATGGAAACAGATGGGCTTTCGGGGGAAAGAGGAGACGGCTTGAGATTTTTTTACTTAGTTTTGTTATTTTGAGTTACATTTTTGGTTTTTCCAAAGAGAAAATATTCTTTTTAGTAATTACAATCAATCAACAGTCCAGAAATGTTTGAGCAATGAACTAAGAATCAACCAAATCACCACTATGCTGAGATAATCATTGTTAACATTTTAGTAACTGAAACTTGTTTTCTCTCTTCCCTTTGTGTTTCTTTCTTTATTCATCCTCCCCCCAGGCATATATCATTTTTGAAAGTGGTGAGTCAGTACTTACCACCACCTAGTCAGCTTGGCTCTCTAACAACATGGCAGCAATCTCAGTGCTCGTGAGGGAGCAGAAATTTACTTCATTGTTTTTAATAACTGGACAGTGTTCTACTTTTATCTGCAGCATCGTGATTTATTTCACCGCTCCCTTTGAATGACTGTTGAGTTTATTTCCAGGTCTTGCTGTTAGAGATCACTCCTTTTCAAGCCTTTGCATTTAACTGTACACTCACATGAGGTGGTCCCTTCCTAAGCACTTTTGTTAATAGTGACTTCTGATAATTTTTAAAATCATTTTGATTTGGCAGCTTCCCTTATTCCCAATAAAAAGCAAGGGGAATCCTTGTTTTCTGTAATTTTTTTTTATGGTAATCAGGAGAAGTTTTATAGGTTGTACTTTTTCACAAAGGTAAAAGGACACTTTCATCTTTCTTCCCCGATGGCACATTTGGCAAATATACTTGTATATTAAAGATGTATACCGTTTGTTATAAACATTGAAAATATTTTCCAGTGTGTTTGCATGTATATGTGCATTTGCATTTTACACATTCCTGTTTTTGCATCTACAAATAACAGGTAAATGTCTGACGCAGGGGGTGGGAACTTACTCCCTTGCAGTCTGCCATTTACCTTCCAGGCCACACAAACTTCCTGCTGAGTTCTTTACTGGCAGCACGGGCAAGGATGTCATTAAAATCTTTGACTGTCTTAAAATGGAAGCCTTCCATCTCTCTGAAATCCCTTCTCCTAACAAAATACATCATGTAAATATAACCTGGAGTCAGAACCAAATCAGAGAGAGAGAGAGAATATTACTTATCTCCTTCTAAGAAGTTTCCAATTCAGAAGCTGCCGTCCTCCCTGAGACTTTTCTCACTGCTTTCTCCCACAGTGGTTGATGTATTTGTCTTTAACACTGAAGAGGCAGCCTGAACTTCATCAGCTGCTTGCTCTATTTACATCACCTTTGCTCAGGGGGCTGCCATATTGAAAAATGAAGTTAGGCTTCCTGTGAGCGGAGTTGCCACCTTCATTCCCCTACATATAACCAGCTTCTTGAAACTGGTGTTCTAAGCATTATAAGTTCAATGGACTCCAGTTTCCCACAGATGATCTAGAGAAAAAAAATAATGACATGATCTTCTTTTGAGATGTATTGCAAAGAATGGATTCTAAATAATTCAAATGGTGAGGTATAAGACTGAAAATTATTACGTGTTACTCGGGATGCTGAGGCAAGAGGATTTCTTGAGCTCTGGAGTTCAAATCCAGGCTGGGCAACATAGCGAGACCCCCTCCATACACACACCTATCATTACTAAAAAATACTACTTTTAAGTAAAACAGTTGGCATTGGAGTTTTATATTGTTAGCATTGGACCCAGATATTGTTAGGCTGTCTTAGGAAGTCCTACTTCTCATTTTTGCCCACTCTCTAGAGTTTCTTTTTGTCCTCTGATGTAACTTAGTCAGTTTTATAGATACATCCATAGTATTCTTTAGTGTCAGTTCCTTAGATGGAGGATAACAATAATCTTTTCACACTGTTATTGTAGTATTATAACAACTATGACATCTGGGGTTCATGTATTCCTTTAATGTGTCTGAAAATTGATATATAACACACATGCATAAAAGTGCACAAATCGTTTGACTTCTGCTTGATAAATGTTCACAAAGTGAACACATCCAGGTAACCAACACTCAGATTAAAAAACAGAACATATCGAGCACTCTGGAAGTCCAGTTATTATTGTTTCTCTCAAAGGTAATCATTAGCATGATTTCTAACACCATCGACTAACTTTGCCTGGCTTTGAACTGTATGTTAATGAAATTATGCAGTGTACTTCCTGGTCTTTTTGGGTTCTTTTGCACAACATTATGTCTGTGTGATTCATCCACATGGTTGTGTGTTCTTGTGGTCTATTCATTCTCATTGTTGTAGAGTATTCCATTGTACAAGTATAAAATGATTATTTTTAATCCATTCTTTTTGTACGGAGATTTCCATCAGGGGACTAATTATGAACAGTGCTGATGTGACATTGTAGTAATTGCGTTTTGATGAACATTTGCACACGTTTCTGTTGCGTGTGTATTGAGGAATAAGAAAGGCATATGTAGAAGGCATGTGCTCAGCCTTTTCAAAGTAGTGGTAGAGAGCATATACCACATTTGGCATGAATGTGGACCCCACAGCTATGCATTTTTATATTTCTAGGGGAAAATATCACTATTTAATATTTGAAAGGAATTGAAAAATGTTCATTTATTTTGGCATGGTTTCCATTATTTGCTTTTATCTGAGAACTCACAAGTTATTCTATAGGTAATATAGTCTGAAGTAAATTGGGTGTAAAAGCACAATCCTTGCCTCATTCCAATTTACCAAGCCCAGCAGAAAACATTTGTTACCCCATATTTTTACAATACATTCATTGTGATGAAGCTTCAAGCTCTATGAAAAGGAAATTGGGAGGAGAGAACTACTATGATTCCAGTGTGATTTTAGTGTAACAACTGGAGCCTTTGCAAAGGACGGAGCCAATAGGTCTGACATGGAGCAATGGGGCCACACATTTTTTGCAGTGAGATGAAGAGAATGGAAGACTTGTGCTTTTCCGCATGAGAAAGTCCTCCCTGCAGCATTCCACATTTAAAGTAAAATAATTCAAGCCTTCAGAAACAAGCTTCAAGGAAAAATTGAACTAGCTCAACAACTTGACTATATTTTCTAGATTCTAAGACTAAAACAATAAGTCACACTTTTGATCTCTTCTTGATCTTTTTATTTTTTATTGTTGGGGATTTATTGAGGGTACAAAGAACCAGGTTACATTGATTGCATTTGTTAGGTAAAGTCCCTCTTATAATTGTGCCTGGCCCCCAAAAGGTGTGTCACACACTGTCATCCTACGCCCCCCCTCCATCTGGTGGTTGAGGAATTATGTTCCAGAAGAGTTTTGCAATCAGATAAAATTCTTCTTTCCATCAATATAATTCAACTATTATGCTAATTATTAGTCTCCTATGATCTGATGTATTCACTGATTTTTCACTTCAGCTGCTAAAAGAGAGAGAAAGAAACCCTAAAATCCAGTGGTGTACACACGTTTATTTCTTCCTTACATCAGAGTCTGTCTAGGCCACCTAGGACCGACCTACTTAGTGGCTTGTTGGTGACAGGGACCCAGGCCCCTTCTTACTGCTCTGTCATCCTCCCCACTTGACAGCTCCTTCTCTTGGTCCAAGATGGCTGACCCCTGTATCCTGGTTGTGGTCCAACCACAAGAAGAGGAATAAAGGATAGGGAGAATATATTCCTTTCCTTTAAAGGCATCCTGCATGTTATATATATCCCTTGGCCACAATTTAGCCACATGGCCACATCAGTAGTAGAGAAGGTGGAAAATGTGGTCTTTATCTGTGTGTCACTGAACAGCTAAACTTCCATAATTACAGAAGGGAAGGATGGATGCTGGCAGTACTATGTGGGTTTGGAGCGTGTATAAATATGTTGGGTATTTTTATTCATGAATTCTAATCTCTCTTTCATGTCTCTCTCACTCCTGTCATTTTTACTTATTTTCCTTCTTGCACAGAACTCATCTCATAAAGCTCCTCAACTCACTTTTGATCCTTAAAGTTCCCTGATAACCCAGAAATGGGAAGACCACAAATTCTGTAGTCCTCCCTTACCCTTTTCAGTATTTAATTTGGAAAAACAAAAAATTTTCTTCTTCTTCTTCTTTTTTTTTTTTTTGTTACTCAGTCTACATGTTAATTTCCCTGAGGTAATTGGGATGGATCTGGAATCCTGAGTCCACATACCCATGATAAAGTTGAGCTAAAAAAAAATTTCCACCTCAATTCCTGGCAACCTATATTTAACCAGAGTACTTGTCAGTATGTGTTAGACAGGGAAATAATAGTTATCAGTTTCCAGTGAATTATAAAAGAAAATAATTAGTTAACCTTGAGATACCAGGGGTGTCAGACAGCTAAATAGCATAGCCCCTGTACTCTTCAATAGGGCTGGGAGGTTGGAATGCATTGTCTTCAGTGACAGGAGAGCTGGGCGTTCATTGTGTGTCCCTGGGACAGGATGCCCGCATTCCTTTGTAAGCTTGTCTCAACTCCTCTGCAGCCCTTCAACACTTCTGAGCCACTTGTGATTGTCTTAAAGGCCGTTTATGAGCATTTTTGGGGGAGAAACAGAGTCATCCAGCTCTAGAATCAGCCAACCTGGATTTGACTGCCAGTTTCACCAAAACTCACTCACTTTCTTAATATCCTTCTGAGATTCAGTTTTCCCATTTTGAAAGTGAGGAATTTTGCTAGTAAGTGTGAGTTGATTCACCTCATTTTCTTATATAGCAGTTGTTAGTTGGGTAGAAACTGAGGAAGCCTGAGATTATGGTTTGAATGTGGGGGCCAGAAAATGCACATTTAATTAACACGGGTATGTTCAGGTTGACTGTCTACTATGTTCCTGGTAGGATGTTTCCATCAAGAGAAGCAGTCCAATGAAGTGATTAGGAGCTGGGCTCTGGAGTTGGACACATCTAGGGACAGATCCCCAGTTCCGTGTGGCCTTTCCTGGGTTTCAGGTTCTGCATGGTGTTCTTGTTGTGATCATTGACTCTGGACTCAAATTTCAGCACTACCTTTTTCTAATTATGTGACTTTGGGAAAATTATTTCACCTTTCTATACCTTTGTTTCCCTCTGTAAGTGTAGGAACCATAGTAATACTTGCCATATGTTTTTCAAAAGAATTAGATGATGTAACACACTTAAAAGCGTTTAGTATAGCACCTAAATCCTGGCGAATGCTCTGTAAGAGATAGCTTTGTGTTGTTATTGTTGCCAGATTTAAAAAAATTTAAACAGTATATTGGTTGGAGCTTGAACAGTTTTATTTAGATATAATTGACATGCAATAAATTGCACATATTTAATATGTATAGCTTGATACATTTTGTCATATAGATGCACAAGTGAACTAGTGAAGATAATAAGCAGATCCATTATTCTCCTGAATTTCCTAATGCTTCTTTGTCATCCATCTCTCCTGCCTCGCCATGGCCCCCCATTCCTGTCCCCAGGGTTTTGTGCCACTATGCCGTATATTACTAGTTTGTAAGTTCTAGAATTCTGTATAAATGGAATCATGCTGTATGTACTCTTTTTGATTTGCTTATTTTCCCTCAACCATGTTATATGAATCGATAGGTCATATCTTTTTATTGCTTACTAGTAGGCTAGCAGTATTGGCATATTATTTTTGCATTTATTGGTTTTTGGACAAATCATTAGATTATTTCCAGTTTGGAGTTATTATAACTAAAGTTAGTATCTATGACCATTCTTGTACAAGTCTTTCCATGCACAAGTATTTTATTTTCTCTTTGGTAAGTTCATAGACTTACCAAATGGTAGGGTATGCTTGATTTTAATGAAATTGTTGACTGTTTCCGAAGAGGTTGTACTGTTTTACTTTTCCACCATCAGTGTATGAGAACTCCAGTTTCTCTAAATGCTGATCAACCCTTGGTATAATCAATTCTTTTGATTTAACCATTCTAAATTAATGGTGGTAGTAGTAGTATCTCACCGTGGTTTTGATTTGCCTTTTCCCTGAAAAACTAATGAAATTGACCATCATTTTGTGTATCTATTTGCCACCTGTGTCGTTTTGTTGGTGAATGTTCAGATATTTTTTGCCTATTTTAGTATTAGGTTATTAGTTTTCTTGTTTTTGCATTGTGAGAGTTTTTTATGTATTCTGTATTTGGCTCTATTACATACATACTTTGAAAATATTTTCATTTGATGTGGGGATTGCTTTATTCATTTTGTAACTCTGTTAATATAAACATTTAGGATTATTACGTCCTCTTGGTTAAATGATTCCTTTATCATTATACAATGATCCTTCTCATCCCTGCTAATAGTCTTTGTTCTGAACTAATATAGCCACCCCGATTTTCTTTTGATTAATTAGTATTAGCATCTACTTTTACAAATTTGTACTTTTTTCTTATTTGTGTTTTTATACTTAGAGTAGATTTCTTGCAGGCAGCATATATTTCTTGCTTTTTAATTCAATATGAAAATCTCTGCCTTTTAATTGGGGGTATTTAGAGCAAATACATTTAATGTGATTCTTTGTTATGGTAATGTTTAAATATATCATCTTTCTATTTATTTTTTATTTACCTTATGTTTTCTTTAATCCCTCTTTTTGCTGCCTTCTTTCTGATGCAGGATTTTTTGTTTACATTGCAGAACATTACTGGGGTACACATGTTTTGGTTACATAATTTGCTTTTATACATTTTAAGTCAAAGTGATAAGTGCCCTTCTACCAGAATGTGTGCATTGTACAAGTTAGATGTGAATTAACCTAACTCTTTTTCCCCCTTCCTCCTACTTGATTCCCATTGAGTTTTACTTCTGTATGTGCACATACATGTTGATTGACTAGTTCCAGTTTAGTAATGAACACGTGGTGTTTGTTTTTCCATTCTTGTGATACTTTACTTACAAGTATGTTCTCTGGTTCCATCCAGGTTGTTACAAAAGATGCTAGATCATCATTTTTTTATGGCCGAATAGTACACCATAGCATATATACACAACATTTTATTGACAAAATAAAATGATGGGGGATTTTTAATTGATTCATTTTTATCTTCTTTGTTGCCTTATTCATTACAGCTCTTTGTTTTTTTATTTTGGTGAATGCTTTAGGATTTATGGTATTATCTTCAATTTGTCCAAATGATATCATACCATTTTGTGTATAGTATAAGAATCTTACAACATTGTATTTCTGTTTTTTCCCCCCCCTCCTGGCTTTGTACCTTTTATGTAATACGTTTTACTTCTAATTTTGTTACAAAGCCCACATTTTCATTATGTTTGTTTTAAGTGGTTAATTATCTTTTAAAGGGAAGTAAATAATAAGGAAAAAATGTCTTTATGTTTACCAATGTAGTTAACATTTGATGCTTTTTCATTTCTTTATATAATCAGAATGTTTATGTGGTATCATATTCTTTGAGCTTAAAGATTAACTTTTTTTTTTTTTTTTACTAGAGGTCTGCTGGTAAGGAATTTCTATACCAAAGGCCGGCCTTCCTTCCTTCCTTCCTTCCTTCCTTCCTTCCTTCCTTCCTTCCTTCCTTCCTTCCTTCCTTCCTTCCTTCCTTCCTTCCTTCCTTCCTTCCTTCCTTCCTCCCTCCCTCCCTCCCTCCCTCCCTCCCTCCCTCCCTCCCTTCCTTCCTTCCTTTTTTTTTTATAACAATCTCTCACTATGTCACCCTCAGTAGAGTGCTGTGGTGTGACAGCTCACAGCAACCTCTAACTCTTGGGCTTAAGCGATTTTCTTGCCCCAGCCTCCCAAGTAGCTGGGACTACAGGTGACTGTCACAATGCCCTGCTATTTTTGTTGTAGTTGTCATTGTTGTTTAGCAGGCCCAGGCCGGTTTTGAGCCCGACAGCCCTGGTGTATGTGGCTGGAGCCATAACCACTGAGCTACAGGCACCAAGAAGGCTTTTTTAAATCTGTATTTTGAAGGTATTTTTTCTAGGTATAGAATTCTAAGTTGAGTGATTTTTTAAATTCCTTTTTGACACATTAAAGATTTTGCTTCACTGTGTTTCTAACTTGTAAATTATTTCTCATGAGAAACCTGCTGTCACTTTGTCTATTTCTTTGAAAGTAATGTGTTTCTGTTCCCTTTTAACTGCTTTTAAGATTTCTTTATCCTTGGATTGAGGTAATTTGATTATGATATGCCTTACTTTAGTTTTTTTTCAAGTTTCTTGTGCTTGGTATTAGTACTTCTTGGATCTGTGAGTTTATAGTTTTTGTTGTTGCCATTTTAAGCTATCTTCAAGAGTAGAAGGGTTTTCTTTAATAGATTATTCTGGTTATTTTTTTCTTTTTGAGTGACCTTTTGTAGTTTGTTACTTTTAAGAACTTGTTCTATTTCACCAAATGTTGCCAGACTTATGGACATAAAATTGCAGGTAATATTCCCTTGTTAATGTTAGGGTTTCTAACGATGGTGGTATCTTTTTATTGCTGATATAGGTAATTTCTATCTTTTTTTCTTGGTCATTATGCCTAGAGGCTTATCAACTTTAGTGATCTCAAAGAACAAATTTTTTGTTTCATTGATTGTTTTTTTTTTAGTATTATTTCTAGAATAATCCTAAATTTCGGTATTAAATAAAAATGCTAAATACTAATTTCAGTTTCACTGATTTGAGAATTTGTTTTCTCATACAACATTTAGCACTATTCTTTTCTTTATTATCACTCCTTTATCTGCATGCTATATGTTTTAATATGTGGTATTTTTATTTCATTCAATTCAGAATATTTTCTAATTTGACTCGTTACATCCTCTTTAACCTGGGGGTTATATGGAAGTGTGTTATTTAATTTCCCGATATTTGGGGATTTGTCCAGTTATAGTTTTGGTGTACATGTCTAGTTGTGTTCCATTATGGTCTGGAAGCATACTTTTTATAATCTTTTCCATTTAAGTTCTTAAGATTTGTTCTATAGTACAAAATATGTTTATTTTGGTGAATGTTTCATGTATACTTGAAAAGAATGCTCAAACTGCTGCTCTTTTGGACAGACTGTGTTTTGTTATATAAATGTCAGTTAAATCAAAGTGCTTAATAATCTATATACCTTCTATCCCATTTTTTATTTTCTTTCTACTTATTCTATTGCTTAACGAGAGAGGAGTGCTAATATCCAAAGTAAAATCATCTGTTTCTCTTTTCAATTCTCTTAAGTTTTGCTTGGCATATCTTGAAGCTCTATTATTAAGAACATAAATATTTAATATTGTTATAACCTCTTATTATTATGTAATGACTGTCTTTTACTTTTAGGACCTTTTTTATCCCTGTCAGTATTCTTTATTCTAACATTGACTTTGATAGTTATGTAGTCACTGCAGCTTGCTTTCTTTATTTTTTGTGTGGCGTATGTTTTACATTCTTACTAATTTGTATGTATATTTTATATTTAAAGTTGTCTCCTCATCGATATCATAAAGTGGGACCTTGTTATGTTATATTTAATCTGACAGTTTTTAAAAAAATCAGTGTTTATTAATATGTTTAGACCATTATAACACTGATGGGATTTTATTTAGGATTTGCCATTTTATTGTGTGCTTTTCCTCCCTCCCCCTCTAATTTTGGTGTTTTTTCCTCATCTTTAGGATTTCTTTTAGATTATTTTAATATTTTTAAATGTTTCTTTTATTTATTGACTTTTGACTATACCTCCTTACATTTTTAATGATTATTCTTGAGATTACAGTATATATACCTAACCTTTCGTAGACTACTTAAAGTTTATATTTTACCACTTCAAGTACAGTGGAAAAACTGTATAGCCATATCATTCTCTTTATTTTCATCTTATATATTTATCATACATATTATATATTTTTGCATTGAACAATTTTTGTCAAATATACTATATATCATATATTTTTGCAATATAATTTTTGCATTTAATAATTATACATATTTTGGAGTCCCTAAAAGGAGAAAACATAGTTTATTATATTTCCTAGATATTTATTATTGCTGTCAAATTTCTTTTATTCATAAATTTCTGGGGTTTTCCCTGGTATCATTTCCCTTTAGCTTGAACAACTTTTTAAAATCACCTCTTTAGAGCAGATGTACTTTCATAAATTCTCTGAGTTTGTCTTTATCTTCTGTTTCATCTTTATTCTTGAAGTATGTTTTTGCTGGCTATAGAGTTCTGGGTTGACAGTTCTTTTCTGTCTTCTGGGCCTCCATGATATTGGATGAGAGAAACATAGTCATTTTTCCTGTATGTAATATGTCATTTTTCTCTAGCTGCTTTCAAGATTGTTGGGGGTTTTTCTAATCTGTGGATTTTAGCAATTTGATTTTGATGTAGTGGTTGGTAAGTTTCTTTAGAAATATTAATTTTTTTTCCTCAGCAGGCAATCAACCTGCTTAGATTCACACAAGAAATCTGTCTTGCCTTCTGTGGTGGTGGTTCCCATGTCAGTTTAGTTTTCAAAGCCTTTGGATCTACCATGCATATGCACAGCTTGGGGATGAGACAGGTGGTTTGGCAGGTTCATACACAGAATTATGAAATTTTCTTCTTCAGCTATTTCCCCTTCAGGATTTACTCCACATTTTCTTGCTCACAAGGCCCACTTTCCAAGTCCTCTGGTCAGAAGGATGGGATTGTTCTGAAGGGTTTAACTACTCACTGTCCCCCAGCTGTTGCAATACACCTCTGTAACTAGGGTCTGCCTTCAGGCAAAGGTGGAATAGAAAAATCAGCATGGGTATGGGGTCCATACTCTGGTCCTCAGTGGCTTCTTTTTCCAGTTCCATATCTAGAAAGATTAAATCTTTCTATGAATTTTAGTTGTATAGGTTACTGCTATAGCATCACATTCAGAGTCCTCAGGAATTTGGTTTTGTGTTTTGTCCAGAGTGTTTATCTTTAATTGATAAGAGATACAGGCTATGGTGGGCTATTCCATCTTGGCCAGCAATGGAATCTTGAGACATCATATAAGATTCAATGTTTTTTGCTGTTGTGTAACTTTACCTTGTTCTTTAAAAATAGAGTTTATAGTTTTTTTCTTTCATGCCCCTTAGTGCTTACGCAAATTTTCCAGATGGTCACAGTTGGTAGTACAACAGTGATTCTAGCTGAGTATTTGAAATGGCTGACAAACTTCCAGCTGGTTTCAATCAGTTTGGCCACAACAGGGGTGGATTTGCTGAACACAGGCAATGTTATATGACTTCTCAACATTGCTTCTGAGTGGAACAGGTTTATAAATGTCCCAAATGACAATCTCTCATGAGGCGTTCTGCATGGATTCTAGAACTTCCTTCATGTGAGAGTTCCTACTTCTGGTTGATGGGTCTTACAGTTCCAATTCCTGTCATTTTTGAAGTTTTGCATCCAGACTTTTTGTCAGTGTGGAGGATGAAGAGATGTAGAATCCGTAGTGACCCGGGTACCGTGGGAGAGGTAGAATCGTGTTTTCAGGGAGGATTTCTGCTCATTGTATAGGGAAAGGACATATTACAACAACAGCTTGATTTACATTATGCCCAAATTTTCTCCATGACAAACTGACTAAATGCATTCAGTGATGATTCAATCACTATCTTTACACACATGTGTGGTGGTGTTTATGATGAATCAGATATAGCATTTGTGAAAGCAAGGTTGGGGTTGATTATGACCATGTGACTATTTTTCCTTCCTCTTTTTCTTTTCCTCCTCTCTCTCTTTCTCTCCCCCCACCCCAGGGAATAAATAAATATACTGGAATAAGGCCAAGAATCACATGCAACAAAAATATAGAAAGAATGCTCCTTACTCAAGAGGGAATTGTAGAGGAATTCAGAACAATTAGACCCTGTTACTTCCTTTTGTTAAGGCAGTCATCTGAGGTCATAGCTAATGTAATGGGGCGCATTGTCAGTAACAGGTAAAGTGAGACTGTTGTTAAAACAAAACAGGCTGTGCTGTGCTCTGTGGCCTCTCACTCCAGCCAGCTCTTCAATGATAGCCACTGGCCTCAAGGAGAATCAGGCAGAAGAGTTGGAACCCTTCCCAGTCTAGAATTTGCCTCACCAGCTTTCCATTTGAAAACTATTTTAAATCTTTTTGGAACAGTCCAAGCAATTATAGATAAAGTAAGAAAATAACTTGCTAAGTATATAAGTAAGTATAATAAAGATTTGCTACAGGATGAACATAGGGGAGAGAAAACCGAAGTGGAAATTAGTCACTTTAGACTTTATTAACTAGACATGATTTAAGACACTCTCTGAGTCTCAGTTTTAGCCTTTTATAAAATGGAGAGGGTGGTATATCTGATAAAGTGAATAATGAATACAATTAAATAATAGATAACTATCAGGTTCTGTGTCATTTGCATTACATGCAGTATCTCTCTTAATATACAACTACCTATATCATACACACTATTAAAATTCCCTTCTGTTAGGTGGGGGATTGAGGCTTAAGAGAAGCTACCTGATTTGCCAGAGTCAAATAGTTAGGCTTCAGATTGATGTATTCTGACTGTAGATTCTGGTAGGCCCTTGAAAATTATAACTACTCAGTTATAGTGGCCAACTGGAGTCCTGATTGTTCTGTAGTGAGTTCCTGGAGCAGACAGGTCATAGTCATTTTGAGGCTAAATGTGCTAGTCTGCATTTGGTCCTGGATTGATTTTTGTTGCCTGGCATGGCACAGGAGAGCAATATGAAGACACATGTGCCAGAGTTTGACATCTACCCCAGCTACTGGAATTGTTTCAGTTTAAAGTACCCTATGTTACTGTTGACAACCACCAGTATACTCATGAGATGCTGTGAAGCTTTGGGATTTGTTTAGCAGTTTTCCTCCTTCCCACCCTCCCTCCATTCACTCCTTCCCTTTCCTCTGTTCCCTGATTTCCTCCCTGCCTCCCTTCCTCCCTCCTTTCTTCCCTCTCTCCCAAAAGCAAATGGTCAGAATTCAACATGTAAATTTCCCCTTTATAATAATATATTTTTTCCAATTTTAATATCAGGTGTATCCAGATCAAGTAGAATGATTTTGAAGTATTTCTTCTTTTTCTATTGTCTATAAGATTTGGCATGATCTGTTTTTGGAAATTATCTTTTACTTTTATTTATAAATATTAGTTGTCTATTTTTTGAGATTTAAAAAAAATAATAAGTTAGCTGATGACTCCCTACTGAATCTCAGAGTCAAAGCATTCTGTAATAGACATATTCTTATTTGACAATGTGAATGTTACTTTCTTTGCATTATTATTATTGCTTAATATTTCAAAAAAATTTTTTTGAAGACCATTAATTAAATTATTTTCCAAAGAAAAAAAAGAAGCATGGAGATAGGAAAAATAATGTTATATATAATAATTAAAATAAAAACACCAAACAAATAATGCTACTAACACCGGCAAATGTAACAGTTTTCAGTTTCCATAATTTTTTATTACCTTTAAGAATTTGTAATATCATCATAGGTAAAATATCAGTTTTCCAGTGGAAAGCAAACTATCTTTTTGTAAGACAGCCAACATTATCATAGGACTAAAAGAACAATTATATATAAATAATGGTTTTAATATAAAAAATTTCAGTAATACATATGTCAGTTGGGAAAAAAACAGAATATAGCTTCAAATAAAAATTATTAGTAATTTTTTAAATGGACATTTGCATTCTGAAGAATAATGATATTGTAAATAGTTATATAGACCTAGACATACAAAGACATCCTCCCCCCCCCCACACACACACACACACTTTAGGGCAAATCCGAAAAATCTGTACATGAAATCCTACTCTTGGAAGTTGAGGTCAATAATCATTAGCTAAAGTAATCCATTCAACTTTATATTGTGTTTCCAAATTACTTTGACTGTGGAATCATGTTATTTTTTAGCAATTATTAAAACTCCAAAGAACACTGTGATGCCACGGCACTTTACCGAGGGCAATAAAGTGAGACTCTGTCTCTACAAGAAAAAAAAAAACAAAACTCCAAAGAACATCATCATACTTTGGGAAATGTCAACTGAAGACTCACATGTATAAAACAGAGAAGGAGAATTTTTCAGGGTGATTCCCTCCCCTGCTTCAGACCTGAAGTTGTGACATGGGGAGCTAAGCAACCCTGCTCCAACCTTGAAATGGGGACACAAGGAGGAATACCCTGCTCTTACCCTTGGTACTGCCTGGGTGAAGTTCTGTGTCAGGTATAAATCTAGTTTGAACTGAAAGCTAAAATAAGTAATGATAAAAAAAATTGGTGGTTCCACTCAAGTGCTTGATCTAATGGTAAATGATCATAAAAAGCAATGATTAAATGGAAGAATGAATTATTTGAATGAGCATGTTCTAAAATTCCATAGAGAAAAATCTAAATACTTATCTCCATAGCTAACCACATTTAGGCAAGAATAGCTTTGCTATACCCATTTGGTGTTTATTTAAAATTAGAAAAAGGCCCTCTGGGTTAGCCAATGCTTCTTAAGTGTGCGTCTAAGTGACATATAGGCTTATTAAAAATGAGGGGCCTCCAAATGCACTGAGATTTTGGTAAGCAGATGTGGATTGAGGCCCAGAATTTGCACTTTTTACAGCATTTCAAGAAACACTGATGTCAACCATGTGATAACACTAGAAGTGATAAAGTGATGTGGGAGCCCTCAGAATCCTCGACATAAATAATCATTCCACTCAGGCTGATTTTTGGCAACATGACAAAAAATGCATTGTCCTTTATATAAGTTGGAGTCAACTAACTGCTTTAATACACAGACCCCAAAATGTATAAATGCTGAAACATACAAGAGTTTGTTTTTTGCTCATAAGGAGTTTATTTTTTGCTCACATTGACAGTCCAAGGAGAATTCAACCGAATGGGGGGTCTCTGCTCCCACATTATCTTTCTGCCATCCAGGATGATGGAGGGTTGACCATCGTTAGCTCACGGCTTCCAATATCCTTGGTGTTGACATGCTGAGGGTGGAAGGAAGGAGGGAGGGCACAGGGGATGAATAGTGTTATGGGCTATATTTTTGTGCCTTCCCTTCCCAAAATTTATACACTGAAGCCCCAAACACTGGTCCCTCCAACTGTCACTATATTTGGAGGTAAGGCCTTCAAAGAGGTGATTAAGTTAAAATGAGGCTGTTGTAGGGTGCCCTAATCCAATATGACTAATGTCTTTAGAAAGATGAAATTAGGACACACCTAGAGACACCAGAGATACACATACACAGAGAAAAGAGCATGTGAGGACACAGTAAGAAGGTGGCCATGCACAAGCCAAGGAGAGAGGCCTCAGGAGCAAGAAACCAAATTGCCAACATCTTGATCTTGGACTTCTAGCCTCCAGCTTGTGAAAAAATAAATTTCTGTTATTTAAGTCACCCAGTCTATGATATTGAGTTATGGCAGCTCTAGAAAACTAATACAAATGGGGATTTAAAGACTGTATTGGAAATGGTGCACGTTATTTTCACTCACACTTCATTAAATAGACATCAGTCATATGGCTCCCTAAGTGCAATAAGGTCTGGAAAATGAAACCTAGCTACATGCCAGGAAGAAGATAGAAGGAGTTTAGTAAGTGGTATGGTACAGTGCCTGCCACATCCTTTACCCTCTCTTTTACATTTGGGCTACTCGTCTCATTATGGATCTAGGGAAAATGTCTTATTTCCAGTTGGCCAGATTATTGACTCCCTTTTCCAGCAAGTCAAGAGCAATCCAGCTGAAATTTTTTGTTAAGTTCTCAGTTGAAATCTTTAATAATTATCATGCTGCCAGAATCATCATGGCAAACTCCTTCATCCTTCCCTTTGTTCACCATTCAGATGTGACTTTGCCAGGATCATCTTGGCTAAAGAGCCAAATGATGAGGGTGAAAAAACCTCTTAAGAGCCCATGATGATGCGAATGAAAAACACAGTGAAGCGTGCTTACCAAGGAAGGCACTGAGCCCCTTCTTTCATTGTCCTCCATGATAAGACAGGATAATTTAACTAAGGGGTTTAACAGGTCTTGGCCCTAAAGGACTGACTTAAATGTTATGTCATCATAACAGAATGAATTTCAGGAACAGGCCCCATGTATTGGTTGATCTTAAATTTTTTGTGGTATAAGTAAGGATCTTAAAAGAAAATTATTTTCAATTACTTATCACCATGTCAAGGTCAAAACTTCTTTGATGACTGTCATCATGCCAAATGCAAAATCTAGTGAGGAAGACTGCACCAGGCCAAGTTCAAATAGCAGGGCATTTTAAAATGTATACTTGCAAGGCATTTGTGAGCCACTAAAATAAATGCTCAACTACTTAATAAAACCCACAAAGCAAAGGGGACTTTTGCAGTAGAAATATCCTTCTTACCCTATCAGAAAAAGAAAATGTTTGAAGTTCTAAGTGAGGTCCAGGGAAACATCAAAGTTCAAACCAATTGCATGTGCATACGAGCAGCATAAAATGAACGCACATAAATGGACATGCCCTCTGTCCTGCCACTTGCCAGCTATGTGACCTTAGGCAAGGTCTAGGGATTCACTAAGCCCCAGCCTATGATATCTATTGATTATGAAATATTCTCCATCGAGTAGTTTCCATAAAGAGCTTTGCATGATCCAGGGCATACAAAAGTTCAAAATATGTATGAGCTATCACTAGGTCCACAGAGTCCTAGCTGTTTTGTAAGTTCATGAGGACTGAATGATGGTCCTTGTGAAAAATTTTCTGTACATGCCAGGTCAGCTCTCATTGTAATAACCATCAAGCCCATCTGGAAACAGTGAACAGGTTTCTTTTGGTGCTGGAGCTCTCTCCAGTTTTGCATATGCTTTAGGAAACATTGCGGCTAATCTTCCATTTCAGTCTAAGACACTCATCCCACCAACAGTTTAATATGTAATTATGCTCTGAAAATGGGCTTCAGCAAAGATGATAAAATACCAGTGGTAGGTCAGTGAAGGTATGGGCCAATGGAATTTGTCTTAGCAGCACCCTGCCGCTTCGCACCTCCAGATTCTCATCAATCCTGGTGCTATGCATTAAATGGGTTTCCCAGAACTTGTGCTCAGAATTAACTCCTTCATGGGCCACAGTGGCTAGGGAGTTGGGGTCCAATTAGGTTTTCAGATTTTAGTACAATGAATAATTTTTGGCAGCCCTATTGAACACCTGTTCTTGCTGGAGATGCTGCAGTGTTTCTCCTCAACATTCCTCAGCCTAACTCTACGGGTTGGTTGATGTAACTTCCCCTTTCTTTCTCATAAAAGGATTACATTTCAGAAGACAAACTCATTTCCAAAGACCCCCCTTTCTAACCCTTTTCTTCGCTCTCCCTAGTCCATGTCCTCCTTCCCCCTCTCATTTTTGTCGCACCTCTTTCCTTTGCTCTCTCTCTGTTTTCCTCTTCCTTCTCTTGCTCTCTCCCTTTTTTCTTCTCATCCTGAAACAGGTAGCCAAGGAAATGTCTAGATTTGAAAACATTTACCTGACATGTGTGCCCAAACGGCTGTCTCCCGCTCCCTTATGTTGGTGCCTGGCAAAGTGGCTGGGCCCAGTGCTTACTAAATGTTTTCTGAGTTACTAAGATGATGAAATGAGTGATCCTTGATTCTGGGATTCTGTATTCTCATTTGAGAACTTTCTTATCTTGAGTGATGAACTAACAATTGCTGGCTTGGAAATCTGGCTCCACTACTTATTAGCTGTGTGATCTTGGGCATGTTACTTACCTCCCTGTGCCACAACTTGTCTTTTTTAAAATGGGTAAAACAAGTATTTTAAGTCATCTCTTAAGAGCATTAGTTGAACACATAGGCATACAACTTTTGGAACAATGTCAGACACAGTAAGTGCTGTTAGTATTTTGAATTTGAATATTAAAACATTAAGTATGTGAGTTTGCCTGAGATCATTTGTGTAACAAGACTGTGCAAAGCTTACTAAGTGTAAGGCTGATTATAAAGTTAATAGAGAATTGTTTTTCTGACTTGCTGTCTTATTCTACAAAAGGTTGATCCCATAGTTCTGGTCCACTGGCACTTGAGAGTTTGTTTTACTTGAATTAGTCAATGTTGTCAGCCCAGAACAGCCTTACGCCTCAGACAGTCCACCTGTGCTCATTGTTCCTTGATGTTCTTTCGTGGCTCTCTTATGGATGAGAAGAACCAGAGAGAACCCCCAACCCTACCTTAGGTGTGGGGCTCCACTTCTACACCCCAGTGCACATCTGACACTTGTTCTGAATGTCCAGCATCTCATTTCACGGACCTTGCTCCCCAGATGGCAGTGTGCAGTGGGCATCCCCCTCAACCCTATCAGAAACCACCTTGAGGACACAATTATCCACTTGCCCCCTCAAAGTGAGGTGGAAATTGCTAATTACACCTGTGAGAGAGTAATCGGGAACCCTTTTCAGACCATGCAGCCCAAATGCACCTGAAAGTAATTAACTGCAGACACCTAAAATGCGCCCACAAGAAAGGAGAGGAAGCCCAGGATGAGACCCCCAGCCCCTCTGCAGAGGTTCATGTTTCCCAGATTTGCAGTCGGACCCTGTGAACACGCAGAGGAGCAGAGAAGGGAGTCTGGTGCAGCATTCCAAAGCGGCACGTGTCTTCGCCATCCTAATATCATCATTATCCAATAGATGCTGTCCCACAAGTGGGAAAACAAAATCGGGCTCCAGAGCCTTGCCTTTTTCTTCTCTCTGTGTGTGTGGTAGGGAATTTCCACTCACCACATGTCCCTCTATTATATCTGTATGGAATCTGCCAAAATAAATATTGGAGCTCCTTTACTTTCAGTTGGTATTGCCCAGGTCCTCCTCAGATTAAACAGTCAGAGGTCAGGAAAGTTGAGATGAACCATGGTTTTAAAACCATTGTGCTGCGTGTAGTTATTTATATAGAGGTTTTCATATATAGACTTGATTAAAAGCCGAGGATATTTGCTCAGCAGAGAGGAGAAAAACCATCATTATCTGATTTTACATGGAATTCAGTGGCTGCTGATCAAACCCGGGCCTGCATCTGCTTAAGACATACTTGGCACCAGCTTGTCACAAGTCAAGGTTTTGCCATGTTAAGGGGATCTTTCACTCAAAGCGGCGACCCATATTGGGCTGAACAAACACAGGAGTTTTTAATCGAGAACAATAGTTTAACAAACCACTTCCCAGGACCATTGAAAGAAAAGTATGTGCCCATGGCAGTTCTGGCACCAAAAGATGTTTATCTGCATGCATTTACTTCAAACCCCAAATGCCCAGCATGGGAGGACCATTAAAACCTAGCGCAGAAGGCTGAATTTCTGTGGGGTGACCCACATTAACTGGCCCCCGTGCCATCCGATCTCAAAGTGTACACTGGTCTCTGCAAAAACAGATCCCTTCCCATGTGGCCATGTGAGTGGATGGACATGGGGATACTTAGAGATTTGTGGAGGCAAGTTATATACATTAACTTCGAAATGCTTTCCATTAGAAAATATTAAACCTATTCCTTCTCTGAATCCATTAGAGGTTTCTTTGCTGAATTGTTGCCAGTAGATCTATGTAGTAAGTTTGAGGTACTTTAAGAAGAAGAAGCATTTCTAACAATCTAGGAGCACCAGGCCCTGTGCTGGGTCCTCCGGCTGCCTCGTCACACTTAGCGCACGCAGCAGCTCTCTGAGGTTGGTGGAGAGGAAGAAACAGAACAAAGTCGAAGGTTAAGTCACTTGCTGAGTAGCTCAGCTAGCAAGTAGCCAGCCCAGGTTTGAATCTAGATCCATCTGAGCCACAGATCAGCTTCTCTATTCCTGTTTTTCCTCTGCAAAAAAGAAAGATAATTACTACGTGTTTTATAGAAATCTTAATGTAGTAAAACCTGCTCAATATTTGATCCAGAATAAGACTCCTGTTGACACCATTCATCGAGGGATAAAAGTCGATAGCATTGTTTTTTATTTCTGGTTTAAAGCACTTTATGGACTCAAAGTCCTGCCCTGTTCTGGTAAGATGAAAGGCAGGGCAGTAACCAAGTTGATTTAGCTCTGAGGCCCCAATTCTGAGCATGGAGCGTTGTGCACAGAAAATGTATTTCATGAATGTCACTGTAGTAAATTGAAACATTCAGGATACGGTCTCCTTCCAGGGCAGCTCTGCAAGGTCTTGGCAGTTTTGCCAAAAGAAAAAAATTCTTCTTGACATTCCTTTCAGGCAGACTTTAAATCTTACCTGTGATAGCCCAGAAGGGTGGTGCCCTATGAAAGAGGCAGTGACAAGCAATCAGATGGCTGGCTCAATGGGTCAGTAAGGAGAGGCTAAGTCTGTGGCTTTATTCATTTAGAGTACTGGAAGGCTGTTCCTTTGAAATAGCTGGAGCTTCTGTATCCTCATCAGCTGGGGATTTGCAACTTATAACAAGCAACTGAAGACAATAAGGTGATGAATGTGATGATGAGACCAACGTTCCCTGGGGACTTGTTACATTTCAGGCATCGTCCAAAGGTTGTTAAGTGCATTATTTCATCTGGTCCTCACAACAGCCCATGAACAGGTGTGATACGATGGTCCACGTGACAGATGAGGAAGCTGAGACTCAGGCAACTTAGTTGTTTTGCTTCCCTTCACAAGCCACTTTTCAACAAGGTAGGTCAGCGGTTCTCAAACTGGGGGTCAAACGACCCTTTCACAGGGGTCGCCTGAGTACATCCTGCATATCAGATATTTACATTATGATTCATAACAATAGCAAAATTACAGTTATGAAGTAGCAATGAAGATAATTTTATGGTTGGGGGTCACCTCAACATGAGGAACTGTTTTAAAGGGTTGTGGCATTAGGAAGGTTGAGAACCACTGAACTCAACACCACAGATGAACTCAAAAGGACTTTTAGCCCCAGAGCCCAAGGACATAACCAGTAAGTAATAGCGCCTCAACCAAAGTTTGAGAATGCATGACTTTTTGCTAAATATATGAGAATGGATTTAAGGTGATTCTTATAACAACGTAAATCTCACTTATTTGCAAACTGAAGTGCTTTGTACTATGAAAGGGCTGAGGTTAGACTTGATGAGCTGAGGACTGAGCATTCATTGGATGAGGTCTCGAGAGCGTCCTGTTGTGGATGCTGTGGGACAAATCCAGGGCCTGGAGGAGGCAGAGGGCTGCTCAAGTCATTGCTGGAAAGGCAGAGTCATTTGGTCCCTGACCCTGTGCACGTTTGGTTGGGAAACACTATAAGCTAAGAAGAGTGTGTGCAGGGAACTGAGTAGTCGGTCAGAACGAGGTTCAAATCTTATTTCTTTTTGACCTTGTGCAAGTGGCCTGATCTCTCAGAGCCTCGCTTGGGGTTAAGATGGAAATAATGCCAATAGCAGAAGGTGGTTTTGAGTATTGCATGAATGAGGCTCAGCCCTGGACCTGGAAAATAATAAACACCACACATTATTGGGCTTGGGTGGAAAGCCCCTGTGTCCTGTAAGCTTTACCTTTGAGAAGTGGGATTTAAAGCATTTAGTAAGCTCGGTGGTGCTTGAGACTAGACTTTGATATGAATATTCTAAGGAAATTTGCTACATTTGAGAAGCAAATATCTCATTTATGAATTTCTCTAAATTATCACACATGTCAGACACCAGAAAATGTTTTCAAGTCCCTTTCATGGCTTTTACATGAAATTTCTACCTGGCCAGCTGTTCTTCACCATGGCAGCCTGCAGGCATCTCCTTTGGGCCTACTCTGCTTGCTTAGGGTATTATTTTCAGATACAATAGTTCTGTGGAACAATTAAATTTATTCCTGCTATAACAGGTCCTTATTTTGTAATCATGGGCTTTCCTTGGAGGAAAGGTGGGATTGAATTGTCTTGAAACAATGGGAATCACATAGGGAAATGTTATTCATCCAACATGGGAGCAATTATGCCCCTGCTAAGAGATACTTCCTCCGTGGGAGGCTCCCACATCCTCGTGCTGTCCCTAAGCACCAGGTTTCACTCTGTTCTTTGGCTTTATCACTTAGTGAATGAGAGTGATGCTGTGTATCTATAATGTGGCTTTTATGTGAGATGCCCAAAGTGGTTAAAGATCTGCAGAGTGATGTGGAGGGAGGAGGCCACACACTCATAACTCTATTCATAAAGCAATGTCACTGGTAAGTGCCAACTTTCAGAACCTTTCAGGTCAGACAAGCCTCGCCAGCCCACGCAGCAGGATGGCACCTTGATGGTGGAGAGATGTGGGAGGGAGATTCGAAAAGCCTCACCCATCTCCTATGTGTCAGAATCCCTCCATTTGGGATCCCATTGAGAAGGTTAAATATCGCCCATTACCTGTAAGTCATCCTTTAAATGCACAGCCACCCCTACGGGTAGTATTTTAGTCTTGAATACTTTCTGAGGATTATTTGATCAGGTTGCTTTTTTCTAGAGGAGAGACTGCAAGAGGGAAGGAAATAAACGCCAGACTACTGGCCTGTCCCTGAGAGCAGTCCGTCCTCCATGCCAGAAACAGGCTTTCCGCCTCAGAAGGGCAGCTGAGGCAAACTCTGCAGGCTCGCCAGAGGCCAAGCCCCTTTTCCCACAGGGGCAACCTGCTGGTGACTGCAGGCGGCTCCCTTTCCTTTCACTTCTTTACCCCTTACCAGTTTTGGTGGAGAGGGGAGGTGACTTAGAGTCAAACCCTGTGTCAAGGTCTGGGGAAAGCCCCTGTAGTTGTCTTCTGGTGCTGCGGCAAACAATTACCACAAAGGCAGCAGTTTAAATCACATATTGATTATTTTAGTTTCTTTTTTTATGTATTTATTTTTTTAGCTTTATTGACATGTGATTAACAAATAAAAATTATACGTATATTTAAGGTATACAACACGGTGGGTTTTTAAAAAACGAATTGAATGGTTATTCTGGCTAGATTCTCTGCTCGGGGTGTCCCCAGGCTAACGTTCAGTTAGCAGCTGGGAGCAGTTCTTCTCCAGGGCTCAGGCTTTTGGTCCGAGCTCAGGCTGTTGGGTGAATTAATTTCCTTCTTGCACTTTTCACATGGTTCTTACATCTTCATCTCAGTAATCCAGGTCCAGTTCTTACATTTCACATCTCTCTGACTTCCTCTTCTACTTTTGAGGCTTTGGATGATTACATTGTATTCACCAGATTAATCCAGGATAATTTGCGTATTTTTAAGGTCAGTTTATCTGTGATCTTAATTGAAGGTAACATGACATCTACATGGGTGTAACTCCAGCGAACAAAGTAACAGTCAGTATAGCACCCCACTAAGAGAGTAGACATCTAAGCAAATTTCTAAGTGGGCTTCTTTGCCATAATTGAATCCTAATTTGGACGGAGACCACTTGTTACATTTTTGTTTGTTCATGTGGTCATTGTTTTGACAAATAATCATTCTATTAATGTTCCTGCTGGTTACTCTATGTGAGGCCCAGTTCCAGTGTTTAAATAGTCTGCCTTCTAGGAGCTCATAGTCTAGCGAGAGATAGAGACAAACTGGACAGTGGGTGACAAGCAGCAGATTGTCCCAGTGAGATGGGATGGACAGCTGAGTGCTAAGGAGTCAAGGGCGGATTCTGGATGGGGTACATGTATCACATCCAGAACACAGACCTAAAGAATGAGAATGATTTACCCAGACAAAGGGCAGTGGGCAGACTTCTTAGCAAACACCAGCCCTTTTTAGATGATTTAGTTGCCATTGCATGGGACCTACTGAGTTCTAGGATATATTGTATTTGTGAGACGGGGAGGAGAAGAAGGCCAGGAAAAATGCTTTCATGGGGAACGTGGAGAGGAACAATTAGAGCCAAATATTCATCTAGCTTTCATGCAGGCTTGTAAAGAAGTAGCCCACACTTACCAGCCCACATCTGTCTTACAACTTGTCATCTGCTGTGTAAGTACTTCTTAGAAAGATTGACTACATTAGCCAACATTTCTATGTTCTTAGTTTTTTATGCCCTAGCTATGGATTTCAAAGGCTTTACCTAGAGAAGTCCTACTAGTGTAGGTTTAGATGGAAAAGGAAGTGTACAGAATGTAATTCATGCTTCAAAATGAAAAAAATGAAGTAAAAGGAAGAATAGGATAGCTAAAACGTTCTGGAGTTGGTGGCAGGAAATCTTGATTTGCTCTAGATCACATGTGAGATTCTTCAGCAATTTACAAACGCAGATGATTGCGGTTTTCTTACCTATAAAGCGAGCATCCTATTAGTACCTTGTATACCTTGCAGAATTGTCATGAGACTCAAAAGGAGAAATTGTGCTTTAAACAATCCCGAAGGCTTGATTATGCACGTCTTATAGCCAAAGGGCATTTTCCTAACTTACATCTTTCGGAATTTTAGGACACATGACTAATCAGGTTCCTGGAAATGGCTTTTGATTGGGATGCCAGAGATATACTTTCATTTTTGTTTTTCATTCTGTTTCCTCTGCAGTTTGCCAGTGCTGAAGCATTTGCAAAAATGTCCATGAATGCTTTCATCTTCCTCTCCAAATTTCATATCTTATCCCATCCCAGTAATCTTTGCCTCTTGCCTTGTAGATCCTGTTCCCGCCTCTCACATGCTTTGAAGTGGGTTTTGTAGCATTCACAGTAGCCAAGAGGGCTACATGAGAAGAAGTGGAAAAGTGTGTGCTGCCCAAGGCTAGGAGAGTGGCTGACTAAACGAGCAAACGTGGCTTTGATGGAGGGACTCACATTTAATAGGAGAAATAATTTTGGAGGAATGATAAAAATTTGGCATATATATTAAGGCCAGCTCTTTGAAGGTATTGTGGCAAGTCTTTTATTTTCTCTTATATAACTATTTACACATGCTGAGCATTTCTGTGTTCCATAATTTTTTTTTTTCCATTTGTTAAGAAATTGGCCAGTGTAGAACAAAAGGCCAGCATTGAAAGCCAGCCACCTGATTAGCCAGGTCCAGGTCCAGCTTAGTGCAGGGCAGAAATCCAAAGGACTTTCCCAAACAGAGATTCTGTAAGTTCTACCAACATGAGGGACCTGTGATTAAGTAGTGGTGTGGAGCAGTAGAAAGAGCACAGAGCCAGAGGATGGGGCGACTTGAACCATGTTCCGGGTCCTGCAACCAGCTAAGCCAGGGCTGTTCAGTAGAACTTTCTCAGGGGGCCAGTTCTCTATCTGCAGTGTCTTGGATGGGAGTCACTTGCCCTGTGTGTTTATTGAATGCAATTGAATTTTAAATTTTATTTAATTTTAATTACATTTAATTTTAATTATTTTCAATTAAATAATCTCAATGTGGCTGTTTGGAACTGTATTAGGTAGCACAGTTAACCAACACAGCCTGAGAAGCTCTGTGTCTTAGGAGTTTAGAAGATTGTAGCTCTGGAGTTGAGCTACCTTGGTGCAGTTCCTAACACTTGCTTGACATAGGACTTCAGCAAAGTATTTAGGGTTTCATTTTTAATCTATGCCTCAGTTTCCTAATATGTAAAAGGGGTAATGACAGTACTTACCTCATCGGATTCTTGTGAAAATTAAAATGAGAAAGTGTACAGTGTTTAACATAGTGCCTGGTATTCATTTATTCTTTTAATGGGCGTTAGGTTATCGAATCGGTTTAACCATACTTTATTTATGCCATACTGTTGACATTGGTCCATGCAGCTTGCAAGATACATGTGTGTGCGTGCGCGCGCGCACACACACACACACACACACACACTCACCATTTCTACTGAGGATCAGAACATCAATTGTAACTTTATGTCTGTATGAAATTTCCTCTTTCTTAGCCCATGCCTTGCCCTAAGATATACCCATGACCATGGATTTTTTTGTTTGTTATCACCCAGCTTTTTATAGAATAGTAAAATACTCTGTGCTGGGAATGCTGCCTGCATCCTCAGTAAGTTATCCTCCCTACATTTCTGCCTGGCTGCCTCTTGGCCTCCCTCATCACATTTCTGACCATTTGCAATCGGGTGCCTTGTGAATCCTGTTTCATCAGATTGTACCAATGATTGTGTCTCTTTTATTTCCTGTTGAACCACCAGGATCTGTAATCCAGTGTCTGGTACATCATGGACACTCACCAAGCGTTTGCTTAATGGATTAGTTTATATTAGTAATTGATTCTTTCAAGTACCACATTAATAGAATATTTGAAGTTATTTTTTTTCAACCTCAGGCTACTTGTTCCTTGCTAACAGCCATGCCTTGGAGACTACTATTTCTATTATACTTACTGAGTCAGCAGAGGTCCATTATACATGAACAAGAGTGTCATGGCCCCTACCTTGGCAGAGCATCTGGTTTCAGATAAAGGAACGGGTAACCGTGATGCAGGAAGGAAAGTATTGTTTCTGGGGTGAGAATGGATGCCGTAGGAGCTTGCGAATGGGGCACCCACCCAGGCCTTGGGGGTGCACAGTTAGGTCAGGGAAAGGTTCCTGGAGGAAGTAAGGTGACAGCTAAGCTGATTTTAGAAGATGACAAATGAGTGGGTGGGCAAAAAAGTAAGAACTAGATCAGTGTTCCAGGCAGTGGGAATAGCAGAGGCAAAGGCTGGCCGGCAAGAACTCACGCTTGCAGTTTTAGTAGAGCTCCATTTGTATAAGGCTCAGACGATGCAAACTGAATTCTGAAAGCAAAGGACACAGTAAGCATAGCCGTAAGCAGGATTCTGTGTCATTTGCCTCCCTCTTGACTTACTGTGGTGGAATTACTTGGCCTCCCTAAACTCCAGTTTTTATCGTGTTTGAAATCAAGAAAAGTAATGCGTGCCCTGCTTTTCTCGGATGTTGTGAGGAGCACTTAAGGGATGCTACATCAAAGCTCTTCCATGGGAAAGGCCATGTTAAATATCAAGATTGTGTATGGGATTAAAGCTATTAAGAAAAGAGTATAATTGTCTTACCACAACAAATAAGTAAGCGAGATGATGGATGTGTTAATCAGTTCAATGTAAGCATTTCACACTGCATATCGGATCAATACACTGAACCCCATAAATGCATCAATGTACATAGTTATGATTTAATAAAAAAAAATTAAAAAAGAGACAAGATTGATAAGCACATTTACCCTAAAATGTTCAAGTAATACTTAGTTGATCTGTTAATAGAATCTGTGTCATTAATATAATAGCTAGCCTCTAGCCACATGTGGCTATTTAAATTAAAATTTAGATGGTCAATAGCCACATGTGGTTAGTGGCCACATTTCAAATGCTCAGTAGCCACATGTGGTTGGTGGCCACTGTATCAGAGAGTACAGATATAGACCATTTCCACATCACCAAGTGCTGCTGGACAAGTCTTGAACAATGCTTGTCCTAAGACAGGAATTACAGACTTCTGAAGCATTAAAATATTTATATTCCTTGGTGTGATTTTTCTTTTATGAATTTGGCCTATGGAAACAATTAGAGGGATTCAGAAAGATCTAGGTACATGAATACCCACATCTATTTAAGAATCGTTTATGAGTCGGTGGAAAGGAAACATCTTATTTATTTAATAGTGGGGGCTGATTAAATAAACAATGGTGTGTTTGTATACATACCTATGTTTACACGTACTCATAATGGAATATAGTACAATATGGCCATTGAAAGAGATCATACAGGTGGGCAACGCCTGTGGCTCAAAGGAATAGGGCACCAGCCCCGTATACCGGAGGTGACGGGTTCAAACCCAGCCCCAGCCAAAAAAAAAGAAAGTGATCATTATACAGGTATGCACGTGTTTTCATTGAGATATTCTATACATATCGAGTGAAAAAAATTTAGGTAAATGCATATAGTGTGCCTTCCTTTTAGGGTGTGTATGTGTGTACATATGTTATGTTGTATACTTGGAGGAGTGCCCCTGGATGCAAAACTGCGTGGCAGAAAAACAGAGATATTTGGAGGAATATTTACCTCTGTCTGCAAATTACCTGTTTTGTGTTGATGAGATCATAGTTTGTTGTTTTTATTTTTCCTTATCTTTATCTTCTGACTTTTCTTCAATGCTACAAATTGTGTTTATAACTAAAGAAAGAAAACAAAGGAACAAAAAACATTTGCACATGTCAGAGTATGAAAATGCTTACATGAACCGAAGACCAAGACAGACGTTTAAAATGTACGGTAGTTCCCTGATGATTTGCAGACAAGCAAGTGAGTTACACATATTCTATGAAGAAAAGGATTTATCTTCTTAAAATCTTGTCATTGTGGATTATTCCATATGAAATACATCTTCACTCTTTCTGTGGAAACCTTCCCAGCCCCTTTGGCACTAAGCTCAAGAATGAGCAAAGCTGTTTTCTTCCACCTGAGATGCTCTTCGTTGTAACGTATTTGTTGTGTCTGAAAATGTGTTGAAAAGGTTTGATCTGTGCATTTCCCTTGAAGTTAGAGGGATTAAAAATGTGGCCAGCAATTGTTCCAGTTACTTTCTGACCACAAAGCCTCTGTGATTTGAGGTGAGCGTGCCAGCAGCTTGCAGGAAAACCCAGTGGGGACTTTGATACTTTGGTTGTGTTGATAGACAAATGTCCCTGGTATGATCTCCCAGAGACTGGATTGTGAACTCGTAACTTCACAGCTACCCTGTCCTTTTTGAATACCTTGCTGGAGAATTTATTCATGTCTCCCCTATTTAAGTACTGTAAAATATATGTGACCAAAGTGAAAGCCAATAGCACAGCTCCATGTTCTGAACATTTCCATGTCCCAGCTCTGGCTTTTCAAAGAATTGATGGCCTATTGAGGTTGGGGGCCTGGGTTTCTCTAACTCCTTAAGTATCTGTGCCTCTCTGAGGAAAACAGGAGGAGCTTCTCCGAGACTCATGACTGGATGATGAGAGGCAGGCTGGTCTAGGGGCCCCGCCATGTTAAGCCCTGTTAAGAGTCTCTAATCTTTCTCTACCCTCCGGGTGCACCACAAGAGTCTTTGGAAACTGGGGAAGAACCAACTCAAAGATGCAAGAAAATTAAAAGCACAAAAGTGAATTTTGCTTGTGATTTCCAGCCTTTTAGCATCTGAATCTAGATCCAACTAGCACTTCATTTCTTCCCTGTCTTATTTCTGAAAGCCACAGAGTTCTGTAGGTAAAAAAAAAAAAAAGGCTGCATTAGGGGTCACAGCTGTCATTTGACAAGAACAAGTATAACTATATTAATCAATTTTGTTTTTTTTTTTTTAAGAAAACTAACTGAAGTTAAGAAAGCAGTCAAAATTCTGGAAGTTGCATTAACTCTAAGAGCCTGTGATTTGATCATAAAAATTGACAGGAAAGTTGAGGTCCACATTTACCTCTGGATCTTTTCAACATAGGAAACAAAAGAAGTAGAGTTGTACTTTCCTCAATTTCCAAAACAAACAATATCAAAATTTCCTAGTTTTTCTCCCTAAACGATACAATTATATTCTTTCTAACTTAGTTTTGTCACCTTGAATGTAAAGCCTTCCTGGGCCTCAATTTTGTCCTCTGTGAAATGAGAGAATCAGAATGAACAGGATACTCTCTAAATTCTTTCCAACTTAGACATCTTGGCAATGCTACCCCACCCTCCTCTCCCAGTGACTCGGGCTAGTTTAGCTCTATTTTGTCAGAATCTAGGGATTATTTAGAGTTGGCAATGATTAATTTCTGATGAAGTTTGGGTTATGTAGTTATGGACTATGAATGCAAAAAAGACTATGATTTTATTTTAATCTCTTTTGGGAAAATTTCTGTCTGGGATACTTTAGCCTTCCCACTTTCCCAGTAAAAATAGTTGTAGAGCAATCCAGAAATAATAGTAATAAATATTGCCAATGAGTCTGGTTTAGAGACGCACAAGAAATTCTATTGTTGTCTTACAAAAAAATCACTGAGGCCATCATTCAGCCAGCATGCTCTGCCTGGAAGCACCCAGAGTTTGTTTGCCATTTCACTTTGTTTAATGCATTCTCTGCCATGATCGAAGACATCATCCATTTACATAGAGGGGGGGTTTCCAGGAGATCACCAACAGATGTCAGGGAGCCAGAGTTAGATGATGATTTGTTAGGTTTTCTGCAAACCTTGAATTTTTAAGTGATAGTGATATCTCCAATTTGCTTCCTTAAGCTGGGTTGGGAGTAAATGCTGACAGTTTAACCCTTAACCTCTCATGCTAAAGCTTGAGCTTCCTCCAGCCTGAAGGCAACCTTGCTTCCAAAGGCCTGATGCTCAGAGGTCATTTCACCAGAAGATGCTCTTATAGATACCTAGTTACTATGGTGCCCACAGCAGTCTAAATAAGTCCAGAGAGGCCTGTGAAACCAATGCATTAGTTAGGGCAAGGCTAAGCCGTAGATTTATCAATATATACATTTATTTCCCTCACAGTGATAGGGAACTTCTATTCCATGCTATCTGCAGTGAACCCATGTTCCTTCCACATTACTACTCCTCCATTGCTAACACAGGGATTGACAAACTATGGCTGCCCAAATCTTGCCTGGTACTTGTTTTTATAAATAAAGTTTTATTAGAACTCAGATATGCCCACTTATTGCATATTGTAATTACCTTTGTGCTACAACAGCAGATGTAATTGCAAAAGAGATCATATGACCCACAACGCTGCAAATATTTATACATAACCCTTTACAGAAAAACTCTGCCTCCCCCTTTCCTCCCATGGCTGAACTGGAGTCTGGACCACATACATACCTGTTTAACATCCAGGAAGAAGAAAAGGTCATTGAGAACCAAATAACTAAAAAGCCCAGGCCCAGACTTTTTGCATTCTGTTGGAAAGAACTTAACCTTATGATCATCTCTGTAACGGAGGGTAGAAAATGTCTACCAGAGAGCCAGGTATCTAGGAAAAAGAGAAATTTTCCTGTAGGAAACTGTAGGACCTGTTGCACATGCCACCAGGGGCGTCGTCTGTTATCTCATTTAATCTGCTCCTCATCTGCATCACCTTTCTCATCCTTTACATATTCCATGAAATGCTGCTGCTTTCGGGAAATCATCTTTGATCTCACTTGTCTGGGATGCATGTTCCTTCTTAGAGCTTCTTGAGCCCCAGCACATCTGTGCAGGAGCACCTCTACCTCTTAATGCCAGCAATTACATTTTTGCCTGGATTCCATGTTTAGCTTCACACTTAGGAGATCCTTCAAACATAGCTGTTGAACAAAGGGCTGGCCATGGTGAAGTATGTACACTGGTATTTCCCCCTTAACAGAAGAACACACTGAAGCTCAGTGATGATAAGTCATTTGCTCAACATTACTGGGCTGCTTAGAGGTAGAGCTGGGACCCCAACCCAGATCTGTAGGCCTTTGAAAGTCACGATCTTTACTCTGAGTCAAGCTTTCTCTACTTTGCCCACTGCTGGCATTTTGAACTAAATAGTTCTTTGTTGTGGGGGACTGTCCTCTCAGTATCTCTGGTCTCTACCCACTGGATGTCAGTAGTACCCCCCAGTTGTGACATTTATCTTCAAAAGTTACCAAATGTCCCCTATAAAGTGAAGTCATCCCTGGGTGGGAATCACTGGGCTAAGTTCTATCATCTCCCAGTTTTGCTTAGAATTCCAGAATCCATGATTCATTTGTTCAATTCCATGGCGATTTGGGGGCTCTCCCTATTTGGAGAGTGACTTTCTTCTTAGCACAGGTCACAGACTCTCTCTGCCCTGAAGTCTTTAATGCAGCCATTAGATACCAGTCTTTCCTTTTTGGAGACTCCTTGTCTATTCTCTCTCTCTTTTTTTTTTTTTTCTTTTAAATCACTTTTGTGATAGATGGTGAGTACTAAAGAACATCTTCCCTAATTAACTCCTGTAGGTGACACAGGGTGACCTTCAGTAGGCCCTTGGTCAGGGTTCATTGAGTTGAATTGCAGCCATCTGAACCAGACATGGACCAAAGTCCAGGAAGAAAGTATCCAAGAGGACTTGTGAGGTGGGTTCCCTGCTGATAATCCCTTCAAGACCATTATTTTAGGTTTTCCCAAATCTAGGGATTGTTGTTGTGGATAATCAATAAATCCAGAGCACATGTGGTCACAGGATACAATTATTCCCTATGAGATGCAATGCCAAATGATATCCAGACATGCCTGTACTGTCCCCAGGCTCCTGCTCGTTGGAGGGACTCTTCAGTCACGTGAGCAACTCTGAGCTCAGAGCTGGGGGAGTTCATGTGGTAATTGGGTGAGGAAGACAGAGAGCTCAGTTCAAGCTGTGTGACCCTCAGGGAAGTTATTCAGTATCTCTGACCTTCCATTCAGTTACTCAGCCAATATTTATTGAATATCTACTGTGTGCAATGCACTATTAGAGACAAGGCAGTAGATGAAATAGACCCAAATGTGAATCACTTATGGAGTGGAGAGCTAAACAAGATGGGGAAGACACAGGTGATAAATAAGTGAAACACATAATAAGCAACATGATGATAAAAATTAACCAGAGGGGGAGGCACAATGGCTCATGCCAGTAATTCTAACACTTTGAAAGGTCAAGATAAGAGGATGGCTTAAGGCAAGGAGTTCAAAACCAGCCTGGGTAACATGGAAAGGCCCCAACTCTATAAAAAGATTTTTAAAATTAGCCAGTTCTGGTGATATGCACAGCTACCCAGAAGGCTGAGATAGGAGGATAATTTGAATCCAAGAGTTTGAGGCTGCAGTGAGCTATATGATTTCACCGTGGCACTTCAGCCTGGGCAGCAGAACAAGACCTCGTCTCTTTAAAAAAAAAAATTTAACCAGAAGGAATTAAAAAATATATATATATAATGTATGTGTATATATATATATACACACATACACACACAGACATACACACACATACATACATACCTGGTGTCTACTGAGAAAATTAAATGATCGTATGTATGCCACATGTTGAGAACAGCATTGGTATGTAAATACTGAATAAAAGTTAATAGAGTTCTTCTCTATACTTATAAGATGAGAAAAAAAATAATGTTCCTATTTAAAGGTAGGGGCTACATTTAAGTAATTCTGGTGTAATTTGCATCGTTTGACACTGCGGTGTTTGATATTTTTAAAGCCCTCTCATCCACTTTATCTCTTCTCAGTTACCATATTTCAGGTGGGAGGCCAGTGACCCTGAACGGCCTCCCAGAGGGAGCAGAAGGAGCCCTTGCCTTCAGACACCTGGTCCAAGCAGGAAATCGTCCTCCTGCCCTCAAAAAATCAACTCTGACTGAAGCAGTGGAAAGAATGATAGAGGCTGCTTCATTTTGGGAGTGTGGCTGTTGATTTTAAGACCCATTCCTGCTATGGAAGGTGACTGGATTCTGTTAGTCACCAGAGGGCAGAGCTACAGAGGGGCTAAGCACACAGGCTTTGAAGAAAGCTGCATCTCCTGGTCAGAGACCTGCTGCTGTCAATTCTTCATAGCAGATCGCGAGGCAAGACGCTAAGTTCTCTGAGACTCGGTTCTCTCATAGGAGTAACTGAGAGTATCAAAGGAAGTAAAGTAAATGAAACAGGTAGACCGAATTGTATTTTCTGGCAAGCACCCTGTAGACTCCTAACCCTTCTCTCTCCTTCCGGGATGGGGCAGACACTCATGGGCAAAGTGTTCATTCTAAAGCTGCGGTTCCCATCCCCTGGGGCTGCAGACTGGTACCAATCAATGGCTTGTTAGGAACCAGGCTGCACAGAAGGAGGTGAGCAGCAGGTGAGTGAGGGAAGCTTCATCTGTATTTACAGCTGCTCCCCATCACTCCCATCTCTACCTTAGCTCCACCTCCTGTCAGATCAGCAGTGGTATTCGATTCTCATAGGAGCCTGAACCCTACTGGAAAGTGTGCATGTGAGGGATCTCGGTTGTACACTCTTCATGAGAATCCAATGCCTGATGATCTGAGGTGGACTTGAAGTGGTGATGCTAGTGCTGGGGAACACCTGCAAATCCAGATTGTCATTGGAAGAGAGATTTGCCTGCACAGCGATCATACGAAATCAGTTGCTGGCAGACTCAAGACCATATCAACCTACCCACTGTTTGTGGAAAAATCGTCTTCCATGAAACCAGTCCCTAGTGCCAAAAGGATTGGGTCCACTATTCTAAAGTCAAATTGACAGCAATCTCACCATTCTACTCTCCTAAGTCAACCACCAGAAGGAACTAAAGGAACATGACATGTTAAATAGACACAGGAGAGCTTCCCTCTGCTAGTGAATGCAGGCGTGGAGCCAGAACTGTGAACAGGCACCCTCCAAGGGTGAGTGGATACAAGATGAACTAGAGAAGTGTGACTGTTTTACTCGACCAAGAGGCTATGCAAGAGATTTAATTATTATTTTTGGTGAAATTTCTTTATAATCATTTTCAATCTTTTAATCCATTTGAGAGTGCTACAAACTTTCTAATATTTGAAAATATGCTGCACATAAAAAAAATGAGAGGACCACTGCAAGATACAGGGGGTAAACAGAGAGAAAATAGTTTGAATCTTGTACCACTTCCAGTGAATTGGTAGTGACCGCCAGAGTGCATGTTGAGAACTGTACAAAGGCCAATCTGAACTCTGAAGAAGTTCTAGGATAAATTAGCAATGTCAGCCACAGGGCCAGGAATGGAGAATGGGGACTCAAGGGTTAGGTTTTGCTCTCCCTAAATTTACCTGGTGTTTTGAAAGTTGCTAAAAAGAAAGAGACTAAATCATTACTATGTCTCCTGCAATCAATCCCCTCATGGAGATAGCCCAACATCTGTTCTCAAAATGAACCAATACTCCATGACTGTGTTTACAGTTTGACACACCACTACAGTTCACAGTTGTTAACTTTATATATAAATATTTATAAATTGAGCTCTGTGCAATTTCATTGTGAATTAAGAAATATTGGCAGTTAAACTGATATAAATCAACTAGGGACCAGATACCAAATATTCTTTGATCTTTGCTTGAAAAAAAAAAAAAGAAAACAGAATCTCATAGTAAATATTCATATGTTGAAATGCTTTTGATTTGGAGATTTTCATTGGCAACTGGTGTTCCCTTATTTATTTTTATGTTTTGGAAGTCTTAACATAAAGCTTTCTTAGCATTCTGCATTAATGTTCTTCCCAAGAAACTCTTACATAGTATGGTAGATATATTTTAATCTTCATGTTCAAGTGTGAGGTAGGGAGGTCATGAGAAAAAACATAACTTTTTTTTTCAATGTCATTTAAAAAGTTTTATAATTTTAATTAACATTACTAAAATTATAATCAAAAAAGCAATACATTCAGCTTAGAATAGTAGAAAGTTAATTATTAAACTCAAGACTTAGAAGAATATATTGGAAATTTTAGGCTATTGTGCAGTTGGTTACTAGTCTTGCTTTGATGCCAGACTTGACCTTATCAGCAGATTTGTTTAGTATCAGCACAGGTCTCATATTTTTCCCTGGCTTCAGAACAATGGAGTTCGGAGGTCAAGAATACCTACATTCCACATGAGTGAACTTTTTATCCTTTGAAATCATAATGATGAATGGTCAACAGCCAGCCGCAGTGTATATTCAGCAAGAGAAACCAGAACACTGAGGCCAGCACGGATTCTTACCAGCTGTCATGCAGGAGATGTTTGTGAAAACAGTCAGCAGTTTTGTGAGATCTTGTAAGTGACAATGAGGTAGTTTAATATTTCTCATAGAAGGATATCTGATATTTTGTTAATCCTTCAGGAAAAAATCACCCTAGATTTGCTGATTTTCCCACCCGATAACTTGGTTATTCCAAGCACAGTATTTGAAAACTTTTGAAGATTTTTATGTATTTATAGACTCAGAATTTTAAGTTAGGATGAGAGTTTATAATTCTCAATAGACTTTTGTAGGTAACCATGAAAACCAAATATCTCAGCCTTACTTAAAATGAGGAATTCTCTACCACATAAAAGTCACCGTATGACGCTGTTTTTGTTTTAGGTGTCAATTGTATCAAAACCAAAATGGATTTTTTTAAGGTTTTATTTTCTCAATAGGCCTATAACAGGCATGTGCTTATAAAAATGACATAGCATTCACATACTTTTATTTCCCTACCTGGGGGTTCTGCCTCATCTCAACTTTATATCTCTGCCTCCTCCAAACTTGAGATCACTATTCTAAATAATATCTTCACTTATTTATGACCTATTCCATTCCTAACGCATGAGCATGCACAGTAGACAGTAAGCATTTGTTGCAAAAAGAAATACTTAAATGTGGTATAAGCAGTTAGTACTATTCAGGATATTAAATGTGGCATAAGCAGTTAATATTATTCAGGATATTAAATTTGCATCTATAAACTTATAATTGAGTAAATTAACCTTATTTATAAATTGTAGATTATGTGCTGTGATGTTAAGTATAAAATCTATTCACATCATCAGTTTAGACTCTAAATATGTTGGTTAAGTGTTTGTTTTATTCTGAGATGATTTTTCCCTCCGTCTTTTATATTTCCTGGGTCAGTGCTTCTCAGAGTGTGGTCCCTAGACCAGCAGCATCAGCACCCAGAAACATGTCAGGAATATAAATTCTTGGGCCTTGCCCCAGCCCTACTGCATCAGAAGCCCTGGGAGCCAGGCAGAGCAATCTTTGTTGCAGCAAGACCTCAAGGCAGGGCGGGCTTCATGGGTGGGCTACTTGTGCGGTCACGCAGGACCCTGCACTTAGAAGAGCCTTGTGCTTGGTTTAATGGTTTTGCTATCACCATCTTGGAATTCTTAATAATTTCTTAACAAGGTCCTACATTTTCATTTGGCCCCAGGCCCTGCCAAATTACAGCTAGTCCTCTCTCCAGACTATGATCATGCATCTGTAGTCAAGAACCTCTGTCTTAGAGAAATATTAGGATTCTTTGTGTTAATACTTCTCTTAACTCA
This sequence comes from Nycticebus coucang, assembly GCF_027406575.1. Taxonomy (NCBI): domain Eukaryota; kingdom Metazoa; phylum Chordata; class Mammalia; order Primates; family Lorisidae; genus Nycticebus; species Nycticebus coucang. The sequence goes on from NC_069787.1 coordinate 53,509,017, forward strand.
GTAACTTGGTTTTTAGACAAGCCTTTGGCCCTCTCTTGGCTATCCATAGAAATTGCCCAAGAGTTACAGCCAGAAGCAGAGTGAGTGCACATGACCTTTCACATCCCTCTTAGACCTTTCTTCTCCTGGTTACTTAGAGGTCATCTTATAAGAACTTTTTCTGAGTTTATCACATGTTGTCAAATGGTTAATCAGTTCTGGGTCCACAGGAAATTACTCAGGTGTCTAGGTTCATGAAAATCTCTTTCTAGTGTTAGTTCGTGTGTTAACTAACATGTAATCACAGTGAGTCAATCAGGCCCCACAGAAACAGATATTTCCAATTGAGATAATCCAAAATGCATTTATTTACAAAGGGATTAATCCCCAGGGTATGGGCACAGTATAGGGGGCTGTTTGGGTTGTTGCCAAAACTTAGTGCTATAGCCATAGAGATGTCACTGCTTTTAGACCCAACAGGACAAAGGAGGAAGAGGTTTCTAGAACCTGTAAGAAGAGAGAGTTCTACAAGGCTGGCTTAACAGGGATAGTGCACGTAACCTGTTGAAGAACACAGCCAGTCTGAAGTGAACTCACTGGGAGGGAACTAGGTGAATAAATGTGCTGACATCACTTTCCTCCCTTCATCTGGCTCCTGCCCTTGTCCCCGCTTTGCTGGAAGCTTGAGGACACAGAGCACTCTGATGCTACTGGTGTATGTCTGCTGGTGCAGAGGAGAGCAAGGAAAGAAACGTGCAGATGAATCTGGGAGAAGAAACGGATAGTATCTGGCCCTGCTCACTCCACTGGCTCTTAGTCTGTACTCTTATCTTTTATCTGGATTGAAGAGTTAGTGTTCCTGACACAAGGTGTCCATGAGGTCACCTCAGGTCTGTGTCATTGTGAGATAATGTCAATTTGGCCATCTGTCTGAAGCACTAGCTACCCAGGGTGTTATATTTTTCTTTATAAGATAGAAAGGGGCAAAGGGAGAAAAGAAGGGATTTAGTGACTTAAGATGTAACTGCTATAGCTCCTCCCTCGATAGCTGGCTCTAAGGCTGTGTTAGTAATCATAGTTTCCGTCTTCCCTCACTTCTCAGTAATGGAAATGATCTTAGTTTTTGATTTAAGAGCACGTCTGCAAGTTCCTGGATTATACATGTCGCCTTCCTTGACTCTCCCATCCCACTTCTCTGTGAATGGAATAAGGAGCCTAAAATGGCCAAGGGACAGGCTTTGTCTGTTTTTAATTCATCATATCATAATTATCTCTGATGGAAGCAAATATTATTTTAATGAGTTATTAGATATTTTTATGAGAGGGGTCATTTCCACCTCCTGCTGTTAGTTTCCTGACCCTATATGGTACCACTATGAGGGAGGTGATACCAAACCATACTTGGCTTCTAATTTAAGGTATATACTGCATTGCTATAGAAAAGTACCCCTATCTCTTTGTATTGTCACCTAGCTGGTACTAAATCAGCGCCTCTAGGTCATGGATGCGTTACGTGGGTCCATGGATAGACCCATGGATGCACTACTTCTGTTGTAGAATGTGTCCTATGGTTGGAGGTGATGTTGTGTAGTACATAGTAAACCATGTGATAAGGCATTTTGCATGTCTAAGAATTCTGCTGAAGGAAGAGAAGGAAAATCCACAAACAGAATGATTCTATCCAATTTAAGTCCAAATGCTGCCCTCTCCTAAGTCATAGAAATCTCGTATCATCAGTTTGTCATTAGTAGCCAGTTAGTCCCCACAAAGTCTCAGTATTGGCCTTTGTGGTAGTATTTTTGACACTCAGATGTAATGGAGGCTGGATCAGCCTTGGTGAGAAAAAAGACAAGCAAAAACTGTGACAGGTCTCTACCTCCCTACCACTGTGGCCAGTGAATTCTTCTCCCCTTAAAACATGTTAACTTGCATACTACTCTATTACTTACCTATTTTGCATATCTAGTACTGTAATTATTTAATGATTCTTTTATTTTTTGACCATTAGATTAGACATTTTAAAATATAGTTAATTCTAAACAAACCTGTACATAAAATTATTTTTTAAGGTACATGTAATATTTTTTGTTTACCATTTCTTCTTACATCTCAAACTTTTCTTCTGAGCTTATGATCCTTTCAGCTTCTTTTACAAGTCGTTTTAGTGTAGGTCTATTGTTGAAAATTTAGATTTTTGTTTTTCTGAAAATGTCTTTATTTTACTCTCATTCTTGAATCACTCAATTTTAGGTTGATAGTTATTTTCTCTCAGCAACATGCTATTTATTCTACTAACTTCTGGCTTCCACTGTCATGTGGAAAGTTGGCTGTCAGGCAAATTGTAAATGACTAACCTTCCTCCATGATTGTTTCTAAGATTCATTTTTCTCTAATGATCTGTAATAGTCTAGTAGTACAACAGTTATGTACTTATATTGCAACACATAATTATGTTAATTTCATTTTTTTATTCTACTTTCTATACTTATGATCTCATTCTTTCACCAGTTCTGTTTAGTTCTTAGTCATTATCTTTTCAAATAACTATTACCTTTTCTCTGCATCTCCAGGCTCTCTTTATGTGACTCTAATTACAAGTGTGCTGGACTTTCCCTTTCTGACTTCCATATTGATAAACATACATTCTCGTTTTCCTTCTCCTCATCTTTCTGACCTTCATTCTGAGTAATTTCTCTAGTTTTATCTTCCATTTCACTCATTTTCTCTTCAGCTATCTCTAATATGTAGCAAAACCCACTCATACAGTTTGTTTTAGGTCAACAATTATACCTTTTCATTTCGTAAAGTCTGATTTGGATTTTTGAAATACTTCTAGTTATTTTTGATAGTCTTTTGTTTGCTCTTTTATCAAAATTCCAATATGCAATGCCCATTTATTGTATATATGAATGTATGTATGTGTAATATAAGTATGTATATTATTTATAAGCTTCTTTGAAAATAGCTGTTTTATATTCTATACTTAATAATTCTCATGCCTGAAGCTACTAGAGATGTATATCTAAATTTGTACATATTCTTGTTTATTCCACTGTCTTTCCTATTGGTGATTTGTTTCCTTATATGCTTGGTGATCTTTGAATTGATATTTTAAAATCTTAGTGGGAAACTTGAGATGATTTACTTTTGCTTCTTCTGGGATTAGGCGCTACTGTCAACCTGGGATCGCCTAGCTCTTTTAAAGAATACTGGTTTATAAGGGCTTTTAAGTTAAGCTCTTCCAATTTGCCACTGGTTTGGTCTCTTGATTGTACAAATGACTGTGATGTTTGTTCTTAGAGCAAGCTCTGCTATTTATGTGGGCTTTCAGCATACCATTCTTGTTTCAGCTCAGTTTTGGAGTTTGTTGTTTGTTTGTTTATTTTAGCTCTTTAGAGGGTTTTCGTATTTCCTATGAGGCCAGCAATGCAACAAAAATTATGTTTTGAGAAGAACTTTAATAGTATTTGATCAGTCATAATGCTGAAAATGGAAGTCTCTTATTTTATGTTTAACATGTACATTATTAATAGAAATAACATCCGAAAAATCATAAAGTATTATAAGTTTGCCCATCATAATTTTATAATATTCCTGCATTCAAATTTTTTTCAGGATTTTTCATTTATACCATCTCTGAAAGATGGTATAAAGCTTTAAATTAAAGCTCAGTGCTTACTCTCATGGATGTAGAAAATGGCTTTACTTTTATTTTTTTTTTGCCTTTTTTGCCTTTTTTTGTTATTGTTTTATTTAAACTTTTATTAAAACTTACTTTGTTTCAAAGTTGGAGTTGACAAACTTTTTCTTTAAAGAGCAGATAGTAAATATGTTAGACTCATAGGTCTGATAAAGCTTCTCAGCTCTCCTGTTGAAGTGTGAAAGCCACCATGGACAAGATGTAACCAAATGGATGTGGCAGTGTTCCAATAAAATTCTTATTACAGAAACAGACAGTGGGCCCACCAGCTACATGTTGATTACTGAATTCTGATCTACTGTAATCTCTGGATCAAATCTTTTTGTGTCTGGGATCTCTACTGGTCTTCACCAAGCTCATTTTAGAGATTTTCTGCTTCTCACACAGTCTATTGAAGGCATCCTGGTTCACTTTTTTTCTCAAAATAAGTCAGGGTTTGCCAGTCTAGGGCCTTTGTACATGTTTCCTCTTTCTGAAATGCCCTTCCATATGTCATATGTCTGGTTTCTTCTGCTATAACTTTCTAAACATTATTTAAATATTTCCTGCTTAAGACTCTGTCTTTGATTTTTCTCTATAAATTTACCCCTCCCATATGCACATTCTCATCATTACCAAAGAATACTGTTCAGTTCATTTAGAGCACTTATCCAAACTTGTGATGATGTATTTACATTTGTTTATTTAGTATGTGGCTCCCAAACTACAATGAAAATTCCAAGAAGGCAGGAACCATGTAGATTCTGACTGTGTACCTTGTGCTTGGCACAGTTCCTGGCAAACAGTAGATACTCTGAGTAAATATTTGCCAAGTGAATGAAGCAACAGTATTAGTCAGGTACTGTTAGTATCCACGTTTTACAGATGAGGAGACTTAGGCCACAGAATTAAGGACAGCTAGGAAGTGATAGACCCTAGATTCAATCTAAGGTCGGTTTGTCTGATTCTGGGCTCTGAGCTGATATTCAGCCCCACTGTGGCCTCTTGGTTTCTTGGTTATGCGCACAAATGAAGAACAAAGCTACCAGCTATTCTTGGAGACCCATCAAGGAAGGGAGAGGCAGGGGGTGGAGAGAGGGAGTTACAGAAGCACTATGTTAATATCAAATGAGCTGACTCAAGTTAAATGGGAAAAGGATCAGTTACCTAATTGCAAACAATCCCACTGTTAATGTATAGCTTTATGATTCAGGGGTCAAAACAGTTTCATGCCAGCGGGATCCCAGTGTTCTTATGGTGTTGAAGGGAAAGTAAGTAGGAAGGTTCCATTCTCCATGGAGATCTGGGGCAAAACAAAGTGCCCCAGCTTTTCCAGGAGGTCTGGCAACCATTAAAGAGAAATGACTTCCTAAATTCCAGCTGACAGGCCAGCTGAATGCATTGTACCATCTAGGATGCATAGTCCTCATGCTCAGGGAAATGAATATGGTTTAAAAACTCATGGGATCTTTCCGGTTTGTCCCAAGCTTGGAAATTTAATGTGGAAATTTTTTTCTTTAAACAATAGTTTGAAAGAAAGTTAACATACTTTTCTTAGGATTTTAAAGAGCTGTGTTTTGATTATTAGTCAGTGGAAAATCTACATAAATAAAATATGTTTAAATATAAGTCCGCTAATAGAATAGTCTCAGAGAAGGAAAATAGACCATTTGAAGCAAATCAACCATTAATTTTATATGTATTACCTAAGCAAAAAGAAAACATTGAAGCAAAGTGAAAATGACATGATGGTTCATTTAAAACATTTGGTAAATATAATGTAAATGAATTCTCTCCTGTGATTCTGTGAATTCAGCCAAACCATCAGCACTAACTTTAAGAACCTCATGATAATTATGAGCTTAATACAATTTTGAAGAATTATGGTGTTAATTTTCTGGAAGCCATCAACTATACATAAAGATGTATTATTTTGTCAAAGAAGTAATCCATAGCAGAATAAAACTTGTCTGGTATAATATTGACTAACACATCACTTGTAGAAGTAGTTATCCCCAAAGAGAAAAACAAAGGTATGTATGCTCACACACACACACACCTTATAAACTATCTGTACCCCCCAAAAGCATAGTTTGACCTCTTCCGGTATATTTTACTTTTTTTGTTGCAGTTTTTGGCTGGGGCTGGGTTTGAACCCGCCACCTCCAGTATATGGGGCTGCCACCCTATTCCTTTGAGGCACAGGTGCCACCCTATATGTTTTACTTTTATAAAATAAACATAATCCATAATTTAAAAAAAATTGAAGTAAGTTATAATTAAGCCCAAGTCTTCACATATGTACACACATGAGCATACACATACATATAAAACATGATTAATAAAACTAAAAATAGAAAATAAAAGCCATGAAAACCAGAATAAATTACTCCTCTAACCACATAGTCCATTATGATTACTATGATTCATCATCAAGTTTGGCTCTGAGCTCCCTGGCAGCAAGGGCAAAAAGGGAAACAGGATAAATCATACCATTTTTATTTTTAGAATGGAGGAAGACGACGAGTTTCTGGAGAGAGATTTTCCTGGCACCAGATGGCAAAGGGAGTTTCTTATGTATCTTGAACTACTTAATGGATAATGCTCTCAACCGCTCTTTCCAGAAAAGGCAGATGTGTCTCCTGCAATAACTCTCGATAAAAGCTGGTGTCATAACATTTAAGTGCAATTCAGAGAAGGCACATTTTGCAAGAGTACTGTTTTTTTTTTTTTTTATTTCCATATTGTGAAAGGTGTGCGGGTTTGCTTTTGATACATATTTTAAGGCACTAGAAAGACGTTCTGATCTGTGTGCCTGTTTTGCAGAGATCTGACACCATGTCTAGGTCCGTGCAGGTCCCCAGGGATTTTACTTGAACATGTCCAAATTTTTTTCATTTCTACTCATCATCATTATCTATTTTATTTATTTATTTTTCATTTTTTTTATTATCTATTTTATAACAGTTTTAAGCTACCAGTCAAGATTTTCCATCAGTCTGTCTCTCTCTTTATTCATTAATAATGTACTAAGGTCTTCAACAACCCGGTTAAGTATAGACAGGTGCCTTAAAAAAACGTGGTAAACCATAGAAAGGATAGTGTTACCCATTTTAAGATTCAGTATATATTATTTTTGCTTCTTGTAGGCTTTTCTAATTATTTTTAATTTTAATTTCCTTATTAATAATATTATTCTATTTATATCATCAGTCTATCAAACTAACATGAGTTGTGTAATAATCACGATACAATTGCTCTGGTCTCCTGCTGCCCCTTTAAACTTTGAACAGTGGCAGAAACCTTCCTCATGGCACTGAATAAAAACCTGGCAGACCCAGTATCTTTTTGCTCACTCTTAGCCAAAAACAGTCTGGCAGTGGTTATGAGTCATAGACATTCTATAATTAGAAAGCGCACCTGACTTTTTTGATCAGCAAGTACAGTCAGCCTCAACACAGTCAAAAGATGTTAATGATTGGTTGACTTTATTGGCTTAGAAAGGCTAAAAAGGAATATTCACCTTTTTGTGTTTGCAGCATTCTTTTCTATTCTGTTATTACAAATATTTGCAGAGTACCTTGAAGGAATTAAATTACATCCACAGTTATCTCAGTATCAATATTGCTGTTTGGACAGATCCATCTTCTTCTCTAGGCTCAGGCTTATAGCATCGCCAGGCATGGTTCTCCCATTGTAAGGAAACACGTGAACTTCTGCTGCCAATGATTTGACTTTTGTCTTTTCCCTCTTATTTCTTAGTTGCCACAAATGGCACTGCACTCTATACTGAACACACTCAGAATCTAGTCAGCTTTCTAGTGTCTGGAAGACACAGCTGTCCTTAATAGAACAGAGCCTCATTTGTGGCCGTTGAAGAGCTGCTGAGGACTTGATTTCAGCTTCTTAGCTTTGGGAAATTCATACACACTCATTCTACATTTTGGTAAATAATAAATGGAAGAAGCTGTCTAGGATTCCAACTTTCATAATGATGTTAAATTTTATTCAACTTTCTATTACTATTGTCATTAGGGCACTGTATATTCATATTCCACTGCTCCTTTGGGTAGGCAACAAATGTAAATCAAAAGGAAGTTCCTTCCACAAATGTTCGTTGGTGGCCTACTATGAACTGGGTGCAGGCATGGCAATGTACCCATTGGGAGGGTAGAAAGGAAGTTGGTCAGCTCTCTTAATGTTAGCAGCACAATAACCTAAAGAAAAAAATAAACATCTGTCAACAATAAAATCACCTATTAATAAGATAATGGGCAGTTTAGTACACAGTGACTTTTTTTAATGGCCTCACTTCAAGAGTTGAACAACACCTTCTCCACCCTCTGTTTTTCTTTTCTGTTCCCATTGTTGGGAGGATGCGGGTTACTTTTTTAATTTTCCAGAGTTTTGCTGAGTTAGCAAAAGCAGTGCAATTTACTCAGTCTTAACCTCAAAGACTGCAAGGGGGGAGCTGGTGAAATATTGCACAAGCCCAGCCTTGGTTTAGCCATGAATTATGCATTGTGTATTTAGACTATTCTACCGTTATAGTCTGTTTATCTGTTGACTTCCACAAAGATTTAGGGTTTTGTTGTACTTAATAACTTGCTTTATTTTGTTTGACATGTATTTTATGTCCCCCATGTGCATGGATACGTGAGATACACAATCCTGGGTGAGGGTCTGGAGAGAAAGCCCAGCTCTGGAGGCGCTAACTTTGAGAACTCTGGGGTAGACATTTTCACATACTCTTTACTCTTACAGAGTGCTAATCAATATGATGGAGAATCAGAATTTTCTCTGTTTTTCCCCCCTTGAGAACACTAAACAGTTCAACGAAAGGAAGAAAAATGAATCCGGGTTCCTTTTGTTTATGAATCATGGTTCTTTTTTTTCTTTCTTTTTTTTTTTATTGTTGGGGATTCATTGAGGGTATAATAAGCCAGGTTACACTGATTGCAATTGTTAGGTAAAGTCCCTCTTGCAATCATGTCTTGCCCCCATAAAGTGTGACACACACCAAGGCCTCATCCCCCTCCCTCCGTCCCTCTTTCTGCTCCCCCCCCATAACCTTAATTGTCATTAATTGTCCTCATATCAAAATTGAGTACATAGGATTCATGCTTTGTGGGTCTGGTGGGATGACAGAGGTTTTTGCATGTCTTGAATGTGATAGTTTCACAAAGATTCTACCATGACACTTGATCGTAGCTTGATCTGAAAACATCTCAGAAATTTCTTAGCGTACATGTGTTTGTGATTTAGAATTCAGAAGCTGTTAGGGGAGAAAAACAAAGTAAAAATCATATTGAGATTCTTCATATATAATATAGTTTATTACATGTCTTCTATTATATATATGAGGTGTGTATATACACACATGCACGTTTTTATACCTGTTTAGCAATTATTTCTGGAGTTTTAAGAACTTATTTTCCCATTTCCATTCTGGCTTTTTGGAATTTAAATGATCTTTGTCTAAACAGAGCTGTCTGCCTGTAAAGACTCTCCAAATGGATTAACTGTTTACCCAGCTCCAATTTTCATCAACTTGCTCTTCCCACCACAAGTGCTTGTGGTAGCTAGAATGCAATCTCTTTCCCCATATTTAGTCACAAAGAATTACATGAATGCCTAAAATAAGCACTATTTACATTTGCGTAACTCCCACAGTTTTAAACAGTTCTCCTTGAGTCTCACAAAGATCCTGGTTGAAAAAAAGAGGACACAGAGGCCCAGGTATTTTAGCCATCTCTGCTCTACAGTCACACCAATCAGAATTAAAGGATACCTTTTCTTTTTTTAAAAAGGAACCCAGGACTTTTGACACTACAGCTTTTGCTCTTTGCTAGGCTCTATATTGCCTTTGAACAGAAAACCAGCAAGAAAACAAGTGTTCATTGAGCATCACACCCTGTTCATCCCATAAATATTTATCTACTATGTGCCAGGCATGGGGTAGGCACTGGGAATGTCCACTGATAAATGAAAGCCTTCACTTCCTAGCTTCTGAACTCAGTCTGGCTGCGGAGATGAGATGGGCCATTGTCTGGGCTGGGTTTCCCTGGAAGCAAGCTGATTTGAGTACAAGTAGCTTACCCGGAGGGGAGACAGCAGGGGAATCACCCTTTCCATCTTCCTTTCACTGTTAGCTGAGGGATGCTCCTAGGAACAGTAACTTCTGGTGCTCCTTATCGCCAGGGCAGGCCAAGATGAAGCCCCCGGGTAGATTTACAGGTGTCTACAGTAGGACTCCATCGACAAGTTCTGTGCCGTTGCATGCTGAGGGGTTGAGGGTGAGGCACTGGCCAGGGCTGCAGCACTAGGGAACCAGGAATAGCCTATGATTTCTGTGTTGGGGACCTGTAGGAGGACAGAGGGGCCATCAGGGAAGTCTGTCTAGAGAAACTGGAAACTCCCTAATTAGCTGATAAAGACTTTGAGACATGTTCTAGGCAGAGAGAACTCCAAGAAATGTCATGTGGCTGGAGTGAGTTAAGAAGGGAAGGGAAGAAGAGGTCAGATCCCCAAAACCCAGAGAGCCACAGAGGAGAATGTAGATGTTATCCTGTGGACAATAGAGAATCATGAAACGATTTCATGTGTCACGATCAAATTTCTTTGGGGATACTCTTCAGGCTTCAGTACAGAGAAGGGTGGGAAGGACGGACTCAGAATTAGAGACAGGAGGCCCAGGAAGGGTAGGCTTCAATAATCCAGGCCAGTGAGGCTAAATCATTGCCTTACTTCTGGCCAGTAGAGCATCCCCCTTTAAGTCTGACCTTTCCCCACAGCGTTGATGTTGGCTGCCAAGTCACATTACACTGATGCTGAATGGTCTCCTGGATTGTCAAGGGATGCAGGTGATGGCTCTCCAATTCTTCTGCCTTTCTGTATCACTACTAGCCTTGTTACTATCTATGTTTGATTAAAATAGGAAGGTTTATTTCTTTTTTATAAAATGTGGTTAAAAGCCACAGATTATGGCAACAATGTGCCTTTCTGTTCCAGTATTCCTTGTGAGTTCTTCTCAGACTAATTGGAGAAATGCTAGCAGCATTACCTGGCGTAACCCCCTCCCCATGCCTTCATCCCTAGTTTTGCACATAAAGTTTTTTTTATTTATATTTAATGTGTTTTATTTATATTAAAATTGTGCATTAAATTTCATGTCTGTATCAGTAATTTCTCTATGCATTGGTGCTGTCTTTTTAGCTTGGAAAGTGATGAGGAACTTGGGATCTCAGGGAATAGTAGTAGGTACAAAAAGGGTTGCTTAAACAAGGCTGATGGTGCCAATTCTTTGTTTTTGGTGTCTCTGGGCACTTAGGAGGTGCTTACATGGCATCCCTGTCCTCAGAAAGCAGTAAACAAAGTCTGTCTTTGGCTTTTCCAGGAGATTTCTGCTTTGATGCCTTTTTATAGAACAATCCCAGTAGGTTATGAGATATAGGATTATATTGGAAACATCTGGTAATATTATAACTTCACATATTAAAGCTTAGGCTAGTGGTATATTCGTACAGTAGAATACTCCATAACAATGAAAATGACCTGTTGGAACATGACAACAAAGATGAATCTCACCAATGTTTTGAGTAAAAGAAGGAAGAGGGAAAAAAGAGAAAAAGACACATAATCCTTGGGAAAGACTAATCTATGGTGTTAGAACTCTGGACAATGGTTATCCCTAGAAAGCTCCACAAGAAGGCTTTTGAATACTGGTTATGTTCTGTTCTTTTCAGATGGGTACTATTTTCACATGTTATGATTACTTTGTGAAAATGCATGGAGCTATAAATTCACTACGTGTGAAATTTTCTGTATGCCCATACTCAATAAATAAGTTTATTTAAAAATAGAATAAAAATGGAAAATTTAGGCCGTTAGAATGGAGCTGACCTGATGGCCATCCGCTTCAGACTATTTCTGTTCACATCTGGAAAACCAAGACACAGGAAAGAGGTAGGGTGTGCTCAAAGATCAACCAACCAGCTGCAGAATCAATGTGGCACCCAAAGGGACTCTCTCATAGGCTACTGTTCCTATCTTTGTATATACTAATTACATGCTAAATTCAATGTATTCAGGTGAGAATTAAGAAAGGAGGCTGAATTCTTAAGGAAAGATCCACAGGACAAAAGGATCAAGGTCCTCTGATATGGCCTTTTAAATTTTAAATTTGAATTATCTGCTGTCCTCCTAATTGTGCTGAGGATCATTATGCTAGGAAAAGACCTTGGCGATTTTAGGGACTTTTTCCCAGCAAATGTCCAGGACTCCATACACTCTTTGGGGAGTGGTTCTTGCTGTGGTCAAGGCAGACTCTAGGTGTCCAGTATTTAAGGAATTTAGAGATTATTAGAGGAGATTTAGACCATCTTTTAAGGCAGATATAGCTCTTTTTCCCAGTTAGAATGAGCCCAACCCTTGCCACATTCCCCATGGCTTTCAGGATAGTAAAAGTTGGTCTAAATAACAATTGAGGTAAATGAGTTTGACTGATTACGATAGTTAAAAACCCTCTATTCTCCCCCCTTCTATTAAGTCTAATTTGGAAGATTCCAGAAGTACTGGGTCATTCTGCTTGGCTCCCATTATGAAAAGATGGCAAGGTTGGACGTGCAGTTGGCTTCTTAGTTCATAATACTGGGCCCGGGGGCTGGGTCAACATCAAAAATGTATCATAGTTCGAGAGAGCCTTCCTGAATGTGGATTTCTTCTCATACTCTCTTTTCGTTGGGACTAAAAGGTCCTAGCAGTTGAAAGCGCATGTGTTTCAGAAGCTGCCATGAGACTTCTTTGGACTTGAGCTATGTGTACGATCTCTTCTAGAGTATTTGACCTTGAAACTCTTTAGAGCCTGTAGCAGGGCTCTCATCAGATATGGAGTAGTACATTTTCTCTAGTGAGTCCTAATGGATCAGTGAAAATCTGTTTTGGGTCTTTATAGATTTACTAGAGACAAGGATGCTTCCTTTCCCCTTTGTTTCAATTTCTGACTTAAAATGAAGTATTAGTAACTAAAAGATCTTATGAGTTAAAAATGTATGAAAAGTTAATATTGAAATATTCTTCCATTTAAGAAATAATTGAGATGCCAAATCAACACCTTTATATGAATAGAGATGGCTGAGTATGGCTAAAAACACCAAAAACAGTAGTCATTTTTTAACAGCAATATGATGTATTTAATCTAACATCTCTCTCGTAACAACCCTACTAGGCATTACTAAATACACATCATTTTTATCTCCATTTTACAGATGAGGAAATTGATGCTCATGGATATCAGTTATCTGGCTAAGGTTGTAAGAATACTAAGAAGGAGAGCTGATATTAAAACTGGGTTCTGCCTGCCCCACAGTTCATGATATAGCTAATAGGTATTCCAGGGGAGGGTTGCATAGCCTTATGGTTCTTCTGTAGAGTCTGGGGAGTGCCCTACCTCAGGGCTAGGGCATTAGCCTCATAGACTTTTCCTTTTGGACACAGGCCAGGGACATTTTCCATCATTCACCATCTTGAGGCAGATCTTGCCATTGTCCTTGAATAGGACTCCTTCAACTGACCTTCTATGCCAGCCACAGCTAAACCCGGGAGCTAACACTGCAGTGGACTCTGACTTAACTATATATATTCAGAATGGCAATGCAAGTATTTGTCAAGCACTCAAACTTTGGAGTTGATAGATTTGGGTTCATGCAAGTTTTGCTTTTCAAAGCCTCAGTTTATACATCTGTAAAATGGGGATGATGATAGTACTTACCCCAATACAACAGGATTACTGGGAAGGGTAAATAAGACATTTATATAAAGTACTTGGCACAGTGCCATTCATATGATAGTAAGCATCACATCATTGTGGATATGATTGTATACAATCCACAATAGCAACAGTAGAGCCTCATGCACACACCTATACACACAGTTGTCCACATGGAATTAATTATAAGGCTCGACTGTAGCATGGAGATTCAGAGATCAGACTCTCTTGACCCTCTGGAATGAGCTCAATGTGGCATGGCCCTTGGCACCAAGGGGGGATTTGAATAATTTCCATGGCATTAGATTCAATGTGTAATCTCTTCCAGAATATATGGATAAGCCAGGCTTTGGTTTTCTCTAAAGAATCACCTACCCCTCTGCCCCGACACCATGCATGTGTTTCACAGAAGGGCAGGAATTGGCTCATTTTTTTTTTTTATCAGATTTGCAAAGGAAAAGGTAACTATTCTACTGTATGTTGGCATACTGCAAGCTATGTGTGACATACTATGGCAGAATTTAACTCAAATGACGAAGGAATTAAACAGAATTGCCACATCTAAAACAGATGTACAGGCAGGATGCATAAATGGTAGTCAATTCACGAATTAAGAAAATAAGTGAAAGGATAAATGCACATTTCAAGATCTAAGTCTTTGTTCAATATGTTAAACACATGGCTGATTTCAAAGTCCCTGTAACCACTGAGTTGGAACCTGACCCACTCAGAAGTAGCTGGCATCTTGCAGGAAAGGATTAGAATTCCTTGTGACCTTGATATGTTAAGAAGTGATCAGAAACAATCAGCCTAAACTCAATGGGACAGGAGAAAAGCAAACCATGAGCTGAAGGTGGTGCAGAGCTAGCTTTGTACGGACCCAATCAAGAGAACCAAGAGGCATTGCTGAAGAATCAGCAGCAGTAACGCGAAGATGTGGGTTGCACAAGACCCAGGAGGCATCTCCCGCCTTTCCATGGGCACAAGGTAAATGCCATTTGAGGCCCACAGCAGCAGAGGAGTTGATGTTGAGGAATGCAGGGCACTGGGGGCTGGCCAGGGAGGATAGGCAGTGGCTCTTATCAGGACCAGGATAGCCAGCAATTGCCTGTGGATGCAGAAAGAAGAAATAGGCTCAAAATTACAGCAAGGAGATGGAAGTTAGGTTCAAAGAAAGAAGTAAGAAAAGTGATGGCAGAACCCTTGAAACTTCTTAAGTTCAATAGCTTCTCTTTTCTACAGTAATTTAAAGTGGGATTTGGTGCTGGCTAATTTTGTGAATCTCACTTCTGAAGATCAAGGGACACTTCTGATCAGGACCTATTTTGAGGTTTCCATGTGTGCCCTGAATGATCTTGCTTCCAGGTTCTTCATTCAGTCCTTCCCTCTGGGTCAAAGGCTCTTTTTCCTATCCCTTAAAAGTCACTCCTTAAGCTGGAATAAACCTTTACCCTTTCTGGACCCCGCAGAGCACTGTACTGTGGTTCCCTCTCATGTGAGGGTTCCTGTCATGAATTCTTGGTTGTTCCTTTAAATGGCCTTCTATTTCCCCTTGATCTCCTTATGCCAGAGTTATCCACATACATATATTAGGGGCCAAGTAATAGATAATGAAAGCCTGAGTGGGCAGCTCTTTCTTTGGTTGGCAGTTGTGGAAGCTGTAGCTTTGGCAGCAGTTTCCTCCCAGCCACATGCAGAGAACTAACTCTTGATGAATGCCAGGGACAAAGGGATGTTTCCTAGTTGGCTTCATGTAGGTGGTAACTGAAGCACAACTGGAAAATGAAGGAAGATTTCTGTTATATTATTGTGATTTGTCTAGATTTACTGAGAAGAATGCAGAAAACCTAGAAAAAATGTGGGAGTAAGAGGGAGCTGCTGGGGTTCACAGAGGCACTCAAAACTACCAACAGACCGTGCTGAGGCTTTTTTCTTTTTTTTAACCTCCACACATAACTTGTGAGTTTCTACAAAGGCTTTCAAAGTCGCACAGAGTCCTGTTGTTGATATGACTGGCTTGGGTCCTGTGACCTCACCAGGCAGCTTTTTTTTTTTTTTTTTACATAGTCCCATAAATGGGTAACCAAAATGAAGCAACTCTATAGAAACTCTTTTGAAGCTCTTTTTATTTTAGAAAAGATGGTAAATGATGAACTTCTGTGGCATATCTGTACATTTTTTATTAAGTCTTTTGTACATAGATCATAAATACATTTATGCCCATTTCAGTGTGTTGATTATTTGTACAAATTGGAGTGCTTACATCATACTAATCAGCATAGCATTCATCTCATCTACCCAGTTATAGCATTAGGACATTTGTATTCTGCACATGATAGAACCAACTTGTACTTGCAAGGTGCTCCATAGTTGTGGTCCCCCTACTATCCCTCCCACCCCCTCCCCTTCCCTTGCCCCCCCTTCCCTCCTTCATCATAGACTAAAGTTGTGTTTCATTTTTCATATGCAAGTGTGAGTTATTATAAATTGGTTTCACAGTAGTACTGTGCATGTTAAATCTCCTGTGAAATGAATGACATTTCCCTCCCTGCCTTCAGTCCATCCCTCCACGGAGATAAAGAGGAAATCACGAAGAGAAGACAAATTGGAGGTTTTTTGTTTGTTCTTTTTTTTAATAAAAAACAAATGCACACATGATCCCAGGAGACAAAGGGTATTGCCTCTTTTTACATAACTAACCTATGAGAAATTATCCCTAAAAGGCTCATTTCTGTTTGTTCAAAATTAATTTTATCTACTCTAATAAGTTCTTTTTTTTCCCCTTTAGAATGAAAACATCCTAGTTTAAGATAACATCTTGATAAAAGCTCTGCATTTAAATATATTAATGTGGTCACCCATTGTGGTTGGGGCAAAAGGTACAGAGATGACAGAAGCCCAGACCCCTAAATACTTGACAGCTGACCCCAGTGTCTTAGTTATTCTATCTTTTTACCGGCTATCAGTGGTTTTCTCTGTCAGGACCCTGCCTTTGAAGTGTGTCTTTGGTGATCTTCATGCTATCACCTGCAGGGGAAAGTGATGATACTTGTCACCCAAGGCCGTTGACTATGTTTTCTGTATTTTCAGGCCTGGGCGTTCTCCAACCTTAGTGAGCCCAACTTACAGGCACATCAGAAATATCCCATCTCTCTCTGAATTTATCTTATAGAAAATGAAGTTATCTATAAGTTTTCATTAGTCTTGTCATTCTAGGGGAAAGAATAAAATATGTCAAAAAACTTGTTGTGACTTCATTTCCCATCCTTTGTGCTGACGCTAGTGTATCTAACAGTGATAGATGGGCTGTCAGATAAAAAAAATAACATTTGTTTATATAACAGTTTAAATAACAGCAAGTCATCCAGGCATCATGCTAAGTGCTTGCCTTGGATCATCTCCTTTAGTCTTTACCTTAGCCTCTTTGGTCTTGGTGCAAAAAATATTTGCTCCCTTTTATTCATGGGAAACTAATTCCCAGTCTGGTCACTAAGCCCAGGAGTGGCACAGCTGGCACTGGAGTCCAGGCGGTCAGCACAGTGCACAGTACAGAGCCCATTCACCTTGGCTCTGTGCCACCTCCGCCCTGTGAAGTGCAGGTATTGGGAAAAATATAAATTCTTCATTTCATGCTTTGGTGAGTATCTCCTTAGGTACCATTTGGTAAGAATTCTTTCATGACATGAGGGAAAGTGTAGCACATCTCAGGGTCCAGCTATAAGGAAGGCACCATGTTCTGTGGCCTCTGCTATCGTCACAGCAGGTGTTTGCGGCTTTGGGGTCCAAGGTGTGAATTCTAGCTCTGCCATTTATTATGGCTGAACCTCACTTCACTCTTTTATAAAATGGAGGTACTTATAGACATTCAGTGCAATGGCAAAGCTACTCATTAATTTGTCAAATACTCTTACTTAGAGTGACAATGAAATGGTGGGGGTGATGAATGTCATTCATACTGTCAGAGGCTGTTTCTGAGTTGGAAGGTGACTTGACCTGCTCAGGATCTTGCGAAGATGGCCCTGGCTGCAGGTGGAGGCAAGAGAGCGGCCTGCAGCGAGTGGGGGCGGGAGAGTCTGCGTCCTCTTCTCAGCCAGGCCTCCCCTCCACCCTGCTCCCGGGGCCGGTGCTATTCTTCTTGCTCCCGTTCCACGCCCCCTGACGTTTGTTGTTGTTTGCTTGCTTGTTCTGGTTTTCTAACTGCTGTGTTCCCAGCATCTGGACAGAGTAGGGACTCGGTATTGGCTGAGTAAATGGATTAAAGTCAGCAAGGACCACACTGAGATGGCTGCATGTGAGATGGTGGCAGCGTGCCCCATGGAAATGCAGAGGAGGGTGCTGACTCAGGGCAATGACATAGAGTGAACCGCGTGGCTTAGAAAGGGATAGAATTCCGGGATTTCTGGTTGCATTAAGTGGCCAGATGATGGGACCTTTGCTGAATCAAAAAAAGGATGCAGGGGGATTAGGTAAAAGCCCGGGAGTTGGGGATAAACAGAAAGACCAATGGGACTGAGCAACCTAAAGCATCCAGGCAAATGCGGGGCTCACTTGGTAGGGAGAACCGCTGTGGCCTTTGACGGCAGCAAGAATGTTGGTTGACATGTGCAGAACCGCCTCAGTTGGCCGTCTCTCCTGTGTGTCTCCTGGAGGTGTGGAAAGGAAAGGAATCCCAGCCAAGATGCAAGAAAGCCTTGAGTTTACAAATGAGTCTCTCAGAGCACACCGCGAGGACACATAGGATGCCCCTTGCAGAGACCTGTGTGGTACCTCACTGGCGGAGAGGAGCAGTCCAGTGTGTCCTCAGGGTGCCCTCTCTCTCTACAGCTTAGTCCCATTCTACAGGAAAGTACTGTGGAGTTCAGGAGGTTCTTAGAGGCTGCTTTTCACCTCTGGGCCTTCGTCCTATGTCCAGGCTTATGCTCTTTTTATGTAAAAGCTATTTTATCTCCTCAGACTTTCTGGGAGAAGAAAAGTGAGCCAGGAACCAGGGCCTGACAAAAACAGTTTTTAAAATGTTAAATGAATGTATTATATGAACATGAAAATTCACAGACAACAAATGGCTCTTCACTCAGGCTTCCATTAGGATCATATGGAGAAGTCCAGGCATGTTTTCTGAGTCCCTACCCTAGAGAGCAAGGCTGGTGGGAGGGCCTGTGGTTTTAGGGCTGGAGGGTCTCATTCCCTTCCCAGCGCTGCTTCTGCCAAAAGTTCAAGGGTTGCCTTCAGTTTCACATGGAGGACTTTGGAAGAGGTCCCAAAGGCAGGACTGAATTTGAAACACAGTGATGAATGTGGGGTGTCCTCTGCATAGTGTCATGGCCCTAGACTTCCAGGACTTTGCTGTGGCTGCCTCAGCATTATTTTGAGTGTTGACAGAGTGCTCAATAAGACAAAAACAGCCTTCCTTGTCCAAGGTCTCACACAAAGTCATAGGCAAGAGCCCAAAACAACAGCCATGAATGTCTAAATGTATTTGGGTGACATACCACAAGCTGAGGCCCTGGACGTCACTGAAAGCCTCCTTCAAGCCCTTTCTTGCTATTTCCCACTTAGGATGTTTCAATAAATAGCAACGTGGAAAGCTGTGGACCCTCATGAAGCTGCACTCTTCCTGGCGTGTCACTCACTGACATGTGACACAGCACCACAGGACAAGGTGCTTCAGGGGGTGGGGATATTTGCCACAAGAGCTGTGGTTAGAAGCATGGCAGACTGGCTTGATTTGAATTCAAAATTTGCCACCTGTTGGCTTTATGCTCTTGGGCAAAGTGTGCAGCCCTAAAATGGGTATAATATTTGCATGTGCCACAGAGGAATGGATTTTTCTGTGTAGAAAATGAAATACCTAAAATGCTCATCTTCATAAAGACTGGCACACATTATGTACTCAGTAAATAGCAGTTGTTGTGATTGAGATGTTCATTTATATTTTGTTACTCATATTCATTTTTTACACAGTTTTATTTCCAAGATGAAATTTTTTTCCATTTTGACATTTATAAAGCTGGAACTCATGTCTGATTTCTTGTTATGTCTATTTACTGTTTTTTTTTTTTTTTTATTCACTTGGCTATTATGAGTGGAAATTTCCTGCTGTCTTTTTGAACTGACAGTGTGAATCAAGGGATAGCTTAGTGAATATTTAGCCTGTAACCTTCCTGAATTATGTTTTTTATGTACAAGTTATTTTTTAATTGACTCTTGTACTTTCAGAATAGATAATCATATAATCTATAAATAATCCAGATTGGGTTTTTATAATAACTATGGTTTAATATCTTTTTGTTTTTGTAATCACTTTAGTTAGAGTATCTGGAACAATGGTAAATACTAATGGTTATAGTAGACATCATGGTTTTCCATCATTATTTACAACTTTACTATTCAGATGAGATGTTCCCTTAAAAGACATATGCTCTTATTCTTTGTTTATAATTATATATCAAGAAATGTGAATTTTTTATCAAATGACTCATGAGAATTTTTCTAAATCACTGAGGAGTGATTTTTTAAAGAGTGCTTTAAAAGAAATAGACCAATACTTGCTCCAGATACACTGTGAGGTAATTTGCCATGGTAGGAATCAGACTCAAGAGTCTGCTATGGACCATTAAAAAGTATTGATTTGCTTTTGTGTGGGCATGTAGTCATTTGTATGTTGGTTTCATATTAGTATTCAGCACATTGATACTTGTAGATTTACGTATGTTGAACCAAACTTGTATCCCTAGTATAAAACCCACTTGATTATGATGTATAATTTTTTAAATGTGTCACTGTATTCTGTTTGCTAGAATCTTATTGAATATTTTTTCATCAATATTTCATTAATGATATTGGCTTATGGTTTCCCTTTTTAGTTGGGTCCTTTCCTGATTTTGGAATCAGGATGATATTTGTTTCATAGAATGTGTTGGGGAGGATTCTTTCCTTCTGTATGTTTTGGAATAGGTTATGCAATAGAGGTCCTAGTTCTACGTTGAACGGTTGGTAGAATTCTGGGATGAAACCATCTGGTCCAGGCTTTTCTTTTTTGTAAGATTTTGTATTGTTGATGCGATTTTAGTGCTTGATATAGGCCTATTCAAAATTTCTAATTCTTTCTAGTAGAGTATAGTAAGATGGTGTGATTCCAGGCATTGGTCCATTTCCTTTACATTTTCATATTTCTGGGCATAGAGTTTTTTTTTGTAGTAATCATTGAGGATCTTTTGTATTTCTGTGGTACCTATTGTTATTTCCCCTTTTTGTTTCTGATTAAAGTTATTAGACATGTTACTTTTCTGTTAGCCTAGGAAGGGGGAATGGGACAGGGAGGAGGGGGTGGAGGATGATTGGCAGAAGGAGAGGGCAACTGACAGGATCTCACCTAATGTGCACAATGTGAGGGTGTTTGGCATGCCCCTTGGTGACAGGCTCAAGTACAACTTGATCTTTATCTTAGAATTGAAAACAATGTAACCTAAACATTTCTATGTATTTGTATGTATGTATTTCCCTATGGGTATTTGGATTTATTTCATTTAAAAGGGTTCATTGCAACCATCAGTAAGTATTCATAATCTTACATAATCTGATAAGAAACATCAGGGAAATTTCCTATGCCCTGAAAGTTTCGTTTCTCTTTTAAAAAGAAAGGAAGCTTCACAAAACCAATTTTTTAAAAATTGTCTCATTGAGGAAATAGTCAATTATGTCACACTTCACCATGATAAACAGTCCACTAAAGGGGCACAGTATTCTGAAATTCACATGTGGAAGAGAACCATGCAAGTGTAAAAAGTTAAATTTATATACAGGATTAGGGGTAAAAGTATATGTTCCAACATGTTTGCCTGATAGTGTATAATTGCTGTGCATTATTTGTCGGTTAGGGGGATCGGCTAAAGCCTGGTGTATAAAAATTCATGCCAGTAGGAAATTTACTATAAATCAAAGTCTAGATTACTCCATAACATTACGTCTTCAAGTTGTAAATTAACTCACACAAATTTGGCTTTCTGAGTAATGAGCAACATTTCTAGCAGAGCAGAAGGCCTACCATAAATAAATTCAGATTATACTCAAAGCCTTCCTTCTGCTGGTCTTGGTAAGCCTGTGTGCCTGCTTTTGTTGCTGGGCACCCCGTCTAGAGACATCCTAGAAGGTAGAATCTTGGTGGGTTGAGGACATCTGCCACAGTCCTGTCTGTTTCTGGAAGCTGCCCCAGACCCCAGTGCTGCAGGGCCCTTCAGATGCTGCACTGAAGCTCCATGTCTCTGACACTAACTGGAGAATACCCTTAGATGTTGTGGAACACTGACATCAGTTATGACCCCTAGGATACCAAGTACTACTCATTGGCAAGACCATCACATTTCCGTTTTTGAGGTGTTCCATATGGCTGTTATTTTTTAATGTATTTTTAACTATTCTTGGGGTATGAGGAGGAAAGAGAGGAGTGAGACATGTCTTCCTGTAAGCAAGAAGAAAATCTTTGCAAGAAAGTTCCAGAAAAGACATCCCTAGTGTGTCTTCAGGCTCTATCAGCCAAATGGAAGCATGTTCACAGAAAACTACTATCAATACCAATACTGAGCTAATACTATCACTCCCCATAGTGCTGATGACGAGTATTTGTGTGTTTGCTAAGTGTCTGCTATTCTTCTGTGTGTGCTTTCTTATTTTCTTCTCCCAG
Organism: Nycticebus coucang; assembly: GCF_027406575.1. Taxonomy (NCBI): domain Eukaryota; kingdom Metazoa; phylum Chordata; class Mammalia; order Primates; family Lorisidae; genus Nycticebus; species Nycticebus coucang. The sequence continues at coordinate 53,531,121 of NC_069787.1, forward strand.
TAACCTATAGGATGAGTGCCATGTACAGGCACCCAAGTGTTAGGGAAGTATAGGTCAAAGGTGTAAGGTCATCAGCACCAGCTCATAATCTTCAGAATGCTCTGGAGTTAGTATTCAAACCCAGTCTGGCTGGCCCACAGTTTGGCCCTTGTCTCCCTCCAGGGCTCACATTAGTGACTGACACGTATTTCTTGGTGTAGAACTTCGCCCCATTCCTAGGCTTCTCCGGTTTCAAGAGTTGCCAGTGGATGTTCCTGGTGAATCCCTAGACTGGCTCCTTCCTAGTCCCAGGGTATCCACTCAGCAGCTTCCCACTCCATCCTCAGATGGGGTCTGCCTCTTTCTCACGTAGAACTGCTCTGTCCTCAGTCACATTTTGTACCCAAGGAATTAAATTAGTGGGGTGCTTTTTTTCCTTTGTCCTCTCCAGGCCACCCTCCCCCTCCATTTCTTCCCTTACCTTCTCTCCACCTAGTACAGGCAGACCAGCTCCTAACATTTCCAGGGCCTAGGACGATAGGCCAAATGGAGGCCCAGTTTGGCTTGTGTGTGCTTTATAATTCCACATCACTTGGTCAATTACCACACTTTCAACAACAAGTAACTTTCTTAAGAGACATAAAAGAAAGAAATATGTGTGTGTTGCTGTTTTGCTATCCAGGCCTTCAGAGGAGGGGCCCCTTTTGTCCAGCATAGGAGTGGGACTAGGCTCACTCCCAGCTCAGTGAGGCTGCACTGGGGTTTACCACCAAACTCTGCTCAATGGCCTTCCTGATCCTTCTTCCCCTCGGGGGCTCAGGCTCATGTATCCTTTTCTCTAAAATGGAAAGGAGATGGATAATACAAATCATACTGACACTAGGACTGTCCCTGAAGCCAAGTGGGCCTGCCTGCTGCCTCACACAGAGCAAAGAAAATTATCTCAAAACGGGTAGAGGCTAGCAAAGAAAAGATCATTTGGGCTTATGACTAATTGCTACCATGATGCTCAGAGGATCAGGAGGGGAAAGTATTTGTCTCATTCCATTGCTCTTTTTTTTGTTGTTGTTCTTTTTAATTACCTATATTTTTACACTTATTAACCATCCCCACTTTATGAGGTCTGGCATTTAAGTTTGTGGACTCATCCCAGAAAAGTTCTACATACCTCATTGCTGAATATCACTATAGTCGCCTGAAAGTACTTCCCTGGGGAAGGTACGCACTGTCATTAGCACCTAGTCCATCCTTCAGATCAGTTCTGGAACTCTTTTTCTAGATTGGCCATCAAAGTTGTCATCATACTTACCCTTGATGGCCCTGAATGTCATCAAAATGTCTTCTTTTCACTATTTCTTTTATTTTGGGATAAAGGAGAAAGTCACTGGGGGCCAGATTTCTTTACCGTTCAATCCCTCACAGTGTTGTGTGAGCTGGTTCATTCTCATGACTGAAGAGCCATGAGTTGTTGGCAAAAACTTCAGGACCTTTTATCTAACTTTTTCACATAGTCTTTTCAGCATTTCCAAATAGTGAATTTGGTTAACTATTTGTCCAGTTAGTGCAAAGTCATAATGAATAATTCATCTAACATAAAGAAAAGTTAGCAATATTGTTTTCACTCTTGATTTGGACTGATGGAACTTTTTTGACTCTGGAGAATTGGCTGACTTCCACTGTGCACTTTGACACTTTGTTTCAGGATCATATTGGTACACCTGTTTCATCACCAGTGATAACATGGCCCGAAACGTCATCTCGCATCTCCAGAAGGTCTTGGCAAACTGACTCGCCTTTGCTTTTGTTCATCGTTGAGCTCCTTCAGGACCATTTTGCACACAGCTTTCTGATGCCAAGATTTTCAGTTAATTAGTTTCCTTTTTCTCTCTCAATGTTTACTTGGTCTCTGTGCTTCTCACAGTCAGCTGATGATTTTAATGCACAATTCTATGAAGGTTTGCAATACTTTTGTCAGTTCTTGTTACTGGCTCCCCTAACCTCTCTTCATCGGTAGCTCTCTCTCTGCCCTCAGAAAAATGTTTACTCCATTTGTACACTGCTGTTTTCACCACGGCATTATCCCCCTAATCTTGAACTAACATGTCCCTGTTTTCACTTCCACTATTGCCAAGCTTAGCAAGAAATTTAATGTTGATTCATTGCTCTAATTCAGGCTCCAATATTCTCAAGATGGCGTGCAAAAACCCACAATAACAATAATGAACATCACTACTCAGGAAGACACTGCCACATGTCAACACAAACACAGCAGTGAGACAGTAATACGTCAAGGCTGTGAAACCTTCCAAGTTCTCTGTACAGTGCTGCTAAGGTAATCACACAGTGGCGAGTTCTCAAACTGACTTGTCAGACCTCATATTACCCCCTCCCCACTATCCTTCCCAGCCTCTGGTAATTGTCCTCCTTGGATTGTTCTGGTCAAGACAGGGCTTGACCAGACAGGGGAATTCTCGAACTCTTTTCTCTGTCTCACCCTCTCTTACTCATTCATATTATCTGCTTCTCCTCTGCCTCTCCCTTTCTCACAAATACACTCACACACGCACACACACACATGTTCTTGCTGTCTCTTGCCTTTATCGTCAGCAAAGAAAGAAGGAAGGAAGGAAGGAAACAGAAAATTGAAGACAGACAAGGCCTTTCCCCTGAAGTTTGGGAGTTTGAAAGCTGATTAAGGAGATGAAAGGCAAGAGGACGCTCTTGGGGACTTTTGAGGCCATCTGCGCTCCGGCTTCTACTGTGCAAAGGCTAAAATTTCAGTCACAGTAAAAGACTACTGTGACTCTCCTAAAATTTCGTGGAATTAAAATGTGTTCCTCAGTTATAAGTGGGAGTGAGAGTCAGTGTTGTCACTAGCGATGGCCTGGAACAATGTAACATTGAATGAGGCAAGAACCAAATCGAGCTTGGGTTTTATGTCTCTAATACGTGTAAAACATGCCATTCTCTTGACCATGTTAATATACATATTAGTAATTAGTCAATATTAATGGTTTGTTATTTTGATGAAGGGATTTCTTTTCAAAGGAAAAATAAAGAAAATGAACTGGAAAGGCATATTCTGTTCTCCCCCTGGCTGGCCAAGACCGAGGAGAACCTGCCTGGATCATCCAACTGGTCCAGACTGGCAAGTGATGGGTTGGGTTCTCCCAAGCAAGAACCAAGATGAGAGTGTCTGACAGCCTGGCCTTGCCAAGCCAAACCTGCAGAGGGAGCACAAACGTCACCATGTGTAAACCAAGCCTTCAGGAAACTGCTGCAGCACCTAGGGAGCAGGACCTAGAGAACCGAACCATGTACCAGGGACTCTGAGCAGAGGGGAACATCACAGCATCATAAAACTGCGATGTTTCTGATGAGTGAAAAGCAAAGACCTTTGGGAAGGTTTTAGGAAGAGGGGTGGATCACTTGCTCCAATGTGATGTATCAACAGAGACCATGGAGTTGGGGGTCCCTGAGTGCTCTGCGTCCTGCTCCAGGCCACAGCTCTGGGAATTTCATCTCTCCAGTGTCTACATGCAGGCTCAGCCCCGTGTTTGGGCTGTGGATTCATCTTAGCTTTCTTGTCGAACCGATGTTGACATTATGCCTCACTACATGACATCCCATGGGCTTCCTTCCCAACCCAGCTAGGTGGCTCTGGGACTCCTGGGAACTGTGTGGTTATGCTCCATTGTCTGCTCTATCCCTGCAGAGAGGGCCATGCTTCACCCAGCCCCATTTCAGACTGTATGTATCATTGAAAAGTGTTTGTTCTATGACTAGGCTTCAGGTCTCAAAAGGCAGTAACATTAATTACTGCTCTAAACTTAAGCAGGGCAGCCAGAAGGATGTTTTTTTTTCTTGAAAAGATTATGATTATGGGGCTTCTGGTTAGAATAGTTTGGGCATCAGGCAGGGGTAGCAGCCCAAATCTGTGGAGGAAGAGAAACAAATGACAAGAATCTCAAATTGGATAAGTATATACACAAAGCCACCTCCTTTCCCTCTGTAATCTCTGTTCCTTTCGGTATATCCTGGGCGTTCACTGAACCAAAAAATACACTGAAAGTTTTCCCAGTGCACTTTCAAGAAGCCCAGGATATTTTAAACCAAAATAGCCTTTCTCAGGAGCACCTGCCAGCAGTGTTTTTTTTTTTTTTTCCTGAGACAGAGTCTCACCATGCTGCCCTCGGTAGGGTGCCGTGGGTCATAGCTCACAGCAACCTCAAACTCCGGGCTCAAGCAATTCTCTTGCCTCCACTTCCCTAGTAGCTGGGACTACAGGCACCTGCCACAATGCCTGGCTGTTTTTTGTTGCAGTTGTCATTGTTGTTTAGCTGGCCCAGGCTGGATTCAAACCCGCCAGTCTCAGTGTATGTGGCTGGCGCTGTAGCCACTGCTATGGGCGCTGAGCCATTTTTTTTTTTTTTTTAATTTAATGGAAACTGAAGCACTTCTTGGTTCATTGAGTAACTGTTGACTTGGGGGCCTACTCTGTGTCCAGCACTGCTCTGGGTATTGGGAATACAATGAATGAAGTCAACATCCCTGCCCTCGTAGAGCTGATCTTCTGGACAGGGAGGACATAGTCAACAAGATAAGTAAGATAAATAGCTTGACCCATATGCTATTACCATTTGACATAGGTCAAAAAAATTAAAAATAGATAAATGTATATGCTCCAACTTAGTATATATTTTGATAGTGATAATTACTAAGGAGGAAGAAATAAGTGGGAAGGGAAATGTAAAATGTTAAGATTACAAATATTAAGAGAAGACCTCAGAGAGAAGGCAAGATTTGAACAAAGGTGGAAGGGAGTAAGGGAGCCAGCTATGTGCCTATCTGGGAGGAAAGGGCATTTCAGGCAGAGGGAATAACAAAAGCAGCACCCTTGAGGTGGGACCAGCACAGAGGCCTGTGTGGCGGGAGGAGAGGCGTGTTGGTGCTAAAGTCATTAGGAGGCAGGATGGTGCCCATCAGGATGACTTTGGCTGAGCTCTGAGTGAAATGCAGAGACTTTGGGAAGGTTTTAGGAAGAGCCATTTTCACTTGCTCCAGGGTAACACATCAACAGGATCCCTGAACACTTTGCTGAGAAAAGACAGAAGCAGAGGGACCAGCTAGGAGGCCACTGCAAGAGATAACAGTGAACCAGCCCAGGGTCTCAGCAGTGGGGTAGGAAGTGGTGGTCCACCTTTGGTCTTGTTCTAAAAGTGGAGCTAACAGAAGTGCTGAAGGATTGCGTGTGGAGGATGGAAGGGGGTGGGAGGCTGTGACAGTGTTAACGCTGACACTGAGGTTTTGGTTCTGGGCATCAGAAGAGAGTTGCCTTAACTCAAATAAGGGTGACTGTAGCAGGAGCTGCAACAGCCCCAGGGACTCTGCATCTTGGCATGTTTTACAATTCTAGTGTGCTGAGCTTAGGGCTGGTGAGTAAAATGCATAGGGGAGGGAAAGGAAGAGTAAGAACCAGGACTAGTTTTTTCAAAATTTAAAATAAATGGTAATTCTAAGAATAGAGGCTGGCAGCTATGCCTAGAGCACCATCCTAGTCTTTAGGCCCGGGTTTTCTTATTTAATACAACACCACCTCTGATAGGTGTAGAAGCCTACAGGCTTGAGGCCTTGGCCTTTTTGAGTCACTCCCAGGTTGCTGGTGGATGTTTCACCTTCCACCTGAGTGGCTGTTCATGAAGCTCACAACTGGATTAGGAGAAAAGAGTAGACACTCTTGGGATTTCTGAGAAAGCCCATAACTGCAGCCATCCTGTGTGCTCTGCTCAAAGATTAATTCTCACTGCAGGTGGAGAGCCTGCCTCGTCAGGCCTGCTTTGGAGCAGAAGGCCTGGTCACATCTGGTGCATGGGGTTAATAATCTCATCTCAGCACAATGGGAATGAGAGAGACTGCTATCGACAGAGTTGTGCTAATTGGAAACCCAAGTTGATTCGGCAGCTCAGACTGCACCTATACATTCAGCCAGCCCTGAAGCATATGACTTAGCATTTCCTCATATTTTCATCTTCTACATTTTCCACTGTGAACAAGTTGTAAGAGAGGTTGAGAGCATGGGATTTAGAAACAGACCTTGTCTAAACTCTGGATACCTGTTAGCCTCCCCCAGCCTCAGTTTCCCCTGCTGTGCAATTATAGCAGGGTGGACATGAAGAGATAACACGTACATGGTACCCATGCTGCTGGACGCTGTTCATGTCATTCGTCATTTTATCCTTAGGACAAATCAAGATAATTTTTAATATGAATAATCTGTTTTACACTGGGCTTTAGAAAAACAGCAGTGTAATGGTGACTGCTGAATGGCAACTGACTGAAATTCAGAGTTAGAGAGACAAGAAATAGTGAAGACCAGAGAGCATCTGCCCAACTGATGGGGGCGGTCACTGCCCACTTTCAGTGGATTTCTGTCATACAAGAATATGGCTCTACTAATTCTTATAGTTGTTAAAGAAATCCTCAACTTGGGATTTTTACATTTAGGCAACTAATTAAAAGAAAAGCTTTAAAAATTTCATGCAAATTAAACAAAGTATTCCTGTGGTTCTGTTATGACCTGGAGGCTGCCATTTTATAAGATGTATTAGTCAGCTTCGCAGTATAACAAGTGACCCCGGCAGCTCAGTAGTTACCTGTCAGCCACAGACCAGTGGGAGCTGTGCTTATGTTCTATATGTCACTGTTAATCAAGGATCCAGGGCAAAGAAGCAGCTAATCTTTGGAACATGCCATTCTTATGGCAGAAAGAAAAGAGTTAGAGGGAGCCCACAGTGACTCTTACAGTGTCTGGTTGGAACTTGCATGCGTCCTCTCCTCTCGCATCCCATTGGCCAAAGCAGATCACATAGCCACGCCTGAGGATGGACCAGGGAAGTTTGCTCTTCCTACAGGAAGGCCCTGCACATCTCCTGGAAATAGGAGAAGATGTTGGATGCTTTTAGAGGGAAGTAAGGAGCAAATAACTGGGAATGGTAAGCTAATCTACTATGAGAACCTTCCACTTGATTCTCCTCTTCCCATTCACTTGCCTTTCCAGAGTGTTACTCAGCTGTTGCCAAAGTTATTTTCTAAAACCTAAATCAGAGTGTTGTTAGATTTCCTTAAAACCATATGTGATACTCCGTGGCTTGTGGGATGAAAACAATCCTTTAACATGGCACTTAGGCCTTCTACAGTTTGGTTACTGTATATTAGCTTGAACTGAATGAAATTTCTGAAATTCGAGTATTTTTTAATCTGAAAAGATGGCAATGTCATATTACTTGTCCCAAAATACTTGCAATTTTTTTTATCCCCAGAAAGCTGAAGCCTAAACTAATAATACCATGTAATTTCTACCTGTAGACCTTTGTTCTCTCTGCCTTTCCTCCCTTTCCACCTTTTGCCCACTCCAGGCAGAGACTCTGTAGTTTTGCTCCTGAGATATGCTCAGAAATAGGATCAGCAGGAAGGAAAAAGTGGCCACCGTACAAAAATAGGAAGCTACTAGAGGGATAGCCTCGGGTACTCTTAATCCAGACTGAGCTCATTCTCAGCTCCCAACCTGCCCCTGAATAAATGTTGAATGACTTGCCCTCATCAGCACCTGTGGTGACCTGCTAGGTTCAGGAGGGCAGATTTCGTAAGAATTAAGAGGATGATTCTTACCTATATGAAAAGCAGAGTCATTCGTTCAGTGGATACTCACTGACCACCTCTGTGTACCTGGGCCTTTGCAGGGCTCCCAAGGGGATAATAGTGACCAGTGGTCATTGTGTCCCTGGTGCTCCTCTAAGTGCATCACAGATGTTAGAACCCTACAGCCCCCGCAGTTCAGCCTCCACTTTATAGATGAGGATGCTATGGTGCTGATTCTCCGGTCCTGCAGCCCATCCACACAGTAGCCACTGGGGTAGTCTTGGGGCACGAGGTTGACTGTGTCTGTTCCCTGTGCTACATCCTCACATGCACATCACAGCATTTTTATAATTAAATACAAGTCATATTAAAATGTAAAAATACAATAAAACCCAATGCCCTATTGAGGATGTGCAGCCTGCCTCTGCCCCATCCCCTGCCTACTTCCAGAGCTCATGTGATGACACCCCCTCTTTTATCAGGGGCAGCCTTGTTGGCTTCCTCTAGGATCTTCCTCATCTCACAGCTTTTATGCTTAACATCTGGAGTCTGCTGTTCTCTTCCTCGTGACCTGCCCACAGGTGACCCATCTGCTGTGTGCCTTGGGGCTCAGTTTAAACATCTCCTTCACAGAGGAGGACCTACTTCAAATGTACCCTTTACCCTGTAATTCTCTCTCTCTTTTTTTATCTCACTTTGAGAGTAAAAAAAAAAAAAAAAAGAAAAGAAAAGTCTCACTTTGTCGCCTTTGGTAGAGTGCCATAGCATCATAGCTCACAGCAACCTCAAATTCCAGGGCTCAAATGATCCTCAAGTGAGCTTCCTAAGTCGCTGGGACTACAGGTGCCTGCCACAGTGTCCAGCTATTTTTAGAGATGGGGGTCTCACTCTTGCTCAGGCTGAGCTCAGGCTATCCACCTGCCTTGGCCTCCCAGAGTGCTAGGATTATGACTGTGAGCTATGCACTTGGCTACCCTGTAATTCTTTATTATTTTATTAATATAGGTGTCTTTATCTGAAATTATATTTATTTGCTTATTTATTGCTTTTCTCTCCCATGGGACTTTGAATTTCAGGAAGGCAAAGCCTCATCCTTTGTGTTCATCACTAGATCCCCCACACCAAGCACAGTGCCTATTACGGTAGTTGTTTAGTGAATGAATGAATGAATGAATGAGTGATGGATGTGAAGGCGTGACTTGTAAACACCCAGAGTGTGCTTTGTTCCAGGATTGCTGCTCTGATTTGCAAATAAACCTCTTCCTGTTCTTCTACATTGGCTACCTAGTAGGCACTCAAATATTTGTTGAATGAGTAATGAGAGCACATTCGTAGCTTGAGTTAAGCATGGGGAGGACACTTCATTTTTCTGGTCTACATAAGACATACTCACAGTAATCATTTCTTATTCATTCTCGAAACTTTTTCAACCTAGTGCTCCTGGAGGGTATCAGCTGTAGATCAGAGCAGGCATGGCAGTCTACTTGCCATCCGTGGTTTCAGCTGAGTCTAGGTATATCTAGGCGTGTGTGATTAGGTAGGTTTCTTTGAGATCTTCACACAGGAAGGACCACCTTGTCTCCTGGAAATTTAAGCATCTTCAGGGAAGCCTGTTTAAGAGGGAAGGAGTGGCTGAATGGGACTAGGCATTGATATATGAGGGGTTTCTGTTTCACTTCCCTAGCACATGAGCCCGCAGGCAGAGGGCCTGCAGTTGGGGCAGCCAGTGAAAACTGAATAGGCTGATTTGCTGAAGCCTCTGGGGTCTTTGACAGCCCCCTGAAGCCAGCCACTTTGGACCTGGCAGACACATCAGCAATGGAAGAAGGTGGCAGTGACTTTGAAGCTGGCATGTTTGACAAAAACCCAAAGTCCTCTGAGCAATTTACATTTTATAAGAACTACTTACTCTAAAGCGTACGTTTTACCTGTATGACTGTTTAATTAGCACCTCTCCATTTAGTGTTGACCCCCCACACACACACAATGAAGTCATAAATTCAGGAATACAGAAAACCTCTTGTCTGGTTTTGCTCACCATTTTATCCCTGATGCCCACCCCAAGGCCTGGCACACAGGAGGTGCTCAATAAATGTTTCCTGACTGGATGAATGAGGGGACAATTGAGGTCTTTCTAAACCTGAGCTAATATGATGTGGGAAAGCTAGGTAGCAGGAATGATGTGATGAGGGGAGGGGAACCAGGTAGCGTGCTGTGCGGAGACCAGACAGGTGACCCACTCTTGGGACTCCTGTTCCAGCACTTTGAGGTGCAAGGGCAGAGGAGGAATATGAGATGCCTTTTGGCCATTTTCCCTCCATACATTGTGCTTTCAGGGAAGGGGCATTCTGCGTCATCATCCCAGAGTTCTGTCTATCATCAAATCCCAGTGTGCCTGGTGTCTTCAAAAAAATTGTTAACTCTTCCCAACCGGTGTCAGACAAAAGAGGAAGGCCATAGGATGTGCACTACCTACGTACATACTCTCCTCTTTGGGTTCTCGGTCTATCTCCCAAGCTCTGCTCGCCCTCTTTCCCCGTCATTATGTCTGAGGTGAGCGCCAGTCTGCTTTTCTCCACATCAACCTGAAAGACCAACCTAGCACAGCCTTTTTTGGCTTATTTCCAAGGCTGGATGGAAACATACTCTTGCGCCATTGTTTGATTCAATTAAAATGATTTATCTAAGAATGTGTATGTCCATTCCCGTATTATATTTCGTTTAGGTCCTTCTTCCTTTTCCCGGAGGAGAGAGCCAAGAGGCATGTTCTAGCCTTTAACTTGGGGCACATTCCCCCTCCCTCACGGCAGCTTTCCTTTTGTTGCCAGCCCTTGGCCTCAGCTGTGGTCCTGGTGATCTGGGATTTAACACTCTTACACGTGGCCTGGCTGCTCCTTCTGGCAGCCTTGGCATCAGATTCACACAGTTCCCGTAGTATTCTAGGACTCTGAGGCCAGGCACACCCCGCGGAGGTTCTGAGCCCCTTGGCAGATTCTTCCCCCAATTTGGAGTATATCCTTAAGCCAGCTCCTTCAAAGACTACGTGCTATTCTTTCGTCCTCTTGCTTTTACTCTATTAGAATTTGTTGTGGTTTTTTTTCTGAGTCGCTGAAGTAAAAATAGTGACAGCAAAATGTGCTACAGCCAAACTCAAACAGCCAAATTCAAACCTGAGTAGGAGGAGAGGTGTTACAGATGTGGGCAAGATTTCCGCCAGCTTTTAGTCTAGTCTGTAGCCCCTGTCTTTAGATAGCCTTTGCAGTGTTTTCCATTAATACACTGTCAGTGTGATGCAATAGCCCCAGTGACAGCTGCTCCCTCAAACCTTGGGGGGAAAAAAACCCTCAAGTAATGACCTACTCTCTGACTTTTGTTCCCTCTGTTGAGGATGGCCCTGCCAGTTTAGATTGTCTGAAAATGTGCATTCTGAGTCATTAGGGCAGAAAGCCATAACAATAGTTGCACATGCTACGTCATCCGGTGGAATACAATAGCTCTCTTAGACCCCAAGAAAGATTGATTGCTGCACTTATCTCTAGATTAAATATGAATTTGGGGACCTTTTAGGATCAGCCTTTGCAGAACTATTACACCAGTTTGAACAAGTACCAATGGCTGGAGATGGATGGGCAACATAATCTGCCAAGAAAAGTAGATTTCAGATCATTCTTATGTCTTGGAGGAAAAAAAGTCTCTTTTTATTCAAGTAGGTAATGTGGGTAATTACATGTGTTTTGCATAATTTGATTTATGAGGGTACTATAGTCACATATGTGCCCTGGTCTGAATTCTCTATCTTAGGAATTCCAGCTTTATTCAGTCAAAAAAAAAAAAAAAAATGAGCTGGAGGAAAGGAAGTAGTTTATGTGGCCTTTTAGGGAGACTCAATTATGACTTGCTTTTCTGACCACTGGAAGAGCTAGGAGTGCACTGACAATGGCTAAGAAGCTGTTTTGAGTTGGATTACAACCCATCTTCTAGAAATTGTTCTCATAGGTAATTCATGAAATTGACAAAGCTTGGCACAAAGTTGAAGGCCTTTAGAATTTGGCAGCCACATCCTAACCCTATGTATTGCCAAAAACAAAAGCCCCACTGAACATGGTCCTCATTGCCATGAGTTCTATTGTTTGTAGTAGTCATATTTAGCTACGTGCAGCAGAGGAACTCTCTTCATTCAAGAGACAGGGAAGAGGATTGTGTCTCTATTTTTAGCCTCTAGACTTTATTGAGTGCCACTTAGTCTGCAGAGGAATTATTGGAAGATATGTGAGCAAATACAAGTGGGGGTTCATTGAGTAATTGCCAAAATGTCTTATGAGTACATGAGGAACTATCAGAAAATCTCACTAGTTTAGAGTCTGTTAATTCCAGCATTACAATCATGTGACCTAAGCAGAACTTTGCTTTTGCTCTGTCTGGAAAAGGCAGGCTTGATGATGAATATAACAGCACGACTAGAGCTATGAGGCACCTCCTACTCACGTAGCCATTCAACCAATATCTACTGAGGGCTTGGCAACACTCATGTAGTCATTCAACCAACACTTACGGAGGGCTTGGCATTCACCGTGCTCCGGGCTGGGGACCAGAGTCTGTGACGAACACAAGCCCTGTGAGCACAGTCCAGGGGAAGAATGTGCTAATAAGTAAACAGTGTGAGTGTCACAGCAGGTGTGACAGAGGTTGATTGGAAAGAAAGAGTAGTCTCTGCTCACCTGGAGGAGGAAATTATCTAAAAAGAAAAAGAAATGGCTTGTAAATAAGGCCAGTAGTTATAAATGTGCTTCCCATCTGTTATAGCTATTGACATTATCTAAGTTAAAATTATCTATGTTTAGAAAGGTAAATACTTTTTCTAAATTTGGTGAGCATAGCAGAGCTCTGTATGGCTGAATGGTGTATCACCAGGCTTTACACATAAAAGTAAGAATTGTAAAACCTTCTTCTGTACTAAATAGGGGAAGAGAAACACTGGAAGGCATTCAGAGAATGTTAGACTTGAGAACTTATTTGGGAGAGTTGATAGGAGTAAGTCTACATGTGAGTTAGTGAAATAATGTTCAAAAAACTATACCATAGAATCCAAGATTTTTTGTTAAAGAGAAGCTTAAAACGTCTATAATAGTATTCTTTATTGGGTGCTTTTATGTAGGAAAAAGTCCTTAATTTTTAGAAACACAGTCTGACATATTTAAAGGTGGGAATGTCTTGATGTCCAACTTTAAAATATTCCAGAAATTAAAGATAAGAAAATATGGCATACTTGTTATGTTTGAGCAAATTGCTGTTCATTATACACTTTTCTTCATAATTTAAATCAGAAAGTCTACACTATATTATTTACTAAATATCTTCTGTGTGCTAGACAAGAAGATGCTCACTACTCACCGCCTATAACTTCTAAATTTCACAACAACCCTGAAAAAACAGGAGAACTATTGCCCTTTAACAGTGGGAGGACTGACGCTCTGTTCACCCAGTTGGTGGGAGGCAGGGCTCCTCTCCGAATCTGTATGTGGGTCTCAAATACACCCCATGCACCTTCCTCACAAATGTAATATCCCCTGCAGCATGGGAGTTCTTCCGAAGTCCCGCTCAGAATGGCTACTTTCCCCTTCCTGGCAGCATTTTAGCAATGCTAGACGTGTCCTCCTTAAGTTGAGCCATATTCCACCTCTCCAGAATCAATGCTACCTACCAATTAGTTTAACCCTTCATGTCTCATCAGCGTCCCCGGGAGATAGTTATTTCTTCCATTGGTCCCCACTCTCTAACCACATTGAGCTTATTGTTTTTGCTGCATGCCAAGCTCCATTGGGTATTTGCCAATACTTTCCTATCTGTCTGCACACTGCAACAGAGTAGTCACAACCTAGTTGCTCCTCAAGGCCCTGATGATGCTATTTTCTTAGGAATCCCTTCCTGGATGCTCTGTTTAATTATCCATTAATATTTACCTTTGCCTTCCCAACTAGACTTTATGGCCAGGTCACTGACCTACTTAGCATGTGTTCAGAGGAGAACTGTTAAGTTGAGTTGAACTGGACTCTGGTTCATCTTGAACTATTATTTCACATAGTTCAACTATCTTGAGCTATGTGAAATCATTCAAGTCCCCTAGAAACTATGTGGAATAAATTGTGTCTTTCCTATATACAAAATATCCAGCCCTCTCCCCTGCTTCTCACTTGTGGTAGCCTTTTCTAAAGGCTAAACATCCCATGCTTGGCTCTATTTTTTTTTTTTTTTGCATTCTTTATCATACTACATATAGGTTAACCATTGGTGTGCACATCATCCATCACCAAGGCCACACTGTCTTCCCAGGTCCAAATCCGCTGAGGTCTAGATCTCTTTGCTTCTTCTACCAGTCTTGACCGAGTTTGCTTGACCCAACTAGCTTATAATATTGATTGCCTTTGATACTGCCCTTTTTTTTTTAATGGACCCTCATGACCTGGGTGGGAGACCCTTAAAAACTAGGTAGGTTCCCATTCATTTGTATATCCATGACAGTTAGTATGATACAAGAGCACACGTGTAGCAGAGGCTTGTTAGTGGTTGCGGTATCAGGTGTGCCTTAATGCCAGAAACCTTTTCCTAGGCAAGGTAGCAGATGGGGAGACCCAGGAATTGTGTCTAGGCAGTGGGGAAGGCTTTTCACATGTATGTAAATGAAATTCTCTATTCACTATGTTTAGAATACGTCCATTTATTTATTTGTTTATTTCACTCAATGTAGGCTTAATTTTGAGTTTTGGCATGGGTTAGCAAACTATGGCTCCTAACAGCCTCTGTCATCTAGAGATTTTTGTGAATGAAGTTTTATTAGAACGCAGGCATGACCATTTGTTTATGTGTTGTCATGACTGCTTCCACACTAAAATAGAAGAGTCAAATTGTTACAACAGAGGACGCATGCCTTATAAATGTGGAAGCCTATGTTAAAAATAAAATTAGGGTGTGGCACTGTGGCTCATGCCTGTAATCCTAGCACTTGAGAAGCCTGAGGCAGGAGGATTGCTTGGGGTAAGGAGTTAAAGACCAGCCTGAGCAAGAGTGAGACACCATCTCTACAAAGAAATAGAAAAAATTGGCCTGGTGTAGTGGCATGTGCCCATAGTCTGAGCTACTCTACTCGAGAGGCTGAGCTGGGAGAATCAGTTGAGCCCAGGAGTGTGAGGTTACAGTGATCTGTCATCATGGCCACTGCCCTCTAGCTGGGCAACAAAACCAAGACCCTGTCTCCAAAATGAATGAATAAATGATTAAATAAATAGCATAATCTAACATAAAACCAGACAAACAATGAATACACTTCTAGTATAAGCATATTCAATATTGAACAGGACATACGCCAAAAAAAGAGATCTGCTATTTGTCTGAAACTCAAATTTAACTGAACTCCTATATTTTTATTTGCTACCTCTGACAGTTGTACTGTAAAACCTAAAATATTTTCTATCTGGCCTTTTATAGAAAAAAAAATTGCAGGCATCTATTCAATAGCAGTAGTAAGAGTGAATGATGATGGTAGGAATAGTAAAGAATAACAATGAAAATAGCACCCCCCACCTTTCTGTTTGTACTGAGTGTCAATGCACTATATCATTTTATGTTCAGATCATCCATCTTAACGTTGATACAGGCATCATTTGGCATGTCCCCATCCACCCCAGGCCTACTTACTCTTTTCAGAGGGAGGTTTGCATCTTGTCCTTACTCTTTTTCCACAGGTTCATATCTTGTCTTTCAGGCTCTCCTAGTCCAGAAACAGATTAAGGCACCCCTAAGCCATACTGTTTGCTACATTTCATTCCTTGATTAACTTGGCTCCATATGCTTATTATATGTGTCAAATAATTGTAGTATTATTTATGGATTATTTTATCTGAGAGTTATCTTTACATGGCATGTTCACCGGCATTGCACCACCTCCCAGCGGAGACACCCTGTGGGAAGCCAGATGTGATGATGAATGAGCCTTCAGTGGAGACGTCCTCAGGGCAGTCTTTCAGCTTCACCTACTGCTGTGATCCAGGCTTCTCTAAGGGGAACGGTGACTTTACTGTGCATTATTGTTCACTCATCTTTCTCACCAATGTGTAGGTGAAAGTTCTTTCATAAAGTGTTGAATAGCAACTGGATTATTTAACTAAATTTGGCTCTTTAGTCTATTTCACGTTTTTCTGAACTGAAGTGAAGGAATATTTCTGGCCTTATATGCTGCAAATATGACAGATCTGATCCATGTAACTGTATATTACTGAAGCACTAGCTGGAGGCCTCTTAAGTGCCCCTAATCAATTTTTCACAACCTCCCTGAGATATGTGCTTACATTACAGACGGTAGACTAATACCTTTAGACTAATACCTTTAAAGAAGAATGGGATTGGGAGATAAGATGGCTTCAGAATGTGTTTCTGAAGAATCCAGTCTGCTCCTTGGCTGTGGGCAGTGGGAAGCCCATCGCTTTACCTGGGATTTTGCAGGTTCTCAGATGTCAACGTGCTGCTCTGTCCATGCTGCGAATTTGCCTTTTTCAGCCATTAGGAAAGGATGAGATTGAAACCTACAGTCTGTTTTCAAGTGATAACCTTGACACTGGACTACTGTTTGGTAGGGGGGGCTATGTCGGGGACGGGTGCTGACACTCTGTAGGTAAAAAAAGGTTAAGCCCAATAGCAAAGTTTGTATTAAGAAAAACCCCGTTGTTAGAATTTACTAACTTTAAAAAATAAAAAACCTTCAGCTAAAATGTTAAAACTTCAAAAGTACAAAGATGAGCTCATTAAAGTAAAGCACAAATTAATTACTATTTTTCTTTGGTATAAAAATAGACTTCATACAAGTTTAAGTGCACTGCTCTTCAAAATCAGCTGTAAAACTCAAATGTGTCAATCATTCAGATAATTGGAAACATAAATTTAAGGAATGTCCAGCTGTAAAATTAACTACTGGACTCATTTAAAAAACTAGATTTACTAAAGGTAAAATTTGCTGTTTTCCAAAACCCTTTTTGTTTTCTCCGTGATATATTTTTGGCAAAGGAAGAGAAAACAATCCTCATCTTACTTTAGTAAATTTAATGTTACATTTTTTGTTGTTGTTTAGTCTTTTGTCCTTGAGGATGGAGAATAGAAACTACCATGTTTATCATACTTATTTTGACCTTAACCTTTTTTTTTTTTTTTTTTTTAATGAAAGAGACTTAAAATGTCCCAGCTGGTCTGACTCTTAGTGAGGGGGAGGAGACGGTGGGGAACCCTTCTTCCTGTGCAAATGCGGAGAAGATGCAGTAATACCCGCGTGATTTAAGTGAACTATGGAAGTGGGCATGCGCTTGTATTCATGGCAAATTTAGAAAGCTGTTTCTTAAAACCGTAAGGTGATTGTAATTTTCAAAATGGCAAGAAGAAATGGCACTGCAACACATCAGCTCAGGGACTATTTCCTTTAGAATACTATTCAAAATGTGCCTTACTTTACACTCCATTGGATTGTACAAAAGAAGGAATTTTACAGATAGGTAAGCTGGGGGAGCCTAAAATGTCATAAAACAGAGTTACTTTTGAGGTTTGGCTTAATTGTTAAGGAGTAAAATTTTATTCCAAATTGAAATTCCACTGCAAAGAACTAAAAATATCAGGAATTAGAGTCTGTAATCTAAAAAGAAAAAGGAGAAACCACCTTATCTGGTGGAATTTGGTGGTTAGCCCTTGGCAAGCCAAGTGTTTTGAATTCCCAAAATGGACTGTCTTTTAATATGCTTAAGCCTTATTTGTTGGTAGAGACCTTACTGAAAAATGTTTGATCCACTCACCTACATTGACATAAACCCACTGTAACCTTCTTGGAGAATGTTATAGTTTGAGCTTTTTGCAAGGGTGTCGGTTTGGTTTTTAATCTGTAATAAGAAGGGTGGAAAGATCCAATGTCCACAGTTTCTTAGATTAAATGGCTGGATTTCTTTTGGCTACAGACCTGACCTACCCTGTCTGAATGCCAGCCCTAGAGTGCAGGCTAGCAATGTCCTAGGAGGCAAGCAAATATAACTCAGAAAGTTGTCAAATGGGGGCAGGGCCCTTAAAAGCCCAAAGATTGCTAGGGAACATGTAGGGCCATCGGTGAGTGGAGCTCTGAAGGACGGCAGAAAGCCCTCCTCCTCTCCTTTCACAATACTCCTCAGAGAAAAAGTGGTTCTGAGGCTGATGAACTTCCAAGAAAAGCACAAAATGAGAAAAGGGACAGTTTCTTGTGATTTTCTTGAGCATACGCCTAACAGTTGCGGGCATAGCTTGGAGTTGGGGAACCCAGTTCACGTGATTAGGCCTAGGCAATCTCAGAGTCCTAGGCTATCTTAGCCATGGATTCCAGTGCCTTCTTCCTTCAGAAATGGATAATTTAGTATAAAATGGGTTTTTGCACTGAAGATTTTTTGATGAACTTGAGCTCTGTCTCTTCTTCATGGACTTAGAATAATCTGCATTACTGTGGGGGAGAACATCAGATTATTAGTTACGTGGAACAGGTCAGAGAATTTCTGGGAAATACTGGATAGCCAAGAAATTGGGAGGGAAAGGTAATAGTTTAGCCATCAAATGTAATTATCTCCAGATGAAAATAAGAACCTGAGGTACAAATATAGTATGTACATGGTATTTACCTTGATTTGATAAAATTGTCTTTTATAAAAAATAAATATTACATGAGCCTCAAATAAAATTTGACTTTTAAATATATAAAAGTGAGACACTCAGTTCATAATAACTATCAATTTTGATTAATTTCTTACATTATAAGAATAGCTTATGTTTATGTAAATAACAGTAGTATAAATTATTAGAATATTCAAAATGAGCTATATGTATAGGTTTATAACTCCTCCTTCACCTACTACAATCATTTTGTGCCTGGCACCATGCTAAGTCCTTTATATACAGTACCTCGTTGGTTTCCTACATCAATCCTATGAGATTCTTATTATTAGAGTCATTTCATAGATTAAGAAAGGGCTGGAGGTGGTGGTTCATGTCTATAATCCCAGCACTTTGGGAGGCTGAGGCAGGAGGATCACTAGAGGCTGGGAATTTGAGATCAGCCTGAGTAACATAGAAAGGCCCTGCCAAGAGAGAAAGAGAGGGAGGAAGGGAGGGAGGCATGAAGGAAGGAAAAAAACAAGGGAAGGAGGGAAGGAGGAGAGGAACAAGGAAATAGGTAGGAAAGGAGGGAAGGAGAACAAAAGGAAACAAAAAGAAAGAAAAAACAGATACTTTGTTAGTAGTTTGAATCTTATGATTTTGTCGTTTTTGTGGGTTGAACATACCCAGACACTGGTGATTACATATGGGTCCATTAGCATAATTTTATTATAATGATTTTTTACATGAATTTGGATTTATCACTGGTCAAATCATATGGCCAATATGAACCTCATCATCCTAAAGTCTGAGATAGAAAAATTAGTCTAAAAGGCAGATCCTCTTCTACTTCTTGAATTTCTTTAAAAATTCAACTTTACTTTATGCTTAATCATATCATGGTGCTCTCTTGTAGATGATAACTTTTCCAGAACAACTTACATCCATATTATGGCATTGTTAGTGAAAGCTGGGGGATCGCGTCACAAAATAAAAAGAAGCTCTCCCCGGATGGAAATGGCAATAATTTACCATGCCTATACACTAATATAATTTGATGTTTTTTCTGATACCAAGATGCACTTTAGTTTCAAGGGGACTTGTTTTTAGTTCGGCGTGGAACACGTTCACCAAAAGCATATTGAATTTGGTATGCCAGCATGTTACGAAGTAGATTTTAAGCTAAAATTCGAAAAGGTAGAAGCTTTAATATGGATTTGGGTATACATTTTTCTTTTTCTTTTTTGTATCTTATTTTTAAAATCAGTTAAAAGCATACACATTTCCTTTCTCCTTCTTTAAGGGAGGTAACCCAAAGGTGGTTTTCTTTGCCGTGGTAGGGGGAAGGGAGAGGTCCTAAGGAAGAAAGGCTTAAAGAGGTAAAAGAAACAGCTGCCCTTTCTCAAAGGACTGATCTTAGAGGAGTTGTAATGGCTCCGAAACAAACAGTTGCTGGTGCCACTTTATTTTCAACCTGATTTAATTTTTTGTGGCTTGGGCCAGTGTTTGGAAATAATTCATCAGAAGATGTCAGGATGAACAAGAGACACATTAGAGTCAAACAGCCTTTGACATGTCATACCTCTGTTGCTCTGAGACTTTTAATTTTGAAATTTTAGAAAGATAAACTAACCGGAAAAACAGTGATCCACAGCCTCAAAAATACTTACTGTCATGTCCAATTTCCCCTTCCGCGTGTCCCATCGGGTGCACATGGGAAGCTCCAGTGCACCTTTTAAAGGGAGACTAGCCTTGAATATTTTGACGTCAGCAGCACAAACTGAATTTGCCAACATTACAGTCATCTAAGCTCGTGAGAGCATCAGAAGGCCTCCAGGTGCCCCCGGTTTTAATAATTATCAGTGCCTGGCCGTGCGTAGGTGTAAAAACACCTGAAGATAATAAAAATATGGTTAAAACTCTGCGGATAATGTAATTATGTCAGTGTGGCTTTTTAGCTTAATGATTGTGTTTCAATTTGTAAATGTTCTAACTGTTTTAAAAATTTTTTTTTTCTTTAGCGAGCTGCAAACTTTTAAAGACATTAAGCCTGCCAAATTATAGCCACTTATTTCTGCCTGACGTATTTTTCAGCTTAGAACCACAGAGGGCCTGCCAAGCCTGTTCCTTTTCATTACCTGTTCTGTGTCTGGCCCGGAGTTTAGATTTTCGAAAATGGAAAAAAGCTGTTTGTAAAATCACAAGGCTCTTGAGCTCTTAGTTTCTTCTTAGTATCAACGTTTATTTATTTAGGTTTGGGCTGGGTTTCAAAAGATTGAAATTGGAAACAGAGAAGGTGACTCTGAACACCATTTATCTGTATATAAGCGAACGTTGGATGTACGTTTAATTTAAAAAATTGCTGTTTCCTACAAGAGGGAGCTATTTTTCACATTGTTACAACATTTTTAGAGGTCACTAGGTGGTCATGTCACCAGCAGGGAGTTTTTGTTTGGCAGGCGGCATTGGCAGTTAGTTACAAATGCCTCCCATGATTCAGTGTTCAAAGGGGGCTGCTTTGCAAGTAACAAATACTTACAACCTGAGAACTGAAGTATAAAAAGTAGTGACAGGGGAAAATGTTTGGAAATGTAAAACAGCATCTTTACTGGCCAAATTGGGGTGTTCGGGGAGTTGATGATTACATGTCTACTTTATACTTGAGTTTAGCGTTTACAGAAGCAATAATGTCTTAACTACCGTAGTTGGCTGTCACCTTGCTTCTAGTTAGCAAGTGCTCTTAATTTGTAAGTTGTAGGTTCCTGTGATTTGGAATATCACTGGGGTTCCTGACAAATAATCTTTATTAACCTCATCCCCTGCATTTGGCATCCTGGTGGTTACTCAAGCTGCGTCTCTGGGTCATTCCTCATTGCCAACACTGGTAATTTAAGCAAGATTAAGAGGGCAGCTAAAAGCAGCAATTACCAAGGCTTCTTCTAGGCTTCCATATTTACAGACAAACCTGTATTTCAAATCTAGAGTAAGAGAATTGTAAGCTCTCTTTATGGGGATATAAATAAATGAAGCGCAGATGGATCTTTGACAAAATAGCTAAAATGAAAAAAGAAAAAATGATGAATAGCCCACTGGAACTATGAGCATTTAATTCATAATTAGTTTAAGTATAAAATAGAGATTAATTTATGTCTTTGTAACAGGACCATTGCTGTGCTTCCTTCCCTCTCTTCACTTTGCTTAACTAAACAATGATCTAAAAAACTGCGACTGTCACTTAAGAACTCAATACTGTTATTTTTCTGTATTATATTTTTTTAAAGATTAGTTTTTTTTTTTTTTTAAGCTTGAAATAGCTAATTCAATTTTAGGAAAGAATTGTCATGGGCTCATGTTGAATTGTCTAGGGTAAAAAAGCTTAATATTTTCAGATTTCTATCATAAGACAAAAAAATTTAGCAACTTTGCCTATTTGCAGTTCAAACAGAAACTACAAATAAACTGATAGGATTTTCATGTATTTGAATGTACATTGACATTTTTCCCATTATAATTTTGTGAGATTTAAAAATTCTTTAAGAACAGGCAACTGTCACAGCCATAGAGAACTTTTTTTTTTCTTTCAAGCAAATTAAATTCATGTTCTTAATGACATTTTACTGCTTCTTTAATCCTTTGCAGAAAGCTTTTTGGCTCTGAAGATCCACTGAATTATTGAGTTTGGATAGTCAAAAGAGTCCCACTAAGTGATTGAAAAACAGAAGCCAAAGTCTAGAGTGGAAGTGTTGTTTTGGATACACTGTCAGTTTCATAATGCAGTTCATCTTGCATTTGCAAAGGAAGGCTCATTTCCCCTTTCCGATTTACATTTATTTAAGCATGTGGCGCTGGAATTATGATACCACGGTAGACGCTAAGAATGTATTAAATCTGTTGGTAAAAATACAGAATACTGAGAATATTGTTATTTAACATCCCCCCTTCCCCTTTTTAAAAATAGTTATCTTTTCAGATCTATAGTGATTGGTAATTTGAACATATTTATCATGTAGCTGAGAATAATAGTAAATTAATGAACCACACTAGGTTGCATTTGTCGCAACTGCTTGTTACGTACTCCAACTAAATGTGCTAAAAGGTTTATGTACATTATTTCATATCATATTAGTAGTATATTATTAGTATTAGTGTTCTCCTCATCTTGCATATGTAGAAACTGAGATTCACAGAGTTAATTAACTTTCCCAAAATCACACAGATGATACTGGTGTAGAACCAGGATTTGAACTCAGATCCGTGGAGTCATCCACACTGGTTCCACAAATGTTGATTGCATATGTGTATTGCATATGTTAAAAATGGATAACTTTTCAAATTTATTTAGAAACAGCCATTTTCTTTCCTGCCCACGGATTATGGTCACATCTCTCAGAGAACCATAAGAAAAGAAAAACTATCTTTCGTTTCCTCCAGATAGTCATTTTCCCTTCCTGGATTTATGTTTATCACAACTGAAATTCCCATCAGCCATTTAGACTGATGATTTTACACTGGCTTGAGGAGTTTGGCTTTACTGATAGAAGCACACCTGGTGCCTGGTATGTTCACACCAGATACTGTTAGAAATGACTCAGATTGCATCATTGCTGTTTGGGTTGTAGGAGCCCATCTTTGTGAGTAGGAGGACAGCGGATGGCCAGGCTTGCCTGTCATGTAGGGTTATGCAGTTTACCAAATGCTTTCTGTAGTGCATCTTATGTGAACCTCTCAGTGAGTGTGGGGGAAGGGGCCGTCATTTTTATTTTACAGACCCTACAGCTGAGATGCATAAAGTCAAGTGACTTGTCCAAGGCACATATCTTAGATAAGTGGGAAGTCATAGGCTGAAGGTTTGGAATTCTCTCCCCTTTCTCCTGGGAACTGAGAACTCATGGCCCTGCAAGAACACCCATGTGAATCCTGAAATGCTGTCACTCACATAGGATGTCATGGCACTGGCTATTGTGTGTCTCTCTCTCCTTCCTGTGGGTTTAGTTAGCAACTTTTGGATTTGGCTTCAGTCCTCTAGCATCCCAGTTAATGAAAGCAATATGCAATCAAATGAATTAAATATCTAAATGCCAACTGTAAAGCTGCCCTGGGCTTTGCTCTTTCTGACAGCATCGTGACTGAGGGGTGATCCTCTTATCAGAATTCAGCCAAGTCCTCACTGGGTTCAAAGTGAATGCATTGTCTGGTTTTTCTGTGTCACAACCGTGTATCATGTGTATCACAACCCAGAGCAACAGCTAGATGTTATCTATTTTATTTATGAGACTTATAAAATTATGGACTGCCTGTGTTCAAATCTCCACTTTGCCCTCTACTACCCTTGTAAACTTGGGCAAGTTAATTTACTCCTTTCTGCCTCTCTTTCCTTATCTGGCAAATGGAGACATAATTGCACCTACCTCATTAGATTGTTGTGCAGATCATAAACATAAAGGACTTAGAATAGTGTGGCACATGGCATAGAAAAAGTGCTGGGATGTGTTAGCTATGTCTTCCCTATTGTAGGATCTATGGCATGTCTTGGAAAACCTGTTTAATGGTCTTAAAATAGGCCAATAGAGTGCTGGCAAACCACATGGGGTAGTGAAGCCTTGATTGGAAGTAATGCCAATTCCTGTGGTGTAAATACTCTTGCCTTGGCCAAGGTATAGGCTGACCGTTGGAGCTGGAAGAAGACGCACATGATTGACCATCTCTAGCCAGTGGCAGTCAGCTCCAGCACAGCACGGAAATAGACCCTTTAGGCTGAGATCATTAAGGATCATTGCTAATCAGGATGACCCTCAACTCATAACTATCCCCTTTTCTTTTGCTGTGAAAAATTACTTAGAGTATTTTTCCAGTGATGGGGGCCCGCCTGCAATAGCTGACTGAACTAGATTGGGCCAATTAATTTTCTTTCCAGGAAGGTCAAGCATCATTCTTTTTCCATTAAGCCTGGAGGTTGTAACAGAATTATTATATAAATGGTAAGTATTCCCAAGAAAGGTTTAGGATTTCCTACTACTGAGGGTCTTGGAGCGATTTTCTCATTGACCATTCTAAAGCTCACTTGTAGGTCTTTTCTTTGCCCTGATCTGTCAGAGTATCCCTCTAATTTTTCCTCTTTGCTAAGTTAGCCAGAATCAATTTCTATTTCTTGCAATACAAAGAAACCTAACCAAACTATGTGTTTACTCACACTATGCATCCTTGGTTAGAATTCCTTCTCTGGGATTTGGTCAGCATCCACCTTCTGTCATTCATACCAGTACTTTCACAGATGGGAATGAGGTTGCCTGGGCCACTGATTGACAGTTCTAACTTGGGCAGAGTTACTCCTCTTACTGAATTGGCCTTATCCATCTATGACTTTCACCCTTATATCCTCATTCAAGTCGTAGGGTCCTCCTAGAGCAAACCTCATCTCATTTACTTGAGCAGATAATTGAATGGATAACTAGCATGTTCCCAAGTCTCAGAGGCTGATTATTCCCACATGCATGAGTTCCATCCATATACATATTGCATGAAAAGTCCAACAAAAGGAACAATAGATGGGGAGACAGAATATGTCATATTTCACACTGGAGTCTTCTTAGCACCTTTATATGTGGTTTTTCTAAAGATTGACATTGATCAGCTCAGCTTTTCTTTACTCATCATTGAGGTTTCCCAGCAGGACCTGAAGCTCATGCCTAATGGAACCTATTTGTGAAATAAAGAAATTATTCTCCACCTATGTCCTAAAGATACCATATTTGAAAGAGACATTGTCAAAGGAATGAATGGTTACTTAATAAAACCTATTGGGGTTCAAGAAACCCAAATGACGTTTTGTAAGGCAGCTTGGAAGCCTTGGCAATTTTTAGGGCAACATCAGACACCTTTCAAGGCAAGGCAGAGGAGGACTAAAGAGAATGCCCCAGATGTTCCTGAAACACATCATTATAATAATATTTAGCAATCAAATAAGTGTTTTCTAGAATTCGAATGTTATAGACCAATAATATGAACAAATATTGTTGAAAACAACCTATGCTTGCTAACTTAATTAATCTGTTAAATAAAGCTCTTCAAATGTTAGCCACAGTTACCATCCTTTGAGAAAATGGTCACTTTAATACCCCAAATTAGGAAGGACATTATTGAATTTCAGAATAAAAGCCTGCTGTTCTGTGTTCCGGAAAACATCTTGGCAGTCTTTCTCCCACGGTGTGTGCCTGTGTCCCCTTGGGCATGTGTGCGCATTCCACACAGCAGCACTAGGCAGACCAGTCTTTAAGTCAACACTCAGGAATCACTTCATTTGAGCCCACGTTTTCCTTAGTGGTGATACTCTAACATCCCTGAAAGTTATGCAGCTAGAAATGGACGTTAATAAGCAAAAGAGCAATCATTTCAAATGACTGGATCCCCATCTGGAAGCCCTTCTTTTCCTTCCAGAACCCTTCCAATCTCTCCCTCCCTTCACTGTGAGGTATCTTTCGTGCCCTCTGTGAAGTCTGCCCCCATCAACCCAGACCAGAAGGACATTTCTTCCTTCCTACAACCAAGCATTTTAGCAAAAGGGCTAAAATTTCAGACTTAAATTCTAATTCCAGTTCTACCTTTAAAAGCAATGTGACCTTGGGCAATCGACTTAAATCTTTAGGATCCCAGGTTACTCATCTTTACAATGGGTATAATAACTTCCTCTTCCAAGGATGCTTTGGATGGACTGAATGAAACAATATGCTTTATTTATGCCTTGCATACATGTATAGCAATCAAAATGACAATTATTGACAGTTCCTTATCCAGTATCCAAACAATGGACTCATTAATCAACTATTGCTTTTCTTTCATGATTTTTCATATATTTTTGCTATCTTTACAAGAATAGTTTGCAAGCCTTATCCCTTGCTGATCCCTTCTAACACCTAGAAGTGTTCTGTCCAGGTAAATTCTCTTAGGATGTGGTGGAGATTAGGACACTGGTTAGCAACATTAGACTGCTCCTTTATGCTACCCGTGATAGGTATGCTGTCATCCTTAAGGATGTTTTTTATTGGGCCTCTCTTAAAAGTCCCTTAAGAATGAACAGCCCCATTCTTTGACTCCTGCCTCATGTCCTGTGATTTGAAGTTCAAATCTAAACAGGGTTGCTCAGTGGAGCTGGGCGGCCTCAAGGCTGTCCAGGGAGATAGATGATCTGATCTCAAAGCGATCAGTCAACAGATCAGTATCACAGGGAGCGGTAATCAGTGTCAGGTTGGAGTCTGGTCACCAGGATGTTTTCTCACTAAGTGCTTTTCCAGGTCTGGTGATTCTTTTTATGGGATTGTATTCTGTCACCTTTCTGGGCTTCTAGGCCCCCTCACCCTATTTCCAGTTTTCTTTCTTGCAGACTGGGTTAATTGCAGCTGGTGGTCAGTCTTAAGTACATGTGAAATAATAGCTGGATCTTGTGGAGAGGGAAGTGCCTCAATCTTTTAAATCTTTGAGGGTATAAACTAATAAAGAATTACAACTATCTATGGGCATGTATTATAAACCAAGAGAGCAACAAAGCTGCTTTTGTTTTCAAAGAAAACTATTAGATCAGAGGATATGAAATTGCTTACTTTCTTTTTTTTGGGGGGGTCTTTTCCATTTATTAATTTCTTTATTATGAAAACTAAATATACACCAAAGAAAAAAAGAGAGACTAGTATAACAGATTACCATGGAACCCCCGCCCACTTTCAGCAATGGCCCAGTCATGGCTGATCTTGTTTCTTCCAGCCTTCTCCACAGTCATTCCCCCCACCCTGCCCCAGTGCCCCTGCTCAGATTATTTTGAAGCAAATCTGACATTGTGTCTTATTGTCTATAAATATTTTCATATAAATTTCTAAAAGACTAGCATTCACTAACAAAAGCTAATCATGATGCCGTATCACAAACAAAAAATATTAGCAATAATTCCTTAATATACCATCAAATAATCAACATTGAGATCTCCCCACCTTATCTCCTAAATGTGCTTTTTTTCTGTTTGTTTTAGTCAAGATCCATATAAGATCCACACATTGCAATTGGTTGAGCTGTCTGATCCGTGGGTACCCCCTTTTTACTTTGTCATTTATTAATTGAGTTAGGAGGTTTTCACACTAGATTCTGCTGCTGCATTTCCATTGTGTTTTGTAACATGTTCTTCTATCCTTTATATTTCCTATAAAATGACAGAGCTATAGGCTTGATCAGATGTAGGTTTGATATATATATTTTTGGCAAATATACATCTTTCATGGGTGTGGGTGTGTACTTACATTGGAGGCACATAGCAACTGTGATATTGGCACCCATTGATGATCATTGCTGGGCCTGTTAATTCACTGATTTTTTTTTTTTTTTTTTATTGTTGGGGATTCATTGAGGGTACAATAAGCCAGGTTACACTGATTGCAATTGTTAGGTAAAGTCCCTCTTGCAATCATGTCTTGCCCCCATAAAGTGTGACACACACCAAGGCCCCACCCCCCGTCACTCTTTCTGCTTCCCCCCCCATAACCTTAATTGTCATTAATTGTCCTCATATCAAAATTGAGTACATAGGATTCATGCTTCTCCATTCTTGTGATGCTTTACTAAGAATAATGTCTTCCACTTCCATCCAGGTTAATACAAAGGATGTAAAGTCTCCATTTTTTTTAATAGCTGAATAGTATTCCATGGTATACATATACCACAGCTTGTTAATCCATTCCTGGGTTGGTGGGCATTTAGGCTGTTTCCACATTTTGGCGATTGTAAATTGAGCTGCAATAAACAGTCTAGTACAAGTGTCCTTATGATAAAAGGATTTTTTTCCTTCTGGGTAGATGCCCAGTAGTGGGATTCCAGGATCAAATGGGAGGTCTAGCTTGAGTGCTTTGAGGTTTCTCCATACTTCCTTCCAGAAAGGTTGTACTAGTTTGCAGTCCCACCAGTGTTCCCTTCTCTCCACATCCACGCCAGCATCTGCAGTTTTGAGATTTTGTGATGTGGGCCATTCTCACTGGGGTTCGATGATATCTCAGGGTTGTTTTGATTTGCATGTCTCTAATATATAGAGATGATGAACATTTTTTCATGTGTTTGTTAGCCATTTGTCTGTCATCTTTAGAGAAGGTTCAATTCATGTCTCTTACCCATTGATATATGGGATTGTTGGCTTTTTTCATGTGGATTAATTTGAGTTCTCTATAGATCCTAGTTATCAAGCTTTTGTCTGATTGAAAATATGCAAATATCCTTTCCCATTGTGTAGGTTGTCTCTTTGCTTTGGTTATTGTCTCCTTAGCTGTACAGAAGCTTTTCAGTTTAATGAAGTCCCATTTGTTTATTTTTGTTGTTGTTGTAATTGCCATGGCAGTCTTCTTCATGAAGTCTTTCCCCAGGCCAATATCTTCCAGTGGTTTTCCTATGCTTTCTTGGAGGATTTTTATTGTCTCATGCCTTAAATTTAAGTCCTTTATCCATCTTGAATCAATTTTTGTGAGTGGGGAAAGGTGTGGGTCCAGTTTCAGTCTTTTACATGTAGACCTCCAGTTCTCCCAACACCATTTATTGAATAGGAAGTCTTTCCCCCAAGGTATGTTCTTGTTTGGTTTATAGAAGATTAGGTGGTTGTAAGATGTTAGTTTCATTTCTTGGCTTTCAATTCGATTCCAAGTGTCTATGTCTCTGTTTTTGTGCCAGTACCATGCTGTCTTGAGCACTATGGCTTTGTAGTACAGACTAAAATCTGGTATGCTGATGCCCCCAGCTTTATTTTTATTACTAAGAAGTGCCTTAGCTATACGGGGTTTTTTCCGGTTCCATACAAAACGCAGAATCATTTGTTCCAAATCTTGAAAGTACGATGTTGGTATTTTGATAGGAATGGCATTGAATAGGTAGATTGCTTTGGGAAGTATAGACATTTTAACAATGTTGATTCTTCCCGTCCATGAGCATGGTATGTTCTTCCATTTGTTAATATCCTCTGCTATTTCCTTTCTGAGGATTTCATACTTTTCTTTATAGAGGTCCTTCACCTCCTTCGTTATACCTTCCTAGGTATTTCATTTTCTTTGAAACTATGGTGAAGGGAGTTGTGTCCTTAATTATCTTCTCATCTTGATTGTTATTGGTGTATACAAAGGCTACTGACATGTGGACATTGATTTTATATCCTGAAACATTACTGTATTTTTTGATGACTTCCAGGAGTCTTCTGGTTGAGTCTTTGGGGTTCTCTACATATAAGATCATGTCATCAGCAAAGAGGGAGAGTTTGACCTCCTCTGCTCGCATTTGTATTCCCTTGTCTTGCTTAATTGTATTGGCTAGAATTTCCAGCACTATGTTGAATAGTAAAGGTGACAGAGGACAACCTTGTCTGGTTCCAGTTCTAAGAGGAAAAGCTTTCAGTTTTACTCCATTCAGTAAAATATTGGCTGTGGGTTTGTCATAGATAGCTTCAATCAGTTTTAGAAATGTGCCACCTATGCCTATACTCTTCGGTGTTCTGATTAGAAAAGGATGCTGGATTTTATCAAATACTTTTTCTGAATCTATTGAGAGGATCATGTGATCTTTATTTTTGCCTCTGTTAATATGGTGGATAACGTTTATGGACTTGCGTATGTTAAACCAGCCTTGCATCCCTGGGATGAAGCCTACTTGATCATGATGAATGACTTTTTTGATGATAAGCTGTAATCTATTGGCTAGGATTTTGTTGAGAATTTTTCCATCTATATTCATGAGTGAGATTGGTCTGAAATTCTCCTTTTCGTTTGGGTCTTTTCCTGGTTTTGGTATCAGGTTGATGTTTGCTTCATAGAATGTGTTGGGGAAGATTCCTTCTTCCTCAATTTTTTGGAATAATTTCTGCAGTACAGGAATAAGCTCTTTCTTGAAGGTTTGATAGAATTCTGGAGTGAAGCCATGTGGACCAGGGCATTTTTTGGTTGGAAGATTTTTTGTTGTTTCTTTGATGTCAGTGCTTGAAATTGGTCTGTTCAGGAGCTCTATTTCTTCCTGGCTGAGTCTAGGGAGAGGGTGTGATTCCAAATATTGATCCATTTCCTTCACATTGTCAAATTTCTGGGCATAGAGTTTCTGGTAGTATTCAGAGATGATCTCTTGTATCTCTATGGGATCAGTTGTTATTTCCCCTTTATCATTTCCGATTGAGGTTACTAGAGATTTTACTTTTCTATTCCTCGTTAGTCTGGCCAATGGTTTATCTATTTTGTTAATTTTTTCAAAAAACCAACTTCTTGTTTCATTAATTTTCTGAATGATTCTTTTGTTTTCAATTTCATTGATCTCTGATTTGATTTTGGAGATTTCTTTTCTTCTACTGAGTTTAGGCTTAGATTGTTCTTCTTTTTCCAATTCCATAAGATCTCTTGTGAGATTGTTGATGCGCTCTCTTTCTGTTTTTTGAATGTAGGCATCTAAAGTGATGAATTTTCCTCTCAAAACTGCTTTTGCAGTATCCCACAGGTTTTGGTAGCTTGTGTCTTCATTGTTGTTATGCTCAAGGAAGTTAATGATTTCCTGTTTTATTTCTTCCTGCACCCATCTGTTATTCAACAGAAGATTGTTTAGTTTCCATGCCTTTGGGTGCAGACGAGCATTTTTTTTAGAGTTGAGTTCCACCTTTAGTGCCTTATGGTCTGAGAAGATACAAGGTAAAATTTCAATTCTTTTGATTCTGTTGATATTTGTGTCCCAGGATATGATCAATTTTGGAGAATGTTCCATGGGTTGATGAGAAGAATGTATATTCTTTAACTTTGCAGTGGAGTGTTCTATATGCGTCTATCAAGCACAGTTGTTCTAGGGTCTCATTTAAATCTCTTATATCGTTGTTTAATTTCTATTTAGAGGATCTGTCCAGCTCTGCAAGAGGAGTGTTAAAGTCCCCTGTTATGATGGTATTATCAGATATCATATTGCTCAGACTGAGTAAGGTCTGTTTCAAGAATCCGGGAGCATTTAAATTGGGTGCATAAATATTTAGAATTGAAATGTCTTCTTGTTGTATTTTTCCCTTGACCTATATAAAGTCACCATCTTTGTCTTTTTTGACTTTAAATCCACATGTATCTGAAAATAAGATTGCAACTTCTCTTTTCTTCTGAATTCCATTTGCCTGAAAAATTGTCTTCCAATCCTTGACTCGGAGCTTTAATTTGTCTTTTGAGGCCAGGTGTGTTTCTTGCAGACAGCAAATGGATGGCTTGTGTTTTTTAATGCAGTCAGCCAATCTATGTCTCTTCAGTGGGGAATTCAAGCCATTAACATTTATTGAGATAATTGATAAGTGTGGTAGTATTCTATTCATCTTATTTTGTGAGAGTCTATTGCTTAGTTTTATCTTTTGCATCAGTGTGGAGGTTAGGTTCTGTCCTTTAATTTCTGAGTTCTTACTTTTCTGCTGATCCATTGTGGTGGTCAGTGGGCAGAACAGGTTGAAGTATTTCCTGCAGAGCTGGTCTTGTTGTGGCGAATTTCCTCAATGTTTGTATATCCGTAAATGATTTGATTTCTCCGTCAATTTTGAAGCTTAGCTTAGCAGGGTACAGAATTCTGGGCTGGAAATTGTTCTGTTTAAGTAGATTAAAGGTAGATGACCATTGTCTTCTTGCTTGAAAAGTTTCATTAGAGAAGTCTGCGGTCACTCTGATGGATTTGCCCCTGTGGGTCAACTGGCGCTTACTCCTGGCAGCTTGCAGAATCTTTTCTTTTGTCTTGACTTTGGACAGGTTCATCACAATGTGTCTTGGAGAAGCTCGGTTAGAGTTAAGGCGACCTGGGGTCCGATAGCCCTCTGAAAGCAGTGTGTCAGAATCTTTGGTGATATTTGGGAAATTTTCTTTTATAATATTCTCTAGTATGGCTTCCATTCCTCTGGGGCATTCTTCTCCCCCTTCTGGAATTCCTATAACTCGTATGTTGGAACGCTTCATAAAGTCCCATAATTCTGACAGTAAACGTTCTGCTTTCTCTCTCTTCTTTTCTGCCTCTTTTACTATCTGAGTTATCTCAAGAACTTTGTCTTCTACCTCTGAAATTCTTTCTTCTGCATGGTCTAACCTGTTGCTTATACTTTCCATTGCATCTTTAAGTTCCCTGATTGACTGTTTCAGTTCCTTCAGCTCTGCTATATCCTTTTTATATTCTTCATATCATTCATCTCTTATTTGATTCTGTTTTTGGATTTCCTTTTAGTTATTTTCTACTTTATTAGCAGTTTCCTTCATTGTTTCCATCATTTCTTTCATTGTTTTCAACATGTGTATTCCAAATTCCTTTTCTGTCATTCCTAACATTTCTTTATAGATGGAATCATCTGCAGTAGCTACCTCATGGTCCCTTGGCGGGGTTGTTCTTGACTGGTTCTTCATGTTGCCTGGAGTTTTCTGCTGATTCTTCCTCATGAGTGATTTCTTTTATCTGTTTCCTTGCCCTAATTTTCCTTTCACTTCCTCTTGCTCTTGAAGTTCTTGTGCCTGTGGACTAAGGGTTTCAGGACCAGAAGGGTGAGAAGGATGAAGAGCAAAGAAGAGATGAAAGAAAGGAGGACCGGGTGATAAGAAAAAAAAAAGAAAAATAGAGAAAGGAGAGGGGGTGGTAAAAGGAATATTGACAAAAAGAAGAGAGGCACAGAAAGAGGGAGACAGGGCAATATAGGTGTACAGTAGGGTACTTTGACACAACCTTAAAAAAAACCCACCTTCTGGGGGTGCCCAGTTGGGTGGTTCCCTGAGGTCAGCAGCTCTTTGCTAACCTGATCAGACACAGTACCACACCTCCACCAAGTAGAGAGGAAAGACAAAAATGCTATAAATCAAACCAAAACAAGCAAACAGAAAACTTTACAGGATAAAATTGGGTGAAAACCCAAATAATAGCGGTAGAAACACTAGCAAAAATGAAGTTCTAGTTATTGAAAAA
Source organism: Nycticebus coucang (assembly GCF_027406575.1). NCBI lineage: Eukaryota > Metazoa > Chordata > Mammalia > Primates > Lorisidae > Nycticebus > Nycticebus coucang. Next base: position 53,564,328 of record NC_069787.1, read on the forward strand.
GGCAGCTATGGGAAATTATAATTAAACTAGAAAAATTGAGAAAGAAAAAGGATCTCTATGGAAAAGGTTGAAATTAAAAAACAAAACAACATCAACAACATCAAAATAAATAAAAAAACCCAACCAAACCAAAAAAAAAAAACACAACCAAAAACAAAGCAGTGTTTATATGTTTTTGAATATTGTCTGGGCAACACGTGGTCTTCTGGGGTATGAGATGTTAACCACAGTTCTGATAAGACTGGAGGCTGCTGATTTCTCAAACCCCAGCAGGTAGACACCCTAAATCTCTCTTCAGCCCACTTAAAAGGCACTTTGAACTTGTAAACTTGCTGAGCAGAAGCTTTCCCAGCTTTCTCGCAGGAATCACTGCTGAAGTGGCTATCCACTTACTCAGTGTGCCAAAACCGGTCTCACTCTGCCCCTGAGAGTTCGGGCTGCAAGGCGGCTCAGACACCACCCTTAGGCTACTTGGTCGCTGGGTTACCAGCTCCCACCCGATTCTAGCTCTGTGACCCTGAGGGCGGAGCTTGCCGGGGCAGATCACTCACAATGGCTCCCTGTGACCCAGAGCCAAACACTATTAGCTCCGTCTGGCTCAGCGGCTCAGACTGGGGCCCTAGACAACAGCCAAAGTTCTCCGCACTACCGCTCAGGCTCTCCCCAAGGCAGTTCCACTGAGTGCCAAGTCAAAAGACACCAAAACAGTTCACAGGTAAGGCCTTTCCTGTTTGCAGTCTTGCTGCTACTGAACTTACAGTTGCGGGCGGGTTTAGATGGATTGAACACACATGACCACTTGCCGTTTTCCACTGTTTTAGTCCTCCTCTTGCGGTCCAGAAGTCTCTCACTGACTCCCTGTATCCTCACAGGGGTGATGATAGGCAGATCCCACCAGCCAGAGATGCCTGGAGTCCTATCTCCCCAGACTCACGGTGCCCAGATGCAAGGAAGCTGTTACTCAGCCGCCATCTTGCTCCACCTCCTGAAATTGCTTACTTTCAATTGTTGCTGACCCATGAAAGAGCAGACTTCATATCATTTAGCCTATAAGCCATGAAAATGAGATGTTGTATTTCTGTTTGTCTTCAGCTTCTGACTGCAACTGGATTGTACTGGACATTCAGAATGAAGAGGATAGAGTAGGAGGGAGCTTTTGACTCCGTTTTCCCAGTGTCTGATTCATGTGGGCAGAAATGCCAATTTGGTTCTTATGCCCAGTCTTTGGAATAGGAAAACAGGATTCACGGATATCATCTTCGCACAGTATTGATGACAACTTGGCATCTGATAGTAATAGAAGGGGGTTTCTTTGAATTTAGTGACATCACTGCAGAGCCCACCTATCTCATGGCTTATGGAGGGGCTCTGAGGTCTGCTGTTGTGAAACGTTCCACGGAGGCAAGGAGGGTGTCATGTTTGTCCACTCACCCCTGGTGCCTGGTGCACAGTGATGCTCAGTGAGGATGTGTTGAATGAGTTTAAGGAATTGAAGAACTTGCTCTGATCATTTGGCTGCTCTATTCTTGCCTGTGTGGCAGATAAGCAGTCGCCCCAGAGGAACACCTTTGCTTCGGTTGCTTGCAGTTGGACTTCAGAATTTTACATCAGAAATGTTTCCATTTCTAGTGATCACTCCTCCCGGGGTGGAAATTTCACTTCCATGAGCCACAAGGCCACCCATACTATAAACCTGAGCCCGCTTTTCCCTACCATTGTGTCTTGGGCTGATTCCCTCATGATTCTTTCCAGATGTGGAGGGTGTTCAGGTAGTTTACCAGACTCATTCTGTATCTGCTGTCTGGTTTAGCATTCCCTCTCCCTCTGAGAAGGAACACCCTGGTAGAGTCACACATGGTGTGTTCATGAAGTCAGAAATTTCAAGTGACTAACCAGTATAACTTATTGTTATTTCTAGATTCACTAGCTGAGTCTTGCTTGTCATTTTTTTTTATTATTAAATCATAGCTCTGTACTTTAATGCCATCATGGGGCACCATACACTGGTTTTATAGACCATTTGACATATTTTCATCACACTGGTTAACATAGCCTTCCTGGTATTTTCTTAGTTATTGTGTTAAGACATTTATAGTCTACATTTACTAAGTTTCGCATGTACTCTTGTAAGATGCACCGCAGGTGTAATCCCACCAATCACCCTCCCTCGGCCCATTCTCCCCCCTTCCTCCCCTCCCTCTCCCCCTTCCCCATATTCTTAGGTTATAACTGTGTTATAGCTTTCATATGAAAGCCATAAATTAGTTTCATAGTAGGGCTGAGTACATTGGATACTTTTTCTTCCATTCTTGAGATACTTTACTAAGAAGAATATATTCCAGCTCCATCCATGTAAACATGAAAGAGGTAAAGTCTCCAACTTTCTTTAAGGCTGCATAATATTCCATGGTGTACATATACCACAATTTATTAATCCATTCGTGGATCGATGGTCACTTGGGCTTTTTCCATGACTTAGCAATTATGAATTGGGCTGTAATAAACATTCTGGTACAGATATCTTTGTTATAATGTGATTTTTGGTCTTCTGGGTATACCAGAAGAGGAATTATACCTAGTAGAGGAAAAGTATAATAATTCCTCTACTATAATAATTCCTCTAATATAATAATTCCTCTATACTATATAATTCCTCTACTATAATACCTAGTAGAGGAATTATAAGATTGAATGGCAGATCTATTTTTTTGTATTAAATCATAGCTGTGTACATTGATATGATCATGGGGCATCACACATTAGCTTCATAAACCTTTTGACACATTTTCATCACCCTGGTTGACATAGCCTTCCTGGCGTTTTTCAGTTATTGGGCTAAGACACTTACATTCTACATTTACTAAGTTTCACATATATCCTTGTAAGATGCACCGCAGGTGTGATCCCACCGGTCCCCATCCCTCTACCCACATTCCCCCTCCCTCTACTCACAACCCCCCTCCCTCCCCTCCTTTTCCCCCTTCCCCCTATTCTTAGGTTGTAACTGGGTTATAGCTTTCATGTGAAAACCCTAAATTAGTTTCATAGTAGGGGTGAGTACATTGGGTACCTTTTTTTTCCATTCTTGAGATACTTTACTAGGAAGAATATTTTCCTTCTAAGGAGGAACTTGCAAAAAAAATAAAAAAAAAAAGAATATTTTCCAGTTCCATCCATGTAAACATAAAAGAGGTAAAGTCTCCATCTTTCTTTAAGGCTGCATAATATTCCATGGTGTACATATACCACAATTTATTAATCCATTCGTGGATCGATGGGCACTTGGGCTTTTTCCATGACTTAGCAATTATGAATTGGGCTGCAATAAACATTCTGGTACAAATATCTTTGTTATGATGTGATTTTTGGTCTTCTGGGTATATGCCCAGTAGAGGAATACAGGATTGAATGGCAGTTCTATTCTTAAATCTCTAAGTGTTCTCCATATATCTTTCCAAAATGAATGTAATAATTTGCATTGCCACCAGCAGTGCAAAAGTGTTCCCTTTTCTCCGCATCCACGCCAACATCTCTGGTCTTGGGATTTTGTGATATAGGCTAGTCTCACTGGAGTTAGATGATATCTCAAAGTAGTTTTGATTTCCATTTCTCTGATGATTAAAGATGATGAGCATTTCTTCATATGTCTGAAGGCCATGCACCTGTCTTCTTCAGAGAAGTTTCTTTTCAAGTCCTTTGCCCAGCCTGCGATGGGATCCCTTGTTCTTTTCTTGCTAATGCATTTGAGTTCTCTGTGGATTCTGGTTATTAAACCTTTGTCAGAGACATAACCTGCAAATATCTTCTCCCATTCCAAGGGCTGTTTGCTTGCTTTACTTACTGTGTTCTTCGCTGTGCAGAAGCTTTTTAGTTTGATCAAGTCCCAGTAGTGTATTTTTGAAGCTGCTTCAATTGCCCGGGGGGACCTCCTCATAAAATACTCACCCAGACCGATTTCTTCAAGGGTTTCCCCTGCACTCTCCTTTAGTATTTTTATAGTGTCATGTCTTAAGTTTAAATCTTTGATCCAGTGAGAGTCTATCTTAGTTAATGGTGAAAGGTGTGGGTCCAGTTTTAGTCTTCTGCAGGTTGCCAGCCAGTTCACCCAGCACCATTTGTTAAACAGGGAATCTTTTCCCCACTGAAGGTTTTTAATTGGCTTGTCAAAAATTAAATAACGGTAATCAAGAGATAATGGATTTATCTCTTGATTCTCTATTCTGTTCCAGATATCTACTTCTCTATTTTTGTGCCAATACCATGCTGTTTTGATCACTATCGATTTGTAGTATAGTCTGAGATTTGGTAGCGTGATTCCTCCTGCTTTGTTTTTATTTCTGAGTAATGTCTTGGCTATCCGTGGTTTTTTCTGATTCCGGCAAATCTATTTTTAGATCTCTAAGGGTTCTCCAAACATCTTTCCAAAAGGAATGTATTAATTTGCATTTCCACCAGCAGTGTAGAAGTGTTCCCTTTGTCTTTTGAACCAGTTGCTTAGTTACACAATCCTTTAGGTTTACGTAGGTAGATGCCTAGTTCTGTAGTTCTGTACTTCCATAATTGGGGCTCTGAAGTTAATTCTTGTCTTTAAATATGCTCTTGTACCTCCTTTTACTTTAAAGCCTATGATATGTTGGTGAAGCATCGCAAGGAAAATGGCCATGTGTACATTTGCTTTCTCTCCCATTGACACATCCCACAAGTAGTCCATGAGTACGCGTTAGATAGGTGCAGTTATTTCAGGGCAGTGTTTTAGCTGTTTCCCTCCAACACAGAATGAAATTTGGTCTCACTTCTTTCCCTCACAATGTAGACATATATTTCTAATCTCACTTATTTGGACATTGTTTCTAGAGAAGCATTTTCCCCCAGTTTTCAGGTATGAAACCCTTTTTTGGCTTGACAATCAGTTTATTCTGGATGTTTTCTTAGCAAGTATAGGAATGCTGATACTTTTATTCATTCAGAAGCAATTCTCTCCATTAAGTGAACTCTTACAAAATTTCATCTAAAACATGCCCATCACCTCTTAACCAACTTCTCAGCAGACCTAATCCTATATTGGGTTATAATTTAATGATTTGATTAATGATCATTTGAAACTTGACTTTTATCAATGAATGAAAAACATTGACAGAAAGGGGGTGAGGATCTGAAATGTCCTGGCTACCTCTGTGTCGTGGCTTTCCCCCATGGCTAAGGTGCATGTTGTTGCTGTTGCTTAGTACTTTTCACTCTTCCCGATAACTTTTTAGACTGTAGACTACAGAGATGTAACTACTTTGGAAAAAAGTAGAAAGGGGCAGTATTTATTGCAATGGCCACGAGATGGCAGACCTAAAATCCAGACTTCTCAAGGCAGTAGCTGAGACACACATGAGGAATTGCGTCTTTGAGGATGTTTTAAAAGCCATCAGGTTCCTGTCTCCCACCTCAACAAAATTCCTCCTCTAAGTTATCCTTAGTCACTGTCTAATTCCTTAGCAGACAAGGGAGAATTAATAGCTTTGATTGACGTGGGATCAGCAGCTTTGATAGGAAGAAGATGGGGGTCTGTATAGCCCTTCTCCCTAGAAGGTATCAAACCTCGCTGCCCCTCCCAGAAACCTGCCCTTTATCTGCCTACTGCCACCACCCATGGCACACTCAGACTCTCCACTCTGCGCCTGCTTCCCCAGATCAGAAGCACCACCACCTTTTTCCTTCCTATGAGTAGAAACTCAAGGGAACCACCTCCAGCAAACTCATTTTAATGTATTTCTCTCTACAAAGATCCATGCCCCACAGAACCTTAGTTCAGTTTTCTTTTAATGCTGTGCTAAAAACATTCTGGAATGTGCCCCCTCTGCACATATCCCTCTCGTGGCAATGGCATGACAATCCGTTTTGTTTTTCATTATAGTTTAGCCTGTGAGAATATTCTATTCCATGTAAACATAAATGAAAGGAGTTTTGACACAAAATATTCAAATTAAGAAGGGAAATATCTAGTTCAAGATGTTGGAGGACAATTTGCTGCTCTGAGCAAGGACCGAGTAATAAATCTTAGTAGCCTTAAATATATAGTAGAAAGAAAATTAAAATATATTGTCTTTAGAGAAATTTACATGCATACACACATGCCTATACACACATACATCTCACTTACTAATAAGAAAAAAATAATTAATCAGATGCCCTGGGGGGCTAACCCTTGAAATCGGTGACCTATTTTCAGGCAGTTGCTCATTTTCAACCCAGAAGTTAATGTGACGAGACAGTCTCTTGACAGTAACTGATCACCCATGAAAATAGATTTAGTTTAGGTGGACACAAGGCAAAGCTCTGTCTCACAGTGAAGTCCAGATGGGTTTGGTTTTCTCATTATCAATCATCAATAGCCTTCCACGGATTCTGGTTTGGTGTATGTCACGTAGAAAGATCCTTTGGCAGAGCTGAATGGTCAACAGAGAAGCCTTCTCATTGCTGAACAGGAATAACAAGAATGACCAACATTACACACTAACACAGGGTATTGAGTCATGGAAAAGCCTTCATTTCACTCACACTTCCTGCCTTTCAAATTTACCAATTGTTTAAATTTATTTTCAATGAAAGAAATTTTTGCTTCGAAGTTGTTTGACATTGGTTAGATTTTGCACTTGACCTTAACTTTTAAAAGATTACCTTTCAGAACACATCTCCATTTCTCAATTTCTCTTACAGTGTGAAATCATGCCTTATCTACTTCTTTGTGGCTTTTCTTATCAGTTTAGATGGAATGATATTGAACAGTTATTAACTAAGCCCACCCCTGCTCACATGGGATGCAGCTCTTCCATGGGTCAATAGACTCTTCTCCACACTCAAGATCTGTTTTCTCCTTTAAGTTTGTTTGTGAAACAGATGTCAGCTCATGAAAGTCAGATGTACAACTTAACAGAAACCAATCTTAGAAACTTCTCTGAAAGTCTGCCTTGATAATAAGAGACCCACTAGCATGTTTACGTAGATTTAATACAAAGAGGACCCTGGTAGAAAATAATGCAAAACTTTCAAATCTTGAAAGTTGGTAATGTCTGTGTTATGTAATACTAAGTAATCTCTAACATTTATTGTGAGGTCATGTCCAGGCACTGACCAAAATCTTCATATGCATTCTCACATTTCATTCTTATAGATCTAAGAGATAGATAGTTACTATTATCCTTGTTAGATAACTTATGAGGAGATCTAAGTTTTGCTAGGGTTACAGAACAAAAGATGTTCCTGAGATTTGTTTGATCTCATGATCTCAAAATTTAGGGACTCTCTTCTCTAGAGGAGTGGATGATATTTTTTTTGTTTGGGTAAGTTTTTAAGAAAATCATAACAGGTTAAGATGCTCACAAGAAATTTTTCCTTTCCTTTTCTTTTTTCTTTCTTTTTTTGGCTGGGGCTGGGTTTGAACCCGCCACCTCCTGCATATGGGGCCGGCGCCCTACTCCTTTGAGCCACAGGTGCCACCCTTTTTCTTTCTTTCTTTCCTTTTTTTTTTTTTTTTTTTTTTGTGTGTGTGTGTATGTGTGCTTGTGTGTGTCAGGCACATAGTAATCTGTAATGCCACCCACCTGTTCACTGGCAAGACCTGGACAGTCTTCTCATCCTTTGTTGTCTTTTTATGAACTCTTTAAAGGGAAGGGACTTGAGAGAGCAATTTAGGATGGGGGGCAATAGCTTTTCCTGGTATATCACCTCTTTTTCCAGGTGGGAAATCAGTTGGCTTCAAACTCACCACCACCTGCTTGTAGCAGGATGTCACGTGGTGCTGACATTTGTCATCTTAGTGTCCTGATGCACACGATACCAGCATCGGAGAGCTTCCTGGCCCAGCTGCACTTGGAGGAACCCATGGATGGGACAGCTGCCTCCTTGGGTGATGTATTAAACAGGAATAGGGTAGAAGCTGGTACATATAGCAAAGAGCTTTCACAAGACTCCATGGACCCTGTGTTAGGAAATTCCAGTTGTGTGCTATTAATTTTCAAAGAGAAAATTCTCTGTAATTGGAGTAAACTATTTTTTGAAGTCAGTTTTAGGTGAGTGACGGAGAGTAAACTGCATTAAGGAGTCCGGGCTGCCAAAGCCTGGCCTTTACGAATCCAATCTGTTCTTTGTCCTTGCTGACTTGTTCAAAAGCAACTGTGCTTGTTCAAAAGCATCTCATCCTACAGCCCCACCTCATATGAGCTCCTTGGTATTCTGCGTGGACCCTTCTGCATATACCATACATCATTCTGCGGGTGGGCAGCATTGATATTAATTGATATCAGACACCTTTTCTTTCCTAAGACGCCATTTGCAAATATAGCTTTTCAAATTTAGGCAAATGGGCATCTATTTCCAGGGCCGATCACAGCAAACGTCCACTCAACCCTCACTCCAAGGGTGAGAGAGAGGCTGTTTTGAACAGGATCTTTCGTCACCATCTGTCTTAAGTCACCTCCTACTGAACTATGGTTGAAGATTCAGGGTCATAAGGGAAAGAAAACAGTAGTTAACTGGGAAAAGTTGATTGAATGAATTTTTTTTTTCTCACACTATGATTAGAACACGACGGCCTATACAGAGCACCATACATAGTACAGGTTCTCTCTTACATGTCATTATCCAGATATTTCTTAATGGAATGAATTTTTTTAAGCATCTGCTTTTGTAATTGCATTTCTAAAGATGGGTCAGCTAACTAAAACAAGGACCCACAAGAAAAAAGTGTTAATGTTTTTTTTCCCCAATTTAATGTAGAACAGTTCCTAATTGCCCTGCCTCATTTTCAACTCCTAAAATTAATTTTATGTCCTTCGTTGGACATGAAATCATCATTCATGGAATGACAGCAACAGAGAGTGAAATACAAGTGTTTACAAAGCTCCCTTTTAAATGGACTGTGATTTGTGATGTAGCAATGTATTACCATCAGAGGGTCCTGGAGCTCTTTTGAGGAGGGTAAGCCACAGGTGACACTCAAAGAAGACATTTATCTTGGCCAGAGATGCCCTTCAATCCTCTTTTATTTTATTCCATGAAGGATTTTTTTTCAGGGTGGGGAAAACCATTTTTTTGGTGTTTTATTAGCTGTATCTTGACTACCTCCTACAAACTGAATGACAGCTTAGGGTTATTAAATGTGTTCTTGCACGTATTTTTGTCCATTGTTAACCCGACTAAATGCATAAAAGGGCACATAATCCCCCCCCTTTTTCCTCCGTTGTTGCCCATATTTGTTAAGGAAATTTTTCCCCTTGACGTTTGTTTAGGCTGTGCTTTGATAAAATGCCGTCTATGGGCCACTTTCTCAGCTTGGCATTTAGCAGACTCTTATAGATTTATTTCTCTTTGCATTATCTTATCTTCCTTCCTAGAATATTTGGGCTTCCTTTTCATATTTTAAGCTGCCTTTGGGGGCATAGACAGATCACCTTAGTAATTGTATACCAGAGTACGGCTGTTCTCTAAAGATAGTTTTGCAAGCCTCAGGTATATACTTAACCCCACTCAGTGTCTAAGGATGGGTGTATATATATACATTTCACATTGTCTGTGAATAAGCAAAACGGATAGATGAATGCTGCTGTGATTTTAGGCTTATGGGTACTTTCTCCAGTTTGATGGGACAGTAACAATTTATGAAGCAATGTAAAATTTTGCATTGAATCCGGAAGGTGAGACATTTATTGCGAAGATAATAAGAATGTTTTCATTGTTTTTCTAATTTATATCTAAGTGTGTGTGGCACTGGCATGCTTTGTATGCTTGATCTTTAAAAAAAATGTTGCATCAGAACTGCAGAAATATTTCAGTTTTCCCAGAGTTTTGTTTTTTTTAATTATTTTATTTATTTTTTAATTATTAAATCATAGTTGTGTACATTAGTGCAGTCAAGGGGTACAATGTGCTGGTTTCATATACAATCTGAAATATTTTCATCAAACTGTTTAACATAGCCTTCATGGCATTTTCTTAGTTATTGTATGAAGACATTTGAATTCTGTATTTAGTAAGTTTCGCCTGTACCCATTCTAAGATGCACCATAGGTGTGGCCCCACAAATTACCCTCCCTCCACCCCCACCCCCACCCTGCCCTTCCCTCCCTTGGCCCTTTCCCCATATTCTTATACTATAGTTGGGTTATAGCCTTCATGTGAAAGCTATAAATTAGCTTCATGGTAGAGTTTTCCCAGAGTTTTGAATGGCTGAACCAAAGTTCTCCACAAGAGAAAAATTAAGACATATTTAATTTAAGCTTCCTAATTTATCCCAATATTAGGTGTTTTCTCAAAACAGGCTTCTGGGTGTTTTATGTCACTGTATTAGCAATTTGGCTCGTGGGAATTATAAAAGTATAGATTCTGGTGTAGGGCTGGCAAAATGAAGTTAATCTTTATAAAATTATGTTCAGTAGTCCCCATCCTCAAAAGCAGGGATAATGAAAACCCCTGACTGCACAGAATTCACTCACCATGATTTAAGTTACAGATCGAGTATTCCTTGGCTGTGGAGGAAAGGGCACACTTCTACACTGCTGGTGGGAATGCCCACTAATATGTTCCTTCTGCAAGGATGTTTGGAGAATACTTAGAGACCTAAAAATAGACCTGCCATTCGATCCTATAATTCCTTTACTAGGTTTATACCCAGAAGACCAAAAGTCACAATATAACAAAGACATCTGTACCAAAATGTTTATTGGAGCCCAATTCATAATTGCTAAGTTATGGAAGAAGCCCAAGTGCCCGTCGACCCACAAAGGGACTAGCAAATTGTGGTACATGTATACCATGGAACACTATGCAGCCTTAAAGAAAGATGGAGACTTTACCTCTTTCATGTTTATATGGATGGAGCTGGAACATATTCTTCTTAGCAAAGTATCTCAAGAATGGAAGAAAAAGTATCCAATGTACTCAGCCCTACTATGAAGCTAAACTATAGCTTTCACATGAAGACTATAACCCAACTATAGCACAAGACTATGGGGAAAGGGCCAAGGAAGGGGAAGGGAGCGGGGAGGTTTTGGTGGAGGGAGGGTTATGGGTGGGGCCACATCTATGATGCATCTTAGAATGGGTACAGGCAATTGCACTAATGTACACAGCTATGATTTAACAATAAAAAATAAATAAAAATTAAAAAAATAATGCTTAGAAACAAAAAAGTTACAGATTTAGGATTTTTTTTTTTCTGATGTTGGGATATTTGCATCATACTAGCTGAACATCCCAAATGTGAAAATCCAAAATCTGAAATACTCCAATGAGCATTTTCTTTGGACATCATGTTGGTACCCCCCAAATTTTGTATTTGAGAGCATTTTGGATGTTTTAATTTGGGATTCTCAGTCTATATTAGCTAAAATGTATCAGTTGAATAGTTATTTTAGTTCATTTTGTAAAGCTTCTTCCTAAACAAACAAACAAAGAAAAAACATTCATTGTTTCTGCCAGTCTAGAATGAAGGCTTTTACTTTTCCTGGCATCTCTGTACAAAAGGCAATGGCCAGATACAGCCTTAGCATATTCAGAATGCCCTTCCAAAACTTTAAATATGAGATATTCATATTTCTCTAGCTTTATATTGTGTTTTTGTCTTTTACTAATTACTATTTGATTTAAATAGACTAGATTATGAAATGTAGATTGCAATCAAAGTATTTTAGGGGAAATCATCATTAGTGTACAGCCAATATTTACATGAGAGTTTCCAAATATATATAACCTTTGTTACACTAATTTTATTTAGAGTTCTATGATTGTATAATGCCAGTATCTATAAAAGAGATTTGTTAGCCAAAAGTAAAACAAAGCAAAATTTGCAACAAGAAAACATTATTTCACATGGATATTAATGTTGATAAATGGCTTTAGTGAAAATGATTTTTAACGTATTTTAAAGTTTAATAATTAAGGATAATTTTATTGGGACCTATATTTTGTAATAAGATTGGTAGAGAATTAAAAGTTGATACGTGCTTTTCTTTGACAGTAAGGTGAGAATTGGAAATTAATTTAGGTTTTCTAAGAGGAAAAGTAAGTGTTAAAACTTAAAAACCTATACCATGGAATACTATGCAGCCTTAAAGAAAGATGGAGACTTTACCTCTTTCATGTTTATGTGGATGGAGCTGGAACATATTCTTCTTAGCAAAGTATCTCAAGAATGGAAGAAAAAGTATCCAATGTACTCAGCCCTACTTTGAAGCTAAATGATAGCTTTCACATGAAGGCTATAACCCAACTATAGCACAAGACTATGGGGAAAGGGCCAAGGAAGGGGAAGGGAGGAGGGAGGTTAGGGTGGAGGGAGAGTAATGGGTGGGGCCACATCTACGGTGCATCTTAGAATGGGTACAGGCGAAACTTACTAAATGCAGAATACAAATGTCTACATACAATAACTAAGAAAATGCCATGAAGGCTACGTTGAACAGTTTGATGAGAATATTTCAGATTGTATATGAAACCCGCACATTGTACCCCTTGATTGCACCAATGTACACAGCTATGATTTAACAATAAAAATAAATACCTAAATTATAACATCATAGTGGGAAAGAAATTTAGCATGATCAATTTGAGGGTCAGTGATGACTTTTGACAGGTAGAAAAAGAATATGAATGTATTTATTATTAATGATCTGTGCTCTGAAAAAATGATAATGATAGTGAATTATATACTTTAACTCAGTAAAATTTAAAGAAAATAAAGCTATATAATAACAAAATTTGACCTGGAAGAGGAAAATGGGTTGAAGTAGATGGGGAGTCTAGTTAGGGGAGTACTACAGTTTTCCAAGTGGGAGATGATGTACATTATATCAGATAATCTCAGTGTGTGTGTGTGTGTGTGTGTGTGAAAATATATTTGTTTACATCTATCTGCACATAAAGAATGAGAGGATAAACAGAGCATCAATAACCTGAGTGAGAAAATGAGTGAATTTCACATCTGCTAAACTTTTGAGGCATGTACCTACTGTTTATGTGGTGACCGAAGTCTCAGAATTTTTTAATGTTTATGCTTACAATATTTTGAGGGTATGATGCAGAAAAGTGTAAGCAAAAAAGAAAAAAAGTAAAAATAACCCCATTCATCCTTCTGCTGTGAAATGGTGATGATTAGCATTTTGATGTGCTTTCTTCCACTTTTTTCCTGTGAACATAGCTTTATGTCTTAGGGATCTTTGTGGACACATGTATATTGCATGTCAGAACTGTGAAGTATTGAGATTTTCCTTATTGTTAGTGAATAGGTTAGCGGGCTTCAGTTTCATGGATGCAGGAGATGACAAGAGACTTCTGGGCCAGAGACAAAGGACTTTACTGCTCACAGTACAGAGAGCATCATTAGTCCACTTGTGTCCGTTCTCCTTACTCCAAGTCCTATGGAGGCCAGGCACATGGACCAGATGAACATGAATATGCAGTTGATTGCATTACAGAAGAACAACCTTGAGCTTGGGAACCTGAGTATTTTACAATGGACAGTAACAGTAATGTGCTTGCCCTTTGCTCTGGAAAAAGATGCTATTATACAGGACAGTAAGCCTATCTACCCTTTGATTCAAAGGGAGGCACTATCTCTGTCTTTCAAGGTTTTCATTACATAAACATCCTTAAAGGATTGTCAGAAAAGACAGACAGTGCTTTTACTTGTAAATTGTATGGGAACATACAATTCATGTTGTATGATTCATGGACAAGTGTTTCTCAACAGACATAAAAGTTTTCTCATGCTATTAAGAATTTTTATCTGTATGTTAAATGGCTGGATATAGCTATGAAGAGTCGATCCTGGCAATGTAGCACAATTTACCTCCAATCCCCAATTTTCCTAATATTAGTCTTTTTGGTTGCTTCAATTAAAAAAGTTTCACTTAGATGTTACCACCTGGAATAGGGGGAGGTAAACTAATGCAGTCACCTTGTGTGTTGCAGCTAAGTTTGGTGTAGATAGCAAATGGGCTCTGCCTAATCGAAAGTCCATACAACTTCTTCAGCTTGGTCTTCTGTATAAATGCACACTGGCTATGAGCAGCAAGCATGTCTATTGTCTCAAGATGTTATCCAGAAGGAAACAGGCTCTGTGAAGCTGTATATTAATGCTGCTGCTGGTAGTCTGGCCTGTACTGGTTTTCTTCTGGAAAGTGGAGATAAATCCTGACATGTTCTGCTGCTCACACATCTGTGTGAGCCTCAGACAGAAGCTCCTACTGCCTGACATTAGCAGGGCCTGGAAAAGTCTATATAAATCCCTGCAGTGAGAAGGAAAACAATCTGAGATCCAAAGACTGGCCACCTTGTTCAAATATCTCAAGGGTTCCAAGGAATTAAAAAAAGCAAACCAGGCTCACAACTGGGTTTTAGTGGTGGAACTTGAAGAAGTACTCAATGCAGAGGCGTCTATGGGGCTGTGGAGTCTTCCTAAGTATCTACAATGTTTCAGAAGTGACACCAATGGTGAGGACAAGACTTTCTTATGAAAATAAGGACTCAATGAAACACATCTGGGAGAGTCACTTTCTAGTCAAAAATCATCCTGGAAAATTCCAGGTTAACATTTGTGACAGATGTGGCCACAAAGGCTGCAAAGATGGCGGGAGACAATTTAAAAACTCTTCTGAGTAAACAGTGATCCTAGATTAAGCAGGAGGCAAAGCATTCTAATTTTTTCTTTTAATGAAAGGAAGAGGTTTCTAAAGTTTGTAAAACGTAGACCTATCTATTCCTGGACTAACATTTTCAAGTACCTACTATATGCTCAGAGATCTAGAAGCTTGAAAATTGGTCGTGCACAGGATAGATGGAGATCGACCAATTTTATGAAGAGTCAAGTCCAGAAAACAAACAAAGAATAAAAATACCTAAGATTATTTCAAATGGTGAGAAGTGCTGTGAAGAAGATGAAGCAGTGTGGTGTGAGAGGCCACTGAGCTGGACACAAGGAGGAGGGGAGGGCCAGGAAGGCGCTGCCAGAGGGCGCAGCTGGAGGGGGCCTCTCTGCAGAGGAGGATGCCTGTGGGCTGAGATGTAGAGGACAAGGAGCTGAGTGAGGCAGGGGCAGGAGAAAGACTGGGAGGCAAGAACAAGAGAAACATTTTCCAGGACTAGAAAAGAAACCTGGAACAAAATGTGCTGGAGCCCAGCGAGTGCGGAAGGAGAAAGGGAAAGATGACATGGTCAGGGCCAGTTGATATAACGTGTCACAGTCACCAACAAAGATCTCAAGTCAGATGAGGGATGCAAGGGATATGGATTTTTCACGCAGCAGAATGGTAGAATCTGGGTTTATAAGGATTTATTTATTTATTTAATGGAGACAGTCTCATTCCGTTGCCCCAGGCTAGAGTGCCCATGTCATCAGCTTAGCTCACAGCAACCTCAATCTCCTGGGCGCAACAGATCCCCCTGCCTCAGCCTCCCAAGTAGCCGGGACTACACGCCCCCACCGTGACACCCAGCTATGAAAGAAGCCACGAGCCACCATGCTTCGCATGGTTTTTAAAGATGACTTTGTTGTTTTTACCAGGGAGACCGATGAGTAAGCTTCTGAAGTAATCTCCCTAAGTGATGCTGACAGTTGAGAAAAGTTTTGCTAGCATGAGTTTAGAGAAGGGTGTACTTCTAGGAAAACCTACCGAGGTGGTCAATGGGAAGGACAGGACTCGAGGATAGCTTCTAGTCTGATGGGTCTGAGCTACTTAGTGGAG
The DNA here is from genome assembly GCF_027406575.1 of Nycticebus coucang. NCBI lineage: Eukaryota > Metazoa > Chordata > Mammalia > Primates > Lorisidae > Nycticebus > Nycticebus coucang. Next base: position 53,580,053 of record NC_069787.1, read on the forward strand.
GTTATATCATCACTGAGTTAAGGAAGGTTGGGGAAGGAATGGTTTTTTTGTGGAATAGCAAGGGAGCATCACTAAAAGAATTAAAAATAGAGGAGTAAATATCTCTGTCTGCCTTTCAAAGAAAACCTTGTATGAAAAAATAACACTTCATGTTGAAATTGCTGTCCGGGCTTGTTAGGCTGCCTTGGCATATCACCCTAGAACCTAACTTGGTGCAGTGGGTTGAATGTATCCCCCAAAAGTTCATGTGTTGGAAACTGAATTGCCAATGTAACAGTATTAAAAGTGGGGACTTAAAGAAGTTATCAGGTCATGAGAGTGCAGCCCACATGGATGGATTAATGCCCTTATCTCAGAAGCGTGTTAGTTCTTAAGAGAGCAGGTTGTGATAAAAGCAAGCTCATTTCACTCTTTATCTCTCCTTCATATTCGCTTGCTTGTCCTTCTACTTTTCCACAATCTTATGACTCAGTATAGAAGCCCTTACTAGAATTTAACACCAGGCCTTTGGACTCCCAGTCTCCAGAACCTCAAACCCAATATACTACTTTTCTTTATAAAACAGACTAAGACATTCTGGCTGGCTGGATGAAAGTGTCTTAGCAATAAATGCTCAGATTGATTCCCTCCCGTTTCTAATATACATCTAATGTGTATCTGTGAAGCCCCTGGAAGATGCCTCTCATGGAGAACATGGTGTGCGGGTCTCAGGGCTTCTCACCCAAATGACTATCCATCCTGAGAGGCACCGGTGTAGTTTGTTTTAAGCATCATCCACAATTCCTTCCCACTGAAACCATATGCCCATCTGTGGCTCATTTCAACTATAAATGCCAATTGACGTTTTTCCCTGCTTTGTAAAAATGATCACAATAATCTTTATTTTACCAGACAGGAAGCTCTACTTGCGGCCATCAGTGAAAAAGACGCAAACATTGCCTTGCTGGAATTGTCTGCCTCCAAGAAGAAAAAGACACAGGAAGAAGTTATGGCCCTCAAGCGGGAAAAAGACCGGCTGGTGCATCAGTTAAAGCAGCAGGTGGGCCTCCTGCAAGAAAGGTGTGTTTTGCTGGGTTTGGGGCCTTGGGTGCTTTCTCTGAGTTTTAGCCACCTTTTATTTTCCCATATCCATCCTGCAGGCTCAAGGGTCTAAAACCAGGTAGGAGAAAAATGATGTGAGTTGTTGCCAGAACACCATTTTGCTGCTTTTTCGGTGTTGATGTGCGCATGGCTGGGCTGGTGTGGTTTGCAACCAGCAGTGTTTCCCTTTCTTTTGTATTAGCTTCATCTGCCCAGAAGTAGCTCTCAGGTCTCTTCCTTTCAGAGGACTTTGTTTGATTTCTGATTAAATTCTAGAAACTCCTTTCAGAGGACTTTGTTTGATTTCTGATTAAATTCTAGAAACTCCTAATTACATTCTGGGCACAGAATTACATTCTTTTTTGTGGGACCTAATACCCCAGTGGTTCTCAACCTTCCTAATACCACGACCCTTTAATACCGTTCCTTGGGTCGTGACCCACAGGTTGAGAACCGCAGTGTTACCCTCTGTCTTGCTCATTTTCTGGCCCCATAAATAACTCCCCCCCCCCACTGAGTTATTTAGGTTCCTTTCTCTGTATACTTCCAACTTTCCTTCTTCAACTGTTTCCTTCAGGACCTTTCAGACAAGGAGCATCTCTCAGCCCTAGCACTGCAGGCTACGCTTGAAGATCTCCTCACCATCATTCAGTCTAATTTTTTTTTGATCATCTATTTGCCCCATTACCCTGTGTTTTCCTTCTCTAGAAGGAGGGGCACAGTTCTATGTTCTTTGCTTTCTGGAAAGCGGTTTAAATGGAAATAATTGCACTTGAAGCATATTGCACAATCATCCCTGGAATCTTCTGATGTTATTTCTCTCTGTATATAACTTGGAGCTTTTCAGGCAATGGTTAAAGTGACCCACTGACATTCTAATTCATCATAAAGCCTACTCAAGTCAAAGTTGTGAGCCTACTGCCTCACAGGAGGACAGCTACATCTTAGATAGGGCCACAAGGAGATTGGAAACTCTCTTCCTATGTCCACATTGCCTCAGCCCCTCCGATTGGCTGTCTGCCTGCCAGGGCATCTGTGCTAAGCAGAGTGCCCAGGGTGAGTGGAAGGAAGCCTGAAGGAATACCATCTTCCCCTTACTGTGGGCCCAACAGTTTCTTCTGTTGGTCCTAAAACAGAGTGCATTTATCATGGGGCTGTCTTGCTCAGAGAGATAAAAAGGAAGAGAGACCACTGCCACATCTGGGCACCCTCTTCTTGCAGGGGAAGGCTCCTAGTCACTGCTAGATGTTGGAGTCAATCCACAGAGCAGTATGTTCTGGCCCTAAGGGATGAGAACCATTTACATCTGAGCTCTTTGCTTGGGGCTGGGCATCTTCTACACTGGGTTTTCCAGCCACTTGGCCACAGAAAGCTAAGATGAGGCTCCTTCTTTGCTTTTCCTTCATTCCTTCCCTATGCCCTCCCCTCCTGCACCTAACCATTATAGCTTTCTCCCACCGGTTTATAGACTTAAGAAACATCCCCCCAGCTCGAATATACCATGCACTTGTGATGCTGGCTACAGTCCAGATATTACGGCCAAGTACCATGGGTCCGGCTATGATGCACACATGATCCAAAAGTCTCAGGTCAGTCAGCTGCTAAGAAGACACTCGCCCCCCACACCATGGGAGGTGAGGGTACATAAGCACTGCCTTCTCTCTTAACCTTCACCTCTTTTGATTATTTCTAGTACTCTGGGGCCATAATGTCTGAGACTCATCAGTAGTGTCCAACCTTTTTTTTTTCCCCATTGGAAGAAGAGCTGTCTTGGGCCACACATTAAATATACAAGCACTAATAAAAGTTGATTAGCAGCAAAAAGATTTGTGTGCATACAATATTTGTGGTATCTGATATGATAGATAAGCAAAACAGACCTCAAATAATCCATATACAGCCTGTGGGCCACAGGTTGGACACCTCTGCTAGATGATAGCATCATATTATGATTTGCAATATAATTTCATTTATTATAGATTTGCCAGTGATTTCAGCCTCAGTGGCCACCTTTCAAGGTCAGGTCTTCTGAAATGACCTGATGAAGCTGCAAAGCCAAGGCTGCCAGCGGCCTTCCTACCAGGCACGGTGGATTATTTTTCCTTTCTGTCTCTTAGATATTTTGTTCCTCATATCTCCCTTTACTTATCCCGGTAAGAAAATTTTTAAGGCTGCTTTTTTTTCTTTCCCAGCGTCATGAAAATACCCTCCTAGATTCCAGTAAGGATTGAGTGTAGCCCTTCAATTTGCTCCTGGGAAGCTGTACAAAGCCTTCATTCTTTGCAACAGGCTTGGTTTTGGGTATCCTGGGGCACATTTGGGAAACCCTAGTCATGCAGAGTTAGGCTCCAGCCTGGGCTAAGACAGGATCTGAAGGGCTGTTGTGGAGAAAGAGGCAGCAACGGAGGAAGATTTGTTTCTTGGTGAGTCAGGTCTGAAATCCTTCCTTACACTCTGCCAGCTCAAGAGCAAGAAGAGTCACGTGAATTTAAATATCCTTATTGCAAATGATAATGATTCTCAAAAATAATGGTCAATTTGCTCATGTTGGTTGCTTACTTTGTGCTAGGTTGTGTATCCAGTGTCCCTCAGTTGTCCTGCAGTCCTCACAGCGGCCCTGCAAGTGGCTGCCCAACTATCCCCCTTTTCTGGGGATCATAACGGAGACTCAGAGTGTGGAATAACCAGTCCAAAGACACACAGCTTGTCAGTGATAGGGCACAGGCTTTGGAGAGTCTGCCTGACTCGGCACGTCCTCCATGTTCAGGTAGAATTCAGAGAAACAAGCAGAAATTGTGAGGTTCCCTTTCTTCATGAACCTGAAGTAGATGCAAAAAAAAAAAAAATCCATTTAAGAATATTCTCCAGCCGTCCACAACAAGTAGGCTGTGCCTGGAGTTCTTGGGTTTAGTTTATTTCATCAAGTAAATGACAATTACTAATACTTTGGAGCTCTCATTATGTTCTAGGCCTGGGTCTAAGGGCTTTCCATACACTAACTCATCACCTCCCAGCAAGACTGGGGGTTTGATGCTCTTACAGAGAAGTAGCAAGAGGTCCAGAAAGGTTGGATACCTTGCCAGGGCCTGACAGTGGGATACACCAGGATGCAGGAGAAGACCCTGGGCCAAACAATCATCAGTGGATTTTAAAGAGGGCATCCAAGGTCAAACTACTTAGGTTGAATCTTGATTCTGTCCCTTACCTGGGTGACCATGAGAAAGATACTAAACCTCCTTGGGCCTCCGTTTCCTTATCTGTAAATTGTACTAACAACCTAATTTAAAGACCCTGTGAGGTATATATAATGTATACAAAGTGCTTTGCACACGCTGGGTGCCTACCAGGTCTATATACGTGGGAGCTGCTGTTACTACTACCATTACTACTACCACTAACTGATATTATTTCTGCCAGTCCTCCAAGGTAGTTTAATTTTTATTTCATTGTGGCTGTTTTGTCCACAACTGGGACGTACAGCTCATTAAGAAAACAATGATTGAGTTGCAACAGAAAGAGCAGACTGGTTTTGGCACCTAAGCCTACCTGTTTCTTGTCCCCTAAAATCCAAGCAGTGGGGGAGCAGTGAACAGACATGTCAGGATCCCTACCCCCTACGTCCCAGCCTTCACTTTGGACACCCATAGTACCAATTGAATTGTCTTGGTCTGTGGGTGCAGCCCACATAGATGTCAGTGGGCCTGGGAGGGTGAGTCCCAGACCTCAATTGTCTGGACCTGTGTGGCTGACGTGGAAGAACAGAGCTTTTTCAATGGAGAGAAAGGCCCTGGGTCTGGCCTGCTCACTTTCCTGCATAGGTAGTGAGACAGACTGGCTCATGAGAGATGCCACCCTTTTCAGGATGCCTTGTGAGTTCAACTTATCTATGCAAAAAGTGACTCCACTGCCCATGCCACCCTAGGTGATTAGATATGAGTAGCTCTTTCAATGTCCCCAATAGTTATTACACCTTGCCAGGCGTGTAGTTGACACTCAGTAAATATTCGTTGTGTGGATGAATGCATGATTACCACACACTAGGCTCTATGTCAAGTGCTTTTATGTATACATAGGTTTACAATAGTATCTCACTTATTCCTCATAATCAGTCAGCGGACTTATTGCATGCCTACTATGTGCCAGGCTCTCGGTCAGCTGCTGAGGACTCATCTATAACAGGCATGTTGCCAGCAGCCCCAATGAGAAAAACATCATCCTCATTTTTTTTTTTTTTTTGGTTAGGGATTCATTGAGGGTACAAGAAACCAGGTTACATTAATTGCATTTATTCGGTAAAGTCCCTTTTACAATTGTGCCTTTTCCCCATCCTCATTTTCAATTGATCAAAGCAAAGCTCTAAGAGACTATATGACTTATCCACCATCTTAGCACCTAGCAGTGAAGAGTTGGGCCCCAGAGCTATAGGTGCACAGAGACTTTGCTCCTGGCTGAGCTGAACACTGCTTCCTTAAAGCACCACTGTGTGCCATGATAAGATCCCACATCTCACAGATGTCATCAGAGACACCCACTTCCAGTACATCAATCCTTGATACCCAGTCTTCCCAGGGTTATGGGGAGAACAAGATGAGTAGCTTGGTGAGACCAAGTGCCATGCTGGAATTCAATTCAAGTATTTATGGAGAGCCTACTCTGTGTTACAGTGCTGGGCATTTTTGTAATACATAAGTGACCAAAATTAAGACCACCTTCCTTAGCAAACATACTCTTTAATCATAGGGAGGGGAGGTAATAAACAGTGGACGATAAGAAATCAGCACATTGTGTAGTAGGAAAAAATAGAGAGTAGTGTAGAAGAGAACAGGAGTGCTCGGGTAGGATTGAGGGGCTGGTGACAATTTAGAACAGGATAGAGAGAATGAGCCTCATTGAAACATGTAACCAAAGACCTGAAGGAAGTAAGGGAGTAATGACTGTGTTAAGAATGTTCTAGTGGGGCATTGCCTGTGGCTCAGTGAGTAGGGCACTGGCCCCATATACGAAGGGTGGCGGATTTGAACCTGGCCCTGGCCAAACTGCAATAAAAAAAGTAGCCGGGCGTTGTGGCGGGTGCCTGTAGTCCCAGCTACTTGGGAGGCTGAGACAAGAGAATCGCCTAAGCCCAAGAGCTGGAGGTTGCTGTAAGCAGTGACGCCATGGCACTCTACTGAGAGCGACAAAGTAAGACTCTGACTCTAGAAAAAAGAAATTAAAAAAAAAAAAGAATGTTCTAGTGGAGGGTATAGCCAGTGGTCTAGGTCAGGATTGTGTGGGTATATTTGGAGCAAAGCAGAGAGGTCAGTATGGCTGCAGGAGAGACCAAGGTGAGGAGGTTAGCTGTCAGATTCAGAACACAGCGGAGGAGACAGTGTAGAACCCTTGTGAGGGATCTGCTGAGAGTGATACATTCTGAGGAGGAAATTCTCTGCAGTTAGGAAATAGAATTCACCAGCTATGCAGCCTCAGAGCAAGGAGGGCTCCCCTGGCCACCACTCTGGACTGCCATGTGTCTGGCTGCCCTAGACAGCCCATTCTCTGTGTCCCCTGGGTCCAGCCTGCAAGGATCATCAAGCACTTGGCTCGTTCTTTTTTTTTTTTTTTTTTTGCCGGGGCTGGGTTTGAACCCGCCACCTCTGGCATTTGGGACCGGCGCCCTACTCCTTGAGCCACAGGCACCGCCCGCTTGGCTCGTTCTTATAAGAAGCATTGCCACTTCCAGTGGAGCTAGGATACACCTGTCATACCTGATGAAATTTTTAAGTAGTGTGGGAACTGGGCACTTGGACAAAATGCCCTCCTTAACTTTCTGGCAGTCCCAACAACACACCGTCAGAGTCCAACTCCCACAGCCTGCTTGCCATCAGGAGGGATACTGGTAGACAAGAGTGGCCACTACCGTGCTGTTGGCCTGCACGGGGTGCTGGCTGTGCCTAGAAGTGCATCTGGCCTGCAGGCTAGGCCAGCCATTCTCAAACTTGGGTGGGCAAAAATACAATCTTTTCTAAAAATAAATCTCATATTACACTCATTATCCTCTAGCCCAGTGGTTCTCAACCTTCCTAAGGGCGTGGCCCTTTAATGCAGTTCCTATGAGTCATGACCCACAGGTTGAGAACCGCTGCTCTAGCCCTTACTGCTGAAAACCCTTTCCAGGCACTCCTAGGTGTGAGAACAGAGACAGGCTCAAACATGTCTCCGCCATGCATGTGTCACTCCCTCTGCCTGGAATTCTTCACCCTCTTTTCTTTTCTTTTCTTTTTTTTTTATTGTTGGGGATTCATTGAGGGTACAATAAGCCAGGTTACACTGATTGCAATTGTTAGGCAAAGTCCCTCTTGCAATCATGTCTTGCCCCCATACCCTCTTTTCTTTAGTTAAATGCCTACATATCCATTCAATCTCAGTCCAACATCACTTCGGAGAGGCCTTCTCGGGCTTCCTCAATCAGACCAAATGCCTCTAGTTTGGCTTTTTATAGCATAGGTATTATCCATTTGACAGCACTTGTAATGGATAGACACAAGTTTGTATTTGTTTTTGTGATGATTTGAATAATAACTCTCTGTCTTGCTTGTCTGTGACCTCCATGAGGACTGAGAATCTGGCCTTATGACTTTTCTTTTTATCTCCCAGCTTAACACAATCACTAACACACAGTAGGTGTTCAGTATTTGTTGACTCTACAAATGGATGAGTGAATGAACAGGGCAGCTTCCTAAGAAGCCATCATTAATCAGTTATGATCTTTGTTCTCTTTAGATGAGATTTAGCCTCATAATTCTCACTCCAATAATCTATAGACCTTGAGAGAAGAAATGAAGTCTGTTTGCCAATCAACCACAAAATACTTTTGTGCCCTTTCTTGCTGCATTGCAAGGTACTTTACAGAAGGGCCTTTCCCCATGGTTGAACTATTTGAGATAGTGGCTATTTTTGAAATTTTCCTCCAAATTTCTTTGTCTTATTATAGTATAGTTTAAATCCTCTCCAATTTCTTGGGTTCTTCTTGAATAAAATGTCATCAAGTTCCCAGAAGTGACAGAGATTTCTTGTGTTATGGAGGGAACACCTCCATTCTATCCTTGAACATTCCTGAGTATCTCATAAATCAGTTTGCCTAGAAATACTTTAACTCCTTTATGTCTGTCAGGAAAGCTAGAGGTGATATGAGCTGAGTTCAGAAATTCTCACTTTGCTTAACAACGAAAGAATGTTTATGGTGCTCTTCAGACATTGACATTTGGGTTGGTTCTGAGCACAGTATAAAAGTAAAAGGGCAGTACAGATGGACTTGCTGTTACTTGCTGTATTAAAGAAGAGATAAAGGAGTCATCATAGTTTGGTAGAGTAGACACCTAAGACTGTGCAACTTCTGTGTTCTCATTTCTGTTTCTTTACCAGCACACACCATTGACACTTTTGCTCATCTCTTAAAAAAAAAAAAAAAACTGGCTCCCAGATTTGTGCAATTTGGGGAGAAGGACTCATTTGGGAATCAGTTAAACTTTGCTTGTTCTTTATCTAGGAATACCAGTTCTAAAAAAATGTTTTTAAAAATTGCTGTCTTTCTCTCTTTGGTGTCTTAGACCCAACTCTTCTACTCTTGAAGAAAGGATGGACATCAAAATAATTAATTCTGAAATGATTGTATTTGCTTGCTGATAAGGGTGTTTGAAGAAAGCTTAAAACTAAATCTTACCCCCCTAAACCATATTCCCAAATGCTCTCCTGTGTGCTGAAATAGTGATATGGACATCCTTGAAGAAAATGCCTTTTCTAAATGTGGGCCAGACACTGTTGTTTAGTTAAAATTAGAACCAGCTTATTTCTCAGAACCAGTTAGAATAGTTTTGAGAATTGTACTGGGTTTTCTTTGCTCTTCCCTACCAGTTCTGGGCATTGTTTTTGACTACTAGGAAACATGTGGGTCAGTTGAGAGCAGGAAGGTGTCGAGGCCACGAGGACTAATCCATTGGTTCTCTGCATTTTCCCATAGAATTTGCAGTAAAGTCCTGTATCTAGGTAAACATTCTGGAGGCTTCAACCAGGGTACACAAAGTATAGTCTGTTTAGGTAGACCCTCCCTGCCACATGTTGTTCCAAAGTCACAGGACAGTCTTTAAGGATTAGCAAAATAGATGTAGCCAAAATGATAGAAGGCAGGGGCTGCCCCAGAATGTGTTCCTGAGAGCCACCTACAAGGACGGGATCCTTACCAAAATTGAATCTCAGCAGAGGAACATCCATCCTGTCCCTGGGGGCGGAAAGCAAGAGGCACCTGAGTATGTGGTTAGCCAGCATGTCTCTCCCTCTCTGCTTGAGGATTTGGTTGTGTTTCCCCTTTGTACTTCCCTTGCATTGTATGCAGATGACTTTTAATTACACTTTGTAGTTCAGGAGGTGAGCACAGCTAAACAGCAGTGGAGGAACTCCATACAGTAGGGTTCCCATAACCTCCTGTTGTGTTTGGATGAGTTCCAGAAAAGCTTGATTTGATCCCAGCATTGTAATGCATCACAGACTTGTTCCAGATCAAATTGCTGAAATGCAAATGTGTTGGATTTTACAGCAGACTCACTTTGGGTTAAGCTGTTCATGTCCCACTGGCAGAATCTAGCCATATCTCTATCTTTAACTTTAATGCAAAGTGAATTAAAGAATCCCCCCCCCCAAAAAAAAAAAAAGATAAGGAAGAAATACTGTGATCTGACAGGCCATTGTCTTAGAGGCAAACCTGAACTGTTCAGTGTAACTGTGAACAGTTTCCTTCCAATGTCCAAGTAATTAGGCTAGTGTGCTCTCTTGGCCTGGAATATTCCTTACCCTGTAGGCACCTGGTGCCTCAAACCCAATACTCAGGAAATCTGTTCAGTTCACCAGTTGCATTGCAAAATAATACTCAAAGGTTGCAGAGGCAAAGTATTTTTTCTGTGATTTCACGCATTTCTCAAATCCCTATGGGAAGAGCATCTTCTCAGAGCATGGCGCTGACCCTGATAGACCAACCTTTGGAGTCTTTCGTTTGAAAATCTGCTTTGGTGGAAGCCTTGTTTAAACACCACGTTAGTTCCCTCCTTAAACATGCCAGAGCACCTTTGATGAGAGTGTGCTGGACACTCTTTGGCTATAGAAGATGGTGACTTTGTCTTCGAGCCTTGGGGAATGCTTCCTACAGAAATCGAAATTTCTGTGAATTCTATCATGGGCAATTGATAGCCTATCCAACCATTATGCATCCTCTTTTAAGTTTTCAAGAATCCTAGTATTACTAATTTTAGGGGGAAAACTCATTGCTTATTAAATATTACTTTTTTCTGCAGAAAAACTGGAAAAGATGAACTTCACTGTTGTATTCTCTGGCTTTTAAAAATGCATAAAGGGGGAGATGGGTCTGACTTTTACGTTTCAGAGCTATTTGCCAACTTTGCTTCAGTAATTCGGAGCACCCCCACAGCTCTGAGCAGTTGGCAGAGCATATCAGAATAACAGGCTTAGCTGAAGGTGACCAACCCAGAGAACAGCGTGCAAACGCCAGGAAGATCTCTCAGTGTGTGCTGTCTCTCTCTCTCTCTTTTTATTCAAATTTCACATCTGTGCTCTATTTTTAAACATTTATTCTTTAAGTGATAACGCATGTTTTACCAAGCCTCTTATTGGATTAGACATGTTTGAAATCCCTTCAGCTTTAACCTGTTCATTACCGCCTCCAAGAACATCTGGATCCACCACCAAAGACAGGCATATGCATGGGGAAAGTTCTCAAGATCCCAGCCTCTGGGGGCTGTTGTGATCTGGGAGGAGAAATCCAGCTGTTATTCTACCTGGATTTGGGGGGATCACAGACTGACCTTGCTTCAAAGAGACTTACCTGCGGGTATAATGTGTACAAGCCCTTGCTTTGCAATAGTTTTTCCCTTCACATTTTAAAGTGAGAGGAACTGCCCGGTGGGGTGGCTCATGCCTATAATCCTAGCACTCTGGGAGGCCCAGGTGGGTGGATTGCTAGAGCTCAGGAGTTTGAGACCACCCTGAGCAAGACCAAGACCCCTTCTCTACCAAAACTAGAAAAACTAGCCAGGCATCATAGTGGGCACCTGTAGTCCCAGCTACTCAGGAGGCTGAGGCAAGACAATCTCTTGAGCTCAAGAGTTTGAGTTTGTTGTGAGCTATGACACCATGGTCACACCATGGCCCTCTACCCAGGGTGACACAGTGAGGCTGTGTCTCAAAAAAAAAAAAAAAAAGTGGGAGGAACTAATGGTTTTTGAGCTCTTATTGTATAACTGATACTGGGCTGGGAATTTTAAATATATCATCTCATTTAATCCTCAACCCTGAAAACCAGCTGTTAATAATTCTGTTTCAGAGATGAGGAAAGGAAGGGTCAGGAACTATGTAAAAATGCCCTAGCTGGTGAGGGCTGGAACCAGAGCATAGGAGGATCTCAGGGAAGCTCTTCCGTGCTCTTCCTAGGAGCTGTCCCCATGTTGGTGACCCTGTAACCTGGGGCTAAAAAGAGCATAAAGAGAAGGCTTTATGCTGTGACTCTGAGTACATACTCCCTTCCCCTCTCAGGCCTCTACCTCCTGACACCAGCCCCTCCACGTGCAGGCTGGGGGATGACTTATCTCTGCCCACATTGCCATTGCCAGGTATCACCCACTGCCAAGGGGGGGAGGGGGGAGCGAAGGAGCTGCAGGCTTTCACACTGCTGCATTTTTTCATTTTTCCTGCAAGTACTATTGGCACTGGTCTGCTGTAGCCTTTGTGTTTCATTCTGAAGTTATCCGCGGAAAAGCCTTTTCCCCTTTAGTTTTGCATTTTCTTTTTTATCCTTTACATATAAAACAGGTTTCTCCCAGTTCCTTTCTCTCTCTCTCTCCCTCCCTCCCTTCCTTCCTCTCATCGTATAATTAAAAGTCCTTTCAGGCTGTCTTCACCTAATCATTTCAAATGAATTGAAAAAAGATCTGACTTCCTGCCCTTGTGTCCTCCTGATGCTGAATTTCAAAATGAAAGAAAAGCCCCTTTTCACTCTCTTTTTCCTCCATGCTGCCCTTTGAATAACTGATTTTGTCATGGATCAGCATTGTTGTGCAAACCAGGTTTGTCCTTTCCTGGCTTCAGAATTTCTTTTTTTCTTTCTTTTTGTTTTATATTAATTTCACAGGAAAAGGATTTTTCACCCTCCTCTCTCATAATTCCAGAAAGACAATGATCAGACACAGAGTTTGAAATTTCCGGGCCTCGGTCTTTACCTCCCCTTCATATTCCTTATGGGAAGAGGCTACTTTCTTCTTTTTATTTTCTACAAAACGCTAAAGGCAGAGTTAAAACGTCCAGAATCTCCCATGCTTCTTGTTTCTTTTTTTCAATTTTATACCCTAGTAATGCACTATGTTAAAAAAGTAATGAGGTTTTAATTTTGTAACATCCTTAGTGTATAAATGAACTTTTCCGTAGTGGGGAGCATATAAATAAATCTTTTATCATAAAATGATATATGCTTATTATAGAAACTTAGAAAAATGTAAATAAAAAACCAAAATTACTCATAATCCCACCTCTCAGAAATAACTGTCATTATGATTTATAGTTTCCTACATCCCTTTGTCTACATACATATTTGAAGAAAGACATGACATGCTACATAATGAAAGGTTTCTTTAGCCTTTTAAACTTTTAATATAGTGTGCATTTTCCCATATCCTTACAAACCTTCAAAAAACACTTCTTTATGATTTCCATCATTGAAATAATTAACTTTATCTTTCTCTTGTTGAGATTTCAATTTGTTTCTAGGTTTTGGGTTTGCATCTTTGTAAAGATCGCACCGTGATGAGCATCTTAGTCCATAAGTCTTATTTTGTTCTATTCTTTTCCATAGGATTAATGCCCCCCCCCCAATTGTATTATTAGACTTGTGGGTATTTTTAAGGATTTTAGGGAATTAAGAATTAGCTCTCTTCTACAATGTACTTGACATTTGTGTATTTCCAAATAAATGCCAACTGCTTGTGTTAAGTGTGTCAGGCTGAAAAGCCATCTCATTTAATCCTTACAGCAACCGTTTGGGGAAGACTGTTACTGTGGATTTGGGGTAGAATTCTACTTCGGGTTGTGGATGTGATCAGATCCGTAAATGGAGAGGAAGAAGCAGGACAGTTTAGAACTTAGAAACAAGAGACATGGGAAGAAGTGGGCGGTGTATTCAGCAGATATTTATTGAGCACATACTACATTCCAGATGTTATTCTGGATACGGGGCTACTGCCATGGTGAACAAAAAACACAAAAACTCCTGCCCCCAGGGAGCTTATTATTCCAGGGAAGGGAACAAACAAGAAACGGAACAAAGACATCAAACAGGTGGCATTTTGAGTGACAGTTATGATGCCATGGGCCAAAATAAAGATGCTGTTCTGCAATGGATTTGGGGGATGATTTTGAATAGGGTGGTGCATGGATGCCTCCCTGAGGACTAAACAAGAATTTGAGCAAAGATTTCCAGGAAGTAAGGGTGAGCTATGTGGAAGTGCTGGGCAGAAAGGGGAGTCCTCAGTGAGGAGGGGCTGCAGCCAGGAGAGCCAGAACCTGTTCTTCTCATGTGGCTCCCCAAAGCGCAGTTGCTGATTTGACAAGGTGGGGGAGCCAGAACCCCACACCGCCCAAGTTTAGAAGAGAGTATTTTTTGAAAATACTCACATAGTGACTCAAGCCCCACTCTCTTATCTCTGCCTTGATATGGCCATTGGGAAATGCCTATTGGGCGCGGCCAACAAATCTTCATTGAAATTATCTTTGACAGAGTCTAGGGATGGAACTGTACCAAAAGGTTCAAATTTAAATCGGGCAGAGATGTGGTCATTTCAGAAAAGAGAGTAAAAAGCCACAAGAATGGCAACTCAGAAGGTCTAAATCCAGGGCTGTTCTTATGTCCCCAGAAACCTCCAGTTAACTGATGACCTTGCAGCTGGCTTATTCATGGCCCAGCACCCCTATAATCACAAGCCAACCGGAAACCCTGCTGCTTTGGTCTACCTTGGGTGTGTCAAAGCTACTGAAGGTGCTGGGGTAGGAAGGAGGTGGGTGGATCCCAAGACCAAGCACAGTTTTCACTGGCAGTCATCTTGGGATTTGGGGCTCAGTATTCTCTGAGATGTCTGATGCAACAGCCATCTTAAAAGTGTTGGAAGGTTTTGGGTCTGAGCGGGGTCTGGGGATCAGAGTTCTAGCCCAGCTCTGGCTCCTATGCTCTGAGAAAGCTGAGACAGCTCATCATGCTTCTCTCTCACAGGCTCAGTTTCCCCATCTATCAAGTGAAGGAGATGAAAAAACACACCCCAGAGTGCTGTGTAGTTTTGATAGTCTGAGAGCATCCCAGCACATCAACATGTGCAGTTATACTGAGTGCTTAATCTACAACAAGAGCTCTGAAGATATGTAGGCAAAAGGCAGTGTTTGCTTTCACAGAGCCTACAGTTGAGTAAGGAAGATGCATTGTTCAGTAGAATGTTAACACAGTTAACATTTCTTGAAGAAATGATATGCTGGGTACACACTCCGGCTTTTGTCATTTTTTTGTAATCTTCACGAGAACTCAGAGAAATAGTACCACCACTATGCCCACTTTGCAGATGGGAGAACCAAGTCACAGCTGGTCAGTGGCTGTGCCGGGATGCGCACTCAGCTGAGCTGGGTGGAAAGGCAGAACTCTTAGTCCCTTTGCTCTCCCAGATTTCAAAGAGAACATGGAAGAAGGAAAACTCTAAAGTTTGCTCATTTGGCAGGTGTCATCCTGACTCATCACCGCTTACTAGCTGTGGGGTGGTGAGCAGGTCAACTTACTTCCTATAAAACTGGTACATTGTTTCCTACCTAAGTCACAGAGAAGCATTATCATGAAGCATCTTCCCTGGGACAAGTTTTAGAATCCCAGAGGACTAAAATCCCAAAGAGACAAGATGTTGGTCTCAGTTCTGACATAGAAAGATGGTGCTATCTTATTCTTGCTTTGAGAAATGATGGTCCCATACAGTCTAGTGCCTCAACATAAACCCTGGCCCACACGACTTGGTCCCTGACCAAGGAAGAAAGAACTGGAATGATAGTGTTCATAAAAAGGGTATTCCTCTTCTGCTTCCCTGGGAGCCAGAGCCTTTTATTCTTAAAAGAAAAATGGTGCAGAATGAACAGGACGTTTGACTTGGAAGAACTTAGTTCAGTATGGGTTCAGACGTTTTCCTTCCAAGAAAAGGGTGTTAATACCTCCCAGCCCTCATCTTGCATGTCCCGGCTCTTGGGGTTCTGCTGGGGCCAGGGTTTTCTGAGGCTTCTAGAGACTTGACTTGGCTTCCAGGAAGAGCCTGTGTGTTCCTGAGTTTTCTACTGATGCAATTCTGGTTGAGGCAAGAAAACAAAAAAGTTGATATATTAGAGGGAGAAGAGGCATCTCCAGGGGGTTATTTTTTATGAACCTAAGACACTTACGTGTTGCTGATTTATCTTAAGAGCAGATACTATGAGCAAATGTCCCACTTGCCTCTTTGTGCTTTTGGCAAGTGTGGATAAGAAATGGAATGGGGCAGACCCGGTTAGAGCTGGTCAGTCCAAAGTTTAGGAGTCTTAATCTTCCTCGCTCCAAATGTGTAACTTAGAATTGTTTCCAAAATTTTCCAAGCTGCAGGTGGACATCCAGCTTTGGCTAGAGGTATAGTAGCTTTGATCCCTAGGATTTCTGCTTCCAGAAAAATGTATCTGGGCTTAAGGGGAGCCCTGCATTTGACTTTGGTAGTTAGTTCTCTAAACTGAGTCACCATGTTCTAGTTCTGAGGGTCCTGTTCTTGTATAATGAAATAATTTGTCACATGAAAATCTCTCTTGCCTATTGTACACATGATAAGGATTCTCAAAGGACACCGCGTGACTGCTCTACGTATCCTTCTCTGTCAGGGCTGGAATGAGACCACGTTACACCCAGTGCCTGAGAAGTTGGGATATAAATTATGTCAAGGCCATATTTAGTGTTGTAACATTTTCTAATCCTTATTAGATATGGATAAATTCTCATGGCTTAATTTGGCATGTTGAATCGGTTCTTCAGATTGTCTTTGGGGACTGGAAAGGAAATGTACAACTTTACTACACGTTTTTGTTTGTTTCTTTAGAATTGGACATCATTTTTTATTGTTAGCTGGTGGAAACGTCTGTGAATCATGGCCAACTGTGTCTCACCCCCACAGGAAGAAAGTATCAGGCTGGAACTGAGAACGTATCTTTTGAAACAAACCAGAATATTTGATTTTTGAAATATCTTCCCACTTGCAAAACATGCCGTCCAGCTAATATTAATGTTCTGACCAAGACCAAGAGAATTGCGGAAGTAGAAAGCTGAGATTGCTCTCTGAGGAAAATTTTAGAGTGGTGTGTGATGCTTTCGTTTAATCCTCACACCACTAAGCGTGCAGAGTCTAGGAGGTGCAGGCAGGCACCCTTCTGACCTCCGTCCTTGCTTCCTCTGAAGTAGAAAGACTAGGTGTTGGCTGAAAGTCAGGTGTTTCACATTCCTGCAGGAGGTCTCCCACACTTAACATGACCTGGGGCACGTCCCGTCATCTCACTTCCATTTCTAGTCTTTGGTCCAGAAAATATACTTGACAATGTGTTCTCCTTTCTGCCCCCAAGCATTTCATGTTGAAAACCATTGTTGAGCTTTTTAAATTGCTTCAGTTGAAAGCTGTTGTCCTGTTCTTTTCTCTTTTATCAGCATCTTGCATAGTTTGGGGGTCCGTCATGACCACCCTTCGCAGACTTGAGTCTTGTCAACTTTGACCATTCTGACTGGGTGTGGAGTTATTAAATCATTGGTATTTATTATAGCTGCAAAATTATTTAAATGAGGTTCTCATTCTGTTCATAACTACAGGTTTGTTTTAACAGATCTGTTATGTGGACTTTGGTGACTAAGAATCCTCTTGGGCAAATCCACCATAAATTCTCCGTGTGTATAAGGCAGGCGAGTTTTCATTTCTGGGTGCTTTGTCAAAAGAGTGGCCACAGGAAAAAGCCAGATTCTCTCTTCTTACCTGCATCTAATTTTCAGTTTCTGCTGAGAGCCAGATCCCAAATTATCCCCACATCTCCTTATGAAATTCTGTTGAAAAACATTAGTCCTGTGTACCATGCACAAAGCCAAATTACTTTAGGAATGTTCCATGGAACTCTGAGAATCCAGGTAGGGATCAAGGCAACAGCATGTCTTTTCCCCTCTCTGTGCTATCTGTTCATTGATTTGTAGATTATTCTCCTTACCTTGAAACATCTGAAGTAAAGTCTTGGGTCTAACTTCTATTGTTTATTTATTATTACATTTTATTCTCAAATTCAGAAAATGAAAAGTTCTGGGAAAGTAGAGGCCTCATCTGCCAGCTGCTGGCAGAGGCCTCAGCTGCTCTCCTGACAGTTGGCCAGGATTTTAGGGTGTTTCTCAGATCTTTTACTCTGTTGAAATGCAAATCACAAAAAGAACTTCTAGAACAAACCATGCACCAATCACAAAGAAATGTATTCAGGGACAAAGTTGGTGAATGCTCATGTTGGTCTTCACATCCAGGAACATCAGCATCTTTAGGGGCATGAAGACTCCCCAGACCTCAAGGGGCATCCCTGAGGAGGTGGTGAGAAAACGTAAGGGGGAAGGAGGAGTCCCTTTCTGATTATACCTCAACAGAGGCACACTGAGAAGAGGTGGTGGGAAACCGCAGACCTTTCTAAACATACAGGGATTCTTAGCTGGAAACTTCCAAAAGGCTTAATGCTGTGTCCCATGTGTCCCATAAACTGATCGATAAAGAAGGACAGTCACAAATTTGAGGTGGAAAGGAAAGAATCATAAAAATGATACGGTGATTGTTTCAACTTCCTGTTCTATGGAGTATGTCTGGCTGTCTCAGACAAAATCACCAAAAGCCATGTACACATTTCTCAATATTTAAAATAGTCAGATTACCTGTAGCAGCAATTCCTAAGCTTTTTTTGCTTCTTGTACTGAATACCACCTGAAAGAGGTTTAGCAGTGTACCCAGACATGAGACCAAGAGAGGTTCAGGCCAAGTTTAATGAAAGGGGACAGAGACCTGCTTGGGCCAAGATGGCACTGCACTGAAGGTGGTTGGGGGCTTTGTTTCATACTGGGTACAGAGGGAGGGAAATTCCACAGCTTGATGGAAGGTTCTGGTGGGCTTGGCTCTGTCCAGTGGAACTCTTGAGGTGGGGCAGGTAGGCATTTCGTTCTAGGAGGAGAGGAGGAAGAAGAAGTGGAGGGGGGAAGAGTTTAGGCCCCCAACACCAACTCTAGGGCCAACCTTCAGACCTACACACTCAGAATCTCAGGGGAGGGACCCCAGGAAGCTGAGGGATCTGGTTGACAGGCCAGCATTTGGGAGGCATTGCTGTAATGAAATGAGTCAGCAACCCCCCAAAGGTGGGAGTCTCTGCGCCCCCTAAAGCTTGGTCCCTGTGCATAGGTAGACTTGCAAATTCAGGTGCTGTAAATTTAAAATAAATGGAATGACTTGAGGTTGCTTTTGGCTGCAGTTGTCACTAGAAAGTGGGGACTGGTGTGGGGCTGTGTACAGGAGTGTGGGTAAGGATGGAGACTGGCAGCTCAGGGCACGCAGTGGCATGGGTGACAGAGACAATTGGCCCACATGATTTATTGAGCTCAGAGAGGGTCCACAGTCCAGATGTTCCAGGGCTATAAAAGGAGAGCAGAAGCCACAGACTGAGCTCAGTTACCTGTAGCACCTCCCCTGGTATCTGGCAGCCTACTGGCGTCTTTGCACAGAATCTGAGAAGCTGAATAACTTGCTGGTAGTTACGTAGCTGTTTGGTAGTTTAACTTTGGCCATTTGGCCCATGCTTTCTGACTCCACTTCCGATTTCTTTACTCTCTGGGACACTTCTAGTTATGGATATTTTCTTTTCTTTTTTTTTATGGATATTTTCTTAATGGGGTGCATTTTGACCCAGCTGTGATGGAGGCTAAAGGACCTGGCTTTGTAGGGAGGAATCCTTCCAGGACAGGAAAGATCAGAATAGAGATGAATGTGTGTGCTTAGATTTAGAAACAGACCAGCTTCAGGAGAGTTTCTGTTTTGGAAGCTGGAGGAGGTAGATTGTTCAGAAGGAAAGGGAGAGGCTGGCCTTGCCTGGTGTGTGTACTGTTTCTATCTGACGCACAAGGCAATAGGGAGCCACTGTGTATTCTTAAGCAAGAGTGTGGTATGAAAACTGTCAACACGAAGCTGGCTTAGAACCAGCATTTTCAATTAATGATAAAGTAGCCCCGGAGATTAGATTGCTGGCTCTCTGCTGAGAGCTGGCCCTGGGGTTCATGACGCTGGGCAGCTCCAGGGCATGTTCTGTTTTGTGCCTGCGGAGACCTAGTTAGTCCATGAAGGTCTGGGTCTTTCATTACTGCATCCCCCACCACCATCACTCCAATAATAAAGGAACAGCTTCCTTTAATTGTACTGCTTATGAGACATGGAAATTTGAGGTATTTTCTCTTACAGCACAAATTTTAAATAAAATGTCCTATAAAGTGTCAGAGTCATCTGAGAGATCCTTGGGCCATTAATTTTTAAATTCTAGAACTAAAGACCGATTTTGCTACCAGTTTCCAACTCAGGTCTGTTCCTAAATAATCATTGTGGTGCATTATTCTTTTAATGGGTTGTTTCCCAAAATGGCACAAAGGGAAAAAAATAAAAAAGCACAGTGAGCTATTTGATTTTGGATGTTCTTTTTTTTGGTTTCTAAGGTAGGACCTGGCCAGCAATGTCCCTAGGCACATGCTGTTCCTGATCCATAATTATGTTTTTTAACCCACTCCTTTATGTCTGGGTCGTTAATGTCCCAGCTCCTGTGTAATTATCAAGTTCAGTGTGTGGGAATGAGACGAATATGACTTTAGCCTATACATTACTGCATTGCTGTATTTTTACAAGATATTTTCTAAACGTGGAGCTATACTGTTATCTCTCTCAACTTGAAAAGAGTAGCTGAAAGATATTCCCAATCTTTGGCCCACTCTGCAAAATTCAGGTCGATAGTGACTTGATAGGGCTGAGGTCTTCCGGGGTCTTGGGCAAGGGTCTGGATTGCCCCGGTGCCTTGGTTCAGAGTTTGACAGGGTCATGGGAACCTGTGATTTTCTGTCCAGCCTCAGCCATGCCCTATGGCAGTTTGCTGAACTAGAGGGAGACTGGGGATGCTGCTTGTTAAGAGTAATCAGAATTTTAATGATCAGGCTGAAAGGGGAAAGACTGTGGCCAGCAAGACAGGGCACCCCATTTAATGCTGGACTGTTATAGTTCACAGAAATAGAACAGAGCAGGAGTCCGGGTCTCCCAGAGTCGAAGTTCTGTTTCAGGAGTCTCTTGACCAGAACTAAAATGATTTCAACAGCATTTCCCCCTAATCTGGGAAACAGTTTATTTGTATCTCATTTGCAGGGAAATCTTTTTATTTGTTTTATTTATTATTTCCTACTACTGATTGAATATTCAAATAATAGAGAAAGGAATAAAAGAGAAAGTAAACTCCCTAAAATCCAAGCACCCAGCAGTCATTATCAACATTTACTGCTCATCTGTCTTGAACTTTCTCGTACATGCGTGTGAGTGAATCCACCCAGGTAGACGCATAGAAAACCCATCAATGTGTTTCTGTGTTCACATTTGTTATCATACAAACAGGTTATAGTCTGCTTTTCTTTATACTCTGTTGCACCTTCCTTCTGATGAATATTAATATACATCTCTTTTGAATGGTTTCTGAGTATTCTATTTTAGGAATAATAAATTTATCTTAATTGTTACCGTAATTAAGTACTTAATTGTACTTAATTGCTACTGACACCCTCTCATATGTACCCTTTCTACCTCTCCAGCTTTCTTTTCAGGAAAGGACTGTGAGACCCAGGGCATGTGTATTTTGAATTTTGATGCATAGTGCCAGATGCCCTTGAAAAAGTTTATATCAACTTACAGTCCTGCCAACAGTCAATGAAGTGCCCAAAGAAGAGGAAAATTAACTTTCCATTTTCTTAGGCTTTTCTGCATTCTACCTGCCTCTAGAACCTTACCTCCAAATGCCTAAAAGACAAATGTCATGTTCATGAAGTACTGTAGGTTCCATATTGATCCTCACCCAGATCCCAAAACAACTTACTAAATTGATGGTTTATGTCACCGGCAAAACTCAGTAATCACTAAGGTAGATTGATTCCCTAAGATTAAGCAGTGCTTAACTCACTTTGTTTTTCAATAAGATTGTTAGAAAGGAAAGTCAGGAGAATGGTATAGTCACAGGGTATCAAGATTTCAGCCAGGTGTTTGACACGACAAATTCATACACACATAATACACATTTTTCTTTAAGTGGAGAATTAAGGGCTAAGTGGATGCATATATAGTTGATTGAACAACTTCATTCCAGCAGGTTGGTTACTTATCTTTGCAGGGAGGTTGTAAGAATGCCTGGGCTCTGACCTCCAAGCGTGTACATGGAACTAATTATCTACAGCATAGAGAAAACGCTTTGTGAAAGTGGGATACATCAAAGCTGGGGAGGTTAGCAGAAACAATCAGAATACAGACATAACCAGAACTGAGAGACGTTTATGCAGGATGGAACCACAGACCCAAATTTACTTAGGCAGGATGAGATTAAAGAAAATATTCATAAGGAAAAGAATGAAGTTTGTACCTAGAATTAAAATTCTAATACGTGTGCCTGCGTGTACAAGAGTATGATTGGATGATGGAGAAACTGGCAGCCAAGATATGGGTTTAACCAATTGCAAACTAGAACATTAACACTGCCCAGAACATGCTAAAAAGGCGATGGAACCTCAGAGTCTATTGATCATTTTTAAATAGTGTTCAGCACATGTCAGGACCCATGTGCAAGCTTATATTTACACTCTGATTCCCTAGGAGGAGCCCTGACATATTGTAGTGACCTCATGTGCAGTGCAGGCAGAGTAGGGACCAGGAGAAGTGGGGGATGATTAGGCTAAAAACTACAGATAATGAGCATAACTGTATTCAAATATCTGAAGACCTGAGCCTCCTGCCCCTGCCCAAAAGAGGCAGAATTAGGACGCGTAACTGAACGTGCAGCTATGAAGCTCAAAATACGTATATGAGCGGCAGGCAGCATCCCGTTTAAGCTGTTTAATACACAGTCTCATAGGTACTGGGTTTTCCATCTCTAGCGGTACCAGATGACAACTGGGTCACTATCCACCAGGACAACTACAAAAAGAATTCCTGTTTAGAGAAGAAGGTTGTATTAGATTGTTTCTACCAATGCATGCATAATGGGTGGCCCTTAAGTGCCTAACATTCTCCGGTGGATGGCCCAGACTTTGACAAAACCCCAGAGTCTTTTGCAGAGAAGTAAAGCATCGTACTCATTGTTAACCCTCTGACTCCTGTTACTGGTCCACCGATAACCGTCACCTGACAAGGCTGTGGTGCCCAAGGGAGGGGCCCGCTCTGTCTGCATCCCAGGCACGTAACTAGCTAACAGCCCCACCCCACACACACACACTTTTCTCTTCTGCTCAAGTGAGCATAGCAGATGTTAATGTGTTCAAAGGAGCAGGGTTTCTGACACCCTCCCCTCTCCCGGCTGTGCACATTTTCCTTTCCCTTAGCCTGCCCTGGTACATGCCTTCTTCCCACCTTTACTTATGCTCTTCTCCTCCAGAAATCAGCGCCCACTAATTTTCTTTATACATACAATTATTCTCGTAACCAATAAGAAAAAAGTCTCCAAATGAATAGTGGAGGAAAGGACACAGAAAGGAGGCTCACAGATAATGAAGTAAAAACGGACAGTAAATAAATGAAATGAGGTGCAGTTTCAAATTATAATTAGGGAAATATACATAGGATACCGTATTTCATCTGTCAAATATTCAAAGATAAAAGGATTTGAAGAAACTTCCTATTAGGGAAGTGTAGGGAAAGAGGTACAGAGTGGACATTGGTCAACAGTTTCAAAGGGAATTTGGTGACATGTTTCAAAATTTAAAATGTTTATACAGTAGAACCTCCATAGCTGACTACCTCCCTACCTGGACCTAATTTTCATGGAACAGACACCATCCTTGTTGAGAACAAGCGCACGAGGACGTGCAAATCTGTATCTGTTACTTTGCAAAAATATTCTTGGAAGTATTTTTTTTTTTAATGAAAGACTGGAAATAACCTAAACACCCATCATTCATTTGTTCATTCAAAAAACATTTATTGTGTGCTCACTACATGCCAGGCAATGCCTTTAGGCACTTGGGATACATCTTTGAACAAAACAAAAATCCCTTCCTTCCTAGAGCCTCTATTCTGAGCACTGTTAAATAAAAGTACACCCATCGAGTAGAATAATATGTAATCATTAAAAATGAGGTCATTCTACATGTTCTTGACATGGCCAAGAATGGCCAAGACATATGGGATTTTTTTTTTGTAAGGGTATATGTCTATATTTATGCTTCCATTAAGCATAAAAGAATTCAAGGAAAATTGGCAGAACAACCTTAACAGGAGGGCTAGATGTTAGGTTAGAGGGAAAGGAGATACCACTTTTCTTTTTATAAACTATTTTGTCCTATTTAATTTTTCATAACTAACCTATGATTTATGTAATAAAAAACTTACAGATGTTATTAAGAAAAGGAAAATTATAAAGCTAAATCAGTAGTCCTTCTAGAGAACTAAGAATCAGATCTCAAAGAAAGTAGAAAATTCCTTAACCTTTCTGTAGCCATCGAGACCAAAATGATTAGGTGTTTGATGCTGTTCAGACCACAAGAATGGAAATTAATACCGTAGTACTTTGCAACATAAAACCAACGACATGAGGTGGGCCTGTGGCGTTACAGGTCATGGACATGGCAGACACGTCTATATTTGCAAATTAAATGGGAAGGTGGCCAGGAGCAGGGCCCAGGACTGACACGCCAGTATTCTGGAGCTTTCTTCTGGGTCTGGCAGTGACTACTCTTGACACTCTTGGAGGCTCAGTTTCCCCTCCACAAATAGTGAGCTTGGATTTCAGAATTTAAAGAGTTTTAGAATTTAAAAAATTTTTAAGGATTGAAGGTGTGGCCCAGCACTACCATTTTATGAGTCTGATTGTTCTGGCGAGTCCTCATTTGTAGGGGAGAGATTTGAGGTAGCTACTAAAATTTTCTAGAGTCCATGAAAAGATCACCCCAACTTTCCAGTTATCTACCTTTTCCTACTACTGATAAGAAATGTCAGTAAGGACTTTAATATGTTTGTGTTTACACTCAATTTTACAAACATTTGGGCATTTTGTACTTATGCGGTTTTAACTTCAGGTCACAGAAAACCAGGCTTTTTGGCTTCTATCTTAAAGGGATGATTAAGAGACATTGTTTTTCAGAATTTCCATGAATTTAAGTTGATGTGTTAGAAAAGAAAAAAAAAAAAAAAGCATGATCCAACACACTAGACTTTTCCAGATGAAATTTAAGTGTAATTTCATCCTTTCTGGAAATTAGATTTCTGTCAGATTCACAAACCCAGAATTTCCACTTTGCCTCTTCTTTGGGGGTAAGTTATCACAGGAGAAGAAGTGATGGTTATAGATGAGTTTTCATTTTTGTGTGCTGAGGGAATATCAGCTTGGAGGAGGCTGTGAATGATGTGCCTGTTTTGTGTGTGTATCTCTGGGGGGTCCATGGAGACCTTCTATCCTGAGTGGAATATGTAACTCAGACTCTGCTTCCACATAGAACTACCTCGGTCCTCCTTAGGATGAGTTCAGAAAGTCCCATGGAAAGCTAGTAAGGGTGTGGAAATCAGAACAGAAACGGGGGGCGGGGGCATCACAGCAGGCAGCCCGCTGAGAAGAAGGGGGCTGAAGGGGATGTTTCAGAGATCTGGTGGGAGACACTCACTGCCATGTCTCCCTTCCCATTTGTTTTTCAACTGATTGGAAAACTAATAATGAGTATGTTAACATTTTCTCCAGTTATCCTACCCAAGTGTGAGACCAGCTGGGAAGAGGGACTTTTTCGCCCTCCAAGGTCCTGGCTGTCTCTCCCTGCCTCCCTTTCCCTCCCGACTGCTGCCAAATCTCTCCTGGCTGTCTCGTCACTCTCTTGGGGTTGGGGCTGTGCTCAGTCCTGGCCACCAGCCCCACCACATGTTTTGCATGGCTCACACTGCCCCCACTTTCCCCCTTTTGGTGTCATTTATTTTGTTTTGAAGGGAATGAGGTGCAGAGGAGGTCTGAGTATATGTCCTTCCACTGGGCTTCAGAACTGGGAGCAGGCCCAGATTGCGTTCGCTCCCACTTGTGCATGGAGGTCACAGCCTCTGCAGGAGCATGTCCTTCTGTCCTCCCACAGTCCTTGGGATGTGTTCATCTTCTCCAAGCTGCTCTGAATTCCTGGTCTCCACTGTCCGCAACCCAACCCGTTCTCCATTGCTTTGTTCATTTCTTCTGATGGCAGCGTCTCAAGCTTCAGACAGTTTGGGGCCATGTTCATTATGTTTCCCATGTCCTAAGACTGCATTCTAATACCTTTTCGATTCATGACTATTAAAAATTCCATCTACTCCCTGTGAACTATCTTGTCTCCAAGGGTGTATGGACACTTCTCTTCATAGTCCTTACTGTCTAAGATTCTTGGTCTCTTCCTGAGGGTGCGACTGGGTTACTCAGGTTCTCCTAGAATAGTAACTCACACTGTCAGTTTCCAGCCTATTAGCCAATTCTGTTGGGCCATACCTTAAAGCATTTTTATCCATCCATTAGTTAGGGAGATAATTTGGTGATACCTTTTCTGGCTAAACCAATAAACCGATACATATTTCAGGGTTTTTGTTTATTTGTTTTTGTTTTATTGAGACAGAGTCCCAATGTGTCACCCTTGGTAGAATGAGGTGATATCTTAGCTCACAACAACCTCAAACTCTTGGGCTCAAGCCATCCTCTTTCCTCAGCCTCCCAAGTAGTTGGGACTATAGGTATCTACCACACACCTGGCTATGTTTAGAGATGAGGTCTTGTTGATGCTCAGGCTGGTCTCAAACTCCTGAGTTCAAGCAATCCACCCGCCTGGGCCTCACAGAGTGCTGGGATTACAGGCGTGAGCCACTGTGCCCGGCTCTAAGTATTTGTTGAATTATGAATCAAATGAAGTTCTTGACTATGCTTGTCAGCACAGTTTTAGAGTCTGAATCTCATCATCTGCAACTATCTTTTTCTCTCCTCCCTCCTTTTCTTCTTCTCATCTCTTCTCTTTCCCCTCCTCTCTGCTTCTCTCTCTCCTCTTTCTGCCCATCCTTCCTTCCCTCTCTCTTCTTTTCTTCCTTCCTCTATTTCTTCCTAGTCTCTTTCATTCTATTTCTTCATTTTCTTTCTTTTCTTTTTTTTTTTTGTCTTTTTTTTCCCGTAAAATATTGGCATTTGATTTTGAAGTTCACTTTCTAAAGAAACTTCCAATAGGCTAGATGCACCGAAATCTCCCACAGTTTAGTAGAAGAGTCTGGGTTTTTGTTTTTTCAGAGACCCTCTATTGGCTCTCTGAGTTGAAACAGTTTAGACTCCACATAAAATATGCGTTGTTTACCTAGACTCTTCATGCTCTGCATACTGTTACAATCCTTGAAGAGCTTGTCAGTGACAAGTAAGATAAATGAATGAAGAGGACTTTACAAGTGTTTAAAAGCTAAGTATAGCATGTGCTGCCCACTACTTAATTAAACAGACCTGCGCTTAACTAAGTAACTTTGTGGTGGAAACTTCTAGGGCTTTCCCCTCCCCCAGATCCCGCGACTGGCAACCATGCTCAGGATGTTAGAAATTCCTTGGTTGTCTGCAGTTGCTTGTGTTAGCCGTATTCAAAGCTGTCTCGTTGGTCAAAGCATTAAAAGTTAATGTGAATTGTGGATCGTGACTTTTAAAGTTATATTAGGGATGGTTAGGAACACAGACATTTTAGGGGCTCGATGAAGATTTTATAACATGTCTGAGTTTTGTCCTTTTCAGAAAGAACATTAAAATCAAAAGTGACCTCTCCTTTTAAACCCTGATTAGAGTCAGTGTCTAGAAAGTCAGAGCCCATTTCCAGATCAGTCTTGATTTTTTAATTTTTTTAAAGGGGTCTGTCCTTATGGAGCTGAGCAGCAGGGCACATTGGTTACATAGCAGACTCTGGAGTCAGCGTGTCTAATCTTCCAGTTGTTTGAGTCTGGATAAGTTGTTCTGTCTAAGCCTCAGTTTCATCATCTGTTACATGGGGGTAACAACAGCCTCCACCAAGACTAATATTCAGGGCAAATGTATTTGTGTCCCTCTTGGTTCTCATGGTTTCTGCCTGGGTCATGGCAGCTTAAGGATTTTGAGCACAACCCCACTACAGCCTACATTACTGGGTTGATGTGTCTGACTAAATGAGATGATGCTGGTAAATCACTCTTCTTGGTGCACAGCACGGGCTAGCCAGCGTTTGTTCTTATTGCTGCTGTAAACGGGGCTCCATCTCAGGGTATGAGTCCTCTTTCTACCACCGTTAAGGATTCTAATATTATGGGCAGAGGATATAAAAGATTTTCTTCTCCTGTTGAGAGAAGACTGGCTGCACTGGCTGGTAGCAGAATAGGGGGATGATGCTCCTGGCTGTAACTGTTGTCTATAACCCTTCAGAGAATCCCTCAGGTTCTAAGGTAGCAGCCAAATGTAATTCAACAAAATAGTTTCTCTCCCCTCTGATTATAGCAGAAAGAAGACGGCAAAGAAAAACTGCACATTTGCACTCAGGAATAAGAATGGTAGTTCAGCATCACCCCATGTGGTGTTTGACTCATGCTGAAGACAGTGTCGCTCCACTCACCCATTTAATAGATACAGGAAACAGGGCTTATGGAGACATGATTCACTATGAGCCCCAGAGTGACTATCTGGCAGGAAAGGAATGGGTGCCAGGCAGGTGTTACTTCCTGAGGAAGGTGAGAGTTCTGTCACCCTAGATGATGAGAAATCCTAGGAGATATCTGGAGAAAAGGAACCTGGTAGTTGCAGGCTTCTTAGTCCTGGGCAGAAGTTAGGTACTGGCTTGTTAATTATTTAGTAAGCACTTTAGCTGGGATTCCTACAAAAACAGACCCCAAGATAAGGGTTTGATGGAGATAATCCTAAGAAGTGGTGAGAGAATGTGGAAGTGATACAGGGAAGGGAAAAGGCCAGAAAAGGCACCGTAGTGGGCAGTTCCTGCTATCATCGGTCAGGGCTCCTGCTCCTGGGGACCCCTGAGAGATGGGAGTGCACCATTGTGTAATCCCATTGAGGGGCCAGGAGGTTGGCTATTTATCCATCACCTCTGCCATGCACAGACTGAGGGCTGTCCCAGGAGGGTGAGCTCCCCAGCACTTTTGATCTGACCTGTTCTCTGGCTAAGCCTGCACCTGTGGGCAGAGAGACCTGGGGCAGAGATGCATTGGCATCCTTTGGGGAGACAACAACACATCCAGGACTGCCCATCCATGCTGCAGGATGCACAGGAGCAAGTATGCTGATATGCCCTGTAGCAATTACAAATAAAATACAGGTATTTCATATGGGAGTATGAACTGGCAGCCCAACCTTCAAGGTGGCCCACTAATTTTCTGTATAGGTAAGAATGAGTAGGGAAGAGCCTTTAGCCAAGTTGGGAGGAACAGTGTCATGAAGCCTCTGTTCTGCTGTCGCTGGGTGGCAGGAGAGAGGGACCAGCTGAATTAGTTGGCGGGGGGTGGGGTGGGGGAATCAGACCAATTTTCAAGGCAGGCCTGAGACTGTAACGGTAGTTTCTGTTGATAGTTGTAAACACAGAGATGCCAAGAGACTGTCCCGTTCTCCTAAAGAGGTCACATCTTGGCATATGGGAACGTATGGCTATGGCTCTAAAATCCCTTCCAATATGCCCCAAATTGATAAGTTCTTTTGAGAACAAAGATGGTGAACTGGTGTCTCCAATACATTTCCTGGTCTCCCCACACTCCGTAAAGGATGAGGAAAACTACACACGAGCACGCCCACACCCCTTCACACACACACCATTTTGGGTTCTGTTTCCCCTCATTGATCTGCTTTTCCCCTCAAGGTGATTACGGGGCCAGTTTACTGTGGAATATCCCCAGTCCACTCCACCTTATACCCACATATGAGCCAATGTTCAAATCGTGGGTCCAGAGGCATCTGACCCTGCCCTCAGCTAGAGATCACCTTTCCTGCTTCTGGATTCCCGGTTAAACTATTTCCTCTCTTCTTTTTTTCTTCCCATACTGTGTTATAGTCAGGCCTCTAGTTCCTCGTGTCTTACCCCCCTGTCCCTGGTCTTATCCTTCATATTATCACCTGGTACTATGGAGTCAGATAGCAGGAACAGTTTGAGTCCTGTTCCTCCGCTCACCAGCTCAATCATCGTAGGCTGACTTTCCTCATCTGTAAAACAGGCCTCCTAAGAAGAATTGTCTCAGAAGGGAAGATTCAACAAGAGCGTCCTGGCCCAGCACTTAGCCTGGCATGTAATTATTGTCATTGTTGTGCTTGCATATTTCCAGTGAGCATTGTATTAATTTCAGTGCGGTGTCCACAGTAGAAGCTTTTCCATTATTGATGCTTACGTCCTCCCAGAAAGTTCCCCAATGCAGCACATTCCTTTCTCGCTGCTTCAAACATCCTCTTGCTTCATTTTGTCCTCCAACTGTGACCCCAGGCACTGGAACCCAGATCCTACTCAATCCTGACACATTGCTGTGTGAGCCTAGTGGATGTTTAGGAAATTCCTCCCCTCTTCGCTGTGCAGGTGTTGTCTGGTTTCCTCATCTTTCACTTGGAGATGGGAACTCTCACCTTGCTCTGATTAGGTGGAAACAAAACCAGAAGAAGATCCTGAACGTTTTGGATTTCCCTGATGGGAAAGAGAGAAAAGAAAACCTGGTAGAATAAAAGTGTAATTGTTATTGTGCCGTATTATCTCCATATCCCATGGCAACCAATCTTATTATTTTTTTCTTATTTAAACCATATTCATGAAGATTTTATTGTTAACTTGATCCAGATGACTGATCAAAGCAGTTTGTTATTGCCACCTTACTAAAATATTTTTAAAGGCAGTTTTAATATTCCACTTTTATAGCTACATCTTGCCATTAAGCTATTGAGTCTATTACTAGTCAATCAAGGATTTTCATTTCGCTTCAAGAGCTCCTTGGATAAACGCTTCAGAAGTGTCAAAAGAGATGGAGTCTCTGGCACCTTTTCACAGATGGTGCTCGTCAGGGATTTTAGTTAATGGATAAAGTTTCAGTTTTCCATGGTTGACTCTTGGCATTATCAAGAGTCTTCCAAAAGTCCCGTGCTCTTCCAAAGGCAAGGGGATAGTAAGGAAATGAAAATGCTAACACCCCGAGAAGCCCCATGTTTTTACTGAGGAAAGTAACTGGGGAGGTGGTGGAGCATTTCAGTGGGTTTACTTTACTAAAGAATGGAATGTTTCTCAAAGAAGAACCATTTGATTTGCCTAACGGCTCCAAAACCGTACATTTATTCCACTTTCCCCGCTCTCAAAATTTACAACAAACAAAAACAAATAGGGAAGGTTAAACTATCACATGGAGAGTCAGACACCCCACGGGCTCATCCTAGACTCCTGTTGTGTATTTTTCCCTTCTATCTATTCCCTGGCAGCCTGTGCCCTCCCCGTGCATTCATTCACATGTCCACATACTTATGTGACACACGTTTACTTATTGCTTCTGCCCTAGACTCCTTGCTAGGTGTGGGGTAGAAGGGTGATCCAGACATAGGGCTTCCCTCAGTAGATTTTCAACCTAGTGGTGGAGAAAGCCAAGTGAATGTAGTTATTTACCATGAGGTAAGTGCTGTGATCAGGGTGGGGCTGGGTATGGGACTTCTAATCCCTCCAAGGTGGGCTCAGGAAATCCTTTGTTTCTGAAGGGAATGATGTTGAAGCTAAGACCAGAGATCTAATGAGTGTAACTTGGGTGTCACAGAAGGGGCAGGAGATGAGGGGCGGGGTAGTGACAGAGAACAACACATTCTCAGGTTCAGGAGAGGGCCCCAGAGGGGTGCTGCTGAGGTCAATAGCAATCACCTAGCAAGGGACTTGATGTCCAGGAGCCGGGAGCTTTTCTGGAGGGAGGTGGGATCCTTTGGAGAACTTGAATGCGGGGAGGAACAGGAGTCCATGTCACTCTGGGTAGGAACGTGTTCCATGGGAGTCAGGAGCACAGCAGGAGAACTGTTGGGAGGGCTATAGTCCCAGAGAAATAAGGTGGCTGGTGCCTGGGAGAAAGGAAGTAGAAAATGAAACCGGATTAGATTTGTCTCCACAGTCACGACATAGCGTAGTGAAAAGAGCATGGAACACAGTTAGCCAGAGGTAAAAGTGTCAGGTCAGCAGTTTGGTAGACATTGCGAAGGAAATAAAAACGGGCCTCGGTGAATCACTAAATGAGTCCCAAGTTCCCAAGGGCTGTGCTGTGGCAAGCCACCCCTCTCCAACTCTGTCTTAGTTTTCCTGAGTTTCCGGTTAGGACTGCTCCAGAGACTTCCTGTTTAGGGCTTTGTGGGGGGCACCTCCTGCAACGGAGGGGGTATGAACCATTATACATGGCATCACCTGGTAAATGTGTCTGGAGTTATTTGAACTAATCATATCCCTGTTCCAACCCTTATTACATAGAACTTTCTGCAGTTTTTCTTTCATTGACCATTAGGGAGTGTTAGTCGTGACTTCCTATCCTTCCAGACCATACTTTATGTGGAGAAAACCCATGTAATCAGGAGAAGAGGAGGATAGGTAGTGCAGATCATTTTATAAAATGAAAAGATATCCATTTTCAATTTGACAATGAAAGGAACAGCATCGGTCAAGCCAGCTTTATATGAGAAAAGACTAGCAAGCAGCCTGTGAGAGATCGGTCACAGTTTAGGGGATATGTTACCCGCAAGATAAATAAAAACAGTCTAGAATATCAGACCAAACTCTCGTTTTTCATCTCTGCTTCACACTCTTCTCTTCCAGCCCAGACTAATCAAAAGAAGCCTCTTCCGCTCACAATTGCTCTGTGTACATTTCCCCCAGATCTGGTATTCACATGAACAATGTGGTTTATTTATATTTCGGCACCAAATTGGAAAGATGACATCATTCATTTACAGTCTTTATCCCGTGACATGCCTTCTCTCCAACACCTCATTTCAGCAGACACATTTAGGATTGCATATAGCATCTTGTTTAGCTTGTACATTCTTTTATGGGATACAGTTCAAAGGTAGGGAACTCTAGGCTTGTCACTGGTAAGAAAATAATCTCATAAAATCACAGGAGCTTCCCTAAAGGATAAGGACATTATGATGTTTACAATAGCAGAGTTATTATATGTTCATTGAGACTCCATCGTTCATTCTTGGGCAATTCCCTTCCATCTTGCCCAGAGCAGATCTCACAGCTTCTTTTAGGCTTCATATTTAGAAGAACCAATTTCAGATTTATTCGTTCATGAGTTCAAAAGTACAGGCTCTTGACAATACTGGAATTTTAGGTGTGAACGCTGTATTTCAGAATCCCTTGTAGAAATTGCAGGCTGACTAAGGGGAATCTCAGCACTTGGTCTGCAATAGCTTTGCTGACCTGCTCTTTCTCACGAGGCATAACTTGTCCATTGGGTCTCCTGACACTTTAAGTGGACAAGTGAAGGATGGAAATGCTATCAGCTGCCAAAGGTTGCCTGGGATTTTTATTTAATTTTTAAATAGGTCTTTTTCTCTATTTTTATTGTTTTTATTCATATCCATGCTTTTTTTAATGTTCACTTTGGGGCCTTTCAAATATTGTACAAAATTTAAAAAATGGAGTGAGTAAATCATGAGACATCCTCTGGCAGACAGAATTGGGATGTGAGGTGTTTCCAAAACTTAACAGAACCAAAGCGTCTTATGGGAAAGCTATTTGTACCTGTTCAGCTGTTTGCCTTTTCTGTTAGCAGCCAGGCCAGAACAAAGGCCTAGAGACTGAGAATTGGACAACCCAGAAAATTGCCCTGTTGGATGTCAAGACAGGGACCCCGAGAGCCTGAAATCTATGCTTTGCTTTTCCAGCTGCCAAATGAAGATAGTAATAAAGGCTTCTGGGAAAGTTCTGAGAATAAGTTAAGATTGTACATGAAAAATACTACAAGAACGCACAATGTTAGGTCCAGAGTCCTCTATTAGCAGAGTATTATTTATATTATATAACACAACTTCAACTGGTTGGAAGCTCTGCCAGCCCCTGACTTCTGGCTCTCTGAAAGTACTCATGGCTCACTGTCATCTTGAGCCACATAAGGGACTGTTATGGTAACTCATGAGATGTCCTCGACTCTCAGTGACCTTCCCTGCTGTACACAAACACACACAGCTCATCCCTAGGAGAGCAGCATCCCTCAAAGTCACGGCCCCTTCATTCTTGCCGTCCCTCATTACATGTCTACATCTAGCAGGGCCTGCGCTAGACTCTGCGGAGGGGCAGAAGATTAAAAACAACCTTGAAGTCTGCAGACAGATGGACAGATAAATCCGTGGTTAGAGAGCTGTGTGCAGCAGGAGGTACATGTCAGCTAGCCTCAAAGGTGGGATCAGGAAAAAGCTCCTAGAGAAAGTATTGCGAGTTAGGCAGACCCCGGGGTTCGAAGTGAGAGGAGGGGCCAGGAGAGGCAGCACAAGCCAAGGAAACAGCATGTGCAAAGAAGGGGGCAATTTCCTAGAGCAATAACAGCATTTGACTCTCACTGCTGGCTCATTGCGTGCCACATACGGGACTGACACCTGCAGAGTCCATCATATCACTTGCGTTTGTTCCTTGAAGAAACCCCAGGGAAACGGGTCCTATACACTTCCATTTTAGAGTTAAGGAAATCAAGGTTTATAACCAGCTAACATAAGGCCACATAAGGAGCAAAGAGGTGGAGCAGGACTTGAATCCAGGTAGTCCTATCCCCAAACTCACATTTCTTGGCTTTCTGGGCTGGATAATTTAATCTGCTTTCGTCCACGGCCTTTGGGCATTCTTCTAGATTCTGTGAGCCAGCCAGGGCCATTCATCACTGCTCTAGTTCTTGCCCTGCATATGAAACAATACAAATCTGTGGCCCTGGAAGTTTAAAGCCACCTAGCTACCTACTGGGACAAACATCATGAGCTGTAAGTTAGAGTGGTCAGTTTTTTTCATCGACTTTGAACCTTTTGCTTAATCCTCTCAAGAAACAAAATCAATGAAAATGTCTATAGGGAGCCCTTTTCCAAGAAGTCATCATAGCAACAAACTATCTCCATCAGCACTTCTGCATTTGGCAGCTTTTGGGTGGATTTGCCTGTCTTGTCTTGTGCGACCATTGTTTACCTGCAGTTCTGTGTTTCCAGCCAGCCCTCTCCCATCTTTCCATCCAGGGCTTCCTTCTCTGGCTTGAGGATGTGATTGTTGGCACCTTGTGGTTACAGGCTTACTCTGGGTCTCTATGATTGCTTGATAATGTAAAACAAAGCACCCTTGGGTATATTCTCATTTTTTTTCCTTTGTAAATGGCAAGAGGGAAATACTGTTAATATCTATAGATGTAACAGCCTAGTTTCAAGGATGTGAAAAAACCTCTTTCACCAAAGCAAACGGCGTGGTGCTTTCTTTATTAAGTTTCAGTTTGACCAAAAATGAAAACTTCTGGATAAGGAACAAAGGAAGCCCCATAGGCAGTGTAATCATGCCCTGAATCTCTTTGGCTGGTCTTCTAGCTCCTGATGGAATCTCCCCTGGTTTTTGTTCTACACAGACCCAGAACAGAATGAAGCTGATGGCAGACAACTACGATGAGGACCATCACCATTACCACCACCACCACCATCACCACCACCATCGATCTCCGGGGAGATCACAACATTCCAATCACAGGCCTTCTCCGGACCAGGTCAGTTTCATCGTCACTTACCTACAGGACCCTTTTTACCCTCTGGATATTTCCAGATAAAATAAATAATCCTCAAGAAATAATAAACAGCATAAAGTGATATGTTCTTTGAACTGAAACTAATAGCTTTGGTATTTATTTCCATCACTCAAGGAATCTAAATGTTTTCCTTTCTCCTTCCTCTTTAAGGTTTTGTCTTTTCTTATTTATGTTATGCATTTTCTTTCCTCCCCTCCTTTCTTCTTTCATAGATACATAGTCTATTGCTGGCTCGGTATCTCATGGCCAGTTACTCCTGAATGTCTCTCTCAGAGTTTTAAGTGAAAGCACTTTGTTTCCATGAGCTTGGCAACTAGAGAAGCCTCGAGTTCACTGAGCACTGTCCTAGAAAATTCCTTAGTAATGCAAATTAATAGTGGGGCAAAACAGAAAGAGAAATCTGTTTTGTAGCCATTTTAGTCAGTGAAGTCGAGGAGTCTGGTTTATTTGATTTGGATCCTGTCTTCTCCCTTGACTAAGTGGAGCAAATGAAAAGATGAATTGACAAAAACAAAAACCACCTGCAGTTTTCAGTGATACCACATTCACCCACCAAATGCAAAAATATTTATGGTGTTTGGTATTAAAATTCTTGGCAATGAGTTTTGCGGAAGTTAGGAAATAAATGTAAACTAGCAGGATAATGTAGTAATACAGTAAAATGAGCCATATGTACTGAGACACTCCCCTCCTTTTTGGGGTGATCCTAGTGTAACTTACACATTTCCATAGGTATAGGCAATAGATAATGAAATAGAAGCATCTGGATAAGTGTTAACTCCTTTGGATTTGGGAGGGTGAAGGCTTGTTGGAATTACTCTGTAAAGAGAGGGTTTGATTGTTTTCTGGGGAAGGAGGTGCTTATGATGCTTCTAAAACTTCTTTTGAGGTGGTTCTGTTTCCTTTTCACTTCATGTCACCAGCATCCCAAAGTAGAAGTTAAGATTCCAAATCTCTAAGATGTTTCCCCAGGAGTACAACTCCAGGGGGTGCTATTTACATAGAACACAACATTAGAAGTTCTCCTTGGAGCTGGGCAATGAGGCAGCCGTGACTAGGAGGCTCCCCAGTCCCTGGCTTGGCCCCAGCTTTACACGAAAGCACTTGCCCTCAGAGTCCCCAATACTGCAGAAGGCGTTCACATCACATATCAAAATTTCTGAAGCCAAGTCCAAAAAGGCACCATTTCATGTTTTTAGCCCTCAAAAATGACTCTTGATCTGGAGATCTAAAAAGCAGAGGGATATCAATTTCATGTCTTTCTCTTGTACATCTGTGCTTTTGTTTTAGTTTGGTTTTATTTATTCAACTCTTACCCCTCACCACCACCACCACCTCCCACACTCACCTGTCCTCCTGCTAACTAAATCTCTTCACTGCCCTCTTGGTCCCTGCACTTTGTTCCTCAGAGTTCTCCCATGAAGAGAGGCCTGCAGGCCCTAGTTGGCTATTCCTCTGAGCCATACATGCTAGAAGGCCGCCCTGGGTTTATCCCGCAGAGAGATAGTGGAGCCAAATTGGGGGAATGGGTCCCCTAAGGACTTACTGAGATGACAAACTGGCTTGTCTCACCATATTCATATGTGAATATGTCCTGCTGGAAATAGGGCACCAGATCAAATTTATCTGCCTTAGGAATGATAGTTCTTACAAAATCTAGTCTCCCATTACTTTTCCAGACATATATAAGCATGAAATAGAGTGCTGACCCTCGTGTTTGTCAACTAACACTAGAGGTTGTAATGGGGCAGAAATAATGGCTCCCGGGCGGGGGCTTCCCAGGAAGAATTATATTCCTTGAAGAATGCCTGACTGAGGCTTATTGTCAGGACCTTTGCTACACATTTCTCATTGCTACTACTCATACTAGGAGGATGGCAATAGTCTTCCACTTTCACATCAATCATCTCAATGAATACTCAAAGCAACCCATGCTAATAGAGGCAGGGAGCCTCATTCTATTCTCCAGACTCCAGATGAGAGATCTAGGCCCCAGGATAGTGGTGGTGGCCTGAATCCTGCTACTAGTATTCACTCATTCAAATAATACTTAGAGCACACAGTCCTTGCCCAGTGACAATGTGGGGCTGGAAGAAGAACATGATGGATAAGGCAGAACCCCTGCCTTTAGGGAGTCTTCTGTCTAGTCCTAGGACAAGAATCTAGGTCGTCTGATGTCTTGTTCAATTCTTTTCTGGGCTGTGTCAATCCGATCAAGACAGACAAAAATACTTAGGACTTAACTAGGGTCCTGTGACTTAGAAACTTACTCTGTAGTGGAGTTCACTGTAAAAATGAAATACATTTGACAAAAAGGATAATTTTGAGGTTTTAAATTGGAGTCAACAAGGCAGTAAGGCTCTTTCAATTAGAGAAGGAGACTTAAGCAAAGAACTCTGGTATAAGGTAGGTTGCCTGCAGTGATGGAGAGGGCTATACACCCAGGCCAGGATGCCCTTTCTGACTAGGGGTCCCAGATCTCCCAGGTCTAGTGCAATGAAACCCTCCCCTTTACCGCAGACCTGATACTTAGTGATCAACAACTTATATGTCAGTATATTTGCTACTATAAATTTAAGTCCCAGATTGAAATAGTTATCAATGGCTAGGTAGTCTTTCCTGGTTAATTATAAACCCACACATGATTGTGTGACCACATATGCTGAAACATACATATACTGAAACATACAGGGTAGAGCTACATCTTAGGAGAAAATGGCACAGCCTTCTATCAATATGTGACAACATGAAAATCTTAAGAGTAGAGTGATTTGTTTGAGATTTAAACTAAATGTCCATAATGGATCCATGTTAGCTGAAATGACTTTAAAGGGGAGAAGGCTCTTCCATGGATTTCTGATCTGCTTCCCGTGAATCTTCCAGCCGTGGTCTTTCTGGGGCACTATGGATTGACCACCGGTGACTTATGGAACAGGGAATACAAAATGTTGATATTGCCTTTTGAGCTTTATTAAGAGATCAGAACATATGAAAATGAAGAAATATGAAAAAGCAGTCACTTTTCCAGAGAAACTGATTTTTCCTTGGAAAATTCAATGTAAATATTGCCAAGTAATATTTATAATTTGTAAAATTATATTCTTTTTCCTTTTCTTCCTTATCTCTTTCTCCTTCACTATGATTTTGCTTTCTCTTTAAGAGAAATTGAATCCAAGTAATTTAAGTCTAGACTAGCATTTCCCAAACTTTCAAAACATTAGTCCTGTGAGGAAAGTCTTGAAACATGTTGTGGGCAAAGAATTTGGGGAAAGTACTGCATATTATGACTGTATCTTGGAGCATCCTGGGGCAATTAGCAGATCAAAGTATCTAAAAAATTATATAAAAATGAAAGCTTTCCAATTTTATTTAATCTAGCATTTCTCAGGCTTATTTAATCACGTAATTTTTTTCTTTCTAGTAACATCTGTGCTCTGAGAAATACTGTTCTCAGAGTATCAGGTGAAAAAAGAGACTACCTAGTTGAAAATATGACTGATCTAGTTTCCAGTAGTGTGTTTCATCAGAAGGTGCAGTTTGGGGGCAATTTCATGCTTTTTATAATAGAAAATGAAAGTACCTCTTTCCTTCACTTTCTAAGATAGCTTCTTGTTATTATTATTATTTTTTTTTTTATTAGTTGTACCAGAATGCTTATTGCAGCCCAATTCACAATTGCTAAGTTATGGAAAAAGCTAAGATAGCTTCTTGAAGGCTGTAACACCTGAGAATGAATTACTCTGCCAAGAGCTCAGTAGCTCTAAGGGAGCCATTAGGATGAGGAGCCAGGCTGTCACAAAGAGCCATAAATACACAGCCCTCCAGAGATGGCAAATAAGTGTAATGAGGGGGTGAGAGGATTTGGAGACGTTGCAAGAGAAGTCCATGTGGTGTGCCAGTGCAGCAATCTGACCCGCTATCTGACAGGAGCAGTTAATAGCTGCTGGCCTATAACTCCCAGGATGGCCACAACCATTGAATATGTCCAAGTAGGATATCCAGGCAAATCCCAGTCATGACTTAGGAAATCTTTCACACCAAGAAGTGATCACAAGGGTGGCAACAAATACTTCCCATGACACAGCTGCTGATGTATCTTGAGAAACCGTGAAGGCCAAAAAACATGCTGTAGACACACACAAGATTTTACTTTTATTGAAGTTACAAAGATTGATTTTGTGAAGCTGGATGGAATCTCAGCTCCTCCTAAATGTTCTCTGTACCTGTCATCATCAGTCTTACCTGTTATTTTCTTTAAGTAGCATCCTTCCCCACCTTCAAGAATATCAATGACATCAAGTCTTTCCACTTGCCTTTTTCTAAGCATTATACAATTTTTATTGCCCCAGGAAAGGTCCTATTTTATTAAGTTCCTCCTAGTGGCTCCCAGGTATGAACGAACCCCATCAATGACTAAAGCACAGCAGTAGAATGAGCCCCACGTTCTGGCCAACTCACAAGGCCAACCCCTGCTTAAGCTTCCCTTTCTGCGTCTAGGTCTCACATTTCTGTGCTTGGATACTGAGTTAGACGCTGCTTTAAGGGCCTGGATCGCCTTGCTTTTTTGCACAAAATGCCCCTTGGTTTGTTAAAACACATTGATTTTAGTTTGGAGGTGCCTAAATAGCAAAGAACCTAAATAATTAGGGGCTGGAAATCCCCCAAAAAGTGGCTGGCCCAGGAGAACACTATCCTCTCCTGTGTCTTCCTCCTTCACTGAATGGAAATACTAACTTACAGGAGTTGAGAAGCTCAAAGGATTTTGACCCCTTTAAGACTTTCATCTTATTTAAAATTTAAATTTCATATTTTAGGTGCAAAAATGCTACTTCTAGGAGAGGGCTACAGAGTTTAGAGGCATGGAGACACGATTCTTAAGAGATTGATTACAGAAAAATATGGACGAATTTTGCAGTTATATTCTTTTGGCCCTTTGCAGGCACTCAGTAGGTCTGCTGAATGACCCATTGCCATAGTACCTTTGGGAAATAGAAAGGGCAAATGGAAATATTCCTATCGTACCGATACATAAACTAGAATTCAGAGAGGTTGTTAATGATCCGTAGTCATAAAACTGAAGATGATCAGGCCCAAGATGAGGGCCTAAATCTCTGAGTGCTATGCATTAGTGACAAACCTCCTTAGATATTAGTATGAACATATCTATGTGACCACGTGCATTTATGATCGCACATCTACTTTTTCTAAAATGCAAATGTGTTTTTTCTCTTTCCCAATGAATTATAGTAAATTTTATTTTATTTTGATTTATTTTCCAAAATTGAATGGAAATGTCATCTCATTAATCTGTTATCTTTCCATTTGCCCCTTGTCTTTATTTCCATGCTTGTGCTTTGCGACTTTATTCTTTCCATTTCCCCCTCTTCACATGTTCCTCTTTACTCTTCTCTAACCATGCTGTCCTTATGCCAATGAAAACGAGGCTTTCTGCGAACTCTCCCACTGCCATGGACTCACCAGGATGAGATCCTCTAGTAGAGGGGGGACTGGCTCACAGAGGAAGGAGAATTGCTCTGGGTCACAGGGCTCCTGGAAATGCATTGCCAGAACAAACTAGGCCCCAGAGGGGATGCTTCATTTGGCCCAGGGTGACGGGAACAGATTCAGATAGTAGTGACTTTCCTGTGGCAGAAGCCGGGTTTTCCATTTTGCATTCTTAACTTTAGGTTGTCCACTCTATTGATCTAGTCCTAGAAAATCGATTGCCCTAATTGTCAATATTACCCACTCCACTTGACAATTTCCAGAATCTGTCTGTAGACATGAATATGAAGGCCACTACAAAAGTTTGGGGCAGACTGTGTTACAGTCCATAATTTCACTTCCATGTAATACAGTCGATAGCATTTTTTTCTGATTCACCCATGCAAGGTTCCATTTGTTCAGCTTATCAATGTTGCTGGGAGGCCTTCATTTGTTTCCATCCCATGGGCAGCATTCAGTCAGTGTCTGCTGTGGAGCTGGGAATAAAACACTTTTGCAGGATTTTCTATGATTTTAAAAGTGGGTTAAACGAGTCTCAAAGCCTTTAGCATTTTTCACTGGGATTTCAGATACCTTACTCCTTCCCCCGTGACATTTCAGTGGTTTCAAGAATTTAGAAGAGGCTGAATTTCATTGAAAGGCAAGGAGAGGAGCAGGGGTGTCTGGCAACTGCAGTGAGTGAGGAAAATGTCACCACTGTGGAAAAAAAACGGTCCTGTAAAACAATTGAGTGACATTTAAGGACACTGAAGCAGCACTACAGATTGGAACCCCAGCAACATCCAAATCCTGCACAATTATCTTGAAGTCAGGACAGTTTCATCCCAAAGGGTGCCTCACTTTGACGGATGAGCAAAAGCTTATCTGTGCTGAATGCTGGGAAGCAATGCTGGTCAGCCGGGTCCCAGAACTCTGGGAGGCCAAGGCAGGTAGATCGTCTGAGCTCAGGAGTTCTGGACCAGCCTGAGCAAGAGTGAGACCCCATCTCTACTAAAAATAGAAAAACTCATCAGGCATTGTGGGAGGAGTCTATAGTCCCAGCTACTTGTGAGGCTGAGGCAAGAGGATTGCTCAAGGCCAAGAGTTTGAGGTTGCTGTGAGCTGTGATGATGCCACAGCACTCCGCCCATGGCGGCAGAGTGAAATTGTGTCTCAAAAAAAAAAAAAAAAAGAAAAGAAAAAGAAATGCCAGGGCAGCAAGTCTAGATGCGTTTCTGACAGCGTTACTGGTGGTGAAACCTAGATTTACCAGTTTGATCCAGAGAATAAATGTCAGCAGTGCAGTGTGGATTTTTTTTTCCCCAATGAAAATCTGCCAGCAAAAGTGAAGTGGACCTGAAGTGTCAGAAAGAAAATGGTGGTAACTTTCTTCTCCAAAGGTGGTCATGTTGCACCTGTTATTCTGGAGGAACAAAGGACTGTTACTGCTCAGTGGTACACAACAGTGTACCAAAGTGCCTACCAAAAGTTTTCAGGAAGCTTCAAGAATGGCGGTCAAAGGCAAGACCTTTGACCCAAGACGGGGGCCCATCTCACACCATGAGAATGTGTCTGCCCATACTGCCAACATCACCATTCCATTCCTGGGGTCCACAGAGGTTAAACTTATGATTCATCCATCCTATACTCCTGACCTGGCTCCATGTAATTATTTCCTATTCCCAAGATTAAAAAAAAATCTCATGCATGGAAGAGGCTTCTTTAGCCCTGAAGAAACCGTTTATACCTATGAAAGTGAGCTTACAGCCCTTGAAGAAAATGAATGGGAAGAGTGTTTTCACAAATGTTTTACAAGAATGGTGATTCTTTTGAGAAAATATAATAATAATAAATGATTTTGTGTTTTCTTAATTTTTGTGTATCTCAAAACTTTGGTAGTGTCCCTTATAGTAATAATTGGTACTTTCTCTGCTGCTCCTGGTTACTGTCTGGTCCCAGCATGTGTTGGCTAAGATGTAAGATTGTACCACTGGACACCTTTCAGAGCATTAAATGTCTGCCTCCATTTTCTGCTGAACATTCCCATAGATTTCTGCTTTGGCCACATGTCATGTTTTCATAAGCCATCATATACTTTGGTCACTAAAGAACCTTGTCCTAGATTTGGCCTTCTTTTCAAACTGGTGGTCATGGGATTCATATACAGATCATATTTTAAGATACGATTAAAATGACCCCAGTAACCCAATCCACAATGGATAATGGAAACCTGTTTTTCATTTTTGTTTATGGCCTTAGATTCTTAAACATGGGAAGATAGATGCCCAGAGTACTGAATCTGTGCTCTGATTCAAAGAGGCTGCAGCCTTCACTGCCTTGGTCTTGGGATTTCTGGTCTCAAAATATGTCCTTCCCCCTTTTTCCTACAGGCAAAAAAGCCATAAGGTGGAGTTAATGCAGAAACTAAAGACAAGGTTATTGCTTTCTCTCCTTCCCACCTTGATCCATGCTACACACACCTGAGCCTTGTTACCCACTCTCACGTAGAATTCGTTAGCGTTTTGTGGAGCATACACATAGGAGGGGAATTTCCAACCATCTATACAGTTAGGCCTTCACTGAGGTCATGGCTAGAGGCAGATGACATCTCCAGACCCTATGAGTTTCCTGGCCCCAGATCTGTTTTTGCAAAACCTGCCTTCTTTTTTTCTCCTCTTCCCAGGGCCTAAACGTTGTGTTTAGCCCACAAGAAGTTGGTTGAGTCCCATGGTCTACCAGGAGAACAAAGCGGCCCCATCAGCCCCTCCCCAGGCCCTCTGACTTCTAGACAGCCAACTCAAGGGTCCCGGGAATCCCCGCTCACCCTCGGCCCTTCTCTGTGAATGCAGAACAAGCTTTGTGACTGATGCTCTGCCTTCTTTGCACTTTCACAGCAGATTAGCCAAAGTGCAGCCCTTTGAATTCTACCAAACACATGAGGGGTTTAACTTGCTCCATTGCCCCTAGAAGATGGATTCTGTATATAGAGTTGTTATTCCTAGCCTTTGCTTAGGGAGGGGGAAAAAAGAATTTATTTTATGTTTTG
This sequence comes from Nycticebus coucang, assembly GCF_027406575.1. NCBI lineage: Eukaryota > Metazoa > Chordata > Mammalia > Primates > Lorisidae > Nycticebus > Nycticebus coucang. The sequence continues at coordinate 53,623,760 of NC_069787.1, forward strand.
AGGTTAAATGAATGTGGGATAAATGTATACATAGCGTCCTGAGTGTATATATGTATGTATCGCTATATGTCAGCTGAGCCGAGGACTTTGCCACATATGGAAGAATTTTGCAGGATCATGTTTAACTAGAAATTTCTCTCCCTAATTTCCCCTGAGTGCATGTTTGAATATGCATCATGTATACACATATATGGTCTGGGTATGCATGTAAATACATGTTTCTTACATCGAAGAAAACTTATCTGAGCTTACAAAAATGCAGTTACAGGAACAGCTAAAAAGCCAGAAATATTTATTTCCCCATGACAGTAACCTGATAAGAAAAGTTATATGTTTTAGACTTTTAATATCAGTTTTCTAGTCTGTCTAAAGTTTGCCTAAATAGGAAACGGTAGGCCTGCCTTCCTTCCTTCCTTCCTTCCTTCCCTCCCTTCCTCCTTCCCTCCCTCCCTCCTTTCTTTCTTTTTTTGTTGTTGGTATTTCGAATCTAATTTCATGGCCCACTTCTTGGAAGAAGCTCTGAGTTTGGGCTTCTTGTAGGGATCAAGGCTTCAAATTCAACAACCCATGAAGAAATCTCTTGTTGGCACTGGTGTTTATCCAATGGGACAAGGGTTCAGATATTTTGACCCTTGCCACTGAGGGACCAGACCTCTGAAGACCAGACCCAAAGATACCCTGGCATGCATTTTGAAATAAATCTTGAGAACCACTTGCCTCCTTTCCAATACTTCTTTTATCAGAAGATTAGAAGGTACCGTGTTTAAAACTCAGCAGGTTAAAAAAAAAAAAATCCATGAAATCGACAGAACAGATGTCACTTTTTTCTTTATCCTCCAAAGACTACTAAAATTCCCTAAAAACACTGAAATGCGAGCTAGAGGGCATATGTGATTTCTCACCATTGGGAAACAAAGGTAGCAGTTTATTTGTTTGCTTGTTTTGAAGAGCAGAAGCTCTGGAATGACCCTGCCCGGGCTCTCTGTGAGGCCACCGGTAAAGCAGGAATGGGGGACAACTGTCTGAAGTGTTGTCATGGGAGGTATTTTACTGCCTCCTTCCTCTCTAGGCAGTTACATGCTCACCCAGCCATTACGAGGGAGCAAGGAAGGGAGGCGGGGGTTACACAGCAGTGGGCAAGCTGGCTTGGCAGAAGAACAGGCTCTTGCCAAAGCCCTTTAATCTGGGTGTGATGTTCATTCCTTACATGTAAGCACATGTGGGCAAGCACATTTGATAAGCCCCGCCAGGTAGGGTCTTCAGGGAGGGAAAAAAGGCAGGGCTGCTTAAGGCATCAGGATCCTTCTGTGGGGAAAGGATTTTTCCTTAAAGAAGGTTTGAGCCTATTGGAGATTTCATTCAGTCTTACTCTATTTGGGGTAAAGTGTTTTTGTTCTTTTTCCTTTTGCTGATTTGTCTAAGTTTTACACCTTGTTTGCAGCATTAGTGTTTCATTAAGAGATTTGTTGCAGCATCTTTTGAGTCAACAGGGGTTTCTAGACATAGCCTGAACTCCCCAGCTTGTAGATGTAGCTCATCTTGGCAACACCAGAGGGTTGATTCCTTTTCAACTTGCTGCTTTAATCCAGTCGCATTTGTCTAAGAGGCAGCACTTCAGTTCCTACCTTGAAAGGGGGTGGCCAACCTTGAAATGTCAGGAAGCAGGGAAATCCATTTTATATTGCAAAACACCATTGCCTCTCTTTTCTTCCTGAACTGATGTAATAAGGAGCCCATTTGACTTACACTCTCCAGGCACCTACAGGACTCCAAAGATAAGGGAGCAGCAGAGGAAAAGGAGTTGGAAACAGCCTTTAAATATGCACCCCACACACGCACAAATTGTTAGTTATTTTGAAAAAACACCTTATAGAATAATAGCCTTTTAAAAGTTCGGGTTTGGCATCTATCAATGATCTGAATAAAGTCCAGTTTTGAACAGCCTAGAGATTCTAAAGTATTTAAGACTATTTTTATGTACTATCAGATCCTTTTCATAGACGCCATTTGCCCTTTGGCATTCATGTGATACCATATTTGTTGTAATCATACTCATGAACTATCCAATGCCACCAACAAGGATGATATGCCCAGTCTTATTTGTATAAGTCTGTAACATCCACAAAGTGGTTTAATTTACTCTCTAGTTTAATTTAGACAGCAATGCTATGAAGTGTCAGGGCAGCCAGAATGTGGTCCCATTTTCTTTTTCTTTTCTTTTTTTTTATATTGAGACAGAGTCTCTCTTTGACACCCTCGGTAGAGTGCTATGGCATCACAGCTCACAGCAACCTCAAACTCTTGGGCTCAAATGATTCTCTTGTCTCAGCCTCTCTAGTAGCTAGGACTATAGGTGCCTGCCACAACACCTGGCTATTTTGTTTGTTTGTTTGTTTATTTAGCAGGCCTGGATGAGTTCTAACCCACCAGCCCTGGTGCATGTGGCCAGCGCCCTAACCACTGAGCTACAGGCGCCCAGCCCCCATTTTCTTTTTTAAACAATCAAGAAAATGAAGAGTCAAAAGGCTAGGGGATTCCGGTGCCTACCAGCCAGGAAATGGCAGAACCAGGGTCACGTAAAAAACACAATTTTAACAAAGCCAAGTGTTAATGACCGATGGACAAAGGAGCAAAAGTAAAGCTTGTCTTCACTCCCACCCCCTGTTTTTATGGTTATCTGTCAGGGGGAGGCTCAGCTTTAAGCAGATGGTGACTTTGAGCTTCCAAACAACGTTGTTGACCAACATAGAGCCTTCAAGCATGTTCATCTTCAGCGGGGCATCTTGTGTCCTTCAGCTGAGCACTTTCCATGCACCAAAGACTGGTTTGTCACATTGTTTTTGCTTGAAAAAAAAAAAAATAGCAAACTGATTTCCTCAATTTGCCCTACAATGATGGCACCAAAAAAAAAAAAAAAAAAAAAATTGAGAAAGCCCCTGTAGATACTGCATTAGAAGTGAATGAAAAGGTGGCCAAACTGTCTGTAATATTCTGGACTGTGTGGAAAAGAGGTCTCAGATGGCTGCCCTGCCTCCGGATGTCCTGGCGAGAAGAATCAATCCACGGCGCACAGGCTGTCTGGTCTCTGCCTATCCCTGTGAGACACCCGCATGTGTCTTTTAAAATATAGACATCTCCCATCACACTGTCCCCCCAGCCTTTAAAGTCCAGCTTTCACCAGCTGGGGTTAGAAGAATAAAACAAGGATGTGGTTGGTGCAGTAGAAGAGAGAAGTCATTCTGAGGAGTCACAGGCAACACAACCTTGGCAATCCTAAGGAGCTCTGGAGTCCAGGCAGCGCATTCTTTCAGAGGTGTTCAGTCATTCAACAAAAGCAAGAACCCAATGTTACATAGTTCCTCATTTAGAAATACTTAAGTTCCTGCGTTTGAGATGTTGTGGGGCAGGATGAAAGAAGTGAGAGGTGCTCCCTTCTTCTGAGACCTTAAAATTTGTTAGGGTGCTGCTGATATATCTATGTAAATAATTCCATTTGCGTGTGAAGAAGCCTTTCTTCCAAGAGCCAGAGGGAACCAACTGAAGTCATAGCTTGCAACTTCAACCAAGGTCTCCAATGGCTTGGAAGGAGGGCAGTGCCAAGTTCAAAGTACTTCAGAGCTGAGCTAAGCAGAAACAATAAATGCCTTTGGGGGTCAAAAGGCATTCTGTGGCTTCACAGCTCATCTGGTAGAGACAGAAAAGTGTGCTCTGAGGTTAGACAGACTGGAATTTGACCCTGCCTCCACGGTTCCTGGCCAGGTGTCCTTTGGCGAGCTACCTGACCGCCCTCGGTGAGCCTGCCTTTCCACATCTGCGCAAAGAGCCTCTCGACACCTGTGTCACCAAGCCACCTGAGCTTCAGCAAGGAAACACGGATAGCTGTCACCACTCTCTCCAACCTGGAGGAAGTGCTAATACACACTGGCTCTTTTCTAGCCCAGCTCTGAAATAAGCTTACAGTTATATTAAAAAGAGCAGGAAGGGGTATCTCAGCCTGGCTAGGACATTCCTATTTGGAGGGAGAGCTTGTCTGCGAAAGGGCCTCAAAGGCTATAACAAATATAAATCCTATAAGAGTTTATAGCCATACCTGACCCCCTCACCCAAACAGAGACATCCATCCATGGGCTAAGCATTCCAGGAGACAGGAGAGATGAAAGACGTGAATGAGTGGTCTCCAGAGGGAAGGTTTGGACTTGAGCCTGGGAGAAAGCTTTGTTAGTGCCCTGACCAGGCTCTGTGCCCCTCTCCTCCAGGCTCACACCTAAGCCTTTGCTTTCCTTTACACATGTGTCTGTCCTCCCCAGTTCTGGCCAAGCCTGCAGTTGGAGATGCCAAGAAGACCTGCTTTGGTTGAACCAGGCTCAGGGCACGTTGTAAATTCCATACTGTGCTCCTGCTTTTGTGACTTGGGTGGCCAAAGTTGGCAGAGTCCTGAGGCTTGGAGTTTTAGAAAGTTTCAGAGGAGCCGTGAATAAAGTAGAGGTGGAGGTGGTTCTGAAGATTACCCACACCAGACTCAGCCATAACCAGGGTGATCTCCTTGTACTCTTTCCCGCAAGGACACCAGATGGACCTTCCTGGCATAGACCTCTGCCGAGTGCCCACAAAGGCAGTGAGCTGTTTGAAAGTGACACTTCCATGATTTCATTCTCTAGGACAGGTATGAAAGTAAGGTCCCCATCAGGAACCTAGTTCTCCAAGTTCAAGAAAAAGCTTGCTATCAACTCAATGCGAATTGCAGGTGGTTTTGTTTGTTTGTTTGTTTTTAAAGAAAAAACAGTCCAATGATGGGCTCAGGTTTGCCTGCCGGCTGTACCTAAGACTTCAAAATAGAGACCAATTAAAGGTTTCCCCTCGACCATTTATCATGTTAGATTATAGAGTTCCTTCCCAGAGCTTCTTTGCTGGGGCTAATAACTGGCCCCCTCCACAGCAAGCCTCTTACCTTGTCAAGATGATCAGTCCCGTTGCTTTTAGATCTTGTCATCAACACAGGAGCTGCGAGAAGCCCATTGGTGAGGGTGTTTTTTTAAATCTCAGTATTTAGAAAATCCCATTAGGGCCCAGCATCTAGGGCTACAGGATTTCCATCAAGGCCTCTTGTCCACCACAACATCCTAGCATTTGTAGCTGTGTCCTGAGGTTATTTGGCAGTTAAGCTTCCTCCCCTTTAGAATTTGCTGTGTTTTGTGGTTGGTGTGCTCTGGGCTTCAGTCCACACTGGATGATCCCATCCTCCCGGATGCTGTGGACCAAAGCATGCAGACAACTGATGGACTTGAGGATTTCTTCCTGTCCAGAGATTTTGGCAACTCTTGGCAGAGCAATCACTCACAAAGAACACACAAGGGATCAAACACCAGGCAGTATTCACAACAGCCACTGCAAAGTAGATTTGGAAATAGAAAAACAAGGAAAGGAAACAGACTTTCCCAGGACTGATAGATGCATTTTAAAAATTCAAGTATTTCTAATTAACTTGGAGTGAAGTTAGGGATCGAGGGATACTTATCTGTTTCTTATTTTTTGGTCCCTTAATTTATATTTCGGTGCAGTTAAGTTGCTGAAGAAATTAACATTTGCATATAGGGATGCAGGCAGCACAGCTGTCAAACAGCTGCAAACGTTTGGAAAGGCATGGAGCTCCCTCTTTGATTACTCCTGCAGTTTTGTTTTTTATTCCCCAAATGGACACTCACTCTGACCCAGATCCCTCGGTGATGAGGGTCAATTCATGTTTAAGCTTTGAAGATTAGAGAGACCAGAAATGGCCACCACTTCTCTTTCAATTTTCTTTTAAAAACTTTAAACTCTAAAAACTAAAAACTTTTTAAAATGTATAATGTTCTGAGCCCATGAAAGGAATTTATTCACATTTCTGCCATATTAAATGTTCTCAAAGTTTATATTGGACTGTCATATTTCTTTACTTTATTCACCACCATACAAGACGTCGATCTGAACATCTGGTTTTTAATAACCCTCGCCATCTGGGAGCTCCTTTTTATTCCTATGGTGGACGAGGAACAGTAGTAGTGATATTGGCAGTGTATATTTTCAAGCTACAACTCCTGTCTGTTTCAATCATAATTAATTACCACTTCTTAATATATTTAATTTGCTAAAAGTGATTTGCATTAGACCACATTTCACTGTTAGGAAAACAGCAGGAGATTTTGGTGGCAGTGGCTTTTCTTTTTGCTTTCTTCTTGTTTAAAAATTAAAACCCCACATGAATGGATTTGGAACAAACCAAATGTATACATACTGTTGGGTTTTGAATGCAAAGTGAAAGAAACTGCTCTGCAAGTTATTTTATAACCATTAGGAAGCAATCACAGGGGCTGGGGGCTGCATTTTAGAGAAGCTTCCTATTTGCTTTGTGACGTTGGCAAATCATAGCATCTTTCTATGCCTGGAGTTTTCCAACAACAGTGATTTTTTTTTTAATTTTTTGTTTGTTTGTTTGTTTGAGACAGAGTCTCACTATGTTGCCCTCTGCAGAGTGCTGTGATATCACAGCTCAGAGCGACCTCAAACTCTGGGGCTTAAGCGATTCTCTTGCCTCATCCTCCCAAGTTGCTGGGGCTACAGGCGCCCACTACACTGCCTGGCTATTTTTGTTGTTGTTGTTGTAGTTGCCTTGTTGGTTGGCAGACCCGGGCTGTGTTCAAACCCACCAGCCTCGGTGTATGTGGCGGGTGCCCTAGCCACTGAGCTATAAGCCCCAAGCTGCAACAACAGTAATTTTTTTTTTAGAAGGAGAGAATCTAAGAATCATATGATAAAAGCTAAACCTTCATTCAGATAAATATATTTATGTACATACTCAACAACATTTTGCATTATTGAGGGGTTGCCAGACCCTTTGAAACATGCTTGTAAATGCCCTGGAATCTCATACTGTAAATTTCCTTTTTTATTAACATGGAAAAGAACATCAATTCAGCTTTTCTCCAGGGATAGAGAGGAAGTTCAATGAATGTAAAAATATATTTGTCCTAGGTCATATAGGGAAAAGGGAAGTTTATTGCCACAAGCAATTATTTGACTGTATAGTAATCAACAGACCCGGGTAATTTTTACATTAAGTGGCCCAGCTAAAATGACCAGTGTACATTATATTTTGCCAGAATGTTCCTACCTAAACTTTCAAGTGAAAACTCAGACTGTCTTGTCCAATTCGGGCTCTGTACAAATCAGCTGATTGACTCAGGAGTCATAGGGGTTCTTAGCTTTTGTGGGCCGTGGATCCCTTTGGTAGTCGGCTGAACTCTCTGCATGTCTTCTCAGAATAATTTTTTAGATACATAAAATAAAATAAAATACATAGGAATACAAAGGAAGCAATTGTATTGAAAGTCAGTTCAAAGACCACATACCTAAATCCTTCAGTAGATAAAAATTACCTTGGCCTATTGGCAAGATTAGGTTGAACCGTATGAAATTGCTACTTTTCTAGATCAAAAATAGTCGATTATGGGTGTTTTCATATGATTTGACCTGATATTATAATAACTTAATGAATAAGGATCCAAATAGTGAAAAGAATGTTCCACGTTCTTCTGTTTTTGATTCCCAGAACAAAAAAGCAAATCATGGCAAAGTCTGATTTCACTGGGGATATATTAAAAGACCCAGCTCCCAAATTATGTGTGAGACCAAAATATAAACCCTATAGTCTTATATGTGTTGTTTTGATCCTTAACACCAAATGGAATTGTTCAAAATAAGGGACTTTGTGATGGTGGATGTACTTGTGTTTTCGAAGAAATTCTGTTTCATTTTGGAAACTTTTTCAATAAGAATTCAGACCAAATATGTTTGTTCATGATTGAAAATGGATAATCATTCCATGCAAATGGGTGATCATTCCACAAGTTTATTGCTCATGGCAATAAACTTCGCTTTCCCCCATATGACCTATATGACGCATATCCTCTTTTTTACACTGAGAGCAAAATAGAACCCGAGAAATAAGAAGACTGCGATATATCTGAGCCTTTGTGGAATAACCAATATGAATGAGTACATGCTAAAAAGTTCGTTCTATCCAAATAGATGGCATTTTTTTTTTTTTAGTTCTTCTTCAGCCTTTATTGATACTTTAAGCTTAAGAGAAATTAAGGGTATTTGATTACTATAATTACTTCTCTGCTTACTTAAAAGGTTTAATCTACTCCTTAGGCCTATGCAATTCAGACTGCATGCTTTCCAAAAAGATAATCAGCTGCTAATGTAGACTAATTTTAATCTTCTAATCCAATCTTGACACAGCGTCAGAGCTGGGTGGGTGGAATGTTTTTGTGTGGGTGTTGCCATAGATACAACTGGGTTATGCATTTGACAAGTCAATGATGTGGAACTTAAGTTACTATGGATTTTTTTTTTTCCCTCCGTCTTTAAGATTAAAAAACAAAGTGAAGATTAGTGTGCCTTTCCAGTGCATCTCGGTGTAACTAACCTTCTCTTCTTTCATTCCGGTGCTCCCCTCCTCTCTGTGCACCTCCCCCCTGGCCGGCCGCAGGATGACGAGGAGGGCATATGGGCATAGCCGGGCCTGTAAACCAAAGTTCCAGTTTTGTTTTGAGGGGTGAGAAACCATCTTTTATATCATTTTTCTTAAAAAAAAAAAAAAATTGCATTCCAGTGTTGTTGTGTGCGTGCTCAATTGTGCTCGCTGATGTTTGTGACTGTGTCCTGTGTTTGCTGCCGTGTTCTGTGAGTGCAGAATGTCCGCCTACCCTGACCATTCCCAGGACTCCCCTCCATTCCTACCTCCCCTCCCCCTCCCCTTCCCCCCGACCACATTACTGCTCTGCCTTGTTGGGGCTGGGTTTCTGTGTTACTGAAGATGTAAACTGTGCCCTTACGAGGATTGAGACACACTCTTTAAGGCATGATTGTGGACTCAGAAATTGTTGCAATTCTCCAGTCATGGTTTTCAGCTGGCTGCTTGCTTTTACCAGATATGACAGTGTGGTGTGACTCTCACGTCCTTCTGGTTGTGTCAAATGTTTGGCAAGGAATAAGGAAAATAAAACTATATATCTTCATGGAGCTGAAACTATCATCTCTAAGAAGCCCGTTTAATGGATTGCGCTGTTTCTTCTATGGCAGTTCTGAAGAAAACCCAAGGATCAAGGCATAGTAATGGTGAATGGGTAACTGTCACTCTTTCAATGAATTAGAAGTATTAACATTCCCAGGTCTCAGTGGCACTTTATCTGCTGACTTCTTAAAAATTACACTTACATAGAGCTTTGCATTATGTATTGCAAGGATTGCTTTTTTTCCAGAGTGTTTTGCTCTTTTAAAAGCTGACTTTTAGCTACTAAGAACCCACTCTTTATTTCTGTCCTGTCTTTAAATGGAATAGTGGCTTGTGGCGCATGTAACTACCATGGTTATAAAGGGAACATTGAACTCTATTAACCTTTGCTGCTGGGAATTACACCTCTCCTGTATACTACAGGTCGTTTAATACCAAATCACAAACTCGCAGAGTTGAATATGTGTGTGGCTACATGGACTATGGTATTATTGAACTTGATGACATTGCACGTGACATTTTATTCAGAACAAGAAATGTAGTAGATTGTGTGCCATGGTAATCTTTTTCCTGGTCAGAAGGTACCAAGGTTCAGTTTTTTTCTTCTGGGATAAGCGTGAAATGTTGCAGTGCTGGAGAATCAGCATGTCTGGGGTAATTCTTTGGGATAAGGTAGCAGTGTGCCCTTTCCCAAGTCTTGCCTCCATATGACACAGTGGTAAGCTTCAGGGGAAGCTGAGGCAAGCACTGCCGTGTTTTGCCCATGGGTGATGGTGTCACTGTTGTGTTTTACTTCTTTAATTGAACCTGTGGTAGGTCCCAGAAATGGGTCCGATTGTTTTCTTTGGTACTGCAGGGGGAATACCTAGAGAGCAGTTTTCAGATACAACTTCTTTCCATGGAGTAAAGATGCAATGCCTCCTGATTTTTTTTTTTCCTGTCAGTAAAACCTATCTCACCTCTTCTCCCTTTTCTGGGTAAACAGCACTGGAATTCACACTTCCACATGCAAAGTGGTTGCAAAGGGAAGCTTGTCCATATGAGGAGGTAGAGAAGCCAGAGAAATTCTAGACATTCCCTCTGAGAGATTTTTTTTTTTCCCCTATCGAGGGAAAACTTGAAGAGCAACCTCACATTTACTTATCCTGAAAAGTTAATGAGGGTGTAAATTGATCTAAAACAATATGAAATGAGAAGAAAGCGTTTTATGACATTAAAAAGCAAACATGTGGAACTCACTCAAAACATGGAATAAGAGGTAGGCGAGGAAAGTTTTAAGAGTTTGGGAGTTGACTTGGGAAGGACGGCTCCTACGAGGGGCTCTCCTCTGGAGCTGTTCCTGCTGTCATTGTTACTGGGGTGCGAGGCTGAACATGCATCTCTTCCTGAGTAATAAAGATTTGTATTGCTCTTTCACAAGATTCGTGACGCGGGCCCATTCCCCGCAATATGAACCGTATAGTCATCCTCAGGTAGAGCTGGGTCCAAAAGCTGTAGAAAATCTTGCCTCACTCAAGGCAAATGCAGACAATTGGGTTCAGCCCTACCCCCCTTTATTCCTTCACCAGTTTCCCCAAATACCATGCACCTCAGAAAACAAACGTCTTCAGAAAATTAGTCAATATATAACCCCACTTTCATCATCCTAATAAATTTTATTGGCTTCTGAGGAAAAGAACTTTTCTTTCTTTATGACTTCTTTAGACAAGTTTGCTTAGATACGCTCAGACTTTTAAAACAATATCTTTAAGCATTTGAATAACGTGACACTGGGAGAACCTTCCATTTTTGAACAGCCGTGCATGTTTTGCATTGCATTACAGTCCGTGCGGCCTAAAGAGACATGAAATTTATAACTGAAGATGGAGAGTAGTGGTACATTAAAAATTAACTGTTTGGAATGTTTTGATTTATGGCTCCTATAAAAGAAACATTACAAGATGTTATTTTACTAGGCAGCAGTAATATGTGCGTACTAGCATCAGAAGGCCCTGAATTGAATCTGGAATTTTGGTGCTGAAATGAATCGTAATTTAGGAAAAGTCGTTCTAAAAATTACAACAACTTGGAATTAGCAAAACAACCCCGACAGCTCCTCCCTTTTTTGCCACTTCTGGTTACTGAGCCCAGGCATGATTTATTTGTCTCACTGTGATCATTCAAGGGTGGTATTTTTTGAGAGCAAACTTTTCTGGGAAAGTTTGCTTTCCTGTAGTTTTGACAGCCCCTGCCCTCTTGAACCTCACATCCAGGCCCGGCTTTATCAGTGTGTGGCCTGTACAGTGCACAGGGCACTGCACTCTTAGTTTAAAAGTTCTACGGTCATTGTCTTGAAACTCTTAGTATCTTTCGAAGAAGGAATAGGGCACCCCATTTTCATTTGCCCTGGGCCCAACTAATTATGGAGTCTGCTGCTCAGACCCACCATACGTTCCTATACTCTGCCTCCAGCTTCTCTCTACTGCCCTGAAATTGGCTCATCCACATCCCTGTTTTTTTATTGCCTGGGATTCACCTGTGGCCTGCCTCATGGCATTTTGTCTAGAAACTCCATGGGCTCACATTTCCAGCGAGTTGTTGCCCTCCCTGGCATCTCTGCAATGCTTATTCAACCATCGTCCTCTCACGCTCACCCCCTGCTCCCTGACACGCACGTGCGCAGACACACTGTTGATTGCGAAAACTTGCTCCTGGAGCCCTAATTGTATCTTTTTTGCAAAATCCGTGAAAAGCAGCTACTCAGTCCTTCATAACTGCCACCTGACATGGCAGTCCGCCAATGACTCTTCCTTTGCATCCAGTGAAGGTGCTTGCCTTGGACCCCCGAGAGGAGCCTGGGTGTGTGACCATGGATGAGGTGGGGCAGCAGGAGCGCCAACTGAGGCACCCGCTGAGATTCAGTGCCACATCTGCCTTGACATTTGACTGTTTGAGCTCATGCTGTGAACTCTTGCAATTGAGGAGACACAGAACACAAGTTTTTATTTCTTAAGCCACTAGGAAGGAATAAGTCTTTTTTGATTGAAAACATATGCAAATTTTTAGAACCGGATTCATAAAAGTACAGATGTGGCATTAACAGGTTTTGGCATGGGGCCGTGATGCTAGTAGACGCATCCTGTTGGAAATGAGGAATTGCAGCGGTATGCCTGCCACCTGCACACGGACGTGTTATTGGTGAGTGCAAGTATGAATCCCAGAATGTTTAGAGGTGAGACCGATTTCTGACAAATAAAGCAGTGCTGGAAGGGCCGGTGGGACTCCCAGGAGGAACAGAAGGATGAGGAAGGTGGTGTTTGATTATGGCTGGGAAGGTTTTACCTTCTTGCCTTTTCCTAGCAGACAGGGTCTGTGCACTAGGCCTGTGCTTGTCCTGGAGCCACAGAAATCTGGTGGCTGAGAAAGTAGTCATGACAGGAGCCCGGGGCTCTATACAAAGTGGAGGTGTCTGTGCAAAGTGGAGGTTTCCTTTGACACATCCTGTACAGAGATATCAGCTAGTGTTTTTAATTCAGTTTAGATCTCCTGTGACTGAGGATCTGATGTATCTGTTTCTTATGCCATTGACTACTGATGCTTTCATTCATTCATTTATCCATTCCTTTATTCACTATTGCTCACTTGTCCATTCTTTTTCATCAAATGGCTAGGTTCTTGTTAGATGCTGGGAAAACCATGATGCATAAGATAGATGTGGTTGCTGCCCTGTGGATCTTGCCATCTAATTGAGGGGAACAGAAAAGATTAAATAAATGAATAGAAATCTAATCCATTTTGATTATTGCTTTGATGGAAACCAGAAAGGTATTGAAATTGACATACTTAAGAAAGGATGTTCAGTGAGCATCTCTCCAAGGAAGTGAGTTTTAGGCCAAGTCCTAAAAGAATTAGAAGGTACCCACACCAAGGTGAGTGTTTGGGAGGGGGTCCTGGGCAGGATGCAGAGAGCTGGATGTGAGAAGTTGTTTATGGGCAGAAGGAGCTCGAACGCCATAACTCTGAGAAGAGCCCAGAACAGTGAGATAAGGATGGAGAAGTGGGAAAGGGCCAGAAAACACAGGGCCTTCGAGGCCAAGACAGACAGTTTACATTTTAGCCTAAGAAAAATGAGTATACACTGGAGGATCTTACGCTGAACGTGCTATGATTTGATTTATGTTGTGGAACTAGTCTGGCTATGCTGTGGGGATGGATTTGCATGGCAGGAGGGGCAGAAATAGATGTGTTCTATTTGTAAGAGAATTGATAGCACTGACCCAGGGCACTAGTAGTGCAAATGCAAACAAGTGGATAAATTGGAGATGAGACCAGGACTTGGATCCCGAGGTAAGACAAGGACAAAACTGAGAATGCCTCCAAATTCCTACCTTGGGTGTCAAAGCTGGAGCAAGCCATCATTGGAGGGTGGAGTGCCGAGTAGGGATCCAGAGTTCTGTTCTCCCCAGATGTCCATTTGATCTAGCCAAGGGGAAGGCAGGCTCTTGACCCACCCTCTTTTCCATCTGCCTGCATCTCAACAGGTGGATCTCTGGCCTTCTACTGAGGTGGTATGCGGGCCAACAAGGTTAAAGCCTAGCTGAAGTCTGACCCCAGGAGGGTGTGGCTCCTCTGACTCTCAAAGAAAAGGAGAGAACTTGCAAAGATTACAAAGAAAAATCAGTAGTCATAGAATGAAGAGACGTGGGGAGGAGGGTGGTATTCTGTAGAAAAGCAAAGCCCCCAAAGTTGTAAGAGGTTAAAAAAGACCCAGAGAGAGGAAGAAGACGCCATTGGTTCCTGGGTTGCCCCTGAGATCACCAGGCACTAAAAACTCTGCCAATGAAGGGCTGCCCTGTGAGATGTTGACAGCTCTTCAGGGCTGGCTTCCCATCTTGAAATTCTGGGCATGTTATTTTCTGCAAGAGAAGCTTTCAATAGTCTCTTTTCAGGAGTTAAGATGAGAAGTAACCAGAAGTAACTAAGAACCTCCCTGACAATGTCTCTGCCTACTTCTAAAAACAGAACCAACTCCTGGGCAAAGTGAGATGTTTTTGCCTTATCTCTGTTCCCACTGCCGCCGCCTCCTCCTCCTCCTCCTCTTTGTCCTCATCCTCATCCTCGTCCTCTTCCTCCTCGTCCTCCTCGTTCTCCTCCTCCTCCTCCTCCTTCTTCTTCTTCTTTTTTTTTTCTTGTTTTGTTTTCTTCTCTGGAAGATATCTGTATATTTACATCTCCTATTCAGGGGGCTTACAAAGGTAGTGTTTAGACCTACCGCTTGACTATCTATAATCCTTGCAAGCAATAATTCATTTTAAAAGTATTTTTTCATCTCAATACTGGAGTGAAGGCAGTGGACGAAGTATCGTTCCTACCCTGGAGGCTGAGGTAGGAGCTTTTAAGCAGACTCAAGTGCAGTACATAAGTTCTTGTGGATTTTTCTGGAACTCATAAGGGTTACCTGGCAAAGCAATGCATGTTGGCTTGGATATGACCACACTCTCAGGACCTGAAATCTGGCTGAGAAATCATAAACAAACAGTGGTGATAAATGACCATGGGCCAGAGGCAGAAGGCGTCTAGTGGAGTGTTGTTCATTACATTACATCCTTCCTGTGCCAGGGCTGGCGCTCGGGGAGCACGCCAGCTCTCCCACCCCTTTGTCATTTGCTGTGTAGAGTGTGGTGCTGGTCTGGTCTTGTTTAACCTCTTTATTAATGATCTGTAAAGGGGCGAAAAGAGGATGTGAAGGAAAGTCGCAGATGACACTAATTTGGGAGGTGTTGGAAACACTAGCGAGGTCAGAGAAATCACACAAATGGCCTGAAGAAGGTCAGGAACATGGAGGGAAAATAACAAATCTTGGAGAAGTCCAGACACTCACATCTGGCGAAAATTAATCTGAGACACAGATATCGGTGGGTGGGAGGGGCATGAAAAGCTGAATACTAAAAGGGAGAAAAGGAGCTTAGTGGACATTGGGAAATCCAGCCTAAAGGTCTGCCAATGGTGAGGGTGAGAAAGAGGGGCCTGGGGCAGTTAGCACTGTCGCTGTGAGCAGGTGACAGTGACATGCGTGACCGTGTGTTACAGTGTCGCCCTACATTGTGTCTTCTATCTAGGAGATCACAATGTTACACTCACTCTTTCTCAGGGGATCACCCAAGTTATCACAAAGATGGAAAGTGTTTTTAAAACCACTAAGTGTGGGTGGCGCCTGTGGCTCAGTCAGTAAGGCGCCGGCCCCATATGCCGAGGGTGGCGGGTTCAAACCCGGTCTCAGCTGAACTGCAACCAAAAAATAGCTGGGCATTGTGGTGGGCGCCTGTAGTCCCAGCTACTCGGGAGGCTGAGGCAAGAGAATCGCTTAAGCCCAGGAGTTGGAGGTTGCTGTGAGCTGTGTGAGGCCACGGCACTCTACCGAGGGCCATAAAGTGAGACTCTGTCTCTACCAAAAAAAAAAAAAAAACACTAAGTGAGAGCAGGCTACCATTTAATGTTGGATATAGATCCAAAACTCCCCCAAAAGAATGAGAATTGGAGCATATGGCCAAAATGCAGAAAATATGGCATTTTCTAGGGGAGCATATGGTGTTCTTCTTAGGGTATGAAAATGTGAACTTGAAAAGGCTCCCTAGGTCTCATTCTAAGGCTTATAGACCAATGATGGTTTCTTCTCAGAGGCCCCCTTTAGGGAGCCATCCAATTGGTGGGCAGAGCAAGACTCTGGCCAGAAGGTTCTTTTTTATTTATTTATTTATTTATTTATTTATTTATTTATTTTTTATTGTTGGGGATTCAATGAGGGTACAATAAGCCAGGTTACACTGATTGCAATTGTTAGGTAAAGTCCCTCTTGCAATCATGTCTTGCCCCCAAAGGTTCTTATTTGTTCAGAAAAAGAAACTCCAGATCCATCTCTTTCTACAGCTTCACAGCCCCCACAGGCAGGATGATATATCAAGAAAATTTTTTAAAATCCTCCTTCAGAAAGAATATCCTGTCTACCTGTTCAGTATATATCCTGCCATACCTCTCCCATGCCTATGGTCTTGTAAATATCTATTTGAAGAAGACAGGAATCCAGCTGTGCATGGTTTGGGGTTAGGAAGCACCCAGGTTCTAGAGCCTACAGACCAAGTTCAAATACTGGTTTCACCACTCTTACCTGCTGCCTTAAGTCTTTGGGTAGCTAAGGCTATTATTGCTGTGGTTGTCATTCACTCAGCATCACATGACTGTCTTTCCATGGACATAAATTGGCATCTGCCCAGCACTGAGCCTTGGGGACGGTGAGGGGCTGGGTGGGCACATGAGAGCCTGCCGGTGCAGGGCTAGGAGGAGCAGCAGGGCTGCCTGCTGGGTTTGTTCTTGGCAGTGGCATGAGGCTTCATTGTTCCCCACTCAGGTGTCAGCTGAGGAATGCCTGTGGCTGCCCTGAACCAGGGCGTGGTGGGGTTATAGCTCCATTCTTCCTGCAACCTTGATCTCTGAAGTAATTGCGTTATTTCAAAGGAGTTTCTGTACAAATCCCTCTACCAAGAAAACCCTCTGTGATTAAAAATGAGTCTCCCCATTGCCCCATGGCATTTGATTATGAATAGATTTTGCATGTAGGGTTTTGGCTGCTGTTGTTTTTGCTTGGTTTTATGATTTTTTTTGGGGGGGGGGGAGGAAGGGGGTACTTGTATACCCTGGCTCTGGGGCACTAGCTTGAGAGTGAGATGAAACTCATGTTATAGAAAATTGTTTTCACTCCTCTTTGTCTGAAGGCAGGTGACACACTAGGAAACTAGAGACCAGCCCGTTTTCTTCTGAGGGAGGAATGGCTTACACGACTAACAGCGTTTCCACCAGCAAATTCGAGACACGATTCAGGATCCCAGGTCGTTCAGTACAATTGGCCACAGAAAGGCACCGTCCTTCCCTCTCACGGAATGTGGGAAGGAGAAAGGGAGAATGAGGAAGTGTTCCAGAGCCAAAGAGCCATCTTTGTCCCTCCTTACACAACAGGCTTTGGACATGGTGAAATCTGATCTGTCAGATAAGGAGGTGGTGGTGTGTGAGGGTGCAAGGTGAGACATGCCAGATGAATTTTCTCCGCGTTATCATTTTTAAAAATTATGAATGCACTAACGTGTTGATGGAGGCCAGACTGTTAAGCCGTTTCCATGCTTCCTGGGTGAGGGTGAGCACCTGCTGTAGGCCGCCATTCCTGCCCAGGGAAGCCTGCAGGAGCGTGGAGTAACTGCCTGTCCTTCCACTGCAGGGACCAGGGACAGGATGGGCCCTCCCTTTTCTCCCTCCACAGGTTACCGCTGTCCCAACAAACCCCAAGGGCAAGGTTTTCAGCCCACAGCTCTCTGCCCAGCCCACTTCTCTTGGGGAGGATACCTTAAAGGTCTCTGAGATGCCACTGCCCCTTCTCTTTCACTCACACAGCACCCCTAGGAGGTTACAGAGAATGCCCCACATCCCTGGTTCTCCTCTGATCTACTGTCAGTTCTATGACAGTGGCAGACAGGTGACACCAGGCCTATGTTACAGAGCAAGAAAGTGAGATTCAGACACCTGAGATTTGTCTAGGGCTACAGAGAGAGGATGCAAGAAAAGTAAGACATGAACTTGGTCAACTGTTCCTTCCACTACAGTAGTAATTCCCCAAGGGTGTTTGTTCCCCAGAGTACTGATCGTGCTGAGACACTATGTTTAAAATGAATAATAAAGGCCTTCTTTATAGGTATTTTTTTCTTTGCTGCAGGCCTTCTCAGAGCCTTTGCAGGGCTGGTGTCCTCAGTGCAGTTGTCACACTCTGAGAGAGGGTTTGCTGTGCTCACTGCTCATGGGCCCTTTTCTTTTTTCTTTTTTAAATTTCATATTAATATGAGGGTACTAGTGTTTAGGTTACCTTGTTTTCAGTTCTAAGGTAAAGTTCCAGTTGTAATTGAGCCAGGGGCTCTTTTCTTTCCAGAGTCTCATGTAGAAGTAGAATGTATCTGGGGAAATCTTTGCCGTAGCCTGCCTTCTCTTTAGTCTTTAAGATGGGCCATTTGCCACCATTGTTTGAGGAGTTACTGGGAAGCCTGCAGAACTTTGTGCCAAAAAGGATGAATGGGCCTAAACAGGAGCAGGCAGATAGCCCAGCCCTGCCATTAGGCTTTTTTTCCCTCACTGTGTTGGACAACAGTGTTCTGGTTAGTATCTACCCAGGGCCTTGAACATAGTTGCCTTTGTGATCAAAATGGTGCTATGTACCATGTGCCTGCCTCTGTCCCAAGTCAGAGCTCAGTAACCTTTGTCTGTGATGACTAGATAGGAAATACATACAGCTCTGTAGGCCACAGTCAAAGATGAAGGTGTTTCTATAATACTAAAGAAAACAAATGTTCACAGGTTATTTTATTGAAGAAATTCAAAGTATGAGTCTACTTTTTATAATACGTAGCTATTAAATGAGAAGAGTATAGGATTCTTTTTGAAAGGAATATCATTTCCCTTCATTGAGGTTCAGAATTAGCATCCTCTGTCATCAAAATCCACTGGGAATGTGCGTCCATGTCTGCCGATCTGTGATGGTGCTTTGTGCATTTCATCTTTATAAATGCCTGTCCACACAGATGCGTGACGCACAGGGCACTCAAAGTGCTGTCAAGTCACAGGGGCCTCTTGCCATTTGCAGGACGTGAGCAGCCATGTGTGCACCACGTGTGGTCTTGACTACAATTCCTTAACCCTTTGCAGTATGAAAGTAGCCAGAGACTGAGTGGGATGGCTGTGTCCCAATATAAACTATATTTATGGACAATGAAATTTGAATTTCATATAATTCCCATGTATCACAAGATATTCTTTAAAAAAAATTTTTCCCCCAACCCTTTAAAAAGATAAACCCGTGTTTAACTTGCAGACCGTACAAAAACCAGTGGTGGGCTGGATTGGACGCTGTGGACCATCACTTGCCATCTTGCCCTGAGTACTTTCACCTTGGTCATCTTGTTCAGTCCTCACATTGCCCTATTCTGGGATCCTCTTTTCTAGATGAGTGAACTTAGGTACAGAGAGGGAACACTTCTTGCCCAGACTCACATAACTCCAGCATCTCCGAGCTGGGACCCGCTCAGTAGCACTGTCACCTGCCTGCTCTGACTCATGCCTCATCCCCCACAGTGACTCTTTCAGATCTCTGCTCCAGTCTTTAAGCTCCTCACCTACCCACCTCTCACAGGAAAGGGAAGATGGGCCCTTCTCCCCAGAATCATGGAACCCCTATAAGGGCTCTGTCCCTTTTTCTCCTCCCCACCTCAGGATTTCTCTGCATTGGCACTTCCCTGCTTCCTTCTCGTATTTTCCTTCACCACCTCTTCATGTCATCCTGCATATAGGATCTCATGGGATAGGAGTGTGAGCTCTGCAGGCCAGATCTGCCCCTAATATCAGTGTGACCTTGGGCACAATCCTTAGTATCACTGAACCTCAGTGTTCTCATCTGGAAGATGGGGTAAGTGATTTTATTTGCACTTGTCCTCTCTTGTGGAGTTCTTATGAAGATCAAATGAAATAATAACACAAAATTCTAGCCCAGTGCTAGTACATAGGAAGCCCTCAATAAATACTAGCTCATTGTTTTTATTTTCTTCCCCACTAGTACCTCCTTGATAATACACTGACCACCTCTTGTAGGCTGGCAGTATCAGAAACTCTGTGACTACTTATCAAATATCTGCTATGTATTAGAAATAGCTAAATGTTTACTTGCTCCCTGTCTCCTGAATCAGACTGAGCACTGGTCACCAGACTGCCCACTGTAACTGCTTGGCCTTGGAACACATTGCCAAAGGCACCGGGAGAACCATTCTCCCCCGGGATCTTTATGCTGGGCACTAACAAGTCTCTCCCTGCCTGCACTGGGTTGGATGGAGCTCCCTTAGGGTCAAACAGACACTCTAGGCAGCAAAAAATATATCCCTGCAAATTCAAAAGCCCTCATTGCAGTGCCAATGAACTAGCACAACTGGCCAGGACAGTGTATCACACCTGTAATCCTAGCATTCTAGGAGGCCAAGGCAGGTGGATTGCCTGAGCTTAGGAGTTTGAGACCATCCTGAGCAAGCATGAAACTAAAACAAACAAACACTCAAAAAAAAAAAAAAAAAAAAAACAGAAAAATTAGCCAGGCATCGTGGCAGGTGCTTGTGGTCCTAGCTACTTGGAAGGCTGAGGCAAGGAGGTCCTTTGGGCCTAAGAGTTTGAGGTTGCTGTAAGCTATGATGATGCCACAGCACTCTACCCAGGGTGACAAAATGATACTGTCTCAAAAGAAAAGTCTAGCACAGCTAATAGCCCATTGGAATTAGGTACGTGAAAAAGCTTAAAACTTTTCAACCATCATGAGAAACAACACCACGTTTTCAAGTCAGGAAAAACATCAACAGAAGCTGTAAAACAGGCGAAATTACAAAGAAAATGTGAAAGCTGTCTTTTTCTTAGATGTTTGTGTTCTCTTATCTTAGCCAATCCAGAATAAATAAGGGATCAGTGGAAACAGCTTGTTGAGAAAGGCAACGTTGCATCTTCTTTGCCTGCAGAAAGGCATGTGCACACTTGCCGGCTTTGGTGTATTCTTAGAGAGGCTTCCCGGAGTTGTGCAAGCCGGGCATGTTCCAGGAGATTACGATTCCTTTGTGTTTCAGGTTTCATGGCTGCCAGCAGCTGGCATCTTTCAGACATCACATGAAAAGTGGGCAGAGCTCCTTGTGCAAACTTCAGAGCAGAGGGCTAAGGAGACTTTGTGTATAACTCTTAATCTCATTGGGAAATTTTAGGGTGAAAAATGTAATTATATCTGAAATGCCAACAACCAAGGCCAAAGGAATGTCTCCTCTCTGGAG
The DNA here is from genome assembly GCF_027406575.1 of Nycticebus coucang. NCBI lineage: Eukaryota > Metazoa > Chordata > Mammalia > Primates > Lorisidae > Nycticebus > Nycticebus coucang. Next base: position 53,644,679 of record NC_069787.1, read on the forward strand.
GGTTCTTTGGTGATGAGATAAAAAACTAAGGTCTTTTGCTCCTGCCTACAAATTATTCAGATTTTTTGAAAAGAAACAAAAGAAGATACTAGGAGGAAAAACACTGTATACAGCACTAAAATAATGTTCACCCATGTAGCAATCAGTTTGGCAAATTTTTATTGAGTACTTATCATGTGCAACTCAACAGAAACTACCAGACAAGTTCCTGTTCTCCTTCAGTAATTTTACCCAAGTAGAGTATAGTTTTTAATCATCCATTGGTTAACTTAAGGTGCTAGTCACTGGAAGAACTCAAGGATTCTGTGTGTTAGCACAAGGCAACATGCAGTTGCATAATTCACAGTCATTAATTTTGTGTATAGTTTGGCATGGCCAATTGGACAGGCTGACATAGAGAGCTGTGTGGTGTGGTCTGAACCCTAGGTCTGGAGGTCAACAGGGTAACACACAAAGGAACTAAAGGGAAGATGGGGAAGTGGCACAACCAGGCTGGAATGAGGGGTTGCAGCCAGCCAGCAGACCCCAGTGGAGTCTGTGAGCCTCATCGCTGTGGCATCCAAGTCATGACAACAAGTGCAATTTCTGGGAGGCTGAGACAGCTGGATTGCCTGAGCTCAGGAGTTAGAGACCAGCCTGAGCAAGAGCAAGACTCTTTCTCTAAAAAAAAAATAGCCGGGTGTTGTGACAGATGCCTATAGTCACAACTACCAGGAAGTCTGAGGGAAGAGAATTGCTTTGAGCCCAAGAATTCAAGGTTGCTGTGAGCTATGACATCACAGTACTCTACTGAGGACAACAAAGTGAGACTCTGTCTCAAAAAAAAAAAAAAAAAGGCATAATTTGTCCTGGGGTGGAGAACAACCTTTAACGAAGGCTGCCTGTGTCCAGGTGTAACTCCACTCAGTCTCCCTCTGCTCCAGCATGCAGGTTTTAGAGAGAAGAGGTTAAATCACACCTCTGGGGTCACGGGGCCTGAAGTGACGAGAGCCCAGACTGGATCTCAGTTCTCTCATTCATCATGTCTCGTGTTCTTTCTTCAGTATTATGTCACCACCACCAGCTGTCATACAGTAAGGGGTTCCTCAGACCCAGCTTCTTAAATACACGTTGAAGTCTCTCCCCATGTGGGTTAGATTTCCAGAGTTTGTGAGTCAGCTGACCCATAGTTGGGAAACCAAATAGTGAGACACACACACATATCTTATGCATTATGTATCTTATATGTTATTATATAATACATATTGTATAGTATATGTTAAACATCGTGTTACATGCCCACACTAACCCACAAGAGCCTTTATTTTTTTGTTGCTAAAATTCCTATCCTTGTGGAGAGTGTTGGGGAGGATCATGGAGGTTAATAACCATCAGTAAAATGAGAATATTCAATGAAAACTTAATAAGGCACTGATGGATCTTGGGCCCAAATACTTTCGGACAAATTACCTTTCTTAAAAAGAATAAGGAAAGTTAGTGTCCTTGTTATGATATTGTTTTGAGAAGTAAGTCCATTAAACTATATAAAGTGTCTGGTATGGTATAAAAGCAATATCAATGTTATTAATAGTTACATAGATAAATGGAGACTTTTTTATTTCAGAATATTACAGGGGTATACACATTTTGGATACTTAGTTTGCTTTTGTATATTCTAAGTCAAAATTATATTTGTGCCCCTCAGTCGGAAAGTGTGCAGTGTACACACTGGGTGGAAACTTACCCGTTCCCTTCTCCCCTCTCCCTCACTCTTGAATTTCACTGAGGTTTGCTTTCATGTGCACACAAAAGTGCTGATCAAGTAGTTCCGGTTTAGTATTGAGTACTTGTTGTGTTTAGATTTCCCCCAATTTTATATAGTAAGAAAAAATCGGGAGGCATCACTTTACAAGGCTATACTACACAGCTGTAGTAATCAAAGCAGCATGGTACTGTCATAAAAATAGAGACATAGACCTATGGATCAGAACAGAGAATCCGGATATGAAATCATCCTTATAATGCCATCTGATCTTTGACAAAGCGAATGAAAAGATAAGTGAAGATTTTGTAAAAAAGATTCCAAGGGGAGCTTCTGAACACTTATAAAGGTTTTAGAGAGGGATCACCTAAGTTATTTATTATGCTTAATTTCACTCTAGAAGTGGGGCTCCATTCCACACTGTCCCTTGCCCTTTGTGCATGTTGTAAGAGCCTGAGTCAGCCATTTGTGATTCCAAGACTGTCTGCCGCAGCTAAAATTGTCAGGTAGTCCAGCTGAGTAGCAGCTATTGAACCCCACAGTCAGATGCTTCACTGCGAGTTTTGGAAACAATTAGGATGACTATGAGCAATTACTCTGTGCCAAGATCTTTGCCTGGTGCCTGGCCTTATACTAAGTCATCTCACCTCCCTGCTCTGAAACAAGCCCACATGATGGGTGCTAATAGTTGTCCATGCTGAAGACGAGAAAACTGGGTGCTAGGGGGCTTAGGTAAGGTGCCCCAAGTTGCAGAACTAGTGAGTGATGGAGCGGGAATTCGTGCCCCATCAGGGCACACTCTGTCTAGGGGTTCTCAACCTCAGCACTATGCCTCCTAGAGGCGGGTGCTGTTTGTCCTGCATCCTGTCTGTTGTTGGATATTTGGAGGTATCTCTGTCCTCTACCTACTAGATGCCAATAGCATTCCTGGCCCCTAACTGTGACAAACTAAAATGACTCCAGAGATTGCCAAATGTCCCCAAGGGAGCAACATGGCTCCTGATTGAGAACCACTGCTTTATATCCAGATGTGATTCCTGGAATTGACTTAGAACATTGTTAAACTTTGGCCCACAGACTGAGGCAACCTCACAGACTTCACAGCCTTGAAGCCGCCTTCCATACTACTTGGGGGAAGCAGAGCTTTCTTGTAGAAGGAGGAAAGGGGGGAAAACCTTAGAAAGCGTTTGTGTGCTCACTGGGACATGGAAGAGGGCGCTGGCAGTCAGGCTGTGCATGGTGGACGCACAGGGAGAAATGCTGATCGGGAGAAAAGCACACACCTGTCACTGGAAACGCAGTAAACCTTCTCTCTGGGCCCCTGCACGGCCACCCAGAGCTCCTGCTGGGATTCAAACCCCAGCTCCACCACTGACAAATCGCTGACCATGGACCAGTTATTTAATCTAAGTGCCTCCTGTCTCCTCCTAGACAATGCGCAGGCCATGTTGGTGCTTCATGGCAGTGTTATGAGTTTTCACTATTACCTCACATAGTCAGAAAGGGCCCCTAGATGCTAATCCATTGTCCTGGCCACCCCACCCAAAGCTGTGGTGTTTAGTGGCCAAGAGAACAGAATCTGGCTCAGTGCTCATAGCTCAGCGGTTAGGGTGCCAGCCACATACAATGAGGCAGGTAGGTTTGAACCCAACCCAGGCCCGCTAAACAACAATGACAACTGCAACAAAAAAAATAGCCAGGCATTGTGGTGGATGCCTGTAGTCCCAGCTACTTGGGAGGCTGAGGCAAGAGAATTGCTTGAGCCCAAGAGTTTCAGGTTGCTGTGAGCTGTGATGCCATAGCACTCCACTGAGGGCTACAAAATGAGAGTCTGTCTCAAAAAAAAAAAAAAAAAAAGGATCTGGACTTAGACTATCCAAGTGTCAATCCAGCTTGGTCACATACTAGCTGTGTGATCTTGACTGAGGTAACCTGCCTTGCTGAGCCCCAGTGTCCTCATCTCCAGGTCCTAGCTGGTGGAGTCCGTGGGTGGAAGCTCTGAGATGAGGCAGTGAGCTCTGTGCCCAGCAGATCTCATCAGCGTTCATGCCAGGGTGCTACACCCCGCCTTAGAGTATCTACTTGCCTGGGGCTATGTTACCCCACAATCTTTGGTGAGGGTATGGGCAGGATTGGCTCCTCCCGAGGCTGTGAGGCGAATCTGCTCTGTGTCCCTGGCCCAGCATGTGCTGGATTACTGGCCGTCACTGGTGTCCCCTGGCTTACCGATTCCTCACTCTGATCTCCACCTTCATCTTGACCTGCATTCTCCCTGTATATACGGATCTTTGTCCAAATTTTCCCTCCTTATAAGGACACCAGTCCCATTGGATTAGGGCCTGGGCTAATATCATCTGACCTAACTACATCTACAACAACCCTATTTTCAAATAAGGTCACATAAGTTCACATTCTCAGGTATTAGGGGTCTAGATTTCAATGTGAATTTTGAAGGGACATAAGCCATAGCAGGATTCCAAGAATCTTCTACAGGTTTCTTCCAGCTCTGAAATTCCACGAGGAATGACAGAATGACTAAGGTAGGAATTGTTTGAGGCCACTAAATAAATGAACCCCTGTGGACAATAGAAGGAGCACCGTGTGAAGATTTGGGAAACTGGTGCTCAAGGAGAATGTCTGGACTTGTTGATTCTTAAAATTTATGTTACTTGGTTGTGTGGCCTCTCTGTCCCATGGGGTAATGACAACCACCTTCTACACTTTCTTGCTCTTCCCGTTCCCCTGAAAATTGTTCTGTGGATTGAAGACTGTGGCTCTAAAGGCACCTTAAAACTCTCAGGGCTCTGTCTGGGTGTGTTCTTATTATCCATTTATTTATAAGGAATAAAGCAAAGTGTTGACTCCCACCAGGGATTCAGCCTCTGTTAACAGCGCCTCACTTCTCCAGCACTGCTAGCCTCTCCCCATCAGCCGCAGACCTGCCACTAAAGTTTTCAAAAGCTCCCTGTGTTGGGAGATTTGGGAAAACTTGATCTTCCAGGTTTAACTTAAATATTGTTTCCATTTTGAAGCCTGTCATGTGGGTGTACCACAAAGAGCGTTTGGTTTCCCTCCCGCCCCTCCTGAAGCTCCAGGCCTTGGTATGTAGGCAGTAACAGAATACTAGGAAGAAAGAGAGAGCTTGAAATCTATCCTTGGCTCTCAGCCTGTGCAGAGACAAAGCAGGATGTAAGTAAAACCATTACTTCTCCTTCTTGATCAAAGGCAAGATGGTAGCCCCACCCCTGCTCCCCACCACCCAGCAAGCAATTAGCACAGCCTGGCGGCTCCTCTGCCTGATGGGGATTTGCAGGAGCTCCTGCTCATCCGTGAGGCTGCCTTGTGTACCTTGAAGAATGTGTGCATTTGCAAATGAGACACATGACAAAACTGGGGACAGCGGGGGAACACAAACGAACCTGGCTGACAGATGACTCTTTTCATCTGCATTTGGTGCAAAGTGAGATCAGGATTTGCCAGCAGAACTTAACAGGTTAACATCTCAGGAGTCAAATAGACCCCAATATTAATACATTTTAACAACCACCCATAATCTTATTAAATATAAATTCTGATTCCACAAGTCTGGGTGCAGCCTGAGATTCTGCATTTCTAATAGGCTCCCAGGTAAGGTTGCTAGATTTAGAGGGGAAAAAAGAAAAAACTGGATGCCCAGTTAAATGTGAATTTCCTGTATTTTATCTGGCAACTCTGCTCCCAGGCAATGTTAATGCTGCTGGTGTGTGGACCACACTTTGAGTGGCAAGGGTGTACATCATAAAAACATAAGAGGGCGGCGCCTGTGGCTCAGTCGGTAAGGCGCCGGCCCCATATACCGAGGGTGGCGGGTTCAAACCCGGCCCCAGCCAAACTGCAACCAAAAAATAGCCGGGCGTTGTGGCGGGCGCCTGTAGTCCCGGCTACTCGGGAGGCTGAGGCAAGAGAATTGCTTAAGCCCAGGAGTTGGAGGTTGCTGTAAGCTGTGCGAGGCCACGGCACTCTACCGAGGGCCATAAAGTGAGACTCTGTCTCTACAAAAAAAATAAATAAATAAAAACATAAGAGTCTGAAAACACAAGGCTGAGTTAATGGATGAGCATCGGGTACAATTTAGAAACAAGCTTGTGGTTGACAAGATAGTCTCACTGCAAAACATAACACTGCTAGAGGCAGAAACAAACCAGGAGCAGCAAAGGCTGAGGGTAGGGCTTTAGAAACGGGCTTCCTGTGTTCCTAGGCTTGTGGAGTCCTAAGGGCCAACGTAATGCTCTTGTTTGCTTTACGGATTTATTTACCTAGCCACTTATTTAATATTGGCAAATCCAAAATAGAGTTATGACCATAAAAGTAAAAAAGGTTTTGAAAGCACTAAAAACAATCCCCAGTTGTATGTCGAAGACCTTTGGGGATGACGTTTTGCCACATTTGGCCTCCCTTTCCAACCCACCCTCCAAAATGAAGGGGACACTGTGGCTCCTCCTACAGTTCAGCCCCTGACAGGTGATCTGCAGAGGAGGTGGGGGTGGGGCATAGCTTTCCACTGACATTTGACATGCAAACCCGAGGCTCTGTTCCTTTGAAGCTAAAAGAACCAATCCCAACTCCTTTGAGCGTACTGGACCACCAGAGCAGCCACTTACAGATTGCTAAAAGGTTGGCCCTGAAGAGAGCTTAGCCATCATTTACTCCAGCCCCTGAATTCCACTGATGAAGGGGTAGCACAGCAGAGAACAAGGCCCTCCTCCTCTGAGTGAGCCCCTTTCTCCTTTACCGAAGGCTGCTCTGTCACGTATACCACAAGAGCTTTATCCCAGAGGGCTGTATAAGGTTAGGATCTGGTTTTTCAGGAGTTTCTTTGTTTTGTTCTGTTTCAAAGTGCAGCAAGATTGCCTGCATTCCAAATCTTCCTTGCCTGTCTTCTGTAATGCAAACCATCTCCCTTCTGTCCAACTATCCTTCAGAGTGGGTTGAAACGTATATGTCTACCATGATTTCGGTAGGCTTGAATGTATTAATGAAAGGCAGACACAAGACATTCCCAAATTGAATAGTGCCGTTTGTTTTAGTCTTCAAATATTTATGGAGCACCTACTATGTGCCTTGTCTGTAGACGACCACAGCCATCCAGGAACAAGAGGATACACAGGCCCCTGTCCTTCACCATAGGTCATCAGGACTGGGCTCTACTGCAGCACTGAATAAATGTGGGATTTTCAGCTGAACTGCTCAGAGGTTATTCAATTTAGCTGTTTGGCAAGCTTTAATTTCTGAATCACATTCAAATAACATCATTTTTCAGGTCCCATTTGTAGAAGTCCAACATGCTCCCTTCCCCTCAGTAGTATCTCTAACATGTTTTTTTTTTTTTCACCCAATTTGTAAAAAATCTGCATGCATGATTTAATTCTCATTGTAAAATATTTATGCCATACTGAAGTCAATGGTCTAAATCCTGAAAGCCTCTTTCACTCTGTTCCCCAACTCCACACTTCCCCCCTAGAAGAAATATACCCCACTTAATTGATAGATGTGCCCTTTGTGTGCTTTAATAAAATTTGTGTACATTTACACATTTCATTTAACACAATTGGATCATATTATACAAATTCTTCTATAATTTGCATTTTTCACTTAACAATATGCCTTGGCAAACTTTCTGTTTTAGTACATATGGCTCTACCTCATTATTTTCTAATAGCAACGGAAATATTCCATGGAAGTCCTCTGCCAAGTTTTATTTGGCCCGCTCAAATCAAGGAATATTTGGATTGTTTGCCATTTTTTACTATGATAAACAAGACTTCAGTAAACAATTTTCCGTAAATGTCTTTGGACGTATGTGCAAGTATTTCTGTAAAATAAAGACCCAGAATTTTAATTTTCTAAATAAAATTTAAATTTTGAAATAAATCTGATAAGCTGTTGAGAACAGGATTGGTTGCCAATTGGCAAACACATTGGACCTGAGTCTTGAGTTTCTTAGCCCACACTGACCTGTGTGTGTTAACTCAGGACTGTCCCAAGAGTCCTCCCTATTCAGATCCTGCTGGCTGACATTTTCAAATCTGGAGTTGAGCTTCATAGATAGAAACCTTAGATTTACAATATTTAGATACCTTAAAACGGGATAGAATTTGTTGAGCGGAAAGTGAAAAGGGGAAGAATAAAGGAAATTTCTCTGGTGATAGATTAAAAACTCCATATTGAACAGAGCATTCATCTCCCAGGAAAGGAGGCAGGCCCATGCTTTTGGAAAAAAAGAAAACAAAACTTTTTCATGTTTTTCTTCCCAGCTAAGCCAACTCCCCAAAGAGCCAAAACTAAACAGCTAATGAGTATGTTGTGTTGAGATAGGCTTTGTTTCAGATTTTAAAATGCACCAAATAGGGTATATATGGTAGGCAGAATTCTAAAGATGTCAGTCCAAGATGCCCATCCTCCAATTGTTCAGTCAAACACTAATCCAGGCACTAGATGAGGATTTTGCAGATGGCATAAAGGTTATAATGAGCTACTATTAAAAAAGGAAGAGTATCCTGGGTTAGGTAGGTGGACCCAATGTAATGACATAAGCCCTTAAAAGTAGAGAAGGCAGGCAGAAGAGTCAGAGAGGTGCAGAGGAAGAGAGAAGAGAGATGAGAGATGGGGTGGAAGGAGAATCAGAGAGATTTGGAGGGTGCAGAGAGGCAACAAAGATAGGGGACGGGGCTGTGAGCCAGGGGATGCAGGTGTCCTCTAGAAGCACCCGGCCACACCTGCCAGCAAGGAAAGTCCTGCAACCCCATGGGGCTGAAATCTGCCAGGGACCTAAATGAGCTAGGAAGTAGATTCATCCCTCGAGCTCAAAAAAGATGGCTGCCCTGTTGATACCTGATGATTTCGTCCTCGTGAGTCCCAGAGCAGAGAACGAGCTGAGCCATGCTGTGCCAGATTTCCAGCCTACACAACTGTGAGATAACAAGTGGATATCTTTAAGGCCACTAAATGTGTGGTAATTTGTTACAACAGCAATAGGAAACTAACGCATAAGGACTGAGCCAACAGTGATGTGTTGGAACCAGCAGAAGTGGACCCACTGGGCAGGCTGGTGCATTCCCCACTTCCCAGTGTTACAGTGGGAAGAGCGACTTGCATTTTCTGAGCACTTGCCGCGAGTTAGGTGTTGGGCTGGCTACTCATGTGTGTTTCCTTCCTTGTTCTTCACAGCAGCCCTTCAAGAGTCTGTGTTTTGATTATTATCCCTGTCTACAGAGGGACTTGAGGCTCAGAGAGGTGAGGTTCTTTGGCAGGTGTCACATGGCTTATTATTAGTAAATGGCAGGATTGGGACTTACACCTACATCTGTGGGACATCACACCAAAGTTTCTGCACGTGAATGATAACTTCAAAGTGCACCCCAACCCTCACCCCAGTTAAATATGAAGCGTATGCAAAATTGCTGACATTTAAACTCTTGCTAAATATGACTGAGAATGCCTTTCATCACATAAAACCCCTTGATCTTGTTTTAATGCCCTTGGAATACTACACCACTAGATGCTGAAAAAGTAGGGAAAAAATCAAAGTTGCATTGTCAAGGAAACAGAATGCTCCCCCCTCCAACCAGGCTCTCCAAGCCAAAGTGCAGTGCACACTCTTATATTTCCCTTTAAACTTGCTCTAGATCGTATCAAAGATTATGCCCTTTTTCTTGCACCAGGCACTTAATTCCAGAGGTGAAAGTTGGACATAAACATCAGGAGCCAGAAAGAGCAAATGTGATAGCTGACACTTTATCTGGGGTGGGGGCTCCTGTGCCCATTTGCTCTCAGCTCTCTGTACCCAAAGTGGGACCTCAAGTTCAGCCAGTGGGAAGTCTGAGCATACAACAAGCTCCTTCCTGTGTTTATTCATTCACATGTTTAAACATTTAACAAATATGCACCATACTTTATAATGTGCTGGGTTTGCCCTGGAAGCTGAGGATGCAGTGATAAATAAGAAAGGGTATCATCTTCATGGATTGTCCTTAATAAAGGAAGCACAGATGAGTATCAGTTCCAGGAGAGCATCGTAATGCTGAGATGGAGGAAGCCTGGATGCTTTGAGGTCCTGTGGAAGACACACCAAACCCAGATGTGAAAGCCAGAAATACTGGCCCCTCAGCTGGGGCCTAAAGGAAAAGTAGGAGTTGGCCAGGCAGAGAGGAGTCAGAGGAGATTGTGATTGGGTCTGACCTGGAAACGTACATATGTCCATTAATACATAAGGAGCATTCATGACAAGGAGACAGGATGGCGGAGGTGGAGGCTGAGACTAGCAGTAGAGACTGACACCAGAAAGGTGTTCTGCTAATGTTTTGAAGAGTCCAAACCTTATTATAAGGGAACTTGGAAACCTTTGAAAGGAAGAGCTGAGCAGCAACATGAGTTGACGTGGATACCTTAGAAAGATCCCTCCGGTGGAAGCATCAAGAACTGATGGAGGAAGGGGACACTGGAGAGGTGGTGTAGTCATGAAGGAAGGGTGGGATCAGGGATGGAGAAATCCAGGCAGCTGGATTTCAGACATATCTGGGAAGGAGGGTCCACTGGATTTGGCCATAGGGTAGCGGAAGAAGAAGCGGGAGTCCAGGATGACAGCCAGGTTGACTTGGCCAAATCATTACCCAGATATTATTTGGGGCTCATAGGCCCAAATCTCAATCAGCAGAGGCAACATAATTTGCCATTTGTGAAAGTCCTACGATGCAGAGAATCAGCTAGGAACCAAGTCTTTTTTCTTTGGCATGAGGTAGCTGAAAGCACCTTTAAGGATGGGCATATGGGGATTTCGAAGCAGGTAACTCATCATAGTTGTTTTGAATATGCTAGCAAAAGAACAAAAGCTTTCAAGAATACAAAGCCCAATCCCATAATGAACCAGAAGATGATATGCAGTTTCGCATGCTTCCTTTCTTTCCCATACCCTGTTTTCTATGAAGAAGGATGTCTTGCCTGTTGAAGGTGGCAGGTATAGATAGCTCTGTGGGCCTGGAGAAGGGTCAGTGTAGGTATAATCTGTCTACCCCATGTGCCCTGAGATGCTGTGACATCTTGACAGGTGTCCTGACTCTTGGCCTTGATTATGTCACGTCAGGATGCCAGTCAGCTGGGACTGGGCTCAGGGAAGAGCCCACAGGCCTGGGATTTGATAGCACTTGCTTGGTTAGTGGCTAGTTAATGCCAGTGGCTGCTATGGCCCTTTTGCAGGATGACAGGTCAGGCCTACCTCAAAGGTTATGGTCCTTCAGCCTTGTTGGTACTAGAGTTCTGTGGCAGAGGGAAGGAGATTTCCATGAGCAAATGTGCAAAATGCAAATTTAATTATTGATAGTGACATACAGCCATCTACTGCTTTGGCCTGCCCATTGTCTGTCTGCCCTTCTTCTGATTGCCACATATTTTGGAGGAAGTCATTTCAGTTTCTGCAGGTCTGGGATGGTTACCTTTTACCCAGGTCAGGTGTGGGCACATGCCTTAGGCCAATCACAGTCCACTTTCCCTGGGCTTGATCACTCAGAGGGGAGTATCCCTTGGGCACAGTGATTGGCTCAGAGATGGGGTTGCTGTGAGCCGTGACACCAGGGCACTCTACTGAGGGTGACATAGTGAGACTCTGTCTCAAAAAATATATAATATATGAGAAATAAAATTATACACCCATGAACGCAAAATGGAATAGATCAGAATAGAGATTTGCCAAATTGCCCTGCAGAGCCAAAATGGCTCCCAGCAAGTCAGGCTCGGTCTAGCTGCCTGCAGGTATTGACAGCAAAGAAAAACAGGTGTGTCAGAGAGATGACAGCCCACCATGTAAGCAAGGAGCTAGGGGGTCAAAGAGGAGAATCTGGGAGATGTGCAGCCCAGGACTAGCTAGGAGATGGGTGTCATGGCCATGGAGCCTCTTGATGGCCAAACCATCTCTATAGGGAGAGGAGTGAGTAGGTAGAGCCCCAGAATCCAGTAGTCACTCTTCCCATGAATGCCACTAGCCTGCAATGGATTAGGGCCCTGGGCCTCTTAGCCGATGCCCTTAAATGACCACTTCAGCCAGCACCTCCAGTTTAGGGGGTGCCATTGCCCTCTTCATCATGACCCTTCTTACTCTCTGTTAAAGTCATTTTAAACCTCTGCCTCCCTAGAAGGTATGTCTGTAGGGAGAAGGCTACTTGCCTCAGGTAGACATTCCAAGTTGTGCAGCGATGGCTTAATGTCACTGTAAAATCAACTGCCTTTGGGGTCTGACTTGGTTTCTTTTGTGAATTCCTATAAGGAAAGACTGAATCGATAGACGTTGCCAGGTCTTTGGGTCCAGACATCAATTAAAGTTCTCCATATACAATAATCACAAGGCACCTGATTTGCAATGTTAACCAGACAGGAGCTGGCTACATTGGAAGCTGCCCTTTTGGAGACCAACTATCTCTGTGCACTGACAGTCAGGTGTCAGAAGCTACCAGAATCAAGACCATGACTAAATGATGGAATAGTAACTGTTTAAGGAGGATTCTTTCATGGATCTTCATGAATACTCTCATCCTATGCCCTAGATGAGAATGGCCAAGCAACTTTGCACATAGAAAGAACATGAACTTTGAAGTTAAATGAACTTCAAAGCTAAGTGGATAATTTTTCTAGCTACTTAAGCCTTGGTTTTCTTATGCAAAACAGGAGGATAACAGGATATACCTCACAGAGTGGCAATGAAGACTAAAATGAAAAAGAAAAAAATAAAAATGCCAAGGTTTTAGCAGGGCACCTGATGCAGTTGCACTCTTTAGCGTTAGTGACCCTCTTCTTGCTAATATCACTCAATATCGCTGCATTCTCTGGCAGAACATCCCTCTGTCCACATACTTTTCTGTGTGTGGTGCAGGCCTGAGTGTTCCATACAGTGACTTTAGGCTCTCAGGAAAGCTGGAAGTTTCAGAGAAAGAAAGCACCTGGCGTGACAGGTAGGTTGGCTGACCCAGCTGTCCAGGGCTCAGACTGGAGACGGCAGTGAAAGAAACAAGCCAGGTGGGCTGGGTTAGACTGCATAGGTATGTCTGGTTAAAGAGATATTCCAGGTCAGCTTCCACCACACGTGCCAAGGGAATGTAGGCCTAATTTAGCCATACCTGTGAAGTTTTTCAATAAAATCCAAGAATCTAGATTTCTGTGTGAAATCTTTCATTTTTTGCATCATAGAAACTAATTTTTGAATTCTTTTAGACACCCTGGAAGTCCAACAACCAGCCTATAAAGCAGTCTGGGGGCTTTAAATGATGATCATTTATGATCTCTGTCTTACAGACTGGGCAGGATTAGGGCAGGAGTTGAATTTGGGTTCCCCCAGAAGCAGATTCTATAACAGGGATAAAAAGACAAGCAGGTTGGTGGGATGCCATCTCAGGCAACATCGGTAAGCCAGTGGGAGAGTGGGTCAGGGCTGGGAAGGTAATCAGTAAAGGGGGATTATGAAGCCGCCACTGTGGGTGACTGATAACTGGAGCTTAGTCCTGCCAGGGACCAGTTTTAAGGTCAATGTAAAACTTGAGTCACCCCAATTAAAGTCCTCTGTACGTGGGTCAAAGTTTTGGCACAGACTGTATTACGGTCCATATTTCACTTCCCCCAAACACAGTCTACAGCATCCTTTCTGATTCACCTGTGCAAGTTTCAACTCACTTGGCTTACTGGGGTTGCTGAGAGGGTTTCATGTGTTTTCATGAGGATTTTATATTTCTTGATTTTTATGTATCTTGAAACTTTCATAATGACCCATGCATAAAATAATCACAAGGCGCCTACTAGATAGGAGCTGGCTACTTAGCGGTGGGAGCTGGGACCCATATTAATACATTCTCATTCCTGTCTATCATTGGCAGAGGGCTGCTCCCGGGAGCATCAGTGCCCTCCCACTCCTTACCTACCAGCAGCCTGTGCAGGCCAGTCCGGCTTTAGAGGCCAGAGAAGCTCTCGGGCAGAGACACTTAAGGATCCACAATTGAAACAGGACTGTGTGCAATGAAATGGTCAAGCCTGACAGGGAATGGGTGGGTCACCCACAGGGTCAATGGGAGAGGGCACAAGGAGGTAGTCAGCCCAGCCATTGCATGTGCTCAAAACATCCATCTGCCCTGGAGACTGGGGCTGGGTAGCAAAGGTCCTCACGCTGGCTTCATCTGTTCTGCCATAGGAGGCTTCCAGCACATGTCTCTGCTCTCCGTGTGCGAAAGCAAGAGTTGAGGCTGGAAAGAGATGTGATCTCCTAGCAGGAGCGTCTGCTCCCCATGCTGGCCTCTAGAGGCTCTGCCTGTCAACTATAGGAAGATGGGCGAGATTCCGTTCTCCTCCATTATCTTCCACTGGAGTCTCCAGTGGCAACTCTGCAACTGTTTTCTGCAGAGTGGTTCAAATTGTTTTATATCTCCTTAGCTGCCAAGTACAATGTCATAAGCAATAAATAAATTGTTGGCCTATATGGAAAGCATATTTTGTCCAGATGCGTCCTTGAAACTTCAGCTCTGAAACATGAAAGTCCGATTGGAAACCACATTCTCGAAGCTTGGGGGAAGTAGGCTCACATGGAAAAGCCTTTTGATTGGCAGGTGCTTCCACCCAGCACCTGATCTGTGTCCTGCTGATGGCCGGGCAGTGTGCCTTCTGAATCACTGAGCGTGCAGAGTGATGTGCCTGACCAGTGTTTGTGGACAGCATCAGTGGCCCTGCTGGACAGCCCAGGGCAAAGGGGGAATTGAGCTTGGAGGGTTTCTCCACTGAGGAGCTGACACCTGTGTGTATCTTTTAATCTCCTCTTGACCAACTGGGTAGGAGTGAGCCTTCCTCATGAAGAGGGCTGAGTTCTGCCCCCTTTTGGGGCATGCACACTATTCCAAGCTCTCTTGGCCTCACTGAAGACAAAGGGCAAGGCCATGGGGATATTTGACCAGGAATAAGGAGGAAGAGGAGGGAGACTTACGTGGCTTACAAATAGCTGCATATGGCTTAGCCAGCCCTGAGGTGAGTGGGCATTCTGAGACAGAGTTTGGGGACAGGTAGATGATCTGGGGAGCAGATACGGCCTTGAAGGTAGGAATCATGATGTAGGGCTCACCAATGGTGGCTTGGACTGCCTGTGCCAGATGGCTGGGAATTTTTTTAAATGTCATCTTTATCCCTTTTTAAACTACCAAGTATAGAACATAAATGTCTTAACACAATAATTAAGTAAATGAGGTGAAAGCTTTATTAATCAGTTTGGTGTAACAATTCCAAATTGTATAAAAAAAAATCAACACATTGTACCCCACAAAAGCATAAATGTATTCATGATCTATGTGTATATGACTTAATAAAAGGAAAAAAATTAAAAATACAGGCACATAAAAAGTTAAACAAATTAGAGATGCATGAAGTGAAAAGTCAAAGCTCCCTCTGCAGCATCCCCAAATCCATTTTCTATTCCTTCCTGAGATTATTCTAGGCTCAAACATACAAACACATGTCCACACGCATACACATTTTTACAAGAATTGAGCTTGTACTATATAAATTATTCTAACTCTCTATTTTGTTCTCTATGTATTGTGGACATCTTTCCATATCAGCTTACCTGTCACTGATTTGTAGTGCTTTTTTGATAGATGACAATAATTTGTTAAACTTTTCAAGGTGACTTCTCAGATTGCTTCCCACATTGCCAGCCTTTGGTAGACAACCATAAATGTTACCAGCTTATACTATTGTCATTATTGCAATGAGAGTAATCTTTTTTTTTTTTCTGAGACAGTCTCATTTTTTCACACTCTGTAGAGTATGTGGTATCATAGCTCACAGCAACCTCAAAGTCTTAGGCTCAAACAATCCTCTTGACTCAACCTTGGAAGTAGCTGGGACTACAGGTACCTGCCATATACCAGGCTATTTTTAGAGACAGGGTCTCACTCTTGCTCAGGCTGGTCTCAAACTTCTGAGCTCAAGCAGTCCACTGCCTCAGCCTCCCAGAGTGCTAGGATTACAGGCACGAGCCACCGTGCCCAGCAGGAGTAATTGTATATTACCTCACCTATTGAATGCAATAGAATTAAAATAAACCATGGAAGAACTCATAAAAAATGATTACAGAAATGACAATTTTAAACATGTACATACACATGAAATATCTATGTATAGTATAATAAAATTTAAGAGGCGTATTGGGCCATCTCAGTAAAACTAAAGATATCACTTCTATACCTGAGTATTTCTTTTGATTGAATTCCTTCACCCACCAATAGGATTCAATTCTGGGCTCAGGCAGTCTTTGACTGATGGCCTAAGCATGAGGCTACTCCAGGTATTATAGATAACGGTTACGAATATTGGCCTTGGGCTCAAGTTCTAATTCTGATGCTTTCCAGTACATGTCTAGTCAGTGGGCTTGACTCTGTGTTGTGCCTCAGTTTCTTCATTTCTCAAAGCAGATCAATCACATGCACTTCCTAGGGCGGTTGACAGGACCCAAGGAGAGGACGTCCGTGAAGCCCCTACCTGGTGTAAAGTACCTGCCCAGCATCACAGTCAGCAGGAGTAGGAAGAGAAGTGTCATCACGGTGGCCAGCAGACATCTGATTAGGTGTGTCCGCCTCCAGGACCAGGTCTGTGAAAATTCACCTTTGTAGGTGCTCACAGTATTTGCCCAGCCAAGAAGTTGAGAAAAAAAAAATAACAGAAAATCAAATGAGTTTAGAATAATTCTTACGGTCAATAGTCAACTCAAAGTATTCCAAAATGCCTGAGAGATTGTCGCAAACCATTAGCTGCCCTAGACCAGAAACAGAACTTGATTTCCAGTTGTAGATGATAAATAAACACAGTACACTGCCCTTTACAAAGAGTGGCTATTTTTTTAACCCATGCAGATGTGTCCTATTTACATTGAAGCTGTCATACAAATTAGCAAAGGCCCATGGAATCTGAAAGAAGGCAGACTTCAGGCCCCAAAATGTTCACAGGAATGGAAAACAACTTATCCCCTTCCTCATAGTTGTTGTGGCACAGTCCTGGTAAGAACTGGGAAGGACTGAAGAGCTTTTCCAGGCCAGCAGGAATGTTTGCTGACCAAGCAGGCTTTGAAGCTAATCTGCAAGGCTGGGTAAAATGAAATGCAGTGGGGTCTGGAGCTGCTACGAGTTTGACATTTTTGCAGTCTGTGAAAAGTCCCGAATCTTGAACAGATATGAAAATCCCCTTATTTGGTACAAACTGGGCATGGCAGATGGAGTCTGAATTAAAATACTAATTAGGGAGTAATGGATGATCTCCTGTTTCTCTGAGTGTTGGCAAAATAGTTGTTTGGCTGCATTTATTGTAGTAGTCCTTATTGAACCTCGTGTGTAGGCCTTTAGAGAAAAAATATGGAGGGCTGAGCCATAAATGCAAAACAACTATGGGCTGGTGGGAGGGGGAGGTATTGAGATGCCAGGCTTTTCCACCCCTTGCATAAACGAAAAGGTTCAGAGAGGTGACAGAGCCAGGTCCAGGTGCCACAGCTGAGGCCTGAGACTAGAACCCAGGATGGGGTGCTTCCCCTGAAAGCAATTTCCGCCGGATCACGTAGCTTCCAGATGATCTTTCTCTTGGGGGATGCACGTGGACAGAAGATGTAAACAATTTAAACATAAGCTTTAAAACTCTTACGGCTGATCTTTCTTGGAGAGGAAGCAAATCCCTGCTTGTGTGAGTCCAGAGATGTTTTGGTTGTAGAAAAGCCATTTATTCTCTAAGCAGTATGGAAGCCCTGCAGAGGACCCACCTCAGGTGAAGACCTAGGTTCAGGACTGACAGAATGGAAGACACAGGTTCCTGCCCTCAGAGCAGGGAGAACACAGCTGCCTACAGCATCCTCTGAGGGGCAGGCACAAGGTCCATCAGAGTACAGAGAAAGTGGCTTTTCAGTTTTGTATAAATGATTCAGGGAAGGCTTTATTTCACCCGGGCCTTGCATGGGTAAATAGGCTTTTTTCCTCGCAGAGGATTCATTCATTCATCTATTCATTTGTTTGTTTGTTTAGACGGTATTTACTGAGCATCTACGTTTGCCAGCATCACAAGTGGTAAATATATAGACTAGACAACTCTCTGTTCTCATGAATTATATCCTGTTGGGGAGAGTCAGGAATTAAATGAACCAAGAACTGAGTTAAAAAGTGGTAAGTTCAAAGGAAGAAATGTAGTGGAAGGTACCAAGAGTGAGGCTGCTGCCTCAGATAAAATGGCTTGAAAGTCTGATATGAGACAGTGACACCTGGGCTGAGAAGGAGCTGGCACAAGGATGGCCATGACGATAGGAATCAAATGGCCTTGGGGCAGGGCTGGGGAGATGGTAGAGAGGGGGCCGGTAGCCGGTGTGCACAGGGCCTGTAGACTACAGTAAGCAGAGGGAATGTCCTTCCAGGGAGCCTTTGGTGGGAGGACTTTGTGCAGAGAGTGCTGTGCTCTGTCGCTAATGAGGCAGAGAAGCATGGAAGTCACCAAAATGGGAGAAGGAGTTTCAGTGTGGGTTTGGGGCTGCACACAAAGCCCAGGGGTCAACCTGAATCCTGCCTAGCCTGTCTTCTTCAGACCCCTAAATAGGCAGAACTGAAAGACAGCACAATCCTTTCCCAGTGAGAAAACTGAGGCTTGGAGAGTCAGCCAGGGCCGTGGGAGGGCTGGGCCCAGACGCAGGACCAGGGATGCCGTGTCAGGCTCCGCCCAGCCGCCTCTCTGTCTCTTTACCCACCTGCCTGTCTTCCAGCCACTTGGATTAAAATCTGTTCCCCATCAGACATTTCAGAGAGGGCTTTCATGGTTTGTTTTTAGTAGTGTGTTAAAAGGCAGTCACCTTGAATGACTTCTGCTTGACAGAAGTGTCAGCATTGTCACCACCGATTTCAAGGAGCAGTGGCACTTGATGGAGGTGCCCTGAGTCCGTGAGGAGGCGAGGGGGAATGTAAAGGCTGCTCACCAGATTGACAGTGTAGCCTCGAGAGAGTCACATCTTCACTTTAGACCTGCACTTCTTTATGTGTAAAATGAGAGGGGTAGGACAAAGGCATAATTTTAAAAAAATTGTTCCAGGGCTGGGTAATTTTGAACTAAAACAAGCAAAACAGATTGCCTATTGCAGGACTTCTCAGAGCCTTTAATATGCTAAGGACTCCACAGAGAAAGACAGTCCGATGCATCTCACAGGCACATATATGCATATGTTCTGAAACCTTTTGGGGGAGGACACCTTGTAGGATTTGTGCTCTTCAGGATATTCTCCGGGAGCTAGTCAGTGGGGTAAGCCTGAGGTTCTGAGGTAGGGGCTGAATGGAGCCTTCATTCACATCCTGGCCTGGTCATGTTCAACAACTAGCACAGAGTGGCAGGTTGTCCAGTGTCCCTGTGGTGTGTGTCCCCTCCCCAGTCCCACTGTCACGCCTCTCTGCTGACTGCCCTTCAGCGACCTCCAAAGGCTGTTTCTGAAGGAGCGTGACCACAGCTCCTTTCCTCTGGAGGGAAGCATCTCTCCCTCTGGAGCCTGCTTGGAACTCCTGTGGGCTCCAGCCCCTTCACAGACACTCTCCTGCCCAGTGCTCAGACCAGGGCAGCCGTATCTCCCACACCCCAGCGAAAAGATGCCCTGCGAGTGGACAAACTCTGGGTCCAAGGTCAGCCTTCTCCAGGATGCTTGCCTAGGACCTTTTTCCGGGGAATCTTTCACTCTTTTGTTTTTTATCTTGTTGCTCACATATAACAAGGACAACCTTCTGCTCCAGGACAACTGTGCAGACTGGGGGTTTCTCAGGTGGTCCTTGGAAACAGCTACCTGTGAGCTGCATCTCTGGGGCTCCCATAGCACTGGCGTCCTCGTCCCAATGTCCACTGTTATGGACACCTCCCATGTGCCAGGCAGCATGTGAAGCTCTTTACCTGCACTAACTCCAGCCTCCTGGCAGCACAGGACGTGGGCACTGCTGTTATGCCTCCTGTACAGACGAGGACGCTGGAGCTTGGTCTGGTTTAGTAACTCCCCCAAAGTCCCACCGCTGGCACACGGAGAGCCTGGAAGTCCCCAGTGTATGCATTTGATTGTCATGCCACGTTGCTCTGTGAATGTTTGGGTGAATGGAAGGAGAGTGGATGAATGAAGGAGTGAGGGAATAAACAAATGAAGACGCAGCGAGTGAGTGAAAGGGGAGGAATAACCCCTCACCCCCCAACCCCAGCTTCAGAAAGCTGGCCTGGCTCTTTCAAGCCACCCACCTTCTTTGGCCCCACTGTCTTGAGCCCATCACCCCCTCCTGTCAGGGTAAAGTGGGCACTGCCCAGTTATGGGACATGGCAGCTGCCCACCAGCAGCCACCAGGATATCCCCCCAGCACCTGCCAACGCGCACACACAGTACAGGGTAGCCAGGCCGCTGTCAGCGCACTTTCAGCTTGCTGGTCTGTGCACCACTGCCGAGTGTCTCCCCAAGAGTAGGGCAGCTGTTCTGGGATTGAAACATGAAGAAAGATGGGCTGAGATCAGATAAGCATCCCTTCCCAAGCAGACGTACCTCCCAATTTGCAGACCTTTGTTATATTACTAGCAGTTAAGGAATGTTGAAATGGAGCTCTTGCCTTGATCTGAATTATAATCTCTGAAGCTATATTTAAGTCTACCTAAAGATATTTCAATTTGCTATCTCTCTCTTTTTTTAAACTCTCCTTGGCTCAGAGTATGCTTCTATCCCTGCAGAGCACAGAACGCCGAGGCGTATTTCTTAATGTTTTACATTACAGTCCTAAGTCCTTCTTATCCTTTGATAATCATATTTTAACTTTTAGTCAATGTATTTGTGGGTATGCCTGTGTGTGTTTTATGTAGAAGTCCACATTTATAAGAACAGCATTCACTCCTTTTATCTTTCCCCCCTCCAAAGCTGTACTTGTAAGACTACATTCACCAGTGGATTAATCCCCAAATAACTTAGTTCAGCTTTCACAGCTGCTGCCAAACAGCCTGTCTCCCGGACGGGTATAGACTTTGTGGTGGTTATAATTAACAGTTCGTCCTGGGGCGGGGGGTGTAACACAGGGAAGGAGAACTGGGCAGAGGAGGTTACCAGACTAGTGACCACGGCCAGCAGAAGGGCCTGGAGGACTTTTATTGGAGGAGGACAGATGGAGAGGGAGAAGGATAGGTAACAAATACGTGTCCTTCAGCAGCTGGCCCGTGGTGAGCTAAAGGAGTGTCCGTGTGTGTTGAATGGAACAGGGAGCATATCTTTTAAGACTATGGGTTTTGCTATTGAATTTTGTTTGAAATCTGATTTTTTACTTATTACCTCTGTAACCTTAGGTGAATTGCTTATAACCAGCCTCTCTGTACCTCAGTTTTCCTCTCTATAAAATGGGAATTCATTCATTCTTCAGAAAATGTTTCTTGAATATTTGAATACCCAGGTACTGTCCTAGACACCCGGGATGCAGCAATAAATAAAAAGACAAAAATCCCTGTCCTCGTGGGGCTTCCATTCCCCTGGGGGTGGGGGTCCTCACAGAGAAAGTAATCTTAAGGATTAAAACAGATCATTCTTGAAAAGTGACCAGCATAGTATCTGGTACATAATAAAATTTTTATCAAAAGGAACAAGTATTAACATTGTTATTCTTTTAAGTTATATTTACTAAGTGACCACCCCCATTACCCTCAAAAACCAATCATGAGTCTAAATTGCACCATTCTGTTGTGTAAACAGATTTTTCCTTGGGAAGTAACATAAGAGTACTTGGGGGAAAGATGCTTGGTAAATGTTTTGCTGGCTCCGTCAAAGCAGTGTATCTTTGTACCAGACATCTTGAAGGATAGAAATGTTTCTTGAATGGATTTTAGTAAAGGAAGATCAGCTCTCAGGTGACAGACAGCTCAGACATGACAAAGTGGAACAATGCAGAAAGGAATGCGTGAACGGGTTGGATTAAGAATCACAGGGCAATTACTCTCTGCAAACTGATATGCAAGAAAGAAACACAGGCACACCTTGTTATCCAGAAACACAATAAGCAAAAATTCACTATTACAGAATTGCAGACTAGGCAACCCCCTATGCAAAAATAGGTTGTTATTAAAAAGGGGGGTGGGGGTGTTGTGAAATTGGTTTGGAATGTGGGCCTCATTTTCCACTAGAGTAGAGTTCATGGACCGATTCTCAGGGGCTTATTTAACCGACACTTGCCTGAAATGTATTATTTCCCCTTCACCAGCCACTATGTGCAACATGGCTCTTACGGGAGAAGGCAATCAAAGGGCCCTCGGCCTGCCCCAACCTGGTACCAGTTTGTACTGACTGTACAGGGATTCCCCCTGGGCTCCTCTTATCCACAAATTCATTATCTAGGGCTAGTGGTTAAAAGGTAGCAGGAAAGCCGAAGTTGTCATAACATTAAAACATTCATGGATTAATTGACCACTTATCAAATGAGCCCCACTGAGACATCCTTCCCCATTTAACACTGGGCCTCCCACTTTCTTGAGAGTCAATTCTTTGTGTATTTTTTTTTTCTGGATTATCTAGATGTTTTCAGCAATAGATTGCTATAGATTGTATACCACTTACAAAATAAAGTAGCAAATTTTTCAAAAGTTGTAAGATTTTATCAAGTTGAAAAAAGGAATTTTGGAAATCAGGTTTGTGTCACATGCAAATCCATTAACAAATGAAGATAACTTGTTATCAATTTTTTTTTTTCTTTATTTTCTTCTTTAAAAATATGGAACGCTTCACGAATTTGCGTGTCATCCTTGCGCAGGGGCCATGCTAATCTTCTCTGTATCGTTCCAATTTTAGTATATGTGCTGCCGAAGCGAGCACTTGTTATCAATTTTTAAAAAGTCAATAAGCATAATGACAGCTCAGCGGCTTCCAAGAGTGATTAGATGTTAAAGACTTATGACAGGTCCTTGGGAAAATAGTATGTGTCTCAAGTATTTTTTGCAAAAGGCAACCTCTTAATGACCACACTGATGAAAATGAAGGGCGTCACGTGATGCCCTCATAACCTGGTTATGAAAAAATGAGCCAAATAAATCAACACTTTACAGAACTATAGGGTTGTTGAAATTCTAATCTATACTTTACTGAAAAATAATGTGAGTATTCATTTCCAAAAATCTTAGCCTTACTTTTAAAGATAAAGTTCTAAATGTCTTTTCTACTATTTATTATGAAATGTTGGTACCTGCCAAAGGGAAGTCCCCTCTTCTAGATTCCAGTTTTTCTCCATTTAGGGAGACCTTTGTGTACTTGAATTGGGGACACTCTAGACGACCCTGCTTTAGACATCCTGAATTAGAGTTAGTGGGTGACATGGAAGCAGGTGTCCGTCAGTCTACCATCTCTCTGTCTACACTGGGGATGCTTATCTTTTCAAGATCCTTGGACTCCTTGGATGGAAAACATGATGATAACTGAGGACTCCTTCCCTAGAAAATGAATAAGCACAAAGAAAATATCGGGGGATTCACATTCCCTCTTGATGTCTACCCGTGGATCATAGATACTAGAGCATAAGTACAAATAGCCCATGATCTGCAGCCCTGACTATAAATCACATATGATTTAGTATATATACACGTGTGTAGACATACATATGTATGTTATATGTACCGCATATTCACACAGACACTTAGGCATGTGCACTTTATATATTTTCAGCTATTTTTGCTCCTGACAGTGACCCTATGGGGTATACAATATTGTCCTAACCTTACAGACAGAAAAACTGAGCTCTGAGAAAAGTTAGGTAACTTGCCCAAGGTTAATAAGTCGTTGGTCTTACTTTTTAAACACTTGTGTTTTCTAAGGCCTAAACGCACACTTTTTTATGCCATTAAGTCAACTTGATGTGTTCATGTACCACAGTAACTTTTTTTCTTAATAAATAACTTTTACAAAGCCTTTCTTTATTACCCAAGAAATGCTTGTTTGAATGTAGAAACATTCCACCTCTTAAATTTGACATGTTCTCAATTCTGTCTCTCTTTTTTTTTTCATTTTAGTTGAAGAAAGAACAGGTCTTATTCTTGTCCTCATTTTACTAACAACAGAAAAGGAGGTACTGGAATTCAAATGTCTTCCTGAGATCAACCTACCAGTTAGTTGGCAGCTCACTAAAGGATCTAACTAGGGTTGCCTGGCCTGCTGTGGGGCCTGCCCGAAGGGCCATGCTGTCTGGTCATGCCCCACCACTCTCCCCTTCCCACCACCTTGACTTGCTCCTTACTGTCTGTGAAAGCCCTCTAATCACATTCACAGTTACTTTTTGTTTGTTTTTTGGAGACAGAATCTTGCCCATTTGCCTGGGATAGAGTGTTGTGCCTACCTCATAGCAACCTCAAACTCCTAGGCTCAAGCAATCTTCCTGCCTCAGCCTCTCCAGTAGCTGGGACTACATGCACCTATCATAACACCTGGCTAATCTTTTCTATTTTTAGTAGAGATAGGGTCTCACTGTTACTTAGGCTGATCTCTGAACTTCTGAGCTCAAGCAATCACCCACCTCAGCCTCCCAGAGTGCTAAGATTACAGTCCTGAGCCACCACACCCAGCTCACAGTTACTTTTTTATTTTTATTTTTTGAGACAGAGTCTCACTTTGTCTCCCTCAGTAGAGTACCGTGGTGTCACAGCTCACAGCAACTTCCAACTCTTGGGCTTAGGCGATCCTCTTGCCTCAGCCTCCCAAATAGCTGGGACTACAGGTGCCCGCCACAATGCCCATCTATTTTTTTTTGTTGTTGTTGCAGTTCGTCTGGGCCAGGTTTGAACCTGCCACCCTCGGTATATGGGGCTGGTGCCTTACCCACAGAGCCACAGGCGCCACCCTCACAGCCACCTTTTTAACCAACCCTAGCATCCTATAGTCAAGAGGTCATTCATAAGTTTGCCTCTTCTCATTTTTTCCATATATCATAAAGCCTAGATACCAAATATAGTGAAAGCTGTCAGAGTTTCAATTGTATTTAAATTGTAATATTTATTTTTTCCCTATTTTACCTTTAATACTAGGCCCCGATTTACATCTGATTTTACTACAAAATGGAGCCATAAATGTCTTCAAAGGTAGATTCGTCCAGTAATACATGTGTCAAAAAAAATGAGAAAATTGTAACTGAAAAGTTTACCCTAAAAAGCTACTCTATTAAGTATTTTATGCACACTAAGTCATTTAATCTTCACAATAACCCTATGAGCTAGCAATTATCTCTACTTTACAGATGAGGAAACTAAAGCACAGAGAGCTTGAGTCACTTGCCCAAGATTGTAGTACTAAAAAGGGATTTGCATACAATTTTTTTTAAGTCCAGTAAAATTCAACTCCGTGGTATAATAGCAAATCCCTTAGAAGCACAGCCACACCTTGGAGGCGGCATCAGACTCCCTTTTTACAACATGTGTTCACCCTTTCTCTATCCTTCTATCCACATCATGATGATTGATGTTCCTGATGATCACCTGTAGGCAGAATACCGTTTTGAAGAATCTTCTCAACAATCAAGGAAATGTCAATATCAAAGAGGTATTCAAGGAAATATTAGCCTGCATTGTTGTTTTTTTTCAAGTTGCATTCTAAGTCTGTAAAGAGTGCTAATCCCATTTTTTTACTTGCATTCTAATTCTCTGAAAATATTCTTTTAAATAAAACACCTTGACCCTATAGTATTAGTGTCAGGGAGAAACACTCACAAAGCCTCACCCACAAGTAGACCAGCACTACAGAAAAATTTCTCCAAGCTGGGCAGGCCCTCTCTTTAAAATGTTTAAGAGTAAATTTCGGGTGGTGCTTGTGGCACAGTGGGTAGGGCATGGCCCCATATACCGAGGGTGGCGGGTTCAAACCCTGCCCTGGCCAGCTGAAACAGCAGTGGCAACTGTAACAAAAATACCTGAGTATTGTGGTGGGCGCCGGTAGTCCCAGCTACTTGGGAGGCTGAGGCAAGAGAATCGCTTTAGCCCAAAAGTTTGAGGTTGCTGTGAGCTGTGATGCCACGGAACTCTGACAGCTTGAGACTCTATCTCAAAAAAAAAAAAAAAAAAGTAAATTTCTCTGCCGTATTTTCTCATGAATATATAAACCCATGTAAATAAAGTGATAATATTTTATAATTATTTCCTCTTTAGGTAGATAGATGCATATACCAGTATGTATACGACTCTCAGTGTAAAAATATTCTCTTTTTAAAGTCAAGGAAAATATTGCCCCTCACGTATTTCTGAACTGCATATTCTTAAGAGCAAAACACTTCTAAATCCGTATGCAATGTGAATTTACCAAGCAAACTACTCCCCTCCTGTCTCTTCCTCACCCACCTGATAGGATATTTGGCACACTTTGGGATGCCATAGAGATGGCAAGAGCAAATCAGCATAGAAAACAAATTTATTAAAACTATGATGTGTGGAAGGCATGAGAGCCAGAGAGATATTTTAAGTGAAGGTGAAGAGAGACTGGATTTAGCATGTTCGTCTTGGGAAAGAGAACTCACCTCATGGGTGACCTATGGGTGGCAATTAGATATAGCTTTTCAGTTCCATATGTTTCGCTATTTATCTGACAGTATAAGGAGAAATCTGAATTACCCACAAACCCCAACTTTGCATAGTCCTCATTGTTTATTCATTCCACAAATACTGAGTGCCTACTGTGGGCCAGTAGTATGTTTGGTTAGTGCTAAAGAAAGCATCAACTCACCTTTCTGGGTAAGGGAGAGTCACATTTCCCTACTGTGCACCTGGGTTCTGGCCAGTGGTATTTGAGCAGAAGTGGTAAGTTATTCTTCACCCTAAAATAGTCCTCATAATCTTTCTTATGTTCTCCAAAGACATTTAAGGCTACTTGAATCAGATTGAGAAATGTGATGGACTGGCAAGATGGATGGAAAAGATGACTAGGTGGTGAGTGTGCAGTTTACCAAAGCACCGAGGTAGCTAAAGGTGAAAGTTTTGCTCTTCTTTTAACACCTTTTCCATGATCAAGAAAATAGAATGAAAAGGGAGGAAGGATTGATGAGGAAGATTCCTGGGCTACAAGAAACAAGAACCCATGTAGGCTAATTGAATCCAAAAGGGATGTGTAGTAGTTGGGACTCTTCCATCAGTTCCAACTATTTTTTTAAGGGAGGAAAGGGACTGTATTAGCTCTTAGATCTGAAAAGTTGAAGTGTGATGGCTTCAGGTATGGCTGTATCCAGGGGCTAAAAATAATTGCATTAGGATTCTGTCTCTCACTATCTATCTTTTGACTTTGCTTTCCCCCAAAGGGATTTTATTCTCTTGCATATTTCTATCATAGGATTTACCATAAAATAGAGAAACAGCTGCTGACAGCTCCAGATGTTTATATAATAATATGGATATCATAGATGTATGGAAATCTCTCTCTTTACAGTAGTTCTAGCAAAAGCCCCTAGATAGAATCTCATTGTATCAACTTTTGTTGTCTCCTGTCCATGAACCAATCACTGTGTAGCTAAGAAACAGGGTATTTTAATTGACTAGGTCTATGTTATGTTCCCTCCCCAGGGCCTGAGAGAGAGAGAAGCATAATTTCCCAAAAGAAAAATCAAGGTATTGCTACAAAAGGAAATTATACTGAATGACGAGCAACAAAAAAAGCGTATAACCCAGGAGCTTTTGAAAACTTGTAGGAACTGTCACTGAGTTCAAGGTAGATAGGTAGCTGAGTCCTGTGTAGCTGAGCTACCTACACAGGACTGGATCTGGGAAGTGGAAGATCAGGAGGTTTGTTGACTACTTTCTCATCTGCCTTTCTGTCCCCTCTTGTCCAGTTTCCTTTATTTTCCTCATGCCTTTGTCCTAGCCTGTGTGTCCTCACAGCCTTATCATGGGCTGGTTAAGTCTCTTGGAATCCCTTCTTGTCAATCCCTAGGGGAGGAAGCTCATGGGTCCATCTCAAAACCAGTTCACAAGCTATATGTCACTATTGTAGATGTATTTGCCTGAAGAAGTCATCCTAATTTGGTATAGTCAACTCTACAAGTGAGGGTAGATCAAGCTGTTTGTGGATATCTCTTTCCAGGGCTTTGTTTTTTTTATTTTTAATTTATTATTATTATTATTTTTATTAAATCATAGCTGTGTACGTTAATGCGATCATGGGGCACCATACACTGGTTTTATAGACCGTTTGACACATTTTCATCACACTGGTTAACGTAGACTTCCTGACATTTTCTTAGTTACTGTGTGAAGACATTTATATTCTACATTTACCAAGTTTCACATGTACCCCTGTAAGATGCACCGCAGGTGTAATCCCACCAATCACCCTCCCTCTGCCCGTCCTCCCACCTCCCTCTCCCCCTTCCCCATATTCTTAGGTTATAACTGGGTTATAGCTTTCATATAAAAGCCATAAATTAGTTTCATAGTAGGGCCGAGTACACTGGATACTTTTTCTTCCATTCTTGAGATACTTTACTGATAAGGTAGGATCTTTAGAAAGACATAGCAGAGAAAGCTATATAGTAACATGTATCAAGAATAGCCAGAAACTCCTGCAGAATCAGGCTACAAGGTCATGCCCGGATTATGAGCCTTGTAGAAAAACCTGGAATCTCATTCCTTGACTAAGACAGATGGACTAAAAATGGGCTGTCCAAAAAGCAGGAAATTCACGTTTGTTACCCAAGAGGCACACAGAGAATCAAGGCAAAGGCTTGGCTGCTCCAACACAGTTACAGATCTCTTCTCCCAGGGAGGTGAAGTGCAGCCATAGGACCTGTGAATTGTGGTATCTTTTAAGACCAGGCAGCGCTAAGTCTTCCCTGGCAGCCATAGGGTTGCTTCCTCTGAGTTTGACACAGCTCTATTTGGGGCCCAGCAGTCTGTGGGTCTGCCTCCTCCTCATCAGAGGCAACACTGATTCCTGGAGTGATGCACCACCTTCTCTCTCAGCCTTGGTCCAAATGTGAAAACATCTGCTTCCTGTCCTTCATCAACTCATAAGCAACCCAAGGGTGATTAGAAACAAAAATTAAACTGTGTGCATGCACGTATACACGCCCCCCCACACACACACAGAAATTAAAGTGCCACAAATGCATGCATGTTGATTGAATTGAGTTTGGTTAGATTAAAAGTTAGAGTTTTTCTATATGCAAGTGTTGAAATTCACCTAGGTGCTGCACACATGTGATCTTTCTTGGCTGATGTGGATTTCAGTTGATAGAGCTTTCCGGACAAGAACAATGTTAGGTCTCTCCCAACTATTCATTCATTTGTTCATTGATTTAACAACTATTTTTGTGTACATTATGTATATGGCCAGCATCTTTTTCCTCTTTAGCCCCAGCCTGTGTTTCTCTCCCTTCTGTAGGTTCCCTGGGCTTCTTTGTGGCTTATGTCCTGGTCGCTGGCCTCCTTGGTACACTGTTTTTCTCAGATATTCCTCCCTTGAAGTTCTGCATCTGTGTCCCCAAGATTCATCCCTACATCCTGGAGAGAGTTTTCTCCTCTGTCCATTTGGTCTGGGGACATGCTACCATCACTTCTCCCTGTGGTTGAAGGTAGTGTTCCTCTCCTAACACCTGGACATAGTCTCCCTAGAGGTGGGTGACATATTTCTGTAGTGTTTGAGCATCAGGTTACAGGTACAGTCCAAATCCTCTTTAACCCAACCCACATGTTCCTGTTTTTGTTTGAGAACTACCTCCAGCGCTGAGTGTGCATACAGTGTCAGCTCACTGACGCTGAAGCCAGTGCGCAATTCACCTGGTTTTCCAAGGCATTTCTCCAAGGTGTTCTTAACTCCCAGGTATTATCAAAGGACATGTAGTAGGCATTGCCTTTACCAAGGACCATTCATCATATTGTCTTTGAAATCAAACCCTGGGCTGCCCACTGTCTTCAGCAAGATAAAAGGGGACCATCCTGTGAAGTTTGCAGCTGTACTATTGATGCTATTTTTACGTAGTTTGGTGAGTAAAAATAAAGAAAAATGCTCAAAGATTTCTTTATTTCCTTTTAATTTTTAGAACAAAGTGGTAGTGATTAGCCAGCCCTATCCACCCTTAAGGAAGTCAATTTAAAACCTGGTAACCAGCCAACAACATAAAAGTATTTGAATGCTGTGTATTTATTAATTAATCTATTTACTTGGGGGATGGGCTCGGATTCTGGTTTCTGTATGGTACCCTTTGGCAAAAAGACTGCAACATGACTCTTTGGGGAATCTCTCTGAAGTAGTAAGTCATTCATGGCCAACCTTTTAATTGAAGGTAATAATAATTCCAATAATATTATTAAGAACCACCATTAGCTCAGGAAGGACTGAATTCACTGACGTAAGGCCAAAGCTATGCCCAGCGATGACTGCTTTGCTGAGCCCCTGGGGGAATAACTTTCATAATCCATTGAAAAGTTATGAGCTCCGTGTGCTTGCACCAAGAAAGAACTCAGCATTAACCATTTGGGAAGCCATGTAAAAATGGAGAAAAAACTACTTGTGCTTTAACAACTTAATTGATGGCTGCAAGTAGACTTAATTCTCACAAAAAGTCCTGTGGAGGAGGTTGGGATGTATGTTGACAATAGAAAATGATCCCGATTTTATAGGTGAGGGCAATTTCCAGACACTAGGAACAAATGTGGTCAGGAAGAAAGAGAAAAGATGACTTTTTGTTGTGGAAGGAACAGGGCCCTGGGCCAGTGGGCTCCCTGTCTGGGTTAGGACAAGGGAAATCATTGTGTGGGAAGAACTGAGTGGAGTAAGAGGAATCCGGGTCAACACAGCCTAAAAGAATTGGGTTCAGTTATTGCTTTTGCCATTTGTTAGCTTTCTGACCTTGGGCTAAAACCTTTCAGAATCTTGGTTTTATCGTCAATAAAATGGGGGGAAGTAACAGGAACTAAGGGTGAAGTTGGAGGGGTCAGTGAGATAATGTATGTCAAATTCTTAGCCCAGTTCTGGCCCATACATGGTTATAACAATCTAATATCCTCAGGATTTTTCTTTATTAATTAATTCTTCAAATACGTAATGAACACCTGCAATGTGTCAGGGGCCATGCTGGATACAGAGAACAGTTTCTTTTAAGTTTATTGTCCAGTAGGGGAGTTTGAAGAAAAATAAATAAATATATCAATAAGGGAAATTCTTGTAAATTGTACTCAGCAGGAAAGCCTAGCCATTGAGTACTCAGCGGATTAGAGCTACCATTTGTACTAGGGACAGAGAGTGGTTTTTAATAAGTTGGGCTTTGCCTTGGTCAGACCTGGACACCAGTCCTTGCTCCCTGTCTGTGCTTTTGGGAAAGTCCTCTATGTTTTCCGAGCTCTCCTTCTCCCTCTGCATGTGGGACGGCTCCCAGCAGTGCCTGGGACATGACAGGTGCTCAGCAGGCAGAGCTGTCCCCTCAGCCAATTTCATCTGTTCTCATGGAAGCTCTGGTCCATCTCTCTCCATCTCCCATAGAGTGATTCTGTACTCTGCAGATGAAAAGGAAGATGAGAAGGAAGTGCATTTCCATTATTCCACCTGGACATGAATGAGGAATTTCCAGTCCTCATCTCTGAGGGTTTGGATAAAGCAAGGCTGTCACTGGTGTGCGAAGGAGAAGAATGGGAACATTCCAGGAGCCTGAGAGGACCTGGTACAACAGTTTGTGGTTTATAGGCTGGCAAGTCCCCAGGCTAGGAAGAGGGAGGAAGGAGTGACTGGCAAAGCTGTGAGACCACAGCAGGTCCTGGCAGCAGTTGGGGGATGCTGACAGGGTACAGCGCATGATTGGAGTGAAGCTGGGAAGACAGTTCTCACCACCTCTTTGTTTCCTTAGAATGATTTGGTCCAAAACTGGACTTAGGAGTCATGCCTGAGCACTCATTTAGAGAGTCAGGACTGGGTTGTCATTAGCAGGGTAGGCCTTTAGAACGGGGGTGTGCAAACTGTGGCTTGCAGGACATATCCAGTCCCTGACTGTTTTTATAAATAAAGTTTTATTAGTGCACATTCATACCCATTCATTTATTTTTGGTGACTGGTTATACAGAGTTGAACAGTTATGACAGAAGCCAGATGGCCTGCAAAGCTTAAAATATTTACTTGCTGGCCCTTTATAGGAAATGTTTTCCAACCCCTGATTTAGAATATTACCATGTTGCCAGGAATAGTCTCATTCATTGATCTATTTATTCATTCATTACACATATAATTACTGAGCATCTAAGATGCTCCATACATTGTGCCAGGCCCACAAAGTGGCCCAGGTGCTGTGCTCCATCCTTGTAACAGCTGTGTGAAGCGATGATGTTATTACCCCATTTTGCAGATAGGGAAATGGAAGCTGCTGAGGGAAGCTGAGTGATGGGCCCAACGTCATCAGCCAGCAAGGAGCAGAGCTGGGACTAGGCCTAGGCCTGGTGGTCCCCATATTCCGTGCTGTCAGCCTTACTCTCTTTGATGATGATCACATGACTCTCGTTTTTCCTTACTCTACCCCATTAGCATGGATTACCGTGAGAAGTGAAGAAAGATGAAAATCGTTTCAAATAAAAATCTCTGACGGAACCGGTTGCTATTTAAAGTGATGGATGAGTGAAGTTGCTACTTATCTGGCAGAGCCTCTGCTGAGTTGAGATGATTCCTCATGGTGCATTGTCCTGAACTTGCACTCTAATTGCTTTAAACAATATCGGAAAATCATCTGAAAATGTTTTCCCTCGTAATGATATGATTTCACCACTTACGTTGATAAACATTAAAATGACATAAGGCATTTCCTGTTCCAACCTGACAGCGATCTCAGAGGATTTGTCTAAATATTAGCATACCTTTAAAATAATCAGCAGGTGATTATCTGGATAAGAGGACAAAAAAAGGATGTTTAGTAAAAAGAAATAATAAAGCGAGGTAGATTTTCCCTTTCTGAACTCCCTGAACTGCTGTGGGAAAGGGAAGAGTGCTCTGCTTTAACAGATTAAAAATAACCACTATTAGTGAACAAAAGTGAGATTTCATTATCCCTTAATGCTCATTCTAGACATGGCTTTTGCCAGGTCTCTGTGCAATAAATGCAAACCAGAGTTTCTAACTGGAAATAAGAGAAGATCATCTTAGCCGAATGGATCACGCTTCCTTCTAATGACAATTTATGAAGATGGTTTAATCTTACAGTCTAAGTTCTACTGACAGGTTCTCATATGAACTGATTAGGCTTCCCCTGTAGACATTTTTATCAGACTGATTCATTCCTCTGGAAGAACGCTGGCTTTTATATTTTTTTTTAGAAGAGATTCCAAATGGCTTGTCAAGATTACATCTTGCATGTGAATCTCAGCCAGGATTATGTTACAGCTGGGACTGACAATATTTAATAGATAGAATTCAGGCAGGATCATGGAAATGGAGCAAGCTGGGCCCAATAAATAGTAGGAGCATGGATGTACGGTGTGCCTACATCCCAAGTAGTTTCAAGACAGACTGTGCTTTGGCTATCCTGGAAGAATGCACAGATACATAAAATACAATATTCAGAGAAAATAAATTACTTCAACATTTATCTGTTACTTATGGCATAAGCATATTCTCTAAACTCTCTTCATGTCTGGGTATTCCATGACCTGAATTCCTAACCACCCCTTCAGATTTTGTGAAAACTATATACTTGGAAGAACCAGACCCTTTTGTGCTAAGCTGGCCTAATGCAGAGGTCTTGGCTGTGCTTGATAAGTACTGACAAACTCACCACATCTGAAGGGCTCCTTTGGACAGACAAGTCCCCAGGTCTTTAACACAAATGGAGCCTCTAGTAGGCCATGTGGGAGGCAGGCAGAGCACATGGCATTTCCCACCTGGGACCCGAGACTCCCAGGCATGGTTTTGCTATGAGAAGGAAAGGGGACTGGAGGCACCTTTGTGTTGATTAAAAAGAATCAAGGATGAAATCCTTAAAGATGCAGCTTTGCACTTTAATAAAATATGAGAGGAGAAATATTTAATTCTTTGTGGGCTCAGTAGGACATAAAATCCACAAGGGTAGATATTCTGACCATTTTCCTTCCTGCTTCAGCTCCAGGATCTAGACCAGGGCCTGGCCCAAGGCAGGGCACTCCACGAACATCTGTGGGAATGAACTCTGAGCATCCATGCATCTACCTACTCTGTCAACACGTGTTAAATTAAACACCTATTATGTGCCAGGCACAAAAATAAGGAGCTGCCCCAAAGGAGCTCACAGAGGGGTATAGATTTGTCGGCCAAGGGTTCCCATCTTTTCAGGATGCTTGTGGGCGAGGAGTATGGAGTTATTTCAAAGATCCCCAAACGTGTCAATCTGTTCACTCGATCAGTAAGTAAGTAAATCTTCCCAGGCAGAAATGCTGCACGAGTTGTCTGGGCATCTTGAGCTCTCTCCAAAATCAAATCAAGATTCCAGGCTGCCCCACCTGTGTCCTGGCTGGAGCAACCACATTGTTACCTGACAGTTCTGCAAGAGCTGTGCGTGGCAAGTGTGTAATCATGGTGTCCTGGTGCTATTCAGTTGAGTGACGTTTCTCTGATGCTCAGCTTCCTCCTTTGCCAACCAAGCTAGTTCAGAGTTATGCCTCGCCAGGCTGACATGGCCGTTTTGACACGACCATTTTGATGATCACATTGTTGTTTTTTTTTTTTTTTTTTTTTAAGTATAAAGCAGTCTCTCCTCTAAGTTACCTATCTCTGAGTTTTGAACTATGCAGGAAGACTGGTGAAAAGACTGTTCATGTTTCCAGGGCACAGGCTGCAGAGCGTAGCATTTAAGTGCATTGACAGTGATGCTGAGCTACCTGTGTAGGACCCACACCCAACCCCAGCCACTCTTTAGCTATATGACTTAGGTGAGCCATTCACCTCTTTCCTCCTTGTTTCCCTCATCTGCAAAATGGGAGATCATAGGGTTGTTATGAGGATTAAGTGTGGTAATGTTTCTAGATTGCTAAGATAATGCTTGGTAAATGGGAAGGGCAAATAGATACATACAGACATGCGTAATTAGATACATCCACACCCAGACAGAAATGCAGGTAGATGGATGGATAGATGGACCAATAGGGATTCCTGGTAGATTTGCTTATATTTCTTGAGCATTTTACTTGACCAAATTTTAATCTTCCCAGCAACTTATTGAGAGAGCTTCTGTTATTTTCTGCATATAGCAAGAATCAAAGAAGACAAAGGACTGCCTTGCCTGAGGTCAGATGGGGAACTGTGGCAGGGCAGGATTCTAATGCAGGTCTCTCTGATCCCAGGGTCCTGAGATCTTAGCTCTAGACTGAGACAAAATCCTCCATAATAAGTCATGTAAGGGATTCATTCCTCCAGAGACCCCACTGCCTGCTGTTTTGTTTTGGTTTGTTTTTTTATTGTTGGGGATTCATTGAGGGTACAATAAGCCAGGTTACACTGATTGCAATTGTTAGGCAGAGTCCCTCTTGCAATCATGTCTTGCCCCCATAAAGTGTGACACACACCAAGGCCCCACCCCCCTCCCTCCGTCCCTCTTGCCTGCTGTTTTTTAAGCCCTGTCGTGTAGATTATGCTGGTCTCTCTTCCGTTTGTCCTCCCTTCATGTATTCATTCAGCAATTATCATAGAGCGCCTTCTTCGTGCCAGGTACTCATTCAGTTATAGAGGTGTCCTAACCCCTTGTGATCTACCTTGGATTACACTATCTAAGTCCTTTCATGCATCTTTTTAGCAAGAATTTACTAAGTACTGCTTATGTAGACCAGGCACAGTGCTAGACGTTGGTTACTTGTCCTAGAGCCCACCAAAGCTCACCAAAGAGGGATGTTACTCACCTTTGAACTTTCTGATACTGAGCAGATAGTGGGCAATAAGGATTCTCTTGAATAAATGAATAGATGGACATGATGGACAGTTAGTGAGTACTCAGGAAAAAGTCGTGATAGGATGGATGATAAAATGAGAAGACTACATGTTGGCAATTTTGATGCTTGTGTTTTAGTCCTAGTTTTGTCACTGATCTGGCACCCTTTAGCCTCTTAGAACTTAGCTAGCTGACTAACCAGTTTTCTTTCTCCTTCTTTCTCTTCCTTTCTTCCACACAATTGTGTTCAGGATCTTGGCTCTAAATTGTTGATTAGGAGGGAGATGATATTGGTCTAAATTATCTGCAAGAGTCTTACTAGCTCTGGGTTTTGTGATGTAATGATTATTTAGGTGAGTTACATCTTCTACTGAGTGGTCTTAAAGCTCGAGGTTAGAGCAGCAGTCACCTCAGGCTGCTAAAGATCCTATAGGCTGGGGGTGGAGTGGGGAACAACTAACCCATGGCCAAGCCAGATGTCTTGGGCCACCATTGGATTTCTCCTAAAACCACACTGAAGAGAAAGAGATGGGAATTTGGGTCACTATTCCTTGCCTCCTTATTTCCATCTCACCTCGTCTCCCAGGGCCTAACAACCTTCCAGCAGTGGATTAAGACCAGATTAAAAAAAAAAAAATTGACTTGAACCTCGCAGTAATCCATACGTTGGGCCTCCTCCTTGCTTCTCTACTCTAACTAGTTAATTGTCAGGTCCAAATTGGCTGGGACGAGAAGCTGATGTTCTGTGGATCTGCTGGTGGTGCTCAGCTCTGCAGGTTGGTATGTAAATGGGCACACAGCACATGTTTCTGCTTTGGCTAAAGGATCAAGCCTTCCTCTGCTGGTGTACGTAGAGAGAGCCAGCTGTTTGGCAACCCAGCTAGCTCATCTACCCAATGGGAGTTCATTTAGGGAGTAACTCAGCACAGTATCAGGTGTGAGCAAGAGTTAGTGCAGACTCCAGGGTCAAGCATCCCTGCTTGCAATCCCCATCCTCCATTTGCTAGCTATGAGACCTGGGGCAAAGGACTTAATATCTCAAAGCTTCAGTTTCCGCTTAGGTTCCATAGGGGAAAAGAGTGTTGACCACTTAACATTATTGTGAAGGTTGAGGGAGATAGTATAAGTGGAACACCACACACAGGGCTAACACAGTAAATAGGCAGTGAATGCAGTACTTTTTATTATCATTATTGTTGCTCTTTGTGGAATTCTCCTAGGAGGTAGTAGGGTAAATTATGCATTGATAAAAATCTCCATATCTTTGTCCAGATACCTGTCAGGTGATGCATGGTGGCTGGCCAAAAATTGTCCATTTGGTCACAGTATTCTGGATAAAAGCATTCCAATGAATCTTCCAACCTCCTAAATGTTCTCAACTTTCCTTTCAGTTCTCCACTGATATTTCCTGACTTAATATTATGAAGAAACCAAGTGAGAATTTAGTTGAGCGTCTGCTATAAAGACAGTCCCTTTAGTTGGCAGAGCTCAAGTTCTGGTGAGGGAGTTTGAACAACTGGCTTGTAGCTTCCACTGCCACCACAGAGGCATCATGCAGAATTTTTTCCTTTCTTCCTGGAAGGTCCATAGCCTCTTTCAAGAATAATCTCTTAGATTTCACTGAATTGGCTGCTAGGCTTGGAAACCAACTTGTGCATCTGAATGTTTAGAGGAAAGCTATTGACTAACCTTGCTCTTTTTCAGCCTTTCTCCCTTTTCCCAATATTTAGGAGCTCGGCCAAAACAAAGGGCCCATTGTGTCCCTGGTACAAGCACCAGAACTAAATTAAACATTCATTGACTCTTAATGAATTGTATTAAGGTTGGGCAATTCCCATTGCTGGGGGGGGGACCCAAATACTTAATTTACTCATGACGTGGTGTGTGTCCTCTCGTATTGAACTAAACCACCACAAGACAATCACTCACTTAGCAGAAACCGGGGCCTCGGCCCAGGAACTAATTAGCCCCTCTTTCTCTATATATAGCTATCTTTACCACCGGGACCATCTGGAAGTTGTTACCTTCCAAATTCTTTCCATCTATTTTTTTTTTCCAACCAATCATTACTACCATGATTCTTTCTTTCTTTCTTTCTTATTTTTATGTTACGTGACTTCCCACTCTTAGCTTCTCCAGTGTTATCTAGATCATGGCCCAGCTACCCTGGGTTATTTACTCTTTGTTTAATTTTCAAGTGGCACACCTATTTTTATGTACTTTTCCCAGTGACAGAGAAAAAAAAATCTTTGTGTACAGCCCAATGACGGAAGTAAGGATGATTGCCAAGGGGATTGGGCCTACCCAGGTTGACCAGGTGCCCACAAGGGAGGCCCCTGAGCTCTGTGAATCCCCTGTGGTAGTGTCTTTATGGTTAGGCACACACGAGGTGTTCTTGGAAGAACCTGGTTACCTACCCAACTCATTGAGCAAAGAGCACCAGTGTAATCTGCTCTTCCTTTGATGAGAACTTGCCTTGATCAGGGTCTACTGTGCTTTGAGGGTCAGTATGGAAGCATTAAAAACTGTTTTCCCTGACAACAAACTTTGGGAGAATAGCTTCAAATATTTCACAAACCTTTAATTAATGCACAGTCCTTACTCTGACCCGTGAGGGCTCCTCTAGTCTGACTCTAGTTATCCCTCTCCTTTTCCTATTATTCCATCTTGTGTTGATTCACCATATTCCTGGAACCTGGCTTTTTGTCTGTCCCTCCCTACCAATATGACTAACTTATGGCCACTGCAAGACTCTGAGCCTGCTGTCTCCTTTGCCTGGAACCCAGTGTTTCTCGTTTGACAAAGGCTGACTCCTCATCACATGGGGCTCAGCTTAGCGGCTACATCCTAAAGAGACCCCCCAGACCACACCATCCAAAGGCCCTCTGCCACCCTTCAGGTCTTCTCTATCACATTCCCCTGTTTTTTACTCTCCGTAGTGCTTGTCACCATATGATTTATGTTATATATTTGTTAAATAACATCTGCCCACTCTTGCCAATCTTCAGGAGAATATCCACCCATGAAAAGTACCTTATCTATATGATTTATCATTGCGACCTCAGCCCCTGGCAAATTTCTTGGCTCTGCAATTGGTTGTTTAATGAAATACATTATCAGAGAACAGCTAGTGGCTTTCTCAGTACACAGGTAATTATAAAATGTAGGCATTTGGGATTCTTTTCTCATTTAGAATACAATCCAAAAGTAGTACAAGGCAAGGGATATTATAAGACAACTTGAATTACTTTGGTAAAATCACTGGAAACCTCAAAATCCTGGGCTAACTTTACCTAACATGCTCTCCAAGTCACCATAGGTTTCAGTGTGTTTAAGGCCCATTCTTTCTACTTCTGGTGGTTTAGAGTCCTTCTGGGATGAACCTCTCACCTTTCTCCCAGCCCCAGGCATCAAAATAGAAGCCGCCTAATCCTTCTGGAGTTCATGGGGCAGTAACTTCTGTTTATCTCCCCGAGCCATGGCCTCCCTGTTACCTATCTGCCCTATCATCCCTTAGGATAGGGAACTTCACAGCATGCATTGCTCTTTGGCTCCAGCAAGTGAAGCCTGGGGGACTAGAAGTGCAATGAATTTTTGTTTTATGGAGGGTGCTTCTCATCTTCAAACCTGAAGACAGACTCCCTCCAGGCAGAGGGAGATTTCTTCTTGTCCCTGAACAGTAGGACATCTGTTTATTTTTTTCTGTTGCTTTCATTTCTACTTCTTAGTCCCAAATGGTGAAATCTCTGGATAGCTAAACTCTGGGTTCTCAACTCCATTTATATATGTGTGTGTGTGTGTATCCTGTATAAAAAGGCCCATGGTGTACAGATTTCAGCAAGGCTAGCAGGACACTCTGTACCAGGTATCATGTGTCAGAGCCCTCGGTCCCAAGTAGGAATCCAATTACATGGGAATTCAAGTCCACAGCCTGCTCTTCAGACTTTTTGATTTCCCTTTCAGTGTCACATTGGAATCAACTAATTCATTTTGGGAAGGAGAGAAAGTATTCTTAACAGCCAGGCTCCTGAGTTGGCTTTCACCTGGACGCCTTCAGCTTTTCAGCTTTTCTTTTCAATCACCATTCCATGGGCCTTTCCTCCCCAACCTTCGGGACTTGAATCCAAGGAAGGGGGCATTTAGGTCTCAGTAGAGCCCTGCCCCAGTCTGCTTTTTGGCTAATGACAGGTCTTCATCAAAACAGTCAGAGTCAACATAAAGAAGTAGAAAGGAGTTGTGTTTTAAGGGAAAAGCATAAGTAAATGAAATAGAAAACATCAATAATGGTAACCAGAGATGATCCACAAAAATAAAAGCTGAATTTTTAAAAATACTATATATACGAAGCCTGACAATTAAGTTCACAAATTCATTCTAGAAAAAGTGCTACACACCTCATTGCTGAATATCTCCATGGTTGTTTGAAGTTGTATGCTGATGCCAGCGCCAAGTCCACCCTTCAAAGTGATTTTTGGATCTCTTTTTCTGGAATGACCAGCAGAGCTATCATCATATGCCACACAAAAACATGCAACAATAATGAACGCCTCTCAGCAATACACCACACAATATGTCAACATGAACACAGCTGTGAGACACTGAAATACCAGGAATATAAAACTTTCCTGAGTTGTTTGTACAGTGCTGCCAGCGTAAGTGCACAGTGGCAATTTTGAGAACTTCATTATCAGACCTCATACAATGACAGTTCGGATGGTCATTCCAGAAAAAGAGTTCCAAAATTCCTCTGAGGCGTGGGTAGGTGCTGGCGTTGGTGCATAACTTCCTAAGGGAAGTACTTCAAAGGTGATTCTAGCAATACTCGGCTGTGAGGTATGGAGCACTTTTTCTAGGATGAGTTTGCTAACTTAACTGTCAGACTTTGTACATGGAACCCCACTGTCCAATATGGTAACCACTGTGACTATTTAAATTTAAATTATTTAAAATGTAACAGAA
This sequence comes from Nycticebus coucang, assembly GCF_027406575.1. Taxonomy (NCBI): domain Eukaryota; kingdom Metazoa; phylum Chordata; class Mammalia; order Primates; family Lorisidae; genus Nycticebus; species Nycticebus coucang. The sequence continues at coordinate 53,685,263 of NC_069787.1, forward strand.
GTTTAAATTCAATTTCTCAGTCACATGAGTCATGTTAGGCGCTGAGTAGCCACACTGAGCTAGTGTCTAGTGCTTCAGCATTGGACAGCACACATCTGTTCATATTGTACAACGCAGACAAGAGATGTCCATTGTCACAGGAAGTTCTGTTGACCATCTCTTCTATAGTCTAATCTATGTCCAGGTTAAACAAGAGAAAGGAAGTACGGAAGACAGAAAATGCTTCATTGAGCAGGAAAATAGAGATATAACTACAGATACAACTGGGACTTTTTTAAAGATAAAATATATTACGAGTAACTTTGTGCCAATATATTTTAAAAATTAGATACAATGAGCAATTTTCTAAAAAATTTCTAAAATTGACTCAAAATAGAAAGCAAACCTGAATATATTAGTAACCAATGAAAGAACGTAATTAGTAACTAATCAAATATGAGTCTCACCCCTCTTTCTCCCACCAAAAGTTGGCACCAAGTCCAAATGATTTTTCAGTCAAGTTCTCCTAAAATTCTAAAGAATAGCTAATATATTTAATTAAAAGTAGAAGCAGCCAGAAAGTCTTTAAGGATTTCAGTCCTACCATTATTCCTTTCATGACCTATGACACAGGCCACGAGTCTTTCCCTTTACCTCTACCATGAAGCAGTTAATCTGAAAGGTTTTCAAGGGCTCGGGCAGCTCCCGGGGTTCCATGACTTTAAGACATTTTTCTTCTCACTAATCTTGTCTAGACAATTTACAGCCTCCAAGTATTAAGAGTGACAATATTGGGGCACCCACATGGCCAATCTGATCTGCTCCATCCTAAGATGATTGTTAAATAGACCTAGAGAAAAAAAAATGAATTCCTAAAGAAACAATTAGCCCAACAGTATTGTGGAGCTGAAGACAAGTTCCAACTTGTTCCTGTCTCATTCAAGGAGGATTTCTCTCCTGAAAACAATTTACTCATAACCCTGAATCATAACACTGTCCAATGGGTTAGAGGCTGTGCACTTTTTAAAATTTTATGTTAGTAGCACTAGCTAATATTTATAGAATGATTCCCAAGGGCCAGGGGTTGTCCCAAAGACGTCCTATGGGCTAACCCATTTGGCCTGTACAACATCCTCTGTGGGTGAGTAGGTATTAGTTCCATTTTAAAGGCTGCAGAGTGAGACTCAGAGATGGTGTCACTTGCCAAGGGTCATATTCTTAAAATGCTGAACACAACTCCAGGTCCAAAGGGACCTACAACTGTGCTCTCATGCATAGACAACGAGTTGTGAGTGAGTACTACAGAGTTTCTGAAGGGTCTAAAGGCATTTCTCTTTGGGTTTTATTTCTCTGGTGAGCAGTAGCAATTCCTCTGTACCACACATCTGTTAGAGGTTACTTTTCCAATGTCACCCTCTGCAAAGGTTTGGTGAGAAGCCATGTATTTCCTTCCATAATAAAAGCAATCACTGGCTTGGGCTTTTATTCAGTAAGGAAGCAGGACTGGCTAGTAAAAGCTCATTTGTGTTGTTATATTAATCAGTTGCATGTGTGAAGGAGAGGGGGCAATGATAATTGCCCAGACATTGCAGAGTCTAGGTTGACTGGAAGGTCCTCAGCACATGTGCTTTAGCAGACTTGGGAAGTTACTCCCTCATTTCTCTCTTGCTCCTTTTTGAAGAATCTGAAGTCCTTACATGGTGACCACCAGGGCTGATCACTGGTGATCCATAGCAGGTCACTTGCATGACCTCCTTTGACTTTGTAGCTTTCCTCAAAATGTTGTTTCCAAATACCTCAAACTTAACAGGGAGGGGAGGCTGGCACACTCAGGGCCATCAAGGATAGTTCTGCAAGGCTGAAAAAGCGTGCTAAGAAAGAATTTCCCTGTGCTACCCACTTCCTTCGCTGCCCATTCCAGACTCACTAGGGCAAACATGATTCACCTCTGTATTGTGCAAGAGGGACTTTGGGGAACATTTTTCAGGAGCTAAAACAGAAACGCATCTAGTTGAGATCCTTTGGAACACACCTGCCTGAGAGGATGTGGTACTTCTTTTAAAGTTTCCTGACCCCACCACAAGGCTCCCGCAGAAAAGCAGACATACCTTTCAGGCCCCTTGAGTTAACACAGGGGCTTAAAAGGATAATGCGCCGTGGATTTCACTTTGGTTTAAGTCTTTGTGTTGCTGACAGGGCTTAAAATGGGCGGGTAATCACTGGTACAATATGTCATCTTTCTTCCTCCCTCTTCTTATGAAATAAAGTGCAAAGTACTTAGCTTTTTTATTTTTTTTAACAATCTGTTTCTTTTAAATGAAACAGAGTTATTACCATCGTCCTTTGATTCAATATATTTGGAAAGACTTGGTTTCCATGGAGAGATGGAAATGGGTTAGGTATGTCATAAAAGGGACACAACAACCCGGTCTCCATTTACACTGACAACTCGATTTGTCTAGGAGGCAATAAATAGCTGAGATTCAATGTTGATGAGGTCTCTGGGAGAGGAAACCAGGGACTGGCCAGGACTGTGTCTCAGGACAGAGCCTCAGACTTCTGGCCTTTCATTTCTTCTTCCTTCCTCTTTGTTATACCAGCACTACAAAAATGCTTACCAGGGTTTGACCACTTTGGGGCTGAGCCCCACTCTGTGCTGTGGGCTTTTTGACCAGGTGGAGCAGGCACTCTGTTTCCCATTTTGCAAAGGAAGGACTTGGGTTCACACTGTGTCAGTGCCTGCAGCCAGGACAGCTGAGTGGAGAGTTGGGCTGCAGACCCGTTCTGTCAGATGTCAGACCCCATGCATTCAGACTTCATGTCTAATTGTTGGCCCAACCTGTCGAGTTCCTCCCACCGAGCCCGTCTCCCCTCTGCCATGTCCTGTCTGTCCTCTCAGCTCCAGTCTGGTGTGAGCCGCATCACTTCACCGGTACGGGGGCCTGCAGGGGCTTTCCCTGACTCAGAACTCTCCCCGCCCATGCCACCTGCAGGCCTCGGTCAGTTCCCCTCCCTGAAACCCCACCTTCTCTGTGCCCTGCCCCCGATGACAGATCGCCAGTTGCTCCCTATTTCCAACCACTTCAGGTTCAACTACCTCTGCCTGGTCCCCAAATTCATCCCTTCCAAATGGGTCCCCCTGAGCAGTTTTTATGAATTTTCCACTACTCCCAGATAATGGGGTATTTTTTTTTCCTCTTCTAAAAATACAGTGTTAATTTGCATTTCCACGTCTTTGTGATGGTTCCCATGACAAAGGCATGCTCTGCACTTCAGTCGCCCTCTCCGTGCTTAGCACAGGGCTAGAAATCATCATGACACCTGACACGTACTGAGCACCTCACACGTGCCAGGCACTGCTTACACGTGTGAATTATTTTAATCTTCACAATAACCCTCTGAGGTAAAGACTGCTGTTAGCTACCCTATCAGGCGAGGAGACGGAGGGACTGAAAGCTTAGGAGACGGAGCCAAGTGCTGAATCTGAAGTGTACCCCAGGGTGCCTCCCACTGCACTCTGCTGTTTCGCACCACATTCAGATCAGACACAGGTGAGCACACACCCGGGCGTGGAGAACAAATGAGAGAGCATGAATCCTTTTTCTGGAATTTTGCTTTGCTGACAGTGCTCATGGGTTGGTTCCCAGACTTCCTGTAGAAACAGGTCTCAGTTCCTTCCCTGTGACCCAGCACCTAGAGAATGGTGCGTTGAACCAGAATATTCTGTTTTAGAAAAGCTTTCCAGGGTGGGCATGGAAGCTCCTCCTGTAATCCTAGTGTTCTGGGAGGCTGAGGTGGGTAGATCACTTGAGCTCAGGAGTTTGAGACCAGCCTGAGCAAGAGCGAGACCCCATCTCTAGTGAAAAAAAAAGGGAGGGAGGGTGAAGGAAGGGAAGGAAAGGAAGGAAAGAAAGAAAAACTAGCCAGGGGTTGTGGCAGGTGCCTGTAGTCCCACTTACTCAGTAGGCTGAGGCAAGAGGATCGCTCAAGCCCAAGAGTTTGAGGTTGCTGTGAGCTGTGACACCACTGCAGTCTACCCAAGGTGACAACGAGACTGTCCCAGAGAAACAGAAAAGCGCTTTTCGGTTCAAATCGGCACTATCCAGGTCCTGTTCAGAACCATTTATTTGCATAGCAGATGTAATTCCAGCCTTCCATCTCCCCCCCAACCAAGCCCCACCCCGCCCCGGTAATGTGAGCCTCTTCTATTTGGTATTAGATGTTTTCATTCTTTCTGGAACAAAGTAGAGTATAAACAAACAAAGTAGAATATTTAAACTTTGCATAACAGCAATAACTTCTACAAGGCTTTTGAAAATGATAGACAATTTGACTGTTTTGAGGAAATTGTGCCTGCTGGGGCCAGCACTGCTACTCTCTGATGCTGGGTGTCTCTCAGACTAGGAATTTTTTTCTTAAGGAATCTCCCCCCACCACATCTCATTGCCTCCAAAAGTGGAAATGCCATGGCTTCCAGAATTTGGCGAGCATGCTCTCCTGCCACCTATGAACACTTTGCATTATGATTATTAATGTGGCTTTGTCTTTAGGCAGCCTAGGACTTTCTTAATCTCTGTGTCCCTGGCCTAGCGTAGTCCTTGGAATACACAGGTGTCCAGGGGCCTCGTCGTTGTAGCAGGAACAGCAATAGGGGAACAGCAGCAGGCAGAGGATATTCAACAGGAAAAGGAGAAGCTATAACGTGTCTGTACGAATTCCCACATATATTCCATTCTTCCTTTGTGGTCACCCTGTTCTGCCTTTCATGAGGGAGCATTTGCCTCATGGGAAAGGCAAAGCCCACTTGTCCCTGGGGACACGTTCTGCAAGTGGAAGTCTGGCATTCCCAGCTGGGTGTTTGGCAGCTACCCCTAGGGTGTTTTATAGTAGTGTCTGCCAAGAGGTGTTATCTCCTCCTCCCAGGTCTTTGCAAGAGAAAAGGTGATCAAAGAAACCAAATCTAGTAGAGGTTTTCAGAGTCAAATCATGGACAGAACGGACATGGGCTTTGGGTGATCAGGGAAAGTGCTTCAAGAGCCTCCTGGCCCTTTTCACATGCAGCCATCTTTCATATCCCTGTGAGATAAAATCTCCGTAAAGGTCATAAACCACTGTCAGAGTATTTGACAAGCCCCATAGGTAGTTGTTCTGAGCCAGTAAAAGCATCTTAATTGACCTAAATGACAACAGTTATGTTATAAATATCTAGAATTTATGACCTGAGAAGGTGTAATCACATCTTCCATCAGTTAAGTTTGCATAGGAGAAGCTTGAGGATTTAAGATAGGGCTGCGAGTTGGGGAAAATCTGATTATCCTTAACTTTATGACAAACACAGAGCTAAGTGAATCGGAGTGCTTTCAAGTCCCTGATCCCTGGGAATTAAAGGCAGTGGTGGTTCAGAATTGGTATAAGCCACCCAGTCCTCTCCATGCAGCTGTGATTTTATTGGCCTTATAAAGTCTTGCGTCTACTGTGACAAATCCAAGACCATATACCTGTGAAGAAGAGATGTTTTCGATTATGGGGTGCAGAGGAAGCAGACGGTGGGGTTAGAGGGTGAAAGCATGTGTGTTTATGCCAATCCTTCTTTGGAATGTGCGGAGTCATTGTGAAAAACAAGTGTATTCTGCTCCAGGGTCTGATGTGGCGCCTCATTCTCTAAAGGGCGAAATTTAAAAGCAGAGCTTAAAAATAAATTGATGCGTCCGAGACCGCCACGCATCTTTTATGTTAGTTGAAAATTAAACTTGGGTCTTAAAAAAAAATGTTTTACTTTCTGAATTTTATTATTAAGGGATGGTATTACTATCAAGTATTAACACTACATGTAAAGCAAAAATCTTAGCAAAGCCAACCCATGAAAGGATGTGTGTTTTTAAAAAGACACATTATAGAGATAAATTTGATGTCATGGATCAACCAGGTGACTGCCTGGGGACTCACTGATCAATGGAGTGGAGTCATCTTCCATCTTCGAGGTAAAAGGCAAACAGCCAACTTAATCCCAATTTGCAGAGCTTCAAAGGTGAACAGTCATTTTGCAGGGCAATGAAGAGCTCAGGTTATCTATTTAATGCCAAAGTCTGTAAAGTCAGTGAAATTTCTTTAATGAATTTGAGAGCAATCCTTCAAAGCAACCTCCAATTGAAACCCATACTGAGGCCAGTTGTCTTTGAACTCAGGAGATGAAGTTTATCCTAGATTAACCTGATCTTTCAATGTACACTGTTTTGTAATCTCGGAACAGAGTTCTGAATTCTGAGAGGAGCAGTATAGTGCTTTGGCAGACGTACCTAAAACACTGTTTTATTTATTATAGCAGTAGGAATGCTTTTAGCTTCCCACCGGTATATATTCAACTCGTTATTTCTCAGTAGGTGTGCAACAAAACCTACTTTGGTTCAATTTTGGCTTTTGTTTTTCTTTTTTTAATCATACTTTTCAGTGTACTTCTGTACATTTAAACCTTGCGTCCTCCAAATCTGGAGCTTTCTGCCTTACACTGTGGATGAAATAGGAAATCTGGAACTGATTATGAAATTATGAAGCAAGGAGATGCCAAAATTTGTGGGGATCAGTGTACAAATGCACAAAGCCTGCTGTGAAAGACACATCACTTTGCGTTTGAACCTGGCTTTCACGTTTCGGCATAACGCAACCTAGCATTTTCTTTGTGTGGTGCTTTGGGAGCTTTTGGTGTTAACAGAATTCTTTTCTAAAGAGATTCCTTTGGATTCCTTCAGAATTTGTCCAGTTTCCAGGTTCCAATAGGAAAAACATGAACCAGATTTTAGTAGAAAAATAGTGGTCCAGATTTTTCAGTTGGCAAACCCTACTCTAGAGTTGCTCTCACTTTATTAAGGGGAGCAGGTTACCGTAAGAGAGGAGCTCTCAGCTTCTGTGCCCTGAATGAAGGGGAGAGAGAAGCTTGGGCTCCCTGGGAAGGGCCACTGTGGGATTTTGAACCCGCTTGTGGTTTTACCATTCCATTCTCATCTCACTGGAGAATATACTTGAACAACAGTTACAGGTGCTGGTAAGTCAAGACCAAATCCTTTAGTGTTCTATGCTCATGTCTCCTCAAGAAAGGGAAGCTGAGTCTTTCCATAAGGGGATTTCAGTTGACTCTTTTCCTGGCAGTAGGATTTTTATTTATTCATTTTTGGTTTTTTTGCTTTGGTTTTTTAACTAATTTCTAAAAGCAATGCATTTTTACCATCAAAACTTTCAAATAATTCAAAACTCTTTGCAAAAAGAAAACAAAATTCTCTAATTCCCTCTAATTCAATATCTAGAAATACTAAGATTTGTGTGAAATATGTATCTTTCTAGTTTTTCTATATACAGGTATAGCATCTTAAAAAGATTCTACTATAAATGTTTTTATAGCCTGATTTTTGAGCTTAACATTGTATATCAGACGCTTTCCACATTAATGAACATAAACCTATAGCATCTCTTTTATAGTTGCAGAGTGTAGAATTTTCATTATTTAGACAGTTCTTAATGATGAACATTTATTTGTTTTCAGATGTTCCCTGTTAGAATGCTAAAGCTCCTCGTGCTTAACCTTTATTCACTTATCCAATAATTTCTTTGGAAGAAATTCCTAAAAGGGAAGTCACACATTGATATTAATGAAGATTATGAAATGGCCTCCCCTAGAGGTTCTTCCCACTCACCCCACTTCCCAAAGCCATCATGAATGGCTTTGCCTCTCTTGGCCTACCCCCAAAGTCTCTTTGTTTGTTTGTTTGTTTTTGCTTTGCTTTCCAAGTTAACTCAAATGGGTTCAGAGCTTTCAGAATTCTTATTCTGGATCGTTTGGTGCAAACCAACAAAAACAATAAACACACACACTGAGGTCAGTTCAGAGAGACTTGAAAAATATCCTCGCTCGTAATTTTCCATGGGATCACACTCCATTTCCCCCGATCACCAGGATGGGTATAGTTTCTCTCCTGTCATTGCCATCCTCTGACTTAATTTGCAGAATTTTCAGGATGGGTTGCCTTTCCCAGTTTGCTTGTGAGAAGAGTTTTCTTTACTGTAGGTTAGGACTTGTAGGTATTGGTCAATACAAGGGAAATGACCAATGCTGGAAATGGGCAAGTGGGCCACTTTTCTCACACTCCAGACCTTAGAAACACCTAAAACAAAACTTGGGTGACAGGTTAATTTTTGCTGGTCATAGGTTTTGAATCTGAGACTGCTTGGCCATTTGAGGGGTCCGAAGTTCCAGGGCCTTTTATCCTTTTATTGGTGAATTCACTGAAGTGTAGGCAGACAGAAATTGTTCAAGTGGCAGGCAGATAAACTTGTTAAATCCCTGGGAGCTTTTCCTTCCTTGCTCTGGGAGTTTATCATCTTGGCGGAGTTAAAAGGCAATTAGACCTGCAGGTCTTTGCTGGCTTGTTTATTGGCATTTTACACATGGGTGTTGAAGAGACAGGGCAGTATTAAACATTCCAATCCCCCTGGCCGGAGGGGAACGAGACCTCAGCCCAACTTGGGAAGTTACAGACCGCCTTGCCAAAATGCTGGAGGAAAATCATTTAAATATAGTCCCTGTGCCCCACCATACTCATTGCTGGTGGAAAATTGCAGCCGGCTAGCTCCATGCTGTGTTCCATTTCCTGGGAAATGGTTTTATGGAAGGACGTTTGATGAAAAAGTTCATTCCTTCTGCAATTGTTAGCTGCCCCCATGGTGTGCGTTAAGGTGAAGGCGCACTGGAAATATTTCTTGCCCCAAACCTCTAGGGCAAGCGTCCTCAAACTGCGGCCCGCGGGCCACATGAAGCGGTGTGAATTGTATTTGTTCCCATTTTGTTTTTTACTTCAAAATAAGATATGTGCAGTGTGCATAGGAATTTGTTCATAGTTTTTTTTTAAAACTATAGTCTGGCCCTCCAACCGTCTGAGGGACAGTGAATTGGGCCCCTATTGAAAAAGTTTGAGGATGCCTGCTCTAGGGCAAGCCCACTCATGAGAAGAGAAGCAGGTGGGAGACGGATTTCCACCAAGTCCCTTGGTCTCTCTAGGTTCTCAGAGTCTCCCCAGACATGCTGGTCAGGGTGAGCTTTGTGAAGGAGATAGATTTTGGGGCTCTGCAGCTCTTCTGCCATCCCGCCATCTACCCAAAGCCTTTATCCCAGGCTGCCTTCCTGTCTAACAGTCTAACACCACACTCCTTAACACAGCTCCTCATCCCCCCACCCCCCAAAAAACTTTGTTGGGTGTCCTTTCTTTTCTTTTTTCTTTTTCTTTGAGTCAGCTTTGAGCATTTATCTAAAATTTAGATTCAGGAGTGTCCAACCTTTTTTCGTCTCTGTCACATACTAGAAGAATAGGAGTTGTTTTGGGCAACACATTAAATACAAAAACACTAACAAAAAAAAAAGAAGAAAAGAAAAGACACGTGCATACTTTTTTCCATACCTGACACCACAGATAAGCGAACCGGTCTCCTCAAATAACCTGCATGTGTCCTGGGGGTCATAGCTTGAACACCTCTGAAGTTTTCCAAATGGATCCGATGAGAATTTTTAGGGCTCAATTTGCTGAACTTAGGAGTCAGGTTCTCTTGGATTTGACTTCTAGCTCTCTGTCTAACTTTGTGGCTTGAATTCTGTCTCTAATCTTAGGGTTTTTTTTTTTTTCCCCATTTGTGAAATAATAACAAAGGTAGTCCCTACCATGCTAGTTTGTTGATATTCTAAAGTAAATAATGCACGGACAGTGCTTAGCATTATTGCCTGACAGGTCTTTTTAAAAAGCACAATAAATGGTAGCTATTATTATCATTATAGCGTGCTTTATTTGTCTAACACACTTCTCTGTGCGTAGTACATACATATGTGTACAAATAGTCCAGTGACAACTATATTTTTTAACAAAACTTAGCTGTTTTTATTTTACCAATCTAGACTGCCACTGAAACATAAAAACCCACCTGTATAAAATTAAAAAATCTTGGCTCCTGGGCAGAATACCTGGAACATAAGGACTGTCCCTTTCCACATTTGACCATTGTGCTCAGCAGCCAGTGACGTCTCTTCCTAAGTGGCTGCTGCTATTCCAAATGTTTCTTAAGAGCGAGACCCCCTGCCTTCATTTTCTCAACTAAAGAAAACACAATAGAAAACTGCAGCTTTGATTCCCAGCCTGATCCTCCGTGTTTTGAAACAGTTTTGCCATCGTGCCAGCATCTGCACGAGGACTTCCTCTGGCTGAGTAACGTGGTTCTGATTAAGGACATCCTCTGAGACCTGGGAGGATGGCCCGGGAAGGAAAGCAGCCCAAGATGAGTGCGCTTACCTCCTCTACTCAGATATATGACATTGAGGACCAGAAGGTATATGGAGTTTATCCTTAGGGAGACTCAGAAAGAGAATTAGAGCAAATGGCTGACAAATTGGCTGTCTTTTATGCAAAGTTGACGGGCAAGCGGCCTCTTACCCAAAAGAGGATATGCAGAGCCCCGGGGCCAAATGGCTGGGCGGGCAGTCTGCAGGCTTTTTGAAGTCCCTGCTTGCGTGCCACTGTTTTTAACAACAGGGCCTCTGCTGAATTGCCTCCTCATAAAGACATGAAAACCTCATTTTACCTAGAATGTCACAGTCCAACGTCATAATTCATCCCTCTCTCTGGTGCATGTGCTGTTGGCTGAGATACCGGTGTATGCACAAAACGGGAAATGTTTTCTCCCTAGCGTTTTGTGTATTGGTAAATGCTAAATCTCTTTATCCCATGGATGCTAAGACCTTTCCCTGGGGCTCCCTAGACACTGGCTCACTCCTCTGATAGTCAGGAGGAGACTCTGAGGACGGATGGAAGATCCCATTTGCTCTCCCTGGATTCATGGAGACTCTGCATCCATGGGACGGAGGACAGCCGTGGGACACAGCAGGAATATAGTTTGGAGAGCTTGGAGTTTCTTTAGAAATCTCTAAGAATCTACTAATCGTTGTAACTCTAATATGATTTTCTTGTTAATCTCTGTCAAACCATGAAATCTGATATGTTAACCATGACTAAGCCGTGAAATTTGTCAACTTTGTCTGTGATTTACACAAGCTCTGTTTTTCTTTTTTTTATATATAAGTCTTAACAGAAAGCGGGAAACAGTCCTTCCCAGCATGCTTTTCCCAGCAGGCTGCTAGTATCCTATGACAATAAGGACGGACAGAGTGTACGGGTTTCTCGGGCTGCTCCAAGGACCAAGGGACAGATAAGATAAAACCAAAAAGCTAAATAATATATTTTCCTTTGAGGTGATTATCTGTGAGCATACCAGATTTGCTTAACTGTCAATAAATATCAAATAAGCATTTCGAATAGTTTTATGGCTTATATCATTGGGTGTGATAAAAAACTTCCTTAAAATGATAGATTATTTTTGAAAGAAAATGAATGAATAAAACCTCTATCTTTTTTAGTTGTAAGTTACATAATTAACCTCTTCAGTGTAGTATGAGTGTAGGCTCTGTGACCTGAAATTCTTCTTCACAGTTGGCTAGATGAGTGAATTTGTGTAAATCATTTAATTTTTCTTCTTGAAACAGAGTCTCACTCTGTCCCTCTGGCAAGAGTATAGTGGCATCATTGTAGCTCATGCAACCCCAACCTTCTGGGTTCAAGCAATCCTCCTGCCTCAGCCTCCTTAGTAGTAGCTGGGACTACAGGTGCCTGCCACAGTCCCAGCTAATTCTTCTATTTTTTGTAAAGATGGGGTCTTGCTCCTGCTCAGGTTGGTCTTGAACTCCTGAGCTCCGCAATCCACCTGCCTCAGCCTCCCAGAGTGCTAGGATTATAAGTCATCTGCCACTCCCAACCTCACTTAGATTTTTTCTGCTCTCAGTTTTTTCTTCTGAAAAATAGAGATGATAGTACTGGGACCTACTTTGTAAAAGGCTCTAAGGCCCAAAAGAGATACTATCTATAAACTTGGAGCTGACCACACCTGCCCTTTCTTCTCCATTTGGGCTCCTGGTATTGTTGGCATAATAGGATATAATGCAACATTGGGTGTCTTTGATTTCCAAAGAAAAATTGATTAGCTTAAATTCATGTATTGGGGAAAATATTTTTTACCAGAGGAAAAAGGCGCAGTGTTCAGCAAAACACAACAGTATCTGTAGATGGCTTTCCATAGGAAGGAAGGAGAACAACTCAAAGGAAGAAAGAACGTTGCAGGACTGGGGTGTGGCGCGGATCAGGGTGTCTTTCCTACCTACCTCTGCCAAATGCCTCTTCTCCTCAGGCTGAAAGAAGAAGCGTGCCCTGAACCTTCCCAACTGTCTCCTGACCGCTGCTCAGATAATCAGATGACTTAGAACTCGGAGTATTTTGGTGATTTCAGGGACCATGTAGTCCAGTGGTTTTTAAAAATGTTCTTTTCACACTAAATCTCATGCAGCTTCAGGACCCAAAGGAGCATTTTCCCAATACCTTCCCACTAGATCTGTAGGACATAACCTGGAAAAATAGAGTCAGGCTGATCCGTTCATCTTACTGACAGTGAAACTGGAGATGAGGCGAGTTGCCCCTGGACTTACCACTGATGACTGAGAGCGACCTGCCCATGTCTTCCTGCCCTTCCCCAGTTCCTTTGCTGTTACTCTGACTTCTTCCCTTTCCATATGAACTGGAGGAAAAGAAAAGCAAGGCACAGGGCTTCAGAGTGGCTTTAATCAATCTGCCCAGGCTCTTGGACCCTCAAATGGTCTATAAACAATGTCCTGAAATCTATGAACCCTCTCCCCCATCAAAAAAAAGAAAAAATTCTCTGCCAAATGTTGTATCTTTACATGCATTTTTCCCATAGAGAAGTTCTGTAACTTTAATCAGATTCCCTCAAAGGAGTTTATGACCCCCAAAAGGTTTAAGAATGATTTCCCTATAATTTGTGCCCCTAAAAGTCACATTTCCAGTTCGGATTGTGAGTTGCAAGGTTAACAATTACATCCACTTTAACCATTCAAGGGAAATGTAGCATATGATCCTCTGAGTGCCTGAGGTCCCAGTCTTGCTTGTAAAACAGAAATCGCGTTGTGAATGCTTCAGCTTGTCTCTGCAGCTCTAGTTCTTGGCTGGAATTCTAACAGGAACTAGGTCCTAACCATCTTAGAACCCAGGTGGTTCAAAATTGATAAAATAAGGCATGTTTATTTACAACATTCCCAAAGTGTACAAATATTTCTAGATATGGACATTCATTTGTTTGCTTAATTCTGCTTTTGTATGGATTATGGTTGCCAAATTTAACAAATACAGGATACCCAGTTATAATTGAATTTCAGATCAACAGCAGGTAATTTTTTAGCAGAGTTTTGCAGTTTGTGGCCAGGGCTGGGTTTGAACCCGCCACCTCTGGTATGGGACTGGCGCCTTACTCGGTTGAGCCATAGGCACGCCCTGTTTATTTTTATTTTTTTAGCCAGGTATCTTCACGGGATATTTTACATGGCTCTTGTCAAGTTCTTAAAAGGGTGGTGGTTGCCTCATACTCATACTATAAGGAATTATGATTTTAAAGATGCTGTTAGGAAAATCTAATAAATATTTGAAATGTACAATTAAAGTCTAGGCACCTGTGGCTTAGTGGCTAGTGCACCAGCCACATACACCAGAGCTGGTGGGTTCAAATCCAGCATGGGCCTTCCAAGCAACAATGAGGACTACAAACAAACAAAAAAGTAGCTCGGCGTTGTGGCAGGTGCCTGTAGTCCAGCCACATGGGAGGCTGAGGCAAGAGAATCGCTTAAATCCAAGAGTTTGAGGTTGCTGTGAGCTGTGACACCACAGCACTCTACCGAGGGCAAAATAGTGAGACTGTCTCAAAAAAAGGAAAAGAAATGTACAATTAAGTAGCGGCTCTCAAGCGGGGGGTTGAGGACCTTGTCCCCCACTCCTAGACATTTGTCCACATCTGCAGACATTTCAGGGATGCTATTGGGATCCAGTGGGAAGAGGTCAGGGAGGTCACCATATATCCTACAATGCACCAGGCAGTCCTGACAACAAAGTATTATTTGGCCCCAAACTTTAGTAGTGTCAAGGTCAGAAGAAAACCCTGCTTTAGAGGAATTCTTGCCCATGTTCTTTTTCCTTTTAAATACTTTCCTTCAAGGCTGGAGAGAAAAGAGAGAAAATGTTCTCTTTTGATGAGTAGAAGCATCCTGACTTCTTACATCCCACATGGATCCAGGGATTGGAGCACACCAGGGTACCAGTGAGCAGGGGCAAAGTGCAAGGTCGGGACCCATCTTCATAGTTCCAACAGCTGTTTCAGCTCCAGGGAGACACACGTTCAACAAAAGCAGAGGACCGAAAAGTCACAAGGATGTTTAGTTTGTGATAAAAATCATTTTGCAGATTAAAGTGCTTCCTCCTACCCATAAAATGGTATGTTCTTTAAATAACTCAAAAATCGGAGGCATTTAACTGCATTGTGAACAGGAAGCAGGACTGCTGCTCGGAGCCACAGTCAATTCGCTCCACCCTTGTAGTCAAGCCTACCCAAGCCGTAGGTGGCAGCTCTTCACATTTTCTCTAGTGTGCTTTTTTTTTTTTTATTGTTAAATCATAGCTGTGTACATTAGTGCAATCAAGGGGTACAATGTGCTATTTCATATACAATCTGAAATATTCTCATCAAACTGTTCAATGTAGCCTTCATGGCATTTTCTTAGTTACTGTACGGAGGCATTTGTAGTCTGCATTTAGTAAGTTTCGCCTGTACCCATTCTAAGATGCAAGGTACGTGTGGCCCCACCCATTACCCTCCCTCCACCCTAATCTCCCCCCTCCCCTCCCCTCCCTTGGCCCTTTCCTCATAGTCTTGTGCTATAGTTGGGTTATAGCCTTCATAGGAAAGCTATAAATTAGCTTCATAGTAGGGCTGAGTACATTGGATACTTTTTCTTCCATTCTTGAGATACTTTGCTAAGAAGAATATGTTCCAGCTCCATCCATGTAAACATGAAAGAGGTAAAGTCTCCATCTTTCTTTGAGGCTGCATAATATTCCATGGTATTTTTGAACAACCCATGTTTTCAATGCCCCTACTCTTGGCATGAAGGGATTCAGGGGGTTGCTTCCTGGAACCAGTCTCTGTCTTCCTGTCCCCTGGCTCCACTGACCCTCATTCCTGTGGTGGTAGTAAGACGGCTTCTGGCTGCCAGAGGGTACCTCCTTCCACACCAAGTGCGGTTAAGATCCTCAGCAAGGTCCCAGTGTGTCTCATGGCTTTGACTGGATCACGTGCTCATCCCTGAGCCAATGCTGTGGCTAGGAGAAAGAATGCTAGGAGCTGATTGGCTGTGTGATGCCCTGTGGGCAGAAAGGGGGGTGGGGACAGGTGTTTCCTAAAAAGGAAATAGGAATAAGATAGTCAAAATGGAGGAGTGGATGCCCAGTAGAGAATAAACACATACACCAAGTCTCTCTCTCCCCCCTCTCCCCCTCCCTCTCCCTCGTCTCCTCTCTTCTCTTCCCCTCCCTCCCTCCCTATCCCCTTCCCCTCCCTATTTCCCTTTCCTCTGCCTCTCCCTCTTCCTCTCCTTCCTGGCTACTTGCTACTAAGAGGCTTTGGATTCCCCAATGGCAGACTCAAATCCTTTTCCTAGCCTTGCTGTTAGCTGGCTGACTAACTTGAGATAACTTTGTAACTCTCTCTACCTCCTTTTTCTTGCCTACAGCATGAAAATAAGGATACCATCTGAGTAGTTATGAAAAATCAGGCAATTATCTTGGGATAGGGGAAGGATTATGCAAATAGGTAGTGAATCATGTTGTTAGGCACCAGTGAATTTGGTTCAGTTTGTAGAGTCTCGAAGAATCTACACCAGTTACCACCCACCCAGCTAGTCCATGCCAGGCCTCAGAAGCCAGTGTCTAAATTTATCCCAATCCTTATTGTTGCAAGTCAGTGTGGGAAAACTTCTGAGGTCAATGATTGAGGTAATTGGCTTGCTGTGTATCTTGAAAAAGTCTCTGTTAAATGACATAATTGGTTTTAATTACCTAATTATGGCACTTAAAGTGTGGGGGTGAAAGGTTACTATTATATTTAGAAGTGAGATCCCCCAATGAAGCAAGAGTGTTGAAGCCAGCATGTCTTCGAATTTCTCTTTGTATTTTCTCAGAGGGAAGCCAGAGGAGGTTGGTCTTGGCCCTGGTGATTTGGGGATGATTATCCTGCATCAGGTAGTGCCAGGGCTGCTCACGGCATCATAGGAACCTTTGTAAGGAGACGGAAAGGGCTTCCGTAAAGACCTCTCTGCGAGCTGAAGTTAATGAGCAGTGGGAACTCACCTGTCAGCAATTGAATCTGATTGGGCAGGGTAATTATATGATCGCCTCTGGTGTTTGCACATGCACGAGGATATTTCTATTGCAAAAAACCTAATTGCTTACTTACTTAGTGGAGGGAAAACCCAAACCAATTTGTGTTGTCATAGGTTAAGAAGACATCCTTTCTTTGTCTCTAAAATAGCTACCCATTCTGCTTGTTAGAAGTGGAGGTTTTGTTTCTTTTTTATTTCGATCAGGGACGTTGTTTGCAGGACTTAGATTATAGGATAACACTAAAACAGAAAGCTACTTTGGGCTGTGCCCTGTGGTTATTGCCTGTCTTGCTGTTCCCTACAATGGTTTCTTTCATAATGGAAAGGCGGCTGGAACCCTGGGCACCACTCAGGGTACTGGGGCTTTCACAGGCTTTTTGTTTGTTTGTTGTATGATTGATTGGTTTGCTTTGCTTTTGGTTTTTCCCCCAAGTGGAGGCTTCTCACAAGATTGGCTTCATGTGCTGTCTGGTTTCCCACAGTTGCATAAGGCAAGTGGGAGGTATCATATCTGTGGTAGCTTTCTAGATGTCAAAAACACCAAGGATGAGAGGAATAAAGCTGTCCCTCTGCAACTGCGCATGGACCTGGAGGACAGAAAAGGCCAGAGTGGGCTCCCAGGTCATGATGTGCAATTGTGGTCCACCTTCTTGTCCATTTCAGCAACCTTGTCAAGGGTAACATTTCACTTCCCCTTGATGCTGGTGTGCAGAAAACAGATTTCTGCTATCGGGTCTATTCTGTACGTTTCCTCTTCTTATGGAAAAAATACTATTTTCTAGGTTCTTTCCTTTCCTGAGATCCTACCGGAAGAGGTTGAAATGCAGCTGACTCGTGGGCATTGGACAAGCACCCGTTCCTTCTGTAATAAGGCCTGCAGACTCCAAATCCTAGTTCTCGGGTTGGGCATAGAATGGCTGAGAACCAAGGGCTTTCAGTCCCTCAGACCAGCCATGCTTTCTCAGGAATCCTGCACACACTAAACTACCCCAGTAGTGACTGGATAACTCCATGGGTCCTGCAGGCTCTGTGTTACATGTCACTTCTTTCAGGTAGCCTTCTCTGACCTTCCCTCCACCCCAAACTCTGGGTTGGCTGCCATTGTTGGGTTCTCCATGTACCTCCCAGGCTCCTTCCCCACTGTCCCATAACTGCCCGTCTTTCTGTCTTTCTCCCTAGCAGCCCATGAGCTCCATGAGCCCAGGGCCCGTGTTTCTGCTTGTGACTATTATCCCTCCACAGCCTGGCACAGTGCTGATGAGTGTGTGCGGAATGACTGAATGAGGGAAGGAATGGCTGCTGGGTGTCCTAGGGAACTGTGGTGTGCGCTACCCTTGCTGTTAATACTGCTTTCTTGTTGCTTATAATTTTCATTGCCCCAGATGATCCAGCTCTGTCGGAGGCACGTAGGCACAGCCAAATCTCATGCTGTACATTGATCACCTGTCCAACCTTTGCCTAGAGTGGGAGCCCCCAGTTCCTTCAAGAGATCCAACTTTACCTGTCTGTAAAGAAGAAGAGGAGGAGGGAGACAGCGGGGAGGATCCGGTGGCAGTTTAACATCAGAGCAGGTCCAATGTTTACTTTTACCCTTTTGGAGGTGGGTAACTGCAAATGCCATGGGGTGCTGGGTTTCAGAGAGA
This sequence comes from Nycticebus coucang, assembly GCF_027406575.1. Taxonomy (NCBI): domain Eukaryota; kingdom Metazoa; phylum Chordata; class Mammalia; order Primates; family Lorisidae; genus Nycticebus; species Nycticebus coucang. The sequence continues at coordinate 53,703,239 of NC_069787.1, forward strand.
CTCTGCATAATGAACTTGGGGGCTTACATGTGCTTTATTTTTGCTAGAATATAGAGGTTGCTGTTTTTATTTTTCATTCATAGCCAGAGTGTTCCATGAGTCTCTCTGTCATAGGAGGATAATCCAATTTCATCATCCACGAGATGTAAATTGCTGTGTTGGCCTCCTGGTGGCCACACACAGTGTTGTTTGATTCTCGCTACATGGCCTAAGAAGAGGGTCGTTCACTGGTTGCTAATTAATGTCTATTACATTTATTATTTGCTTTTCAAGGCCTATGATTTTCAACAGCGTTACTTGTTTTGATTCTGTGGCTTTTGATATTTTGAACCTTCCCCCTCCTTCCCCCAACCCTGTCAACTTCTTAGACCCTAAATAACTACTGAATAGATGAGATTTCACTAGCCCTACATACTACTGGATGTGCATAACCAGCTTCTTCGCTAAGCAGAACACGAACCTATGACCTTGCAGGCCTCCAGCAAGAGAGCGTCCTACTAAACTCTCAAACCCCAAGCTGTCCCTGAGTTCCAACTATCTATTGTTGATTGGCCTGCAATAATGATTTCTGGGTGGATGGACATTTGCATGTGAAAACCGCAGCCTCACTTGTGGTGGAACAGAATAAACCCACAGAGACCACGAGGCATTGATCATCTGCTTCTTGCCTAGCTGTCTGCTCTCAACTCCCCGAGGTCTGAAAGTGGATTCTCCCTCTGTTGGTTCTGAGTCTCTATTCCCTTATCATTCTTGATTCACATTTCTGTTTAGGTATAATAAGCACCTAAATTGGGATCTTTGGGTGTTCCTTCTAAGAAGAGCATTTAAATCCGCTTTTTTTTTTTTTTGTACTAAGTATGTTCATCAACATCATGCATCAAAAGCCAAGGGCCATGTTGAACCTTATTCCTGAGTGTAGAGAAATTTTAGTTTAATTTTCAGTTTTGGAAAAGCACCAAGGGATGCCTCACCATCTTATATCCTTTGTGGGTTGAGGCAGGTAATAACTGTCTACACAAATAAATCACATACTTTTGCTAAAAAAAATCTTTGAATGACATTTAATTTACAATTAAACTTGGCAATGCAGTCTCTGAAGTGTCTCATCTTGTCTAATCACAGCGATCTATTTCCTTCCAGAGTGCTTCCGCATGCAAGAGTTAGTCTTTTTGTTATCACCACATAATATAGTGAAGAAGACAATTTTTTTTTTTTTTTTTTGTGGTTTTTGGCTGGGGCTGGGTTTGAACCCACCACCTCCTGCCTATGGGACCGGCGCCCTACTCCTTGAGCCACAGGCGCCGCCCGTGAAGAAGACAATTTTAAAAAGAAAAACAAAAGTGAGAATAAATGATTGCACTTTAGGTCAAGCCAAAGGCACTGGTTATTTCTATTGTTTTGTTTTAAAAACATGTTCACATCTCTTCACTGATTGATTCAGCAAACAGATTTAAACACTGCTTGTCTAAATGCAATAGCTGGACCAGCAACCCCAATCCTAGTGTCACCTGGGAACTTCTTAGAAATGTAAATTCTCAGGCCTCACCAGACCTACTGAAGCTGGTGGGATCCAGCAAGATGTATTTGAATGAGCCTCTGGGTGATTCTGGTGCACAGCAGAGTTTGAGAGCCATTGAGTTAACTGCCCTTGCACAATATGGGGGTATTAAAAAGAGGGTGACTTTGTGCATATGTATTCCTACCCTCAAGGAGCTTGGGATCTCATCAAGGGTAGAAAGCACAAATTCATCAGATAGTTTAGCAGAGCAATCTTTCTGAAATGTAAATCACATCACACCCTCCCTTCCTAAAGCCCTCCAGGTGGCTGCCTTTGTTCCTGTCATGAATATCAACAGTTGGTCAAAGCCCACAAGGCCTGGCAAGCTCATCCCCTGCCCACCTTCCCAGCCTCATCTCCTGCTATTCTCCCCCTCCCCCAGGGCTCTGCCAGGCTGCACTGTCCCTTCTGATCTCCTGTGGTGTCTGCAGGAATGTGGGGAAGGTGGGTAGAGAGAATTGTGACGGTTAAAGAATAGGTTTGGACACTAAAGTATTTTTTTTTCATATGATGAAATATTTATAAATCACTGTCAACAGTATGTGGATATTTTCATACTCTGACATATGACATATTAGTATCATAATGTTAGTGGCCTTATCTCATAGCATAGGCTGAAAGGATTTGCTGAGTCATTAAGGAAACAGTAAAGTAGGTCAGTTTCATCTTAGTGTGAGTGTCATGTATTTTTTATTGATTTCTGTCTCTGAAAGTTGGCCTGTCACGCTCAGTAGGAACTGAATAAACATGGCTAGAGAGACCAGATGTGGAGTGTGAAATCCTCTGTTTTATACCAGAATATTGATGGAGCCAGTAAATGGTTCTTACTCTCTTTCTTTAGTTTTGGGAAAAATAGTGACCATTTTGGTTGTTTTTTTTTTTTTTTTTTTTTTTTGTCATTTCACAAAATTGTGAATGCCAATTTTGATCTTTGGGATATTAAATGTGCTATGTGACTTGGGAATAAAGCAGCTGTTTGGATTTTTCTGGCATATAAAAGTGTCTCAGGATTCTCTTCATAATAACAAAATGGAAAATACGTATTTTAAATATGGTTTAAAAAAATAAATCGGATCCGAGGCAAAGAGGTTCTTAAAATTGAGGACTTCTGAGTCTAAGAACAAGGACGGTGGTTTTGGCTTTGTTTCTTGTTTAGTTTTGGCTATCCCCAAGCTCTACCTTTTACATTGACAGGCTACTGTTTTACCAGTATAGCATCTCTGGTTTGGGACATTATTTACCATTAGGAAACCTCCCATTTGAGATCTTCTGCAGAGGAGACAGGTCATAGGGTAGGTAGGGGTGGGGATTTGAGAAGTGCTCCTTGGGGCCTCTCAGCTTTCCCCTGTAGAGATCTCCCAAGGAAGAGGGGAAAATGTTCCTTGCTACTTTAAACTTTGTGATATATGACGGATCCCTTCCTATTGCTAAGGAGAAGCTAATCAGCTCTCGTGGGTGGACACAAGACAGACACCAGGCAGGCTTTAGCGAATAACCACATTAGCACACTTTGAAACACACTCTGAAGGATAAGTACAGAGCTAAGAGAGCAGAGACCAGGGAAACGGGCTCCCGCTGGGCTTGGCGGGGAAGGACATGAGGTTCGAGGCTGTGAACTGGAAAAGGATCATGTGTTCATTAGGATATGTGTCTAGGATTGTGACATGGGAGGCAGCAAGGGAGAGTGTTCCCAGGCAGCCAGTGTCACTCCTCCAGTAGTTAGGAACCTGCCCACAGAGCAACAGAAGCCATCCCAGCAGAGATCCTCCTGAGCGACACTGAGCAGAGTGGACCCCAGGGTCCTTTTCTTGATTCCTTCAACTCTTCTGGTGCCTCTCTCTGACATACCTTGTCCTTGACAGCAGAGCTGCCTGCAGGGGACATTGACCATCACCAGGAGATGCTTACAGAGCTTTTAGGGAAGGGTAATAAGCATCTTCTGAGAATCTTCCTGGGTGTGGCAGCAGCTCTGGCCTGAGGAGCTGCCTGCTTGCCCCAGGCGTCTCTACAGGGGTCTCACCTGCCCTTCCAGCCCGGCCACAGTCAGGTTCTCTGTTGTTGTTTTTCCTCCTTGGTCTCTCGCACTCTGATTTTGCACAGATCTGGCACTCAGAAATTGTTGACAATTGAAAGATGAGATTCTGTGATTCCAAATGCCTTTGCAATGCTGAGGCTCAGTATCAGAAATGTGAAAAGAAAGAGATTCCTGATTCCTTCATTGATCTGTCCACCCATCCCTGAAACAGTTATTGGGAACTTGGTTTCTAACTACACAGCCAGAACATGAAACCCAGCACATGGTGAGTACAAATCCATGCTGGTTATCATAGAGGAAGTGGAACACTAACTCTGGCTCCAGTCATTTTGTGTTCTTGTGCTGAGGACTTTTCCAGAAGCCTCAGCAATTCACCCCTCTTCTGTCCTATAGGAGCGATAATCCAGGGGACTAGGCTGTGTGTGTCTGCTTCTCTTCAGAGGGGAGAACCCTCCCATAGGCGGGAAGCACCGCTTCCTGAGCGCTGATGTTTTAGAGAGCCTAAGGACAGCTCACTGGTTGTTTGCACACAACTAAGACAAACACAAAATGACAGGGAGCAGTTGAACTTCAGGCTGTCTGAGTAGCTTTCAAAAAACATGAACAGATTAATGAAGATAGTCATTTGGAGCACCTAGGCTCCTACTTGCTGAAAAAGACCTAGCCTGTTTCTGAAAAGGGAGACTTCTTTGATTGAAACAAAATGGCAATGTACAGAATTTGATTGAGCCTGGGGTCCCAAACTGAGCCTACAAGACAATTCTGCCTAAATGGCGTATTGTTTGGCTCTGGGTTCCAAAAATCTGAAAATATAACATACAATTCTGGCTTTCTGGATTTAGGGGGAAAATCCGATAATCTGGCTATCCCAGGCTGTATTTTCATCAGATTCCACTAGCAATCCCTTTCACTCAGCCAGCCCTCTCCAGTTCACTGGTCAGTAATGTTGGCCTTGCTCACACCCAGCTCACTTCCCTCAGTCGTGTCACCACCCTGGTCACCGTGTGTGACTTTGATCTGGACCTGTAGAAGGCGGCCTTGAGGTGGGCTTGCTGTCACCAGCAGCAAGAATGAATGATGCCATGTTTGCCTCTCCAGCTTCTTGTCCAGGTGCCACATGGCAGGACATTGGTGGCCCACCACCCAGGCTGTTCCTAAGAACCACATGGGCACTTGCCCAGGCCCTACCCCAGAGTTTCTGCCTTATTTGCTCTGGGGTGAGGCTCTAAGGCTGAGCCCCCACAGACAGCGTCAGAGCACCGGTGCCATGGCTTGTACGCAGCTCCCCTGCTCCCTGGGATGAATGTTCTGCTCCATAATTGCCATTCTAGGCCTCTGTTCCTCTTCCTGAATTGGTCTGGAGCATCACAAACTACTTCGTCAATGTGGGATCAGAGCACAGCACATGTGTCAAAAGAGATTCTGAAAAGAAGTATAATGCAAAAACAAAAATAATGTCTTGGTTTGAAATTTAAAATATACCAACAAAAACTGGGACGTGAGTGGCAGGGGGAAGATGGAAGTCACAAATGCTTCTGTGTGATATTGGAGAAGTACCTCTGTGGGTGCAGGGTCCTGAGGCCCACCTGACCTGTGCTCCTGTGGATTTTTTTACAGGATCCTTACAGATTGTTTTTCTTCTTTACATTGACCATTCAGTAATTCTGTGAGATATCTCCAGTGTTTGCCTCCTTAATATTTTTCTGGTATTTACCAAGTCCTTTTTGACCTGCTACATATGTTTTCCATCTATGTAATATTATTGCTGCTTTTCTTAATTTTGGTCTTTTCTTCTGGAGCATCTGTTATCCTCAGGTTCTCCCTGTGTAATTCCCATATTCCTCCCATCTTGTTCCTTGTGGACTACTAACCTCACATTTCATTGAGATTTTCTACAGCAGTGATTCAGCTGCTTCTAAAATTGGTTGCAACTCCATTACTGTATTTTTAATGGGTGGTAAATAGTAGAAATCCTCTTCCAGTTTCCATTTGATGATAACCCTCTGCCTCAGGGTCTTATATGCACTTTTTCACTGATAGGAAAACTGAGGCCCAGAGAGGAATAAGCTCTGTCAAAGGTTACATTGTTGGATCCTTATGAAGGTGGGGGTAGAACTTGGTTCTTCCACCAGTACAAGGCCTTCTTCATCCCTAAGACTCCACTTTGCAGGTCAACCCAGAGGTACAAAATAAATAAATTCAATAGATAAGACTGTCATTATCATCAACCTAATAAAAATCTCAGAGCTCTTAAGTGTGAATATTCCAAGTAAGAATTTCTAAGCTCTTCGTTAGAGGTTAGAGGTTAGAGGCCACTTGGAGGAGCAGATTAATACTCACAGTTAGGAATCAGGCTCCTTCCTTAGCAAGATGTGGCTTTAAGCAGGTGATATGGCTTCTCAAGGTGTCAGGCTTCTGGTATACAAAGGAGGTCATAATTTGGTCATTTATTCAACAGCTGTTTATTTGAAGAGAAATAAAATCACAGTTTGGTGGAGGAGTCTGCAGATTTTTGATGTTTAAAAGGGAGTCTCTGTCAAAATTGTACCACGCTTGTCTTCCGTGATAAACTTGAAGGTCAACTGTGCCCTTCTTCAAGACCTGCCAATCCAAGGGAGACTCCTCACTGCCCGGTGGCTCTCACCAGTGGCTACTGTGTCGGGACAGATCTGGCAAGCAGATGTTTGTGGTGGAAACTTTCTCTTCTAGAATAATTCCTTCTGAGGAGGGAGGAGGGTTAAGTCCAAGAAGATGACCCCAGGCAGTCTGTCTGTTGCTAGTCGATGGGGTCATCCTGGCTGCTCCTGTAACTGCCCCATCTTTCTAAAATCTTCAGTAACAAGCCATTCCGCATTGGCCAGGATTTTTCTAGCTCTACTTTAATGGCAAGGAATGGATGAGTCCTTCAGATTCAAAGCAACATCAAGACTCATTCTTGACTAGTATAGATTCATTCTATAATAGTCGTGTATCTCTAGAAGTGCTCCAGAAGGGCGATTATCAAAAATCAGTTTCTCGAGCAAAACTTGCAAACCAATGAGAATTAATCAAGCTAAATATGCAAGTGTCTAACATCTTAGTGACCTTTATTGGGACACATACTCTGTTCAGTGCCCTAATGGAGGAATCTCATTATTCTTTATAGCAACCTATGAAGTAAGCACTAATATTAATATTATGATCATTTCATAGATATGGAAACGGAGATTTTCGCCTAGGTGACTTGTCAGAGGCTACATGGTGATTCCTCCTTCTTTAACTATTGGAGTGATAATATGGCCCCACTGCTGATTTTGAGTCAACGGGCTATTACTTTAATTTCTTTTGTTTCTTTTTTTAGAAAACTCAGTCTTTATGCAAACATGCAGTTATTGTAAGAAATGATTTTTTTTTTTTTTTTAAGGGACAGGGTCTTGCTCTTTCATCCAGGCTGGACTACAGCGATCCAATCATAGCTCACTTTCCTGGGCTCAAGTGATCCTTCTCTTTCAGACTCCTGGGCAGGTGGGAATACAGGCACATGTCACTAAGCCTGGCTAGTTTTTTTTATAAAGACAGGGTCTTGTTGTGTTGCCTAGGCTGGTATCAAACTCCAGGCCTCAAGCAATCTACCTACCTCAACCTCTAAAAGTGCTGGGATTATAGGCATGATCTACCGTACCAAGCCCAGAAATGATCCTTTGAGTCAATTTTAATAGATTTGGCAAAGGCTAGTAGTATCTATATAACAGTAAGAGAAACAGAAGAAACACCCAGTTTGGTGAAAAAGACATTTACAAGTTGTTTTCTCTGTCCTCATTTGCAACCCCCATGCATCGCAGGATGTGACACAGGGAATGTGGAGCCACTTGGAGGAGCAGAGTGATACTCACAGAAGTTAGGCTCCTTCTTTAGCAAGATGTGGTTCTAAGCAGGATCCATGGCTTCTTCTGGTGCACAGGGAAGGTCATAGGTCAGTCATCTATTTAACATCCATTTATTTGGAATCTGTCACATGGTGTAGATATGATGACAAACTTACTGTCTCTTACTGAAACTATAACACAAATAATCCTAAAGTAATGTGATCAGTTCTAAGTGTGCGGTCTGTGTCTCTATGAGGGGCTAAGATCCCACTGTAGGCTGCCAAGTCAGGCTGACGTCAGCAATTGTTTCTTGAGCACCTGCTGTTCTACCCTGCCTTCCAGGACTTAGCTATTGCTAATGTTAGCTATTTATTTTTTATTAAATCATAGCTGTGTACATTAGTATGATCATGGGGTGGGGTAGGGTAAGGCAGTAGGCCCGTAACAAACAAGTAGGATGATTTCAGGGACTGGTAAGTTGCATGAGCAAAATACAGTAGAGTGGTATAAGAAGAAGGAATTGAGAAGGAAAAGAACTGCTGCACCTAAGGTCATCGGAGGAGGTTCTTCTGAGGAGGTAACAACAAGATAAGCCTTGGGAAATGAGAACTATTTTTTTCTAGGTGGGGTGGAAACTGGATGGATTGAGCATGATGCATAAGGTTCTAAAATCATTTTAACATAGAAGTTTGGGTGTCAAATACATGGCATCGCTTCTTAGGATTTGTTGAGATTTTTAATGGCCGAGCACATGTTCAACTTTTTGTAAATATTTCATATGTACCTGATGAGAATTCTCTCTTTGGGTGCATGATCTATGCGTACTCTTTAATGAAGCTTATAAATTATGTAACTGAGCTCTTCTAAATCTCTACTAATGTTTTAGTTGTTAACTGCTCACTTTCTTAGACATAAGAGTGAAAATCCTCATGATGATTGCGGATTTGGTCATTTCTTAGTAATGCTACCATTTTTTGATTTATCTGTATCTAGGATATACTTTTAATGGCATGAAATTTTGTCATCTAATGTTATAGATTCTGGTGGGTTGTTCATTTTACCTTTGATGAATATCCCCTCTTGTCTCTATGAATGCTTTTCCCTTTAAATTTTATTTTCTCTGATAATATTGCTGTACAACATAGTTTTGGTTCATATATACGAGTGTATTTTTTTTCCTTCCTTTTATTCAGCCTTTGTGTGTGACTAGTCCATTTGTATAAGCAATGTTAAGCTGAATTTCTTTTTAAATCTGGTGTCTCTGCCTACTAATGAGTGAATTTAAGCTATTCGTATTTGTCATAACCCATCTACGTGGACTTAACCCTGTCTTCTCATTTTGCGTGTCCTCTTATCGTGGTTCTTTTTCTTTCTCTTCTGTTCTTTCCTTTTACTCCCCTATTTGAATTGAGTATGCTTTATTTCCTCCTTTCTATTTTTCCCTCTACTAGTTTGGGAATTACATCTTCTATTTCTCTTTTCGTAGTGGTTTAGATAGTAATCTGAAGCAGAATTTGGCAAATACTCAGAAGCTCTTAATGCATCACCACCGTAGGTTGGTTTAAGGGCTTTCTGTAGTATCCTGGTTCCCCAGTGATTGGGTCTTTAATGGGGTGAGGTGTAAATGAAAGTGCAAAGCCTGGTCGCTATAACGATGGTATCTTGGAGTGTGGATTTCCAACTTGCCTTTTCTAAGACCCGAACCCTGTTGCCTGAGGGTGTCTGGTAATTGATAAACTGTAAAACTCTCATGGGTTGTGGGTAACGTGGCAGCTTCTAAGCAAAGAGCCACTTGGTTTCTTCTATTGCCTTTCCCTTTGTCTGCATTTGAGCTCTTGTAAGTGATGATAAACATTAAATAGCTCCTGTAAAACTGTTGAATTTTTAGTTTTTAAACTGCATAAAACACTGACGTTTTCATTAGATCCTGGCTCTGAGGAATGTCCGGCTTTCATCATAACAGATTTGTTTACTTCTGCAGAGAGTCTTAATGTGCTGCCTATGGAAGAAATCTTTCTGTCACCTGCTCTTAAATGGGAAAGTCTTTGTTCAGCCAAAGATTTTTGGAAAAAGATTTGCATGAAGGCTTTTTCACCTCTCTCTCCCCTCTATCATCTCCCAATAGGGTAAGGGATAGGAATAGAATCTTTGAAGAGCTTTGTACTGAACAGGAAAAATTCCAACCTAAAATAATCCTGCAGAGTCCATTAGGAGACAAAATGTTGGGGAGAAGCTATTAAACCACTATTTAGTTTCAATGTATCTTGTTAAAGATAAGCAAGTCATATCTATGTCTTTTTGACCTCAATCTTTTGGTTGACATTTAAACAGATATCTTGATTTTGGATTAATAAACTCTCTTGTGTATATTACCAAAGAAAACATTTTAAACTGCTGGATCCTCCTGAGTAAATAGGGAAAGAGAAGACTTTTATCTTCTAATCATTGCATTAGATTTTCAACATTTTTCTAGAAGACGCCAAATTCTTCATGAACAAATGTGGCGTCGTCTCAATTTAACAAGCTAGAAAATGTGTGTGCTGAAAGATAGCCTTGTCTTAATACAGCTGGGGCTGGGACCTTAACTTGCCTGGCATCGGGGCATGTTTGCAATTTATAGCAAGATTTCTTGGTTTTCTTTAGAAGAGACTTGCTATTCTGTAATAGCTTGTTGAATATGTCATTGGCAGGTTTGTCTACTTTCATATTTCAAAAGAGACAGGTTGGCACCTGGAAGCAAAGTCTCTGAGCCCAGTGGATCAACATTTGAATTCTGGTTCTAGAACACACTAACTATATAATAATTAAGACTGAGTTAATGAATCTTTCAGAGTTTTGGTTTCTTCTTTTATAAAACTGAAATAATAAGCTGCCTTTTCACATTTGATATAAATATTCAGCCAGACACTACATGTGAAGTGCTCAGCGGAGAACCTGGTCTGTGGCAGAGGACTGTTCAATGACATTTGATGATGATGATGATAATGAAGTGGTGGTCGTGGGGTTGATGGGGATGAAGAAGATGAGCATGGTGATGGTAGTGGTGGTGGTAATAAAAACTTTGATAGTGATGAAAGTGACATCCCCTTCACAATGAAGATGGTGATGAAGTGGTGGTGGTGATAGCTGGATGTTTAAAAAAGGCTGAGAGAGATTATCATGTAATCAGAGAACTTTAGAAAAAGTAGAATTGTCTATAACTACTTGACCTATGGCCCCCAGCTTCTATTTGGACAATTCCAGTCACTAGGAGATTCTTTCTTAGCAAAATTCTGTCGTGGATAGCAAACCACAAAAACTAAGTTTGTTCATGCAATTGTGTTTTTAGGCTTGAACTTGTCTTAGTAAAAAGTAAGAAGTATTATTCTGAGTCAGTTAGTGCTGCTGACATTGATCTCTGTCCTAAAACTTGCTCATTTCTTGGCTTCTGGACATCGGACATTTTTTGAGTTCTCTCTACTTAAACATTTTTCTGTCATCTCTTTGCTGGTTTCTCTTTCTATGATCATTTGGATATATGTCATCTCTTTGCTGGTTTCTCTTTCTATGATCATTTGGATATATAAGCAGGGACTTAGAGATGACACTGCAGGAGAAACAAGGGGCCAACATCAATGTGGGAACAGAACCTGAGTACAGAGTCACAGAAGCAGTGAAGGGATGCAGTTCCAGGCAGAGAAGGAGGGGCAGCAGTTTTGAGTATGATGGTGAGGGTGAGGATGAGGAAGGCTAGGCAAGACCATAACTTTTGGCACTGAATCTGCATCTGACACATTATCACTGAGAAGGTGAAAGAAAGAGAGGTGACGGGTTCCTGGGAGATGGAGGGGTTGAGGGGGCAGACTTTGAAGAAGGAGAACAAAATGTTGCAAAGTGGAAAGACTTTTTTTTCACATGGGGGAGAATGGGTCCTCTTTGTAGACCAAGAGGTGGGAGGCAGAGGAAGCTGAGTATGCAGATACAAAAACAAGAGGATTCAGATGTTTGGTCCTGAAGGATAGGGGAGTGGTGGAAGGATAAGTTCATTGGCCCTTAAAAGCACCGGCCACATCCTCAGGTGGAAAAGCAAGAAGATAGGACTAGTACCAGGTGGGGAACAATATAATCAGTGAGGCTCGTGCTGGATGGCCTTGACTTCTTGTGAAAGAAAGTGAAGTCTGATGAAAGTGAGAGATGTTTTGGAAGCAGAAGGAGGTTGAGAGGGAATTTAACAAGAACCACTGTTTGAAAGGGAGAGGGAATCAACCAGTGATGATTGGAAGACTTGCCAGGGAACACCATGAGTGGAGAAGGTGTGTGTTTGTGAATCTTCTCATGCTGGTCTTGCCCTGCACCCTCCAGCCAGGATCTCCTGTATACCCCCAGGTGCCCCTGCAGCACCCCCACTTCCCTAGAGGGTCCCTCCTCATTGCCAGGCCCAGTCTTGTTCCTAGACGGTTGTCACGTAGAAATGAACCAATGGACTGATTTATACAAAAGGGAGGATACCACCAGGGTGCCAGGTCTCATCCCACCTGGACATTTCGTGCGACAGGCGGTTGGATGGAGGGAACACAGAATCAGGACTTACTGGCGTATGAAGTATAGTTCCAGGTTTGATCGGTTAACTGTCATTATGTTCTACTATAGCACAGCATGTCACATCTTTCTTATTGGCCATCGTAGCACCAGCATGTTGTCCAGTACCTGGCACATGGTGGGTGCTCATAGAATTGATTTGAATGAGAGAATGAATAAAGGTAGGAAAAATCTCCAAACACCCCCAACATCCTATGCAAATGTAAGATACTATTCTTACAATATGCATTTTAAAAGGCACAATAGTGCAAGGAATGACCCTGTCAGGGTAAATAGAATATGAGCAAACAGAGGCGGGCAGGTGTTCAGAGATACTTTCAGCAGATCTGAGTGGGGGCTTTTTGCTGATTTGACTCCCTGGAGCTGCTGTGATTTAACTGCCTAGGTGTCTACACCTAGTTGGTTTGGCTTTTAGATAAATGAGCTTGTATCCCTTCAGTAATCTGATCCAAGGTGATTTAGTCATTTCTCATTCTAGCTGTTGAAAAAACCATACTTTGTCATTGTAGATAAGAAGCAGAGGTCCTGGCGAGACAAAGAGAGATGAAAAGCAGGATCCAGATAAAGAGACAGAGCCTCCTTCTCACTTGCTGCTTCTCCCCTCTCCTTTGGCCCTCCCCTGCTAAATAAGATCTTTCTCTCCCTTTCCCCATAACTCTACCAGCATGGAGAAACCAATTGTCAGCCAAATCCCGAAAGAATAAAAGAAAAATATCTCCTCCGAAGGAGAGGGCAGAGGGGAGAGGTGGAGGCATCCATAAAGGCTGATGGGATTGGCCTAGAAAGTGTGGAATCCAAGAGCATGTTTATTTTCAAAACAAAAGCTAACTGATCAGGTATATTTCAACAGATGAGAAAAATGGAAGGAGCCAAGTCTGTGCCCCCACATGTGGACATGCACACGATGGCCTGAGCCAGCAAGAGCAGCTCTTATTACTGTTCTGGTGGCCTTTGAATAAGCAGGACTCATTTGCAAGCTACCAGAAGTTCAAGAAAGGTCTAGCCCGGTGACCCTTCCAATTTTGCTGGGTCTCCGAGAATCCTGACTTCCTCCCCTGCCCTTGGGACAACCCAAGGAAGCCTCACCAGCCATTCTTTGGCAGACAGCCTGGCAGGATTGAAGAGTTACCCCCCCACCACGCCCACTTTTCCTTGGCATCTTTTCGGCCATGGCTCTGTTCCACAAATGTTCTTGCAGAAAAGCCTTTGAGACAGGGAAGTAGTTTTCCTTTATAAGCTGCACGTCCCGGCATCAGACAGACACAGCTGGATTCACAGTCTGCCTCAGCCCAATCAGATGGCCTACTCTGAGCCTCAGTTCCTCTTTGGTAAAGTGGGATAAATAGAATCATCCTCACCGGGAAGAGTAAGAAGAAGAGTCATGGGGATGAGGTGCCTGGCGGAGGGTTTGGCAAAGACGAGGAGGCCAGTGAGTGGCAGTGAACCTGGCTGAGACCCCGGGCCCACTCAAACCTGTGCTTGTTTTTCGTCAGTGCAGGTGTTTGGTTTGGGCCTCAGTCAGATGCTGCTTTGGTCAGAACCACACATGCGGTTTTGTTTTGAAGGGTCATTCTCCTTGTAAATAGCTCCTGGCCTGCACGAGGAGCAGCAGCACCCGGCTCTCAGTGTCCACATCTGTAAAACAGAATGTATGACTCAATTTATATTCATTTGAACCAACTTAGGGCTTCTGTTCCAGCCCTGATGTCTGAGGATTCTCCTCTGTGCTTTCTGTACCCCAGACCTGGCTTCCTGGTTACAGTGCTGGGTTCCACAAAGGTGGAGACAGGAACTTACATGTGATATCATGGCAAGCCTCAGAAAGAGAAGGGACAAAAGACAAAAATGGGAGAAATACTTGACAGCATTTCCCAACTACTTTATAATGAGCATGTGCTTAAAAAAAAAATCTGTTTGGAAAAAAAAAATTGCCAGAAAAGCACAAGGGAAAAGCAACTACAATTCTAACCTATAAAGTTATATGGAGATATAAATTAGGAAGTTCATGTCCATACTCCTCTCCCTTGGCAGTTTGATCCAACCCCAGGTGCTATGACTGTTGACAATTTAGAGTATGTCCTTCTGATATGTTTTCCTGAGTTTACATGTATACATGTGTATGTGTACCATTTTTATAGACTCGTGGGCTATAAGTGTATCTGGGGGTCTCTGCAGCTCTATATATCAAGTGCACTCTTTCCGATTAGTATGTTCAGATCAGCCTCCAATGTCTGACGTAGTGGATCGTTCCATGAAAAACCATATTTACTAATGGGCATCAGGTTGATTCTGGGGTTTTGTGCACGAAGACAGCTGCAGTGAACATTGTTTATGATTGAATGTATATTCTCATGTTTTCACTTCTGTAGAATCAACTTTCAAGTGGCTCAACTTCAGAGCCATTGGGTAGGTGCTCCTTAAATTTTAATAAAGCCTTCCCAACTGGTTTCTTCAAGGTTTGAAAGCAACGTAGGCACCCACCATCAGGATGAGAGAGCTCCTATTTTTCCATAACCTTACCAGCTTTGGAGATCATCACTCTTAATTTATTTCCCCCAATCTGATGAGTAAAAAAATGATCTCACTCTGTGTTAATTTTTATTTCACGTATTTAGATTTAGCTTATTTTCATTTGCTGATGGCCATTTTTGTGTTACAGATTGCCTATCCTTGGCCCATTTTGTTAGTGAAATCATTGTCTTCTTTTAAAAAAGTATCCTCTTATTCTTAAAATTTGTTTAAAAAACAGAATTAAGTGTTTTTTTAAAAAGCTCTTTGAGAATGGAAGACTCCCTGAGGCTGTTGTGGAATGGAGATGGGTAATTGAAAGGTGATGTGTCTTTCAGTACACTGTGCAGTCCACGGGCATTTTTGTTCACATGCCTTATTACCCTCATATGCTCCTCAGTGCTGTCCTGGGAGGTTGGCTGAGCTCCACATGCCCTCCTAGCTGTCAGACCTTCAACTTGCCCCTGACTGATGAGGCTTGCCTGGTGGGCTTGACCTGAGAATCCTGAGCCCTCTGCCGGCCTCTCTCTTGCTGGGACTGTCCCCTGATGACTTTGCCTGCCCTCCCCAGCAGACCCCATCCAAGCCCCCCAGCCATGAGCTCTGTATACTTTCTGGAGGCCTGGAAATCATTTACAAACTCCTTCAGGAAATCAGTGCCATTGTAAAGACTCCTTGTGGAGGTCTGGGTGGTGGTGGTTTTTATTCTTACTTATAAAATGCTAGTTACCATTTATCAGGCATTTACCATGTACAAGGCCAGTGCTTATGGCTGTGCATATTATCCATTGCACAACTCCAGGGGGTGACATCACTGTGTAATCATTGTACATTTGCAGGATTATTTTTGCCAAATGGCAGTCAAATGTTTTGACGTAGGATGCCTTTTTTCTGATTCTCACAGAATCTCCATGATGGTGAACAGCAGGTGTAACCAAGTGGCCCCCACTGGGCTAAGTGCTCTAAATGAATGAGTTTTTAAAATCCTTCACAATAATCTGCTGAAGATGATGATATCACCTCCTCTATGGCCGAGGAATCTGTTCTCAGAGAAGTTAAGTCACTTGCCCAAGTCACCCAGCTAATAAGTGAGTTCAACTCAGGTCCAACTGATCCCAAAGCCTGTGCTTAACTCTTGCCCAGCACTCCCTCTAAATTGGAATCTGATTACCCCTAAAAGGGTCTTCTGAAATAGCCTAGATATTGTTATGGTACAGCCAGGGTTCTGATACATGGTATGTATACATGGAAACTCAGGAAAACATAGCTTCAGCCTGTCTACCACTCTCTTCCCACAGCACTGTGCATGGGCTGGTGTAGCCAGTGGACTACTGTGGCCAAGATGAACTTGAACTCAGCCTGTAGCCCTAGAACACAGTTCCTGCTCGGCAGCTGTCTTATCAGGAGGTCGGCATCTCTGGGCCTTCTCTTGGGAAGGGTGAGCCCTACTTTTTTGATGTGCTCTAATCCTGAGTCAGAGTTTCCTGGTCTCTGTCCCAGGCTCAGTTGTCTTCAGCCACACACAGAGCTTGGAGAACTGTAACACAGAGGTGTGAAGAGTGAGAGCCAAGATTTCCCATCTTCTGACTCTGGTGTTGATGGATGGGGAATGGGTGAGAGGGTTTTTCTGGAATTGATTCATCAGGCTGAAGGGATTTCCCTCTCCATCTCTGCTTTCACTTGTGAGGTTCATGTGTCTTTTTAACATTCCGTCAGCTTACTGGAGCCTAAGTTGAAAGTCATCTTTAGGATCCATTTGTTCTGATTCAGTTGCCAAGGCTTTATGATGTTGCTCCTTCTCTTGAAAAAGACTCCAAATGGTTCACATGACTGATGTGCTGTGCAGCACCCTGATTGACAGCAGGGAGGCCCTGGCTAGAAGGAAGGTTGAGGGGGCTGTGAACCCTGTCTGCTGGGCTGCAGAAGCCAGAATACCTGCCCTTGATGCCACCCAGCTTGAAACCTTTCTTGGGGGAAAACCATCAAGGAAACAATCTTGCAGCAGCCTCAAGTTGGGAGCAAAGAGGCAGGAGCTCTGGGCTCAGCCTAGGGATGCATACCTAATTTTTAGGCACTTGGGTGACTTTATTGTACCTATGGCTTCAAATCACGTGATTAGTCAATTAAAAAGGGTGTTTTTGCAGTTTGGAAAGCAATGAATTTTAATTTTTAAGAACTCTGCAGCCAGATGGTTAATACTACCATCCCACCACTAGCTGTGAAATGGGATTGATGAGACCTGCTTTCTAAGGTCAGTTCTAGGATTAAAGAGGATCATGCATGTGAATAGCTTTGCCTACAGTCTGGCACACAGAAGGTACTGAACAGTATTATCACCAGCTCAGCAGACAAGGTAAAAAATGCTCTACACCACAGAGAAAGCTTATTGCTCTAACTCTGCTGGTGTGGATTTCATGACCAGTCTGGAGAGCAATTCTTCAATAAGCAGTCAAGTTTAAATTAGACATTCGCTAGGACATAGCCATGAGACCCCTAAATGTATACCCTAGGGAAATCCTTGGACCTACGTACAAGAAGATGTGAGTAGTTAGGGTCATTTGAAGCTTTGTAATGGCAAAAAAATTGGATACAATATAAATATTCATCATCATTAGAAGTTCTGGTATGTTTATGCAATAGGATACTTTCCCCGCCTTAAAATTCAGTCTGCATTAATGCAACTGCATTAACATGGATACATTGCAGAAACATAATGTCGAATGAAAGAAGCAAGTTCCATAGTGATAGGTGCCATGTGATAACAGGCGTTGAAAACTGTTAAACCAGGGTGGTGCCTATGGCTCAAGGAGTGGGGCACTGGCCCCCTATGCTGGAGGTAGTGGGTTCAAACCCAGCCCCGGCCAAAAACCGCAAAAATAAATAAATAAAAACTGTTAAACCAGCAGATTAATACTGTGTTTATTAGTGAATAAACACATAGAATATAACAGTATCGTATGCACAACAAACACACCTAAGAATGATATCTCTTAACTTTAGTTTACAGTTTACTTCAGGCTCAGGGGAAGGAATAGAAAGAAAACAGGGGTGAGTTTATTTGTTCCTAGAAAAAATATCTCAGAGAACATGGCAAATTGATGTTAAGATTTATTCCACTGGATGGTGGGTTCACAAGTGTTTTTAATATAACTTTCAATTTTATTCTGCATATTTGAAGTATTTTACAGTAAAAAAATAAGTAAAGATCTTCTCTTTACTTATAAATAATAAAATGATACAGTTACTCCTTTAAAGCAGCTTGTACCTTCTTTTCCTATAGCAAGAGGAGAGGGTTCAGGAGCTTTATGTTGTATCACAAATGTGGAAAACAAAAGGAGATTTTTCTAGAGTTAAAAGAACTGTTTAGTTTAAAAATAATCTTAAAAAAAAAAAGTTAGAAGCTATAGTTATTTCAAATGCACTTATTGAAATAAATTGATAATGACCAAATAGGTCACCATCTCCATCTCCCAACTCAGATTATATTTCTGTGTTTATGAATTTAGAATTGGGAAATTTCCCAGTGAGATGCTTTTAGTAACAGTTGCATTTTTGTTATGATGGTCAGATAGAGTAATATGATATAAAGACACGCATTAATTATAACACCTTCCCCCAGAGTAGCATGGGAGTTATGAACAGAATTTCTCTAGGAATCTGCCTCTGTGCTGGTGTAAGGCAGTTTGAAATCATGTTGCCCACCCCTGTAGTCCCAGCTACTCTGGAGGCTGAGGTGGGAGGATGGCATGAGCTTAGGAGCAGGGCTTTGAGGTGCAGTAAGCTATGATCATGCCACTGCGCTCCAACCTGGGTGACCGAGACTTCATCCCTGAAAACAAACAAAAAAAGAAATAGAGTTGAAAATATGGGGAAAGACCAGCAGTTCAAGGGCTGCCCTGAGCATGTCTTCCCAGGGCTTCTCCGGGACACTTAAATGCCGGGTCCATTCTTCTCTTGCGTCTGTGAAGCACTTTCAGGCCTCTGTTTTCCCTCCCCAGATAAAGTTATTCTCTTTTGGTCTCATCCACTCAATCCTCTCTCTTTTGAGAACTATTGATCCTTCTTGATTGCCTCCTGATCCTTCACCCTCCAAGGTCACCTCCAGTTCACCAGTGTGCCTCCCTCCCTGTCAGGCCCACTGCAGTGGTCCTGCCTAGACCAGGATGGAGCCAGGGTTCCCGGACATCTCTCCAGGAAGATGCTCTCAAACCCTGGCCTTTCCAAAGCTTCCTGGAGCCTTCTGTCCTGTGGCTTCAGACTGAGAGGGTAAAAAGGATTTTCCTTTCTTTTTTCCAATCTGGTTTTCTGATTTTCATTCTGCGGTTCTACTCTGCCTCGCTGTGTTTATCAGCATCAAAGCTGAGACCAGCTGTGTTTGTTTGTGGATCTTTCATTTCCATGAAACCTGCAGATTTTTCTGGGTCACTGTGTGTTCTTAATAATCAAGAAGGTGGTTCACATGGCCGCAAAGGAAGAACAGGGGTCAAAAAAACCTCAAACCCACAAAGCCTCCTCAGTAGCCTTCCCCTTGGCTTGGAAAACTAGAAATAACAATTACATGGCTTTGTTATCTTCCAGAGTGAAGCCCCCCAAAAAGCTCTTTCTAATAAGGAAATTCAAATAGAAATCTTGCTTATTATTTCTGAGCAACATCCTATGCCAAAGATCTCATTTTTAAAAGTCCAGAACCCCAGCAGTAATAGAGAGGGCAGGGGAGGGATCTTGGGAATTTTTTTCATAGCTCAATAAATTGGCCCTTATTTGGATTATTATGTAGCCAGCAACAGTTGAGGTCATAATTGTCAAGTTGCTTGTTGGGGGAGCATTTGGTTATGTGAAGCCCCAGTTCAGCAGTGGTAAACCTAAGCCATTTAAAAGGCCACTTGATATCTAAGGGCAATTACTGGTGTAAAAACCCTGAGCCCTAAAACAGGAGAAATGGGAGGCCAGATGGAAGCCACTTTTAGAGATTTAGTCCTGAGAGCTGTTAACCCATCCTGCAAAGTGCTGCCCAGTTGATAGCACAAACAGCTGTGTGAAGACCATCCTGGGTGCTGTTTATCTTAGAATGGGCCAGAGAATCTGGGCTAAATGCAGAAAACCAAGGAGCCCAAATCACTGAATCTCAGAGACCGCAGCGGAAGGCGCAGCCAGCTGGCCCCTCAAAGCCTAGTTTCCGCTTGAGCTCCTCCCTGCCAAATGGACTGACATATATCAGGCTCCTGAAACAGTAAAGACAAGACCGTATTTGGATTTGTAACTCCCTGGGTATTTGCAGGCAGGTCTGGTTCTCGTTGTCCATTGACTCAGAGATAAAATCAAGGCCTCCGGTGAGCTTGAGACAAGCTGCTCATTTGAATGCCCTCCTTCTTAGGGCAGGAATGCCCAAGTGCTCCGTGGGTGATTCCAATTTGCTGCTCGGGCTCCCCTGTCAATTTTCTCAGCTCAGGAATTGCCGTTCTCTGTCTTATATCACCCTGTGTCCTGTCCCCACCTTACTTTGGGACTCCCTTGAACAAGGAAGCCTTAGCAGGGAGATGTGAGCGGCGGTTGCGTCCACTCGCCAGGTTTAAATGACACATGCAAGTGAGAGGGGAGTCTCTGGTCTCTCCAACAGAATTCCTCCCACGCCTCCAGTCTCCACACCAACTGGAGTGCGTGGGACAGAGGAGAGGTGTGGTTGTAGACCCTCATCTAAATGAAGATTCTGCCAGAGGAACTGCCTTCCCTCTGAGTCTCGGTGGGGTAGGAGTAGGGCCAGGCACTGAGCCCACAGCTGCTGGCACAGATAGTTAATAGTCAGAGCAGCCATCGTTCAGTGAGCATTGACACAAAGCAGACAGGGCTCTGAGAGCTTAATGCCTGTTAACGCACTGAGTCCTCATCAAAGCTCCAGGAGGTAGGTGCTGTTATTGATCCCATTTTGCAGATGGGAAAGCTGAGTCTGTGAGAAGGTGAGTCCCTTGCCCCCAATTTCACAACCAGAAAGTGGCAGCCCAGACACTCTTAAGAGTCTCGTTAGCTCTGAGTAAACTATGCAAGTTCTCTTGGCTTAGCTGTAGGGACATCTGTGCTATTACCTGCTGGTCCCTATAACATGGAAACTGTGACTGAGTCCACCCACCAGGTTTAAGTGACACATGCATAGTGAGGGGGGAAGACACGATAACAATACTCATATGATAACTAGTTCATATTTATGACTAGTCAGTACTTACTAGGTTTAGTTTCTGTGCCAAGCAGCCAGTATTTTTGCAATAAACTTTTATTAGTCCCAATTTGTCAGATGAGGAAAGTGAGACCAAAAAAGACTACTTGGCTGGCAAGTGTTGAGTTACCACCATTCACCCTCAGAGCCTCCCCTCCAAAGCCCTGGACGTGTCACCACCACACAGTACATTGATCATTTGGTGGGAAACTGAGGCTCAGAAACACTGGTTAGCTATTGGTATTAATCAAAATTTGAACCCTAGCTCCCTGTGTCATCCTGTTTTCACAAAGCCTTTCAGAATAAGTCTCAGCATTTACTCCTTCAGGCAAAGGGAGGCTGTGCTCGGAGTCCTGCAGAATAAACATGTGCTGTGCAAAGTTGTGAAGACCGTTGTGATACAAGGCGTTCGGTAGTCTGGGTTTGCTTAAAAACTAACTTGCAATGGGAATCAATCAGCTGCACAACATCGAGTCACTGAGATAGATCAATAATTTTAAAAAGATTTCACTTGAAAAGATTGACACCCATCTGGGTGTAACTATGCAGGGCCGTGAGGATGGGCGGTGGCAGGTTGTGGTAGACTAGACAATGGAGGCTGGATGCTGGCTGAGGAGGAGAGCGAGCTGGTTTCCAGAAGAACTTGCACCTCTGACAAGAGTAACTGATCGGTGCATCCATTCACTGGTAAATACCTGTTGGGTTGGGTGTCTACTAGGTGCAGGGCTCTGTGTCAAGGGAGAGAGTCCTACCTCATGTCCTCACAGTGCTTACGTTGTAGCAGAGAATACTTCTGTGAATCCAGAGTGCACAGTAAACTCTGACGGGGTGTGGTGAGCAAATGCAAGATGCTTCTGGGGCCCATCACCTAGTCTGGCCACCAGGAATTGCCTTCTCCAGGAGGTATTGTTTTAGCCAACATCTGAGCTATATGTGAATGTTAGCTATGTGAAAAGTGAGGAAGAGTGGTCCAAACAGAGGGAACAGCATGCATGGAAGTTGGAAGGTCACTGAGAGCTTGTGCGCAATTGCCAGACTGTATAATACTCAGGCCAGTGGGATTGCAGCGAGGGCACGGTGTGTGCGAGTAATTCAAGGTCCTTGGGTATTTGTTGAACGTGATCTGCCTCGTGGATGAAGACCCATGCAGTATGAGCTGGTCATGCTCTCCCCGATGGCAGAGCTCTTTCCAGGGGTCATCTGTTGACCCACCTGTTCTGGAAAAGAAGTAAGAGGCTACCCCATGTGAAATTGATGGTTCTGCATTTTGGAGGAAGGCATGAAAACTTCGAGAAACTCTGGACCCTTTTCCCAAGAAAAAGCACTTATGAACTGTTAATATCACTTCACGAGGTTTGCAGGCACCTCCTGGAGCCTGTCCATGAACTGGGGATACAAGGACACTGGAAGGGACACTGGCTGCTGTCCTCTTCACCCATCAGGGCACTACTTCCACTTGAAATGGTGCTGGCCACACACGGCGAATTCCCTCTGTACAAACCCTGCCTTCTACACACAGACCTCATACACATCTAAAGTCCTCACCTCAGGGTAACTTCCCTGAGTTAATCAGCCATTGGTGTAATTATTGCACTATCTTAAAAAAGTGACACAAAAGGTAAAAAAGGTATAAACTCACTTTGATGGGTGACCCCAAGACATCTCATCTTTTCTCCCCATAGCTGGACTAAGTGATATTATTGCCTGTGTATTTTTAGACATAATGGTTTTCTTTCCTTAAAAGAAGTGGCAGTAGAAGACTTAGGGCGTAAGTGTCTGAAAAGGGAAACACTGATCGTACCATAGTCCCTTTTTTCCCCTTTGAGCTACTCATCCTAAAACTGACTCTTTTGAGGGCCCACCAATGGCAATCACCTCGCGCTGCCTTCTGGTTAGAGGAGCACATCCTTACAATTGGTGTCCCACGAGATTCTTATAGCATGTGTCCGCTTTCTCCCAGCCCCACCCCTCTCCAAACAGACCAGGTACTGCCTGCCGCAGGCCCTTTGCGCCATCCCTTATGCTTGCTGGAAACCTCTTCCCCCAGATGACCACATAGCTAACTCTCTCACCTCATTCAAGCCCTTGTTCAAATAGCACCTGCTCGATGAGGCATCATCCAACCACTGTGTTTAAAAACAACCCTCAGTCCCTCCCCTGGTTTATTCCACCCTTATCATGAACAGCACACCACGTCTTCACTACTGATTTTGTTTACAAGCCCCATCCGCGCAGGCAAGCACATGGGCCAGGCATCCTCAAACTGCGGCCCGCGGGCCACATGAAGCGGTGTGAATCGTATTTGTTCCCGTTTTGTTTTTTACTTCAAAATAAGATATGTGCAGTGTGGATAGGAATTTGTTCATAGTTTTGTTGTTTTTTTTAAACTATAGTCCGGCCCTCCAACGGTCTGAGGGACAGTGAATTGGCCCCCTGTTTAAAAAGTTTGAGGACACATAGGCTGTTTCATTGACTGTGCCCAGAATAGTACTTGATGCATCTTAGGTGTGTTCAAGTTGTGTTTGATGAATTAATGGAGCGATAATGTTCCCAGGTAGGTTTGAAGAAGACAAGCATCTCTGGGTTCATATATATGTATGTAGTCAATCACGAGGTTTCCTTTCCAAAACTGAAGCATCACCCAAGCCCAAAGAAATGAGAATATCCCACTTGCCAAGCTCTTGGGTTCTATTCCAGCCAGCACCCTTATGAAAGCAATTAGCACCTTTAATTCGGAGAAATCATTTCAAGGCTCTAGTGGGAGTTGGTAAGAATCTGAGGAGCCCGGATCCAGGCAGTGCTTTCCAAAGGAAATGAATTTGGCCTGTCTTGGTCTCACACTCTGTCTTTTCTTCCAGAGCTCTCTGACATTGAAAAGCCATTTGTATTTTTGCAGCTGAAATAGGTAACTTGCCCTCAAGATTTTAGCAAAGCGATAGCCTTTATCTTTTTTCCTCTAGCAGCACTGCCTTCGCCTCCAAGTGGAACCCTGTAAGATTCAAGCTTCCCCACAAGAGAAAAAAATAAATAAATAAAAGCCCTTCCTATTGCTGTCAAGTGGCATTTACATCCACTTTTGGCAATGGTGGCAAAACCCCTCTTGATTTTTGGTATTTTTACCCCATCTCAAATATACAATCATTCCCCAAACTATTATATCACCTTCTGAGTTCTCTTCCTCTGTCCCTGAGGCTGTGGACTCTATTTGAAACCCTTACCACTACCATTGGAGATATTAAATTAAGCAAGGCAGCTTAGTGTGGAATGTGTAGATACTTGAAGCAGGATTTAGAAGACATTCTGATTTCCTAGAAATGTAACCGTATAGTGCCTTGGAGCAGAGAGCAGTGCAGGGAGGAGCGTCCTCTTCCAGCACCGAGCCTGTGGCTCTTCAGTGCAAAGGAGGTTAAATCATGAGCTGAGTGTGCAGCGTGTGAGAGGTTGAGGATGTGTTCTGTTTAGGAGAGTCTGTAAACGGGCTTGTTCTGCTGGGTGGAAGAATGAATCATTTCAGCCATGCACACCAGCTGCAGCCTGTGGAAGTAAACCGAGGGCTTTCCCACAGCATGCGCTGTATATTTCATTGTTAGAGCTTTGCATTTTGACAGGTAGTTCTTATCCTTCTGGAAAGAGAGGTCTGAAGCCAACAGCTGGAGGAAGACCTGGCAGAGCCTGCTGTCTAAATTGAGAGCAAGCATGTGCAGCGAAACCTCATTATAACATGACCTGTTATTACGTGGATTTTGATATCCCACGGGGCAAATATGTCTCCCAGCATAGAACAGCTCCATATAGCAGATGCCTGTTGTGCCTTTTCTAACCCACAAGACAACCTTGGCCCAGAATCCAAGTGTTATAAAAGGGTTCTTGCCATTTTCTTTAAATGAAAAAATATACCAAGCACAGATTATGAAATTATATAAACGAAGTAATTGAGCAGGTGCTCACTGAGATCCATCCTCTTGTGGAAGGAGAATTTAGGAGACAGATTACAGAAATGTCCCCAATTTCCAGACTCCCTGTAGCCACACCCTTTACAATGTGACCTTATAGCTGCTCTCATAAAGAGATGGAATTCTGTTTTCCCTTTGCTTGAATCTAGATGTGTCTTGAGATTCTCTTTGGCCAACAGAATGCGGTGGGAATGACAGTGTGCCAGTTCCGAGCCTAAACCTCAAGAAAGGGGCCTTGCAAACTCATGTGTATTCCCTCTCTCTCACAGAACTCTGCTTAGCCTAGCCTGCTGCTAGGTGAGAGGCCATATCCAAGAGCCCAATTGTCCTAGCCAAGATCATCCTAGACCAGGTCACAGCCAGCCAACTCTTTTTAACTTTTTTTTTTGTAGAGACAGTCTCACTTTATGGCCCTCGGTAGAGTGCCGTGGCCTCACACAGCTCACAGCAACCTCCAACTCCTGGGCTTAAGCGATTCTCTTGCCTCAGCCTCCCAAGTAGCACCAGCCAACTCTTAAACATGTCAGAGAACCCAGTCAAGACCAGATGAGTCACCCAGCTGAACTGTAGACTTAGAAGCAATATGAAATGGTTGATATTTTAAGCCACTCTGGGAGTAAGAGCCAACTGATACCAAGAGACTGGCACTATGCTAAGTAAACAAGTACCTAAGGGACGGAAGGTCAGACAGGGACAGCTGCCTTGCAAGGAATAAAACAGGATCACTCAGACTACTTTTGGTAAGAAGTTAAGCCAAGGTCTTTATGACCAGGAGACAGATGAGCCAAAAGCTGCATGTTTAGAGGGTGCTGGCTGTGGGAAAAACAGCTTTCCTGGGGCACAAGCCAGCAGGTGTGAATGCCACGGGCAGGGATTAGGGGAAAAGAAACCGGCAGGGTAATGGAAGGAGAGGAGGTCCGGGAGTGTGTCAGGGCCAAACCCCACAGAGCCCCGAAGGCTACAACAAGGAGTTTGGATTCTGGTACGAGGGCTGGGAAAAGCCATTGACGATGGTGGTGCAGGAGAATGACATTGTCTTTTTCACATTCCCCAGCTATTGTGAGGCAACCAGAGTGGCTATAGAAAACCCAGTGGTAGGCCACAGCAGAGATCAGATGGGAGATGCGGGTGACTCGGACAAGGGTGGCCCTAAGTGGACAGTCCACTCTGCTTGCTGCAGAACTTGCCACATCCTGGCTTGTTTACCACCTGCTGTTTGCCCAGCGGGGCTGTCCACCAGGGTGAGCTCCCTGCAGCAGGGGCCTTGCCTGCGTTTTCTCTCCCTTCTCTCTCCCTGTGCAGTGTCCGGTATGGTAGGGTAATAAATGTAATAAATGCTTGCCTCAGCAAAGCTTGTCTCTGAATTTTTAGCACTAGCTCATGCTGGGACCTGAGATGACCTTGGACAATGTCTTCCCTTTCCTTTCGCTCTGGTGGACTGGAAGGTGCTCTTTCCCTTTCACAGGACTGTGGAGGGCCCATGAAGCACTCTAGGACATGGTCTCTGTTAATTACCAGCCATCTCTTCAGGGCCTGAGGCCACCTGCCCAGTGGGCTCCTTCTTCTCCGAGGCCTGCAGTGCAGTGCGTGCCTGGGCTCTGTTTGGGGTTCAGCCTGACTCTTCTGGTGACTGCAGGGAAGTCATTGGGCTTCTTGGACCCTCTGTCTCCTGCTGTAAAATTCCTCTGATTCATGCTTCCCACTAACCCACTTCGCAGGCCTGCGACTGCTGTGAGCCAGTGTTTATGGAACACCCGGAGCAATGGAGGCAGCCGTGGGGAGCAGATGCTACATTTGGGACCATGCCCTGATGAGCTAACGTTCCCCAAGTGCATCGGGAATCAAAAATAAAGGAACTTTATGAGGATATAACCTTATTATTTTTACCTTGTCTCTCACTGCCCTTTTATTAGTAGAGTTATTCAAGGCTGGCCTTCTCCTTTCAACTGGCATAAATTTTCTTTGACTCAGCTTGGATTTTTTTTTTCCTAGGGAGGGTGGGTGGAATTTAGAATTAAAAAGTAGCAATGCAGTGGGAATGCAGACCTGTCTTAAATTTCACAGCAGTTCATGAACTTCAGGAAATCTGAACACACAGCATGCAATTAAGAGCAGGAGGGGATTTTTTTCCAAATCAATTGTGGAAGAAGGTGGTCGGGTGGAGAGAGGCTGCTGGCGGGCCCCTGGGGCCTGGAAGTTGGCTCTGAGGACAGGGCAGACAATAGCCTGTTGGTGAGCCAGGAGCCTCAGCTTGCCTTTTGATCTTTAATCACTCCTATGTGTCTAGGACAAAGCAGGGGCACGTCCCCCCCTCCGGACAGGGAGGCCAGAGCCATGGTCTGAGTACTCTGAACAGGGCTCAGGAAAGCCCCCAGGGCCCTGAGAATGTGACCTCACCCTCAGAAGATTCTCCCCTGAGCCTCCCTCAAATCACATGGTGTGACTAACTCTCGGGGTGGCGGGCTGATTCCTTCCCAGCTTCTCTGTCTCTCTTCTTGGCTCAGAGTTAGGAGGAAAGGCTGAGCTCACACTTTTTTTTTTTTTTTATTGTTGGGGATTCATTGAGGGTACAATTAAGCCAGGTTACACTGATTGCAATTGTTAGGTAAAGTCCCTCTTGCAATCATGTCTTGCCCCCACAAAGTGTGACACACACCAAGGCCCTACCCCCCTCCCTCCTTCCCTCTTTCTGTTCCCCCCCATAACCATAATTGTCATTAATTGTCCTCATATCAAAATTGAGTACATAGGATTCATGCCTCTCCATTCTTGTGATGCTTTACTGAGAATAATGTCTTCCACGTCCATCCAGGTTAATACGAAGGATGTAAAGTCTCCATTTTTTTTAATGGCTAAATAGTATTCCATGGTATACATATACCACAGCTTGTTAATCCATTCCTGGGTTGGTGGGCATTTAGGCTGTTTCCACATTTTGGCGATTGTAAATTGAGCTGCAATAAACAGTCTAGTACAAGTGTCCTTATGATAAAAGGATGTTTTTCCTTCTGGGTAGAGCTCACACTTTTGCTCTGGAGATTGGGAGGAAAAGCCTTGGGGAGGCAAGGTGCACACCAGTGCTGAAGGCATGCCCTGGGGCCATGCAGAGCTGGGTTCAAGTCCTACTGCAGCCATGTTCTAGAGCAGCTCCCTTCAACCCCCCTGAGCCTCAGTTTTCTCATCTATAAGATGATATCGTAGTACCCATGAACTCCCCTGAATGGTTACTTTGGGCATTAAACATGCCAATGGATATAAATTGTTCCTGGTGCATGGCAAGGCACCTGTAAATGTTTTTATTTTGGAGAAGAATTTTGTAGAGGTAAGTAGCTTTGCTGCAACTAGCTGTGAGCTTTAAGTAAATTTAAGCAAATGAGTAGCAACCTCTCAGTTTACCCGTCTGTCAAATGGAAATGGGAAAAGCACCTTTGTGATCATTTATAACACGGTCAGGCACATCCATGCCAGCCCAGGGCTGAGCACGCAGTCCCAGCCAGGGTTTGGCCGAGCTTGCTGTTCAGACTCTCCTCTTCAGCGAGACTGTTTCAGCGGGGGGGTGGTGGTGGTGGTGGTGAATGTGGTGCCCAGGCCCCTTGCCTTGGCTGATCCCTTGGTGGCAGCCTAGATGGGTCATGGAGGTCAGCACGGAGGCCTCTGGGCCAGGAGCCAGGCATCCTCGTCTCTGATCGTCAGATAATAATTTACTCCTGTGTCCTACTTAGTTTATGTACATAGTCTCTGAAGAATCCTTACAACAGCCCTGCTGGGTAGTTGGGTTTCCATCATCCCTATTTTGTAGACGCTGTAATGGAGAGGTCGTGTGGGCTGGTCAAGGTGAGGCAGTAGACGCTGGATCCCAGGCTATCTGTGCTCAGCTGGTGTTGAGAGCCCCAGGTTGGCCGGACCAGGCCGGGCTGGGAAGGGCACCTTCTGTGAGCCAGCAGTTCAGGAAAGGAATCCAGAAGTTGCCACTCCTCTGGTGCACAGTTTCTCCACCATGGATGAATGGGCCCCAGAGAAATAGAAGGCCCACCCCAGCCTGTGTCTGTAAGTAAGGAACTTGTAATAGTTAATCTGGACTCTGACTTATGGAAGGCAACTCGGGGGACTCCACAGCTTTTAGAAACAGCCTTGGTGCTTGGTGATCATGGTAACAAAGCGACCATCACTTGAGTGCTCCTAGGAGGGTCACATGCCAATGTTTTGAATCCTTAGATGGCTCTACAAGCTCTGTAAGAGTTTTGTTCTCGTTGCACACATACAGGGTATTGAGCCAAGGGAGGCTTAAAGAGTCAGTGACTCACATTAAGGTCACACCACTGGTAGGTGCCAGACCTCTGAGATCTTAGCAGACCCCTCACTCACCCCCAGGCCATAGGTGTCTTCCTCATACCCCTGTCATGGAGCCCTTCTTCCTCCCAGATGTATCTGGTGTCAGGGAGCTCATCTGTCAGGGGAAGGTCCGTTCATTGACCAGATGACGTGGGAGATAAAGCTTCATTTTATTAAAACATTTCTTCAAGGGGCTTTGGCAAAGGAAAGTCCTGTCAAACATTTCACTGGGGATTTGAAAGAGAAATATCAACTACCAACTGGTATGGATAAAACAGGAAGAATTTGGGAGCCAGGCAGGCCTGTATTTAAATCCAGAACTATGAAAACTTGGGTAAGTCACATCACCTCTGTGGACCACCGTTTCCTCATTGGTCAAAAGGGAATAACTGAATATACTCCAGTATTAGCAATAGTATATACAAAGTCTGGGCCTTTGAAAAAATTCTACACAGGCAGCTGTAGTGGCTCACAGCTATCTATGATCCTAGCATATGGGGAGGATTGCTTGAGTCCAAGAGTTTGAGACCAGCCTGGGCAGTATAGCGAGACCCCATCTCTACAAAATATATTTTTTAAAAAGCTAGGCATTGCAGTGCATGCCTATAGTCCAAACTACTCAGGAGGCTAAGGCAGGAAGATTGTTTGAGGTTGCAGTGAGCTATTATGATAAGCCCACTGCACTCTATAACTCAACACAAAGCAGCTGCTAGTAATAGCAACATCACTTTTATTACTACCACTGACCCTAGCAGGACAGTGTTTAATCTCTGCATAAAAGTCAGTATAAATGCATGTATGCCCTCAATTCTAAAATACCCCCTTCATTTATTAGCAGCTCTCTGGTGATGAGGGAAAACACTGCATACAAGGGCACTCAACAAATATGACCTCTATTCTCATTTCAGAAAAGCTTAAAGGTAGGGAAATATTACAGTCTGGGATGATGGAAATGGATGGCTCTTCCTCAAACATCATGTTATCCCCTGGGCTGCTGGCCTGTGGCAGGCTTAGCTGCTCTGTAAATTGTGTGCATGCAGGTTAAAGACAAGGCAGGGACACGTGGACCCAGGAAGGTCTGGGGAGCTAACTCTGCAAGCAGAGGACTAAGGAGGAAGACAGATGCTGGCTGTGCAAATGGAGAGAGAAATAATAAAAATCATGAAGGACCACGGGAGGGGTGGTCCAGTGGGTCATCCAGCTGCCCCAGCCTTCCCTTTTATGGCCTGCCTTCAACGGACTCTTGACAGTCTCCTTTGGCGCTGCCGCTGTGGACCCCACGATCCTGACTCCCTTCGCATCTGTTGCTCTTCACATCATCATTCCAGATGCAGAGGCATGCAAAAACTTAAGTAAATTATGAAGTTCAATGATCAGATTAATGGCTAATATTTTTGAAGTGCTTGCTGTTGCCCGTGCTAAATGTGCTAAATGTATCAACTCTGGAAATTCTCAGATAACCCTGTGAAACAATTGCTGTTGTGGGTGCCTATTTTACAGATGAAGAGACTGAGGCACAAAGAAAACCAGACCTTTTGCTAATCAGCAGTAGTGGTAAGAGTCCATCTGTTCCATACCAAATCCCATTTCTTACCCATGCCTTTATGTGTGATGCCATGTAGGTCCATAGCATACCAGAAATATTTACTTTGAATAGGATATGGGTGGAGAAGGAGGTGGTACAAGTGGAGAATGCTTAGAAAGAGCCTGGTGTTTGGGGAGGAGTCAGACCTGCTTGGGGACTATTTGGTTTCCTTTTCTGAGGCTCAGAGAAGTGAAGCAACTTGTTCAAGGTCACACAGTCTTTTATTTTTATTTTTTTTTTTTATTGTTGGGGATTCTTTGAGGGTACAATAAGCCAGGTTACACTGATTGCAATTGTTAGGTAAAGTCCCTCTTGCAATCGTGTCTTGCCCCCATAAAGTGTGACACACACCAAGGCCCCACCCACCTCCCTCCGTCCCTCTTTTGCTTCCCCCCCGTAACCCTAATTGTCATTAATTGTCCTCATATCAAAATTGAGTACATAGGATTCATGCTTCTCCATTCTTGTGATGCTTTACTAAGAATAATGTCTTCCACGTCCATCCAGGTTAATACGAAGGATGTAAAGTCTCCATTTTTTTTAATGGCTAAATAGTATTCCATGGTATACATATACCACAGCTTGTTAATCCATTCCTGGGTTGGTGGGCATTTAGGCTGTTTCCACATTTTTGGCGATAATGGGAAAGGATATTTGCATATTTTCAATCAGACAAAAGCTTGATAACTAGGATCTATAGAGAACTCAAATTAATCCACATGAAAAAAGCCAACAATCCCATATATCAATGGGCAAGAGACATGAATAGAACTTTCTCTAAAGATGACAGACAAATGGCTAACAAACACATGAAAAAATGTTCATCATCTCTATATATTAGAGAAATGCAAATCAAAACAACCCTGAGATATCATCTAACCCCAGTGAGAATGGCCCACATCACAAAATCTCAAAACTGCAGATGCTGGCGTGGATGTGGAGAGAAGGGAACACTGGTGGGACTGCAAACTAGTACAACCTTTCTGGAAGGAAGTATGGAGAAACCTCAAAGCACTCAAGCTAGACCTCCCATTTGATCCTGCAATCCCATTACTGGGTATCTACCCAGAAGGAAAAAAATCCTTTTATCATAAGGACACTTGTACTAGACTGTTTATTGCAGCTCAATTTACAGTCACACAGTCTTGAACAGGCCCTGTGGTTTTCTCAACTTCTGGAGGAAAACCTGCAGTCCTTACAAGTGTTGCTTGTTGAATGAAAGTAATAGAGCAGAAAGGCCCCTTTGTGGGACAACTGCCTGACAGTACAGAGAGGGAAACTAGAACCAGAAGTCACCCTCTCAGGCTCTGCTAAACATGTAACAGAATTTGACTATCAGTGGGAGGCCTTGCAGGTGATGGGAAGATTTTAAGGCTAGCTAGCATGAGTTTAAACCTGGCCTCACCCTTCAGTCTGTGACTTTGGGAAAGTCCCCTCCCCCCAGTCAAAATCCATGTTCCCATCTGAGAATGGCGATAGTGACACACCTTTGCAGGGCTATTGGGAGACTTGGCTGTCAGCAGTACAAAGTGCAGGCAGTGTAGAGTACTTGCCTGATAAATGTTAGCTGTTATTTTTTAGAAGATTCCAAATATCTCCTAAGGGTCAAAAAACTGGCCAGTGGTATTATCTAAGCATGGAATTTGTTCAGCTTTTTCTTTCCGATGCCCCCATGGGTGCACATGGGGTTACAGGGGTAGACATGAGGAAGGCCTTTGCCAGGAATGGTGTCCCCTCAAGAGGCAGAGTCTCACTTTCAGGTTCCTGTGCCTCTTGCTGGCTAGGCAATGAGCATTTCTCTAGCCACCAGCCTAGTGGCTGAGGTGCACGTAAGTGGATGACAAAGCCAGCCAGGTCCCCAGTCCACTCCCAGGGCTGTTCTGAAGTGCTGCCAGGGTGGGACCATAAAAGGCAAGGCTCCCTGGTGTGTCTTTGTTCTCCTTGCTGGCTGGAATGTCTCATGATGACAGGCAGCCAGGAACAGCTCCTTCAGCATCCCACCGCCACCTCCCTTCAGGAGCACCATCAGTCTTGCTTTGCTGGGCTGCACAAACCCTGCAGGTGGCAGGTGGCCATGGCAGAAAGAACAGCACTCCCAGGGTCTGGGGGACCACCTGAATTTCAGGCCTGGTGTGGGCCTTACCTTGAGAGGAGGGAAGAAGCCGACAGAAACAATAGCTAGGAAGTTTTTGTGGATGTTTACTTTGGAAGGGAGGACTCCCTTGGTTAGTCAGCTCCCTGCAGGGATGAAGGGAATACCTGCTCTGCCAGGCACTGTGCTAGAGTCTTAAAATGGACGGTGCATAAAGCAAGGGTACTTGTTGGATTTATTAAATATAGAGTATAAATGTCTTAACACAATAATTAAGTAAACGAGATGAGGTTTATGATGTAAACACTCCTAATTCTATATGAAATCAGCACAGTGTACCCCATACATGCATTAATGTATATATGATCTATGTGTTTATGATTTAATAAAAAAAATTTTGCATTAATAGTAAATAGCAATAAACATTTAATAGTCTAAAATGCTACTTTTTCCAGCTTTATTAATGTCTATGACAAATAAAAATCTTGTATCTTTGCTAAAAAAATAAATAAAAATGTAGGTTTTGTCATTGTTCAGGTGTGGTGAGGGTAGCATATCAGCAGACAATGGCCACTGAAAAGATGGTCTGATACTCAGGGTCCCAAGGATGTCACACCACACCATGCCATGCAGGGCCACCTGGGGAACACTTTTGAGCACTTAACAGATGGAGCTACTCTGTTTGGTCAGAAGGCAAGGGGAGCAAGGGGGGAAATGGGAAGAGCCTCTATTGTGCTTTCCACGGGAAAGGTGAGCGAAACAGGGTAAGCAGGCGCAGGATTGGCTAGTTAAGTAGTGTCAGTGGGGCTCTGGGGTGTAGGTGTTCTTGTTTGGTATTTGGCCCTGGAGTGGCTACTAGACGGGAATATTGGTCTGGAGTAAAAAAGTCCAATAAAGGAGTTAGTTGCAGGGATGGGCTTCAGATTGGTTAGTTTGTGCATGAAAGGTGAGCTCCAAGGCCAGTTGTTTGCTGTTTCTAGGAATTGCCTCTTCCTGGGAGGGGCAGTCTCCCAAGGCCCAGTAAGCCCTAGATGTCAGGCATTGGGATAAAAAGTCACAGTGGATACATCTAAGTTCTGGGGAGGAACAGTGGTGCAAAAAGTAGACCCGATCCCTGTCCCTATAGAATTTTCCATCTCACAAGGAAGAAGACATTGATTTACTGATCATTTTGAAATGTGTTAAGGATAAAACAAGAAAGAGCAGACTTCTGCGGCTGTTTTCATATGTAGCAAACATTAGTGACGGCCTGAAAAAGCTGTGTGCACAGAGAGTGGGTACGGAGGAGGGAGCAGTGTTTCTCTTTGTTGATGTTGGTCAGAATCTACTAACTGGATTAGGGAAAAAACAAAACAGAACAGAAACCGTGTAGCTGGGGGACGGGCAGAGAAGAAAAGGGAAGCTCCAAGGTGTGGGAATGTTCCTTGAACTTCCTAATCACATCCCAGTCTTGGTGGCTTATCTGACCCTAGATAGACCATCTGTTCTTCAGGTGTGTCAGCGTTGGGCTAGAGAATGTCGCCAGAACCCTTTGAACTCCTGGGAGAGATGTCGCCTTCCAGTCCAGGCATCCTCTGGCTACTACAGCTCCTCCTGGCCCTCCATCCATACTCTCCTTCCAACCGCAGACCATTTGGAACCAACCCGAAAATCATTATCTCGTCAAGTTACATTGTCACATCAGCAAGTGGGAACTCTGACTGCAGAGCTAAGATGTGGCCTTCACCTCTCCTCTGGCTGAGTTCTGACTCCAGCCACACTGTGACCGGGCTCCTTTCCAAGGTTCTGCACATTTCTCCTCCTGCCCCACCCTGCAAGTAACTGAACTTGGACGAGAAGTACCAGGACAAGCACCATTTTGGAGCATGAAATTGAAATAGGGGGTGAGGCAAGGAGAGCCAGTGAATGCCAGAAATGAAGCCATCTTGGAAGGCATCATCTAAAACCGTGGTTCTCAACCTCCCTAATGCCGCGACCCTTTCATACAGTTCCTGTGGGTCGCGACCCACAGGTTGAGAACTGCTGATCTAAAAGCAGATGTTTACTGACTGTTTCTTTCCACCCCCAACCTTTGAGCACCACAACATGATAATCGACGCCAATTTATTATTAGTCATGTCATTTTAAAAAAAGATGGATAGTGAACTGTTTTAAAATTCTTGACTTAATTGAAGTCAGTGTTTATATGACTTGCCAAAGTTTAAAAATGCGCGTGACGGGCTGAAAATTTTAGCTTAAGAGGAGTTTCAGGCACATCGAATGCAAAAACATTGAAAACCATTCGTCTAATTTAATTGTCAAGTTGTGCCAAAAATGCTAACGTGATATCTTTGAAGAGTAATTGGTACAAAGAATATCCTCAAAGAGAAATATTTCCACACGTCTGGCTCTTATCTTGCCCTCGTTAAAATTTTTTCCCTCCCCATTGGCAGAGGAGTGCATGCTCCTTCCCTGCCCCTCCAGCACGAGGTCCCAATACTCAATCTGCAGATTTTGCAGCCACTGAACTTGAACATGTTGTCAGGATGAGTGTAGATTCCTTCTTTAGATTGGGTCCAAGATAATCATGGAAGGACTTTTAATCCTCTCTTACCGCCCGATGTGGTCTTCACGTGTACTGGTTTAAGAAGTTGTTGCTTGCTCTGCTCCTCAGAGACAAGGGTCCCTGCCCACTGAAGTGTGATGAATTCTAGAGTTTGGGGGAGTATTTCCAAACGTGAGGCCAGAGGCAGCTCTTGGCCCCTCTCTAACCACATCACCTGGACGTCCCGGGATTAGTCCCAAGGAGAGGTGAGAAGAATGGAGAACCCATTCTATCTTTAATCACTTTAAAAGGAAGAGGAGAGGCCGTGGTCCCTGAATAAGGAAGCGAGGAGAGCCACCCAGAGCATCCCTGGAATGTTAGCTCTCCATTCTGCTCTTTGAGCCAGGGGTGACTGGCCCCATCAGCGTCCTTCACAGGGCCTATAATTGCCACGTCTCCTAGCAGCAGACCCACCTCTGGCCTCGTCACTTAGCACCTTCCAACACCATGGGGAGTGCTTACTTACCTGGTCCACTCTCTGCCATGCCTGATAGAATTTAATCTCCTTATGGAAGGCAAACCTCTTTGTCCTGGTTATTGTGTCTTGGCACACAATAGATAGGCAGTAAAAATTTGTTACAATGGCGAATGCCGGTTCTTTCAAGGATTCATAAAATTACTGACATAGTAACACCTCTGTTAAAAGGTTTAGTCAGGGAATTGGGTGTTTCTGATAACCAAATAAACTGGCTAGCCATTCTAGATCCCATACATTTAAAAAAAAGATCACATAGATTTTTTGTGTTTTTTTCTTAAGGCACAGAATGTCAAAGGCTAGATTTTCCTCTGGTCACTTTAAGAGCTTGGTATCTTTGACATAGAAATCAGCCAGTGCTGTGCTCTGGCTGGTGGAAAGGATGCCGTGTACCAATGCTACTGGACAAAGCTTAACAGCTTGTGAGCTTTTTCAGCCTTGCCTCTCAGCTGGCTTGTGGAAGACATCCTGCCTTTGCCAGCTGAGTCTCCTATTCCCAGCCCTGCCACTACCACCCTTACCCTCTGGAGAGGCCAGCCCTGCTGAGTCAGGCCTTTACCTTCTGTGATACAGAGTCTGGGGCTGGAAGGGGGCATTCCCTTGGATTAGAAAGGCATGCTGTGTTACAGGAGCTTTGAGGGACAAAAATTGGGAAGGACTGGACAGGCTGTGGGGAAGGACTGGACAGGCTGTGGAGAAGGATGGGTGTAGTGACAGATGAGAGGCAGCTCACTGTATTCTTCTGGATCAAGGTGATTATTTGGGCCTTTCACCAATGCTGCTCTGGGATAAAAGGCAAGATTTCGTCTTCCCTCCTACTGAAGTCAGACTTCAGGTCTTGGGTCCTGCCTTTGGTAATGAATGATGAACAGAGGTAATGCATGTCCTTTCCAGGAAGAAGTTTTAAGAACCTTGTGTGGTTTACCTTACTGTCTTCCTTCCTTTTTTTTTTTTTTTTTTTTAGACAGAGTCTTACTTTGTCACCCTGGGTAGAGTGCCGTGGGCATAGAAACCTCAAACTCTTGGACTTACATGATCCTCTTGCCTCAGCCTCTCAAGGAGCTGTGACTACAGGTGCCTGCCATAGTGCCTGGCTATTTTTAGAGACAGGGTCTAGCTCTTGCTCAGGCTGGTCTTGACCTCCTGAGCTCAGGCGTGATCCACCCACCTCAGCCTCCCAGAGTGCTGGGATTACAGAGGTGAGCTCCTGGCCGTTTCTGTCTTTCTGACTGTAGGGGTATGTGCAAGACCCTTTGCTAGCCCAGTTTACACATAGCTTGAATGAGGAGTAATTGAGTAGCTGTGAGAAGCCACTGAGATTTCAGTTTGTTATTGCAGCACATCTTGGCATGTCCTGACTAACATACAGCCACTGTTCTTCAGAGTGTTAAAGACCGCCAAACAGAATACTTAAGTTTTTAAAGAAAGTTTTTAATTCATTCTTTCATTCAGTAAGTGTTTATTGAACACCTAGCATAGGTGCCAGGCACTGGAGCACATGCTGGAGATGCAGCAGTGAATGAAACAAACAAAAATCCCTATCTCAGCAAGCTAATACTCTGGTTTGGGGAGATGGACCATTTTTAAAAAGATAAATGTGTGAAATATTAGTGATAAGTGCTTGTGCTTAGTGTTATTAAGAAGAATAGAACCAGAAAAGAGAAAGGTAAGAAGAATATGGAAGAGTGGCAGTGTTACATGGATGCCATGGAGGGCCTCAGTGAGAACCTCATATTTGAGTGAGGATCTGAAGGAAGTGTATGGGAGGGAGCCTTGCTGGCCTCTAGTAGAGGAGCATTCCTGAAAGAAGAAATGGCACAGGCAAAGGCCCTGAGGTGATCAAGTGTCTGGCAAGAGTTTATGACATGTGACATGTGACATGTAAGGAGTGAGCATTGGTAGAGGAGTCAGGAGCCAATCAGAGTGATGAGGTTAGATCATGCAGAGCCTCCTAGGCCTAGGAAAGACTGGCTTTTGCCGTGAGTGAGAAGTGAAATCAATGGAAGACATGGGCAGACATTTGTCATGATCTGATTTCATTGTGATGAATTTCTCTGGCTTATGTGAGAATGGAAAAGAGAGGGACAAAGGCAGGAAGGCTGTTAAAATAACCCAGAAAACATAGGTTTGGTGATTTAGACCAAGGCTGATGGCAGTAAAGTTGGAGGGAATTAGTTGGAACTTTTGGTGGGTTTTGATGGGAGAGGTGGTAGTATTTGCTAAAATATTAGATGTGGAGTGGAGTGTGAGAGAAAGAGAAGTCAAAGATGGTTCTAAAATTTTGTCCTCCACATTCTTCAAATTTGTTTTTAAATAAAGAGTTTTTAGAAATTTGATTTTATAGTAAAGGCTTTAACTTTTTTTTTTTTATTAAATCACAGCTGTGTACATTAATGCGATCATGGGGCACCATACACTGGTTTTATAGACTGTTTGACACATTTTCATCACACTGGTTAACATAGCCTTCCTGGCATTTTTTTAGTTATTGTGTTAAGACATAGGGAGGGAGATTGTTAAGTATAGCAAGTCCCCTTCGCTTTCTCCCCAGTATGTTTCTACAAATAAAACACCATAGCGTTGAAAAAAAAAAAATAAAATAAAATTTTGTCCTGAGGATGCAGAATTTTGCCACCCCCTAGAGCGGGGAAGATGGAGGAGAAGCCAAGTGATGTGGATCACAGTTCAGCTTCGGACATGTTAATGCTGAGATGCCTACTGTCCCCCAGGTGCAGGATTCCTCTTCTTCCATCTTCTCACTGCTTTGAGTGGAGGCCACATGAGTCCCATTCTTGTGGCCCAGGTAAGCCAGGACAGTAGTTTAATAAGCCCTGACCCCAACTGTGGCTTCTTGTGCCCACAAGCAATTCATCACACTTGAGGAGGCAGGCCCCTGGAAGACACCAAGAGAATCAAGAGAGATTGAGGTTTCTGTCTCAATAAGAGCTCACCATTATGAAATGCACTTGGCTTGCGGGGCCCATACACTTGTAATGAGCTGAATATAGATTTGACTGAGCTATAAAATAAAATAATAACTATTTTAATATACAGCGTCTCCCTGCCAAGGCAGCTGAAGAGAAGGCCATGAGCAATAAAATTAGTCCAGAGAAAGAAATGAAAAAACCACTGAAAACAGCCACCTTCTAAAAGGAAACAGATTGGGAGGGCCCAAAGTGGGAAGCCATCACCAGGAGTGAAACTCACCAGATAGTGATAAAACAGTTGTGAAAGCAAAGGCCGGAAGGAAATTTTCCAGGCTGCTGTCTGTTGCTCCACTAATGACCGGAGTGACCTCATCCCTGCCCCGGCTTCATCTTCCATCCTTGGGTGGTGACTCCAAAGCCCTGATCAGGGCTCCAGCTCCTGCTTCCATCAGCTGCTGGGAAATCTCATTCCCAGGGCCTTCTCACTCTCATTCCAGATGCAGCCCCTCTTCCTGGAAAACCTGGGAATCATCATCACCTCTTCCTTCCCTCTCACCTTCTGTCAGCCCCACCACTGCCTGTCTCTTACCATCTCACCATTTACTACCCACTCCATGCTACCATCATCTCCCAGCTGGAGCCTATGTCCACCCTAGTCTCCATATATTCAGAAAGATGGGGATTTAAAGTGAAAAATCAGATCATGCTCTCCCTTAAAACCTCTGATGGAATCTCATTTCATTTGGATGATATCTAGATGACTTACCAGGGCTTCCAAGTCTCATGTAATGGGGTGCTTCCTCACCTCTCTACCCTCACCTTATGCCACACTTGCCTTTGCCGAGGCAGCCTTCTGTCTGTCCCCTACCACACTGAGCCATGTCTGGCCCCAGGGCCTTTGCACTGCCTTAGAGCACCCTCTCCTAGCTCTGCATGCGTGGGTGACACCCGCCCACTCTACCACTGATTTCTCTCCCTCATGTAACCCTAGCTGTTTATTCGCATGGAAGTTATAACCATAGGGAAGGGTCTTGTTTATGTGCTTACATGCTACCTGCCTTCCCCACTATACTCAAGCGCTACCAGATTTCTCTTGTTTCCCTCTCAATCTCTAGAACTTGGAATATGGTCTAACATGCATACACATATATGTTTTTAAATGTATTACCAGCATAGTAACATCTAACATTTTAATTTACTTCGCATCAGGACTAATACATGCAGGATATTTGCCTGCACATAGTAGGGCTGGCAAAATTATTTTTCATGATGACTGAATGAATGAATTGAATTCTTCATGTAACCCATG
Organism: Nycticebus coucang; assembly: GCF_027406575.1. Classification (NCBI taxonomy): domain Eukaryota; kingdom Metazoa; phylum Chordata; class Mammalia; order Primates; family Lorisidae; genus Nycticebus; species Nycticebus coucang. Next base: position 53,743,228 of record NC_069787.1, read on the forward strand.
ATGTCTCATGCAGATGACAGTTTATGTGCTTGTCCAAAGTCCCACAACAGGTAGGTGGTGAAGCTAAGATGAGAACCGACACTGTCAGAAGAGAGCAGATGCTCTTCACACACAGTAGGAAGTTCAATGAATGGATAGCAGAGAATGAAAGTTGAGTCTGCTTAAATCCAGAGTCAGAAAACCCAGAAGCTGGGACTTTTTCCCTCGGGCATAGAGACTGCGACCTCTTTGCTGGCTGTAACAATTTCAGCTGAGACATAAGGAAGAAGAAATTTGGAATTTGAGAGAAGCATATTTTTGGACTTGAAACTTGACAGCCAGAGACTTTCGACTGGCCCTGACTTTAGCTGCTCTCAACTGTGCCTGCGCAGACAGTATTTACATCCAGCCCAGTGCAGACTTCAGTTTAGAGTCTGAAATTAACTGATTATTTCTGAAAGTCTTCTATTTTAAAAGCCTTTGAGTGACAAATGATTTAGCAAGTTTTCAACACCGTGCTTCATGTGGTTTCAGTTGCCAGAGGGTGACTTACGGCCAAGCCTGGGCGGGCTAACCCGAGTGAGTCTACGTAGATCTAGGCAGTCACATCTTTTTTATGATGTTTAATAAAGTTTAGCACTTTTTCTTTTCTGAGTGGTTTATGGTAGTCCTGATGGCAGCGTCTCAGCAGCCTGGGAAGGCATACCCCACCCGATATGCTAGAGGGTAAAGCAGAGGGAGGCAGTGAATCCGCAGACCTCATCCAGGCCAGAGAGGCTCAGTGAAGGGTAGAAGGGGTTAACTCTGTACCCTCTGCCTGGGGCCCACACCTCTGCTTCCTCTTCCCAGCAGACTGCAGATACCTGCTGGCTGTGACATTCTCAACTTCGAGGTGGATTAAAGCTGTTTCCAATACAGCTATCTGGTCATTATTATGAAATACCTGTTATTCAATACCCACTTGTCTCTATCATTTATGCTGGATATTTTACACACACCATTTATTCATTCCTTAAACATCTGTTAGTTAGTTAGAATTAGGTTTAGCTTAATTATTGAAATTCTAAAAATAATTGTGAAACTCTTTATTTCTCATATAAGTCCGGATGACAACTGTTGTGGTATCAGGGGCCCAGGCTCCTTTAACTTGATGCTCCATCCTAGGCAAGGGGTCAGCTATCTATGGCCTGTAGCCTGCTGCCTAATTTGTAAGTAGAGTGTCACTGGGAACCTAGCCATGCTCATTCATTTATGTGTTATGCATGGCTGTGTTCGTACTCCCACTCCAAGTTGAGTATGGCGCAGATAGCATGTGGCCAGCAAGCCCAGCCTACTTACTGTATGACCCCTTAGGGAAAACGTTTGCTGATCCCTGTCCTGGGATGTGGCCTTCTGAGTCAAAATGGTCACTCCAACTCTAGCCTTGGTGGTTCTTGGTTCCAGGGCACAGGAAATGAGGATAGGTCCAAAGACCAGGGCCCCTATTATGGATTGTTCTCAAAGATTAAATGTAACCCTTATGCTTACATATCTTTAGTCAGAGTTTGGACAATTGGTTGTACATAGCTGCACGGAAGCCTGGGCAATGTAGTCGTTATTCTGGCAGCCATGTGTCCATCTAAAAGTCAAAGATCTTGTAACTAAGGAGAATGGTCTACAGAAAGTGGGAGGGGCAACTAGCAATGCATCTGACACCAGAATCCTGCAAGGTGAGTGTCATTATTACCACATTACAGTTGCATAAGCTCAATCTCAAGCACTTAAGTAACTTGTAATAAATTAAACCATACCTAACAAATGGCTAAAATATGTTGGAGGGGGGAAGGTCATTTAGGATTGGGTGTCAAGGAAGCATGGACACTTTGCAATCTTTCTTTAATAATTTTCCACTATATAAAATGCTATGACTGGACTTCCAAGTCTATGTCAACCAAGCTTTTTCATTTCCCATAGATTTTGTTCACCTTCCTCCTAGAGCTGAACTGTGCCTTCCTGGTTCCAAACAGCCACAAGTCTCCCCATCTCCAAAACATGAAACAGAAAACCACTCCTTTGCTCAGAGAGAGCCTCTTGGATGAATTCTGTGTGATGTTCATCTTGGGGTCACCTAGCACTTGGCACAGTCGTCAGAACAGAGTAGATGCTTAGGAAACCATTACTAAACTGAACACCATTAGATTGTGAGTTCTTTTGAAGTGAGAACCGTGTCATCCTTCTCCTTTGTCCAACTTCTCTTATGGTCTTAATCATGCTGCAAATATTGAGGGTAACTGAATCGGTGAAAATTAGTTTGGTTCCAGGTGGCAGAAGCCCAGCTCAAACTGGCCGAAGCTGAAAAGAATACTTATTGGCAAGCATTACAGAGAAGTCCCAGCAGGAGTGGCTCTGTTTGCAGGCACAGCTGAGTCTCAGATCTCTTTGCTTCTGTCTCTGACTCTCTCTTCTCTACCACTGCTCCATTCGCCTCTCTCTCTGCTCCTCTCTGTGCGTTGGCCTCATTCCCCTCTTCTATAGAAAGCTCCCTTTATGTGATTGGGAGAAAGGTAGACATCTCTCTACAGCCCATGTCCCTGCTGCTCAGGATTGGGGAAGAAAAGGGTCCATCTCTCTGTCACTCTCTCTGTCTCTGTCTCTCATTAGTCAGATCTTTGGAAGACTCAGATGGGGCACTGACTCATCCTTGAATCAATCACTCTAACCAGGGCTTTAGTAATCCGATTGGCCAGATCCCAGTCAGGACCCCATCCTGGGGCCGAGAAGGGGTGTGTTAACTCCTCCACAAGCGTAACAGAGTGGAGAGGTCCAGATGCCAGGCGTGCAACAGCATTTGATTGCATTCTTTTACAGACGTGGTCCTTGAAGTAAAAAATATAAAAACTCTCAGAATACATACTCACAGGTACATTAGCAAAATTTTCTCAGAGGAGCAAGGTTCCAATGGCCATGCTGAAAGACATAGTTCACCTTTCTTATTCCTAAGCAATGATTATTATTTCTTTTTGAACATGAGTGAAGGTTGTGGCAGCTCAGTCCTCCAGACGAGCAGCACAGGGTCCTCCACATATGCGTGCATTCTCTCCGGTATCTGGAGCTGATCGCCAGGCCTTTTTCTTGTACATCAGTTACTGTTTATTTGGATTCATGTGTTTCTTTGACCTTCTGTGCAAGGCTGATGGATGGGGTTTTAAGCATCTTTAAATGAATTACAATATATGCCAAACTTATATTTTTGTAATATTTCTGCCAAACTGGACTACAGCGGATGGCTTATTTCCACATTCCTCTGGAATGTGCCTGTTCATAAAATTTTACGCCTGTCACTTGGCAATTTGCCAACATTCATTTGCTATCACATCATGGTCTCTCTCTTTTTTTTTTCAACAACAACAAAAAAATTTAAACACAGGTATTAGTATGGACAGGAATGTCTTCCAATAGCATGTCATTTTGAATGTCTTAGCTGGAGAAAGAAGAGCTTCATAAAAGAAGGTGCCGCTGGAGAGAAATAAGGAAAAGGGATGAAAGGGCAATAGGCTGGCTGACCCTGGTGTTCTCTGGTGTTGCACACGTCCTCAGACCACCAACCTGGGAGGCTGTGTCCTCTGCAGGCAGGGCGTGCAAAACACTTAGATTTTTCTCATATGACATCCCCAGACTCAATTAAGCTGTATTTACTTATTCTGTTAGCTGAGACTCTTGGTTTCATGTGGACAAATATTTGGCTCAAATTGGCTTAATTTAAAAAGAAGTGGTAGGAAGGAAGGAGAGATTTTTATTCATTTCTTAAATTGTTAGGCAATCCAAGGGCCTGTTGACTTCAGGTATAGTTGGATCCAGCATCCTATCTGAGATCATCAAGATGCTCTATCTCTCCATCTCTAGGCTCTTTTCTCCTCAAGGTTGGATTCATTCTTAAGCTGGATTTCACATTAAGGTGGTGAGATGGCTGTTTTCATCTCCAGGCCAGCATTCTACAACTCCATGAAGGGATGGCTACTTTCTAGTGCAAGCTCAGGGCAAACTCTCATTAGGCTGGCAGGTTCTATGCCCATCCATCATTTGATAATATGTCGTAACCAAGAGGATACTGTGTGTTAATTGAGCAGGTCTGGTCACATGCTCTCACTCATATAGGGCACCGGCTGAGAGTAGGGGAGGGGACGTTTTCCGAAGGAAATTGGGAGTGCTATTATTAGAAGGAGGAGGATAGATACTATGCAGGTAAAAGGATCACCCTACCATGTCTACCTTTCTCAAAGGTACAATGAGGGAGATGGATACACAGAATGCTACATCCAACCAGCAAAATTAGGAGAATTAGACATGAGGATTCTAGAAGACCCTTACTCGGCTCCCATAGCACAGTGGTTACAGTGCCAGCCGTATACACCGAGGGTAGTGGGTTCAAACCTGGCCTGGGCCAGCTAAACAACAATGACAACTGCAACAAGGAATGGCCGGGGGTTGTGGCAGGCTCCTATGGTCCCAGCTACTTGGGAGGCTGAGGCAAGAGAGTTGCTTAAGACCAAGAGTTTGAGGTTGCTGTGAGCTATGATGCCACAGCACTCTATCAAGGGCATCATCGTGAGACTCAAAAAAAATTTTTTTTAAATTAAAAAAAAAAAGAAAAATCACAAAGACTGGTGATGTGCAAGCATCTTTTTAGCTTTCAGCTTCAAATGAACTATTTTGCCACATGCCACTAAATGCCTTTGGTTTAAGAGCAGCTGAACGACCCAGAGCCCTATTTCCCAAGTGTTTATATTTACCCCTGTTGAACCTACATAAATACACCTACAGCCTCTGAGGAGTACCTATAGGCTCCTGGGAATTATTTATGGACACCTTTAAGTTTGTACAAAGCCATAATGGATATAGGGAAAAATTAAAAACAGGAATATAAAAAAATTTGCCTAAGGTCACAGCTTACCATCTTCCAAGGTGACCAGGCTTCTTTATAAATCCCAGGATATCTAACTAGCCCAAGGCGTTTCTTCCTGCCGTCATTTTTTTTTTTTTTAAAGAGAAGCAGCAATAGCTTGGTGAACCTTCTACTGAGACCTTCCTGTCTTCATCTCAACCTTTGCCTGAGCCACATTTGCCATTAGCCATATTGGTACTTTGAGGAGCCACCCTTTCAAGTGTCCTAAGCCCTGAGAAGGAGTTTGGAGTGCCCTTCCACACCAGCCCCAAGTCCAGCTGGGAGGAGAAGTTCAATGTATTCAGAAAAGGAATATTAGGGGATCAATGGGGGTGACAGTCTGCCAAGACCATGACCTAAGTATTTTGCCACAGCAGTGGGTTTCTGATCATTTGGTTCCCCTTTGATAAATATTTCCAACCTGGGTTGCTAAGACTTTTGGCCAAATGGTACATGTTTCTCATTCTTCTCTGAAGTATTTCCAGTTATCTCTTATGGATAACAAATTACCCCAACACCTGGTGGCTTATACAACCATTTTCTTAAGTCTCACAATTTTATTGGTCAGAAATTCCATGAGAACTAAACTGGGAAGTTCAGCTCCATGTGGTGTGGAGTGAACCCACTCAGCGACAGTCAGCTGGTGGCTGGGGTGGAGCTCCAAGATCGTTCAGTCAAGTGCCTGATGCCCGAGTGACGATGGCTGCATCCTGGGTTCCGCCAGGCTCCTCTTCTCTGTGTAATCCCTGTGGTCTCTCCACCTGGGTAGTCCACTTCCCTCCATGGCAGCTTGTAGCTCCAGGAGATAGAGGCTGCTGGTCTGGTCAAGGCTGGACCATAGCATAACTTGCCCCTTACTCTGTTTGTCAAAGCAGTCACAGGCTACAGGAGATTCAAGGTGCTGGAAAATGGACTGACCCCACTGCCCATGGCCATCTTCAGTTCACACAATAATGCATAGTAGATCCAGTCAATCTCCTTAAAACAAATTGCAATTGTCAGAAATCTCAGCATAGTCAGAGGATTTCCCAGCTGCAGCTTTAGATTAATGTAGTCAAAGTAGTATCCCATTTCCAGTGCAGAAGCTCTTTGGCCACAGCCTCTCAGGCAGGTACAATAATTTCCACACCAAAGGACCCCAGAGCAGAGCTACTTACACTTTCCTGGCATGTACTTCTCTGAGCAATCTCATGAAAATGCCAAGTCTCAGACAGTAGATATGGGGCGAGGCCTGATATTCTGTATGCCTGACAATCTCCCTGGTAATAGTGATGGTTCAAGTTCTATACTTAAAGAACAAGGTCCTCGAGCCAGGGATTTTAGTTCTGTTTTAGGAGCTGAGCTCATTCTACGGAAGGAATCTCAAGTTAAGGCTCGTGATATACAAAACATATAAGCAGACATGCTCTGGTTAGAGGGGGTGGCACAGTAGGACCTGAGCTCTGCTGCTACCCATTCCCCCAGAGGGTGCCAAGAGAACCTCAGGGAAGGCTTCAGGGATCCCCAAACCCAAAATAAAAAATACAGACTTAGAAGCAAAGGAGTGAGTGCTCTAGAAAAACAGTAATGATAACTGATGTTTCTGTAGAACTTTAAGGTTGGCAAAGCCTTTCACTCATGCCACCTTTCTAATCTTCCTACAGCCTGCCAAGGGTAGTGCTATTATTGTTCCCACTTCACTGACAGGCAACTTGAGGCTGAGGGAAGATGAGCCACTTGCTCAGAGTCAGACACTTAAGGATGGACCTTGAAGAGTCTATCTCTTATATCTACACAGCCCTCCCTACAGGGAAGAAAGTGGGGATGTTCTGGGAGGGCAGGTCAGACTTCCCGTGCAAAGGAATGGCCCTGCTTCCAGCCAATGTTAGAAAAGGTCTGCATGTGGAAGGCAGGTGGAGAACGGTGACGTGAGCATCACCACAGGCCGGTGACTGAGGCAGTGGGCTTCTGGTGCCTAGACTTAGATCCTCAGCCTCTCCTCTTGTTGACTGTGTGGTCCTGGCTCTAACGTGGGTGTGGGGGTTTTGTAATGATACATTCAAAGCATGTAGTGCCAAGTGTATAGCTGTGGGAAGTACTCAGCAAGTGGCAGTCAGGGTGCCCTTTGATTCCAGGTGCAGGGATTGTTCCCGGTGAGACTGCCACATGCCTCTGGTGCCTGCAGGTGTGTGAACTTAGGCTGCTTAGCCTGGAGCAGGAACAGCATGGGAAGGGCTCAAACATCAGAGTCTCTGTAAGTTCCCTCCAGCCCAGTTCTTAACTGCTGGCGATTTGCTCTCCAGGGGATCTTTGGCAATGCCTAGAGACATTTTTGAAAGTCATGACTGTGTTGGGGGTTTGGGTACTGCTGGCATCTCATGGGTAGGCCAGGGATGCTGCTGAACAATGCCCAGGACAGGCCCCTACAACAATTATCTGGGTCAAAAAGTCCTGAGGCTGAGAAACCCTGCTCCACACTGAGATTTCTTGAGCAGGAACTCTGTCTCTGCCTGGCCTTATACTGAGGGCAGAGTTCGGCAAAATATGGGCTGCCAGCCAAATCCTGCCTGTTTTTGTAAATAAAGTTTTATTGGAACCCAGCCATGCCCATTCCTTTACCTGTGGCTGCTCTATAGGTACAGTGGCAGAGCTGAGTCAGCAAGGTCCACAGCAGAGTTCCTTACCACCAGGCCAGGGACCTGCAGGGCTCTAGGCTGCCCGGAGCCACAGAGAGCAGCTCCTGTTACAGCACTACCCTGAGAAGCACCTTACCCTGTGCTAAAGTTCCTTTAGCAGTCCAACCAAGATAACAAGGTAAAGCTCCTTGCTTGGAGGGTAGGGATGGATGAGATAATGTCTAAGTAGGCCCTGTGGGCTCCTTCAAGATAGGATGGCCATCCTTACCCTGTGGAGTGGTGCGCTGTTCCCCTAGAAACTGGTGATTCTGCATGAAATATGGCCTAGCCCGGGGAGAAGCTGAAACAGGCCAAAGTCTGGGGTCAGGCCCTTGCTAGAAAGGAAGGATTAAAAAGAAATTAATCTCTCTTGTTCTTTCTTTGTTTGCCATCTCCAGTGGAGAGAGGCCAAAGGCAAGGAGGACATTGATGGATAGACTGAGGGCATTGCTCTCTGAGGCCTTTCCAAGGGGAATTTTGTAGGGATCTAGGGTCCACCCCAACAACCTCACCCAGCACAGTGCTCAGGCTCCATCCCTCGGGGACTTACAGCTTCATTTCACAGGCCAGGTCTCTTGGGGACACATGTGTTGTCTGATAACGCTAATTTGATTTCCAGCATGCTAGAAACCAACTTAGCTGCTAAACAGATATTGAGACCTACCATGAGGTAATGAGGGCAGACCTTGGAGAGGTGGGAGTTTCATGGCCAGAATGCAGGGGCTGGATCATTCCTCACCTGGAGCTGTGGTTTCAGTCCTGCTGTGGGAGGGTGTGGCATTAGGTCCAGGCTGCTGTCTTCTCTGCAAGAAGTCATTGTGAAGGGAAGGTTGTGGCTCAGAAATACATTCCATGGATACTTCATGCAGTCAGAAACTCAGAGTAAGAGAACCATTTCTTTCCAGGACGACAGAAATATGTAGAAAAACTTCAGAAGACAGAGCAATCAGGGAGAAAGGCATCTCTGTGGTTCAGACCTATAGAGAGATGCTGGGCTGGCTCAGGCAACAGGCCAGGGGAAAGCAGGTTAGGGACCGCATCTCGCTCCAGGGGAGACCAGCACCGGCTGGAGCTGTGAGCCTTGGTGAATCTCAAGATGCAGCTCCAGGGTTTGACTGTGTGGTAACCCTGCCTGTTAGTGCTCAGCCGCACAGTTACCTCTCCAGACTTGGCTGGAGGGTGGATTCTGTGATGTACAGAGGGAAACGCTAATGTCTCCCTGAAAACCATGTCCACTGTGGTCATTCTTATGGGAGCCCTTCTTTCTGGAGGAGCACGGAATAGCAATGGACAGAATAGCAATGGATCAAAAAGGCTGTCATGGAAACCACTGTTTACCCTTAGATCATAACATATTCCATACTTTGGAGATCTAGTGTGGATCTCACAAGAGAATTTGGCCCAATATATGATATGGGGCACATATTAAAAACATACCCCGACCATGTAAACTCCCAGACAATAGCATTGCAGAGCAAAGCTTATTATTATTTAAAATCTGGGCCAAAGGCAACAAACGCAGAAACTTCTCTGGGACTTTAGAGATGCTAGAAAAAAAAAAAAAAGAATGTTATTTGATGCACATTACACCAACTTCTGATAAGTTCAGACTGTTGCATCTGGTTGGCTGGTCACGTTTACTCTGAGCCTTGTATCTGTTTTTAAGAAGGAAATGAATTGCTAAAGGGGAATTCAGTGGCTGGAGCATCTTCTGGAACCTGTTTTCTTCATCTTTGAAAACACAGATGTTTGCAAGTTTTGAGATCTTGCTCCTGGGTTACTTGAGGGGACATTTTAAAGTCAGGATTTCTGAAAACTGTAAGAATATTTGGGACTTTATTTCCTCTTCCTACCCCCACACCCTGCTCTTTTATTCATACCTGCATTCCTGGAGTATTTATTAAGCATCTATTATGTGCCAGGCAGTGAACTAAGAGAGATATGATAGTACACATAACCAGACATCACCCTGCTGCACAGGCTTTCAGTCAGTGAACAGAGACAAATGTTAATCAAGGGATCACGTGAATGCATTCAACTGCAACTGTGAATAGGCAGAGAGGCAGGAAGAGTTGCTCTGAAATCATATGATGATGGCTCGTGTTCATTCAGTGTTTAGCTGCTGATTCTGTTGTCACTATTAATCTGTTCCATTATTATGCTGATATTACAGTTGAAGAAACAGAGGCACAGAAAGGTCACACATCTAGTCCACACTGGAGCCAGACTTCAAACCCATGCATTCTGACTCTGGAAACTTTGCCCTTAGCACTAGAGGAAATTGAGCCCTGGAGGTCCAGGAGGGCTTCTCTGATGAAGGGTAAATTGGAGCTGATTGGGTAAAAAGGTGGTTTCCTGGTAGAAAGAACAGCATGTGCAAAGGTCCTGTGTCTGGAAGGCATAGGGAATGCAGAAAGCAAAGAGGGCCACAGAGTGAGAAGAGGTTGACAAGGGCCAGACCGTGCAAGTTTGACTGGAGTGCTCCTCCCAGTCGTCTCCCAGATGGACTCTCTGCACACCTCGCATGGCTTTATGCTGGAAGCAGCCTTTGGGCAGTGCCAACTGAGCTATTTAACTTTTAGTAGGAGCAAAACTCATGTGGCAACTATTTCATACATAAAGGATTTGCTCCAGGAATGGCTAGGAGAAGACAAAGCTATTGATAGAATCCTTTGCAGGCTGAGATCTATTGTTGAAACCTTTGCCTTCAGCCGCTTGACTTGGCAGAACTTGAGCCACAATGGCTGCAGCTGGAGTTGAAGACATGTGATGAAGTAAGGGCCCTAGCTGTGACCCTGCGGAGTGCCTGATGTCGGCCCTTTGCTTTCCCTGGTGCTTGTCTGTCAACGTGATGTCTGCCCTTCTAGAACACGTTCTTCTCACCTTGCTCACACTGTCCCCTCCATGGTGGTGGGGGGTGGGGAAATATGCCGCTTTCCACCTCAGATTCTGCTTGTCAAATTCCAACTCTCTTCAAAGTCGTACTACAAACCCTTGCCATGCATCCTTCTCCCGGGCTTTAGCCAGAAGGCGGCTCTCACTCAGGCATCAGCAGACCTTTGGTTCCCTACTCACAGCATTTGTCATGCTTTTCTTTACATTATCGTCATTCAAGCTTGTGTCTCATCTTTCTTAAAAGACTGTAAATTCTAGGTCTGCATGTGTCTGAATCCTAATATCCCACAGCGTGCCTGGCACAGTGCCAGGTGCAGAGCCGAATTTCCCTAAGTATTTGCTGGATGTTACATCAGGCTTTGCCTTCTCTACACATATTCAGCTCTTCCCTTCTTCAACTTTTAGTTGCAAGCGAAAGAAAAGCCAGCTTGAGATCACTTAAGCAAATGAGAGATCTGCTGTTTTGCAGAATTAGCAGATTGAGCCCTACCAGGCCGTGGGATTAGAGGATGTGGTCTGGGCCCATTTATCCCCACCCTGTGTCTGTACTTACCTGGTGTGTTGGTTATGGTTACATCCTCAGGCCCTCCCTGGTAGCAAATGACATCATTGTTAGGGGCTCAGGACCACTGGCAAAGCTAAAGTGCCTCTTTATGAATAGCTCAACTCTCAACTTACCTCGCTGGCCTGACTGAGTCACTGTGGGCCAGAGAGCATGATACTGTCGTTGGCCAAGCTGAGTCAGGCGCACTGTGTCTGAAGCTGGGGGTGGGGCTCAGGGGCTGTGAACAAAAAATGGAGGAGGCGGGACTTTGGTCTGTTTTCCTGGAGGCAAAGCGAATGAATCCTACAGGGCTAAAGCCCATGCCTAGCAGGCAGTGGTGTGATTGCCCTGAAGTGGACCATCCTGCTTTTAACAGATCACTGTTGGTTTTGTTAGAGTGAGATATCCAGGAAGTGAGGGAAAGGAGAATTGAGGCCCAGATTTTAGGTCCTAACCCTTCTCCCCAAAGACCTCTGAAGGAAATCCCCCCAATATTTAAGGCTGGAGGAAGAGTTAGGAAATGCAATCAAGTGAGTCCCTGAGGCATCTTCCCTGGTCTGTCTGTCCTTCTCAACCCAAATAAATGTGTGTCTCCAAGGGCGGGACTTCCATGTTCTGATTAAGAAGCAGAGAGGTTATTCCTGCCTGGGAATTTCCAGAGCCCCATGTGATTATCAGGATAATGGTCTCCGGGCACTGTGGGCTCTGGTGCAGGATTTGAAGAAGGGGCATTTGAGGTTCCGTGGTGCTTTGGGCACAGCTGTTTTGTGATCAATTATTTATTTTATTATTTTTTTTTATTAAATCATAGCTGTGTACATTAATGCAATCATGGGGTACCATGTGCTGGTTTTATATACAATTTGAAATATTTTCATCACACTGGTTAACATAGCCTTTCTGGCTTTTTCTTAGTTACTGTGTTAAAACTTTATATTCTATGTTTAGTAAGTTTCACATGTACCCTTGTAAGATGCACTGTAGGTGTGGTCCCACCAATTACCTTCCTCCACCCATCCTACACCCTCCCCTCCCTTTCCCTTTTCCCCATATTCTTAGGCTGTAACTTTATCAAACTAAAAAACCTCTGCACAGCCAAGAACACAGTAAGTAAAGCAAGCAGACAGCCTTAGAATAGGAGAAGACATTTGTAGGTTATGTCTCCGACAAAGGTTTAATAACCAGAATCCACAGAGAACTCAAACATATTAGCAAGAAAAGAACAAGTGATCCCATCACAGGCTGGGCAAGGGACTTGAAGAGAAACTTCTCTGAAGAAGACAGGCTCACGACCTACAGACATATGAAAAAATGCTCATCACCCTTAATCATCAGAGAAATGCAAATCAAAACTACTTTGAGATATCGTCTAACTCCAGTAAGATTAGCCCATATCATAAAATCCCAAGACCAGAGATTATGGCATCAATGTGGAGAAAAGGGAACACTTCTACACTGTTGGTGGGAATGCAGCCCAATTCATAATTGTGATTATTAGATGAGCTGCTCTCTCCTGCTAAAACTTTTTCTCAATGACCACTTTCTGAGTGAGCAGCATAAAATTTCTGCAACTCTAAGGACATTCATCAGCCATGGCACAGAAGCCTCCTGAGACCCTCCAGAGCTGGGCACAAGTGTCTGATCAATCTGCTTCTCTGCCTGACTTGGCCCATCAGCTTCACTCACTGCCGCACAAAGGCTTTATCTCACTTAGTTGTCACAAGGATTCTTTTCTTTTTTTGGAGACAGAGTCTCATTCCGTCACCATCAGTAGAGTGCTGTAATGTCCCAGCTCACAGCAACTTCAAAAACTCTTGGGCTTAAGCAATTCTCTTGCCTCAGCCTCCCAAGTAACTGGGACTATAAGTGCCCACCACAATGGCAGGCTATTTTTTTTGTTGCAGTTGTCATTGTTGTTTAGTAGGCTCAGGCCAGGTCAGAACCAACTTGCCTTGGTGTACATGGCCAATGCTCTACCCACTGAGCTACGGATGCCACCTAACTTCAAACTCTCGGGCTGAAGCGATCCCCTTGCCTCAGCCTTCCAAGTAGCTGGGACTATAAGAGCCACCTTGACACCCAGCTTGTTTTTCTATTTTTAGTAAAGATAGGGTCTCACTCTTGCTCAGGCTGGTCTCAAACTCCTGAGCTCCAATAATCTACCTGCCTCAGCCTCCCAGAGGGCTAGTATTTATAGTCGTGAGTGGCCCTGTCACAAAAAATTTTTTTTATTAAATCATAAACATATAGATCATGTACACATGAATGCATTTATGGGGTACATTGTGCTGATTTCATATAGAATTAGGAATGCTTACATCATACTAGTTAATATATACCTCATCATATTTACTTCATTAGTGTGTTAAGACATTTATATTCTATTCTAATAGATCTGACATGAACCCTTGCATTATGCACCATAGGTGTGATCCCACCATTCACCCTCCCTGGATCTAACCTCCCCCCTCCTTTCCCAACCCCCCCTCCTCCCTCCTTCATCTTGGGCCATAGTTGTAATCTATTCTTCATATGAAAGTGGAAGTGATTGTAAATTGGTTTCATAATAGTACTGAGTACATTGCATATTTTTTCTTCCATTCTTGAGGTTTCTTCCATTCTTTACTAAGTAGAATATGTTCCACCTCCGTCCATGTAAACGTGAAATAGGTAAAGTCTCCATCTTTTTTAAGGCTGCATAATATTCCATAGTACACATATTTTGTATTATTTATTTTAACTTAATATGAGGGTACAAATTTGTAGGTTACATTGTTTTTACTTCCGACTTAAAGTTCAAGTTGTAATTGAGCCCTTCACTCAAGGGGGTGTGCTGAACACCCTCACATTGTGTACATTGCATGAGATCCAGCCAATTGCCCTCCCTCTTCCTTCTTTTTTTTTTTTTTTTTTTTGTGGTTTTTGGCCAGGGCTGGGTTTGAACCCGCCACCTCCGGCATACGGGGCCAGCACCCTACTCCTTGAGCCACAGGCATCGCCCCTCCCTCTTCCTTCTAATCACCCTCTTTTCTCCCCTCCACCTTGCTAGACTATGTTTGTGTTTTATCATTTGTGTGAACGTGCAATTATTGATATATTGTTTTCATATTAATATTGAGTACATTGAATATATATTTTTCCATTCTTGAGATACTTTACTAAGAAGAATGTGTTTCAGTTCCACCCAGGGAAACATAAAAGATGTAAAGTCTTCAACTTTTCTTATGGTGAATAGCACCCCATGGTATACATATGCCACAGTTGATCCATTCAAGAAATGATAGGAATTTAGGTTGCTTAAAGAACCCAAGACTCAGAAAGTTAAACTGTTTTGCCCAGAGGTTGACCTAGGCTGTCTGATTCTAGAGTTTCCCTTAAACACTTTTGCTAGGCAGCCTAATCTATTTGTGAGATGACTGTGACCCTCCCCTTAAAATGTTAACATCTCTGGTACACATTTTTTTTTCTGGAAGAAGCTCTGGGTATTTCTTCTGCTCTTATTCCAGAGCTGTCTGTGATGAGGAGCTATCCCCAGGTCTCACCCGGGACTCAACTTCACTTGCGGGTCTGTCGCTTTTCTCAATTGAAAGCTCAGATGTGCTCAGTCTGGGCTGATAGAAAGGGTTTCTCCACCGGTCAAGATAACAAAAACGCATTTCTGGCATGGTTTGAATTAAATGAGAATTTCCCGTTTTTCATAAACATTTACAGTAGTTGTGGATGCAGAGTTGAGAGGTTTAGGGTTTGGGTGTTTAATTAGAAACAAATGTCTTTCATGGTCCCTTTAGCAAGGGTGGCGTGTCTCAGATTATTAGGATTATTCCTATTATTTGTGCCTGTGTTTTGATTTTTTTCCAGAGGGCTCAGTGCTGACTTCCTCAAGGTGGCTGGTGGTGGGATACGGGATCTACAAAATCAATGATGAAGTTTCTATCTGGGAGCCAGGGCTCTGGGCTGGCTTTGGGCCCCACTTCACAGGCAGCTCAAGACTCCCTTCCCTTCCAGTGACAGGGACAAACTGAAGATATACTGGGCAGAGTTGCTATAACGTCGCTAGAGGTCTGGGCAGAGAGATATTTGACAATCTTGAGAACCCAGGTGCTCTGAGATGAGGCCGGCAGTGGCCCTCGGCTCAGCCCTAAGTCTTGGTTTAAAACAAGGGTAGCCTGCAGCATGGGGGTGTGTGCCTGGAAACCCAGCCTCCTGGGAGCCAGCAGAGAAGAATCACAACCAAGCAGGTTGCAAATGGTTTTGTTTTAATACTGAGGAAGGTTCTGAGACTTGTTTCTACGGAAGGAGAAAGGGCCAGTCATAGCAGCCTGAAACCCTCCATCGCCCAGGAAAAGGGATCATGCATTTGTGTCTCCTGAAAGCTCTCTTGTCAGAGTTCCTAGGAGGCCAGCCTCAGCCTGGTTACTCAGTCCTCAGGTCCTCTCCACACCTCTGTCTTGAAAGCAGGCAGACATAATAAAAGGATGAAAAAGTGCCTGGATGTCCTTCCTGCTTATTAAGGCTATCATAAACTCCCATAAAGCAGTATCTTTGAATACTGTGACAAAGGGGTCATCTTTGGCCTCCGTGAGGATTTTTCATAAACGATGGAAGCAGTTACAGACGTTCACAGCTCCTTTACACGTGGTACAACTGAGGCCCGGGGAAGGGAGGAGCTCACCTTCCTGAATGATGGGACAGTCAGGTATTTTCCATCCAAGAACACTGTGCTCTACTTTAGTATATGCAGAGAGTTATGCAAACATTTGTATTATTTCCTCTCAGATGTATTTAGACACTTTATAAAAGACATTCAGTCTTCCCTAGATAAGCTCAGGCAGGATTACATTATTTCCCCCATAAAACAGTTATAAAAGTGCTATTCCATAATTCATAATAGAAATGCTTTTGAATTTTAATAATACTTGAAGAAGAAACTAACAGTCGCCCGTATTCCTAACTTCTGAGGTCAATTCCATCACGATTAACGTAGTCATGGTCTCCAGTCTTCTTTTGCTTACTTGGAAAATTGGACTGTGCATGTTGCAGAGGTTTGGCTGTGCGGTTTCAGCCTCAGCGCTGTCGTTTCCTAGCTGTGACCTGGGGCCAGTTCCCTAACCCGGCAAAGCCTCTCTTAGCCCCACGGGGCTCTAGTGAGGATTAAACAAAATTATGAATGTGGGGTGTTCAGCACAGCGCCAGTCATTTTAATAACTTGCCATTGTTATCATCATAAGAAAAATAGAACACTTTGGAAGCCCTACCAGAATAACAACAGAAAATTATTACAAGAGCCAAACAAAATGACACTAAAGTAGAAGAATGATTAAAAATTATTCAACCACTCCAGGAAAGAATTAGTGTGGCCAGTTGGTTTTTAACCCTGGTTCCTAAATCCATTTAGATAATTTAAAAATTATATGTTTTTTTTTTTGTAAAGAAGAAGATAATTAGAAAACAACATACAATGGGTCTCTACATAGCCTCCCTAGGGGAAAACTCCATCCAAATGTTTTTAAACCCACAGAAGTAACACGGGCATCCACATGGAGTTCTAAGATCTATGTGCCAATGGGGCATTTTCTGAGGCCCCTTTCCTTTCTTCTTCTTTGTTCTTCCACCTTCTCTGCATGAGGTTAGTTACACCAAACAGTTTTAATAGATGAAAATCACATAATGAACTTTTTCACATAAAGGCCATTTTTTTTTTCCAGGATTCACTCACTGTACCCTTTTTATGCAGCTTGTAAATAGGATAGGCTAAGTAGGTCCCTTTCTCTGGTGTGCAAAAGTCCAGACCCCTCAAAGCTTAAAAAGAAGAATAAGGAGGAAAGAAACGAGGAGACAGAGAAGGAGGAAGCCACAAAGGGAGGGGGAGCAGGCCTACGGGACATGAAAATGGAAATAGTGTATGACCACGGAAGAACAAAGAGTAATTTGCTTGAGTGGACCATGAAAGTCTTGCTGCCCACCCAGCCCTGGCCAAGGTCAAGTTACGTGCAGACTTACTAGAGCATAGAGGAAACTACTCATCAATTATCCCACAAATCAGACCTTACCTTTCAGGCAGGGCAGATGGGCTATGTGCGTCAGGAAACCCCTTCTGTGCATTTAGGGGGACCAGGTTTCTCAGAGTCGGGCCAGAGCCAGCTCTTTTAGGTACATGGTTTTATGAACCTGCATTGTAGTTGAGTAGCTGACTGATAAAGCAGCTTGGGGTATAAAGACATGGGGCCTGGTATTTTTCAAAGCATTTTATCTATGGAAAAATAATGAAAAGAAAAAAGACCACCTAAAGCAAATGTAGTAACTTCTTGATACTGGCTGAATCGAGTGATGGGTATGTAGAGGTTGTGATGTTTAACTTTATGTATCAACTTGACTAGGCCACGATGCTCAGACATTTGGTCAAATAGTATTCTGAATGTTTCTGTGAAGGTTTTTTTTTAATTTGGAGGGGTGGGGGATGAGAGTAACATTTAAGTCAGTGGACTTTGAGTAAGGCAGATTACCCTCCATGATGTGGGTGACCCCATCCAATCATTTGGAGGCCTTAAAGGAACAAAGGCTGACCTCCCCTGAGCAAGAAGGAGCTCTGTAGAGGACTGCCTTTGGATCAAACTCTTCCCTGGGTCTTCAGCCAGCCAGCCTACCCCATTAGATTTTGGACTCCAAATAACATGAGCCAGTTCCTTAACATAAATCTCTCTCTGTTATACACACACATCATTTCGGTTCTGTTTCTCTGGAAAACCCTAATATAGAAGCTCTTCATATTACTTCTTAAATTGCATAATATTTGAAAATTTGGAAATTAAGCAGAACCTATAGCCAAATCTGCCACTCTCTTACTTAGTGTGTGACCTTGGGCAAGCCATTGACCTTCTCAGACTATCAGTCTCCCTCCTGCAATAAAGGATAATGCCTAATACTTCTCTTATTGGGTTTGGAGAGAATTACATGAGATAAAGTTAGAGTAACGTAATTCACGTATGGATGTACAAAGTGATTCAACAAATACTTACCACACACCATGCTTGGTGCTAGAGTTGTGACGTTGATTACAAAGAGATGAGAGCCCTGCCCTCAAGCAACTTAAATTCTGTGGAAGAAATGGAACTAATGGGATCATCACACTCCTGAACTTATAATCACAAAAGAAGATGAGGGCTTTGAAGGAAGGGACCACGACCCTGTGAGAAATGAATGTGACCAGTAATGAGGGCTTCCTAGAGGCAGTGATGCTTGAGCTGAGGCAAGAAGGTGATGATAGACCTTTGAAGAGGGAGGGGAAGAAGTGAATGTTACTGCAAGAAGGCTTGGGGGATGAGGGAGCGTAAGGCCAGGGAAGGTTGCAGAGGCCAGGGGTGCACAGGACTGGGCTGGACTGGGCTGGCCCAGGCTGGAAGTCATATTGAAGAGTGGGGTCCAGACCAGTGATTTTCAACTGGGGAGCCATGAGAGGATCTTAGATGTGCCACAAAAAACTTTAAAGATCATTAATTATATTATTATTCAAAATTCAAAGCACGGTGAGTATAGTTTTTTTTCACTCTTTTTTTTTTTTTGATCAACATAAGTATGCCATGGAAGTTTACCTATAGGTTCAAGTGTGCTGTGAGAAAACAAAGGTTGAACAACACTGTTCTAAACAATAATGGGCAGTAAGAAGCCCCAGGAAGGTTTTCTATGAGCTTCCTGGGAAGGATTGCTGGTGGGCAGCACCCAGCACCACAGGGCTCTCACCTGACTTTCTCTGGCATGTTAGCCCAGTCATTTATAAGTCTGAGCCTCAGTTTTCCCATTTGGAATGTTAATAATACCTAGTCTAACAGCCTTGCAAGGAAGCTGTGAGTATATAGTGATATAAGAATGCGTGAATGTGGAAAGGCTTTGAAAAGTTACAAAAGCACAGGAGGAAAAAAATAAAACACGAAAGCCAGCATGTGCTCGGCATCTGGTTTCCATATTGTCCCCGGCATTTTGCCTCGGAGCCGGCCGCTTAGTTCCAGCTTTAGGCCTCAGGTCCCCAGTGGTGAAGAGAAGAATTTTGAGATAATGAGAATAACCAGGACATGGCACTCTACCCTTCATGGAACCCATTTGCAAAAGCAACTTCATTTCACACTCCCACCACAAGCACAGGACGGGGATCCCACCCCCATTTCACAGCTGAGATCTGATGCTGGAGAAGATATGGAGGTTCTTTGAGTGAGTGGTGAACCCAGGACTCCCGCTCTGAGGTTATGCAGCTGGCTTCAGCTCTCTGTTTAGTACACACTGCTTTTCAGTAATAAATAGGTATGGATCCTGGAGTTTTAAAACCAGGGTTACTTTAGAGATCGACAGATGCATTTTTCTTTGACCAGCCTGCACAGCATCTTACACATCTGATTTTGTGGCCAAAATTTAAAAATATGGTAGTCCAAAGAAAAATCTAGGTGTTAGGTGTCTTGAGACAGAGAAAGTCTGGCCGCTAAGCATCTCCATTTCTGAAAAGACACACTAGCCGGGGGAGAGGTGGCTGTCCCTATAGCGGTTGCAGGAACTCTCCCAGTGTCACTCCAGCCCTTCTACTCCCATGATGGGACTGGTGTCCACCTGGCACCCAAGTAAAAAGTTCACATTTGGGATCTCTAATCTAAACCAACCACCTCATTTAAAAGCAAGAAAATTAGTTCCGGAAGGGTCAATTGACCTATCAAAGGATGCCAGAGTGAATGCCAGGGCTAGAGAGAAGAGAGAATCTGGATGCCCTCTCTCTCAGCTCAACCCTTGCCCTCTCCCATCTGGGCCCATGTCACCTCCTTTTGGACACACGTGTGTCAAGTTCACAAGAAAGACATCTGGCCATTTTTTGCTGCCCTCGACAGCAGGGGTGGCAGACGAGGTGATGGCAAACTGGGAGTAATTGTGAAGACACATTTAGACGAGGACAGTCTGTGTCTTGTTTGCAGAGAACCCAGATTAACCCACTACATTCGACTCCTCTATCTCCTGCAACAATCAACCAAACGAGCAGTAAGTCAAAATTCTGAGATGGTTTATTTACCACGAATATAATCTGAAAGGAGAAACATAATTGAATCTCCAGGACAGCACTAGGTCTTTTTCAAACAGCCATGTTGTGTAGGGCGATTAGCATGTGGCGTGTTTGGGGAGGACCAGAGCTTGCTCGCTGACTTCCACCTAAGCCGATGGTCCCTGGAATGCAGAGCCCACAAGGTGGTACAGCCTGGCAGGCGTTGGAGCACATGTGTTTAAATTCCTTGTGTTTTTTATTCAGAGGCCTCCTGTTGTCTGTGAAATTGGCCTCCAGCTGCTCCTCAACCCACTGCAGAGGATCAGATGGTCATTGGGCATCTCCCACCCTGGCTTGGACCTGCCAGCCTGGAGAAGGCCCGGTCTGGTAGGGTCCTCCAGAGCAGAAGGAGCTTTGCTTCCCAGGAGAACGGCTTGTCTTTTCAGCTTTACCCCAACTAACCCAACTCTGCTGTGTGACCTGAGGTCTGTTTCTTCACTTCTCTGCACCTCAAGTGTTTGTTGAGGGGCTTATAGAACACCTTTTTCAGTAGATATTCTTTAGTTGAACAATTCCTTGAGAAGGGACGAGACCCCCAAGCTCCATACCCTGGGTTTGCAGTGCTTAAGGCCCCGGGCCTCCACTTCTCCTCCTCCTGGGTAGAAGCTGCGCTTGCCTTTTTGTTTCCACTTTTGGTCTCTGAAACTCCCCAGGCCCGAGCAGAGCTCTCCTGCATGTGGCTTGGGGTGCTGTGTGCTGCCCAATGGAGGGAGTGTTCATCTTCATTATTCCTAACGGGGAGCTGCCGGAGCAACAATGAGTCATTTTATGAGAAAGAAGACCTTAAACTGGTTTTCATTAAATGTGGCTTGATGGCGGCAACCGGAAACATCCACTGGCGCAATGGCAGCCTTTCAAAGCCCCCCTGCAGAAACGATAAGCTATAAAAACAAATGGCCCAGCAACAGAACAAAAAACAAGGCTCCAGGAACATTTGCTGGGCTGCAAACATGGCCCGCTGGGCCCTGCCCCGCCTCTCAGAGGCTGAACTGCTGGGACCAGGCCCATCTAGAGGATGAAAGGAGCCAGGGTGCTTCCCTGCTCAGGAGACTCAGTGTGATGGGCTGGGCAGAAGCGGCGGAGGGATGGCCCTGGTGTCAGCAGAATGCCAGGAGGGTAGCTCCCATCAGCTGTGTGCCAGGCGTGGTAGTAAACCCTTCACGCATCCCCTGCCGTCTTGCTAATCTCCCCGCAGAGACATGCCATTACCATTCTTACTTGGCAGCCGGGGGAGGAAGGAAACGGAGGCTCAGAGATGTTGAGAAGTGTCCCAAGGTCCCAGGACTGAGTGGGATATACAGGACTCAAACTCTATTCCAAAGAAAGTGCCCAAACCACCTGCAACTCCACCTCCTAGGAGGAAATGGTTATGGACTTGAACTGAGTTTCAGACCTCAGGAGAGAGAGCCTTGGCAATAAATCATCGAACCCAAGCTCCTCGTTTTCCACATGAGTTGGAAGTTGCCGAGTTGGGGGTGGGGAGGAAACAGCTCTCGGGTATTGCAGAGGCCGGGACGCACACACACATCTCCCTCACTCCTGAGTGGCTGTCTGTGCTCAGGCAGTTCCCTACCTTCCCCGGCCCATTATGATGATTAGGTAAGATTCATTCAACAAGTGTTTATTGAACAATTTCTATGTGGCAGACACTGTGCTTAGCCCTGGAGATGTAGCAGCGAGCAAAACAGGCTGAATCCCTGACCTCATAGGAACTGGATTCCACTGGCAGGGGCAGACAGTGAATGTGATACCCGGGAAATGATGCTGTGTGTCAGAGAATGATTTCAGTGTCTTGGAAACCCATACGAAGGGCTGAGGGTAAGGAACAGGGTTCATAGGGCAGGCAAGGGAGTTCTCACTGGGAAAGGATTTAGAGCAAAGGCTCATGGGCAGTGAGGGAAAAGTGTTCCTGGAGGAGGGCTCAGGGAAGTCACGGGCCTCACGTGCCACAGGCCTGGGCTTTGAAGGGACAGCAGTGAGGCCCAACAGAACGACAAAGTGCCCTGCTGAGTACCTGGCTCCTGGGGAGGTACTGCCGTCCGCCCATTATTTTTATTTTCATTGTATTAACAGTGGAGCCAGGTGTCTGGACCCCTCTCCCCAGTCTGAAGCTTTCCCCAGCCTAGCCCTTACCTGCACAGGTAGACAGGATGCTGTCCGGACTGGCTCCTCACTTCCCACTCCACCTTCCATCCGTCTATTTGCTTCTCGCATAATTACTGAGCACCCCATGTGTGGTCAGGGACTGTAAGGAAGATACTGAAAACAGGTGATAGGTTAGTAGCCCCTAAATAGGGCTCTCTAACTCCCTTGCTCTTTGGATTCCTTTAGCAACAATGGGGGCTCCTGGCTGGTCAGCCAGCCATGCTCTGAACTGTATTATGGAACTCAGGGCTGCGCTTCTTTCAGCCAAGTCTGGAAGACCCCGCCCAGCAGGTCCCACCTGGCATGGCATCTCTGAGCACAGCTCGTCATCATCTGTTTGCTGCTTCTTTTGATGTCTTTACCCCATCCTGTTTTTGGCAGTGTTTGTGTACCTTTTTCTGCTCCATGCAACACAGAGAAACACTTTCCTGGAGGGCAGAGATTTGCTGAGTGCTTCATAGAATAGACAGTTACCAATGAAAGCTGATTATCCCCGGGAGTCCCAACAAGGGGGGTGAACCATTCCTTAGTTGCTCAGATGCTTAACTCTTCCCCAGTTACAAGGCCTGATGCTTTCTTGTGACCCATTCATTTAATCTCATGAGGTCCCTCCTGTTCCCACGCACAGCAGCCCCTGCCTACTGCAACTCTGCAGAAATGCAATAGGATATCAGTGTTGCCTACCTGTCCTTGGAACTCTCTGCTTCTCACCACTCCTTCCTTCTAGTCCCTCCCCAAAGGAGTCACATAATTGGACTTGCCTCTTAGAAAGAGCCCCCTGGTTGCTGTTTGGAGTTTAGACTATGGATAGGGAGAGTGGCGATACAGGGACTCCTGTTGGAAGACCATGCCAGGAGGACTGAGATGTGGCCATGGTCGGGGTGGGGGTGGAGAATAGGCACTGGTTTCCAGCAATATTCTATTTTTTTTATTAAATCATAACTGTGTACATTAATGCGATCATGGGGCACCATACACTGGTTTTATAGACCGTTTGACACATTTTCATCATGGAAAAAAAAGTATCCAGCAATATTCGAAAGATAAAAGCAGCAGGACTTGGTGATTGATTAGATGGGAAAGAAGTCCTTTGAAGAAAGTACTTATATAGCCAGAAAAATGATAGCCAACAATACAGCTAAAGGTACAACTCAGTAGATGAGGAAAACGGGAACTAAGACATATTACCTGATAATAATACAGCAGTGAAAACCACAAAAGCATAGACCTTTAGTACAAACTAAAAGGCATGTCAAACCTCATGTCTGACAGTAGCAGCAAGACCTTGGGCAAGGGATTGAAACTTCATGAGACCTATTTCTTCCTCTGCTTCATGGAGACAGTAGTGAAGATAATAATGAACCCGGTCTCTTGGGGTTTTTTGGGGATGCAATGGGGTAATAGCCATAGGATAGTGTCTGGCACGCAGCGGCAACGTCCTTGCTGTGATGATTTGTGTATTGTTGTACTGAGCGATGCTCATTGTCATATTGTCCCTTCCCCACCTCCCTTGATAAAGGTCTCAGAAGGGGTTCCTTGAGTTTAAGCTGTTTCATTGTTATGCTGAATTCTTTAAGGAATCCAAGGGGTATCAAGCAAGAAACTGCCATTTGGCAAACAATTTAGAATTCAGATTTATCCTAAATGACTCTGGAAAGGGGAAAGAAAACAAATAAAGCCCCAGGGGATGATTCATAGAAGGACTGCCCCTTCCCCCTACCCCCTTCCCCATTAATGTGGGAGTGGGGGAGGTGGGGACGTCATAGGTGGGGAAGGATTGGCCTCTTCACAGCCAGAGCAAAGGGCGATGTGATAGAATTGGGGATGGGAGATGGGGAAGGGAGGACAAATGGCACATCCGTCACTAATAAGGGCTGTTGCTGAGACCTAATAAACCCAGTAGCCAGTCTCTACAGGTGTGAGTGGAGAGGTGACCTTTTTTTCTGTCTGCTTGAGCACTTGCCCAACCCGAGCAGGAGGACGTTGGAGCTCAGGAGGGATCATCGTTCTAATGAGGCATCTGAGACATGGAGCTTGGAGGACTAGAGTTATATATTTGGGAAGAGAGAGAGACCCAGATTGGTCTGGTAGCATCTAAAGGCCCCTTTCTTACCCATCCATGGCCTCTCCTTCTGGGCAGCCATGCATGGTCCCCCACTGCCCTGCCCCAGCCTCTGCTGATCAAAGGCAGGCTGACGCCTGAGCCAGCAGTAGTCACCTTGTCACCTGTGTGGCCACCTGTGCACCAGCCTCCCAGATGGATGAAATGGACCAGTGAGGTCCCTTGGGAGTCTCAACTGAGGAGTCTGGGGAGATGGAATTAATTACCCTTTGGAAGAAAAGAGGTAGGGAAGGTGGCTGGGGAAGCCCAGACCAGATGAGGGCAGGAGACAGAAGCAAAGGCAGAGACCCCACAAGCAGGGCACAGGGCTCCATGTCGCCCCCGTTCCTGAGACTCCCACAGATCCAATGCACTGGCTAAATCTTTCCCCACCCTGGTATTTTCCTGATTTAGCCTACATGCTTCTTACAACCAAGCAAGACTTATGGAGTAAAGTTGACCACACACCATAGCACCTACATGGCCCACCTACGTGGGCTTGTCCAGGAGAAGGGGAACTGGGGGGAGACCAGCCTCCAACCCGGCTGAGGCAGCCAGGCCTTGTTTGGGACTGCTCCGGAGCCAAGCTGGGGAGAGCACAGCAGTGACCTGGCCACTCACTCATCTTTATGAGAACATCTCCCACGTGGGAGCCTTCCCTTTTCATCAGGATGTTTTTCTTGATGTCCAGCCGAAACATTTCCATTTTTTATTTCTTCCTATTAGTCTGAGCTCTGGCTCTCGATATTACTGGCTGATATAAACTCTGTCTCTCTGCAACTCTCCCTCCGAGCTCGGATATTTGACTGCTTACGCGTGGACGGCCTTTTGCTGCTGCTCCCCTCCCAGACAGCTCCTCCACAGCCCCCGTTGTTGTTTCAACCTCACTCCTCCACTCCCCTGGGGAGGAGGTCTGATGGAGTTCAGGGACAGATGGAAGGACAGATTAGGCTCAGCGGGTGCAGGAAGGGAGGCCAGGAGAAGAGACTCTGGGGCTTGGGTTAGAATACCAGGGAAGCAGAAGCTGTGATCAGACGTGGGGACTAGAAACCATCCCAGTGACCAAAATGCAGGGAAATCTCTAAAGGAGATAATTTCCTTCCCTTCAGGGGTAGAACCTGAGAGTGACATGCAGGAAGAAGAGCAGCTTTCTGGGTGGGAATGGGGATCAAAGTGAAGATAAGAGGGCCTGGGTGTGGTGGCTCACGGCTGTAATCCTAGCACTTGGGAGGCTGAGGCAGGTGGATTGCCTGAGCTCATGGGTTCAAGACAAGCCTGAGCAAGAGCAAGACCCATTCTCTAATAATAGCTGGGTGTTCTAGCGGGCACCTCTAGTCCCAGCTACTTGGGAGGCTGAGACAAGAAAATTGCTTGAGTCCAAGAGTTTGAGGTTGCTGTGAGCTGTGATGCCACAGCACTCTACTGAGGAGTGACAAAATTAGACTCTGTCTCAAAAAAAAAAAAATGAAAATAAGTATTGGTGGTGGTGGAATCCATAAGAAGGTCAGAGAAGTATTTAACCATGCCTTTTGGAGTCAGGCAAAGGTTATCCCATCTACTGTTAGGCAAGCTATGGGTCACCTTTTCCCCCAGTTTTTCTTTCTTTCTTTCTATTCTTTTTTTGAGACACAGTTTCACCCTGTTGCCCCTGACTAGAGTGCTCTGGCTTCACAGCTCACAGCAACCTCGAACTCCTGTGCTCAAGTGATCTTCCTGTCTCAGTCTGCAGAGTAGCTGGTCTTATAAGCACCCACCCCTCCAGTTTTTATTTCTTCCTATAAGTCTAAGCCCTGGCTCTTGATATTACTGACTGATATAAACCCTGCCACCCTGCAGTTCTCCCTCCAAGTTCAGACATTTGACTGCTTATGCGTGAACAAAAATTTGGATGGGAAGGGGCCAAAGAGGAAATCATTTGGGGAACTCAGAGTTCTTTATTTTTCTGCAAAAGGGGATCAGTACTATCTTCTTTTTGTTTTCTGCTCTCTGGTACTTCACTGCTCGGGTAAGTCTTTGGGGGAGTAAAGTCTGTGCTACATGTTATAGAGTTAAAGTGCTGCTTTTTCAAGGCAAGAGTGAGAGGGAAATTTGTTTTGGTCCTGGAGAGTATCAGTATCCTGTAGTTTAGGGTCTACAGATGTCACCACCCTGCAGTCCCAAGGCTGGCTTAGCCAGCACCTGCAGCCCTCTTTGTACACAGCCATGGTGAATACTGCTGTCCGGGTGGCTGGGGCCAGCTTGTCTCGTCTCTAGATGAGATTTAGTTGCCATCTTGGACAATGTTCTCTTTTTGATACAATCTTCAGTGGTCTCAGAATTTGGGGATTCATATGGCTTGAGCAAGTGGTGACCTCGCTATAGCTGGACTAAAAAGAATAAGGACTGACATCTTCAGCATGAAACAGGGCAGTGGTTCTCAACCTGTGGGTTGCGACCCTTTGTAACAATGAAAATACATGGGGCGTTAGGAAGGTTGAGAACCACTGATCTAAGGGAAAGAATCTGGCTTTGCAGACTTGGATGATTCCTGCCTTCCTCATAGGCAAACCCCATGATCTTGGACCAAATTCTTAGCTTTTCTGAGTCTCAATTCCTCCAACTATAAGATGGGTTTTAAAATGCTGACTATGCAGGATTATGGTAAGGATGAGAAATGCTGTGGACTAAGCAATGCTGTGTGTTTTTGCTTTTCACAGTACCTGAAACATAGTAGATGCTCAGGAAAGGGAAGCTCAGCAAAAAAGAAAAAAAAAGAGTTAACATCCTTAAGACTCTTTCCATTCTAGCCACTTGACATAGTATGTTTGGGGCTGAATTGGTTCAAATAACATTGATTCGTCATATTAGCATGTTGACTTATCTATTTTCAGTGTTTGTGAAACTAACCAGGACAAAAACATTCCTGCTTCTATTACTATCTGGAATCTAATGATAGTCCTTATCTGGCTTTCTAGACAACTCATTTTGTGTAGACCCTTAGCCTCACAACTTTTGAATTCTGTGGATAGTTATGTATCGAGGAATGGTCAGTTTTTATGCTGGAGAAGACAACATGAAGATTGTGAAAGCTGCTCTTAATAAATCGTTAAACTGTCCCAGGAACATTCCCTACCAGACATAATCAGATGTACAAGTCAGATAAGAGCCCAGAATGGGAATGGCCATTCCTAGCTTTTATTTGCAGAGGAAGCCAACAGCTTTTCCTCCAGGAGCCCCACCACCAGGGCTCTTGTCATGCAGGGTCCAAACCCCAGCAAGCACCAGCAGCTCGACTTGACAATCTAAAGCCTCTCATCAAAGCCATGGGCTCACTAGGACCTAAGTGGGAGCCAGACTGTTTTTGGCTGGCTCGGGGTCTTTGTAAAAGTAAGTTGTTTGTCATCTTAATCTTTAGAAGCATGGAATTTGAAGCTCTGGCCAAAAAAATTAGCAACCTTGTACATTACATGGAGCTTGCATAACAGATGGTGGTCTGGGAGGCTGATGTTTTTCAAAACTTGATGACTTCACGGCTTGATGTCCTGAATGAAATTGTTTTCTCTCAGATAGCGTTTCGGGAATGGGGCTTTTGTTAAGGAGGAAGACCTGAGCTGAACCCAAACCTTGGACCTAACTTCTCTGAGTTTCTGAAATTCCCTTCCAAAGAAAACTTGTATAAATATATATAGATATATATTTGTTGGCTCCTGCACATCTGCACCTCTGCCTTTCTTTGGAGGGAGTAGGAGCCAGACTATAACAAGGGAAGCTGTTATCTGAGGGTCTTGCAGTCCCTGGGGGGTAAGGAACAGCCAACCCTTCCAGGACTACCCTAGGTGCCTGGAGATCTTTGCATAAGCATTTGGTCTGCAGGGTGCCAGTCTGAACTGACCTTGCTCTGTGAAGGAACAAAGGCATTTCTTTCCCAGAGAAGAGAATTCTGACTTTAAAAGCAGCTATTCATGGTACAGTCATTGTGTGAATGTGGCTTTGAGTGTCACTCCCAGGAGAGTAGGCTAAAGAATGTTAAAGCCAGGCAGGGGGAGGCCTTCAAGGTACTCTGCTTTGCCTCCCTCATTTCACAGATGGGGAAACTAAGGCCCTGGATAAGAAGGCATGTTCTGGAAGGAATTCAGTGGCTGAATTTTTATTATTAAATCTTGAATTTTCTTCTCCAAAATGAGTATAGGCTATCTCTTACGTTTATATCCTCCAGGCACCACACTTTGTAGCAAAGATCAGCACTGAATAATCTCATCCCTGTAGCTCTCAGTCTGGAACATTCCCACCACGCCAAGCCAGGGGCCTGAGTA
Source organism: Nycticebus coucang (assembly GCF_027406575.1). Lineage (NCBI taxonomy): Eukaryota > Metazoa > Chordata > Mammalia > Primates > Lorisidae > Nycticebus > Nycticebus coucang. The sequence goes on from NC_069787.1 coordinate 53,771,832, forward strand.
GAAGAGTAAGGTGTAAAATGATTCCCATGAACACTCGGGTGGGCACCTCTGCTGACCACCTGGCTCCCCAGCTCCCTAAGTATATCCTGTCTTTGCACTTAACACATTGTTGACTGGCGGTTTTACACAGAAGAGACATGGGATTACCATGTCACCGGCTATTATTCCAGTGACATAATCAAGAAAACTTTTACAATAGTCTATACTACATTAGGTTTTAAAAATTGCAATAGCTGGCTTGGCACCCGAAGCACAGTGGTTACGGTGCCAGCCACATACACTGAAGTTGGTGGGTTCGAACCCAGCCCGGGCCAGCTAGACAACAATGACAACTGCAACAAAAAATAGCTGGGTGTTGTGGTGGGCGCCTGTAGTCCCAGCTACTTGGGAAGCTGAGGCAAGAGAATCACTTGAGTCCAAGAGTGGGAAGTTGTGCGAGCTGTGATGCCACGTCATTCTACAGAGGGTGACATAGTGAGACTCTGTCTCAAAAAAAAAGAAAAATTGCAATAGCTAATGCCAGTGCAGACATGAGTTAACTTGTGATTGGCCAGCAACGTTTGAACATGGAACTCAAGTTAACTCGTGACCCGTCAACAAGGTGTTAAAAATCATGATCTGGAGCTTTTGAAGATGCCACAGAATGACTTGTCAACTTACCCAATCTTTTTTCTTTTTCTTTTGAGACAGAGTCTCCCTCTGATACCCTGGGTAGAGTGCCATGGCATCATCATAGCTCACAGCAACCTCATACTCTTGGGCTTGAGCAACCGTTTTGCCTCAGCCTCCCGATTAGGTAGGACTGTAGGTGCCTGCCGACTGTTTTTCTGTTTTTGGTAAAGACAGGGTGGTTGTGCTCAGGGTCTTTGCTCAGGGTGGTCTTGAACTCCTGAGCTCAAGGGATCCTCCAGCCTCAGCCTCCCAAAATGGTAGGATTTCAGATGTGAGCCACCTCACCCAGCCAACTTATCCCAGTCTTAAAAAGTTTCTGGTCTATGTCTTACCATATTCTTAGTTCTCATGTGAGGTCTACTCCACAGGGCATTGACCTGGAAATACAGAGATCCTCCATTCTCTTCTCCCAAGAACTGCCCTGGGGACCTTGAGCAAATGATTTCCTCTCTCTGGGCTTTAGGATCTTTTTTTTTTTTTTTTTTAAATAAGATATGGGATGATCAACATTTCCCAGAGTATATTCCGAGAAACACAGTTTCTGTAGGACTGTAAAAAATTCACTTAAGAGAGAAAAAAAAAAAAAAGATTCCCCACAGGATGTATTGAATTACTGTTATTTACAATGTGTGTTATAAAATATCTTTAATTTATTATTTTAATAAACATTATTTAAGTAAGTATCCTTTTGAAAGAATCCATAACCACATACATTTGGCCAATTCTGGACTAAACTAATTAAATATGTTGTTTTTAATTGCAGGACTTAGCAGAGCCTTCAGGATGAAAATGTGCTTTAGAAAATCTCCAAGCACAAATAAAATATACACCATGTCTCAAATGTATTTAGCCACAATAGTCTTGTTTAACTGAGCACCCTGCCTCAACTTAGCAGATTTGGGGCAGGTGATCTCTCAAACTACCTGGATTTCTTCTATTACGTTTCCTTTGTGCCCCTTTTTTGCGCTTTGATGTCGAGTAGCTCTATTTTTCTAAAATAATAGATGAACACACTTCCAGGTTTTTCTCTCTCATTATCAGTGTGATTCTGTTTGCATTTTCTCAGCTAGTGTTTTTTCAGATGCAGAAAATTATGTAATTAGCTGTGAGGTCTCAGGCCATAATTTGGGAAACATTTCCCACTTAAATTAAAGGCTATGAACGCCCACCCAATCCGTAATTGTGTGGATCTTTCAAAACTCTCCCCATAGTCGTCTTTTAATTGTTAAACATTAATTTAGTGAGTGGGAAATCTTCAAAGAAGGGGTAGAAGGATAGAGGAAGCGTGGCTGGTAGGACAAAATATTAATAGGTGAGTAAAAGCAAAACAATAATTCTTCCCGTCTAAGCTTGCAGGCTTGGTGGGGTGGAAAAGAAACAATCAGTTATTCCAGGATTATGTAGGTTTCATTGACTTAAAATGACCTAAAAGCAGCCAAAGAGGGATTTACCTTGTCTTTCTTTTTTGCCTGAGGAGACAGAAAGAAAAACAGAGTTTTGTTTTTTGAACCCAAAAATGCCCTTTTCCATGATGGTTTCCAAAAGCGTGTTCCTTAAAGAACGCCATGCTGTTCAACAAAGACCAAAACTTAAAACGGAAAAATCCCATTTTGCCAGCAGTTTTGCTCATATCGTCGTTTAGCCGAGCAGACTCCAACCCAGTCCCCAGTGTGGGGCAGGACTCAGCACCTTCTCCGGCCTGCGAGCTGAGGCCGGGGATGTGTGGGGTTGTCATGGTGATCGCTGTCAACAAAGGTTACCCCTGGTGGAACCTCTGTGGCCCTGTGACCCACACACAGAGTGGGAATAATAGACTCGGTAAGTGGCTTCTGCTCTGCAAATAGAGACAGGGCTGGAAATCAATTATTAATGAGATGGGTGACATTGACATTCATCCACATTTAATAAGCAGAGCCCAGCAACTGGAGGAGAGCTGGGTTTTGCCCAGCAAAGTCTCACGGGTTTGTGGGGGAATTCAGAGAGAAAGAAAAAACTAGGGACAGAAACCCAAAGAGGAAGAGATGATGGCCTATAGCCACTGAACAGATTTTAATTTGAATTTCTCTGCTTGACATTCCTTTTGATACCAGGTTTTTACCCTAAATGACCCTAAAGGTTTTGACATATGGAGGGCACAGGGCATCTCCTCCCCGCTGCTTCCCACACACCTACCAGAGAGACAAATGGGGGGCAGGGGCCCATCTGCAAAGGGGGGGGTATGAGCTCTGCCTTCATTTATGGTTCCAAAGCCCTGTACAGAAAAGTAAAATGCTCATTAAACTAAAAACAGAAAAAGAAAAAGATGTTGAAATGTGTCCCCGTGGCCTGTTTTCTCCATGCAGAAGAAGCAGGACTTTGGTTTTTAAGGCTTCCTACAGGAATTACTCTGGTTTGTCTTTTTAACTTCCTTCCAAAGTAGCTTGTTATTTCTTTGTATCTGAAATAGCGCATAGCTGCATTTGTATAGAACTAGAGGTTGACCCAAACCATGCAGCCTTTGTAAGAAAAGGGGGGGCACCCTTTTAATTTAAAAGCATGCTTCTGCCCTGAAGTGGGAGTAGGGGGTAGAGTTACCAATTGTTTTCTAGAACCACACCGATTTGTAAGGACCCAGAGAAATGAACTAGCTGACTATAGCATTTGCTCAACTGACCTTTGGATGAAAAACACCAGCCAGCCTCCCTTTGGCCCAGACTTCCTTAGATCTCAAGCCTGGCACCTTACCCTTTGATATTCTAGATGCTTTTCTGGAGTCTGTCCCTTCAGGATGGGGAAAATTGTTGTCCTCCACCTCTATTTTCCAAACCTATCCCAGCTCCCAAGACTGTCCTTTCAGCAGACCTGTCATTTCCAGACACGGATTGTTTGTGGCACCCAGCATGGCAGTGAATGGGGGGCTTTCTGGGGAAAAGGTGGCTGGTTAGCTATACAGGTCCACAGCAAGTTACAGGTGTTCATGGGAGCCTACCGGTCCTCCCAGCATGCTGACAAAGGAGGCCAAGGTTTCAGCAGAGACTGGAGTCAATTAAAGGCTGCAGCTTGGGAAAAGTCTTCCACTCACATCTCCCTTTTTAATCTGGACCCTTTGCCTTTTGATATTCTAGACGCTTTTCTTTTGCCCTCCGTCAGTATAGAATTTTTGACGGTGACTGATGTCTCAGGTCAGTAATTATATGTGGCAAAAGTTCTTAAGCCACAGGTTTAGGTGCCTCTAATTTCAAGGTGAAAGCATGAGTTTGTACCATCCCTGGGTTGAGGCAGGTTGAGGCACTGGACGTCAGCAGCCTTAGGTTTGCCCCACTTCCAGCAGGGTCTCTCGTTTCTTTTTCTTTTTTTTTTTTTTGAGACAGAATCTTTCTGTCACCCTGGGTAGAGTGTCTTGGTATCATCATAGCTTACAGCAACCTGAAACTCTTAGGCTTAAGAGATCCTCTTGTCTCAGCCTCTTGAGTAGCTCAGACCACAGATGCCTATGCCATGCCTGGCTAGCTTTTTAATTTTTAGTAGAGACAGGATCTTGCTCTTGCTCAGACTAGTCTCGAACTCCTGAACTCAAGCAGTCCACCCACCTCAGCCTCCTAGAGTGCTAGGATTACAGGTATGCCTGGCCCCAGCAGGGTCTCTGGATTTCTGAGTAGGATGATATCTCTCACCCTTCAGCCATTTTCCCAACTGAGCATTTAGTGTGGCCTTTCAGTGGGAGGCAGGAAGTTCAGATGCATCGCTTCCAAATGTTTTAAATACATTTCAATTTTTATATTCCACTATTTCTCAATTTAGGACATCAGCTCTTTCAATAGAGATGGATAAATTTGGGTCCCTGTCCTCATGGAACTTACAGTCTGGCTGGGAAGACCAGGCAACTATGTCTGGGATGTGCCAAGATAAGGGAGGTATGGGGCCTTGACCCTCAGATCATCTAACTGGAACCTGGGGCTTGAGGAGGGGGTTTCCAGGAGGAGGTGCCATCTAACCCAAGATCTGAAGGGTTTAATTTTGTCAGGTGAAGGAGGAAAGGAGAGTTAAATCAGAGAGGAGAACCAGCTGTGAGGACAAGAAGCTGGGAGACTTGGTCTTGTGCCTTTCTTAGGACAGTGGGAATCTGCCAAAGGGTCTTATGCAAGGAAGGGGCTTAGTCACTGTTATGTTTTAGAAAGATTACTTTGGCCCTTATGGGGACAAGGGTTAGAATTTGGGACTTAAAAATATTGTTTTGTTTTGTTTTAATATAAGGGATGGAAGAAGTTCCGTGTAGGATGGGTGAAATGGTCCCACCCCCTTTCCCAGGTCACAAATAGGGGAAAGGTACGGACAACCCATTCAGGAGTGAGGCTTGCGTCTATTCTAGCCCCTCCTTCCCACCGTTACGTGTATCTGCTGCCTGTGACATACTTCTCGTTCACCAGAAGCAGAAGCTCCCTTTCACCAGAACCTCCCTTTCTCCAAATCCTTGTCTCCTGGGTCTAAATCTTTTGCTTTGGTGATATCCCTTGCTTGTGGCCTAAAATAGATTTCTACTTTATCTCCTCCCACCCCACCCCTGGTCTTTCCCTCTAAAAATAATATTCCTGGACTTGCACATGCTCACACTCTCTTTTGGTCATAGTTGAACTTAGACAGTGGTAGTGCACTAGGATTCCAGCAGGTTGGCTTAAGGTACCCATTTCTTTTTGTGAAGTAGTTTCCTCCTTCCCAGTATTCCAGGGGCCATTTCTCCTGTCACTGAGAAGAGGACCCTGGTGAAATAGAAGGTCAGGGAAGATGAGGGGGAAGGTGTGTCAGTCCCACTTGGAAGCCTGGCTAGGAAAGAAGCTCCAAGCCGCTGAAATAAAATGCCAAACTCACGCGTGACGAAACACTGCGTCCTTTGGACACAGTGGAGATGACTTAACGGCCACAGTGGGAGCCCTGGTGGGAGGGCTGCAGTGACGGCTGATGGTCAAGTGATGCGTGCCCTGGCTATTCATTCGCTAGGCTCCAGCCCTGTATTCTTGGGGTAGGGGGGAGTGTCTCTCCTCTAGTTTGCCTTCCACTGGCCATGATGCTTAACCATTTCCTCTCCAGAGCCACAGAGACCACCTTCTGTTTCCTGTCCTTGAAATGTCTGGGGAAGCTGGCATCATTGCCTGGGTGTTCCTTTGGATTTCAGCCTGACTCCAAGACAAAGGGGAATCATTTGAATAAGAATAGTACTTGAGGGTGGTGCCTGTGGCTCAAAGTGTAGGGCACCGGTCCCATATGCCGGAGGTGGTGGGTTCAAACCTAGCCCCAGCCAAAAACCAAAAAAAAAAAGAAAAGTGCTAAAAAAAAAAAGAATAGTACTTGAGGGCTGCGCCTGTGGCTCAGTCGGTAAGGCGCCAGCCCCATATACTGAGGGTGGCGGGTTCAAACCCAGCCCCGGCTGAACTGCAACCAAAAAATAGCTGGGCGTTGTGGCGGGCGCCTGTAGTCCCAGCTACTCGGGAGGCTGAGGCAAGAGAATCGCTTAAGCCCAGGAGTTGGAGGTTGCTGTGAGCTGTGTGACACCACGGCACTCTACCGAGGGCGATAAAGTGAAACTCTGTCTCTATAAAAAAAAAAAAGAATAGTACTTGGTACTGTTTATTGAGCTGTTCTTTTGCACCAGGCTCTGTACTGGGTTCTTTAGTACATGATCTCTTTCTGTCCTTCTGTGGACGTCCTGCTGTCCTTTTCCTGAGGAGGAAGCTGGGTTTTGAGAGATAATGTGAGTTGCCCATGGCACACAGCTGGGAAGTGGCCAGGCTGGGGTGTCAGCCTGACCTATTTGATAGTAGAAGCCTCACTCTTAACCAGCTTGCTGTGCTGCTGTTCACTTGCACACAAGGCAACGCACCCCACATGGGCTTCACTTTCTCTGCCTCGTCAAAATGACATGGAGCCTTTAACCCAGTGGTTCTCAACCTTCCTAATGCCGTGGCCCTTTAATATAATTCCTGTGGGTCACGACTGCAGGTTGAGAACCGCTGCTTTAATCCAAAGGAAATGTTATAAGGAAGAGAGAAAATGAGGAGCTGTCCTAGGTGAAGCGCAGGCGTGTGAGCGTCAGGGGCTGAGTGAGGGGTTTCAAGACTCCCAGCCAGGCCACATATGTGTCACCATTTCCTTAGCTGTCTTCTCCTGTCCCCCACACCTGCTCCAGGGGCGCCAAGTGCCTCTGAGTCTTCCTCCCTGCTCCCCTCACATCAACTTCATTTCTCGCCTCCTCTCCTTTTCCCTCCCCTTCTTTGCAGCCTCTCACTTTTGGCCTCCTCTTGTCCAAGGTAACAGGCCCCCAGGACATAGAACTGGGACTAGGGCGACACACCTCATAGGTGGGTGGTAAGGATTCAATGCCCAAATACATGTCCCAGGCTCAGCACCAAACCTGGTGCAGGACACTCAACTAATGGTGTTTCCTAAGATGAGTATTATGATGATTGTCATCATCTTTCAGGACACGAAGGGTCCTGGCTAGTATTTCTAGTCATATTCTTATTCCCACCCCATCCCTCTGGACCATGAATCTTGCTTCAACTCAGCCTGTGTTTGCCAGGGGGCCTCTGTGTCACAGCCTGGCCACCCCTGTATGTGATGCTTCTGCCTACCAAGCAAATCCCTCATCGGTGAAAAATATTCTTTGGTAAAGTCCTTCCAGCATTGACTGTTTCCTTGCCGGTGATCCAGTCCTGTCAGCTGGGAAGACTTTTTCTGACTTGTGCTCCAGGATTCTAGGGGTCAAGGGTCCTCACCAGTGAAGAAGGGTTCAGGGCAGTCAGGGTGTGGTTGCCTGCTGCTGTCATCCAGCACCTGGCCTTGAGTCTAGTCCAGGATGACAGTGAAGAGTTTAGTGAAATGTTTTGGAATAAATAGAAAAGTGAATTGATCAACTGAGAACACAGCTTAAGTGAGGTGGGAGCCTGATAACCACTGTTAAGCCCTTGGGATGGGAGAGCAGCTTCCAGGGCCCTCTAGTGTGGCCAGGCTGGGTTTGTTCAGTCCTGGTTCCATCACTTAATACTTGGGTGACCCTGAGCAATCATCTTGTCCTGTTAGGTCCTCTGTATTCTCATCTCTCAAACAGGAATGAAAAGAGCACACCCTTAAAAGGGACTTGGAGAACTGAGTGAGTTAATATATACAAACAACCTTAGAGACTACACTTGACACCTGTTTTGTGCTCAGTGAATATCATTGTTATTACTACACACTTGAGATACTATCAGACACAGAGTTTTGTTTGCTTGTTTGCAGGCAGAGGTGGGTCTTACTGAGTTTTGGACCCCAGGACTAGCCCAAGCCTGGCACATAATAGGAGCCACTACTTCTGGTGATGTTTGTAGTGACACAATGAAAGTGATCATACTGTGCTGTTCCTTAGGTTTAGAAGGAGGGTCCCTCATCGAGACAGTGAAAAGTTGAGCAGCTAAATTCAAGTGACCCTATGCATTAATGTTTAAGCTGAGGCAAGGATGTCCATCTAGACTGGACTAGAAGTCAGCTGCATGGTCTTCCTTTTCAGGTGGGGGGTTCTCCTAGCCACAGTTACTTTCAAGTGGCTCTCATTAGCTTTAAGCCACAGAGGAGGCCTGAAACTCCTACAGAAGGGATGGTGTAGCTCTACAAAAGGTCTTGTGTAGCCCTGGAGTCTTGGTGTAAAGCAGCCTTGGATTGGGACCATCAGCAGAGAAAGGCTGACTCTGAGGATAGTTCCCTGCAATTTCGTTTGCCAATCTTTTTACAGTCATGATTAATGACTGTGAAATTTCCAAGGCTTTCATTCAAACAAGGCAGAAGAACCTCCTCCCCAGAAATACTTTGTATCTTAAATCACTTCAGATGTACTGAAGCTGGAAAGAGAAAAGAGGAGGATTGTGTCCCATCACTGCTGGTGGTGGCCCAGGGAAAGCCAAGCTAGGCAGAGACTCCGTGTCTACCATGGAGCTGAAATCCTGGGCCTGACTGAGAGTTCCCAGCAGCAGATTGAAATCCAGGTAGAGGAATTGCCTCCTTTCCTGACAAGATCGTAAGTACCTGTGATTTGTGCCTGTGGTTATACACCAGGCCACCCTTTATCATCTTTTTAAAGGGAACTGAAAATCTTTGGGGACCTCTGTGTGCTCTGACGTTACGCTAGCAGGAAGTCAGGAGTCATTAGTATGAAAAATGACAGCAAGGACACAAATGCATGTTGGGGACAGACAGTGGGCTGAGCAAACACATTCATGTTCAGGGGCAAGGGAGGGGTGGCTTGTCACGGGGAGGGATTGGCTTCCCTTTTCTAGAAGTTACTCCCAATTACTGCTTTACAAGATGGGAAATTCTGTGTTTGCTTTGGCAGGGGTTCCAGCTTGCGACTCGAGGGTTGCATCAATTCATTCCAAATTGGTATGGTCACCAATGGGAGTCTTGCCTTCTGGAGAATTACTGCTCCTTAAAGGCATCCTTGCCAGCAGGCCCAGCCCAAGGCCCCCAGAGTGGATTATTCACTTAATAATCAGGTCTTTCCTCCAGATTCCTTCCATGGCTCTCCCTCCCCTCAGCCTATACCTCTCTATCAAGGCAAAAATCTAACCATCAAAGGAATGCAAGGGCAAAGAGACTTGCAAAAAATCAGAAAAGGGATCGATTCAGAAATGCAACATAATGAGGTTTCCGGAGCAGACTTCAAAAGGTCAGTTGGGCTCTGGAGCCCCCTGTGATGACCTCACGATCAAACTATTCCTTCGTAGTCCTGTTAGAATCCAAATTGTGCTCATATGTGAGACAGAAAGGTGTTCTGGTGGGGAGAAAGCCCACCCCCATCTCTGACTGCTGCCTGCAATAATTGGGTTTTGTAATTCTTTTTAAGATTTAGACTCGATTTTTCAGGGAAAATGGGCCAACTCCCTGTGCATGGGTACTCCACTTCCAACATCCCTTCCTGCTGATTTCCCTGCTCTCAAGGGCCCAGCCTAATGCAGGCGGACAGTATAGCTATTGATATAAAACCAACCTTGGAGATCTTTGCTCCTGAGCAAAACTAGGCTTTCAGGGAGATTGTTGTAGACTCTGACTATCGGAGATGAGCTGAGGGAGAGATGGGGCTATTATTATTGTCAGTATCTTAGGAAGCAGCTTGCTGCTGTCCAGGCCCAGAGCACCCGGGGCTGATGAAGATGGAGAGGACACAGGTCAGGTCAGTTGCTTCAAGCCACACCAGGAGCCAGCTGACTACAGCCCATGGCCGGACCTGCTCTGCCCCTGTTTGTGCTTTATTGGATCCCAGCCACACTCATTCATGTATGTGGTGTCTGTGGCTGCTTTCATGCCACAGTTACAGAGTTGACTAGTTGCAACAGAATCATAAAACACATGAAGCCCAATGCTTTTCCTCTCTGGTCCTTTGCTAGTCCACAGTGTGGTTTTCATCCTATGAATTGCTCATGTCCCAGAGTATGGTATCATTGCTTTTGGATTAAATAAGACAGCAGAATCAGCTCAGTGCTTCAATGCAGGTGAACTACACTCCTTCATTGATTTGTTCATTCATGGAAGGCCTCCTGGGAGGCGCTAGTATTATCAGAGCCTTCATCTCCACAGTCCCTTCTCCTAAAGAACTCCTGTGGTCATGGGCCACAACTATTTCAGAGAAGATGACACTTCTGGCAAATCATTGACCTTTAAAGCGGGAGGAATCCTTGATTCTCATCTAGTCCAATGACCTATTTTTACAATTGAGGAAACTGATGTCAGCGAAGGAAAAGGTCTTGTTCCAGGTCACACAATGAGGTAATGGCAATATTAGGACTAGACCTGAGGTCTCCCAGGCCAGGGTACTTGAATCACAATAGATGACCTATTATTTCTCCAGTGTCTTCCATTCTGGCACCTTTTGGGGGAGCAGTCCTTGCCTGTGTGACTCAGCACTTTCTCTCTCTTAAGAGCCTGTTTCTGGTGCATTTTTAAATGCGGCTGATTGCAGTGATTATTCACATAAATTGCACCTGTCACTTCTCTGCACAATGCCAGAGCATTGGTAATGTGAGCTCCTTGAAAGAAGAACCTGTTTTTTTCAGGGTGATTATAAATTAGATCTGAATGTAGGCTTAGGATCCTGGTGGACATTCTCCCAGGGAATTCTTTATCTTGCATATATTTGTGGAGTAACCTTTGCAAAGGTTAGGCTACTCTTGGAACTGAAATAGAACTTTGAAGTTTAAAAATCTTAAGATACTTTGGGAATACAATATCCCAATTCTCTTTTATTTAAGACTTTCTGTACACCCCCACTGACTAACTGTTTAAAGAGTCCAAACATGAACTGTGCTCCAGAGTTAATCCAGAAGCTCACTGGAGAATTGACTCACATTCAGAGCAGTATGCACGCATGTCTTGGGTTCAGAATGTGGGCTAACTAGAGTTTCCTCCAACTTTCAAGAATTAAGTGTAGTAATTGATGCAATTTGGCAGATGTGGAAAGAAATAGTCAAAGAATCCAAAGGTAGAATTGAAGGCTGGACGCATTGACAGTGAATGAGACAGGATCCCAGTGGCTCTGGTCTGGAAACTCCCAAATCCTGGATCTCAGCATACAGACATGAAGCCACAGCAACTTGAGAGCTGAGCTCTGGCTTCACTTCATACGACTCCCTTACAAGTGCCACCTTAGACTTAGCCTCTCTGACATTCACCTTCCTATTCTCTTACCGTAGGTCAGTGGTTCTCAAACAGGAGTACTCCCATCCCCACCCCTCAGGGTACACTTGTCAAGGTCTGGAGACATTTTGGATTGTCAAACTGGGGTGCTATTGGCATCTGTTGTGGGCAGAAGGCAGGGATGCAGCTTAACATCCTATAATTCTCAGAGTCTCCCCACAACAAAGAATTAACATCCTTGCTTACCATCAGCTCAGAAGTGCTGAGGTTGAGAAACCTTATCTTACAGGAAGGGGCTAGGCCTGTTTCTTCACTGTGTCTGCACCAGATGGTACCATACCTGTACATAATGGACATTCAGGAAATATCTGCTGAACAAACAAACATCTGAAAGTTGATGAATATATGAATGATTGAATAATACTATGCCTGCCTTGTAAGAGTGTTCTCTTTTTTTCCCTAAATAAAATATCTGTGCATAGTTCCTGGCATGGTGCCCAGCACACAGTAGGTTTTCAGCAATGGTAGCTCATGATGATGCCGATAACGTTTACCTGAATTTGCTTCATGCTCATTTTAAATAAGAATTCACTTGTTTTCATCCTTTGCCAAGATAATAGGCAGTCTGTGCAGGCAGAAAGCCCAGTGGGGCTTTTACAAATATTGATTTACAAAGAATCTGTTTCATCTTGTGTTTTCCAGATAGGTAAGCCAAGGGCCACTTGGTGGTGCCTTCATTTCCGCTCCCTCTGGCAGGCGGTTTCTAGGCAGCGTTTTGTTTCTCTAAAATGATTGTTTCATTGCTTTGTTGTTCTGAAGGAACCTGTTGGTTAATATTCATGCATTTTTATCTTGGACCATTTCCTTCTGCTTCTCTTTTCCAATCTGCCATCATATTTTGCTTCATCCTTTTTAATATCAGGGCCGCTCGTGGAGCCCTTTCATGTATATATTACCCCTGAGCCTCGGAGGAAGCCTCTGGGCTGTGATGATCTCCATTTGACAGATAAGGAAACTGAGGCTCAGGAAGTTAAAGGAAGGCTTGTCAGTCGCTTCTGGCTCTGCCTTAGTACCCCTGCTGGGATTTGGGAACTGAAAGAGATTTAGGGACAGAGGTCAGAGAAGGGGAGGTGACTTGCCAAAATCCACACTGCAGCGGTGCCCAGGCCTCCTAGTGGTTTCATCCAATCTCTTCCAGCTCATATTTTCTTTCCCACTTATACCCTAAAAGCATTGTGCAGTTGAATCTCTCCTTGCTTCATTCAGGGAAGACTTATCGGGCACCTCCATGCTCTATTTTGACATTGTGGCAAGGCTTCTGGGTTGGGGTCTTGTTCTGCTGCTCATGGCTGAAAAGCATTTGCCTGAGTTACTTAAATGCCCTGAATTTCAGATGCTCTTATCAGAAGTGCTGAAGACACCCATTATGTCACAGAGTCATCATAATGGCCAGCTGAGATCAAGGTAATAGAAGGGATTCACGAACTGGATACGAGGCTTCCTCCACCTTCTCTTCTCTGCCCCTCACCCCCAAATCTAGAACTGGCAAATATTAACACTTGTATTATACTAGCACACAGCTTCATGAGAAAAATAGTAGTCAAACTGGCTAAGAGTTATTGTCAGACACTGCATTAAGCACAGGTATGTGTGATCTACTCTAATTCTCTCTGCCCTTGGGTCGGGTAGGGATTTTTACTACCTCCATCTCACAGATGAGGCAGGTGAGGCCCAGGAAAGTGCAGTTTCCTGTGCATGTTGCATAGAGAGCCATGGGCTGAGTCATGATTGAACTCAGGTTCAGTTGGATTAAGGAGCCCAATTCCTTTATCCATTTATTAAGGGCCACCTGGTTCAGGGCACTGTGTGAGGCACTGAGTGGCCATGCTGGTGCTTCCTGACCCCGCTAGCCCAGTCCAGGCCAGACCTGGGTGCTGGGGCCTCTCTGCCCCTTGAAGGAGGTGTGGAGACATGTGTGCTCCCACTGGCCTGTGGTCCCACCACCGTGTCAGCTGGTGACCTTGGGAAGAGGATGCATTACCGCTTCCAGCTGGGAACAGCTGGTCCCATCAGCACCAAGGGAGGTCAGGAGGCGTGGGCCGAGCTGAGTGGGGAAGCCCCCACCACCAGCAGCACAAGCTCAGCGATTGTGCACCGAGCTCCCCTGCAGACAGACCCTGGCCTGGGGACCAGCCCCCTTGAGCCCCCTGAGTTGCTGCCTGCCAAGCCCACTATTTGGGACTTTTGTCCCTTCTGGCTCATCTTCAGGGGTTTCCTCGGGACAGGGTTACTCATGGCCTAAAGACCACACGGATCGAAATCTCTGCGAAAACCTGTTGGGCTTTCCTACTGCAAACACAACTGTTGCCTGTGGACAAATATTGACTTTCAGTTCTGACTTTCTCACGGATGGCCACCCTTGGGAGAGCCCTGACTCAGGCCTCTGAGCACAGGTTGCTCAACCAGGTCAGCAGGATCCAGTGGTAAGATGACCCTGTCCCGAATGGACCCCTGCACTCAGCACACAGGCAGCTCAGATTTTTGATTTCGATGGGAGCAACATAGCAAGACCCCACCCGACTCTTGTATGAGCTTCCTGGGGCACTGTAACAGCATACCAAAAAGTCTGTAGCTTAATACAATAGAAGTTGATTCTCTCATGGTTCTGGAGGCCCCAAGTCCAAAATCTAGGCCCTACAGGGCCATGCTCCCTTCAAAGGCTCTAGGGGAGGATCCTCCCTGGCCGCCTCCTCGCAGATGGTTGGTGCTGGCGATCCTTGGCTTTCCTTGACTTGTTGATGCCTCACTCTGTTCTCCGCCTCCCCTGGAGGCCTGTGTATTCTCTGTGCGTATTCTCTGCATCTCTGTGTCCAAATTTTTCTCTTTTAAGAAGAACAAGTCTTTAGTTAAGATCCAATGACCTGATTGAAGCCTTGAAACCTACCCTAATCCACTATAACAGTACCTTAATTTGAGTACATCTGCAAAGACCTTATTTCCAAATAGGGTCACATTCACAGGTACTAGGGATTAGGGCTTGAAGGTATCCTTTTAGGGAATACAGTTCAACCCACACTGCCCAGGGGCTTGGTCTTCTCTTAAGGTGAGGTTATGTAGCTTCCAGCTGCCTCCATCCAGCCTCCGTGTTGCCCTGGAGGTGCCTCCCTAAGTCAGACATCCGGCCAACTCACTCCCCTTCTGTGGTGTCTCACTGCCCAAAGGGAAGCGCCGGTCTCCTTGGTATAGCCTCCAATTCCTGTGTGGCCTGGCCTTACTCCCCCCTCTGCCATTCTCCTTTCCAGTTCCGAGTCCAGCTGTCCTTGGTGCTGGTCATCCTCTGAGTCAGCCTTGTTCTGGATCTACTTCAGGCCTTGCCACATGCTGCTCCTCCACCCAGAAAGCTCCTTTCTTCCCTCTTCGCTGGGGTAGCCTCTGCCCATCACCCCTCACAGCTCAACCTGGAAGTCATCTCTTACGAGGAGTCTTTACGGACCCTCCCTGATGTAGCAGGTGCCTGAAGACTTCCGAGCCTGGCACTCCCTCCTGGCCACCCTCCTCCGCTCACATGTCATACGCAGTTGTCTCTTTATTCCTCATGGCCCTGACTTGGCTGGAGTCTCACAGATCGGGGTCTGTGTCCTGCTTCTCCTCACGTGTCCAGGCCTAGCTCATAGCCAGAAAAGATGAATGCATGCTGAAGAATCACCCGAATGAATGAACTAGAAGCTAAAAAAAAAGCAAAAACAGCATCAGTAGCTCAGCTGCCTTCCGAATTTTGTGAAAATTAAGGACTTTTCTGCCTTTCTGCTAATGACTACCTATCACCAAATTCAACCAGGGACAAACGTTCAGAGAAATGATGTTTCGGAAACAGTTAGTGTGCCAGGGTTTGGTCAGCACTGAGGATTAACCAGGAGGACAGATCTTGAAGAAGTCTTGATTTGTTGTACAGAATGTCCGGCTTTGGGCCATCAGTGCCACGTGTTACCGTATTGTGGTACCTGTGTCCCTCTTCTGCGTTTTCAGTCTGATTTTCTTTCTCAATAAAAGTGGAAGGCAACCAAAAAAGTGAGTAAACTCAGCTAATTTTTCCTGCTTTGGCACCTATAGCTCTTTTGCATGATTGAACACCTTGGCCCACTGAAGAATAAAAACTGTAATTCCTCCCTCTCTCTCTTTTTTTCATTGTGTTTAGCCAAAACAAGCTGTGAAAGAATGTAAAATATATCATTTTGTTGGCACCCGTTCACAAGTGAGTCAGTGAGCTTGCTCACATTTACAACTAAAATTGGATTCTAACCTTCCAAAAATTTATGACAACTGCTCCTTCTTGTGGCTTAAATGTTGACATATAATTAATTTAGGATTTCTTCCCGAGGCTTCCTGTCCAGGTTTGTACCTGCCACAGAAATATCCTTGAAAGTTTATCTAACAGCTGGAGCCATGAAAAAAAGCCACTGAAGCTTTGTAAAGCAGGGTGGGCTGTGCCAACAGGAAAAAGAGCCCAAGAAAAAGTGTGAGGCTGCCAACGTGGCTGTCTGCCGAGGTGCCCCAGGTTGGAGGCGTGGAATTTCTAGTTTGGGAAAAGTTTGGGTTCCTTCCGCCACTGTTTCTTTCTGGCCCTGTGTTGGGCCTCCTCTCTGCATGCATCTTTTCATAAAGATGATCAGCACATAAATAACCTGAGCACAGACACCTTAGGCTGCTGCTCTCTGCACTCTGGATCAAGCTAGTCCTGAAGCCCAGCTGTCTGCTCTGTAGGGGCCCATGTCTTGGGGGAGTAATAAGAAGATCTAATTGAACTCCTATAATGTACCAGGCACTAGTCGGGAGTTTTATAGGCAGAGTTAATTTAATTTTATCTTCTCAAGCATCTAGAAATGTTACTGTTATGATCTTTACTTTAGAGATGAGAAAACTGAGGCTAAGAAGGAGTAAATGATTTACTCCCAGTCATCCGAACTAGAAAGGGAAAGAATTAATAGATGGTCACAGACATGGAGCTCCTGCTGGGCCCTATCTTATGCTTTCACATTTAGTGCTCATGGCAAGAACAAATTAGGCAGTCCAAAATGTCAGTAGTGCTGAGTTTGAAAATCACCGCTGTAAAGCCTTTAGGACTGTTGCTGGCACACAGTAAGCATTTGATAAATGTTTGTTATCATCAATGGACTCAGCACTCTCCTTAATCCACTGGAATATGTACTGAGCACCAACTATGTAGCAGGCGCACGAGAAACATTGCAGTGGGTGGGATGCACACAGCCCGTCCTCAGGAAGGCCGTGCAGGTGCAGACGGCCATCAGGTTCCCACACAAATGCCTGATGCCAAGTTTCTCAGAAGCAGGAGTGTTTGGGGGGACAGAAGGAAGGGGTGCTGAGAGAGTGCTTGGCGTGGGAATGTGACCAGGAAACAGTCAGAGAAAGCCCCCCTGAAGAGGTGGTATTGAAGCTGTCATCTCAGGATAAGCAGAAGTGAGCCAGGTAAAGGGTGATGGGGAAAGTGCCTGAAGAGGAGGGCACGGTATATGCAGAAGCCCTGGAGGGGGACCCAGCTACGTGCCTCCTCCTGCAGTAGGAATCTGTGGGCAAATTGGCACCGCCAGTTGGGACTTTCGGACACCTCAGCTGGGATTTGCAACACTACTCGTGGGACTGGCTCCCAAAGAAGTTCTCTGCAGCAAAGCTGGTATACCCATGGAACATGTGGGGGCTACCAGAGGACGGTGGGCTCCTGCTGCACTGGGTTCTGGCAGTGGCTTGAAACGTGCCCCCAGAACCCACTGCCATCAGGGGCACAGGTGCCACTCTGTTGTGCCCCAGCTCCTGGGTCTCTGACACAGTTCTGCCCAAAGGCATGGCTCAGCCCTCCATCCTGGCTGCCACGCCTGTCTTAGAAGAATTCAGTCCAGCCCCTGCCTGCCAGGACCTTGGGATTTAATAGGGATACTTCCAGCTAGTTCATGCATTATGAAAATGCATTTCCTCTCTTTAATCTTCAAAGTGACCAGTGACAAAAGCAGCGCAGGAATTCCCTCTCAGGGGACCTTCACATCTAAGCTGGAAACGTTTGTGATAGCTGGAAGCCACATAACAGATGGGAGAATGGGTCCATCTGCCTTAGTGATGACTACAGGATTACAGAGTTTACTTCAGTCCCAGGGTGGGAGCTGGAGATGGGAAACCGAGGGCTGCAGCACTGAGCCCTACAAGGACAGACTTTGGCATGGGGTGTAACTGTAAATTTAAAACAGAGGGCATGACTGCTTTTTGACCTTGTGCAAATGTAGCTGCCTTAGGTCCCCACTGAAATAGATGTAACCTCCGCTTTTCTCAAAGTCCTCCTTCCTTGGAGGGAGATGTCATTATTTCCCTCTCAGGTGGCCCACTGGGCGATGGGCTTCCTGAGAAAATCCTATACATGAATGTGTTTGCAGAGGTAGAGTGCAATTGTGGAGACAGCCTGTTCTGTGTGTGCTGCTTCAAACCTACACCACGGAAAACACACACAAGGTGCTCACTTGGAATCTACCACAATGGGACACATACTTAGACCTGAGGGTCCTGGTGGTGCTTGCTTCGGCAACCCATCTGTAAGATGGGTAATACTGTAGACTCTCTGAAGACCTCATCCAATAGCACCCTGGCCAGCATCCTGATCACCAAACAACCCTACCCCATGTAAGATATTATAATGATGTCCTGTGTGGGAACAGAATGGCAACCCAGATGTCCCAGAAAGGTGACCTGTGAAAGGATTAGGGCAGGAAGGTGAGATTCCATGCATGGGGATGGGGGAGTGGGAGTGACTCTGGCAGACATTCTGGCCATCAGTGGGGGAGGTTCTAATTTGAAGCAAGTCAAGCCTTGGAGTTCTACTTTGCCTGTAAATGCAGACCTTCCCTCAGTAATCTTTTTAGCATCCCACTCTTTCCAAGACAGCTTGGACCCTAAAGCCCTCATGCAGCCAGAAGACATGTGAATATCCCATCAGTTTCGTAGAAGCCATAGATTGGAATCCTCCAGATAGTTCCCTCGATTGCAGAATGATAAATGATCAATCATTGCATTCCTCCTAAATGAAATTAAGATGTTAAGATATATGGCTCCAGGCTTCTGGATGGGATTTCTGCAGTTGAATTCCCAACAGAAAATGTATTGCTTTGGAATCGCTGGGAAAGGGAGACATTCTGGATCTTTGTTAAGGCAAAACGTTTGATAGTGGAGAAGAATGCTTCAGACATGTTAATTTTTTTCATATTTAAAAGTGATTAATCATCCCAAATACCATGAAGCTGCCAGACTGCAAGGAGGGGAAGGAGGATGTGTGTATCTTGATCCTCTAAAGTGGAGGCTTTTGAAGGAGGTTGTAGCTTGAGCTTGTGTCAGGAAACAAAAAGCACTGACTAAAAATTCATTTGAAAGCACAGGGAGTTTGGGAAAAAACCTGGGAATGTGTAGACATCCACAGAGTTACTCTTCAACCCATGAAGTGCAGAGAAAGAGCTCATTCTCGGCCAGTATGTGTACGGACACCATGGACGTCACATCCTTGAAAGTCTTTCCTGCCCTCCTGGCTGATCAAGTCAGGGCCTCAGTGTGTCCCTGTGGGCTGAGGATTCGATGTCCCTGTGTACAAGGGTCCCAACAATTCACTGCCCCACCACCTACTAGCAGTGGGAAATAGCTCTGCACCTGCTTCTCGAGCTACAGTACAGGTCAGTAATGACAACTTCTTCCGCTGTAAGGACCGAATGCTGTAAAACAGAAGTGTCTGTCCTTAGTGAATGCTGACAGGTCATTCTCATCTCTGGTCCTTAGCATGATTTCAACAGGTTAATCACATGTTCAGCTTAATTATTTATTGAATATGTCTGGCACGCTCGCTGGATGTGCATTCCATGAACTCAGAGCTTGTGGCTGTCTTGTTCGGCCACATGTCCTGAGTACTTCGCAAGATTCCTGGTAAATGCTTAAAAAATTGTGGGATGGATGGAGGGAGGGGACAAAAGGAGAAAGGAAGGAAGGATTTTTGTACTTTTCATAAACATAGCTTGAAGACCGTATGAAATCCAGTCTGAATTTGCCTTTGTATCTCATTTAAGGACACACCTCACTTTCAACTCTGCAGAACAAAATAAGGTAGCATTTTTCCTGTTCCTTCATTTGCAGGTGGGTGAAGATTAGGGCTCAGAGACCTAGAATATCTTTAAAAGGCCTGACTTCACCCAGCTGGTTGCTAACTTGTGTTTATACATTTCCTTTCTCCCTCCCCCCTGCCAAAGAAGCTCCCCTCCTCCCACCCCCCCACCCCTACCACCGAAGCTATTTCCTTTTGTTGCAGGAAACTCCGATTTGGTGGTTGCTTAGAAAACACCAAGAAGTTTGCAGCGAGTTGAAATTAAAGTACGGTTAATCAAACGCAAAACTCCATTCAGCCCCTGTCTGAATAAAATAAATAGTTTAAAAAATGAATTTCAGATTGCTGACAATGATGACTGTGTTTATGGCCACCGGGCTGCCTGTCTTCACTGGCCATCTTTGCAGGCGTGCACCCAGCATTTAGAAATTAAATAAAAACACATTGAACTTGCTGCATTTGCTGTTGCCACATCAGAACACTAATGGGTTTAGCGACCACAACCAACCCAGGCCAGAGTGTGTCAACAGCCAAGGACCAACCTCAGTCACTGTTTGTGCTTTACCCAAGTTGTTACAAGCTTAATTCTTTGCAGCTCACTTTTCCTTCTGTTTTGGCCTCTCCCCCACCATGTCTTAAAAAGTGTAACAGCCAGCGGAGCCTCAAATAGCAAGGCCCAGACAAACAGTGTGCAGATGCAAGCATCTCCGCCTCTGGGCCTCATGGCCAGGTTATATCAGGGCTCTTCTTCCTTCCTTCTTTAGCTAGTCACTTCGATTCAGCTTTCTAGAAATGGCCCAAACTGAAGCAAATATAGAGTCTCTTGATTCACCACTCATCTGGAAAAATGGAGTCTTCCTGCCACTGTTCACCTCCAAGAAAGCAGGCTGCATAGCGTTTGCACTCCACTGTAGTTTCTTTGCATTACAGCCAAGCCTCTAGCCCTGGCTGGGAAACAAGTTCAAGTATCTCCATTTCTGCAGCTGAATCGAGCATGGGGTTGCAGGACGTTGGCGGTGAAGAGGTTAAATTGCTCAAAAGGCTAGATCTGTGGTTTCCTGCCCACACTTGCTCTGGCCTAAGGCAGTGCTTGCAGTTTGGGGAGGGGGAAGGGAGGTCTTGCCTGGACCCAGGTGGCTGACAGGCAAACCATGTTATTAAGAAGCTGGGATCTCAAAACCTTGATCTTCAAACAAGACCCCTAATTAGTCACTAGCCCAAGAGTAAATGGCATTCCACCTCAGTGTGGAGGGAAGGGAGCCTTCAAATCCTGGAGACTAATTGCCATTATTGGCTCTGTGAAGATCCTGTTGTAAACACTTGTCATCCGAGCCACTTCTGGTCAGTAAACTTGAGATATCAAATTGTTCCTTCATGTTTCAAATTCTCCAAAATGCCTCTCCGGCTCCTTTTCTGGGAGGAGGCATCTCTGTCCTGAACATGACAGCTTTCTCGGAATCCAGGTGAGGGGGAGGTCTCCCTGTGCCGTGTTATCTGCTATGGCAAGACCATTCAAAGACGGAATTCTTTTCTGTAAGGGATTTAAAAAGAAAGTTTTACTTCATTCAAATTTGAAAATGCCGTCTCAAAAATCAACTTTAATTGTAGGCAAAAGGGATTTATCATGAAGATAATGGGGCTTCCGTTTTGGAGTACCTCAAGTACTTTTTCTGAGCCCTAAGCGGTTCCTAATGATGGATTCACCAGGCTGTATACTTTTATCAAGTTTGAAAGCGTCAGTTATTCATGTTTTCTTTTTTTTAAAGAGGGCCACACCGAACCAAGGCATGCTCTACCGTCCTCAGGGTGTGGTGCTTGTCTTTTGCATCCTGTGTTCTTGTTGCTTCTGGAGAGATCTGCAAATGCGTTTTCTCCCTTAGACATCTTACCTTGCCTCTTGATTCTGTTTGTCATCTATGAAGGGAAGGGCAAACTTCTTTGGACCATGTCCAGGGTGCTAGGTTTGGTCTAAATCGACTCTGAACTGGCAGAGTGTTTCACGAGCTGGAGACCAAGAGATCCTGGATCCCTCCACTTCAAGGGCAGTCTAGATAATATCAGACTCAGAGAGCAAAAGAGGGGAACCTTGAGAGATGTGGGAGCTGCGAAGATCTGAGTTGGTTCCAGTGCCTGGGATACTATTATTTGGACACTTTTCATGGCAGTATGTCACAGTAAGACAAAGACTGTAGTAAATAGTTTCTGAACATTCCTGGAAAAGTATGAGTTTTCTGTTCACCTTTAAAATTCACTTTTAGCAAGCATCAGTGGGCTTTGAGACAGCATATGCCACCTTAATATCCACAGTCACCTATGTTGCATAGCCAAACATCCTGTAATGTTACATAGCCCCTCTCTGCTGCCGCTGAGCTTCAGAACTGCTTCTTCAGAGAGCTAAGGAGTCACTGTTACTCAGCAACAGTGACTGAACAGTTTAGGGTAGGACAGGAGAGTGGGAGTTTTATACACAAAGGCTTAGGATGTTTGCTCATAGGATTCCATCGTCTGTGATGAAAGCGATGGTTTTTCCTCTGCAGGTAACCTAATCACTTCCAGCAACTAGAAGCACACAGAGGTACTGGCCCTACCCAAGTGGGGTTCTCCAGGATGACCTAGACCTTTTCCCCTCTCTCCAGAGTTCGGGTGTTCTGTGTTGAATCAGCCCTCATCTCCAATGTCATTAGCATCACCCCCAAAAATCCCAAAAGCATTATTTTAACCTATGTGTTTCGCTGATTGGAGATGTTCGAAATTGGATGCCAAACTTTTGGTTATTTTAACCAGTTCAGAAAAGAAAGACTAACATCAGTTTTGACAACAAACAAAACCAGTTTTTGTTCTATCAGTTATGTTTAAAAGATTCCAATTTCAAACTAAACACAATGTGTGGTTATTCTGTCAGCGATTTATATAGCCACCAGGGCGCCACAGTTACACACTGCATACATCATTGTATTTTTAAAATGTACTTAATGAACTTTTTTTTTCTTTTCTAGTAACTACTTCATTGCCTTAAATGAATGCATTCCAATAGAATTTGTAACAAATGACCACTTTGTGTTTGCATTAATGCCAAACACGTTTAACAAATTTTTAACAAGGAACCCTGGCAAAATGCCAAACTCCTCGAGGGACACCGAAGGAATGCTATAAATTTAAACTAGATTTTACCTTTTCACGTAGCTGGGCAAGCGTCTTAGTTGTCTTGCTATCTGCAGCATTTCTAGTTTATGTCAGATAAGTTGTACGTTTTCATTATTTTTATTACTTATATTGTACTTATTTCCATGGGACTTTCAACTGTATGCAGCTTGCAGCTGTATCTGGAACATTGTGAAAGCAGCTTAGAAACTGATCTTTATTTCTGCACAATTGATCATATTTTATATAGGTTGGTAGATGACCGTACCCCTCATATGTACCCAAATTACCACTCTGTTTAAAACAGCACAGTCGGGTGGCACCTGTAGCTTGTGGGTAGGGCGCTGGCCACATACACCGAGGCTGGCGAGTCCTAACCCAGCCTGGACCAGCTAAGGCAACAATGACAACTGCAACAACAACAACAACAACAAAAATAGCTGGGCACTGTGGCGGGCGCCTGTAGTCCCAGGTACTTGGGAGGATGAGGCAAAAGAATCGCTTATACCAAAGAGTTTGAGGTTGCTGTGAGCTGTGATGCCACAGCACTCTACCCAGGGCAACAGCTTGAGACTCTGTCTCTAAATAAATAAATAAATAAATAAAACAGCACAGTCAACCATGTATGTCCAGAAACAATTGATTAGGCCAGCGGTTCTCATCTAAGGTAACTTTGACCCCTTCCCAAGGATATTTGGCTATATCTAGAGATGTGTTGTGATTGTCATTACTGGGAGGAGGGCAGTGCTTCTGGAATCTAATGAGGAGTAGCCAGGGATGGTGCTAAGCTTCCCACAGAACAGTCCCACAGCACAGAATTGTCCAGCTGCACATGTCCGTAATGCTGAGAAGGAGAAATTTCCAAGGAGGGTGAAAAAGGGCTTTGGCTATGGGCAGTCTCTCTATTCTTTTAAGAAAAAGTTAACAATCAAACACTTTTCTATTCAACTAATGTTTTAAAAATTATATGGTTCGTACCGAATGTTTGTGTCGAATGACAGATTTTTTTATTTTTACTTTCGCTGTCTTCTGCCCATGGGAAGAGCAAAAACCTAAAATGTAGATGAGGGCAGTTCTGTGGCTGGCCATTGGCTAAGCAGTGATTTTCAAGCAGTGTGCCATGGCACACTGGGGTGCCCTGATAGGATCTTAGGTGTACCACGAAATTTTTTAAAGATCATTAATTAAATATTTTTGAAAGAAGTTCAAAGTACCTGTAAGCAAATTCTTTTTTTTACTTTCTTTTTTTTTCTTGATCAACATAATTTAAGTGTGCCACAGATGTTTAACTATAGGTTCAAGTGTGCCTTGAGATAAAAAAGGTTGAAAAACATTAGGCTAAAGAATGTGTAAGATCCACCAGCACTCGGCAGGTAATGGCCACAGGGGAAGGCCAGGGCTGGGCTTTAGTAATGGTCTCTCAAGTAAGGACAGTGGCAATCAGAGCCAGCATGTCCATGAAATAGTTTTAGGTGTGTTGTGGACAAGCAGTTTTGTTTTAGTAGCTATGCATTTATTAAAATGTACCTTAGACAAATATTGTCTCTGTTATGGTATTAAAATAAATCTTTCTTTAGGGAACTTATGCTAAGTTTTTAGTGGATATTTTAAAAAGAAATATTAATTATATGTTACAGGTATTGTGGAGATATTACAAAAATGAGAACATTAGGGCACAAAAGTGTGAGGTTTAAGAAGTGCTAGCCTCATAGTAAAGGGAATGGGCTCTGGAGTTGAAAAGATGTGGGATCGCATTAGACCCCAGGAAGGGAGGGAATTTGACCAAAAGCATTCAGTCTCACTAAGCTTCCATGCTTCCATTTACTCATCTGCATAAGGAGCTGTAAACCAACATGGTCAGCACCATGGTGCTGTCAAGCTTGTTTGACATCATCCATTCAAAAGCACAGGGGTGGTGGCAGGTCGCACACGCCAAACATTACCTGTTAGTAACTCTGACCACAATAGCAATGACAAAAACAAATCCTAAGGCGACGGAGAAGTATATGCTGCCATTTTTTTAAATTCCAGATTGATATGAGGGTACAAATGTTTAGGTTACATTGTTTTCGATTCTTTTTTTTTTTTTTTATTGTTGGGGATTCATTGAGGGTACAATAAGCCAGGTTACACTGATTGCAATTGTTAGGTAAAGTCCCTCTTGCAATCATGTCTTGCCCCCATAAAGTGTGACACACACCAAGGCCCCACCCACCTCCCTCCTTCCCTCTTTCTGTTTCCCCCCCATAACCTCAATTGTCATTAATTGTCCTCATATCAAAATTGAATACATAGGATTCATGCTTCTCCATTCTTGTGATGCTTTACTAAGAATAATGTCTTCCACTTCCATCCAGGTTAATACGAAGGATGTAAAGTCTCCATTTTTTTTAATGGCTGAATAGTATTCCATGGTATACATATACCACAGCTTGTTAATCCATTCCTGGGTTGGTGGGCATTTAGGCTGTTTCCACATTTTGGCAATTGTAAATTGAGCTGCAATAAACAGTCTAGTACAAGTGTCCTTATGATAAAAGGATTTCTTTCCTTCTGGGTAGATGCCCAGTAATGGGATTGCAGGATCAAATGGGAGGTCTAGCTTGAGTGCTTTGAGGTTTCTCCATACTTCCTTCCAGAAAGGTTGTACTAGTTTGCAGTCCCACCAGCAGTGTAAAAGTGTTCTCTTCTCTCCACATCCACGCCAGCATCTGCAGTTTTGAGATTTTGTGATGTGGGCCATTCTCCCTGGGGTTCAATGATATCTCAGGGTTGTTTTGATTTGCATTTGTCTAATATATAGAGATGATGAACATTTTTTCATGTGTTTGTTAGCCATTCATCTGTCGTCTTTAGAAAAAGTTCTATTCATGTCTCTTGCCCATTGATATAAGGGATTGTTGGCTTTTTTCATGTGGATTAATTTGAGTTCTCTATAGATCCTAGTTATCAAGCTTTTGTCTGATTGAAAATATGCAAATATCCTTTCCCATTGTGTAGGTTGTCTCTTTGCTTTGGTTATTGTCTCCTTAGCTGTACAGAAGCTTTTCAGTTTAATGAAGTCCCATTTGTTTATTTTTTTTGTTGTTGCAATTGCCATGGCAATCTTCTTCATGAATTTCAATTCTAAGGTAAAGTTCAAGTTGT
The DNA here is from genome assembly GCF_027406575.1 of Nycticebus coucang. Classification (NCBI taxonomy): domain Eukaryota; kingdom Metazoa; phylum Chordata; class Mammalia; order Primates; family Lorisidae; genus Nycticebus; species Nycticebus coucang. The sequence goes on from NC_069787.1 coordinate 53,797,567, forward strand.
AGTTGAGCCCTTCACTCAGGCGGTAGGCTGAACACCCTCACATTTGGACGTTAGGTGAGATCCCTACAATCGCCCTCTCTCCTCCCCTCTTCCTTGCTAGACTATACTTGTATGTTTTCTTTCATGTCGGTGTATAGTTGTTTATATACGGGTTTCATATTAGTATTGAGAACATTGGATACTATTTTTTCCATTCTTGAGATACTTTATAAGGAAAAATGTGTTTCATCTCCATCTAGGTAAACATAAAAGATATGTTTTCTTATGGCTTTTCTTATGGCTGAATAGAAATACTTTCTATTAGAAATCTTTTTATAGAAATCTATAGAAATCTTTTCTTATGGCTGAATAGAAATACTCCATGGTATACATGGTATACATATGGTATACATGGTATACATATACCACAGTTTCTTTCTTTTTTTTTTTTTTGTAGAGACAGAGTCTCACTGTACCGCTCTTGGTAGAGTGCCGTGGCGTCACACGTCTCACAGCAACCTCCAACTCTTGGGCTTACGCGATTCTCTTGCCTCAGCCTCCCGAGCAGCTGGGACTACAGGCACCCATCGCAACGCCCATCTATTTTTTGGTTGCAGTTTGGCAGGGGCTGGGTTTGAACCTGCCACCCTCGGTATATGGGGCTGGCGCCCTACTCACTGAGCCACAGGCGCCGCCCTATACCACAGTTTCTTAATCCATTCCTGGGTTGATGGGCATTTGGGTTGCTTCCACATCTTGGCAATTGTGAATTGAGCTGCAATAAAGATTCTGATGCACATGTCCTTGTGGTAAAATGATTTTAGTTCTCTGGTAGATACCTAGTAATGGGATTGCAGGATCAAATGGAAGGTCAACTGTTAGTTCTTTGAGAATTCTCCATACTTCTTTCTATAAAGGTTGTATTAGTTTGCAGTCCCAGCAGTGTTCCTTTCTCTCCATATCCTTGACAGCATCTACAGTTCTGGGACATTGTGATGTGAGCTATCTCACTGGAGTTAGGCAATATCTCAGAGTGGTTTTGATTTGCATTTCTCCAAGGATTAGGGATGATGAGCACTTTTTCATGTGTTTGTTGGCTATTTGTTATCTTCAGAGAAGTTTCTGTTCAAGTCTCTCGCCCACTTATAAATGGGATTGTTTGCTCTTTTCTTGTTGACTAATTTGAGTTCTCCATAGATTCTAGTTATCAGCCCTTTGTCATATTTACAGCATTCAAATATCTTCTCCCCTTCCAAAGTCTGTTTGCTTTAATCGTGGTACCCTTAGATGTGCAGAAGCTTTTTAGCTTGATCATATCCATTTATTTATTTTTGTTGTTGCTGCAATTGCCAGGAGGTCTTCTTCATGAAATCTTCTCCCAGGCTGATTTTGTCAAGCCTTTTCCCCTACACTCTCTTCTAGAATTTTTATTATTTTGTGTCTTAAATTCAAATCTTTTATCCAGCAAGAGTCAATTTTCATTTTTATATCACATATCCATCTGAATCTCTTCATTTAAAACATTGTGGGTGAGTTACATCCAGCTCACAGAAGCCAAAGATGAAATGCAAAGCCCCTCAGCGGCTTCCTCCCAGCACGCTCTGTCATCCATGAGGCCCTTTGCAATTCTGAGCACAGGGCTGGCTGGGCCCACCCCAGCCCCCAGCCCCAGCACTTTGGGGTTCTGAAGTGTTACATTTTATTGCCCTGAGGAGCTGTAGGAGTCCACTCTCAAGGTAAAATGTTATTCTCCACTCATATTTTTGAATTATGGTTTCAAGGTGGTTGCTCCTATCAAGTAAATGAAATGATTTAACATAATTTGTTGCCACTTTGATCACAACAATAATAAATAAATCTTCATGAGGAAAACGGGAAGCCCATTCTGCCCCATTTTAAAAGATATTAAGTAATAACACAGATGTAGTTATAGTTTTTTTTTTTTTTTTTTTTAGCAGAAACGACTCTGTTGGGTTTTCCCGCAAGCAGAGTGGCTCAGTGGGGCTGTTCTGCAGGACGCCTGCCGCCTCCAGAAAGAGCTGCTCTTCTGCTCAGCCCTTGTTAATTAGTCTATCAGGGCCTTGCCTTTTATGTGGGCACCATATGCAACGTGTTAGGGGCATCCAAAGCCGCTGTGAATGGGTGTCTGTTTTTGTACCTGGGGGCACGCTGCACACATTTGGAAAGCACATGGAGCGCAATGGACATTAACCCAGATGTCAAAAATAGCCTGCATTTTACTACTGTTATTAAACAGTTTCCCCTTTAACCCCTCCGTGTTTACCAAAGACCGCTTTCTCCCAGCCTGTTTCTGCAAATCACTACTGAAAGGGCAGGAGAAGAAAGCCATAATCTGGCAGGTGTCTTTATTCCAAAGAAAAACAGTCTGAAGGCATATTTGTGAGACACCACACGTTTATAGCCTGCTCTCCCTGGGGTGCTTGTCCTGGGGCAGCCTCTTACTGCCATGCTCAGTTGCCCACCCGCTCCCTCACACACCCTGCGGCCCTGAGCCATCAAGAGCAGCCATCTCACCCAATACTGATTTTTTTTTTCCATAGAGGAAATAGCGTTGTATTTTAGTATGGTACTGGTTACACAATCTTTGGTTTAAAAAAATCTAAAAAGTGCAAAGAAAAAAAAACTCTAAAAGAGAGGCTTAAACCCCAGCCACCAATAAATATTAACATTCTGGTGTGTGTGTACACTTGCAAATGTTTATGTTTATAACGTGCATGTGTGTTGACGCAAAAATGAGATTGAACTAGACATATAAAAGGGCAACCTACTTTTTTTCACTGAGAAGTTGTGGGACATGTTTCCCTATTTAAAAAGTAGAGATCTATACCATTGTCACTCGTCACTTAATCTTAAGTATCCTCATCGCAGCTCCCTATCCATTTTTTCATGGCACCAATTTTAAAATCCCCATTCATGTATTGACTTGTGTGTCTGTTTGTTGTCTGTCTGGCTCCTGAGACTACAGGATCTATGAAGGTAAGGATCTTGTCTGTTTTCCTCCCTGTTCTATCCCTGGCACCTGACATAGGGAGGTGCTATATTAGTTTTCTTGCTGTGTAAGAAATTACCACAAATTTAGTGGTTGAAAACAACACCCACCTACGATCCCATAGTGTTGCAGGTAGGCTGGAAGTCTTCATGGGCTGGGCTGGGTTTTCTGCTTAGCATCTCATAAAGCCAAAGTCAGGACTTTGGCTGGACTTTAATCTGCAGGCTCTGGGGAAGCATCCACTGCCAAGCTCCTTCAGGCTGTTGGTAGAATTCAGTCCCCTGTGCTTATTGGACTGAGATCCCTATTTATTTCCATGCTGGCTATCAGCTGGGGGCCCCTCTCACATTATAAAGGAAGTTCTTCCTTCATCTCAGCAGAGCAAATTCCTAACCTAGTTCACATTTTCTTGACTTTCTCTTCTGCCACAACAGGAGAAAAGTCTGTGCTGTCAAAGGGCTCCTGTCATTAAATTAGGTCTATTCAGATAATCTCCCTTTAGGTTAAAGTCAACTGATTAGTCACCTTAATTACATCTGTAAGGTAACATAGGAATGGTCTGATACATTCTTAGTTCCAGGGATTAGGGTAGGAAATCAGGGGTGAGGGGGGTTGAATTTTTCAGATTCTCTCTATTCTAGTTGCTCTCCGATATCTGTGGAGTGAGTGAGTAAATCAGCCTGGCCCAGGCACTGTGGAAAGCATAGGGAGTGCTAAGTGAGTAGCACAGATCTGCCCTCATCCTCATAGAGCTGATAGTGACCATGGCTGTCCAACAGAAGTATAGACCAAGCTCATCCTCATAGAGCTGATAGTGACCATGGCTGTCCAACAGAAGTATAGACCAAGCTCATCCTCATAGAGCTGATAGTGACCATGGCTGTCCAACAGAAATATAGACCTGCCCTCATCCTCATAGAGCTGATAGTGACCATGGCTGTCCAACAGAAGTATAGACCAAGCTGTCATCCTTCATTTATGTTACTATTAGCTGCCACATTTCACAAAGTAATAAGGAATAAGTGAAATTAATGGTAATGTATGTTATTTGATCCAATACACATATCTAAAAGATCCTTTTAACATAAAGTCTATATTAAAAATTGTTACAGAGATAATTTACATTCTTCATAATAAATCTTCAAAATCTCATGTGTGTTTTACGCTTATAGTATACCTGAATTTGGACTAGCCACATGTCGAGTGTTCAGTCTCCCCCTAGGGCCAGTGGTTACCATATTGGACAGTACAGGTCTAGACAGTTCAGCAGGAGAGGTCTCCAAAGTGTGTGAGAGATTTCCCACTCTGTGTCATATCTGGGAGGGTTGGCAAAGGCTTTCTAGTGAGATGTGGTATCTAAGCGGAGACTGTAGTATACACAGGGCTTGCTCAAACCAAGAGCTGGTGTAATGAGAGTCAGACAGAAAGACATGTTTGAGAGAAGAGAAAAAAAGCTTCAGGACTACAGAGGCAAGTTAGTGCAGGTGGGGATGTACAGAGCAGAATGCCCAGGGTAAGTGCACAACTGGAGAGAGAGGGGCCCAGATGAGGCCTCCCCCATAGCCAGGAATCCCTCATCCTGCATCCTGCGGGCAATGGGACTGTAAACAGGGGTGTTTATGGGGGTTGTAAACAGTAAACAGGATGCCACCACTGAAATAGCACTGCCAGCCCCTCTGATGGGGATGCAGGATTGGCTGCTGCAACAGAGGATGCTGGAGAAAGAGTAGGACCATTGAGATTCAACAGGTGGGAGAGGACTGGGCAGGGATTATCTCACAATGGGAGCAACCCAGATTGTCTCATTGTGGAAGGCAGGATTCCTTTTTAAATTTTTTTTTTTTTTTTGAAAGCATATACTTGTTTGCCCCTTGACGGGGGCGGGGGGGGGGATCACCTGCATTGCTAATGATGCTGGCTGCATCATTTGAAGTTTGGTTGTTTCTTTTCCTTTTTGCCCTCTCAAACCCATTTAGGCCTCCTGGTGAATAGATTGTTTGAAGGAAGGAGGGGCAACCCTTTTTGAGAGTTCTTTTGTCTACAGCATAAATTTACGCCTAATCTGTGCATTGTCATTGGGAGGCCTTATACTATGCCTGGTGACTGGTAACCCAGTTGGAACTCTTTCTCACAACTGAATAAATGATTGTTCTTTGCTACTTTATCTTGGAAAAATATCAAGGACATCGGACATTGGCTATAATTATTTTTCACTCATTTCCCCATCTGTAAAAAAATGGCCCATACATTTTAATCCTACTTTGGATTTCTCTTTACCTTTTAATTGTGTAGCCATTTAATATATTGGTCAGCCCTTTAAAAGGATAATTAAGAAATGCTGAATGCACCCAAGAATTAGAGCTATGCACAGCTCATGAAACAGAAAGCGTGCTCTGACTTACAGTTTTCATACAAAGTTTGCAGAGATTTTATGTGCCAGAATGAGTAATATGATCTATTCTAGGAACTCCCTAACTTTCTGGCTCTGCAAAAGTCATTTTTTTTTTTTGCCCCAATTCAAGTTTCTTAACCAGAAGGGTTACACCAAAGTCCTCCGAGTATGAATGAGCAGAGTTCATCCAAGCCACATATTTCATTTGCACTCCTTAAGGATGGCTCGGAATAGCTGGCTACCTGTGCAGACCATGGGATCTTTGGCATTCTCGTTCACTGGTGTGACTCAGGAAATGCTGTGTAGCAACCACCGAATGGGACAGCTCAGGCTGAATATAAAAAGGGGCATGCAAGTGCATGAGTGTGAGCAAGTGCATGAGTGTGAGTAACATGTTCCCTGCCATGTTCCCCACATGCCTGCACTATTGTGGCTGGAAACCCTGAAGCATCCGAAGGCCATGTGTGGGTGAAAACGGTACAGGCACACACGTGGAGCATCAGCAGGGAACAAAGTCATCATTGAAGCAGTGGTGTGGGACAGTCTCTCTTCTCACCCATTGCACTGTTTCTTTCCAGGCTGCAGTTGTGTCTACACACAGGACCCTCACTGGGACAGTGAGAAGACTTGAGGCAGGAAATATGCGAATGCATGACTATTGCATTTATGTTTGCTACTAAGCATCTGCGCGGGCTATTTGGATGCAAGGATGAAAGCCAACTTTGTTTCCATCTGCTCTACTTAACACATTGACTGTCACACTAGAAAATAATTTTTTTTTCCTTGTAGCCACAGTATTTTGTTAAGTCAAGAGAGGTCAAGACATGTGTGAGTTATATAGTCTTCGCGAGGCCTCAGGCTCACAATCAGTGTAAGTGAAATACAACTGTCAGGGCAGTTAATGTGTTAAGGAGATGCCAATATTCTTTAAAAAATGTTTTTATCCTCGGGCCAGGCACGGTGGCTCGCGGCTGTAATCCTAGCACTCTGGGAGGCCGAGGAGGGTGGATTGCCTGAGCTCACAGGTTCAAGACCAGCCTGAGCCAGAGTGAGACCTCATCTCTAAAAATAGCCAGGCATTGTGGCGGGTGCCTGTAGTCCCAGCTACTTGGGAGGCAGAGGCAAGAGACTCGCTTGAGCCCAAGAGTTTGAGGTGTACTGGGAGCTGTGACGCCATGGTACTTTACCAAGGGTGACAAAGTGAAACTCTGTCTCAGAAAAAAAAAAAAAAAAAAAAAGAAAAAGTTTTAATCATAGTAAAATATACATAAAATTTATTATTTTTACCTTTAAGAATATATTTGGCGGCATTTAGTACCTTCATAGGGTTGTAAAACCATCATCACTATTCATTCTAATATTTTCCATGGCCCCAAGCAGAAACTCTGGACCTGTTGTTAAATAACCCCTCCCATTTTGTCCTCCCCTGACCCCCAACCTCGAATCTGTTCTCTGCATCTATGAATTTGTCTGCTCTGGAGATTTCATATAAGTAGAATCATACAGTATTTGTCTTTCTTTGGTCTGGTTTATTTCACTTAGCATGATGACTCCAAGGTTCATCCACGTTGTAGCATGCATGAGAACTTCATTTCTTTTCATGGCTTAATAGTACTCCCTTACATGTATATACCACATTTTGTTTATCCAGTCATCTCTTAATGAGTACTTTTGGCTATTGTGAATAATGGTGCTATGAATATCTGTGTACAAGTATTTCTTTGAGTCCCTGTTTTCAGTTTTCTGGGGGTATGTACCTAGGGTTGGAATTGCTAGGTCCAATATTCTTTTCAATTTTTGCTCTTAGACGACTTTTAAATGAATGTTAAGTATTATGCTGTCTTGACCGTCTTTAATTCTCTAACGTCTCTGAAGTCAAGTTAAGAAATAATTTTAAAACTGTAGTTGTTATACAAAAGTATGGAGAAGAAAAAAATTGACACGTAATCTGATGATGTGGAAATAATCATGAAATATTTTGGCATGTTTCCCTTCAATTTCTTTTTGCGTGTCAAGAGACTTTTATAGATCTATGTGACTTATTTTGAAAAAGGCTTTTTCTCAGATGCGCTTGCATGACACAATCAACTTTTTGTTCACTTTGTCCCTTCTGCTGTGCTTCTCATCACCCCCTCCCCACACCCACCCAAACCCAACCCATGACAGTGGTGGTGAGGCGGGTGCAGGGGTGAGGAGTGGGAGGGCTTCTGCCAGCGTGATCTCAGACAGCGTTACCAGTTTCTTTGCCTGCTAAATTATGTGCTTTCTTGTTGCAGCTATCAGAAGGGCTGACTAAAGGGAAAGCGCAGCTCAGCAGCAATATTCTGGTAATCTATTGCAGCGCGGCTGACACCACTGTTCACCAGCACCTGGAGGAGCTCATCAGGGCTGAAGCGGAGCTTTCACCTCCATTACTGAGAGAGATTCTCTTCTACCCGACATTTCCTTTCATCACCTCTTGTCATTTCTCATGGATTCAGATACGTTGGAAAGCAAGAATGCGGAGGAGGAGAAAAGTGACAGATCTTCCATTTTTTTGGTCCAGATTTGGGCATTTAAAATGTGATCTTCTTTTCCAAATGTCACTGTTGGATAACATTTTATTTATGTTACTGAAATATCATCAGATAAATTTGAACTCCATGAGATTTTAACTATGGATTCAGCTTCTGTTGGGCAACTAGCCTCATCTCCAGTTATTCCGTGCTGATTCCATCTCAGTGGTCATTCCAAATGCATTAGATTATCAAAAAGTGTAAATTTGCTGCGAGTGAGTGCTGTTGGCAGTGTTCATGTGCCATGATGCGTGGAGTGTTTGACAAAGAAACCAAAACACCAAAAATTGCGAGCCTTTACCCTCCTCTATTTCTTTAAGCCGCTGTTTGAAGAACCACATTTTGATGGTTACCTCTGGGCCAGGTTGGAAACGAAATCAATTTTTTAAACCACTAATACTTGCCAAGAAATCGCCTTACGAGAACATGGTGTGTGTCTCTGACAATGCATGGCACATCTAAATTAATCGTTCATGATTTTCTCTACCCTGGTCATGTACTGGAGAGTGGCAAAAGCCCGAGGCCCCTGTGTATCTCTATTCCACGTGCTCCATCCATTTCCACAGCTGGGCCAGGCCCGAGCCTCAGACTCTTGCCATCCCTGAACATGCAGGTCTCCATGAAGAAGCTGGGACTCATTCACATTTCAAGATCCAAATGCTGTGCAAACAGTGTAAGCTTAGATTTTTCTATAAATGAAGGGTCATTTCTCATTTTTTTAAATGTCTGCAACATGGATTCCAAAGCATTTTCAGCATCAAACATGAAAACATTGATGAATGAGGAACAATCACAAAAGCTGTGTATCTGTATATAGCTCTACAAAACGTGTATGTGGATACAGAGTCACTATTTAAATAAAGCACATGCCAGGGAAAGAGACCCAACTTTGAGGTCTTTTACATACAGTGACATGGTACTAAGGAGCATTAAACTCCTCCTGCTCCCTCTGAATATTAAAAAAAAAAAAAATTAAAGTTGTGATTAACTTCATAAAACTCATGACTGAGTCTGGCAAACATGTGCAACTCTTGTATTGATCCATTTTCTTGTCAATGGAAGAAACTCTTCCACGTATGCAAGTGGGAGATGAAAACCTACATTTTTTTTAAAGGACAAACAGTGAATTTAAGCATGAGTGGCCTTAATAAATATAGTTGTCTTTCTTTGCTGCTGTGGAAAGGATTCTAAACAGATGTTCCTGAACTCTTGCATTGAATTTAGTTGTTATTATTACTTCTTAAAATGTTGGTGCAATTAACTCTGGACCTCTCTCGTGAGCCATAGAGATATTTAAAAGACAGACACCTGATTTGTCGAGGAAGAGGAAATGGTCTCTGTTGCACCATTCATTCTTGGTGCATTAGGAGTAACATATTCAAGCGGGTCTCTTGCTTCTGGCTTTGTTCCTGTCGTCAGTAAATATAGCAAACTATGTAAAGCTTATGTGTCGCATAAACTATCCAAATACATTCATGTTTTAGAAGTTTGTCCTTTAACTATCTAAAAGATCTAGATCTTGGTTGGAGATGTGAGCAGAGTTCTTTGCAAGCTTACTTAGCACATTTTGATACATTGTCTCACTGAAAACCCAAGCCACAAGTGCATCCTCATGAACGGTTTGGATGTCCTCAAAGGGGTGGTCCTCACTGCCTCCTGCAACCAGGTCCTGACCTGAACTCTGCAACTGAATACTTGAAGTAGAAAGTAGGAAATCCAGTAGGGAAAATAGGGTCCTTGAAACAGAAGAAAAAAAAAAAAAACAACAACAACACCAACCATGTATAGTTAGCTATTTCTACATATGTGCCAATTTCATCACAGCTCTTATTTGGGAGATCATTTTTTGCCCTGCTTTTGTTGGTTAAAAGTGTTATTGATCTTACCTTTATGGGGGCATATTATTTGGTCCCTTCAAAATTAAATTCTATCTAACATAGCGTCCTTTTCCATCGTACATTATAGACTCTGATGTTTGGGGGTTACCAAAAAATATCCCTTTTCACCTATTAAAAATAGTCCTTGGGTTTACAACAAACACTGTGATGTTGGGAGGATATTTCCTTTGCACAAACTTTAGCAGGTTTCCTTCTAATCATAATGTAGTTGCAAAAAAAAGTTCAGGCTAACATTTAGAAAAAGTTGGTCTTATTTTGTGCAAAAGCAGGCGTGTACTTTATACCCCATTTGATTTTGATGTACAGTCTCAATTTTGTATTTAATGATTTTTGTGTATCCAGTATGCACGTAAACAGCGTGTCAACTTTCATTTGAAAGTGGGTTTCGATTTACTTTTTAAACAGTGTTTATGGCAAGACCTCAAATGTGTTGACATAAGCTCTATCTGCGATGTTTTCGTGCCGAGTGGCGACTGAATGCAGCCGGGGGTCAGTGTATCTAATTCCCTGAGACCCTCCTGTGATAGTGCTTCTTGTAACATTTCTTCAAGTGAATGGCATGTGGGTTGTGATATTGACCATGTGATTATGGACATCAATATGAAAATAAATAAATAAAACTAAGGAACCCTCGAAACTACCAATGGGCATGTATTAGCCAGTCATTGTAACCTTGCGTCTAGTAGAAGAACAATGTACAAGGTCTGTACAGTTCATAAGTTTGTTACCATGTGTATGAGAAGTACTTTGTGCTGATCGCCTTATTTATATTCATCAAATAAACCTTGTTTCTTTCTGAATTGAGTTCATGCCATCTCTAATAAATGCTCCAATTGTGGTGGTTTCTGATATTCTGGGGGTCATGGATGGTCTCCATTTGAAGAACTGTATGGACTCAAAGAAAAAAAGAGAAAAGGGAAGTTATTGACCCACTTCACCAGAAAGGCCAGGACATACATTTCTCTTCCTGTACAGCTAGACCCAGAGATTCAAATTAGGAAATTTGAGTCATTGGTGGTGGTGTCCATCTTCCTTCCTTGCCTGGTTCCTTTCCCTTTCTCTCTTTCTCTGTCATTCTCTCCCCCTTTCTCCATATCTCCTGGTCCCTCCCTCTCTCCCTTTTTCCTTTTTCCATTCCTCCTTCTCTCCTTGTTTTCCTCTGCACTTTCCCCTGGGTTGGCTCTACTATCTGCTGAGCTCTTGCCACTTGGTGGCAGAGATAGTTCCCAGCAGCTTTGAGTGCTTCTTATTTTTAGAGAGACCCTCTCTCTGCCTGCATCCACACCTCTCCCTAAGGGGACACTTACTGGTTCTGTTTGGATTCTGCGTCCAATTACTTTTTTCAAGGGAGCCAAGAAAATGAGGTCATGTGATTGATGGCCTCGCTGGTCATGGGAGGAGTGGCTTCCAAAAGGGAAGATTTGATTCTATTCTAGAAGAGAGGGACAAATAAGCTGGGCAAGTAAAAGTAATAGTTAGCTCTGCCACCATTTGGATGCACACACAATTGGCTATGCCAGGGCCTCCCAAGCCTCTGCAGCCTACCTGTGGATCGCAATGAAGAGCCACTTTGCTGGAGGTCCTTGGAGCCTACAAACCGGATTCTGGTTCTCTTAAAACTTTGAATTATATAGCAGGGAATGAATTTCCAATTCTTATCATGATCGAAATCAATTAGTGATTGTCAAAGATAGAAAGTATGTTAGATGTCATGTAATCCAACACCCTCATTTTACCAGTTGGGGAAACTGAGGCCCAATCCATGTCTGATCCAAACACACATGGCAAGTTCATGGCTATCCGAGAGTCCTGGAAACAGGAATATGTGTTCCTGAATGCTCTTTGAGAAGGAGACGAAGGGACAAAAATCTCCCTTCAGCTAACACTTGACAACAGGGGGGAAATAATCATGCAGCTTCTGTAATTTATGGGTTTAAAGACAACAGGTGTGAAACAACCTCACTGTCAGGTACTTTTGGGGAACCTGACAAGTTGTTTTCACTTTTCATTCTAGTGGCTTTTTACAGAAAGAGACCTTTTGTTGGACAAGAACTTCTTACATCATAGAACTTCCTGAAGCCATGGCTTGCACTCAGGCCTGGTTATATAAACCCAGCTGGCCAGATGGAACAGCTGCCTTTTTTTTTTTTTTTTTTTAAATAGCGACAGGGTCTTGCCCTGTTTCCCTGGCTGCAACCCCTAGGCTCAAAGAATCCTCCCACCTAATCCTCCCAAGTAGCTGGGACAACAAACACATATCACCATGCCTGGCTAGGTTTTTATTTTTTGTAGAGACAGAGTCCTTTTTCTCGACCAGGTCTCAAACTCCTGGCCTCTAGGGATCTTCCCACCTCTGCCTCCCAAAGTGTTGGGATTACAGGTGTGAGCCACTGCAGCGGGCCAACCTCTGCTTCTCAAACCAGTCTTTTAGGTAGGAAAGGTACCAGCCCACACACTGCTGGGCTCAGACTGCAAGTTAATCTGTACCTTTAGGTCCACTGAAGCACATGGATTTTTAGTACACCTGACGTATTGACCATAAAAATCTACCTTCGCTGCTTCTAGTATCTGTAAAGTGCTCTTACAAATGATTGAAGAGACATTCTAATTCTTAGAGTTGCTGATCCATAGTATTAATCATTCTAATAATTAGTAAAGACAATAATAACAAATAAAAATAACTGAACAATACTGAGCCTTTGCTAGGAGCCAGGCTGTGATACTAAGGACTTCTAAATGCATTGATTCTGTTTATTCTTGACAACACTTCCATCAGGTAGGTTCTGTAATGAGCCACGTTTTACAGCAAAGGAAATGAAGGCCCGTGGAGATAACCAGAAACAGCATGAAATATTAGACCACTAATTTGGTGCAGCATTGTACTAAATGCTGTGCTTACATGAGCTCATTTATTCTCACAGTAATCCCAGGAGGTAAGAACTATCATCATCGTCACTTTATGGACAAGGAGAATGAGTCCTGGACAACTTGTGTGCCTCACTCAGGTCCCCCAGATAGTAAGCAAGTGGTAGAGCCAGGCTTTGAACCCAGTGCTTAGCGAGCTGCTCTGCTTAGGGTATTGTGTTGGGCCCCAGGTCAGACAGGTTACACATGACAGACTGCTATCTGAATGCCACTTGTGTCCACCCAGCATTGCTTCCCCATTATATTTGGTCCCCATTGTGGCCACCCAGCTTACAAGGCCTGCTAGAACTGGTCCTTTCATCACTGATTGCCACAGTTGACCCAAGATGCAGGACAATGGACTGCCCCACACTAAGGCTGTATATCCCCAAGGAAATCAAGCCACACGTGAAAAGGGAGCCAAGGTGAAGCTCGGTGCGTTGGATTTAACCCTGCTGCCCACAGGCTTCTTGTGTTTCTGGTAAGCCCTCAGTTTCTGTGTTTCAGAGCTTTTTTTTTTTTTCTTGAGACAGAGTCTCACTTTGTCGCCCTTGGTAGAGTGCTGTGGCATCATAGCTCACAGCAACCTCCAACTCTTGGGCTTAAGTGATTCTCTTGCCTCAGCCTCCCAAGTAGCTGGGACTACAGGCACCCACCACAATGCCTGGCTATTTTTTTGTTGCAGTTGTTGTTGTTTAGCTGGCCTGAGCTGGATTTGAACCTCCCTGCCTCGGTGTATGTGGCCGGTGCCCTACCCAGTGAACTTCGGGCGCTGGGCTCTTTTTAGAGACCAGGTCTCGCTCTGGCTCAGGCTGATCGCAAACCTTTAAGCTTAGGCAATCCACTCACCTTGGCCTCCTAAGTGCTAGATTACAGGCAGGAGCCACCTGTACCAACACTTCTGACCTCCTTACTTACCCAGGTATTAGAGATTCTGGTGAATATATGAAGAAATAGATTTGAGAAGTAGAGATGTTCAGAAAGGAATCACTGGGCCAGGCACGGTGGCTCATGCCTATAATCCTAGCATTCTGGGAGGCCAAGGCAGGTGGATTCCCCTGAGCTCACAGGTTTGAGACCAGCCTGAGCAAGAGTGAGATCCCCATCTCTAAAAATAGCTAGATGTTTTGGTAGGCACCTGTCCTCCCAGCTACTTGGGAGGCTGAGACAAGAGAATCACTTGAGCCCAAGAGTTTGAGGTTGCTGTGAGCTTATGCTGCCACGGCACTCTACCCAGGGTGAGAAAGTGAAACTCTGTCTCAAAAAAAAAAAAAAAAAAGAAGGAATTATTGCTCCCTATCACCATCTGGGTGGATCTCATATAACACTGGGTGAAAGCAGATATACAAAGGGGGACATACTTTATGATTCTGTCCATATAAAGCTCAGAAAAAAACAAAATTAATCTATGGGGCTAGGAGTTGAGATTCTTAACCTAGAAATTAGTTATATGGTCACGTTAAGTTTGTGAAAAATTATCAAGAGATATGCTTATGACGTATATACTTATCTGTCTGAATGTTATATCTCATTTGAAAAATTTACCGTAAACATTTTTAATGCCATTAAGCATTAATCTAGTTTCAAATCACAGAATTTAGAAAACTAAGGTCTATGGAAGAAATTTAAGGTTCAGATATTTTTTTCTTTCTTTTCTTTTTTTTTTTGCAGTTGGTCAGGGTTGGATTTAAACCCACCACCTCTAGCATATGGGGCCAGTGCCCTACTCCTTTGAGCCACAGGCGCTGCCCAATTTCTTTTCTTTTCTTTTCTTTTTTTTTTTTTTTTGGCCAGCACAATGTCTTAAAAATTTTGACAGAGCAATAATGGTAAGCATGTAGTCTAGGAGCTTGGGGAAGTGTTAGATGTACTTTCCATTTCTCTGTTGCCCTTACTGCCCAGTAAAATGTTACATTATACCTGGCCAACTTCACCCCACTGTGTGCCCTGCCTGACCCCTGAAGGTATTTGCATTTACAGCCCCTGATGAAATTGAAATCTTGACTCCACAACATGCCAAATAACCCCGGGCTGGTCACTCAGTCTCTCTGTGTTTGTTTCCTCATCCTGCAATTCTAACACAGCCCCAGAAGGTTGGGGTTTTTGTTTGTTTGTTTTTCTCAAAGATGAAATGGCCATTTAACACCATGCCAGCTACATAATAGAGAACAAATGGAAATGGTAGCTATTATCAGTAGTACCAATATCATAAATAATAAAAGTTGAACAAAATAAAATTGATGATCTTCGCAGCCTCCCAGCCGTTCTCCACAGGAACTGCTGCTGAGCTGGTCTTGCTCAGATCCCATTTGCCACGTCAGGGTTTTCCTCCACCACGTTTAATAACCAGTTTCCAGATTTGGATATTGGGGGCTGTCAATTTCCCTGGTTACTGTTGCCAATGACAGGGAAGGAAAAACTAGTGTCATTACCACTTGTACTTCCACAAAGCACATGAACTCAAAATGAGAGCAAGGATTTTAGACAATAAAACACCAGGTTTAAAAAAAGTCAGGAAAGACCTGCCGAACATGTATGATAAGAAATGTGTTTGGGGGTAGAAAAACAGAAGGTCTAATGCTGGTGTGGCATCAGCACCATTGGAAGTCTTTGGTTTGGATGGGACCATTTCCTCTTTCCCACCAAAATGGTGCACATCCACACATCTGTAAGAGGAATTAAGTAAGGCATTGGGATTAGCCATGGGTTGGTTGGGAACCAGTAGCTTTGCCTATGGCCAAAATCTAGGCCTTGGTTTTAACGCTCCTCTTGTAATGCAGTTGCCTTTCTTAGTTTATTTTATGGCATGATGTCGTTCAACATCCTTCACACAAGGTGACATAGTGGCTTCTATGGAAATATCCCAAGCAACATAGGAGGACTTACGGAAACATTAATACATTACATATTAATATAACATAACTCCATTTGGAAGTGCTCAAGATAGTACTCCTCAAGGTGTTGAATTTGGGCCCCAAACTTTTGTTGATTATACTTTGGTTTCTGAGCATCATGTTTTCAGTTTACAAGAAAGGAAGTGGAAATAGGTTGCAGAGAAGGGATTGTCTTGCCTTTGGATTCTTCTAAAGTGTTTGATTTTCAGAAAGAAGAAAGTAGCTGAGCTTTTAATTTTTTTTTTCTCTTATAGAGTCTGTGGGTTAGCAAGAATTCATTCCTGCAGTAGGCTTGGGTTGCTTTTGGTGTTTCTGGAAGGAGCTGACCTCATCAGCCCAGGACCAAGGGCGTGGAGAAAAGGTTGAGCAGATTGAGCAGTGATAGGGGCCCAAACTGGAATTTCTTAGGGAGACCAGTCCCAAATCTCCTGTTCTTCCAGAAAGTCTGAAGTCATGGGAGAAAAATTTCTCTAGGAGTCTGATGTGGTTCCTCAAAGATACTGAAATTCAACAAATCTAAAGTGGCCACTGTGAATTCTTAAAGAACAAGCTCATAGCATGACAGGTGGCCATTAGTAAAAGTGTGGATTTCCTCCCAGCAAGTTAATGTAAGGGGGCCTTATTTTCCTTCTGATATTAACATTTTCATTAAAACCTCACTTTGCCCCAAACTGGTCAAAATAAATAATAAGGGTAGTTGCTTTTAAACCACCAAAGACTGAAGTAGGCAGAGAGGATTAAAAAATTGCTCCAGGTATTTAAAGGGACGAGGCCTTTTGCCAAATTGGATAAGAGAGAGCATCAATAGCATTTTCTCCAGTAGACTAATTTTCTGTGTATACCCCCTTGAAATTGTTAGCTCAAAGCTTAGATTTCACCTGGTTCACCTGGAAGTCTTCTCTTTTCCTAACCTATGATGTTGGATCATGCAACTTCACCTTCTGTCAAAAGTGTACAGATGAAAAGAGTAAAGAATATTTGGCTAAAGAGTGATGGTGAGCTCAAAGGTGAATAATCGGATTCCAGATTTTGTTCAATTCAAAGAGAGTTGATATTCACCTTTTCTCTGTCTCAACATCAGAGAAATTGCAAGATGTTCCCTAAATCTTTTATGTTCTACAAACTATCTAAAGAAAAGAATGCACAAGCAGGACTTCTTAGAACAATCCTCCCTTTATCCTCCGAAACTGTGTTCGTAGTTATGATTCGATGTAACGGAGCAAGGTAAAATGGATACCACATTTGGAGCAAGAAACAAGGAGCTTTATCTTTTTTCCAGCCAGCACTTTGGAAAACTCTAATGTCAGTTTGGACGCTGATATTAAACCAGTGCATATAAATTCACTTGGATGCAGCTGCAGAAATTTCATTTAAGGCCAGTCATTTCATACTAAAGGCATATAACGGGATATTAGCACATGGGGGTTAGCTAGCTAATCAGTTTGTGCATTTCATTGGAATTTCAGAAGATAAATGTTTCATTCCCAGGGCTGTCTGTGGCTCACCATTTGACCTTGGACTAATTGCTTAATCTCTCTTGGCTTCAGATTTTCTATCTTGAAAATGAGAATAGTAGTAATTTCTAACTATTTATCTCATCCGGTACTGAGTGGATTTGGGGGGTCATGTTTGTAAAGTCCTGGAAAATTCTCAAGAGAGACAACATTCTACCACTTTTGAGATTCTGGTTGGTAATGTTATAGGGCCATAGCTGGATAGGGCTGCATTTAATGGAGTCAATATCACAGGCAAATGTTCTCTGCTTCCTTATAACCAAGGACTAGCCCCTTTTGAAAGCAGAGCTTTTCATCACTATGAAATCTCTAGTTCTCTTTGTTGTTGAAACAATCTGGAACTCCTGTAGTAAACCAAGAGCTTTCTCTTCTGCCTAAACAGAACTTGGAGCTTTGAGGAAGTAACTACCATTTGATGGCCACAGGCAATTACTTAGTAATTCATAGACTTTTTTGGGTCAAACAGACTTGAGTTGAGCCCTGTCTTTGTCACTTCCTGACTGGGTGACCCTGGGCCAATCACTCAACATTCCTGTACTACCTTTATACTTAGTACAATATCCAGCACATGACAAGCTGTCAGGAAATACCATCTGCTTTAATAGTATATGTAATGTATCTGCATTTATTTTCTAGTTACATGAAGAATTATAATGAGTACTAGTCCTTAGTTAACCAAAACTTAACTGACTTAAGAGTTTTTGCTTAACCTGGCTATCCACAGCCATCCATTAACAATCCTCTCATTTTGTGAGGTTGGATTTAGGAAAATGGCAAGTCAACTTTGTATCAGAGGTTTATGCAAATTCCTAGAGCACATTTTTTTTTGTTGTTGTTGTCATTACTGATTTAACCCAATGTCCTGACTTTCTAAGTGCAATACTACAGAGCAGCTTTGAAGAGTGACATTTACTAAAAACAAACTTCATTCCAAGCATTATGCTAAACACTGAATATATTTTCTCACTTCATAGTCAGAACAGCTCAGGGAAGTGGGTACTATTAAGTAATCCCTTATACAGAAGGAGAAAGCAGAGTTTGGTGACAGAGAATCTGGGTTTTAATCATCACTCTGACTCCAGAGTTCTGTTCTAACCCAGTTCTGGCCAGTAAAATATAATGCATGCCATGAATGTAATTTTAAATATTTTAGTACCCATGTTTTGTTAAAAAAGGAAAAAGTAATTTCAGTAATGTATTTTCTTTCATACACCCAAAAGATTATCATTTCAACATGTAATCAATATCAAAATTGTTAATGAGACATTTTGTAATCTCGTTTTAGTGCCATCTTTCAACACTAGTTTCTATTTTGCTCAGAAGGCCCACCTTAATGTAAACTAGCCGCATGCTTCCAGTGCTCAAATACCACGTGTGGTTCATGACCGTTGCTCTGTAGTGTAGCTCTAACACCTGCAAAGTTTTTGAGGCTTTTTGGCAACAGGGTTTACCAGATGATGTTTACTGAGGAAAAAAACTACTAAGTCTTCAGTTTTCAACAAAAATAGTAAAAAGAGGATGTGTAGATAGGTAATAGGAGTTTAACGTGTTAATTTTTACATTCTAAAACAGTTAAATTGTACCATTTTACTCTCAAAAAATAGTTCTTTCCTAGAGTATTGTGCTATTAAACTCTGACCTTTTCATAAATAATATGCATATTTATCCCAGTTTGTGCCAGTAATGAATGAAGGAGTGAATATATTCCCTCCTGTGGGGAAGGAAGATCTCTCAGCCCGAGAAGTGGTGGAAGCTCCAGAAAGGCAGGAATTTCCTCTATGTTTTGCACAGCTCTGTCGCCCTGGCTGGTACATACTTGCAATAAGTATTTTTGTGTGTGTGTGTGTGTGTGAAATAAATTACTGAATCCACATAGAGGAACTAGTTATTTTATATTTTCTTCCTAATAAACATAGGGAATCTAACGTCCTTTGTTTTCCCCTGTGAGAATTTAAAGACCCCAAATTAACCCCTAATGAATTTAGTTTACTTAAACCAGTTAACTTACGTTTCCGAATGAAAAAACATCAGAAAGATCACAGATAATCTGAGTCTACTTATAAAAGACAGTTTCTGGCTTTCCCACTGATAGTCCTCAGTGTGTCAAAGCCAGGAATCTGGTAGATGTGGGTGTGTCACAGACTGCATCGTCTCTGGAGAAACCCTTGCTTCATATACTTTTTGGCCTAGGCGAGCTCTGTCAGTCTGTGTCACATGTCTCTTTTCAGATGGAGACCTAAGTTGCACGCCCCTACCTTGAGTCAGGGGGTGGAGCTGACTCCACCAAATTCCCAGTTTCCTTTTTTGGTGAGCATAGGTAAGTCCTCAAAGAAGGATCAGGTGCTATAAATAAAGGAGGGAGGCATTCATGCTGGAGAGGCGTCCAGACTAGCCGCCCCGTCCCCACCACTGACATGATCTTTTGCTTCTGTCTTTAGTACCAGGTCTGCTTTACCTCTTTGTGTATCTCAGATACTCATTGTGTAGCATTAGTGTGCTATTCTCATCATTACCGCACGTGCTTTGATACCTTGTTTTATTGTAAGCCCTCAAGAACAGTAGCTGTGGCTCGTTTATTTCTACATCCCAAATTCTTAGCATAATTCCTGGCAGATAGTAGATAATCTGGAGAAGTTTGCCAAAAGGGAAGAAATAGATGAGCCAATTGGGAATCAAGTCACTGATTTAGGTGATCCTGTAAGGTATAGACGTGGTGTTAAGGCCCAGCTGAAAAGTCCATCAGGAACAGTGACAGAGAAAGATGTCACAAGAGAAATATGCCTGCAAGCCCACTGAGAAATCCACCATTATGAGACTGCACATCTGTGTTCAAAATAAAACAAAGAAGCGATCTGATTTTGGCCTTGTGAACACTTCATCAAGTGTATGGCAACATGTAAATGATTATAATTTTGGTTTAAACGTGAGCAGAGTATTGGATATCTGCAGGCTCAACCTCTGTAGACAGAGAGTAGAGAGCAGATGTAATTCTTTGTCAGTACTCTTCTGAGGGCCACTCTTCTTGGTACATTTCCATCTCCCTAATCCCCTTCTCTGGCCCTGTCTTCTGTCCCTCCCATCTCTCTTGTGTCATCCACTCCTTTCTCCTCGGCTCTCCTCCCTCAGTTACTATTCCTCTTTTTCTATTTCTTCCCTCTGCTTTTGTCATTAGAAATCAGGATTTGAGACTGGTGCCTGCAGCTAAGTGGTTAGGGCACTGGCCACCTACACCAGGGCTGGCAGGTTCAAACCCTGCCCGGGCCTGCTAAACGACAATGACAACTGCAATAAAAAAAAATAGCTGGGTGTTATGGCAGGCACCGATAGTCCCAGCTACTTGGGAGGCTGAGGCAAGAGAGTCACTTAAGTCCAAGAGTTTGAGGTTGCTGTGAGCTGTGATGCCACAGCACTCTACCAGGGATGACATAGTGAGACTCTGTCTCCAAAAAAAAAGAAAAAGAAAAAAAGAAAGAAATCGGGATTTGAGTTATAGAACTCATTTAAATTCTGCCTGTGTGAACTTGGGTGAGTTGTTTCCTTTTTCAAGCTTACTTCCCTTGTCTGTAACATTGGAATAATAACATCACTTACTGATGTTATCCAGTTCAATGATATCATCTATCTAAAGTTCTCAGCATAGACTAAAGTGAACTCTTTGGGAGAGAAGTGGGAAAAATTTAATTTTCTTTAGGGTAGGCAGGATTATAAAAAAAAGAAAACTGTTTTGGTTATTTTGGTTATAAGTTCCCCCTCTCTCAAACCAGAGTCCAAAGTGCCTCTGTCCTCTGGTTGTTGTCTTGGACTGCAGTGCTTGGAAGCCCCAACATTAACTGCAGAGTGTTTCTCTTCTAATGGAGGCTAACCCTCTCTCCTGCCAGAACCCCTATAGACAAATGTTTAGAGTTCGCCAGCAGCACGAGGAGGAATCCCTAGTGCTAAACTTGGGCTTTAACCCCTTTTAGCCCTGTTCCAGAACTACTTGGCTAAGGGGGCAAAGGTTCAATGGCTTTGCCCAAGCAGCTACAACCTCTAGGACATGTTCACCATGACATTTTGGGAGCTCCCACTTCACCCATACCTTTGAGAATTTCTTCTAGAGCCTGTTCAGATCTGGTGCTTAGCATGTCCTGTATTCAATGATTATTGACTAAAATGGACAAACCAAAATGATCTGGCATATACAATACTAATTTGACAAACGAATGACTGCGTGTGCCAGAAATGCTTATTGAGCGAACGGTTGATGATCTGTGGTAGGTGATTCATAAATATTTGTTCAATGGGCAAATGAGAACAAATTATTAGCATATCATTCATATCAATGGCCATCACTTTCCATACATTTTAGCGGCTCTTTGATTTATTTTTTGTAGATATAATTCAGTCTCAATAAACTGATTCTCTAAATTTATGATTTGCTTTTATTTTCTGTTGGTGAATTTTGAAATAGATGTTGATGTCCTCTGAATTAAATCCCATTTTCAAATAGCAAAGAGATATGTCTGAACCTCCTTGTATTGAGCATGCCTGCAGAACAAGGGAAGGATGGTGCTTGGGTACCACCTAATCTCTGTTATGACATATCTGCATGACTAAGGAGTGAGGGCCATGGGGGGAAGGATCATGCCCTTTGGTTGAGCAAAAGAGGGTTGTCTGCAAATGACTTGTGCGTGGAGCCATCATGTTCCTGTATATACTCAGTAGATATATGTACCTGCCGGAATAGGTAAATTTAATCCTTTGCCGTTATTCATTTCACTTTTCTGAATTCTGTGGTGTTTCCAAAGAGTGACTGTTTTTCTTCTGGGTTAAGTAGAAATCATTGCTTAAGTCAAAACCACTCACTTTAAATACATTTAGTGACACTGGGATCTTTTTCCCTGGGAGTGTTTCTCATATTTTTCAAAGTCAGTGAATTTCACTTGACCTTTATGAACACTTATAGATCACTGAATTGAGCATTAAACTGAGCGAAGAAAAAAAGCTTTTACTCAAAATTCACTGATTTATCGAGAGATATTTGGGAAGTCATAACAGAGTTATTTCATTTGATGATTATAGCAGCAAAGTATACAAAATTAAAAGGGTTTGGGATTTAATTCTATGATTTAGAATTAATATTTGAGGTCCCTTTTAAGAAGGCTGGGAATATTTGAATAGGAGAAAAAAATATTAGGGTAACTCAAGTTAAAATTCAGTAAGACATAAAATTGCTATGATAAGTCAAAACATTCTTGAAAGTTAAGACATGAAGGAAGCTTCTTGGATGTTTTGTGTACAGCTTGGTGTCGGGGTTACCAGGTAAGTTACTGAATGGCTGAACTTCGTCCTTTCTACTTAGAACAGTTGCTGTTGCCTTACTCTCTTAACACTGTTCTCCATCATTGGTTGTTGTTCAAAGTATCATATCTGTTGGTGGGAATGTAAATTAATACATCCATTGAGGAAAACAGTTCAGCAGTTCCTCAAGAAACTGAAAACAGAATTACCGTATGATCCACCAACTCCACGCCTAAGCATATGTCCAAAAGAAATCAGTCTATCAAAAAGATATCTGCACTCTCATGTTCATTGAAGCATTATTTACATGGTAATTAAGGAGGTATTGAATCAACTTAAGTATCCATCAATCAATGAATTGATAAAGAAAATGTAGTTTAGATACACAATTGAATACTAGTCATCCTTAGAAAGGAAGAAAATCTTGTTGTTTGGGACTACGGATGAACCTAGAGAACAGTATGTTAAGGGAAATAAGCCAGACACAGAAAGATAAATACTACATAACATCATTTATATATGTGGAACATAAAAAAGTAATATTTATAGAAACATAGAGTAGAATGGTGGCTACCAGGGAGTTCGAGGGAGGAAGAGCTTGAGGTGATACTGGTCAAATAATCCAAATTTAATTAGATGGGAAAAATGAGTTCTAGAGGTCTGTTGTATAATAGGATGACTATAGTTAGTAACAAGGTATTGCACACTTGAAAACTGCCAAGAGAACAGACTTTAAGTGTTCTCATCACAAAAAATGTTGAGTGTGTGAGTAATGGATATGTTAACTAGTTTGACACAGCTTTTCCACAATGAAAACATATATCAAAACATCATGATGTACAGCACAAATATGGGCAATTTTCATTTGTCAATTCAAAATACATTTTATTAATAGAAATTATTTAAAAAGTTGTGTTACGGGCGGCACCTGTGGCTCAGTGAGTAGGGCGCCAGCCCCATATGCCGAGGGTGGTGGGTTCAAACCCAGCCCCGGCCAAACTGCAACAAAAAAATAGCCGGGAGTTGTGGCGGGCGCCTGTAGTCCCAGCTGCTCGGGAGGCTGAGGCAAGAGAATCGCGTAAGCCCAAGAGTTAGAGGTTGCTGTGAGCCCTGTAACGCCAGGGCACTCTACCCGAGGGCGGTACAGTGAGACTCTGTCTCTACAAAAAAAAAGAAAAGTTGTGTTACATGGCTAAAATCTACAAGAGAGATGCTTATATTCTTATGTAGTCTTGAGATTCAAGGATGGCTTTTCTGTGGGCAAAGTTTATTTTAATACTCATCCAAATAGTTCCTCCATCAGCTTTCCAGGTGGTCACAGAAGGAGGACTGTTCATTGTCTTATCTGGAAAGGATAGATTTGATCTATATTAGAATCTACTTAGAATCAAATCTGAGCATTTGTGAACTGCTTTCTAATGAGATCTCATACTTCTG
The DNA here is from genome assembly GCF_027406575.1 of Nycticebus coucang. Classification (NCBI taxonomy): domain Eukaryota; kingdom Metazoa; phylum Chordata; class Mammalia; order Primates; family Lorisidae; genus Nycticebus; species Nycticebus coucang. The sequence continues at coordinate 53,821,430 of NC_069787.1, forward strand.
TTGGCTGGTTTCATAGCATGCTTAAGTCCAAAAAATGTGAAAAATATTCCACTTTTCTAGATTTTTGTTCCAAAGAACGAAACTTAGATGAACAGGGGAAAAAATTGCTATTACATATCTAGGAGTATGGCTGTATAATGGGTTGTTTGGAAACACGAGTTATTGAAAATAGTGACAACAGACTTTTAGAGTCCTAAATATGCAAATTTAGACCACAATACTGACAAATGAGAGCAGGGAATTCCAAGACACTGCCCAATACAAGGTAAGAATTCAAGGTAAATTGCTGACTATGCATGCCGTCCTGAGTGAGTGTGTGTGTGTGTGTGTGTGTGTGTGAGAGAGAGAGAGAGACAGAGACAGAGAGAAATGATCCTTTACTGAAATATTTTCCTTTATACTTTTTAACAGGCTGGGCATTCCACTGAACCACTGTCGATGTCATCTATGATGTCATGAGGGTAGTGGCCATCAACACTGCAACCCACAGACTGGGCCATCCCCAGGATTTCTCCAATGGTTCCAAAGAGTTCTCTGGCTAAAAATAAGTGCTTCATCTATCTGGCAATGTTGACAATCTCATCAAAAGTGATATTTCCATTGTGTTTAATGTTTTTCTGTTTATTTCTGTCCCTCAGTGATTCCTCGAGGGCTTTGATGATGAGGGCAGAGGCAGAAGGTGCCACTTCGATCTGAGCCTGTCTGTTCTGGATAGTCAGTTTCACTGTACTCCTCAGACTCTTCCAGTTACTGGTTGCCTTGGTGATGTCACCAAACTTTTGTGGAGACAACCACCCCAGGGATGATCTTGGAGGCCAGGACAGATAGGGCACCAACTTCATGACCGGTGCACCTCAGGTACATGACTTTTATCTTGTTGGTGTCAAACTTAGGGATCATGGTAGAGGCTGCTTATGTCCGATAAACCCTAGTTCTGAACCCAGATTCAGGACAATGGAAGAAAGTTGCACCTTGGCCCTCTCTGAGCTGAAAGCCAAACAGCGGGGGTTGGGGAGGTGAGATGAGGGCAAGGGAGTCATGGCTTCAAGACAGCCAGTTAATGAAATAAGAGCAAGTCTCTGACAGCTCCACTGAACTGGATTTGAATCGGGTGTTCCTAGTGTGGCTGATTCGGCTGGTAGGAAGGTTTGGTGCTTAGTGGAGTAAATCAGAAGCTGTCAGGATTCACAACGCCTGCCCTGCTAGAACACGTTGGGTTTACCAAAACTGTGACCTCTTTGAACCTTCCCTTTTCTCCATATAGTGCAGGCAATAAAGGGGTCTATCTCATAGAGTAGTGAGGACAAAACAAGTTGATAGATGTAAAGAGTTTGGCCAGGGCTGGCATCTGGCACATGGTAAGAGCTCAGTAAATGTCAGTGGCAATTATTATTTTTATTTGTTAGTCACTGTTATCTCAGTGCATATGAGCCTCTTCCCTATTGAATTCCATCATGCAGACTTGGTAGATATAATCACCTCCCACATTTCTCTTCTTTTTTAGCCTTATCCCTAGCTCCTCTTTTTCTTAGGCTCTTCCTTTTTCTCACCTGGCAACCCTGCATCCAACATTTCTAGTGCAGAACCGGCTTTTCATTGAGTTATCACTATGGACAGCACGTGGTCTATATTATTTCAATTGTTAGAACAATCTTTTTTTTCTTTGAGACAGAGTCTCACTATGTTGCCCTCGGTAGAGTGCCGTAGCATCACAGCTCACAGCAACCTCAAACTCTTGGGCTTAAGTGATTCTCTTGCCTGAGCCTCGCAAGTATCTGGGACTACAGGCGACTGCCACAATGCCCGGCTATTTTTATTTTGTATTATTTTTTATTTTTTGTTGCAGTTGTCATTGTTGTTTGGCAGGCCCTGGTTGGGTTCAAACCAGCCAGCTCTGTTGTATGTGGCTGGCGCCCTAGCTGCTGAGCTATAGGTGCCGAGCCCATTAGAATAATCTTAATATGTTTTCTTCATATCGTCACTTTATAGATGAGGAAATTGAAGCTGAAAAGGGTGACTATTGTAGGGTCACTTGGTCAGCAAGAGGCAGAAGTGGGATTCAAATTCACATCTGATTGATCATCTCCCTTAAAACAAAGTGAAACAAAATCAAAGCATCCATTCAGCGTCCCCCCCCCCCCAAAGTATGATTAACAATGAAAATAAGGGCACTTCTAAGTTGGGAGGCATAGTGATCAGGTCTGCTGCAGGACAGGTTAAGATTCTCCTGGAGCTCCTTGAATTGGTTCACAATCCACAAATGGCCTCTAACCTCAAGAGAGCCTTTGTCCCCCCACAGGCCAGAGGCAGCACAAAGCTATGGTATTACTTTGACTGTGGCCATGTGGTGGTGAGGAAGCCCCAGACCCCTTTCCGGCCTCTTTGTCTTGTTTAGAGCTCCATCTGTGCGCTCCCCTCCCGCCCCCCCAAGCATGCAGCTCTGCTGGTCTTGACTCTGAGGTAAAGGAGTAAACATCGTGGGGCTCTTTAGTAGTTTATTTCAGAAGATGGAGCCTGTTTGTCCCTGGGGCCCGTCCCTCTTTTATGGCCTCCAGCCCTTCTTGACAAATTCTAGTGACTGGAGAGAAAACCGCTTTCTACAGCAGATCATTAAAACACCACCATAAACCCAGGGCCATAAAATATTATTTGCTGGGCATAAAAGGCGGGTAGATTTTCCCAGAATGACAACCTAGGTCCTGCTTCTCCTGCTGGGAAAGGCGGCACAGGGATGCAATCGTTCATGAATTCCTTATCTTGCACTCTGCTTTGTGAAGTAACCCTGTTGGGAGAGCAGCCAAAAATATTGATTTATTTGTTCCACAGATTCAAATGCATTTTTAATGAGTGGAGCATGGTGTTGCCTTGCCAGGGCCTCTTTAGATGACTCAATCTGAGGCACATACTCAAATGCACAGACAGTTAGCAAGGGGAAAGGTGGCATTCCACAACATGGAGGTCTGTGAAGCAGGAACTTTTACAGATAGATAGGCATCTATTTCTCTCCTTCCAGCTGCTCAATTTCCAGCCAAACCAATCAACACCACAATGATACTAGTTCTTACAACTGAGCCCGGCTTTCCAGGACAGCCCTCACCCCTACCCCCCATTGAAAGTTCAAAGATCTCCTCTTCTGAATTAATTCTTTTATCCATTTGTGCATTCATTTGGTTGTCACTGAACACCTACTAAGTGCTAGGTGCTGTTCTGAGGACTGGAGTTATACCCATGAAAAGCACAGACGAGGTCCTGCTGACACAGAGCTCATAGGGCATAATTTCAGCACACCTATTATTAAATATCATAAGGTAAAATACATATTCCTTTATCTGAACTCCTTGGGACCAGATGGGTTTGTTGGAACTTTTGAGAGTTTTTGGAATGATAAAATGAGGTACATGACTATTAGTTTCCAGACAGCCCCAGTGAGGTCTGGGGAAAGTACCAGCAATCAAATTGCATTTGTTTCGTCAGTGAAAAGTGTTCATCCTGGGGGGAATGAATTAAGACCATACATGGTCTTTTGTCACCACAAGAGTTTGAAAATCTTGTTTGGCAAAGCTGTTTTTTTTTTTTTTTTTCCTAGAAGAATAGGTATTGAGACCAGGTAAGTGCCTGACCCACGAGAGTCCCTGGAGATCATGGTTTATTCTCATCACTCCCCTATTTTCAAGGTCATCCTATTTTATTCTCCATGCAAGTGTATAAGATTGATCATGCTATTTCTGTTAAGAAGACTCTTTTGGCTGAGAGGCTAAATGACTTGCCCAGGATTTTACAGCTTGTAAGTAGCAGAGCAGGGACTGAACTCAGCCTGCAGAGCTGGCACTCATAATCCCTGCCCAAGATCCTCTTCCATGAGAGGAAGGAATGCAAAACAAGAAGCAGAAAAGTTGAGACTGTGTCTACACAAGCAAAGTTAATTGGAGAGAAGCAGGAGGTTATCCAGATAACTCAGAAAGTAGCAATTTTTCTTTAAAGTTTTGCAGTTAGGTAGCCTGTGTTTCTAGACTGGCTATATGGGTGGGGCACATTCTCAGGGTTATGGTGGCCCTTCACTGCAAAGTACCCGTGGATTCTGGGGCTCTCCCAAGAGAATCCTCCCTTCCTTTGGAAGCATCCCTTGGGAGCTCCATTCATTGTCAGTTTATATGCTGGCACTTTTCATGCCTCTGCACCTGGGCTGGGTCTATGAGATCCACACCACCCGTGGGGGAGCTGCAAGCGTGCTCTTGGGATTGTGCTCTCCCAAAGGAGGAGAAATCTCAGCCTGCAGCCACTGGATAGAACAGCAGGGCACAGAAGGCTTCACATGGTTGATTTCTTAGCCAGAGACTATTTTTTATAGCCACCCCCCATTCCACCTCCTGGTGGGCAGATCTCAGGCTAGTTTGGAACATTGTAAAATGCCCACAGCTTGATAAGTAGTAGTAAAGCCTAGAGAGAGTGAGAGGAAAGGGGAGTTAGGAGGAAAAGGGAAATATCCTGAGAGCTTTGAGAATTCCTGGCTGCCCCTTCCTTAAAGCTGCATTTGCCCTTTAAAGAAAGCAAGGCAGCGGGTGGCGCCTGTGGCTCAAGGAGTAGGGTGCCCGTCCCATATGCCAGAGGTGGTAGGTTCAAACCCAACCCTGGCCAAAAAAAAAAAAGAAAGCAAGGCAGCTAAGCAGGGGCAGTCACCACTTTAAGTTGGTGGGAACTTTAAGTTTCAGGGCCGGGGAAGGGTCCAGTCAGCTAGGACAAGTAAGGACTGGGAAGGGATGGTGGAGGGTGGGACAGCGTAGTGAAGCCTGTGTCACCATCCTGCGGTGGTCAGCTGAACTGGGGAAGGACAGAAGGAACAAAAACAAAACAGCCACCATGGTCAAGTGTATGCCAATGGATGGAGAAAATTAAATCGTGTGTGTGTGTGTGTGTGTGTGTGTGTGTGAGTTTTCACCTTTGATGGGTGGCAGATGGGGGTGATGGAAAACAAGAATGGCACTGCACTGTGAGGCACTGTTTGTGGGTGTCGCCCTCGCCTGCTGTAGGGGGCTGGCGCACACATCTACCAACCGTTCCCCGCTGATTTTCCCAAACCACAGCCATCTATCTGGAAGTGTATGGAACTTTTGGCGCTCCGAACCCCGTTTTGCTGAACTTCACAGTCTTCTCCCCTGAGGGCACCCGCCGAGATCCGCATGGCAGAACCACGCATCTTGCCTAGATGGTCTGGCGGAAGCCAGACGAACACTCGAGCACCGCAGCACCCAGTCCTTACAAGCTGAGGGAGCTGCGGGATGCGCCCCTACCCTGTCCTCCAGCCTCCAGGCTTCAGTACCCTCCCCCAGTGATAAGAATGAACAGAGGTTCCCCCACAAGGTTCGGTGTCAGGGCTGCAGTCTCCGTGGAGCCCCAGAGGAAGCAGTCTGGGATATACGAGCCAAGAGGTCCAGCCTGGAAAGTTGGGGTTCAACCTCCCGCGGATCGGCGGCTTTTGAAGGAGCGCAGACAGGCTGGCGGCAGGCAGGCAGCGGCTGCAGAGTGGACCTCTCTCCTTCAGCAGATGCCTGGGGGATGGGGAGCGTAGAGAAGGGGCACTGGGGAAGGTGTACCCCGCCTCCTGGCACCCCAGCCCGTAGTACGGCTTTAAAATCCTGCGGAGTTTGTCATAGGCCCGCTTCACCACGCATGCGCATAGGCAAAGTTGAGTTTTTCTCCTCCTCACCCCCCTCTTTCCCTCTCTCTTTCTAGCCGCCTTTGGTTCTGAAACTTTAAAGATTCCCCCCCCCCCCTCACCGGAGAACACCAGGAGGAAAAGGAGTCCGGAGAGAGGGAGGGAGAGAGCGAGGCAGTTGGCCAGAAGGGCCGGGGGGTGGGTGGGGGGGTACGCGGTCCCAGCGGTCGGTCAGACTGTCTGCGGGGCGCTGGATCGCGTGGAAAACTGCTGCGAGCTCCAGGGCGCCTCTTCCTTCACCCAGAGCCTGGTTCGGTGCGGCAGCTGCCCAGCGAGCCCTTCCGTCGCCGCCACCGTGCTGGGGACCGCCCGCTCTCGGACCCGGGCGCCAAACGAGGAGGCGGGCAGTCTCCCCGGCCACGAACTGCGGGAGCTGGGTCGCCGCCGCGGAGCCCCAAGCTCTCGCCCTTCCCCGGCCCTGCGCCCGCGGTGTCCTTTCTCTTCTTCGCCCTACGTCCAGAAAAGGCGGGGAAAAGAGGGAGATTAACACGGAGAAAAAGGAAGGGGGTCAACGGGGGGAGGGAGCTAACGTCTCCCCTGGGGTAGTCGCCCATCGCCACCTCAGCCTACCACACAGCAAAAAGTTTCGGGGAGACTTTCACCCTTTGTGCACCCCATTTTTGCCAAACCCTAAATCGAAAGGACAAAATTTGGCGCTGACTCTTGTAGCTCAGATGAAGACTTGTGCGTTTCCAGCGGCATCTCCCGGAGAAAAAGTCATTCGAGCCTGACTGTCCTGTGGCCCCAAAGCTGCAGTGGGGGTGTGTGTGCGTTTGGGTGTGTGTCTGTGTGTACACAGACGTCCACACTAACTTGGGGCTGCAGGATCAGCGCCTGGAAGCGGACGTTTCGGCCAGACCCGGAGAGGAGGAGCTGGAGATCAGGAGGCGTGAGCCGTCCCGAGTTTGCAGAATCTGTGGTGTGAATGAACTGGGGGCACCTGGGCGCACGGATCACCCCCCTTCCCCCGCCCCAGGCCAGAATTGAGTAGTGGGGCTTTTTTTCACCCTCTTGTGAAGAATTTTTTTATTATTTGTTGTAAAGTCTTTTGCACAATCACGCCCACATTTGGGGTTGGAAAGCCCTAATTACCGCCGTCGCTGATGGACGTTGGAAAGGGAGCGCCTCGCCGTGGAACAGTCGCCTGCGCGCCTTCGCTGGACCCGCGGCTCCCCAGTTGCGCCCTGGCCGGGCCTTGCCCTTTCTGCCCGTCTGCGCGCTTCGGAACCCGTTCAGTTCCTGGGTACATCCCAGCGCTGCCACAAATCGGGAGCCTAGGCCGGGGCGCCAGTGCCCGATTCCACTCCGGTTCACTGCGCCCTCCTGACGCGCCCGGGAGGACTTCGCAGCCCTGCTCCGGATCGTCCCCCCAGGCTTAACCCGGCAGCTCCGCTCGGATTCCTCCGCTGCCCTAGCTGGGGTGGCGACTTCCTCCCTTTGCCCCCTCCCCCTCGCCATGAAGGTAGGTGTTCTGAGCGCTGCGGACTCTCGCCGCTTTTTTTTCTTTACTTTTTTTTTTTTTTTTTCCTTTTGGAAGTTAACTGAGTTCCCTCCATTTCTTCCTACTCCTCCATTTCTCCTACCGCCTCGAGAAACAAGAACCCCAGTGTCGCTGGCAGGGGCCCTTACCCCTGTCCTACCACCGCTGGTCCACTGTCTCTGCGTCCTAGGAGGTCTATTCGCGTGGTACAGTTCTGCATCTTTTCGACTTAGGAGAAAAAGTGGGGGAGAGCTATGGCAGAAAACAGAGTGGGGTTCACAAACGTCTTCCCTTTTACCCGCAGAACCTCGAGTGCAATTTACTATGTATATTACAGTAACAGGATAATGATTCAATTCAACAAATATTTACCAAGCGCCCACTGCGCAGGCACCCGGAGGGTGTGTGGCCAGGCCTCCAAAAGAGGAAAGGGACTCCTTGGTTAGGAGAACCCGCAGAGGGCCTACGGGCCAACTACCCGAGAGCAGCGCACTTCCCCCGCCCCCCTCGCCAGTGGCCAGGTTGCGGGCTAGTCTCGGAGGGGTAAACCGAGCGCTGCAGGCCCCTGTGCCTTTAAGAGTGCCTGGCTGGGGGCCAGCGCGCACCCCGGCGCGGGGAGCAAGGTCGCGTTATTAGCTTTATTAGCGGCCACTGGGTGAGCTCCGGCACTTTGCAGTGGGGGCGGGGAGTAATGGTGGTAGTGGCGCTAATCTTGCCCTCCGGGTGAGCGCTCGCGATCCCCTGAGCCCAGTCTTACCTTGTCCTTTAGGAACTCTTGGGCCTCCTCCTTGGGAGAGTGAGCGGGGGCCAGTTTGTGAACTCATGTTTGTTTTAATTGTCAGTTGTATGTTAAAGCCGAGTCACACACTCCGAGGGTCACTGAGAGTTCACTTTTACGAAAAGTTAACGTTTCTTCCTGCTGTATAACTTGCTGTTTTCTAAACAACTTTTCTCATCTGCCCCCCACACTTCGATCCTTATTTCCATTTTTCTTGCTCTTTCCCATTTTCAGTTTTTTAGAGAACAAGGTTAGAATTGGAATTAAGATGTTTCCTTAAAGAAACAACCCCCTACCAAAAGTTTTTTTTTTTTTTAAATTATTTAAAAACCCAAATCTGGCGATTCCACGGCCCTGTTTTACTTTCTAATCCCTGTCTGGCATCAGGGCCCCTCTCTTTTCTTGTCTTCAAGTGGACAACTCGCTGCTTGGGAGTAACTGCGGCCCTGCGGGGGTAGAGAGGGGTCCGCACCTCCTCAGACCCTGCCCTCCGGCCAACATTTGCACATTCACTGCTGAACCAGCCAGATGCCGACATTTCGTTTCTAGACAGCCTGGGCCCTGGGAGTTTGAGGGGACAATTCTTAGAATGCTCGGCGAACTAAGGAGCAGACGAAAGTGGTGTCCTAGTTGCCTTGCGTGTGTGGCGAGGAATCAAGGATCATTCTCGAGTCCTGTACAGACTAGCCTTAGTTTCCCACCCCCACCTCCGACTTTCTCCACGGAAGACCCTCCCCAGGAGGCCCAGCCCTAGCGTCCCTAGTCTTCTCCTCCCTTCCACCGAGCTTTCTGGTGCACAAGGGGTTAGCACTGTGAGCGCAGAACTCGGAGCCATACGCGCTGCCTTTTCTTCCTCTCGGTGCGGTGCCGGCTGCCCCCTGTTGTCCGTTCAGAGGTAGGACGCCTCTGAGTCGCGGTTCTTTGGGGCGGGCGGCCAGCTGCTTCCCTCTCCCTCCCCACCACCAGACCACACTCTCTCCCAGGAGGGCCCCTCAGATGCCCCCAGAGGATTGGCTTCGCTGCAGCGCTGCGTTACGGAAGGGGACACGGGTCTGACCCAGCAAATGGGGCTCGGCTAACTGGACGAAGGGTTGGTACCTCTTCTCCTGGGCGTAGGAAGGAGAGTGTCGCCCTAGGAGGCCTTGGGTCTGGCCTCAGCTGTCTCAGAACCAGTTCTCTCGGCTTAAGGTTCTTCGCCTATTAAAAATTAGGGGTGAAACTACCTGTAAAGAGTGGAGGTTGGACTGTATAATTTGTCTTTCTCGGTTCACGAACACAGCTTCAGCTCTGAACAAAGTTGAGCCTGTGCCAAGAGAGTTAGACATCCCTTGTGAAAAGGTGTAAGTGGTTGTGTGTGTGTGTGTGTATGTGTATGTGTGTTCGCACGCACGCGCTTTCTGGAGAGCCCGGTGTAGGGAGTGAATGGGGGTTAGGAAACAGGAGAGCCAGGCTAGACCATTCTTCCCTTTGAGCCTCTTTCTGTTCAAGGACCTGCGCTCCGGTGCCAGGCCGGTGGGGTCAGAAGCTATTCACGGTTCTTGCCCTGATTCTGGCAACAGGAGCAACCTTCCTCTGCTCTATCTGGCCGTTCCCTCCGCCCCACCCCTGCTCCATGCACACCCACACAGCACTGTGGACACACCCGTAGCGTCGGGCGGCCGTGGTTCCCTTATGCCCAGGCACGAGGAGAGGGGGAGCAATGGCTCCTTTGTCTGCCCCCCCAAAGCGGACCTCCTACTGGCCTCAGCTGGCCCCTTCTCCCGCTTCTCTCTGAGTACCCCGGGGCAGGACATCCTAAGTTTGTGGCTGCAACAGAGTTTTTCTACCGATAGTTTCTCCACCTCTTTCCTTGCTTTAGGGAAAGATAAGCTTGTTTTCCACCCAGAGCAGAGATTCTTCTTAGAGTTCCCTATTGTCTTTTTCGCCGCCGCAGTCTGGATCAACTCTCTTCTTCCGCCTAGTTGACGGCCCTCATCATTTCCACTGAGACTGGGGCCTAGACGAAGAGAGTCTAGCGGAAGGGGACGTCTATACTGAGTGGCTACGGGTCGCCCATCCTCTTCGTTATTTCTTTTAAGCGGCCGCCTGCCAAGGACCTGGGTGCTCCACGGATTTGCCTGCGTGTCCCTGATGGTTCCCATGCCCGCGAACCTCCTCTGAGTAGCTCTGCTCCTGAGGTTTCCTCCCTTTCACTCTTCATCACCCTGGCTCACAGGGCAGTTGATAAAGAAGGATTAGGAACACCTCTAACCCAAGGCGAGGGCCTTGGGGCAGAGATGCAGGGGTAGCCACATCATTCATTGAGCTGCTCAGGACTGAGTGCAGAACATGAGAACGCCCCACCCCCGGCCCCCTACCTGCGCGCGCTGAACCTCTCCGATGCCCTCCGTCCTTCTCCCCATAGCACAGGAGGGATAGATTCCCCGGCTCCGAAAGTGCTGGAAAACATTTAGCTCGCTCTTTGGGAAACTCCAGCTTCTGATCAGAACTTTCGTTTTACCCGTGGTGTGACAGTCTCCTGAGAGGTCTCATTTCACACTGTCTCTCGGATCACATCTCTTGGTAAACAGGCGGGGATGTTCTACCCTACGGAGTCCATGTATTTATTAGTGAGTACGCTGTAGGTTCCTCGAGTCTCTCAAATTTATGAGGCCTTTTCTGGGTTGCACCAGGATGGAAGAAGGCCAAGGAGTTTCCGGGCAAACTCACCGGGTTAAGTGGAGACGCGACTCGAGGGGCTCTCTAGTCCAATTCCCTTTGGGACACCCTCCCCTACCTCCACCCCGAAGACAGGGAGACCCTAGTCTCAGAGACAGGTTGGCCCGGCTCCCAATTGGCCCCGGGCTCTGGGAACTGGTGGACTCTCCCCGGGGGCGTCGGGCCGGGAGTGGGTTCGGTTTGTGTGGTTTTGGCTCTAACAAAGAGATCCGCTGTAATCCGCTGAATCTGTTATCAATTTCTCCGCTGCCGGCGCCCCGCCCAGCGCACCCTGCCCGCAGCGAAGCTCGGAAAGTGCGCGGGGCCGGCAGTTCTCTGGGCCTCTGACTCGGAAGCACGTCGCAGTGTGTGTCTGTGCACGCATATGAGTGTGTAAATTTGCACGGTGTGAGTGCGTACGGGTGTTTTTGCGCGCGCGCGCGGCGGCGGCCGGCATCGGGGAGAGTCAACTTTGCAGCCTGGACTGCGCGCGAAGGCAGACCTTGCAGCCCACCCCCCTCCCCCGGAGGAAACTTGACACTTTGGGCGGGGGTGGGGTGAGAGACAGCCTTCTCCCTGCTAAGCGGGGGAAACCCCAGATTTCCATTCTCTGGGATGCACCCCCAACTTTGCAGCGCTTTGGGAACGACTGGGCCAAGGGCGCTGAGCCCTGGTTAGCGGGCGCTGGGGACCACATAAGCATTTCCTTTCCGAGAAGCCCTGACTGTCAGGGCCAAAGGGGCGGCTGGAAGGGAAACGCCGTGGCACTCGCGTGATCCCTTAAGCATTTCCACCGCTGCTTGGTTTCCCTCCGTCCCCGTGCGGCGGCGCGGGTTCCGAGTCAGGTCCTTCTGCTCTCTGGAAGAGGCTCACCTCCTTTTCCTTTTTGAGGAAGGGGCTCCCTTATGGGCTATAAGAGACACAGCGCAGCAGGGTTACACTTACCAGAGATGTGAAAGGGGATTTTGGAAACCCGCTCCTCCCACCCGCACCCTCAGCTGCCGCCTACAGGTGGAGGAGCCACCAGAAGGGAGGAACGGCAGCAGAAGCTTCCAGGCCAACTCCTGTCCCCGAAATCCTTCAAGAAGGGAACTTTCGCCGCCCAGGGCCCCCTGCCCTCTGGAATTGAGGGGCCCAGCTACGGCTCGGGAGCCAGCGCATCTCTGGCTTCTCCGGAGAACTGTTCCGCCACGGCGGGCCCTGGCCTCCAATGACGCCCTTCAGGACTGACTGAACCGCGTCCGAGTTGGGTTGGAGAGGCCGGGCTGGAGGCGGGGGTGGCCGCAGTGCCGCGACGGCGAAGTGGCCGACAGCTCCCGATCAGGACCAAGGGAAACTGGAGTCCCCTTTGGCTTCTCGTCTCCTCCCTCTGAGACAGCTGTCAGGCGTGGGAGTGGGAGGGAGAGTGAAAAATCAGAATTGGGGAGCAAGTCGTGGGTAGGGGAGGGCAAGAATCCTCTCCAGGGTCAGCGGGACCCAGACTGCCTTCTTTGCTCTGGGATTCCATGCCTGCTCTCACTCTGAGGAGAGGCCTTAGCCTGGGGGTGGGGGTGGGTGTGGCGGGGGGGGCCTCTTTTCCGGTTTTCTGGGTTGGGAGAGCCGACGTCTCTCTCTCCGTTATCCCTTAGGCCCCCAGTCTCCTTCTCCCCGCCCCAATCTGGCTGAAGAAAGTCCTAAAGGAAACTCAGGGCTGCTTTCCCCATCTGGAAATGGCTTTCCCCAAATCGGCCCGTAAACTGATTAGGAAACATACGATGTTAATTCGGAGTTGCATTTCCCAGCTGGGCACTCTCCCGCGCGTTGGTCCCCGGGGCCTCGCCCCCCATCCCTTGCCCTTCCCTCCCGCGTCCTGCCCCCACCCTCCACCCCCGCGCCGGCCACCCCGCCTCCTCCGCAGCCTCCGGCGGCAGCGCGCTCCACTCGCCTTGGAGCTCCTCTCGCCCATGGAATTAATTCTGGCTTCACTTGTTGCTCGGCCCAGGTCGGGGAGAGGACGCGGGTGGCCGCGGGTTCCCGAATGAATTACAGAGGAGGGACCCAGCACAGCGAAAACTAGAGGGGAACAAGGGGGTACGGGACTCGAGCAAGCAGGAAGGAGGCAGCGCCTGGCACCAGGGCTTTGACTCAACAGCATTGGGACATGTTTGTAATCGCTGGCGTGCCCTGCGCGCAGGATCCCAGTGAAATCAGATTTCCTGGTGAGGTTGCGTGGGTGGACTAATTTGGAAAAAGCAACTGCCTATATCTTGCCATCAAAAAACTCTCGGAGGAGAAGCACAGTCAATCAACAGTAAACTTGAGAGACCCCCGGATGCTTCCGTTGTTTAAACTTGTATGCTTGAAAATTATCTGAGAGGCAATAAACATCTGCTCCTTTCTTCCCTCTCCAGAAGTCGATTGGAATATTAAGCCCAGGAGTTGCTTTGGGGACGGCTGGAAGTGCAATGTCTTCCAAGTTCTTCCTAATGGCTTTGGCCATATTTTTCTCCTTCGCCCAGGTTGTAATAGAAGCCAATTCTTGGTGGTAAGTTCATTCTATGGGCATATTCCTTTTTTTTTTTTTTTTGGTAAAGATTCGTTTGTATGATGCTGCAATATTTAAAGCTGAATAGTGAGTGTGGGTGCGTTTTTCTAAGGCATATGTATGCAAAATATTTTATTTATATCTTCTTAAGTCAAAATTATCTTTTAATTTTCTAATATTGTAGGGCTTATCTCCAGCTCCATAGGGGACGGGAACCTATAAATCTAGGCCTTTTTCTATGAGGCCCTTCTTCAGATGTGTGCTTGTAGTACATCATGTAATAAAAGAGAACAGAAATTCACTTCTCTAATAATTATAAGCCTATCTATAAAATTTACTTCTTGCCACCTCTGGGTAGTAAAAGTGAGTTTCAACTTTTATTTTCTGTCACTTGAGGTTATTAACTTACAGAGTCAGAAGTAGGCAGAGTTCTAGAACACCTAAACTCCAAATGGATAAGTTGGGGGGTTTGAAATTTGATCAAAAGGGGGCTAGCTCGAAGTAGTCAAATGTCTCTAAATGGGGGTTTCTTTCTGGTGGAGGCCTTGTAGATAGACTGCAGTACTTCTAGAGGATTATTTTTGACGGCGTCCTGGATATTTTTTCCCTGTAAATGAACAGCATTTTTCTGACTGTCAAACATGACTTTTGTTCACTGGATAGCCTGTCTTGGGTGCCTTACAATCACATAAGCAGCCCTTTTAAAATGTCCAGGAACATGGTCCATTTTCCGTAGACTTGTCCTTCTGTTCACCCACCAGTCAAAAGGAACTGCCATCTCCTACCCATGCCTAATTGTGTCTACTTTCGGCATTCATATTTTTTTGAAGCAGAGCAGTCTAATTTGTGGGGCAAAGTGAGTCATTTTCTCTAATGTTGGAGGCCCATCCCCCAAGTCACTGTTTCCCCCTTTGCTGAGTGGAATTTGGAAATGATTGTTTCAGGTATATGGCACCAACAGGGGCAGGGGAGTAAAAATGGTAACTGAGGAGCCAGATGGCAGAAGGAGGACTGCACAATACCTCCGTCTTCTGAGCAGAGTTTAAACAGAGGAGTTTTATGAAACCCTTCTCATACTTTGTCAGGAGGACAAGCAGGAGAGAAAAAGCATCTGTGTGCTTCAAACTATGTACTGCTGACATGCTTTCAAGGGGGCCCACCTGGAGAGTTCACGTAAATCTTGAATGCACATCTCCCCCCCCTTTGCAGGTCGCTAGGTATGAATAACCCTGTTCAGATGTCAGAAGTATATATCATAGGAGCACAGCCTCTCTGCAGCCAACTGGCAGGACTCTCTCAAGGACAGAAGAAACTGTGCCACTTGTATCAAGACCACATGCAGTACATTGGAGAAGGCGCGAAGACAGGCATCAAGGAATGCCAGTATCAATTCCGACATCGAAGGTGGAACTGCAGTACTGTGGATAACACCTCTGTTTTTGGCAGGGTGATGCAGATAGGTAGGAAACCATTTAACATATTTTAAAATTATATTAACTTTTGTCCTAGAAAAAGTCATTAGTGTTTACTTACATGCCTGGTAAAGAGGGCACCTTCCAGCTTAGGGGATGCCTTTGAGATTTTTGTAATTATAGCAAATGGTATTAATTCCTGTCCCCTCGCCTGATTATAAGTTTTCTACTTCTTTAATGGAATCGGCAGGGGAGCATCATAAGCACCTTCATTTTTCTGGATGCTTAACTCTTCTATAAGCGTTTTTTTTAAAATAGAAGCAGAACCCTTATTTTGCTTTCTCATAAGGAGGTAGGGGAAGCCAAATCATTTATACCCTGTTAATCTTCAAAACCTGTTAGAAGTTTCTTAAGCCACAATTCAAATGGCCCAAGTATCAAACTAAAAATTGTCATCTTTCAGAATGCTAGACATGTTGGAAGTGAACGAGGTTTTAATTTTCCTAAAGTAGATATTGCCTGAGACTATAAAGATACACGTGTTAAAAGCTTTATTTTTAGTCCCAGAAAGAATTTTAATTAAAAGCGATCCAATTTACCTTTGTGATTTTGGCAATTGATGTAAAAGCACATACTTGAGATCTCAACTAGAACCCTTAAAAAAAACTTTACGTGTATTGCTCACAGTCCAATTCTTAAATTTTAAATATATTGCTGAACTTGTTACCCCATTCAAGGAAGAGCTGACATTTGAAATGGGCTGGAGTCAAAGATTTTGAAAAATCCATTTGCCTCCTATTTGGTTTAAATAGTATCAGATACTATTTGACAGATACGTTTTTATGTACATTTTTTTTAATGTGAATTTTAGGTTTTAGGTTTATTTACTTTTATGCAAACAAGTCCTTACAATTAATATGACTAAATTGCTTCTGAAATAAGAAGCAATTTATCAAATCAATTAACTAAAGATAAAAGCTGACTTAATATCCATGAAGAATGGATAAAATACTTTTCAAAAGAAATACTCTGTAAACTGCCTTCATCGAGAACAAAAAAGAGCTGTCAGTGGATGTTTCAGCCAGGCAGCTTCATAAACTAAAATCATACAAGACTAGAAGCCTGTCCTCTTACTGAATGGGAAAATGGCCCACAGCCTCAGCCTGCATGGTTTCATAGGGCTTTGTCCTTTCTGTTAATGATTAAAATGTGCTAATGTATATACTGAGATCTGAATATAGGGGTTAAGCTTCAGGAACACAGGAGTTCTCCCTGAGCATGGGATGTCTTATGTAGTTAGCTGGTGTTAATTCTCCTGTGTTTTAATCACAATAGCATGCTATCGTGATTATGATAAAAGCTTTCTAAAAACTGTATCAGACCGGTGTGTTGTCAGGTTTTCCCCCTTCTTCCATATTCCTTTTAAACTGCTGTCCTCAAACTGTGGGGCTACTTTTTCACATGTATATGAGTTAGCAAAAATCACATACCTTTCATGATAACTGGGAAGGAAAACTGTGGTTGGAACTGTTTTTCCATGTAGTCCCTTGCACACAGCTTTAAGATCCTCTTCTCATCTTCATACATAGCCTGTTTTGAGTCAAAATGTTCAGAATAAGCTATCGTTTACTAAGTGAATTTGAGTACCTCTGGAGATTTATCCTAAATGCAGTCCAAGATTCTAAGAGCCTGCTTCTTTAGGGAATATGCAGAGATCTTGGTTCAAAGGCCCATGTTTAATTGTCCCCCAAAAGTACACTCTCAGGTCTTCAGCTGCGTGGTAGTACTGTGCGGGCTGAAAGGAAACAGTTGGGAATAGTACCTTCTGACAGCCTTGGGTAGGGCCCTCTGAAATACTGTTATTAAGTCAATACGATGTCCTGGGGATATAAGCGCACATATCTCATCCTCTCTGCCAAAGGTACCCCAGTGTTTGGTGTCTCAGAGCAGAAAACTGTTGTCTGGTGACTTGTCCTGGGATGCTGATGGGGTCTTCTCTTTTGTACTTATTTGAAAAAGAGATAAAGGGAAGAAAACACCAGAATAGATGTTTATGATCTAATTCTAATAGTGGTATAGTTACGTTCTCTTCTCTACTTAATGAGTATGTTTGAAAAGAATGAGCTAAGGGAAAATTTACAACACCTTCAATGCCAAAAGGTGTATGTGTGCCCACCCCAGAGCTCTTGGAACACCAAGGACGTTGAGAGTAATTCTTGTCTGTGAGAATCTGACCCTGAGATGGGGCCAATGTCTGGGAAACTCAGGCTGTCACCTCCGACCCCCTCCTCAACTCATTTTTCTAAGGTGCTAATTGCCTTGGAGTCACTGTGCACAATTGCCTCATGAAGGACCCACTCTTCATTTTGGAAACGTTCTCATTTTTCATCATGCTACCCTTTCCTTCCAGCTTTTGTCTCCATCTGTCCCTTCTTTGTTTCCATGCTGTGAAAAGATGTGTAAGGAAGGCACCATTTTTAAGGGGTGCAGAGACCCAAGTGGATTTAGCTTTCTCACAGAGAGAAACCTAACTGAACCAGCAATCTTCCAACCAGGAAGATTCTATCAGCAGAAGAATACCTTTTTTTCCCAGTTAGCTTTGAAAGTTCTGCCAGATTTGTATTCTGGGACAAAAAAAAAAAAAAAAAAGGAAATACTCAAGATAGACTTATGAAAAAAGCAGCATTAATTTATGCTTTGTATAAAAGCCCTTTTATGTTCTGTATACTCAAAGGAAAGTGCCTTATCTACCTATGTCCTAGAGGGTGGTTTTATCTCTTCTTCCTCTGGCTACAACCTTTTTATTCCACAAGTGTCCCATCCAGGGCCACAGCATTTTCTGTATTATCTGTGTTAGTCCTCAAATAATTCCCTAGAAGCTCTATATTCTCTTCATTCCTTTCTACTCCCCAGACCATCTCTGCCTCTCCAATTAGATGTAAGGCAGGCACCACAAGAGTTTTCTGAATGCTTCTGCCAACCACCAGTGCCCCCCAACCCCATCCTCAAGTTATTCATTTTTAAAGTTCGGGAAAGGGAGGGTCTATGGTAAATCAGAACCATCACAATTCCTGGAAGGGGGTACTACAAATGTCTGCGACTAAAGTGTGTAGCAGAAATCCAAGAGGGGGTTGCTGGCACCTCCATCCTACTGCAGAATGCCTCTGGTTGTGGCCTAGTCCTATCCTCAGCTATTCTTGTGCTCCCCCCAGCTCCTCAAAAGAGATTGTTAGCAAGCCCTCAAGTAAGTATAGGAGAAACTCATTCTAGTACAGGGATTTCGGCACCAGAAGGAGCCTTTATTTCTCAGGCATCTAGTTCAATAACCTTATTTTACAGTTGAGGAAAGTGAGCCTCCCCCCCCCCCCCCCCCCCCCCCCGCCATCCATCCTACCCCTATGCCCAGCTTTCAGGCCTTCTCATTCCCCTCCAGTCTTTCTCCCAGAGAGAGGGTTAACCCTTTCTCTCTCAAAGTACACTTTTATTAAGTGGCTTCTTGTTAACATGAAGAAATGTCTACAAGTAGAGTTTAGGGTAATGATTACCTACATTTTTCTCCTTATAAATATGGCTCCAAGAACTGTTTTGCAGGGAGATATTCTTTACAAGTTTTGAGGAAGGAGAAAAATGCTTTTTTTCCTGGGTTGTGTTTTTTTCCTTCTTACTGTCCTTCTAACACTTTCAGGCAAAGGCTATGGGGGAGTGGGCATAGGATGGTTGCAGAAGTGCCTTTAAAGAACTGTAGGCTGTTTTCAAAGTAGACATTCATATTCTTGAATGAGAAACATCAGGCCAATCAGTGTGGGGGTTAAGAAGAGGCAAATTTCATTTATAACTTTATGAACCAGTTTACAATTGACACTGGGAAAGTAGGGAGCTTGGTCCTGAGACAGACTTTGTGCTGCTTGGGGAAGAGGGAGGACAGGTTACAATTGCCAAAAGAGAAAGGGTGTGAGGCAAAAACTAGTGTGGCAGAAACTGGTATGGCTGCGGGCAGTTTCCGGGCCCCAGACTTTCGGAGACTCTATAAGCCTAGAAAATTCTATGCTCCTGCCCTATATATAATTGAAATGAAAATAATACCAAACATTAAAATAAGTGCAGGGAAATCTACCCAGATTCGGAATTTTCATTCAATGACTTCTTTCATGTGCGTTTTTTGAAATCAAAGTTTTGACTATTTTTAAAAGGGTTATGGAGAAAATCAATCCTGCCCTGCTCAGAATCCTGCCTTACCCGCTGAGCATCAGAGCAATGGCCAGAGGGCTCTGCCACTCCTTGATTAGGTGTTGCTTCTGTTCTGGGTGCTGGAGGGTCTCTCTGGGCTTCCCCTCCAGGTAGCCCCCGGCCTGGGAGTGCGCTAGGGCCACCTCCTTCTTGGTCCCCATCAGGGAGGCTGTGCAGTGGCTGGGCTCTGCCTGCCTCCACCCCTGGGGGCCCAGGCCCGGCGCGTGGGGCAGGCAGCCCAGTGACCCCGCGTCCTCGCCCGCAGGCAGCCGCGAGACGGCCTTCACCTACGCGGTGAGCGCCGCGGGGGTGGTGAACGCCATGAGCCGCGCGTGCCGCGAGGGCGAGCTGTCCACCTGTGGCTGCAGCCGCGCCGCGCGCCCCAAGGACCTGCCGCGGGACTGGCTCTGGGGCGGCTGCGGAGACAACATCGACTACGGTTACCGCTTCGCCAAGGAGTTCGTGGACGCGCGCGAGCGGGAGCGCATCCACGCCAAAGGCTCCTATGAGAGCGCGCGCATCCTTATGAATCTGCACAACAACGAGGCGGGCCGCAGGGTGAGTGCCCGCCCCTCGCTGCCCCGCCACCTGCTGCCTCTCCTGAGCTCACTGTCTTAGTGTCTTACCCTGTACTTCCTGTCCCTCTGCGTGGTTCTGTCTGGCGTCTCCTGCTGAATCTCCTTTGCGGTCCCTCCCTCGCCTTGCTTTCTCCTGCCTTCCTGTCTTCTCCATCTCTTTTCCTGGGTCTCTCTCCTTCCCTCTTTCCTTCCTTGTCTGTCTCTTATCTTGCCCTGTCTTTCTCCCCATCCTTTCTTTTCTCTTCTAGGCAGGCCTTCCTGGAGAGGGGTGCACAGCCTAGCAGGGGCTCCTGGGGGTTACATCATCCCACTGTCACACCCCCACCTCCACAGCCGCCCACCAGCCAAGGTGCTCCAGCAGTTGCCTAAGAAAGATCTTTCCCTGCCTTTTAAATGAGTCCCCAGTGCCCCTGGCTAGAGGAGCTCCGAAATAAAAACGTTAGTAACTTTCTCCCTAGATCAAGTCTGTGATCGGGCTTCAGTTTGGCCTAGTAGGTGCCTGGCTGAGAAAGCCCTCACCCCACCTTTCGGGCCTTCTCATTCCCCTCCAGTCTTTCTCCCAGCTCCTCTTTGTCATTAGATAGCAAGCCCCATGGACTCAGCGTTTTGCTTTGTTTAATTCAGTTTTGTTTTAAAAGGCTTTTCTAGGAAAACCTTCAGCAGTGTGGAATTTTATAGGTTTGACCACCAGGCCAATCACAGGGTGGCTCTGGAGTGAAGGGAGAGCAGCCCATGTGCCCTGAGAGGCTGCCTTTGCAGCCCTCTTCCCAGTTCCCGCTTTCCTTCTCCTGGTGGGGATATGAAAAACTACTTCTCAATAGTTAAAAAGACCCTTTTTTCCCCCTGTGGTTAAACACATGGCACTTTATGGCTGCTTTAAAATGAAGGGGTGAAAACTTTTCTTAACTTTGGCAGCCTTGAAAACTAGGGCCATTATTTTTTTAACAGAAACCAAGGTAGGTGCCAGGAACTTTCTGGTCAGACATTTCACTCTTCTGTATTTTGGGGTAAGAAAGAAGGAAGATAATAACAGGGTAAACCACAGAGGATGGGAAGGAGCCTTAGAACCTTCTCCCCTGCCCCCATTTTAAAGATTGGGAAATTGAGGCCTAGAGAACCAGGTTGTGACCATGGAAGGAAATTAAGAGATTGAAATATACACGTAGGTGCATTTTTATTAAACTCACGCATCACAGCTTAGGGGTGAAGAATTGGAGGTTTTGGAATTAGAGAAATCTAGGGTTGAATACGGTGTTGTTTTCTATCTCTTGTTTTCTAGTTCTGAGCCTAAGTTCCCACATTTCGACATCTGTTAAATGGTCATGGCAATATTACCACTCGGGGTTATTGTGAGGACCAAATGAGATCATGTAGTAGGCTGAACCATATGAAGTTGCCAACACTTAACTCTTTTTGACCTACAAATTAATGATTTCTTAAGGTCTTAGTTTAGTGTTGGTTATAGTAGGTGCTTGATAAATACCTACTAAACATTATGAACAAAAGATACAGACAAGTCAAAGATGGCGTGGCTAATTCCAATTAACTTATCTTCTTCTCAAATTTGATGTTAAATATTTGGGGCTGTCTGGGAAGGATTAAACTTTGTAGAATGTTGCCTATGCTACCCTGAGGCATCAGATAATTGGGAAGGAAGTATAATGTCCCCTTGCTTAGGCCTCCCATTACCCAGGTGCCTGCAGTAGGCCTTGACTCTCTCTCCTGACTATGGAAGACACGAAGCCATGTATTGGGGCTCAGCCTCACTCTCTGGAAGCCTGAGAGACCTTGCTTCCACCCTCATCAGGGACACATCACTTGGCTTCATGTATTTGCTATGCTCAGTGCCTCACATCATAAATGCCTCTAGGACAGAGATGTGTCTGACTCTTCTGGGTCCTATCCGGGACTGTTTTCATATAGTAGAACCTCCATAGTTGACCACCTCCTTAAGTTGACCTAATTTTCATAGACTAGACATGTACCAAATGTATGTATCAACACAGTAGGCCGAGTTCCTTATGTTGACCACATACATATATTGACCGTTTGTTACATACGGTCCCTTGGGTGGTCAACTTACAGAGGTTCTACTGTGTTTGGTATTGTCCTCATCTTTGGAACTTGCTTAGGGTTCTTTCATGCTGAAAAATCATCAGGGGCTTGGCAACCAAGGAGAGAGACTCAAAGGACTTACAAGAGAGGATTTGAAAAGCGTCTTTAATATGACAATTTCATTTTAAAAGTGCATTTTTTAATAGTTATATTTTTAGAGGGTAAATTTTATTATTGGATCAGTGAGCTGAGTTTGGATCTTGGTGGGCAAGGCTATATAGAAGACAGTTTTTCCCTAGGATGGTGGGAACTAAGGGTGAGAATTTGGGCACTGCACCAGGAAATCTTGTTAGAATTTCTTGAGGGTCTTAGCTTTTTGATTTTTCTCAAAGGAGAACAAAAGTTAAATACATTTACAAAACCCTTCCTCAGACTAGCTGAGTGCCTGAAACGGCCAAAAGAGTACAGGTTGTCCCCTTTAAAAAGAAAGTTCCTAATGGATCCCTGGAGGGAAAAGGTAGCTGTTCTGGGTAGAAGTGGCCTTCAGGTTCCAGACAGGCCTTCTCCAGCATGCTCACACCATGTGGACTCTAGAAGGTCACTGGCATAAGAAACTGTGGCAAGGAGGGACTATAAATAGGCAACCACCACCTCCCAGACTGCTGGGCACAGTGTTATGGGGCCAGACTCATGGGCATTGCTACTGGGAGGTGACTGGGCCAGGGCCCGGACACCAAGCCCTCATCACACTGGAGAAAGACCAGATTTATTGAATGCGTGCTAGTGCCAAGTGCTTTCCATGTCTCCCCTAATTTTATCTTTATAAGAGTGCTGGGAGGTTGGTCCCATCACAGTTCCCTTCACAGATGGAAAACAGAGGCTCTGAAAGGTACAGCCAGTTATCTAAAGGCAAGGGCAGAGGCAGGAACAGAATCCATGCTGCCTTATTCCAGGGTGGATGTGCTTGGCCTAGAGAGAGGAGATACTAGTGGTGGGTTTTAAGATTTGAACCCCAGCCCAGAGCCCCTTGGAACGTTTCACTTGCCAGCTGCATGCCCACGGGTGAGTCTGTGAGCATGGGTGTAGAGTCCAACTGCCTGGGTTCAAATCCAGACACCCCTACCTCCCAGATGTTGGGTAGCTCATCTCTCTGGCCTCACTTTCCTTCTCTGTGAAATGGGGGTGATAATAGCACCTTTCTCAAGCAGGTTGTAGGGTAATTCAGGAAATGCATCGGCAACAACTTCTGGGATGAGCATTCACAGGTTGCTGCTGTTGCTTGAAAAAAAGAGGCCTTGGCATGATGTTGTTTTCCAGTTCCCATTCAACACTGTGTGATAATGGGGGGAGGTGAGAATGTATTTATTTGGAAGACTTTTAAAGAAGGCAACATAAGACTTCTGGTAGTGGAGAATGAAGGGAAATAACACAGCCTTTAAATTGCTGGTGAATCGGTTCCGTCAGGAAGGTGGAGGAGAGCTCTGTAAATTCACAGCTCCTCCATGCTTTTGTACACTGACCGTCTCTGTTTCCCTGCAGACGGTGTACAACTTGGCTGACGTGGCCTGCAAGTGCCACGGGGTGTCTGGCTCCTGCAGCCTCAAGACCTGCTGGCTCCAGCTGGCAGACTTCCGCAAGGTGGGCGACGCCCTCAAGGAGAAGTATGACAGCGCCGCCGCCATGCGGCTCAACAGCCGGGGCAAGCTGGTGCAGGTCAACAGCCGCTTCAACTCGCCCACCACGCAGGACCTGGTCTACATCGACCCCAGCCCCGACTACTGCGTGCGCAATGAGAGCACCGGCTCTCTGGGCACGCAGGGCCGCCTGTGCAACAAGACGTCGGAGGGCATGGATGGCTGCGAGCTCATGTGCTGCGGCCGCGGCTACGACCAGTTCAAGACCGTGCAGACCGAGCGTTGCCACTGCAAGTTCCACTGGTGCTGCTACGTCAAGTGCAAGAAGTGCACAGAGATCGTGGACCAGTTCGTGTGCAAATAGTGGGCGCCCCTCGGCACCCAGCCCCACTCCCAGGACCCACTTATTTATAGAAAGTACAGTGATTCTCCTTTTCCTTTTTAAAAAAATGTTTTATTTTACACCCCCACATTGCAACCGGAACCATTTTTTTCTATTATCATGTAAGAACTCTGTGGTTTATTATTAATATTATAATTATTATCTGGCAATAATGGAGGGTGGGAACCAAGAAAAATATTTATTTTGTGGATCTTTGAAAAGATAATACAAGCTTTCCTTTGTTAGTGTAGGATGAGGGGGAAGTAACACACCCTGACTTAGCTGTGTGGACACAGTACAAAGCCAGAAGGTAAAGAAATGCATTTTCTTTCCTTTAAATATGGGGTCAGATGGGAGGGAGGATCCCATGTGGTACAGATCTATGCACCATTCAGTGTCTGTGCCCAAAAGGAACTGTAACTACTCTGTTGCAAGATAAAGAGGTCTTGAGAAAAACAGCTGAAAAGCAAAAACCAACAACGACGACAAAAAAAACAAGACCTTTCCCAGGTACTGCCAGCCTGCTTTTTACATTTTCAAAATGATAATTTAAAGAGTAAGGGCAAGAATCTCATATTCTCAAAGAAAAAAGGTACGTTTTGTGTCTCATTCTTCTCAAATATTCCTTCTGCAGATGGTCCTATTCCAGTAGCAAGTTGGAGAACAGGGAGCGAAGTCCCCAGAAATTAAAACAGTTTTAAACTCCTACTTGATGGTGATTTGAAGCTGTTTGGAAATAAGGATTTCAGGTTGGAAAAGGATCCCTAGATGATTCTGGACACTAGACTTTTTATGTGGGAAGGGAGAGTTGGCTTGAATATAAAGGAAAATATCCTGTGATTTTCTTAGGGATACTTGGTTAATAAATGATAATAATGAAAATAATAATGAATTCCATTCACAGATTTTCATCCCAAATGACAAGATAATTGCACGCAGTTCAGAACTGCACCAGAGCAGAAAACCTCTTTGAGGAGAAACAGGGAAATCCACCTTCCTCCTTGACCCACAGCCCTCTGATTCCTCTGTTCTGTGATGGGAAGCTGGCCGTGTTTCCAAACGGCAGCTCCGCTGGGTCCCCTTTGGTTGCAGGACAGGAAATGAAACATTAGGAGCACTGCTTGGAAAACAGTTTGCTACTTAGGGATTTTCTTTTTCTAAAACTTTTATTTTGAGGAGCCGTCGATTTATGTTTTAATGACATTACTTGGCTAATGGAGTTCACAGAGGTGTTACAGTGTCTCACTGTTATGATCCTGTGTTTAGACTCTCCACTCAAGCTTTTCCTACTATTCTGCAGGTGCACCCTGAAACTGTTCCTCGTGTACTTGAACAGTTGCCTATATAAGGGGGGAAATGTGGTTTAATGGTGCCTGATATCTCAAAGTCTTTTGTACATAACATATATATACATATATATAAGTATAAATATATCCCAGTGCAGCCAGTGATTTAGATTTACAGTTTACGCTGGGGTTATTTCTCTGTCTAGAGCATTGTCATCCTTCACTGCAATACAACTGGGAGTTTTCCAAGAGTATTTTTGAGTCTTGAGCTTGGGATGTGGCTTTGCTGTGATCACACCTTGAGCCACGATGAAGCCAGCTTGTTTCTGAGGAAGCTTGATGTTCTGACTCACTGAAATGCCTGTAGGTTTGAAGATTTCTTTGTCTTTTCTGCCGTATCCCCCTTTCTTCAACCTCCATTTCTGTACACTTTGTGGAGAGGGCATTACTTGTTCATCACAGACGTGGACATGGAGAGAGATTTGAAACTCAGAAGCCTCAGCAAGGTTTCTCTTTTCTTAATTCATTCTGCAGAGTGGAAACTGGTGCCTATTAGATTTAGTAGTACTTATTTGAGTCCCTAAGGAAAATCCAGCCTACTATATATACTCATAGATAGCTAGTTTAAAAAAAAAAAATTTTAAACAAGAACACCTCTTTTCAAAAAGGGCCATCAAACGTGTTCTTATCTCAGACTTACATGGTTTTAAAAGTTCGGAAAGATACATATCTCTCATCCCCTTCATAGGCGTGGTGGCCTTCCCACAACCTCTGCCAGCTGTGGCTATTAATTTATTGCACAAGGATATTCACTTCCCTTCAGTTGCAGTGAATTGTAAGCAAAAGATCTTGAAAGTAAAAAGCACTAATGAGTTTAAAATGTCACTTTTTTGGTTTTTATTATACAAAAACCATGAAGTACTTTTTTATTTGCTAAATCAGATTTTGTTCCTTTTTAGTGATTCATGTTTATGAAGAGAGTTGAGTTTAACAATCCTAGCTTTTAAAAGAAACTATTTAATGTAAAATATTCTACATGTCATTCAGATATTATGTATATCTTCTATGGCCTTTATTCTATACTTTTAATGTACATATTTCTGTCTTGTGTGATTTGTATATTTCACTGGTTTAAAAAACAAACATCGAAAGGCTTATGCCAAATGGAAGATAGAATATAAAATAAAATATTACTTGTATATTGGTAAGTGGTTTCAATTGTCCTTCAGATAATTCATGTGGAGATTTTTGGAGAAATCATGAGGGATAGTTTAGGATGACTACATGTCAAAATAACAGAAGAGCAGAGAATTTTACCAAAACCAAACTATTTGGAAACTTCAAAAGATTTTTATATGTAATGGAACAAAAGGGGACTTCTCTTTTCCTATATATGTTCCTCAAAAAAAGAAATCAAGCAGATGGCTTAAAGCTGGTTATAGGATTGCTCACATTCTTTTAGCATTATGCATGTGACTTAATTGTTTTCGAGCGTGTTGCTGTTGTAACAGCTCAGAGAAGACCCAAAAGGCACATGCTTTTATCCACGACCAGATTTTTAGTTCACAAAAATGTATCTTCGTGTTTACCATTGCAACTACTGCACCTCTCTCATTGAATTTACTGTGGACCACGGGTAGTGTCTCTATGCCTCTTGAAAGCAGTATTTATGCAAGGAAGGACTCAGTCTGCAGAGAATGAAAACTTATTTTGGAAACTAAATGTTCGTTGTGTTAAGAGCAATTAATACAAGTTCTTGTGCTTTAGATTGATACATTAGCCCTTTGCTTTTTTTCTTTCCAGATAACCTTGTAACGTATTGAAACCTTTTAAGGATGCCAAGAATGCATTATTCCACAAAAAAACAGTAGGCCAACATATAGAGTGTTTAAAATAGCATTTCTGGGCATATTCAAACGCTTGTGGTTCTAGGACTCAACATCTGTTTCAGTTTTTCCTCAGTTGTATATTGACCAGTGTTCTTTATTGCAAAAACATATACTCGAGGTAGCAGCGTCAGCATGTTTTTTCTTCCTGGAGTGAATTCAAGATCTTCCCAATACAGGGAAAATTAACAAAAAAATTATATATAGTCAGCAGCAAACAGAGCCATGTTCGAAACATGATGGGCTCAAGTAAAAAGAAGGTTAAGTTTTTGTCCCATTTGAGCTACTAACCTCTTGAGACTGGCACTACATATGTGCTAGTGGCCTACCCAAACTTTTTTTTCAGGCAATTTTAAAAATAGCAATTTTCAGTTTGTTTTACAAAACAGTATTTAAGCCACTGGAATTATCAAATCTGATGCTATAGCAGAATAAGTACCACGAAGAAGGATTAGCATTTGCTAATTCCAAGAGATTATTAGCAAAAATGGTACCCAAAGACTGAGTGGTCCACAATATAAATATATAGAGAAATAGAAAAGGTACTTATAACTTGAAGCATATATTTAATGCAAATAGGCACCAAGGCACAGGTCTAAAATACCGCATTATCACTGTAAACTATACTTTTAAAATATTTATTTTTTTAAGAAGTATTTTCTAGTCTTCTCTCTCCATGGAATGGGGGAAATGAGATGCCATGTTTTGAAAATAAGATGATGAATTTTTAATTCAGGAAGCATTCAGTAGTACAGGAATTAAAGTTTAGAAAAGGGACCTTCTAAGTTATCCATTCATACAGATGTTACGCTTATGTCTGGTGATTGGATAATATTTTATTTTAGTGAAACATTATCATGTTAGAAAAGTTTAAAAAATGGATATAGAATAATGAAAAGTTGGTATGACTTCTGAAACATGTATCAGTTTGAATTTAGAAGAAAAAATTCTATCTCAGTATTTCAAAAGCAAAATAAGAATGGAGAAAAATTGCATCATAGACCATTTTTATATACAGTGTACAATTTGCTGGGCTAGAGATAAGATAAAGATTATTTATTTTTGTTCATATCTTGTACTTTTCTATTAAAATTATTTTATGAAATTCAGTGCAGTCACGTGTGTGTGTTTAGCAAAGAAGCGTGTTCATCAAAGTTTGATGCAAGCCCAGATTATGGTTAAAGCATCCAGAAAACACATTCATTTCAGGTATGTAGATAATATTATGGTTGAATCTCAAAGCAGATTAATTTTGTATGCTATTTTAATCCTCATTTTTCTTTCGCCTATTGCTAATTTTTCTATTTCTTATCTGCTCTTTTGCTACTAATATGTAAGAGTTGTACTAGGAGATTAGGCATTTAGCACAGTGAGCTGGGAATATTATGAAATTCGAGGGCAAAGGAAGAAAGAATGATTTTAGGAGAGAAATACAAATGTTCAAGATGAAGAACAGACTGGCTCACCCAGAATATTTTGCCAATTGCCTTTTCTTTTCTTTTCTTTCTTTTTTAATCCTGTGACAGTTTCTAGTAAGATCTTTAGGATTTCTTAACCTTGGCACTATTAACACTTTAGGATGGATAATTCTTTATTGTGAGAATTTGTCCCATGCAATGTTTAGCCATATCCCTGGCCTTTACCTACTAAAAGCCAATAATACCCTTCCATCTGTGAAAATTAAAAACATCTCCATACATTGCTGAAGGTGCCCTAGGAAGCAAAATCACTCCCAGTTGAAAAATTACAGTTTTAATCAGAGGGACTGAGGTTCTGAGTTAACAGGCTGATCATAGAGGTGCACTATTGCTTGTCTGGGCTGACTCAAGAGTGACGGCAGTCACTTGCGAGTTTCACTGTGTAGAGATGTGGCATCTCCTACAGGGCAGCCTACCCTGTTTCCCCGAAAATAAGACAGTGTCTTATTTTAAGGTGTGCTCCCAAAGATGCACTAGGTCTTATTTTCAGGGGATGCCTTATCTTTCCTGTAAGTAGGTCTTATTTTCAGAGGATGTCTTATTTTCGGGGAAACAGGGTAGTTTAGCAGGGAAGAATATAGGCTCTGGAAGCAGACTGCCGGGGTTGAAATCCTAATACCCATTTCGCTTTGGGAAAGTTGCATAACCTGTCTCTGCCTCTGAGCCCTTTGTCTTCAAAATGGGAGAGAGCATTACTACCTACTTCTTAGGGTCCTTGTGAAGATAACATGAACTAACACTATGGAGTGCCTAGAACAGGTTTCTCCCTAGTAAAAGCTCAATAAATGTAAGGAGAGAAAAGTGGTGAGGAAAGGGATGCTGGAATAAGCCTTAGGGCTAAGCCAAGGCAGTGTGGGGTCAGTGCTGTTTAGCACACCTAACACTATTGGCTCAATCCTGGGAGGTCACCCCAGTGTTTTGCAGAGGTTGTAACCTTATGGCCTGCTGTCTCATCACACTTTCAGATGGGTTTTGTTCAACTGACATAGCATTAAAAAAATAAATTAGCTGCCATCATTTAAAACATGAATTATTTTCACATTAAAATTTGGAAAGTATGAGCAGGCTACCTGGGTGCATGTGTCACCCATCCCATGTAGCAACAATTCACTGGCTCCCGGCAGCTGCTGCTCCCTTTTAGGCAGGGCTGGGCATGTCTAATTAGCCAGTCGTTTATGTCGCCAAACTGGCCCCTGCAGGCTTTTGCATTTTTAATGGTTTTTAAAAGTGTTCTTCGTGTAGGTCCGGGTTTCTCAACCTTATTGTTAGAGGAGGAGGTGAGGAGACAGGGATAAGACCAGATGCATGGGCTTGAAAACTGGATACAGGTGTTAACGTCGAAAACCTTAAACAAAATGGGCTGAGAACTGGCTTGAATGGCTTGTCACCTATCTCCATGTCTTCTGTGAACTTTGGCTAATTACAATATAATTTACATGGTGTTTACAAAGATTTTCCACCTTTGAAATCACCATGACAGTTCTGAGACAACCGTATGAAGTATAAGCATTACAGGGAACCCAATTCCAGAAATTACTACCCAAATTCTTAGTAAAATCCACCCTTTGGCCATAAGCATTCCTCCCTCAATTAGTAAAACTACAGAGATCTAAGACCACTTCCTCCCAGTCCAGCTGCTCTCTTTCAAGCTCATCTGCTCTTCTCTTTCCTGAGAGTGTACCTCCGCCTTCAATAAAATCTGCCACTTGCCTGGTTTACACGATATGTCCTGAAATTCTTTTCTTGAGAAACACCAGAACTTGGGAAAACCTCCACTTGGACGGTAGTAACATTATCACTTTGACATTTTGTGCAAGCTCATCGTGTGTTGCGGGGGTGGTCCTGTGCCTGGTAGGATGCTTCGCCGCATCCCTGGCCTCTCCCCACTGGATACCAATAGCACCTTTCCACTCGTGTCAACAAAAAAGTGTCCCTAGACATTGCTAAATGTTCTCTGGAGGGACAAAATCCTCCCAGGTGAAAACCATCGGTTTAAACCAAAGAGATCTATACCTATTTATAAGCCAGCCATTGGGGCTAAAACAAAGAAATGAAACAAGATTCGTCTGTAAGTATGAAGAAATGTCTGGCATATGATAGGAAACCAGTATTTAATGATTGAATGAAAAATAACCATTCGCATGTTTCAGTCCTACTGTTCACTTGCAAGGTGATTTTGAGCAGATTGTTAAATCTCTCTGATCTTAGTGTTCTCAGCTGGAACATAGGGACAAACTGCTCAGTTAGGTTTGATATTTGAATTACCTGATATAAGCCTGCAGAAGGCCACTTGTAAAGCATAACAATAATAGCAACTTAATAAGAGGTGGAATTAGTGTTAAAAACAAAGGTAAATTATCAGCTAAATTTTCTTAATCAGCCCCCCCACTCCTCCCCCACTCCCCCGCATAGCCAAATAAACATGAGCTCTGTTCTAATATTTGTTGTTGAGTTGCAATGTCTAAAGAGCATTCCATCACCCATAGACTCAGGAAATGCTCATTGGAAAGTGTTTGATGGTCAAATTTGGAAATGAGAAGCAATGAATGATTGCCCCATTGAGAAAGGTACAATGTTGGTTAGAATATTGGTGATGTTAAAAGAAACCTGCTGTTTAACTCTGAGTTTTGTTGAATATTTTTGATTTTGTTCATTGAATACCTGTTAACCGTTACAGTCCTCCAGGTGAGTTGGGAAGCCCTGAATGGAGCAGCCCTGCCTGGCAAGTTTTGTGGGCATGTGCTCTCTTGAGGTCAAGAGTTGTCTGGCTCGCTGTTTATGACTGCAAAAGTAGGGAGTGGTACCTGGTGACATGTCTGTTCCTCTAACGGAGAGGCTGGTCCCGAGCTGCAGTTAATCTGCTTTATAGCCTGGGGGATTGGGATGGGGAAGAATGTGCTCTGGGAGGCAACAAGGAAGAGTCCAAGAAATAAACAGACCAAAAGGCAGGAGAGAGATGAAAGAGAAGGAAAACAGAAAGAGGGTAGAAAGAGGGAAAAAAGAGAGGTGTAAAATACTGAGGCGGCAAATAAAGGAATGAGAAGATACAGCTGTTCTCTGATGATCCCATTCAGACAAATTTCATTCCTACTAATTAAAAAACTAAATGTGGCTTAGGAAGGTAATATTTGACAAGCACTTGTTCTGTGCCTGGTACTTGTGAAGGGTTTCATCTTTCATCCCATTTAATTAAGAGTCCCAAGAATCTCCTGAAGTAATGCTGTTACCCTCATTTTGTAGACAAAGAAATGGAAGTTTGAAGAGCTTACGTCTGATCCAAGAGCCTACTTGCCCATCAAAAATGCATGCTTTCCCTTTACCAATATGGCCTGGGTTCTGAAAAAATGGCTGCTTACCTAGGGGAAGATG
The DNA here is from genome assembly GCF_027406575.1 of Nycticebus coucang. Classification (NCBI taxonomy): domain Eukaryota; kingdom Metazoa; phylum Chordata; class Mammalia; order Primates; family Lorisidae; genus Nycticebus; species Nycticebus coucang. The sequence continues at coordinate 53,852,929 of NC_069787.1, forward strand.
AGTCAATTAGGCTTTCTCAGCGGAGGCCATGAGGTGCCAGAGTATTTTGAGTAACCATGATTAAACCAGCAGGTGCTGTGTTATCTTAAATAACACTTGATTTAGAGCCACTGTTGTTCTGGCCACTAAGGCTCTGAGGCCTGTTCAGACTTCCTGGGGTGTAGATTTCCCAAGGCGGACTTCCTGTGGGGGAAATTTCCTATACTAGCTCCCTGTCCCCAAAACTGGATGAGAGCGATGACCCCGTGCTTGCTCATTGGCCTCCTCCGTAAAGTGAATAAAGGGCATGTGCAGCTATCTTCAGCTGCTGCTGCTTCTTCCCTCTGACTGAATCCTGGGCGAGCCTCCTTGGCCTCAGCCTCTGGCACTTCGCTAACCAAAGACATTTCCCAGGCTTCATTGTGCGGGGCTAGAGGACTAAGTGAATGGAAGGTGAACAGAAGTGACGTGTGTCAATTCTGGAGCTCAATTCTTTGAGAAACTAGAGTGAGCTCCCCATGCATCTTTCCCACCCACAAGTGGTAAGCAGAAGACTCTGAAGTCCTGGGGGTTGATAGAGCCACAACATGGAAGAAACCTGGGTCCTCAGGTCACCATGCGGAGAAAAGCCTAGTGCTGAACACAAACATTCTCCTCAGGCTTTTGTGTAAGTACCTTATAAGCTTTTCTTGGGTGAAGTCAGTAATATTTTGGAGTTTGACACAACAATTAGTAATTCTACTAACATATCGCCTCTCCTGGTTCTTCCCAAGGTTGTTACTAAGTCTCCAAACTCTCCCAGCCAGAAGATTCATAGATCAGGAATGTCCCTTGTAGGCCACACCACCCCTCTAGAGTTCTAGACCCCTGGGAATCTTGCCATTTCTTCTGGAGAGTTCCATGCCCTGGGAAACTCAGACATGTCCTGACTAGTCCACACTCCTTATCGAGAGGGCTCCTCCCTACATCGACAAGGGTACCTCCAACCACCTAGGAAAATGGGCCTCATTTTTGTCAAGGCAGGCCATAGTCTGACACCGTCTCGGAGTCTTCAATTTCCTTTTGTTATTTTTTTCCCCCAAAGGACCCGGCCAACTTATTTATCAATTTATCATTTATACAGCAGGAAGGAGTACTTAGTGAATAGCTATTGTGTGCTGAGCACTGATTTTAGGGTCAGGGTTATAGAGGTGAGCCAAGCAAACTCCATCTCTGTCCTTCCAGAGCACACATTCTGGTAATGAGTAGTTCTAGTGATAGGGATCAGGGTGGGCAAGGAGGAGACACCAACCCAGACTTGGGGAATCAATGGTGCTCCCCAGAGAAAGGACATTCTAGCTGAGTTTTTAAAGACAGACAGGTGTTATTCAGGTTAAGTGGGAAAGGGTAGATAAGAACATTTAAGAAAGCAGGCATGGCCTGTGTAAAGGCCTGGCCGTGGGCAAGGATGGGGCCCATCGTGGGGAACTGTCAGTCCGGAGGTACATGGCAGCGTACCTGGAGGTGAGGCTGAGTACACTGTAGTCAGCAGGGGCTGTAGGAGGAGCCTAGACTTCCTCCTGAGGAAGAAAGGGGTTCAGCAGGAGTAGGCCATGTTCAAAGACCTTGTGGAGATACTTTTGCCTCTGTAATTCCTTGGTTCCCGGACCCTCGTTTTGGCCATGATCTTGGGGATATTTTGGTGGTGCATTGGCTTGGTGCAAATCTCCCCAATCTTTAAGTTTCCAAACTTGGAATGGCCTACCATTGCTTTCCCAGTGTGGCTAGGTCTAAGTTTTTCTTTCTTTCCTTTTTTAAAGGCAGAGTCTCAGTCTGTCACCCAGGCTGGAGTGCAGTAGCATGATCACAGATCACTGTGACTTTGAACTTCCAGGCTCAAGCCATCCTCCTGGCTGGGCCTCTTGAGTTGCGTGAACCTCTGTGCCCAGCGGCTCTGTGACTTCTACATTGCACTCTTGCCCCTGGGCTGTCCTCGGCATACCATTCCTCCTCCCCACAATAGGGCTCACCTCCTGTTCCTTGCCTCAGGCTCTAGCCAAAGCTGCTCACAGCAGTGGTGACGCCCTCGGTACTGATACTAACTCTGTGCAATTTTCAGGGTTTATCTCATTTTTTTTATAATAAAATTTATCAAGTATAGAATGAACATCATCCCTATTTTACAGATGCGGAAGCAGAAATTAAGTCACTCACTTTATTCACATTTTTAATTATTGAATAACACACCATATCCATACCAAAACATAGTGGCTTAAAACAGTAACTACACAAGTTATGCTCATGTGTTTGCTCATGATTCTGTGGGTCAACAATTTGGGCTGGGTTCATGGGGACAGACAGGCCTGGCAGGTAGACCGGAGGCTGTTGACAATGGCCTTCCTCTCAAAGTCAACAGTTGATTTTGGTTGTTAGGTGGACCTTTCTCTTGACATGGTCTGTCATCTTTAGGGAGGCTAGCCTGTCCTCTTTCGCACTGTGGTATGACCTTCTTGGAAGGTGAGAATGAAAACTTCAAAGCTTTGTGAATCCCAGACTTGAAAGTTACACCATATCAATTCCTCTGCCTTTCATTAGCTAAATCAAGCCCAAGGACAGCCCATATTCAAAGAGGTGGAGAAAAAGACTTCACCTCTCAATGGGAGGAGTGACAAATTCACATTGCAAAGGGGCATCGATACAGGACGGGAGACGTCGCTGCAGTCATCTTTGCATGCATTCTCGTGCACTGGGCCAAGATTCCATTGTGTAAGTGCTACCCTGCCTCTCCTCCTCTAGGATATGCTTTTCCCACAAACCTTGGTGTAGAACAAAGAATTTGCAGTTAAGAAAATCTGGCTTCAAATTTTGCTTTTATTAGCTGTGTGTCCTTTTCCCAGTTACTTAACCTCTCTGAGCTTCAGTATTCTCGTCTGTAACATGAGGCTATTATAACATTATATGGTGATGGTAAGGATTGCTGATTATATAAGTAAAAGGTTTGACATGGTGTAGGCACTCAAACAGTAGTAGGGATGACGACAGTGGCCATTACTTGCATTGGGAAGGACTCAGCCACATTTCTATCACTGGCTTCCCATGACTCAGGAGACTCCCTGATTCAGCAAATTTTAGGGCACACCCTTCAAGGCACTGGAGGGGGCTCCTGAAGGTATTCATGAGGATCAGGCTGGAGAAACAGAGGGTGGTGAGGCAGAGGATGGGCTCAGCCTCATCTCAGACATGCCAATTCTTCCCTGCTCCCTAGGAAATGCAGCAGAATGTTTTCCCATGTCTCAGGGGAGACCTACAACACAAGCAAGGGTGGGGACTTACTCTTCTTTACAGAGCAAGAGTCTGCGTTTAAGAGGAAGTGACATTGCTGAGAAGGTACAGGCCAGCGCTGCAGAATACCAGGCACACCTGTCACAGGCCCCCACATTGCTCCCATGGGCAGCGAGCGGCACCTCCTTAGACAAGCCACCAAGCTTCCTTTGGGCCTCAGTTTCTTCCCCTTCAGAATGGAAATAATGAAACCTGTGCAGCCTCAGCATGAGTTTATCAGCAGCAGCTACTGTTTACTAAAAACATCTATTGGGCTTGACGTTGAGTGTTTTTATTCACATTATTTTGTCTGATCTCAAGGCATATGAAAAAAGGGAGTGTCAGTCTTCCCATTTTACGGATAAGGCCATGTTCAAAGACCTTGTGGAGATACTTTTGCCTCTGTAATTCCTTATCCAGGGATAAGGATATGGAACCCCTGGAGTTTAAGCATCTTTCCCCAAAGCACAGAGCTAAGGTCTCTGATTATATAGCCCTTGCTTTCACCCAGTAGGTGAAGTGCCTCAGTGATGGGAAGAGAAAAATGGAAAGCTAGAAATGCTAGAAACCTAACGTTGACTTTCTCAACCAAGTCGCCTGGCCTATTTTACCAGTTGAGGACACCTCTGTTCCCCTAAGTTCTTGCTCTTATATCATCAGAGGGCCCCAGGGCTTGTCAGCCAACGAGGCATCCCCTTGTACAGGAACAAGGGCTGAGAGAATCTTGAACTCAGACTTCGTGATTGACCTAACAGGACTTTCAATGTCAGGATTCTGGTCCCACTCTGGCCATCACTTTGGTGTGTGACCTTGGGCAAACCTCTCTGGGCCTCATTCTCTGACATGTGCATGTGGTTAGGAAGGGGTCATGTGAATGAGTTAGATTTCTTGTTCAGCAATATCAGGAAATTGATGCTATATCAAGGTGGAAAATAAGACCTCAAACCCTGACATTGGATAAAGCGGATGCAAATGGGATCTGGCCTACACTGCTTTGGCCCAGCACTGGTATGGCCCCCTTCCATACACACTCACACACCCACCACATCCCCACCAGGTGCCCTATCCAGCATGGAGTGGGGGGAACAGGAAAACTGCCAGCTTCGGAATCAGAGACACCTGTGTGATCTTGAGCATACTTCTTGACCTTTCTGAGATTTCGTTTCCTCATCTGTTAAAGGGGAAAACCCTCTCCACCATGCAAGGGTTTTGTGAATTTTACACAGGAAGGGGTTTGTGCAGTGATAGGCACGTGTAACCACTGGATAAATGGTAGCTATTATATTATTATCTTAATCCACAAGCCCTCACTTCTGCTGGGACTGCCTCTGCCCTGGAGAGGGAAGCTTGACAAATTATGTAGTGTCAGATAATTCATTAGTGAGTCCAATACACTGCTCAGCTCATTGTCTCCTGAGTCTGTTTGCTGAGAGAATGGATGGGAAGATGGCCGTTCTCAGCCCTGCCCCCCTCACCTACTCCAGCAGTCTGTAATGGAGGGATTTCTGGCATTGAGGTGGATTTCCCTTCCTGGGGCCTCTTCTGACTTCCACAATTCAGGCTGTGCACGGGGGCTGTCTGGGTTTCTTCTCTCATTCCACATTTCCCCAGTGCCTCTGTGTGCCAGGTCTTCTGCTGGGTGCAGAAATGAGTAAGATCTCCTTCCTTGATGAGCTCCATGTCTGGATCAAGGTCTATACAAGCTGCAGGTCTAGGGGGAACCAGGGATGAAGACTCAACTGTGAAATCTCAGGGCAGCCTCTATGTGCTGGCAGAAAAACCACACCCCAAGCACGTTTTCAACTAGCAGTTTAAACCACTTGAATTCGAGTCTCGAAAACCAAAAAACCAGTTCTAAGTGTTTTCACCTCTCCCACTGCTTCCTCCTAAATTTCATTAGGGCTGACAATTTGTATATCCACTTACAGCATAATGTGATTTAAATGGCTGACCGTAACTGTTAGAACTGGAGTTTTCCCTGGGCGCGGTGAGCAGAGGAGATGGCTGGGGATGCTTCCCAGGGCCCTCTCTGCAACCGTGTGGGACTTAGAAGGCCTGAATGCAGCTGGTCAGACCTGGTGTCTGCCCTAGGAGACGGGAGGGACAGCCCCCTGGCCCTCTTCCCTCTTCACCCTGCAATCACTTTTGTTCTTGGAGGCTGAGCTATCTCGGAGTTTTCGGCGTGCAATAAAACATGCTCAACCACAAGGCCCATGTTGAGCCAGGACTGCTGGAGGAGGAAGCCAAGCCTGCTGGCTGGACTGTCTACATGGTTAGGAGGAATTGATAGTGTGTGTCCTGCTTCGTGGCTTTCCTTTTTGTTTTGGCGTTGTAACTAAAACAGAGCTGATGCCTAAGAGATGGGATGTTCAGTTTTATTTTATCCCCATCAAAGTTTTACACACATTGTTTGTATGTGTGTGTGAAGCAGTTATTGCACCATGGATTCAATTTGGGTCTGAGTCCTCGCCCTCTCACTTGGTGACCTCAGCATGGCAGTTTTTCCTGTCTCTCTAAGCTGGTGCTTCTTGCCTTGCAGAATTCATTAAAATGTCTAGAAGTTCAACGTCCAGTACAGAAGCCGTTAGCCACCTATGTCTATGTAAGTTGAAATTAATTAAAATAAAATATTCTTCAGTTGAAGCAGCTTCATTTGAAGTGCTTAGAAGCCACAACCTGAAATGACGGTGTAGCTATAAGCTATTCCTTCACCCAGGAAATTTCTACTAGATAGCACCAGCCTAGAATCATGCTTGCATCCACTACATGCTCAATACAAATCTAAGGGAGAAATTGTGGATTTTGCTGTCTTCATCTAGTAAAGCACCGAGGTCAACAGAGGTGCTGTTTGGATGAGGTCAGAAATAGACCTTGCAGAGGGCAGTTGCCCCTAGAATTTGGAAATTGAAACTCTCAGATTAATGGTCTTGATCTTGTGGACCCCTCTTCTTGTATGCAGAATTCCCAAACAAAGGAAAATACTCCACAGAAAGGCAGATGAACCACGAGAACAAAATTGTGAAACCCAGGGCTGGAACACACAGGTGTCCAGGGTCTCAATAGTTCTGGGCTGTATTAACCGAGGTTCTTTTACCTGCAACTACAGAATCCAACTCCAGCTCCAGTAAACAAGATGCAAAGTAGTTAGAGGAATGTTGAGATGTTTCCTAGAACCCAAGGGAAGAATTGAGGTGGCTCTGAGGTGTCAAGTCAGGAAGTCACGATTTTTTATTTGTTGTAGTTTCCAAATTTGACAGAACTTCAGAATTAACTAGAATATTGGTAAAATATAGATTCTAAGGCCCTGGCTTGTTCAGACTCATGTGTTGGAGTGGGTTCTGGGAATCCTTTATCCAGGGTCCTCAGCAGCTACTCAAAAACCCGTGCTCAAGTCTGTGCTGTTGGGGAGCTCGCTCGCTCCCAGGCACTCAGACTGAACACCTGTTTTGGAAGGAGAGGATCTGATTGGCCCAGCTGTTTGCCCATTGTCCAATCAGCATTGTGTGGGGATGGAGAGAGGAGTGGTGTCTAGTGCTTCGAATTTGATTCCTGCAGGTCAATTTCTAGAATTACCAAAGACACAGCAATCCCATTACTGGGTATACTCCTGAGAACTGGAATCAGGATGTGAAAGAGAGGTCTGCACGCTCATGTTCATTACAGTATTATTCACAATAGCTAAGATGTGGAAGCAACCTAAATGTTGATAGAGAGATTAATGGATGAAGAAAAAATGGTATTAGTACAATGGACTATGATGTAGCCATTAAAAAGAAGAAAATCCTTCCATGTGAGATAATATGAATGAAGCTGGAGGATACTATCCCAAGTAAAATATGCCAATCACAGAATGTCAGATGCTGCATGACTCCACTTATAGAAGGATCTACAGTGATAAACTCATAGAAGCAGAGGGTAGAACAGAAGTTACTAGGGGTTGGGGAAAGGCATAACCTGGGTGTTGTTAAGGTATAAAGTTTCAGTCGTGCAAAATGAATAAATTCTAGGGATTAGCTGTACAGCATTGCGTCTATAGATAACAGGACCGTATTGTAAACTTAAAATCTTGCTAAGAGGGTGGTGTTTTTGTTGTTTTTGTTTTGAGACAGATTCTCACTTTCTTGCCCATGGTAGAGTGCAGTGGTGTCACAGCTCACAGCAACCTCCAATTTGGGCTCTAGAGATTCTCTTGCCTCAGCCTCCCAAGTAGCTGGGACTACAGGCACCTGCCACAATGCCTAGCTAATTTTTTTTTTCTGGAGATGGGGGTGGTGGGTAAGGAATCTCTCACTCTTGCTCAGGCTGGTCTTGGACTTGTAAGCACAAGTGATCTACCTGCGTTGGCCTCCCAGAGTGCTGGGATTACAGGCCTGGCCAAGAGGGTAGATTTTATGTGAAGTGGTCTTAGAGAGAGGAGAGAGAGAAAGGAGAGTTTTTATGAGGTATTCAGATATGGAAAGATGTATCTTTTGAGGGTAATGACATTTCCAGTGCTCCATTTTGTGATGTCTAGTGGTGACTTATGATTTGTTATGCAATAATACAGAAAGCTAGAGTTCCTTCTGGGGGGGAATCATTTGAAAGTGTTTAGTGTGCTATTGATGTTGTGACATTTTAATGAAAACATAGTTAATCCTGTGAACAGCAAAGGTTGTAAAATGGAGGGCTCCTTCATCACACCGCATGTCCTGTTGCATAAAGGAAATGAAGGAGTAAAATAAAATCATTCCTGTGTGTGTATGGAAAAAAAGCAGTGCACAAAGCGTTCCCTGCAATTATCTCTTAAGTGGCAGAATTAGTTTTTAATTTTATTAATCTTTTGTTCGGCTGGTTTTTATGACAAACACGAATTCTTTTGTAATAATTAAAGGTTTTTAAAAATACAAAAATAGATCAATGAAGTAATGATAGTAATTTGTTTGTAATTACTATCCTAAAAATTTTGGGAAAGGATCTCTGTTAATTAAGGGCTACCTTTGTGCTTGAGGCTGGGAGAAGTTTTAGCTTCCAAGGGTCCAGGATGGCTCAGCAGTTTGGCACTTTGGTGTCACACATCTCAACCCCCAGGATGTAATAGGGGTGGTTTGCTGGGCCAGATCTTGAGAGACAGAATAAGAACTGTCAGGGGACTTTTCCTGTATACCCAGGACAGTGCCCAACATCTAGTAAGTGTGCAAAAGTGTTGAATGTATGAAAGAATGAAAAAATTGAATGAAGAAAGGATCTGTCTAAAGAATCTAAGTTGATTCATGACTTTTCATGGTGAAGCTTGGGGATGAGGGAATATCAAAGATGATTACTTGGCACAGAGCATTTGGGTCCCTTTAGTTTTCTGAACTGGGACTAGGAGAGCAAGGGACCATTGACATTGGGTAAACAGTTGGGGAATTAAGTGATGGGTTGGGGAACTGTGCCAAAAAGTAGCAGAAGTCAGAATGCCTGGCCAGTAGCTGAAGGAAAGGAAGCCGTGTTGAGCTTGGGAGGTCTTTCTGCTTGAGGAAGGAGGGAAGGATGCTGCATGCTCCTAGCATGGTGATGCATCCTCAACCAGCACGTGAGCTTGCCCCTTGCACAGCACTGCTCTCTTTCTGTGGATGTGCTTTCCCAAAAACTTGAAGGAGCAAATGAATTGATTGCAATGTACACATTAGTTCACTAGACCCCTTTCTGCCCAGTGGAAAATGTTATTATATAGTATAACACATAGCATTCCTCTTTATGCCTATTAATGTTTTAGATTTCAAAATTTGAAATGGCCACCATTGTCTTCTTTTGCTTGGATTTCATCTGTTTTGAATCCTTTTATTTGATTTCTCTGTGCCTTTATGACTTCATCCAGAGTTTTAGTCTGATAATCTATTTCTTTTAATGGGAGAATTTGATCCATTATATTGATAATATTTCTTGTTACATTTTGAGCTATTTGTCCTACTTTTATTTCTTTTGCGTAGTGTCCTTTTTTGTCCATTTGCATTACTTTTTGTTTTCTTTTTTATTCCATGTCCCTTTTTGTTTGTTTTGAAAATTGTGTTTCCTACATCTTTTCTTTAATATGGCTACCGTGAACATTTATACTTAATAAAGTCCAATATTATCTAGTACTTTGATCCTATTCTCCATGTGAGACTCTCAGTTCACTGTGTTATCCTTTTTCTAAATGCATATGCTCTTTTTTGACCCATCTGTTAACTGTTCAATCTCCTAAAACAGACTTTGTCGTTATTATGTTATATGGTCAATTTTTGTTTAGATTTTCCGACATATTTGCCAACGTTTTGTCTCTCAGACCTTCATTATCCTTAGTAACTGAAATGCAGCCTTTAGGCATTCCTTTAGTGAGGTAGTAAGAATGGTTTCAGTTTTTGTTTTATTGAAAATGTTTTCATTTGACTGTCAGTCTTGATCAAAAGTTTTCCTGTGTATAAAACGGACAACTTCTTAATCTATTCCTTTTACCCACCAAATATTACGATCATCAAGCTCTGTGTTAGATGCATAGGAGTAATCACAGGATTAGCTGGATGGTTGGAAAAACAATCAAATCATCCCACAAATAAATGTGAAAGAGACATTGATAGGCAACAAGAAGGACTTGGGGTGCTCGGAGAGTTCATAATAGGAAGCTTGATCCAACTTGGGAAACAGGGAAGATTTCCCCCCAAAAATGGTAGTTGAGCTAGGGATTAAACTGAGGCTTGATAAACACGTAGGAGTTACCATGATAAGAGCAGGGCAGGGCAGAGGGGATTTGGGGGAGAGCATTCTAGGCAGAAGAAACAGTGCGCAAAGGCCGTGTACTAGATGGCATCTTTGTGAACCCGGAAAATGGTTGATGTGGCTAGAGGGCCAAAAATGAAATGTTTTTAGAAAGTCAGTTACAAGGTTACTTGTGAGTCACTGATATTTTTAGCAGATGATAATTTAGGTGACTTCTAACAAGTTTTCCCTCCTGTGGAGAGAATTTCAGAAGAATGTAGCAACGGAAGCAGAGTGTACAAGGCTATTTTATCCTTACAAGAGAGTGGAAGTTCACCTTCCTCTTCAGGCTGCTTCACCTCTGTTTTCTCCCACCAATTGCACTGCAGCCTGGGGTGGTGGTGTTTACTCTGGAGCCAACTTGGGTTCGACTCCAGGCTGCACAGCTACCACTTTGAGTGCTCTGGTTCAATTATGAATTTTCTCCCAGCCTCAGTCTCAGTTTTCCTGTTTATAGAACTAGGAATAACATTATTTCATGGGGTTAATGAATAAATGTGGTATTGCATGTTAAAAGTGGGTTCCTTGGACTTAATAAATATTGGTATTTGCTGCCCTTTTTGCCCCTCTGTTCTGTAATGATGTGCTGTTCAAACCTCTGCTTTATTTATTTTACTAGTCACAAATTAGTGTCACAAACTGCACAATAATATTGTATTTTTTGAAAACAAATATTTAATCTTGGCTGATGTAAATTCAATAGAACATTTCTTTTACTTGTTTTTCTTCCAAACCCAGATTATCAAAGCCCAATTTTATTCCTCATTACGATTTGTGGTAATTGACAAAGAAGTATCACAATATATTATCAAAATATTAGAAAGAGACAATACTTAGTGCTGGTGAACATGTGGTGAGATGAGTGTTTTTAAACATATGCCACTCAGTGGGGGGCAGGGAGATGAGCTATAAAATGACTCATGCAAGCAGTTCCAGCAATCCTCCTTCTAGGATATCATCTTAAGAAAATAATCAGGGAGAGGCAGGTAAATAAAAATTTATGTGGCAGCATATTCGTTGCAGCATTATTTATGGTAGTTTGATATTAGAAACTACCCACATGTCTAACAATAGGAAATGGTTAAATAAGTTATGATACAACCAGATAATAAAATATTATTCTGCCCTTAAAATATGGTTTACAAAGCATTTTTAATGACAAGAGAAAATAATTCTAATACAATATTGAAAGGGCACAGCAGAGTGTCTGTAGCATGAGCTCAGCTAGAGAATCTGAAAGGTCTTTCTTTACACACAGGCCTTAAAAACCTGGGGGAAATGCACAATGTATTAATGGCTTATTGTCTCTGAAATGGCTTATTGTTTCTGGATGGTAGGTTTAACATGTGTTGTTGTTTTTTTTTTCTTCAAGAATATTTTCTTCCTTGTGTGTTACTCCTTTTGTAATCAGGAAAGGAAATGTGTTTTGATGGTTGATTTTTGACGCATGGCCTGGTTCTGTGATGTGTGAAGCCTTCAAGTAGAGCGCACTATTGGTGGTCGGTGTTCAGGGTACTGGGCCCCTGGGGTTGTTTTTCATACACAGACTGTTAGAACCCCTTTTCTGGGTAAAGGAGTCTGAGAGAGGTGGTGAAAAGACTTCCTGCATCAGGCATTAGGGCCTCCTTGCTGAGGCCCTCTGAGGTTCCTAGATCTCCCTGAGGCTGGGCAGCCCATTCCTCACTTTGTGAACTTTTCTACACAAGGAACCAAAGCAAGCCGACCTGCCGTCTTCATCAGCTTGGGCTGCCATAACAAAATACCATATAGACTGGGGGCTTTAAAGAACAGAAAAGTAACTTCTCAAAATTTTGGAGGCTGGAAGTTTGAGATCAGGGTGCCAGCATGGTTTGTTTCTGGTGTGGGATCTTCCTGGCTTCTACACAGTTGCCTTGTCCTCACATGGGGGTGGGGAAGGACTAACAAGCTTTCTGGTGTTTTCCTCTTCTAATCTCAGCCCACTCTCACGACCTCACCTAGCCTTAATTACCTCTTAAAGCCCCCATCTCTAAATACCATCATATAAGGAGTTAGGGCTTCAATTCAATACGAATTTTACAGACACACAAACATTTAGTTCATCACACCCACATCCACTCAGCCCTCTCTGTTTCACTGTCATGGTCACAGCACCCTCTGGGACCATCACTAGAGACTTGGGCGGGGAGATGGAGAACCGCCCAGGCACATCTCTCATGCTCCAGGGGCCGACAGCCACGTGCAGAACTGAACGCTTGTTAATATCAGCAGCTGCCACCGATCGGGCACTTATAGGGTACCTGTAGGCACTGTTTTAAAAGCAATTCCTGTACCAACTCACTCATCTTCACAACTACTCTGAGATAATTACTTCCTCTTACAGATGAAGGAACTGAGGCACAGGGAAATTAAGAGGCTGGCACAAAGTCAGTGACCTTGAAAATGGTAGAACTGGGATTCAAACCTTTGCTCCTCTATGTTCTTGTGACACTAAATAGTAGGGACATATAAAGGCCTCAGCAAGTTCCTCTACCACTGTGAGCCTCTATGAGTTTTTTCTGTAAAATGGGTATGATTCTTACCACATGGGTTTGCAACAAGGATGAAATGTTGCAGGTGGAAGTGCCAGGTGATTAACAAATGACCTTCTTTCTGCCCTAGAGCTAAGTACTTTTGGGGTTGCTAACCGTGAAAGTGTGGGCATGGTAAAGCCGAAGGAAGGGAAGCCTGGCAGGTGGGAGAGGACATCGGAGAAGCCAGAGCCTTGGAGGAAGAGCAGCCAGGGAGATGGCCACCAGCAAAGAAGTTCCTGGGAGTCTCTAGGAGAGCAAGAGCATCCTGTTCCTATGGGCCTGCCTGGTGTCAGTGCCTGACAGGTGTGCAGCTTGGCTGAGGCCGGCTCAGTGGGCTCACCCTGCTGGGCATTAGCAGTAGGCTGAGGTGGGTGTGGCTGGGCAGCAGCCAGCTCCAGACGGAGGGGCAAGTCAGGGCCCATGTTCCCTGCACCCTGGGAGCCAGGCGCTCATTAAAGAGGAGGAGAAGGAACAATTATGTGCAAACTTCTGAAGGAAAAGGCCAGGAAGAGTGGGGGGAAGCCAGGAGTTGTTCTCTATGTGGGGCCCTGGCTTGCCAGGAAGGCGGAAGGGATGAAAGGAGGCTGGAGACCACTTCCAGGGGTCATTTACTGAGGTCAGGGCTGGGGCCAGCGGATCAGCCAGGGTGGCCTGGAAGGCTGGGGAAAGCAGTTAGGGCTGACATGACTTGTAATGGGGAGCCTCAGTGAGCTCTGGAGCAAGGGACGGGCAGGCTTCAAAGAAGAGGAAGTGGGGCTGGGGACTTAACTGGCTGTATCTGAGGGGTGGAGGTGCGGCTTTGTCCAGACCCTGGACTCCAGAGGTGATTGTTCTCTTTATCCAGGATGGCATTGTCAAATAGAAATATATTGCCACTCATATGTAACTTATAAAATTTCCATAGAGCATTAAAAACAGCAAATTAAAAAATATGTGAAATAAAAATATATTTTATTTAATCCAGTATATCAAAACCATAATTTCAACATGTAAGTCATATGAAAATTAAGATATTTCACATTTTCCTTGTACTAAATCTTCAAGATGAAGGGTATATCTATTTCATGCAGCACATCTGAGGAACTTTTCACACTCCAGGAGTCTCAGGAGGCTTGTGGCTATTATATTGAATAGCCCAGGTCTAGACCTAGAGGCAGCTTGTATGAAGTTCACTGCCGTCATGGCCTTTCTTGGTCCCCTTTTTGAATGCCTTGGAGGGTGGACACTGGCTAGAGGGTTGTGCTCTCCCCTGGCTATGAGGACAGGAGCTGGGAAGTGCCCCTTGGCCGGCCTCTTTCCTCTCTGCTCTGTTGAGCTTGTGGGCTGGGCTGGTCTCCACTGCATGCCCAGAGTTGAACATTAACCCTGGGTTTCTCAGGGATATTACGAATGAACGAAGTTGTTTTTTTAAAAAACATTAACTTCTCTCTATTTTGAAGGACTTCCGTCTTCTGGGGAGTGGGGTGACTGAGGAAGTGGCTATTTTAGTTCCTTGTAGCCTCTCATGTCATATTAACCTATGGAAAGAGTGTTTGAAGTGTAAAGTCTAAACTGGATTTGGGAGCTACAGCTGCAAGCTGAGGGGACTTAATTTAAAACACTTTAGCTTGTTGTCACCGGTAACCAGGCATCATGGGTAGGAGCTTCCCCTACTTTCTGTCTTCTGCATCTTCGTGGTTTGGGAGAAACGTGTTGACTTCTAGACTGATTATTTTCCACTCCTAGGGCATCGATGTGGTGTGGAGGTTGTGAAGCAAATTTTGGTGCTGGATAATTCTGGGTTTGAGTTTCAGCTTTATGACCCTGATGAGAATCAGGTTACTTTTTTAGCCTCTCACTTTCCTTATCTGAGAAATGGGAGTGCAGATACTTAAGATTTGAGGATTTATTCAAATGATAAAATGTGCGAATGTGCATAAAGCTCTTTACCTGGTATATGAGGTCTCAGTAGATGGGAAATAATAATTTGTGGGTTTCTGATGCCGTTATTCCCATTATTCATGGAGCAGGGCCTGGGTTGAGCGGGGGGCTTGGGTGGGGAGAGGCAGCCGGAGAACGAAAACATGGATGGTGGGCTGAGCAGAGGTGTCTCCTTGGTAAGGTCTGTCTGAAAGGGGGTCTCTGAGGACTGAAAGTGGGGACCCCCAGATGGATATGGCAAGAGTGGTGGCGGCCAGGGGAGCTTGTCCTGGCTGGCACAGAGCAGCACTCTGGCCATAACCGTGAACTCTGTCAGGGTCATGCTCGTCTCCACAGGCTTCCAGTTCCACCTCCCATGTCCAGAGTTACCTGAACATTTTCCAAACCAATCTGACCCCTTTCTAATATGTTCCAGATGCATTTTGGAGAAATTGGAAAATGCAGAACCAAGTGGGAAGTCAGACATTTTAGCACCATCTTGGGCCTGAAAGTTTTGCCGTGGGCACCCCATTCCAGGGAGGGGTCTCTGTTCCTCCTCCTCCTCTCCTGCTCTCCAAGGAGGAGCCTTCTGCAGCCTCTTCCCAAGGTGGCTGGGGAAGAGGAGGGTGAGGAGGGGTTTGTCTGAGGCATGCAGGTTGGCCCTCACATCCATCAGTAGGACTTTTGTTCACTCATTTTTCCTACTACAATTACATTTGTATCTCCCAAATAACTAGTAATCTATTAAAATGGTTTTGGTTCTGTGGACTTCCTCAAGAAGTCCCAGGGAACCTTCCAGCAGTCCAGGGAACACACTCTGGGAACTTCTCCTTTGTAGGAGGAATACTTGGCACTGTGAGAGCTCAAAATAAGATAACCTGACCCAAGCTTTAAGATAAAAGTGTAGATTAAAAAGAAAAAAGTGTTAGAGAGTGTTTCAGCCTTGGGTAAAGGATATGCAAAGGCCCAGTGGTAAGGGAGGCCATAACACCCACAAGAGCTGAAAGAAGACCTCATGAACCCCTGCCTGAGGTACACTGGGCAGCTACAAGCTCCACACCATCTTTAAATTCCTGTCCCTACAGATTGACTAAGGTGCTGTCACATGGGAGAGTTCCTCTTGGAAGGGGACAGCATACCCCTATTCCCATCCAGCATGACTGTGACACAATGCCAAGGTGGGGGAGTTGGTTTGATACGGGCATAAAAACCATATTTGGACTGTCAAGGCAGGAGGGAGGGTCAAGTTCAGGATTAGAAGATGACTTTACATCCTTCGTATTAACCTGGATGGAAGTGGAAGACATTATTCTTAGTAAAGCATCACAAGAATGGAGAAGCATGAATCCTATGTACTCAATCTTGATATGAGGACAATTAATGACAATTAAGGTTATGGGGGGGGAAGCAGAAAGAGGGATGGAGGGAGGGGGGTGGGGCCTTAGTGTGTGTCACACTTTATGGGGGCAAGACATGATTGCAAGAGGGACTTTACCTAACAATTGTAATCAGTGTAACTGGCTTATTGTACCCTCAATGAATCCCCAACAATAAAAAAAAAAAAAAAAAGAAGATGAGTAAGTAGGATCCAGGCCCAGGGGAAGGTATGTGAATACCACGCTGAAGGATGAGAGGGCTCTGAGACCTGGGAGCAAGAGACCACCTGGGCTCCGACAGGGATGGAAGGGTGCGCTGCAGAGAGCTGAGGGGAATTGGGAAGGATGTTGGTTATTCATGCAGTGAGTGGATCAGGCCCATTGACTTAGCTCTAAACACAGTGTGGTTTGTTGTTAGGTTCACAAGGTGGAGTCTAAGCCATGACTCTGTATCTTGTGGGCAGGACACTTCATCCATGTGGACCAGCTTAGAGAGGCTGCACTGCTTAGAGTTTAAGAACAAGGATTCTGGAGCCTGTCTGCCTGGACTCAGATCTCAGGTCTGCTATGAACTGCCTGTGTGACTTTGGATAAGTTACTTAACCTCTCTGTGCTTTGGTTCCCTCATTCCTATAACAGGAATAGTACTGTTATTTATCACACGTGGTTATAGGGATTCAGTGAGTTATGTGTCTAGGGCTTAATTGTTAAGAAATTCCTTACCCACAGGGGGTGCTCCTCCTATTCTACCCACTTCAGAAAATGCCGTCATAGCATAGCAGCTTAGCCTGGGCAATGACACTGGGGAATTACCTCGTTCAAAGTCTCATGTGATTTGGAAGATGTCCACTGCCTTTGCTGATCTGAACTTCCTGGACAGGTGGCCCTCTGGGCCGTGCTCCTGCATGCCCTGTGATGGTGAGATGGGACCTGTGAGCACGTGTGATGAGAAGAGCCAGGGAAGAACAGTGCCCATGGGGATCATCCTTCGCTCTTGGTGAGGAAAGCACAAGGGAGAAATAAAGACAGAAGAGTACGACTCTGATGTCTGAACCCCTTTCTTCTACTTGAGGGAGGTGTGATGCAAATGTATTTCAACCCCATAGAGAAGACCCTCCGGATGGTGCTTTTCTCTCCTCTTTTCTTTCTCTAAAGTATATGGAAGAGCTGCGAACCTGAGCGTGGCATGACACGCAGGGACACCCTAGTGCCACGTGGCTGTGAGGAAGGGAAGGGCTGCTGGAGGAAGGCAGGTAAGACCGGATGTGGCCACAAGTGCAGCTGCTCTAAGGGGGGCTGCTCCTGGAGCTTCTCTTCAGCTTGAGGAGACAAGCTATCATTTAAGAGGAGAGAGCAGGCCAAGGAGGGCCAGGCTGGCATGGCCCTTCCAATCATACAAAACCTGCGTCTGCAGGTTTTTTTTCTTTTTCCGTTATAATAGCCATCTTTATTTGTAAAAATCCAGATATAAAATGTATTCTTTCAGTCTTTCCGGGTTCTCCTTTTTTACAAAAACAGAAGGGCACGTAAAAACCTTCCCCGCTGTCATTCCCACAGGTGGTGTTTTTCAGGCAGCCCTCCCCCCTCCCCCCGTATGGCTACATGCTTCATTCCAGGGCGTCTCGCTTCCCCCACGTGCGACGGTGCCTTCCTGCCAGGGTAGAGTTCTGGACTCCAAGACTTAAGTACACACAGAGGGGCGGGGTGGATGCAGGGGGCGTGGCGTCGTGCTCCGCGGTGGCGTGCAGGGCGGGAGCTAGTAGTCGGTTTCCTTCTCCACCCAGCTGCCAGGGCATTGCCTGATGATGATCTGCAAAAGTCAGGCTCTCCCCAGGCATAGGCAACACCACAACACCCACCTCAATGTGAGCTCACTTTCCTCACACATTGTGAGAAGTGGTTCATGAATGCATCCAGCCCGGTCTTTCTGTTTTGGGGGGTTGTTGAGACCTCACCTGGGCAGGGCTGGGTTCTGTGTTCTATCAGTCTGGGGTTGACTAATTCCTCCCCCTGAACCGAGTTACCCACCCATCTGTGGGTCTCCCTGTGTGTCCCCACAGCTTTGTTTTGAAGGACAATCTTGAGGATGCCAGCCATGCCCTCCCAGGCCTGTCTTACTGCAACCCTGAAAGCAGGTGCAGACAGGAGTATAGCTCAGCAAAGACGAGTTCAAGGATAGGTTGAGGTCCTATGAGGAGCTGGGCAAGTGGGCTGAGTGACTTATTACAAGTTGTCACTCCTTGTAATGGAGAAGACTGGCCCAGGAGGTTGTAAAGGACAGAAGCATCTGGCATGCAGTGTGAGTTCAGTAAATGTTTACCAGGGCTTCCTGGTTGTGGAGTACTTGCTGTTTTGAAGGCAGTATGCTCAACTCTTTGTGTTTGCCAGCCTCCCTCCCTTATCCTCATGATGGTCTGATGAGGGGCCATTTCTCTCATGAGTTTGTTCCCAGTTTGCAATGTCAGGCCAGTGACCTAAGGTCACATGGTTGGAAGGTCCAAATCCACTTCTGATACCAAAGTCCATGCTCCGACATAGAATCCATTTTACCTCCAGCATTAGATGGTTCAAGTCTTTGCTTTGCTGCTTTCTGACTGGGGGACCTTGGGTAAGCTGGTTTCCTGTATCTGAGCCCCAGTTTTCTCCTCCATTAAAAGAAGAAATAGGCCAGCACATTGGCTCATGCCTATAATCTTAGCACTTTGAGGCAGGAGGATCACTTGAGGCCAGGAGTTTGAAATCAGCCTGGGCAACATAGCAAGGCCTCATCTCTACAAGAGAAGAAAAAAAGAAAAAAAAAAAAAAGAAAGCTGAGTATAGTTGCATGTGTTTATAGCCCAGCTCCTTAAAAGGCTGGGGCAGGAGGATTGCTTGAGCTCAAAAGTTAGGGGCTGCAGTGAGCTATGGCACTTTACTCCACCCTGGATGACAGAGTGAGACCCTAAATGAAATAATGTTAGAAAGAAAAAGAAATAAAGCCTAAGTGATATAGGGAGAGGAATGAGACCATGAGGCTGAATTTTCCTGTCATGACTCTCCTGCTGATGCCTGAAGAAAATTTGATTGGGCCGCTCCAGTGCTCCCCATCTCAGAGGATTCACCTGATGGCGTCTGAGAATCTCGTATTCAACGTCCCACTCTGAGCTGCTGCTGAGGAAGCTGATGTCTGTCTGGAGCTCGAGAGTGCAGCACAGTGCATGAGCGTCAGACCTTACAGAGCACTGAGGGCCCTCTGGATGCTGGCGCTGGAATCACAAGATGTCCTCTCTCTGAAAGCTGCGCCTGACTGCGAGGTCCTTTGAGTCATGAAGAGCCAGGGCACCAGCATTCAGCCTTCCTGGGACTGTCCTTGCTTTGCTCCTTGCTCTGGAAAAATCACTTTCTTAAAACCAGAAGTGTCCAATTTTTTTTTCTCTGCCACACATTGGAAGAATAAATACACAAACGTACAAAAGCAGATTAGCCACAAAAGTCCACATACACTTTTTATGATATTGAACACCACAGACAAGCAAAAAAACGTCCTCACAAAATTAGCATGTGGCTAATTTAGCAGGTTGGACACCTCTGCTCTAAACCTTAGTTTCCCTGTCTGTCAAAATGGGATAGTGAAAGTACCTCTTTTCATAGGATTGCTAAGAGAAGTGAGATCACTTATATAATATGCTTAGCATTGACAGTCCAATTGTATGTGACCTCTGCTCATGCCGCTCTGAGAAATGGTATCGTCTACTGGTATCTGTATCCTAGGCCTAGCATGGCACCTGCCATGCTCATCAAATGCCTTCTGACATAGGGAATAAACTCCTTTGAGCTACAGATGAAGAGCCTAAAGAAAGGGGATGCTCTCTACCACACAGCCAGTGGACAGAAGAACCAGGACATGAACCTCAGCTTCTGGATTTGAGCTAATGGTGTTTCCATGGCAGCACACAAAGTCTTAAATTTTGTCTAGATAGGCACTGGGTGGTTCTTGGTACTTAGGTACTTACCAGACCTTGGAAGCTGGTAAACACTTCTATAAAACTGATTTAGGAAGGTCTTTCAACTTCAAAAATGTAGAGGGGATCCCTGGGGTACAAATTAGATAATTTTACGCTTATATATGTGCAGGATGGAGCTTGCTAGAAAGATGGGAAGCTGGTGCAAGTGTTGCCTGGGAGGTGACATTCCTAATAGTTTTTCAGTGACCCAAATAAGTCAAAATGCTCACAGAAGCCTATAGAACCCTCTGTCTATCCTGGTACTTCTGAGCTCTCCTGGTGAAAGCAGGAGGTAGATTTTCACAGGCCCCAGGTTGTTTCAAGTTGGGCGGGAAACATTTTTCATGAGCCCTACGTAATGAGGTGTGGTGACCTCGTGTAATAAAAACTTATCCCTGCTCCAGGAACCCTGCCTATGCGATGTCTTCTTGCCCAGGGACACAGGCAGTGACTGACATGTGTGAGTTGAGATAATAGGACTCAAAAGATGCTCATAAATGTCAGATGGCCAAACCAATGTGCACCAGGCATGCTTGTGGCTGGAAGGGGGAGGAAACACTCAGAGCATCTGGTTGCTGCTCTTCAGAGATGCCTCGTGGGCTTCGGGCAGGGAAGCAGACAGTTCCTGAGGAGAGTCTCCAGGATGAGTCTGTTTACATGCACAGCCTCAGCAGGTGGGCTCGTTAGATTTCCTGTCTCCATCCCTAGCCTGTCCCCTGAGTTCTAGGCCCCAAGTCCCTATTTGACATCTTTCTTCGAGCATCCTAAAGACAGGTTCTTTATTTCTCCCCCTACTCCCACGCAAACCATGCCTTCCAGTCCTTCCCATGTCTCCAGTGGTGCCACCAGCCTAGATGAAGCTAGAAATCTGGCCCTTACCCTGACCGTTGACTCTTCCCTTCCCCCACATCCAATCTAGCGCTAAGTTTTGTGGATTCTACCTCCATAACACAACTGGACTCTAGTCAGTATCTGCATTGCCACCACTTTGGTCTTAGCCACCTTCATTTCTCTCCTACACTACAGGAAAATCAGGTGCCACCTGCTCCTGGTCCTACTCCTGAAGGTTGTGTTACCAACACTATAGTTGAAGTAATCAGGTCCTACTTGGATCCTGGAGTGCAGCCTTTTGACTGAATCCAAATTTTATAGAATAAATCCTTTTAATAAAGGGATTTCTTCTTTAAAGTTTAGATTCAGTCAAGGGGCCACACTTGGGGATCTAAAAGGCCATGTGTGGCCATCCTGGTGGTCTTGGCAGATAGAAGACACTCTAAATATTGGAGAAATTAAAATATTTCTGAAAACAAGGAACAAAGGAACAGAAACAAAGGAAAGACAATCTTAGAGATGAGACAGCTGAAGACCTGTCAATAGAAAACTCGGGATACCAAGTCCATCCTCCTACCTCCATCCAGGACAATAATTAGTCATCTAAGCTCTGTATTTTCTAGGCCCAGAAAGGATTCCAAGTCAAGCAAGAAGCCATCGGTCCCTACACAGAATCCTCCAAACCCGCAATTCAGTCATGGGTACTTTGTCCTGACAGGAGGAATTAACATTTGAATACATTAACATTTCAATACTTTTATGAAGAAAATGATACTTCGTCTTTAAAAATGAGAATTAGCCTTTCCATCCCAGCTGGCATTTGTATCATCTGTATCCGTTTTAATCCTCCTCTCCACTCTGGGCCACTGGCTCAGAGTAAATATTTCTCTGATTTTTCTAATAGTATTTTTCCTTCCTGCAATAGCTTTGAGACAAAATGGTTCTCTTAATAATACTCTCAGAGGGAAAACATTTGGCTCTGTCCTTCATAATTTCTGATGGAACCTGTTTATTGCCTTGTGGTCATTGCATTGGCGGTCATTTGATGCTGTGGACTGCTGAATGAGGCCCCTTTTGGGCTGTGCCTCTGGACCCAAGTAGAAAAATTTGTGAAGCTTAAGAAAACTCAGGCAGCTGGTTGAATTTGGGGAAAAATATAACTAGATTCTATTGCTTAGCTCCTATCAAAATCCTGGATGAGTTCAAGATTTAAACAAAAGCATATTAATGAAGATTTAAAAAGACACACAATTTAGGAGATACGAATGTCTCAACATATTATTGAGGGCGGCAATGTAAAAAGTCAAAGCTGATTATATGTGTTAAATAATCTTTGGCAAAGCATCCCCCCCCTCAAAAAACTCAAAATCATGAGAAGCACAAGAAAATCATGAGAAACCACAAACCTTACAGAATTATTTGCTGACAATAGGTTAATGTCTTTAATATGTAAAATGCTCAAATCTATGATGAGAAAATAAAAACAGTTGAAAAATATAGAGAGAATACATAGGGGTCTATTTGTAAATGTGTTAATAGGCCTATGAGCAAAAGACATAAGCAGATGACTCACAAAGTACAACTCATCAACAAGCATTTGGAAAAAAGTTCAATCTTACTCGTAAGAAAAAGCACACAAAAAAACTGAGATATCACGTTCTGCCTGTCAAATTGGCAAAGATGAAAAAGAGTGACGATCAGTGTGCCTACGTGTTGTTGATACGCCGTCTCTGTGCACATCCAAAGCCTCAAACTCAAGGCCCCTGACATTGAGGCTCAGTATTTGAAGAGTTCCCTAGATTGCCATCACCATTAGGATAGGGACTTTGTCTGACTTAAGTCATCATATATGTGCACTCCCGGTAGGTGCGTGAATGGATGGATGATTGAATGAATATGGAGAGATACAGACCAAGGATAGTAGAGTACTTTGAGTAGCAAGACGATGCACTTTTTAAAGTTTATCAGTAATGTGTGCCTTCAATATATCAACAGTCTAGGTTGCCAAATGACCAGTAGTTTAATGAATTGCCTGGCAGTTATTTGACAAATTGACATTAATTCAGTCAAGATGTCCCCTTGGGGGTGGGAGGGACAGTGTGTCTGTTCCATCAGGTGTTCATGCCAGGCACGCTACTTACTGGTGCTTCCTGTGTTGAACGGGAGTCTGTGCATATCAAACCCTTTTTGTGTTAAAGCAGTGATTTTCAACCAGTGTGCTTTGGCATACTGGGATGCTGTGAGAGGATCTGGGGTGTGCTGTGAACATTTTTAAAGATTGTTAATTAAGTTATTTTTGAAAGAAGTTCAAAGCAGAGATCATGAGTTAAATTATTTTTGAAAGAAGTTCAAAGCACAGTAAGTATATTCTTTTTAAAATTCTTTTATATTTTTGATCAACGTCAATTTAAGTGTGCTACAGAAGTTAAGCTATAGGTTCAAGTGTGCCGTCAGATAAAAGAGGTTGAAAAACACTATGTTAAAGGTTTAAATATATTTCTGATCACTAGTTACTGGATTTTTAAGATGCTGCTAGACCAGTTGTAAATATGAAGACAATTATAAACACCTTTCATCCAGCCTCCTCTGGTGTCTCCGGATTTTATAGAAAATAACTATCTTCCACTATAGCAGGCCTCCCACCCACATGTAGGTTGGACTTCAGTCCCAAAGTTAATGCCAGCATCAAAAACCTGGGGGAATAACATTCTTGCTTGAGGCAATCTAATTAAACTTCTCCATGTTCACTTGAAGTGGCCCCCATGGACAGATCAAACCTATTTTTAGGTTGCAAGTGTTATAAGAAGAAATATTTAATTAGAATGGGGGATATTTGAAATAGCTTTCTCTCCTAACATTGCTGCCTGCTGGCTTGTTTTCCCTGATGTCATTAATCACCAGTGAATGAATGTTAGAATTCACAGTCGGTTATAGTTCCTGTCAAAATCCGCCTTCTGTGGGCAGTTTGTCGAGTGACTCAAAACAACAAATCTCTCTGGATTGGGGCACTTCCCTTCAAGCCAATGGTGCTGAGAGGTTTAGACAATTAACTTTAGATCGTTTCTTCAGAAAATGGCCCCCAGGCAGGTCATTTCCTACAGGGCCTTGGTGGAAATATGGTCATACTCAGTTTGAGGAAGTAGAGAACGTTCCCCGGTTATGGGACCGTGAAGGGCTTGATGCTGCCTCGAGCCTTACTTGAGGAACAGTGCTGTGTAGTAAGTGATGGAAAGGAGAGAGAGAGAAAAAGCTCAGTCAGGGTTCAAATGTTTTTTATATTTTCCTTTATAATTTTTATGGATCAACAAGTTTAAAATCATCTTTGGAAATTGGAGAACTAGATTTACTTTGCTTTACCTACCAGGTTTGCTATCGAAAGTTCTATATTATACTTGGTTCTAAAAATGACGTAATTAAGTACTTAATACATGCCAAGCACTATTCTAAGTGCTTTGTGTGTTCTGAACTCATATGACCACCACAACAGCCCTTTGAAGGTGATGCCATTATTATCCCTATTGCATAGATAAGGAAACTGAGGCACAAAAAGGGAGTAACTTCTCCAAAACTACTCCCTGGTGGATATTGGAGCCAGGACTGTCACACAGCAAGTCTGGCCTTGGAGTTAGGTGTTCAGCCCTGTCTTCCACTGTACAACCTTACGATTAAG
The DNA here is from genome assembly GCF_027406575.1 of Nycticebus coucang. NCBI lineage: Eukaryota > Metazoa > Chordata > Mammalia > Primates > Lorisidae > Nycticebus > Nycticebus coucang. The sequence goes on from NC_069787.1 coordinate 53,877,275, forward strand.
CCAGCGTGTTTTTTCCTCCATTCCTGGTAGATTTTTCCTGTAGAGCATACCTCTTAGAACTGCACCTTCAGCCTTTCTTCCCACCAATCATTTCCCATCTCCCAAACTCAAAAGCTGTTAGAAAGTCATCATTTGTAAGGAGAAAAGGCACTTTTATTCTCTACCTGTGGGATGATAAATCTGTATGATCCTTTTTTTGTCTCATGTTTTTACTTCTAGAAACGTATTCTAAGGAAATTCTCTAAATGTATATTGAGAAATCTGTTTAAAATTAAAAAGGATATTATTTTTCTACTCCTATAATACAACATCCACAACTACCATTAACAAAATGGTGCATTTATAATTTTAAACAATCTAGTGTAGTGTTTTTCAACCATTTTTTATCTCAGGGCACACTTGAACCTATAGCTAAACTTCTGTACACTTAAATGACGTTGATCAAAAAGTAAAAAAAAAAAAAAAAAGAAAGAAAGAACATACTTTGCTTTGAACGTCTTTCAAAAATAATTTAATTAATGATCTTTAAAACTTTTCATGACACACCTAAGATCCTCTCACGCCACACCAGTGGGTCACGGCATAGTGGTTGAAAATCACTGATCTAGTAGAATTCATTTTAAAACATTAGTGGTAGTTACCTGTGGTTGGCAGGTTGTGGCTACTTTTTATTCTATACTTTGTCTTTGGAATGCTTTCCATCTTTTCTACAGTAAAAATGTGTACTTTTATAATCAGAAGAAATATTTAAAGCTATATTTTCTATGGGGTCGCAAGTATTTATAAAAGCAAGGATCAGGGATAACCAAGGGAAGAAAGAAAATGTTGGTAGGAAAAACACCAAAAGGTTAATAATAGTAGTTGTACTTACCTGGAAGAATTGAGATAGTATTTATACTTTTAATTTATATATGTTTTCCAATTTTAAAATAATAAAAACATTACTTAAACAATATAACATTACCATTTTAAATGGAAAAAGTAGAGTCTGGGTGGGGAAGTTTCACAGTTGGCTGTAGCATTTCCACTGGGGGTTCCACTGCGGTCCTCTTGGCTCTTTTCCCCTTTCGCCTGTGGTCCTGGCCATCCTGCTGACCAGCTGAGGGCCGCCATGTCCCCTGTGGCTGGTACATAATAGCCTTTTATGAATTTGCTTAATGACCAACTTAAGTCATTTATAATTTTTGCTTTACTACAATTAAGTAGTTGTGGAGTCAATTGTTAGTATTTAAAAATGTATTATTTTGGGGCAGCGCCTGTGGCTCAAAGAAGTAGGGCACCAGCTCCATATACCAGAGGTGGCGGGTTCAAACCCAGTCCCAGCCAAAAACTGCAAAAAAAATAAAAAAAATAAAAAATAATAATAAATGTATTATTTTTGCTCTGTAATGCATGGTTTTCTTCCAGTGTCAATTACCTCTAACTAACTTGTCTCCTGGGTCAATGTCTATTTCCTGGTGGATTTCAAGTGGGTGTGCACCAGGGTGCTTCAGGGGCGCAGGGAGCAACAGCCATCCCTGTTCAGGGAGAAGCCTTTGAAGGTACGGAGAATCACCAAATGGACTCAGACCTCTAATCATACCTCAAAGTTCCTGGTGGGAGTGGTGGGGGCGACAGTTAAAGCTGAGAATAGCACAAAGCTCAATGGCCACTGGGGGTCAGTCTTATGCATGAGAGGTGCCATGGACCCCACACCCCCCTCTCCCCCAGGATCTTCCCAGCCCACTAACTGGTAACTCAGATTCTGCCACCAGAATCTTATATATATCTTAAGTTTAAGATTTCTGGAAGGGGTAACATTTAAGTAGTATCAAAGATTTACGCTACAATGTGCTTGAAGGTTCGGAAAGCACTTTTGGGTGGGAAAGGGATGGCAAGGCATATTACCTATTCTTTGACAGACTGTACCAGTATGCTAGGAGCTTTACATATGGGGTGACTGTAATTTATCATCCAAACTAGGGTGAAAGGAGGTGCTAATTGAATAGGGTACCAGGTCAACAGGCAAAATCTGGGAGTGTCTCACAGCCACAGGGTTTTATGATCTCTGTAAGAATGGATATATCTCATTTAATGCTTGTAGCAATGATAAGCTAGGTAACTTCCTGGTTCCATACACAAGAAAACTTAGGCTTACATGCCCAGAGTGCCTGGTTTCAAAGTCCCTATTCTGATATACCTTTGAGTCATAGGGTCAGTGGCTTCCTAAAGTTATAGATAGGAAAGGGATATCACTGAAGGGAGAATGGGCGAGGCCTTAAATGAAAGAAAATGAGGAACAATTTAATGGTACCTTATTAAATAATGGTTTTTCAAGGACCAACCCTCGGCACAGCCTGAAAGGGCTCTTTAGCAAGGCTCATTGCTAAAATGGTCCACTGACCCATTGCACTTGGCCTCAAATAGGCCTCCTCACCATTGTCAGACCACATCTTCAGCTGTGAAGTATACCAGTCCCACCTCTATATGTGTGACCTGCTGGGACGGCTTGCGTAACTTTACCCCTCTGCAGTTTCCTCTCTGTCCCATAGATCAGTATGAGAGGGAGTCTCTCACACAGCTCACATACGTTTAGGATTTTTCCCACATTGTCAGGCTTTTAAATTTTCCCTGGACTTTGCTTCATGAACAAGGAGAAGGAGGGGGGAAAATCTTTTTGCACAATGTAGATAGGGTTCCAACACAGACAACCAAGGAGGGTTTAAGGTACCCATGCTTCAAGTCAGGGCCTGGGGTTTCAGCAGATGAATGATGGTCCTTGACATTTATCTCATAAATTAGTATAGGCATTTTATTTTTTTTGAGAGAGAGTCTTACTATGTTGCCCTCAATAGAGTGCTGTGGCATCACAGCTCACAGTAATCTCAAATTCTTGGGCTTAAGTGATTCTCTTGCCTCAGCCTCCCAAGTAGCTGAGACTACAGGTGCCCACCACAATGCCTGGATATTTTTTGGTTGCAGTTGTCATTGTTGTTTAGCAGGCCCTGGCCAGGCTCGAACCTGCCAGCCTCGGTGTATGTGGCCGGCACCCTAACCCACTGAGCTACGGGCACTGAGCCAGTATAGGTGTTTCCTTGAAGGAGGAACACACTTCCCCTCATGCTAGATAAGTAATCACCTCCCTACTTTGCCATACTAGGGCTCCATCTCAAGTCAGTCCTCCCAAAACAGCCATGTTCACCCTGTGGAAATCATTTTACAAGCAGTAAGGCCAATCCTTTCCCATTCCCAATTTTTATGGCTACTCACTTGTCGGAGGGTTTCAAACCACAGCCTCCTTCCCATAAAATGGTCAACAGAGCTGAGTCTGAGCTCTTACCTGGAGTCTTTGGGACATCCTGAAGATATACTTTGGCAAGAAGAGACCATCCTGCCATTCATCACCCAGGGAACCGTTGTTATGACCCCAGAGCACCTGGCTAGACTAAACCAGATGACACTTCCCCAGAAAACCTCTCAAGAAAATCCAGAGCCCTGGTAGACACCTGTGTTCTTTACCAGGGACTCCCTTATTCATGGTCCCCTCTAGGCCTGAGCACCTTCTTTTGCATTTATTTTAAAAATGTACTATCTCACCATCCTGGATTTTCCCCTTGTATCTAGGTCAAACTAGATAGGCAGAGCTCACCCATTTCTGTGATTCCCACCAAAAAAAATCAAAACCCAATTCTAGGTTCTGTGACAATATCAGTGGACGCATCTTTTTGAACTTGTCCTAAATTCCTACATACAAAAAGAGTAGCTGGATAAAAAGGAAAAAAACCAGAAACGAATGATCGACATTACCAAACAACCCCCCCAGCCCCCTCCCCTCCAGGTGAGGTATTCTTACAAATCCCCAAATGGAAAAAGTGAGGATCAATCAAGAGCTGCAAGGTCTACGTGGTACCAGCAGACCTACATTTCTGCACAGCAGAAAGCCACTGGTAGACACAGGGAGGTGGATAGATCTGCCAACAAGATGGCCAAAAATATCCAACAGGTGTTCCCTGGGCAACACGGTGGCCAGTTCAGGAGCAGCAGCTGAAAACTGGGTGCAGGATCTGCCCTCTCTCATCACAGGCGAGTTTGAAGGCCCTGGGGAGGGTGAGAAGGGAACAACAGCCTGGCCTTGGGGAACTCTAGAAACTGATCTGCTAAAAAATATCAGTGGCCTGCTATTGTTAATTCTAGACTTAGTTTTTCCTTTTCTTAGCTTAGACATACAAAATCTTTCATAGTCTCCCCCTAACATAACTTTCCAGTAGAATTTCCAGCCACATTTTCTCAATGTTCTCAAACAGTCTCACATGCATTCCCCAACTTCTTGTTTCTTTAATTTCACCTCAGCCATTGTGGTATAGCTTGGGTTGATTCTGGACAACATTGTTGAGACATGCGGGCTCGGGACACAGTTGATGGCTCTCAGTTGACTTTTGGTAGAAAATTTTTATAAATACAGATTCCTTTTGGAAGAGAAAACTGCTTCTGCCAGACAAAATTCTCTTAGTTCCACAAAAAATAAGAGCACAACTAACATGGCAGTTCTTGTTTCAATACACTAGTCTCCCTAGACTTTTTCTGTTTTAAACTAATGCTTTCATTCTAAAAATTCTTTGTTACCATGAACAAAATTTATCGATTTAGGGGAGGAAAGTCTAGAACGCGTTTGTTTGATAGAGCATTACCTTTTTCCCAGAGAGTGCCAGTTGCATTCAAGGTCCACATCGGGTGCTACGGAGATGTGGAGATGTTTGTGCTAAGGTTCTCGCGCTCCCCAGTGTTGACGATTCCTCAGGGATGAACACACATGCAGGAAACTCAGGGCAGTAAACATGTTGTCAAGAGTCCTCCTGGCTGTGCTCTGTCCTACACCCCCACAGAATGGGAACATCGCTGCCCTTCTTTAGGGAGGGCATGTGTGCAACATTTTTCTTCCACCAAATGTGTGTTGATTTTGGGATGGGAGAAAGATTGTGATATGTAGAATCTTACCATGTTCTCGGTCAGAGAAACAGATGTACCGTATGATTTTGAGTGTGGCACCCAGGATTTGGGTCTAGTTCAAGCACACAGCTCATAAAACCCTAGACAATAAAAAGTGAAGATGTAAAAGATAAAAGGATTTCTTTCAATGCTGTAAAATATTGTTTAAAACCATTTTTAACCATAGCATTCTAACCTTTACATTTCTATTTTTATGCTGGAAGAAAGGACTGTTTTGTATACTAACAAAGCCTCAGGAAATGAACATCTTCTAGTCATTAAAAGCAGGTTCTACAAGTTTAGTAATGACATTGGAATCACTTTGTGATAGCAGGCTTGCCATCATACTTTGGAATGCATTCATTTCCTCATCCGCAGCACCCTGCTAATGCTTTAATTCCTGTGGCAAAACGTAATACTACATCTGAAATCTCAGATAAAAAGTCATTTAAGTTTTTCTGTAACTTAAGGGAGGTTCGCTGTAATCAATTGAAGATAGCAGCAATATATATATATATATATATATATATATATATATATATATATATATATATATTCAATAGGTCTCCACAATAGAGGTGATGAGACTTCAACCTTGATTTTGTAGGTATGAGAAGTGGGACTTAGAGGTGAATGAAAATAACTTGTCCAAGGTGCTACAGTGCCAGAATTTTATTCCAAATGTGTCTGGCCTGAAGAGCCCAAATTCTTAATCACTTTTGATGTATGAGGTTGGACAATTAAATTTGAGAACTCATTCAAGAAAAAGCTCTACATGCCTCATTGCTGAATATCATTATGGTCAGCAGATGGCCAGGAGGAATACTTCAAAGGTGACTAGGGTAAGTTTGTGTACTTAATTATCAGACCTCGTATTGCAGTTTGCCAACTTCAGGTTTTTCTCAAATGCGGAATAAAGCTTTCTTAAAAGCAGAAACTAAAATGTAAAAAATGTTCCTCTTCCAACCCCGAGACTGAGGGGCCACACTGTTCCCTGTGCACAGCCAATGTAGTCACAGGAAGTGGTTAACCCCCCGTACCCCCTTTTAGTTTTCTTATTCCCATAATGAAGGAATGGAGCTAGAGCACTTTTTCCTTCTGACATTGTTCATGTGTCATTTCAACAAATGTTTGTTGAAATTTCTACTATAAGGAAAAAGTACTGGGTGATAGAATCATAATAATGGAATAATAGGATGTGATCCCTGAGTGTAAAAAGCTTACAGTCTTATGGAAAGGAAAAATTCACAAATCATCAGAGTGTAGTCTGTGCTATAAAAGAACGTGCACATGTCTTTTGGTTGTAGTTGTCATGGTTGTTTAGCAGGCCCAAGTCAGGCTTGAACCTGCCAGTCTCAGTGTATGTGACCGGCACCCTAACCCCTGAGCTAGCGGCACTGAGCCAGTATAGGTGTTTCCTTGAAGGAGGAACACACTTCCCCTCATGCCAGGTAAGTAATCACCTCCCTACTTTTGCCAGACCAGATGTAGCTATGTCTTTACACAGACACACAATTATATACACAGATACATATACATACACGTACACAATCACACATGCACATCACGTGTACATACGAGCCTGTGGGAACAGAACAGTGGGATTTAGGAGCTATGTGATTTACTTTATGGGGAGAAGGGACCTGGGTCTTTTTTTTTTTCTTTTCTTTTTTGAGACAGTTTCACTCTGTTGCTCTAAGGTGGAGTGCCATGATGTCATCATAGCTCATAGCAACCTCAATCTCTAACTTATTTATAGCTATCAAACCCTAAATCATTCAATATGACTACTTACAGGTAAAAAAGTGATAATGGAAACTCTATCAGGAAAAAAGTCACCAAACTTACCACCTAAGTTGTTGACATTAAAGAACAGTAGCAGATTGAACTTGAGCATGGGAAACAGTTTGTAAAGGATTTGTCAGTCTACTAGGAGGATTGAGAGAGTTAATGTGATGCTTCCTGTGTAGCTTTTTAGCTCCACCCACCATGAGGGAGGAGGCTATTTATCCACTCCCTGAAGCTGGGCTGGTATTATGGCTTCCATTAACTCCTGCATCCAATGTCCAGGCTAGGCCTTAAGGGGCCTTGTTTGCTTCCATTCACTCTCTTGCACTGCCCCCATACGAATAAGCCCTGTCTAGCTTGCCTGTTGTTGAAACCTAGCCAAGCTCCAGATAGGCAACTGAGGCCATCTTAGACCAGCCAGTCCCCAGCCGACCTGCCAGCTGACTGCAGACTCATGAGCAAGCACAGCCAGGCAAGATCAGCTGAACCTGGCCCACTTCAGTAGAACTAGACAGGTTACCTGAAGAGTTGTGAGCAGAATAAATGGTAGCTAATTTAAGCCAAAAAGCAAAAAAGAGAGGGAGGGAAAAATAAAAGGGAGAGAAAAGAAAGCAAATGTGATAGGAAATGGTAGTGGTGATTTACCAAACATCCAGTACTCAGCGCCAGATAGGTGGTGCTGGAATACCCACTTCAGACACTTATTTCACTTAATTACTCCTTGGTTGCATCATATGGGTTCATAAATGTCTCAAATCCCTCTTCAAAGGAAAGTTTAATTTTAAAGACTTCTGGCTTGCTTTGTCAAGCTGTATGCCAGCAGGATTTTATACAAAGGTTTTGGAATCAGATGAATCTGGGTTTGAATTTCCAAATCTACCTCTTACCATCTGTATGATACAATCTTGGTAATGTATTTAATGCAAACCTCAATGGCAATTTCTGCATCTGAAAAGTGGGTCTTAATAACACCTACATCTCTTCTTGCAGTGAGGATTCAGCAAGCCAACTTACTCCAAATACCTGTTATAGTGATTGCTCACACCGGTGCCCAGCAGTAACGGCCTCTTGTGGATTGCCACTTGTGGATTTTAACCGGGTATAAACTGAGGGGAAGAAGTTTTTTAAAAAAGCTCTCCACTTTTCCCTGGTGTGCATCCTGATGTCCTGTGCATGGCACGGCCACCCTGGGAGCATCCCCAGCAGGTTTAAATTCTTCCTGTACCTCATTTGCGCTTAGTTAAGGGATAGGTCAGTCAAAGTGACACAGGCACCACCGTCAAGTAACTCTCCATTATCAATAAAGACCACAGGATTGCCAATTTGAATAGCTTATTTTCTTCAAATCACTGGCAGCAGGCTGACACCTGTTAGGCTCCAGCTGGATATCATACCCACTGGCTCTGAAGGTTTAATCAGGGTGCAGAGAGAACCACCACCTCTCTGCTCTCCTGAGTGAGCTGCACTGAGCAAAGCCTGTGCTGGATTCTTGGCACATGGTGTGTCGTCTGGCATATAAAAAGTAATTGATAAATATTTGCTGAATGAATAGCTATATCCTCCTCTCTAAGGGAGTGAAAGAGCAAAGTTTTTCTCCCCCCGGTAAATCAAGGTCCCCTCCGCAATTGGAAGGGGAGAATTGGACAGAAGATCACAGTTTGAAGGATAAACACCAGCCTCCCATCAGCAGCTTTATCTGGCCAGGAAGAATGAAAGGGGCTTTGTTACCAAGTGAACCATTCACAACAGGCATGGTTCCCACTGTGAAGCTAGAAGGGGCTTTAGTATCTTTTCAAGTTCTTGTCTAAACTGTCTTTTGAATTTCAAGTCTCAGAGTCTGCTTTCCTTATTGAAAAATCTACTATAAAGAGGTGGGGGAACAAAGAGATTTAAATAAGGTAAGTAGAGAAGTATAGACTATTAGATGGTGATGAATGCTAAGCAAAAATAAAGCAATGAAAAAAGGATTGGGAGTATTGATGGGGAGTGAAGTTTTGCATGAGTGGGTTAGGGAAGGATTTATTAGTAAAGTGAATGTGGAATAAAGATAAGAAGTGAGTAAAAGAATGAGATGGGGTATCTAATGTGGAGAGGCCCAGGCAGAAGGAATGACAGATGCAAAGGCCCTGGGGTAGAAGCATGTTTCCAGGTAATCTGGGGTAGAAGTATTTTTCCAGGTAATCTATGGTGGCTGTTGCAGAGTGATGTGAGAAAGAGCAATAGGAAGACATGCTCTGGAGGCAATGGAATTCAGGTGTTGGGGAACCTGCCGGGCCATGGTAAAAATATGAGTTAAGAGGGTTTTAAGCAGACGGGTGCTGGGATCTGACTGATGTTTTGACAGAATCACTTTGGCTGGCTGCTCTGTTGAGAAAAACTTGAAGGAGGATAAGAATGGAAGTTGAGAGAGCAGTTCAGAGGCCACTAGGTGAGGGATGCTGGTGACTTAAAAAATGGTGAAAAATGGTTATATTTTGAATGTACTTTGAAAGGAGAGCTGATGGTGTTGCTGATAGCTTGGAAGTAAGGAAGGAGAAAGAACCCCCTTTAGAAGGGAGCTCCCTTCTGCTAAGGTCAGGCCTGTTGTACATGAAGAGGTGTACATCATCAGTGGTATTTAAAAGATGCCTACCTATTTTAATTCATCCTGTAATCAACGGATTGACTTAATTTTCCTTTTGAAACCATTTCCAAGTTAAGAACTATTTGTAACTTTCATTGAGTGTGAAGAACCTTCTATCAGCAAGTCACAGATGATCAGCTGGGAAGGAAGATCAAGTAAGCAGCATGTCCCACAGCGTAGGGGAGGTCCCTGGTGCTTAGCCAAGGGATTTCAGATGATACACAGTAATGGACATTATTATATCACATTTTGAGAAAGCATTTGCTTTTTAACCCTATTTTTATCATATATCAAGAAGCAATCACAGCATGGTGGTTTTTTGGTGGTTTATTGTGTCACCAGACATTGAAACATCTGAACAAATCAATAGCTGGGTGGTAAGGAAGCTGTTTTCCTCTTCACTACTTTGGTTTACTAGAGCAACTTGTCCATAAATTACTGAAGTCTATCCAAGACATTTGCTGCTAGAACACAAACTCTCTTGTCAGATGCAGCCAGTCTAGTACCCAAACATCATGCACAACGCCGCAGTGCACTGCACCCACCCTCACTCCCACTGGGGCCTTGGTTATTTGTGCATGATATTTGGAGCATCTGGAGGAACGTGAATAGTACTGGGAAGAGGAGGGAGGAGGAAACAGCATGAGTGCCTGGCTAGGAGGAGGTCAGCTGAAGTTGTACAGGCCAGGCCTGAACATGTCATTAGTGCAAACGCAAGCGTTGCTGATGTTCTTTAATAGGAACATCTGGTGGAACCCCATGATGGAGTCTTCATCAGCCTTAATTGGCCCACAACCATGCTGATGATGCAGGTGTTTGGCGTAGGCAGATGGTCCTGTGCCTTGATGCTGTGCTGGCTTTCCTAGAATGGAGGGCTAGACAACTTCTCTACAATGGCAGCTTTCCCCTAGAACTACTGTCCTTCCCACGTAAGGCATGACACATCAATGTAAATTACACCTACTTGGGTTCTGTCTTTATCAAATAACTGGTAGTAATGTTGAATGAAGCTGGATTCAGTCTGCTCCCAAATTGGCTTGTCTCCCATTCTGGAGCATCACCCAGCCTTGTTGAGACTGGACGGGCTGGCACGATGGGGGCAGCAGTGCTAGCAAACCAGCAGGGTCTGCCAGTTATTTCTGTTTTTAACCAGTAGAAATCAGGTTAAACTTGGGCTCAGAGTTGTAGCAGGCAAAAGGCTCTCACTGGACTTAATAACATGGCTTTGAACACACTAAGTGTATTTATTTTTTGCCCAAAGCATATTTACTTGTTGACTCGTATTTATTTATTGCTTGGACACATATTAATGGAATACACCAAATGATTATAACATTTGATTCAAATAATTCACTGAAAGCATCAGGATGACTGCATGTATTCTCTTGCTTGTTCGATTTTTAAAAACTTATTTGTTGATGCATACCTATTTTCATACAGCAAAATACGTAAGTATATAGTTTGATGACTTTTCACAAAGTAAACATATGTGTGTAACCACTACTCAGCTCAAGACATAAATCATTAAACTTAAAGTATTTCAGATGTCCCCTCCTCTGTAACTAATATCTCCCCGCCTCCCTGCCTCCAACAAAGACTCCCACTGTTCTAACTTCTATCACCTTAAATTTGCTTTGCCAATTTTGAAATTTGTATAAATGAACTCCTTTGGTATGAATTCTTTTTGTAGTTGGCTTCCTGTAGGCTACATTATAGTTGAGAGTTTTAGCTATGTTGTTTATGTAGTACTAATTATTTTTTTTCACTGCCTTATACTATTCCATGGTGTTAATACGTAACTATTTATGATGGGTGGATTCTACTTCTGGTTTTAGCTTGTGAATATATGTGGCTATGAACATTCTTTTACATATGTTTGAGTATATCTATCTGTGCATTTTTGTTAGGTATACAATTTTTCACCATTCTTGTAGGTGTGTAGTTACATCTCATTGTGGTTTAGATTTGCATTTCCCCGATGATTAATGGAACAGAGTATCACCTTTTTTCCTGGTTGTTGGTCATTTAAAATATCCTCCTTTTGAAATATCTGATCAAGATTTTTGCACATTTTCCAACCAAGTTGTCATTTTTTAATTGACTTGTAAGAGTTCTTTATATATTCTATATACCAGTTTTATTATTATTTTTTTTGGTTGATCACATTATAAATACCTTCCTTTATCCTATAGCCTGCTTTGTGGTGTTATTGTGATCCAATTTATCCATGTTTTTCTTTATGGTGGGTTCTTTATATTTCTAGGTTAATTCTGGGCTTTTTATTTTGTTCCATTGGTCCACTATATAACCTGGAACTAATACTAAACTATTCTAATCACAATGCTGAACATCTCTTCATGTACATTATTGGCCATTTGTATGACTTCTTTGGAGAAATGTTTGTTCAAATTTGTTGCCTGCTTTTTATTTTATTTTTTTAATTAAATCATAACTGTGTACATTGATGCATTTATGGGGTACAAGGTACTGAGTTGATATACAATGTGAAATGCTTACATCAAACTGATTAACACAGCCATCACCTCGCTTGTTTTTGTAAGACATTTCTAGTCTATTCTTAATAATTTTGAAATGAACCATTGCATTATGCACATTAGGTGAGGTCCCACCAAATTCCCTCCCCCCTCCTCTTTCCGTCCCTTCTCTTTCCTCCTTATTTCTGGACCATAGTTATATTTTACCATTTGTATAAATGTGTAGGTGATTATATATTGATTTCATAGTAGTATTGAGTAAATTTGATACTTTCCCCCCCATTCTTGAGATACTTTGTGAAGAAGAATATGTTCCAGCTCCATCTAGGCAAACATAAAAGGTGTGAAGTCTCTATCTTTTTTATGGCTGCATAGTATTCCATGGTAGACATATACCACAATGTTGACTGTTTTTCATTGGATCTTTTTATTGTTTAGTTCTAAGAGTCCTTTACATATTCTGTGTACTATATTCTTATCAGTGTATGATTTACATATATTTTTCCCATTCTATGGGCTATCTTTTCATTTCCCTGATAATGTCCTTTGACGCACAAAAGGTTTCATTATTGAAGCCCAATTTACCTGTTTTCCTTTGGTTGCTTAAGCACTTAGTGTCATATTTAAGAAACCATTGTTTAATACATATTCATAAATAATTACACCTGTGTTTCTTTCTAATGGTTTCATTGTTCTAATTTTTACATGGAGATCTTTGACATATTTTGGGTTAATTTTTATATATGATAAGTACAGGTCCAAATACATTCTTGCTCATATGAATCTTTAATTGTCCCAGCACCATTAGTAAAAGACTACTCTTATCCACATTGGACAGTCTTGACACCTTTGCTGAAAATCAATTGATCATAGGTATATAGCTTTATTTCTGGATGCTCAGTTCAGCTTCATTGGTCTATACGCCTATCCCTATGCAAGTTGACACTGTTTTGATTCATGTGGTTTTGTAAATAAGCTCTGAAATCAGAGCAAGTGAGTTCTCCAGTTTTGATCTTTTCTTTCAAGATTGTTTTGGCTATTCAGGTTCCCAAAAGTTGCATTTCATATGAAGGCTAGGATCAGCTTTTCCTTTTCGCAAAAGAGACGGTTGAAGTTTTGCTAAGAATTACATTGAATCTATACATCAATCAGTGGAGTATGATGATCTGAACAATATCAAATCTTCTAATTCATGAACACAGATGTCTTTTCGTTTATTTAGAATTCTTCAATTTCTTTCAAAAATGTTGTACACTTTTTAATGTACACATTTTGTGCTGCTTGGTTAAATTTATTCCTGAGCATTTAATTTTTTTTTTATGGTATTGTAAATGGAATTGTTTTCTTAATTTCCTTTTCCATGTCACACTTCTAAGCTACAGAAATGTAAGATAGCATGCTTATATTATTTCCAATGAGTCTGTGATGTTTTATTATAGCAACAAGAGAAAGCCAATACATTCTGTATGATTTTAATTCTTAAATGTTTGTTTTGATATAGCCCAATAGAAGGTCAATTTTAGTAAATGTTACATCTATAGTTGAAAAAATAAGTTAGATTCTGTTGTTGGGTATATACATACATACACACATATGTAATTGTGTTTGTTATGTTGTTCATATCTTCAATATCTTCATTTGGTTTCTGTCTGCCTATTATATAAATTACTGAAAAAAGTATGTCAACATTTCCCACTCTGATTGTAAATTTGATTGTTACACATTTTATTTCTGTCGGTTTTGTTTTATGTATTTTTGAACTCTATTATTAGGTGTATACATTTGGAATTATTACATCTTCCTAAAGAATTAGTTCCCTCGTTGTTATCAAAAGTCCCTTTCTAACTCTAGTTATACTTTCTACCTTAAAGTCTACTGGGTATATTAGTTAGCTCTATTTAATTTTTTTTTTTTTTGGATCAGTGTCCACATAGTTTATACTTTTTAATCTCTTACTTTCAACTTTTCTGTGTCCTTATGTCTAAGGTGTGTCACTTTTAAGCATCATAGAGCTACTTTCCAAAACTAATTCTGTTGGGCATTTTGTCTTAGAGTCTTTGGCAGTTAAATCTACTATCTAACCATTTTCTTATGTTTTCACAATTTTTCATTTTAATTTTCCTCTCATGTTTTTGATTTGAGGCAGGATCTTCCTCTATTGCCTGGAGTTGTCATAGCTCACAGCAATTTCAAACTCCTGGGTTCAAGCCATCCTTCTGCCTTAGCTAACTGAGTAGCTGGGACTACAGGCACCCTCCACGACACTGGCTAATTTTTATATTTTTAGCAGAGGCAGAGTCTCACTCTTGCTCAGGCTGGTCAAGTGAGCCTCCCACCTCAGCCTCCCAGAGTGCTAGGATTTTAGATGTGAGCCACCACACCCCATCTCGTGTTCTCTTTTGATTTAATTAATGCATCATTCCTTTCTTCCCTCTTCTTGGCTTGTTAGGCAACATTCTTTTTTGCTCTCCTTTTAATGGCTATGCTAGAGATTAAAATGAAAGTATACACATGGGATGTAAATTGCTCCTCTTACTACTCCCTGGACAAAATAAGACCATCAGAATGCTCCACGTATACCCTCCATATTTTTATGTCACCCTTGCACCTACTTTTGCTTATATTTCACATGGCACAAGAAGTGACAATTACTGTCTTGTGCAGCCAACATTTATTTGATTTTACCCAAATATTTCTACTTTCCCCTGTCTTCATTCTATTTATTTCCAGGCTTCCATTTGCCTAATTTTTCTTCTGCTCCAAGACTTCTCTTTAATATTCCTAAAAGTGCATGTTCATTGGATATTAATTCTCTCAGGTTTTGTTTATTTGAAAATGTTTTTATTTCATGTGCATTTTTGAAGGGTGCTTTCCCCGAGCAGGGATTCTAAGTTGGCAATCATTTGCTTTCGGCACATTGACAATGTCATTTCATTGTTCCTTGGATTCCATTATTTTTGTGTAAATGTCAGCTTTCTTCATTACCATTGCTCTCTTAAAGATAGTATGTTTTCTTTCTTTGGCTGATTTTAAGGGTTTTTTTGGTCTTTGTTTTTTAAGCACTTTTTGACTATGATGTGCCTAGCTATGGTTTTCTTGATCCTATTTGAGGTTGTAAAGATTTTTGACTCTTTAACATTGTGCCTTTGCTCAGTTTGGGGGAAAAGTTTCAGATGACATCTATTCAAAGATTGCCTGTGTGCGTGCTCTCTTATTTCTCTTTCAGGATGTCCAAAGGACTAACGAGAAGATGTTTGGGAGATAGCAAAGCAGCTAGTATAGTAGATTTAACTGCTAAATACTCTAAGACAATATGCCCAACTGAACTAGTTTTGAAAAGCAGCTCTATGATGCTTAAAAGGGACACATACATATTAGGACTTTTCTCCAAGTCCCACATCTCTCTCATGCCCTTTTGCACATTATATATATATTTTTCCCTCTAATACTCTGGCTTCTCTTTAGATTATATTCTTTTCTCTCTGCAGGCTTACGCTTCTAGTGACCTATATTCCAGTTTACAAATCCTTTTTCTGCATTGTCTAATCTGCCATACATCCCATCTATTGAGTTCTTATTTTCAATTAGTATATACTCAATTCTAGAGTTTCCATTTTTTGTTTTATAAAGATTCCAGTTCCCATGAAATTCTCCATCTTGTCATCTATTTTATTGACCTTATTAATATGGATATGTTGATGTTTGCCTCTGGTAAGTTTATTTTCTGGATTACATATGGGTTAGAGTTTCTTTTTTTGGTTATTTGGTTATGTCTGTTGGATGCTGGATTTATGTCCTGATAAATTCTGGACAGATGTATGATAAACTGTAGAGCCAATTGGAAGCTCTGGATTATGCTCGCCTTTTTCCAGAGAGTATTACATCTACGTTGGCTTCTGCCAGGTGTTTTGATTACTGGTAGGTCACTTTGTTTCATCTTGGTTTGAGCAGGCTTAAAATTGGGTTTTAGTCTTTGTGAGAGTCAAGCTATTTCTGTTTCACCCTCACTTCTAATGTGCAGCCAATTCATGGTCCCAGTTGGAAGTTTGAGGTCTTAACCAGCTGCCTCCCCTGCCAATGGTGGATCTCAATCCTCAATTTTGGTCATCATGAATCTCCTTTTTTGAGCTTCTGGATCCTATGAGGTTTGCAATTCAGCAAGAGCCTGGAAAAAACAGTGCTGTTAAATGCGAGATTTATCTCAACACGCTCTACTTCTCTCCTGGCTCTTGGCTCTTGGGTTCCTAGCTGCCTTACTATCTCCCCAATGTCTTCCAACAGAGGTTCTTTGTTTTTTATTTTTGTATTTTATACATTTTATCCAGCTTTTTAAGTTGTTCTTGGCACAGGGGCTAGTCTAAAATAAACTAGGCTGCCATGACTAAAAGCAGGAGTCTATTGTACTTATTTTTGTCATTACCTCCTCTTTTAAGACCAGTGATTCTAGCTTTCCTTTCATATTAATGAAAAGGTTTCCTTTCTAAATAAATGTATTTATTATGAGAGATGTACGAGTTCCAGCAAATACAGCAAAGAGTGTAATAAATATCTACTTCCTTCTACTCAGTGTGTAGCCATGTTTAAATAAGGAAGAGCTGACATCAAGGAAAATAGTAAATAGCAGTATAGATGGTGTTTGGAAATGGCGAAAATGGTGACAGTGGGGTTCAAACAACTTGTTTTACATAGAAATAGCAGCTCACAAAAGTGATCCTCTTAGCTCTTTAGCGTTACATAACCCTCCACAGAAGATGCGTGTTAGAGCTGATGGGCGGCGCCTGTGGCTCAGTCGGTGGGGCGCTGGCCCCATATACCAAGGGTGGCAGGTTCAGGCCCACCCCCGGCCAAACTGCAACCGAAGGATGGCCGGGTGTTGTGGTGGGCGCCTGTAGTCCCGGCTGCTCGGGAGGCTGAGGCAGGAGAATCGCTTGAGCCCAGGAGTTGGAATTTGCTGTGAGCTGTGTGAGGCCATGGCACTCTACAGAGGGCCATGGAGTGAGACTCTGTCTCTACAAAACAAACAAAAAAAAAGAGCTGATGTTATGATTCGTATCTGTCGGTTCCCAATTCATTACCTTACCTGCTCTAACATATAACTCTCTTCCTGAGGTCTCATCTCCCTCCCTGACTAGCGCTCATATAGACTTATAATTTCTGTAGTTTATTTTCCATTTTGGCCTGAATTCTTCCGTTTGTATCCTAAGCCTATTTTTATAATTATCTTTTAGTTATTGGGTTGTAAAAAAGTAAAATGTCTAGGCCTAATCCATGAGAGAGAGAGAGTGTGTATGTATGTTTCAAATTCCCATCAGTTTTTACTAGCAGTTTCTATATAATGTTTGAGCCCATGAGATTCAGGATGATTGATCCTTCTAAATGCTTAGCTCCTTTTAAAACTGTATGCAAAAGAATGGCCAGTTCTGTGGAATTTATTGTTACTAAATCTCCTCTCCATTTGCTTAATTGTATTATTTGCCTGGGGGATGCTGTTTAAATGTGGAGCCAAGTCAGCTAAATGAAACATGATCCTGGTGCAAGAAAATAATGATGTGTCTCTTTTGTTAAGCAGCAGCCTCCCCCCTCGTCTCCAGATGCTTGGAACCACGCCCTCCATTTTTTGGAGTCAAGGGAGGGTGGTGCCTCTCTTGGTCTTGGCTGGTAGGGGCACAAGCCAAGAAGCAAGTGAGCCGCCCAATTCACAGGGAACTAGAGCTTGAAGTTGGAGACTGACTTTCTGAGACAAGAGACCCAAGCTATCCCTCTCTTCTTGTATTTAGGGCCATTCTCACCCCCCCGATGAACCGAGCAGCTGAAAACCAAAGCTGTAGGTCAGACATATAGATGAGGAAATTACTAAGGTTGGAGAGACTTTCGACAGAATCATTTGCTTCTTTCTTATCTTAAAAGCTCATGGGGACTCAGCACTTAAAATTTCTAGGTTTTTTTTTTCCAACACGTTATTACATAACCGTCCATAAATGGATACCTCTTGAGTCCTCTGAGGTACAATGAGAGCATGGGATGCAGTGAAGACCATTCTACTACCCTGTTTCCCCGAAAATAAGACATCCTCCGAAAATAAGACCTACTTACAGGAAAGATAAGACGTCCCCTGAAAATAAGACCTAGCGCATCTTTGGGAGCACACCTTAAAATAAGACACTGTCTTATTTTCAGGGAAACAGGGTAACATTTATTGAGGGTCCACTGTGTGCTCGGTATATGTCTAGTTCTAAAACAGCAAGACTTGGGCCCTTGTGTTGATATTCAGTGCAGGATGGGGTAAGGAGAGAGAAATGAGTAAAATGTATGGATGACAGAATGAATGGAAGGTATTCCAGGCAAAATAATAAAACGGGAGAGGGACAGGGAAGGTTGGGTGGGGAAGGGCTGCTGTATTCAGTAGGGTGGTCAGGGAAGGCCTGCTTGAGGAGGTGAAGGGGTTAGGCTTATGCTCTGGGGTTTAGGGAGCTATCAGGAGTGCTTGTGGAGCTGGTGGCCCCAAGTGTCAGTGGGCGTCGGGACTATGGCAGTTTACAGTTTCCCTGGCCCCACTACCAGGGATTCTGACTCATTTGCTGTAGCACAGGGTCTGGTAATCTGCTTTCCTGGAAAGCACCCTATGTGAGGCTTATGTGGGGGCCCAAGACCAGTTTATTTTTTTTAGAAATACTGCTTTAAACATTCTGAATCTTGAAAGCCTAAAAAAGATTTATTCTAAGAAAAAGTGATTTTCCTGGAGACTGCCATCATGTTAATGAATGCAGTTTCTGGCGCATGAAGGATGGAAATGGGCAATTACTGAGCGTCTGCTGTGTGCGTTCCTCATTTGCTAACTACCGACCCTGCTGATCATGTCCTATAAGCACAGTGATGCTCAGAGACGCCAGGGAACTCCCTGCTTTGAAGAGGCTGACTCTATCCTCAGTGCTCATTCCACTTCACTATGAGTTTTGGCCTTGGAGAAGTGGGTATGCAGGTCTGCTCAGCCTTCTGCCCTCTGCCACCTTTACTTATCTGAGCTCTGCCAAGGTTAGCTCCATCCAGAAAGCTAGACTCTCTGTGAACAATTTTCTCTAGAAAAATTTCTGCAATTTTTGCTCAGTGCTGAATGTTTCAAAATGGCTGACTCTCTGAATTCAAGGGAACCTCAGAGATTTTGTAGCTGCCCACGAGCAGGAAAACATATTGTATCTGCCCACTTTCTTTTCCCTTCTCTTTGTATCCATGGGAAGCATCAGTAATTGATGGTGGCATCTTTCTCGAATAACCCAGATGCAACTTTAGGACTATCTTCAATGTTCTAGCTAATAGCTACTGATTTATCAGTGTGGATCACAAAAAAGAAACCTGTTTTCCATCTATTATCTGGATAATGGCTTCTTTAATAGATCAGGAAACCAGGGCTCAGTGGGGTCATAGTTTATTAAAGACACACAGCTAGTTAATAATAGAAGAGCACGATCTCATCCTAGATGATTGCTTTTTACTAGCCATTCTACTTGTTAGGAATCTCACTCCTCAAACTCAGGAATGTAAGACATAGTGCTGTAAACAGCCCTCAACCATATTCAGTTTCTGAATCAGGCTATTTTTGTCTGGTGGTAGCAGCATAGCATCATCTCCCTGGAGAAGATGCTATGTACAATTCTGGAACATAGTGGAGGGCCAAGGCTTTGCTGGTCCCCTACAGTCCTTCTTTGGTCATGTGTCAGTGCTACCAACCATCCTCTGGTCCTCAGTCATCACCTTTCTGCTGGCATCTTAATACCTGTCCCTCATCTCATCAGTTCATTGGTCCTTAGAGATTGCTGCTAAGTCATCTCCTATTGCCATTTGCAAGGTTCTTTCATACCTAACTCTATCCCTTTTAGTCCTTGACCGTGTATCCTTGCTACTACCCAAGGATGTGGGATCTTGCTGCTCTATTTGTGTCTTTCTGGGATGGGAGGTATTCTATAAGGTTGTCTTAGGCTTGGTTAGACCAGCCCACCAAGAAGCCACCTTTCTCTGGAGCCTTGCTTCTCTGGGTCTTCACACAGAACAGGAGACCTAGGACTTATCTCTTCTCTGATCCTACATTTGAGCCATGGTGTCTAAGGTTTCTTCTCATCCTGCTGGTACTCAGCCTGGGATGGGGCAGGAGAACAGGTGATTGGTCTCCATTCTGAAGATGCATAATATCTACATATCTATACATCTACATTCAGGGTCACCCTCCACCCCTGTCATCCACCTGCTAAGGCCTTTAGTCATGTCTCAGATAGGAAGCTTTGCCAGGGTGATCCATCACTTCTTTTCCCACATCTGTTATTATACAGAAGTCCTTTTCTCTTTCATTTCTGCATGCTGGGGAGAACTAAATATTCCATATTTAAGACTTCAAAAGCCAAGAAGATATTCTTATTTCTTTCTCTGTTGACTTACTTGCCAATGAACTCAGGGTGGCCTTACCTGAATAGAGAAAAGGCTAAGAGAATAGTGGATAATGTAGAAAAAAATTAGGCACTATCTCAAACCTAATCCTATTACATCAAGTTGCCTTGAAAGTCTAGATTTCAAAGCTATTTACTTTCACTTTGAGCTTGGTAGACTATTGCCAGTGTACTAAATCTGTCCTCCTGTCTGTTGTTGTTACTGCGAACTAAGAATATATTTTACATTTTAA
Source organism: Nycticebus coucang (assembly GCF_027406575.1). NCBI lineage: Eukaryota > Metazoa > Chordata > Mammalia > Primates > Lorisidae > Nycticebus > Nycticebus coucang. Next base: position 53,897,814 of record NC_069787.1, read on the forward strand.
ATGGTTATCAATGGTGAAGTGTTGTGTAATTACCTCTATTTGCCTCTTGACCTATAAAGTCTAACATACTTACTATCCAGCTTTTTAAGAAAAAGTTTACTGATCCTGGTTGAGCACACTGATAGAGGAGATATTTTCTTTCAGCTGTCTGGGGCTATTGGAGGAAGGGATTCCTGGTTTAACTTTGATTATCCACATTGTAACTCTTTAGTGTACAAGGTCACTGATCCCTCTGTCCCTCACCAGCTAATCTCAGTTCCCTGTCAGTTGAAAAGGAGAAAATTTTAGAGAAGTCAATGTGGGAGAATCTTCTTAATAAAAGTCCTCTTCGGCATTATTGTTGCCCTTGGTGATCCCAGGAAGCAAATGTTGCCTCTTTGGGGAGCTGCTTGCAACTAACAGTGACATGTGGAAAATCTATTATGGATATGAAGTTTCCTGCCCATAAGCTTGTATTTTGGCATTGTCCCATAGAATACATTGGGAAACAAATGCAATTCTCACAACTCAGTTATCCCGACAAGAAAATCTGTCACTTGAGTCAGTGAATAATATATGTGGCTATACATTTTTAATAAAATGAGCAAATTGTTTCTGAGTTTTTAGAAGACTTAATTCTTCATTTGCTCGTTCATTTTGAAACCATTACAGCTCTGCATCTTGCTCCATACAAAGACGTGAAATTAACCATCATATTTTCTGCTGTGGTCTGAAAGTTGAACGAGTTAATGTTTCACCCAAATTAGCTTCTTTCCCTTCACATTTGCTCTATCATTAACCTTCTCTATTTGAGCCTGTAATAAAAATTACATCATGATCAAAATTCAAGGAAAGGTTTTGTGTAAGCTGTGCCTAACACATATTTATTACTGGGCTTGAGGAGGGGCAAGAGTCACATTTATTTGGATAATTTGTTCATAGTTTATGCTGCAACTATTTTAGTTCTTGACACACAAATGCACGTTCTCGCATCAACCCATTGCCATGGTGATGGGCACATTGTGCCCCACGAGTTGGGTTTTGCTGACATCTGTAAACTGATATCTTTCAGCAAATCTTTTTTGGTATGGCTAATCTTTGTTATGAACTGGAAAAATTCATCTTCTTAGTTTTGCTTAAGCTGTTGGCATGTGAGTTGAATTGTTTCTACTTTCTTGTTGTAGAATTAGTAATCATGATAATGATGGAAATTATCCTTCATATTTGGTTAAACCTATACCCACATTATCTCTCTTGATCCCTGGATACTCTGGCAAACTAAACATAGACAACGTCTCTATTTAAAAGCAGGAAATTCCAAAGCCTAGAGAGGAGCAATGAATCAGTGACGGCCACACAGCATATGAGTGACTAGTCCTCTTGTCTTCTGCTCGAGTCCTCCCCACCCAGCTCTGCTTTTTTAGATCATGCTGTCCCCTCTTTGTTTACTGGTACACAGCTGAGGGCTCCAGACAACCTCCAGTTGTCACTTGACAGCCTGTGTGTGTTGAAGGTGCCTGAGAGAAGAGTGTTTATAGAGTTTAGAATGGCCTTAAGCATCTTTAGTTCTGAATTTAGAAGCAATTTTACTTTATTTGAGGTTTTAGTTAAACCACTTGAAGCAAAATAGGACTTCTTTGTTCAAAGGAAATAGATTTTTAAAAGTCTTATAAAATAGACCCATAATGCTTTTTGGGACTCAAAACTGGCCTAAAACATTTTAATAAATTAAATGTAAGTGGATTAGAAACAGACAGATTGTCTTTTCAGGAAATATACTCTGGCCCAACCCAGAAGGAGAAACACTTAGAAAAATGTGTTTAGAGTTTCTGTGGGCTTCAGCAATCACACATCTTGGCTCTACTTCTCTTTCTGATAACAGAATGGAGATGAAATCTTGACATATTCCTGATCCCTTTTTATTTGGATATGCTTCTCTGAATATGGCTATGTTTAACCCTTGCCACATTGTATGGTATGGTATTATCCAAGGTGTGGTGGGGCAGCCTTTCAGCGAGGTATGGGGAGGTAAAACTGTCCCCCATGCTTGTTATTTTTGATCTTCTAACCCAGAAGATATATATGTGGTATCAACAACAGGGCAGTGATGGGGAGATTTTGGCGGGTTGTAAGTGCAGTGGCTGAGAGTGTGGGATTTAAAGTCAGATGGATTGGGGTTAATCCCAACCCTCTGCCTCACCTATGTTACATAAGGAAGTGTGTAATCTTTTGCATCCTCAATTTCTTCAGCTGTACAATAATGGTCATAGAGTCTTCTTAGTATTCAATTGAGGCAATCTATGTCAAGTGTGTATTTCACTAGGTGTATAGCACGTAGTAGGTACCTAGTAAATATTTGGTGTCTTCATTATGGTGATGTTGGTTGTTTTTACTTCTTTGCCTACATAGCCCTTTCTTTCATTAATAGCAGTGAATTTTCCTTTGGGGACCTCCCCTTCCCTTACTATCTGCCCCTTAAAATGCCTTTCCCTCAGCAGTGAAGAGAGGTGGCCGCTGGTCCAAGTAGACTAATACATTGGCTCCACGGCATTAGATATCAAGCCAAGACACTCAAGAGCAGCAAGTGGCTGGTGTCTTAAATAGTTTCTGGACATGTATCCCCAAGCTGTCCCAGTGCTGGGCCTTTCTGAAGCATGGTTGGTCAGCTTGTTCGTTAGAGTCTATGATCTGCCAAAATACAAATACTTTGTATTTTCAACATTAAGCAGTGACATTAATACCTAAGGTCTTTATCAACTGCTTATGAATGAACATTCCCAACTAATAAATTTCATCATCATCATTGCATGCCTTCAGTAAAAGAGCTTATTTTTAAAATTACAAATGTGAAACACAATTTGAGGGTCAAAAACCCCAAAGCATCCTAAAAGTAAATAAAAGTCATCCATAATCTTTAACAACTAGAGACATTCCCTCTTATTTTTATAAATGTGCTTCTTGTTTTCTCTGCATATGTGAGATTTATATGTTTTCATAGATTTTTATGAAATTATTTTATGAACATGCATAAGCCTTTACAAATGATGTCAGAGGGAACGATGTATGGGAAAGTCTTTAGGGTCACATTTGGGGTCTATTTGTGGAATTTTTAGGTGGTCCAGAGACAGTATTACTAGAGTGAACAATTAGGTAGGAATTGAATCTTAGACTCATGAAGATGGCTCTGCTGGACGTCATTAAGGTTACTCCCCTGTCACTGTGTGCCTTCTTCAATCCGTGGGTCCTGTGGTTATCTGGTTGACCATCTCTAGTTAGGGGTAACTGAAGGTAGTCCATTCTTTTACTTGCAGAGCATTACCCATCAGATAAATAGCTCCATAGAGGATGGATGGTTGGGGATGAGGTGCTGAGTACACTGGAGTCATAGCATTGGAACCACATCCTCTTTACTGACTACTGGACATGTTTTCCTATATAAGTGAGTCATATTTGACACAGGGGTTAGGTTCTAAAACAAGCATGTATGGCAAAAATTACAAAAAAAGTCATAGTTACCCTCAATATTGGACAAATGACTGTTTCTTTGGCTGAATGCCAGAAGAAATATTTGGCCTGACTCTAGAGGTTAGACTTTATAAAATATACCTTGGAATTCTAGGACCATCCTCACTGTGGTGATCCCCATCCCCTCTCCCTTACACCCTGTTAAGTGTAGAACACGAGAGCAGCCAGATAGGCAGCAAATTTATACCCAGATTTACACCCTGGATCTTGCACTCGCTCCAGGGTGACACGCTGGTGTGCTGGTAGAAACCATGGAATAAATTTGCTTTTTCAACCATTTTTTTAAAGGAACAATGAAAACACAAAGCAAAACACCAGGGTCTGCTGAGAAGCTGGAGCTGGAGTCTCTGAAGCTGAGCATGGATGTGTACACTTCCTCTGGGCTGTGCTTGCAGATGTGGAGATTCTAAATCTAAACTGCAGACTCAGACCTGCTCGACCTCAGGGGCCCTACCCGTGAGCAGGCAAGTGTGCCTGGGTGGTCTACCCTGGTAGGGGCGCACCACCTTTTGCAGAGCTGGCCTCAGAGATGGCTGTTATTCAGCCAATACCAATTCCATCTTGTCCCTCAGTTAATGAGGTTCTTCAGTTCCCACAGTCTCAGAGCATGTCTTTACAGCAAGCATTAAACCTGGTTTTATCAGGCATCCATTTGCATTTATAAAGGAGGCTTCTAATCTTTTATCATTTGGACTATGGGCTTTATATCCCTCCTGCGCTGTACAGCACTTGTGAAAGTGATGGATATCATATTAGTGACATAGCCATTTCCATGAGAGTCATCATTGCGCTGGTTTACGCAGCCTTTGCACAGAAAGATTTGTTCAACTCGCTTAAATCTCTAATTTTCAAAGTGTTTTGAAAGATAACTTCAGCTAACCAATAAAAATGATTGTGTCATCAGTCTTAGTAATTATGAACGACTTATAAGAAAAGCACAGAGATAGAAGGACCATGACTTTGAGGATCCTGCCGTGGCAGCACCTGAGTTGAGGGGCCGGGGTTTTGCCTGCTTGTGCAGCACAGAGATCACAGTGCCTCGCAGCCGTACTGCCAGCACTGGGTCCTGCCTCTGCTGACGCGAATCATGTAATTTCTATAAGCCTTGGATTTCTCATTATAAGATGGGACTGATAAGGGGAAAACCTCCTGAATGGGAAGATGAAATCAAATATCACGTGTAGGACTTACATACAGTGAGCAATTAGTATGCCCCATTTGTTTGTTAAAGTTGGCATTGCTGTGGTGGTGGTTCTTGGTTAAAAGAATCTGTTATGGAAGCTATATAGCTTCTTCAATTTGTTAGGTTAGAAAATAGTTTTTACTAAATCATACTTTGGGTTCAATTTGTTCTCGTCAGTCAATTAAATACTTTTGGACACCTGAGCTAGACCCTGGGAGGGGCTTCATGGGCCCTCAACGTGCTTCCAACACAGCTGAGGATGCACAGTGACTATACATCATGTCTTCTGGCTTGTATGTTGTGGGACAGTGGCTCCAGTGGTCGGTGCTTGGCAGCCCAGAGGAGAAAGCAGCAGCCAGGGCCTGCAGTGGTCAGAGGAGACTTTGCTGAGAGAGGAAACCCTTTCTTGATGGATGTTTAGATTTTAGACCTGTGGGGAGGAGGAATAAAGACATTCCAGAGAAGAAATTCCCCCTACTGGAGGTGGGCCTGGTTATGCTTTGTGTATGAGGAAGAAGTAAATTTAATGACACACGTAACTGTCATGAGAACGTGTGGCTTCAGGCGTGGGTAAATCTACGTACTCTAAAGATGTCACCACAACCTAGTTTCTCTCTTCTCTTTCTCTTGTCCTCTGGTCCCTGACAGAGAGGTCCGTTCTCAGAAAGGATCGCCTCTTCTAGTTGTTTTCAACTAGAAGAAACAACTGTAGAAACCTCATTTTCACCACCCTTTGGTGCTGTCAGTGGCATGGGAGAAAGGCTTTCTGTCCCTTTCCTGACAATGCTGACCAAGTTCTCATTGGGTGTCACTGACTTCGATTGATCTTACGCCCACCCTGTACCAATCTTTGTGGCCGGGGAGGAGTGAGAGCTGATTGGCCTGGTCTCTGACCTGAGTGGAGACAGGGAGCTTCCCCAGTGCAGAACAGAAACTACTGCTGGCTACAGTGGAGTGGGCAAGGCTCCTGTATGGGGGGGTAATGATCTTCACCAGAGTATTTTTTTTTCCTAGTCTAGTTTGTTCTCTTATATTTAGTATTTGATTTACAATGAGCTGAAAATTAGACAAATCTATTGCATGCCTTGGAAATAGTGAATTTAAGTCTCTGTGCCCTTTTACATTAAAAAAGGTACAGCTGAGAATGGTTGTCTCAGTCAAAACGAGTAATACTGGATTGACTTCATGGCAAGTCAGAGTCTCCTTAGTCTCCTAATAGTACTTTGTTTTTTATAATGCATGGAACAGGATATGACTGAACAGGCCATAATTGCTGCTTTAAAGCTTTTTCAAGACTGCAGTTAACTTATTTTCTCTCATTCTCTGGGTTCCTTGAGTCATTTTGGAATTGGCTCTCTGTGTTTTAGTGGCCCTCGGTTTCCTCCAAGCTGAAGAAGTAGATTACGCCTTTTCAGAAGGCAAGGGCTAATGAGAAGGAGAAAATTGCCTTTGAAACCAATATTTTTATAGCAGTGAGAATTCTCCTTATTTTGACTCTTTGGGAAAATTTGATCTAGTTTCTGATTTTGTGGGAAGTTCTTATATCAACCCGATGCGAGACAAATTGGGTTCCTCTCCCACTCTGTCCAGCTCTTTTGTGTAAAGACGGGATAGTAATGATGACAACAATGAATATAGCTGAAGCAGAAGTTAGAACCTCTGCCTCAATCTATTTGGGCTGCTGCAACACAATACTGTGTGTGGAATGGCTTACAAGAAACAGAAATTTACTTCTCATAGTTGTAGAGCCAGGAAATGCAAGGTGTTGGCAGGTTTGGTTATTGGTGAGGGCTGCTGTCTCAGAAATGGCTATCTTTTCGCTGATTTCACATGGTGGAAGGGATAAGGGATCTCTCTCGGGTCTCTTTTATAAGGGTGCTAATCTCATTGATGGGGGTTCCACCCTCATGATCTAATCACTTTTCAAAGGTTTTCCCTCCTAATATCATTGTACTGGGGATTAGATTTTGACAAATGATTTTTAGGAGGATACAACTTTCAGTCTATGGAAATCTATTAAGCACATGTGTTAAGAGTTTTACATTTGTTATTATTTTAAGAAACAGAGTCTTACTCTGTCACCCAGGCTGGAGTCCAGTGGTATGATCATAGTTCATTCTAACCTTGAATTCCTGGACTCAAAGGAATCCTGAGTAGATAGAACTACAGGCATGTGCTATCATGCCTGGCTAATTTTGAAATTTTTTGTAGAAATGGAGTCTTACCATGCCCATGCAGGTCTCAAGTTTCTGATCTCAAGGGATCCTCCTGCCTTGGCCTCCCAACATGCTGGGATTACAGACATGAACCGCCAGCCCCAGCCCATTACATTATTTAATTTAATCTTCATATCAGCCTTATTAGGTTCACTCTGTTATCACAGTTTTACAGATGAGAAAATGAGACTTGGAGAAGCTGAATTATTTCCTAAAGGTGACATAGCTGTGAAAGGATGTAGCCAAGTTTATCCAAATTCAGGCCAGCCTTCTAAATATACCTATTAACCGGAGACTGCATTTGCCATTTCTATAAAATGCCATCGATTGTGACTCTTTTGATGAACAACAATTACACTTGCCAAAATCACATCAATAGTATTTCATCACGTGTTTCTGGACTATGTTTCTGGACTAAGTATCCTGACACACAGGATTTGTATTTGGGCCAAAGATGGCCACTTAGTCTTATTTAAATGCTGGTCAAGTTTACCATTTCTCCCCTGCCCAGTCCCTATCTGCATTTACCTTATGCTACCACGAGGTGCCGCTGTTGGAGATGGGTCCTGCATGGTCTGACTAAGATTCTCCCATGACTGTGATGCTTTGGCTGGTCCACTTCCTGGCACAAATGGCAGTGGTGTCCTTGTGAGATGTGGCATCACTCACATGCTGAGCTAAACCCATTTCCCTCCAGGAGCCCCTCAGGCAATCCCTAGCTCCAATTACCTAGGCTTACTCATGCATATCCCTTCTTAGGCACACATGTTTACTACTGTAGTCAAACAATATTTTATCTATCTTTCTGCATTTGGGGATGGATAGCTACAGCACAATTTTATGGTAGCCGACGTGCTAGGGTATAAAAAGGAGATAGGCATCAATGGGTGGTGGATAAATTATCCCTCAAATATAATAATCTCTTAGGGAGGCTATAGACATAGGGTAAAGAGTATGGGCTTTAGATTCCTGCCAATTTGGTCTAAATGTTGCCTTTACCACTCATAGCATGCATGATTTGGGACAAATATTTTCATTTCTGAGCCCCAGATTTCCTCAGTTTTAAATATTAACCTTTTTATAAGTTGGTAATAGTGTTCAACTAAGATAATTTGTGTAAGGCCTTATTAAGTGATCAAGTAAGTGAAACTATTAGTAATTAATTCTTCTGTGCTCCAGGCTAGAATTTTACACAGTTTTGTTGTAACACTCGTTGTACAAATTAAAATTTGTTCCAAAGAGGTTGATGTATTAGAAAATAATTTGAGCATAACACAAATTTCATGTTTGGGTATGCTCAATTTTGTATAGGAGAAACACTAGGTGAACACAGAAATGGCACCTCGCTTAAGGGGGATGTGTAGGAATACACAAAATGGATGTTCAAGTACAAACATCCAACCTCAATTTAGCATGTGGGTTGTGAGGCACACCACTTGAAGTTGATGTTGGGACATTCTGTCTGGCTTTGGTAACTCTCCACCACTTCACAGTAGCTCACAAGTTGCAGCCCTCTGACACCCTCTTCCACAAACAAACTTGAGATCTTTTTCAAGGTAAAGTGCTACATTTATTGTAGGTATATATTTCTCGACTACTTACCATATGTACAAATGTGCTACCATTCTCATGAGGTTTCTTTTTTTGGTGTTTTACTGTGTCACTAAGGACGATTTTCAGTGCGTGCCCCAATACTGTTAAGTCCTGTGGCTTCTAGTGCATGGTTTGGCAAAGTGCAGTGATTTTTAGGTGCATATAGGTAGTTTTACAGCAGATGGTTCTTGCCATTTATCTGTAAAGCACTGCACCTGCTCTCAAAATAAGAGGGGAAACTTTCACTGCTAAGGTTTGATTCCGATCACTGATGTCCTGGTCCCCAGAGGTAACAGCTAACCTGCAGAATGGGTGTGCTCTGCTGAGCATGGCCATGGCTCTCGCCCTCTGGATTCCTTGATTTCTCAGAACAACTCACTGGAAGCCATGATTGGCATAGTCTAGTATGCACTGACCTCCCTTCTCAGGAAATTGCCGTAAGGAAAGCTTGCCAGCACTTCTGTTTCTCTCTTTTCATCTTCCTTTCATGCTTAATTCCCTGAAGATGAGTATCTGATACCATCTTTTTGCTTGAATTGGCAGCTGCTTCTGGTAATAATGATGCCTCAAATTGGCATAGTTTTTAAAGATTTTTTTCAATGTGCTTTTATAGTTAATTAGTTTATTATTTAGACTGTCCGGGAATGTTGGTAAGATTGTCTTCTTTTCATCATGGTGTGTCTAGTATGGAGGATCACATAAATATGTATGGCCATTTTCCATTTCATGCCATGGCTGACATTACTAATAATCCTAAAATTCTTTTCTTACTGAGCTTGAATTTTTTTTTTGAGATAGTACTCCATGTAGCTCCTACCAATGGATTGGCAATAAGAAATTATGCTTACTTAATGTCTGAGATCTAGGCTTTTGAGCTCTTTAGGGCAGACTATATCTCTGGCCTCTGTCACAGTGGGCTTGTTTTGAATGTTTACTGAGGTGGATTGAATGAGGAAATAGGGCAGGCAAGTTAGGCAATGTTCTCGTGAGAAGAGTGTCTATACTGTACAGTATTAGGCAGTGGGATATTAAGTCTATGCCTTTAGCTGTTTCACCGTTGGGCAGCTAGTTCCTTTATGAGGAAGTCATCCCCCAGGGTAAGTGCCAACATTCCCATCAGAGAGCCCTTGGGCTCTATTTATTTTTTTATCCATACCATAGGCTCTGGGCAGGGGGGTTCCTAGACAATGCTAGAGATGTGCTTTCCTTCCTGAAATGTGTAGCTTGTCCATTAGAATGATGTGTGTTAGGAATGGCTCTCTCTGGTAACACTAGTGTCGTCAATATATGTACATTGGTTAAGCTGCATTAGGGACAACTCTGCATTTTTTAATTAAACCTGTAGCCTGTTTATTTGGAGCTGGACCCTGAAGTGCGACCTTAAATGAGGGTGTGCTCAGTCTCTGTTCAGATTTCAGTTTATCGAACGCTGACTATACAGGTGCTTCTGGACTATGGACACATCTGCTTTCATGTGAGCTGTGGTCAGTGTACCCGGGAAGTCATAGAGCGGAGATTTCATCAACTTTATAGCACAGGCTGCATGAACTTCTTTGTGCATCCTTGTTAATTAATGCTTTTTAAAAAAAGACCTCCCAGTGGGACAGGTTTAGGCAGAAAGTTGTTTTTAGCAGAAAAGTTGTCAAGCAGGGCTAAACCTTAGTCACATTTAACCAATGGTATTTGATTGCCAAAATCTAACACTTAAGCTTGATGAGATTAGATCAGTTAACTTCAAGATCACAAAAGTAGATCAAATCTGCAACCACCACTCACATCAGTACTTTTTTCTTAGAACTGAAGAGTTTTTTTCTATGGGGCCATAATGTATAGTTGTATAGGTGGTACACTGCAAAAGGGTTTCACTTGCTGAGACACCATTTTTATCACAAATATGGTGTATTTATTAAGTCTGTTTTCTGGCAGATAGCTGTGTCCTTAAAAAGGTGCCATATTATGACAACTTTCTGACAAGTAGAAGTATCTCAAGAGAAGAGAGCCCTTCTAATTCTCATTAGTTGGAGGACCAGTGTTGGATTCCTTTAGCATTTCATTTAGTCTTTCACTAAGGTGAAGCAGGAGAACTCATATCTCCAGGATGTGCCTGGTACCTAATGGGAACTCTGTAATTTATTGGGTAAATAAGCAGTTAAAAGAGGTAGAAGTTTTGTGTTTCTAAACAATACGGAATGGCTGTTCTTTATAAGCAAAGAACTGAGATAAAGGAATATAAAGCTCTCGAGAGCTGGAGTACTTGGCTGTGCAGTCAGGAAAATAAGCAATAAAAGCAGAGGAAAAAACATGAAGTGCCTTACTATGCTTGGCCCAAAAGGATTGTCTGACCACCCAGACTTTGCTGGATAAGGAGTGTCCCTTCCACCAAGTCACACATAAATGTTCCCTCTGCCATGTTTCCGTCTCAGCATTTCTTACACTCTGAAATGATCGTGTTCATTTGTCGCCATACCACAATGTGCACTCCATGACAGCGTGTATAGATACCCAGTAGTGGATTGCTGGATCAAATGATAGTTCTAATTTTAGTACGTTGAGGAATCTCCATTTTGTTTTCTATTGTAGAGGCTGTACTGAGTTGTAGTCTTGCCAAACGTTCCCTTCTGTCTGCATCCACACCAGCATCTATTGCTTTGGACTTCCTAGTAATAGCCATTCTGACAGGGATTAGGTGATAAATCATTGTGGTCCTTTGTCTTTTATTCCTAGTCAATGTAGCTCCATCAATTTTGTTTATCTTTTCAAAGAACCAACTTTTTGTTTCATTAATCCTTTTTATTATTTTTTGTTTTCTATTTCATGTAGTTCTGCTCTGAGCTTTGTTATTTCTTTTCTTCTTCTGACTTTGGGTTTGGTTTGATCTTTCTATCCTAGTTCTTTGAGATGTAATATTAAGTTATTAATTTTTGATGTTTCTGGTGTGGGCAGTTAAGTTGTACATTTTCCCCTTAGGACTGCTTTTGCTGAATCCCATAGATTTTGCTAGCTTGTGTCTCTTTTGTCATTCAGTTTGAAGAATCTTTTTTTTCAGCATCAGGTTGTTTAATTTCCATGAAATTTGAGTGTTTCTCTTGGTATTGAATGCTAGTTTTATTCCACTGTTGTCTAAGAAGATATATGGTATGACTTTTATTTTTTCAAATTCGTTGAAATGTGTTTTGTGGATTAATATATGGTCAGTCTTGGAAAACGTTCCATGTGCTGATGAGAGGAATGTATATTTAGTAGTTTGGGGGTGGAATTTTCTGTAAATGCCTGTTAGTTCCATTTGTTCTAGGGTCTCATTTAAAGTCCAGCATTTATTTTCTATTTTGATGACCTGTCCTGCTCTGATAATAGGGTATTAAAGACTCTAGCAATTACAATTCTACTATTTATCTCTCTGCTTACCAGTGGTTCTCAACCTGTGGGTCATGGCCCCTTTGTAACAATGAAAATCGTGGCATTAGGAAGGTTGAGGACCACTGGCTTAGACCTAGTAGAACTTTCTCTATGAATTTGGGAGTTCCCGTAGTAGGTGCTTATATATTTAAGATCGTCATGTCCTCCTGTTGAATTGCTCCCTTTCCCATTATATAATGACCATATTTGACTTTCTTTGCCATTATTCATTTAAAGTCAACTTTATTTGATATAATAATGGCCATACCTGCTCTCTTGGTTTCTGTTTATGTGGAATATTTTTTCCATCCTTTACCCTTTAGCCTATGTGTGTACTATAAGTGAACTGTATTTCCTGAAGTCAGATTATGCTTGGTTGGTGTTTTCCGTCCATTCAGCAAACTATGTCTTTTGAGTGAAGCATTCATTCAGATCATTAATACTGAGTGCAGAATTGATATTGGGATGCTGTTCTGTTCATCATGTTGGGTAGTACCTTACTGCTTTGTTTTCCCTCTTGTGTTATCTTTTAATAAAAGTTGTGCACTTGAGTTTTGGGGTGATTTTACCCTGGTGGGTATTTATTGTGCTGATCCATGTGTAATGGAGTTCTGAATATTTCTTGTAGGGTAAGTCTGGTCTTGAAAAATTCTCTGTGTTTTCTTAGCCTAGAAAGACTTTATTTCTCTGTCAATTATGAAACTAGTTTTGTATGATATAAAATTCTTGGATGGCAGTTGTTCTATTTAAGAAGACTGAAGATGGGACCTCAGTTTCTTCTGGCTGATAACCTCTCCACTGAGAAGTCTGCAGGTGGGTTTGGCTTTGTAAGTTAGTTGTTGCTTTCATAATGCTGCTTGTAGAATTTTCTCCTTTATTTTGACTTTGGCCAGTTCAATTATTATGTTTGTTGGCATTGTCTAGTTTGCTATGGGTCTTCCTGGTATTCAATGACCATCTTGTGTCTGGATGTCTGAATCCTTGCCAATATCAAGGTAATGTTCCTCAATAATTCCCTCATATATTTTCCATGTTATTTTCCCTTTTCTTTCTCTAAGTGATTCTGAGTCCTTTTTATTCTTTTCTCTACCTCTTTGAATGGTCAGGTTAGTTCTAGAAGAGACTTGTCTTCAAGCCTGAGATTCTGTTTTCTATTTGGTTTAGTCTGTTGTTGAAGCTTTCTGCTGTGTTTTGACAGTCCCTGAATGACTCTTTCATATCTTTAAATCCTATTATATCCTTTCTTGAGTTGTCAAGCTCTTCAGTGACTTTTTCATTGATTTCTTGAAATTATTTTTATTTTTTTTTGTTGGTTTTCAAATTTCTGTTCAATTCCATTCATCTTATTTGCCATCCACATTCTGAGATCCATTTCTGTCATTTCAATAATTTCCTTTGGTTTGGGTCCCCTAATGTAGTTCTATTATCCCTTGGGGGTGTCAAACTGTTTTGTTTTTTTATGTTGCCAGGGTTCTTTTGTTGGTTTCTTATCATCTGACTCCTTCTCTCAGATCTTGGTTAATAGGTTTGCAGGGCACCTGTTCTCCTTTACTGGGAACTCTCCTGTTCAGTTAGGAGAAAGGGAGGACCCTGGATAGAGCTTTTGTGGCCTACTCTGGAATGTTGGCCTGCCAGGGGAGAGGTAGGTACACCGAGAGCCTGTTTTGACTCACTCCTTTATGATGGCTTCAGTTTAAGCTGGTATTGGATTATCTTTGTGTGGGGTGGTTGGTTGTTCTCCAACTCATTGTTAGAGGTTTGATTTGGGGTCTAGATGAGACCCTCTCCATGAAGCCTGGCATTGTAGGGGATTGCTTTGCCTGGGGTCACCCGCAGGAGTTACAGTGGCAGCTGGGTGAAGCTATATAGGCAGTGATTATAGGTGACTGGACTCTGGGCATTTTCTTGAACGAGGTCCATGTATAAAGAGTAATTGAGGCTGGGGGCCCTGGTTGAGCATTGGACCTTGGGGCAGTTCTGCTGGCTCAACAGTAATGATGAAGGGAAGGGTGTGGTCTTGGGGCCCAGGCACAACTCTGAATCTCACAGGATTGATGGGTGCCCTGGAGCCTCAGGGAAGAGGCTTAGGGTCCAAGCACAGTGAAGGCTTGGATCTGAGGATCATAGGGGAAGAGCTGCACAGATAGGGGGCTCTTCCCTCAGCATGGAGGACAGCTCCTAGAACAGTTCCCAGCTACCTTTATGAAATAAATGAATGCATGTTGAAGATCAGTTAAACATATGTATTCATAGACTCAGGGGTTGAAAGGAGACTTTAGAATGTCCCACCTATGCTCCAGTTTTACAGATGGTGAATTGAGGGTTCAGTGGGATGTGGCTAAGCATCCTTGGTGCTCTTTTGTTTTGATTATTTGTGAACTAGATTGGTTGCATGCCAGGACCAGTACTTAATCTTTATTCCAATGACCCATTGCTTGTACATAATAACCTAGCACCCAGCTTTGTTCTCAGAAACTCTCACCATGTTCTCTACTAGGAAAACATATGAATAGGAACAACAAAAGATAAATTTAACAGGAACCAATTATTTGGTAGGTACAAGATATAGGAAATGGAGGCCATGAAAGATGAACTTTATCTCAAGCATTTAGTGCCCATGAGGTTTCCTTACTGCAGTATCTTTCTGCAGGTGGAGACTTAGTCACACAGAATTTCTGTGTTGAAGCACCTCAGAGGAGTATAAACTGGGATCTAAGCAGGGATGTTCTGAGTTCCATACCTCTTTGATAGCTTTATGTCATGACAGCCCATGATAGTGCCTCCACAGAGCAAATGGCAGAGCGAACACCTGTACAGGTATGAATGAATCTCTTGCACTTAAAAGCTGCATTTCCCTAGAAGATAAAAGAAAGGTAGTGTCAGTCAGCTGTGAGCTTCACAGTTATCTGTAGGGACTTCATGGAATTTAAGTCCTGCTGGGAAGCAGCCTGGGACAAGCATCTACGGCATACTTTCTTTTTTTTTTTTTTTTTTTTTTTTTTTTAATTTTTTTATTAAATCATAAGTGTATACAATGATATGATTATGGGGCATCATACACTCACTTCATAAACCATTTGACACATTTTTATCCCAGTGGTTAACATAGCCTTTCCGGCGTTATCTCAGTTACTGTGCCAAAACATTTATATTCTACATTTACCAAGTTTCGCAAATACCCCTGTAATATGCACCACAGGTGTGATCCCACCGATTCCCCTCCCTCTACCCACCCCCCCCTTTCCCACTTCCCCCTATTGTTAAGTTGTAGCTGGGTTATAGCTTTCATGTGAGAGTCCCAAATTAGTTTCATAGTAGGGCTGTGTACATTGGATATTTTTTCTTCCATTCTTGGGATACTTTACTAAGAAGAATATGTTCCAGCTCCATCCATGTAAACATGAAAGAGGTAAAGTCTCCATCTTTCTTTAAGGCTGCATAGTATTCCATGGTATACATATACCACAATTTATTAATCCATTCGTGGATCGATGGGCACTTGGGCTTTTTCCATGACTTAGCAATTATGAATTGGGCTGCAATAAACATTCTGGTACAAATATCTTTGTTATGTTGTGATTTTTGGTCTTCTGGGTATATGCCCAGCAGAGGAATTACAGGATTGAATGGCAGATCTATTTTTAGATCTCTGAGTGTTCTCCATATATCCCTCCAAAAGGAATGTATTAATTTGCATTCCCACCAGCAGTGCAGAAGTGTTCCCTTTTCTCCGCATCCACGCCAACATCTCTGGTCTTGAGATTTTGTGATATAGGCTAGTCTCATTGGAGTTAGATGATATCTCAAAGTAGTTTTGATTTGCATTTCTCTGATGATTAAAGATGATGAGCATTTTTTCATATGTCTGAAGGCCGTGCGCCTGTCTTCTTCAGAGAAGTTTCTCTTCAAATCCCTTGCCCAGCCTGCGATGGGATCCCTTGTTTTTTTCTTGCTGATGCGTTTGAGTTCTCTGTGGATTCTGGTTATTAAACCTTTGTCAGAGTTATACCCTGCAAATATCTTCTCCCATTCTGAGGGCTGTCTGCTTGCTCTGCTTACTGTGTTCTTAGCTGTGCAGAAGCTTTTTAGTTTGATCGAGTCCCAGTAGTGTATTTTTGAAGCTGCTTCAATTGCCCGGGGGGTTTTCCTCATGAAATACTTTTCAAAAGGGAGGTGGTCCTTGACACTTGGAATTGTAAACTGGTTTTAAAACAGATGATTGCCTAGGTAGTTTGTTTGCACTTAGAAAAGAAAACAGTGACCAATAAGAACCATGAAGAGCAATGTTAATTTTCATGAACAGCATGAAGAGCAAATGTTAATTTTCATTTATTCCTCCTTGCAAAGGTATTACTAGAGGTTAAAAAAAAAAAAATCACAAGCAATGGGATGACCTCAATGCCAACAAAAAGAAAGTATGCCGACGCGGCATACTTTCTTTTTGTTGGCATTGAGGTCATCCCATTGCTTGTGATTTTTTTTTTTTAACCTCTAGTAATACCTTTGCAAGGAGGAATAAATGAAAATTAACATTTGCTCTTCATGCTGTTCATGAAAATTAACATTGCTCTTCATGGTTCTTATTGGTCACTGTTTTCTTTTCTAAGTGCAAACAAACTACCTAGGCAATCATCTGTTTTAAAACCAGTTTACAATTCCAAGTGTCAAGGACCACCTCCCTTTTGAAAAGTGACTAGGAGTTTTTGTTCTTTTTTCTTCTGACATATCTTCCACTATACTCAGATTTATGTGCACTGAGCTCATGGCTACACATGCAAATTATTCCCAAACCCAGGAATCACTTAATCTAAGCCTGAATATCAAATTAAGTGTGAGAAAAGAATTTGAGAATTTTTACAAAGTGTTATACAAATCTCTACGGTATCATGATGGAATTGTAGACTGTATTTTCTTTTATGTTACCTCTCAACTTTTTTGGGCCAACTTCTTTATCTCCTGTTCTGGGACCAGGAAGCTGGGCTCTATACATGATCCCCTAGGTGAGCTCATCCAGTCTCATGTCTATATATACCATTTACATGCCAGTGACTCCCCAATCCATATCTTCAGTTATGACCTCTCTTGGAGAGAATAAAATTGAATTTCATCCATTTACCTGTTCAGCATGACTACCTGAATGTATAGGTGTCTCAGATTTCATACGTACTAAACAGTACTCATGTTTCTTTGTTCCTCATCACCACCACTTGTTTCCCCTGACTTTCCTCTATCTCCGTAAATAGCACTTCTATCTACCTAATTGCCCAAATTTTAAATTTTAATCTAGTGGCCCTACTTTTACAGTGTAGCTCCCCGCTTCTCCATTGCTACCTTTATGGTCCAAGTCACCATCATCTCTTGCCAAGTTCATGTCAGTACTCTCACTGTTACCCTAAATTGCTATTCCCACTTCTTTTCTCCTTCCAGTTATATTTCTCTTCTTTTCCTTTCTTTCCTTTCCCTTTGGTTACTCTCCTCCCACCCCATTATCGCAAAGTCCAAAGGCACCAGTTTATTTTCCGGTTAGCAGCTTGAGTGATCTTTCAAACATGAAAGTAAGATCCTATACTTTTCTGCTTTAAACTCTCTATGTTTCCCACTGTGGTATTTTACCAGGGCCTGTGTGTTCTGGCTCCCACCTTCCTCTCAGCTCACCTTCTATCACATACTTTTCTTTTTAAATAATTACCCCCTAGCCATCCTGTCTCCTTTCTGGACCTAAAGACGACAGGCTCATTTTCATGTCACTTTTGTACCAGCTGTTCTACCTTCTAGTTCTGTGCATGACTAGCTTTCCTGTACCCATTTATACCTCTCTGCTCCAGGGTCATGAAATGTCCCTTGTTTGATCACTATCTTCACCAGCCCTTTGTCCTGCTTGACTTTTTTCCATAGCACTAAGCATGTTGTGTTTCCATGTTTAATTTCTGTCTACCCAGCTGAAATACACATTAGTCCCAGCAAGCAAGACCTTGCCTGTCTTGCTCACCAGTGTATCTCAGTTCCTGGCACGTGGTTTATGTTCAATACATATTTGCTAAATGCATTAGTGAAGAGATCTGAACTCAATTTACCCATCTTCATTGTCTTTTTGAAGAAAACAATGGTTTTATATTTTTTAGTTTAAAGTTATTGTGTTGACAAAGAACAAAGAAATCGGGCTGGGTAAATTTTTCATTTCTTGGGAAATATTAGATTGTCCTTCTAGAACCTGGAGCTATCTCTTTTTCATCTTGCTCTGGAACAAGCTTAAAGCATTCCTTCCATTGTTTTTAGCATTTCCCTACAAGACTCAGATTTCTGGGGGCATAATTTTTCTTTTATAGTTCTCCTGGTTCCTGGCCCACTCTAATTAGTATGATCTTTAACAATATGAGTTCATCAGATAATTCAGATGTTTTAAAAATCAAATACAAGACAGTTTATAATCAAGTCTTCAACTTTTTTGAATCAACATTGAATTTCATTGAAAGGATTCAATTATAATCGTCACTTACCAGCAAGCATTACTACTTGGTTAGATTTTTGTAGCTGAGCTGGCTGTCACTTTGAATATACATGTATAATTATCATTATTTGACTCACACACACAGTGCATAATGTGGTTATGTGAAATACAAAATTACTAACGCAGAGCCTAATAGAAATATTTTCATAATAATATTTTAATAATCGTCATATTGTTACAGTGTCTGGCACATATCAGGGATCATGGGTATGCTGAAATATTGACGTGGGAATCTCAGATTTTTACTAATGTTTTAAGAAATTAAACATTAGATTTATAATCTAATCATCCGAGCTCCTCCTTTCTTCTCCAGAAATAATGGATATCCTTAAGCTAATGCAGACTCTGAATATATTTTATTCCAAATGTATTTTGTGGGTTTCTTTTTTTTTTTTTTTTTGCAGTTTTTGGCCAGGGCTGGGTTTGAACCCACCACCTCCGGCATATGGGGCCAGAGCCCTACTCCTTTGAGCCACAGGGGCCGCCCTCCAAATGTATTTTGTATATAATGTTTAATATATAAAAACAATTATTATTATTATTATTATTTGTTGTTGTTTGTTTGTTTTTTTCGAGACAGAGTCTCACTCTGTTGCCCCAGGCTAGAGTGCTGTGGCTGCATAGCTCATAGCAAACTCAAACTCTTGGGCTCAAGTAATGGTCTTGCCTCAGCCTCCCAAGTAGCAAGGATGACAGATGACCTGGTGGGTGCCTGTATTCCCAGCTACTCAGGAGGCTGAGGCAAGAGAATTGCTTAAGCCCAAGAGTTTGAGGCTGCTGTGAACCATGATGCCACGGCACTCTACCGAAGGCAACAAAGTGAGACTGTCTCAAAAAAAGTATGTTAATTTATCTTTTTATCGATAGGGTCTTTCTATGCTGCCCAGGCTAGAGTGCAATGTTGCAATCATAGCTCACTGCATCTTGAATTCTTGAGCTCAAGAGATCTTTCTGCCTCAGCCTCTTTAGTAGTTGGGATTACAGGTGTATGCTACATGTGACTAATAAATACAAATATTTAAATATATCATGTTATAAATATTCTTCTATAATCTGTAGTTTTTCACTCAATATCTTTAAAAAATATACTCATGTTTATATATGTGGCGTTAGTATATTTACTCTAATATTCTAATTTTCCACTAAGGGACAATTTAAGTTGTTTCTATTTATTTTTATTTTTATTTTAGTTTTTGTCATGGAAACCAGAATAAAGTAAAAAATATCTTTAACCATGGGCCAGAATTTCTTGATGGCAAATACCTAAAAGTAGAAGGAAGGGCTGTGTCATAGGCCAATTCATCTTTAAATTTAGTATATGCTGCCAGATTCCCTTTCAAAATATTTGCCCCATGTCATAACATGTAAGTGTTCCCATTTATCCACGTTATTCTCTACATTTGGTATTTTTAGATATTGAAGCATTTGTAGAATTAGAAATGGTATACTGCAATTTTAATTTGCATTTTCTGGTAATGAATGAGTTTGAAAGCAAATTTTCCATTTCTTTGCCATTCAGGTATTTTCTTCTGTGAAGTCCTTTGTTGTTTATTTTTCTCTAAGGTTATTTGCACTTTTCATTATTTATATAAACTCTTCACATCTTCCAAATATTCAATCTTTGTTGTCACGTGAACTACACGTATCTTCTGCTAGATTATGGATTTTAAAGCATCTCTTGGCAGCTCTGTTGCCATGTTCTTTAGCCTATCTAATAACTGTTAGCCTAAAGGCTGCAGTGTACAAAAAAATCCCTTGACAGTGTCCAAGGGATTTTCCAATAATTTTTGTAAAAATACCAGCTAGATTTCCAGCTCCCACCTAGAGGGTACAAGGAGAAATATTTTGGTCTTCTTCAGCTGAAAATGCTTTTATTACATGTGTGTTATAAGTTCAACAGAACTGATTACTGTATTCCAGGGTATTATTTTGCATGCAGATATTGTTATTGCTTTCTAGAGTTACACTTTTAATGCATAAACATAAATAAAGGACTTTAAAACTTTTAAATAGATACGGAATTATGGTATCACCCTTGTATAACATGGATCTTTATTTTTTCCTCAAAAATTTAGGCAAAATAAGAACACATTATACGTGGCAAAATACGGTCTCTCACCGTGGTACGTTTGTCACAACTAAGAAATCAGCATTGGCGCAACATTACTATTAACTAAACTCCAGGCTTTATTCAGATGTCACCAAGTTTCCCCACTAATGTCCTTGTTTGGTTCCAGGATCTGATCCAAGACACAACATTACATTTAGTCATCAAGTTTCCTTAGCTGCCTCTGGTTTACAGCAATTTCTCAGAATTTCTTTGCTTTTATAATCTCAACCATTTTGAGGAGTATGGGCCAGGTATTTTACAGAATAAATCCCTACCTTTAAGATTTGTTTGATAGTTTTATCATGATTGGATTTGGGGTTACGGGAGAAAAAAAGCGCTGAGGTAGAATGTCATTCTCATGACACTCACCACTCCCTTTTTGAATTTGTCAGTTTTTGAGCTGACCGGGGCTTGGGATATAGTTTCAAGTATTTTGTTTTTATCTTTGAATTCAACTCCAGCAAAACTGTTGGGTTTGATTTTCTTGCCTCTTCTGTTTTGAAGCTGCTTGGCAAAGCTTAAGAGTATAGAAGAGGGGGTAAGAAGTATTGGGATAAATGACTTGTTTTTGCATTTGGATTCAGTTCTGTCTGTCCACATTTTCATCTAAGAGTTGGCTAATTTCCCCTTCTCATTTGCACAAATTATTTCTGTCTATGCTTGAAGCCATTCCTAAACAGAAGTAAAAGTCATGTACAAGGGCAGACAATTAAGGTTCCCAAACTCATCCTAGCAAAAGTGCCACATACCCCATTGCTGAATATCACTATGGTCACTAGAGGCCAAAGGGGAGTACTTGGTATGCAGCATTTTTTCTCGGATGGGTTGGTGAACTTAATTGTCAGTCCTTACATGCATGACGACAGCTCTGATGGCCATTCCAGAAAAAGAGTTCTAAAATTGCTTTGAAGGTGGACTAGGTGCTGGCATTGGTGCATAGCTTCCCACAGGGAGTGCCTCAAAGGTGACCCTATTGCCACTCCTCAATGTGGTGTGTAGAACTTTTCTAGGATGAATTGGCAAACTTAATTGTCTGACTTTGTATATTTGGGTATTTTCTTTACCTTGTTAACGCCTTATGTTTTTTTTTCTCATTCTTTTCTGTTGAATTATTTGATCTCCTAAGGATTTTTCTTTTATTTCTCCTCTGATGTACAATTTATATATTTCTTTCGCATATTTTAAAGGATCAACAGCTTATTTTTAACAGAATTGCTTAACTTAAAATTAAAATATATGTAATGTTTTATTCTCATTATCCTGCTTTAATTATATATTATTATAATCTCATGATTTTTCTTGCCCTTTTATCCCACAAAATTAATAATAATTATTATCATCATTTATACACTCAGTTATTTTGAGTTTCCCAATTTTCTCAGTATTGCTTCTCTTATCTCACTTATGATGTTTAGAGTCTTCTCTCAGTGGTCCATTCTTCGATAGTTCTTTCAGCAAGGGTCCTTGGTAAATTTTTGCAGATTTTGAATGAAACTATTTTTTATTTTACCATTTATTTTACTATTATTTTTGAATGACAGTGTAGCTGAGAAGAAAATTCTAAGTTTACTAATGGCTTTTGCTATTTTTAGTATATTATTCAATTTTCTTCTGAAATATACTTACTGTTGTTTTGGGGAAGTTTGCTGCCAGTTAAAATGCCACCCATTGGTTCATAACATGGCCTTTGTCTACTTCTAAGATTTTCTCATTGTCTCTGTGTCCTATAGTTTTGATGTGTGTACAATATCCTTATGACCTCAATATTCATTAAAATATTCAGGAGTTTGATAAACCTCTGCTATAACATTACTCTTCTTTTAAATAATTTCCATGGAATTTTCTCTGATTTTTCAGACTAATTTTAGAACAATTTTGTCAAGTCCAAAAATAATGAGATAGTGTTTAATTTTTAGGCTAGTTTTAAAGCAAATGAATTAAATTTATGTCTTTATATTCAAGTGTTTCATGATAAATCTCTCAAACAGTATAAATCTCAAAAAACAGTATATGTTTTTTGTCTTTACATTATACAAATAATATAGAGTTTTATTTAGATAGGTCTTAAATGTTACTCGTAATTATATTGCATAGTTTTATAGTATAATTATATAATTATATAGTTTTATCAATATTTAGGTAGGTTCTGAATATGTTATATTTTTAATTTCTGGGTATTTCATGTTTTTCTTTTCTTTTCTATTAAATCATAGCTGTGTACATTAATGTGATCATGGGGCACCATATACTGGTTTAATATACCATTTGACACATTTTCATCACACTGGTTAACATAGCCTTCCTGGCATTTTCTTAGTTATTATGCTAAGATATTTATATTCTACATTTACTAAGTTTCACATGTACCCTTGTAAGATGCACCGCAGGTGTAATCCCACCAATCACCCTCCCTCTGCCCATCCTACCCTCTACCCCTTCCCCATATTCTTAGGTTATAACTGGGTTATAGCTTTCATATAAAAGCCATAAATTAGTTTCATAGTAAGGCTGAGTACATTGGATACTTTTTCTTCCATTCTTGAGATACTTTACTAAGAAGAATATGTTCCAGCTTCATCCATGTAAATATGAAAGAGGTAAAGTCTCCATCTTTCTTTAAGGCTGCATAATATTCCATGGTGTACATATATCACAATTTATTAATCCATTCGTGGATCAATGGGCACTTGGGCTTTTTCCATGAGTTAGCAATTATAAAAACATACCATGCTCATGGCTGGGAAGAATCAACATTGTTAAAATGTCCATACTACCCAAAGCAATATACAATTTTAATGCAATCCCTATTAAAAGCTCCATTGTCATACTTTAAAGATCTTGAAAAAGTAATACTTCGTTTTATATGGAATCAGAAAAAACCTCGAATAGCCAAGATATTACTCAGAAATAAAAACAAAGCAGGAGGAATCACGCTACCAGACCTCAGACTATACTATAAATTGATAGTGATCAAAACAGCATGGTACTGGCACAAAAACAGAGAAGTAGATGTCTGGAACAGAATAGAGAACCAAGAGATAAATCCAGCTACTTACCGTTATCTGATCTTTGACAAGTCAATTAAAAACATTCAGTGGGGAAAAGATTCCCTAGTTAACAAATGGTGCTGAGTGAACTGGCTGGCAACCTGTAGAAGACTGAAACTGGACCCACACTTTTCACCATTAACTAAGATGGACTCTCACTGGATTAAAGATTTAAACTTAAGACATGAAACTATAAAAACACTAGAAGAGAGTACAGGGAAAACTCTTGAAGAAATTGGTCTGGGAGAATATTTTATGAGGAGAACCCCCCGGGCAATTGAAACAGCTTCAAAAATACACTACTGGGACCTGATCAAACTAAAAACCTTCTGCACGGCCAAGAACATAGTAAGTAAAGCAGGTATCTCATGTTTTTCAATTATTTTTTTAAATCTGGTATTTTCTTGTATATTTTAAATAGGATACTACATAAAATTTTATTTATTTTTGTATACTTATTTTGATCCAGAGTAACTCACTCAATTATCTTCCTGGTCTATTTGTCATTTAAAAAATATTTTATTTATTTATTTATTTACAGTTTTTGGTCAGGGCTGGGTTTGAACCCACCACCTCTGGCATATGGGGCCAGCGCCCTTCCCCTTTGAACCACAGGCACCGCCTATAAAATATTTTATTTTTTTAAAAAAACTTTCTCATTCTCTTGGATTGTCAAGGCTAAATAAAAACATACAAAATAGCTATGTTTTTCCTAATATTTATAATTTAATGTCATCTAATTTGATTGGCTATATTGTAAAGGATGTGAAATACTAGTAATGATATCATTTTCCTGTTCTTAATTTCTTTGGGAATTATAGCATTTCTTCCAAGAAGAGAATTGCTGCTAAGTGATTTAAGACATTTAAAACACACACATTAAAGAAAAACCTTCTTTCTGGAGTTTTCTTAAGTTGAAAAAAGCCTCTTTAATTTTAAGTGTTCTTTTAATTATCACATATGTCACAAATATAAAAATTTGTTACAAGAAAATACCAGTTTGCACTGTTAAAAGAGGAATACACTGAGTCCCTATGTTAATTAGAAACAAATTTGAGTACCTTCCAAACCCTCTGTGAGTATCCTCTTGATCTCACTTCCTCCCTCTACCTTACATAACCAATACGAGGCATTTTATATTTCTCATTGCCATGCTTTTCTTTCTGGTGTGCAATTATTTACGCATCTCTAAACAACAAATCCACAAATTTGCCAAACTTTGAATGCGATGTAAATAAATTGCATTGTTGCAATCCTCTGTAATTTGCTTTTAATTGTTTTGAGATTCACCTGTATTTATGCATCAGGCTCTGGTTGATCTGTTTTAGTTGCTGTATACTTCCATCACTGAAATGAACCTGTTGTTGATGGACATTGTTTACTGTTTTTCATTTTCATGAACTTTCTTGATATATCATTTTTGTATATGTTCCTTGACTCCCATTTGTAAGAATTTTCTGAGGGAGAGTTTCTTGCAAGAGTTTTTCAGCCAATGATTGAAATTTCCGGATCCTGGAGCTTGTGTATGGGCACCTTCACTGAGTAATGTCAAAGCATTTCTCAAAGTGGCTGTACCAATCCATATCCCCATTGATAGTGTAACGAGAATCTTCCTTGCTCCACATCTTTGCCCACTTCTAGTACTGTAAAACTTAATAGTTATTCCCAGTCCAAAATTATCTCAACGTGGTTTTAATTCACATCATCTAACAATCAGTTGAGCTTGAGTAACTGTATATTGTCTTTTTATTTCTTCCCCCTATTAAATTCCTGTTTATGAATTTTTTTCTGTTGAGCTATGACTTCTTATCACTGATTTTTAGGACTACCTTATCTATTCTGGATACTAATTTTGGCTGTGTGTTACAAAAATTTCCCCAATATTTCTCATGGAAATATTGTTATTTCTCATGGAAGTTGCTCAAGGTTCAAGTTGCCAAAATGTTCAGTCTTTATTGTTTGTGTTGTTCTATCTTGTTTTAAAAAATGTTTTCCTTACTGAATTAATACAGTTATTCTCCTGCATTGATTTCTAAAAATATTTTTAGGTGAAATATTTTTCAACTTTGGTCATTAAGAATCTTGTTTGCATAGTTTGTTACAGATTAACTTTATCTGATTGAGTTTTATGGAAAGACTTTTACATTTATTTAACTTGTTAATATGATGACTACATTAATTTATTTTATACATTAAATAAATGCTATATTTCTTTGAAAAACTCAGATTTCAACCTTATGTTTCAATAAAACATGATGGTGTTTTTTAAAATTTGCCAATATTTTGTTTACTTTTTAAAAAAAATTTTATACTGTTGAGTACGATTGGCCTATTATACTGCCTATGTCTTGTTTGGAATCAAGGTTAAGTTCTCCTAATAAAAAGAATTCACTGGAAAAGTTTGTATAAATTCAGAATAATCTGTTCCTATCTGTTTGGTAGAACATGCCTGTAAAGACATCTGGGTCTAGTGTTTTGCTAACATTTTAAACTATCGATATGATTTTTAAAACAGTGATACAATTATTCTCATATTCTCTCCTTTCTTGAGTCAATTATGGTAGGGTGTATTTTTCTTTCTTTTTTAAATTTCAGATTAATATGAGGGTACAAACAATTAGGTTACAATGTTTGTGTTTGTTAGGTAAGGTCCCTTATATAGTTGTGTCCCACACCCAGGAGATCTGCTATATACCATAATATTGTATCTATTAGGTGGGAGCTCACCAATCCCCCACCTTTCTCCAAGTTCCTCCCTTACCCCCCAACTTGAATTAAATTGAGTTTTTCTCTTGTGTGGGTATGTATTAGTTTGTCTACTGGCTTCATATTAGTATTGAGTACATTAGATATTTGCTTTTCCATTCTTGTGATACTTTACTAAAGAGAAGGCTCTACAACTCCATCTAGGTTAATACAAAAGATGTTAAGTCTCCATCATCTATTTTTATGGCTGAATAGTATTCCATGGTATACATATACCACAGTTTATTAATCCCTTTGTGGGTTGATGGGCATTTGGTTTGTTTCCACATCTTTGCGATTGTAAATTGAGTTGTGATAAACAATCTAGTACAAACATCCTTATGACAAAGTGATTTTTTTTTTCTTGTGGGTAGATACCTAGTAATGGGATTGTGGGATCAAATGGAGGTCTATGTTGAGTTCTTTGAGGATTCTCCATAGTACTCCCTTCTATGCATACCCTCACCAGCATCTGCAGCTTGGGGACTTTGTGATGTGGGCTGTTCTCACTGGAGTTAGATGATATCTCAGAGTGGTTTTGATTTGCATTTCTCTGATTAGGAATGATGAGCATGTTTTTCATAGGTTTGTTGGACATTCATCTGTCTTCTTCAGAGAAGGTTCTGTTCATCTCTCTTGTCCAGTGATATGAGATTATTGGCTCTTTTTTTGTTGATTAATTTGAGTTTCCTATAGATTCTAGTTATTAAGGCTTTGTCAGATTTGTAACATGTGAATATCTTTATTTGCTTAAATTGTTGAGTCCTTAGCTATGCAGAAGCTTTTTAGCTTAAGTCCCATTTATTTTTGTTGCTGTGCTTGCCAATCAAATCTTGTTCATAATATCTTTTCCCAAGCCGATATCAAGAGTTTTTCTCACATTTTTTCCTAGGATTTTTATTGTTTCATATGTTAGATTTAAATCCTTTATCCATCATGAGTCAATTGTTGTAAGTGATGAAAGGTGTGGGTCCAGTTTCAGTCTTTACATGTGGTTTTCCAGTTTTTCCAGCACCATTTACTAAATAGGAATTCTATTTCCCAGTGCTTGCTTTTGTTTGGTTTACAAAGATTAGATGGTAATAAGGGGCTGGTTTCATCTCTAGGTTTTCTATTTGTAGGGTGTATTTTTCTAGGGATGTATCTATTTTGTGAAAATTTATAAAGTTTATTGGCATAAAGTTATCCATAATAACTTTTAAACGATTAATCTCTGCAGCACCTGTTGTAATGGCTTTTTTGACTTTCAGTATTTATATGCATATGATCTGTTTTTATTGATCAACAATACTTTTTTATCTATTGATCTTTTCAAAGAACCAACACCTATGTTTGTTCACCTTATTTGTTTCTTACTTTATTAATTTTTACTTTATTCTTTATTATATATTTCCTTCTGTTTTCTTTGCTTTTCTCTTGGTACTTTCCTGTTATTTCTTTTAGCTGAGTGCTTACCTGACTGATTTTTAGAGACTTTCTCATTTATAGTTAAACATGGAAAGTACAGTTCCTTGGTCATACTACTTTAGCTGTCTCCCACATATTGAATTATAAATATCTTCTGATTTCTATGATTATTTCTTTGTTGGCATAGTAACTATTCCCTTTAAATTCCCAAATGTATGTAGTTTTTTTTTTTTTTACATTTTTTAACTTAAGTTCATACTGGTTGGAGAATATGGCACAGTTGATACTGTTTCTGGCATACTTGAGGCCAGTTTTATGGCAAATTTTTGTGCTTGAAAAACATCTGTATTTTCCAGTTGCTGGGTTAAATGTTTTATGCAACACATTATTAAATCAGGATAGTTAATTTTCTTTTTGAAATCTGGAAGATTTCTTGGTCTGCTTGATCTTATTCAATTATTGATAGAGATGTTCTAAAACAATTTCTGTTATATTGGTAGACTTACTTCTTGCAGCATGTTTGTTATTTTTGTTTTTTTATATATCATACAATTGAACTTTTAAAACTCCAACTTTGCCTAGAAGTTTTTGTGTTTTATTTAAAGATATCTACTTATATTAACTGTGAATGCTGACACATTTAAATTTATTACTACAAACTAGGGGAGAGGGGCAAGATGGCTGACTGGAAACTCTTCCAAAAGAGGCTCCTATCCAAAAGGAAAAATAACGTCCAGAAACAGCCCAATTAAGCTGAAGACTGGGGGCCCAGGCGAGAGAGAAATGATAACTGCAGGTCACTTCTGCTGAGACAAGCTACGACTCCAAGAAACCAATCTTCAGGTACAAAATTCATCTGAAAGGAAAAGTGTCTGTCGCCTCCCCCAAGAAAGCTGTTTTTTTTTTTGTTTGTTTGTTTGTTTTTCTGTCTGCTTTCTTTTTTTCTCTTCGTTTGATCCTGCAGGTTTTCTACAGGCAAATGGTAAACTATGGACCTCTTGTCTCACCCTACAGGCGAGTCCTGTGGGAAGTGGGGACTACTTCCTCAGAGGGACCCTGCTGTGACTCTGAATACTCTCTTGCTAGGCAGAAAAATTGAACTAAAGTCTTTCCTCCCACTCTGAACTCCCAGTACACCCTTCCTCCCTTACCTGACGAACCAGAAGCCTAACCCCTGCTGAGACTGAGGGAGGAGGTCCTTGAGCAGTGCCAACGCCCCCGTCTGCTGGACCAAGCACCCCCACCCTGCAAGAATCTCCAGGGGGCCATGCCAAGCCTCCTTGCACACCCCACCAGGGACTCTGCCAGCAATCGTGCGGGCCTCTGCTCACCCGCCCCAGCCAGGGACTCCACTGGTAAGCGCACGGCCTCGCACCTCACGCCCACTGGGCCTCCGCCTGCCCTAGCCAGGAACTCTGGGAGCCATGCAACCTGCGTCCTCCCTTCCGTGCCCTCCCTGCCTCTGCACCGGCCCTGCCAGTCTGGCCAGGGACTCTGGAAGCTGTGTGATCCACACCCTCCATCCAGAGCCCTCCTCCAGGCCAGAGACTGCTGGAGCCCTGGGCTCTCTGTGCCAAAGTCACTAAGTACCAGTTACTCCCAGAACCATGTGCACCATCCCCCGCCCTGTTGCTGGATCCTGATGTGCCACACTCTGGAGCTGCTCCCACAGCCAGAACTCTCTGGCTGGGGCAGTCCCAGAGGAGCTACAGAGGGTCACTTCCTACAAAGATCCAGCAATAATAAAGTGATCCCTCTGGGGTCTAATCTTGGAGAGACACCTCCCCAACTCTGAGGATGGCCAGAGGCAATGGTGAAAAACTATAATGGGGCGGAATCAACAGAAAACCTCTGGCAATATGAATAATCAGAGTAGATCAACTCCCCCAAGGAACAATAAAGGAGACACAGCACAAGATCCCATGCATAAACAAGTGGTTGGGATGTCAGAAATCAAATTCAGAATCTGGATAGCAAATAAGATCGAATTAGAATTTCAAGAAGCAATCCAAAATATATCTCAAGAATTCAATGAATTCAAACAAAATGACCAAAGATTTTGACACATTGAGACAAGAAGTTGC
Source organism: Nycticebus coucang (assembly GCF_027406575.1). Classification (NCBI taxonomy): domain Eukaryota; kingdom Metazoa; phylum Chordata; class Mammalia; order Primates; family Lorisidae; genus Nycticebus; species Nycticebus coucang. The sequence continues at coordinate 53,927,607 of NC_069787.1, forward strand.
AGCCCTCAAAGATCTGAGAAATACAGTAGAATCCCTCAGTAAAAGAATGGAGCCAGCAGAAGACAGGATTTTTGACATTGAAGACAAAGCTTTTGAAAGCTCTCAAACTTTCAAAGAGGAAGAGAAATGGAGGGCAAAAACTGATCACTCTCTCAGAGAGCTCTGGGATAATTCGAAGAAATATTATTCACCTTATAGGGATCCCCAACAGTGACAAAGTGGCTTCACAAGGCACAGAGTCTCTTTTTCATGAGTTTATGAAAGAGAACTTTCCAGACATGCCAAGAGATTCTGAAATTTAGACAGCAGTTTCAGAACTCCAGCATGACTCAACCCAAATACGACATCCCCCAGACACATAATCAATTTCACTAAAGTTAATATGAAGGAAAAATTGTGAGAGCAGCCAGATATAAGAAAACCATAACCTACAAGGGGAAGAATGTTAGAATAACTGAAGATCTCTCTGCTGAAACTTTTCAAGCTAGAAGAGGATGGTTATCGATTTTTAATCTCCTAAAACAAAATAACTTTCAACCCAGGATCCTGTATCCAGCCAAACTGAGTTTCATTTATGATGGAGAAATTAAATACTTTAATGATATTCACATGTTGAAGAAATTTGCAATAACTAAACCAGCGATCGAGGATATTCTCAGACCTATCCACCATAATGACCAGGGTAATCCTCCACCAAAAAAGTAAACTCACCCAGAAACTTTTGATCAAATTCCAACTTCCACAGTTGTAAAAGGATTAAAAATGTCCACTGGACTTTTGAAAGGCTTATCAATATTCTGAATTAATGTGAATGGTTTAAATTGTGCTCTAAAGAGGCACAGGTTGGCTGACTGGATACAAAAACTTGGAGAAGATATCTGCTGCATACAAGAATCTCATCTTACCTTAAAAGACAAAAATAGACTCAAGGTGAAGGGATGGTCATCTATAGTCCAGGCAAATGGAAAGCAGAAAAAAGCAGGGGTTGCAATCCTATTTGCAGATACAATAGGCTTTAAACCAACCAAAATAAGGAAGGATAAGGATGCACACTTCATATTTGTTAAAGGTAATACTCAATATGATGAGCCTTCAATTATTAATATTTATAACCCAACCAGAATGTGCCTCAATTTATAAGAGAAACTCTAACAGACATGAGCAACTTCATTTCCTCCAGTTGCATAGTAGTCAGAGATTTTAACACCCCTTTAGCAGTGTTGGATAGATCCTCCAAAAAGAAGCTTAACAAATTTTAGATTTAAACTTAGCCATTCAACATCTGGATTTAACAGACATCTACAGAACATTTCATCCCAACAAAACTGAAAACACATTATTCTCATCAGCCCATGGAACATATTCCAAAATCGATCACATTCTAGGTCACAAGTCTAACCTCAGCAAATTTGCAAAAATAGAAATTATTCCTTGCATCAACTCAGACCAACATGGAATAAAAGTTGAACTTAATAACAATAGGAATCTGCATATGCATACAAACACATGGAAGCTAAATAACCTTATGTTGAAGGATAGATGGGTCATAGATAAGATTAAGAAGGAAATTACCAAATTTTTGAAACAATGACAATGAAGACACGAATTATCAGAACCTCTGGAATACTGCAAAGGCAGTCCTAAGAGGAAAATTTATAGCACTGCAAGCCTTCCTCAAAAAAAAGGGAAAGACAGGAAGTTAACAACTTAATGGGACATCTGAAGCAACTAGAGAAGGAAGAACATTCCAACCCCAAACTCAGTAACAGAAAAGAAATAACCAAAATTAGAGCAGAATTAAATGAAAATGAAAACGAAAACAAAAGGATTATACAACAGATCAATAAATCAAAAAGTTGATTTTTTGAAATGGTCAATAAAATAGATAAACCTTTGGCTAACCTAACCAGGAAAATAGAGTAAAATCTCTAATTTTATCAATCAGAAATGGTAAAGACGAAATAGCAACAGACCCCCTCAGAAATTCAAAAAATCCTTAATGAATATTACAAGAAACTTTACTCTCAGAAATATGAAAATCTGAAGGAAATTGACCAATACTTGGAAGCACACCACCTACCAAGACTTAGCCAGAATCAAGTGGAAATGTTGAACAGGCCTGTATTCAGTTCTGAAATAGCATCAACTATACAAAATCTCCCTAAAAAGAAAAGCCTAGGACCAGATGGTTTCACATCAGAATTCTACCAAACCTTTAAAGAACTAGTGCCTATATTACTAAACCTCTGCCAAAATATAGAAAAAGAAGGAATACTACTCAACGCATTCTATGAAGCAAATATCACCTTGATCCCTAAACCAGGGTAGGACCCAACAAGAAAAGAAAATTATAGACCAATATCACTAATAAATATTGATCAAAAATATTCAATAAGATCATAACAAACAGAATTCAAAAACATATCAAAAAAATTATACACCATGACCAAGTGGGATTTATCCCAGGGTCTCAAGGCTGGTTCCATATATGTAAATCTATAAATGTAATTCAGCACATAAACAAACTAAAAAATAAAGATCATATGATTCTCTCAACTGATGTAGAAAAAAATTTTGGTAATATCCAGCATCCCTTCATGATCAGAACACTTAAGAAAATTGGTATAGAAGGGACATTTCTTAAACTAATAGAGGCCATCTACAGCAAACCCACAGCCAATATCATGTTGAAGGGAGTTAAATTGAAATAATTTCCAAGGTTGCCCATTGTCTCCATTGCCCTTTAACATTGTAATGGACGTTTTAGCCACTGCAATTAGGGAAGAAAAGGTGCTCAAGGGTATCCACATAGGATCAGAAAAGATCAAACGTTCACTCTTTGCAGATGATATGATCGTATATCTGGAAAACACCAGGGATTCTACTACAAAACTTTTAGAAGTGACCAAGGAATACAGCAATGTCTCAGGGTACAAAATCAACACCTATAAATCTGTAGCCTTTATATATACTAACAATAACCAAGCCCAAAAAACAGTCAAGGACTCTATTCCTTTCACAGTAGTGCCAAAGAAGATGAAATATTTGGGAGTTTACCTAACAAAGGATGTGAAAGATCTCTATAAAGAGAACTATGAAACTTTAAGAAAAGAAATAGCTGAAGATGTTAACAAATGGAAAAACATACCATGCTCATGGCTGGGAAGAATCAACATTGTTAAAATGGCTATACTACCCAAAGCAATATATAATTTTAATACAATTCCTATTAAAGCTCCATTGCTATATTTTAAAGATCTCAAAAAAAAAACTTCATTTTATATGGAATCAGAAAAAACCTCGAATAGCCAAGACATTACTCAGAAATAAAAACAAAGCAGGAGGAATCACGCGACCAGACCTGAGACTGTACTATAAATTGATAGTGATCAAAACAGCATGGTACTGGCACAAAAACAGAGGTAAATGTATGGAACAGAATAGAGAACCAAGAGATGAATCCAGCTACTGACCATTATTTGATCTTTGACAAGCCAGTTAAAAACATTTAGTGGGGAAAAGATTCCCTATTTAACAAATGGTGCTGAGTGAACTGGCTGGAGACCTGTAAAAGACTGAGACTGGACTCACACCTTTCACCATTAACTAAGATAGACTCTCACTGGATAAAAGATTTAAAGTTCAGACATGAAACTATAAAAATACTAGAAGAAAGTGCCGGGAAAACTCTTGAAGGAATCGGCCTGGGTGAATATTTTATGAGGAGGACTCCCCAGGCAATTGAAGCAATATCAAAAATACACTACTGGGACCTGATCAAACTAAAAAGCTCCTGCACAGCCAAGAACATAATAAGTATAGCAAGCAGACAGCCCTCAGAATGGGAGAAAATATTTGCAGGCTATACCTCCGATGAAGATTTAATATCCAGAATCCACAGAGTACTCAAATGTATTAGCAAGAAAAGAACAAGTGATCCCATCTCAGGGTGGGCAAAGAACTTGAAGAGAAACTTCTCTAAAGAAGACAGGCACACAGCCTTCAGACACATGAAAAAATGCTCATCATCCTTAATCATCAGAGAAATGCAAATCAAAACTACTTTGAGATATTACCTAACTCCAGTAAGATTAGCTCACATAACAAAATCCCAAAACCAGAGATGTTGGCATAGATGTGGAGAAAAGGGAACACTTCTACACTGCTGGTGGGAATGCACACTAATATGTTCCTTTTGGAAGGATATTTGGAGAATACTCAGAGATCAAAATATAGACCTGCCATTTGATCCTATAATTCCTTTACTAGGAATATAGTAAGACCAAAAATCACAATATAACAAGGACATCTGTACCAGAATGTTTATTGCAGCTCAATTCATAATTGCTAAGTCATGGAAGAAGCCCAAGTGCCCATCGACCCACGAATGGACTAGCAAATTGTGGTACATGTATACCATGGAATATTATGCAGCCTTAAAGAAAGATGGAGACTTTACCTCTTTCATGTTTACATGGATGGAGCTGGAACATATTCTTCTTAGCAAAGTATCTCAAGAATGGAAGAAAAAGTATCCAATGTACTCAGCCCTACTATGAAGCTAATTTATAGCTTTCACATGAAGGCTATAACCCAACTATAGCACAAGACTATGGGGAAAGGGCCAAGGGGGGGGGAGGTTGGGGTGGAGGGAGGGTAATGGGTGGGGCCACACCTACGGTGCATCTTAGAATGGGTACAGGTGAAACTTACTAAATGCAGAATACAAATGTCTTCATACAATAACTAAGAAAATGCCATGAAGGCTATGTTAAACAGTTTGATGAAAATATTTCAGATTGTATATGAAACCAGCACATTGTACCCCTTGACTGCACTAATGTACACAGCTATTATTTAATAATCATAAATAAATAAATTTATTACTACAACCTAATTATGTGTTTTTAATTTTGCCTTCTGATTATGGTAATCTTCCTGTTATCCAGGACCCATGGGGACTGGTAGATTCTGAATAAATGTAGTTTCTGGTTGTTTGAGAGTTACTATTAAAAATAGGCTTAACTAGGCGGCGCCTGTGGCTCAGTCGGTAGGGCGCCAGCCCCATATACCGAGGGTGGCGGGTTCAAACCCGGCCCCGGCCAAACTGCAACCAAAAAATAGCCGGGCGTTGTGGCGGCCGCCTGTAGTCCCAGCTACTCGGGAGGCTGAGGCAAGAGAATCGCTTAAGCCCAGGAGTTGGAGGTTGCTGTGAGCTGTGTGAGGCCATGGCACTCTACCGAGGGCCATAAAGTGAGACTCTGTCTCTACAAAAAAAAAAAAAAAAAAAATAGGCTTAACTAATTCTGTAACCCATGCTATACCATACCATACCAAAGCTCTGTATTGACTTGATATTAATATTGAAATATACTAATTAAAAACAAAAAGAGATAAAGATAAACTTATTACACAGTTTACTGTATTATAAACAGCTTTGTAAATGCAATATACCATTTTAGTTAAATGGCAATCAATACATTTTTCAGCTTTACTACTATATATTTTTTAACTTCAAGTAACACACATGAATACTTAAAACTGTTGCTAGGGAGCCACAGAGGGATGCACAAAGCATTGGCTTACTCCTGACACAGCGCAGCAAGTTTAAATCTGAGTTTGTTTTTTTGCACGGTGAAGTGCTTGAGTTCTGGATAACAAGCTTACTGTATTTCTTCTCTCTTTTATTTTTATTTATTTTTATTTTCTACTTCTTTGGTAGATGTATGTTCAATGCTTATTCTTTTAATAGTTACACTAGCAATTTTAATAAAAAATATTTAGCTGAACCAAGTCCAAATTTAATGAATACATTTTCCATCTTCCCAAATAACCCACAGACTTAGGATGATATCAGTCCAAGATTATCTTCCTCCCATGTTCATTATTTTTGTTGCAGCAAGAATTCCTTTACTACCTTGGTTCAGTATTTTGTTCTAACTCATATTCTAGCTTTGCCCCATCCCATTTGAGATCATTTTTACCATCACTTTATACAATTAATGTTTGTTTAGATTAGACCAATTTACCAATGTTTCTGCTCACTCTTCTTACATCACATTTTCATCTGGAATATCTTTTCCTTCTGCCTAAGGCATTCCTTTAGAATTTAAATTTTAAGGGTAACTGTAGGTTTCTAGTTTGTGAATGAATACGCTCTGGTTTTGTTTGTGTCTTTATTTTGCCATCATTACTGAAAGGGACATTCCCTGGGTGTCGATCTCTGGGTCGACAGTAACTTTTCTCAGCCCGCTGAAGACACTCCACGCTTCTGGGCCCCTTTGTGGGTGAGAAGTCAGCACTCAACCCACAGGCTGCTTCTGTGTAGGCAGTCTGTGTTTTATCACTGCCTGCTTTTAAAATTGTTTCATTTCCTTTGGTTTTCAGCAGTTTCACCAAGATGCATCTATGATATATCCTAAATCTGAAAATTGGTAATATTATCTCTGATGGTACTGCACCATATTATCTTTTATCACCTTCCAGAACTCAGATTAGATCCCTGTTCAAGCTAACTATCGCTCGCATCTTCCATGTCTCATAACCTTTTCTGTTTATCATCTATCTCTTTACTTTTGGACTACACTTGGAATGCTTTCCTGCCCTCCATTTTATTAACTACTTTTTCAGCTCCAAGGCTCTGGTTCAAATGTGACCCTACATCACCTTCGGCTGTTGAGTAATGTGCCTCTGTTGGAAATCACAGGCCTTTCCGTGTAATCCTCTGTCACTCTCTAGATCAGTGTTTTTTAATCTCACGGCACCCTTGAATGTATGCCATGGCACACTCAAAGTATGTTGATCAAAAAAAAAAAAAAAGAGTTAAAAAAAAAAAGAATGTACTTACTGTGCTTTGAACTTCTTTTGAAAATAATTTAATTAATGGTCTTTAAAAATTTTCGCAGCACATCTAAGATCCTCTTATGGCACACTGGGTGAAAATCATAGTTCCAGATGAAAATCAGGCCTTTTCAGTTTTGGGCTTAGAGATAATATATTTACTAAGAGATACATAGGCTCTGCTGGGTAATGCAATCACAGCCTGGATGGATCACATGCCACACCACTTCATGCTTACCCTACTTTTCTAATACACACGCAAGTATCCCTAGCCAGCTCTTTGGTAGGTGATGCCAAGAGCTCAAATGAGTTGGTACCAATATATGTACCCATAATTGGCCACATCAGGGGATGAAATCAACAATTACAGGCTTCATGCTTTCAGCAAAGAACATAATTTTATCATAATATTGATAACAGTTCCATACTCCATCCAGTTTAACCACCAGAAAATGATTTTACCCAGGGGAAAAAGACTAGCCTGTCTGGCCCAGCACGCATGTTATTCTCTGTTCCTCCTTCCCCATCCATCTTTGTCGGAGCCTGCAGAACTTCTTCCCCGGCTGCTGTCTTTGTCCTAAAGGGTGTTCATCAGAACCTACTCAGATGAGTGGTTTATGGTACCATGAAATTTTAAACCACTCTAATTTTCCTAAGAGATCTGCTGATTGTAACTGCCAGAAAAGACATAAAGGAGCAGTGAAGTTCTACTGAGCCTTGTCTCATATTTCTTCTTTTGCTGTATTCAGTGGAACACTTGGTCTCTAACAGAAGCAAGTGTCAAAGGCATCCTAGGGGATAATATTCCATAGTGGAAGGGACTTTGGAGATCTTTAGAGAGAACAGTTCTCCTGATAAGAACTCCTATTATAGGCTTGGTTCTTCATGCTGGAGCCCTCACTGAATGGCTCTTCACTAGTCCCTGTGGATTTGGCTGCCATAATCTACTATTTTCCTCACTCTCACCCCCCAATAGCACTGACGTGGCCCCAGTCAAGTGAAGTGTCATGTTCCTCTGGCCTCAAGGAAGTGGGAATAGTATGCAATCAGAAACACATGGAGACTTTTATTAGAACTGCCAGAAAAGAGGTAAATTCTCTTTCCTACTAGACTAGAACTTACGAAGACATAGGCAGCCATGGGGGAAGGTCTTTGTGGGAGTGGAGCCAGCACAGAGGGAGCAGGGCAGGTAAACGAAGAGGTAACAGATTCTGTTGGTGGCTTTTTGAACATTGGGACCCACTTGTGTCTGAAGTCATCCCTCCGTTGAGGTTTTCAGTTTCCCAACTCAATCAAATCCTGACTTAGAGAATCCCGACATGTTTCAACAGGGCAACCCTGGGTTCTAATCAATGCGCCCATGTGTTCGTAGTTCTAATGAATTTTCCTAGGGATTAATAGCTTAACTTTTCATCTAATAATAGTATGAGCCTTAGATGAGCTATAGACTTGGTAGGTATACACAAACATTTTCCTGGTTGGAAGATGATCCCTTGGCCTATTTAGAATGTATCACATGGTAAAATAATTGAACAAAATTATTCAAACAAATAAAGGGTGTATTTTGAGTTGCAAGAGACGATTTATGTTCCTTAAATGCTATTATTTTTTGTTGGTATTAAAGAATAGTACCAGCAACTCAGAAAACTTTGGGGTAAGTGTAAACCATGATAGCCCTATGGATATATGTAACCCCAACAATATTACCTTAAATAAGTGAGAGAAAAATAGTAATTCGTTAGATGTTTCTCGACAAAACAATTTGGAGTTTCAAAGATAGGTTTCCAAATTCATAGAGAAATTGACAGAGCATTTCAAAGCTCTGGGAAGACAGAGAACATTTAATTCTTGACAGGAGAACGACAGTAACCTGAGCCCAGTTAAGTTTGCATTGGTCTGAACCTAATGTGCAGACAGGATGGGCACTCTCTCCAGCTCCGAGGTTCTCAGCCTAAGCACTATCGACATTTGAGACAGAATCATTCTCTGTCCTGTGCAGTGTAGGATATTTACTATTCTCTGGCTTCTACTCTTAGATGCCAGTAGCACTCCCTGTTTTAGTTATGGCAGCCAAAAGTGTCTCCAGGCTTGGTCAAATATCCCTCTGAAGGCAAAGTCACCCCCGGTCAAGCACAATTGCTTTACCTAAAGTTCTCCTGCCTTTACCCATCACCTGCAGCCAGACTGCAAACCAGACCTGTCCTAGCAACTCCCAGTGGATCCTGAAAGGTAGCAGATGTGCCCTGTGCTACATAGTCACAGACAGGTTATGCCATGCATCCCAAAAGAATGTGAGTTCAAAAAAAGGCAGCCCTGAGTTCAAATCCTCCCGTATTCCCAGTGGGCACACTGGCACTTGCTTCACTGAGCTGCAGGCTGCTTATTGGTAAAACAGGGATAATAACCCCCTAATCAAAATGGGGGTTTGGATAGAGATGAGAGTCTTTAAGGGTTTAGCTCAGAGACAGGCATAGTGAGGACTCAATAAATGGTCAGAATGTTAATTTTTGTCACAGTACCCAGTGTTTGGGGGGAGGCATGGGGAAGGTAAGGGGAGCTTCAGTGTGTCGAATAAGGTGGGAAAGGGACAAAAATGCAAAGGAGGGTTAAACAGGCTTCTTGCCCTTCAGCAAGATAAGATCAACACGTAAGAAAATGTATGTTACAGCGCAAAGCAATCCTTGGTGATTCCTGAAGGAGAGAAATAAAAGTAGCACAAACTCTAATGCTTGCCAGGGCCTGGAAGATGACGTGCCCAGGTAGGTAGTCCATGCCGTACCGCAGGGCTCCATCAGGCGCTTTTTTCCTCTAGCTTCTTGCTGCCACCAATACTGTTAGGCTCCCTGATTTTTCCAAAAATTGGAAAAATTGACTTTTTAAATATAAAGAATATAAAGTTTTTCACTTAAAAATGTTAGCATCTAATTAAACAAATTAAGAAACATAGTGCATTGAAACAGTCGTGGCTGTGAGCCAAATCCCCCTTCAGTGGAGCAATTTGTGGGTCCTGGCACGAGCCGTAAGGGGGAGACGACTTCAGAGCAAGAGCCAGCCCTGGTGTGCTGGACAGAAGCTGGGCGTCCCGGAAGAGGCAGGGCTGAGCATGCTGGGAAAATTGATGAGGCTAAGCTATTGGCAAACATGGCATCACTAGGCTACTTCTGGCCCCATCTTTTTCTTAAATTGCTCCACAGATAGCCTCATTTCTAGCCATTCCTAGAAACAAGAAGCATCTCCATACTAAAAGGAATGCTTACAATCTTCAGCCTTGGAGAAAACAAAAAGGGATTTTCTTTTGCTAACATACCTGGTATCCAATGGGCAGTGAACCGTATAGATAATGGGCCTCTCTGTCTGAGACAACGCAAAGCCTACAAAGGATTTCAGGCCCACAACGATCGCCTGGGGCCTGGTTTATGGGCAATGATGTTTTCTCCAAAGGCAATTTCTCTTTTTTTTTTTAATTGAGACAAAGTCTCACTTTGTTGCCCTCTGTAGAGTGCTGTGGCATCACAGCTCACAGCAACCTCAAACTCTTGGGCTCAAGTAATTCTCTTGCCTCAGCCTCCCTAGTAGCTGGGAGTACAGGTGCTTGCCACAACGTCCAGCTACTTTTTTTTTTTTCTTTTGTTTTTGTTGTTGTCGTTATTGTTGTTTAGCAGACCCAGGCCAGGTTCGAACCTACCATCCCCAGTGCATGTGGCCAGCACCCTAACTACTGAGCTACAGGTGCCCAGCCAAGA